>NC_045773.1:16743750-19532500 GCF_008692025.1 Phocoena sinus | reverse complement strand
TTTAGGTCGCTGGGTTTCGAATGGGAGGCCAAATGAGACTCTCGCCAGCACTGAAACTTTGAAGATGACAATGAGCTTAATCCCTCAGTTTAAATAAAATAATAATAATAATTTTAAAAATCGAATGATACTTCACTCAAGAGTCAGAGCTTTTTATGAGACCTGTTGCCAATATTAGTATCTGGGAATGATCTCATCTTTCATCCTGGCTAAATTCCAACACACAATTTCATTAACCCAGGTACTGCAAGTGATAAAACTCATTTTTCCCTAAAGAGACAGCTAAAAAGTACCAGTTATACATTTATGAAGTGCCAGCCATCAAAATTATGGATTTTCTAAAAGGTTTTTAACTACTTTTATTGAAAGGAAAATCGCTGTCTCAGACTTTTGTGACACTACTGCTAATAATAAATTTTACCATTTAGACATGGCCGTAATATGGTAGACACTGTCAATAAAAGTGTGGAGCAAAGACGATCCCCCTGTCTTTTCAGCGATGCCTTCTAATTACAGGCCGGAAGCGATCACGTGAAACACCTAGGCTAGCTAATGGCTCTTAAAATATAAGAACACACAGCACTGTCTCTGCAGCGGTACAATGCGCTGGGTACACAGACAGTGATGTGCAGCGCTGCGTAAGTAGACAGAAATTTTTCTAATGCTTTCAAAGCCTACGAGGAAAAATTAAACTTCATTTGCATTTCCGACTAAAATCTGTTTGCTGCAAGAAACAATGCATTCCGATGTTATCTGCTGCTTTGTGAGCAAGGCGATGTGGCACTGGGCTGGTTACCTCTGGCAAACTTGTCTCAACTTTTCTATCGAACGTTCTACAGATCACTAGAGGGCACTGTGGTATTTAGGCCACCCTGACCTCTGAGTACTTGGAAAGGTCTTGAACTCCTGAACAGTGTCAGAAAGGTGAAAGGAGAGACATTTCAAGGGGGAAGGAAATGTTTTCTGGTACCACCTGATCTTCCTCGGTCAAACAACTCAAAAAGGCACGGTAAGTGAGAAAGTCAAATCCAGAAACATATCAAGCTCATTGCGGAAAACTCCACGACTTGTCACCTGGGCCCTGATGGGGGAAAATTTTCCTCCCCCAGTTCCGGTGACTGAGATGGGGAGGCCAGAATCACATTTGCATATGCCCACCTTCTAGAAGACTAGTCCCCCTCCACGCGCTCTCCTGCACTCCCCAGAGGTAATTTCACTGCAGAACATCCAGGTGTGCAAACCCAGAGCCACGAACGGGTTTGGAACAATTTATGATATCCGGCCTCCTTCGACGTGTATTAGCATATACCTGGTTTCTTTAACGTACACTTTGTTTTTCCAAAACCACAAACATTGGTGCTGGAATTTCATGTGGAAGTGCTTAAGGGGCTGAAAGTTAACACCTTTGTGATCCTTGCAGCCTCGCGGTGGCTGTGAAAACAAAAGCCTCTTTGTGGAGGCTTTCTTGAAATGTTTTCTTAACATGTTCCAAGTAGTTTTAGGCCGGGAACTAAAGTAAACAAGATGTTACCATGATAAAAACACTTGTGAAAACATTACAGAGCAGCACTTAGGACTTTCTTGCACATGAAACTCTTCACAGTTTTCAGAAGTGAAATTCAGAGAAAAAAAAAAATTTTTTTTTTTTTTTTTAAGTGAATTAGTGATGAAATAAATGTCCTCTGCTGTCTCCAGCCCTCGACCTTCTTGAAAGGGTCGAAGTTCCACCGCTGGGCATTTCCTCGTGGCATTATCCTCCCTGTCTTCTATGACAGCACATATAAAATTTGTTTTGGCTTTAAAAAGTAATGTACATCTGACTAACATGCAAAGGAATTTGGGTTTTGATTGTCTGGCATGGTGCTTCTCTCCATGAGCAATAACTAGGAGATAAAAACAGAAACAGACAAAAAAACAAAAAAAAAACACCCCAATTTCTTTCAGACGGCTATCAAGCAAGGGCCCAAATTATACTTTTGTTAGATGTTCTGCAAGTGACTGTCGAAAAGAAAAACTAGGGGAAATGGACACATTTTTCCCAAACACACATGAGGAACTGGTATTTGTGAAACTATGGGGTCTGTGTCTGATTTTACATTCTAAGTCAGAAACAGGAAAATGTGGTCATGATTTCGCCTTCAGATCCACTCGCCACCTTGCCAAAGAATGGTATGGGCCCTTTTTCAAAAAGCAAAGGGGAAGAATTATAGATCCCTGTTTTTATTGGCGAGGACCGTGTCTTCGACCTGGTTAAAAAAAGAATAAAACCTGATCCAAGTGGGGAGAGGACAGGAGGACACCCTGAGCTTCACCTATCTGGATGGTACTGGGCTTCTCTTTGCTTGGCTGTTATCGGAGGATTGTGAGCGATGCAGGGCTGGCGGGCTGCGTTAGAGTTAGCGTGAGTACCTGCTGGCGTCAGTCTCCTCCAACAAACACCACTGTCACATGATCACTTAACGGCGCATAGACTGGAAAAAAATAATCAGCGCTAAAACTAAAACTTGTTTGGAGAAGAAACAGGGAAATAAATGCACACAATAGACAGGGTACCTGCTGGTTGTGATAAAGCGCCCCTCTGTTGGCTGGGAGGGAAAGACAACAGGATGGTTATTTGTACAGTATTTATCTTTGAAATCAAGGGCCCTGTGGTATCCCCTCACCTTGGGAACGAACGCTGCAGAATGATCACGGAAGAGTGTCAAATCTCTGGTTTTGATTGACCAACAGTTATGATACTTCTTCCCTCAGGAGGGAAAAAAAAAAAAAAAAAGGGGGCCACATTTTGGGACCCGTGAGTCCCCCCTCCCTTCTTTTCACCTCTCTCTCTGTCAACAGTGGCATTTTATCGTCACATGGGAGTTTCATCCTGAACAACTGATCTTGGCCTCTCTAAACTAGCCTGAGCAACAGAAGACTGGAAGACACTTACCAAGCCAAGTCACTCTGCTCTTTCATACTGAACCCTGAAAACCAGGTGGAAGAACACAAACCCGGGTAAGTATAAAAGGCAGGCACGGATATTCTCCCCCGATACGAATAAAAATGAGGGCTCTGTGAATCCACACTAAAGTAACCCAGGAGAGCGATGATGCCCAGGGAATGCAAGAATGTGGCTCAGCTAAAAACATAATGACACCAAAAACTGTACCCTAGGTCAGAGGTCAGCAAACTGGTCCAAGGGACACAGCCACACCCAGTCCTTACAGAGGGTCCTATGGCTGCTTCTCTGCTACAATGGCAGAGCTGAGTGCTTGTCTCAGAGACTGGATGGCCTGCAAAAGCCCATCATATTTACTATCTGATCCTTTATGGAAAAAGCCTGCCACCCTTGCCCTAAGATCACATTCGACTGTGTAGGACTTCTTACCAGAAATTTCTGGTTAAAAATTATATTAAAGAACGGTCTCTTCTGACATATCAAAGCTCTGCATAGTCACCACCTCTTCCCTAGTTACGAGGTCAGCCATGTTTGGATAGTTTCGATTATTTCTCTTTTAAAAATACACTTAAGGCAGGCTTCCCTGGTGGTGCAGTGGTTAAGAATCCGCCTGCCAATGCAGGGGACACGGATTCCATCCCCGACCCGGGAAGATCCCACATGCCACGGAGCAACTAAGCCCATGCGCCACAACTACTGAGCCCGTGTGCCACAACTACTGAAGCCCACGTGCCTAGAGTCCATGCGCCACAACTACTGAGCCCGAGTGCCACAAGTACTGAAGCCCGCGCACCTAGAGCCCGTGCTCCGCAACAAGAGAAGCCACGACAGTGAGAAGCCCGTGCCCCGCAACGAGAAGAGCAGCCCCCACTCACCGCAACTAGAGAAAGCCCACGCACAGCAACGAAGACCCAACACAGCCAAAAAAATTAAAATTAATTAATTCAAAAAAAATACACTTAAGTAGACGAGAAAAGAAGTACTTATATTTTTCGAGAGTGCCTGCTATGGGCCAGGCACTTGACACGAGGTACCTTTTTCACTCTCACAACCCCAAGAGGTAGTTATTACTATCGTCCCAAAACACACGTGCTGATACTGAGCTCAAAGAACGCACTCCTAGCAAGTAGCTTCACTGCCCATTCTGCCTTTCTTCAAAGCTTCCTTTATACCTACTGCCTTAGGCAGAGAGCACACAGTTAATAAAATGAGCTGCTTCTAACCAGGCGGTATTATAGAACAGTTAAGAGCAAGTCCTATGAAGCCATCCTGTCTGGGTTTGGATCTTGACTCCACCTCTTATAAGCTGTGTGACCTTGGGAAAACTGGTTAACCCTGCTGTGCCTTAGTTTCCTTAAACGTAGGTCGCGAGTAATACTACAGTAATACCACTATAAGGTGGCTGTACTAAACGAGTTATATACATAAAGTACTTGGAATTGTGCCTGCTGCACAGTTCAGGGCTCTACCAGGGGAGTGTAAAATCGGGGGATTTAGAAGAATCAGGGATTTTTAGGTGAGAAAAACAAGAAATCTGTGAAGCAACACCTAAATCAAAGGCAGAGCAATACTACATTTTTGTTGAGTAAGACTGCCTTGAGAATCTAAGCACCACCGGTATCAATTTGCTAAAACCATAAGAGAACACCTCTAAAGTGGGATAATGGCCCACTCCTGGGCCCAGGAAAGAGGTGCTTTCAGCGCCTACAAATCTGGCAGTTTGAGAAGAAATGTTTGAAACATCACTTCCCACTTCCCGATAATAATGACTCCACTATGATGTCATTCAAAGAGGCCATGTGGCTTTTGTTTGAACCACAAGAAGTATGGCAGCTCTTTCCGTCCAGCTCAATGGAAAGCAAAGTTGGTTTCGCTAAAGCCAATGTGATTACCCTTCAGACGGAGCACACACGTGGGAGACGTGAGTTCACAAGAAGACTAACGTACTTTCCACTACTCTAGGCAAGATCTTGAAAGCTGAAGACAACTCTGAATTTCCCACAGCTGAAATCATGCTGTAGGAGAAACTCAAAATCCTGAAGTTGTCACAGACCGCAGGTCAACGGATAAACTCAGGAAAGCACCAAGAGAACTCTGAGTTCTAGAGGGTTTTTTTCTTATTCAGCATTTACTTTCCCCTTGGCTGGTTTGCAAGACTCATTTTTCACTTTTGTGAACCAAGCCTCTCATCCCCAGCCCCTACGTGGCTCCTGTGGGGTGAACTTTTCCTTCTGCTCCGAAGGTGGGCATGTGACTTAAGCCTGGCTGCCTCACTGTGACTGCTTCAAAACTAGAACACATGACTCAATGTGGGCCAATGACAGTCTGCTGAGGACATGTTCCTGGCACTACAGGAAAAGAGATGCATTCTGGGATGGATAAACCTGTGGCAGGTAAATCTGTCTTCTTCAGTTCCACTTGGCAAGAGCCTGAGAATGAAGGCAACAAAGAAGAAAACAGAGCTAAGGGGCAATGAACCGATACTCCAATAACCTTGTTCAAGCATCAGGGTCCAGTCATGGGCTTGAAGACAGTGGTACCACCAGACCTCCTCGTCACAGGAGCCAATTACCATCCTCCGCTTTTTCTGGCTTAAGCCAATTAAAGTTGGCTTTCTATAGCTTGCAAACAGAAGTCTTCTGGCCAAATATATGTCAATAAATAAGTACTATGAAATAAACAAGCAACAGTTGCGGGATCACAGCGAGCATTCCAATTCCACTGAGCAAAAATGCCACGTCGTGTGCAAAACCACAATAAATAATAGAGACATGAATAGAAGTGAAAAATAAATAAGTGGTTTCCTACATAAGAGCCTGACTCCTAATATCCTTAGAAGAGAAAAGGGCTTTTTAAAAGGAATCAAGCTAGCTTCTAATTCTGATGATCTTCAGATTCTTTTCCTTAGAAATCGCTGTAGTTTGAAAGTGTGCCGTTTCTTTGTGGAGGTATATTTGTCCCCCCCATACATATACATACACATACACATACACACACACACACATACACACACACACACACACACACACCCTTAACGCCAGCTCGCATAATAAAAGGGACTAAGATTTGAGGATTAGAGTGGAAATACTTTGCCTATTAACAAAAATGTGTGAGTGATCGATTGGAAAAATGCCCTCTTCCCTCATGACTCTAAAACTGATACATGTCACCAGAAATGTTGACAGCAATTTTATAGTTCTGGAGACTTTATAAAATAAATCATTTTACAGGTATTTTCTAGCCATTCTATAGAGGAGTGAAATTAGCATCGAGATATTTATCAAAGGTAGCACTGGTGCCGAAGGTGAAATCAGAATTTAAACGTGGTTTCTGCCAAGATCTTTTTGTCTCGTTATCTAAAAACAGTTAGGCAAGTGATCAGGAAGCAACAAAACAAAGATTCTACAATGAGGGATTTATGAGAGAACAAAGCCCAATAGCTCTAACCAGAATCATCATAATTGTAACGGACTGTTGCTTAATTTAAGATAAAGTATCACTGCTCTTGAGTATTAATATTTAGAAACAATGTAAAATATCTTTTTAAAAATTTTTACATACTTCCCTTTTTAAGGACCACATAATGCTCTTGAAGTAAAATATTACAGCGGGGAAGCTCTACAGTGTTTTCACAGACTCCCACTCACTAATCAAAAAAAATGATATTCACCAAAAGCGCTTGCAGGTAGCACGAGATCTATCTCTAAGTGTGGCTTTATTAAAATATTTGTACCCAGGTCTGTAAAGAAAGATGCAGAGATTGTTCTAATAATAGAAAGACCGCACAAAACCATACACCTGCATGTTAAATCAGCCCGCCTCTATTTCCTGGGGCTTGAATGAGACAGAAAAGCCAGAGGCAAAGACTCCCCACTGCCCCCAGTCCCGACACTCACTTTGCAAACCGTCACGCACCTATATATACAGGAGTTTTACAAGTGCACATGTTTGCTTCTTGCATGATAGATAAATATACTAAATATAATGTAGTATTATATTCACTCCATCATCAGTGAGTCACTGATACTATGAATATACTTATATGATGTCAATAATGCAGGGTGGTTTCGTCTCGATATTTTTCAAGGACAAGGCACCGTAGATGAGGGAAATGTTAACACGTCGTGCAGAAGCATTTCACTTCGGTTAGGAGAGGATGAACGTACCATTTACGTACGGGGATGCTTTATCAGTGGTACAGATTCAAATGGGATAACCCAAGCTTTAGTCATACTTTAACTGCAGGAATTAAACTTACTCTCGCCTCCCTATAAGGACAAGAATCTGAACAGAAGTCAACACCGATGCAGAAAGGTAAGAATCAGATTGGTAGCTTCCCCCGGGCATCCGTTTCTTACGTTTATAAAGTCATTTGTGAAGAACCAAAGAAGAGACCCAATCACCAAAAGCTATTAGTGGCCAGTAGTTGACACCAATTTTATAAAGCTAGAGCTAGGGCCTATGTCATTGATTTAATATGTAGGGATGTGAACAGAAGTGAAAACTGAATTACTGCACGTTTAATATTGGGAGAATTTTTACTTAATCACTGTCATTCTGAGAAAATAAGTAAACACAGGATCTTACTAAGAGGATCAAAAATGCCCTTGGATGTAAATCCTTCCCCCTTTACAAGGTAACCCTCAACAGACTTTGTAACTATTCCCGTGACACTGCTAGACGTGGTGATTTAGAGGCTACCCTCAAAATGGTGGCGTGAAACTCGCCATCAAAAAGGCACTTCACGAGGAAGAGTACAAAGAGCGGGAGGTGACGGCTACGTAAGAGAAGAAAGCAATATCAAATCATTCTTACTTTAGAAATGATTGGAAATCTTCACACACTGCTTCACAGCCAGGCCACTTGCATACGCCATGTCCATACAGAGGATGGCTATGGGGATGCTCCTCATGGGACAAACTGAAAGAAAACACAGAGGACAAGAGAGTAAGTTGGCTGCGCAGAACCACCCCACCAGACGTACGAGGTAAGAGGAGGCAGCCCACGGGGCCGAAGGTGAACCAATCTGTGCTTTCCTCTTCCTGTGGAATTTACGAATCACTTTTGCACGGCGCTCTACTTACAGCAAGAGTTCAATTTCAAAATGCGAACAGCCCAACATTACAAATGTACCACCACGTATGAAAAGTGCTCGACAGGCTTTCGTTAGAGGCAAAGCCCTCTACTCCGACTGCAAAGGAGTCGTTAAAAGGCTAGAACTTATCGTTTAACCTACCTAATGAAAATGAAAACATCTGTACTTGATTTTGAGATTCTCTCGCTGTTTTCTACCCAGAACATTACATGTTTTTCTCCCCCTCTTCTGCCACCAACATTATTCCCAAAATCGTAAAATCTTTTCACTGGTTAAGTTTATCAAGCAAAGAAGAGTGCAATTAAATAAGTTAGAATAAAATAATTGAGAAAGACAAATGTATCCAAGTAGATGATTAACTTAAAAAAAAAAAAAAAAAAAGCTCACAGCGGCAGGAAGATTCTATCCCTAAAATTACTAACACCAAAGAGTGAAAGAAAACTTGGCATGAACATGAAAGGGTTAATCCTCCCGTGGGGTGCCAATCAATAGGTAATGATTGGGCCACACGGATGCAGGTCATGGGATGCTTTGATCCGTGCCATGTGGCACTCAGAAGAGTGTATCTGTTGTACTTGCTGATGAACCATATTCTCAAATATTTTCTCTATTAGATTTCCGCATCCAGACTTCTTTCAGACAAATTATTTTTACAGTCGTTTCCATAACCTTAGACTCTGTCAAATAGAAACATAAAACTGACATTAAGAGTTCCGTTTCGTACTAAAGCACACTGTCTTCAAGGAAAGGGCTATTTTGCAACTTACTCCACTGCCGCTGCCTGACTTTGAACTTCAAGCACACTGAATTATGATTTCACACACACACACACACACACACACACACACACGAGAGGCCTGTAGTTTATATAACCCCCAGGATGTGTAGTCATATATTTTATCGATTCACATTCGTAGAGCAGACATACACAAATGCCACTTGTCCCTGACTTATAACATAATTAATCCACAGTGAATGTATTATGAACATTTAAACTGAGGGTCATGAATACCAAACACACGTATACACTGAACAACACTTTATCAAAGATCCATAGGTCTCCCTGTGGCTTTTCAATGATTTGCTTGGAAATCTAATAAAATTTGAAAATAATAAGCTAGTTTCCCTGACAATAGAAAACAAAGCTGGGAAACTACAACAAACAAAAAATGCAGAAAACTAACTTAGGAAAGCACTGAAAGGTGCCCCCATGAGAGAGAAGAATAGCACAAGTGAACTAAGGTAGTTACAGTGAGGTTTCCAAAGCCCAATGATACAATGATATTCTCTGAGCAGTTACGAGGGTAAAATTCCACCGGACCGAAGGAAAGAATGACTACCTATCTTTGTTCACCTTCAGAGTCTTTAAAGAATAAAAGAGGGGGCTTCCCTGGTGGCGCAGTGGTTGAGAGTCCGCCTGCCGATGCAGGGGACGCGGGTTCGTGCCCCGGTCCGGGAGGATCCCACATGCCGCAGAGCGGCTGGGCCCGTGACCCATGGCCGCTGGGCCTGCGCGTCCGGAGCCTGTGCTCCGCAGCAGGAGAGGCCACAACAGTGAGAGGCCCGCGTACCACAAAAAAAAAAAAAAAAAAAAAGAATAAAAGAGGTATGATATGAAAATAGAATTAAAAAAAATTACTGGCAACATTTAACATCCAAGAATCCTTCAAAGTACCAAGATTCTCAGAATATCTGAGAGGGAAGGATATCATTTAAAAAGAAAACTGTTCCTACCAATATCTTACAAGGAAAAAGAAAAAAGATCCAACCATAATAACTCTTCTCTTTACCAATTTTATTAACATTATTTAAAGTATTTTCACAATCCTAAATGCGTTAGTATATATTTGTTATAAAATCCTTGAAAAATCTTGAAAAGAAATAACTACCCTCAAGTACACACACACACACACACACACACACACACACACACAATTTTTGACAAATTAGGCATGAAGATTTGCATCCTTTTAAATTTTAGATAATTTTGAAAATACTCTCTCATGTTATCAACTAATCTTCAAAAGCTTCAGTTACTGATGTGTAACAGTCTGTCATATACCCTCTTAGCTCGAGCTATCTGCCAAAATTGATATAACCATCCCTCTATTTTGGACACCGAGATTCCCTTCATGTTTCTAATATTTATGAATAATGTTAGAAATTAACTTTTACCAGGCCAAACATTCCAGTATATAACTGCTTTTTACTAGAAGATATATTCAGAGAAATGGAATCACTCAGTTAAATGAGTACTACGTTTTAAGATTGACCATTTAATACTCCATTAAGTTGCTCTTGAGAAATGCTACCTGCCCAGTACACTCTCAGCCATTATACCTATTTTGTGTGATTCTTTAGGTTGGAAAAGAGGAGCCTCAACTAGTTAGGATATAAAATTAGCATATCAGTTAAAAACTGCCAATGGTTATTCTACTGTGCCTTGTGGGTTAAGCCAAGAGGGTTCTGAAAGTAACAGGATGAAAGAATGTACCATGCCTTCACTAGAGGAATGTACAACTAGAAATAAAACTACAGAATTCAGCACGTGTGCCACCTCCACCCTAACCCCCGCCCCCCGTTTCTAGGCTGACTTATTTGTCCAGGCTCCTTGGACTGAATAAAAACTACTCTCCGCTAAGAATTTATTTTTGGTTCAACTTAATATCCTTATTTCAAAGAAAAGGACCAATGACCACTCACTAAAGCCTCAGAAGCATCACCAGTCACACCCTGAAGGCTAGAGGAATGCCAACTCCTGGCACACGTACATACTTACATACTCAGTGGACCTCTTGAAAATGTGCCTCTGTGTTAAAACTGTATTTTTTTTTATCATGAAAGCATTATATGTTCTTATTTTTAAAAGTTCACCTCATGCTGTGTTGGCTCAACTTTGCCCCCACCCTCGTCCCACACCTAACGCAACACTACCCTGGCCAACGGTGCGGGCACCCCGGCACATCACCACACTGCACTCTCCTTCTCGTGGGCTCTAGTTTACAAACATGGAAACACGGGATACATACTGCTGTCACTTGCTTTTCATATTTGGACACTTTAAAATATACAACTGTCTGAGATAAAGTGCTTGGCTTTGAAAGGAAGAAGAACAGACTGGCAGTGATGCCCTGGTGGAGTATTTCTGCAAAGATACATAAGATACTCTTAACGCTTGTCGCCTCTGGGGCGGGGGACCGGGCATTGCGGTGGGGCGGGGAGCAGAGAAGCGGGATTTTCAGTGTATCGTTTTTTTTGTGTCTTTCGAGGTTTTAATTTTGTGCGTTGTAGGTGTTTTCTGCCGTGCAATTGTTAAATATACGTATACACACACACACACACACACACACACACACACACACACACACACACACACACACAAACCCATACAGAGACATACACACACACATGAAAAAATCAAGCGCCATGCAGGACTCGACTTCCAGCCTGCCACTCACCCTGATGCTGGTGTAGCAAATGCCGTATACTTGCTGCCTGTGTGGCTGAGTCTCACTTCTGGCCCTTCAGTCATTCCGGATGAAGCATCGTTAGACCCCACCAGCTGTACCCCTGAATGGAAACTTTTCTGTTTCATCAGAGAAGTGGAACAAGCCTTTATACCCTTACTGCCTTTCAGAACTTGCCAAAAGGGACAAGATGGGAAATTAGAAAAAAAAAAAAAATGAGTACAGGAATTGTTAAACTTGAATGAATTTAGAATTCCATTTCCAGGATGAAACTTGATGGAAGAATGACCATCTCAACATCTGACGGTCAGAGAAAGCCTGTGAGCCCAATCGTCTAAATATACTGATTACGGGTAGCTCACCCATGTGAGAAGCAGAACTTCTGAAAAGCTGCCAAGATCAGTGCTGAATAAATGCTGAATGAAGTGCTGAATAAATAGATGTATTTGATCTTAAAGGGATTTCAACATGCTTGCCCCAAAATGAAACTTCAGAACTTCAGGGTCAATTGTTCAATAAACTATTTTTTACTATGAACTCCCAGGTTGAAAAGTTTTAGGGACAGGGAATCACAACTAGTTCATCTCTACCCACTCGGTACCTAACACAGAACATGGGCTCAATAAATGCGAGACAGACTCATACAGACAATAATATTATTCTATTTAATGTCTGTGTGGATATACACTAAATTAATGTTTGCCTTTTAAAAAATGTCTTGAAGGTACAGACCAGGATGATGCCAATCCACTTGAGAAAAGAGCATTCACACCTTCTATTATTTACTTTTAGTCCAAATATTTAAAACGCAGATAGTACACAATCAAGAAAAGCCACATGGTTTAAATTTCTCCTGATGACCCTTGGTATGTAAAAAATCGATATATTTATTAACACGAAACAGTGACAGCATTTCAGGTTAGGAAGAACCAACTTGCCATGAAAAGTGTGTAACTACACAAAAACAGGTAATAATAATTCCTGACATTACCTAATACTAAATACACTCTGTATTATTCAGTATGATGTAATGGTGTCACTGACATTTATTTAAGACTTGTTTTGGTATTTATTCTTCCTATATCAAAGTATACCAGCCAGAGCCTTAATTTCAACACTGACTTTGGACTTTGAGAAGATTTTACATGATGGTTATGGTTTTGCAGCAGTGACTATTCACTACTCCCTTCCCAAGTGCATTACTTAGCCAAAACTTGAACTAGAATCACTGCTAAAACTAAGAACAGCTTCTTACTGCAGCCTGTAGACTTTAGTGGCCCTGTGCTCTTGGTCCTGTAAGCTGATTTTCCCTGCGGTAGTAACCAAGAGAATCATCTTTGAAGGAGAGGAAAAGCACAGACACCTCAGACAAAAGGGAACCCTCCTACACCGTTGGGAACGGAGACTGGTGTAGCCACTACGGAAAACAGTATGGAGTTTCCTTAAAAAACTAAAAATAGAGTTACATATGGTCCAGCAACCCCACTCCTGGGCATATAGCTGAGGGAAACTCTAAGTCAAAAAAATACATGCACCCCAAGAGCCAAGACATCGAAGAAACCTAAGTGTCCATCGACAGATGAGAAGGATCAACTTCCTTCTTGTGTGGTATACGTACACAAAAAAGAATGAAATATTGTCACCTGCAGCAACATGGATGGAGGACCTAGAGATTATCGTACTAAGTGAACTAAATCTGACAGAGAAAGGCAAATTTCATATGGTATCGTTTATATGTGGAATCTAAAAAAAAAAAAAAAAAAAAAACATACAAATGAACTTATTTACAAAACAGAAACAGACTCACAGATACAGAAAACAAACTTACGGTTACCGAAGGGGAAAGGGAGGGGAGAGGACCAATTAGGAGTTTGGGATTGACATACACACTACTATATATAAAATAAATAATCAACAAGGATCTACTGTACAGCACAGGGAACTATATTCAATATCTTGTAATAAACTACAATGGGAAAGAATCTGAAGAAAAAAGAAAAGCACAGACACCTTGCTGTACACCTCAATGCCAATTTTCTTTTCTCCTAAAGGCACGCCTCCAGCTTTTCCTGTGCCCTGACCTACGTTCTCACGTCTGCCTTCTAAGTCTCGTCCTATTTGTTTTTTCCCTTTTCCAAATTTGCCCTCTGTTTGTTTTCTCAATTTCTGATTCATCTGTAACAAAAGGCTACATCTGTGCCCATTAAGGTTTATAACTTCTCCCCTTGCCCCCCACCAATCAACCCCAAATTATAAATTGTATTCCATTTCACTAGCGTCTTGTTTGATATATTAAGTTACGGAAGACTGCTGGGCATTCTCTAACGGCTCCAACTGATGGAATACATTTTTCTAAGCTTCAATGAGGTATAATTCGTATCCCATACAACTCATTCATTTGAAGTACATAATTCAGGGAATTCCCTGGCGGTTCGGTGGTTAGCGCCGTCCAGTGGTTAGCGTGGTCCTCGGCACTTTCACCGTGAGGGCCTGGGTTCCATTCCTGCTCGGGGAACTAAGATACCGCAAGCCACAGGGTGCGGCCATAAATAAACAAATAAAGTACATAACTCAATGGTGTATACGAAGTATATAATGCAATATTCCCGGGGTTGTAAAACCACCACCACAGTGTAATTTTAGAACATTTTATATCACACCAAAAAGAAACCCTGGACCCATTAGCAGTCACTCCCCTAGTCCCTGCCAACCACTAATCGACCTTCTGCTTCCAGACGTTTGTCTATTCTGAACATTTCATATAAATGGAATCGCATAACATGTGGTCTTAAGTGTCTGGCTTCTTTCACTTAACGTAATGTTTCGGAGGTCCATCCACACTGTAGCATGTGTCAGCGCTTCATTTCCTTTCTTATGGCTGAATACTATTCCACTTTATGTATCTAACACATCTTGTTCATCCATTCATCTGCTGATCAACAGTTGGGAGGTTTCTACATTTTGGCTATTGTGAATAGTGGTGATACGAAAATACAGGTACATGTACCTGTTTGAGTATAAGTTTTCAATAATTTGGGGTATATAACTAGGAACAGAATTGTTGGGTCATGTGGTCATTCCATGGTTAACGTATTAGCAGACTATTTCCAAAGCAGCTGCACTAGTATTTTTTCAAAATAACTTTTGAAATCACATTGTTCTAAGTTTCAAAGTTTGATTGAGAGGGGCAGCATTATTTGAGGGTTCCAATTTCTCTACATCCTTGCCAACACTAGGTGTCTGTCTTTATCTTAGCCATCCCGGCGGATATAAATTGGTACCTTTTTGTACTTTTGATCTGTGTTTGTTTAAAGATGAATGATGCTGAGCACCTTCTCATGTGCTTACTGATCATTTGCGTGTCTTCTTTAGAGAAATGTCTATTCAGATCCTTTGCCCATTAAAAAACACTGGGTTCAGGCTTCCCTGGTCGTGCAGTGGTTGAGAGTCCGCCTGCCGATGCAGGGGACACGGGTTCGTGCCCCGGTCCGGGAGGATCCCACGTGCCGCGGAGCGGCTGGGTCCGTGAGCCATGGCCGCTGAGCCTGCGCGTCCGGAGCCTGTGCTCCGCAGCAGGAGAGGCCACGACAGTGAGAGGCCCGCGTACCGGCAAAAAAAAAAAACCACGAAACACTGGGTTCTTTTTACTGTGGACTGCAAAAGTTTTTCTCATGTATATATTTTCTGCACGCAAGTCCATTATGAGATATATGATATGCAAACACCGATTCCCATTTTGTGGACTGTCTTTTCAGTTTCTCGATGGTATGCTTTGAAGCATAAAAGTTTTAGATTTTGATTAAGTCCAATCTTTTCTTTCTCCCCCTTTGCTTCCCTGCGCTTTTGGTGTCGCATCTAAGAAACCACTGACTGAGCCAAACTAATAAAGACCTATTCCTGTGTTCTCTTGCAAGAGCTTCAGCACTCACGTTTAATCAATTTTGAGTTAATTTCTGTATTTTGTGTGAGGTAGGTGTCCAACTTCATTTTGCACGTTGTCCCAGCACCATTTGATGAAAAGACTGTTCTACTCCAGATGAACTGTGCTGTGTTGGCACCTTTGCCAAAAAGCCAAATGAACATAAATGTAAAGATTGGAGGGTTTTTTTTTTTTCTTTTCTCTCTCTCTTTTTTTTTTTTTTGCTTCACTTTTGCTGGATTTCTTTTTCCCAGATGTACTACTCCCATTCTCAAAAGAATTTATACTCAAAATATAAAATAACTCTTGAAATCACATTGTTATAAAGTAAGTTTTGAAGTTTAATTGGGGGGGGCAGCGATAAATTTTTAATAAAAATAAAACTTGAGCAACTGAAGGTTTTAAGGAATGAGTGCCGAGGGACAATTTTTATTTTCCAGATCCTGTTGATCCTTTGTGTGCCGGGAAGTCTTTTCAGAATGTACTTGGTGCACCTCTCTGCCTAACAAATAAGTGGAGTGTAACTTACCCTTTTATTGAAGGTCAGTAATATTTCTCTATGGGGAGGGGTGGGTGCCAGGTGAATGAAAACCTCATTCCGCATTGTAGATGCGCTAAAAACCAGGAACCTGCAAGTCATTTAACTGCCCTGCCCTCCAATTCCTCATTTGAAAACCAAAGGGGATCACACATGATGACCTGTGCTGCTTCTCCCAGTTGGGAACGCCTCCAGCAAACTTCTACCAGTTATGCAGATGAGAGAGGGTGTGGCACAAATGACATACCTTGTTATTGACAAGATGAAGAAGGAGTAGGTGCTTAATGAGGATGGGTTAAAGGAATGAATGAGATCCACGCCCTTACCTCTGCTGGGGGGCGGGGCAGGAAGCTCTCTTCTTCTAAACCCTTCCCCACGCCCCGCAGATACAGACACCAAAAATCGCAACTAACCCCCTTTGCCCACTGGCCACCTGCCTCTTTCCCACCACGTTGGCTTTTCATCCATCCAGCCAACGTTAGTGCAATGCTGACCCTGAGGCAGGCAGCCAGGACACTAATGATGAACACCCGTTCTGACAAACCACATCTGTGCCTGTCTCTGGCTCAAGTCTCTCCTTGTCTGTCTGTCTGCTTTCCAATTCTTTGGTCTCATGTCCATGCGCACACGCTTCTTTGTGCCCATCCCGTAACACTGTCAGCCATGGAATCTTCCCCACTCAGATCCATCACAGCCTATGATTTTGGTGACCAGGAGATGCTCATTCCTAGCCAAAAACGTGAAACTATTCCAGATACCTCAGGTTTCCAGCAAGGTGTTCTCTTCAGACACAGTTTCCGGGCTACCTATTAATAAAAAGTACTTTCCACTAAACTGTGATCATAACAAGAGCACACGTCAGCGGAAGCCACTGCTGTTTTAAACCTATTTCTTTCTTTTGCTTTAATTCTTTAACGACAACTTACACAAAAGCGATCCTACTTTCCTTCTTTCTCTTTTCTCTTTACTTTTTAGTTCTTATCACATCTCCCCGACTTCTACTTTGCTACCATAACCTACTCTCAGTAAGATTTTAAGTAACGTACCAAATTTCTTAGGTTTGAATATGGGAGCCTGAATTTGATTTCGAGTGATGAAGTGATAACTGAAAATAAAATATCATCAGACTTCAGATGCTTTTACACTAAATTTTCAAGAACGAACTGACATCAAGTATTTCTGATATGCACACTACGTCTACTTGAATGAAACCAAACTAGTTGAGCTGGCTTCGGAACTTGATCACAGATGACCATATTAAAAAGAACAACGTAGATTCACAAGAGCCGAAGAGATGATTACTTATATATCGAGCACAATTTTCCATCTTAGAGTTTATTGTTTGAATACTTTTCATACTAGAGTATAACTCCTCAAAACCAGCCAGGAGTCAAATCCCAGTCTCTTGCAGTAAATAAAAGGACAGGTCAAGTTTCCTCATGTGTTATACGGTAGCATCTGGGGGGAAAGGTCCTACACTGGCCTTGGAAAAGTGCAAATGATACGTGGGAACAGGGGAAAGGGCGACTCAAGCACTGTATCTTTTTTCCTGGTGCCTTTGTGAACATGACCTTTCTCCTTTAACTTTCACTGAAAACACTTCAAGAAGCAAATGGGCTGCTTCTTTTACACTGAAGAGTTGGGACATGACTTTGGCCTTACATTTCCAGCACGCGGCCTTAATCTGTGCTCATTTCGGAAATACTCCATCCTTAGGTGTTTATTAATCAGGTTTCCAAAAGCAAGTTGGCAATCAGCTCTATAATCTCACCGCAAGGAGATGGGCGTTTTACTAAAGCCCATTAAAGGGCCTACTCTAGAGCAAGGAAAGATGGAGTCCTCTGCAAACTGGTAGATGCACACACAGGCTTCTCCCTTTCCCTCTCCCACGCAGTGAATCCTTGACTCTCCTTCCCCAGAACATTCATCGTCTCAATTTTCTGCTGCTTTTCAAATCATGTTTAATTAGAGGATTTCACATTCCCTTGTGATATGATATTCATGAGGAAAACTTGCAGTTGGAGTGACTGTGAATTAGTCTGTTAAGTGCCAGATTTGTGCTTTTAAACAACGATGGAGATTATTGTTATTATCTGCTCTCAATATCGTGCCTCGAGACGTGAGGGCTACCTTAAGTAACTTCGCATCTGAAATACAAGCTATTAACTATTTACATCCGTTCCCCCCCCCCCCCCCCCACAGAAATACAAATTATCCTGAAAGAAATACAGCGTCACCTTTCTACAACGGACCCCATTAGGGCACGGGCAACTAACGTGGTGAGCTGGGTGACTGAGTTACATAAAAATACCCTCGCTTTCGGAGTTATGGATTCACGCTCAGGTAGACTGGAAAACAATTTTGACATCAGATCTGTGACTTCTCAGGGGTAGCTTTTTATAAACCCTGTTTAAGTTAATCAGTTTCAAGAAAAAGTAAAAACTTGTAATATGTATATGCAGGTATGGCAAACGTTGAAGATGGCAAGGGAATGACTCAAAGATTGTTGCGTGGGATAAAAGGATTAAAACTGGATCTATAGGTAAGGATGCGCACTCTGCCTTTTTCCATTGCTAATCAAAGACTAATGCTTCTCAAATTCTCTTATAGCTGTAAATCACCTGGACATCTTTTTAACATGGAGATTCTAATCCAGCAGTTCTAGGGTGGGACCCAAGACTACGCATGTGTAGCACACTCCTGGATAACGCTGATGCTGTTGGACCCTGGAGCTCTAAGGAGCTTGAGAGTTCCCTGTTCTGGATCTGACCTAAAAGTGAACGTACTTACAGAAACACACGTGAGCTGTCTTCTCTGTTAACTGTGGGGTGAAAAGCAAACTGGGGATGGATAAATATGGAAAGCGGAGACACTGGGCAACCTCACCAAGCAATAGGTACAAACTCATGAAAACTCTCACTGGCCCAAAGTTATTTAAGAATTATATGCAAGTCTTTTTTTTTTTTTTTTTTAAATATAACGAAACAGGTAAGACTAAAGGAAGTCAGCACCGGGAAGAGGCCATCATCTCCTGTTTCTATTCAGCAAACACCAGTTCCACGTTAGCACGGATCTACTGAGTGACTTGGCCAGTCAACAGTGTTTGCCAGGTACTCTACTGGTCAGTAGTACCCCGGAGCACACTGTCGAATCTGGCTTTGACAACAACTCAAAGCTTCACAGGTCCCAGACTCTAGGGCTGCCTTGGGTATCCTCTAAGCCTTCATGGCATCCCTGAACCTGGGAGGAGAGGATGTATGTGTGAACAAGTAGGATCTTGAATTAACTTTTTTAGGAAGGGGAGTGACGCACTTGGGCTTTTCTAGGAAACCAGGGGGTATCATGAAAGCAGGGTTTCAATCCACTTGGCACAGTACCATATGCAGTCAAGGCCCCTCCTCAGTAGAGAGGGAAATCCTACCAAAATATCCCAATAGGTGATATACACGGACTCAACGGTGGCCCACACGATGTCAGGAAGAACAAGAGTGCGTATTCCTACAAACCGGCAGATTTACTTTAATTTATTTGTATTAGCCAAAAATATACCTAGCGTCTGCAACTTCTGGTTTCACAGATGTCGTGTCTAAGGATGAGGCTTATTTTATTCAAATTAAAAATGACTCGATTTAAAGAAAATAATATAAATTACAACAGTCATCTAAGCAGATACGGCAAACCTCGTGACAGTGGGGCACACATTCAAATGACTAAACTTTCAGAAAACAAAAGTGCGTGAAGGAGTCCTCAAGGAGAGGCAGTCTGTAACTGGGTTTACTTCCTGAGTCGACAGTGACCCAGTGGTAAGTCTCTTTTTGAATTTTCAACAGGGAAGGAAGAGCCTCAGAATTACCCTTGACTGATGGGACAAAGACCCACAAAAGCCACAAGAGCACAGGGCAGTGTGTCGGATGCTTCGAGGACTAGACCCTATCCTTTAGGACCAGGGAGCATCCTATGTGTAGACTATCGATGTTAAATCAGCTGCTTCACCAATGGGGGGCCATGATGACAGGTCATAAGTCTGGCAGTCACTCTCTTCACCATCCCCTCCAATCTGGCTCTACCTCCCTTTTCAGGTTCACTGGGCAAAACACGCCATCTTGATTCTCAGAAGCCTGTGGCACAGCAAGACAACGGAGCAGAGAAGGAGAGGGGGCGTACCTGTGGGCTGGTCGGTGTGTGCTGATCCATCACCAACACAGAGCGGGTGATGACAAAGGCCGAATGCCTGTTTGCATGGTGACAAGTGAAGGGATACATAAAGGAAAAGGACAAGAAGAGGCAGAGGTCCAGCTTTTGTTTCTGACACCCATAAGGGCGATCGCTATGCTGAGGTTGTCAGTGAGAGCTTCCCACTGGCAGCATTAACACTGGGATCTTGTTAAGAAAACAGAATGCTTTCCAAAGAGGGGCTGTGAGCAACTGTGTCAATACAGACATAGGGACCACTAATCCAAAAGATATTAACACCATTAGGCAGGCATGCGCATCATGTCCATGCAAGTGTTTGCACTGGTGAGTCACGAGGTCTGTGTGGAACCCTGTCCATATGTTAGAGGAAACAACAAGACCCGGAAAACCAAAGAGCATAAACGAAAGTTCCAACACTTAATTCTTCTCATTTAATCCCTGCCCCTGACACTCTGTGGAAGTCAGCACAAGCATACTCCAGAACCAGAAGAATCACGTAACAGAAGCGTGAGGGCCAGATCAGGAAGCAGGAGGTGAAGGGACAAGGGACTTAGAGAAATAAAGTGGCTCAAAACCATTAGGCACTTGCATTTATGTTGCCTAAGAAATACTTCCTACTTTATGTCATTCCTTTTATGTCTCAGCAGTACAAGATGCTTCATTAGTGGTCACTGGATTAAACTCTTCTCTGCCTTCGATTCAGCGTTTTTGTTTGTTTGTCTTGGTTACTGGGGGGCTTCTTCTGGCCACGCCACGTGGCACGTGTGATCTTAGGTCCCCGACCGGGGATCGAACCCGCACCACCTGCAGCGGAAGCGCGGAGTCTTAACCACTGGACCGCCAGGGAAGTCCCTCCGCGTGTTTTACGGAACACCTACTTTGTGCTTAAGCACCGTGTTGGGTTCCTAGATCAGAGTCTATAAACTGGGATGCGTAAGAAGATCCGTGGGAGGGTGCAGGGATAATATTACCGCTTCTGTATGCATGTGTTAATATTAGAACTTTTGTATGAATAGATACTTGTGTACCTATGTGTATACATTTCTCACCTTCTTACTCTTTAATTTTTGTACTACAGGTACTATGTTAAGCATGTATATAATTGATTAAAAGTATCTTTAGTAGGGGTGCATACTCGAAAGTTTTAATATTCATGGGGTGACTAATCAAACACATTTGGAGGTCATTGGTATAGACTGTGACTAAGTTCTCATCCTCTCCAGAAGAGTTCTGCCCAATTCCCCAGTTGAGGGGAAAGAGAGAGAATTGAACAGACGGCTGGAACATAAAATTCTGTAATATTTGATCTGGGCCTTTGAGTATCAATTGAAGCTCAATGCTCAAAGGAATAGGATGAGAGAAGGCAGGTGACTAAAGCACAAAAAGCAATTTCATACATTAAAAAAAAAAAAAAAAAAAATTTAGAAAGAGCCAGAGTACTTACAAATGATTTAAAGGCCAACATCAGGACATTTTAAAATGAATTTTGTTCCATGAAATAGTTCACACTGGGTCACAGTCTCAAGACCTGTTCTCTTTGAAATGTTGAGTCTTGGCACTGGACCCAGACTGTCCGAAAGACTAGTGAATAATAGTTATCAAGATCCCTCCTCTGTCACTTTGAATCGGAGAAGGGGAAGAACGCCATGGAGTCAGGACAGATGTTGGGAGGTCCTACAGCAGTGGTTCTCAGAGTTCGGTCGCTGGGAACTTGTCAGGGATGCCCATGCTTAGGCCTCACCCCAACTTACCGAATCAGACACGGTAAGGCTAGGGTCCAGCCATCTGTAGTTTAGCCAGTCCTCCAGATGATTCTGAGGCAAGCTAAAGACTGAGAATCAATGTAACCAGAAATCCACATTTTCCCTCCTGTTTGGAGCACATAAGTATCAATATCGACAAAGACTAACCAGGTACTTCTACAGCATCCGTGGCCAACGGGTAGCTACTACTATGAACGAGTTCCTGAGCCTTATCAAATTCATAAATTCACTGTATTCTGAACACGCGGTCTCTGCAGTGAGATGCAGCACCAACCACATGCCAGGCTGGCTGTGCTAGATGACCGGGGTGTGGCATTCGACAAGGGACATGGAACCTTTCCTTCCTGGAGTCCCCTGCATCCAAAAATCTCACCTGATGCAAACGTGGGGGGTGTGTGGAAATACAGACGTGACGATATTCCACCAGTGCTCATGTTTAACAAACTATACACTCCATCACATTTTGCCTATCTTCATATCACTGCATTATTTCCACTGCGCTGGCAGGTGTCTGCCTCTGTGTTTGTCTCTCTAGACTGTGAGCTCCTTAAGGGAAAGACCTACGTTCGAGCCATCTTTTAATTCCCAGAATCTATAGAGTTATTAGTATGTAAATGCTCAATAAAGGCGGCGTGAACGAATAAATGACTTTAACAATAAACAAGAGTCATTAATATTTAATTAATTAAATCATCAATAATCACTTAATATTCACGGAGCACTGCCTGTGTGCCAGAGACTAAAATGTGTACGAACTCATTTCATCTATGAGGCCAGGCTCGGTAACATACCCGTTTCACAGAGGGCGCACTGAGGCGCACCAAGATTAAGTACGTGGAGCGGGCCCGCCTGCCCTGGAATGCAGGCCGTCCGGTTTGAGTCCACACTCCTCACCACTAAACAACAAAGCCGCCCCCGCACTAATCGAGGTAAGAGCCATGATCTAGCAAAACATGCCTCAAGGTCCTCTGCTTCTGCTGTGCCCTCTGCCTGGAGAGCTCTCCCCTGACTTCTTCATGTCTGTTCAAGGGTCACTTCCTCAGAGAGGCTTTGCCAAACCCATTTATCCAAACAGTGACCTTAGCCCCGCTCTTCCTGCTTCACTTTTTTTTTTTCTTCAGATCTTAATTCTATCTGTCTTTTTTTTTTTTTTTGCGGTACGCGGGCCTCTCACTGTTGCGGCCTCTCCCATTGCGGAGCACGGGCTCCGGACGCGCAGGCTCAGCGGCCATGGCTCACGGGCCCAGCCGCTCCGCGGCACGTGGGATCTTCCCGGACCGGGGCACGAACCCGTGTCCCCTGCATCGGCAGGCGGACTCTCAACCACTGCGCCACCAGGGAAGCCCCCTATCTGTCTTTTTATTACGTGATTATTTGTTTGTTCTATTTCTCTTCCACTGCAACATCAGCTCCACGAGGTCAGACTTTGTCAAGCTCACGGTTCTATCCCTCGAAGCCTAGGACACCTGGGACGGGGTTAGTGAAGTTTTGCAGAATAAGCGGACCTGCCTCGGTACTGTCTGGTGACTTCTGTCCTGCAAAGGCAGGCTTTTTTTTGTTGTTGAACTCTGGACAACTTCCCCATTTATCCTTGTTAAGTTTCTCTTACTTCTGTCTGTACAATCCTCTAATTTATTCAAACACTACTGGATTATTCCAGCTCTTGGTGTCATTTTTTTTTTTCTAATTAAAGTAAGCTGCCATTTATTCCTCACACTGATCTTTAACACGGAGACATCTTGTTCTCGTCGTAAATATGACTCATACGGAAAAATGTAAGTTGAATATAGGGGCTCATGTATACCAGAATGTTACCATCAATATTTCAGATATAAAAAAAGGAGACACGAAGCCAGAGATGCCTGTCCAATTTGAAGGTCTATAAGTAATCATTTCAGTGGAGTTTTTTAGCCTTTTGGATGTATAACCCGAAATTCCACCAGATGACTAAAACAGCCCCTCTTGAAAGCAAATACCACATCATTTACACAAACACTTTAGGTTTCTCTTTCCTTTTGCCATAATACACCTTCAAACTCAACATTCACAGCCAGGATGTAAAATACACACACAGAACAGATCCTTCAAAGACAGACCTCAACATATTTTTTTTAAAAAAAGGAAAAAAAGAAAGAAAGAAAGAGAAAAAGAAAGAGAAAGGAAAGGAAGATCAACTTGCCATTTGACTGATTTCCTTGAAGACTATAAAAGGAATGAAATCTGAAGGTCATAAAAGTGTGACCATTTGTTTAGGGAAGTCTTACAGGTAGTACAAATACATCAGCTACAGTTGCTATGGGGTCTGTTTGTTTACCAAACGAGAATCCAAATAGTTACACAAAAGCAGAACAACATTTGGGGAGATAAATGGAGAAGGCTTTGCCTTCTGGTAAAATTTCCAAAGTGCCTTTTAAAATGTTCCTGTTTTTCACCTTCTTCACTGGGAAATCTGTTTTCTAGATTCTCCCTTTTCAGTTCTAGCCCTCCAAGGAATGTCTTACTCTCAGATTTCTAAGGCTGGTAATGATCTGCTTTTCCTTTTCCCTTTCTCTTTTTTAAGATGTAAAAACTAAAACCACTAGCCCAGCCACCCAAACTGTACAATGAAAGTAAGTTCTCACAATACAAAAAAGAGAGAGAGAGAGAGAGAGAGAGAGAGAGAGAGAAAAACAAAATCTGCAAAGTTTATAGACGAATTCTAGGACAGGCACGTCATACTTAAATTGACTTAATTCACGAACAACGACCCAGAAAGGTGTGTGTGTACGTGTAAATGACTTTCTATGAACCAGGTATGTTTCACGGACCTGAATTATACCTGCTGGGTTAACCATTGGCTTCTAAAAAATAAAGGGGGGGAGGGGTTACGTGGGAAGGAAACCAGCAAGACTGTTCTGCAATTTCTTAGTTAAGCGTGTGCGTGCGCGTGTGCGCGCGCGTGTGCGCGCGCGTGTACGCGATCACTCAGATCTGCCATTAAGCCAACCGCACCACGGAGGTCGCTGGGAGTGGAGGGCTTCTCTTCACACTGCACTGACCACGGTACCCACCAGGCCCAGCCCCGGCGCCTTTCTGTGAATGGGACACGCTGCCATATGGACGAAGACACTGAACAAGCTGTACAAGTCCTGGCCACATGTGCCCAGGGGACTGTCCCGCAGTCACACCACCTGGGCTGTGGCAATTGTGCTCTGTCTGTGCAGAGGCGCGGAGGAGCCCAGCAGGATGTTATTTCTGAGTACACACAAAAAGGAAAATTACAGTTAGGAGAATTCTCTGGCTAGCGTATCTGTTGCTCAATTCCCGAAATAGTTTCCCAGAGGAACGGTTATCTGCTTTATTCACACAGGCAGAAATGACAAGCTGGAACACATATTAACAATTTCCCTTTGTGAGCTTCCACTATTGTTTTAATGAGGAGAATATGCTTTGTAATATACTTAGGCCTTGACGGAGCACAAAGCGCGGTGGAATGAAGAAAGTGAGGACGGCCGTACACGTGAGGCCGCTCACTTGTATCACCCGAGCGAGCAGGTCTGCACAGTGGTGCCTCCCTTGGAAAGAGCCGCAGAGCCAGGCTGCCAGGTGGCCCTGGTGCAAAATGGCATCTTGGTAAATCTTGAAAAAGGACGTGCCTTCCATTTCAGCCTCTTGGATAGGTTCCTCCTCACTGGGCCCCATCGCTGGCTGAAAAGCACGGGACTCCTAGTTGTCACTGAAGCGAGAAGGCCACTAGGAGTTTTCCAAGTCACACAGCGTTCCGTTGACCCTTGGCCTCCCTTTCCACTTTTGGATGGATCCATAGCCACCAAAGAAAATTTTCTATTCAGTTAGTCTAAGGGGTAAAGTGTACATTTCAACCAGACTCTTTTACAGGTAAAAGGGCAAAACCCAGTACAACAGGCTATGCCATCAGAGCTCCCAAAAGACGGGTCCTCACCGTTCTTCTGTCGTGTGCTTTCCTTTTCACCCTTGGTATGGAATAAACGTTAAGAAAGCTAACGTACATTAGGTGTTTCCACACAAGTGCGAGCACCTATGGGATACCTGGGTGCCAACCAAGGGAGAGGGTGGAAAAAACCCTGTCGGCAAGAGCACCTCATCAGGAAAGAATGACTAACCTCCATAATGAAAGAAAATGGGGGCTCAAAGCTGATCTTTCACGAGAAATCTGGGACATTGGACATGAAATGGCCCATGGTTGAGATTCATATTAAGCAGTATCCCAAGGGAGAAAAAAAATGAAAATCAACCGAATTTAAGAGAAACTTGTAAAACAAATGTGACTCTCCAGACCCATGATGTCATTTTATTGGAAAGTATTTATCATTTAAACACAATAAATAGAAAAAGATTTATAGGGTCTAATGATGCTGTGCTATGGTAAAAGGCATTTTATTGAGATAAGACGTAACAGCTGTTTGAAAATAACAGTTGGGTTTTTCTTTTCATCACCCCATGAAGTGAACAGTCAAGAAAATCCATAAGTTGATCCCCCAGGATGTGGCAGTATTTTCAAGGTGTCCTCCCTTTGCCCTCCCTGAACGTGTGGAATGACGGGAGGTGACACGGCACCATGGCACACCACCCTAAGAGAAGCTTTCCTTCTACTTCTAAAACCCAGAAACAACTGGTTTCAAGCAGAAGGAGGAAACTGATCACAGCTCTTCTAAACGCGATGATCGCCAAACACCCAGTAGCACTTTGGGGCATGAAATGTTGATATGTCCCCAGGAGCGTCTTTCCGACATAAGCAGGGACAGTTTTGGCCTAAACAGGCGACTTCCCCTGCAGATAGACGTGGGACAGCTGACGCTGCCAAGAGTCTGCTTTGGGGCAGAAAGCAGCACCTGAGTGTAGGCCTCTGCAGTTGGCCGCACCCTCCTCTCTTTCCTGTCCCTACAACACCTGACAGGACATGCCCCGCCTGCTTTCTATATTCTCCACTTCTCATCACCTGTGTGCAGCGCCCTGCCTTCCCTCTTTGCAAAAAGATGCGGCGGGGGAGAAGAACGGGCCGCAGAGAAACGCGTGGGGCTTCTCCCTAGTTATGGCCCAACCTTGGAAGGTTACGGCCTGGTTCTGATCCCCAAGCTCTATCCCCTGGAGGCTGTAACCCAGAGTCTGGGGTGGAGACCAGGTGGTTCTGATGAGCAGAGTGGTTCCCATCTGGGAACCAGCAGAACGTGGCAGCCACTGCAAGGACTTTAGGCTCGGGGACACCCTGGTTCCAGTCCCTGCCTGGTCCCTAGCTAGCTGGTTGGCTCACGCAAGTTATAAATTTCCTCTGGGCCCAGCACTACCTGTACAAAGAGAACAGGACCCCACAGGGTTGTCGTGAGGATACAATGGGAAAATCAGTATTAACGCTTCTGTCGAGTCCTTTATGCATTGTGACTGGCACAAAGGAATAGTTCAATAAAAGTTAGCTGCCTGATCATCACCACCATACGCCAGCTTCTGATTCCTTCCAGCAGTAGCAGTACCGGTACCCTGTTGGCTCACCCCGGAATCGCAAACCACTGGTTCTGTGGACTGAACGTGTCTGGGAGCATCATCAAAACGTGGGGGGGAAACTCTGTTCCTTCCAGCAGCGTCCAAACCCAGGTCAACTGAGCACGCTAACCTGCAGCGCTTCTCAAGCTTGAACGGGCGCGTCAAGGCCCCGGGGACTGGGTTAAAATGCAGACCCTGATTCAGTAGATCCAAGGTGGGGCCCGAGAGTCTGCATTTCTAATGAGCCCCCACCTGATGCTGAAGTTGCTGATCTACAGCCTTCGAGGAGCAAGAATCTAGGGTAGGCACGACCAACAGAAAATTCCCACACCCCATCTCAGACCAATGGAATCTTCACAGGAGAGGCCTAGGAAGCAGTTATGTTTTAACAAATACCTGTGACATTATCATCAGGCAATCTGGGAGACACTGGTCTGATGGTTGACCTTGGAGTCGGCCAGCTTTTTCTGTAAAATGGCCAGATGGTAAATGTTTTACTCTTGGTGGGCTATACGCTTTCTGCTGTGACTACTCAAGCCAGCCATTGTTGTTTTTTTTTTTTTTTTAAATCTTTATTGGAGTATAATTGCTTTACGATGGTGTGCAAGCCAGCCATTGTAGTGTGAAAGCAGCCACAGACTTTGTGTAAATGAATAAGCCTCACTGTGTTCCAATAAAACTTTATTTACAAAATAAGAAGTGGGCCGGGCTCGGCCGGTAGGCCATAATTTGCTGACCTGTGTAATAGATCAAACGCCTCAACCTATATGGGCAAGAAGTAGCAGTGAGAATTCTGAGGACAATTTGGGACAACGTGACTGCAGGTTCTCCAAAAGAATCTAACGGGGAGGGAAGATTTGGGGTCGCTAGTTTGCTCAAGTGCTTCGAATCAAAAGAAATACAAAAGAAATGATCTGATTTTCAAACTACAAAAAAAAAAAAAAAAAAAAAAAAAAAAAAAGGTTGAAATGAGGAAGACCTATTCAGAGTCACAAGACCTAGAGCTTACTACTTAAATTTCTGGCTCCAGAGGCCCTAAATATGAATATGAAAATATGCAAAAAAGCTAAATGCTTGTGTAACCAGAAGAGTTCTGAAACCAAGCTTCTAGAATGTTAGCGAGGAAACCAAGAGCACCAATATTTACTCATCAACAGAGGATTTAGTTAAAAAAAAAAAAAAAGAAGAAAGAAAGAAAGGGAAACGAAACACCAAGCATGTCCACGACTCAGAGTCCCTTGCCTTTTGAAAACAGAAGGGCTGGTCAACACAAATGTTATTGTTATACAGTCAAATCCACAGCAATATGTCAAGAGGCCACAAATCAAAAACAGAGACTGTGAATCAAGTGAAACTGTCTGAAAGTCCACGAGCCAAGCAAAAACCTTCAGGGGTTATTTGAAGGCAGCTGCCAGCTAGGAAGTGTGGAAATCGCAAGCAATTGGAATACACAGGGCTGTGTCAACAGATGAGAAGGAAAAGGAAGGTACCTTGTGGGGACAGAAGGCAGGTTAGGCCTCAGAGAGAGAGAGAGAGAGAGAGAGAGAGAGAGAGAGAGAGAGAGAGAGGGGGGGGGGAAAAAGAGAGAGGGGGGGGGAGAGAGAGAGGGAGAGAGAGGTGCCCAATGTGGGTCACCTGATTCTGAGAATACGACAGCCTCAAAGCAAGAAGAGGCCGCACAACCTGGGACCTCTCCAGAGTTTAAAGAAACCTTTCACCAAATGCTTAAGGAAAACCTTGGAACAAATACTTAGAAGAGCTATGCATCTGAGACACATTCAAGTTATAAAACATCTACTAATGGTGGTTGAACTAAAAGCAAAAAGCTGGGGAGGATCAGAAAAAAGGCCTATCTCTGACATGGACTACAGAGGGACAGCTGAAACAGAATAGAGACCAGATGATGTGTTCAATGAGGAAACGCAAGATTTATAAGGCAGGAAGGAAAGTCAGGATACACCGAAAGGAGGGAGAGGCTTGTTTTGCATCTGCCTGTGTGCAAATCCTGCATGGGGTCCATTTTTGTTCTTTATGTGCCATTTCAGACCGTAAATGATTTACATACTGCAAATCCTCTCCACCCACCCTCCCTTCGCGAGACGCCTAGGAACTATCTGTATCCACCTTAACAGAGGGAACTCTAGGATTTTAAGTCAGTACACGTGCTGTTGAATTGAATTTTCCCAATTTCTTTTAGGAGCACTGATTTTAGTTTATCATAATTAAGTGTTCACTTCTATACTGAATGGAATCTCTAAGTGCTGCTTTATGAAGTAAAAGAGAGACTTGAATTTCAATCTCGGCTATGCCACTAACGAGTTCTGTGACCCCAGGTCACTTATTTAAATCTTGACGGTTCAACTTCCTCACCTGTAAAATGGGTATAATAAACCCTCCTGTTTCCCAGCAGTCACGTGGCTAAAACTGAGACATCCCTCCAAAGGTAAGAGTTTAGCCAGCTGCTTGGCACAGAGAAAAAAATGGATTAAATGAGAGTTCCCTGCCCTTTCCCTAGTGCACCATGATATAATGTGATAGAATTTTAATTCAGGCAATTACTTAAGTCGTAATTGCTATTTGTATTTACATAGCTGCTTTGATCCTAGAAGCTCAGAGGGCTTTACTAAATTTAGCATTTTAATAAATGTTTCATTTGCACGCCGTTGATTTTGTTTACCCACACCAAAACTTGGAATTTCCTAAAGTGAGACAGTCAGACAGAGTTACGGAAACGAGAGAGTTATCTTCCGTGTTTACAGGTATCCCGGGTCGGAGTTTTGTCTATTTACCAAAGAAGTCATGACGCCCTGGTCCTGTGGAATTAAATGACAGTAAGAGGTAGTATGAATGTGCCTGCTTCCCTTTGTAGCTCTCTTTAGCTCCTGCCTTTTGAACTTCATTCCCACCACGCTTCTCTCAGGCCCTGACAACACAGGTAGGTTTATCGCGCCAATGAATATATACATACTACGTGTATATATAATATATATATAAAATATATATATAAAATCAGCACAATAAACATTCATTAAATCCTCAGGAGGAAATCAAAGCACGAAGCATGGCGCCAGTGCCGAATTCTAACGACGCGGAAGGCCCGTGATTGCATGGGGACAGGATCTTAACAAGCCTTGATGTGAGCGTGGGCAACTGCCTCGCAAATCACATGGGCCGCTCCTCCCCTGACGGTGCTGAATATTGATACATGGCTCTACCCTGCGCAACGGGGAAGTGGGTTTCTACTGGCAATCTTTACCAAAGTGTGTTTTTTTTTTTTTTTCTCCCTTCTCTACACTCAAGGGTTTACCCTGAATGATTTAATTATAATTTTCCTTGTGTAAGACAAATTAAAGAGGAGAGTAGGAGTGTCGGGCCAAGCACATGATTTATCTCCTGAACAGATTGCAGCTCACCAAACCCCAGAGCTGCTGCTGCGGCGGCTGCTCGTGGGAGCCCGAAGGATGCAAGGGGGCGGGGGAGGTCTTCCACATGGCATGGAAACACGCGGCCCAGTCCTGATCGGGAGACGCCTCGCAACTTGGAAAACACACCAAAACTCTCGCGATATCACCGTGGCCCGATGAATTTTTACACAGAGCGCTCCCCAAGTCCCTTCAGAAAGAATCCTTAAAGCTGGTAACCTAAGCTACAGGTCCAGGAGCACCGGGGGTGGGATGTGGTGGGGAATATCACGTAGCAATCAAGGGAGAGCTTCGAAAGAGATCCATTTCACAAATGCCCTTGGTGAGTAAGGGATGAAACTTCTCCCAGGGACTCCTGAGACAAATGACAACTCACTGTGTAAGTGAGAACATATTTCGATAGTGACAGCTTTTTTTTCTTTTTTTTAACCATCTTCCTCTGTTTCAACAGTAATATCACACGAGATTTTAAAATAAACCCTCAGAGGGTAAAAACACTCATTTATAAGTCCTTATATACAAAGCTGGCTAACTAATAATTCAATTTCTAGTGATCAATTTTTTAAGTCTGTTAAGTTTTTGACATACCTTTAACCTAAGGTACTCATTTGCCAAATTTGCTACGTTCGGTTAAAATGTGCTGACTAGAATCTGTTTTAACCCAGCCACGCCCAGGAACCTCCCAGGTAATAGAACCTGAGAGGTCCAAGAGGTTAAGCACGTAGCATATAATTTCATAGTTGCTTCTTCTTTGCATGAACAGTTGGAAAAGTCAGCCTGTTTTTATATCCAGTTTAAGGTTCAGTGGAATCGAAATACTTTTCTGATCCTTATTCGAATGCTGGCAGGTAGTATAAATGAAGATTAAGCCCAACTTTTGTGCAGACACGTAAGGACCATAAAACGAGAAATCCAACAAACTTGATTCTCCTAGAATTAGACTGCCTCTGAGATCCATTTACTTTCGAATGCACCTTAAGACATGAAAAGGGCTATTCTTCTCCTATTCGCCTCCTTGCTAATCTACTACCTGACTCCAGATACATAACCTTTTAGAATGAAACTGAGCATGGTGCATCTAAACAGGGAGAGCTTTCCGTGTCACAGGAAATCTGTGCAGGCTCCACAATGGCTGACAAGATTACAACAAATACCTGAAGTGCATCAGTTGGCATTTTTCAGCGTATGGTCTCCTGCTCTGCCTATGGATAAAGATGTAATTCGATCCCTCTGCAGTAAACGAACAGCATCAACCTCAGGGTACCAAACGCAAGGACAGCAAAGGACAGCAGCCTAGAACCTTTTCTTCAAGAGCTATCTAAGGTCTAGTTTGTTTGTCTGTTTACTTACAAAGGCATTCTAAAAGATTATAAAGCGAGAGCTAAGACTGGTCTCCAGACATCTAAATCTATGCTCACTAGAAACAAAAGAAGCCACATTTGGTCCAATGGCTCCAAATTAATTCTTACTGCCCACCATTCTGTTTTTCAAGCTCTTCTAAACCAGTTAAGTTATAAGCATCTTTTAGTCCTTCTGTGTCTGCCACAGAAACTCTAAAGTGATTTTAAAAGGACAGTTGCAAGTTCTGGCTAAAACATATATAATCTCATCTCTGGAAACCTCTCATGGTTTTTACACAAACATTCATATACTGTTTTCTGTGTTTACTAAGCTCTAAATGGATAAAATGTTGCTGGTATAAGGATACACATCTAGTTAAATCAGTGGGCTTCTTAAGGGTCAATATTTCAAGAAATACATGAAATTATATGTGTAACTGCTTAACTGAAAAATAAAATTCAAAATTCTCTCACTGGGTCACTTTTATTAAAACAACCAAAATAATCTGGTTTTCCTGATGGAAGTGACACTTACTATCACCTACTACTTTTGAGGTTTCTCTCCTTCTGTGGGTGGACACTCTGCATAGGAAATACACAGGGAAGAGTTTAAAAGCATTAAACTGAAAAAGAAAAGGTTTTATATATACTTTCTACCTTGGAAAAGCACCGAACAGTGGAATTAATAGTTCTGCGTGCTAAGGTATACTAACATGGATTCACAGCTTCCTTTTTCTTACAGCTGTCTTCTCACGTGATGTATCTGGGACCTCCCAGTCAACCTCACCTTCAACTAACATCCAAGTGAAGCTCCGGGCAATTAAAAAATATAAAGTCTTAACTTCCAAACAGGAAGACAGAAATTGAGTCAATGCTACCATATGTCCCGTGAGCAGGAAAAGTGGCTGTGTATGCTTGTGTGTATACACGTGGACCCCTTCCATCTCTCCATGCCCTCAAACCTTCACTGATGGTTTCCAAAAAAAAAAAAAAAAAAAAAAAAGGCCAAGTACTTTGGGGACATGATGATGAAAAAGGTGGGCTCCCTGCCTCCAAGGAGGGCAGTGCCGAGTAGTGTGTGTTCTACCTTTTCTCAAACCATGATTCAACACAGCCTACAGCAGACAACGCTATTCCCTTAGAAGACGTTTAAAGCCAAGGAAATCAGCTCGTACGGAGCGGGCACTTGGCAGAAAGAGTAAGTCTGGAAGCGTGGAAATCCAACCCATCCGATGAGAGACCAAAAGACTCTGCCCGAGTTCCCAAGCTCAGGTTCGATCTACATAAGTGCTAATTCCACGTTGAAAAGGTGACAAGAATCAGATGCTTCACACCCGCACCACACTGAATACATTCTGCAGTAATTATATGCACACTCCAGTCACATGGATCCAATTAGAGATCACCAAGATATGGCGAGGCCCGGCCACCCACCCCTCCGCGTCAAAGACAGCTTTGGACACATCTCAGATGGGCGTTCCTACCTTTCCCTTTTGGGAGTGTGGACTGACAGCTGTCCGTTGGTAGAGGCATGTGGGTTCATTATTAAGGAGGTCTTGGAAGGTGCAGAGGAAGAGACACATGTCGTGGTCAGATCCAAACTGCTGTGATTGTTGCCCGTGGTTTCTTCTGTCGTATGAGCACTTGTCACTTCTTTCCAGAGCTGCTGCAGTTCTGTTGGAATCATGCCTGAAACAAACAAATTGGATAATTAAATCAATTAACAGCTAATTCCGTCCTCTTCAAACAGTAATTAAATCAGAGAGTCAGTAAACAAAGCCTAGTGTTGGGGGGAGCGGGTTTGGTGCGCTCAGTTTTTTTCCTTCCCTCTCAACTAAGGCAAATACGGTAGGAACGAACGTGTCCTCCCCCTGAAGTGCCCTCATCACACATAAAAGACACCCGCGAAAAGGATTCAAAACACAGCTACTTCTTGCAAAGACTGTATGCCTCCATCCAAACTGTTGTTTCTAAATCGCTGCGGGGGGGTGGGGGTGGTGGTGGTGGTGGTGGGAAATGCAGATAGATGTTACTGTAGTTTTAGACACAAAGAAGGGCTCAAAATAAATTTGTTCAACTGTACTATTATGACAACACGAGCCACAAAATGAATAATTCTTGTGCTTAAGCCTTAAATGATGACAAATAGCTCTGTTATTAAATACAGTTTTTATTAATCACTTTTAGACATAAATTATGAATTCATATTGTCTTCCTGAAATGCTTTTCAACTTTTAACAGTCAAATTGATTATACTATGATTATTTCATTAACACACCTATCTTCCTCATTAATTTTGGTTTCTTGTACCACATGCTTAATTGATGGACGTGTCTACTGAAAAACTGTATAACTTTTTATACAAGTAACACTATTATTACTGTCATTTCTTAGATCCATGCTAATGAACCATTGCAGAATGAAATGAAAACGTGAAAGAAACTTGGAGCAGTAAAGTTCTCTTGTTTTTAAGGGGGTCAGAATGGACATGGGTCTTAGGCAGTAAGTGTCAACTTGCTTTTTTTTCCCCCAAGAAGAGATACAATCAGGATGCCAATCTCACTATTGTGGGCCTGCAGCCTTTATTCTGGCGGCATGCCTCTACAGCTCAGGATTTCCAAATCCTACCTCAAGGCATATTCTAGTGCGTACACACAGAGAAGAAAAAATATTCTGAATGGCAACCGACAAAGACAACAACCTAGGAGGACAACCTGGAAGAAATCATAGCCCCTGGACATCACAAGGCAATGCCGCGTTAGAACTGGACGCCTGGATCACAGTTCATTGTTTCAATCAACTGGAACCCAGCTATCCTAGAAAGCCTGCCATTTTCTAACTATACAGCAGCAACCGAAACAGGCATGTTTCTGACCAAACCTAAGGTACTGAATTTAAAAAGAAGGCTGCGCGCATTGCATTCATTTGAAACACATAATAAAAAATGCCAAGGTCTAAATTTAATTTATTTTTGTCATTTAGAATACAATGGACAGATAATCATCTCAACGTGATCAGCCAAACATCTTTACTTTGCTAAACTGTTAAAGATTTTAATTATGCTAGCATTGGAGAGCACTGGTCTAATGAGGCGATGGACTCCAGAGAATCCGAGTGGTTAAGAACTGTGAAATGAGTCTGATAGGATTTTTTTATATTCACCGTGGATCGTTTGCATATCAAAGAGGAGTAAATTATTGCACAGCAGACCAATAACCTTCCCCGCCTTTCTGAGAGGAGCGTTAACAAAAACAGTTGGTCTCTCCTAACGGTTCTCCACGAAAATGTTCAAACGCCCGAGTCTCTGCAATTAATAAATATTACAAAGGAGGCTTCAAATGATACATTAAGTGGTCAGATATTCCTCGAACGCATCCTCGACAGCCAAGTCGGGTTTCTTCTTCCTTCATAAGAATCAAATGCCAATTATATTTTGATGGATTTTGTCCCAAATGAGCGTTTAGTTATTAGGCATATTCAATTATGACTTGTCCCCTGAAATTAAACCTCGGAGGCAAATTAAACAAAGGGAAAGGTCACCACACAATCCCGTGTCCGGTTCTGCCGCATCTGGGCTATTATTTTCCAACACCTTGCGAGGTGACATGTGGGGTGTGTCTGCAGCTAACAGGCCACCGCTGATGTCTGCACACCAATTACCTGCGAAGATGGCTGACCCTCCGACCACTATTTATTCAACTGAAACAATAGTGAATAGGCTTGTCTGTGGATGGTAGCACAGTGATATAAAGCCACACAAGTCAACACCCAGTTTTATTTTCTGGGGAGTAAATACGCATGAGAAGAACAAGCCACCTATTTCTCAACTCAGACTAATTGATTTCTGGGTCAGGTGCATGGGAGGTCGGAAGAAGGAAGAACACACCACGGTTTCTAAGAACTGTGTTAACACTTTCCCCTCGACAGAAGCAGAACTTGGAAGGTGTTTCAAGAGTAAGCTGTTTATCCAGCGAATAGAGACAAAGAGAAATGCCCTGTTACACTCGTTATGCCCACCGAGTACTTTAATGCTACTCTCCTCTCCTTCTAGTCCAATAAGGCTAGCAAATCAGTTCCCTCGCCCAGAAGGAGAAACGGTAAATAAAACAGGAACTCACTGACTGACAACGAGGCATCCTTCTGGGTCAAATTTCAATGTGATAATAACGGTGAAGAACACTGTCATCAGACTCACAAAAAGGCAGTCAAATTGGTCTCCTCCATCAATGTTACACCTTGTTAGTGATGTTAAACTGTTAGTTCAATGAATACTATCTACCAAACGATGCTGTTATTTGACAGCCGAGATCTCATGATAGAACTGTGACAGATAAAAGGTAAGCTGGTCACTCATCAGACTAAATGGACATCAAATATCCAGAAAGCATGCATTTCTTCCCAAAAAATGGTAGATAGGAATAACAGTACCAAGTTAAACAAATCCATTAACAGGTACATCAGCAGGAATGTAATTTTCTCCCAGCTATAGTTTACATTTTAAAGAATTAAAAAGTCAGAATGATACTGAAAGTCTATTTCTTTATGGGATTACAGGTGCTGAGGAAGATGAGATGACTAAAGACACCAAGGGAAAAGCAGACACACGCTAATAATGTAAAACGGAGAGAAGGCCCTACAACAGCCCTAAAAACATCCAAAGAAAAGTCCTTCCGTTTCATAACCTAAAACCTCTGGGAGTGTGTGTGTGTGTGTGTGTGTGTGTGTGTGTGTGTGTGTGTGTGTGTGTGTGTGGAAGAGGCTTCAAGATATTCTTCTCTGTTTCTTCATATACTTTGATATTTACATGCATGTTTAAGGCAACTTAGCCAAGACCGTACAGGTATGTAAAAGAACCATGATGATTATATCCTGAAGTGGGGCATTACCAGCATTTTTAACACATAAACCCTGTGCCTTGCTACATGTCTTTTTCCAGGACAACTGGCCCCTTCATTATAAAGGAAAATGCAGACACAGGTTTAAAAAATGTATGTTGCGGGGACAGTTGACAGATTACCGTTCACGGAACTCAATTTTACAACCCCAGGTATCACTGGCTCCAAGACAGAGCTGATCAACCTTATTCTGTCCTTGTACCTCCAGAGCCAGGTGACCACGTTCAAGCAGGCAGAAAGTTGATTTAAACCTCATAATGACATCAGTTTTAAGCCATCATCATCTCTCTGATTAAAAAAAAAAAAAAACCTGTGTTGTAGTCCAACATGACTGAATTCTCCAGCCACTCTGGGCGAGGGGTTAGAGGAGACAAAACCAACCTCCTGATTCCAAGAGAGATGGCAATGACACTGGTGGTTCACTTCACTGGGAGAAATATCTGTATTTGCGTTTATGCATCCCGGGCGCACACAAAGGCACCACCTTAGACCGTAAATATGCGTCGTCTTAATGTCACGGGGGCTAAGAGTTAGAGCAGAATGCTAAGCGTATCAATCAACGCCATGACTAGTAGATTACCAACCGGTGTCTCTGATATGTTACCGCAGAGATTACACTTCATACATCACCACATTCATTTCTTTCACATTACACGTGAGCTTGTCTTGTTGTCACTGCCCAACTGCCCTCTTTTGGACAGCTTAACTGACGTACTATAACAATGAACCTTACTGCAGAAACTTAATAGTACAGGAGCAGTGGGAAAAGATGAGAGAGGTGGACGCCGAGTCCAATGGGTGTGTCAGCCCAGCCGGTGATGTTGCCAACAATAAACCCAAAGATGTAATTAACGCACGTTATAACATTTCGCAAGCACAAAAATGCATTAGCCCGTGTGTGCTTCCCCCACCCCCACCCCACCCGGCACTGCTCAGTTACCAAATCTTCTATTTTGACAGCAACGGAGATGCTGATTATATATCGCGCGGGTGAGCAGTAATGGCAGAAGGGGGTAGGGGAGGCAAGAGGGAAGTTAAAGGAGGAAAAAGCCCTGGTCTCAACACTAAAAACATAAACAAAACCCAAAGAACCCCAGGAGGGACAGAAGTTGGGTGTGGTTGACTCAGTTCGAGAATCAAGATTCCACGCACACAAGCCTCACCGGCTCCGCTTGACACCAAAAGTTCCTGAACACGTGGCCACGCCTTCAGCACCATGAGGGGAGAAAGACGTTCCATATTCTGAACCTTTTCATAATGAAACTGAATCCAAGATACCAAAGGCTTTAGCTACCAGCCTTGAAGGCACATATACACATATACACATCCGAGTCTACCATGGGCCTTGAGGAGGTAAATGAAATCTACCACACCCCATACGGGATGGAGGAATTGTATTTCAAAACACGGCATGACTCTTCTTTCCTTCCTGCCTTTCCTTCTTGCTGGTTCTGAATAATCCATTTGTGTATCACATTACACACATGAAAGTTAGAGTTGCTTAAACCCAGAGGATGTCCTATAAACAGCTAGAGTACTCATTTCTTTCTGACGTCCAACACCCATTGGAAGAACACGTCAGTGGCTCTTCCAAAGAAATTTTTAAATCCATGAAATCTTGTTTCCTTTTCAAAGGGCTCCAGTTTTCGAAAGAGAGCTGGAGCTGGACAGGCTGCCTGTTCTGACGGGTACAGAACCAGCTGGCTCAAAAACCAACAGTCAGGTGAATACAAAAAGAAAGAAAAGGGAGAACCCAACAGAAAACAACCTTGGCTTTTGTAACAGCAAGAGATGAATCATCATCGTTTACAGAAAAAGAAACCTGAGTTTCTCCCTAGATATTAAAAAGTGGCATTTCTAAAGCATTACTACGATTTAACACAGAGCAAGTTACAGGATGTACAACACATCTTAAAATGACTAACAGAAGCCTTCAAGAAAATGCATCTGTGATTCCAAACTGAAAACGCGAGAAGATCTGATTAAAATGCTCCCTCAGTCACAGCAGCACTGCCTTCTCTTACTCTAAAAACGTGCAGCATTCTGATCCCGCTAAGCCTCCAGATCACCCTAGGTCTTCCTTTTGGCACCGACGAGCAGTCTGGCTTCTGGAAACGTCCATCACTGTTACCTGATCCGGCTTTGCCTCTGAGTGTGTATCGGCGTGTTTTAAACGGACAATCTCCTTCACGATGAGCTGGAAGAAGACGACCCCACGCCCTCCTCCGCCCCAGAGTCTCGAGAGAGCAGCGCCTTCTGTAACCATCATCGACGCTTACCTTGAGCAAGGGGTTGGAGGGGAAGGGCAGGCTGCCCCGGCTGGATTGTTAGAAGGCCTTGGCGCTGCAGAGACAGAAGGTGTTGCTGCTGTAGCTGCTGCATCTGTAAAAGTTGCTGCTGGAAAGCCAACTGCTGGGTAGCCACCTGCTGTTGCTGGAAGAAATCAGGAAGAAAAAAAAAAAAAAAAAAAAAATGAGATGGCCACTGCTGGGGGAAGGTGAAACGTATGGACATTTCCAAACACACCGTCACCAGCCAGGACTGAGAGCGCTCACTGAAGTTTCGCGGAGGGCTCGGGGTCAAGGCTGCTTTCAAAGGGACAGAACACATCACCTCCCGAAGAGAAGCGAGGGGCTGGGTGTGGGCCCTTTCTGCTGCCGGCTCCCGTAGGAAAATAATTTGACAATCAAGGCAGCTTCTCCTATGGTCTGAAAGGCCTGAGTTCTTCTAGCCAAGATGTAGACTTCTAGACTCTGAAATTTCTAAGCAGACACAGGCGCAGCAGGCAGGCTATATACCACTCCAGGTCTGGAGGGATTTGAACCCCGAACCTCCGAGGTGTGAAGGGACAAGTTGCCCTCCATCCCGCCTGCACGGGGAGAAGCTTTTAACTACTCTGTTTATCACTTCTGACATAAATAAATGAGGAAAAAATCAGACCCTTGAAGAAGAAAAACTTCATCTAATATTGTTAATTAGCCATGACAAACGATGAAATAACATTGTAAATCTTTCCTAGAAACAGCCACTAGATTTTAATTACACACATTCATAATTTAGCAAACAACATCGTACTCGGCTGTGAGTGTTTAATATGAAGGGCACTTTAAGCTTCAGATGCCTTCGCTTGGCTTGAGTTTCAGAAACCCCGAGGTCTGCTTCCCCGCCCGCTTTGCTCTTGCAGAGAAGGGGCTTTGCGAAATGATAAATATCTTTCTGTTGATCGGACAATGACAGGAGGAAAACTTTTGTTGTGTAAAACATCAATACATCATTCCTGTGTTTAGCAGGTCTCGCTCCAGCCAAAAAAATTAATGTAGATTTCCTCAGTAATTATCTGAGTGATAGAGAGATAATACAGTGCAGTATTACAATAAATAGAAGGAAATTATCTAATATCCTTAATCTGCTAGGAATCAAATCGAGGTGGAGGTCTTAGCCACATTATGGCTAACAGTTATGAAAGGGAAATTAACCCTTCTCTGGGAAGGGAGTTCTGGAGGCAGGAAAAAAAAAGAAAAGAAAGAAAAAGGTTCTTTAAGAAAAGAACAAGATACGTTCTCCTAATTCTGGGTATTATTCAAAACATCAGACACGTTCACAACCAAGAGGACAATACAACTCTTTCACAGAGCTTCTCGTAACTACACTTTACAAACAACTGCGTTCACTTAACCTAGCACATGACCTTGATCTGGTACATCCATAAAATGGTATATGTATCAAGACCTTCTGATGTAAAGTTCAAAGGAGGAGAAAAATGGTGGTTTCCTTTTGGGCTCCATGTAGTTTATTTTACAGTAAAAACCATCATTCTCACATTAGCAAGCAATTTCAGACTTACTACCATGCCACTGAGAAAGTTAATTGCGTTTCACTCCAAAAAACAAATTCTATACCACTGACAACAAAAATTTAAGTAAATTTAAATGAAAAGCCAGTGTTTTCATTTGAAGAACAGCATGCGTAAAGTGACCCAATTGTTTTCACCCCTTCCCAAGTTCTCACATTAATGTAAGAGCCAATGATAGTTACATTCATGTCAAAGTGATTTTTTCACTTCTTCAACAGATATTAATTCACGGCGTTTAACAAAATGGGTGGGGGAAGGAAGAGAAGAAAAATAACATTGATACAACAAAAGATCAGGGAGTTAGCTCTTGTTGAAGTAGAAAATCATGGGGCAGGGAGGGTGCTGGACTTTGGGGAGAGTGTTTCCCATCTTACTGTAAATGAAATGTTTAGAAATTGTGTATTTATATAAAATGACTGATGGCTGTTCTGTTGTCTCTGTGGCCATCCCTAGGAAAAGCTCATGAGAGCTGTCCGCGTTTGAAAAGTCAGGATATAAAAGTATACAAGGCCCATTGTCCAAAGAAAGAATTTAAAAGCAACACTGGTTGCCAAACTGTGCTCCCCACCCAGTTACCAAACACAGGATACGAGCCCGTTTGTTTACTTCTCACAATTGAATGCATACAAAAAAGGTCTCCGTGCAGTCCCCTGGACAGGTCAGTAGTCGGTGTTAAAATGCTAAAATGCCCTGATAAACCTTGCATTTCGAATCCCCTCCCTGGCGCTGCAGTCAAAGGTCTGTTTTCCTTTCTTCGCTCCTGCCTACTGCCTAACATAAACTGTCATAACTGCCCAGGACAAACGGCCCTTTTAAAACAATCAACTTAGCCTACCTCACCCACACAGGATGGGATCTTTTTTTGTGGCTCGACTTAAAATCAATTCTGCCTTCTCTTTTCCACACCCGTCCCGTCAAAGAGTCGTGAGCCGTCACCTAAATCCCAGCTGTACTGGGGCTACAGAGCACCCACCTCCCAAGGAAGGTCTTAGGTCTAAACTCAACGTGGGGCCTGACTTTCTCAAGGAAACATCTCAAGGCAACTTTAGGGGAAAAAAAAGAGAGACTAAAGTACGTTGCTCTGGCCCAGGATCAAGTGTCTTACTGCAGAGGCGATCAAAAGAGGGGAAAGGGTGGGGGAGGGAGAGGGCTGCCGATTCAAAAATTATGAGCCACTAATGACTGGGGATTCAGTAAATTAATATACTTGTTCCATCTGTCAACATCCGAGTTCAAACCTTGTTAAAATCCCAACCACCAGTCCACATCATGAAATTGCTACCATGTGACTCTACTGCATGGTAGCACACAAGGCCCACCACCTGCATGGTAATTTCAGGAGGCTCCCCGCTTACCTTCGGGAAACAGGGCTCTCCTCATCATTGTTACAACAGGTCTCGGCCACGTCCAGTGGCACTGTGAACACACCGCTAGAATCCAAGGAGACATGCCCGCGGGTCTGGGTCTACCCACCCTTCAGGATGTGAAGGCAACGTCATCTCTGCCTTCCGAAAGGGATGGCAAAGGGTCACTGGCCACGACAAACGCAGTGTCCTGGAGATGCCAAACGCTACTACAGTGTGACCACCTTCCCCTGGGTTCAGACACAAAGTATTCCCCTTTCTCCCGGCAACTCCCTTCCCAAATTCTGACACCCCCATCGTCTTTGAGTGCCCGAGATGCCCCCTTTCTGACAGCAGCAATTTGGGAGAGTTAACTTTTATCCTTCCTTCTGCTGTGTAACTTTCGGCTTCATATTTCTTTATGTGCCCTCTGAGCTCATCTGAACTTTCATGTTCTCCCAGCATGCAGACGTGCATTCCAAACTATGTCTAACAGACCAAATAAGAGGTTAACAAGAAGTGGCAACAGAAAGGAAAAACACAATCCCTGGTAACTGATAAGAATGACAGTGCGGCCCTTTTTTGTTTGTCTTCAAATATAGAGTTAAAGATCTTTAAAAAACTAAATTTTGATGCCTTTGAAAAGAAAGAAGCACAAAATAACAACAGGGGGTTATTGCCTGTAAGCCACAGGGGAGAAACTCCATAATTCTTATTCTCCCTTTTGAAGGCTGTTAGAAATCTGATTCAAAAAAGCAACAGCAGAAGGGGAAACCTCTTGAGGCTGTAACCATTTCCTGTGATCATGCATAATGTGCTTCAAAAGTGGGTTTTTACCAATTCTGTTGATCAATTGCACCTCCTTCATATCCCTTCTTTTTTCTGCTGTGTTTACATCTGATGTGACTCAGTGACGAGCACTGTCTGAGACTGTGAAACAGGCCTGTCATGTTGATTTATGGGCGCATCAAACCACAACTTGTCCAAACTGAAGCTCGCAGTTCATTAATTAGAGAGTTGTGACTTTGAAGTCAGCTTTCAGACTGTGGTTTTTAACATTTGGCTTAATTTATATGCTCTTGAATGTGGATCTCTAAGGAAAAAACTGAAATTCCCTTCTTGTCTTTGAACTTCTTTTGACCGCACAGTAATCATTTCTTTGTCCAGAGTGATGCCTGCAATCCCAGAGTCATTAACGCGCATTGAACTGCCACTGATGAGTAAGCCCTACTGAATTAGAAAAACAGCCAGCAAAACAAAGCTGAGAGCCTTCTGCACAGTGATATCTCACAATTACATGCCTTCCCTCCCTGTGCCATTTCCATTTTAATTACTGTTAGTCCTTTAGATTTACATTTTAGACACTTTTTAATCTGTTCCCTTTTTTATTATAGCAGCACCCGGTAGCGCGCCACCATACTTAAGGTTGTGTCAGCAGTTTCATTAAAACGCCTCCTCCCCTTCACCCCCAAACTGCCCCTACTCTGCAGGGGTTTCCACCCAGGCTGCTAAACAGGACTCCAGGATGAAAACTTGGCAGGGCACGGAAAATGTACCCAATTTGTGCAGAGGGAGGAGACGGCAAAGTGAGAACGGCTGGCTCATTCCCAGGATGTAAAACGAGCGCTTCCCGGCACCCGAGCTCAGCATCCGGGCTCCTGCGAGGGACAGGGGTGGGGTGGGGGGTGGGGTCACCTGGTGGGACTCCCTGTAAACTAACGCAAGTGGCTGCCTCCTCTGGGTCAGCACAGAAGCTGTTCAGCGGGATTCGGACCTGTTTATCAAACTCTGAATTGTCATTCCAAGGAGAACACTCAAATGGAAAGAATTTCAGTCCACCGTGAAAACACGAGGAGATAAGTTACAGCGGATAACTTTGGAATGGGCAGAAAGATGTCACGATAACGCATACATGCCCAGAGATACTCCCCCATCTGACTGAGCCTCAGCCACATGGAACTGCGTAGAAGGTGGGACAGAAACCCTCCCTGGGAAGGCCTTCCCTTTTATGGAGTGAATACCGTCACCTAACTGGGTGGTGGGCACATGTGATCACTACGGGCACTTACAAAGTACCGTGCATGTAGAAGCTATCGCGATACGCGAGTTCTTCTCGGGAAAACACAAACAGTCCAAGCCTGCCTCTAGCAGTTACGATCCGTGCAACTTGCAGGAAGAAGTTCAACCGAGTTCGGGGTGTTTTGAATCTCGCTCTGACTTTTGGGGTAAGAGATTCTTCTTCCAAAGGCAAAGGCCATCACCACATACTCAAGCTCTCTGAGCTGGGAGGCGGGGGGGAGGAAACCAAGTGTGCGACCAAGTATAATTTCACTGAGTGCACCTCACCTCTCCCAGGTAGATCCTGGACCTCAGTGGTACCAGTCTGCAAAAGCAGCCCTAAAGTTTCTGCCACGATCCCTCTTCCCAGTGCCCACATGAGGTACACCTGGGGTGGTGTTATAAAATATGTGGCAGCCGGCAAATGGAACCCAGAAAACTCTGAAAGAAAACAGGACAATAACTCTCGGTCTGAAGGCTGAGAACCGATACAGTCGGCTCAGTTGTGCAATCATTTAAAAGATGAATGACAGTTTAATAGCCACGAGATAGTCCTCTGGGATCTGCGGTTTGAAAGTAAAATATGTATTGTCGGTACCTCTTTAGGCTGTTTTCCAGCATGTTGTTGTAAAAGTTGAAGCTGCAACTGTTCCTGTTGTTTTTTATAAAACTCTTGAAGCTGCTGCTACAAAGGAAAGAGAGGACGGTAAGTAACAGAGGGTAGCGCCAAGCCACTGTCCCTTTCGGTGCCATATACACGCTGCGATTTGAAAAATGGCACCCTTTTATCTGTAATGGCCTGACCTTTAGTTTGAAACCCGACAATAAATTTCAGCGCACGCTGACTCTTCTTGGCATTATTGTTTGAAAAGTAATCTCCAAAATGAACTGATGAGAAACATACCATTTTCTACACAAACTAATTAAAAGAAGGCAAGGGATGACCTTTGATTGTACAACAAAGCCAGAGCGCCCTTGCGGAGGGAGTCTGGTGCATCTCTACTGCAAATCGCGTCCATGCTTGCTAAGTGATAGGCTTGGGCGGTGTTGGGGACCTGTGTTCAGTGTCTACGTCAACTGCATGGCTAGCATCCTCTGCGTCCTGTCCCCACGGCCTCACCCCAGCAGCTCCCATTCCTATGGTCCCGAGCCTCCTCTATTTGGTTCAGGTGTCCATCAAGTCCGACGATGAGGCCCCCATGGCACAATGGCACCGGAAGTTCGCTTCAGCATCGGCAAACACGGAAGAGGTAAAATCAACTCTACACCTGACAATTAACCAACTCCAAGATGTTTCTTGATGTTTAAAAGAAAAATTCTGTAAGCTTCTGAGTGGAGATGGGGACTTCAAGAGCTGTCACATTTAAACCTGCTCCTGACGTGCTCCCTGTTTTGCTTTGATTCACACCATTTAGAAGCCTCTGGCTTTCCAAATAAAAGAGCGCAAAGCCCCCTAAGCCTAAAAGATCTTATTTCTACCAAGTCCAATTACAGCCTTCATCTCAGTCCGTTGGGTACTCTCCAGGCCCAAACCCTCGTGGCTTTGGCAGGGTCCCTCTCTTTCAGGGATGGTAATGCAACTGACCACCCAGGGACCGATGCTGCGTCCTGCCCCACCCTCCCTGCTCTGCTTACGCTTCTTCGACGGGCAAAGGAGCTGCTCAGGTGAGGGGAATCCTGAGAGGAGGGACGGGCCCCAAGGGGCCACGGGATGCTGGGGGAGGAGGAAGGACCATTACCTGCTGAAGCATGAGGGCCTGCTGCTGCTGGAGGAGAACCTGGAGCTGCTGAGGGCTCAGCACTTGTTGCTGGAGGATCTGCTGCATTTGCTGGGGAGTGATAACTTGAGGTGTCATCATAGCCACTGACACGGGAACCTAGAACGTTAACGGAGGATAAATAGGAAGCCAGGAAATTGCACGCCCGCAGCACTCAGCCTTCCAGGTCCAGGGACTGACCGGCATCAGCCTGCTTCCAGGACTGGCCAATTTCCCACGTGCAGGGCATCTATCCAGAGGGGATGCAGCCACAAACCCTATTTAATCCATCAGGCACATTGATTTTAAATAAAGAAAAATAAAAGAAAACCCTGTAGCCGCTGACAAGTGCTCCCGATGGTCTGGTAAACGAACAAGGAGTAAAGGCTTACTAAATGCTACCTGGAGAGAGGTTAGTATGATCTCAGTTTCTTAATAAGAATGAGTCTTTGGTCATAGTGAGATGTAGCATGTTAACGCCAATGTGAATTTTGTTTTAGGGAAGAAGGCAAACAGGAACCAGTATTTTCCCGGCTGGAGCTGATACGATCCCCTTCCTCTGTGGACAGTGGTTTTAAGAACAATCAATGAACGCTGAGTCTTGTGGACAGCTGAACCTTGAATGCACCTTCCGAACTTCAACACAGACCCTTCCTCTGATGCCTTTTAGCCTTCCTTATTCACCCAGCACACAGATGTCTCAATTCTTTCATATTATGTGCGATACCATTAAAAGCTGCTTTCCATGACATTTCAGTGACAAACAGCTACAGAGATGAACTTGATAGCATTTCATATTTGCAACTGTTAACACGTTTCTGCACGGGCATCTCTGCAAGGAACCTGCACGCTGTATCTGAAAGGATGATGTCTTGTTCAGATAAAACACTGACATTAAAATGACAGGCTGTCTTGGCCAAGGTTACACAAATTGTATTCAAGCGGATACCTAATGACAATGCTATGAATTCTGCAAGCTTTCTAGAATGTAATTTAGCTATTCAAAATAATCACTGCACTTGTGTTTAATTTGCAGACTACACGAGAACCATTTTGTCAGGCCCCGTAATACAAGAAGACTATTTCATGAAAAATTAACCCCCCCACACACACCAAATAAAAAGATAAGGAAAGGGGAAAAAAAAAAAAAAACAATGAAAGAAAAGACAAAACCTGTATGTCTTCTAACAGTAATATTTAACCACCTTACTTTTCTTTGGTTTCTAATCAAACATGTGACAGCAAGAAGCGAGAAGCAGTAAAGGATATACTTTGTTAAAAAGGATCTGCTGTCATCTCATGTATTACAATAAAAGGTAATAACATGTTTTGCACTTTGCCTGTGTGCCACTTAAAAAAAAAAAAAAAAAAAAAACCCAGCAGACAATAGCTGATTAGAAGATAAAAGAATTTAAAAATCTTTCAGGGGAGCAGTAAGCAAAAGGGAGGAATGCAGTATTAATTTTATGTAACATAATGTCTTAATATGCAGTTTATCTTGACTTTTTCACATGATTTGTCCTGTCATTTGCATAGCGAGCTCTCATTCCTAATTTCACAGTCATTATGCACTGATGTCCCGATTTCTCAGCATCACTAATTTTGATGAACTAAAAAAGGTTCCTGAAGGTCAGATTCACAACAGCCTCCACCGTTGTTGCCGGCATGTTTTGTGTGGGGGGATGTTTATGCACAAGTTTCACATTGTTTGGAAAACACTAGCTGGAACATTTGAAAATTTTCATTAACCCTAGTCTGGAAGGTCATCAATGAATTCTTCCTATTGCAGTGGCCTTCTAAGCATAGATGTAGACACACTGTAGTTTTAAACAGATGGGCATGTCTGAATATTTTTATATGCAAACAGGGACAGATGTATATGAGTGGATAAATTATCCTTTTAAAAAGATACTTCGCAGCACGAAATATCACCAATGATTAGAACAGTGAACTTGCATTTAATCTAGGACAAACACCAAGAAGACACGATCAAAACATCTAACCACCTAGAAATTCATTCCAATTAGTCGACTCTGTCTTCATACAGCAGAAACTTTTTGAATTTTTCAATCTCTATTGGGTGCCAATCTCTATCTTTTGAGCTGCGAAAGCCAACGTATCACAATAGAAGTTTACTTTTCCTTGAGAGTTGCATCATCATACAGGGAGGTTTGATTAAGCAAACAAAAGAACCATGTTTAAGGTTTCTTTTTTCCCCTGCGTTTCTTGGATGATGTACAATATAAATATTCTTGAGCCAAATTTCTGATGGTGATGAACAGGAAAACAGACAGGAACAGGGTGGTGTTAAGATCTAAGCTGGTGATGAACGTGAAATTAACAGTGTTACAACAGAAACCATCATAGAAACAATCTCTTGCTCATAATGTTTAAAAGGACTTTGGAGAGCCTATGCAAGAGAAGGGCACCAGAGAACTTCTGGGGGTGACGGAAATGCCATCTATCTTGGTTGGGGTGGTGGTCACAGAGGGTGGATACAATTGCCAAAATTCTTCCGACTGTACACTTAAAACAAATGCATTTTATATAGGTAAATTATGCTTCAATAAAACAGATCTGAAAAGTTTTAAAAAAAGGACTTACATACACAGCTAATTTTTAAACCCTCATATACAGTCAACAGTTGAAATCTCCTTTACACAGCTAATTTTTAAACCCTCATATACAGTCAACAGTTTAAATCTCCTTTTCCCAGAGTTATTTATTCAATTTTTGTCGTCATGTTACAGAACAGTAAAAGGAACTTGAGTCTCCTCTCCTTTTTCCCTTTGGACATCTCGACGGAGGTGGTGACAAGTAATCAGATGCTTAAAGCAGCAGCAGGCACAGCCAAAGGAGGGAAAGGGGCGAGAAGCCTGAGTAATCCTCCAGCCTGGTGACCGGTCTCTGAATAATCAGAAGTGGGCTATTAGATCCTGATGGCCTTAACTTTGCTTTTCCTATCTGAAACCACATTTTCACACAAGTTCCCTCTGGGCTTCCAAAGTGGGCTCGAGCTTCATTTATAAACATAATAAAACTAAGATTTTCCCAAAGTTCCTCCTCCAACGTGTCATGAAAATCAGTTAAGGAAAGCTTTCGCAAACATAGCCAAATGAACCAGAAACCACTGTGGGGTGGGGAAAGGAAAAAATAAAAAAAAAATCTGAGCACAGTGTGAGGCTTTAAATAGTTAAGAATTATAGCCTACATATCCACTGCCTTAGCTCTCGACGTCTTAACTTTTTCACGTAGCTAGTCCCTACTAATACTGGGAATCAAAGGGCATGCAGTACCAGCGAGAGGCTATTATAGCCCACACTTTATTGCCCATATTACCACTGAGGTCATTAGCAGCAAGAGTGATTGTACTGGTCTTAACCTATTGATCACTGTAACTACTATCATTTAATCCTGTGTTGAATGTCTGGAAAGCAGCTACAGGCACACAAGGGAGAGTGCTTCAGCATTGAGAAATATGTCCAAGGCTTCGAAATTACACTCTGATTCATAAAATCTAGCCAGTGGTTTAAATCAATAGTATTTAAAACAGTCATGTGAGTTTTTAACTACAGCACTCTAATATTCATGAGCCCCTCTTTCAGAGTATTCAGTCGAAACTAAACTCCCCCCCCCCCCAATTCCATGCACCTACTTTACCCTCCTTTAGATAAAAAGATTAATTTCTGAGGTTTTGTGTGGTACGGGGCTCATGCCTTAACTAGGAGTTCAAGCTAATGCTCGATTTCTTCCTCAAATGACAATTTAAATATAATGCAAAAAAAAAAAAAAAAAAAAAAGACCTGTATCCCCGATACTGTAACTACCTTAACTGTTTGAGTATATAGAAATGAGTATGTTTTATGAGTTAACAATGAATCATAGAAGGCAATTTATGAAGAACGGGAATGATTCTGTCTAGCTGCCTTCAGGGATCAGAAATTCAAATTAAACTTCTGGCAGACATTTAAAGAATGCTAGCATACAAAACTGAATTTAAACACACACACAGTTAACACTCTTTAGTTGAGTTTCAAGGGGAAGTCATGAATTAAAAAAAAAAATTGGTTGATACACTACTGACTGATACCAACTGGGTGTGGCCCACCCCAGGTACACACAAACCTGCGAACATGGCAGCCGGACAGCTGTGCTGGGGCCATTGGGACACGGCTGCTGGTGTGGGCCTGCTGCTACCTTCCTACCAGCCACTGGGGAGACGTCCTCTGCACCAGTAAGTGCTGTTAAAAGCCCATCCAGTGCTGTGTAAATTCTGCCTGATACAGTTTTCTTTTACTTCCAAATGGCTTTATATCATCTGAACGCTAGAAGAGTATTAAAATAATATGGCTTATTTTTCTCCTCCATCCTCAACAGGGAGAGGTAGGGAAGGGGAAGGGGAAGAAAAAAAATCTAAAAAGCAAACAAACAAATAAAAACACCCATAGAAACAATACTGATTTCTAATCTAGGACACAATTGGAGGAATTGGGTGGGAGGGGAGATGACACAATATAAATACTGAAAATAACATGTTACCCTTTCTTTTTCTTTCTCTTTAAGTTTACACGCACGTTAACTCCAAGGAAATGCTGCCAGGTATAAACACACATAGATTTTTGGACCTCAGCATTTCTCATAATTGCTATGTGTACAAATAATGCAAATGAGAAGATAAAAACATTTTAAATACTGCTGTATTTCCATTTCTCTGGATTAAGAATTTAGAAACTACTTTTCATCTCTGGTTATTCACCTCGTGGATGTCCCAAGAAACTTAAGTCCCTTCTAGACCTCGGGCTGCGGCTGCGTTTGAATGATAACTGACCAGGTAAGGCAGTGTCACTTGGTTCATCAAGTAAGAGCAAAATGAATTAAATTAGAATGCTCCAGAACATCAAAACAAAACCAAAGAAAGTGGCTACACACACAACACACCAATGTCAAATTTGATATGATCATGTAGAAGCGAGCCTGTATAAAAGAAAATAAACAGCAAGCCCCCCCCCCCGATGAAAGACAACAGTTTTCATAATTAATAACCCAATGGATACAACTGATATATCGGCAAACAAAAAAGTTAGGAAGCTTCTATCTGTTCCCCATGGTGTTTAGAAAGAAGAAGAAAAACACACACACACACACACACACACACACACAAAAACCCAAAAAGCCACAGATACCATGTAAAGTAGCTGTATCACACAGGAAAGAAAATACATTTCTGACATAATATTTCAGTCTTCAAAAAAAAAAAAAAGCATGCTATTCATGTGGAAAGTATAATTCTGTTTCATTATAGAATTCTGTTTTTTGTGTAACTCTTTTAGGCTTTGCTACTTTGCCACAATACTGTACAAAGCATTAAGGCAGGTAATGGTTATTATATTAATGCAAAATCATCTAAGTAGTCAGTCATTAGCATAACTGTTCTCTCAGTAACAATACAACCACCTATTAAAATTTTAGGGAAAAAAAAGACCTCTTTAAAATGCAATTAGCGTTTCATTTTTTATCATTTTGTTTATTACATTCTATCAAGAAAGGCTATCCTTCCTTCAGGAAGAATTGTATGGCCAAGACTTGCCTGCCAATCAGGAGTTATTTCAGGTTATCAAGCCTAATAAGCAATCCTGGCAACGCTCTCTGAGCTCTTCTTTTGTCTCTAAATTGTAAAAAGTGGCATAAATTCATATTTGTTTACAGCACAGGCATCTGTGGGACCTCCACTGCTCTCCTCTCACATTCCCCCCCCCCCACATGGTTACTCCACTAGGCGCCGGTGTAACTGTTTTAGCTCTAATATCAGCTTCATTTGCATAAAAATGTAAAGTTTACATAAATTAAAACGCTTCTCCCATTAGTGACTGTTCAATACAGGAAACAGTGGAAGCCACATGTGAAAATAATCATCCAATAAGCCCTGATCTTTTCAACCTAGCAACTATTATTATTATTATCTAGAAAAATGCCCCCTCTTCCTTCCTCAGTCTCTTTCTCTTGGAGGAGGGATGGAAAAAACTTAGTGCACGTGGATCAAACCTGCTATGACAGTTTATATGAACAAAAACAAAAATCGTCTTTTAGGTTCTGTAAAGAAGAGGAGGGGAGAATTATTCCAAGAAGGTACCTCAGAATAGACTCTACCCACAGATCTTTAGCTCTTGAAGAGAAAAAGAAGAGGCCTTGGCTACATAAGCTCCTTTACATTGAAGCATTATTCAAAAATAGTGCAAGGGAAGGCAACTGTGTCCATCCTCTTTGACACACACAGATGATTAGAGTAAGGAAAGACAACTTGGAGATGCAGCTGGAGATCAACGGATACTGTTAAATGAAGAAAAGTTAAATGTTGATCTTTTGCCCATCGAACATTTTTCTAAGACTAAGAATTAAATGGACAGCTCTTCATGCTTTAGCCAGCACAGAAAATATCACAGGGTGCTTAACTACGAAAAAATATACATCATATACATATAATTAATATATATACATATATATTTTACTACTTACTGAGATACAGGGGGGATTTCAGTTGGATTTAAACATGCAGGTAGGCCAAAATTAGATCATTCCAACATTTTTAAGGCCTGACTGAGGGTGCAATCACCCTTTCTTTCCCCTTTTTTTCAGAATTATAACTTCTGTTTCTCAAATCATGTAGTTTCTCCTGCCTATTTCCAACACCTTTACCTTATCTATCACAGTTAAGCTAAGGGGTGCAAATTAGATTCTCATGGGAAAGCATCAGTTGCTTCTTTGACAATCTCACCATTCACTGATTTATTTCTAATGGAGACAAAGCCCAACCCAAAGCTCCCTACGTGATAAAGGCCAGAACATGTTCAAAAATGCCTAGTAAAATCAAGGCAAATGGGAAAGCCATGAAGACCCACACTCATGAAGTGGTGTGACAATTAGAGTAATTGTACAAAGAGCCATCTTCAGGACAAAGTAGAAGAAATTAAGCTGCCACAACAGTAACAGGTTAGATGAAAAAAATCAAAATTTAATGTATTCTCCCGTGTCATCTTGTTTTGTCAAGACATCAAATAGAATTGGGAAGTACAAAATAACAAGCCCTTGAGAAATCACAGAAGCCGACCTTTTTGATGTTGTTGATTTACCTTGTTCTCAGTTATCTGAACAATGATGTTTCAGATTTAAGGGCCTGATAAAGCTTAAAAATTAAAACATGATACCAAGGTATCCCAAAAAAGTGCACTCACATTTAGCCAGCAACTTCATTGATTAGTTGCTTTCAACCGGATTTGAAAAGGAGGCACAGTGCAGGTATTCAATACTTATTTCTCTCATTCTAAATTTACTTCTCTTCAAACAGCTGTCAGGTAGGAAGAAAGACTCAGAGATTATTCCAACAGTCCTCAAGTAGAGGCCCAGTTCAGGTCTCTCCAGATAGTTCAAGTTCCCAGCATCTGTAGAAGACTGCTTAGCTAAGAGGTAGCTGAGTTTTCTCTTTTTAAAAAAGAGTAAATAAAACTGAATTTAGAATGCCATTTTTGAGGAGGGGGAAAAAAAAAAAAAAGTACTGCACACTTTGAAATGACTGAAACCAATGTCCAGAAATATCACGCTATTGCCAAGAACAGAAATCTTTCATCAAAACCAAACCAAATTCATGTCTGTCCCCAAACCCAGCCATGCAGGTATACACGAAGCTATATTCTTTCTCTGCCCCCGGAGAGCTACAGCTTATCAGCAACGTAACTCCTAGTCTTATATGAAATCTTACGTACAAAGATGTATAAAATCAATATGTCACATGATAGCTTTCTCAATTTTTATGTGTAGATGGCTGCTTCTACTAGGGCATACATATGAACCAAAAAATGCAGCAGTAAAAAAACACATCTGTTTAAAAGACACTTAAAAAGTAAATAACCTAGTATTTACAAGCACTAGTAGAATTTGTAAGATCTGGACTAGTTAGTAACTATTAAATGACTGTAACTCCTGGTCATCAAATTCATATGCATTTTAACACATAACACACACACCAGACACTATGTATTTATTTACTCCAACCTTCTCTGGTCAACTGTTGCTGCCTTATCCCTCGCTAATAAATCACAAAGAACTACCTGCAGTGGACTCGCATTATTCTATTTGCCAAACTCCTAAGAGGATAGTTTTAAGTTTCCCCTTAGTGGTGTTCATCTACAACTAAGCCACAGAGTAAAATACATTTCTTCAATCTCCTTTTTTGGGCCAAATTTTATTCACATTTTAGTTCAAGCTAAGAAGCTCGTCACACTACCGTCTCCTGATTGTCTCAGTAAAACCCTGTAACACCAGCACACTTCTGCCACCTTACTCAGCTGAGATAAATCTGAAATTACATTGCTTTTAATTAATCTGGATTTTAATTTCACTGTATCTTGCAATTGTGTGGAGGTTGGCTGAAAAGTTTGCAGAACTGGTCAGCGTCATGAAAGAGTTTATCTTTCAAGTGACAGCTCCTGTCAACTTGCAAATACAAGGCAGTGATGGTGAGGGTTTTGCTTTTACGGTACATTTGACTGTAAACAAACAAACAAACAAAATTCAGGCCAACCAATCCTATCACAAGCTTTCCGATGATTTATGGTTTACCAACTGAGCAAGGTTACGCAACACTGCATGCCTTTAGATGCATTACTTCAGCTAGTTGAGATTTAATTAAGATCACAGCCTCTAAAATCCCTGTCAAATGAAAATTCAGAGAAGACAATACACTATATAGCCTCTTGCAGAATGTTTCCATTCCGTCCTCTGGAAAAATATGAGTTAATCCGCGTTTCTATGGCTGCAGACAAAAGTTCACTAATTTTGTTTTCTTTTGACACTTAGGTTGTTTTCTATTGTATGTCATGAGATCATTCCCTTCCAGGGAGGGAAGAAAAAAATCGAGAGTGAAACACGTTGCAGAAACTGCCCTTGACATTATTATCCGACATTAGCATAGCTTAGCTATGATGTCATCACATCTTCATATAATCAGTCCATGCTTAGGAGAGTTTCATTTAATGAAATATGTTTATTTAAAAACACAACACAAATGGGAAGCCTACCTTTCTTGAATTACTCAGATTAAAGAACTGACACGATACGCTCCTCATTTCCTTAACTGACCAACTTGTTAACAAATGAGCTGCACATATGGGTAGAAAAGAAAGTTCTGGAGGCAAATAAGAGAGCATAAAGCCCATTACTTTCATACTATAAGCAGTCCCTAGGGTAAAAAATATATATATATTGTTAATAGATTTCTTCTTACAGATTGCTCTCTCTTCTTTTAAAAAAAATTTATGATCATGTAGTCCTTTACCTAGTCCAACGTATTTTTATTTTCATCAGCTTAATATCTGGTTGCTTATCTCATGCCTTAGAAATGACAGGTGCTCACAGTCTTACTCTTGACAGGCCACTACACAAATAACTGTCTTGCCTGAAAGGGCTAATGCAGTACTAATGAACAATAAATCAACTTTGATTATCAAGTGTCAGCCCAATCCGTTTTCAGTTCAGCTCTATCACATCCTAGAGTAAGTCAGCCAGTGTCTCTGGGTAGGCAGTCTGTATTTTGGTTTCATTTTTACACACTTTCCACTGAAATGTGTCAGGCAGCTACAAAGAATCACGTAAATAGAAGTGGACCATTTTTCAATGTAAGCGAAGGGCATCAATTAGGAGAATGTGCTTCAGTCTTCATTCGGTTTACTTAGTGACTGAGTCTTAATGTTCGAGAAAGCTTTGTATTCTTTTAAACAACAATAACAGCAACAGATCCTAAACTAGAATCTTAATGTGATCATGTTTGAGGTTTTTGACAATGACATGCTAGCTTGAACACTTTACCACATAAACCAGCTTTGACCGAGCATTCCTCTTGGAAAATCTATTACAAACAAATGGAAAAAAAAAAAAAAGGCATTAAAAAGGCCGCCTCTAAAATAAAAACTTCACTCGATTTGAAGTTAAAAAAAAAAATGGCTTCTTTAACACTGACTTCCTAATAAAATAAATGTAACTTATTTTTTTCTTAAGCAGATTAGTCACTGATAGTATGACTCACATTTCCTGTTATTAGGCTTAATTTTTCCCCCAAACGTGTCACTTTCAGAGTGTTGGAATCTATGGAAATTAGGTGATTTGCATTTTTAAATTGGCTTGATTAGAACATTTGGTCTGTGTGGACAAGAGTATAAAATTATTAGATATTTTACTCCGAACCGGCAGGCCCTGAAGGAGTTAATCCCAAAGAGGAAAGAGTCTATATGTACTTTGCTCTAAAACTTTACCACCCACTTCCTAAAGGTCCCCTCCTTCCCATCACGACACTTGGGCGGGGGGGGGGGGGGGGGGGGGGGGGGGGGGGAACCAAGAAAGTCTCGTTTCCACTGACCGTCTTTCAGGCAGTTCTGACAGTTGAGGTAGCTACATTCAAAGCCGGTTCGGATGGGAGCACCCCCTGACAATTCCTCAGTCTGCTGCGCGTCCTAACCCAAAGCCCACTCACTACTTAATTAACCAGCAAAGTAATACAACACAGGCTGAGACGTCCAAACCTGCCTGAGTGTCCCTCCGCCAGCCTGCCCTTTTCTGTGTGCGGCTTTATTCGTCCCCCTCCCCCCCTCCCCGTGACTGTGTGTGAACTCCTTGAATTTGAACAGCTAAGCTGAAAATAGCCTAGACAGATATAGAAACAAACTATCAGAAGCAAAGAAACATCCACACGGGTTACACTGAGATGGAAGGCTCCTTGTATATGTCACACGCTCTGAAAGTGACATAAATCACACCCCAGATACGTCCCCCGAATGGAGTGATGGCGAGGGCTTTACCAAAGTGGCTGCCTGAAGGCCAGAACGGCAGAAAACCAGTAGCAAACGAAAAAAAAAAAAAGAGCGAGCGAGAGCGCGAGAGCAAAACACAAGAAGGACTTCCTTTAACTCTCAACTACACCCCACCCATGAACATTTTAAAAACGGGAGAGCAAGAGAGAAACGGGGGAGGGGGGGAAATCTCTCTCTTCCAGGACCCACAGGCCCCTGGAGCTGCTTCTTCCCACCCCTCCACTCCCTCCCCCCGCCTCCACTTCCAGAGCGCAACTCCCACCCAAGTTGATAAACAGCGATGGTTATTATTATTATTTTTTTTTTCCAAAAGACTCAACTTAGAAACCCTCGGGCGCTCCTGCCTTCCCCCAGCGAGGCCCCAGGAAGCTGGCACCGCGGAGCCCGGGGAAGGAGAGCAGAACGGCAAAGATCAATCACAGGGACCAACCTGACACTCTCCATGTAGCCGCCAGGCGCGCGGAGCCGGCTCAGGGCGCCCGCGCGGGCCGGGCGTGGGGTCCGGCGGCCTCGGCGTGCAGGCGGACTGCACGCGCGCAGGGGCGCTCCGGCTCGCGGGCTGACAAGACGCGCCGCGCCGCGCCCACCCGCCCCGCCCTGCTCCACCAATCACAACCCGCCTCTAAACACCCCGCGCCGCGCCGCGCCGCGCCCCACACAATGGGCTCCGCGGCCCGCGCCCCGCGCCCGCGCCCCCCGGCCCCCCTCCGCGCGGCAGGTGAAATCACGCTCGGCTGAAACCCGGCTTTTGTTTCGGGAGCAACTCCGCTTAATTGCTGTTAACCCTTTGACCCGCCTCCGGCTGACGTCTGGGAAGCCGGGCGCGGCGCGCATCTCTCCCTCCGGCCGGGGCTGCCGGGTCGGGGCTTTTTGGTGGGGTGGCTGTGTTTGTTTCCTCTTGGAAACTGACAAAGAGTTGTCCCGGCCTTTCAGAGCAACCCGAGCGGCAACGCAGGGGAACCGGCGCGTCCGGCGCACACCCCGACTGCTCGGAGCAACTGTTTAGAATCGGAAGGGGATGCGGGGCTCAAAGGCAGCGCAGGAGAACTTCCTCGAAAACGGCCTTTGCGGGAGAACTTTCGCTTCACGGCCCTGGTTTAACCCAGCCTTGGCCTCTTTTATTTCCCCCCTTTTCTTTCCAAGAGCCGGGTTCGCCAGAGTGTGCTTGTGCGCACAGAGGAAAACGAACCCGACACGGGGGTTGAAAATAAATAACAACCAACGTACCTCGTTGCTGAACCAAGCTCCTTGCCCTCTAGAACGACAGCTGCTGAAGCAAGCATCTGCCACTCTTTCGCTAAGAAATAATTCTCTAAATTCCGTTCTTATTTATACAACAACATCAACACAGGCTACTGTCCATGAGCACTTGAAGATGACCTCTATTAGTCACTGCTCTTTACTTTTGTTTAAAGCTGAGTACAGTGTGAGGAAAAAAAAGAAGTCACCAATATCGTAAACTTGGTGGGCTCAACTGGCCCGATTTCGGTGCCAGGTTAATTTAGTCATTTTCGGCAGCTCTAGAATCACTTCTCTAATTTACCCTTGTTCAATTTAGGGAAAAACTTTTTGGCCTATACTTACAAAACAAACAAACAAAACTCTAACTTTTAAATTATTTTTCTTAAAAATATTCGAGGAAAAGTAGTCGTGACATTAATGATTACGTATTTTCCCTCAATTAAAAAAAAAAAGGCCACAAATCCTACTCCACTAATTTCAGTTTTACTTGAAAGTATTTTTCCATTTGAGGTGTTAACGCAGGTTATACTACAAACCAGAAAGCATATTGATACTATTTCCGATCAAGCAAATGCCTGAATTTCAATCAGGTCAGCTCGGGAGCAGACAATTCCCCCATTAATCCGCCAGCAAAAGAGACAAAAGCGCCAGTTGACTGTCAACGTATGATCAGATGTTAAATGGGTGCAGCACTGATCGAGCTCCACCCTAAAGTGTTTTTGTGTCAGAAAACAAATTTATTAATGGAAGTTTTTCAGGTCACAAAAATGTGAGCCCACCCTCTCATGAATATTCAACAGAGAACCCAGGGCATTCTTTTTGGGGAGAGGGGCCTTAAATCTGCCAGTGTACCAGGAATCAGTAGAGTTCTGACTCTTAAAGAGACAAGGCCCTCCTTCCGTAGGGGCTGGCAGGGCCCCAAAGACAGGAAATAAAAATATAGGAAGTTCTCTCCAACCAAGGCACAGTGAGAGAGGAGAAATGTTCATTTCAAAATCCACATGCGATTTTTTTCAAAGGTATTAAAATTCATTAGAGATTTAACGTCTGTGAACAACATCAGGGTGCCCTTTAAAGAAGCAATTCTTTTTTTTTTTTTTTAAAGACAGTTTCTTTCAGAGGCATCCATAAAACTCAAGCGTGCTTTTACAAGTTGGCCTACCTCCTTTGCAGGTCTCCGTTTGTAAGCTAATTGTCTCTGGGAGCATCCAAACAAGCAAACAACAAACATGACAGAAGCCTGTGACCCAGCTGTGGAGTCCAGCCTCACACGAAATAATTAGAGAGTGATGCAATGCGGTGCTTACACAAATACTAAAATTGCATAGTGGTGGCATTAAGCACCATGGGACCACAGAGCAGGGGGAGATGGGTGGATCAGGAGAGGTCTGGGAAGGCCCCTTGGGGAGGTGGTGTTTCGAGGACTGATGGTTTGGATAAGGGGGGAGGCGACAAAGCAGCTTAGCAAAAGCAGAGGCCACCTGGAGCCCTTCCCACCCTCTCTCCAAACGTGACATGGTGACTCAGAGGCTACTTCTAGGCAAGGAAATGTACCATCAGAGATGAACCTGGATAAGTTTTATATGCCCGGGCCATTTTGGTTAACGCTCCCAACGCATTTTGGTTATTTGGCCCAGGCTCAGGCCCTGGCCGGGGAACCAGATCCTACACGCCGCAACTAAGAGTTCGCGTGCCGCGACAAAGATCCCGCGTGCCTCGACTAAGACCTGGCGCAGACAAATAAATATTTTGAAAACAAAAAACTTAAAAAGAAAAAAAAAAAAGATCCCTTTCCATGTGGTCCCTGTCTACCTGCCCTGTGTCTGGGATTCAGTGAGAACTGGAACTTTCAATGGCTGGAATACAATATAAATGTTAAAAGGTGCAGTGATTTAGAAGACTTAGTTAATGCCATTTGTTCTATGAGTGCCAGGTCATTTTGGAAAGGCTGGGTCAGAAAGGCCAAAAAATAAATAAAATAAAAATAAAAGCAGCAGCATTTGGACATTTGGATTGCGGGAGCTTTAGAAAAATCTGGATTGAGGGGCAGGCTTATGTAGAATGGGTTACTCAGCCACAGGGGTTCATTTAGTTGTCACAATGTGAACAGAAATTGCAATCCCCATTTTACAGAGGAGGGAGCTGAAGTTCAGAAAGGCAAAGTGATTTTTTTTTTCTTTTCCCTGTCTAAGAATCAAACACACCCAGCTCCACGGGCCACAAGGGGAAGCAAGACACTGAATAGTTCCAGAAAAAGAGAGGCCATGATAATATAAAATGAATACCTGGGGGGGGGGGGGGGAAGGGCTAATGTTTAAGGAAGAGTGAAGGAAATGCTAAATACCCTATTGAAAAATATTTTTGATGCCCACATCCTAACACCCACAACTGATACAGCCCTTGTTCAAACACCACATATTAAGAAACCTGTCAGTTGCTAAATGAGTCCATTGTGCAGCTGGCTGTGTACTTAAGAACAGATTACTATGATCCCACACCAAACTCTAACCACCAAATAACACACCTGGGACTCAAATCATGTATTTTATTTGGTTCTGCTGAGCCCTAGCCTTGAACGCAGAAGAAAGTGAAAGGTTTTACTGCCCATTCAGAGCTGAGAATGTAGATAAGATGTATTCAACGCAGAGTCACAAGGAGCATCTTGTCGGGACGTTATTCCCACACTTTGATGGATGGCACGGCCAAGGAGGAGACACCAGCCACGGTGCTGGGCCCACGTGGTCCTCGGCTCCAGCCGGAGCTGCTTGGCAATCACCAGAAAAAGGACATGTAAATGGGCACTGGCTCACATATTTCTAAGCAACACCGAGAGCGAGGCACCTCCCCAGATAAAGTCAGTTATCTCTACCAAGGGATGAACAGTTTGATGGGTTGAAAAAAATCAACTTGCTCATGAGGGCCAAAATCTTTTTCTTGTTTTTTCTTTTTTTTTTTTTTTGGCCGTGCTGTGCGGCCTGCAGGATCTTAGTTCCCCGACCAGGGATTGGACGCGTGCCCCCTGCGGTGGAAGCGTGGAGTCCTGACCACTGGACCGCCAGGGAATCTCAAGGGGCCAAAATCCTAATTCAATTCCCCATCTTCTTCTAAACAGCCCTTCCTTGAACACTTATTTCCTTTCTTTTTAACCATTCGTTTCGTGGAGTACCCAGAACATATTCTGAAACGACAACTTAAAGAGATTCAACCAACTGACCCTGTTGCTAGAGGAGAACACACTGAAAGAGCAGGACTACAGAATTTAGGCCCCTCACCCCAGAAGTGGGCTTGATGACCTGCCCGGGGAAGCGAGTCTCTCCAGAAGGAGCCCTGCTTTAGTTATTTCTCATGTCTCCAAAGACCGCCAACCAGCAGCCAATTAGAGAGACTAAACTGCAACAGACATGCCCGATTCCGGACATTTGGGCACTTGTCTCCAAGGACCTGCCGTTCCTTCTTTTTTTTTTTTTTTTTTTTTTTCTGCCGTTCCTTCTTGATTTAAGTGGGGCTTTTACTTAAAAATATAAATTAATACATCATCCATCTACAGGGAGCTAAGGCAGTTAGCTCCAGATTGCTATTGTTTATGTCGCTGTTATGTCTGTAGACAATGAAGGCAATTATGTTGCTTTTCTTTTGCTGCCGCTCAGCCAAGGGAAAAGACTGCAAGTTCTCACTCTTGCGAAGGAGTTTACATTTCTTCCCGTGACACCCTCCAAACTGTCATCGGTATCTTCATTTGATGCAACCTCTTATAATGCGATTTTGCTCCTGGTTAATTTTCTAGATACACACTGTGACATGTCAACATTCAGGTGACTTATGAATACGATGGGTACATAAACTATGGAAAACATTTACCACCCTCTCCAAAAAAAAAAAAAAAAAAAAGGTCCCTCACTGGAAATGTAAAGATATTCATAGAATGTCACCGGTAAACAAAATCATGTCTGGGAAAGAAAAATGGCCAACATCCATTCCAAACTCTGCATCTGATTGACAGTAACAAATTACTCTCTCTGATTTATGCTCAAACTATAATCTCATTTTAATATAATGTACAATGTATTACTGGACCGCTTCTACCATAAGGTTAGAACAGATTACACCGAAGTGCACAAAAGCCTCAAAAAGGGACATGTTTTAGGGCAGGAGGTCATTTCCCAAAGAGCTCTTTCCTTCAGGTATCAGGAAGAAAGTATCACTATCACCATTAAGCACGAGGCCTTATTCCCCCCTCCCCCACCCCCAAAGAGTGACAGTGCTGACGACACACCCATGTGCAAACTCTCGATTTTAGGCACAAGCAGATCAGGGTCACTGAAGGGGAAAAGAAAAAATGGCTTTTGGGTGATGAGATGACATTTGAATTTTTTTTTAAATGTTTAATTATGTAGAAATCGCTGAGTATCATTTTAAGGCACTGGCCACCTTTAGGCAGGAAAGTGAGTATTTCGGGTGACCCGAGGTGCGCAGCAGGCCTGCGAAGAGGCAGAGGGAGCGTGTTCCATCCTGCCCTCCGAACAATGCTCACCAGTCTCCCTCCCGGCCCACGCCACCCTCCTGTGACCCTAGGCTGACACACCCTCATGTCAAAACCTTCTTTACGCCTGCCCTCTGCTGGTAAGCCTGCCAGGACTAGGACATTTCGACTACCTCAACTTATTCCAAAGATAACTTTCAAAAGCTGGAGAGAGAAAGGCCACGTAATGAACTATTAACTGGAATATATAAATTAAGACACTTAAAAAAAACGGGGGGTGGTGGTGGGAGGAGATGCAGAGGGTGAAATATGGCACTTTTAATGTAAAAATGCCCATCCGTCTACTCTACTGCCGGCTGGCTCAGAGCACAGGAGTGCCAAACTCTGTATTTTAGCTCACCTAAGAGAACAACCTGTATTACTGCCGGGCATCTTGCCTTCTCGTTTGCTCCCTCTCCGGGGAGAGGTATGTCGGTGCATTTTCAATAAAACACCTTCTTAGCAGTAAAGGGCCACTGTTCCCATTTCAGTGGTCCCTAAGGTTTCATGATACAGTAGTATATTTAGCTGGCTCGCGGCTCAAGTTTTCCTCAGGCATTCATAAGATCCATATAGAAGGAAGAGGGATTAAAAAAAAAAAAAAAAGAGGAAAAGAAGAGCGTTCGTCTATCCTTTGTTTAAGTAAGACAACAGTGAACTCCGAGATTGATGAGCTGGCCTGAGTCCCCCCCAAACAACGGGATGCGCTGCCAGGCTCGCTCCCCACGACAGGTGCCCTGGTGTGCGAGCCAGGCGTGTAGGGAGGAGGGCTCTGGGCATCAGCTGGTGAATTTCCGCGGCGGCAAGCGAGGGTTGAACGAGGCAGCTCCTGTCAGCGTCAATGGGAAGCACGAGGCCTTACAAATCCCTGCATCCCATTTCAAAAATATATCTCCAGGACGGGAAAATGAAGCTTAGCAGCTGCAACCTCAGAAGCATTCAGGAAGTAGCACTCTTGACAGCGCTTTAGATGCCGAGTAAACGCTCTTATAACGAACACGCAATGCAGCTGACAATAAATCTTACACCAGGGAAGCCCGTGCAGGGCTGCGGAATCCCCTCGAAAGATAATTGCCTTCCACACTGTGTGGCATAGAAATTGCGACATCGAAAACCCTTTGTGGGGCCCTATAGGTCTCTATGGCTTTTCTTTCCTTAATAGTCACCGATTACACACACACACACACACACACACACACACACACACACACACACACACACTCTCTCTCTCTCACTTCTGCCTTGAAAAGAGACCACAGAAAAATCCAAAGATTTGGTCTTCTTTCCTAGAGAAAAGTGATGAGGGCAGTTCTTGGCAGGGGACAGGGGATGGAAGTGGGAGGCTGGGAAGAGAGGAACTGTGTACGGACTCAGGGACAGAATCTGAAGCAGGATCTTAAGGTCCACAACCCTCAGCGTCCGCTTCCCACTCTTTGAAAGCCCAGGTAGTTTCGCAAACAATTCCAAATTGCGAGTCTCCCAACAGGTCCATCAACAGGTAGGCAGATCTTTTCTAGTCCAAAGTGGCCTCAAGTGCTGTTTAACCCTGAGATGGTGTAGGAGTATTAGACAGGACACGGGGGTCTGTCAATGACATTGTCACGAACTAACAGTGTGACTGTGCTCACACCCCCTCACCTCTCTGAGACTCCACGCTTCACCTAAACAAAGAGAAAGATGGATAAGATACTCTCCATATTTTCTTTAATAATAATAATAACAAAAACTATCACTACTAACTACTTATTATGTGTCAGGTACACAGTTTACCCTAGCAGAGGGACTAATTTCTAGGTATTTTTTAGCTTACAATTTATATCATATATAAAACTACCAAGAATATAGTTAAAAAATATAAACAGGATTTGAGAACTCTTGAATCTTAGGCACTATTGTGTCAACAGAATATCAGGGAACAAAAGGAGGGAAAACTTTTTGGGAAAACAACTCAAAAGCTCTTATTCTGATCCTCTCTAGGTCATAAACCCTGTGAAACATCAGTAACTTGTGCTCCATTGAATAAGTCACTAACATGCTTTAGGACTTGGTGAATTGAGTGGGGGTCTCAGAGGAGGAGGCTAAAATCACCTGATTTCCAAACCTATTTACGTCCTTTTTCCTTGTGATTTTTCCCCTCTTCTTTAACCATCAAAGCTCTCTCTTTCCATCACGCCTGCTCCCACCAAAACAATGTTCTCAATTTCTGGTCCAACCTCACAAGCCATTCACCTGCTTCTGTCTGTTTCGTATCGGAAAGGAGAGAGGAAAGCTTTATGCGCCAGGTAACTACTGGTGGGGGCTGGCATTTCCATCTCAGGCTGAAGCCACAGGTAAGGTTTGGGCTGGACGAAAAGGGAAATTTGCAAGGAAGCACAGCATCACAGAGATGTTAGATTCCTGTGGAGATCTGATAACTCTCGTCTTAGGAGAATGCATACAGAAAAGCAGACAGTCCAGCCTGCAGGCCAATTATTTATTTTTTATTGTTTTAAATGGCATTTCATCCCTCTTGAGGAAAAGCAATAGATGAAGCAGGAAGCTTTCAGGTCATACAGAACTTTGTTCTTTTCAGACAAATAAGGTATTGTGTGTTGGAACAATAGGAGGAATGTCTAATTGATCTTAATTAAATTCAGCGAGGTCCAATTTTTGAGATGGGTCAGGACACATCTATGTAATGTCACAACCCAACAGGCCAGGCCTTTGAAATCAGGGAGCTCTGTGGTGAACTGTCCTCTGACGCCCTTTCTTATCCATTCACCATCCCACTGCCCTACCAACTTCTTCTCCCCTCCAACTTTTCTTCTCTCTACCTCATGCCACTCCCGACGTCTTCCTGGCTCAGCACATACAGTGTAAAACGTCAACAGCCGTAGTCCTTCCCTCTGGCCAGCCTTCTGAAGTGGCAAAGCCCTGCCACACACTCCCTCATCCTTCTCACGATAACCTACCAAACAGGAATCCTATTATATATATATATGCCGTGGCACGTGGAGAAGGTTACCTGGAGTTTGCAGTGCGAGAGATGCAGCTTTGAACCCAATCTTTGCTACTCACCGGCAAACTAGGTAGTCACAAAAGTTCACTTTGTTTGTATTTCCTCATCTGTAAAATGGGAGCAATTATCTGCCTCGCAGTGGACAGGTTTCTTTTATTACTTTTGAGGGGTGTGTGTGTGGGTGTCAATCTATAAACTCAGTTTCCCTGTTTCGAGAGCACTGGTGTGCATCTTTGATCTGATGCCTGGCGAGCACCTGGTCACAAGTGTCTAGCGCCCAGCAACCTCTCCGGTGTCAGCAAGGAGCCTCGTCTGAGGTCACCTGGCTGGTGGATGAAAGAGGAGCGGTGTGATTCTCCCCGCCAGAGCTCAGTCCTGCCTCAGGGAGCCTCTCGCTTCCTGGTCACAGAGCTCAGGTGACTATGAGATGAGAGCTAAGAAAACAAAGCCCAGAGCCAGTCACGATCAAGGAGGCGGTGTTGGGAGTACTGAAAACAGCCTGCGGGCTACAAATCAGGAGGTGTGCACCAGGACCTCGGAACAGGGTTTGCCAAAGAAAGGGAAAAAGAGGGAAGGGCTGGCGCCTGGTAACAGGATGGCTGAGAAATGCGGCACATATTTACGGGGAGCTCATGATGGGTTTGGCACTTTCCATAGTATCTCTTAATCCTCAAAACAAGCCTCTGAAGGAGGCATTATTGTGCCCACTTAACAGATGAAGAAACAGGCTCTCAGAGTTGAAAAGACTTATCCAGTGTCTCACAGCTAGTAAGGAGAGGAGTGGGACTTGAATGACTCTGAAACAAGGCTTTTGTACCATACGCCAAGCTGCAGACCAGGCTGGGGGCTAGAACTAGGCCTGGAAGAACAGAGAGGCGGGTCCAGTTTTACTCACTTGGCAAACAGATGTGACAAAGAGGCACTGACTGGTCAGCATGGATAGAACGTGAAATAATACAAAGGTAAAATTCTGATAGCCTCTTTGCTTCTTACAGGAAGCCACAGTGACAACCCTGGCCCACCACGTGAACGTGAAATTGGCCCTGAATCTGTCTGTAGCCACAACCGGGCTGGGAGGAGAGGCAGTGGAACAAGGGCTCGTGCAGTGTCTTGAGTTACTTCTCCTTGATTAAGGAACCCCTCACACTCCCATTTCCATTACTGAGAAGAGACAGACACACAGACAAACAGGTAGACAGACTTTTCATCTTCTTCCAATACATCGCTGGGCACCAGGCAGTGTCCTAGCAGCCCTAGCCTGGATGGGGCTGGAGCTCTCCTGGCAATAGCATCTTAGATGTAAAGATGGAACATCACGGTGATGGGACTTATTATGTCCCTGATCATAAAAGGCACCCAGACACTTTCTATGACAGCTCTGGAGAGAGACTGCTATGGGTTCTAATGCTGGCTGCACCACTTCCTGACTGTACTTTTGGTAAATGATTCATCTCTCAGTGCCGCAGTTTCTACATCTATGAAGGGAACTAATCCCAGGACTCTTCCCAGAGGGTTGTTACAAGGATGAAATGTGATAAAATGGGTCAATGCCTGGGAAACACTTAAATGTTTCCTAATACCATCCTTATTGTTACTACACACTGCTTTTCCTTCAATCTTTTCCTTTTGCTATAATGAAATACTGTACCAGAAGGCAAACTGTTTGTTTCGTTTGGTTTTGCTTTTTTACTCTCGTCGACCTCTTATTTTTCTGTGACGTGGTATCAACCCTAACTCCAAAATTCTGTGTTGCGTTAGTATCAACCCTAACTCCAAACTCGAACTAAGTAGTAGTAGCCCTTTCATCCAATGAATCTTAACGATGCAAGAAGGCACTTGGTTGTTTTGTTTTCTAAATCCAGGGTCATGAGGCAGCCCCACTTCTAGCTCCAGGTCACCGGGGTTCGCCAGATCCACCAGCCATGTCATCACTTGGGTGTGTGAAGGAGTTTGCTGATTTCTTAAATGAATTCTCAAGGACCCACTGGGATAATCTATGGAGGGGTCTGCCCTGAGCGCTGAGAACATACAGGCTGGCCAACATGAGACCTAATTTACGGAACCCTCAGTCTATGTTTGGATGATACTTTGCTACCACTGTCTCTGGGAAGGAAAGCCTTTGGTGGAACCTCAGCCACCATGGCCCCGGAGAGGGCTCAGCTTACACCCAAACGATCAGGGCTCTCTGACCTAACGAGCTGCTTTTAAGCTCCCTTTCGAAGTTTCCAACGCCCTCATCACCCAAGGTAAGGAGCAGAACCCTCTCAGTGTTCTCAGAGTGCGTGGCATGGCATCAGCCATCATTTGATCATCTGCTGAATTAAAAAGAGAGAGACACCCATGCAAAGGGCAGAGAAGAGGGGCACTCTCCTTGGCCTTAGGGGGTAAAGGGGCTTTGAGAATAAGACAAGGATTATGCTGCATATTTAAGGGTAATGGGTCTGTCCCAGGTATTTGGGCAGGCAGGGCTGGCGAAGGCTATTTCAGCTACTGGGAAGAGTACACGGGAGACGGCATGAGCCATTAACACCGGGGAACTGCAAGGTATTCAACAAGGCTGGGGCAATTATAATTCCTGCTACAACTCCCTTTCTTTGAGATCAAAGGGTTTTTCTTCTTTTTCTCAATTTCACCCAAATTTCTCATCTCAAAAATGCATTCATCTCTTCCTCTCCTCATTCTTCCCGTTCAGGGCATGGTCTCTGCTCTTCATCTAGATCATGTCCAGTGTGTAACATGATCTCTGCCAACCTTGATCTGAGCTGGCTCAAACACACCCCCCCCCACACACACACACACTTTCCCCTAAGTCTGCAGAGGGTGGTGTTCTGTATTCCTATCCTGGCATGCTCTCAAACCTGTTTCTTCCGATCTTTCCGATCCAGAGATTTTGACTCTGCGAGTTTTTGGAGGGTGAGTCTGACACAGAAACAAAAGTATGGATGCTAAGGAGCACAGACTCAAGGATGAGATATTTTGGTCACCAAAGGGTTTAAATAACGCTGCATCAGATGTGGACATCTTATTATACAGTTAGATAGTACGAAAGCATGAAGAGAATCCACATCTAATACAGGGGCAAAACTTACAAAGTGTTAAGGTCTTGTGCGCTAAGGCCTCAGGAGAGGAAAGAGAGCTCTAAGAAAACCAGCACAGTCAAGACCGCCATTGGCCTTGGACACGTTGCTCCCTCTGGGCAGCAAGGCTCCTATCCCTCAACCTTGAGGTCTGGTCTTGGTGCGAGTTCTCCGAAGGCAGCCTCACTGTGCTGGGGTGAAGGTGGCTCTCGCTCATTTTTATTCACGTGTTCCTTTTCAACTAAGTGGGTGCAGGAAGGACAACTCAAGTCCTATCTAGACCTGTGAAATCGCACGTTATAGAAAAGGAGAAAGGAGCCGCATCTGAACAAAAAATACTCCTCCATTAGGCAAATCATCCTCCTCGACAGAAAAACAAACACACGTACACATGTAAGACAGCGGAAGAGGCCACTCTACAACTCAGGCATCTTCTCGCCCATGGTGCTAACTCTGGGGGTGGTATCACTTCCCTGAGCTGCTGCCGCATTTACTGTCTATGCTGGACATTTCCACGTTCTATCAAATAGTAATTAACTCACCAAATGCCAAAAAGAGCGCCTGGTACATAATAGCCCCTTCACAAATATTTGCTGAATTTATAAACAAATGAATAAACAAACGAATTAATGTTTTCTCTTTCTCTCTCCTTTGTTCGTTTTTTCCTTCCTTCTCTCATTCTATTTGTTTCATGCGCATATTTTTTCTAAACTATAAGCTCCAAGAGGCAAATTCCACACTCTTTCTTCTTTCTCAACTTGTAGCATAGGGCTAAGAAGAAGTAACTAAGTGCATGTTAAAATAACAGCATCTCGGGCTTCCCTGCTGGCGCAGCGGTTGAGAGTCCGCCTGCAAATGCAGGGGACATGGGTTCGTGCCCCAGTCCGGGAAGATGCCACATGCCGCGGAGTGGCTGGGCCCGTGAGCCATGGCTGCTGGGCCTGTGCATCCGGAGCGACGGGAGAGGCCACAGCAGTGAGAGGCCCACGTACCGCAAAAAAAACAAAAAACAAAAAAACAAAAAAACAAACAAAAAAAAATAACAGCATCTCTATATGCACCACGCATATTCAACGGCAAGACAGGCACCTCTATGTCACCGAGTCAGGGGCTAAAATCTTGCCGATGACAATTTCGTGATGGAGTGACCTCACATGCCAAAAAAAAAAAAAAGGACTTATATAGAGCAATCAATGATCAATCAGATTCTTTGAAAGTTTAAAAAAGACAAATTGAATATTAACTATGATTCAAGGATTACATGAACCACTTCATATTTTATAGCTGTGAATAAACTCAAGTCACTAAGTCCAATACAAGTCCAATACATGCAGTAGTCCTGTACCTACTGCAAGTTGACAGCGATCCAGATTTTTTAAAAAAATCATCCGTCTTCCATTTGTCTTGCTAATTTCGTCAAATGAAAAGAATCCTGAATGGAGATAAGGCTGGAAGGGCGGGAAAAGCAATTTCCTGAGCTGCTGCCAACACCAGACACCCTGAAAAAGGATGTTCATTGCTCCAGGCATCTCTACTTCATTTGTCTCTGCTACTGGAGGCTCTTGCCTGGCGCAGGAAAAAACCTAGAGAAAGGCCACAGCCCACACTTCATCAGGGCCACAGAACAGCCACAGACAGTGGCTGAACACCCAGTGCTGTCAAGACCTTACTTCTCTTTGGTCACCTGGATTCTGGGAATTGCCCACTGAGGGACCAAGTTAATCCCAAGGGATGATTCAATTTAACCCTGCACCAGAGTGATTCTGCCCCTTCCTACCAGGGCCTCACACTGTCTTGGTTTTGTCCTTCCCCTTAAAGTACCAAATAAGAGCTGGTTTTGTTTCAGAGATCAGGACAGCTTCTGACATGTCACGTACAAGGCCTTCCGCTCTGGTCTGCCCCTACCCCCTTCAAATGCAGCATCCAGAAATAAGCACAGCAGGTCAAGCGTCATCTGTCCCCCAAGGAGGACAGAGCCTCAATTCTTCATTACGTTATTAATGCAGGCTAGGGTCCTCGGTGCCCCCCGCCTCTCAGTAGGGCACAATTGGCTCCTACAGGTTTTACAATCATCCCCTAACTATCACCTGAACCACTGGTTAAGTTAGAGCTCTTTACTCTGCACTTGGGCAAGGGTATGGGCTGTGCATTTATTCCCATGAAAGATCTTTTTCATTTTGATCCAGAATTTCAGCCTGCTGAGACTTTTAAAAAAAGCGTGATTCTTCAGCTCCGAATATTAACTCTTCCTTAACCTTCTTCCACATGCAATTTGTGTCATCGCTAAATGGCTAGAATCACGCCATTTCAGATGTATTGTGATCAGTTTTCTAAAGGTGTGTACTCCGGCGTTTCATAACATCTAAACTGGAGTTGCTACCGTTACTATTTGACAATTACCAAGAACAGTTTCACACCAGGGGTCATTCGCATTTATCTGTGGTACCAGCCTACTCCAGACTGAAAGCACCAGGCGATGTCGGGCGCAGTGTCAGTGTTGACCCCTCCCGTCACCTTCACGTGACACCTAACACGCTGCCTGCATCTTAGTATGTGCTTCAGAGACAAACGTTTCTCAATGCAGAAATCAACAAACTTATTTAATCTGTGCCACAATCCAGATGCTATGATTAATCTACATTTAACAGATGGGGAAACTGAGGTCAAGAAAGTTAAATAACTCACTCAGTAAGCACCCTGTTACCTGGAACCAGCATTTAAAAATAATGCCTGGAAAGATTAAACAACTCGTGAAAGACACCCTAATTGCTCATTTCAGAGCAGGTCCCCCAAACTGGGTGCTGTGCCTCTTTTTCTCACGTCTCACTGGTGTGTGTGAGGCCATAGCTCTCAATCACCTCTCCCACCAGCTCTCTTTTCCTCTTTTCTGCAGAAACAGACGTGGCTGAAGAAATTTCCAAATTAAGACTTGGCAATGCTTTCTATATTCTTGTTTCCTAAACCTATAAATCAAAAGTGTCTAAACAGGTCATAAATGTTCCTTGGCGATATAATGGGAAAAGTTCTGATTTATGGTGCCGGTGGAATAATTTTAAATAATTACATAAGAGTTTTGAAAAATGCAATTAACACCTTTAGAAGTTTTTTGAAATGAAAATGAATCTCTGGAGATGACTGTTCCCATACATAAAGATAGCCAGTTAAAAAATAAAAATAAAGCTACAAGATGCAACCGTGTCTGAACGATCCTATGGAGACAGGGTATAGGAGCTTTTATTTTCAATGGGAATTCACCAGCATGACCGCATCAATACATGTTTTAACCCTGCCACCTTATCACACGACAACAACACAATTAGCCTATGTCATTACCAAACATCAAAATTCAATCACCAAATAAGCATCTTGTCTCTATTCAGCCCCAGCTGATGCCTCTCTCCCTCTGTACTGGTTTGACACATCCTACCACACTGTCCTTTGGAACACTTCACATCCTCCTACCTGCTCCTGCAAATCTGGCCAATGTTCTTTCCTTCCTCTTTCTCTTCATTTGTGATTCATCTCCTCCTTCAAAATCCAACCTTCTACAGATGAAGTCACTCCAAACATCTTTCCTTAACCCTAACTTCCCTGGGTACCAAAGAATGTCTCATACCTGAATCTCCTTCTTCAGGCTTACCAAGCAGTAGGAGTTATGGTTTTACTTGATGAACTAACGTCTCAAGCTCATTTCGGCTAACAATCCTTCCCCTCTCTCCCTCACCCAATAGTCTTCACTTTGGCCCATCTTACAAACACCGTCTCTGAAACCGTGACCTCCACGTTCGACTCTGGAAGTAGCAAAACAAGGCCATTTCAGACTAAACTGACTTTTGAATCAAGTATGCACTGCTAAATGCTACCTGTTCTTTATTTTCTAGATTTATCATGGATTAGAAAACTGAACAATACTGAAGCAGACCTTGACTTTCCTCAGGGTTCTTTCAGATCCAAGGGTCCAAGGTATCTCCCTAGTTGTTTCCATCACCCGGACATAGTACACTCAGCAACTACACAAAGAGAAACTCTCGGCCACCATCCTGGCCATGAGAACGAAGACAAAGACTCAGAATCATAGAAACTTTGATCCGGAATAGATGGAGAGATCATTTTAAACCCACCCCCTCATTTTCCAGATGAGAAAACTCATGCCCAGGTAGGAAAAATGACTAGCCAAAGGTCATACATCTGAGTAGTTACCGGCAGAACCGACACCAGAACCCAAAACTTCTGACTGCTAATTAAGCATTCTTTCCATTGCCTCATACCACCTGGCAGGGGAGATATATGAGGAACCACAAAAACTGAAATAATCAACCTCCAACACAACACTCTTTTTTGGTTGGGGGACAACAGTCTTTCTGTATTTGGTGGAATGACCAGTACTTTTAATTTTAACTACAAATTATGAATGAAAAATAAACTTAATTACCAAAGGCACAGAAGGTCAAGTCAACTTCTACTTTTGTCTAAAATTCACATAACTCTACTTGACCATTAATCTAGAGGAGACACTAGTCCCATGTGGCTATCTGTTTAAATCAAGTAAAATAAAATAAAATTAAATTAAAAATTCAGTTTCTCAGTCATACCAGCCACATGTGAGGTACCTAATAGCCAATAAGGTTAGAAACTACCATAATGGACAGCAAAGATGTAGAATATTTCCATCACCGTAGAAAATTCTATCAGACAACGCTGAGAGTGTAGAACATATTATGAGACGAGCATAATATGAAAACCATGGTAAGTATGAAGTCTAAGCTTGAAATGTGGACTTTTTTTTTTTTTTCAGCACAAAGGGACTTGCAGAACTATTCTAGGTCTTTGGTTTCTGATGAGGAAACCGAGTCCTAGGAAATTAATTTACATGGCTCTCCCAAGCTTTGTGAGCAGTGTGTCACAGGGTTGGGACTGAATGTCAAGTTACCTAACTCTTAAGGAAGTGATTTTTCCACTAAACTTGCTGACTGGCTCAAAGTAACAATGTGGTACGCCTCACCCTCTTTAAGGCGATGTGGGGTAAAACGTCCACGCAGCATCCACTCCTCCATCTTCGAAAAGGACAACTGAGATACAACAACTTACCCGTATTGATTCTGGATCTATGTGGTTTTAATGGAGCCAATCTATCCAGGGTAATCTGGAGGTGGGCACATGGCTCACAGTCCCAGCCAATCAGCATATTCCCAACCCCTTGACCACAGTGATTGGTTCATACACAGACGACTCAAGTCATTCAGTCAATTCAGAGATTTTCGTTGGAATTACTGGGCAAGAGACACTGATTTTTTGCCCAGAGTTGCTAAACTGTCAATGTGTCAGTCTGGGGCTCCCAGGAGCCATCCTGCTCAGCAAAGGGAAAATCTGACAAAGAATGAAGCCAACACAAAAAGAAAGCAGAACAAAAAATTGGAGCTAGACTTAAGTCCTGATAACACTGCCCAGTCCCAGCTGTGTCTGAGGCCAGGCTAACCCTTGAACTTTCAAGTTCTGTGGGCCAACAGACTTTCCCCCATTACCAACCAGTCTAAGTTGGGTTGTGACATTTGCATCTGACTAATACAGGTACCCCTTTCCACAGGGAGATTAGGAAGTAGTTATATTAATACGTTCAATCAACCTTGAAAAGCACAGCAAGAGGGAAACAGCAAATTATAAAGCACATGATGGCAGTGGCAACTCTTGGTTCATGTGATGCCATTCCGGGAGGGATTCCCCAAGTCAACCCCAAGTATACTCAAACTGTCCCAGCCACGGATCAATCACTAAGTTTCAATTCACCATATGTGCATTTTTCTTTCAGTCACCCAAATTTACAAGTCTCTTATCAGGTGGGCCTGCAACTTCACTTCAAAAATCAACAGAATGTCTTGTACTCGCATAAGCCCTGGGAATTTCTTCAAGACATTTCACCGTCTTAAAAAAAAAAAAAAAAAAAAAAAAAAAAAAAAAAACACAAAGAAATCCACCCCCCAGGGTCTCATGATGAAAGTATAATTAAGGCTTCGTGGTCCAATGGGTTTTCACTCAAAATTCTTTTACTGTCCTTTCCCACAAACCCTGCACTAACTCCTCACTCCTGAATTCGACATTAAAGTTTCTCTTTTTTTCTAGGTCCAATGGGCCAAACTATGACAATCATACTTTCATAGAGTCTGGCAATAAATGATTTACAGTATCTGTTAGCAACTATTTTATTTCATCCACATACAGTTGGCCCTCCTCATCCGTGGGTTCCTTATCTTCAGATTCAACCAACTGCCAATCGAAAATATTCAGGAAAAAAAAAAATTCCAGCAAGTTTTAAACAAGCAAAACTTGAATTTGCCGCAAACAGGAAACTAGTTACGTGGCATTTACACTGTTTAGGCATTACAAGTGATCTACAAATGATTATATAGCTGGGTTACTTTGTCGCACGGGAGGGACTAACACAACGTTGTAAAGCATTTATACTCCAATGAAGACGTTAAAAAAAAAGAACCTATCAATCAATCAACCAATCAAAATCAATCAAGTACATGGGAGGATGTGTGTAGGTTATGCGCCAGTACTACACCACGTTACATAAGGGACTTGAACACCCTCAGACTTTGGTATCCAAGGGGTCTTGGAACCAGTCCCCAGTGGAAACCGACTGAGGACTGTAATATAGGGACATACATTCTGTCTTCCTGGTGGCACATTTCAAAATGTCCAGCGTGTAAGTTATATTGTTTGCAATCAGTTACTGAGACCAGGCCATATTAACAGGATAGGTTTTTACAGATTAACCTCCCCTTATATAATGTTAATTCTAAAAGGCTTTAATCTCTCCTTTATAAAATGATTTTTTAAAAAAAATTCAAAAAATGAATCATTGTTTGGGCATAAAATAGTTGTTCTCTGTTAGTGGTTTATTTATTTCATTCAATGATCTTTCTATCCAGCTCATCAACACCTTGGAGCTACTTCTTTTCTTCCATTTAACTTTTTCATTTAACCTTAATCAGCTTTTTCACTTAACCTTACTAATGTGTGGCATTCAGAATTTCAGTTATTCTCCTATTACTATGAAATTCTAGCCAAAAACGAATGAGGTCCTATGGCTTAAGATTTTTACTAACAACATTAATAATAACCTGGTGTCTTAAAGTCATCATAAACAAGTCCATCATAACATCAGCATCTTTGGTTAAGCGCGTGTCACATGCTGGGTGTCTCAGGCTGGATGCCCTATGTTCCAGTTTTCAAATGGTCCTTACCTTCAGCTCCTCAGGTGACTACCATCTGTAGCCACGTCATAGAAACACAAACAAAAGTGAAAAGGTTCAAGATCTTGCCCAAGGTCACAGTGGCAGGTCGGGAAACAGACGTGGTCCCCTGTGCCTCTTTTAAAGCCAGGCTAATTCTTTTGACTGCATGGCCAACAATCCTAAAATCTGAACTAAAACATCCGATTGAAATCTTTCATAACTGTGTTATTTGTAGCTTTAAACCTGAAATCGCATCTCATGTTGGCAGTTGGCCTCTCCCACTGTTTGTCCTTGGGCAGGGGACAAAAAGAAGTCTCTGCCCTCTCTGGCTGTACCTCAGCAGTGGTACATTACCCACGGAGGATTGTCAGTTAATTCCATATTGGAGAGATTTGTGAGCCTTGCCTGAAAGGGAATCTTCTAATTCTTCATGTGACAACATAATCTACCAATGTCATTATTATGTAATTTATTTAGAAAAAAAGAGTGTGTGGGGGACACATTTAATAAATGTCATGCTAATTTTATCCTTGAAGAATCTAGAATCGTTGTCGCCTTTTCTAATCTCCAGCATCTCTAGCTAGGAGATAAGGGCTGCGATTGTAGACTGCAGGAGAAGTAGGGGAAGCCACCTCCAACTTCCCCATCAGTCACTAAGAGTCAGGGATTGAAAACCTGAGTCCTGTCTTGCCAGACACTTTCCAAGAATGCCTCTCTTCCAAATCGTGAGTGACATCTAACGCAACGCTGGGCTGCAAACTTCTGCCCCAGAGCAAAGTAGAAAACCAACTGATGTAAAATTAAAAGCTATTTGCTTGATCTATCCCTTGCTTCCACTCCGGCCTACTTTCAACTGGAACACATTCAGCTGGAAATACGGGCTACCTCTCCATCCAGCACTGGGGCATAGAATTGATATATGCACGGCCACGGAGTATAAACATTACAGAAAAATGACGACCTCGGAAGCACCACACACCCTACCCCAACACAAGCTACATGTGTGTTCACAGGTGGAAACGAACGGCTGTTTACCCTGAAGGCCCCGTAAGAAAAACGCAGTCACCTTTACAGTAAAATGTAACTGAAGTCTTCAACATGCAACAAACTGAAAGAGAGCTGGGAATGAATTCCGACAAAGAGCTCTTCTAGTATCTTGGATTTCTTAGGGCGAGTCCAAGCCTTTCAAGCACTGTGCAGGTCCCGCTGAACTGTACACGTAATGCGATCCCAAGACCAAGGTGGGCAAGGTTTGCAGGCTCAGGGCTCCGCTGGGTGGGTCAGGGAAGAGAGTCAGTGCGACTGCATTGTGGCTTGCTCAGGAAGCACGCTTCCCAAAGCCCCGGATATAATGGCGATGAACTGAACACAAGAAACAATACAGGTTTTTGTCTGGCAAAGGGTTATGCAACAGATTAATGTCAACAGGTTCCAGCCGCACCAGAGCACTTCTGACCATTTCCCGGATGCAGCAAGTAAGGGCACACATTCCTTGTTGGTGTATCACACAATGACAACAAAAGCCATCCCAAGCTTCCTGTTGAGAGATGCCAGCAGGTATTGACACAAGCTTAACAGTGTCTTTCTGAGACTTCTGTGGTTTAGCACTTTGTCAAAACAGGATACTATTTAAATTAAAAATTTACTGATTCAAGTTCAGAAAAAACCCTGCTTTGCTGTTTTTTATAACCAAATTCGTGGGTGGGGAAACTTTGACCTTTATTTCTTTCTTTTTTTTATGCCACCTTATATGGGGCTGAGAAGGTACTATATTTAGCAAGCTAGTTTTGAGAACTAAGGTGTCTAAGCAAGATGACTATCACTTTCTATGAATTACTGTACATGTGAAATCATGGGCTTGTTATATTATGCAAAAGCGACTCAAGTGAAACAAACAAAAATACCTGTTTGCATACAGAAGTTTTGTAAAAATCTCGGTGGGGAGAAAAAGGGGAAATACACATAGACCCACCACAGTATAATGTGCTTCCCATGTGGATCTTGTTGGGCACGCAAAAGTACTTCTTTAGAGAAGAAGGCTAGGTCAGGACTACAAGATTATGGACAAGAGAGCAGAGCCAATGGTCAACCGGAAGCAGTGCAGTGCTGACAACCTTGGTGCTGAAGAGCGGATGGAGACCTCATGAATTGTGGAAGCCCAGCCAAGCTTGTTTCTGTCTGGGGGTGGGGGGCAGATTTTCCACCTGCTGCCCCCTCGATATGAAAGATTCTTCTTCTAGACACATGCAAGACTCAGCCTCTAACTCAACTGAGGTCTCCACTCAAAGAGGTCTTGCCTGGCCTGTCAATCTACCACGGGAACCTATCTCATCAGCGCTGTCTAGATCTTAACCAGGTTTGTTTTCTTAATAGCTTTCATCATTATCTGACATCTGGTGATTATTATTATTATTATTATTAATTTTGCATACCAGTTTAACATCCCATAAGAACGTAAGCTCCGTGAGTTCAGAGAACCTGTCTGGTTTGACTGGTCCTTATCAAAAAGGCATGTCACCCAGTAATTTGTCAGAGGTTGGACAGGGAAATCTCCTAATCTCTGCTCCAGTCTCTGCAAGGACTTGTCCTTCTTAGCCTCCCATCTGACCACCTAACAACTACGAAATCATTCTAATAACGTCAAACCTCTAGATACTGATGCTAGAGAGGCCACTGGATGGAAACACTGAACTACTGATTTTGCCTTAAAATCACTTTGTTATTATCCTCCAAGCTCTCACACCTTTGAGAATAGACAACCTCTCAATGTTCAAAGGGGAAGGAGTGGAGGAAATATGGAGAATTTGAGAAGGAAATCTAATGCCTCAAACAACTTGGTGCAATTCATCTCTTCTTGAGTCGATCTTTCTTATTAGTCACAGGGAAATCTTTTGGTGAGGTGAACGCTACTTTGGCCAACGGCTTTGAGCCAACAATGCACCAGTTGGCCCTCAACCCTTTTTTTCTGTCCAACACAGCTGAGGGATGTGACACATGACGAGCTGTCACTCAGGCAATGATTCTCAATAGGGTCAGCCCCAAAGATCCTCACCCTCTGGTATGCATGCTTTGTGCAGCCTTTTCCAACACTGCGTCAGGGCTGGTCTGTGTGACCGATAAATAAGGCAGAAGTGATGGTATGTGATTTCTAAAGCTAGGTCACGAAAGACTTGGATCATTCTGGGGGAAGCCAGCTGCCATGCTATGAGACTCTCAAGCAAGGCTCTGGAGAGGTCCTCACCATGAGGAACTGAGGCCTCCTGCCATGTGTGTGAGGCGTCTCAGGAGCAGATCCTCCAGCCCCAGTCTCACATTTTAACTGCAATCTCATGAGAGACTATGATCCAGAACCACCCATAAGCTACTCCCATATTTCTGGCCCAGAGAAAATGTGTGAAATCGTAAATGTTAACACTTGCTTTAAGACGCTAAGTTTTGGGGCAACTAACAGAGTATCTCCAAACCTTATAAGTGAAAACGTGTATCATCTGCTCTAATACATACTTTCCACCTATAGGAAAACATGTCCCCTGCCCCACCCTGGCTGTATGGGAATCATTACTGCAGAGTCCCAGGCAAAAACACTGAGTTCCAATTTTCACGTGGGCAACCAGTTAAAGAAGACATCAAGTCTACAGTCAGCATGCACAGGGACAAAGAAGCCAGGACTCCAAAATCCCTGAGCTAAACTGAGCCTGTTGCAGAATACTAAAGCCCTCCTGACTCCGGGGTGGACCTTTTAATGGAGTTTTGGTCACTTGGAAGAGGGGTCTGTAACAGACAGGCAGGTACTGAAAGGAACTGTGTAGCAGGTCGTTTGAAGTCCACCGTGAGACAGAAAGGAGTAGCATTTCTGAGCTCCAGATAATCGACGCTATATAGAAATGTTGTTCCAGTCCCCCCCCCGCTTTTTAAGGATAAGCTGGAAAACAGAATTTTAATGGGAACATTTCAGCTTTTTTACCTTTGCAACTAATTCCACAAGATGTTCAACACTTTGTGCGAATGAAACAGCATCCAGCCCATGGACCAGCAGTTTGCCATCTCTAGTGAGGAATCCATTCCTTGCTTCCCTCATTCTCCTCCCATCATAACCTAAGTCTCAAAATTCCTAGTTTCAATTAGTTCCATTTCCGAAGCTTCTTCCACATTTTCTTGGACAACTTCATGCTTTTCAACAAAACACGACCACCCTATTTGTATCCGAGTTGTCCGACTGGCTGTTAGAAAACATTTGTCCCTTTTTAAAATAAATGCAGTTAATAATGTGGCAAAACAGAAGTGAAAGAACAAGTGTCCTGCAGGTGTGTGGAGAACCACCCTTGGGGGAAAAGTGACAGGGCAATGAAGAGTGACAAATTACTCAGTCCCCAGAGAAGCAAGTTAACTCTGACTAAAAGGCTTCACCAGAAGACAACTGCAAAAACCATGCTTTGCTTCCCAACACAGCAAGACCCAAGAAAAGGAAAACATTACGAGGAAATTAGAGTACTCCCTGGTCCTGCTTGCACACATCTAACTATAAACTCAGCAAGAAAGTAACCGTACAACTTCTTCCTTAGCGTGGGGAGGGGAACTAGGAAGTGTCGGGAAAGCAAGGGAGAAGACATATCACACAGGCGCTCTTCTCTTCTCAGCAGCTGCAGCTAACTGACCCATCGCAAGTGAAGTAGGTCCCTGTACAGAGGATCTACAGATGTGAACATCAACTCAGCACAGTTTTCTTTGGCTGGAGAATCTTTAATTCATCTGGTGTATAAAAGATCTGGAGATGACAATACAGCTATGACCATTCTAAATGCAACTGCTCTGAAATGCATATTTCAAACAACGATCGCCACTCTCTGCCCACCGGTCACCGTTGAAAAAAATTCTTAATATTACATAAAATTCCACTTTGTTTTGCGCTGGCCAGCCTAGGATCTCACAAGTGATAACCCTCACCAACATCGTAAGCAGGATGACGAGAGCAAGGGCTGCAAGAGTAAGTAACATTCTGAGTGCTATGTGTCAGTTCTTTGCAGATACATTCTTCAACCTTAATCCTCCAAAATAATCTGATGGGTAGACATTTCTACTTTATAGAAGTTCAGAAGCAAACTAACCTGGGCAAGGTCATACGGCTTGGCAAATGGCTTGTGAATTTGGGTATATCTGACCCTAGATTCTTAACAACTAAGCTTTATTTTTTCTCATCAATACCTGAAGCTGAAGATTAAGGGCAACCCCAAGTCTTCCCTAACCAATCAACATATTAAACCAATAAACTTAATTCTAGTATGATTACTGTTATTAATCTAAATGGACATATCATTATTCATTACATCACTGTTGATAAAACACAGACTAATAAGCCTCACGCCTGAGAGGCAGGGGTGAGCGGCACAATTATGAACATGTTTTGGAAGCAAAAAACAATGTTCAAGGATTTGGTATTTAGCAAAGCCAAGAGGAAACCAGGGTGTGTCAGTCTCTGCCCCTGAGAGAGGAGGCAAGAACAGGGACCCTTGTGGGACCCTTAGAGCAGCATCAGTGGAAACTGAAGGTCACGTTCCCTCCCCCTCAGACTGAGGAAAGGAGGAGGCTGGTCTGTGGGACCAAAGTAAACCTTCGATAGAAGGAAACTTTCAGAGGAAATGATTTAAGCTTTTTTGGTGAGAAGGGTATTTTTCAAATTCTCTTTTGAAGTTCTTATTTCCATCTTAAGTCTGCACAAATAAAAATAATCATCAGTTTTCAAAGGGTCTTGTGGTTCGCTGCGGGGGAAGGAGTTTGGCTTGGTTTCCTTCAATGAAACTTCCAGGACTTTGGAGTTTTCGTTATTAGAAGGGAAAACTTCAGCCTCCAGGGAGAGGCATTAGCTGTTCCCAGAAATTGCTTGTATTGTCCTGCCTGATAGCAATTCAGTAAAAGAAGGATACGGAAGATATACTCTGTGGCAAGAAGTTAGAGAGACACATTTTGGAGATGTATGAAGAAGCCACATTAAAAGCGACTACCCTTTTGATCTTTCATCGGAGGATATACTTACCAAAATGTTTTCAAAGCCAAAGAACATTCTAGAATAGCACTGTCCAATAGATTTTCTATGATGATTGAAGAGTTCTCTATTTGCATTGTCCAAAATGGTAGCCACTCCCACATATGGCTATTTAAATTGATTAAAAGTAAATACAATTTAGAAATTAAGTTCTTCACTTGTACTAGTCACATTTCAGGTGCTCTGTCCCTTTACGTTCCCACAGTTCCCTTCATTTGCATCTATTAGTACATTTATTACATCATATTATAATTCTCTCTGCAGTTTCAGCTCAACATAAGGACTAAGAAATATTCAATTCTGAATTCCAGTACTAAGTAGGGTCCAGTACACAAGAGGTAAATAATGAATACGACTAGGAATGGTAAGTGAATAGATGGGTAAATGAATGAATGAGTCAATCCTCTAGTCCATCCTCACATTTACTTCCTAGGGGCCTTGCTGTCAGATAGAATTGCTTTATCATTTCCAATAAACTTTAATACCAGATGAATCCAAGATCTTGATGATGATGATAATTACATTAATAAAGATCAAAATGAGACTCAGATCTTGTTGATGCTGACAATAATAATAAAGATCAATAATCTTCTCATGAGAATGCTATGGCCTTGGTGTCCAATAACTGTGTTCACTAACAGTTTCCCTCCAGGCGCTGCCTTGCTTTTTTCCAAAATGAGGGAAAAATACAATCTTCTTGTTTTTCATACACCGTCCTTTATAAAATGAGCACTTTGCTAGATTCCCAAGCATCTCCTCCCCAAGATGTCCTGAAGATCAAACCTAAACTTCTAGACCAGGAGCCCAGACACTTTTCCTGTAAGACGTCAGATCATAATATTTTAAGGCTTTTGTGGGATACACAACTATACCAATCTACCAAGAGAAGCCACAGTGCAAAATGCATGAGTCTGGCTCTATTCTGATAAGACGTTATTTGTGGACACTGAAATCCGAATTTCATTGGAATTTTCATGTTTCATGAAACATTATTCTTCTTTTGATTTTTTCCAACCATTTAAAAACATAATAAACAGCTTGTGAGTCCTACAAAAACAAGCTGTGGGATTTGGCCCACTGGTCTATGTTTGCCCAGTGCTGTTCTAAAACCTGCTCCCAGCTCACATACTTCCTATATAAGTTACAGGTCTAAGAGACACAGAGATATCCTGACACTGACGGAAACGAACCCCTCATTGTAGACAAGGAGATCGTCAAGAGCTCTGCTATCCAGCAGCTCCAGGGACCAACCAGGAGCCAAAGCAGGGACGTGTCAATTTCAAAGGCGGTACTGTGAATGGTGGAGGTGACTGTGGTCCTTACCCACCCTCCCTGGGAGAAGTTCCAGCTGTTGTCACCATCAGCTGAACAGACAGGTGAAGGCTCAGCTGGTCTCAAGATTGTCTCCTAAACCAATTTTGTCCAGACTTCTATTAGTCAAAATCCTGATGTACATAAGAGTTTCTTCAAGCCAGTTAATTATGCCTTTGACGTGCAGTTACATTATCTCCAATTAAGCATTAATATATTGTGCATGAACTGACACCTGTCACGCAAAATGGTAAAGGCTCCTGGTATATTTCCTAAGCTAGTATTCTAAACAGCTGTGTAGGCAGTGACATACTTATTTTCAAATTCATCTGTGTACATTTCCAAAATTACTGCTCTTGAAATTTTCTTTGAAATTTCTGACCTGCTGTTTATAAGTCAAAAAAATATAACCCCTTTTTTTCGGCAGAACTCCAGTTGGTAAATTATGTTAAAAAAGAAAAGAAAAGAAAAGAAAAAACGTCGGATTGGCTGCGTGCTCATAGATGGTGAGTATTCAGGCCTCATACATCTGGTGTTACCTTAAAGAAAAATTGTTTCAAATGCCCTGAGGACCTCATACACCGTGCAGCTTCAAGACCGCTTTGCTTTCATCAATTAATACTCCCCAAATTCTCAAACAGTTGCAGAATGAAGAGGCTTCTACTTTAAAAAGTCAAGTCATATGTGATAAACGTAATACAGGTAAAGAGGTGTAAGACACCCAGTTTGTCTTTCTGGTTCCATGTTGGTGTTTCTTTTTCTTCCTGCATTTTGCAAAATGAGCAGAGCAGGTATTAGTTTATAAAGCACTGACGGAATCAAGGCCCTGGATAAACACAGACTCTACATTTTAAATAACATTCAAGTTCCTGAATGAGGCATGCCCTCAACTCCTAGGAACCAGGTGTGACGCTGAGATGTGGGCCAATTTCAACACTTACCTGAAAGGTATCCAAATGACTTTGGTAGGAAATCAAGTTAGTGATCTCGGGAGACTGAGAGTATATTTCCCAATTTGGGCTGGCCTGGAAATATCATCAAAATGGGCACATATCATAAAAATGTGGTCTATCGGTCCTTTCCCAAGCAGAAATGCACGGCGTATAGAGAAAGGGAGATCAGCTGCCTATTTAGATGCTCCCCCCGCCCCCCACCCCCCTGCCAGATAGACCTTCACCACCTGTTATTATTATTCTTTGTCTTCATTCCCCGGACTTCTCAAGAGGACTTCAAGGTTAATAGGGTGGCCTACCTAATTCTTACGTAGTACATTCTGCCTCTTGTCCAGTGCAAATTATCTAGGGCAAAAACCAGGGATTCCCTAACATCTTCTGATGACCACTGATTGTTCACATTGGTGAGATAAAGTCAGAGAGCTCATTTCAACTACTCTAGAAGGAGGCTGGGGACCAAAAGAATGAGGGAAAACAGAATGAAAGAGATGTTGAGATTTCAAGTGGGAAAGGAACTTAGCTGTCACCTCGACAAGCGGTCTTCAACCACGGGTGCGCACAGAAAAGCACTTACGAAGGTTTTTAAACAGACCCATGCTTGGGCCCCATCCCAAGATTTTTATTCATAGATAGAGTTCAGGAATCTACCTATATTTTAAAAAGCTTTGAGACCTAGATCTGGACGCTGATAAAAATTATATTAATTCTGATGTGCCTCCAGGCTTGAGAACCACTGACTAATCGTTCATAGATAAGAAACGGAGACTTACAGAGGTAAGTCACTCTGCCAAAATCAGCCACGTTTGGTTGGATTCAAAATGCAAAGAGCGGAGCAAAACAGCATCAGCTTATGCCTGAGCGCTGCAAGAGGGCTCTATGTGGACGGAGTGCCATTACGTTTTGGATTCCAGGAGGAGCCATTCACATTTGGAGACATCCTAGAACTATTTAACTGTCTATAAGGTATCTATAGATCTATAAGATATTTTTCTGGCAGATAGCAGTAAAGCGTTTTGATGTAGTAAAGTCAGATACGCTATGAAAATGCTCCAGATTGGAGTAAGATGTCTTGAAAGGGTGCTCTCCTCAATTTCACAGAAGTACAGCTGGCCCCTGAACAACACAGGTTTGAACCGCAGGAGTCCCCTTATTTGCTGAGTTTTTTTTTCCCAATAAATACAGTCGGCCCTCGTATTTGCAAGTTTTGCATCAGCGGGGTCCAGCCAATCGTGGATCAGAACTTCCACCCGTGGTTGGTTGAACCCATGCATGTGGAACCTGTGTATATGGAGGGCTGACCATTTTGGACTTGAGCATCTGAGGTTTTGGTATCCTTGGGAGCTCCCGGAACCAACCCCAACAAATACCAAGGGATGACTCTGTATCATACGGGCTAGCTAAGGCCCTGTCGCCCTAGTCCGTTTCCTTCAATCTCAGAAAGTTAGTACTAGTTTAGCCATTACACCCACCGCAATGAGTGGACAGATGTCACACCAAGAAGATGGAAAGGAAGGAAATATGGGGGTTGGGTGGCAACCCTATGCAAGTGAGAAAAAAGGTACTCCTTCTTCCAAGAAGATGCTGTGCCAGTTCCATACCAGGCTGCAAGGCTTGGTATATGGTGGCCAGATTTCAGTCTTCACCAGCCCCTCATTCAAGCAACCTTGTTCAATGGACAATCTGTGAGATCACACCCGATCTTCTAGAGCCAAAGTCAGCGAACTCCAGCCCAAATCAGACCTGTCACCTGTGTCTGTATGTAGTCATAGGAGCCTTGAGCTAAGATTGTTTTCATATTTTTAAATAGTTGGAAAAACAAATCAAAAGAAGAATTTTATGTGATATGCGGAAATTATATGAAATTCAAACTCCAGCGTCCACAAATGAACTTTTATTGAAATAGTGCACGCTCACTATTTACGTATAGTAAGTAATTATACACATTATGGCTGCCCTTGCATGACAACGGCAGAATAAGTACTGCCACGGAGACTGTATCGCCCAAAGAACCAAAACTATTCACCATCTGGCCCTGTACAGAAGCAATGGCTGACCCCCGGTCTAAAGGAAGGAAAGAGTTCGCTATTAAGCCAAGTTCCTTTTGTAGATTTCACGAAAAGTTCCAAGCAAATATGGCAGGTGAAATGGTTCCTTTCTATATACAAACGTGAAACCGAGACAACGATGGAAGGAAGGTCAACTTCATTACCTAGCCACCTTGACAGTACCTTTAAATGTCATCAATCAGTATGTGCCTTGCATGACTTCCAAGGGTTCATTATAAATTACAGCACACGGGCCCCTGACACGATCCAGGGACTGTAACAGGACTCTGGTGATGTAATGTGATAAAGGCGATTTCTCTGTACCGCTCTATATGGCACAGAGCTGGACAATTTCCAAGAACTTTAATTTCCAGAATGCCACCTCTGACTATTCAAGATAATTCCACCCAAGCACCGGGCAACCTTGAAGAAAATTTTAACTTTTCTAGAACTGTTTGTCATTTGGGTGTCATCCCCCAAAATATAAATTTGAAGCTATTTTTTTTCCCGATGAGACACACTAAATCCAGGATGTAGATCTTCCAATTAGACTCTTTTTAAACATCTGTTGGTAGGCTGCATTTAATGTTAGTTATTTGAGCAAAGCACAATTTGATTAGACTGTCTGAAACCAAGCCAAAGTCTGCAAAATAATAGCTCAATTAAATTCTGTTTTGCTTTCATTTGTCTTAGATTTTCCTGAGTGTGGTACTGTTACAAATAATCAAGTAAACCAATTCCTTTCAAACTGAGAGATTTAGGTATATTTTCCATCTTCCCTCCATGTTTATGTAATAATCGATTCCATCTTCGCTATGCTTCATTGAACTTCGTCTTGACACCAAATACATTTCTGTATTTTGCCTTTAGTCTCCTTTAATTTTCTGTACTTAGGAATTAAAGTTCTATGCCATTAATATTATACCTTAAACAGATTAGCAAATGTACAAAGGCAAGCACAGAGCATTAAGGGCAGTCAAACGGCACTGCAGGAGTTTTCTGATTTTCACTCCATACTTGGCAAGATTCACTTCATTGACCCAATGAAAGATTTCGGCAGGACTGATATCGGATTCTTTTAATGCTGTGTTCATGGTCTTGAAATGTTCCTAGAGGTTTATGAACCTGACACCAGTCTGCAGCCTCTTCAACTAAAGTAGTATCAATTTTCCTTTCTTTCTGGCTTAGATATTTCACTCACTCATTCATTCTTCATCACTCACTCATCCATTAACTCATAGGGAAAGAAATATCTACGGATTGCCTACTTTGTGCCAGGCAGGGTGCAGAATGCCACAGCTTCAAGATGTAAGACTAGGGACTAGTTCCCTTGGCTGTTAGGACAACAGAGCACGAATTCATATACAATTCTGGGAAAAACAAGGATAAAAGAGAGACCAGGATGGGATTTTCAGAACAGCATGGCCCTCATTTAGGCCAAAGTGGACACATTTAGGAAAATAATGCTTCATCACAATAACACTGATAACGATGGTGGCAGAGATGATGAGAACAGCTAACAATTCTTAAGTATTTCTTGTGTGCCCTGCACTGTTGCAGGCCATTTATAATGTAGTAAAACTCAGCTAATCTTCATAACTCCATAGGATGGGGATGTGGTCACCCCCATTTTACAGATGGGAAGTCTGATGTCTTCTCGTCATGTCTGGTTAACCACAACTGACTACCAGCAAAAGGACAGGCCCTGGTGCACTGCTAAAACGCGTATTTGAATAGGGACTGATATTAACTGAATTAAAATATAATCTGGAGTTCAACAGGTATTCATTTTCCCTTTAAAAGGAGCTTATATAATTATGAGAAGAGCTAACTTTTCTGAGAATTTGCTGTGTCCCAGGCACTGGGTAAGCACTTTTCATGCATTAATCATTTAATCTGTACAATCGCCTTCAGATACATGGGGTAATCAGTCACGTTCTCTAGATGAGAAAACGGAAATACAGAGAAGTGAAGCTACTTTTCCAAGGTCACTCAGCAGTAAGGGTAGTGCTAGGACCTCAACCTGGGAGCCTGACACCAGAGATCACACTATTAGTCATGATGTGCTTCCTCTCACCATATTCTGAAACACAAATCTCTGTAACTCTCAACCACCTAGCTGAGTTTATATGACGACCCAGTCATCATATAAAACATACTGTGCCTTTAAGGACAAATCACAGCTCATCTTTGACCACAGAGAGGTAGGGCTTCGGGATAAGAATACAATTTGCGCCACCTCGGATAAGGATATTAGGAATCTATAAAAGACATGTTTAATTTTAGATAATATTTCAGTAGTCACTGCAGGATCTATCAGGCATCCCAGAAAATAATTCCAGGTCCTTCTCTACTCTGGTATGTGTTCAGCACAGACTACGTCAGGTAAGTCAGCCTTGGCAGGTAGAAGGCACACATACTCCCAACGCCAGTGCCCACGGCAGGCATGGCTAATCAACCACAGCGAACCCACAGAGGCCATCCTGGTTCAAGAATCCTTCAAACGGCATTCTAGGCAGAGCCATTTCATACCTAGAGCAAACGAAACTTCTGTGCTCTGTCTATTCTATGTGGTTTGGATTCTTAACTTTATTTCTAGAATAAATAACAATTCCTTTACGTTATCAAATAAAGAACAAACCAGACATAATTTCACCAATGTCTTATTAAAAGCAGCTTCATTAGGTCTGATGAAGGAGCTCTTCTGTATGCAGACAAGGGAGCGCCTGGCTGCAGATCCTACTTCCAGAGAAGATGGGAAGGAACTCGCTAGGCCGTAGCAATAGATATTGACGAAGAAGCAGCATGGGGCAACACAGCAGAGAATTTAGATACAGGGAAACACAGCATATCACAGAGCTTTTCGTTTCCTTCTGAAGAAAGCAGACAGAGACATAATTCTCTTGGACTTAAACTCAAACACAATTTAATCACCAGGGTCTTCTGCTTAAACAGCAGGCATCAAAACAAGCAATATTTGCAATTCTGGATTTGGGGGAATCGGAAATATTATCAGATGGACTGTACTTATGTCCACCTCCTGACAGAAGGGATCATGGCTCTGAATTCCCCTCCTCCCGCTCCAGTAAGAGGACTGCGGTCTTCTTCTCAGGTCATCTGATTTAATCCCTAACCAGAACACCAAGAAACTAGGAGAAGGCAACAGAATTTAGCCTTGGTATGGAAGTAAGAGCGGACCAATGAAAGTTCTTGAATAGCAGAGTAACTTGGCATTGAGGGAAAGGCTGAAAGCAGTAGGTAGGCTAGGAGATCCGCACAAAGAACAGAAGATGGTCTGAGGGGGTGGAGAAGGATACATGATCATTTTTTTGCCAAGAGCTAAGCATATCCTTCCTGAAGGTCTGAACTCTGGGACAAAGTAGCAGCAGGGGAAACACCAAGAAAGGAATAGACGGAAGATGCCCAGTGGAAAGAAAACGGCAGATCTGGTAAGGTGGTGGGGATGAGGGAAATTAATAAGTCGATGATGACGTGTGAGTCTAACAGGGCCTGGTGACAAAAGTGATCAACTGGATTAGAGATGATGGACATTGCTGTGAGGGTGAGCTAAGAGAGAGAGCCATGAGGGGTGCAGACACGCTTGGAGTCACGGGTGCAGAGGTCCAAGAACAAGCAAAGAAGACGGAAGTGCTATTGCAGAAGATCCAAGGGACCGAACTTCAGGAAAGGAATGAACTTGGGTTCCAGAGGAGAAGTGGGAAGCAGAAAGAGAATGGTGAGGACCAGAGGGCACTGAATTCAAGAAGTTTCAAAGAAGGCGATTTCCAAGAAGACGAGTCAGCCGAAGGCTGCTACAAAGTCAGACAAGTTGACATAGGGATGGAGACATGGGCACGGAACTTAGTGACAATAACATTCAAGAAAACGATGAGGGGAAAAGCCAGATTTGGGGGGAGGTTAGCAAGGAAAGTGACTAATTAAAAAAAAAAAAAGTTGAAGCAGCAGACAGAATATTCAGGTTCTAAAAGCTTGACAGCAAAAGAAGGAGCTACAGAAGAGCTGGGAGGGGTTGAGTCATCCAGCGTTTTTCAACCACCCGTTTAAAATCCACATTTTACCATGAACACCGATAAATGCTGAGCTCTGTCTGCTTGAATGTTTACCAAATTTCCTCAGTGGGATGTAACATAAAAGGACAAGGGCTGGCAGTCTTTGCCCAACTGTGTCCTGGCAGCTTTAAATTCTACTACTTAAGTAGTTAAAAATCTGTTCGGTTGATGAAAGGGGAAAAGTTATGAATAGAAGTCAGCAGCCCTAGACCCCTCAGAAATGACTAGCATTCAGTCTCTGTAACTTACTGCGCAACAATTTCTAACTCAAACAATCGCAACAGCAAGGCGGCCGAAGTCCACCCAAAGTTCAGAATGGGATATGTTCTCTTTAAAATTTTGAGAGCGACTAAATATGACAACCATCTGATGTATGAAAATTATTCACAACCAAAAACAGACAGTCTGGAAATAGCCAGGATGACTTCATTTAGACAGAATTACCCAAATCTGTTTCTAATATACACAGTACACATAATAAATTTTTACAATATGACAAGGAAAACAAACTTAATAAAAGTTCCCGATCTTTTGTTACACAAGCATGCTATATCCATGCTATGTTTATAATAGTTCGCTCATGATATCACAGCTCAGTAACAAAGGCCCAAGCAATACAAAAACAGTTACTAGGCATGACATCAACTCACAACTACCGTAATTACATCGGTACACAAATTTCCCAAACTGTACATTTTCCAAACTGCTTCTCAATTTCAGCGGCTGCCTTTAGACAATTACTTGCAGAGTTGTCTGCAAGCTTTGAGTAATACCCGTCTTTCCTCTCTTTCCCAAGCGTCATTTCCCTTTAGAAAGTGCATATTTCAAGCGCAAGCACTATTTTTCAAATATGCCCGTACATATGTCCAAATTAGGAGACGGTGTGGTCTAGTGGTTAGTGACAGGCATTCAGCATCAGCAACTCTGATTCCATTCCATCCTCTGTCCCTGTTTGTGAGGCCCAGGTGGCAGCTCAGGGAGAAGAGGCACAATGTAACGGATAAGAGCACAGATTCCTGAGCTGGACTGTTTGGGCTGGAATCCCAGCTCTGCCACTTGTCAATGGTTTGGCCCTGAGCGAGTTAATTTCTCTATGCCCCACTTTCTTCATCTGCAAAACGGGAATAATAATAGAATTTACCCTCATCCGGTTATTGCACAGTAGCTGGTTCCTAGAAAGTACAATTTAAGTGTTTGCTTTTTAATATTATTACTGTTATATTTCTGGGACTCAGTTTCCTGTTTGAAAACCTGGCCTAAAGTATCCTGAACCACGGTGAATCGTGTCCTTTTTCTAGTGTTAGGGCAAGGGTTCCATCTAGGTCCTGTTACCTGGATATAGTGAGGTTCAGTGAACAAAGTCTGAATGAATGAAATCCGTAGGTTCCGCAATGCCCAATAGCGACAGAAGTCAAAAATATTACCTTGTAGCAACTGGTTTTCATCCAATTTCTCTAATTGCTTGCTTTCATGTTCCTGCAGCTAATGCTGATAAATACCTCCACCCCAACTCAAATAATAAGTGTAGGGAAAGAAGATATTGCCCTGGGATTTCAGAAGCACGTTTCTCTAAGGACCAATCTTTTCTAGCCCATCCCACGTGCACGACCTCTGTCTCACTGGGTTGCATGGTCAGCTGGCTTTCCCGACTGGGCAGGGCGCCAGGCGAGCTCGACTACCCCCATTGTCACTTCTGGTCCTTGGTGCTTGCACCAAATGCTGTTATTCTAGGCTTCAGGAAATTTTCTAACCACTGGACAGGGTCCAATGCTGTGTGCTAATGAGTTTCAGATTGGAGGACTTCACTGTGCATGTGTCAGAAAAGTGCCATGGTTTCTGGTGAGGTGGGGGGAGGGAAGAAAAGGCACACAAAAAAGGAAGAAAAAAACAGTAGTTAAAAAATGCTGGCTACTCAAATTGACAGGGAACGTGACCTCTGCACTTCATCAGAAATTCCTGCAGACTTACAAAATAAAGGAGTTTGCTTTTATCACACACTGTGAGGCTCATATGGAAAAATGGAAAACACTACATCACTTGACCTCGGCATGGCCCCTTTCAACCACAGACGAATATTGTGTACAAAAATTCTAAATCAACTTAAGATGTTCCACCAAAAAAACCCTTTAATTTTCTGCATTAGGCTTGATGATTACTATTTTGGGTCTTGAGATTTTGCTTAGAAGGTTCACACAGGAAAAGGACTCATAATTCCAGGAAGAGTATTTTCTCACTTCGGGAATATGCATGGTCTGGCCTCTGTTGGGTGGGCACATCACGGTCTACACTTCCCTAGACTCCTTGGAAAATGACGAGCAAGCCTCACTTACCCAGGTTTGAAAGTCACCCAAGACGGAATCATGATTATTTGCTTACATTAACAGAACATTAAAACAAAGTTTAAACAACTTAAGAAAACTCTAGCCATCTTTGCTTGGTGATTCACTTCTCTGGGAAGCTTCTTTCCCCGGTCAAGGCAACCAGCAGGCTTGATAGCAAGACTTCTCATCATGCTATCACCGTCTACCAAAGAAGAAGCCCTTCTTAGGAGAGTCTAACTTAGAGGCTTTTTTTTTTTTTTTTTAATGAGATTACATTTCTTTTTTTTTTTTCTTTCTTTCTTTCTTTTTTTTTTTTTGGCCACACTTAGCACTGGCAACTTTAAAAATCCAATCCTTTCACATCCTCCAACTGTCATCAACATTTTTTTCAGACGATGTCAATAAAATTGATTGCTTGCAGTTCTGAATTCTGCTCTGCACATGGAAACAATATCATTTGTTTTAAAGCATTTTCGACGGGGGCGGAAGGAGAAACAGAACGTCAGCAAGCCCATCCACAACATTGGGGCGGGGTGGGGAAACTACCAGAAGCAAAGTAAACGGTCGGCTGGAAACTCTGACGAAAATTCCTGATATATAAACCCTAAACCTTACTGTTGTGCCGACTGATATGTCTTCCTGTCAGATATGAATGATGTTTCTGGAACGTTAATACGTTCATTCAATTCTAACTCCCTGTACTTAAAATATTCCATACTTTGGCTCAGAGGCATCTTGACAGCTTTGTTGTAATCACGTACGTGAGGCCTCAGACGACACAGTTGTTGAGATGCCTCATACCTACAAGCAATCTGTTGCTTTTACAAGTTTAATCGAGGTATTAGGGATCTGATTGTGGAACCACGTCGACTTGACATATTCAACTCAGTTGTCTATCAGAGAAACCACTCTGGGTGGTGGCAGACTTCCATGATGCTCGGCAACTGTACACACTTCTTACTCCCTAATCTGTAATACTACCAAATACAGCTTGGTCTGGTTTTCTTTTTTTTTTTTTTTTTTCCCCCTTTTCCCGAAGCACAAGTGGACGACCAGCAAGGGTCCGACAGTGTTAGTCCTAATTACCTTTTTTTTCACTCTTGATCTTGTGGCTCTCATAATTAGTTACCTGGGGCTGCAATCCAATTTGAAGTGATGACAAGAAAGTGATCCATGAAAAAGTAATAAGTTAAATCCAATTTCAGCCTTCCTCTAATTAAATGCACATGGAACTAATGACTCCAACCCTAGCATTTCAGTGATAACGGTAATTAGCAAGGTGGGAGTTGCTCTCTTTTTCAACACTGGAGGTGTAAACCACAAGGTAAAATGGTAGGAGCACTCTTAATTACATGTGTCATTTTGTCAGCAATTTACACATTTTTGACCAGTCAAGTATGCTTTTTTTTTCCCCCTCTTCCTCCCAACCTCCTAGCCCCAACAATGATCATAACATACTATTTCCACGTTCCAGCACATGGAAGCTCACAGGAGCATTTCAGGCTAGAGAATAAGAAATAACGTTTTCTTTGCCCTTGTTCGCTGCTGTGATACACACACACACACACACACACACACACACACACACACACACACACACACAGCGACAATTGGGATAATTATGCAGATCTTATTCCTCTTAATTGAAATCCAGATATTTACAGTGGAAATTGGTTTCTGCTGGTTGGGCTTTAGTTTTGCTTACGCTATGAAAAATACAATAATTTGCTTATTGATGGAAAACATGGCACTCAGTGGATGCTGAGTAAATACACGTTGAAGGAGAAGCAGTAATTAACTTCCTGATAACACACTGGTTTTCGGTGGTCTTAAAACACCTGGCTTTCCAGCCTGGCGTTGTCACCGCCTGTGTGCTCTGTAGCAAGTCACTTAACCTCTCGGAAGTTTCACTTTTCCTCATCCATAGAATGGTTCACGATAGTTCTACACCACAGAGCAGCCATGGGGCTGGTCCATAAACCTTAACTATCTTTGCAGACAGGGACATAAGCACGTGGTGACAAACACACGCTCACACTTCAAAGAGCAGCATCACATTTGCATTTTAATGTTTAGATGCGTGTAAGCAAAGTGACCATATAATTAAACGTCCAAACTGGGATACTTTTTTTTTTTTTTATGCGTTACGCGGGCCTCTCACTGTTGTGGCCTCTCCCGTTGCGGAGGACAGGCTCCGGACGCGCAGGCTCAGCGGCCATGGCTCACGGGCCCAGCCGCTCCGCGGCATGTGGGATCCTCCCAGACCGGGGCACGAACCCGTGTCCCCTGCATCGGCAGGCGGACTCTCAACCACTGCGCCACCAGGGAAGCCCTGGGATACTTTTAAGAGTGAGAGTTATTAATAAATACACTCAGTCAACAGGCATAGGCTAAGGTTGTCCTGGGCAGACACAGGATCACCTTACATACAGCTGAAGTTGAAAAGCAAAAATGAGGGAACTCATCGTATCACAACTCACATGAGGACTCTGGTGGCAAGGACAAAACACATTATTTTGGAAAAAAAAAAATTTTTCCAGCAACAGTATTGAACCTGGGCAAACAGATGGACTTCTTGAGCTTCATGAAACCCTTGACACAAAATTCTGTGTGCACGTGCGTTCTTCTAGGAGGGGATCCTGTTTCTATCATATTCTTAACGGTGCGCATAATCGGAAAGACTTGATAACCATTTTAAAGCATCATTTCTATTTTATCGGTTCTCATCCAGACTTATTTTTGAGGCTTTGGGGATTCTCCAAACTTGTGTGATAACAACGAAATCTTAAAAGGTACCAAAATGTCAACACTTCATATCAATCTCATGCCAGGGATGCACATTCTAGACAATGTTAACTGCAAACATCCAGAAAAAAAAAATCTGCCTCCCTCTCCTGAACTATTATGCACTTTACTAATTCAGCACATAGGGATATCTTTTAAGGATCAGTATTTCCAAACCATTCCATTTCACTATCCACCACAAAATCGTAGTTTCCTTTAAAGGTTTCCTCTTACCAGTTTATTCCTCAGTGAATAACGTGGAAATGAGACTAGGTACTAAGATTGTATGTGGCATTAATGCCAAGCAAAATGCTGCCTAAAGCACGTTTTATATAACTGCAAATAAAAATGTGGAAAAAAACACCTGCTGAATCTTGCATTTTAACTTCCTCCACTTAAAGCAGGAGTCCTCATTACCATCCTGAGCTTCCAACCGGAAGAAAAGGCAGACCCTTCCAGTGAATTCCACCAGCCCTCCTTCCAGTGAAACGGCCCCCTTGTGTGAGGGGCTTGCACATGAGATAACCTTGGAAGGAGGGGATGGGACAGGAGAGAAAAGTATCAGATGACTGCTTTCAAGCTCAAATTCCTTCTACACGGCCTGAAATGGTGGTCAGCTCTCCTCGGTAAGCAACACACAAGGTTTACTTTCTTTCTTAACTTGAATGCTGCCAGAATACACATGTACTTTTACTTTCTTAGGAGAAAACGTGTCATTTGATTTCCTTCCAGTTTATGTCCTTGTGCCAACAACTAAAATGCTTAGAGAACCCAAATGAACGACTACCCAGAAACGGTGGTCAAAGTTCCAAAATGTGATCAATAAAATTGCTCACAAATTAATCTTCAGCCGGGAAAGTTACACATCTTCGAGGTTATGAGCGCACCTGCACTGTGAAGCATTTATTTCACTTGTTTTAGCAATCTTCAGAAGTATATAAATATTTATAAAAGGAAGCCTACTATTTTTACTCACATATAATTTTCTTTCTGTGGCAAAACCTGGTTAATTCTTTCACAGCTCAAGCATCCTGCAGGCAGGGTTTGGTCTCCTAGACATTTTTACATCTCTGAACAGCAGCTTGATGCCCTGCAAGCTGTGGGAGTTCTAGAAACGTTCACTGAGTTGCATTTAATTAATTCAGATCCTTCTGAAGCTGAATTTATCACGGGGCCAATTTCCAATTTTCACTTGTACCATTCATAAAAAAATTTGCAAAGCAAATTAATAGACCAAGTAAGGAGCTATTTAGGTTACTAAGTAGGATATTTTTCAAGAACTTCAGAAGCAATATCTGTCCCCAATTCATGCCTTCACCATAAACTACAGTGTCACCCAAGAACACGACCAGTTCGGATTTAGTTCAGTATGTGTATTTGCAAAGAGCGTCACGTCTCACTTATTTACTCTCATTTCGCTGAAATTAGTCCAAATTGGTGATGTTTGACTACATTTTATGATCTCTGTCGAGTAACCACTTATAGCCTCCTCTAACTTTCCATTTTCTTTTGTTTGTATCATCAGCCTCTGAAACTGGAGAGCACTGCCAAACATAAAGCAGGGAAGTGTGAGATTTGCTTAAAATATGAGTCACAGTATATTTGGGGATTTGGGTTTCTTTCTTTTTTTTTTTTTTCCTCAAGCTATCAGCAGATCAAATCCTTCTTCCCTGTCAAGCCTTCCTCTATGCGGAAGATCTGAAATTTGCTAAAATAGGTCTCTCGGTGTAGAAGGAAGGGTAAGGAGATCAGAGATGAACACCACACTGTTAAGATTTGCTGTAGGATTTCCCTTTCATGTCAGAGCCGCTCTGGCTGAGATGCCCCAGCAAGGACATGGCTCGACAAGATAGATTTAAATGTGAAGGTTATTCCTTCCATGAATCACCAGGTCTACCTAAGTATTTTTATAACAAGGTAATATGCCATGTGGCCTAGGTTCGTAATTTTTCCTCTCTGTTTGTGGAAGGCCAGCCAACCCAATAAAACTTAGTGAATTTGCAGGACCCTACCAGGCAGCTGAGGAGACAACAGTCTACGATGCACTTGCATGTGTGTACACACGTACGTACAGACACACACACGTGCGCGCGCGCGCACACACACACACACACATACACACACACAAGTCAACCAACTCTCCCCTCCACCCAACCCCGGAATCAACTCTTAAGACTGGTCTAAATTCTTTGCTTGTCAACTCTCCCACTGAGGGGGCAGGGAAGGACTCAAAACATCTTCTTTAGCAAAACCAGCATCCAAGATGGCCCCCTCGTCCCACACTTTTCATACAGACTGAAGCGCTCCGCAGAATGCGTTAGGCTGGTTTTGACGCTGTCCTTTGCCAAGAAAAACAAAGCCCTCTGTATCATACTCTCCTGGGGGCTAAAAGACTTGTAACGGGCAAGAAGAAGAAGAGCCCTCCAAAGGAAACCCCCTAAAACTTGACTTCATATATTTAGCCCTAAAGGAACTTCACTCACCTTGGAAAAGAAGTTACCTAAAAATGCCCTATGTTTTTTAAAGTTTTTTTTTTTTTTTTTTTTAATATGCTATCTGTGTTAACATGTAATGGGCTTACTATATTTCTATTTATTTATTTATTTATTTTTATTTTTATTTTTGGCTGTGTTGGGCCTTCGTTTCTGTGCGAGGGCTTTCTCTAGTTGTGGCGAGCGGGGGCCCCTCTTTATCGCGGCGCGCAGGCCTCTCACTGTTGCGGCCCCTCTTGTTGCGGAGCACAGGCCCCAGACGCGCAGGCTCAGCGGCCATGGCTCACGGGCCCAGTTGCTCCGCGGCATGTGGGATCCTCCCAGACCGGGGCACGAACCCGTGTCCCCTGCATCGGCAGGCGGACTCTCAACCACTGCGCCACCAGGGAAGCCCGCCCTATGTTTTTTACAAAGCATCTAGAAAATACGTCTAGTCTAAAAGATTACAAATGATATTCAATACTGAAGAGCAGTTCATTAGACCACGTACGTGTGTCCTTTTTGAAAATTCTCTCTAACCAAAGCACTACGATATGTGAGATTCTGTCCCCGAATAACATATTGTTATTTTTCCAACGCATTCGAGGTCTGATAAATTCAAGAGGACTCATAGTATTTTTAAGGCTGTGAGAGCTCCAAGGGGGAGGCAAAAAGAACGGACAGTCATTTGAATCACTGAATGACAGGCTGGGCTAGCTCCCTGTATACATTAATAAATTAGAATTTTAATTGTGTCTCTGTCTGCAGGAGATGCCCCAGTACTTTAATATGTACCAACAATTGGCTATGTTCTGGAATCTGCAATGTGGCCTCCGCTGCTGACCTCTGAAGCACAATTCCCAGTCTGACTACGGAAACTGTTCAGTTTGATCCTTTCAACTTACTTGAATCCTGACAAATAAGCTCACAGCTGAAAGGTCAACACAGTCATATTTCATCCTCCAGAGCTGTTCTTAAGACATCTGCACAACAAAGCACTGCTTATAGCACCTGACATGGGACCTCAGTGGCACTGGACCTCATTAAAAGTGTCCCCAGCATTCACACACATGAAAAGGCATACGGGTTGGTGGTGGCTGACCAAATAAAATGCTTTTGGAAGTGTTAGTAAACAATGCACATTGTCATTCAACTCTGCCAGTAAAGTGCTACTACTATCACGCTGAACTTCCTCTAGACGGTGACAATTTCCAAGCAGACGTAGAAGCAACCAGAACGTGTGGCCCAAGGTCAGTTTGATCTTTGTAGGATAATTTGGGTGCTGGTATACTGGTTCTCTCTGATCTGAGAAAAGTCAACCCAAGCTAGAATTTCGGTTGACCTTGTGATCATCTTAATCGGCATCAAGTTATACCCACCAGCTCCCACTTACAAACTCCTCTCCAGAAAGCAAACTCATCTTTGCTTCCCATTTGGGGGGATGCCCACTCTTAGCTATGAAAGTAGTTGAGCCACTTGGTACCTGCAAGTGCCCTCCCTGTACTGGATGGGAGCGTGGGATGGAGCATGGGATACTCCACGTCAAGTTTCTTTAAAATGTCTATGACAATTTTCTACTCCAAGTCAAAGATTCAGAGTAGATTTTTATGAACTCACTCCTTCCACTCCACTAAACCCTGCCCTCAATGTGCCTGAAATGAGAAGCTGCTAAAACAGTCTTTTGGAGTATCTTTACATAAAAAAATGCTTGCCAATCTTTATTAATGATTCAGAAATATTTGGAAAACAGCCAGTGAATAATGGAGTAGGTATTACATTCATTACTAGGTGTATTAAAGATACTGTATCTTCCTTAATCCCCGTACGTTCCTGACAGTATTGACATTTTGTGTTGAATAATTCTCTCTTGTGGGATATACTTTCCTGTGCGTTGTAGGATGTTAGCAGCCTCCCCGGTCTCCCTCTACTAGATGCCAGTAGCACCCATTCCCCCGAAGTTGTGAGAACCGAAAATGTCTCCAGACACTGCCCACTGTGCTTTGAGGGGTAAAAGCACTCCGGCTGAAAACCACTGCACTAAAGTAACGTGTGTGTGTGTATGTGTGTGTGTGTGTGTGTGTGCGCGCGCGCGCGCGCACGCGCGCACGTGTGTGTGTCCCATTTCCAGACAGATCACAAGAGAATGAGTGACATATGTGAGTACTATGGACTTTTCCTCATTGGTAAGCCACACTGCCTAATAAGCAACCCATGCCAACAACTCCTCAGCCTCCGAGTAAAGTGTCCCATTAGATTTGTTTACTCCCAACAACAAAAGTGTTGGTTGAAGAGACATTTGCCCCCCAAATGTCATGTTCTAGTGTTAAACAAAAAAAATGAACTTTTTTGGCAGAAGATTTCCTTACGGGATTTGCAATTCTCAACACAATCCACTTCTGAATGGCTTATCGGCTGTCCCAAAGTGTATCATCAACTTAAAGGAAAAAAAAGAAGAAAAAAGAAAAAAAAAAGACTTGCTACCTGAAGGGCTGGTTGTTTGTCATTCCTCTTGGGAGACTTTAATCCACTAACTTGCTGCTGTTGCTGCTGGAGAAGAAGCTGTCTTGCCACTTGAAGTGCCTGGAAGGAAAAATGGAAGGAAAACGTTTGTGTTACTACACAGGTTCAGGGCCTCCTTCGCAAAAAAGTATTCTAGGAAGGACACATGAGGATGAGATCTTGACTTTTCCATTTCCGGGCAAAAGAAACAGCAAACCAAACTTCCCACCAGTCTAAGTTGGAAAACTTTCCAGAATGTGTTTACATTTTCTTAGAGTTCGCCAATTCCATCCACAGTTCCTCAGGCCTAGCAGTGCATCTGAGCAGACACTCGATTCCTACCATAAATCTGACATGAAAGGCAGTATGAATGACTGGGACTTTGAGGAAGGAGGGCAGAGAGAGGCCAGCAGGAACCTGGGCAAAGCCAGAGACTTCGGAGACAATGAAGGGCTCCTTTCAAAGGTACCTTCATACTCCTCCAATTCTTCTCGTGGGAGCTAGGCAACTCGAGTTGAAAGTAACACTTTCAGCTCATCTGAGTCCAAATAAAGAGGAAAAGCTAAGTGGTGGACCACACTGTGGGTGAAGTTATTTGTGAAGGGAGATCAAAACAGGGTGACCTTGATGGACTACGTAAGAAAAAATCTTGGCCAATGTGACCCCTAAGTCCACTCAAAGGGTACCTTACACGCTTGTGAATAAAACTGACTGTGTCAAACACACATGGGTCCTTCTGAGCTTACACCATGGGCTGTTTTTTATTTAAAGCTAGAAACTGGGGAGGTGCTATCGACTGGAGATAAAACCAGAGGAGAAAACGAGACTCCTCCAAAGGCAGAACACTGACCAATGACTGACCAATCTTTTTTGAAAGCTCAAATAAAAAAGTGTGTCATCAATAAACCCTCATGCAGTCATTCAGGGACAAAGGACTTAACAGGAATAACTGCTAGCCCCACCTTTCCAAAGAGGACAGCAGGACTGGCCACGGAACACTGAAATCTGCAGACATTGTGCTAGAAAATCACACGAGAAGTTAGATTATTTGAATCAATTCAGCTGAGAACCAAAAACGTACATATGGACAAGATGTTGAGAAGGCTCATTAAATGATGTGCCTGGAGTTTAGAGACAAAACAAGATTTACTGGGGATCACATCAATAATCATTGCTACATGATAACTCATTATTTGTGCCTGAAAGAAGATTCACACAGAGACGGGGTCAAAGCATCGAAAAGACCTGACACTATAATCTTAGAAAGTGTGAAAAATGGGCTAATGACGGTAGCGTGCTCCTCAAAGAGGAACAGATGTCATTTACATAAGAGAACAGTGTTTATGGTTCTAGGAAAAGTTAGAGTGACACGGTGCAGTGGGGAAAGGCAAGATGGTACGGGGTTTCCCATGCAGCAAACTCAGGGGAAGGGCAATGAGAGTGGTCAAGGGGGCTACTGTTCACGAAAAGATGTCTAAAAATGTTGAATCAGCAAGAGGAGTACTTCTCCTCAAAGGACAATCTAACTAAACCGAGCTCATGACTGTACCGTTGTCACAAAGAATATGTTTAAGACGCTACGTAAGGTTGCGTGGTGGCTTCGTGCCTAAGAGGTCCAGAGGGAGGAAATGAAACATACGCACAGATAAAGAAACGGGTGACCAAGAAAAGATCTTGGGAAAGATGGACCCCTCCGATCTCACCTCCCTACTGCACCCACCCTTCTTATCCCTTCAGTAGCCTTCTGTCTACTGAACTCACCACGACCAGCCCTTCAGATGGAACGGACAGGCTATTTCATCTGGGAAGGGAGAGGCGTGTTCGAGAAAGCCTGCCTGCAAGAGCCTTGAGAAGAGAGGCTGTCTGAGAGGGGCATCTGGAAGCCAAGACGCCTGGGAGAGTTGCCTGAGACTCCAGCCTGCTGTCTCCGAGGAGGATTCACCACCATCACTGGACTCCGGGTTTCCTTGTCTCCTTGGAGACGCTCAGTACATGCGTAGGTGTAAAAGTGGGCAGAGTGAAGATTTCATTTATATCATATAAGAAAAATAGTCCCGTTGCAAGGTGCCTGCAGGAGCAAAGAGCCTCTCCTCCTACTGTATACGTCCTCTTAGCTATTTTCCATGAAGGTTTTATGGCTTTTTAATGTAGGAAAGGGAACTGTTACGTATTTTAAGTGCTACCTTCAGAGCTCCCAGAGTCATAGACTGATCAGCCAAGAAGGATCTGGCTGCTGGCTGGAAAGGCAGACAGAAGGTCTGTAGATGACAATGAAAAGATCGTGCCGAGAAAGATACGGTGGGGAAGAGGAGAAAAGTTAGGTGCATTCAAGACCAAAACAGAGCAAGCAAAGGAGATCAGAGTAGCGGCAACTCCGCAGAGTCCCAAACCTTTGTTGAAATAATTTACCACGTTTCACCAAATACCTGGAGAACAGGGACTCAACTTTCAGGTACTCAAGTCTCAGAGAATCTATACAGTGAGCTCCTCAGTTAAGCAAAAGACATACTAATAAGTGTCCTTTAAAAAAATGTACATACACACAAACCTATTCTTCCATGAGCAAGTTCTCACAAACACACTTCAGCAAAATAAAGTAGAGGACTCAAATTTAAGTTTGCAACAAATGTTTACTAAGCTGGCTCTATACATTTCAAAATTAGCTACTGGAATCCTTGCAATTTTTCTGCTGGGTTGAAGGAAAAAAAGTCATTTATGTGTGTAACATCTTTTTCAGACCCAACACGGGGGAAATCAAATTACATAATCGTGTAACAAACTCCAGCCCTTTCACAGCATTTCAGACAAAGCCACACCAAAGAAGATAATTAAAGGTAGAAGCACAGGGCAGAAAAGGTTTAGGAACTTGTACGAACACAAGGGAAATTTTAGTCAAACTACTGAAGAGAGAACAGATGATGAAGATGTATAAACTGGCCTCCAAATTTCACCCTCAAAATGAATGCAAACAGGTAAAATAACTTCAAATATTTGGGATGGAGAGACAACCCTAGTGCAAAGAACATATTCATCTTGGGGGACTTCCCTCGGCGCAGTGGATAAGACGCCGCGCTCCCAACGCAGGGGACGTGGGTTCGATCCCTGGTCAGGGAACTAGATAGATCCTGCGTGCTGCAACTAAGAGTTCGGCATGTCGCAACTAAGACCTGGCACGGCCAAATAAATAAATAAATAAGTCTTTAAAAAATATATATTTAAAAAGAATTATTCATCTTGATATGAATTGTTACGAATTATTCCATAATAATTCCCTGGCCTAATCATGCGTATGAGAACAAAGTTGGTCCATACTAACACTTCCCCACCTTCTGAAAAATCAACTAAGGTCTCAGCCAGAATTTTAAAACCTCATTTATTAGAACTTATAAAGTGCTGTGAAATCAATCACTAAAGGGCATTTGCTTTTCTGACTCCCATGATATTTAAATCACTGTAAACTAGATTTTAAATCGTCACAAAAAAAGAAGAGAAACAGACCCTTAGCGCACGACACTATGTATATGACGTTATAATACAAATCCCTTTTTTTAAAAAAAACATCTTTATTGGAGTATAATTGCTTTACAATGGTGTGTTAGTTTCTGCTTTATAACAAAGTGCATCAGCTATACATATACATATGTCCCCATCTCTCCGCCCTCTTGCGTCTCCCTCTGACCCTCCCTATCCCACCCCTCAAGGCATCTACCATGTGAGTCAAACACGCTTATCGTCATATTCACTGCTGGTCGGTAAAAACTTTGTAATGACTGATGGGATCCCCTTTGGGAACTGCACCAGGGACCTAGGTCCACTTTGTTACCTATACATGCTGACTTGATAGCCATTTTTACCTGTTCCATGCATCAAAATCATAAAAACCAGATTCAGGTCTTTCATCTCCGATTCCACTGCCTGAACCTCAGAGGTGTGTCCCAACACGACTAAGGAGTGAGGACAGACTGCTCTTATTTTTATAACAGTTTCTCAATCATGATTGGAGCAATGTCCCTTAAGGTATCCTGTTTGAAGATACAAGTAGATCCTTTAGCAGCTATAGAATAGTAAGATTCAAGTAGATATTGTGTGTGTGTGTGTGTGTGTGTGTGTGTGTGCGTGTGTGTGTGAGAGAGAGAGAGAGAGAAAGAGAGAGAGAGAGAGAGAAAGAGAGAGGGAGAGGAAGAGAAAGGGGGAGGGAGGGGGAGAGAATATGAATAAATAAAAGAATTTCCCTTGTAAGAAGCAAGGATCAACTGTGACTCAAGTTCCAGGCCAAATGCTTGTGTAAATAACTTAAAAGGTTCCATCCAATCTCTGGAGACCTTTTACTCTTGGTGGTGGTTTCCTGGGCTGGGTTGAGTCAACACTTCCTTTAGAACAGATGTGACAATTGCCTGGCCCTGGATAACGCGGTGCTGTACTTGACTGCTAGGCTGGAGTTACAGTAAAGATGCAGCTCGAAGATGCCAGTGTGAAGGCGAGTGATAAAACCAGGCACTTACGGCTCAGTTGCACACATCCCATTTATCGTCCTTCAACAGACGAAATCAACGGCCCTGTGAGCTAACAGGAGCCAAGGCATACACTGCCTCCCTCTCTGCCTTGGCTGCTATCTATGCCCCGATCTGCCCCAGGGGCTGAAGTCTCCTTGTGGTCAGCAGGCCACAGACCCCGAGCTGGGCACTCAGAAGGTCAGGGGGACGGGCTCTGGGTCGCTAGTTTGGCAGCATGCTAGTTAGTTTCATGGTGACTGGGGACCTGGACAGTTTTGACACATCTTCCATTCTTTTGGTTCCAGATGACTTCATTCTCAGCAGTGCCTCCCATTCCTTGTAAATACGTGCCATCTGTTATTTACAAATTACATTTTACATCAGCATGTTTGTAACTTTCGAGCTATTTACATCTCAAGTTCACGGCAGGTGCTTATATTTGGGGGGGTGAGGCATCCTATGAGGTATGCTATGTTTGGCATTGTTGATCAAGGTAGCCAATGTTCAAAAAACACGTTTACCATATTTTAAGAAACACCAATGTGTTTACATAAAATATGGTGTGAGTAAACACGCACACAAACAGAAAGCAACCCGGTAGGAGAAAACAGACAATTTTGTTTTACATAACACACTTGGTGATGAGATCAGTACCTGAGGTCAGTACTGATACATGGAGGTCTTCAAAAAATATGAGGCACTGCAGCATTTTAGGTCAAGGGTCAGCAAACTTTAGCCCAGGGACCAAATCCAGCCCATCACCTGTTTTTGTCCAGCCCATGAGATAAGAATGGTTGCTACTTATTTAAACAGTTGGGAGAACAACAAAAAAATATTTTGTGAGGTGAAAATTGCATGGAATGTAAGTTTCAGCGTCCACAAATAAAGTTTTATTGGAACACAGTCACCTTCATTTGCTTCCGTACCACCTGGCTGCTTTTAGGCCACAAAGCAGAGTTAAGTACTTGTGACAGAGACTGAAATGCCTAAAATATTTCCTATCTTGCCCTTTACAAGAAAAGTTTGCCAGCTTGTCTTAGGCTGCTATCTGTATTCTGAGATTCTCATAAGATTCCACCGGACACAATTTTATATAAACAGAGCTTTCAATCATTTGGCCAGAATAATTTTAGTGGAGCTAAGATGCAAGGATGTTACTAATTAGCTATTCTTAAGGCTCAAACTCATTTTTGATTTTCTAAGAAGGAACTGGGACAGGAACACAAAATACATCCACGTACTCCTCTATCTGAAACCATTTCAAACTACTTGCGAATGCTGAACGCATGTTTCTTCTTCCCACAGGTCATTTATAGCAGTTCAGAGTGCATCTCATTCTAGTGCGAGGTTTTCAACGTTCCCTATTGGCCAGTGGAGAAGGGCTGCTGACTTCCTGTCTGCCCCGAGAAGCTGTCCCATTTCCAGCTTCAAAGGCAGCTCTGAGTCAGCCACCCTTCCTCTAGTTTCTTTTCCTAGACTCTCCGCACCCCGCAAGATCAAACCTGTTTCTCAGATAATTTCACAGGCTAATCAACAGTCACTGCGTAGATGAGGGTGGAAGGAAAAGCCAGCAATAAAAAGCTGCATGGGAAGCTTAGTAGGAAAGAAGACATGTTCTCTCCTCTATTTCTCAACCTCTACAGACACCTCCAGAGCACCTTTTCCCCCTACGCTAATTTGCTATCTTGGTTCAACTCCAGCAACTAGCTACCATCTAAACACGATTGCTCCTCATGGAACCCAATCTGACAACTGCTCTGGAGCAAGACCCAGAAATAAGTATGCAGGGAAACTCCATCACCCCCTTGCTTTGGACACGGTAAGCATTCCAGTGCAGGATGAAAAGCAGGTTTGTGGGTTACCTTAAGAAAAGAAATGATGGTGGCTGACAGAACTAGAAGCATTTGCACAGAACCAACAACATTCCAAGGCAGTGAATTCTCCAACAAGAATGCAAAAAAAGGGCTTCCCTGGTGGCACAGTGGTTGAGAGTCCCCCTGCTGATGCAGGGGACACGGGTTCGTGCCCCGGTCCGGGAAGATCCCACATGCCACGGAGCGGCTGGGCCCGTGAGCCATGGCCACTGAGCCCGCGCGTCCGGAGCCTGTGCTCCGCAACGGGAGAGGCCACAACAGTAAGAGGCCCACGTACCGCAAAAAAAAAAAAAAAAAAAGAATGCAAACAAATATACATACATATGTATATATACACATACACACATACATATATATGTGTATATGTATGTAATTTACAACTAGAGCACTTGGTTATCACAGGAGAATGGAAAAGTGAGCTAATCTCACAGCGGGATTTCAGTGATTATGAATATGAAAATATTAGACACCCAAGGAAAGATTCCAATTCTAACGATTGTGTAAATATTAGGTACCCAGTGAAAGATAGCACTATAGCAGACCCTCAAGTCATGTTACTGGTGACACAAGTAAACAACAAACAAAAACATACTTTATCAGAACTTTAATACACAGAGGGCAACAACAACCAACAAAAAATCATCAGAGAGCCTTTAATTGTCTCTTTGCACCAGTCACTCTTTGGTCTAATCTGTGATACTGCAAATAAGGGTGTAGACTCTGAGCAGTCATTGGTAGTTGATTTACTTGACTCCACCCCCAAAAGTAGGCGGGGCCGACAGCAATGCCTTAGATCATTTGGGACAGCGGATTTGAATCAGTGACCCAGAAGAGAAAGGTTCTACGGAGCATCACCCATCCTCAAGAGTTCTGACAGCTCTGTAAAGTGTCCTACACTTTGAGGGCATTCCAGCCGATATTTAGAGAGGGCATGGCTTTCTCCAAATGTTGCACAGCCTCTGCAAGTGAGTTTATGAGACAACAGCTGGATAGACATGGTGAAAAACTGGAGCAGAGACCCTTTCACTCCTACGACTCTCCAAAACTACGTGTTCAAGTTAAAAGCAAAAGGGACAGGAAACGGAAAAGTCAAAGTTCCCTATCGTCATCGCTGTCCTAATTGAAGAAGAAGACAGGGCCGTGAGCAGTGTCACCTCCACCTGTGCGGGTGGAGAAAGATGAGGCCACCACCCAGCATTCCCTCCCCAACCGGGACCACTGCAATTTCTTTACTGTCCCACACCAGCTTGAACCTCCATCCTCTAGATGTACTCCCAATGCCACGTTTCCCAAATCTTTACTGACAAGATTTCATGTTCCTTAAGCTACACAGAGGATGCTATGACGTTTAATAGTCATATATTCTTTGCTTTAAAATCTAACAAATAATGCAAAGACATGAGTACAGGTTGGTTGGGAGTGTGTGTGAGTGAGTGAGTGTGTGTGTGTGTGTGTGTGTGTGTGTAGGCAATCCATTAGAGCATATTTGCTTGGGAGAAAAGATGGCAAATGCCATTTCCTTCTTTTTTAAACATTTAATTTTTTTATTTTTTATTTTTAGAAGAGCTGGGATGAAGGAGAACAGAGTTACGCAACCGTGTTCTTCCACCATGCCATGATTCACCAGCATTAGTGCTGCAGGGTTCAAACACCATCTCATGCACCTACCACAGGAGACTTGGACACAGAAATAATACCTGAAGGCTGTAGACAGGAGGAGGCATTGTGCTACAAGCCCCACCCCCAAAGGAAAGCTGGGAAGCAGAAAAAGGGTCCGCAAACCCTATATTCACTTGCAGTTATGAATAACCTTTTTCATTTGTAAGGCGCCCAGAAGATGCCTCCTGCCAAAGAAGGTCAAAGTTAGGAACTTTCACAAGCCAAGAGGAAAAGGGTATCTGTGATCCTCTTGCAAAATCAGCTGAAATAAGTGCGATGGCTACAAACAGGCAGAAAGTCTGTTTGAAGTCTCTTGTAAGAGGAGGAAAGAGAAGCCCCGCCATCACGCTCCTACTCCAAACACCTATTAACATAGGGCCCCCCAAGCACCTTGTTGAGGCCCCGGCTGGCTGCTCCTGGCGGGACCCAGTGCCAGACGCTGAATCACCACCACCAAGTCTCCGGTACCTGAGTTGTGTTTGGAAGGATTCCATTCAAGCACTGCCCAGGCCTGAGCCTCTCTAGCTCATGAGAGTTGACAAGCCCTCAGCCTGGGGTACCATGACTGGAGAGGCAAGATCAGCACTGCCATCTAGTAAAACAGAAGTCGGCTTTATTAGACAGTATCTAAAATGTTCAGCAGGTTGCGGCATCAAACCCGCTACCGCTTCTTCAGGAAGGACCAGACTGTATCCCAAAGTGAATAAGTAAACTGGCCCAGTCCTCCTCCAAGTTCCCAAAGTAGAAAACGGGGGGGGGGGGGGGGGGGGGGGTCAAATGCGAGACTAAATGAATCCAAGGGATCTGTTAACTCACTGAATTAACCTGCCGTTTTCTGCAATTGCCTTTTATGAGGGTGCAGCCCGGTAACTCTCATTATGAATAATCCAGATTCTTATCTTTTCATACCTTGCAGTGAGGCTTTGAAAGCTGCCAAAGAATCGGGCTGGAATCATGCTCAAAATAAAGAAGCATTCTCTGTGATTCTGCTCGTAACACTGTACTTAAGTTTCTGATCAGCCAAATGACGCTGTACCCGCTTTTCTTCTTGCCATACAAGCCCTAACAGGGCTCGAGATGCCCTAACAGGAAATAAACCCTTAGAAGGCTTCACTTCACAAATTACCTTCCTTTCCTTCGCTGAATTTTGGGCAAAGAAGCAAGAGTGAGAACCAAGTCCAGCTGAGATAAAAGACAAAAGAAAGAAATAGAAAAGAGAAGAGGGGGAGACCCAAATATGACTAAGAATCTAAAGTTTGGAACTGCTCACTCTTGGCCAAAGTTAGTCTAGATAGAAAAAAAAATCCACATATTTTCCAGTAATTTACACTTCGCAAGGCAGTTATTGCAAACAGCGAAGAACATACCTGTATGAGAACTTAAGAAATGAGGCACATCTAGAAACACAGGGGCAAGTGGAGGGTCATAACTCCCCGCATTTAGAATACTAAAATAAAAACGTATTGAATTGCTTACTATGTGCCAGGCATTATGCCAGTTAGTTGCTTTATACTTTTTCTTTTATTCTTCGTTCCTAAACATTTCTAAGGGAAGCAGGGGAAGGGTTTATGATTATCAATTTAAAGTGGAAAAACTAAGATGGTGAGGTTTGGTGACTTGCCCAAGGTCACAAGTCTAGTGAGTGGTTAGGACAGAAATACAAAAACAAACGTTGTCTCCTGAAAACGTGATACTCACATTCTACCAAGGTCAGTGATTAGACCAAATATGGCCAAGGGTAGCTCTGGCAAAGGGACACGCGGTCCTACAGAGCCAAAAATGCATGAATGAACGTGCGTCCCGATGCCTTCAGGATGAAGGGAAGGGCCTCGTCACGGTACCACACTTCCTAACTCATCTGTCCTCTTCGCCCACACTAAAGACTTGCTTTTTTTTTTTTCAACCAAATCTTCCTATTCCCAGGACTCTTGGAGTCACAGTCACATCTGTAATTCCCTTCTTCATGTTCTCTGCCCACATTTACATGGCATCCAAGTATCTTCTCCATTTAAACACTACCCTTCCCAGACAAATACTGCATGACCTGACTTACACACGTGGAAACTAAAAGAGTTGAATTCAAAGAAGCAGAGAGTAGGATGGTGGTTGCCAGGGCCTGGGGGGAGGGGAAATGGGGAGATATTGGCCAAAGGGCACAAACCTTCTGCTGTGAGAGATGAATAAGTTCTGGGGATCTAATGTACCGCATGGTGACTACACTTAATAATACTGTATTGTACGCTAGAAATTTTCTAAGAGGATACAGCTTCAATCTTCTCACCATACACACGAAAGGGTCACTATGTAGAGGTGATGGATGAATCATTGAGTTTGACTGTGGTGATCTTCTCACAATGTATATATATATATATATATATATATATATATATACATGAAAACATCAAGTTGTACACCTTAATATAGATACCATTTCTTTATGAAAAACCTATCTCAATGAAGTTAAAAAATAAACGGTATCTTTGAAAGGTAATAAATTCTACCTCTTCCTAAAAACTCAATCCAGTTCCTTCAAGCAGCAGAGTCCTTCCCTTGGGGCCCAAGGGACCAGGGCTGCTTGTGAACCCCTGTAACATCCTGTGTTTCTATTGCTGTGGTGGCAATCCCCAAGCAGGCAGACAGGAAGAAATGAACCAGCCCAGCTATCTCTGAATCTCCCTCATAATTATCTCTCCAGATTCATCCATCTTCTCTGGGGATACTGATGCTGTCACCATCATCCCCTGATTTTGATCCTTTCTTCACGTCCCAGTAGGGACAAGTCCCCCGTTCCATGGTTCAACTGAGCCAAGGTCGGACCTTTGCAAGAAGAGCGTTTCATAAAGCAAACAATGGAGAGGCTGAGCTGAGAGAGCACAGATTTCTTCTCACAGCTTAACTGAAGTCCAGCTACAGTTCACACACCGGGACACCTGTGTCTCTGCTCCACCTTTGTCTAAGTTCGACCTGTCTCTTTCCACCCACCAGACATGGCTTTCAGGTCCAGCAGGATTTCTGGTCCCTGTTTTTTCAATCCACTGTAGATTCTCACATGCTACTATAGTTGCTTGCTTCTTGTTTGAGTGGTGGGGGGTGGGTGTTGAGTAACTGTATGAAGATTTTCTGCTCTGAATGCTTTCCCCCCCCTCACTTTTATTGAGATGTAATTAACATGTAACACTCTAACAGTTCTAAGTGTGCAGCATCATTATATACATATAAACGATTACATATATACATGATTACATGTATATAGAAATGATTAGCACAAGTTCAGCTAACATCCGTCACCTCACACAGGTTCAATTTTTTCTTGTGATGAGAACTTTTAAGATCTACTCTCTTAGCAACTTTCGAATACGCGATACAGTGTTATTAACTTAAGCCACCGTGCTGTACATGACATCCCCAAAACTTACTGATCTTTGTAGCTTTTGACAAGCTTCACCCACTTCCCCAATTCCCCACCTCTGGCAACCACCCATCTGTTCTTTGTTTTTATGAGTTTGATCATGTTAGATTCCACATACAAGTGAGATTATATGGTATTTGTCTTTCTCTGTCTGACTTATTTTACTTAGCACAATGTTCTTAAGGTCTACCTGTGTTGCTAAAAATGGCAGGATTTCCTTCTTTTTATGGGTTAGTAATATTCCTCTGTGTGTGTGTGTGTGTGTGTGTCCGCGTGTGTGCGCGTGCGTATGTATATCACATTTTCTTTACTCATTCATCCATTGATGGACACTTTGGGTTTTTTCCATACCTTGGCTACTGTACATAATGCTGCAATGAACATGGGGGTGCAGATATCTTTTCCAGATAGTGATTTCATTTCCTTTGGATACACACCCCGAAGTGGGACGGCTGGATCATATGATAGTCCTATTTTTAATCTTCTGAGGAACTCCCATACTGTTTTCCATAGTGGCTGCACCAATTTACATTCCCTCCAGCAGTGCACAAGGGTTCCCTGTCCTCCATATCCGCACCAACACTTGTTATTTCTTGTCGTTTTGATAAGAGCCATTTTAATAGGTGTGAAGTGACATCTCACTGTGGCTTTGATTTGCATTTTCAATTAAATGTATTCTTAAAACTGTTCTGGTTCCTGGCCACTGGGGATGAGGAAGATAACAATAAAAGTTGCAATTCTGTGTTTATTGCCTGACAAGTACTAAACAGTATAGACACACAATCTCATCTAATTTTCACAATCGTTTGAGGCATCATTATACCCAGCTAACATAGATGGAGACACAGGAACAGAAAGGTTAAATTCTCAAGATGATGTGAAATATGCCTAATCCTTAGCACAGTACCTGTACATGACAACTGCTTAGTTAATGGAAACTGTACTTAGTACACTACCCCATACATAAGAAGATATATTTTGTGGGAAACAAAGATTCCTCTTCCCCAGTGATCTCAAACCACTGGCTTATCCTCTTTAGAGAGACACTGAGAAAACCACAGCACCCTCTATTGAGCCCAGAGGAATCTAAGGCAGACAATATTCATCGCATGAAAAGCGAACCGAGGACAAGAGGGCTGATGTGATTCACGCACGGTCACACAGATGACTTGCAACTGAGAGGCCTGTATCCTTCCGCTGGCAAAGGCACTTGAGCAAATATGGTTCCTTCTGACCCTCAGCAAACCCTAACCTATGCCTTGCCCTGACTCGTAGAATAATACAGAGGGAATGGCTGGCTGGAAGCCAAAGGACAAGCCTGGGGGAGATGAAGGTACTGACGATACAGCTGCCAGGTCATGACGAAGAAATGATGGCCAACACTTACTGAATGCCAACTGCGTATCTGGCTTGGTTCTAAATTGTTTTACGTAAACAGAAAGTTTACCGAATATGCCAAAGGTCACACAGTCTGGCTTAGAATCCCTGCCCTTGTACTTCAAGAATGACACAACCCAAAATGGCCACTAACCTGCAAATCCATGGCTTTGGAATTCCTGCATTCACACGGAACCAGAACTACTTGCTAGACATGACAGATCTTTAGAGAAGAATTTAGAGATGTCTAGAAGAATATAATCACTCAATCCAAGCCACACTCAAAGGTACTTGGCAGTGAACTTTCTGAAGATTTGATCACTCTGGTCAAGGAATTAGAAACATTTTCTTAAAAGGCGGGTTAGGGCTTCCCTGGTGGCGCAGTGGTTGAGAGTCTGCCTGCCAACGCAGGGGACATGAGTTCGAGCCCTGGTCTGGGAAGATCCCACATGCCGCGGAGCGGCTGGGCCCGTGAGCCATGGCTGCTGAGCCTGCGCGTCCGGAGCCTGTGCTCCGCAACGGGAGAGGCCACAACAGTGAGAAGCCCGCGCACCGCGATGAAGAATGGTCCTGGCTCACCGCAACTACAGAAAGCCCTCTCACAGATACGAAGACCCAACACACCCAAAAATAAATAAATAAATTTAAAAAAAAAAAAAAAAAAAAAAAAAAAAGGCAGGTTAAAAACAAAACGGTGTTCATCAGATGGACAACAGTGTCCACAGAGTTGTGCTCGTCGGGTGACAACGATCTTTGGAGCTTCTGGTCACTGCAGTTTAGCATAAGGGGGATCTTGAGTCTCCAGGCATGAAGAAATAGGGATTCCCTGGGAATTTGGGGGAATTACTGACCTTAGGAGAAGCATAACACTTCCAAAGAAAGAGAGGCTTACTTCATAAAACATTAATGTATTTCTACAGAAGCAGCATACATGGTGGTGAAGTGCCCACCAGTCATTCTGCCTGGATCTGAACCCCAGCTCCACCACCTGCGAGCTGTGTGACCTTGGACAAGTTACTTAACCTCTCCTTGCATCCATTTCTTCATCAGTAAGAATGGGAGAAAATAACAGTCCCTATATCATAATTAATACATACAATGTGCATAGCCTAGGGCCTCACAATGAATAAGTGCTTCTGAAATAAGTCAGATAAAGATAAATATCATATGTGGAATTTTTAAAAAATGATACCAATTAACTTATTTACAAAACAGAAACAGACTCACAGACATAGAAAACAGACTTATGGTTACCAAAGGGGAAGTGGTGGGAGGGATAAATCCGGAGTTTGGGATTAACAGATACACATTACTATACATAAAATAGATAGACAACAAGGACCTACTGTATAGCACAGGGAACTGTAGTCAGTATCTCGAAATAACCTATAATGGAGATGAATTTGAAAAAGGATTGTGCTGTACACCTGAAACGAACACAACATTGTAAATCAACTATACTTCAATTTAAAAGAAGCACTTAAAAAATGATTACTCATTTTATAAGATATGAAAAACACATAAATGAATTAGAAAAATAAAAAGTCAAGTGTAATATCCTCATCTATGCATGACACCCTGGCAACAAGTGGGGGCATGCTTACATAAACTACTTTTCTGAAGCAAAACTGGAATCATTAATTACACGCCTTTGAAAATCCCTTTTTGAAATTAAAAACCCATTTTGAACGGAGATTTTTTCAAACCTAATTTCTACGTTCAGCTTCCAACCAACAAACAGTGCTGGGAACCAAATAACCTAAATTCTACCCGCACCCTATTCTAGAGACTTCCGGAAAAGGTTTTAACATAAGACTTAAAACTGCAAATGGCATGTGACTAATTCTTACTCTGTAAGTCGTAACCATAGGAAGGAGCGCAAGACACACAAGAATTCAAGAATCACATGGTAACACTGAGGGTTAACAGAATGTTTCGATTCTTTTGCCCCAAAGCCCACAACCACGGGTAACTTCTCACTTTGCACTGCCAATGAGCAGGGTCTCTGCAAAGAACCAACTAACTTGATCTTTGTGGAAGTTAAATTGCCAACAACATACTGAGTTAACGTGAAACGAAACAAAAATCAAAATTTTAGCCCAGGCTGTATCTTAAAAAAAAAAAAAAAAAAAAACCAAAACAACCTCCTAACTTCGACGCTGAAGAGATTAAAAGGAAGCATGATCTCTTCACCGGCTCCTCCCTTGCATCTCCATCAACTCCAGCACTAGATGCATTTTCCAGTCCAGTTTCTTCATGGTAAAACACTTTCTCATGAGACTGCCTGTGGTCAGGGCTGAGTATGTCACAGGAAAAACGCTTCTCATGGCATCTAGATCATAGCCCTTCCAGCTCGTGCCTGCCCGTGAAATACAGACACACCCGGAAATTATAAACTATTTCAACAACAGGACACTCTCCCAGATCATCATCACAGCCTACTTATGTCCCAAGCATGTTCCAAGTATTAACGAGTTAGCATTAGTCAGGCACTTTGATTTGCACAAAGGGCTGTGTATAGGTTCAAAGTGTGACGATCCAACCCAAGGGCCTTTTGGAGAGTCACCCAAGATGACAAAAAGAGGCGGCGGAAAGGCTACTGCTACTATGGTTGTCCTCCCCAGGACGAAGCCACCTCCCAGGGACACACATGCGGGGCAATCCTGATGGAGGCTGCGCTGTGTTTGAGTGTCGGCTGCATTGTTCCCTTATATAGTCAATGGAGAGGGAATCCCTCTGTGTGCATATTTCCTATCCACATTCCAAGACAGTATAGGCAATGAAACAGATTTTCAGCTGTGACTTATAGGGCTTGATGTGACCGGGCGAGGCACTGTGCTAGGATCACGTCCATCATTTGTTCAGGGTGTGTATACATGAGGCAGCCCCTGACCAAAATCGTGCTTTAGTTATTAAAAAACGTGCCCGTGAGAGCACGTACACATAGGTCAGTGCTTGGCTATGTATAAAGAATCTCCATGCACTGATGCAAACCCCGCTAGAGAATGAAAGCAAAAAACTTAAAGTTTAGTTCGCTTGTTTAAAAGTCTACATTTCACGTAGATTTGGGCCTTTCCCTAGGTCTCTGGAGGACCTGACCTGAGATAACCAACACTCCTGCAGGTCATTATATACACGACATAAGAATAAAGACGTGAAGATGTTTCTGAGGGTGTCTCGGAGACCTACAAGTCGTCTCTTTGCAGGACACCACCTGCCTGACACGTTCAAAGAGAGAAGCAACAGTTGGACACGAACAAATCATGCTGCTCACTGGTCACAGAAACTCTGGTACATTTCCCTTTAACTGAGCTCTTTGTTTCGACGTAAAGTCAGAATATAGCCTTTAACACAACTGTAAGAGCTACAGATTTATCCAATGGCATCACTGTTTAACACACACACACACACTCTCTCTCACATGGCATCACTGTTTAACACACACACACACTCTCTCTCACATACACCAGGACTCCCTGGTGGCGCAGTGGTTGAGAGTCCCCCTGACGATGCAGGGGACACGGGTTCGTGTACCGGTCCGGGAAGATCCCACATGCCGCGGAGCGGCTGGGCCCGTGAGCCATGGCCGCTGAGCCTGCGCGTCCGGAGCCTGTGCTCCGCAACGGGAGAGGCCACAACAGTGAGAGGCCCGCGTACCACAAAAAAAAAAAAAAAAATGTCGAGCTACTGAGGCAGGCATAACTAAGGAACGCATCTAGAAAAGCCAAACTACTGACCAACTAAACCTTGGAAATCCTGTGCCATAAAGCCATCCACCGCAATAGATGAATTCTCAGTGAAAGCCTGCTGAATTCTCAGAAGGCCAAGAGGCTCCTGAGTCTTAAGGGTTAACTTGGTTGCCTTTAAAAAGAAAATGACACATGTAATTTCCTTTTATCATAAAACAATGCATTTACTCTTTTCTGTATGTCTGTTAAAGGGCATGGCTTTCTGAGTGGAAAACAAAACAGAACTTGGTCACATGTTTATTTGCTTCAGCTACTCCCTTCCCCTTCTGATAAATAATCAAACATGCCATCCAGAAAAAACAAAACCAGCGAGCTGGGAAATTTGATGGTCATCAAATAGACTGCGATACCAAGAAAAGCGGCCCACTGTTCCCACACTGAGTTTTTGGCCTCCACACCTACACTAACATCTGAGTAAATACCTCCAGTCACTCTTTCCATTTTCCCTGCAATTACTCCTACTGTTATACAAATTGTCCTTAAGGCAGTCGCAAACATAATTTTCTTTTCTTGCAAAGTAGAACAACTTCTGAATCTGAAAAAAGCCAGCCTAGCAAGAGCGATACACACACACACACACACACACACACACACACACACACACACACACACATATGTATATATACACACACTTACCTATTTTATTTATTGAAATGCTTCTTCCATGACAGGTGGGGGACAATGACAGAAGCTGTTTCTTTCTCTATTCTAATAGATGGTTGAGTTAGACGCCAAAATTGAAGTATATTTAGTCTGGGGACTAACAAACAAGGTTTAGAGTAATAACAATTCCCTTCAGATCAAAAGAGCTAATTTTCTACTTCCTGTCTATTCCCTGACCAGTACACAGTGAAGAAAAAAAAAAAGTTAGCACCTGGCTTACCAATTATACTGAAGCTGGTTGGGTCAGGGTTGGGGGAGGGGTGTGGGGAGAGGGGAGGGGGGCCAGAGGGACGTCCACAGCAGACAGGAAAAGGTGGAACCCTTGAAAAAAAAAAAAATCAAACCATGTGTTGAAAAAGTCATTTCAAGAGAAAGGACCCAAGGGGCGACCACATCACTCTTCGGCATAGAGAGAAGCAAGCAGCCCGGGTTCGAGGGCTTTCCCTGCCATCCTAATTATCCACAACGAGCATTTTGAAAAGACCCTTCCAACATCAAAGTTAACAACCATCTCGGAAAGTGGGGCGGGCTTTCTCTTTCTTTTTTTGCAGCCCACTCCGTTTAAACAATACTAATATGAATGAGATAATGACCGTGCTTGTTTCAGCAGTCTGACTTTTATTGGCATGAAATTGGTACAAATATTATCAAGACCAATTCACAAACGATGATGGGGTCATGATGCATACATGGAGGACATTCCTGCAGATGCAGAATTACCAAGCCACCAACCCTGCACCCTCTCACTCCTGGCGATAACAGGAAGGAAAAGAAGGCGACACAAAACAAGCTCACAAAGAAGCAGAGCGAGGTTCTAATCTCCGTTCAAGCTCCTAAACCGGTCCTGACGACACACGGCTGCTGACTTAGCTGAGACCATCCGGAGACACGTTTGAAAGCAAGAGTGAAGTAACAAGGAGTTAGAACGAACCGGTCCTCTCAAAGCTCTAAAAAGAAAAACGTCTTTGATGGAAGGGGAGGGGGGCAGAAAGAGCAGTAAGTAAGTTGGATCATCTTATTTTGCCCTTCAGAGAACGTCTGTGCAGAAGGAGATCCTTAGTTTTAAAAGTTTATTAACCCAGCGAAAATGTTCAATTTTTTTTTTTTCCTCTGGACACTTACAGAGAAAATGAAGAGTTTGATCGAGAAAGCTCGCACTGTCTGCCCTTGGATTTCCGTCTTCTTGCTGTAGATGGGTTCTGGCTGTTTCTGTGAAGCGGGGTTGCCGAATGGTAAAAAAGATGTTTGAATAAACAGGAAGTCCTGTGCGACTGAAGCACACTCGAGGAGAAAACACACTGGAACGTTGCCCTTTGTAGGCAACTTAAGGGACGCTTGCCTCCACGGTAGCTGCCTGGGCTCTCACTAAATGACAAAGAAACCACAAGAATTCCTCAAGTAATTCTTCACTTTCAAAGTTGAAAGATCAGTTGGAGCTTGGAGGTAATTTTCAAAGTTGCATTTAGCACTTAAAGAAATCTATTCAGGCTACACTGTATCTAAATCATCCCAGGTCTGCAAGCAAGGACACGGCATCAGAAGTGTGCCGGGGCTAGACCAAGCCCTAGCCAAACACAGCTCATTCACGCAGACAAATACATACCGACAGGGTTTTGGGCAGCCTGCTCTTGAGATATTTTTGTGGTGACATTAACATAGGCAGGATGCTTTTTTTTTTTTTTTTTAAAAAAAAAAAAAAGGGAAGAAAGAAAAGAAAATTCCGATTCTGCAGACTTTAGAGGATTTTGTCACATGTATTTTTAAAGAACACATCGCCTGCATTCCAAGGATATGCCCCTGAGCTTGCTGCTTTTCCTTTTCTCTGCAATCAACCAAACTACCTGTTTAGCTTGAGATGCCTAGCTTGCCTACCTGAACACTCCTGAAGCCACCCCAAACTAATTATCGAAGTCCTGTCTTCCGTCACCTGAGTGAACTTGACAGATACTGTAAGGAAAAGTGAACTGCTGAAGACAGAGAAGTCAGCTGGAAAAACAGGATGAAGAGTTGAACAGCCAAATTCGAAAAAAAAAAAAAAGAGAAAAGAAAAGAAAAGATAAAGGGGGAGGCGGAGGAGGAAGAAAAAGGATTCCTTCTGAAAATGCACTGCTGCTGTGGCAATGTTCTCCTGCCATGGAAGCAACTGATTTGTCATGGAGCGTGGAATGCTGGACTGTCTGTCATCCAGGTGCTAATACTCGGCTAAAATAACTCATTGGGAACTGTCAGTAGGATGTTTACATAGGCCCCAATCTTTTCTTCATAGAAGGAAATTTTTTTACTGGAATTCATCTTCTTTTGATCTCACATTCAAAGCAACGGCAGCTTGATAGACATTCAAGTCTGAAAGCAAATCCAGACGCTGAAGATAAACCGCCAGAATATGACAGGCAGAAGCATCTAAAGCTTATAAAAACCAAGAGAACAGCATGTCGCCTGAGTATTACAATAGCAGAAATCAAGAGACATATTAGGTGGAACTGATCAGCCACAAAAACAGTTCAAAAGGCAGATCAGAGAAACAGAGGACGAGGCTAGGAGGGGGGAAAAAAAAAAAAAAAAGGGAAAGATCTGGTTTACTGCCTAACCTCCCTTCTGAGCCCGGCAGCTTTTAGATGCCTGCCTCTCCACTTTTAGAAGGGGTAGAGTATCCAATTCAAATGTTCCTGTCTAACTCAGCCAGTCTAGTTATAAACGCTGCAAATGACTTCCTAGCAATGCATTTCTAAGGCGCGAGGGAAAAAGACAGACCTTCACCTGTCTCAGTGTCCAGCATGCTACATTCTATTAGCAGCCCCTGCATCTGCTCTGTCATGTAGTTTCAAAAGGCACGCAGCCTGGGCGCCGTGCAAGTGGGTGGCAGGAAACCCAGTCCTCAACAGAAGAGCTCTAAGTGGTTCGAGACGGGGCTAGAGACTTCTGAGCAAGTCCGGTTCCCTAAAAATGGCTAATTACTAATGGAACACAAATGCTCCAGCCTCAGTCACACAGATAGATGAGTTCAGGGCGACGGACAGAAAACTGCTCAATACCTCCTCACTTTGAAGTCATCTAAGGCAATTTCATAAAGGAATTATTGCAAGAACTTTCTTAGAGGCACACAATTATTTCTTTTAAAAATAAGCCACTTATTCTAATTAAAGTCAGTGTGTCCAATGAAAAAGTAATTCTCCCAACAATTTTGTACTTAGAGCTGTTTGTTAATAAACACTGAATGTGAACAGGAAGCATCAGGTTAAAGGGCAAGGGAATTCCACATTATAATTTAGCCTGCAGTTACTCCTGACTGCAAACACCTCCTGGGAGCACAGAGCCAGATCATTCCTGCAGCACCCTCGGATTTTGAAAATCAGCCCCTCCCCCCATTTCTGCATAATAACCCAACAGTGCAATGTGGATTTAAAAATCTACTAACCAATTTTAAAAGCTGTAATCAGTTTAGGGTTTGCCTCATGCAAACAAGATTCCTGGGTAGCTAAGTTACACATGTGAAAAACAAACAAAACAAACAAACACAACACAAACCCTTCCGGATTCTGAGCCCATTTTGTAAAAGGCATCTTCGGTCACGCTTACATAGCTGTCTGATGTGCTAAGCTGATCATCTGTCTTTAAACTGTACTAGTTCAATATATGAAAGTTGCCACTACTCTTCTCCAAGCTAAAAAAATAAATTAAAAGTTGCTTTCAATACTTACTCCCGAAGTCTGCCAACTAAATATTCTACGTTGCTGTAATGGTTCCATTTACCCAGAACAGGGAGGTTTACCACGTAAAGCGGAATGCAAATTCCTTTATATATTATAAAATACATTCTTCCTCTGCGAAGAATGCTGTCACTCCCATGGTGAGACACGGAGGAGGAACGCTCCATTTCTCACAGCCATTAAAAGTCTTTTTAAAAAATCTGCCATGTAGGGGCTTCCCTGGTGGTGCAGTGGTTCAGAGTCCGCCTGCCGATGCAGGGTACGTGGGTTCATGCCCCGGTCTGGGAGGATCCCACATGCCGCGGAGCGGCTGGGCCCGTAAGCCATGGCCACTGGGCCTGCGCGTCCGGAGCCTGTGCTCCGCAACGGGAGAGGCCACAACAGTGAGAGGCCCGCGTACTGCGCACACACACACACACACACACACACACACACACACACAAAAACCTGCCATGTATAAAGACCTTCATTAGTATAATTAAATGACGGTTGGGGTGTTGTTTTTTCGATATAAACAACTTTTGATCTGTCATTTAAAAACCTCATAATAATATCATTAAAGAGCTACCATTTTTAAAAGAGAAATTGTCTGCTTAGGGCCATGGAAGAGTAGCCATGCTCTGGGTCGCTTCCCCTCTCTCCCTTTTAGACTTCTCCTGGACTTGAATGTCACCACAGACCTTGAATCCTTGAATGTGAAATGGCTTCACGCTAATTGCTCTAATTGCTTGAAGATGTGCAGGCAGGTGAAACCTGATCCCTGTGGCCATTGTAGACCAAGAACAACACTGGAATGTTTACACCGTAGTTTGATTTTAATAGACAGAAGGGCTGAGTTTCAGACAGCAAAAACACAGCTAATAGGTGACCCCTTTATGTAGTCCTCCTTTAAAAAAAAAAAAAAAAGACACACAACAAAAAACAATTTCATGTTCTAAAAGGCAGTGTCCTAAATGCCAAGGTTATTTGCTTGACTCTTGGAGTGAGTATGCAGTACGTGGCACCTGACATTTATACCCGAAACTCTACCCCGAACACATTTTTTTTTTTTTCTTTTTACCTTAAAACAAAAAAGCACTTTATATGTCAGTCACCTTACAAACAGATTAGGACTGTAGGTACTTCCAAGTAAGTGCCTTCATTTAAATTGTAAATTGAATATTTTCCACTACCACAAAACTCCTTGTCCCTTAAAGGAGAAGCCTTGTACCTCCTTGTTTATTCCTTTGGTTCTTCTGCTCCCCCCCTCCACCCCCATCCCCATTTATGGAATTCCTGACCCATGTACATTCCTGGATTGCACTTAAAGTTGAATCCAAACCCTCTGGTGTTGGTGCTTTAGACAAATATGCATCCTTTTGGTGCCTTTTTTCTTTGTAACCGTGTGGGACTGTGGTCTGCTTCTCATCTAGAGGGAAAGGCAGCCAGGGGAGTGGCTGACATAGTTATTCAATGACAGTGGCCATTCTCCCTGGATATTTTAATGAATTGAGATGGATACAGAGGTCTGACAATGGCTCCCCAGAGCCCTCTCTTAACAGAGCACAAATGTAACCAATGCTGGACAGGAAATACACTGCAGCAAGACCAAGAGAAAAAGACAACAGCACCTACAAGGTGTCATTAACAAAAGGAAACGCACGCAGGTTAGGGGTAGGCTTGGACAGGTGTTGAGATACACACATACATACAGGAATGTTTCATACAGAGCCAAGGAAACACTGGGAAACAGGAACTAAGAATTAAACACGTTTTACAGAATATCACAAAACAAAGAACTGATTTTAAGGTTAAGCTGGGCAATTAAAAGCAATAGCTACACCTTGTAAATAAGAACAGAGAAGTAGGGAACACCCCGCACAGCTGGAAGGCACTGTCTAATGGCTGCTCTCTAAGTTATGCTGTGTATCAACTTCTGATAATGAAATAAAAAAGGCGGAAGAAAGGGTGACGGGGAGTCCTTTTAAAGCTGTGAAAATGCTTTAGTTACATAAGCTAAGTAATAAATATAGGAGCTTCCACTGCCCAGACTATTTGTCCCCAAACGCTGAAAGACAAAATGATGAAACAAAAACAACTGGCTACAGAACAACCTTTCAAATCACAGCCGCCTGACACGCATTTAGAGACACTCATACCTTGTTTTCAAAAGTTACAATCTCCTGTTAAGAAGTAATGCTTCCTTCTCTGAAAAAGGAGGGGACAAGTAACCATTTATCCATTTAAAGATTAAGTATAAACTAGTCCAAGCCAGTGAGAGGAACGCGGAGGGAAAAAGTAAACAGGCCCTCACCCCCCTACCCCCAAAATAGTTCCCCTTTGAAAGCGCCATGCAGTCAGTGCCTGGTACCAAGGGCTGCCCCGTTCGTTGGAGGGGTCAGGAAAGCTATGCTAAACCGACAGGTTCCGTTTACAGCAGGCCAGAACTTTGTTTGGATATACTGGCCTTGCTCCCCGCCAGCTTAACAACAGATGGCTAGAAAACTTTCATTATGCTGCACAGGACTGAACTGCAAACAATCCAGGAAACTGTGAAAAGTTTAACTCCCTCGAAACCAATGTGCCAAACCAGGACCCGCCCGGAGGACTGTGGAAGTGATGGTTAAAAGAAGGGCGCTTGCTAACTGCCCAAGTCAACTCAGGCACCATTCCAGACGCCGGAAGAGCAGCGACCCGCCCAAGTCTTGAGTTTAACTGTTCAGAGCCCAGACCTTAAAAGGAGTTGTAGTGACGGTCCCTTCTTTTTTTCTTTCCCTAAAAATGTACTGTCAGACTTTCCCTCGCCTTGGGAGAAAGAAGATCTTCCTCCAGACAGTTCCCAAGCTCCCTTCCTGCTTTCCTTCCCTCTGGAAATCGGGAGGATGAGGCCAAATAGTCTCGTTCTAACACCCGGATTTAAATATGATTTATCCAAATCTGTCTATAATTTAAATATTCATTAAACTGATTCAATCACATGAACCCTAATATCTCCTAATGCTCCAAGACAGGTTATAAATGTACCTTCAAAGGTTTAATTCAATTGGCAGTCTGAGAGGTCTTATCACTGGAAATGTGTTATTTTCATATTATTCAAGAAATGAACAAATGCATTTTCCACAGATGTATTTGAGAAGCTAGCCTTTCCGGTTATTGAAAGAAAATTGTGTTTATGACTCCTTTAGCATAGTGTAAACTCATAAACGTCAACAGAGAGTACAAGGAAAGCTGTCAACTAAATATTGTTTCCTTCATGAGCTGTTCTTCCAAGTCAATTACGCCTTTCAACTTCTGGGGCATTGTATGATAAACTGGCAGTAAAAATCATTCACATTAATATACCATGGTGCCTTGCCTGCAAAAGGTAATTAAAGAAGTAAATGACTCATAAGAATAGACATATTAGCTGCAAAATGAAAGGCAACTGAGCTGCCACATAAAAATATGTACCATTAAGATATTGCATTTTCATATTCCTGTAATCAGCTTCAGTAGACTAATGCTTATTTAATCCAGTTCTGTGCTAAGTCCATCAACAACTGTTTTTCGCTGTTTTCTCCTTGACTGAACATTATGAGAGCAGGTTTGGAATAAATACTGCAATGAGATTTTTGCATCCTCAGTTGAAGAACAGGTTTTTTGTATTTTAAAATCTATTTTTCTCTCTCTGAGAAATACAAAGTTAAGAAAAATTACTGGTGGAGAAATATATATATTATATAAAAATATATAGTATATTATTATTATATAAAAATATATTTAGATACGTCTCCTAGATAGACATGTCTCTTTAAATGGCAGAACATTTCAGGGAAATAATATTTGGTTCCACATTCACTGTTTCTGACCCAGACCATTACCAGCACAGGGGATATGGTGTCAGGCCTTTACTTGCCAAATCCCTGCCGCCTTTTTGAAGTGCTCCCTTTTACTGATATTAACAATGTCTTGCATTAACACAAGCAGAAGGAAGGCAGTTCATCCTCCGGCAGACGTGGAAAGAGAAGGCAGGAAAGGAGGAGGGAGATGGCAGGTGGGGAGGCAGGAGAGGACCCCAGACTTGCCTAGTGGCCCCTGCGTTCTCTTCCTTCCAAACGGCTATCCACCTGACTGGATAGAATCTTCTGGAAGACACGCGACTGCCCCTCAAATTAGGTGCTCTAACTTTCCATTCTCTGGTCTCTGAACTGACATTTGGCTGTATTCTTCCCATCCTTCATTTCAGAGTTCCCTCGCCAGGCCAGCCAACCCACAGGAAAGCATCACCTAGGCGGTCTGAGCATTTTCACTCAAGTTGCTCACCTCCCCGCTTCTGAAACCTTGATCCTGACCAGTGAGATGAGTCCACCGTTTGCACTATTCATATTTCTTGGAACATTTAGATGCATCGAGTTTCCTGGAGGCTGAAGAAATTCCTGCTCTTGTTGTGGAAATTAGGGCTCTTTTCTTGATGACCAACGCGGGCCTAAGGCTTTGCCAATTCAGTTTGGGAGTTCTGGCTTTCAAAACTCTTGCAATGCCTCCGGTGTTAATGCCAGCAATGAAAATCGGCCTATAAAACATTCGGATACCTGTCTCCTATCATGGTTGCCGGCAATTCTCTCACTTTCAATAAAATCTAAAGGCATCTAGATGGGGTCCTCTAATTGATCAAAAAATCCAAGAGAGATTCCTGACCTCTGTTTTTTTTTTTTTTTTTTTTAAATCATAGGTTTTCAACAAAGGCAAAGTTCTAGATTTCTACACAAGTTGCACCTTCGCCCCTTCTCTCCTGTGAGTACAGAAATTTCCAGGGCTTTAAAACTCAACAGTAGCCAGCCGGGCCCTCAAGGACAGGCCAGGATGTGAGGATGGTCCTACAAGGACCCTCTCCCTGCTTGTTTATCTTTTTAACAGTTCTCAGAACTGCCGAGAGCCTCCTACATTTAGGCTGGATCTTTCCTTGTAATGTATTAGTGCGTCAACATTTGAGCACACATCACTTGGAACCACAATTAATGAGCTCTAGTCCTTTTCCTAATTAAGGAACAAAGGTTCCTGTGTGCACACACACATGGAAAGAGAAGAGAAGGCTTCTAATTGCTTCAAAATGGGATTTTTCATATTTAGAAACATAATGGCATCGGGAAAGAAGAGCATTTCCAACATCCTTTACAAATAAGGCTTTACAAAATACTGTTAGCTGTTCATAATACATCACTATCAAAAATGGAAAGTGATGAATACCATACACGTAACCTCTGTCTTCATATGAATTAACCTATAGGTACGAATACAATGATACAGGAATTAGTTCTTAAAAATACACTAAAAAAAAAAAAAAAAGAAAGGAAGAAAAAAAAAGGCCCCTCTCTGAAGAAAGGAAGGCGAGAAGGCAGCTCCTGGGGGCCTGATATTCCTCAGACCTTAGCAGATTAGGATTCAAACATGTAATTAAGAAAGATAACCCCAGTTTTTATAGTAATTAGGGGCTGTGGGAAATAGGATACTCTCTCTCGAAAGTGTTACAAATATACCACACTTCTAAATAACCTGCAATGCTTGGAAAGAAGACTCACTACCAAGGGCATAGCTGCTCTCAGTGAGGGAACAGTAAATGACAGACTGGCGTTCAAGTCCATTAGCTGCTACGTGAGAGCAGCGCGTTCACTAGCACGCGACCTGTGAAAAATCTTAGATCTCTTTAAATCTTTGAATTGGATTACTGCATTAATTCTTAAGAACTGCAATCCTTCAACCAAGTCAAATTACCCTCATTAACAGTGGAAAAACTGCCTCTGCAATAAGTTTAAGAAAAAAGATATTTATTACCTATAATCACTTTCAGATACTTCACCTAGAAATATGATGAATGTAGGCTAACAACTCTGAAAACGGTGGTATCCTGATTTCGCAGGTCACTTTCGGATTAAAAATAAAAATGAAAGTGTGTGCGTGGTGTTAAAATTTATTTTTAAATCTACAGGACATTTCCTTTTACTACAATAACGCTCTGATAAGAAGTGAATAGTCCCATTTGACAGGAGAGGAAACCGAGGGGCATGCGCAGAGATACTGCACCAGCTGTCCAAGCTCTCCCAGCTAATTTGGGGCAGGAGAGAGTCTCCTGGCCCTGTGTTCTGGGTTCAGACGACGGGAATTAAATCGGAAATCCAGACTTCCACTGCCACTGCAATGCAATGCATGGACTCCTCTAAATCACACTCAGGGAATTAAAAGACAGGAAAAATAAAAGAAAAGATAGGAGTGCAGGTTTGAGTGTAGAAACGATCCCCATGATAAACACAACAGGAGCTGGCTCTATGCTTCCATCACCACATTGGCTAATACTGTCTAACCTGCCTTGAGAATTCATCAAATAAGCGCTCTTACAGTGGTGAAAGAAAAAGAAATGTAAATTGATCTACTCTGCCCTTGTTGCTCCCTAAAACGGCCTCCTCAGAAACGTGATAAAAGCTTGACTGATTTTGAACAACTTTTGGTACTTTATGGCAAATGAGCTCTTTGAAGCCCCGCTGACTGCTATTCCTCCGCTCCAAGGATGTTACTGCTTTGGTTCTGTTACTTCCCCGCACAAGCTGGGGCAGGAGAGTCCTCTCCGTCAAAAAGAGGAGCAACTGGGAAGGGCCTGGGCAGAGGCAAGCCTGTGTTTATTGCAACACACGGTTTTTCCATCATGTATTAAGGAATGGGAAAAGGTGAACAAGGCAGACACGAGTTGCTTTTTTCTAAACTTGATAGTAACCAATACGTCTAAAGGGCCATAATAAAATGCTAACTGGTGTTCATAATAAAAACCCAGAGGAACTACTAAGGCTCTGGAGTGACTTCTGAATCACCATCAGAAAAAAAAAAAAAAAAAAAAGGTAGATACATTGTGCTTGGGATAGCTGCATGTGAAATAAATTATTTCAAACTAGGTAGTCCTTAGTATATTGATAACAAAAATCTCCAATGACCCTATATTCTACTGTAACCTTCTTTTTTTAAACAAATTCCAAACAACAGTTGTTAAGATGAGCACTTGAATTCCACGTCAGATACGCAGAGCGCGGCAAAGTCTAATAATGGAAACAGCACTTATTAAGCTCAGGGTGAGTCAGGCTTTTGCATTCACTGCCCTTCTATCCTTCCAATGACCTTTGAAGGTGTAAATTGTTCTGCTCATTTTACAGAGGAGGAAAACAAGGCTCAGGGAGGATAACTTGCCCAAGGTCAAGTGGCTTCTAAATGGGTCTATGACTGCATGGAGGTGAAGGTGAAGCTTAAGAGAAAATCAGAGAGAGGAGCTGCTCAAAGGAGGGCTGGGAGGAAAGAGGCCTCCGTCTGGGGGCATTAAAACTTTGCAGGAAACCGTGATCCAAACATCAGACGGTGTGTGATTTGCGCACTCCTTGCCCACCTCCTGCCCGGAGGCACTGCACGTTTCAAAGGCCAATATGGAAACTGTCCCTCTATGGTGCCACCGTTTGTAAAGCCTCCCCCATCTCTCTTTCAAGAGCTTTATGACGGTCAACTGGGTGCTTTTCAAACAATAAATGCCTTTAGCAGTGACCTCATGATTAACCTGGTTCACGACGCTAGCCACCTTTCTAAACAAATGTTATAGTTACTTTTTCCATAATACCTTCCATTGACACATCAATTAAAAACATAATTTTTGATGCCTCCTCTGTACCAAGCACAGTCTGGGCACTGGGCCTATGAAGGCACCCCTTCCAAGGCTTACGGCCTATGAGAAATAGACATAAGACATTGGCAATCCACAAAACTAGAAAGCCATCACAAAGGGAGCCTGAATAAAACAGCGACTTCACATACTTGTCATTCTTAACCTACAGGTAAGGCCATCAAGAAATCTGTCCATGAGGAGGTGATATCTAAGATGAGACCTGCAAGTAGAGAAGGAATCACATAGCCTAGAAGCAGAGAGAGAAAGTTCAAGGAGATGGACCACAGAGGCTGAGAAGAAAGTATCTGTTGAAACAACGCTAAAAAAAAGAGGAACTTACGAATAGCTGGTGACGGTGAATTGCCTTGTTCAACAATATTACGCCTACCTCATCCTTTTTCAATCCTTTTAAGACAAAAAAACTTGCACAGATTACGAATATGCTTTTAATCAAATGGCCTAATAAATACAAAATGCATCAGGTTGGCAAAAAGCATCACAGAATTTATGTAATTACTACTGAAAAATAAATAGCTTAGAGTTGGCCCTGGTTTCTGTCTTTACCTTTCTTAACACTGTTACGCATTGGCGGTAGGCAGAGAATTCTGGATGACCTCCCACTTTCCTACCCCTCGTTTCAGATATTCAAACACTAACCAAGGTATTAATGGGAAGGATTTTGCAGCTGCGATTATGATCCAAAATCAGCTGACCTTAGGATAGGGAGATAATCTGAGCAGGCCTGAAAGAATCACATGGACTTCGTATTTTGGAATTCATATTAAGAGTTTAGAGATCAGAGATGGAGAAAGTCAAACATTCAAGAGCACAAGAAAAGATCTGATGTACTACTGCTGGCATCAAGGCAGAGGAGGTCACATGGCCAGAAATGTGGGCAGCCTCTAGAAGCTGAGAGTGGCCCCTGGCTGACTGATGCCAGCAAGGAAATGAGGACCTCAGTCCTACAACCACAATGAACTGAATTCTACCAACAACCTAAGGGAGCTAAGAAGTAGATTATTCCCCAGAGCCTCCAGATAAGAACTCAGTCTGGGTGACACCTCTGATACTCTCAACCTTCTGATACTCTGAGCACAGAAGCCAGCAGCTCTGTGTCTGGACCTGTGACCTATGGAACCGTGAGCTAACAAATGGAGGTCTTAAGCTGCTACGTGTGTGGCAATGTGTTTACACAGCGACAGAAAACCTATATATGTAGAAAAGAGCTGAAATCACATTGCCTGTGTCTTAAGTATACCGAACAGTTTCTCTTACTCAATGAATAAGAGCTTAAATGGAAGAGAGGAAAGGAGAAGGGGAGAAGAACAGGAGGGAGGAGGGGAGGGGAAGGGAGTTTGCTTTCTAGTCCTGGAAGAACCAACATGGAGGACCAGGGCAGGTCACTCACTTCTCTCTGGGCCTCACCTTCCTCATCTGTGAAGAGGAGATGATAATAATGGGAAATGGTGAGAGGCATCTTTGGAGAATACACAGTTGAAAACACTTTGAAAGTTGTTAAAAGTACAAATTCAAGTTAGGTTTTATTTTTTTGTACTGCTTCTTTCCTGAGTCTTTTTGATTTTTAGCTTGCTTTTCCAATTATTCCAATTACCTAATAGTGATCAAGAAACAAATATGGAATCACCCTTGGCTGGAGAAGAAAAGGAACATCCCAAACCATTCTGGAGCTTCTTACAGTCCATGTGATGAGGGTGGAGATACCTTCCAGGAGAGAATCCAAGAGAGAATTGAAAAGAGGTCAGCCTGCGTCCCTGGTGAGGAAAACCAGGTCTTGCATTTTTTTCCCTCCATCAGTTCCACAGTCATTTGGAAGGTGGAATCAGAAGGCCTGGGTTCAAATGCCAGCGCCACTCCAGACCCCAATTTAACCACTCTGTTCTGAGTTTTTCACGGGTGTGAAAGGGAAGTAACACCACTATCTCCTAGGGTTGCCGTGAGGAGTAAGTGAAATAATACATAAACTGCTTCTTAAGGCAGTGTCTGGCACTTAGCATGCACCGTGTAACTGTTGTTGTTATTACAACTATTGCTATGGATTCCAGAATAGAAGCTACCTGTTTTTTCTTTTTTTTTCTTTTTTTTTTTTTTTTTTACAGAAAGTCTGTTCTCTCCCCGACGGAATCTGGAAAAATTTGTAAGATGGGGCTCGGTAAATATGTAAAAATATATAATAAGGATTTTACCACTAATGCCTTTCCATTGTACACTATAAACCCCATCTAATCTCTGGGGAAGAGGCGAGAAAACCCCTCCACAGTCATGGTTTTGCCACACAATTTTACGTTCACTCAAAGGGAAAACAGAGACTATCAAGGTTTTGAAACCATGACTTATTGCTTTTTACCAAGTAGTTTGGGCAAAGCCAGAAAAGAGGATTCACCTGCTGAAAGAGCAACAGGAGGAAAGGAATTTCAGCCAGAGGGTCAGAGGCCAGCGCAGCCAGGAAGAAAGGCCACAGTAAAACAAAATAAAGGCTGACTTTCACCTTTGAGTCCAGGGCACAGACTTCCTTCTCTTCCTCACTGCTCTAGTTGTCGCCTCTCTACCGGGCTGAGGAGTGAGCAGTGAGATCACCCTCCTAACACTCACAGCTGAGGGGGCAGGGCAGCTCCCAAAGCAGGCACTAGGGGCAACGCAGTGAGCGCCGTGACGGGGGCTTGCAAACGCTCAGGGGCGGGTGTGCAGAGGCGGCTCACTTAGAGCCAGTGCTGGGGTTCCCATGCCCGAGTAGCAAAGGATGCCTGGCAGCCAGGTGAGATGGGTGCACAGAAAGGAGTGGGGGAGATTCCCGGGCAGAGAGATGAGTGTGCCCACAGGCAGGAAGACCTAAGGGACCTCGGAGCGTTTGTGACCTGACAGGAGGGGCTAGAATGCCCAGAAGGAGCTGGCTGAATCACGAGCGAGAGGCTGGAACTTGCGGATCACAGGAAGAAGGTGGGACTTCGGTAAATTAAAAAGAAATAAACCTAACGGTAAAATTGACTCTTGAGCTGTGGGAGGTCTATAGTACTATGAATTTTAACACATGTATATACTCATATAATCACCACCATGATCAGGATACAGAACAGCTCCATCCCCCCCCAAACTTCCTTGTACTATCCCTTCATAGTCATAGCCTCCCTCCATCCCGAACCCTTGGCCACCACTGATCTGTTCTCAGTAACTGTAGCTTTGTCTTTTCAAACACATCATATAAATGGAATCACACAGTATGTAATCTTTTGAGTTGAGCTTCTTTTCCTCAACATAACATCTCTGAGATTCTTCTAAGTTGCTGGGTATATTAATAGTACATCTCTTATTATTCCTGGAGATTATTCTACTATCTGGAGGTACCAGGGTTTGTCTATCTATGCACCCAATGAAGGACAGTTGGGTTTATCCCCAGCATGGGGCTACCATACGTAAAGCTTCTACGACATTCATATACAGGTTCTTCTATAGACAAACGCCTTCCTTTCCTTAGGATAAATACCCAGGAGTGAGCACTGGGTCACATGGGAACTGTATATTTCATTTTTAAAAAACTCGACCCACTGGTTTTCAGAGTGGCTATCCCACTCGGCATTCCAATCAGCAATGCATGAGAGTTCATTCGTTCCATATCCTTGTCAGCACTTGATATTGCCTGATTTTAAAAATTTTAGCCATTTTAATAGGTGTGTAGTGGTAGCTCATCATGCCTTTTTTCCATTACCATAGTTATAATTTGCATTTCCCTAATGCTGCTGAACAACTTTTCATGCTCTCTGTAAATCTTCTTTGGTGAAATTTTTGTTCAAGTCTTTTGCCCATTTTTTAAATTGCTTTTTTCCTTACTACAGAATTTTAAGGACTCTTTATAATATCTTCTGCATGCCAGTCTCTGGTTGGAGATGTGATTTTAAAATATTTTCTCCTAGTTGAAAGGGAACCCGCCTACACTGTTGGTGAGAATGTAAATTGGTGCAGCCACTATGGAGAAGAGTATGGAGATTCCTTAAAAAGCTAAAAATAGACCTACCATATGATCCAGCAATCCCAAAGGACATATATCTGGAGAAAACCATACTCCAAAAGGATACATGCACCCCAATGTTCACTTCAGCACTATTTACAATAGCCAAGACATGGAAACAACCTAAATGTCCATCGACAGATGGACGGATAAAGAAGATGTGGCACATAGATACAATGGAATATTACTCAGCCATAAAAAAGAATGAAACAATGCCATCTGTAGCAACACGGATGCAACGAGAGATTATCACACTAAGTGAAGTAAGTCAGAGAAAGATAAAAATATCATACGATATCACCTATATGTGGAATCTAAAAAATGATACAAATGAACTTATTTACGAGACAGAAACAGACTCACAGACTTAGAAAAAAACTTATGGTTACCAAAGGGGAAAGGTGGGAGGGGGATAAGTTAGGAGGTTGGGATTAACATATACACACTACTGTATATAAAGGAGATAATCAACAAGGACCTACACAACAGGAGGGAACTCTACTCAATACTCTAATAACCTATATGGGAAAAGAATCTGAAAAAGATATAGATATAGATATACATATAACTAAATCACATGTCGCTGAAACTAACACTATAAATCAACTATATGCCAATATAAAATAAAAAATAAAAATCATGAAAACCTAAAAAAATAACAATAAAAATAAAATATTTTCTCCTAGTCGGTACCTTGTCTCTAATCAGGGATTATATTTGCAATCTAGAATGTTCCTTCGTACTATGTTAGGGAGGAAAGACAAGAAGGATTTTAGGGTGGGGACAATTTACTAAGAAATAAAAAATGCAGCCTGGAAGTAATGCACGGGCCCAATGTCTCCGGCACACAGGACGAGAACAGGGTGTTCTCATGGCATGGCAGGAACTCGTGCAAAGCAGCCCACTCAGGGCGATGCTTTGAATGTTGTGACTAATGATGGCACGTAAAGGTGATGTCTTCCTGTCCTCTGTTTTTAGTGCCACTGAACCATCCCAGGTAATAAATCAAAGAAGCCAGGGTGGCTACTTGTATGGCGAGATAAGGGAAATTAATTTCAATGCCCAAACATGGACCTCCTTATATTAAAAAATGACTTAGCAATCCTAGTCCTTTTCATGAGAATTGTCTCGGAAAACCAACACGTGGAAAACACACACGCAGGACTCATTCACCCTCTGTATTTTCAAGAGAAATACTGTTTTCTCCCAAGATTGGGAAGTCAAGGGGAAGAATCATTTATAAAATGAGGAGCAAAAAATTAGAACCGGTTGAGTAAAAAATGTCCATGGACCTTCAAGAAAGGGAGGAGTATAGTAATAAATCGCATGTTGTTACGTTCTTTCAATGTTTTGTTTTTTTTTTTTTAAAAAATACACCCTTCTCTATGCTTTGCAAACTACTGTAATTGTCTCATTTTCACCGAAATTCAAGACATTTTGAGTTTAAAAAGTGTAAAAATACAAATACTAGGACCGTGGGTGACAGTATATGAAACAATAGTGAGATTTCTAGGTGGAAACGTGGCTGGAACACAGAGTTAATACCTTGGCTGGATATTAAGAGGAAGACAACATGCAAGGAAAACCCAGAGACTTCCCTGAGCTCCCCAGGGACCGCCCCCCTTCCCCCGCCCGCCTGCACCTCTGAGCGCTGTGCTCAGAACAATGTAAAGCCATCCATCACCCGCGAGCTCCCTCCACTTGCTGGCGCCAAGTGAGCAGGGGTGCCACCTGTCCAGCTTTCCTTTGAACAGTCCCCCACACAAAGTCCCACGCTGCTCCAGGTTCAAAGTAGCATTTCATCTGGACGCCTGAATTGGCCAGCGTTTCCGCAGCAGCAGTAGTGCTCTGGCTCTAACTCCGACAAGTCTGCTTTGAACCTTGGTTCTTCTGACCAAATTCTGGGTCGGCTCCAAGTGGGCATTGCTGCCCTACCTCTCTCTCCTGGCTTCCCTTCTTGCCCCCTAAAAATCTCTTCTCCGTACGGTAGCCCGAGGGATCTTTTGAAAACGCGCATCAGTTCCTACTGATGGGATCCCCACTGCACTTAGCAAGAATAGATTCTAATTTAAGTCACCTCTGTATACCACAGGGGCTAAATAAACGTGTTGAGTAAATAACCGAATGTATAAGTGACCGTGCTAAGATACGGAGGTTCTTTTATGATCCTAGCCTTATCTGAATTTATTTTTAAAAATTTTTTTAAAAACGGAAATGTTCTTGTCATCTCAGAAGTAGGAATGCATTTCTGAGGAGAATAACAGAAACCTCAGGATCTATAAAAAGACAACTGATAAATAAAACTATATTAAAACTGAATATGGCTAAAATAGTACACCGAATTCAAAAGATCACCAAAACACTGGGTAAATATTTGCATATCACAGTTAACCTAGAAGAACCGGTCTAAGTTTTATGGTACATAAGAATCTCTATAAATCAATAAGGGAATAAATAAATCCAATAGAAAATTAGGCAAATAATATGAAAGACAATACAGATGTCTCAACATTAAAAAAAGTTGCTAATCTCACTCTTAAAGAAAACTTATATCTACTTCACTTGTTTTAATTTTTTCCCCTTTTATTTCTGAACCACGTGCCCAAGGATCAGCATAAAGCCTTGAGCGCCAGAGAAAAAATGAAGTATGTTCAGGCAAAATAATCTAGATGCAGCACTGTCTTCCTTCAATTGACATGTATTTGTTGCTTAAGTGACTACATGCACAAATCTCAGTTTCCTCACCTGTTAAATGGGAACAGTCATACCACTAACCTCATTTAGGTCAATCTGGTGAGAATACATGTAAAGGGCCAGACATAATTTCATCTACGCTATCTTTTATTATTACGTCAGGCACCAACCCACAGTGATCAGGCATTCTGCTAGAGCGAAACTAGCAGGAAGGCAGGGACGGGGAAAGAGCTAGAACGGAAAGGAGAAGGGAGTATATGTACAGTTCAGGGGGTAAAGATAAATTGCTGAGAGAGTTCAAAAGGCAGGCAAGTTCGTTTCCAGTTCAGGTTGTCAGAGATCTCCTAGAGACAGTGGTGTTTAAAACATACTTTGAAAGGAAGAGCCAATTTGGGTATGCCTCAGACAATTATACGCTTGGTCAATACGAGTTAAACGACATCTACTGGGCCAGGTACTGTGTCCGTCACCGAAGACAACAGTGGTGGAGAACAGAGATGGCCTCTACGCCCGAGGAATGTATAGTTAAATAGGAAACAGAGTTTAACTGTGTTTGAGAAGCAAAGCAATAATGAACCCAAAATTCAGGAGAAGGGTCACTTACGTGCATGGGCTCTCGGAAGAAATGCAAGTTACGAGTAATGGACCAAATCTTGGGTTGACTGGGTGTGAGGGTATTCATGGACGTTTACTATATTATGCTTTATAACTTATCAAGTATGTTGCATAACATGTTTAATAGCTTCTAAGGTGCGCTGTTTTTTTTTTCCCCTTTTCATTTTAACATCTCCAACATTGGGATGCCTCTTAAAAGAGAGAAGGTAAGAAAGCATTATGGATTAACTGACTTGGCCACATTTTTATATTATTACTAGTATATAAAATAAAGGTCTTATAAAAGATTCAATGAAATGTGGTATATTCTCTTTTATATGTCAAGTATTATATTTTTAAAAGACCATAACAAATGTTTTTATAAACTACACATTATGCCTTTGATCAGCTGGGTAAGCTGAGCGTTATTTGGAGCGCGATTTTAAAAGAGACATGGAAGTTCGTACTCTCAGGTACAGGCGGTAAATTCATATATGAGCTAGGCCTCCACTGAATTCAGTTCATGATGTAAAATCAGGTTCTGTTAAAACTGAAAGTATTATTGGGATTCTCCTTCTGTTTTCACCCAAATATGCAATCATTTCCTCCTCTCCTTTTTTTTTGGAGGGGGGGGAGAGGGAGGGTGGAGAGAAGGGAATGCAGTGAGATTGGAAATCATTTAGCTACGAAAGCAATCACGAGTATGTACTCAAATGACTATCAACATCCATAGCACTGGAAATGATTTAGTCCCTAACTAATTCAGGGATCCCAATCATCTTGATCCATGATCTAATTTTAAGAAATAACGTGGTTCCAGATAGTCAGAGGTGCCACATCTACTTGTATGTAAGCTTCAGCTTAGCAGCTTAATAGCAGGAAAGGATTTTTGCAAAACCACGACAAGTGGCTGATGCAGACTCTCTTATTTCTCAGACTATTTTTCCTTCCCTTCCCCTCCCCTCCCCCAAATTTCCAAAGGGAAGCCACAGACAGGCTCTGGTGTCAGATAAGGTGACATCAACAAGTACTGGGGAGGATGCTATTTGGATGGAGTGGGACAGCCCGGCAATGGCAGCGCACGTATCTCTATTTTCTTCTAAAGAGCAATTACGATTTAATATGGTAAAATTATATCATTAAACCTACTCAACTGGAATAAATTCTCCTTCTGATATGCATTTAGAAAAGCAGTGCATATTCCATCCCCAAAATATATCTATTACATTTTTGTGTCTACCCGCCACTTCTCTTTTTACCATGATACTTGAGATAAGTTTCAGACAGTCTGGCAGGAGGAGAAAAAAATACAACCACCCTGAAACTCGATACTTATCTTACTCATCGAGACCTTTTTGATCTCTCTGAGTGAAAATTAATCCTTAACTGTAAGTACATCCTCCAACTTCCCAAAGCACAAAATTTCTAACGTCTTGTTGCATTTTCTACAAGGACCATTACTTATTACTATTATTATAGCTTCCCCTCTTTGTGCAAAAACCACTGTAATTTAAATTAATGAGTTAAGTTTACACTCAAATGAAGAGCTGTCACATGCTTATTTTCCAGTTACGAGTCTTTACCGCAAGCAGATTAGATGTATCATTTGTAAAAGAGTTTTCCTCTAGCTCAACGTTGAGAACTTGGCGTGGCGGTGTTGCTGACACCCACAGAGACCCTGTTTTCCTCTCTTTGTATTTCCTGGGATATGGTCCTCTGAAGCTAGCTGCATTGCTTCCATCTTTTCAACCGCAGCTTTTGGGAGTTTTCCTGCATTCTGAATTACGTGGGATATTGAAGAGAGACGAGGCAGGCATGATGGGGGGTCAAGAGCGGGCTCCAAGGCTTAAAATCACTGACAGTGTTTCAGCTGTTTGCCTTGCTGGCTAAGAGCACAGACTTTGGCAGGTCCATGTGTGTTCAAATCCCTGCTGAATCATCTGTTACTGTGTACCGCTGGACAAGTTATTTAACTTATTCGAGTCTCAGTATCCTCAACTGTCAAATGGGAATATTACTTAGGAAACAAATTTGGATGTGGGATTAACTAATATATCCAAGCCCTCGCAAGGTACATGCCGTAAGTGGACATTCTTAATGCTGTGTTTCATTGCCTTCCTTTTGTTAAGCCTCTAACTCCGACCAATAGAAATTAAACTGGCAGCTATTAGAGCATGCGTCAGAATTCAGAACATTGTAGGAAGGTTGCTTAGTTCAAGGTGGAAACAACGTTGGGTGGCGGGAGGGTTGTGGGTAAGGGGAACAGGCCAAGGAGTTTCTGAATTCCGCTCATCTCTGCCCACCCACCCAAAGACTGAAAGGCCACTAAGTCTGTCCCCTCCCGCTTTCATATGAAGGGGGCTGTAAAAGGCAACCACCGAGAAGAAGACACAAACGCAGATTTTAAGGGCAGTGACACAGCCACCAATGCCCTGGAAAGAAATACACAGGCGTAAAGCCCAGTAGTCCAACAAAATGAATTCCCATTAGTGTATTTCCAGAAGGGGATGTACGCCTATACAGTCTTATTTTTCGGACAGAGCTAATGAAACAGACTTACTTTGGGGTCATATCTCGTACGGGAAGACGGCCAATAGAATTATGACATTTAAACCCAGCAGGTGGAAATGCGAAAAAGAGGGAATATACGTACACATATGGCTGATTCACTTTGCTGTACAGCAGAAACTGACACAGCAGTGTAAAGTAACTATACGCCAATTAGAAAACAAAACAAAACAAAACAAAACGAAATGAAACACCCAGCAGGCACCTTAGAGAGCCTGCCAATCCCAGGACCTACGTTTCTCACCTATTTCACAGACGAGGAACTTGAGGTCCGAAGAAGTGGGTGAGGGCCCAAGAAGAGAATTATTAGTCAAGTCGGTCCTAGAACTGTCCAGGATACTCTTCTTACTACTGCGTCACTCTGACTCTCTTTCCGCAGGTGAGCGGGTTGCTTCGCAACAAACCACGCTCTCCTCCACGGCTCCGGTCCCACTGACAGTGGGACCTCACACATGCCAGCCCGAAGGCACATGCTTCCAGCAACCCCATGGAAACAAAGTAACTCTACCCTTCTGTTTCTGTGTCCCTGTGATCTTCAAACAGGAGACACCAAACCCACTAACACTTTTGACAAGTAATCACCACATGCCGAGCTCTACTGAAAGCTGAGTATTTCATGTGTCATCACGAAGTGCTAGGAAGTACCATTCCCCACCGTGTACAGATGGGGAAAGTGAGGCACAGAGAGGCTAAAGAACCTTTTACAATCCCATCCCTAGGAAACGGCAGAGGCGGGCTCTGATCGTAGGGCTGCCAAGCCCACGTGCTCCTAGATACTGCTTTTCTGCTGTCCTCCACACACTCCTGTACCACGGCAATCCCACAGTTCATTTACTCCTGCCTCCTTCTCCCTTTCCCTCCAGGAAGCTGAAGGACAAGCATTCGTAACAGTGTCTAAGACGCCCCTTGTAAAGACAGCCTCCCCATCAGTGTGGGCAGGACCTGTGGGTATGAGGGATGATCGCTCCCTTGATTGGGCTGTAGGGCAAAAGGGTTCTGTAGATGTAATGAAAGTCCCTCATCAGTTAACTCTGACATCATCAGGAGAGCTTCCTTTGTGGGCATGGCCTAATCAGGGGAGCTCTTTAAAAGAAGGACCTGAGGACAAAGAGATTCTTCTGCTGGCCTGGAAGAGGCAAGCTGCCATGCTGTGGGGGGGGGGGGGGCCACAAGGCAGGGAACGGTGGGTGGACTTTAGAAGCTCAAGGCCTCAGTCCTACAACTGCAATGAATTGAATTCTCTGAATTCCAGACAACCAGTGATCTTGTAAGAGGACCCTGAGCCTCAGAGGACATTAGGCCCTGCTGATATCTTCATCACAGATGTGTGAGACGCTGAGCAGAGCACCCAGTTAAGCTAGGTCTGGACGGGCGGAAGCTGTGAGATAATGAATACATGTAGTTTTAAGCTACTAAGTTCATGGTGTTTTGTTACACAGCAATACAAAACTAATACACACACACACGCACACACACACGCACGCACGCCATCTCTCAGAGAAGATGACAGGGTTCCACAAGAACCAGGCTGAGCAATGCTCGGGACCACCTTGTTGAGGCAGCCCCGGGCATGTGGTGGGGACAGCAGTGGCTGTGAAAGACACACCAGCTCCTGCACCCCAGCTCTGGAACTTCCTAGTTCTATGGCCTCGAGGAAGTAACTCAATTCTCTGAGACTCTGTTTCCTCATCTGAAAAATGGGCAGGACACTAGTACCTACCGCACAGAACCATCCAGATATTAAATGAGAGAACGCACAGAAAGTATTTCACCAAGTGCCCGGCGTGTTATCGATAATGATACGTGTTAACTTTGGCAAGTATTCAAACACACAGTCCTGTTCACTGGGCCTCAGCTCCATCTGCACAACAAGGAGGGTGCCGTGGAAAGACTCTGAGCTTCCTTCGTGGTGCTGACGTACTTGCAGGCTTTGTCTAACAACTCAGCAAGGCCCTGGCAAGCTGCCCCTCCCCCTCCCTTCCCACCTGCCAGGAGCGGCGGCATTCCCAGGTAATCGCCTCCCCAGTCCCCTGCCGGCCCACCTAACACCAGAATGCTGAACTTCGTGCCAGAGTGTTTACAACTGGAGTCACTAGTCAGATAAGCACATCCTGCTTTCTGTTTAACAACCAGTTAAAGGCACAGAGGTGTACCTGGCAATTGCGGTGCATTCGCTGAAGGTGCCTGCCACGCACCTGTGGATCCCAACCCACCGAGCTCCTCCAGGCCTCTCCAGACCAGAGCTCAGACCAGCGAACGCGCCGGCAGGATGGGGAGAAGTAGTTAAGTCAGTAGAAGGTTGTCACTGCAGAGTCTTATTTCAGCTCTCCTCAATCCAAACTTTTATTTTGAATTAAATAATCTCCAGGGACTTTTCCAAGTCTGCACATATTTCTCCCGAACGATTCCAGCCCCTGCACCAAGCACATAAGCACATCTCAACTTTCCAAATGAGTTGGAGGCTCTGAGCTTTGATCACGGCCTACCCACCCCCCATCATCCCCAGCCCACCCCGGGATCAGAATCTTACTTGAAAAGAAAATACTACGCCACCGTCTTCTAATCCTCTTGTTTAAACAACGGGAGAACAAAGAAAGATACACATCGTGGAATGACCAGGTCCTGTCTGCTGGGGCCTAGGTGTGTCACGTTCAGGTAAAGAGGAGGATTCCAGCATCGTGGAGGTAAAACCACTCAGAGCTCCGCTCTGATGAAAGGTAACTATCTAAGAGACAATCATACACGATGAGAGGGCACATCCACATCCCAGGTCAGACGATTCAATGGAATGAATGACAGTAATTTGCACGTATTAGATGCTTAGCTTTCTAAAGGTGTGTTTTCAGAAGCCCCGCAATAAACATTAATAAATAACATTTATGGAGTCCCTACTGAATACATGTGGGACACAGCATACTAGGTGCTGTAACGACTGTGTACATCTGAGATAAGGCCCTCAAGAACAAAAGATTCATCACAGTCTAGATACCATGCAATCTACCTACCCCCCCCCCCCACCCCGTATAATTCCACCTTGGAATTGCTTAAGCCCGCCTCAGACTGTAATGGGCCTGGGAATCCATGGGTTCTTTGAGGAAAGCTCTAAACCCACGATATATTTAAGCCCGCTGTACCAACTAGGAAAAACACGCTAAGGGAGAAAAGTTTTAGGTGCCTGCTCTAAAATCATAAGAGTAGGTGTCCATGGAAAGCATATTTCCCGTGAGCATTCGTTTGCTCCGGGTTCTTTTGTTCTGTCCTCTATTCACTTGGTGGACAATACTGGGTAGAAACAAAGACTGTGGCCCTGGAGTCAGACCTCCTGGGCTCAGTGGCCGGTTGACCCCGTGCCAGCTGTGTGACCTTGGGCAAGTCACGTCACCTGGCTGTGCCTCAGTGTGGCATCTATTACATGGAGACAATAAAAGGACTTTCCTTCAGGGGTTGTTTTGAGGATCAAGTAAAACAATTTCTGGAAAGCACACGGGCTGGCGTGTAGCTCTCAGGGAACATTAGCTATCACAATTCCATTACTAGGAGCTGGCAGACATACCGTAACTGGCGCCAAGGGGTGGGTTTTCTTGTTGTTTTCTGGTTTTTTTATTTGCAATAAAATTTCAAAAGAGAGACTTTGATTTTGTTAACTTGGGGAAAATACAATTATTCAATTATACTTGCAAAAGTCTCCTAACATTACTAGAAGATCACTGCATTATCCCACGCCGAACCACAGTGAGTTTAGATGGGTATTCTTCCGTGTACACAGCTGAGCCACCTGAGATTCAGAGGGTTCCACAGGCTGGCATACAGGCCGCAAAGAGAGAGTTGGGATTGAAACTCAGGTCTATGTGAGTCCAAAGCCCATGCCTTTATCGTGACATGTGTTCTTAAAGGTAAGCCTCAGCATGAGAAGGAAACATACCTGGAAAGTCCAGATAAACTCAAGCAGTGCTTGGGTTCAGTTTGAAATGCAATCTTACGCTGAAACGTCTAGTATAGAACTGTCCAAGAGAAACAGAACGCGAGCCACATACATCATTTTAAGTTTTCTAGTAGCCACACTGAAAAAGTAAAATAAAACAGGCGGATTTAGTAACGTTAAATATATTTAACCCTTATTTCTAAAATACTATCACTTCCACAGGAAATCCACATAAACCTCTCAATGAGATATATTTTGCATTTTAAAAAAAATACTAAGACTTTCAAATCTGGAGTGTGTTGTCCACGTACAGTCCATCTCACTTCACATGCTCAACGGCCACATGGGACCGGGGGCCGCCAGGCTGAACAGCACAGCCCTCAGAGCTCCCTGCAATGACAGCTCATGCCAAACAATACGGAAAGAAATCACTGGTGCCGCTAAGTCTTCACCTGGCAGACCTGGGCTTTAGGGGGGACTCGAGCCATCGCCTCATTTTCTCAACTACAATTTAACACTCAGGTTCTCAGCTGCAAAGACTCGATATTCTCACCTCTAGCGCAGAAGCTTCCGGCCGCATGCAGGGTGGTACAGTCTGCCCAACTCCAGGCACGCATTCTTTCCTGATGTCAGGGAAATGCACGTGTGAAACAGAAGTGACACAGATACATAGCCCCGCCAAGCAGGTAACTATGAAGCAAATGGGTGATTTTTTTTTTTTCCCCCTGGACTTGTGGACAATCCATGAAAACAAGTCCTGATTTGCTAAATAAAAATAGCTTGGCCATGAGTTCCTTTGGTGAGGTGAGGCTCAGCAGGGGTGCTCACTGATTCGCGGGCTGACAGCCATCTCTTCTGCAGGAGGCACACGGCCAGAGATGAACATTTCACCGCGAGAGCGACCGGGAGGACTGCTGAACGACTGAGTGATCTTGGAGAGCAAAGCATAGCAAGGAAAAAGGGAAGCAGCTCCAGAAAAAATGAGGAGTTTCAAGAGAAGGCCGAATGGATAGTGGGATCCTATTGTCCAAGGCTGTGGAAGGGACGGATGGGTCTCCTTCCTTCCCCTTTCCCTCTGCCCTTTCTCCATCCCTTTCTTCCTTCATTCACACAGCGCCTCCTAAGGGTCCAGCACTGGGCACAGAAAGGAAAAAACACAGCTTCAAAGGCCTTAGGGTGGCCAAGTCCATCATCTACCACCATCCAGTGGGGTTGGTGCTTCAGGAAGGGGTGCAATGAGTAGGAGGAAAAGAAGCCAACTGAGCCTGGGGAAAAAGAACAAGGAAAGAGGGCGAATTCAAGGCGATTTCAGGGAAGGAGGCTAGCGTGTGCAAAGACACGGAATGTCCGGGGAGCTGCTGGGAATCTGGCCTTGTCCTGGTAGAGGGGAAAATGCAGGATAAGCTCTCATGTCATGAGCAGAGGCCAAAGCATAACTAGTAATTTAATACCATTCAAAGAAATTTGATTTTAGGGGCCTCCAGCCTAGTTGAACATCTAGAATTTATGAAATGGGCCAAGAGGGAGGCAGAGTCTGTATGATGTTGATATGCTTCTCTGTACAGCAAGGAGGTCGGGAAGGACAGAAAGGAGGGCGGGCCTCCTGAGGTGCTCACGTCAGCGCAGCTGGGCAAAGACTGGTCTCGGCTGCCACACTGGGCCAGGGAGAGGTTCGGAAGGGCAGGGACACGTGGATGTCTTGACCATGAGCTGACTGGGCAAAAGCCAGCTTCAAGGCCTAGAAAGAAGAAAGACCGCCTGGTCTGGGGTGGGATGAGAAGAGCACAAAACTGTAGATGAGCATACACTTCCAGTGCACAGGGACAGATCAGAGGATGCCATCTTTGGTTAATGAGACCAAATGGCTTCAGGCCTGGATCTGACTCTGGTTTGCTGAGCACTCAGAAGAATGTTAGAAAATCAACTAAAGAGGTATAGATTTTCAAATTAGTTTTGGAGTGTTGGAACATAAGCCAAAAAGGTTGCTGAGAAGATGGGGATAGGCAATAGTGTAACACAGAAAGGACTTAACAATCCTGAATGCCTCCAAATTCCAAGTACCTTTAGAAAAAAACAGTCCTCTGGCCTCAGGAACAAAATAATATCAAAATATTAAAAAAATAAGGCAGCATGAAAAAGGTGACCCCCTGAAATAGATGGCTCTTAAATACAAATAGACATACTACCCACTCACCTATACCCCAAACGGGTAGAAATCAAGCCAGATCATTGCATCTGAACATGGTAGTTAAGGGTTAAAGTTGAAAAGACTTCTGAGAGTTTTGAACACATCCTTTAAGCTATTCATTCAAAAGGAGAGGAAACAAATACCAGCAACATTAAGGGTACTACTATTAAGCAGTGTCACACAGCAAACCAGTGGAATTATGAAGACAAGAACTGAAATTTTCTAGTACCCAGTTGTCCCTTCATTCCTGCCTTCCGTCAAGAGATGACTGCTAGCTACATGCTGGTGATGCAAAGGTGGGTTAGGAAGACAGACAAATTCCCTGTCCTCACGAAGCTTCCGTTATAAAGTAGGAAGCGGATAATCAGATAGTAGAGAAATGAATAAAAGTGACTGCAGGGCCTGAGCTTGCTAGGAAGACTTAAAAGTGAGTGATCCGTTAGAGAATGCACAGGGAAGACAAGTTCAGGTGAACTCAGGGGGTCCCCTGGACTGCTCCTTCTGAGCCATTCACACCAACACGTGTGTGAACAGCTTAAACACTGAGCGGCGACCCTGGGCTGCTTCGTGATCAACGCACGTGCCCCTTCCACTGCCCCCCACACACTCTGAACCACAGCTGCTCATACACAGTACAGGCAATGGAGAAGCAGTCTTTCTACAAAATAATACCATACAAATAGTATAAGGGGAAAATGAACTAAAAGATACAGAGAGCAGATCGGTGGTTACCAGAGATGGGAGGTGCGGTGGGCAAAATGGGTGAAGGAGGTCGAAAGATATAAACTTCCCGTTTTAAAATAAGTAAGTTCTGGGGACGTAACGTAGAACATGGCGACTATAGTTAATAATACTCTACTATATATTTGAAAGTTGCTGAGAGAGCAGATCTTCAAAGTACTCACCACTAGGGAAAAAAAATCTATAACTATGTGAGGTGATGGATGTTAACTAGACTTTCTGTGATGATCATTTTGTAATATACACAAATATCGAATCATGTTGTGCGACTGAAACTAATTTAATGTCATATGCCAATTATATCTCAATAAAAGATAATTAAAAATAAACAAATAAGAGAATCAAATATAGAAAGGACTCCCAAACTAAAATACAGATAAACACAGGATTGCAAAAGAAAGTCATTGGGCCTCTGAATTTTTCTGTCAGCCCGTAGGCCACACTCCAAAAAAAAAAAACACGTAAAATTGTTATCACAAATCCAAATATGTTAAGCCGCGAAAGGTTACCGCGCATATAGAAACAAACAGGTGAAGTGTACTCATAAACATTAAAAGTCTACTGGATGCATCAAAAGCACCAGCGGAAACTGGGAACAAGATATAAAGGATCTCCTTTCTGATGCCATGTTTTTAGAAAACCGTTAAAAGGTTGGAGGAAATCCAGAGAAGGGCAAGTAAAATGATTAAGAGGATGGAAAATGGAAGCTCCAGGGAAAGGTTAAAAGGGTTGTGATGGTTTAGCCTGAAAAAGAGAAGGCTAAGGGCAACTTAAGTAACTGCCTTCAAGTCTATGACGGGTTTTTATAAAGGAGTTGCCTACAAGTTATCTTCTCTAACCAGAGAGGACAGAGGAAATTGTCTTAAACTGTGGCAGGAGAGAGCAAATGTATTTGGTGAAACACAGGAGTGAGTTCTTTTTTTTTTTTCGCCACGCCACACGGCATGCGGGATCTTAGTTCCCTATCCAGGGATTGAACCCGTGCCCCTGCGGTGGAAGTGGTGTGGAGTCTTAACCACTGGACCACCAGGGAAGTCCCAGGAGTGAGTTCTTGACTGGACCTGGCTACGTTGGGGAATGCTGCAGGAGAGAAATTCTGCAGAGAGCTTTTCACCCAAACAACCCATTTGCCTTGACTATATAAAGGTCTTAATTAGGGCCACGGAGGTGGAGTTGAGACCAAGGACCTTCAGTAGTCCTCTTTTATGATATTTCAACTGTTGGTTCATAAATGTGATAAGGCTTTACTAATATTCCATTGCCCACCCCGTTGGGGGGTTGAAAAAAAAGCAAGATCTAGCAAGGTCCCCTGGATGGGCTCACAAGTGACATTATTTATAACACAATAAATGACAGTAAACATAAGCAAGAGCAAAGGAGCCCTAATTAATACCATGATGCTCAGACGGGACATTAGCCCAAGCGGAAGACGCTCTCAGGTCCCATTCTGCTAAATTACAGATCGATGGTAGAACTGCCGAGGGCGCGTCCTAAATTCAAGCTGAATTCCGGGATTCTCTTCACTTCCTTCCAGAAGATGCCTTTATGGCAGAAGGCTCAAGAACCAATGAAAAGGGTCATTTCACAACATCTCTGCTGTGTCCCCAATCATCCAAAGGGCCGAAGGCAGCTTCAATTCCCACTGCACTATGGTGTGCTTGCCACCCGGCTGGTTTTCAATTGACGCCGCCGTGTCTGTGGGGGTTTTTTTTTTCCCACGTTGGGCCTACTGGGGTTTTGTGAAAAACTGCAACTCCACATCAGGGTGTTGGTCTTTGCTTGGGATGTGACGAAAAGTAGGGGATGATTTCCACTCCTAGGGAAGAGTGGGCTCAACTCTACAAACCAAGTAAAATTTAAGCTAAGGAGGAGGAGGTCAGACACTGGGGAAACATCCAGCCACTGGGCCATCTGTATCTGCAGTCCCGAAAAGCAATCCCAAAGAGCAAGTTCTGATGCTCTTGTGAAAACTAAGTGCTGAACCTTTGTTGGCATTACGTGAAAAATAGATATTTTCCCTTCAATTCCATAGGGTTCTAGAAAGGTACTGTTCTAAATGGTAGCCGCGAGCTACATGTGGCTAATTAAATTCAAAGTAATTGCAATTAATTGAAATTAAAAATTCAGTTCCTCAGTTGCACTAAGCACATTTCAAGCGCCCGACAGCTATACTGGCCACTGCGAGGAAGAACACAGATAAATGAACATTTTCACCATTGCAGAACATTCTATTGGGCAGCTCTGTTCTAGGATACAAGGGGCTGAATGAAAGAGGCTTGAGAAATCAGACAAGCAATTTCACAGATGTGGAAACTAAGGCCCCCATAGAGAATGTGACTTGTCCAAATAGTTAACAGTCATCTCCCCCCCGAACCCCAGGCCAATGCAGCTGGGACTAGAGAGGTCACGTGTCACTGAGTCATGGGGACCTTGGGGAAGGAAGACAAGAGAGGGAGGTGACTAAGCTTCAGAAATGTGACAGGTTGAAAACAGCAGGGTGTAAAGATGGTCCAGGTGGAAGATGAAGCGTAAGCAGAGGGAAACATCACTCTTTTATGTGGGCTTCTGAGTCAAGCTCGGCTGACATTTGAGAAAGGTCTAAGAAAACACAGAATAAGAAAGGAAGGGGAAAATGAGGCCTGTTTCAGTTATTTATTGCTCTGTAGCAAACCACTATAAAACTCAGGAGGCTTAAGATAACATTTTTTTCTACAATTCTGGGGATTGGCTGGGTTCAGCTGGGTGGTTCTTCTTCGGCGGGGAGTTCGGGGGGTCACTTGTGCAACTGCATTCAGCTAGGAGCTCATCGGGCCCTCCAAGATGTGGGTATCTCAGTTCTCTTCCCCCAAAAGTAGTCTCCCACCATCCAGCAGTCTAGCCTGAGCACCCCGACACGGCAAGTGTGTCCCAAGAGAACTAAGGAGGAAGCTGCCAAGCCTGGAACTGGCACAACGTCACTTCCGCTGCATTTTATTGGCCAAAGCAAGTGAAAAGGATGCTCAAAGTAAACGTGAGAGGGACGGAGACTTCATCTCTTGATGACAAGAGCGGCAAAGAACACGTGTGGCTCTATCACGTTCCCTACATAACAAGCTAAGGAGTTTATACTCAATTTCATAGGAAATTAGGAAGCAACAGATTAAGGCGATCAGAGTCGTGCTTTAGGGAGAAAAATCAAGTTTGATGAGTGCAGCTGACAAGGGCAGTGGCTAGAGATACCTCTTAGTGGTTAGGATAGTTTTAGTATGACTTAAAAAATAGCATCTGACTTCATAGGAGGGGATGGGAAGGCTGTAAGAATTACTTCATAGCTATTAAAAATCTACAATTATGAGCACCTATAATTGAAGGCACTGGAGAGAAACTGAGTCAACATTTCAGATCAGAGACACGAAAAAAAAATGATGCATGATTTACCCCGATGGGAAAAGCTTGTTAAGTAAAGACAAGTTATAATTCTGGACCAATTTAGAAAAATCCCTACCTGCAGTTTATGTTTAGATTGAAAAAGACTGACAGCCACAGGCCCATCCAAGGAGACGCTAAATAGTCAGTCAAATATACTTTAAGTGCTTTTTAAACCTGGTTTCAATCATTACTTATGAAATTTAAAAAATTCTGCTGAACAGGTAGCTCTCCTGAATTAGAAAGTTAAACAACATTTACCATCAGCAAGCCATTATTTGGAAAAGCTGAAACCGTATACTAAATTATAGGGTATAAGAGATACTCAGCTAACTGAAATCTGGCCAAAATATTAGGACAAATGCAACTAAATACTAGCCTGGAATTCTGATTAACCATTTCTTCCCACAGCCTTTGTCTTTATACCTCTTTCAAAATAAGCATTATCAATATGATCTTTTCAGAAGTTCTATTCTAACTGAAGGAGGAGCCATTAAGATGTCTCACATTAAGATCGTTGAGATTTTTGGAATAACTGTCCATTCTGGTTAGATTTACTGAGTGCGTATTACATGCCAAGTGCAGAGATGGAGCGAAAGAATGTGAGAGAGTCGCCATCTTGTTGGATGTACATTCACAGAAATTTAAGCAAAAGACAAAGTATAAGCACATCTATCTAGGATAATTTCAGCGAATGATACATGTTGTGATGAAAATCCAACGGGGAGTTCGGATGGTGACATGCGTATGCAGGAACTACTTGAGACGGAAGAGCCTTCCCTAAGTTCTCAAACTGTCAGATGGAAATGAAAGGGCCACGTGTTTTGGCATCTGCAAGCTTTATCTGATCCATTCGTTTCTTAATTCCTTTCTTTGCTGAGGTCTCTTCCGAGCTCTTAAAAAAAAAAAAAAGTCATTTCTCACGTACACACGGCTATATTTAAAATGGATAACCAACAAGGACCTACTGTATAGCACAGGAAACTCTGCTCAATATTATGTAACAACCTAAATGGGAAAAGAATTTGAAAAAGGACAGATACATGTATATGTATAACTGAATCACTTTGCTGGATACCTGCAACTAACACAACATTGTTAATCAACTATTCTCCATTGTAAAATAAAAACTGGGAAAAAAAGTCATTTCAAAGTTTTGAAGCTATTTTACAAAGCTTAGGAAATAAGCAATTTCTAAGCCATCCACTGCTACTTACAATAGATGGAAAAGAACCCCCGAAGCTTCCTGTAGATAACAGTGCCCCTTTATCTACTCAGGTTAATCAATCAGAATCCCGAGTTGAATATGGTATGAGACTTTGTTTACTAATATTCTAGTTACAGGATACTTCACTTTGGGGTAGATCCCTCCCTGATTATTTTTCACATTTCCTAAAATTTTCCTGGTAGCGTTTATCATTCCAGTTAACTACGGCCATCATTCTTCCAAGCCCCATCAATCCGTCTTTCCTTGTTAGAAGACGTATCAATGCAACGGAAAGAAACAGAAAGAAAAGCAAGTTGGTGGCCCGTCTACATGGTGCTTTTTATGATCAAACACACCAACAAATACAAACTCAAAAAAATAATACTTTCTGAGTTAAAGGACTTTGGATGTACATAAGTTTGGCTTCAATGAAAACAATGTGCTTGAGTAACAGTTAAATGAGTAGATATCCTTCCAGAATGTTTTTTTGTTCCAGGCACACCCAGGGTCTGTCTTTAACAGGCCCTGATACTTCAATGAAAAATGGAGGTGCCAATGATTTGTAGGCTAAATTAATGTTAAATACTTCAAAGCCCTGGACAAATAAGTCGGCAGCAAAAATTTTATGAGTTCACTTCCTTCAAGGGAACTTGCAGAGCGGGATTTTATTGCTGTGAATTTCTAGTCACCCTTTCTACCCCTCAGCATCTGTTTGAAATATGTAGTAGACAATTGCTTTTTTGGCTGTGACTCAGGTGGTTGAAACACAGGACAAACAGACTACTGTACATAAGCTTTCCTCTAGCAATGAGCATTTTAATGAATTCTTCTGCATAGCAAACGTGGTGGCTGTTTAGATCCCAACCTCCGCAGCACTGTCAAGGAGTCTGACTGGTTACAGACTCCGGTGGCCAAGCATGGGGTGATCATCTTAAAACGTGTCTCCTCTCTAGGTTTCCTCACATTTCAGGAGAAGTGGGAAAAACACGAATAACAGTGAAATCCTGCGCTGTTTCCTTCATCATTCGTATGTGTAAAATTCCAAGTTAAATACTAACTTTGAGCTTTCTACATAAATATGAGCGTTCTACAGAGGCTAGCCAAAACAAACAGGTCCCACGGTTTGGAGCAGCAGAATTTTCATAGAAGCCACACACTTGCCCATTTTTCACCAGTTCTTCAAATTCTCTCCCAAGACAATAGAAATGTTCTAGCGGCGGCCCACAGATAGCAGTGAGAAAGGGCTCTCTCTTCCTCACCATGGCGACTGGGGGAGGATCAAGGGCCTGATGTCTGACCGTCAAACGTTGAGTCTGTTTGTAAAATTCCACACAGACCAAGGCGCGCTCCCATCCCGTCAGACCCACCCCCAATAAATCTATAGGCCTGGCTCAAAGGTAAAGAGTAGCCCATCTCGAATGGGTTTTGCTCCATATAAGGAATAGAAAAACACTTGGATGCTGTCTGCACACTGAAAATACTGAATTTAAAGTAATCAAAGGAGAGTTGACTCTCAAGCAGAAAAGACCACACTTTGCTAAAAAACAGTGAATATCATCAGAACAGAAACTGCCTAATGTGAATCCCCACGAATGCCCCCAAACTAACACACTTATACACACCGTCAGTCTATTTGTAAACTGGGAAATGGCTTTCACCAACATCTTTTAGCCAAAACTGCTTCACAAGAGGCTGTACATTTTTTTAGGAATCTGTTTTGTATTCTCTCCTAACAAATCTACTGACCGTTTCTTTCTTTAAAGGAATAAAGCTTACTCACTCCCTTCACTTGGGAACTAAGATACGCTTTATCATACAACAAACACCAAACTTCCTTTGAACTTCAAACTCATGCCCCCTGCCCACCCCCGGCCCATTACACTTGAAGTTATTTGCCTCCAAAATTACAAAGTAAAGCGAAAAGTGAGTGGTTAAGCTGACTATAGAGTAACAACTGTTTTTCTTCCTTAAACCAATTTACATAGCTTTTTTCCTAGTTGTCCCAAAATGCAGACTCTTCAAGGAATGTTTCAGGCATTTAAACGGAAAGTGAACTCCCATGAATTCTGGCAAAAATAATGGAAACAAGGACTGAAACAAAAGTATCCAATAAAAAACACTTTCTCTTTCCTGAAAGAGATGGAAAGGAAATAAAACACACCCTGAAAAGAAAATGATTTTATAAAACGTTACTAGGAATAGCTTTCACCAAATTGAAAAGGAATGCGACTCCTTTTTGTTTTGTTTTGTTTGTAAAAATTCAAAACCTGTTCCCCAGAAGGACTTCTCTAAAATCATTTGCACCTCACAATTTTTTTAATTTAAGGAACGTAACTCAATTAAGCTTCTTTATATTCAAAAAATTAAGAAAGGGCGCCAATTCTGCCAAGAGACCTTTTTAATCGTTTCAAATAAAAAATAAGTAAGTCGCAAAGGACTAACCAGACATTTCAAAAGTGGTAATAATTTTTTGTTATGTGTGAGACCTGGTCTCGCTATATAAAAATCTCTATTGAACTGTTTGTTGGAACTGGTGTGCACCTTCCATGGGAGAAAGTTCTTCAGAGACAGAACTTTCCTGACTTAACGATGGGTCCCCTAAGCCCCACCCTGCCTTTAATTTGCCATGTGGTCCATGGTGGGCAAGCTATGCGAGAGGGAGAGGGTGAATACTGATTCCAGCCAAACAAAACAGAAAAAGAAAAAAGGAAAAGCAACTTGGCTAGAACAGTCTAGACATCACCCACCCCAGAGGCACCTAAGACGAGCAGAAGGCCACACGAATGCCACGAGCCACTTGGAGGTCTCTGCAAAAGTCATCGGTGAGGGGGGGGGCAACCAAACCTCAGCATTTTCTTATAACAATCTTCTATGCACATAAAATGTGAAGCAACAGTATCTTCCAGTGACTGTGTGTAGCCAAAGGTGACAGAAACACCAGGTTTCAGCAACTGATTGCAATCTCCCACTTAGCAGCACGAAAACAAGATGAAAGAAGACGGGTTAGATTGCTTGACTTTAAGAAAACAATTAAGTTCCCCCGAAGGATGACTTTTAAGTTATAACACTACTCATATCCTGGAGACCAGTAAAATCTCAGAAGTATTCATTTGCAACTATTTAGAAAGAGAGCCCAACACTTCACGCCTCCTGTACACACCTGCTATGTGCTCTAGAGAGTGCAGAGGGCAGTCTTCCAGGAACCCAAGCACAGAGACCCAGGAATAAAAGGTAGTCCTTGCCTTCAAGACACTTCGAGTCTTATGGGAGCAGAAGACAAGCAGATGAGAGGCAACATAAGGGAGACGGTGACGAATACCACTGAGAGGACTATCACGGCACCACAAATAATATATGGCACCTGGTGACGTGTCAGCACCCCAGCTCCCAAAGACTCGCACAGTTCCGTTCTTTCAACTTTTCTTGAACCCTGTGTAATTAAACACCAAATTTGGCAACCCGTGCTAATTTTGAAAGGCACTCCCTGGGAATTTAGTAAAAGTTTAAACAACTTGTTTACATGTGTTTGGCCCATCTGTTTAAACACAAAGTTTATTTTCATAGGAGCAGATCTTGGGCGCAAGCGCCTTTTGTACTTGAGACCACTACTGACCTCTTATCCAGCTCTGTCTTCCTAATCTGCATTCTAAATCTCCTCTGTAAACAAAACTCGAATAACAACTTTTTATGATAAATGGTGAACACCTCCAAGATGACAGCTGCAAAATAAACTCGACTTTTATAACCAGGAAGCGTTCTAAACAGACAGAAAAGACTCTTCTGTAGGCTGTACTGAGAACCCACACACAAAGAATTTTCTTTGTGTGTGTGTGTGTGTGTGTGTGTGTGTGTGTGCGCGCGCGCGCGCGTGCGTGTGTGCGTCTAGGTTCCCGAGGATCATTCTGAACTGTGTGCATTCCCATCATGCGCCAGTGTTTTCCAGCCCCATGATGCTCTCACTTTTGATTGTGGAGATGATGTTGAAGTGCACGGAGTATTTACTGATCCGGTTATCTTGTTCTGTGACAGGCAGAATCAATCAATCAAGAGGCCAGCTCTGCACTTACATATTCCAGGCACATCTCCGCACTTCAGGATACGAGATCACAGTGTTATCCAGCCAAATTTGATCAACAAATGCAGTTCCCCTGTGCCGCAGCAATCTCAGATGAAGATGTTATTATGTGGAACTGAGCAAAGTGATAAAGACAGTACGGCGGAGCTTGGAGAAGCCCGGCTGGACCTTACTGACAGCTTTTATATACCGAGGCGGCGATGTCCCCTTCTACCAGGATTATAAAAGTTCCCTTGATTTGAAGAAAATCATGCTGTACGTACACGGGTGACCCCCCCCACCCCCAAACACTGCATTTCCCCAACTAATACTAAAATCCTCAAGGCAGAAGCAACATGTATTCAGTGTAACGCTGCCAGCAAAATCCTTTAATAAAGAGGGCCATATTTAAAGCACAGAAAGCATTCACGTGAATTTCCATGGAGCTCTTCTGATAGTCTGTTATTACTACAATTGTTATTATTATTAATTGGTGTAAACTAATGCCTGAAGACAACAATATGTCTTCATCATTTAACCAGCCTTGTAAATAATTTTACTCATATCGTGTCTATGACGTGTGTAAGTTGGCGTCAATATTTTAAGTGGCTCTCAACAAAAAAACTCTGATACAATCTTTCATTGTGCCAATAGCTTCCACTCCACTAGTGCCCTGCAGTTATTTTACATTATTTAATCCCAAATCCCATCTTTTGGAGTCTACCTTCCTCTTGCACTTTAAATCTTTAATGGGAGCCTTTGGCAGTCCATGGGTACAATGATTAGATATCTGCTGAGAGAAATTGAAAAATTAATCATCGTTTCCATTTTATATTTTTGTACTACACCAAAAATTACTTACTTGTAGAGCTAACTTCTACACTCTTGCAATATGTCCCTTAACAGTGCAAACGTGGAGATTTCAGATAAAGCATGTCCAAACGGAGCCAGTAAACAGCCTTAAGTTATTCTTTGAGATCTGTGTTCTGGGTTTTCATCCAAATTTCATTTTGACTCATTTTAATTAAAATCCATTTATTGGTAGAGGTTATGTTACATGTGGCCTCAAACCAGGGCAAGAGTATCCCAAGCTAATCAGAGGAATGATGTTAAAATAGTTTATTATCCTTTTATGAATTTTCCTACCTAAATTACAGCATTTCACAACTCTCTGCAAAAACGTGAAACACTATCCACAGGCAGTTTACTATAGAAACTGATCTATGCATTAATCTGCCCTTCACCTACATCGCCCCTGAACCACAAGCAACGATGGAAAACAAAAGAAGCCCACCTCAAGTCAGCTATCGCATCTCGAGTACCATCAAGCTGCTACATCTATGAACTTTGTTTTCTTTTTTCATATTATTAAACTGGAAAGAAAAAAATTCAACTGGAAAATTGTGCCTTTTCAGTTCCCTTGTCATCATGTAATAAGTATGAGAAATATATGTGCAGTGGCCAAATGGCCGGTAGACAAAACACCCGCTCTAAGTGACGCACTGTTTTCCATACCACTCAGACAAAATCAAAACAACAGAACTGCTGCAAACAAAAACAAAATAACATTTCCCATCAGCATTCCAGACAGAGAAAAGTTACAGGAAGAGAAGCTGGGAAAAGAACCAGAATGAAATAACTGTTCATACCTCCACTCTTGGTAGAGCCATGGCTTCAGACAAACAGCCCTGACTTTAACACTGAAATGTTTAACAATTGATAAAATGTTTGCCAGTGCTGAAAAACTTTCTCTTTCTTTTTTAGGCAAACATTTGCGTTGTTTAAAGTGATGAAGTGCTTCTATAGAAGCGAGGGGCCTACATTTCTCTTTTTTTGAAACAGGGGGAGACCTAGGATAAGAGAAGAAACCTCAACTCAGCCACAGAAAAGAACAAAATAATGCCATTTGCAGCAACACGGGTGGACCTAGAGATTGTCATACTGAGTGAAGTAAGTCAGAGAAAGACAAATATCATATGATATCGCTTATATGTGGAATGTAAAAAAAAAAAAGAAAGGTACAAATGAACCTATCTACAAAACAGAAACAGAGTCACAGATGTAGAAAAGAAACTTATGGTTACCAAGGGGGTAAGGGGGGGAGGGATAAATTGGGAGATTGGGATTGACATATACACACTACTATATATAAAACAGATAACTAATAAGGACCTGCTGTATAGCACAGGGAACTCTACTCAATACTCTGTAATGGCTTATATGGGAAAAGAATCTAAAAAAGAGTGGATATATGTATATGTATATATATGATTCACTTTGCTGTACACTTGAAACTAACGCAACACTGTAAATCAACTATACTCCAATAAAAATGAAAAACAAAGAAAAGAAAAAGAAACTTCAGTGGTAGAAGAAACCCGAAACAAGTGTGTCATTTAATTAATTCTCCTTTCACTGAGAGATAGAGAAATGTTTCCTGGTACCGCGAAGTCCGTCTGGTAGGAGAATGTAAAACTCACTCGAAAAAGTGAAGACCATCTCCTTTTACAGCTGAGTCCCATGTGTGTAACTTTATTAAGGTACCGGCTCCCGGGAAGTTATGGGATCAGGGTTTCGCCTAGATACCTGCCCATAAACTGAGTCAGTGCCCTGACTATCAACATCTATCTGTATTGGGCTATTTCATCAAGTCAGTGTACAGTGTCTCCATCACAGTGGATGCTTGTCAGCTGCACTCTTGCTAACACAATTCCTTGTGTTTTGCCTGGCAGTAAATGGACGCTTCTGCCGTAGCGTCGTCTAAACAACTCCGTTAACATTTGCCCCCGAGCGGCTCTCTCTTTGTCCCGTCCCTGTCTTCTAACAGATGTCATCCAAGCCTAATCAAGCATAAAATGGTCATAAATATTTCTTTCTGGTAGATTTCACATTCACATTTCATGCAGGGACATGATATTTTTCTGCTACCTCCAGGGAGAGCCTAATGCAAAAACCAGTTACTTACATTCTAGCCTCATGGTCCTTTCAGTAAAATGCAGAACATGTTCTCGGCTCAGAGACATAAAAAGGCGTAAGACTTTATCTTCGGTCTTTTGTTTAACTGCACTTTTTTTCTTTCCTTTTCTCCCCCCCCCAAATGCATTTTCATTTTACAGTTTACACTTCTGCATTACAAATGTGCCTTTTTGCGTGTGAAAATACAAAATGAGATCTAAAAACGGGACCGTGTCTACCGTATTTCAGCAACTTCGCGCTTTCAACATTAGGCTCCTTAATTACTGGCAAAAAGAGATGTTTTGCTCAGATACCTCATTCAAATGACAAGCTATTCAGAAAGCAGATGAGATAAGGAGAGGGCTCTTCTCTTTGGGTTCATTTTATACACTATTTTGCAAGCTTTTTCATCGCATTCAGTTAAAACAATGGGATGAATCCAACGCACAAATTTAAGGTTCATGCCAATTTACCAGCTGAGAAAAGGAAAGATTACCATGAGATCAGCACCATTTTCCAATACTTAAACTTTGATCAAGCCGGGGAAGCTCCTCCAGATAATGAAGCTGACTCCTTAATGAGAGAGGAATTGGTGATCAGCACCACCGTATTTGTCTTCTGCAAACCTAGTAAATAATGAGGCTTAATCTAAAATAAAACTAGCCTAATAATACTTTTGAGGCCATATGTCTGTGTTTCTCTTTCCTATTCCTTTTGTCAAAACACAAATCTTATACTGCTATTTAAAGTCAACTGCAAAATACTTAGCAGTATATATCACAACAATGGCCCTCCCCCCCACCCTTCACGCCGCTGAGCCTAATATTTCATTACTGCTAGTCAAATCAAGCTTTCAGGCAAATAATCTCCATTTTTAAAGTTAATGAGATATGGTCATGTCGACAACAGCTTGCAGAAACTTTTCATTTTAATTCCTGCAGGCTGTGCTGGCCTCTTTTACAGCAACTACTGTATGAATGAGTCAAATTTGCCAACATGGCTTATGTAGACAACTGCACACTAATTAAAAATACCCACTGGTATCATAATTTAAATACCATGAAAATAAACTGTGAAAGCCGTTCGGATCCGGTCTCATGGTTGCCTTTGAGCGCTCTTCCTTTGACTATAGGATGTTTTATTGCTGGCATGTTCTTAGCTGAAAACCACTTCGCCTCTTGGAGGAACTGGGGATTGTGATATAATTATACAATTTGTGTTAATATTTGTTTCGCATCAGCTCTTAAGCAGGTCTCCCGGAACGACCACTAATTAAGAAAACCGTACTGCGGAGGTGAGCAACAAATTGACACGCCTGATTTAGGGTCCATCTACAACTTCTCTGGGGTCTCCGGTGCCTTCTCTCTCAGCTCAAGCCATGAGGAAATCAAAATAAAAACACGGTTGCTTCCGTCATTCTTTTATTCTTTTTAAGTTTTCATTCCTTTCAATATCTGCATTTTAACTGCTTTGCTTCCAAACAGCGGAGAGAGGGCACACTTCTTTAACTACTTCTAATCCCTCAGTGCCGCTATAACTTCTTTCCATCCATCCATCCATCCATCCATCCATCCATCCATCCATCCACCCACCCATCCATCCACTCACCCATCCACACACACACATTCACACACATACGCACTCACATTTTTTTTTTTCTTTTTTAATTTAAATGATTTTTGGCAAGGGAATTCCACAGTCTACCTTTGCCAGGAGAAAAGCACATTTCACACGGGGTCAAAAACAAGTTGGCACCTCGAGAGTTAAAGCTATTTATTGGAGGGGTTAAATCTGCAATTACCTCTGACTAAAACCAGAGAGACATATAGGTAAATAGCAGAAATGAAGCCCCCAGGTTCCCTTCAGAAGCCGTCATCACATTACTACCAGACAGAAACTCTTTAAGGACCATTTTCAGATGTTAAATCATGGTTCGCGCTGCACATACTCTTGCTGTTCCTGGGGGAACGATATCTGAAGAGAGCATGGTAACAAATGCAAGCCTGTGAACAGGCATTTCCCTTCTTGTTGGGATTTTACCTTTGTAGCCCCGCTCCTGGCTCTGCCATCCAAGCCCCCGCTCGGCTTTCAAGTTAAAGTACTGAATGAATGGCGTCATCTATCATCCAGAGTGTGCATGTAGATTATAAATAAGAAATACAAGTGACTTTCAGTGCACTGCTTTTGCATTAGCCAGACGCCTTCTCTCTTACCTCTTCCTGTCCTTCATACCTTACAACCAACAATCTATTTAGGAGAACCTGAAGTTCCGGGTTTTTTTCAGAGGGAGATGCAGACTGGAACACATGTCTGCCGAGATGTGAAAAGTTGGACTGACCCGCACAAGGCTGGGGTCTGGGCCTGGGCTCTGAAGCCAGCCTCTCTCCCTCCTTAACCCTTATCTTACAGATGCCCTTCAGGATGGGTGTCTGGTGATGGGACTGCCTCTTCATTTACATTTTTCTGTTGACAAACAGAGTCCATGAATATTAATTATTCTGAAGTTTATTTGCAGAAATGGCACTTTCTAATCCTTATCAATTATTTATTGAAAATCTCCCCCACCTAATAATCTCATTAACATTATTATACTAAGGCCAACAGCAAATATTCCTTTGATAAGTAACAACCCAACCCGTTTTCCTTCCTGCCAAATCTCATGTAGCCTCCTCCTTCGCTTCGTCATGGGTAACCCGGCTTTTGATTCCAGGAAGCTCTAGGTGAGTCCTCCATTTTTTTTGGTTTGGTTTTTAATAAAACAAAACTCACATACAGTGCCTTTTGAATTGAAACTGAAAGTTTCGGATATACTACACTAAAGGGAAAAAAAGAGAATAAAAATTAAAACCTTGGAGAAATATATGGATGCCTGTTTCTTTTTTTTTTTTAATCCCTATTGGTTATATGCTGAATTATTAAATGGAAATCCCAAGGGATGAAAACCCCACAGTCATGGAGCATGAGTGACCCCAGGGGAACGCCTCACATTTAGAAACATGTGAGAGCCTGAAAGAATGGAATGCAAATGAAAACCACATCTCAGTGATGAAGACATCTCATGTTTAGTTTCATTGCTTCAAAGCATTTTGACCTATGCTACCTTGTTTGCTTCCCCTAATGCCCCTGTGAGGTGTGCAGGACAGTTATTATTAACTTTACCCTACAGATGAAAAAAAACTGAGAGGAAGCAACTGCCTAAGGGCATCCAGCTACAAGGTGGCAACACACGGACTAAATTCTATGAGTTTTGCATCCCGATTCATGGACTGGATCTGTCTTCAAAATGAGGATCTCCTCTAACTTCCTGCTTCCATTTTGATTCACTGTTGGCATTTTAAAGGACAACCTTTGCTTGGAATTTCACGTTTTAAAGGTCTGGAGTGCCTATTGATGATCTGTTCAGTACTACACGTTCCAAAAATCACCAAAAAACCAAATATCTAAAATAGAGCATGATTTCTAATTTAATCAGAAACTAAAGAGAAAATACACAGCACGAAATTTTAAAAGCAAAAGGAACCTTTGAAATGAAGTAGTTTCCAGAGGCTCAAAGAGTTAGTGACTTGCTACAAGTCAGAGTGAGTTATAGCAGCAAAACTCAAACCCAACCTGGCTGATACCCGCCCCCCCCCATCAATGTTCTTGGACCACATTTGCAGAGTCCTTGCAGTTTCCAAACTTGAGAGGTCACTTCTTTTTTCCTTTTGATCCAGGGTCGCTTTTTTTTTCTCTCACAGGAGTTTCTCAGCTATTGCCTAAGAACATGAGTCAATATCCCTAAAGATTCCCAAAAATTTGACATGGTTTGATAGGAATAATCAGCCAGGAAGACATTTCAGCTTCACTCTCTTAACCCCAAAGTCTCCATCCTTGCTTCTCTTCACCCCCACCATCCAACCAATCTGACCCCATTTACAAAGTTTCCAGAATGAAAAGTGTCCTCAAAGAAAAAAAGTTTGTTTTCTGTTTTTTGTTTGTTTGTTTTTCTTTTGCCCAGCATAAAAACACTGCAAGCATAAAAGGGATAGAACGATTTTTTGATGCAACGTACTGTTATCTTATTAGTAAAACTATACGTTCCACACACCAGACAAGGACAAAGTCTGATTCAAAGTCAAGGTGTTACACATCGAGGTAGAAAACAAAAGGTCAAAGGAGAGTTGGGGTGCGGGTGGTAATAGGCCAGTTCATGAAGACTATGAAAGTCTTGGAAGGAATTACAGAGGTTACCTCTGGCAAGTCTGATAACAGTGAGACGGAGAGGAGGGCTGAAGTCAACTTACAAGGGATTGCTGGCATATTCTGGGAAGTCTTCCTTTCTTTCCCAATAGCCTTCAAGAAAATGTGGGCTTGCAGTAACCAGGATAACCACAGTGAATGAGGCTTTAAGGAAATTGGGAAACAAACTGTGGTGGGAAGGATGGAGCTGGGAAGTTTTGTTATTATTTTTAAAGAAGAAAGTAAAAAAGCGAAAAGTCATCAATCTTAAGGCATGGTGTGACTAGCAGAGGAACTTCACCACCTGCTACCCCGAAACAATTTCCTTGAGCCACTACCTATGAATCCTTTAGGGCAGGGGTCAGCAAACTACTGCCCCAGGGGCCAAATCCAGCCTGCTACGTGTTTCTGTAAATAAAGTTTTATTGGAACACAGTGATGCCCATTTATGTACTACCTATGGCTGCTTTTACACAGAGCATTTGTGACAGAGACAGAGGAGTCCACAAAGCCAAAAATGGTTCACAATTTAAAGTAAATTTAAAAATGTGCTGATCCCTGCTCTGGAAGTATTACAGTGAAGAAAAATACCCACTTCCCAATAATCGATAACAAAACTTTAAAAAGAGATGTACATGTACACACATACACACAGTCACACAGATATACCCTATATATCGAACTTAGTTCTTAATGGTGTTGGTAACCACAGGAATGAACTTTTTGATTTTATCCATCCTGACAGATCGTAGAAGGGCCCACATCCTACCCCAGAAGACTGTTTCCAAACACATCAGGGGCATCCATGCAAAAGTTAATCAAAGGAAAAAGCCTTCATTTTGTCTGAGCTTAGTTTCCTTATCCATAAAATGTGAGGCTGGATCATCTAAGGAATTTTAAAAATTCTATAACCCTACAGAGAAAGAAAAAAAAGAGAAGCGATCGCATGCATCTATATATTGGGGGTCAGGAGTGGAGAAGGGGAAGGAGGATTGAGGATACAGGAGATGATAGGTACAATCAAGCGGGAATAGATAAATGTGTGTGCAAGGGACGAAATGAAGTTCTTCTATCATTCCTACGGGAGGGACAGGTTTTTTTCTAAATTTATTTAATTAATTTATTTTTGGCTACGTTAGGTCTTCATTGCTGCACGTGGACTTTCTCTAGTTGCGGCGAGCGGGGGATACTCTTCGTTGGGGTGTGCGGGCTTCTCATTGCGGTGGCTTCTCTTGTGGAGCACAGGCTCTAGGCGCGCGGGCTTCAACAGTTGTGGCACGCGGTCTCAGTAGTTGTGGTTCGCGGACTCTAGAGTGCTGGCTCAGTAGCTGTGGCGCACGGGCTTAGTTGCTCTGCGGCATGTGGCATCTTCCCAGACCAGGGACCGAACCCGTGTCCCCTGCATTGGCAGGCGGATTCTTAACCACTGCGCCACGAGGGAAGTCCCAGAACGGACAGATTCTAAAAGACCTTGGCACCTGTAGCTAGGGGTAGAAGGAATGACCTACTCAAACATAATAAAGAATTGTTAGGAGAGATCAAAGTTCTGTGAAACCTTCTGGAGAAGAATGCTGAGGCTGTAAGGAATGGGCAGGTTGGGACCTACTCTGGACTTTCAAAGCAGCTTGAGGTGCCAACATGCAAGCCACCCAGACATGTGCATTTTTTTCAGCTCCTGGTACTCCTGGAACTGAAATAGCCTGGCTTTCTTCTCTAGTCCACCAAGCACGTCTCTTTTTTGGCGATGACAACACAGATGTGGCCATGGTGACACCTTCGAGGAACTGAGGTTCCCTGCCTCTCAAACGGCAATGCAAAAGTGGGAGATTTTCAAATTCCGACTTTTCTTCGAAGAAAAACACTTTCCAGCCTACTCCACAGTTCTTGCCAAAAGCAGACCTGCCGGTTTGTTTTTAAAGGTGAGAGAGAGATAAAGATAGACTTAAAAAGATCTGCTGCAGCCTGGTGTCTGGGCGTTTGTGTTGAGCCAGAACACTGACCAGCTATCACGTGAGCTGGATGAATGGTTAAAGCAGAGGACTGGGCGCCATCAGCCGACTTTGAGAAATATGCCCTGAAAGTGAAGATGATTTCCCAAACAGGAAACAAACACATGCTAGGCTGCCAGGGAAATGTACATAGTTTGACTTGTAGGTTATGAATCTTTAAAACTCCCACCGTAAGTCCCAGCAGACATCCTTCGTGAGTGCTATCTTTTATTTATCACGTGAAGCCATTTTTTTTGTTGTTGACTAGAGCGGTGTTGGATGCGGGCAAAGCACGGGCCACAGAAACATTAATACAAAACACTGCTTGCGGAGCAAAGGACATTGTGTCCACAGGGCTAGTCACTCTTAAAGCAAAATAATCCGCTCTCCCAGATATGAAGACGACGAAAATGACTGTGCTGACTTCCAAAGGACTAACGCATTCACCAGTGAAGCTGCACGAGCAATCTCCTCCAGAAACACAGGGTACCAGAAATATTTTTATTCAAATCCATTTTTGTTGCTTGGGGAAAGGGTTTGAGACTGTTACATAATACTAAGAAAACACGGAAGGTATTTCCCCAGCCCTGTCAGTCAGTGACAGCTGTTTGGGGCACCTGGAGAAAGTTTGCAGTTTTAAGTCTTCTGTTTCCATGGACCCAAACACAAGAGAAAGAAAGGGAAACTTGTCCAACCCCAAATGGTTGCTTTTAAGTTGTCTATAAAAGAGCTATTGCAACCACAGCCGCTTACAGCTTATTACGCGCAGACTTATTAATCCAGCCAGATTTCCCATCGCTTAAAAGCCAACACTTCCATCCCCCTGACTAGCTAAAGAGACAGCCATCCGACAAGTTGCCATGTTGGAGGTATGGTCCCGAGCTTTCAGAACACTCACACTTGAGCTTTATTTCCTCCAGCATGCTGTAAACGTCACCACCAGCGCTGCTGAATTTCTGTCGTTTCTGGAGGAAAACAAAGGCCTTCCAATTGAAGTGTTTGGGAAACAGAAAGAATCACGCTCATTTCTGCCCGGGTGTACCAGGCTTGGCTGTTCATTATAAGGATGCAGCAACAGGTGTGAAGCAGGACTCTCCCTTGGAAATGGAAAGAAACGAACCCAAGCTGCAAGATGCTTAAAAGTGGGCCTGTCGGGCTTCCCTGGTGGCGCTAGTGGTTGAGAGTCCGCCTGCCGATGCAGGGGACACGGGATCGTGCCCCGGTCCGGGAAGATCCCACGTGCTGCCGGAGCGGCTGGGCCCGTGAGCCATGGCCGCTGAGCCTGCGCGTCCGGAGCCTGTGCTGCGCAACGGGAGAGGCCACAACAGTGAGAGGCCCGTGTATCGCAAAAAAAAAAAAAAAAAAAAAAAAAAGTGGGCATGTTCGCTAAAAATAAGGGCTCAACATAAAAATAAGCAAGGGAGGAAATGGAAAAGCTTCTGTCTATGGGAATATCTGGTATTTTCCTACAGGACTTAGCAAGAAAAGATCGGATGAAGCGAAAGGGTTCTGAAAGAGACAACCTTTTAGGGTACTCACAATGGGAAGAAGGCCAAGGAAACTGGGAGAAATCCTTGCAGCCTGGCCTGATCGTCACCACAAGAAACACAACCAGAGGAGACCGCGGGCTGGGATGAAGGGTTCAGGCTGTGGGCTCGGGCAGATGTGGGTTAGAAGCTGGGCTGGTCCAGTTATAAGCAGTGTGAACTCGGGCGGCTAATCTTTCCGTGATGAGTAGGAATTTTAAGAGTACTTAGTTCACAGGGTGCATGTGAGAACAAACTGTACTAATATATGTGGGAGTACCAAGCCCAAGTCCGGAAGAAAGGCACTTTCAATAAATTTGCTGTTAATAATACTGTTACTTCTAATACCATTACTATTGGTGATATTAGTCATTTCAAACGTATAAAAATCTGTGACAATAGGAATGTTTAAGATTTTGGATAAAGAAACGCACTCATTTACTGAAAATGGGTAGATTGCCTAACATCATCCCGTGCTGAGTGTTTCCTCTTCAAAATAATTTGTAAGTAATGTGGCTAAATACGGAATGACTTGACAAAGCTGGGAAAAAGTGAAGGGGGGGTAGAGTCAGGAAACTAGCTAGAATTAATTAGGCCTTAAACTATGAAATTTGAAACTAAGAACACACATTTTCCCCTACAGCTATAAATACAAAATACTAAAATATGAAAAAGTAAACTACCATGTCAGAGAATTAACCCTAACCATGCCCACTGGTAAACAAATTATTGCTAGATGGTTTTTTTTTAATCTATATAGTTCTATGGTGGGAATGGGAAATGAATATGTAAAAATGTGAAGGCATGATTAAAAAAAAAAAAAACAAAACAGCTACAGAATACCTACCAAAATGTCAACAGTTGTTACCTCTGTAAAATGAGATTGCAGGAGATATGATTTCTTTTGTCTCTGCTTTCTTAGCTACATCTTCTAATTTTTCTCCAATGAACATGTAAAGTAATTGTGCAGTAGAAAATGAAAAATTATTTGGTATTCAGTTTTCAATTGAAAACATCTGAATGACACCCAAGCCTCACACAGAGCTAGCACTGAGGATTTCCCTCTTGGCTTTGGCACATGCGGGTATTTTGCAGGCACTAGTGGCATTAAGTGCCTGTCTAGGTACCTCTTCCAGCACATTCCGTGGCCATCTTCTAACTGTGCCACAGTCTCTTTGCCAATATTTTATAGTAGTTACCCAAAATGCACCAGTGGCTAGTTATATCCACACACTGGTGGACCTTCTAAAACTCTTGATTTAAAACTTTTTTTAATTAACTTTTTTTTTTTTTCCCTGTTTCTAGTTTTTCAGAAACTTCCCAGCCTTCCACAAATCAAGTCAGGCCACAAGAATCAAATACTATCTCAGACGGGAACCTAAACAGGGGACTTGCCAGACAACAGCCTAGGGAAGCTATTGGTTATGTGTAGCGTGTAATTATTTGCTGTCCTGGTTCTAGGTACTAATCCCATGGAAATTACAGAGGGAGGGCAGCATGGAGCACTGAGACATAAAAAATCATTGCCATGTGTAAAAACTTAGATGTTAAAAAAGAAAATGCAGGCACAAGAATTTAGCCAGAAAAAAAAAAATAGACATGCCAATAAAAAAGCTGCTTCTTAAAATCTGGCTGGCAGCGTCCTGCCCCTCCCCAATGGATACTCTTAGTAAAGAAAACATGGTAGATTTTCTTTCTCCCTTGCCTGTATTTGATTTCCAATTAAAAGTAAATATAAACTGAAACACCACCTGGATTTTAGCAAAATCCAATCCCCGCCCTCCCCCCTCCTCCTTTTTCTTAAAAGAAGAACCTGGGCTTACATATACAAACATTTTGCGAAATGACCCGTGGCAAATTGCGTAATGCCAGTAAAAGTTGTGTTTTTTAAGTTATGAGCCCCAAAGATTTTATCTGAAATAAAACCCTGATTCAATTCAGATTCTGGAGGCAAACGGTGTCCCCTTAACTCTGCCTGTAAATTTAAAACATTTGTGTGAGGGGCCCCTTCAGTCATGTTGCTAGCAGGTATGGAGGAGAAATTCTGTATTTATTAGGATGTATGGTTTCTTTTCTAGAACGGCCTACAAGAGCTGATTCTCTGCAGTCTTCATGTAGTGCTCGGTTTCTAAATGAAGAGTTTTGGTTGTCGATCAGGCCTGTGTGCTTCTTTCAATTAATCGTCTCAGTGAGGGAAGACACAAGAATTCCCCTATTCACAGAGGAGGGTTCCCTTGGAGGTCTCCAGCTTGAACGCCTACAATATTCTAAGGTGATTGGATTTGAATACGAAGTGGCCGGAGTAGCCTAAAGCGTGGAACAGTCTGGGGGCTTCCCTGGTGGCGCAGTGGTTGAGAATCTGCCTGCCAACGCAGGGGACACGGGTTCGAGCCCTGGTCTGGTAAGATCCCACATGCCGCGGAGCAGCCAAGCCCGTGAGCCACAACTACAGAGCCTGCGCGTCTGGAGCCTGTGCTCCGCAACAAGAGAGGCCGCGATGGTGAGAGGCCAGCGCACCGCGATGAAGAGTGGCCCCCTCTTGCTGCAACTAGAGAAAGCCCTCGCACAGAAACGAAGACCCAACACAGTCATACATACATACATACATACATACATACATACATACATACATACATAAAATATTAAAAAAAAAAAAAAAGAATGGAAGAGTCTGGAGAAGCAACTTGGATTGCCCCGACCTCTATCTCTGAGTCCCTAAGATGTCAGGCAAGCCTTTACCGTGTCCTCAAAAGGCACTGAACAAGGACAATAATGGTGTTGTGAGCACATTTTAAAGGGCTAACTACCGTGCCAGGGCCTTTATGTATATTATTATTCAGTGTATTCGTCACATAAACCCTCTCTACAAGTTATTTCTATTGCCCCATTTTACAGATGAGAAAAGTGAGGCTCAGAGAGACCGGCATAACTCACTCAAATTCCCGCATTCAGTAAGTGCTGGAGCTGGGTTTTAAACCATTGTCAGTAGGATTCCAAAATGTCTCGAATGAAATGTTCCTCCTACCTTTTCTAGTTCCCTAGGGCAGTGAAATAAATTTCAAGTGTAAACAGCACACATTGGGTAAGCAACTAGGTATATTTGTATATGATTGTCGCTACAATACGGGACAAAGTCCAAACAAACAAGGAAGGAACTTTGAATAGGGGAGCAGTGGAGAAATCTAAGTGCATTTTTTTTTTCATCTATACTCTTTCGATTGACAACAGGCTGACTTTTGTCACACGTTGACGGTGGTATACAAGGATGGCTAGTGGCTGTCAAATTTGTGGGTGGAAGCACTAGAAGTTGGTGGAGAGATAGCACTAGGGAGAAGACGTGTCGCTGAAAACACAAACGTGTCATGGGAGAAAACCTTGTAACTACAAAAATTTATCCCTTGAATTCTGTACAAAATTTTTTTTAAAATATAAATATGTATAAGATATACGTATATATTTTATTTATATTATTTTGTAAATTTATATTAAATTTGTATTATATTTATATAAATACATTGCATAAAATACATATAAATCTTGCTCAAGGGACAGGTATTCTCTGCCATTTCTATACACTAATAAAAATTTCCAAACAGTGTGAATGTGCATTACATAATAATAACTTTTAAATTATAAAGGCAATAAATATCACTGCAGAAATTTTAGAATATACAGAAAAATGAAAACTATACAAAAACTATATGAAACTGTATGAAACTATATGAAACTATACAAAATAAAGTACAATCCCATAATTTGAGGACACGGGGAGTGGGAAGAGTAAGCTGGGACATAAAATAGATAGCTAGTGGGAAGCAGCCGCATAGCACAGGGAGATCAGCTCGGTGCTTTGTGACCATCTAGGGGGGGTGGGATAGGGAGGGGGGGACAGGGAGGCAGAAGCAAGAGGGAGGGGATATGGGGATATATGTATATGTATAGCTGATTCACTTTGTTGTAAATCAGAAACTAACACACCATTGTAAAGCAATTATACTCCAATAAAGATGTTAAAAGAAAGAAAAAGTACAATCCCATAAACATACAAAAGCTATTGGTAACTTTTTTTAATGGGCTTTTTCAGTTTTTTTTCTCCCACCGATTACTGTACTATAATTTTTTAAGCTAAAAATGTTTATAATTGGGCTTCCCTGGTGGCGCAGTGGTTGAGAGTCCGCCTGCCGATGCAGGGGACGCGGGTTCGTGCCCCGGTCCGGGAAGATCCCACATGCCGCGGAGAGGCTGGGCCCGTGAGTCATGGCCGCTGAGCCTGCGTATCCGGAGCCTGTACTCCACAACGGGAGAGGCCACAAGAGTGAGAGGCCCGCGTACCACAAAAAAAAAAAAAAAAAAGTTTATAATTGATAAAGTTATTAACTATTCCACAAGTGTGTGAGTCTTAATGGGTACTTATTACTTCTAACTTATGTATAACCATTTATTTAACCTTTCTTCTAATGTCAGTGATTTAGGGTATTTTTTATTTTTCATATCATATATACTACCATATCATAAATACTACCATAATGAACACCTTCAGGTATAAATCTTTCCGTTTGCTTCACATTATTTCTGTAGGTTAAATTCCTAATGACGATGGTGATGATGGTGCTAAAGATAAGAATACCAGCAGCTAACATTTACAGACCCGTATACTCAGAATATTAAACGCTGATATCATCCCCATGTGATGGATGTGTAAACTGAGGCACAGAGAAATTAACTGACTTGTGCAATCACCAAACTAGTAAGTGGCAGTGCAGAGTCATGACTCAGGCCAAACAAGCTGGCTCCATCATTTATGCCTTTAGATGCTCTGCCTTTTCCAGTGGTCATCAAGTGTGCCCTAGCCAGCAGCAGAGAATGGGTTAGAAGCACCAGAAATGCAAATTCTTGGGCCCCATCCCAGATCTACAGAATAAAGTACTCTGAGGGTGGGCCCTGCAACCTGCTTTAAGACGTCGTCCTCTAAATGATTCCCATACCTATAAAAAGTTTGAGAACCGCTGCTGGATGCTACACAATTGCTCAGTAAAAGCGTTACCCTGAATCAAAGGGTGTGACTGTTCTAAGCCTCCTGCTACACCACGCCAAACTGCCCCCAGAATGGGCTACACAAGTTTATATAAGCCACATAAGGGGGTGCCAGGGCTATATGCATCATTTTACTGTAATCTTTGCTAACGTGGTCAAAGATCTTCCGACCAGTATATAGTGTTCTTCAGTTAGAAAAGTTCAAGAGTAAGTAAACCTGGTGAATGCCTATGAATAAACATAAAATGACTCTCAGGACCTGTGCAGAGTGCTTTATATGACCTTATTTTCCAAAGTTTCCTTCAGAGCTGGCATTTATAGCGCTACATTTAAGATATCCAAGAACTAATTCCAGGGACACATTGGTAAGCATTTAGAGCCAAAAGAGGAAACCTTTTCCAAATTAGAGATAGGTTACTAATACACTTAACGTTAATTAAACATAGAAAAATCTGGAAACATTTGTCAAAACACTGAACCAGCTAGCAAATCTAATTAACATGCAGTATGGGCTGCAGAGTGTTTTAATTGGGGGCGGGATGCACATGAAACTGTAATTGCAAAATTACACAAACACACACGTATACACACACTTTTCATAGCGAAAGGTGCTCGGGTTTCATCAGATTCACAAAGGAGGGACCTTAAAAAGGTGAACAGTATAAGAATCATGGAATTAAAGATATGACCCAGGGCAGAGAAACCCACCCACCTGGAAGAGTAAAGAGATTTTTCACTAATTGGGAGATACTGCAGAATGATAAGTCACCTGATAACAAACTTAAAAATATAAACAAACGAGAAGGTAAGAAAAGAAAGAAGAAGGGCAGACGGGAGAAAACACCAGGCCAATGCATCTTCTAGGAAAGACTACCAGTTCATTAAAATAGCTGGACTGAGTAAAGATCTTCAAATTTGACAACTCTTTTAAAATAAGGTGCTATGGTTTCAGTTGTTCTAGCTATATGATGAATACAGGTGAGTGAGCTAAAATTCAATATAAAAGTATATGAAATACGGACACCACCAACCAAATGACCAGCCTTGTCAGCTCTCATCTAATCTCTGGAAATCATACACTCAACTCAGGCAATGGTCTGTGTAAACAGATAGGCCCCGGACCATTTCCTGGAGACCAATCAACTCAGATGCTGGCATCCAGCATAAAATGACCTCTACTTACCATATGCCTCCAGGCCTTCCACAATAGAAAACCACCCTTGCTTCTCACCAAATTAAAAATGACAAAATGGCAAAGATACACCTCTTGGCCACTTAGTATCTAAGTCCTAAGCCAAATCCACATAGCTCAGTATATACCTTCTATTCATCATCTCCTGACTGAAAGGGTTAAACTAAATCAGCTGGTGTGCACATACTGCGCTACTGTTTCCTCAGTTTTATCAGTGTCTTCAAAAATTCCACCAGTACAGACACAAATAAACTCTTCCTCTCCGGGTTACTGAAGATTTATTGCTTAAATCACGTTATGTGTCGATTAATCAATTGCATCTCTTCCACAGCTTACCCTTCATGTGCTTGAAATTGTTACTAGTATTTAATGCACATGTTCATGTCTTGTTCTAGTCCAATTAGCTCATGAACTTTATGAATGCAGGGAGATATTCAGGACATTTCTTTGCATCTTCTGGCCAACCAAGAGTCTACGAATATAAGATATGCTACTTTTTAAGGCAAATTTTCTTTGGTAGGAGAACCACGGCCAAAGATGTCTGCTCTCCGAGTGACTCCTTCACTGTCCCACCCTCCATTTTCTTGGTAGGCTGGCTGATTATTCTTCTAACCACCGATCGTGCCAAAACTTTTCATTTGTGAGATGCATATAGTTAAAGGATTAGAAAGCAACCCTGCAGGTATGATGACAACTACCCGTTAATTTACCATTTTAGAAAACGCAAAAGAAGTCTTAAAGTATGAGATGTATACATATATATGGATACTTTAGAAAAAAAGGAGGGAATGATCCTTCAGTTTTGTTACTTGACAGTAAGGGTAGAAGGTTCTGGAAGGCAAATCTTGCCACGCCTGCCATCCACTAATCCAGGGGGGTCAACAAACTTTTTCCGGGTAGTAAGTATTTTAGGTTTTGCGAGCCATACGTTCTCTGTTGCAACAACCCCCCTCTGCTGTGGTAGGGAGAAAGCAGCTGTAGACGAGAGAAAAAAGGGGCACGGCTGTATTCCAACAGAATCTTTATTTCAAAGGATAGGTGGCAGGCCAGATTTGGCCTCTGCCTTAGTTCCCCGACCCGCAGTATGGTCTGCAGGTTCAACACAGTGCTTTGTACCTAGAACTTACCCAAAAAAGGTAACGGGTAATGAATGGCTGAGACAAGTTTAAAAGAATTCCAGAACGCAATCTTGACAGTTATCATTGTGAATCACTACATTACAGGGTATCACCTTGACAATCGTAACGGGGAATATCGCATATACCCAGTTTACGCAGGATGCTTTCTTTCCCTCTCACAGCATACTAATGGTACAGTAAGTCTGTACATAAATGCCCGTAACATATCCGTAGAATACACGGCACAAACTTTGTGTTTGTAAGACAAGTGTAAATCTAACGAAATACATCAGCAGATCGTGATAAAAATGCATGTTGCCAAGGCATTCTCACTTAGTGCCTTGGCATGCTGAATTTCTATTGCGTGGAAATGGAAATACCATCACGAGGAGGGAAAAAAATGAGGCAAGTTAAGCAATATTATCACAGTATTATTTATCGTACACATTAGGACCAAAAATAGTCAGGAAAGAATGAGCATTATGTCATTCTCTCCCAGTCTTTAACCTTGAAAAGGGGGCTGAGTTCTTAGAGAGGATAACAGGAGTCAATACAAGAGGCTATAAAGATGGAACTACTTCTTACCGTGCAACCTTGAAAAATTAACACAATCATTCCAACACTAAAAGGCTACTTTTGCCCTGTTCTAGGATGTTACGTCTTATTTTATTACATTTTTCCAAAACTCTTTCTTCCTTTGGCTCTGAGAGGCCTGGCTCTGCTGTTGAGAAGCAAAGGACATTTTACGCACAATTTTCCCTCCACACTAGAAAGAGGTATACTGTGCCCTTCAGTGAACATAAAATTGATATTACCATCTCTTAGTTTATATCTCACTACTTAACCTTCAGATTAAAAGTTATTGGATTTGAATGACTAAGACATCATGTCACCTTCCCTTCCATGTGGAGAGAGGGGTGCTGGGGGTGAGAGAAGGTACAGTGATAACAACGCCGATTTCAGAACAGCTAACACTTGCCTCTCTTGACAAGCGACATGATTCTGACAATTACTTATGGCTGCGTGGATGAGAAAGGGTGCAATAAACAGTCTACTTTAGGAAGCTCTAGGGAAGATGAATCTGCGTCAGGAAGTTCATTTTATTTTGGGTACAGTCTCAAAGGCACGGTCTAAAAATGGGGCTACAGAGTTAATTCAGGGAGAACCTTAGGGTTACCAACTTCACAAAATAAAAAATCCTATCGCCTCCGAAGTCAGTATTTGCACTGTCAGTTTCTATAGAAGATACTGGAAAATACTCTCTGGAGAAGGATTAAAGAGAACACAGCTTCCTTCCCTTCACCCACCTCTACGCAGGGCTCAACTTCAACTCACAAACAAGCCCTGCTCTCCCTCACCAGTTGAATCTATACCCCCTAAATAGGTCTTCCAAGAGCACCAACTGTTTAATAATTACACATTGTATTTTTCCAACAAAGGAAACACAAGAGGCACTCCCTTCACCTTAAAAAAACAAATGCATCTAAGAAACCTGTGTCAATATGAGACACTTTATCAAAGATCTAACTTGGTAGTTTTGTTCTCGAAGAGAGATAAGCGCATTCCCTGATCAATAGGAACACAAGCAGTTTATCAGCACTTCCCATGTGACTTTTGGAAGATATACTCATTAGTAACTGGCAGAGGCTAAAGGGAAAATATTCGATAATTTTAATCTGAATAAACACATACAATCAAAGTAGAGAGTTTGAGTGACACAGGAGGGTGTCTTTTTTTTAAACAGCCTTGAAACAAAAGCGGGACTTTTCCAAAATAAATCCACCCTTTATTTACAAATTACGTTTGTGCCTTCTTTATCATATCATAATAACCGATTAGTAACCGGTAGAAAGGAGCTTGGCTTCTCCTCCCGCTGCCCTTCTCTCTTTGTTTCACGGTGCACTGTTTTGCCTGTCATTCAGACTGGAAATCTTGAATCACCCCTCATGACTCCCACTTCATGATGCCTCCACATCTCCTATTCCAAAAGGCAGTGTCGATTTGCCAACATGCCCTTGAAACGCTTGCTCGTGACCCAGGCCTTCCTTTCTCTTTCTGTTTCATTCATTCACAGAGGCTAAGAACTGCTCTCCGCCAGGTACTGTGCTCTGTGCTGAGGAATGAGTATCAGGGGATGAGAAAGGCCTATCCCTGCGCTTACGGGGCTCACAGCTGACCAAGGGCTTCCAAGGCAGGAGGAGAAATGCAGGGAACAAGGCAGGGTCAACACCATGGTGCCCTCAGTGACAGAAGGCCTGGGTTGGTGTCCCACTGCTACATCCAGGACCAAGTGCAATGGCCTCAGAACTACGATTAATCTCTCCGGATCTCTTTCCTTCCAAGCCAGGCCGGGTCCAACCGTCTTTTTTACCTTCAGTCTACCACCTCTTGGATGCCCTTTCTTTTCAGCTTGGAAACCTCCCCCTGGCTTAGGAACTCAAGCCTCCCACAAACTGACCCCAGTTCAGCTTCTACTCACCTTCCCACCCCTCCAGGCTTTCTTTTCAGGCTCCAGCCAAAGAGACCCCCCAAGTGATGCTCCCATGCTTTCCCAGCACCTCACATAGCAATGTGGTCCCCACATTTCATCACACATAGGCGTGACACCATAAAGACGAAATGAAAATAGGCAAACAAATGAATTAGTGAATTTCAAGAAATTGCAAGCTAAGAAACAAAGTTAAGACATGTTTTGCAGTCCATTTAGCAGCCGCCTTGAACCAAAGCTGAGGCCAGGCCAGTACGTGAAACTCTCTTCACCACATTTCCGTGTGAGAGAAGGGGGAAAAAAAATACAGTTGTATTTCCACGAACCAAATCAAACACAGTATTCAGCACAGGGTCTCTGGAATGGTACAAGTAACACTTCATGATTACAATAGATGTGAGTTCAAAGACCAAGTGATGAAAAGAAACTTTCTAACACGGGCTTCAGTTCCCTACACAAACTTCCTTCTCTCCTGCTTCATCCACCACTTGCATTCATATTGCTATTCTACTTTGTCATAAAAGCAGTCACCTTGTAACCCTTTTTATCAAACAATCTGTGCGCTACCTAAAAGGACACTAGACTCCATCAGGCGAGCTATAGGTTTACATTACACAAACATACCAATTCTGCCTGTTCAGCACTGGTTGTCAATAAAGGCAGGCACTTGCAAAACAGCAAAGTAGGTTGCCTGCCTTCAGAGAACAGATAGGAGTCTGCCAGTTGTGCAAAACAAACTCTTTGCAATCACCCAGGCTAATCTGTCAACAAATTACCATTAAAGTCATCCCTCCTGAAAGTTCAAAAAGATTTCTGATTAGACAAGAGATAGGGAGCATTTTTTTCTTTACTATTATTCTTAGCTCACAGGTCAGGGCTGAAAATTACCTTGCCAAAGGAGCAATGCCTTGTGAGTGAAGGTACACTTCACTCACGGTGAAATGCAGCATCCGGGTTTCTAGGACTACACTCTCTTATGTACTCGACTCTTTTTCTTCTGGGCCATCTTAATTTTCAGTGGAGAGATTAATGACACACAACTGTTCAGAAATCAGAACTTGGAAGAATTTCATACAAGGCTCACATCCCGGGTTACATAAATCTTTGACAACAATATTTGGATGGAAGGCAGACCTAAACAACAGAGTAGAGAACTAAATTTAGCATTGGGGGGGAAAAGATGCCGTTTCCAGAAATAGCCACAAAAGGAATTGAGAAAAAGCGCAAGTCCGTTATTGTTGTGGCTGCTTTTTCTTTATTTGTAGGAATTATCTGAATTCCTGTCTGTTCCGTTTCAATTTGTTTGATTTTCGCTAACATGTTGGTGGCATTGATTCCTACAAAATATTTTTGACCATCAATATCGTCTATAGTATTTGAACTCTACCTTGTAGCCCAGAAGAGGCTATCTGAGCAGAGCAATTCCTTTAAATTTTTTTAAATTTTATGATTGAAAACTATATTGGTCTTCATCTATGAGTGAAGGAAGGCGCTGGTCCCTATCACAGTCCCCAGCCCCATGAGGGCACTTAGTAAACATGAATAATCTCTTCTTCTTCTGTACTTTCTTCTGACAGCTTCCCTCTTAGGATACAAAGATGCTGAACATCTTTACCCTTCCAGTGGCGTCCAGAGACCCTCCCTTTCAGACACAGTCCCTGGCTGCTACAATGGGAATTTGAGGGGATTCCCTACAGAGTTCATAAGGAACCTTTTCCAAAGAAAAGGAGAATGGGTAAGGCTGAACTGGCCACTCATACCTCATCTTTGCACCTACAGATACAAACCTAATCACCTGGGCTTCCCTCTGTAGAAGCGTAAACAAGCAAAGGATGGCCACTGGAATTTAACACGGTCCCCCACAGAAAGATGGGGGAGAATGAGAAACAAAGGGAGGGCCCCTATCATACAACCTTACTGCCCATCCAAACACTGACAGCTATTTCTTCCAGGCACTGTTTTCTACAGAGGCACTTAAAACTTGACATGTTGGTAGGACATTCTCCCTGTTCTGTTCGATATCCACTAGTAACTTCAGTCACAAAAATGAAAGGAAGAGGGCTTCCCTGGTGGCACGGTGGTTGAGAGTCCGCCCGCCGATGCAGGGGACACGGGTTCGTGTCCCGGTCCGGGAAGATCCCACGTGCCGCGGAGTGGCTGGGCCCGTGAACCATGGCCACTGGGCCTGCGTGTCCAGAGCCTGTGCTCCGCAACGGAAGGGGCCGCGACGGTGAGAGGCCCGCGTATTGCAAAAAAAAAAAAAAAAAAAAAAAAACTAAAGGAAGGGATTCATTCTGCCATTTTGACGACGAAGAGAAGAATTTCTGAGCGTCTCTGGTCCTGTGTAATGACTCATCTTTTACCTCCTTCAATGGCTCATTGGCAAAATTCAACCCAGTGGATCCCGCTCCTTCTCGTTCATGATTTTGCAGAAGCTCCCTATCCTTTCTATTTCTTGTACCTCCTTAATAGTCATTGACTGTTTTTTTTCTTTTAAATGATTAACATGAAACATGTACGTCTTTTGGGCTAAAAGGTCCAACACCTTAAACCAAATGTCAAAGAAGCAATAATGAAGTAAACACATCACTTGTCCACACTCTCCAAATAATATATCTTTGAATTCCATACTTAGTTTATTGTTTTTAAATGTTCTTCTCACAAGACTACTTCTAAACTGCCCTTCTCACATAAAACGACAGCCACACCTCAACACTCTAGCAAGCAACGCTCTCCCTACACGGATCTGCAGACAATAAAAGTGCCAGGTGGTACCAAAAAAAAAAAAGAAAAGAAAAAAAGCCCATCATTAAATGGAATGTTGTTAAGAAATAGCTGTTTTACTTAACAGCTATTCATTTTTATTGAATAAACATTTTCTAGTATGCATTCTGTTAATTGACCTGACAGCATATGCTGTATATGGAGAAACTTCTAAACATTATGCTCTATGTAATATGCTTATCTGAAAAAGCTCTCATTTGCAGCAATATGGAAATAAAATCCTGCTTTCTAAAACTCAAGACTTTTAAAATGCATTAATCCACACAGTTTGTGAAATTGCTCTGGACATTTTAAAATCCTTTCTTTAAGAAAGAAAGAAAAAAAAAAACTTTAGTAATTGGTAATAGTATTTGTTGCTGAGTTTCATAATGGAGTAGTCCATATCCAATACAGAACTTTCACAGACCTAGAAATGGGACAGGGATAATAGGAAATAAAAAGCAGTGATGGTACTGGGTAAAGAATTATTCAATGGCTAAAAAGAAAATGTTCAGAAGCATTATCAAATTATATTATTAGAAAACTATTGTTATAAGAGTTTCATGCCCCAGATACAAGTAGAGTTGAAACATTACAGAGATAATACATTTAGTTTTGAGGAAGGAAGACAGTTTGTGAGTGTGTGGGCGGGCTCCTCCAGCTAATGGTAGCACCTCTCCCTGGCTGATGGCTTCTGAGTGATGATGGCAACTTCCAGAAAAGAATCACCAACTCCACTGCCTAGAGGGTACAAGTCAGCAAAGGTACTGGGTGGGAACTCAGGCTGACTGCCGGCCTATAGGCTCCCTGACTTAGTAGCAGTTCACCTCCCAACAATCGTTACCCTTGTAGGAATACTGGCCACAGTTACCAGATCTGCTGATTTTTCAAGAGAAAATGTAAAAGCCAGATTGCTCCCATTTTTCTGAGTGGTCAACAACATAATACACACACACACACACACACACACACACACACACACACACACACACACACACACACACACACAGTCTGTTTGGACCCGATTTAACCAACCTATAGACCAAACCCAGCACAGAAGTCACTCACTTCACAGCGAATCTTCGTGAAAGCTCTCCATCCTGAAAGGACACTTGCTCTCATTCGTAATTATCTTTGGTAATATCAATCAAACACGGAGAGGCTTGCGTTTATGTATTTTAAATCCCGGCACTAGGTAAAAATTCTCCCTATATCGTCAATGATTGTACTGGTGCAACTGGAAAATCCTAGAACATTTCAGTTTCATACACAGCATAATTAACTCATTTTTATACCAAGTCCTTTTAAGCCAGATCTTTTTGTTCCATGGACTTCTAACATACTTTACAGTTCTAATTCTCTTCCACTGTCCTACATTAATCAAAGCTGTAACCCCTGTTGTCTTTGTACTACAGAGTCAGAATGTGCCCCTGGCGAGGAATGGGGGAAAAGTCAACAGGAATTAAATTTCAGTGCAACTGTTTACTCAACTGTGGCCTGCAGTTATTGAAATTTTATCCGTGGTTTTGTGTGACTACCGCAGTAATGAATTCAGCATGGCTGTGATTTTCTCATTGCTGGTATTCTCACTTCAAGTAAAAACCTGTAGAATAAAAATGACGAAAACAACCCACGTCCATCACGCTGACATTCGGATTTCTCCGAACTGTTTAATTGTAGCAGTTTTCAGTCTGTTAGAAAACTGATGATGCGAGTCCTGTGAAACTTTTTTCAATCCTGTCGGGGTTTTTTTCTTATTTCATCTACAGATTTTCTTTCCCCCCAACAACCTGTTAAGAGCCTCATCATACACTTAGGGAAGTCACACAGCTGTCAGTATTTTATTTTAAAAGACCAAAAAGGCCTGCCAACCACAATATGTGGGGTTTTAGCCACAATGATAGACCCAACTGCTTTCTCCCTTCCCAAAACATATCCTTGGCAATTAGAAATAAAATTGTTATAAAAATATTAAAAGCACTTCGAAGTACAATCAAAAGGTATTGACCTTTATACCAATAACCCATAACAACATATTTTCCAAAGTGGTCACAGCCGAGATAAAGAGGAAAGACATGAATAACTAATTTTGCTACTGATGATTTTCAAGGACGATGCTGTTAATATGCATGTACACAACTTTCTTCTGTGAGGTCAACTTGTGGTTGCTGTTCGTGGGGTCAGGCTGTGTGTGTGTGTGTGTGTGTGTGTGTGTGTGTGTTTGTGTGTGTGTGTGTGTGTTGATGGTATAAAAGTAAAGTTTTTGGCTGGCTTACGACTTTGAGATAGTGGATGATTTTCAGTTTTTCAAATAAAAATCAGAAGAAGTTACTTTTCATTTATCCAATTAACATAATCTAAATACTAATTACTCGGGGTTCATACCACATCCGTCAATAGCCCCACTTCAACCACTCCATAAAGAAACAGTTGACCGGGCTTCCCTGGTGGCGGAGTGGTTGAGAGTTCGCCTGCCGATGCAGGGGACACGGGTTTGTGCCCTGGTCCGGGAAGATCCCACATGCCGCGGAGCGGCTGGGCCCGTGAGCCATGGCCGCTGAGCCTGCGCGTCCGGAGCCTGTGCTCCGCAACGGGAGAGGCCACAACAGTGAGAGGCCCGCGTAACGCAAAAAAAAAAAAAAAAAAAAAAAAAAAATGAAAAGAAACAGTTGACCTTGGCCTCTGTATGGTAAGGGCACAGGAAACGGCAAACCAAATGACCAACTATTTATTCTCAATAGAACCATAAACATCTGAGAATATCAAATGAACAAATACACACACAAACACATGGATACCTTTCTACCATATACTGATAGGTGTTGTCAATAACCGCATTGGGTGGAATTTGGCCATTTGCACTAATGCAAGTGCCCAAAGTTTATACACAACATACATCATAAATCCCAGCTGATGTGATGCCCAGGAAGCAGGCACTATCGGATTTGAGCTGCCACTGAAAGAGAGATCAAATCACTTCAAGTCCTCTGAATTAAGACCTTAGCTTGTCTCTTAGTGTCCTCTTTCTCTCTGTTGTATCCTTCCCCAACAGATTCCATTGTCTCATGCAGGTTCCACCAACTTTGGATAGACTAACAATCTAATGGTTCCTTATTTGTAAAAAAATCTTAGTAAGGAGAAAATAATACATGTTTTAGAGCCTGTCAAAGGCTATATCCCTAAAACAAGGAGGGACTGCCTTGGCTTCTCTGATATAGATTCCAAGAAAATGGTTTGAGAAAAGGTTTCTGTTTTTCTTTCTCTTCCCTCAACCCCCAGCGCAATTTCCATTTCACTCAGAAAGTCCGAAGATGCACCATTCTTTTTACACCTTTTTCCAAATGGCACCATTACTTTGTACTGAATAAATGAATCAAACACTAAAATGCAACAAAAATCATCCGTTATCATTAACAAAAAGAAACAATATTTCCTAATTACAAGAGAGGCTGGGAAAACAATGTTTATCTTCAAGCAAATGCTATTGACTTATTTGAATCTGCACCAACGCTGGCCACACAATGCCATTTTCTGGGTCACACCCTTTACCATTTGGAAATATTTTACCAGTCACTCCCAGGTACCCACTTAAATGCCTACAAAGGATATAACAGAATGAATACATCGCAACTTACGTGCATTTTGGGGAGCCACCACTAAGAGAGCAGTTAAAGCATTAACAGGATTTAGTCACATACCAACTGCCATATGTATGTAAGAAACATCTGTAAGTGGCCCATCTCCCTAAATTCCTCCAGGTAGCAGCAAGCAGTTTCTTACACCGACGCCTATGTTATTGATGTCGTGTTATTTACCCAATTCTGCTTGGGTATTTCCATTTATTTCTATTCTCCCAAGTCACCTACTTTTCTCTCTTATAGCCCTCATTTCTCTTTTATCCTTGATCCCTTATTTTGTTTCTCTCATCATAAGGCTTAATAAGTCTATGTATTTATTTTCTGATTCAAGCACTGGGAACAATTTCTCCAAAGATCTGTTTTATTGCAAGTAGTTAAACTTTAGGCTGACATGTTAGAGGCTCAAAGGAAGTGGCCAGAGGTCCACCCAACCTCATTTTCAACCACCATTCCCCAAGACAGAGGGGACTTCCAAGACTCTACTTCTCAAGCCCTTGGCAGTTCCGTCTCTTAAAGCCAGTCACTGGGGCCCTGCTGTGCTAGTGGCTTCAAAGATGGTGCTTACGGTCAGGGAGCCAGTGAGCGCCAGACATTCGCAGCGGTCAAACGTCAGGGGAAGCGGTAACATCGGCACCCACCACCCGCCCCAGCCCCCGCTCCAGAGCTCAGTACCTGCTGCTGCTGCACGTGGGCCAGATCGGCCGCCCCCACGTCCACGGCCGGCGTCTCCCCGTTGGGCCGCCCTTCCCGGAGGCCACCGCACTCTAGTAAGTGGTTGCCGCCGCTTGACCCGTTCTGGATGGCTGAACCGTTACTTTTCGTCTCAGTCCCAGATTCTTGCATCATGACTCAAAAACCTGGTAGAAGGATTTTGAGGAGGGAGCCGGGGAGAAAGAAAAAAGCAGCTGTTAGCACAGTTGTTGTATATTAGGAGAAGGGCCCTGCCTTCAGTGTTGCCAAAATCTGTAAACAGTTGTCATTTCCTTTCACTCATGTTACCCCTTAGAAATGGTCCAATTGCCTAGTTTTTGAATACGGAACTGTAGAGCACAGGGAACTCTATCACTATTCTCTGACAGCCTAGACGGGAAAAGAATCTGAAAAAGAACAGATGTACGTATATGGGTAACTGAACCACTTTGCTGCTGTACACCTGAAACTGACACAACACTGTAAATCAACAAGAGTCCAATATAAAATAAAAATTAAATTAAAAACTTGAGAAAAACAAATTCAAGTTTTGTTCTGAGAACTAGTATTGTTCTCTGTATGTTATCTTTTTCCCCTTAGAAGAGAACAATTGTTTTCAGGTGAACCTAGGATTTATGGTTGAATTTCTGTGATTATATCTGTGATTATTATATAGTTTTTTGCTCAAAAACTGGTAAGTCATTCTGTTCAGCGTGTAACATTACATTTTAGTATGTGCAGGCTCTGTGTTGTGTGTTACACTCTTAGAGAAATATTCTGCAAATTCAGTCTATCAGGAGATGACACACATTACCAATAGGCTCCCCTGAGGTAATTCATGCTGAAAACGCTTACACTCAAAGCCCAAAAAGCATTTTACTGATTCACACTCCTTGGACTCATTCAGGTATTGAAACTCTTCAAAAGTGGCCTTTCCAATAAGATCGGCCTCTTTGAGGGAGAGGAAGAAAAAAACTCCCCACTTTTCAGAAGCTAAACAAATTCAGACTATTATCTTTGCCTTATGGTTAAAATTCTCCTGAGAAGTCCCATTCAAAGTTAGGTGTTTCTCATACTGGATTCCTAACCTCTAGCTTGGTTTAAGGCCTGAAAGGTCTGGGCCGTCTTATGTTTGTTTTGGAGAAAACGTTGCCTAGGCAGACCAAAGAAAAGTTCTGAATCTGAACATACTAAACGTCACATTAAAAAAAAAGAGAGAGAGAGATATAGTAGTCCCCCCTTATCCACAGGGGATACGTTCCAAGATCCCTAGTGGATGCCTACTGAATCCTATATATACTATGGTTTTTCCGATACATACATACCTAAGACAAAGTGTAATTTCTAAATTAGGCATGGTAAGAGATTAACGATAATAACTAACAAGAAAAGAGAACAATTACAAAAATTACTATAATGTAAGTTATGTGAAAGTGGTCTCTCTCTCTCAAAATATCTTGCTAGACATATTTAATGCTTTTTCCATCTTAAATAAGCACTTATCACACACTATGGCCGTAACTTTTGCCGCTCGAGGTATGACAGCAAAACTAGCATGAATTTCTTTTTTCTTGATTCGTTCTTCCCATAGATCTTAGCAACTTCACCATGTGATTTCTTTTCTTTTCTTATTACGTTGAGAACTTTCACCTTCTCTCTCTCTTTTTTTTTTTTTTGTTTTTTTTTTTTTGCGGTACGCGGGCCTCTCACTGTTGTGGCCTCTCCCATTGCGGAGCACAGGCTCCGGACGTGCAGGCTCAGCGGCCATGGCTCACGGGCCCAGCCGCTCCGCGGCATGTGGGATCTTCCCGGACCGGGGCACGAACCCACGTCCCCTGCATCGGCAGGCGGACTCTCAACCACTGTGCCGCCAGGGAAGCCCTCACCTTCTCTCTTAAAGGGAGGCACTTTACGGCTTCTCCGTGGCACCTCCAAATTGCTGGCATCACTCGTCTTGTGCTTCGGGGCCATCATTAAGTAAAACGGATGTTACTATTTTACTTAAGGTGTAATAGGTGAACACGAGCACTGTGATACTAAGACACAACCGAGATGGCGACTAAGTGACAAATGGGTGGGAAACGCTGGACGGAGGGGTGACTCCCAGTGGGCTGGAGCAGGATGGTGAGACTTCATCACGCTGAGAATGGCGTGGAATCTAAAACTTAACAACTGTTTATTTCTGGAACTTTCCATTTAATATTTTTGGATTGAGGGTAACAAACCTCAGAGAGCAAAGCTGTGGATGAGGGAGGACAACTGGAGGTCCAAGGCAAGTCGCTAGATAATGTGGCCTTTGTGTAAATACATTTCGCACTCCTTGTTGCTCTCTGGGTACAAAACCGTTATCCCAAGGAGGCAATTCAGCTCTCAGTAAAGATGCCCAATTATGACGAAAGACAATATCTGCTAATATCAACTGTGACCACCTACTGATCACCAGTGTTGTGCTAGTCCCGGGGATTTATATGTATTCTCCAATTTAGTTCTCAGGACAATTCCTAGCTCGAGTTTCTACATGAGAAAACTAAGGCTCTGTGAGACTTATTTTAATTTGCCCAGTAAATATCATAGCCACTAGTGGTGGAACCAAGATTTGGACAAATTCAGTCTGACGTGTTTTCTTAAAGTGGAGGTGAGGCGGGGGAAGGCAAACAGTGAAGATGCCAGGGTCACACTTCAAGTAGAGAGGCCAGAAAAAACAACAGTCACTAAAGGAAAATGGCAGCTCAAATGTCCAAGCTGAGAAATGCCCGTATAATTAAGACTTCAGTAAAATGTGAAACACCAATCCTAGATAAAAGGGGGGGGGGGGGGGAGATAAATTGGTTGGGAGATTGGGATTGACATATCCACATTTTATATATAAAACAGATTAATTAGTAAGTACCTACTACTGTATAGCACAGGGAACTCTATTCAGTTCTCTAATGAACTATGTGGGAAAAGGGTCTAAAAAAGAGTGGATATATGTATATGTGTAACTGATTCACTTTGCTGTACAGCAGAAACTAACACAACATTCTAAATCAACTATACAATTTTGTATTGATAAAAACTAATTTAAAAAAGAAGGGCAGAAAACTTCTAAACAAATTGATTCAAATCACGGAAAGACATATGTACCACCAGTGTTGCAGATTTCTCCCCCCACGCGTGAAATATGTGACAACAGGGAAATTTAAACACTCTGGGCATCTTTAGAGGAGGTTGCCTTCTTGCTAGGATTGGTTTTAAGTCTCTTTTCTATAAACTCGTACAAAAAACAAATGGAAAAATTAAAGCAGAAAAATTCCTATCTGTCTTTATTTCCTTTCAGTGCATAGTATTATCCAATGTAACTACAAACTTCATAAACCCAGAAGACATATCTTTTTTTAAAGTTAATCCAATACTGAACTGGATTAAGAATGGCATTTTTTGTTAACAGGTGGGAAACAAACTCAGACACAACAGCTGATTCACTCTCGTCTCTTTAGATCAGATATTTCAGTGATTATAGTCCTTTAAAAATTGTGTTCATATTCTTACTGTCTGCAGAGTAAAGAATCTACCAAAAAACAGCTAAAGCTTTCTCCAGTATGCGAGAGCCAGGCAAAATGCAAGTACCTAGTTTATCACCAAAAAAGAAATAAATCTGTCAAACGTAGGTACTTTTCCCCCCAACATTTCAGTTTCTCTGCCACAAACTTGCCCAAGTATATAGAAGCTAAGGAAAAGACAGTGTTTAGGGATTTAAGGAAGAGAACGGTTGTCTTAGTGGTGAGCAAGGAAACCCATTTAATTATTAGGATATGTCACAAGCATAGCTAAAGAAAAAAGAAAAAAAGTTTTTAGCCTTCCAGAAAGCCTATCCATTACAGGGGTTTCCCACCCCACAAAGACAAAAACACTGTCCATACCTAAACTCTATACCTGCCCTCAGAATGGGGTATATTTAGCCAAACAGCCTGTCCTCAGGGGGCAGAGCTACAGGTAAAATGCTGCTTTCAAACCACGTGACCATCAGGACCCCAGACCTGAAGACAGGTGTCAGTCGAAGAGTCCCCGCTCCTGTTTCCGGAGTTTGACACCATCATGGTGGGTGGAGTATGAACTATCCCCAGTGCACAATTTGATGAGAAGGGTTTGGTCCGTGCAGTTCCAAAGAAGACTGCCAAGTCCTCCAGCACAAGTTTTGCAGGCATCAAGCCAAGCAGCTTGGCTTGCGAACCAGGTTTGTGCGAGTGCAGGCTTTGGGACCAAAATTGCATAAAGGATTATTTTGGTCCGAGGATGTCCTTAATTAGTCAAGTGCTAACAGTAGTATGTCAGTTGGAAGATTTAAATTTTCCCATAATCTCCCACACCAATCAGGAGAAAACAGGTTTTTTGAAAAGCACATGTGAAAAATGAGGAGTGTCGATGTCTAAGAACATTTCTAACAATATCTGGCCTGGCAGTTCTTTCTTTCTATGGAATGTTCCAAGCCATTTAATAAGCCTTTAGATCTGTGTCACGCTGCACAAACTACAAAGCCCTCTTATGTGTTTTTCAAACGTAGAAGAATTCTCTGAGGGAGGAAAAGCAGGGAATGCTATTCCCATTTTACAGGTAAGAAAACTGAACCTCAGCAGGTTAAGGAAGAGATGCCGCCAGAATCACTCCCCATTGCAGACGTGAACTTGTCCGTTCAAAAACCGGTGAGAGAATTTCCCATTTGCAAAGTCCTGTGCTAGGTGGTGATGCAAAGTACATGGACGGAAAGAAAACAGAGTCAAAACCCAAAAAGACAACAATGAGGGTGGCAGGTAGACAAAGAAAAGCGTATAAAATACAAAGCTGAAAGTGTCAGCATTCTTTAGCGAACCACTGTATTTGTCTCTTTCTATTGAGTTTTACAATTTTAGCGTCACCTAAAGCAAGTCACGGGAGAGGCATCTGTGTTTTCTAACATAGCATGCTGGACCCTCTATTCTTCCGTGCTTGTCCCAGGCACCCCGTGTGCGTTAACCTCCACTTTCCTCTGGGACACCCTAAAACCAACGAACTGCTTTGCTCGTGACAAACTGAGAACAACAAATAGCGCACAACCACCCAAAGTGCCTGAATAGGAAAGACATGGCACCTGGAGGGCACGGCCATGCCACACCCACTCATAAGTCCTTCCCGGAGAATCAAAGCCCAACCTTCCTCTGACTTTCTCTATGGCTTCTCTGAAGGCGCGGGGCGTGTTTAAATCACATATGATCCATTCAACACAACCTCACAAAAGCTGATGCTACAAATCCCACAGATGTCGGAAAGCTTAAGGAAGCCAAAATGACCCGCTTCTCGTCTTGCTTGGAAACATTACAGAGCTACTGATTTTTCAAAAGATCGATTTTTGTGCTGGAGGGACTTGTAGGAAGGATAAGAACTGAGTTTAGCATGCTTATTTATTGTCGTTGCCAACAGAGCTGCTCTCTGGAAGTATTCTGGAAAATTCATAATATCCTGGCCAATGTATTTATAGTAAATGAAAGCAATGCTTTCTTATTATGATTATTTCCTTGGTTACAGTGTTGATGCTGAAAATTTAAGGAAAATAAAGCCCTTGTTATCATGCTTGTGAAAGATTTTAAGCTAACAAAAAGTTCAGTCTTGATTCCAGGGCAGTTAATTAAGGTTGACCAAGTCAGGCAGAAGTAAATTAACTTGGCTGATCAATTATTTATATGAAGCAGAATAAATGCCCTTAAAGAACTTGGTCTGTTCATGAAAGGATGTGTAAATTAAACTAAACATAGTTTTGTAAAATATATTTCTACGTCTATGGGGAGAGGAGAAGAAAAGTTAACGGTGAAATCACTTTTTAGGAAAACGATTAGAGTGATTACACGGTCCTCCTCCACCCAAAGAAGAAAAACCCTCTTTCTCATTGTTCATCCATGTGTGAGGACAGAAGGAAAATGGCACGCATTTTGAAGAGATAACGGAAGCTCTGAGGAAGAGAAAAAAAAAAGAAGGAAGGATGGAAAGGTGGAAGGAAGGGAGGAAGGAAGTGACGGAGGAAAGGAGGAAGTGGGGAGGAAGAGGACAACTCTAAAAATGGAGAGACTATGTGAATTCCTACACAAGCATCCCTCAGAGACGTTGCAGGTTTAGTTCCAGACCATTGGCACAAAGCGAATATCGAACAAAGTGAATATCGCAATAAAGCGAGTCACAATTTTTTTTGGTTTCCCAGTGCACATAAAAGTTATGTTTCCACTATACTGTAGTCTAATAAGTGTGCAATAGCATTATGTCTGAAAAACAAGCTACATCCCTTAATTAAAAAATACTTCATTGCTGAAAAATGCTAACCACCCTTTGAGCCTTCAGGAAGTTGTCATCTTTTTTGCAATAGTCATATCAAAGATCACTGATCATAGATCACGTCAATAAATATAACAATAATGAAAAAGTTTGAAATCTGGCAAGAATTACCAAAATGGGACACAGAGACACCAACTGAGCAAATAATGCCGGAAAACACGGGGCCGACAGACTTGTTCGACACAGGGTTGCCACAAACCTTCAATTTATAAAAAAAGAAAAGAAGAAAAATGCAGTACCTGTGAAGTGCAATAAGGCGAAGTGCAATAAAAGAAGGGTATGCCTGTATTCTGGAAATCTTGAACACGTTCTGACTCCATCATCAGTTACACTCCACACAGGGTGTGCAGATGGGTCAAGAAGGAGGGTGGGAGTCAGGCTAGCTCTTGTTCTAAAGAAGTACTCTTTGGGACTTCCCGGGTGGCACAGTGGTTAAGAATCCACCTGCCAGTGCAGGGGACATGGGTTAGATCCCTGGACCGGAAAGATGCCACATGCCACGAAGCAACTAAGCCCGTGCACCACAACTACTGAGCCTGCGCTCTAGAGCCCACAAGCCACAACTGCTGAGACTGTGCACCACAACTACTGAAGCCCACGTGCCCAGGAGCCCACGTGCTGCAAACACCTAAGCCGATACGCCTAGAGCCCGTGCTCCACAACAAGAGAAGCCGCTGCAATGAGAAGCCCGCGCACCGCAATGAAGAGTAGATCCCGCTCGCCGCAACTAGAGAAAGCCCACGCGCAGCAATGAAGACCCAACGCAGCCAAAAATAAAAAAAAAAGAAGTACTCCTTAAAATCCTCATGTTGCATCATGAAGTTTCAAAATCCTGATCATGTTCATGTGGTTCAGGAAAGAAGAAATAAAACCTGTCTGTATTAAGAATATAAAGCCAACATGCACTTCTGGGTCTCATCAGGTAAATGATCTGGTTCCCTTTAAATGTGCAAACGATTTACCTGGCAACATGACACACACCTAGGCGTTTTAAGGTGTAGCTAAGGGGATCACCCACCCACCCCCCATCGTAGTTCAGTGGGGTGGCCTGGGAAACTAAACCAACCGGTACTCTTACTTACTCTCATTCAAGTCAAGGGAATCAAGCCACAGAAAGCATCCAGACGGAAGTTAGAGCCTCTCAGTAGAAGGCTTTACATTTCCTAGAGTGAGACACATGCTTTTCAATCGTTCACCCTTTACCTGGCAAGATGCTACCGGGGCAGGTGGCAGTGAGGAGATGAAGGGCTGGTGGAGGGGATTACAAGTGAAGTGTAGCGGTTAAGGAAGCGGGCGATGGAGGGGCCTCGACTGGCCCCAAGATACTGAATGACCGTCTACGAGTGGTGGGCTCATAGCATACTCTCAAAGATAAAACAAGAAGGGGTGGTGGCGGGGGGGGGGGGGGAGGAAGAAAAGAACAGGTGAAACAGAGTGACCACAGTTGATTATTTTCTCATCCAAGAGCACTTCCGCAAGCTGTCAATGAACCCTTCAGACACCACCGTCTGTCCGTCCACTGCCCCCACTGGCAGAAGTCCCATTTCATGGAAAGACCATCCGAGAGCCAAGTTTAGGAAGACAAGTCAGGGTGCTGACTGTGCTGTGAAGGCACCATCTTCCAATACCAAATTTTCATAATTATAACAGAAAGGCGTAAAATTTTCTAATGCATGGCAGTTCAAAAAGTAATCAAGGGAAGGAGCCGGAGGGCTATTTTAATATATGCAAAGCTAGTGACCCACAGTAAATGGGAAGTAAGCCACAATGAATACAAATAATGCACACAGACTGAAGTCTTGGTCTGATGAGAGACGGCTAAAATTAACACCCAATTAATTTCCGAATTGACAAACAAATGAAACCCATAAATCTACTTTCTCATTAATTTTCTCGTGGTATAATTTAAAGCAGTAATATGAGGGCAAAAACTGAGCATTATCCATCATAAATACCAAAAGATAGCAGTGTAACACCATAAATTACGCATATTACCTGTTGTTAAAAATGATTTATGAATTATCAACTTTATCATGCACTGTAGATATCTAGATCCATCTTTAAAAATCTGAAATTTCTTCTTAAAGAGGAAAAAGTTCAGGAGCAATGAAATGGTCAAAAGCATGCTAAAAAAAAAAAAAGTGGGGGCTTCCCTGGTGGCGCAGTGCTTGAGAGTCCACCTGCCGATGCAGGGGACACGGGTTCGTGCCCCGGTCCGGGAGGATCCCACACGTCGCGGAGCACCTGCGCCCATGAGCCATGGCCGCTGAGCCTGCGCGTCCGGAGCCTGTGCTGCGCAACGGGAGAGGCCGCAACAGTGAGAGGCCCGCGTAGCGCCAAAAAAAAAAAAAAAAAAAAAAAGTGGCCACTTATTTAGTCATATGGGAGGATTAGGGCCAAATTGGAATCTTCACAGATCTTAGGTTAGAAGGGATTGAGAGTATCATGCAGGTGATAGGCTGGGCCTCTCGGGGAGGAGAAGAAATAAATAAGTTCCAGGAGCACCCCTCCAAGGAAGCATTGGCATTTGTGTGTTAAAGGAGCTACCCATCCCTCTGCCCTTCCAGAACGCAGGAAATGCAGGGTTTGGTGTGAAAAAGGAATGGGTACAGGCCACAGTATGGCGGATACATCTCAGAGAGCCAGAATCTGTAACAACAGGGATTCAGTGAGAAAAGGAATCCTCAGCTGGTGAGAAGTGTGGGATGAAAATTCTGTTCATTGTTAATAAGGTCATAATTAAAAACAATAATACTGCAAAAATTAATAATAATGTAGCTCTCTTACCTTTACAGCTCAAAGGAGGGGAAAGAAAAGGAAATAGGAACTAGTTTCTATTTATCAATTGAACCAGAAGCACTTTATATTTATCAATTAAATGGGAAAAAAAGCATTCAGATTAAAATGATTTCCTTCTGCACCTCTCCACCTCCATGTGTTTAATAAGAATTAAAAGCCAAAAATTCCTTTATCTCCAACTTGACTTTCAGACACGCCTTGCACAGAATAGGAATTCAATACATAATTGCTGAATTTTTAACTAAATGATTACACAACAGAAGAATCCAAGTCCAACCTCTCAATCAAATGAGATCAAGGGCTTGTAGTCACCACCTTTTATGTTGCTTCTTCTAAACTACTGTTTCCTGTACTTCTTGGGAATGACTAACCGTTTTGCAGTTCTAAAACTCCAAAAAGAACTTGTGCCATTAAATCATTTTAAGTCTTCATAGAAGTATGACTGTCCCAGTTGGAAGAGAATTAGAAGAATAGGGTGGTAACGAAATGATGTTCCTAACAAAAAGATGGTTTCCCTTTTCTACCAGCCTTTCCAGGTGAAGACAGGAGACTTCGAACTTCCAAGGAAAAGGCATTTCTCAATTTTAATTCCAGGGCAGCAAAGCTTTTCAGAGAAACTGTAGATGCCTCCGTCTCACGACCTGTTGTAACCAAACTTTCTGAGACTCTGTACTCTTTATAAGACATCCATGAGTACAAACGACGAGCATCCCACTCTCTTAAAAGTTTGTATTTTTAGAACTTCGGCAACCATTGGTCTTGTTTTCCTTCTCTCTCAGTAGACAAGAGTTTAAGTGTTGTGATCATGGCAACTGTGGGCAAACTATAGAAGTTAGAAAGAAGCCGCTCTAGGAAACAGAAGTACAAAGCAGAATCCATACCCACTCCCTGTCATATTAATCCAGACGAGCTCAAATAATTAAACAGAGACTAAAAAGGAGCCTTGCCAATCCAGGACTAGGCTGTTTGCTTTGCCACAAGGAAGCCGCTGAAGCTTAGGGTTTGACGGAGCCAGGTGTTCTGCGGAGCTTAATTAAAATGCGTTTTCATACAACAAAACAGATTTTAAGTTTGAGAACTAACAAAGCCTGTAGAACTTTAATCATTCAAACAGCTGAACTCTCAGAAAGAGTCTGGTGGAATAAAGTGACAGACAACCCGTTCAGAATATATATATTTTTTCATTTCCATATTTTATATAGTTGCATATACATGGGTCTGGGTTCCTAACAGCAATTAATGACCAGCACGTTTGATGACACACTTCACGTGTCTCCCATTTCTCCTGCAGCCCCTAACTGCTATGGTGGCCAAAGGGAACAATTCGCTCACAGCATCATGGCAACTTCATGAATGCAGCCCATCAGAAGTCTGTTGCTTGCATTTCTCCATTGCGTGAAAGGGACAATTATTTAATTTTATCCTTGAAAAACTCCAATATGAATGTATGCATTTCTCCCCCCTCCCCAAAGTCGCTCTTAACAGAGAGATTAGCAGGCTTTTACTGACATGAAAGACCACCATTTGTTGAAGGTCATGACCCCCCAGCCTCCAGCCTCACCCCAGTCTGTGGTGTATCCTTGTAATTTACAGCAAAGGCTAGCAAGCCCTGCCCAGTGTTGAAACACAAGGCAAAGTCAGAAACAGCAACAAACAATAATTTAAAAAACAGAAAACAAAGATGATGTGAGCTGAGTTTGCTCTGTTGTTTGCAAAACATGACAAAAGACAGGCTCCTGTTGGCTTTTATCTAATGTGCTTGCCTGTGTCCACGAGTCAGTCTGTCTGTCTCTCTCTCACACACACACACACACACACACACACAAACGCACACGCACACGCGCACACACACACCCTCCAAGCCAAATAAAGAGATACAAGGTCTGTTTTACTTAACTAGAAAGGATACAATGCCTAAGTGCACTTTAAAATGAGACAGGTAAGTGTAACAGGTAAGAATCAAAATACTAGCTTTTAAAAATATATCCCTGCATATTAATTGCATGTTTTCCTCTCAGGACGTCTCTGTATCACAGAGGAATTGTTCAGAACATATTAAACTAAAAGTTTATCTTCCTTTTTCAAACTTGATAGAGTACATGCATCACAGACGGTCCATAGAGAGCCCACAGGACAACACACAACACATACCAAATGCAAAATCCAAGGATTGTACCTTTTGGAGGTGATTGCCTTGTTCATAGCACTAGACTTTTTCTCCTAGACCTTTTAAGTCCTTGTTTATTCCACAAAGAGTTTTCTAGCCATCTGATGTTCTATTACTGAGCTACTGGCCTTTCAGGAGAGCTCTCTCCCTTCTGAAAAAAGCAAACAACTGCATAGATATCATTACACTAAGGAAATCTCTTAGAAAAACCAAACAACTCGCTAATCTCTCCAGCCCCTTCATCTAAGCAAAAGATAAGAAAAGCAAACCTAAGTCTGTTTCAACCACATTCCAGGGACAAGTTCCCCTTTTCCTTTCTTTATCGAAATTCTAGCATTTAAATTTTTTTGTTGTTTGTGTGTGTGTGTGTGTGTGTGTGTGTGTGTGTGTGTTTAAAAAACAGACCTTGCAGGATAAACTGCTGCTCACACCCGCAAACAAAGCAATATTTGTTTAATAACGATTGCTGCCATGGGTACAGTAAACAAGGGGCCCAGCACTTGTGTTTATGAACAAACACATCATCTTACAAGAGCAATTTAACATTAACCAGGTGGAATAATCAACAGATTTCATAGGTGACACCAGGGGCAGGACTAATGTAAACAGAACTGGGGAGGAGAGTGGGGCTACTCTTAGGGAATCAAGGTCGAGGTAAATGCATTACAGAGTAAACAGCTGCAAAGAAGGCAAGATAAACAAACAGTCATTCTTCTGACATTTAGAGAGGCAGAAAGGTTGTACGTTACATAGATCAGCTGCTGACCACCATGAAATCAAACCAGTTGGAGACCAGGCCTGCTTGTTAGCACAATGCCATGTTTGCTTATAAACAACTATTTGCCGTTACCAACCTCGCATTACTCATCATCACGTAAGCCAGAGCGAATCAAGTGAAATCCGGTTAACTCTTTACTGGTGAGGTTACTTGGCAATCCAAAAAAAGCATGGTCCCCTTTAAGAAAAAGAGGTTTCCCCCCACCCCACCCCCCGCCGGCCCCAAATGAAACAGAGTTCAGTCAAATGCCCTTTTATTTCCTGGCTTGTAGATAAAAATAAAGCATCTACACGGTTTCAACTACTATAGGTTGCATCTGGTAACAGCTTTAAAAGACTGTAATATTTTCATGCTTGAGTAACCATGCATTCATTTCCTGGGCTCATCTCCTTTTATCAATGAAATATATGAGTCAAACACGGATTCAGATCTGGAATGTTTTATCTAGAAGAAAAACCCTGATGTTCCTTTCTCCCCAAGTTTCTTGATCCAAGATACCCTCAAGCACACAGTACCCACAAACAGATCTGTAGCATTCTCCAACACCCTGCAAAAACCAGACTACACCTGGTGATGGTTTTGCCCTTAAAACAGATTACATAAATAAATTAATCAGCTGATGTTAGGTATGAGGATTCAGCAGTTCATGCTGTCGGCTTATCAAAGAAATCTCAAGTCTCCAAAGCCAAGAGTAAACAAGCTTACTCCGTCCAGTAACAAAGTGTCACAAAGAAATGTTCCACCTTCAAAAATTTGTTTCATGTGTACTAACATGTAAAACAGTATGCTGTATATCATAAGAAAGTTGTCGTACTCTATCAGAGATACTATATTTAGGTATACAATTTGCAATTAAAACATTAGTTTGGGAATCTATTTTACAGATACTTTAACATTATTAAACTACTTAATTTTGATATGTGAATAACATCCATTACTTAAAATTTAACAAGCAAAAACATACCGAAAGACAGTTTTTTTATCTATATCTTACATTTATGATCAGTTAATTAATTTTTAAAAATCTAGCATTATGTCAGTGCAAAGTACAGCAAAACACTGCTGGATAGCCGAAGCAGAATTTGATAAGAGAAAATGAAATTTTTAAAAAACACAAAAAACTAAAGATACACCTCAGAAGATTCTGGCAATTACATTAGTAATGATCAGATTATTGGAATTTCCATCTCTGTCTAAAAATTGTAACAAAATTTTACTGGTCTTCCCCCGCCAGCCCTGATCATCACACTGAATTCCACTACAGACTTCCTAACCTTCTCTAGTAGCTCTTGTTTCCAGCTCCTGCTGCGATAATCTAATCTTTGTTCTGCAACCCTGAAGTCACAAAGTAACAGGGTATTTTCTTTTGTGTTTTTGTTTTCTTGCGCTGTGGTTTGTTTCCTAAGTCCCTCTCTGCTGACTGTCTCCTTTCCCCAAACCAACACAGCCCCTGAGGCCTCAACACAACGTCTGGAGAAGAAATTTCCATGGACAGTTCAGTGCCCTAGGAAGAGGGAATTTCTCAGGCTCGTGGACCTGTTCTCACCTTCCGGTCACTGGGAAGGGACACGGAGACGTCTCCCTTTTCTGCCCTAGAAAGCCCTCTGGGGCTCAAGCTGTTCCACTGCCCTAGAGAAGGAAACCCAGCCTCGCTCAACTCTGGCTGCTGGAACAACACAGAGACTCTTCCTCAAATGCTTTGGGAACGGAACGTTCTCAAATTCCACGCTCACTGCTCTGCGCATGCGGCTGAGATGACTAGGAAACAGAGAAGTCCCTAATCCTATGTCCCAGCGAAACTCAAGGGAGAAAAAAATGGAGAAGTAAAAGCGTAACGCTGTGTCCTCCCAGCCCTGCTGCCCGTCTTCAATGGAAAATGCTGATGACTCACTATACACACTTCTCATTTTTTCCAGGAGTTCTCCTGACCTTCATTTTTATTTTCTATACCTAAAGTCTGGAGAAACTAGACTACTGGTCAAGGATTATAAATAGGGTGTACAATTCTACATGGTAATCCAAAGAGCTGTAAACATTTTCCTTGGTAAAGGTCAGTAAGCGGGCCCTGGAGTTTTTAACGCCATGCTGTCCTTAGGTACATAATCATCACCCAAATGGAGACTCCTTTGGATTCTGCGATGGTTCTACTGATTCCTTACCGTGGGTGGGATAGATAACATGCCTTTCTCCTCTACCCCAGCTGTAGTGGTAAACTTGTTCTAATCCACCTTTTGTTGTACCTGTATGTGTCTATTTACTTATTTTGTTCCCCAAAGACCCTAAATGTTTAAAGCTTTATTTACTAAAAAAAAAATTAAAGTAAAATGAATCAAAGAGGAAGAGAAAGTGCATTTATGAAGAAGCCTTTCGTATGACATTTAAAAATTTTGTTTTTACTTTCTAAAAATTTTTATTGAAATATAGTTGATTTATAATGTGTTAGTCTCAGGTGTACAGCAAAGTGATTCAGATATATACACATATATAACTTTATATAAATATATATATATTTTTATATTCTCTTCCATTATAGGTTATTACAAGATATTGAATAGAGTTCCCTGTGCTACACAGTAGGCCCTTGTTGGTTATCTGTTTTATATACAGTAGTGTGTGTATTTTAATCCCCAACTCCTAATCATATAATCTGTTTGACAGACCATTTTAAAAACTGAAAAGAGTCCTGAGGAAGCTCTGGGGAGACCCAAGATTGGAAAGGACTGATTTATTCTTTCCACAACTCTTCTCTGGGACAATAATCTGACAAATCCTGAGATTCTTAGAGCGGTCATGCCATCTGAGTGGCCCCTTGAGCCAGTTTCCAAGCCTCAAGCATTCACTTCTACATCTACATTCATTATCTTTGCCCTCTTCATCTACACGTCCAATGTCATTTTTTAAATTTATTCACTTTTGGAAAACATAAATCTATTTCAGAGAAAACTTTGTATCACTTCATCAAGTGGAAAAACCACTATGTATCCCTCCGAAGGAAAGACTTTGTAATAAATGTGATACAACCCAACCAATGTTACTAAATTCTAGCTAGATTCTACAGTCCACAAAGGCTCTGAGTGGAAGCCATGTTCTTTCTTTGTTAAATAGTGAGTTTACAATGGGAAGAGAGAGATTAAAGACATACTAGCTCCAAATGGAGAATTTCTCCTTGGCTTTACCAGAAGGATTAAAACAGACTGAAAATGGAATTGCTTCAGCATCAAATCACAGTAATGAGAATTGGTGGATGACTTATGAACCACCTAAAAATCCTCTTCAGACACACCGGGGAGTGGTACAAGCTTATGTCTTGGGAAACTGAGCTAGAGAAGGCCTAAGAGATCCACGCTGGGACCAGGCTACATCCCTGACTCCTAAGCACAGTATTCCTAACGGTGCAACTCACAAAGCACTTATAGAGAGCCTACTGTATACACTTAATGCTGCTAAAGAAATAATCAACTGACTAGACTCTCTACTTTTGCCCCTGAACTGGATGGGACTCCTATAGGCCGTGGGTATGATGCTTGTAGAAGACACCTTAAAAATCAAACCAGCAGCTCTAACATAAGCCTCCCTCCCAGGCCTGCCTGTTCTCACATCATCAAAAAGCTAGTCCAAGGGCCACTTAAGTAGAGCTGCCTTTCTTCAATGCAAGTTCAGAGTTTATTCATTACCAAGTAACTACTATATGATAAAAAACTATAAGCATATCATTCAAATGCTTTATTGGTCAAAAAGATAGATGCTTTTATTAGCCCAACCTTTTTTGTAATGGAGTGCCACTGATGACCCAGCATTAGCCTCATTCCCTGCTATTAATCACACTTCCAAGAGCCCATTTCGCCTTAAAATCTTAAGAAATTGCTATAATTTAAAGACATGGTGGCTACATAATGGGAAATGCCTCGCAGATTGTATCATTTCACAAAATACAGTATTTTTTTATGGGAACAATGAACATAATGCTAAAGTATTACAAAATGGGGATAATTTTTATATATAAAAGTGAGATGTAAGCTGTCTTTTGTGGCTTCCCACATTTGCACACTTTAATCACTACCTTTGCGAAGTTGATTAATAAGGCATAGGCGTATAGTTTACATAGATTAAAATCAATACAACACTCTCAAACAAATGAAAAATAAAAATGAAATGGAGAAAACCTTATGTACTAAGATAGAAAAAAAGCATCGCGTAGCTTGAGAATATTCCATCAGTGGCAGATGCCTCATTCACCATATATATCATTCCTGTGCCTTCTCTGTTCACGCGAAGAGAACTAAAACAAGCTCTTCAATAAGGGACTTCAGGACAAACTACAGGTATCTGTCAATTTACTTTCAGTGTGACTTCAATGATATAACGATGCCCTTACCTTCTAAGTCCTCATCGCATTAAACCACCCTTCATGACCATTTAGTACCCCTGAATATTATAAAGGAAGGCAGAGCTGAAAGAGTTTTTCAAAATATCGAGCTAAAATAAACCTTTTTCAAAGTGCCCCTTCAATTTTTACTACTACACAATTAGAACACAACATACATGAATTTTCAAATCCTGCATATCCGAAAAACGTTATATTATATGACATTATATTATATGATGAATGAAGGGTGGGCTCCAATTAGGCACGAAGATGATGAGCAGATCTGGTTGTACACGACTGGGAGGAATAGAGAATCCGTCAGTCTTAAGTCAAGAACCCAGATATCATCCTACGGTTAGCAAGGGTTGAACTCAGAAACTGTGAAACAGCCGGAGGCTGGTGACACAGTATAGGTGGGGGGCCGGGCATCGGGACTGCTCAGTGATAAGTAATCACAGCTCTGACTGAGGGGCCCCTTCTCAGAAACATGCTCCTCCACCGTGTGGTGTCAAATAGCTAAGATAAGCACCTAGACCTTGAACGCACCACTCCTAACTAGTAAAGAGGCCAACCTCTGCACCTTTTTCTCAAGACCTAGGAGGAAGTGCTGAGCCAGGGAGGATATTCAAGAAGAAACAGTCACAGACACACCAACAAGAAGGGCAGAGCTTAAGATGCCCACAGTCAACAGAGCAGGTACCAACAGCGGGGTCAGTGATGGCAGCCTCTCTTCACATACTGGGTCCTGGGGTCACTGGATGGCTGCAGACTCAGTGGTGGGACCACCAGATGTCTGGAGACTCCAGATTCTCAACAGGACACCTTCATGAACTAAATATCCAAAGAAACTTTTGAAGGGCATTGCTACTCCTTGGCATTTCCACGGTAAGTGTGAAGAGTAGGGGTACTGGACATCTTTAGAGCAGAAACGCCACCTGGTACTGAGTACGAGACTTTTACGGGAGGCAACAGGGCCTATGAGCGTCATCAATATCTGAGTTAAGACTCATCAAAGATCACAGCCCATGGATAACCAAATGATAGAAGGAGTCAATATGTCTATTCAAGAGCAGATCCCTGCGGTCCTTTCCTCAGGAGACTGACACAGGTGCAAAGGCTCTGTCTCGTGGCAAGAATTTCCAGACAAAACCACGTACACCTCCAACAGATAAGGAGGCTATCGCTTTCTACGCTGCAACTGTGGTGCAGACCTCCACCACTCAAAGCATGGTTCTATGGAGAACAGCACAGGTATCGTGTGGGAGCAAAATGCACCTTCTCAGGCCCGTCGCGGACCCACTGAACGAGCACGTGCGTGTTGGTGAGAGCCTCCAGGTGATTCAATCGAAGTCTGAGAAGGCAGGTGTGGCAGAAAGAGAGTCGCCATTGGAGCAGGCATACTTGAATTTGATGCCAGTTGCAAGGTTTCCACAAGCCGCCCAACCACTCTCTCTCTCCATTTCCTCATCTCTAAAATCACACGGCTCTGCATCTGGATTCACGCATCCTTCGAAGCCGTATTTATTTTGTACCTACTATACGCCAGGTCCCGTCCTGAGCGTGGGGCCACAACGGGGAACACAAATCGATACAGATCCACCGACACGGAAGTGACGAATGGGGAAAGCACACATTAATCAATTATTCATATAATAAGTAGAGATTAGGACTGTGAGTACTGCTACAATGAAAAATGCACAGGGCTCTGAGAGCACACAAAGCTAATATATGTAAAGTGCCTAGTACGCAGTAGGTGCTCAATAAATCACAGGGATTATTAGTAGCCCATGAAACCCAGACCTTGGGGAAGCCACTAAAAAATTCCCAAGTGCGGAGTGCTCCTCTCTCCATCATAAAACGAGCCTGAAGTAGGACTGTGTTCTCAGTGGAATGATTTTTCGAAACATTTCCTGCTTTCTCCAGGTGATATGAGGAATATAACATCGATAAAGTCAACATTTCTTTGAAGGACAGCTCAGAGAACGTCATTCGCTTTCCGGGTTATTGTTCAGAATTAGCTCTTGTTTACCAAGTTGTAGTTAAAAGGGAAAATGCAGAGCAGGGCAGAGGGTAATACTGCAAACCAGTCTCACCCTAAGCCGTCTCTTGATGATGACTTTGAAGCCTCGATACCTCCAGAAAAAATCTTTAATTGCCTTTTCAGAAGCATTTCTCCTTTGTATACACCGTTTGTGGAAGTTAAGGAAGTACATGTTAATAATTGCAGATAGGATTAGCAAGCTGTACCTCATATTCTGGACGCAAGTGGTTAATGACTAGTGTACTTAGCATGTACTGTCTACACAGTGGGAAAACGGGACAGAACAGGCATCAGAGATCCCACGACCAAATCCCCAACACCGAGGACACCCACCCCAGAAGGGGGGCGACCGTATTCTTCCTCGCTGAATAGAAAGCTTTCGTAACCTCACAACTGAGTGGGTTCAGCGTCCCCTTCAACCAGCCCTCTGAGCCCACCGTGGCATTCTTAGGCTCATTTCCCATGAATTCGTGAACTTTACATAAAAAATTTAACCATGATGTCTCAGCTCGTCATGTTCGTTTTGGGTTCTTTTCCCAAAAGTTGGCTTTCTTCCAACAGGTGAGTATTTGTGATGGGAGAATTCTGACCTCACTTTTAACAGAAAGCCCCCCAGCGAAGAATACGCAACAGGAACCGCCGGGAAAAGGCAGGGACATTGGGGAAAGTGTATACCATACAACGTGGTTTGTGTTAAGACCTCCAGGTCTTAATGTACAGGAGCTGAGTGATAACACCATCGGCTCACGCACTGGAGCACCTACTTTGATTTTTATAAGTTGCTTGTATTGTTAGATGAAACGGGATAGAGTCACTATTAACTTGGTAAGCAGTCACAAATGGGTGTTTTTCATTTCTTACTGCCTGGAATAAGATACATCTTCAGGATAATTTCCCTTGGGTCCAACTATTAAAAATGCAAAGTATGAGGGGAAAGGATACATCTGGAATAATAGAAAACATCAGGGGAAAAAAATTCTGCCTAACACTGTCGTTCCACGGCAGCGGTTCTCAATAGGGGGTGATTTTGTCCGCCCCCTAGCCCCACCCAGGGGACAGCTGGCAATGTCTGGGGACAGTTTTGGTTGTCACAACTGGGAAGAAGGGGTGTTACTGGGAAACCAGGGATGCGTGTTGTTAAAATCCTACAATGCACAGCACAGGCCGCAGCACAGAAAGTATTTGGTCCCTCATGTTGGTAGCATCACAGTTAAGAAAACTGTTCTATGGAATTTGCACTGCATCAAAGCAATGAGTTACAGTTCTTTTTCGATAACAAATTTATAATATGCCTTAAAATGTTAATGACTTGTGATGTTTGCTCGCATTTCTACTTTGTAAATACTAGTGAATCGAGCAACTGTGATGGGTCAAGGTTACGCAAAACTTAGGAGATGCTCTGTCATGGAGTGCTGTGTTTCATGAGGGTGGCGATGAGGAGGGTGAGGGAGAGCGTGCTCACAAGCAAATAGGAGGAGAGGTGCCTGGAAATGGAAGTGACCAAGCCTGGAAGGGAAGACTGGAGGTGGAACCTTCACTGAGCTGGAAGCAGGCAAGGGCTGGGATTAAAGGAATAGTTTAGGGAGAGAAATCTGATGGAAGTACGCTGGATGCGGCCGAAGCAAGGAAACCAGGGGGCAAATTAGGAAGCTTGAGTCCGGTACTGACAGAGGCAGTAAGAGTGGGAATCAAAAGAGGGCTGGGGGCTCCCTCCCTTTTCCCCCTGACTCCTGAGCACATACATGCTCCACCGTGACTCCCTCTTCTGCTGTGATATCGGTACCCTCCCGCTCCTGACAAGTACGCATGGCAAGCTTAAAACAGGTTTCCTCAACCTCAAGTGTCTCTGATGGACAGAACTAGACGTCATCGCCTCCCCTTCTTCCTCCCCACTGGGTCCTCAGCCCGCTCTAAGCTGGCTTCTGCCCCTCCCCTCTGCCCCAAATATTCCTACCGCCGTCGCGAACGCGACTGGAGTTGCTAAATTCAACTGACACTTTTCAATCCTTACCTCACTTGACCCCCTGACAGCACATGACACTGTCATTCACATCGTCTCTCTCTGGGGGAAAAAAAAAATCTCTCTTCTTTGCCTCCAGGTTTTCCTGCTCACGGTGCTTCTCTGCCTACACCTCTGGGTGTCTCCTTCTCTCTCCTTTTAAGGAGCGTGACTTCCTCTGCTCATTCTGAAATCTTTCATCTTGCCTGGAGTTCCATACTCAGGATTCCCAAACTCTAAAGCAGGGGTTCACAAACAACCCAATCCAAAAATGGGCAGAAGCCCTAAACAGACATTTCTCCAAAGAAGATACACAGGTTGCCAACAAACACGTGAAAGGATGCTCAACATCACTAATCGTTAGAGAAATGCAAATCAAAACTGCAATGAGGTATCACCTCACAGCAGTCAGAATGGCCATCATCAGATAATCTACAAAGAATAAATGCTGGAGAGGGTGTGGAGAAAAGGGAACCCTCTTGCACTGTCGGTGGGAATGTCAATTGATACAGCCACTATGGAGAACAGTATGGAGGTTCCTTAAAAAAACTACAAATAGAACTACCATACGACCAAGCAATACCACTACTGGGCATATATCCCGAGAAAACCATAATTCAAAAAGAGTCATGTACCAAAATGTTCATTGCAGCTCTATTTACAATAGCCAGGAGATGGAAGCAACCTAAGTGTCCATCATCGGATGAATGGATAAAGAAGATGTGGCACATATCTACAATGGAATATTACTCAGCCATAAAAAGAAATGAAATTGAGTTATTTGTAGTGAGGTGGATGGACCTAGAGTCTGTCATAAAGAGTGAAGTAAGTCAGAAAAACAAATACCGTATGCTAACACATATATATGGAATCTAAGGGGAAAAAAAAGGTCATGAAGAACCTAGGGGCAAGACGGGAATAAAGACACAGACCAACTACAGAATGGACTTGAGGATATGGGGAAAGGGAAGGGTAAGCTGTGACAAAGTGAGACAGTGGCATGGACATATATACAGTACCAAACGTAAAATAGCTAGCTAGTGGGAAGCAGCCGCATAGCACAGGGGGATCAGCTCGGTGCTTTGTGACGACCTAGAGGGGTGGGATAGGGAGGGTGGGAGGGAGGGAGACGCAAGAGGGAAGAGATATGGGGACATATGTATATGTATAACTGATTCACTTTGTTATAAAGCAGAAACTAACACACCATTGTAAAGCAATTATACTCCAATAAAGATGTTAAAAAAATAAAATAAAAAATAAAGCAGGGGTCGACAGTTTTTTTCTGGAAAGGGCCAGAGAGTAAATATTTTCCACTTTGCAGGCCACACAGTCCCTGTCCCAATAACTCAAGAGTTGTAGCTCCCTTGTACCACAAATGTAACCAGAAACAAGACACTAACATGTCTCGGGCATGACTGAGTGACTGCCAGTAAAACTTTATTTACAAGACAGGTAGCAGCGGGATTTGTCCCACAGGGCTGTAGTTTGCTGACCCTTGCTTGAAAGCACCATCCCTGGAAGACCTTTTCCTTCCCATGGCTTCATTTCAGTACTACCTACATCCGCTGAATGCTGAATCGTTTCCGCCAACCAAAGTAACTTTGCAGAGCTACAGACCCGGACTCCTACAACCTTCTGGACATTGCTGGACATTTCTTCTGGATGTGCTAAAATAACCTCAACTTTGTGTCAGACTGAGATCATCTATTTCTTCCTCCATCCAAACCCCAAGCCAGCAGTGTTCAAACAGAGGTCACTTTTCAAATCAAGAATTATCTCATCATCTTCCTTCTCTTTTATTTCCCCCATTACCAGTTCCCATCTACTCTACCTACTATTCATTCATTCATTCATTCATTGCTTAACCAATACAAGCTTGTAATATTATTTACATCATCTCACTTGATAATGTTTTAACATCTTTATTGGAGTATAATTGCTTTACAATGGTGTATTAGTTTCTGCTTTATAACAAAGTGAATCAGTTATACATATACATATGTCCCCATATCTCTTCCCTCTTGCGTCTCCCTCCCTCCCACCCTCCCTATCCCACCCCTCTAGGTCGTCACAAAGCACCGAGCTGATCCCCCTGTGCTATGCGCTGCTTCCCACTAGCTATCTATTTTACCTTTGGTAGTGTATATATGTCCATGCCACTTCTCTCACTTTGTCCCAGCTTACCCTTCCCCCTCCCTGTGTCCTCAAGTCCATTCTCTAGTAGGTCTGCATCTTTATTCCCATCTTGCCCCTAGGTTCTTCATGACCATTTTTTTGTTTCGTTCTTTAGATTCCATATATATGTGTTAGCATATGGTATTTGTTTTTCTCTTTCTGACTTACTTCACTCTGTATGACAGACTCTAGGTCCATCCACCTCACTACAAATAACTCAACTTCGTTTCTTCTTATGGCTGAGTAATATTCCATTGTAGATATGTGCCACATCTTCTCTATCCATTCATCCCATGATGGACACTTAGGTTGCTTCCATGTCCTGGCTATTGTAAATAGAGCTGCAATGAACACTGTGGTACGTGACTTTGAATTATGGTTTTCTCAGGGTATATGCCCAGTAGTGGGATTGCTGGGTCGTATGGTAGTTCTATCTTTAGTTTTTTAAGGAACCTCCATACTGTTCTCCATAGTGGCTGTACCAATTCACATTCCCACCAGCAGTGCAAGAGTGTTCCCTTTTCACCACACCCTCTCCAGCATTTATTGTTTCTAGATTTTTTGATGATGGCCATTCTGACTGGTGTGAGATGATATCTCATTGCAGTTTTGATTTGCATTTCTCTAACGATTAGTGATGTTGAGCATTCTTTCATGTGTTTGTTGGCAGTCTGTATATCTTCTTTGGAGAAATGTCTTTTAAGGTCTTCTGCCCATTTTGGATTGGGTTGTTTGTTTTTTCGTTATTGAGCTGCATGAGCTGCTTGTAAATTCTGGAGATTAATCCTTTGTCAGTTGCTTCACTTGCAAATATTTTCTCCCATTCTGAGGGCTGTCTTTTCATCTTGTTTATGGTTTCCTTTGCTGTGCAAAAGTCACTTGATTTTTTATGGCAACTCCCATTGAACGGCAAGTATGGACAGTCATATCCCATTTTACAGATAAGTGCATCAAATCTTCAAAAAATGATGTCCCTGGAAAGAAGTGGAATTAGGGCTTGGGCTCTACCTGCTATTTAAATAGTATCTGTTTCTCCACACCTTTGCCTTGGAGCATGCCCCCATCCCTTTATAACTGTGAATGGGAATGGATACATCTCCCAGCCTGGCCATGTCACAGCACGTCTGATCACATGACCTCCTTTGTTTAATGGCTCCTCCTTCAATGGCTCCCTAATGCCTCACATGTGAAGCCCCAAACCTCTAGGCTTCCTCTGTCCAGTAGGAAAGCCACTGGCTACATGAAGTTATTGAACAATTAAAATGTGGCTAGAGGGCTTCCCTGGTGGCGCAGTGGCTGAGAGTCCGCCTGCCCATGCAGGGGACGCGGGTTCGTGCCCCGGTCCGGGAAGATCCCACGTGCCGCGGAGCGGCTGGGCCCGTGAGCCGTGGCCGCTGAGCCTGCGCGTCCGGAGCCTGTGCTCCTCAACGGGAGAGGCCGCAACAGTGAGAGGCCTGCGTACCCCAAAAAAAAAAAAAAAAAAAAAAAAAAAAAAAAAGTGGCTAGAGTGACTGTAGAGCTGAATTTTTGCTATATGTGAAATTTTAATGCAAACTAGTTTAAATTTAAAAACTGACACGTGGTTCAGTGATTGGAAAATTTTCAGGTATGCGCTGAACAACCTGGATGTATGCACCTACCTTCTCAGCTGTAAGTTCTGCGAAATTTAAGTACAGATCAAGTATTTCTGATGAAATTTTAATATCCAAACTGAGATGATTTTTCAGATTTAGTATGAAAGAAAATGTAAAATGTGGCTTTCATAAATTTTAAATAGTGATTACGGGTTAGAATGATGATACTTTGAATTGGGTTAAATAAAATACTTTTACAATATATACCGGATTCTTTTTACATTTTTAATGTAGCTCATAGAAAATTTAAAATTCCTTAGGGGGGCTCTCATTTTATTTCTACTGCATAGCACTGGGCTAGGCACCCAGCCCTTCATGATCTGGCTGTACCACTACACCTGTTCTTTTCTCTCTCTGTTTCTCCCTCTCTCTTTCTAGTCTCCTCTCCTCCCCTTCCCCATCTACACTGTGGCCATGCTCAACGACGGCCTTGAATGCCTCTGTACCTCCACACACGTGTTCCCTCTACCTCTAAGCCTCTGTGGTGAATCTTCATGGAGCTAAGTCCTACAGAACTTCAAAACTCAACTCAAGCTAAGAAGCCTCTACAGACCATCCCCTCACCACCAAGTCTGGGATAGGCGTTCAGGCACAGGGTCTCATCAAGTTTTATACTGAACCTTGCAGAGCAATCATTACACCGTCTTGTAATTTTCTGCATGCTTAACTGTAAGCCAGGGATGACGTCTCGTACCTCACATGGTACGAGGCAATTTGATAAATAATTCACTGTCTAGCAGATGGATGAATGAATGAACGAATGAGATATTGTGCAGCTAGAACCAAAGACCTGGGAGCTGTCTGGTTAGAAGAATTGAGGAGGCATCAGTAAGTTTCTCTGACTTCCAGCCCAGATGATCAGGAGAATAAATGATGTTCTCGTAAGAACAGCCAAGCGAGGGAAAGAGATTGTTCTCAGGAGAGAAGCAGAAGTGAAAACAAGAGCTGTGCTGGGGGGGAGTCACGAGTACATGGCTAACACTTCAAACGGAGTGGGTAAGATTGAGAGGGACCGGGAGGGATCCTCCAAACAAACCATAGGCAATTCGTATATTTAGAAAACAGGAAGAGTGACATTATCTGAGCACTAACTTCTTGTCCTCACAACTACCCTGTGGAGTACGTATTAACCCCCATTTTGAGAAGAAAACACTAAAGGTCAGGGAAAATTAATGTATTACACACACACACACACACACACACACACACACGTCAAGCTGGTGGACAAACATGCGAACATCAGGGTCATCCAATCTCTCTTTGTCCACCATAGGGGGACATCAGAAGCAGAACCACAGAGAGTGACATAGAAGTCAGAAGACAGTTTTGAGAAGGAAGGGGTGGTTGGTGATTTCAGGCAGTTTAGAGAAGTTGAGTATGATAAGATGATGGAGAAGGCAGAAGGGAATTCCCCTGCCCAACATCAAATATCTTCATCCTCTTGCCCTTTTCTCCTTCCCTTCTGAGAGTAAGAGGTTGTTCACCTTCTACCTTCACTCTTAAATCCGTGCCCTCCATCAACTACCGTCCCTCCAACATCAACCCCACTCTCCCTAGTGGTCCCCTCATTTTAGCCTATCATTACGTTCAAGGTACTCTGCCCCTAGATCGTCATTTCCGGGTTACCCTTTTGCTCCTCCGGTGTCCACCCTTCAGCCTCTTTCCCCTACTCAGTTAAGTGTCTTGAAAGGATGTCCTCTCCACGATTTTGTCTTCTACTTGCAACTCTCTGCACTGGATTCTCAATTCTCCAGGCTAGGATGGTAATTCCTAAGCTCCGAAGCGAATTAGGATTCAGTACTTCACCCAGATCCAGGGCAGCAAGGCTGGGGTAGAACCCTGGAGGCAACACTTACTACAAGCAGTCTAGGGGATGAGGATGCAGGCGGGGCCAGAGCACAGCCAGAAACACGGCGAAACCCCACAGACCAGAGGTTCTCTGTCACACCTCACATTTAAGGCCACTCTGAAACCTCTCCTATACTTTCTCTGAGACCACACTGCACCCCCCCGATTTGCTGCTGGACTCTGTAACCCTTAACCTCCTTGGTCTTTTATTTATTTATTTTTGGGGAAGACTTCACTATCTCCATCCACGCATCCAGCGTTGCTGTTCCTTAAGTTCCCCTGTGCCCTCCGCGTACGCTTCACCCCTGCTCAACGCAGCGATTACTCCAGATTGGACCCCCGAGAACTACTTCTCTCCTTCACTGGTTATTCACACCACTCAAAGTCCATCAGATGTCCCAAAACTCAACATGTCCAAAACTGTACACTCTTTCCTCAAACCTGCTAATTTTCCTGATCAGGAAAACACCACTGTCATCTTCTTTGACACTCAGTTGACCACTAAGATGTGGTAATCTTTAGTCTTACATACCCAACCAGTTTATCCTCATTCTTTTCATCATCATCATGGCCATCCAGCCCTCATCATCTCATCCCTCTCCCGCAATAACCAAGGAACCTTCTGCTACTATCACAAGCATCATTCAAAACAAAACACAATCTGGCTGAGTCATTCCCTTGCCTGCAAACCTCCCAAAGCTCGCCTGTCCTCAAAGGATAATCCTAATTCCTTTGCTTGGAAATAACAGGGCCCTTGTGTAACTTCCCGGACTTCTCTCCTGCTGTTCTCCTCCACTAACCCACACTACTCCATGTTACCTGCTATTTTCCAAACATGCTTTTTACTCTGTCATATCTCTACATCTGATGTTCCCTCCCTCTCAGATGCCCCTTTCCTACTACTTTAATTAATAAACTCCTATGAATGCTTTGAAACCCAGATCAAATGTTACCTTATTTATTTAGATATTTATTTCATCCTAAGTACCCCAGATGTACTTTATTTTTATGTTGGCCAAAGGTCACATTTCTTTATGATAAAGACTAAACTCCTCCTCCCACTAGGCTAAAGTCTTTTGCTTCACTAAAGTCTAATAGTACTGAATACTGAGCAATCACTCAGCAAAGGTTTGTGGAATGAATGAATGAATGGGGTCACGGGCAATGCAAAGATGCAGAAGTGAGCCATCAATCACACTGCCTGAACCATGGTAGCTGCTCAACAAACGGAGAATCCCTTGTCTTCGAAGACGAAGGAGGTGATCAAAGAGAAAAACTGGCTGAGGATTCTGAGTTTAGAGAAGGGAAGTTTAGCAAGTCACATGACCACCATTTTTATAGTAAAAGAGGACTGAAAGGATCTGCTGAGATCAGATGACGGTGGAGCAGAGGCTCAAGTGTAGTTGGCAAGTTCCTGTACAGTCAATGTGGTAAAAGAGAGGACTCTAAAACCACAAGCCCTGGGATTGTTGAGCCCAGGAGGGCTTGCTGAGCCCAGGAGGGCTTGCTGAGTTGAGACCAGAATGCAGAGCTGTGTACTCAGCATGGTTTTCAGAGAGTCACCATCAGCACTCATCAGCTTAGGAAGTGCAGTGGAGCCGATGGAACATGGAGTTGGGAGTTGCCAAAGTCCAAGAAGTAGAGGAAGAAGGGATGAGGGAGAGAGATGCAGGGAGTGTACCACTCAAGACGCTAGTTATCGGCGCTATGCTGGGTAGCAAGGGAAGCAGACGTGGGATGGAGAAGTAAAGTACAATCAATGCCGGTGATGGGAAGGCTGTGAGCAAACTGAGGATTTGAAGTGCCTGGGTAAAAGACATAAAGCAAAAAAACACTGAGGTTTAAACAAGCTTCTAATATCATCCAGCAAGGCAAAGGGAGAAGATCCGGCACATGGCACAGCGACACGCAGTCGTGCCCAGTGGACATTTGCTAAATAAATGAGTCAATGACTGCATGGGACAGAGTCAACCCCTCGCCCAGCGGTCCTTTGTGAGCTACCAGCATCTAATTTATCATCAAGCTCATTAGAAAACAGTCACAGATTAACAGTGTACTCCAAGGACATCCCACAGACTGGTAGTTTTTGACAAGGATATATCTGACGTTATTCTAACATGATCACAGCGGCACTATGTTTAACAGTTAGGAATACTCAGCTACGAAGGTGCCCAGATCTGCCAGGACCTAGCCTATTACAGACAGACAGTAAATACCACTTGAATGAATGAACAGATGCGTAAGTGGATGAATGAATGACAGAATACACATTACTTACAATGCATATAACAAACACCGGCTACCTTCCAAAATCATCACTTGAGGTACACTATTCACCCAAGTCAGCCTGAGCAAGCAACATGGAGTGAACAGTTAAGGCATCTTGTTTCTCAAAAATTCAGCAGATACAAAGGTACTAGCTGGGAGGTGGCAGCGTGTGAAGGCGTCTGATTCTGCCGCTTGCCATGTTACTCCAATACGTTTGCCGCAGAAATGCTAAACTGTCAATCCCTTTTGCCTGGGTAGCCACGTTTCAGAAGTGGCTCAATCTGAACAGCAGTGAGCTCTCCATTTAATGCCTCTTACTTCATAAACTACTAGGAGAGCTCAATTCGCTCAGCAACTGGGAAGGAAACTGAGCTGATAAGAGAATTAATGTTTTCTTCCCAAATCACATCATCTAGGATAATAAAAGCATGTTAAATAAATAACGCTTAAAAGAAATAGGAGAAAAACATTTTAACATAAAGCTCTAAGCTATATTGATGTTTATAAGTATTACTGGTTGGGAGGAGGACTTCTGAGCTTAGTCATAATTGCTAATGCTGCGGATGTGTTCCCTGCAGAATTCTCTGAGATAAACACAGATTTGCATATTTTGAAGGTATTTTGTCTGTCTGTTACACATTCCTGTGACTGTAAAGAATTTTTCTTTATCAAGAGTCGTTAGTTTCCACCGCTCATTTCCAATTCTCTGCCCACTTTTTTCCCTTTTCCAGCCTTTTGGGATTCCTCCCCGCCAACACCAGGGTTGGAGGAAACCTTTTGAGCCAGGAGGTTGTGAACAGAAACCCAATCGCATCTCTGGAAAGGAAGAGAGTGAGGGGATTCGATGCAGAGCGAGAATGGATACAGGAAAGGGTGCCAACCACAGGGGCGCAAGTTAGACTACGAAAAATCATGTCTTCAGACACTGAGGCAGTATTCCCTTCAAAGACAGTAGGTTCACAATTTTCACCTTCTAGAAACAAATGGTGGTGTTACAGATTAAAACTGAATGAATCCTCTATGTACGTCTCTAACTGATTCACTGTGCTGTATAGCAGAAAGTAACACAACATTGCAAATCAACTATACTCCAGTAAAAAATTTTTAAAAATTAAAAAAAAAAAACAACTGAATGAATCCAAGTTTTAAAAAAAAAATTGGAGAGGGGGTGAAGACTAAATGTTTGAGCCACGACTTTGATTTTTACAGTAACTTGACTTGACACATCCCAGGCCTGAGTACTTTTTCGGCAGCTTGTGAGGCTGGACTCCTCTGGGGCGGAGAAGTTTAAATTACGTTGATTTTCATCTGCCCGTTTACTTGAGCTAACTCAACTATCTCTCCTTAGGAACCCGGGTATCCCATTTTGCCTCGCAAGGTCTGGATCACTAAGAATCGCAGGATCTTTCTTGTAGGCGAAGCTGGATTCCTCAAAGCACGGATGCTTGTTGAAAGTCTGATGGCTGCTGCTGCCACCCCAGGGCTCCCTATCCAGTCTGGACATCCTCATCCGGTCCAAGCGAGACTGTGGCCGGCCTCAGAGCCCCACTGCACGCTGCAGCCACCTCAGAAACACCTCTTACCTGGGCAGCGGGTTCTGCCAGGCACAGGGGACGTCAGTGTCCACCCTGGGGTTCCCTCTTCCTTCTGGGGTGCCCTCTCCCCTCCCTGACTCTCCCCCCACCCCTGGCCTGGCCCGCTCTCAGCCCCTGGGTGTGCCCTAAGTGAGCTGTCACCAGCCAGTAAGAGGGATGGTGCACGGCCACGCTAGTCAGACTCGGGTAAGAGCCGAAGCATGCAGGATGTCAGCCAGCAGCTGACAGTCCCCTCTGATGACAGGGCAGAGGGAGCAGGACGCGTCTGGTTTGGCTGTGGGTGGGGAAAGTCATTCTGGTCTTCGTGGCATCAGTGGTGCCGGGGTCCCCTGGACCACATGAGAAGGCAAGTGTGGTTCTAGGATGCGGCACTCCGCACGCTCTGAGTCATGCCTCCGTTGACGCATGGGTGGCTCCCGATTCGCTGCAGTCCCCTCCTCACTGCCGACCCAAGACCCTTTTCTGAGGCTGCCTCAACAGCCACACAAGGAACACGTCACCGGCCCAGGAGCAAGCAGCTTTACCACACTCGTGTTTCCCCAGAATCCCCTTATCACGTGGCTCTGAGATGCAGAGCACAGGTCCTGCTGGATCTCAAGACCCCAGAACATGAAAAAATTACAGTGTCTTTCTATTGGGAGCAACAGAGCTCCCTGATAGAAGGGGGCTGTAAACCCACCCTTGCCCAAACAGACTGAAAACACCGCCTGCCGGCACCAAAAACCCCCAAAGAAGCGCTAGTCAACCTGAATTATTCCAAGGTCCGGCTGAGTCTAGAGCTTATCTAACGGTCTATTGAGTTCTCAGTAAGTCATGTGAAAGGAAGTCCTGTGATAACATTTCCTGAGACTTCTAGACATTTGATTAAGGAGTTATAAATCTTAGAGTCTGACGTGTCACAAGCAGAGTGAGATTACACCCAGAGCTGTCAAGATTAGGTAAACTTGTCTTGTCCTCTTACAGGTCTTTCTCAGCCTTATACCACAGATTAAAGATTTTTTTTCACGATAAGAAAAAAAAAATGGTCACCATCATGCTCAATGGAAAAATAAATAAATAAATAACCAAAGGAGGATAAGGTGATGATTTTCAGTCTTCACATTCGGAAAAGTGTTTACCTGCTGGTCAAAGTCAAGATTTTAATAAGGAATAAGTAAAAGGGAAGAAGGCTGGCCAGCCGGGCTGGCCCCATACTGTCGCCGATTAATTCGTTACAGCTAAATGAATAACCTGTATTAAACCAAAGAGCTGGGCAACCCCTGATCTTCCAGGAACTGATTCCAAGAACATGGTGGAATAAAATCAATACCTTTGGGGGTAGGAGGGGACCCAGAAATCTCTCTACATGAGCCCCTGTCAAATTCTATTGCTAATTTCGAAGTGACGCGTTATTCTAGGAATGACTGGCGGTTACCATCAGCAAACCTGGGGAGACAGAGGTTTGAATCATCCACGTCACTGAAGGAGAGGATATTTACGGGGTTCTAGGTCCAGAGGATGTTTCCTCAGCTTTAGTGCCAAGAGATTTGGTACCTAAAAGGAGAAGTGAGAATTTCTGATTCTCCATACATGCCGAAATTCTTGGTTTAAATAAAGACAGGACAAGCTATAAATCAAGTTGCTTTTTTTTTTTTTTTTCCTGGGGAGTTTTTACTCAGGTGTACTCTAAATGTGCATTAAACTGCAGCTCCATTAAGCAGTTACAATGGAGGTAAAGGGCGCGGGGCTAAATACCACAGGACCTTGTATAGATCTCATAGCTTTAATGGAATCAGGTTTTTAACAACTCTTTTTTCGTTAAATACAGTCAGTGTCAGGAAGATGCGTCCCACTCGTAAAGCAGCGCAATGACAATGTACAGTGGCGCTAACACAAGGACATAGTTCATCATGACATTTCCAGCAATTCCCAACTGATTAGGGTCATTATGTTGGAGGTCTGATTTATGTTGTCATTTCCTCTCACCGATCCTGCATCAATGAATCTTAATGAATTGGTAAATAAGGGTGAAGATTACACTCTATGACACTGAAACATTCCTCATTCTCAACACCCGAGATTTATGTAGCCAATTAGTGACTAACAGAGAAAATTGGCTGGCAGAAAAATAATATTCTTTATGGTACAAAATGGAAAAAGCTTTCTCGTTGAAGGGCAATGCCACAGCAGAAGTCCATAAAGTAGCTTGATATGTGGCAACACAAAAGATGTTGAAGATGTGCTGTGAGAGGGCTCCGTAGTCAAGCGCTTTTATTGCGCGTTTTGTTGTTGTTGTCTCATTTATTAAAGGTTATTGGTTTAATACACAGATCTGTGTTTTATAAAGGGGAACAGTTGGCCTTTTAAGGGGGCGGGGTGAAGGAATTAAGTATACTCCTATATTACACAAGTGCTAATTCTTTATATTTACTGGAATAATGGGGAAAATTAAGCAGAGATGACCCCAGGTTTTCCCCCCAATTTTAGCCACTAGGTCAGTTTCTCCGACTTCTTGCAGACAGGTAGCCACAGTCATTTGTACCTAATCAAGGAGCACTAAAATCTTTTATTCTGATTAATTACTGGGAAGTGTGATTAAAGTCCAGAGTATGTTTCAAATACCAGAACTTTTAATTGAAAAAAACAGCCTAATCATTAATGCAGAAATCACTCCACTTATTTTACATTCACCTGTTCCTGACCTCATTATAAAACCAGATGAAATGACTGTCATAAACAGGAAAAAAAAAAGGTAAAAATTCCCCAATGAAACATAATTCAGAAAATCCTGGCTTCACCTAGAGCTTGAAGCGTCACCCTATGGTGTGTGTTCATGAATGCAAAGCGTAGGTTCAGAGTCATTACTGCTTAAGTATATACTTAATGTTGAATACTGTCAGAAGAAGACAGTTCTCAAAATCTCTGTACTTATTCCGATTTCATCATATGGCGCCACGATAGCTTTGTAGAATATGCAAATCAGCGATGTCTCTTTCTTTCCACTATTTTCTAGTCAATGTCACCAAAAGAGCTTTAAAATTTAAGGAAAAAAAAAAAAAAAAAAAAAAAGGCCAGAAGTTGCAGTGGGTTCTCTGACCCACCTCATTAAGGTGTCCACTGTCTAGTAAACAGTAACAACAATAAGAAGTAATCTGCATGGGCAGGACAGCCTGTTCTTTTCAGTTCTGGAATCCTCCACGACCACTTGAGTATCCTCCTTAAGGGCTACTGCTTCATCAAGGGCTTCTGGATAATTGAGCCACTTTGTGTCAAGCTCAGATCATCTCTGAGATGCTGCAACCTTCAGGACTCCCTGGAAACGCGCTGCTCACAATGAGAGCTCCTAAGGCCGCCTGGAGTTCCACAAGGTGCCCCAAACAGCAGGGCTGCCTGGAATGCTAGCAGGAGCCAATGCAGACAGCGCTGGGGAGGGGGCGGGGGGTAAAGGAAGAAAAAGGCACGAGGCAACCTTGCAAAGGCTGCAGCCTTACAAGATCATCGCCATGTGGTTGTGAAGTGTTCAGAGACGCCGAGCAAACTGTGCAACTTTCTAAATAGATCGTTTTTGCTGTTGTTCTTTAAACCAGTTTCTCAGAGAGCACAAGCACAGAACTAGCCAGTGAGATGATAAAGGCATGTGGTGCTTCTGAGTTGTTCTGGTGCCAAGAAAGTTATACCTGTATAGCAGAATGCCTTGGGCACACAAAATCTTCCTCTGAGTCAGCACTGTGCGTCTCATACACACGAAAGGCTGAGATCTTTAACATCCTGCTCCCTCAAAACAAAGAAACAGGAGGGGGTAAAAATGCATCTGCTTCACCTATGAGAGCGAACAGATAGAATTTTAAGTGCTCAGTGCAACTACCACGCAAGAAAAAAAAAAATTAAATACAAATATATTGAGTCCATCCCTAGCTAAAAACCAATAAACAGATAAAACCTGCCAAGCCAAACCTGTGGGTAGAGTCATACCCGGGGTAGGAAAAAAGATGGGACATAAACTCAAGGGCGGGGAGCTGACAGTCTGCTCTGAGAACTGGGAAGAGCCGAGAGAAAACTCTACACATGTTTTATTTTAAAATCACTATTTGATACTGATTCCAAACGAAAGTGTTTTGTAAAATATTTTCACAGTAGGTGGCATCACTTATCAACTGTAGGAGGGGTGCGGTGGCTTGAAGCATTTTCTTTTATTAAATTATCAAATAATCATTTAAATGGCTTTCACACATTCTGTTCCATTTGAGATACACCTACAAGTATGGCAGGCTTGCCAGAGCAAGGGCAAAAAACCCCAGTAGACTCTGACTATCCAGATACCTGTTTCTGGCTCTCCTCTTTCATCATACAAGCATATTTTTCTTTCAAAAAGCAAGTTTGCAAATCCACTCCGGTTCAGGGATAGACTGCTTTGGTGAAAAACCACATTTCTGCAACTGACAGCAAAAGTCCCCCTTTTCTGTCACTGGGGACAATTCGGTTTAAAATAGCTTCTTTACGTACAAGAACCATGAATCAATTTTACCCATCCTGACGTGGAAAAGTGAAGATGTAGGCTTTAAAAGTTTTAAAAAACAACCAAACGCAAGCAGAGTAATGTTTAGGCATCATAACACCTGCAAATACACTTCTTTCTTCACATTCAAGGGAAACAAAATGAACCGATTCTCCTTTTTACATTAAAAGTTCAAGGGACTGAGAAACAAGACTTTTGGTGACACAAATACTTAAGGAAGAACCAACCCACCTACAGCTACATTGTAAGAAAAACTAGGAGAGCTCTTCTAATCTTTCAAGAGAGAATTAATTTATCACAAGTATCCGAAGGGGTGGGGGTAGGAGAGAGACCACGCCGACTCAATGACCTAGTGGTGATTTTGGAATAAGTTCTGGACGCTACAAATTTCATCTTATGCATTAGAAAACAATTAACAGACGGTAAGCACTATTTACCAGGCAAAGTTTTTAAAATATGGAGTTCATTTTTTTTTTTTAATTCTAGGAAAAACAAGACAAGATGTGTAGACAGAGAAAGTCTATTTTTTTCCCTTTCTGGTGCATAAATAATTTGAGAGGACTCTAACTGGATTGTGTTCTATGGAGACAGCCAAGAAGGTGGGGTGTCAGCACCTAGAATCCCAGAAATTTAGAATGACAGGACTAGACAATTTGCCAAAGGGCAAAAAAGTCCATACTTCAATGTTATCTCTTGCACGAAGGCCACATCCATTTCCTGGGTGATCCTTCCAATTGCATGCACAAGAAATTCTGTACCTGAGAAAGAGTTATATAGCTCAAAGGGGAATTGGTACTTGGCCTATTTCAGAATCATCACCTTGAAAGGAATTTCTGGGAGTTGTCTAGTGTATCCTAGATTACGTCTGAAAAAAAGCGTGTGTCCGAAAAGCTAACTCTGAAGGTGTAAGTGGCTTAGCAGACTGAGATAATATAAAAGGAATCTGACAGTATTAAGATACAATACGTGCCACCATGTAGTAATAGCATACAATCCACCAAATTCACATACAGTAAAACCTAACAGACCAAACTGGGCAGAGAGATTTCATGCCAAGCACTGTATCGATTAGCAGAGGCTGGCACTCTTTAAAAGAAAGATTCACAGGCCACAGTCAGGCTTGCTGAGAAAGAGTGCTGGGACTGATTAGCAATGCCTGCTGCGAGAAGTGGCAGAGGGGAGGCGTAGTAACAGCTATCCCACCCATCTGCTGGCGATCGCTCTACAGGACCCCTGAACTCATGCTCCATGACACCTTCATGGTAGTAAGCAAAAGCTGAAACAAAAAAATATGCTTTCTCCGAGGGAGGGATCTTGTCCACATCAAGAGATCTTAAAAAATGAATACAGAAAATAGAATTCCAAAAAGAAAAATGGTTTCAAAGTTATAAGAAAAAGAGCCCCTGACAGCACTCTGAAGGAGAGGGATGGATCGAAGGATGCGGAAGCCCACAGCCTACCAAGGTTGACATGAACATTAGAGCACAGGCTGTACCCCCCAAGTGATTACTGCAGATGCCATGAAGGACAAGAGAGGATGAGGACGTATACATTTTGGGAACACAACTAGGAGGGTAGCTAGACAAACATTTAGAATGCATAAAAACGGATCAGAAAGAGAATTTAAGGCTTTGGTACATCAGTGTTCCTTTTACCCCAAAGCAAACATCATTACATGACAGAATTTTTGCTCTTTTCCCAGGGGTTCCTGTTCTGTACGTTCTCTGCGATTGCAGTTCTTATCTTGGATGTTAGAGCCACTACTAACCTTAGCTTTTATACAACCATTACTGACCTTTAGTGGTACAAGCTTACTTCCAGAATGTTCGGTAGTGCTGTTTCCTGCATATCGATTTGGAGAGATGGAGATAGAAGGGTCTGCCTCTAATTACAAGTCCTCGAAATACCTTTCGTATGTATAACTGAATCGATACCCCCCCCAAATTTTTTTTTTTTTTTTAATTTAAAAGTCGTGAACTATTAAATCGAAACACAAAAAATCTTTTTGGACAACAGGAAGATTTGCCAAACGCTCTTAGGGCCAAATACCTCAAACCACAACACAGTAAAAGGAGACGAACCATTCATCATATTCCAACTGTAAATTAATCCAATCAGCACACCTCACTTTCTGCATCTGAGGCCACCGGGCAAAACCGACAACCCAGGAGGACCCAAGGCTGTTTTTCCAGAACCCGTCCTTGCAGAAGAAGGGACAGCAACAGCCTAACAGAGGTAGGGGTTGAGGAGGGGTCGGGCTGCCCTTCAAAACCTTAGAGCTGCAAGTTGCACTGCCTGCGAAGTTCTGCAGCCTCAGGGACATCCCCAGGCACAGCTGTTTGCTTCCGTTTAGAAGATGATTTGCTGGAAGGTGGGGCTGATGTAGGGGTGGAGGCTCTCCTCTCCAAGGGATCTACAAGGAACTGTTTAGCGCAGACAGCTAAAGGCATTTTCCTCCTCCGTTATGCAAAGGGCAGAATTTACCATTAACATGATTCCCCTGTGAAGTTCAAAGAGTCGATGTTAGGCCAACTAGGGTAGGGTGATTGAAAACGGAAGCAGTGTATGGAAAATTTCAAGCAATAATCATCGCCGGGAGCCAGTGGCCCAGAGATATAAACACCCTAAAAACCAACCGATACGAATGAAGCTGCAGCTTCAAGGCAGATAAGGGCAGAGGGATAGGTGAACAATTTCAGCGCCTAACATGGAAGTGGGCACATTTCGTGTTGGGGACTGATCTTTGCCAGGCCCCAGTCTTCCTAAGGCCATCTCACATCTAATACCCTGTCCCTTGACTTCTTAAGGACCGAAAAGTAAAGTGGGATAATATTCCACTTGAATGCCTGCTTTTAATGGATGAGGTGACAGCTATAATTCCCATATGTTCATTCCAGTGAAGCCTTCCATCTATGCTGATGGGGGGGAAAAAAATCTTAGGAAAGACTGCAGATCAAGCTTCCCTGGGTTTTTAAGAACTGGGATGGATGTTGAGGGGGGTAAAAAAAAAACTTTTAAGTATGTAGCTCACTTTTCCACAGGGGTTACTGAAAATTTACAATGACCTAGATCACCTGTACAATAAATTGAATGGGGGATCGCATGTCGCTTTAAGGGCTACTCATTATGAATCCTCTTTAAAAAAACAAAATCAAATAGTCTTTTTATAAGGCAAACAACATAGCTCCAATCCAGCAATCACTGACTTCACTTAAGTTGAAGTTATCTACGACATTGCTTACTTGTCTACACACTGAATGAGCTTTCTGAAGGCAGGGAGCCCACCACACCTAATGATACCAGTTCCTAATCAACATTTGTTGAATAATGTACATTCATAGCGTGTTGTCTCTATCTTAAAAATACAACTACACTTACACTTAAAGCTTACTTAAGGCAGGATACGCCTGTGCTAGGTAAAGAATACGTATCAGAGAGATTCAAGGAGACAAATGCATCTAATAAGAGAATAAGAGAAATGCCCCAATAGGAGCCTGGGGCACCAGGGACCCCTGTAGCAGCTCCTGCAGGTTATCAAAGCCCAGCATAGAGGGCCATCTGGAACATCCAAGGAACCCCATTCTCTTCTCTCTGATGACCTACGCTAATGGAATCGCTAGAGTCGATGAGCCAAGGTCTACTGGTGTCAAGGGCGCTACAGCTAGGTATACAAACACTCTCCAAGCCCAAGTTTTTTGAAACGGTAGGGTAAGTGCAATATCCCCAATGCGATTAGGAAGGATAAGGTGTTGAAACAACTGAAGGGATTATTTCTTTAGTGTCTTCCATGTAGAAACACTGCTATCCAGGGTTGCACCCCGAAATATTTCCTGAGCCTCTGCTGCAGGCCAGGTCCCCTGTGGAGCATGCTCAGTGCGGCCCTCTATCCATTTGGGGGATAAATCTCTGCCCCCCTCCCACCTGTCTACTAGTCCTCACGTACAGAGAGGCAGGATGTACATACTGAGCCGTACTGTCTCACAGAAACATGAGACCCACAAACGCAAACCATACATGCAATTAAATATATCTATTCGTCCCGTTTAAAACAGTAAAGACAAACAGTGGGAGTTACTTTAATATATTTCATTTAACCTAATATAGCCAAAATATTTTAATTTCAACATACAATCAATATAAAAGTTAGTAATGAGATCGTTTACATTCTTTTTTTCTTAAACTAAGCCTTTGAACTTCAGTGTGTATCTTATACATTTCGCACATCGATTCGGGCTACCGCACTTCCAGGGCTCAGCGGCCACTTCTGGCTAGTGGCTCCCATACTGGACAGCGCAGGCCTAAGGGCATTTCAAGATCCTGGAAGAGTTTCTGAATATAAGGGAAAAGGATACCATCCACACCGTTATCACTTTAGATGCCTGAAATGGGACTGCTGAGATATGGGGCAGAGGGACAGTGCTGGGAGAGGAGAATTAGGATAAGGAAGTGGCACGTTTCCTTAAAATTGCCTCACTGCTTTCTCTACGTGTGGCCTGCAATACAGATAAGGAAGACTACAAGCTATGAGTCTGCACATGTCCGTGGGGATACACGCAAACATCTATAGACCCACATATCTGTAAATCCTACAGCTGATATTCATTCTGTCACCTGTCAAGATAAAAGTAAGAAAGGCTTCAATCACAGGGAAGAAAGCAGCATAGCATTTTCCTCCCCCAAGGAAAAAAAAAAAAAAAAAAAAAGAATTTAACAACATTTTAGTTTGTATGTTTGGGGGTGGCGGGGGGAGGTGTGATGGGAAGTTGGCTTCCTGCCAGGAATTGACATCACACTATAACTGGGGAATTAGGAGATGTCTCAGTTATCTAGAGCACACATTTAAAGTCTAAATCCCCAGAATATAAAATAAATAAGAAAGACCTTAAATACCACAGGCACTCAAAAATAAGTTAACTGTCTTAGAAGCACAATAGGATCTCAAGGAATACAACTTAGTGGGGAGCGTACAGTGATTAAGTAAGCAAGGGCTGTGCAGGCAGATGGGCTTGGGTTCGGAGCCCAGTTTGTGTAAGCCAGTAATTTAATCTGAGTGAAGGTCAGTCTTCTCATCCATAAGGAGGGACAAATAAGAGTTACCTTGTCAGGCCTCTTTGCAAATGAAATATGTGAAGCGTTAGCTGCGGCTGTTTGAGAAATGTACGTATAAAACACACTTAAGATAGAGTGACATGGCATATACCTCTGCACACACTACCTACTAACACTATATATGACAATAGAGAGTGTGTGTGTATCTACATTGAAAACCAGGATTGAAGTGCAGTGGCCAGGAGTGAGCACCCTGGAGTTTTCCTGAAGGAGGACAAGTCCCGCTTCCAGCCCTACAGCTGTGGGACCTGGGGCTGCATCTTCCTCACAGCAGCCACCTCCAGAAGATGAGACTAATACTACAAACGACAAATGCTGGAGAAGGTGTGGAGAAGAGGGAACCCTCCTGCACTGCTGGTGGGAAGGTCAGCTGGTGCAGCCACTGTACGGAAAACAATATGGAGTTCCCTTTAAAAAACTAAAACCACATCTACCTACCATTTGATCCAGCAATCCCACTCCTGGGCATATATCCAGAAAAGACCAAAGCTCTAATTCAAAAAGATACATACACCCCTACGTTCACTACAGCCCTATTTACAATCGCCAAGACACGGAAGCAACTTAAGTGTCCATCAACAGATAAGTGGATAAAGAAGATGTGGTACGAATATCACTCAGCCATAAAAAGGAATGAAACCATGCCATTTGCAGTGACATGCATGGACCCAGAGGTTGTCCTACTGAGTGAAGTAAGTCAGACTAAGACAAATATTACATGGTATCACTTACATGTGGAATCTAAAAAACAGTACAAATGAACTTACTTATTATAAAACAGAAACAGACTCTCAGACATAGAAAACAAACTTATGGTTACCAAAGGGTAAGTGGGGGAGGGGTGGTGATAAACTGGGAGTATGGGATTAATGGACGCAAACTACCATATATAAAATAGATAAACAATAAGGATTTCCTGTACAGCACAGGGAACTACGGTCAATATCTTGTAATAAACTTTAACAGAAAAGAATTGAAAAAAGAATACAGACATATACATATATATGTATAACAGAATCACTTTGCTGTACACCTGAAACTAACATAGTACTGTAAATCAACTCTACTTCAATTAAAAAAAAAATAAAAAAAGATGGAACGAACAGTGCCTACCTGGAAAAGCTGTTGGGAGAATTCAAGAGCATCACCTACGACAAGCACTTACTACCGTGCCTGGCCCATAGCTGCTGCCCAATAGCTGCTAGTTGTTATCATTACAGGTATTCATCAATAATCTGGGCTGAAGTGCTTCCCATCTAGGATTGCTTCTACCTAACTGTAAATCCTTGTGAGTGGCTCCCACACAGGGGAGGGGCCAGAGGAAGGGCGGATTGATGGGGTTTACCGTCTAAACACCATCAAGCATATTCGAAGTCTTTATTTTAGAAAGCATTTGCCTCCTCATTTTCTCATTTGATGCTCACAAGCCTACAGGAGCAAGCAGACTGATTTGAATCAGGAACTACATCTTGAACACCTACTACGTGGCAAGGCACGTTTCCGAGTACTGGAAATTCAGATAAATATACCTGGCCTTCAAGGAGCTTATGTTCTTATGGTACTTCATTCATTGTTTACTCCCCTTCCTAAAAATAGGAAGTTTCACAGCGGTAATGTCCGCTTAGTTAGGAGCTTGGTTTGAACGAAGGAAGTCTAGTCTCTGTTATTTAATAAAAATGCAAAAGTTCTACAGTATGGCACAAAATCATATCTCCTTTCCCCTATCTCCCTAAATTATACTGAAAACAAAAAGGTTTCCCATTTTGGAAAAATACAATATTGGATACAGAATGACAGCCACACACAAGTATGTTTACAAGCATTTTGCACATCTTGGCATCCTACGGTAATTTTGAAATTACATAAAGGGGACGAAAAAGCCTGTAAAGGTTTATACTTTTCATTAAGTTCAAATTGTTTTGAAACAAACAGCCTGACATCATATCAACAGTGCGGCAGCATCTGCTTCATTCAAAAACAACTGGGAGAAGAGATGTTCACCCGCATCAAGACTTCCGAAGTGAGGCAGAAATTCCCTACTGTCACTGCTACCAGGCTGAGGAAGCCACATGCGCCCTTGGTCATGGCAGTACCTGCCTGCCTGCCAGGTTACTAGCAAAGGAGGCTCCCGACACAGGACAGCTTGCGGGAAGGGATGCGCGTCAACCGGCAAAACTTTGGGTCGAGGGGGAGAGGACTGGAAAACCCTTCGGAAGGAAGGGCAAGCCTTTCAGTTCCAAGACGCGAGGATGGACACAGCCTATTTCTCTTTTTTAATACTCTCCCATTTGTCGAGGAAGTAGCCTGCAGGAGAGTGAAGCAGTCTGAACTATTTTTAGGCCTCTGACCCTCTTTAAAAGCCAGAGCTAAATGCAGTTCTCCATTACACCCACTCAACTCCCACCGGCTTCAACACAAGCCACGGGAGAACCCGCTCACCAGTTAGAAGAGTTTAGTTATGCCCTGAGCATTCTTTGGTTCAGATGGATCACTGGAGCCATCATGGTTCACCCACGCTCTAGAAAGCCACAGAGCGGGTCTCTGGGCTCACGGAGGGCAGCAGCCAGGGGCTTCGACTCCGAGGACATCCTTGTGCAGTTGTGTGGATTCTCATAGAACTAGCTGAAACTCGTAGTTTTTTGACAATCAAGGCAGATGGGAGGGAAAAAAAGTTCCTTTTGAAGATGGCAGTCAGTCTATTTCGGAATTGTTTCAAAATTATAATCTCATCTATATAAGCCCAGATTTGAAGAACTGTAGTATGTGGGCTAAATTAAACTTTCCCTCCAACCAGCATGGGGTAATTACAATCAGCCATCACGTGAAGTTCACTGCTGTTGAACGCAACACAATTTGTGACAGTAAACTACGGTACCGGGGTGGGGTGGGAGAACATTTATAAGTAAGAGGTCCCACATCTGAGTTTAACGGAGGGGGCGGGGGGCGGGGGCGGGGGCGGACGCGGACGCGGCTGCCATATCCCATGGAAAGGACACTTTGTCTCCCCTCACCCTCTCTAATCCTTCCTTCTTAAAGGAACACTCAGCAAGATCATGAATCCTTTAAATGTTACATCTTCTGTCCTGCATTATTGTGCTGCAGAAACTCTTCACATCAAACAGTCATCAGGACTATTACCAAGTGGGCTTATAAGAGAGGGGCTGAAAAGGAGCTGTGTGAAAAGAAGTGGAAAATTAAAGCTGAAGCAGTCGAAGAAAGGGCTTAATTTACTGGCATGTACAGTATGCAAATGAGATTACTCTCAGCTTAACTGCATCATTTATGTCCATAATAACGGCATCATCATTACAGGGCTCAAATTAAATTACACCATAATTAGCATATCAAAGTGATTGGTTAAAGTTTAAAACAAATACCCAATTTTGTTAATGAACAGCTGTAATTGTCATGTACACTTCAGTGAAAACTCTCTAAACAAATATATGTTTTAGAAGAGAGGAAGATTTTTTTTTTTTTTCTTTTCCGGCAGACAGGTCTGTAGCAGAGGTAAATTACCTAAAAAAGAATGACATGGACTATTCTATTAATGTTAATATATGCTGATCATTTTCAGGTAATAAAGCATTCTATCAAAACAAGGCTTCCGCTTATACTCAGACACCTTCCCTGCTCCTGAGTGTGACAAACCACCAGAAACCTGTTTCCACTTGCAGCCGTGATAACAATGCCGGGGTGACCTGTCCCCAACAAGCAAAGGACATGTTCAATAACATGCTATTACCAACCGCCCCCCCCCCCCCACTTATTGAAAAGACATCCGTGTTCAAATCACGCCAAGTCAAAGCTGATTTTCTCCGCATTCCACCGAAAAGGCGGAAGAGTGACAGAGCCAGAAACTTGCTGAATTTATGGGGTAGACCAGAGCGCTCCTAACCTGATGACCTGATTACCCACTAGACGGCCTCCAGCTCCGTGTCCCCTCACTGAATCACAGCTACATCGAAGCAGTTTCAAGCATGCAGCTGCACCAAGGAAGTTCCTGTTCTTCCATCATTAAAATAAATCAGAAGGGGCAGCTAGCTATTTTGTCAGCATTGGCTGCAATGAACATGCATGCACATTTTAGATATGCAAAGCCATACACAAATTATATGCTTGTTTTCCAACCTTTTTGTTATAATCATTTCATGTCAGAAGAGTTTCTACACAACAATCGATAATCTTGAGGCTCACGTGTTAAAAATAGCTCTCTGCCTAAGATTCTCCCCATTTTCCTTACAATGTACCCCATATGTTCTCTGATTTATCTGTGAGGGTAACCATCCACTGTGATATACAGCAAGGCAAGCCAAAATATGTTTTTCCCAAAAAGAAAAAAAAAAGGCACTTTCAAATATACTTAACAAGCAAATTGAATGTCTTATTAAAATCGTATTATCTAAACAGTGTTCAAAAATTTAAAGAAAGTAGCTTTTCATTTTATTCATCGAGGAATCCATTAATGCTTAGGCTCTGAAGTAGTATGTAAATTATGTGCCTTTCAAGGTAGAGCTAGGGCAAATTCACTCCATCAACTAATGATGAACCTCATTATGTGCAGGGAGGATTCATAATGAGGAAAGAGCCACCGCCATTCCATGTTCTAACATAAATCCCTGTAAAATTTGAATATCTCCCCGTCTAATTAAAGGCTACTAATTCCAATCACCCCCTCCATGGCCCCAAAGTAAAAATAAACCTCTTTAAAAGCACAGACTACAGTTACATCTCTAAAGCAGCCCTCGATTCTGTTTGGACTCAGAACCTACCACTCAGATATGTTTTACGACAAGCATAATCAGCAGCTTTCTAAGATACAAACTTTGAGGCTGTTCAAGCTCATTTTGGTTAAATGCACTGGATTTTTATTTTTCAAAGAGCTTCACCTTGACGGGGCTACAGTGCATGCACAGAGATGATCCACAGCCAAGAAAGCAGCAGGAATGTGCGAGCGATGTAATAATGTAAAATAAAATTCTTAGCACTCGAGTTCCGTGCTGAAGCGGAGATGCTCAGAAAAAGCCAAGCAATCGTGGCATGAACCCGAGATTGCATTTGGACGGGGATGTATTCAAATCTGCTTGGGAACGATGTACTTGATTCTGGAACAAACTGCTCACTTTTAATATGGTTTGAACTAATGAACAAGTACAGCCCAGCCTCTCACAAGCCAAAGAACTATTTCCTCTTCTAATCACCGACTTTGATTTTTATTTTAAACTGAAAACTATAGAATGCAAACCCAACACTGCCAAACATATTTATTATGATTAATCGCTTGTTAATATCCCTCACTAAGGCTTAATTTGCTCTTGTTTTCCATTATGAACCTGCACACTCTATTCCAGTCCCTTTTTCAGGTGGAGATGAATTTCCTGTGGTCTGTACTTTTTCTATTGTATTGCCACCCAGCAAGGCACAATTAGTTAAAAACAGCCAACCTCCACCTTGGCGCTAACAGAGCACCAGATTACGCAAAATGAGAGAACACAATCATTGAGAAATAAGTGAAGGTGCCCAGGGAATTAAAGCAATTAGACCAAAAAAAAAAAAAAGAAAAAAGTACGTACGCCAGTCACCCAAACACTCACACCTTTACATTAAAATTCCAAAGAAAAGAAAAAGAAAAAAAAAAAATCCTAGCTCCTTTATTTAATGTTGATAAACTGGATGTAGAAGCCAATCAAAAAACCTTATCTGCTGTCATAGATTCAAGTATCCCCAAATGTCTGAACCCCGGTTTGGTAATGCAATATACACACATCAGTGACATCAAGTGTAGAATTTCAGGAGCTACACAGTCCATTCTAACCGAAGATGCTGCTGCTTCTTTAAGTTGCATAAAAATAAACTCCACTACATAAAAACTGCCACAGTGCGTGTTCTCTCGTCCCTCGGCTCTAGGCATGATCTCCCCCCCACCCCCCTTTTAGGTCAGCCACTCATGCATTAGGAAGACATCCCTCCCAAAATAACTTGGCCCTCCCCCGAAGCACAGAGCTAAGCAACGTACCTTTGTTCTGGAGTTGCAGATAATAACAGGCAAGCCTCAAGACCATGAGGATTTGGGAAAGATCAGGAGAGTTGAAGGGGAAAAAAAAAAAAAAAGAGGAAGAAGAAAGAAACACCACAAGTAGAGAAGAATTAGAAGAAACAACGGGAAAAGCCTTCTCGTGAAACTGTTGTGGCTGCCACAGGATCGGGGTGTCTTTACCAGTGTTTACAGCAGTGAGTACACCTCTGCTCCATATCATCCACAACTGGTGGCATTTCCACCACCCCCCCCACCCCGAATCCATGCATGACAATTAAAAGCAACTGCACCTCTCCGTTTGGGAGGGGGACCACAAAAGACCTCCGCAATATTTCTTTACAATGTCTATATCACTGATGAGCATTAGTTTGAGTGACAAAGGTCCCGGGCTAAATCAACATTCTTACCTTAATGTTCCTAGTAAAAGGCTCCAGGAAACATAACTCATGAGACAGGTATGCAAAGATATGTCTCAAGGAATTAATCCAGAGCCCTCAGATGAAGTGAGAAGAAAAAAAAAGAAAAAAGAAAAAAAAAAAAAGAAAAAAAGAAGGAAAAAAGAATATGCAATGGCTTATTTCCAAACAAATGCAGCTCAGCCCTGGCAGCAATGGCATAAAAACAGGTTTGCGTATACAGAGCTCCGTGGCAGAAGCAAGAGTTCTGTAGGATTTATTTGACACTTATTTTCAGGGAAGCCTTTTGTGGAGTTGTACCGTTTGTTTCTTATTGTCTGAGAGGCAGTTAGGAGCTTTCTCCCGGAGGGGGCCTCTCAACCCCTGGGCTTGGCCGCCTCTGACAGGGAGGTAACCATATTAGGATGTGTATGGTAAAGTAAACAATAACATAGTTGCAATGAAATGGAATTTTTTTTCCCCCCCCCTGGCTAATGGTGTTGGGGTCAGTCCTGTCGTTTTAGTCATTCCCACTAATTTTGTTTCCTAGTTCAAACAGGCCCTCCTCTTTCCTCTTTTTTTTTTTTTTAAGTGTTAGCTGTTTCCAAATATCTGACTGTAAATTTGCTGAGAATGTTTGCAATGTAAGAAAAAGCTTTTAACATCCAAATAAAGATACTGCCAGTTTAATCATTAAAGGGGATGTGAATTTTCAAACCCTTGCAAAGATCCAAGCCTCCTTTACTCACCTCCTCCCGTTCCCCCACCACAATCTCCCCCTGAAGGTTAAAATTACTTGGTCATTGAAAAGTACCTCCTAAATAAATCAGATTTTTAAAGAAAGAGACTGTTTCCTTCATAAAAATTCCACATTCACATACTGTGTTACTGAGTGAAGAATCTTAACCATTCATGCCCCTGAAAATTTATTACCCGGAATTTCTAGGATGGTTACTTTTACATGATAAAGCTCTTTCCCACCTCCTCCAACCCTCCTCCCCAGAGAAAAAAAGCAAGCAAAAAATACTGTGGTCAAGTCATCCTTTAGAAATTAGCTAATCAAACAAAAACATAATCGAGAATGAGTTCCTAAGATGTTACATGTTTAAGAAAAGTTTTGCAGACCTAAAGACAACAATAAAAAGTAAGGCTGCTCTCTGGCCAGCGTCACTCAGTATGAGATTCCCACCCGCCCCCCCCTCCGGGAGCATCGAGGAAAACATCCCCCGCCAAGGTCAGGGCGGGCTGAGGAGGACAGCAGCGCAGATGAGGACCGCAGAGAGCGGATCTGGAGAGGGGGGAGCAGCTGTGAGCCAGCCTGGCCCCGGCGCAGAGCGAGCTTCCATGTCTTTATCCCGGAGGTGAGAGCCGTGGCTGCTCTTGAAAGCAGTTTCCCTAAGAGATCCGCCAAAACGAGGGTGTTTAAAGAGCGGCCAGCCCTCGGTGCACAAGGAGGGGAGGAGAGGCACCTCGCTGCTGCCTGCACGAACCCCAGAACCACCCCTGCAAAACACGGGGTGTGAGCGACCGGGCACAGGCAGGGGAAGAAATGATACACGCAGTTAAGGATGCAGTCGGGCTGATGGAGCCAGTAAAATGCACGTGGCCCCGGTGAAACTTCCAGAGCTCAGAAAAAGAGCGCTTCCCCAGACTGGAACCCTTGGGCTGGCCTCTACACTGCTTTGGTCCTTATCAGATCTCTATCATCCAGAAACTTAAAACCCCTGCAACTCATGTTTTATTAAAACATGTTTAGCATTCTTCTTAAAGACAGGTTTTAACCCCAAATACCCACGAAATTAAATCTCCTATACCACTTATCTGCACTGCTGGGCAAAAACTAAAGTTGAGCTAAACAGAGAGATAGCAAAATCAATAAATCACACAGAACAAGTAGCAGTTCAAAAGTTCAAAGATACGATGGCCAGTTCAATGCGTCTTAGCACTCACCCAATAATAACTCGTCTCTGTCACTCCTCATAGTATAGACAATTTCATCGGCATCATTTTCATTAGGCTGTCTCATGGAAAATTGCTAGCTATTTATGTATACGCTAAAATAAATTAGCCATTTCGTCGAGCACTGCGATTCTTATAAAATACATTAACACAATACTCGATTTTCCAGTTGGAGTAAATAAATAAATCAATAAATTCAATACAGTGTGATTCTTTTATTGTGGCGCTACAGCTCTCAGCATAAGTGTTTTTATTGGGTTTATTTGTTTCAATAAAAATTGAAATGGGCCAGTGATCTCTGCGCTGGCATCTTAAAAAGAAAAGAAAGAAAGAAAATCTATCTAATATTTGGGAAAGTATTGTGCGGAACACTCAAACTTATAATGGCATTCAAAAATCATTTTCATTATGGTGATTATTCCACAAACCAGTTCTGATGGGAAATTTCACAAAGGGAAAGGGGCAACTGTGGCAGGTGCGTGACTGTTGCGGCGTTTCTGTGCTACAGCCCCGAGTCTGGGGGTGAGGCGTCTGAGAGACAGCAGGGCATCACTGAGCTGCGACCTTCCCCCTCCAGCGTGCCTCCTTCCTGGACAGCAAGAAACGACAGTGGGACAAGTGCCAGATGGCCTCTTCTGTCACACCTTACGAAATGCCATTGATTGTGGCTCGGAGGAGGCCATTTACTGCAACCTCTGGGGGAAAGACTGGGGTATCATGACTGCAAGAAAGAAGAGAGAGGTGTGCCGATGCTGTAAATGAAATCAGGCCCAGGGCCTGCAAGCCGCTCTGGAAGCGAAATGGAGACACCGCGAGGCATGAGATGCTCCCCGAGTCACCGGCACCGTTAAATCAAAGGGGATCAGGGTCGTGGAGAGGGTTGTTTTTGCCTCTGCCGAACAGCCACACTCCTCTTCCTCGTCTAACACCAGCCTGTATTGTCTTTGGAGAAATGCCCTGGTTCCCCACTCTCCGTCCCTGTGGTTCACAGGAGGTGGATGCATCTCCCACCCGCAGAGGGTGGGACCATACACCAGGTCTGACCAATCAGTGTGTTCTGCTCTGCCAGCCGCATTGATTGGCTGATGGATGGAAATGTGTCAAAAGAGAATGACACTCAACTACCAGTATTCTGTAGGAACTCCTGGGAGAGATAGAGGCTGTCCTTTTGCTGGGTTTTCAAAAGCTTTAAGGACATGGATTGGCCTGCCCCCAGAAAGAGAAAGCTGGCTGAGAGAGGCCAGGATGCAGCCCCTCGGAGGTGAGCACAAGAGCAGGACAGAGTCCTAACAGTATGGCCATCCTACTCCTGGACTTCAAGTACATGAGCTACTGAAATTCCCTCATTTGCTTAGCTAGCTGGAGCTGGCTTTGGGTTATGTGCAGGGACAATACAGGAACTTAAAACACATATGCCTGCTACACGTCGTTCACCAACTCTACAATATTCGTTACCACTTACAGGAAAACCAACAAGCTCTCACAGCTAATACTCAAAATCTGCAGACCTCCTGTATCCTATGTAACCAGGTCATCAGCCACGTTTTCTTTTCTGCTAATACTAGAAAGAGTCAGGTGAGTAGGCCAGGACCCATAGTCAGAAAGAACTCAAGATGATCTCAAAGCAGGCTAAACTAGAGATCTAAAACCATCCAGGATGTGCTCTCATACAGACTTAAGAAACTTTCTTCTCTAGGCCCCTGCTGGCGGTGGTTCAGGTTAGGGATGGACCAACCCATCAGCTTAGGTGAATGGCCAGGTGGCTCACACAACAAACCTCGCATCTCCTGACATGACTCATAGACAAGGGATGAGATCTGGTCCTCTCATCCTCTGATAGGAAGTCGTATTGGGGTGCGAAGTCAGGAAGGAGGAAAGGCTGCTGCATGGGTCCTTGAAGACAGGCCAACACAAACTCACTGGCCCTAACACTTTCTGAATCCCTTTCACAGACCCATTGACACAGAAAAATTTTTACTCGTTTGATCGAATAGTCTGACCTTCAGCCTACCGAAGTCTCGATCCACTGGACACACCGAACTTATTCTAGGAGACATAAATATTCTAATAGGGCATGTGTGAAAGCTGAAGTTCTCTGTTATCGACAGAAGGGAAGGACAGCTGACAAATTCATTCGTCATCATTTAGTTTTACTCCCATCTTGGTTCTTTCATCATTATAAAAACGACCGCTTATTGAATATCTAACTGACGTAGAAGATATTATATTTGTCATGGAATTCTTAGAACATTTTTCCCATTTCACAGGTCTGGCAAACTGAGACTCACGTTAAGTCATTTACGAGGGGTCACAAAATGAGTAACAGGTGCAGTGAGTTTTCAGTTCATGTTAGCGTGCAAAATCCATGGGCTGCTTTATCCCCGTCTCCTCCTTTTCTTTCCTCATTCTCGCGAGTTTAGTTTTTCATTATAATATGCCATTAATTCTTAAATCCCGAATGCCTAATACCAACTCCAAGCCTAGGGATAAGCAGTAAAAACACAAACAGGTACTCATAAAATTTACCAGATTCTAGGAAGGAAAGAGTCATAAGTCAAGGATGATAAAATAATGGCAGGGTCTGAGGGAATTTATTCAAACAGGGAGAACAGGATAAGTGACATTTAAGCTAGGGTGGAAGGGGTGAGCCCTGGCTCCAGCCCAGGCAGACTGGCAAACCAGAGCCATGATTTCCTCCCTGGGCGGGAGAAAAACCCAGATCAATACAGCCGGCTTGCCTTGGGACTAGCAACCACAGTAACACAAACAATAACAAGACAACAAAAAACGGAGCTACTTTCGTCTTAATATGCCAGGGACCATATTAATCATACGGCATGCATTTTTTCCATTAAATCTCTAAAATAACCCTAGAAGATGCATAGTTACTGAATACTAGAAATCCTACATATTTTTGTTTAATCAGTAAGGACAATGAGACCCAGAGAAGCTACGTACGTAACCCGTTCTTGGCCACACCGCAGCTAAGTGGCGGACCCCAAATCCAAACCCAGCTCTGCTTGGGACAAATGATTCTTGGTATGTCATACTGGCGTCCGCCTGCGGTCAAGAATGACTGTCACCATGAGCCCTGGCTGTTCACACTGGTGTCCCGGCTCCTGCTACTGGCCTGGAGTGGAAGGACAATCCACCCGACTCGAAGACACAATGATTCAGATGGCTGGCTCCACTCAGTTTGCGGGGAGAGGGACAGGGAGAAGGGGGGAAGGCTGAGGAAGGAGGGGAATCAACACCGTGGACCCCTTATTTTTCCAGCCTCGGTTGCATTAGTGTCCACTAGACTCTCCCGGCAGCTCTGTGGATCTCCATTTTTGCCTCTAACTAGGGACATGGAACTTGCGACAAGTCTTTTCGTTTAACCGAATTAACCTCAAGTCAATCCTACTTTGCACCACGATTATATCCAAAAAATAGGCTACCTGAAATCTTGGTGGTGGGAATTGTTTTAAAACTTCAGATGGGGAGACACAAGAGGGAAGAGATATGGGAACATATATATATATATAACTGATTCATTTTGTTGTAAAGCAGAAACTAACACACCATTGTAAAGCAATTATACTCCAATAAAGATGGTTAAAAAAAAACTTCAGATGATGAGTTCGGGGCCACAGGGGTCCATGTGCCCTGGAGAGTAGAGTTTCTCAACCTCAGCACTATTGATATTTTGGTCCAGTAAACTCTTCATTGCAGGAGCTGTCCTGGGCATTGGAGGAATTCAGCAGAGTCCCTAGATGTCAGCAGCACCACTGCCACCCCAGCTGTGATGCCAAAAAATGTCTCCAGATATTGTCAAATGTTCCTTGGTGGGGAAAACTGCTCCTGGTGGAAAACTACTCAGCAAGAGAAACATCGCCCAATAGAACTTTCTGTCATGATGGAATGTTCTAGACCTACACTGTCCAATGGAATACCCACGAGTCACCCGAGGCAACTGAGCACTTGACATATGGCTAGTGCAACCATGGAACTAAATTCTTAAATTTATGTAATTTTAATTAATTTAAATTTAAATAGCCACACACATCTAGTGGCTACTCTATCTTGGACTGTGCAGTTTTAGAAGTGTCACAAATTTTCCATATTCATGAGAATCTGATCCTCAGCAGATGGATATTTGGTTCCTAGTTCAAGCTTCTATATATTAATTTTTAATTAAAAATGTTACCTTCCTCTCTATGGAAATCAACAAACTCTCTCAAATTTAGCAGTTTCGGTCCTGACTCTAAAAATTTTGTTCTTACTCTGAACCTTTTCTTCTAAATTTTATAAAAGTTTTCACCTAATTTTTACATAAGTTTAATCACAGTTTTGATTAGAATTGCAGATTTATTTAATTGAATAACTAGGGTGAGAGATTTATGCTTGTGGATTAGAAGCAAGTGCACTCCTTAAGAAGCCACTTGCAAGATAATTTTTTTCCCTGTCAGAAACATGTACCTGATACTCTTTTAAAGACACACTGCCTGTAAACTGGGTCTTTGGAGACACCCGCTACCCTGGAGAAAGTGCCAACTCTACCAACTCAGATAACTCACACCATTTGGAACGATAGTGACGTTATGAAAGGGTTCTTACACAGTCACATCCCTCCACCCTGTCCCCGCCCCTGGAAACTCCAAACTACACATATTCAGTGGAGCTTTCCACCGTAGCTCCAAGTGTGATACATTTTTCAGCTTAGGGAGAAAGATTAGTACTGATGTAACAAATTGACTGTAAAACCAATCGTATGACACCATAAATACATCAGAGCTATCAGGATGTTTCTTTCACAATGGGCAAATACAGAAGCAAAGATCACTTGAGGGTGGGGGGTTAGTCATACCCAACTCCATGTGCAGGGTGTGAAACATCCAGAACTATGGTTTTGAACAGGAAGCTGAGCCATCTACAAGATATTCCTTGGGTTGATAAACAGAGAGCGTGAGATGGGATAAAGCCTGATGATGAAGAAAGTAAACAAAGAGTGTTTGTTACCCACCATCTCTCGATACCAAGAAATTTCAGCTTTAGCAACACTATGGGAATCCAAAAATGCACTGTCATTCTAAATAATGCTGAGAATAATGACATTCAGGTCCTAAGCTGGGCACAGCCTAGATGTTAGGTTGATGACCATAGCCGGTTAGGTATGAAGCGTTGCTCCATATGTAGACAGTGCTGGATGGCTATTCGACACCATTCCCAACTCCTTCCCTTCCTCCTACTACTCTTCAAGCTGATAAAAATCACCTGTTCCCCTTCCCACATTTCTCTGCACTTAGGGATAGAAATCTAACTTAGTTCTGCCCAAAAGATACGAGGGGGAAATGCATGAAATATTTTTCCTGCTTGATTAGAGCAAAGGAACGAATCAACCTCTCTCTCTCTCTCTCTCTCTCTGGCTGTCCTCTCACCCTACGTTGTGCTTTTAAAAGCAAACATATAGAAAGGTGATGCCTGGAGCTTTAGCAGCCATCTTGTAGCCATGAGGGAAACGCTAAATCACCAATATGCCAACCCAGCGATCAGATATTATTGAGGTACTGAACCAATCTTGAGATGGCCTACCTACAGGCTTCGGAGCAAGTAAATGATAAATATCCTTATCTTTTCAGCCACTGCTAATGAGGTTTTCTGTTACTAACAGTTGAAAACATGCTTATTGATATATCCTAAACCCTAGGAACGACAGAGAAAAATCACTTCCTTGAGGGAAATGGACTAATCAAAGTGTAATTAGTCAATTTTCCTGAAATCTAAGATGGTTCCCCATGTCACCTGAGAGCTTGTCACTGAAGAAAATGATTCTTAGTCTTTAGAAGATCCCGAACAAAAACACCACCACCTCATACTTACTTGCACGCCAACTCCACGCAAAGCTTTTACTCAGGTGATTTGCTACCCTCCCCCTCACTCTACATGGTAGGTACAACGATTATCCCTTTTTTTTTTTTTTTTTTTGGCGGTACGCAGGCCTCTCACCACTGCGGCCCCTCTCGCTGTGGAGCACAGGCTCCGGACGCGCAGGCTCAGCGGCCAGGGCCCACGGGCCCAGCCACTCCGCGGCATGTGGGATCCTCCCGGCCTGGGGCACAGACCCGCGTCCCCTGCATTGGCAGGCGGGCTCCCAACCACTGCGCCACCAGGGAAGCCCTATCCCAATTTCTGAGCAGAAGAAATAGCAGAGAGAGGGGAAACAAAATGTCCTAGGCCAACAGCTGTTACAGAAAATTTGGTCACAAAGCAGGAAAATGGTTATGCATGGCCCCAACTGCAGAACGTGGACAACCCCACCCAAGTCATCGTTTCCTGTTCTAAGACAACAGCATCACCTGGGCTCAGAGCACAGGCCACACACCATCATATGCGCTGTGCCTTGGTGACCAGACGCTGAAGCAGTAACTGAAGACGGGACTGATTCTTCAGCTCACGGTGCCAAGGACAATGGATGCTCCCTGAGAGGTAACAGCAGCATCCACACCAAAGTCACCATCATGAGCAGGCAGTCACTGCAGTGTTGACTGTCCCCATGCCCTGGGTGGAATAGGTAAGGCCCGCAACACACAGTGTAGGGACACGGTGTGGCCAGGTGGCCTGTATTAAGAGACATCAGGCGGCCTGCCTAGCTTTGTAATTCCTGGCTCAGTGATCTTGAGTAACCAGCTTGACCTCTCGGAGCCTCAGGTTTCCCATCTCTAATACAGAAATAATAAAAGTAGATAACCTTTTTGAGTTGTGGTGAAAATTAAATGAGAATGATACGTGTCAAAGTTCTCACCTGGTGCACAGTGGGCGCTCAATAATTAGTTATCATCATCACCATCATCATCAGTACTGAGCGATAATGAAGTGCAAAAGTGACTAGCGTGGTATTTGGCATGCACCAGGTATTCGATAAATGCTCGTTCTCTGGTTTTCCCGTCTCTCTTTCCTCTACAGATAACTCAAAGATTTAATTCTGATGTGAGGCACCTACTGCAATTTTTTGAAGTATTAATAAGTTCATCCCACTAAAATGGCCTTGGCCTTCATGTTACGGTAGATACAAAGATAAAGCGTCCGTGGACATTAGCGTCCGTAACAAATACGTTAAACAAAAACAGTAACGTACCTACTGAAAAATATAATTAAATATATGTAATATTAACATTTAGATTTTTTCATATATTATACATATAAGAATACCCCTTCCATTTACTACCTCTGTGTGTTGAGAATGGAGGTAATTGTAATTAAAAAAATATTTGTTTGGAAAATACCAAATTTCCTGCTATAAACATGTACTCCTTATATAATTTGGAGGAAAAGACAATACTCTTTAAAAGACAAAAAAGATAAAAATTGTCTGATTTCCACCCTCTTGGTTTTCTAAAAGATGATAATTTGCCAAGCCCATAAATGGCAACAAATCTGTAAGAAATAAAATTTCTAAACATTTAACTAACCTAACCTCCTTGCCCTTAGTAAGTTACTGTTCGCTATTTTTTCTCCTTCCTGACTCCCTCTTCTTACCAGGAATAAATTCTTCCCCCTGGTTTCAACACTACCTTTCTCACCCCAGTAGTATCTCAGGGGACATCTTTAAGTCCTTTGTGGTGTGAATCAAATCTACAGATGGGTTGGGAACACAAACATAAATAACCCACTAAGAGTCATGACCACTAGGCTGGCCTTATTCACGGAGGTTTTGTGGACTGCTGTTTGCTAAGAAGTTTTTCCTTTTTGGTTGGCTGGATTCATAGCGCCCTGTGAGTGCCAGGACTTATGATAAGCAATGACATACTTAACTGTTACATATTCATGTTCATGATAATGCAATCTTTCATTTGGGTGATTTAAAAGTCCCTCCAGTCCGACTTACAGTTAGATATACACCGAATGCTTCATCAATCATAACTATTTTTATTCTCAATCTTGTGCAAAAACACCAGAGAAGGTGAATTTCAACTACACACTGAAGAGGGTTTTACTATTAGCCCTGAAAATTTTCTCTCTTGTCATTTATACGTCAGGTTCCCACAGTTCCTGCCTAGGCAATCTATTCACCTGTATCTTTCACTACAGCAGATCTTATCTGTGGGGTGAAAGGAAATCCATGCTCATCTCTCTTCTCTAGGGTCAAATCTGCCGTATCTTACAGAGAAAAGCAAGCATTTCTCAGTTATGAACTAGACAAAATGCCCAGCATCTCAGCGTTTGAAATACTTGTGAGCAAGCAGCTTGAGAAGGTCACAGCAACTTGTACTGAACTTAAAAGGGGGATTTAGAACTAACTCACCCCAAGAGCCAATGAGCTTACTACCATCAAGCAGTGAGTCAAGGAATCACACCTACCCCTCATAAATGCACTTGAAAGAAACTACACCTCCTTTCCATTCGTGCAAGGGCTTGTCATAGTTTCAGGGCCAAAATCTTCCCACAGTTAACCTTGGACCTACAGACCATGAGGCTAATCAAAACAGAGGCAGTGATCAAACCAGGCACCCCCCAGCTTGGCCTGATCCTATCACAACCACCATTATCTTCTACATTAGGAACACAAGTCTTTTTTAGGGAAGTTTATAAGAGCCTCCTACCCATCCTGTGTGGTTCTCATGTGCGACACATAAAAATCTGTCCCCCCACAATCCTCTGCTTCAGGTAGGGGAGAATTAAGCCTATCCCTTTAAAATTATTTTTTTTAACCTAAAATATATTCAATATTTAAGTTTTGATTTTACGACCTTTCTTTTATTCTCAAATTCTCCCATCTTAACAATCTCCTTTTAGGCTAATAAATTTATGTTTTTATTCCTAGGTCAGGAAACACTGAATTACTGGAATTCAGTGTACAGACGCTTCCAGGGTAAAGGTTCTCTGTTTCTTAGCAGAAGACATGCATTCAACTAACTTGACGTGTAAGTCTGATAAAATCTCTCTGGAAAAACTGATTCTAATATGATGAATAATCCTTTGAGGTGAAAAATGAGAAATACCCACACTGGGTTTTATTATATATTAATTCTAACCGGGTCTGAAACGAAACTCGAGTAAGCCATCTTTTAGATGTGGGAAAATGGCAAACTTCCCTGCAAACTACATGCAAGAAGTAATTAAGGTAAATGAACATGAAATTAAACAGCACCCCCATAAAGTAGGATATAAAAGTAAAGATTATTAGAAAAAAAAAGATTGTCTTCCTGCTCTATATTAATCTCGTGATTGCACAGTTATTCTATTTCTCTTTTATTATTTGATGATGGGTTTTTAGAGCTTGGGTTTTATTAGAACTTGCTGGAGGAAGGTCTTCAGTAGTAAGCTAGCTACAGGTCTGGGTATGTTCTTATATCTTTCCCAGGGACTTAACTACTAGATGAGCCATACAAGATAAAGGTAGGTTCATCAAACCTCCTGTGATGTAAAGCTGGAAGGTTTCCTAATACCATCAGTGAGAAACTCAAGATCCTGGTTAGAAAGGAGGCCTAAAGCTACAAAAACTAAGACTATAGAGCAAAACTCTGCACATCTCTTCAATAAATGCTCCTATTCATGTAGAAGTCAGGGACAGCTGGTATTTGTTGAATCTGGGGGGCTATCTAGAATCCATTCTTACTTCAATTTCCCTTTGGGGAATTACCCCTCCCCTCCCCCGCCACCTTGTCGCAAGCAGGGTGGAATTCCTCAGTCAGTTCCCCTGCCCTCTCACAGCCATGGGGTAGATTTGTAACACAAACGAGGCCCACCTGATTTGTCTCAGTTAGACTGATGTGCGGATAGAACAACGCTTGCGGAGCACTGATTTCAGCAGCCACACCGATGTGCTAGTCAAGTCATTCAAGCTGCCTATATATTGGAATTGTCCTGTCTCCTGTCCTCTCTCAATCTTCTGTCCGTTCTGTGAGCTACTAGCTATTCCTCCAATAAACCCTTTTCCTTTAAGTTGGCCAGAGATCAACACTGTTGCTTGCAACCAAAGAACTCAACCGATGTGACGGGGAGACCCTTGACACCGGCTCAAAAAGAAAGCTGAGCTAATCGAACCCATGCTCAGTATAACTGACAGTATGTGATGCTATACTCCTATATTACTTACGGCTGCTCTTAAATTCAGTATAAAATTTTGCCCAGTGTTGTTAAAAAAAAGAAAAGGAAAAAAAAAAACCACAAAAAACTAGTGGCCAAATCAGCAAATCAGGAATCTTCTTTCCAGTTTTTCTTCAGCACAGCTTTAGAGATATACAAAACATGCAGAATGAGTAAAAAGAGGATGTTCCCGAGATGTGGAAAGATGAAGAAATAGAGCCATGTGAGTGTTTAGTGAAGGGATGTGGACTCTTCATCTGGACTTCCAGGTTCCATAGCAACCACCTGTGTGTATTTCTCAGGTACCATGATGAAAAGGACATGGACTTTGGAACCAGGCAGCCCTGAGTGCAAATGCTTGCCCCTTCCGCTTAGCAGCTCTGTGACTCTGAGCAAATTATATCATCTTGCTGGACTTCAGTTTTCCCATCTGTAAAATGGATAATGGTCATATCTGTAACGCATAACTAGTCGGCAGGAGCAAAAGCAACCACAAACACAAAACATCGGGCTTCCCTGGTGGCGCAGTGGTCGAGAGTCCGCCTGCCGATGAAGGGGACGCGGGTTCGTGCCCCCGTCCGGGAAGATCCCACATGCCGCGGAGCGGCTGGGCCCGTGAGCCATGGCTGCTGAGCCTGTGCGTCCAGAGCCCGTGCTCCGCAACGGGAGAGGCCACAACAGTGAGAGGCCCGTGTACCACAAAAAAAACCCAAAAAACCACAAAACATCTAGCAGTCTTGACGCAAAGTAGGCCCTCAACAAAATGATAATTATGATTACTGTGCCTAAGACAATCTATGGAGCACCTACTCTCTACCTTGTGTGCTCTGGGGCGCACAAAAATAAGTTACATAGGTTCTTACCTTCAGGCAAGAATTTGTGGCTTTCAAATCTGAAAAGAATGCACTAAAATACAGAGCAGACTCGAACAAAGGTTATAATGAAATACAAACACACACTTGTGGGAGCCCAGACAAAGGAGTGAGTTACCCAGGTTGGGTTAAATTGAAAAGGCTTCACAGAAGTGATATCTGAGCCAAGCCTTGAAGGATCAGTAGGATGTTAATACACGGGAGGGAGGGGGGAGGGAGAAGAGGAAGATTGGCATCCAAAGCCACAGGAAGCAGTAGCATGAGCTGCACAAGTTCAAGAGAGAGCAACAGGGCTTCCCTGGTGGCGCAGTGGTTGAGAGTCCGCCTGCCGATGCAGGGGACACGGGTTCGTGCCCCGGTCCGGGAAGATCCCACATGCCGCAGAGCGGCTGGGCCCGTGAGCCATGGCCGCTGAGCCTGCGCGTCCGGAGCCCGTGCTCCACAACGGGAGAGGCCGCAACAGTGAGAGGCCCACGTACCACAAAAAAAAAAAAAGAGAGGGCAACAAAAGGGTAGAAGAAGTGGGTTGACGTCAGCTCCAGAAGGCCAGGGACCAAGTTGGAATCTATCACTCTGGTGTCCATCCTAACTCTGAGAAGAAGGCCAGCCTCACAGGAGGCACCCAGTTATGCCATGAGGGCCTGGAGAGAGGAACAGAAGACAGACAGAATGGGGCCAGGGCAGAGCTTGGCCTTGGCCTTGTGGGCCGAGCTAAGGAGCAAAGTCTCCATCCTGCAGTTGGGGAGGCAATGACAAGAAGAGGAGGCAAGAGAGGGACTTCAGAGGTTAAAAGGGCTCGGCAGCTGGAAGGAGGCGGGGGTGGAGCTGGGAGCATGGACAAAAGGGGGAAACCGTGATTAGACTTTAAGACTGGGAACTTATTTATTTGAACTGACATGATTCTGTGTCCAGAACTATCACTGATAATGTCCACAAAGTGGATTTTGACCGTAGAGAAACCTTTCCATCAAGAGCCCTAAAAATGGCACAAGCCGCCCCCAGACAGAGTGGGCACATCACCCAGAGCCTTTCAGTAGAAACCTGAGTTCAGGCTTAAAGCCTAGATACACGACTGTGTGATCTTACAGAGTTTACTCCACCTCTCTGTGTCTTCATGTTACTATCTATAAAACGGGTTCAACAGCAGTACATCTTTATAAGGACTAAGAGAAGAGATACACATAAAGGACCCAGAATGGTTCCTGGCACACACAGAGTGCTCCAGAAATGTTACCTGCCACGATTCCGACTGTTTTCCTTATGGTTATTTACCAAGGATGGGGAAGAATGCGTCCCAAGCTCCCAAATGACTACGTCCCCAATTCTAGGATCCAAATGTTGGAAGTAAACTGACGGCCCTGGCGTTTGGTAAACGAGCTGATTCCACTCAACTCCCAACTTTGTACAGACGGACTAGATGATTTGTGGATGGACCCATGCTAAAAAAAAACTAACAGAAACAAGTTTATGATCAAACGAAAATGCCTACAAATCAGTGAAATGTCTATATACAAGATGGTGTCTATCACTGAGAGCTACATATTAACCCACAGACACCATGGGCAGTGCCTCCCTATGTGGACTCGGCCTGAGAGTCATGTCCAAGCCCCTTAAGAAAAGGGAGCCTAGATCATGCCCGCAGGAAAGCACATGTGGTGGGGCGGGGGCGGGGGGGGAGCCCTGCTGGAGGCTGTGGAGGCCACCCAGTTAGGGAGGGAAGGTGGAGGACGAGGTGAGGAAGGGGCAGCAGGGGACTAACTATGGATATTTTCCAATATTTAGGGCAAGGCGAAGGGATGAGAGAAAAAATGGGATTTCATGCCTGGCTGTTTGTTGCTGTTGTTTTAATCAGAGGGTCCTTGTGGCCGTGTCTGGTCAAAGAATTGATGCGGTCGTTCATTTCTGTCAACTCCTATTCATGTTTGTGTTTTACCCTCTGGGACGAAGTCTGCTAAGCATTCATATGCTCCTAAATACCAGCTGCAACGTTAACTAACTTAATTCTTTCTGTATCACATTGGGACTAATTTTTTAACCCACAACTAGGGGTGAAAATAAGACTGACACTCAAAGGAAAGTAAAAAGTGAGAGAGGACAGACACAAGGCAAAAACCATTAAAAGGTGACCCCGGATCTGGGCATGACTAGTGGGTTGGTTATGAAGGCTGAAAAAAATCTCAAGGCTCAAAGCATACAATTCAGTTGATTTTCTTTATCTCCACATTGAAGAAATAAGCAAGAATGTGCCTTTCATGTAGGAACGTGACACCACGTTAGATTCCCTGGGTCACCTTAAATTTAAAATGAAATCTGTCCCTCCGAAGGGCAGAGATTCATCAAAGAGAACGAGTGAAGTGGGCAGTTGAACCACACGGGAGGTGTGGCAACGTCATCATTTTCAGATGACCACAGTGCTGCTAGAGCCAGGAAAGGACCTTGAAAAGGATCCAGAACAACCAGCTTTCCACCTTTCTATTTAGTAAACAACAGAGCCGACCAGAGGGTGGGGTAAAATCTGGAGTAGAATTTAGGTATATTACCCCTGGGTAACCATAAGCTTTCAACTTTACACCACCTATCCTTCTCCTAAGCGCGAATCGCTAATAAAGTGTGGAATGTGTTAAGCTATTAACTGCATTTCCTTCTTCTGGGTGTCTTTTTAAACTAAACAGAAGTTCCCTGGGCACATTAAGGTAAAACAGAAAGAGCCCCGATAATACATTTCAAGATAAGACGGGCATAGCACCACGTATCATTTGCACCTTTTAAAGTAACAGGTCCCTTGCAAAGCTACTGTAGAGTCCCAGTAATGATCTTACAGCACATTAAGTTTTAGACTGTATTCTACATTTTAAAAATCTATATAAATAACGCTACTTTTTATAAATCATCACTAAGTTTTCAACACAATATGAAACACACTATCAAAAAAAAAAAAATCTTAGTTTTTTTCTTTGTCAACTTTAGCTTCCAGTTCTGCAATCTGGAACTCAGACCCATTCTTGTCCTTTCACATATTTAACTAGGAAAACATAAAATTGAGCAGAAGGGTAAAGCCCAGAAAAAAAAGATTCTTATTTCTGAAAGAAATGGACAGAAGCACAGACTAGCAATACAGGTTATCATGTTCTGTAGACTAAGCTGTGTTTCTGAGTAGTCATCTACGATGAATATAAAAATATTCACAGCCTTCAAAGTGACCGTATCTCTTGGCCTGATTATCCAGCCCTGGAAAGAAAGACCACTGTAGCTACCAAGGAGACATGGGCAGAAAGACCTTGCACTGTGAACTACCTTAATTTGGATCATCACGGGTTCAAAACAAAGCCCAATAGCACAGCCTATAGAATATTCATTATTTCTCAGCTAGAAGGCACACACACACGTTACCTGGAAATACACTTTTGGAACTGCCCTCGCACAAATCCTGATTATTAAGTAACATTTATTAATTCATTCCTCTATTTGTTCACTCAACAAATACTTGTCAGATCCTTACTACACATCAGACACAGAATGCCAAGACTATATGAACCCAAACTGCACCTTGACTGTCGAAACTGTGGGATGGGGGGAGAGAGAGTTAAGATATGCCTGACACACCCAGAAATAAATAAGCAATATAATTTTTATACTCATGGTTTACTTCCAACATCAAATTTATGTAGAAGAGAGAGAGGGTGCCCTTTAAAAGAAAAAAATAAGTCAGTAGATCAAAGGCATCATTAATCACTGTCTCTTTTAAATTAAAAGGTCCGAAAAAAGGTGGGCACAGAACCAAAGTAGGAAACAAATCACTCCCCTTGCTGAGTGAGGGTCAGAGTCTAAATGGGAGGGTCCTCGGTATTTACCGAGTTCATCTTCTGCGTAATGGATTTGGAGAAGAGATTTCCGCTGGGGCTCTGCTCATTTGAGGCTTGGCTTTTGCTTTTTAAAAATGACACTTGGGTGGCTACTGTAGTATTGGGACTGGTTTTAGAAACAAACCTCCCAAGGGTTTTCTTTTTTTTATATATAAATTTTTTAATTTTTTATTTATTTTATTTTTGGCTCCGTTGGGTCTTTATTGCCGCACGCGGGCTTTCTCTGGTTGGGGCGAGCAGGGGCTACTCTTCATTGCGGTGCGCGGGCTTCTCATTGCAGTGGCTTCTCTTGTTGGGAGCATGGGCTCTAGGTGTGCGGGCTCAGTAGTTGCAGCACATGGGCTCTAGAGCTCAGGGTCAGTAGTTGTGGCGCACGGGCTTAGCTGCTCCGCGTCATGTGGGATCTTCCTGGACCAGGGCTCGAACCCGTTTTCCCCTGCATTGGCAGGCAGATTCTTAACCACTGTGCCACCAGGGAAGCCCCAGAGTGTTTTCTCAGTAAGGTTCTTGCTTTTATGATGTGACCTAGGAGATCCTGAGCCACTGCAAAGGTCCCTGGTTAATGAGCCTCAGGCTGGATTCTTTGGTGGCCTCGGGACTCCCTTTGTAAGAGGGCTAGCCCTTGTTAAGCAAATGCAGAGTATGTCCAATGCACCTGGCAAGGACTTATCATAAACACAGTGGCTGAAAGAGCTAAGGAACCCCCCAAAGAGATTCCTTTAAAATCAGGAATATCTAAGCAAGGAGCCCTCAAGACCAGCACTTTCCAACCCCCTTGCTGTTGAGAACACCTCATCCACACCTGCACTGGGTACAGTAGGTCAGGGTGCAGACAGATAATGCATGGAGTTTTCTGCTGTGCACACATCCCAGAGGGAACTCAGCCTGGGACAGAGTCAGACTCCCCGTCTAGTGGAATCCCAGCCCAGAAGGACTTAAATATGCTTAAAAACTGAGATAAAACAACACCACCTAGTCTATGCAATAGCATGAAAGCTGGGAATTTCTAAAACTGCCGGGCAGGGGTAACCACACTTAGGATTTGGGGAATTGGGGTTTTACTGCTGTATTGTTGTTTATTGCAAACTTTGCCATCTAATCAGGCTGGGGCTTGTTTTGAAAAGTTCCCAATTTTCTGAAATGCCTATGACCATGGAGAGAACACCCAAGCCTTCCTCACACTTTATACTCGTTGGTAAGCTTATATTCATTGCTCCTTCGTTTTCTCCTGGTTGTTTTTTATTTTTTTAATATAAATACATCTCTGTTATAAAGGGCAGGTGGAGATAAAACCTCATTTGTACCTTCATACTAGTCCTAAGGATGACATCCACCGTTTATTGACTGTTTATTAGGAGCTGGCACAGCGCTGAACGCTTCACACACCTTCTCAAAGTTACTCCTCTCAACTCCAGGCTTGGTCCCTACACTTGTTCCTCTTTTTAAAGTTGAGAAAACCTGAGGCCAAGGTCAGAGGGAAAGTGAGTAGAAGAGCTGAGATTTGAAACTGTGAAACAGGCGCTTAACCAGAGCTTCTTAAGCTTAATCCATAACGTAACTAACCCTGAATAGAAAGAAGTTGCGGAGCAGGGCAGAGATGGGGGGGGGACAGTTTCAAAGCCACAGTCCAGCGGACCTCGATAGTTGCTCACACAAACTTCACTCTCCTCCTTCCTCGAGTACCAGCATCCCAACTTTGTTTGGGCAGCAATGTGCTCAATTAAAATATCTGCAGTTTCAGGCTCTCTTGTCACTGGAAGGAGCCCTGCGACACAGTCCCCTGGCCAATGACGTATAGGTAAACAGTCAAAGGAAGACTGTTTGGACTTCTGTCCAAAGTAAGAAGACAAATCCAGGAAGGTCTATTTCATTTTACAAAGAAGCACCATCTGGAGAGAAGAAATGTCTTTGTCCTTTGCACGTTCATGCCTGGAAACACACCCTGTATGTCTAAGCGGCTACCTGGTTACTATGAGCACAAGCTAAAGACGGTAGGTAGACAAGCAAGAAGCAGCCCAGTCTTGGAGGACCCTCTTAAAGCGTACTCCAGTCATGGAAGGCCTCCTTCTAGACTTCTTATTTTGTTAAATAGAATTCACCACCAACCACCACCGCACTTTGATTAAGCCAGGGGACTATACACTGCAGCCCATGGGCCAAACCTGGAGCCTGACTGCCTGAAGTTCTATTGGAACACAGCCAGGCCTGTTGACTGAAGCATCACCTACGGCTGCTTTCACGCGGCAGAGCTGGGTAGTGGTGACTAAGACCGAGTAACCTGCAAAAGCCTACAATATTTACTGTCGAGTTCTATACAAAAGAAGTTTGCCAACCCCTGGATTAAGCCACTGTAGTCAGGTTTTTGCTCCATGCACCTACATTCAATCCTAACTGAAACATAGCCAGTCATGGAAAATTCCCAGTAAGTGAAGAACAAAAACGCTCGCTCTCTTACTCAGTGTTCAATAAATACGTCAAGTCCCATCACGTGCCAGACCCTTCGTGATGTGCTAGACATGCAGAAGTCAGTACGGCTCCTGACCCTTCTGGAATTTGCAATCTTTGGAGATAGTAACATGCTGAACGAATAGCTTTAAAAAGAATCACTTATAATTGTAAGTGCTGGGGGAAAATACAGGACGCTATATAACCATATAATTGGGGAGCCTAACCTAATCTGTGAGAGTTAGAGAAATTGTCTTTGAAAAACTGATAGTTGCCTATGTTTCTACATAAAACTGCTCCACTGACCCAGCTTCTGGTCATGCATAAGCTACCCCTTGTTGGAGATTTAGTCCCGTTTCAAAGCTCCACTTCAACACTATTTCGTAACAACCAGCTTGAGCACACCCAAAGGAAACCCAGATTTGGAGAAGGCATCTCTCTAGAAAATTCTCATTCAGTGACTTATCACTTCCATATGACCGTGAGTTAAATGTCCAAAGACAGTGTTAAGGGGAAAAAACATTTGGGCACCTATACCCAATGGTATTCAATTTAATCCTGAATGTAATTTCTGCGTTAGTGCCCCCATGATCAAGCCACCCACACTTGTCATCTTACCTTGGGCACCCAACAGTCCTGGAGACCTGCCCTGGAGTGGCTTCTAGACAAAAGAGGCTATAGTGTGACAGTAAAGCAAACAAAAAAAATGATGTTTTCCAAAACACATCAATTCAGAAGACCCATGGAGTAGCTACGGCAAACCACCAACAAATATAAAAGGTGTAATTCCAGAATGCAGTCCAACGAGGATGAGAAATCCTCAGAAATGGAGGAGACATCAGAAACGGAGAGCCGTGAAGGGCTTTTCAGAGAAATTAGTTCAAACCTTAAGTCCCAACAACTCTGAAAACATTGCCACGCAGAAGGGATCTGATTGGATTCTCTAATTGCTTTGGTACCCGTGACTCATTCCTCTTCAGCTGTTTGCTGAACGCTGTATTAGAAGGGCAGGGAGGCTCCCAGTGTCCTCGTCATCGGCCTTCTACTCTGCGTTTCCAAGCACAGAACTGTCCACTAAACAGTTACGACACTGTCGTTCAGTTGGATTACAGAATGATGCAATTGATTTTCTTAGGTATACTGAACAATATCAAAAATAACTGTACCATTTTATGCACTGGGTTCTGATCTATTGCTTTTATGTTCATCATTGCATTTTATTTTCATAGCATCCTTTAAAAAATGGGTACAGTTTCCCCTATTTTACAGATAAGGAAAGAAAAGCTCAGAGAGATCAAGCTTGCACGAGATCACACAGTGAAAAAGATGCTGAGCTGGGATGCAGAGCCAGCTCATCTGATTCGAGAGACTGCACACCTTACCAATTACACATTCAGAAACTGCCTCCCTAAGCTTCAGGCAAGTCCCCCTGTACTCTGTAGGGTATTAGCTCCAACTCCAAGAATCTAGAGGTGGCAAGGAAATAGGGGAAGAGAAAACAAATTATGTCTTCTTTTCTCTCAAGAATTTTCTGGACTGCTTCTCTTTGATCTAACAACAACCACAAGAACTTTGGCCAAAAGCAATAGGATCAGCCACATTTTGTGAGAACTATTTTTGGGGCTGTGCTAGGTACCTGCTACAACTGACCAGATGGGAAATGAGCTGGGAGACAAAGCACAGGAAAATCAGAAAGAAAAGATTCTGAAGGGATTATTCCACCTCCCTGATATCAAAGAAAACCCAAGAAATGAACAAAAGAATGGCTCTGAGTTCCAGAAAACCCTCGGTAGTAAGTCCGGAGGCAAATCCATTATCACATCGGCAGCACCCACTGCTAATATTCACTCATCCATTAGCTCACCTCCAGTCCCGAGAGCCAACGAAAAGGTTTTCCTCTAGGAGGAAACAGCCAAATGTTAGTCAAAGATCTAAGAAACTAGGTGACTTGACAAACAACCTGTCTGTCCGTCTGTCTCTGTATCTCTCAAAGAGGCAGAGAAGAGAAAACATGGAACACAGCAGGAAAGGAGCAGACTTGGGCTGCCCAGGCTAGCTCTTGTCCCGGTGACCTGTGAGCTTGTTAATGGCACAATGATGATTTACACCAACAAGCGTAAGCACGTGAACAGCTGGACTGAATCCAAAAGAAGTGATAAAGTACAAAGGAAATGGAGAACAAAGTGACAAACGTGAAGATAAACCTCATCATAATCACACAGGAGGAAGGCAGTGAAAAGCAAAGGTCACACGGTGGGTATCAAAAGCGTTCACTGCACACCTCGGGAATCAGGTGAGGGCACCAAAGTTGAGAACAAGGCTGCAAAGCGCGGGGGGTGCTTGGAGATGGAGGGAATGACTCCGATGTCATCCGGACCAACAACGAAGCACTGAGCACGGGGGATGATGCTGGTTCTGAAACCCAACAATGGGTGGATTCATTTTTACAACAGGTAAGAATTTGTTAGGGCTGCCAAGATAGATATAGAGGCAGGAGCACAAGGAAGAAAGGAAGAAAGTAGAGTGTAAGGTGCCTGGAATTGTGACAATCCTGAGGGCAAAGGAAGAAAGTCACCTAATCCATGAGTCACATCCACAAAGCGTCACACACTTGGGCTTTTAATGCTCCGTCCAAATCAGATTTAACGTCCAGTCACAGAAACGCAAGGACAGTATGGAATCCAATCCTTCATCAAAGAACTTTAACCTTCACCTCCTTGATTGGATCACGTCCTCTAAATACATCAGAAGTAGTATTTTGGATAAATCACGTGAGTCGCCCTGTTATATCGTATACATTATAGTGTGTGATGTGTGTGTGCAAACATTAACTTATTTAAGGCGAACATTGAGAGGATACCGGAAATACCCTAAATCTGTATTTGCTTTATGTATTAGGACATATCACGAGCCTTGAAGTGATAAAGTGGGCCAAGTCTCTCATCTGAAAGGAACCGTTTTCATAAATGTGTGTGAAAGCGATGCGATATTAGAAAAGTTTAAGAGAGTGTACAGGAGATTCAGATGGAAGAGAAGCAAAACGGAAAACCAAACGGAAAAGACCAACACCTAGATGCTCTGGGACTGTCAAAGAGGGGCCACAGAAAGACACAAAAGTCTGCCCAAGAGGGCTGCAAAATGACTGCACGCAGACCTGCGTATGCAAATGGAAATGTCAGACAGGTACGCTTGGCTGATGTGGAGGACAGAAAGCAACAGCTATTATAGAAGGAGGGACAAGGTCAAGCAGCTAAAAGCAAGAATAGAGATATGATTTGCAAAAGAGACAATAGGTAAAGGCGTGGGACGCAACTACGAAGACAAAAGACATCGAAGGGGGCAAACATGACTACCTGTGGTAGACAGGACGACTGGATTGTTGAAACATGCCTGCAATTTAATAATTCTGAAATGATCTCAGCTTCTAAATTGCCATCCGCTAGATGAAGGAGGTAGAAAGTAACTCTAAAAGTTGGTACAATCACAGTACAGGGACTTAAAACTAAGCACCCCTGGGGCTTCCCTGGTGGCGCAGTGGTTGGGAGTCCGCCTGCCGATGCAGGGGACACGGGTTCGTGCCCCGGTCCGGGAGGATCCCACATGCCGCGGAGCGGCTGGGCCCGTGAGCCATGGCCGCTGAGCCTGTGCGTCCGGAGCCTGTGCTCCGCAACGGGAGACGCCACAACGGTGAGAGGCCCACGTACCGCAAAGAAAACCAAAAAAAAACCCCACTGATCTTCTTCCCCTCCGTACCAGGGAGGAAACAATCTTTTTACCATCACTCTGAGAAGAACAAGTTACCAGGCAACAACCAACAGGGTTTGCTGGAGACACGGCCGTGCTGGCCCCTTCGACCGAGTGACAAGTCAGGTGGATAAAGGGGAAATAAGAGATGCAATCTTACAGACTTCTGTTCGTCTCCTGGTCCTGTCCCTTGTGACATTCTCATCAGCGGGACAGGGAGCTGCGAGGAGGCACGCCACACCCATCAGGCGGTTATCACTGGTGCGCTGTCAACCTGGGGATGCCTCACGAGTGCTGCTCTACAGGTGTCCGCCTTCCCACCAGGATTATTTAATATCTCTATCAGTGAGAACCGAGAGAGCTTCCTGTGCCCGGCGAACCAGCCTTCAATCAAATCCCAGGGACTCCCTATCACCATCCTACATCGCTACTTCTCTTATTACCCAAGATGTAGCCCCGTGTTCCATCTCTGCAGACTGAAGACAAAAATCTGGGCAGGTGAGTGAATGCAGAGAGATGGAAACGCACTCTGCCGCGCCACTATCCACGCAGACCCCTCCTGGGCTCACAGCGACTCGGGAGTGGTTTTTGGGGTTCGTTTATTGGCACATGACGGTGCACACACACTTCAAGGAAGATAACACAAAACAGTCCCAGCAGACCTCAGATTCAGAGTGGACTCCAGCGCTCCAAATCTCAGTCGGAAATCAGCGCCCAGATCTACAACTGCAAAAACCATCTCCAGAAGATGAGCTTTATAGAGATCTGGTTCCGAACATCATCTCCTAGACAGTGATTTCTGCAGCAGCAGCTGACCCCAATCCAAAATTGCCAGGAAACAAACCAATGACCCCTCCAGGGCCCTGGGAAAGTAACAATGAGATCACTTAACCGGGCAGGAAAAGAAGAAAGTGCAAAACTGAACTTAAGGCATATTCAATTAGACCTGAATTAAAAATAAAACTCCACTATAAAAAGAATTTTTCAAAATGTTAGGTCCAAGAATACGGCCACATTTTTCCATCCCGAGGCACCCGGCTGATTCAGTTTTATTACTAGGCTCCCACCCACTTCAAAGTCCCTCACTACAAACATTTACAAATTTCATCTCAGGATTAGTATGAAACAATATTCATTAAGAATCCCGCCAAAGTGCAACATGTAAGTAAATCAAACCTCTGATGCTCTATTTTGCAAATTTCATGGGCCACTAGGGATAATTAAAAGGGCAATTATATAAAGTTGGTTCAGCTTTGAGAAACAATGACATTTTCTGCTTTAAAGCACTTGATAATTTGATATTTTGCTATTAGGGCCATCATGTGTACTTTTACAGACAGGCAGCCGAATAAACAATAAATGTTCCTTAACAGCCTCTAATGATTGTTTTTGCCCGCTGATATCACCCACCATTCCAGTCCATAAATCATATGCTAAGAGATTAAGGTAAAGATAATGAAAAAGTATTAGAAGCCATTAAGATAGAGGAGAAAAGAAAAATAAGGCTGAAAGTGTCGAAGTCTTCTGGGCTTTCTGCAAAGACACCCAGCGAAGTCTGAGCTTCTGAGTGTGAAAGCAGGGCTGCGTTTGTCCCTGCGTTCAACCACCACTCTGTAGCCAGCAAAGTACATTACGGCTCATGAAAAATACAGCGAAGAAACTGCTAGTGGCAGAAGCATTTAACTTCCTTGTTAGCAGCCTCCCCCAAGTGGCACTTTTTCACCGGCAAGTTGTTTATTATGTTCGGTGCCAGGCAAAACTGATTAAATGGGGCTCTTAAGAATCAGAGCGTTATAAATTCATGGAAATACAGCAAGCAATAAATTCCACGGAATTAAAAGCTTACTAGTGCTATTAGCATTTCAGGGTGTTTGAATTGTTAATACTGATGTGCGAAAATGATGTGCCTCTAAGACAAGGCGGACGGAGGCAACAGAGGCGAGCAGCTATGGAAATGTTTTTTATCAAAGTGGCACTGGGACTTGGCAGTTATTAGAGCCACGGGAATGGAGGAGGGGAGTAATTATCTCCAAAATTCTCATCTGCCCTAAAAAGTCAATCCCACAACGGAAGACGGAAGGCACCAAATAAAGGTTTACCTGCAGGAGGAAAACAAGCATAAAAATAGTATGCAAAGGATTTAGGCTTTCAATGAATGGAAATTCCATGTTAACAATGAAGAGGGAGGAGAGTTTTATCTTGTAACCTGGTCTTAGCAGGGATGGGACCCAACGTGTTGTGACTGGGTGGATCTTGGTTTTCTCACAGGACAGGTAACCCCAGATCAGGGCCCCCAAAAGTAGGGTTGGGCCAATAAATTTCTCCGGATTGTCACCTTTCATCTTCCGCTTTTTCTGGGAGCTTTTAAAACTGTTATTCTATTCTGAAGTGGCAAGGGGTGAAAAAATCCATTATTATGCCATTAGGCAAGTGATATCCTCCCAAATTCAAGAGGTGAAGTGGCAATTCTATTGCATCCATCCATTTAAGGAATACTTCCTGCCAACCAACAGAAATGCATCTGAAGATCTTTCTAGGCAAATACAAATGTAGGAGAGCGAGAAAGAGAAAAAAAATAGATGAGTGTTTCTCAAAGACAGATTTTTTGAAAGAAAAAAAAAAGTGCGAGGATATGATTTACTTCTTTTTTAGGAAAAAAGAATTAACTGTCCACAAAGAAAGTGTGATCACTTAACAGAATTTAAGAGAAAATGTACTCTTCAATCAGGAATTACCAAAATTCAGGGGGAAAAAAAGCAACCCAACCTGTCCATCTAGACAGATACCCAAAACATCGATCCATCCAGTCCAGAGACGGCCAAAAAAGTACTATTTTCTAACATATCAAGAAAACTTAATTCTTTTGATAAAAGAACCACACGTGTTAATACAACCTACTGAGGGATCACTGGTACATGTGATTATCTCTGGGCCTGTGTTCCACGTGTGGCTGTAACATTTATACTCACTGAGGCTGTCTGCTGCTTCCCCACAGACAGACAGAGCCTGCTCAGGGACCAAAAAATAGAAAGGAGACAAAGAGGAAAAACCTTACAGAGAAAAACTCAGATCCATTCATGTGCCTTCCCTGGGCCTTAAGTCTAAAGCCAGGCGTCATTTACAGGCGCATCGTCGTACGGGGTGTCGGCATCATTAACACTGCTGTTCCTGATGGTTCTGCCTCTAAGACAAGACCTACTATGTGTGGAACCCGGGCAGGGGAGAGGAATACATCTAAGACATTGCTCTTGTACTCAAGAAACCTTAAGAGATTTTCACTGGGGAAAATCATCAATTATAAAGCACCTATTATATATTCTAAATCAGGAATCAAAAGATTCTTAAAAGACAGGTTCTCTACCCATTGGGATTTTAGAGTGACTTTAAGATATGGCATACACCCAAAAAAATAACCCCAGAACAAGGCAGTACTGTATCTGACAACATTCTATACATGTGGAATAATGGGGTTTTTTGTGCAATAGAGTCTCCAATTATAAAAGAGTGAAGAGTAAAACCTTGATAAATAGATCACCGGGGAAAATTTATATAACAATGAAAATGAAAAATAATATGCATAATTTGCTCCTGCCAGGCCCTCGGCATCATGGGTGGGTCAATCGTATGGTCCGCACGAGGCTAAGTGTAGGTCTATATCCAACAGCCGTGAGCAAAACCAATCTGGTCCTTGCCTCCAGGGGTCTCACAATATGCAAGGGTAGGACGAGCAGTAGCAGGTGACCCCAGGAGCTGCAGAGAAGGCCTGTGTCCCACACTAACGCCTACCACCCCCGGTTCATTTTCTCACACAGGACTCGGTGCCTTGGTTCCCAATCAAAACTAGAAATTCCCACTGGCCAACAACCCTTTAATATCAGTGAGCTGCACTCAAGTGTTGTACCAAAGAGCAAACATTCACATTGTCAGCTTCTGATAACTGCCTGGAGTGAAGAGCTCTTGCCCAATTAAAGAGTGGCCTTGGCGCATTTTTTGCCTAGGGCTTGGCATCAGTGGAGGGCACAGAAGTGTTCCCAACATTTTTACTGATACCCTTTTTCAATGGTAACATTGCCCAGAACTGGTAAGGAAGGACTCAGTTCTAGTTTACTACTTCTGGAGGTGCAGACAGTTGCCCCACGGCCATGGTCTTCCTTGGTTTGGTAGATGTAGTACCTGCAGAAAGGAGATGGCTCTGCTCGTCACCACAGTGGAGTCTCCTCCATTCTCACCAAATGCAAACGAGAACTAATGAGAAGCCACACACCCACCGGGGTAGATTCGTCTCTCTCCTTGGTATTGAATCCCCTCTGCTGTACAATGAGCAGACATGGTGAGGTACACATCCTTCTAGTCTCGTGTGAACCACCTAAGAATGGCCGGATTCAGGTCTGTTGAGAGGGACCACTTAGGTCTAAGACTGGGCTGTGCTCAAGCTCAGATTCCAAGAATCACCTGCCAAGAGGTGCTGGGATGGAGCAAGCTGGACCAACAATCAAACGATGCTTTACTTTCCACACGCCACAATCTTCCTTCACACATGTCTGGCTCATGTTACGCATACCCTCATACCCTCGTAACAAAATTTGACCCCAGCGTCTAATACATGCCCAGGCCCTCTCCCTTCCTCCTTACTACCTTAGCCACAAATCACGCTGCTTTCCTTCCTCCTCTGAACTCCTTGCCTTTGTCAGGTTCCAGACTACTGTAACGCGTTTTCCAGCAAAAAGAGTTGGCTATTCTCATGCTGAACCCACCGCCCTTCAGTCTTCCTTGAATACAGCCCTAGGCTGCCTGCATTATTGGAGTAGCTGGGAACAAAGTTTCTGATGACAAAGTCTGTGCTTGGAACGCAACCCCTTTGCTAGAGGGGGGACTACTGCTTGAAATTAGGGCACTAATTGTGTGGCCCAGACAATGAGCAAGAAAGGGAACTGGGGAAAAGAGAGAAGTGAGTAACATACAAAGTAATACATGCCTCTGCCACTGAAGGGCCAAGAAATAAAACGCTCCAATATTCGGAGGATGCGAGACTACCTTGGAAGGTCTGGTCCAGCGGGGTGGCGGGGGCCACGAGATGAGAGGAGGACGGCGCACCGGCCGTCCTGAAACCTGATAAGCGGAACTTGATGAAAATTAAAATTGTCTGCTCTCCCGAGTCTAATACCGGAATGCCTTCAGCCTACTCCTCTGACCTGTCTGCATGAGGGAGTTCTTCTCAGAGAAGACTTCATGCCAGTGTCCCTGTTTCACAAGTCTCCCACTAATATTCCTAGGCGGAGATGAGCCCTCCCCAGAATTCCTTCGAGTCTAATATTTCACATCAAAAAGGGTTTCCACATTAGCTTCTGTACCTTCTCTAACACGCTGTGAGCTCCTCAAGACCTGCCCAAATATTTTATTCATCTTAGTGTCTCCAGGCCTAGAGAATTGGGAATATAGTAGGAGCTTGGGATTTCCCAGTTTTAACTGCATTGCCAAAAGGAAACTGTCCTGCAACGTTGCCCCAACAAGCATGTGAGCTAAAGGAAGCCTTGAGAACAAATGCTTGAGAGCCTGGACACCAAGTGAGACCCTCCCGGCTGTCCTTCAAGCTGAAAGTTGCAAGGATGGAGCTGCGGGACCTAATCACCTCCAGGAAGGGGATCCCATTAGAAATGGGGTTGACACAGAAGAAAGCAGAGGGGAGAAATGTAAAGATGAGGCTTTAGGACTTAGACTGAGCCCTGCCAGGTCTACACCCGACCTATTCAATTACACAGTCACATACAGCCTCTTTTTGTTTAAGCTAGTATGGGATGAGTCTTAGATGACAAGCAATTAAAAAAAAAAACGTTCTAGATGATACTTGGATAATGGAAGTCGATAAAACAGGCATTATATAAGAGACAAGCCATGCAGAGTTGGGAATCTGGAGCGAGGACGTGGTTGATCTGGGCTGAATCAACTGTTTCTTATCACTGGGTTTTGAAATCAATCAGCAATCACGCCTGATTTTCACATTTACCAAAAGCAAGGATTTAAAAAGAGACACCATCAAAACCCAGTATCTGATCTTTTCCCCCAGGGCTTTCTGCCCTTTAGGTAATAACACTTCAGCATCCTGGAAGAACTATGTTCAAATGGGTATGAGACTCATACGTATATAATCAAATAGCACAAACAGGTAAACACAGACTATAAATTCCTTCCCCCAACCGCCGATTTCCCTTTCCAAAGGCAACCACTGTTACCAATATCTTGTCTCTCTCTTCCAGAAATATTCTATACATAAACAATCATAGGGTTTTGTATGTATACTTTTTTTCCTGCCTTCTACCCAAAGAGTGGTATATTTCCCCACTTGGTTACTTAAGCTATCTTGGAGATATTTCCCCATCGGCACATACAGGTCTCCATCCTTTTTTGACAGCTGCAGAGCACAGTCCCCGTGTGTTTCTCACCCCCAACCCAGGACAGACCATAATTTACCCCTTCCCTCCTGACACGCATTTAGGGAATTTTTCTGCTTTTGCTCTCAGAAACAATGCTGCAAGTTATATCCCTGTACGTGGGCCTTTGATCAGCTGGGTGAATATACATCCCTAGAAGCAACAGTTGATTTTTGCTACTATATTTGTGAACTTAGAGTCTGCAACCTTGCCAGTTAAAAAAATAAATGCCTATCACCTTTCACACACCCTCTACCTAGGCTTCCCTTTTCCTGGCATCCATCTGATAGGGTCAGATGATCGGATGCCCCTGAGGGACCCTGAAAACAAAAAGAAGACCACAATTCCAGAATACCAGCTAATAGCCACTGCAGGAGACCCCCAAGTACCTGGTAAATTATTCTACCCACTACCCTTTAAAAACTGAATACATTTTACAGACCTGTTAGAAAGTCACATCAGCCTACACCTGATGGTATGTGAGTGTTCTGGGTCGTCTCACATCCTGGGAGTTCCACGTGGCGGGCCAGTCACAAGCCCAGGTCCCCCGAGGTGGGAGAAGTGGTCCCCCATCCTTTCACACTACAACATAAATGGAAGTGGTTCCAACCTGAAAAACCCAAGATGTTTCCAACCCAATCTCATTATCTTCCTCTTCCACACTAGGGCTCTCCCAACATTCCACTAACTCATCCGATGGTACCTCCATCCAGAGATGTTCACATCACAAATTGAGGTGTCATCTTGAAATACTCCCTCCCTGTCTGATCATTTACTCAACCCATCAGTGATGGCTGCCTGCTTTTAACTCCTGAACATCTCTTAAAGCCTTTCTTCCCTTGCCTGTTGACCATCAATATCACAGTCCATCCACAGTCTTCTGTCGCTTGGTCTTCTGCAATAGCCTCTTCCTCGTTCATCTGTCCTACACAGCATCCTCCTTCCCCTCCTGACACCACGCTGCAGCCAAGCTGGCTTCATCTCTCTTCTTTAAGCATGCCGCATTCACTCCCACCTTGAGGACTCGGCGCTAGCAGTTGCTCTTGCATGGAACACACGTTCCCTAAGCCCTCATCTCAATTTAACCATGGAACGTTACCTCCTCAGTCACTTTCCCTGACAATCCAATAGTCTAACGTGGCCACTGACCTACTCAGCCACTCTCTGATACACCACTGTTTCAGTTCACAGCTTAGTAAATTGAACCTGACACCGCTCTAGTTTATTTGCATAACGTCTCCCTCTGTAAGGCCATGCGAGTAGGAATGTAGTTTCCGTATCATACAGTGCTCTCTTCTCAGGGCCTTGAATTGTGTCTGGCACACAGCTCCTTGCCTCCAATGCTGGCTACCAGTGACTCCTCCCATTCTTGTGTGCACATGCCCATCAGGAGGGTGGAATCTTTTCCCCCTCCCCTTGAGTGTGGACTGGCCGTGCTTTGACAAATGCAAAAGAGTGAAGGGTGCTGTGCCGGTTCTGGGCCTAGATCCTGAGAAACCTGGCAGTGTCCTATTTCACCCTAAGTCTATCTTGATGGTGAGGTCAACTTGAGAACCAAGTTACGGTCAGGACCAAGTGTCAAGTGTGGATGTGAAGCCATCTTGGTTGGACATTCCAGCTACAGCCAAGCACCTGGGTGAATGCACTCCTGAGTCAACACCATGCAGAGCAGAGAAAAACCATCCCTGCTAAGCCCTTCCTGAATGGACGGATCCTGCACCAACGGCTGCTGTCTAAGCCACTAAGTTTCAGGTTAGTTTGTGAAGCATCAATAAATGAGTGAAGCAGAAATGCTCATCATTTGTTGAGAATCAGTAACTGCCTGCCTCCCCAGTTTTCTGTATCTACTGCCCGCTGCCCCCCAGCATTCTTAACCTGTCACAGACTGATCGTCCCAAAACACAAATCTCATCGTGTACTCCATTCCCCTAATCCCACCCCACCTTACCTCACGTATCCCTCACTACAAAAACAGACAGACAGACGAAACTGCTTTGGGAAGCACAGATCCGTGGACACTCTGCCTCTGCAACCCTGTCCTTGGCTTCCTGCTCAGCTCAGTACCGTCTGCACACGGCCACTTCCTTCCACACACCACAGCGCGTCTCAACACACGGGACATGATGTGCCTTTTCTTTGGCTCCCCCATAACCTCCACCCTTCTCTCTTTCTCCGGACCTCTTTTTTTTTTTTTTTTTGCAGTACGCGGGCCTCTTGCTGTTGTGGCCTCTCTCCTGTTGCGGAGCACAGGCTCCGGATGCACAGCCTCAGCGGCCATGGCTCACGGGCCCAGCCGCTCCGCGGCATGTGGGATCCTCCCGGACCAGGGCACGAACCCGTGTCCCCTGCATCGGCAGGCGGACTCCCAGCCACTGTGCCACCAGGGAAGCCCCGGACCTCATTTTAATCATTATTTCCCCTGGAAGCCTTCCCTGACCTTCTAAACTAGGGCAAGTCCCCCAAGTGTAGGCTCTCAAGGCATCACGTTCCGACATTCCTTAATCCTCATCAGAAGAGCTTTCATCAGCCCCCATCAGTCTGCACGAGGCCGAGATCGCATCGTTTTTGGCTCTCTCCTATAAACTCAGCAAAAAACGCTGTGGCTGGCACATAGGAGAAACTCAAATATTGATATTTGTTGGAAAAGTGAATAAATGAATTGTGTGGTCACCTTGGACTGCCGACTTCAAATCCTGGCCACACCACAGACTAAGGTTGTGACCCTCGGCATGCCAGATGAACCGCCAGCCGCCTCTCTGTGCCCATCTTCCTTCATCTGGTAAAAACAGTAGCACTTACCCAACAGCCAGGTTTTTGTTAAGTTTAAATAAAATTACATGTAACAGCACTAAGCCCAGTGCCTGACACGGAGCAAACATTTAATAATTAGCTACGATTATTACATCACTTACTACCATTCCCATTTCTCACTAGAAGAAAAGTCCTTAATTGGAAAACAACAAGAGGTTTTCCCTCTGCCATTCTACCATCTTTTTTTCCTTTATGAGCACAGAAGCCTTGTACATTATACTAAGCTAAGCTAGGATGGCCCACGGCACCTCATTGCCAAGCTGGTCTCCGTAAGAAAATACCTAGACTGCCTCCGCCATGGTCTTTACAAGAGCTGATCTCAGGAAAGCCATTAAACAAACTGCCAACATATAAGTTAGCAATTAAATACCCAGCCCCCTCCCTTTTTTTTCTTTTTCTTTTTTTTGTTTGCGGTACGCGGGCCTCTCACGGTTGTGGCCTCTCCCGCGGCGGAGCACAGGCTCCGGACGCGCAGGCTCAGCGGCCATGGCTCACGGGCCCAGCAGCTCTGCGGCATGTGGGATCCTCCCAGACCGGGACACGAATCCACGCCCCCTGCATCGGCATGCAGACTCTCAACCACTGCACCACCAGGGAAGCCCCAGCCCCCTCCTTTCTTAAGTGTCTTATAAGCATTTCACAAGGATCACGGTTACTCTTGACAGATATACGAATCGATACTATTCGTCTAGAAAACAGTGTGGGAATAGATATAAAATTTTCAATATGTATCAATATCTATCAATCTATCTAAATTTTAAATACGCATACTTTTGAACCCAGCATTTCACATTCTGGTACTTTGCCTTATGTCAGTGCTTCTCTACTGGGGTCATTCTGCCCCGCAGAGGGACACATGGCAACGTCCGGGGCGGGGGGTGGGACGGGGTGGGGGACAGACGTGCTGCTGATATCTAGTGAGTCGAGGTCAGGAAAGCCACTAAACATCCCACAGTCTATAGCACAGTCTCCCCACAACAAAGAATCGTCCAGACCAAAACGTCTACAGTCCTCCAGCTGAGAAGCCCTACCCTAAGGGAAGAATCAGATGGGCTTGCAAAGATGAATCCACAAGCCTGTTCATCGGCATTACTGTGTACAACTTTGTACAACCAACAAGGTGGGACTGGTTAAATAAACTGTACCTTATCGGCACACAGCTATAAGGTAATAATAATGCTGCCATGTATCGACTGCTACAGAAAGATATTAAGAACATATTTTTATATTAAAAAAAACAGGGAAAATGTAGCATCATCCTGTTAAAACTATGATATTCCTACACCCAACTACCAGAGAGAAATATAACGTGAGCCACAAATGTAATTTAATCATTTCTAGTAGGTACATTTCGTAAGCAAAGTGGAGCAAATTAATTTTACTAGTGTATTTTATTTAATCCAATATATCTAAAATATTATCATTTCAATCTATAATGAATCTCTAAACTTAAGAGATATTTTACAGTCTCTTTTTTCAAAAGCTGGTGTGGCTTTGACACTTCCAGCGCATGTCAATTCAGACTAGCCGCATTTCAACTGCTCAAGACCTGCTGGTGGCAACTGGTTACCATACTGGACAGCACAGGTGTATTCAGTAACAGACGGGTAAGGAGAGATGTTTAGAAGTACTGTCTCCAAAATGGTCCAAGTCATGATCCTGGGGGCAGAGAATGTGCAGTAATGTTTACTTCCTCACTTCTGTTTTTCTTACTGTTTGTTTTTATGAGAATTACCATGTATAAGTACAGAAAAATCAACCTGTTTGGCGTTTGAAGGAACAGAGAGAGAACTGCTTGTCAGGTTTCATGAACACGAAGCAGCCCTCGTGATGATCTCCCCCACCCTTGTTGAAAACGACGGATGCTGGAGCTCTCAGAGGAAGGGCTTGCCGTCACCTGCCCTGTATGCAGGTGTATGCACGCGCACACACGCACGCACACACGTGTACACCTTGGCACAGTGGGGGTCAAGGTCATTCCAGCCAGGTGTATCCCAAAGAGCCAACCCTCTGCTCCCTCAAAACATATGTAAGTAGTGGGAAAGTTCACTTTCTCCCACATGGCTATGCATTCCTGCTCCCTGCCCTGCGCACTCCCTTCCCTCCCTCCCTCCCTCCCTCAGCCTCTGTCTCTCTCTCTATCCCTGGCCTTGGACACAGTAAACACTCAGTGCAGTGTCTACCCAAGTTCCTCAGTGTAAAGTGCTAGGGACGCGACTTAAGTCCCATTTAACGCAGCCTCCACGTGTAAGAGCTACAGTAAAATCACGCCCGAGCGAAAGAATCCCATGCACAGCCCTGGAAAACCTGTTCACACTATTTCGATCACAAGCTTTAGGTTTCGAAAAGCTGTGGGTCCCAGATCTCTCCATGTGAACTCAGGAACATCTGGGTGTCCATGGCCTGGACTTCTACAATTGTAGCACTCAGACTGAAGCTGCATTGTGGCCAAGAGGCTGCTTCAAATTGGCAAAAATAAGCCAGGTTGATCGCTCTGGATGGGCCCCCTCCTTACCTGTGGGTGCCAGATGGGTGATGAGAAGGAGAAGAAGATGATTTAGAAATATAATGTTATTCTGAAAAACTCTAAAACCGTTTCTCTGTACTTAGCACCTTAAAGTTTTTGTTTTGGTTTTCTCTTTGGGGCCGGGGGAAAGCCTATTTCATTCCTATTCCCACTAGGCTCCCTGATAAAAACCGCCACTTAAAAATATTTTAATTACCTTCAAAATGAATCAGTAGTAAAAATCATGAACATACTTAAAGACCTACTACATTCCATGCACTGTGCTACCAATAAAAAGAGCTGACAATATTGAACACTGGCTATATAGGAAGCATTGCCCTAAGCACGTTTGACTTGGAATAACTCAGTTAATCTTTCAACTATCTCAAAGGGGAGGTACTAGTTTAGGCCCTAGTTTTTCAGATAAAGAAAAAAAGGCTTGGAGAGTTCCAGTTATCTCCTCAACATCGCCAAGCTGAAAAGTAGCAAGACAGGGCCTCCAAGGCAGAACTCTAAACCGGAACACGTAATCACACTGTTCTTTCTGTGATCTTCACAGCACACCGACGAGACGGGGCCTTTCACTGTCCCCATGTCACAGATGGGGACCACTGAGTGAGCAAGTCAAAAGCAGGCCCTAGGATGGACACATCCGAACTCAGACGCAGCCTCCCCCAAACCATGCCCTCTCTGGTGGGGGGGCAGGACACACTGGTCCGAAACAAGGAGCTACCCCTTCCTCACTTCGGCGTCAGAAATGTTTATTTTTCCATTAGAAACTGGTCGTGTTTTGAAACGGTGGTGATAGGAGCCAGGCAAATACACAGACAGGAGTACGGTTTCCAAGCGCATTCCGCGGAGTGGGGAAAACCAATGAAGGAGGGGGGGCCCAGGGTGGTCCCGGCCTGGGGGCCTGCTTGCCCTCCATCAGCGCCGAGCGCGGGAAATCTCGGAGAGGACAGAGACAGCCCGAGGAAGTGCCCTTTCCGCAGATATATGTGTGTATGTAGGTACTAATTTTTAATCCTTCGATTCAGGGTTGATGAGAGTCAGCTGGTTGGGCTTAGGGACTAACAGCGAACACCCGGGGCGAGGGAGTGCAACTGCCGGTGCCCTCGCTGCCTTTGGAGCTCAACCTTCAGCAACACCCCCGCTAAGCTGCTGGGAATCAGAGGAGCTCCCTGGAGCCCAAGGGGCTGTCCCCAGGGTCTTACTGTTTAGCTGGACACAGCCCTGCTTCTCTCGAAGCTTCTGCAACCACATAGCTGGAAGATACTAGCTCACTGGGTAAAGAGGCTAAAAGAAATGGAGAGAAACTTCCCAGGCTGGGGAGCACAGGCCCTATCCCGCGGGTGATAAGGAGACTAGAGATGGGATCTTCGGCCTCTCAACCACTGCGCCACCAGGGAAGCCACTGCGCACTGTTTTTTGTTTGTTTTGTTTTTAAATTTGAGATGCCGATGATAACAGAGACATATAAGATGAGCAGCAGCTAGTTGCTCTAACTGGGCTAAGTGCTTACACAGATCTGTCCTCTTTGTGCACGTCATAAAGCAATGAGGTACACAGCCACCTTATTTCCAGAAGAGCTTCCCTTTTCTGGCTTACTGAATATTGCCTGCTGCCCCACACAGTGCCAGGAATAAGTAAGCACTCAATAATTATTTACTGAATAAAGGACTGAACTTAAAGCATCAAAGTTTCGGAAAAGCTTCTGAGCCCCAGATCTCTCCACGGGATTTCGGGAGGATCAGAATGCCACTGGCCTGGCCTTGCAGGATTTTAGCACTCAGATCTAAGCTGTAACGTAGCACTCAGTGAATTACTCTGTAAATTCTAGCAGAAGAGCCAGTGGTCAACTAACCTCCCCATAACAGGATCCCTTCTCTAGCTGCCCAGCACCTTGGACTCCCCCATCCCCACTCCTCCAAACCCTGGCTGCTCCCGAAATTATGAAAACTTAGAAGAAATGTAAACAGCCTCAAGAAACAAAACTTCTGGACTTGTAACGAAAGAATTGAACAAGAAAAAAACAGACATACACTTTTTTCTCCTCTATGATTTAAGTGATAACAAAAAACGAAAAAACTTGGTGTTGGCAAAGTTGCAGTGAAATAAACATTCTCATTCAGTATCGGTAGAAGTATAAATTGGTGCATTTTGAAAAGTACACTGATAACAAGTATGGAAAATCTATAAGAATTCCATCACTTTTCTTCTAGAAATTTCCCCCTATAGAATCTATCTAAAGAAATAGAAACTGATAAATGTTTGTGCACAGATACGCCTACTGCAACATATTATAGAAAAACTGGAAATGACTCCCATACTCAACACTGAAGAAGAGTTAATTAAATTTTATTATATCCAAAAAAATGATGTAGTATGCAGTCATTTGAGATATCTTTATGACATGAGAAAATGCTCACCATGTAATGTTAAATCTAAAAAATGGATACACAATTCTATATACTGTACGACTGCAATTTTGTTAAATATGTGTACATCCAACGAAAAAGGAACTGAAGAAACTATATGTTATCCCCAGGGTCTGGAGTCTTGATTATTTTTACTTTTGTGTTTGGTCAACTTTTCTACAATTTCAAATTCCCTACAAAGAGCTGGCTTTTCCACTTGTAATCAGAAAAAAAAAAAAAAGTTTACAAGAATTTCCTATTCTATGTTCTATTACTAATAACATTATAAGAACTAAACTAATGAAATTATATGACCCTTCAAGGTGACAATTCTATATTGGTCTTTATGTGTTTTGACCCCACATAAGGAAATAAATAAAGAGAAGATGTCAACCCCATTCCAGAACGAGGGGGAGGGAGACTTCAGAGCTAAGCAGTTCCAATCAGGCAGACAGTGTGCACCTCAAAAACAATGACCAACACACCTTATAATCATTTTTTGTGTCTCAGTCCTTGGAAAACCACATGTCACAAGGGAGTGGCTCAATGGGGTTAATCAGTCAGATAAGGAGAGAGTGGACACCTAAATTCTCATGCTATGTACAATACTCAACTATTGACAAAATGCACAGTAGTTGTCAACTGGCAGAAAGATTCTAACATTACACACATCTTCATTAAATATCCTTGTTAAGAAAAGATCAGGCTTCAGAGGAAGGACAGAGACAGGGAGAGAGAGGAAGGGAGGAGGAGGGACAAGGAAGAAGAGAAGAAAGAACAGGAGGCAGAAGAGGAGGAAGATGGAGAGAAAGGAGGAGGAGGGGGAAGGGGAAGGGGAGGAAGGGGAGGGAGGGGGAGGGAGGGGGAGGGAGGGGAGGGAGGGGAGGGAGGGGAGGGAGGGGGAGGGAGGGGAGGGAGGGAAAGTGAAAAGTGGGCATTTTCTGAATTAACATACTTAGATGCTGTTTTTCATATTTAATATTTTTAAACACTTGTAAATGGTGTAATTTCCCTTAACACAGCTGGAAAAAGGAGAGTGCGTTGGAAATGAAACTTAAGAAAGGGCCATCTACATAAAAAAATACATTTTGGTTTTCATCAGGTCTATTTTTTTTAAACAGTGAACTTTTTAATAGTGAAATTTTAACATTTCCACTTGTTTTTGATATTGTATCATAAAAGGAAGGAAGAGGTATATTAGAAGACAGAGAGAATCCCAAAACAGACAGCTACAATTACCAGGTGGCCAGGGGAACACCTTTTTCCTTTTCTGGGTCTCAGTTTCAGCTTCAGTAACTTACAAGGAATTGACCAGAGAAGGCTAACATTCCTTGGTTCTCTCTGAAGTTATAAATCTAAGAATACTTCATTGAGTGGCCATCTGGGGATCTCAGTACTAGATAGGGGAATGGCCACAAAGGACAGAGGTACACAGCTCAATTTTAAACACACCATGAACCTCCCAGGAACTCAATAAATACGCATTGCCTAAACAATTAATGACAGTACCCCTAAGGTGTGGCATGCAAGTAAACTTCAATTTTATACTTTAAAAGCAGTAAAGACATTTGAGTTTTCCAGAATAAACTGACCAAAACTCAACCAAAGCAAATTCTGGAGATGGAAATGCAGGCAAAGTAAATTAATGGCTTGCTCTGGGAAAAGAGAAGGAGTGATGTTTGGGATAACGCAACAAAGAGAGGATGAATGGCTGTCCCTTGAAAGGAAGCAAAGTTCCCCGCTCACACGGTGGAAATCAAGTTGGGGAAGTGGGAAATATGAGAAGAGAAAAAAGCCGAGCAACTTAAGGTCCAGAAATTGTGAAATCAAAGTTAATGCAAAGCGTACCTCACCTTATTATGGAAAACACATGCAGTCGACACCAGGGGATGATTTTATGTGTCTCAAATTCATGTTAATATTACTTGAAAGTAGAGGGAGAAACTGAGTGATAACCTAAAATGCCAACATCGTATTTCTAAAACTAATTCAAGAGACTGAGCTATCTTGAGACATCCTACACAGGCATACTGGCCATCATTAGTAACTGGAGGGAATCAGAAGACCCATCCTTGCAGGAATAGACAACACAAGAATGGAAATCAGCAAGATACCCTAAAAATAAGACCGAGATACAACGGTGATAACTTGGGAAAACACTCATGATATTTTAAGGGTAAAAGCAGGAAACAAAATAGTATATACAGTACAAGTAGTACATATAAACAAATCTATATATACAAAACACTGGCAGGATACAGATAAAATGTTGAACTATTTAGGTGAGGTCACCAGTGAAAATTTTCTTCCTACATTTTCATCCCCTTCTAATTTCTTTTAATGCCATTTTATCATGAAAAAAAATTAAGAAGTACATTTATCATCTTCCACAAAGAGAGGATACTCTTTCCTCACCCAATACCACCTTAATGGTATTTAGTATCTAAATAGTGACAATGCATGTTTTTCATTATTTTACCTACAATTTCCTAGATGCTCAAAGATTTGGGATCAGCCTAGAAATCTCGAAAATGTTCAACTGTTTCAGAAGTTTTGAATGAGCCAGAGCCTTTGATGCTCTTAGTTAATTTGAAAGATGGATGAACCCATCAAAGACTACCTATATTAGTATAAGGTAAAGATGATAGACTCATGTGTGGCTCAGGCACCAACTAGTACTTTACTTATCTAGAGATCAGGTTAACCACACCAAGCTACGATGTACGTTAGATGATTAAACACAACGCATTTTAAGTTCGAGATGTAAATATACATCTCCTTTCACCCCTGCCTTTTATTTGTATTTACTATCTGAACCATCGGATTAGAGAACGAGTCGCATGGCGCAAAATGCACAGGATTCCATCAGGAAACAGTGAGTTTCTCTCTGATCACTTCCCACAGGCTGTCCTATGACCTAAAGGTCAGAGCTAGACCCTGTCCGAGTGGGGCTGCAAGAGATGGAGGCACATGTGATGATCTTAACAAATAAGAGTGCCGAGCAGGCACTATTCCTGGAAAAATCATTCTAGATGCCTAATTTCCAAAAGCAGACAGGTAGCTGTATGAAACCAGGAGTGAGATTCAACCATTTTTGACTCCTGTTAAGGTTATCAATGACTTTCATGTTCAGAAACCCAATGGTCAGTTCTTTGTCATCATTGCTTTTCACCTCTGTGCAGCGCTGTATACAAGTGCCAGTGCTCTCCTCCTTTAAACAATGTCCTCAATGGGGTTCTGGTTCTCTGGAGTCCCGGAGTTTTCCTCCCATCTCTGACCTCTCCTCTGTGTCTTATGCTCAAACCTCTTAATGCTGTTGGCTTCAGAACCCACATCCTGGAGCCCTTCTCTTCTTTATCGACACCACTGTCTCCCACCTTGGTGAGCTCACCTAGGTTCATGCCTTTACTGACACTTAGACATTCTTATAAAGCCTCAACGTATAGCCCTAGCTAAGACATTTATAGACCCACATATCATATCCAGATGCCCACTTGATATCTCAGACTGGGTGAGAAATAAGCGACTCCATCCTCACATGTCTACAGCTATACTCCTGGTATCCCCTGCTTCCCCTGTCCACTCTCGACAAAGATGCTTGGCTGGACCAAACTGGAATCGGGCTTCTGAACCCATCTGTGTGCTTCCTTGTAAAGCCCAGTTTTAGCAAGAACCCTGCTCAGTCAGTTTAACCAGAACTCTCTCACCTTTGATATATGATCACCCTTGATATCTGATTGGGTTCCTCACTCTCCACCATCCTCCAGGTGATGTCGAGTCACCCTAGCTTATCTGCAGCAAGAATCTTGTTAGATCAGTTTAGCCAGAATCCCCCCTTACTCCCAATGTTTCCTTCCGGAAACTGTCCATCTACTGACCCCCCCCCGCCCTGCTTCTTGGCTATAAATTCTCACTTGCCCGTGCTGTATCTGGAGGTGAGGTCAGTCTCTTCTTCCTCCTATAAAACCTCACTGCAGCGTTCCCTACACCTATTGGGAAGGTCCCGGATAAAGAAGGCACTACCATCTTTAACGAGGGAAATTAAGTAATTTTTTCCTTTAACACCCCAAAACCTGTTCCCCCACAGGCTTCCATATTTTGGTTAGTGGCAGCCCCATCCTTCCCGCAGCTGCTTAAACTGAAAATCCTCAGTCTTCTATCTGACTTCTTTCTTTCTAACCACAATCAATCCATCAGTTGATACTACCCCATCACACAAGACAAAAATCTTCGGAGTACTCCTTGATGCAACTGTTTTCAAACTTCACATCCATTCCACCAGGAAATCCTTGGATTCTACCTACAGATAAATTCAAAATATAACTACCAAACTAAACCTGTTAGAATTTCATAAATCCCCTGCCACCTCTACTGCCATACTGATCCTGGCCGTCACCCTGTCTCACTGAGAATTATCACGGCGGACTCCTAACACGTCTTCTTGCCTATCATCTCACCCACCCACCGTCTACTTTCAGAACAGCTTCCAGGGATTCCCTGGTGGTGCTGTGGTTAGGAATCCGCCTGCCAATGCAGGGGACACGGGTTCGAGCCCTGGTCCGGGAAGCTTCCACGTGCCGTGGAGCAACTAGGCCACAACTACTGAGCCTGCGCTCTAGAGCCCACAAGCCACAGCCACTGAAGCCTGTGTGCCCTGGAGCCCGCGTGCTGCAACTACTGAAGCCTGCACGCCTAGAGCCCGTGCTCCGCAACAAGAGAAGCTACTGCAATGAGAAGCCCGCGCACCGCAAAGAAGAGTAGCCCCCGCTCGCCACAACTAGAGAAAGCCCGTGCACAGCAACGAAGACCCAACACAGCCAAAAATAAAAATAAATAAAATAAATTTATTTTTTAAAAAAACCCATTTCCAGAGTGATCCATTTGAAGCGTGACTCACATCTTGTGCCATCTCAAAGCCTATCCACGGCTCCCTACTTCACTAAGAGATTAAGAGTCCAGTGAGCCTTAACGCCCTACTAGGTCTGGCCCTGTTGCTTCTTGTCCTTGTCCCCCACTACTCTCCTCCTTGGATGACTTTGGTTTGGCCACAGTGGCCAACGTACTCTTTTGAGAACATGCCTTGTCTTTGCTCAAATGCCTGTGCTTCAGTTAGACTTACCCTGACTACTTACAGTTGCAATCCCCTTCCCTCTGGCAACGGGACCTCCCTTACCCGCCTATATTTTCTCCACCACACCTGTCATCTCGTATTTATTTATTATATTCCCCTACCTGGCCACACCCCCTAGAGCCATACGCAGAGGCCTTGTCGCTGTGTCATTCACTGCTCTATTCCCCATCAGCTTGAGCAAAACTGCCCAACAGAAATACAATGCCTGCCACACAGGTAATTGTAACCATACTGGAGAAAGTCAGAAGAAACCGTGAAATTATTTTTAATATTTTACTTAATCCAATGTATCTAAACTATGCTCATTTTAATGTGTAATCAATAAAGAAGAGTTATTCAAATATTTCACATTCTTTTTTCCATACAAACTCCTTGAAAGGCTTTGTGGATTTTAAGCTTACAGTATGTAAGTTTGGGCTAACCACATTGCAAGGGCTCAACAGCTACATGTGGCCAGCGGTTTCAACATTAGACAGTGCAGCTCTATTCGACTCTATTTTTTTTCTGCTCTGTTGTATACTTATTCTATTTTTCTTTTTAATTCTTGGGCACAGCCCACTGAATTGATTTCCCAACCCACAAATGGGTCCCAATGTGCCCTGTGAAAATCACTGCTCTAAATAAACTTTAAAGAACGTCATCTGTAATGATTGGATTTTTGGACACTTCCTTTGGCCTCCAGCGACTGCTCATGACACTTTAAAAGAGAGATTGACTTCCAGAAAAGAGCGGGCTGGAGGAAAGGGTGAGGAAGTGAATATCCATGCCAGTCCATGAACCGAAATCATCAACGTCCATATCCAATGATGCAAGATTTTTTTTAATTAAAAGGTAATTTTATTTTTTATTTTATTTTATTTTATTTTGCGGTACACGGGCCTCTCACTGCTGTGGCCTCTCCCGTTGCGGAGCACAGGCTCCGGACGCGCAGGCTCAGCGGCCATGGCTCACGGGCCCAGCCGCCCTGCGGCATGTGGGATCTTCCCGGACCGGGGCACGAACCCGTGTCCCCTGCATTGGCAGGCGGACTCTCAACCACTGCGCCACCACGGAAGCCCAATTAAAAGGTAATTTTAAATAACTCACTCCACTGTCAGATGATTAACAAAACATCTAACTACCTGTAATTATATACATGCTACTATACAACATACAAGGGAAAGTCTGCATAACCTTCACACTTCAAAAAGAGTGCATCTGAACAGAGCACAAATACTTCAAGTTTTTCATTTTTCTCCCCCTCGCTCTCAACCCATGCAAAGGCCGTGGAAGTACAATAGTTCAGATCAAGGACAGAGAAGTACAAACTTAAATGATTAATTTCATTTTCCGTTTATGAAAGTCCTACTCACCAGCAGACTTTTAAAAAGACACCATCAACTTCAAATCCAAACTCAGCCCTGGGCAGAAGGTGTCAACTTCTAAAACAGACTCAAAATAAGGATTCTACCATTGATATACCGTTTCCTCCTTTAAGGTCCTGGATGTTACTAGATACATTAGAAAGCATGCACTCAGGGTTACCACAGGTGTGCTACCCTAAACAGGGTTTTGTTTTTATACATTTTTGAGCTTCAGATTTTCTCTGAGATTTCTGAATTGCCAAAGCAAGGCAATACTTCCTACATCTCTGGTAAGCTGTTAGGTTTTCACCTAAGCTGAGAACTTCTTCCGAAGATGCTCAAGGTAGGCAGTTTCGATATTTGTGCCCTTGGCAGACGAAAGAGCAAAAGCGTCATTTAAAAAACATGACTAAAACCATGTGTTATTTGTATTTTTACCGTTCGCTGTGAAAAATATGGCTACTTGATAACTGTTGCAAATGTTGTCTTCACTACAAAACTCGCCTTCATGTACATTTCAACAAGTGACTTCTGCTTGAAAAAGAACTCTATTGAGCATATTTCTCTGGAAATCAATATTTAAAATTTATTTTCTTTGAAACGAACATTCAAGAGAGACAGCTCTTGTTTACAGAGTTACTGAGTTTAGCATTATGGCTAACAATGTTTAAAAACAGCTAACTTAAAATGCAAACATTTAAATTCTGAAGTTTAACTGTTGGGAGGCCAAGTCTATTTCTATGGAAATATAAACAGCATGAAAACAGTAATTTTTCCCCCCAATGCCATCCCTTGTGAGAATATTTCAGGCCACCATTTGGCTGGATTTAGGAGTAAGAACTCACACAACGCTGAGGTTGTAGGACAGTTAAAAATTTAAATGCTTTGGAGGAACCTTGAAGACATTATGCTAAGGGAAAGCAGTCAGTCACAAAAGACCACATATTGTATGATTCCATTTATGTGAAATATCCAGAAAAGGTAAAACTCTACAGACAGAAAGTAGATTTGCTGTTGCCTGGGGCTGGGTTGAAGGGATTAACTGCTAGTTGGTATGGGGTCTCTCTCTGAGGTGATGAAAATGTTCTAAAACTAGATTGTGATGATGGTTACAAACTCTGTGAATATACTAGAAACCACTGAACAGTACACTTCAAATGAGTGAACTGTAATGTGTGTGAATTATATCTCCGTAAAGCTATTAACAAAAAATTAACACGCCTAATAACATTCACAACAACACTGGCACGAAAGATACAAGGAAATCAAGTTAGTCTAACTTAGCTTTCCGATAATAGTAAAATACATAAATTCCTGACACCCTGGTCTCCGTGTTAGAGAACACTTTCTCATAGCAACCAATATTTGCCCTTGCGAATACCTGTCACCATCATCCATAATGTCTGTCTTCCCCTTTACAACATAAACTCCAGGAGGACAGAGACGGTATCCTGCTTATGTAGTGCTATAATCCTAGCACCTAGCACACAATCATCAATAAACGCCTGCAGTAAGAATTAACGTATATACACATGTAGTATGTACATTTGTATGTATGTATGAGTGAATGAAATTACTGGACTGAGGCATTTCAACCAATCAAGTTGCCAGTGTCCTAACTGTCGCCTGAAATCTGTTCTCCAATTCTCCCATGCTCCTGGCTACCCAGCTAGAGACATTTCCCAGCAGTCCTTGCAGCTTCTTGTGAAGTGATCATAATCTTACCAATTAAACGTCAATGGATGTGATGTGTGCAATTTTTAAATCATTTGCTTCAAAGAAAATTGCTTGCCTTGGACTTCACTGTATTTCAACCATGTAGATAAGGACAAAGGCCCAAAGCAGAGAAGCACAAAAGAGAAAAGAACCCATCCAGTCAAGCCAGACGGGCCAGATTATTAGATGAGACAGGGAAGTAAACTTCTATTTGATTTAAAGCCATTGTATGTTGGAGTCTTTATGTTCTATCAGCCTAGTCTTAACTCTGAGTGTTACAACCCAGGCATGGGTATATGAGTATGAAGGGGAGGCAGGATGGAATTCAACGCTTAACTAAACTGACTAGTCCTCTCAGCCAACGTGCTCAGCTGGTATCACTCTTTCCCAGTGTCTTTATAACAACTTCATGAATAGGCAAATAATTCAAATGCTTACTGCTACAAAGAGGTCCTTTTGAATGGATTTCACTCGGAATATCGTTGTCACTAAGTAAACATTTGAATCGCGTAAATATACACTTTCAAAAGAACCAATGAATACATTTAAAATGGCTGGATGGCTATTTTTAAGTGTGTTCGTAACCAAGAAATCACTTGTAGTATGTAAGACACAATGAGTGAAGTCTATAAAGATGCCGTATCGCTCCTTAATCTAACAAAAAAATAGCTCAAATTGGGGGTGGAAGAAAAAGTGCAGTGATCGCCCTTTCTTTTCGATTGTTTTTAACTTTCTCATTAACAAGCTGACTATGAAACTGAAGCAACACAAAAAATGAAGTTTGAAGATGACCAATATTTAAAGAATAACCATTTAACTGTAATCTATATAAGCTTCATGGTTATCATCAATTAACTCCCACTGTCATTCAGAACTGAATCCAAGACAATGCATTTCACAAATTGGATTTGAAGTTTTAGCAAAAACCTGTGTGGGTGAATTGCAAATGTTTGGGGGAAGCAGGGGGAAAAAATGACACAGAAACCTATATATTAAACCACCAAACCAAGGCAGCCATAATAGAATGGCATCAATAAAATTGTGACCAGACCAAGCTGTCCTTTTAGCTCCAGTCTTGATATTTTACATGACCTTGGATAAGTTACTAATGTGACCAGTTTCCCAGTTTGTAAAGTGGGGATTATAATAATTACTGGCTACCTCTCAGGGATGCCAGCAACCAGACCCATTTTGTAAAGTGCTCATATCTACTTGGAAGAAACTGTTCTATCACTACCAAGTATGATGAGTGTTATTTATGATCTTTCAGACCTCTGAATCTAACTTAGAAAAATGTCTTCATCTGGTTTTCTGAATTTTCCTGGCCACTTTTATGCACATAACCAGTTGTTCCCAGAGTGCCACTGTAGGCACATTTATTTGCACTTATGCTGACTGTTAATGAGTCCCAGATTTCGAATTTGGGCATGCCACTGACTGAGGAGCTCCTGGTATCTGAAATCTCTATCCTCTGAGTAGTGTGTAAGATGGTGCTGGTCTCTTGACCATCACTGGACAGCACAGTATCTTTGTTTAAGGTTTGTTCACTGGGAAGAAACACTAAGCATTCTATCCATTTTATAAATTTTTTTAGATTTTATATTTTTAACAAATCTTTTTTTCCTTCATGTATAAGAGGTCAAGATATGTAAGGATTAGTTTTCGAAGGATCCTTGAGCTTGTTAAAAGGTAAAAGAGTACATGTAGGTTATTATTTATTTCTCTATGTATCTTATTTCTAAAAAAAAACTGAAAACGGAGTCAAAACACAAGTGGAACTGATATTGTAGAAGAAAAACAGTTAATAAAATGTTAATTGGGAGTAGGAAAAATGAAGTTGACTTAAAAGCAGAATATCAACAAAAAGTTGCAGTTAAAAAATACTACTAAGCTTAAGCAAAAACTCTTACTGAGATTCCTAGCAGTCAAGACAAAAAGAAAAATTAGATGAGTTCGTTGTTCAGCTTCCTTTGTTTTATGAAAGGAGGCATCAGGAGGACAAAATTTTTCTATTCTCCTTAAATTTGACAAAGGTTTCCTGATCTGCAGGATACTGTATAATACACCATGTTCTTGACAGTAATTATAAAAAAGCTTGTTTTTTCCTCCGCATGGACTACCTTTCCTAGTCAACTAATGACAAATTCCTGAAAACTTTTTTTCCCCCAAACTTGCCCTTGACTATTGATATCTTTAACCTTGAACGGTATCATGGAATTGGGAAAAATCATACTGCACAAATGTAAACATTTTCACGTCATGGGTGTAAGCAAGGTCATCATAGTGACATCAGTCAGGAGCGAAATAATTTATGCTTACAGGTGATTCCAAATAAAACAGTGAAAACCTACTCATTAAGCCCACTTTTGGAGCTGGAGCGATAGTTCATCTTTTCAACCACTTTTCCAGCTTTGTTTCATCACAGTTTTTAGCTGCACCAGAAACCTTTGCTAACAGCACAAAATGAGTTCAGCATCTGGCATGGCTTTCAATGAGGAACACCTTGGACTGAGATCTTGCAGGGATCACAGAGACCAGAACACACAACATGCAGCTGACTAACCGTGGCAGAGACAAAATGCCCACGAAACAGGAAATACTGACTGGACAGCCTTTTAAGAAGGCGGCTGCAGAGCCCTGAAGTAGACTAAAACTGGGAAACTGGGAAGTGCTTTGCCAGAAGTCATGCTAGGTAGGACCTGAGAGCCCCAATGACTGGTTGCAATCAACCCGTTCCATGCCAGAACATCTGAAAGGTAACATAACCTCTTTGGAGGACAACTAGGTGCCTCCCACATGGTTTAATTTAAACAACAAAGACAGTGAAATGAGGAAAGTTGGTTGGACTTTTTGGGCCCAAATCAAACGTGCCAGAATGCAACTGGAAAAACAGACCCCTGCCTTGATAATGCCTTCTAGAACCCCCAAACCCTGGGTGAGATTAAAAACAAAACCGATCTAAGAATCTTCATATTATCAAAGTTTCACCAAAAAAACCTTGCTCAACTGAAGAATGAGAAGTCTGTATCTTACAAATTCATAAACTCTAATTTGGTAAGATCTGAGCAAAGGCTTTGTGTCGTAACCAGGCTGGCAAGTAAGTGTTTTAAAGCAGACACAGATCTATCTACTCAATCAAATGGAAACACCGTTGGCCAAGATTCAAAAGTAAAATGAAGACGCTTGCTCCTTGAGAAACATCACACTTGAAAGTGACCTGCAAGACGAACTTGAGGGAGGCAACCTCTGCCCTCACCGGAGAGATACTTTGGGAATAAAAAAAAAAAAAAAAAAATGTAGCCTCCAGAACCATTTTAACCAGAGTGCTTTCTTTGCCCCTGCTCCCAGAAGCGAGTTTGAGAAAATTTAACTTAGCTTTAATCCATCAAGCTACACTAGTCTCTATGAAAACTTCTAATTTTAAAATCAAGTACTCATTTGATTTTCAAGCAAGGTCAAGAGAACAAGGCAGATGAGCGCTGACATCACAGGGACATGCCCCACGCCACACGGCAGTTACATCAACGCGGCGTGTTGCTGTGGTGCCCGGCGATTCATTTCTGAAAGAAGGGATTACAAACCAGCCAGATGAACATCCATCGGATGACACCGCTTCAGCACAGAAGACGGACGTGCGTCACTCCTGTTTGCAGCAAGTTAATTTTATGAATCACCACTTTTGTGATGTGAGTATTCCTTTCTAACTTTAAACCTACCAAGTCAACAACCAAAAAAAAAAAAAAAAAAAAAAAAAAAATTCGACTTCCACAAACAGGGGGAAAGTGATAATATTGGGGGAGGGGGGCGGAAAATGTGACTATCTGAACCATTTGTTAAGAGCAATCTTTTCATTAAAGGCCTCTGAAAATATGCTACATGCATACTTACACACAAATAAATACATGTATATTTGATAATTATGTAGATCCGAAAAGAACTGAATTGAGATGCCTAGAAGTTGGTAGATAGAGTCCTAGATGTAATTCCACTAATCATATGTGCATTTACCTTTTTTGGCTTCTGTAAAGCAATCTTCTGTTATAGTCACCTCAAAAGGTCACTTCTTACCCTGAAAACAAAAGAGAATATCAAAATCTGAATGTCAAGACAAAGTAGCAACCACCTATTTGCCTGGGAGAGATGCAAGAAAACCAACCAAAGAACTCAATTCTATTTAATGGCAAAAGACTCTCAGAGTTAATAAAAACCAGTGTCAAGACCTCCACTTACTGGACCATGTGCCTTTGAGCTCTTCAAGACTATAACAACAACTTGGACGGAAAAAGTCAAGATGAAGCGTTTCACATTTTGCCTTTGAACTTTTTCTCATCTTGTTGTCTGTCAATTTATTTCATTTGGAATAACATGTGAGTCATAGGCCTTTGTTTTTGGAAACCAGCCTGCTACTTGAACGTGTCTTTGTTTGGTTAACATCCACGACATCTCTAATTTCATTAAAGCAGAGGCTTATTTTTTTCCCCCTTGCAAGAGCCTTAGTTCTTATAGACAAGATGCTTTATGCCACTCTGGACCTTTCAAAATGAATAAAAGCACCACAATTTTCAGCTTGCGGGGGGTGGGGGTTCATCGGTGGGTGAAAGCTGTTCACACAATGTTTTCCACTTAGCATACTTTCTACCAGACCTACTAAGTTCAATAAAAATGGCTCGCGTCAGATGAAATCAACAACCGAAATCAAGCTTCCTAAAACACAAAGGAAGCACGGTGCACATCTAACTCCTGCATCTGCATACTCCCTTATGCAAAACAGTGTATAATCCTTTAAGAAACATTACAAGCTGCCTCTCTCTGCCCATGTAACTGGGATCAACATATGGCACAAGTGAAAAGAAAAACATTTGTTTATCAATTTAGATCAAGTAACCAACAGGGTACAGGATTCATTCCACATCGATTGACCAAATGCTCATATATACATATACTTTCTTAAGATGGTGAAGTCATACCATCTTATTACTAAAACGTTAATATCCTTTTGCTTACTCTTCAGAACAATATGCAATGAAGTGGTTTAAATTTGATACAGAATATACCTCTGCTCATCCCTCGGCTGTTGGCCCTGAATGTGGAAAGGCATACATCACTGACAAGAGTTAAATCTTATTTCACTAGGGCTAAAAATTTGAAAGTGGTACTTTGGTGTGTACTATCTTTGAGGAATTGATCGGAGGCCAATTTATGACATTTCCACAAGCAAGTGTATGCAGATTCTTGCCATTAAGATTGGGAAAAAATGCAGGCTCTGAGTGAAATCATAATTTTCATGTTTACTGTAAGAGGAAATTGGAGGTTTTCACCATAAATGTTCACCATTTGGGTGGGGGAAAACCCTAGCTCTGGGACTTGAAATTACTGTTTTGCAACCTGCCCCAAACCTTTTTGTTTTGACACAAAACAATTCAAATCGAAAATGAAAATCGTGTGCTTTACTGCTGAGGTGTGTCGCCAGGGATTGGTTTCTCCAGCGGTGAGAACTTGGTTAGAGTGCAAATGGTGATAAGAAAACAGAGCTGTGATGGTCGGGTCCTCGAGGTAATGCTGAGATCTACAAAGCAGCCCCGCCCCACGCCAATAAGAAGAGCTCATGAGACACGAGGCACGGCAACCGTCTCACACAACAGAAATTTCCATCTCCACCACTCATCCAATCTTGAATGGAAAGTAAGTGAACTCTGGCAGACCCTACTCAATTCAGGGCAAGAACGCCCTTTCTCCCTCCTTTTCACTTGAGATGTTTTCCAACGTGTGCACTCTAAGCTAATTTTCATTTTTATCTATTGAGTTGCATCTATTTTTGCATTTTTGGCAGTCAGGTCTGTACTATCAGGCTTTGCAATGCAGATAAGATTGCACGGCAAAGATCATATAGGCCTGGCAAACAACTGCACCTTATTAAAATTTAATGTTTGTAAAAAAACAAGCAAACAAACAAAAAAAGCTGCTGAAAATGCTTACTTTGAATAAAGTTATCTCTAGAGTTGTACTCAAACCTGCAGAACACTTCCAGGTAAGTACTGCGTCTGTTTCTCTACTCACCTATAGCTACCTAGAACAGTAGGTAAGTGAACATAGAGCAAAAGTATAAGCTGGTTCCCCCTCACAGATTTTATAAGCGTAATTTTTCCCTGGAGGAAAAAAATTAATAATAACAATATTATACAGTTGACCCTCCAACTTATAATCACTAAAGCAATACAAATTTGGCTACATTTAACTTTTGCTTAGACATAAAAAATTGGCAGTGGGATATAAACCCTATTTTTTTCCATTTTGAAGTTCCATAAATTTTAATGCAAATGTACGTTTGACCACTCATTAATTTATTTCTGTTGATTTTAGTTTTTAGTATACATTAGCAAAGTAATCTAAAAGATATTTTTCCAGCTTTGTTGAGAAAAGATTAATAGTTCAACAGCTGTTTGCCATCATACTTAAATTAAATGAAATGTGTCAATATAATAGACAAGAAAATTAGGGAGTAGTTCTGGGGCCTGAGTCTGCCTCATTACTAGCCTACAAGAATCAGAAGTCAACAACTAGGAGAAAAATCTGCATTTCATTTTTTCCAGAGCATAAAACCTCCATTTCCAAAACTGCTATTAAAAACAAAACAAAACAAAACACTTCACCTTATCAAATATATCAACTACACACCTCCATGCTTACTGGGGGCACAAGCACCAAAATGAAAAATTAAACAATTATGTAACGCCTTTAAGTTAAAAAGAAAAAGAAACATATTGCCCTGCAGCCCCCTTGTCTCCTCTTAGAAAAAATGCTGGCACCAAATGAATTTCATTTTTTTTTTTCTTTTTCTCTCTGTCTTAAGTTTCCTATTGGTTTTAGGTTTTTAAAGGTGAGCCAGGGATACGGTAAACAAATTACTTATTTTCCTTGATGTCATTCTCTGTACAATTAAGATCCTGTGAACACCAGAAACTGTTCTGAGTGTGGCCTCTTAACTATTGTTTGCGATAATGTTATTTACCTAAAGCTATTTGTTGACCATAAAGACCTTGACCACTGACGTTACTCTTCAGCTGAGATCCCTGGGTTAGGAGACTAATGTACCTTCCTCTTCCTCTGTCTCCCCAGCTCCCCCTATTCCCAATTAGGAATTTCACTCTCTAGACCCCTTAGGTTACTACAATGCTTCAATTTCATACTTTCTATCAGTATATTTGCCCTTAATTTAACCAGTGTGATCCTGCCAATTGGTATGGCCTAGCTGGAAATGAGGTGCAGGTAAAACATGGAGGTGTGATTTTATTTCACAAGAAGAAAAATGAACAATATACGCTCCTTTTTTCGCCATTAAAAATATTTCTCCCTCTTCTTTCATGGCAGCTCAAGGAAATGATCTGCGTCAGGATTTCAGCATTATATTTCATTTTGTACAAGTATACAAGAGACTGTGAAGGACAGCCACCTTATTTCATTGCAACCTTCAGTCCAACGAATGCTGGCTGACAACCTACTGTGTGTCAGTGTCCCTGGGATGCGAGGATGATGCACGCCAGCTCCTGTGCCATGATGAAGGTGGCAGTTAGGAGTTTCATCTCTGGCTAGAGCAACCCTTCTCTCGAAGTCCAGAAACGGGGTTCAAACTTCCCATCCTCCCAAATGTCCCCATCAAATGACATATACTTCATGTGAGAAAACAGAAAATCTCAAAGGGCCAATTTCCAAGACATGGCTGTCTCTTTAAACCTGTGAATCTTAACTCATGTGGCTTTTCTCTTTTGTTTTTCAAAGATGTCCTAGAAAAACAAAACTATCTTCAACACAAACTCGACTAGCTGAGAAATGATAATACAAGGGTCACTTCATTTTCTTGCACTCAAGACAAGAAAATCCACTTAGAAATCAACCTGAAAGTGTTTTCTTTTTTTTTTTTTTTCCTCTGCTCTAATAACTTCAAATACTGAGTCAGGCTTACAATAAGAAAGAGGAAGGAGGGAGGGAAGGAAGTGAGAAAAGAAGGAAGAAAAGAAGGAAAGAAACAGGGCGAATACAGGGGTGGGGGGGGGAGGAAAAGGAAGTAAATTAGAAAGAAAAAGAAAAGGAAAACTATTGTGTCGAGCAGGTCTCTGGGACCAGAGGCGACCCTGGCCATCACCCAGGTTTGCTGGTTTACAAGGGGCCACATCTCCTTTACTTCTCTTTATCAAAGAAAAATCTACCACAGGGGATCCGTCACTGCCCCTACGTCCCCCTCCTATTGCTGCGAGGAACATTTTACTTCCTTTCTCCCTACCCTCTGGGACCCTCAGCTAAATCAGAGGACCTAACTTGGGGTCCGTTCTAGTAAGAAGAATCTGAACTACTCTACATGAAGCAAGCCCCATGGTACAGGCAAAACCTGGCCGAGGCTGGCCTGTGGAATTACTTCAGGCCCCCCCGCAACTCCATGTTGGCCCATCTCATTTGGAAAATACCACTCTCTCTTACCTTAAAGGAAAGCAAAACCTTGGTCATGGTCCTGTGAAAATATTTTATAGGTATCCCTTAGCAGGCTTTAAATGTTGAAACTTAAAAACAATATTTGCTGTTTTCTCTTTGAAGCTCTAACAAAGCCTTTGTTTTAGATTTACGCGGAGTGTGTGCAACAAGAGTTAATAATCAAATCCATCCCAGCCCCCATAGATGTTAAACAAAAAGATAAAAGAAATGCAAATAGCTATTGTCATGGAAAGTTAAAGTACCTGTCTGTATTTTTAAGTGAAAACTATTATCTCTATCAATCAAAATTTAAGAATACAATAGCGCTAATCACAGAAGGTGCTCTGGCGGAGTTACTTTTCCTCATGAAAAAAAAAAAGTATTCTTCCCCTTAAAAACCGAGCATAAAAGTCATATACTTACAATTAGACAGGGTATTTGTGATTTTATTATTAAAAACCTTCAGCGGCCTCACTGCTAACAAATGCTTCTAAGTCTCTAGACTGATTTGTACCTAAGAAGACCCAAGTCCCTACATGTTTTAATGAGGTTGATGAAATTGGATTCACATCCTCACGGTCTCCGACCTGCGGGGGAACAGCACACTCTTCTGTTGAAAAGAGTCAAACAGAGGCGACACTTAACTGGCAATGAAAACTCCTTTCAGACCCTGGACACAATTCCTAGCCTCGGAAATACCTTTCCATGGGATATATCTTCCCTTGGATGGCTCATCCTTCTTCATGGTGGCCATTTAGTTTTGAATTTCTCACACGATTTCTACCATCATACCCCCAGAATGATCAAAGTGCACAGCGTGTCAATTTCTCTAGGTCTCTCTCTTTTTTTTTTTAATTTCACTTTTAAAAAAAGACTGGATTAAGACCCTGAACATCGTACTTTCTAAAGACAGGACAGGAACAAAAAATATCAAGACCCCGATAGTAAAAACCAACAGCGCAAGATTAAAATTCCTAGAGTAAACAGTTAAGCCAGGATGCCATTATGCAGGCTGAGCCTGGATGCTTGTCTCCTCCACCATGGGGCCAAGAGGCTGTCATCTTCCCCCCAGCAAGATCAGATTTCCTTCCCTCCCAACCGCCGCTCTGCACAGCACGGCCAACATCTCCAGTGTGCTATTAATATCAATGAAGAGACGATTCGATTTCCACTGAAGAAAACCCTTCCTATTCCGGCACAGACTTTCGGGGAGGACCCTGGCCTGGGGATAGACAATACAGCGGCAGAGTTTCACTGCTTTCTTACAGTTCGGTCTCACACACTGTTTGAAGGCTTTTAGCAAACAATGGCAGCATTATTCTGCAGGACAGTTACAAAACAGGATTTGTTAGGACAAAGAATAATAAAGCTGTTCTCTTTCTCTCTCCCCATCTTTCCTCTCTCTGTTTCTCTCCTCCCTGCCCACCCCCCCCCCCCCCCCCCGGGCAGTTCCCAAGAGCCTCTCTCTGCCAGCTGAAAATTCAGCCACATTTCCTGAGAGGCACCTGTACTTGTCTATTTCAACGCCGCCAAGCAACTGACAAACGGCCCAGGAACCAGGACCAGAAGAGCAGGCAAAGTAGCCTCTCAACATTTGGAAAATGAAACAAAAGTATCAGCCTTGGCTTCGCACACACTTACCCGTGCATGGTGAGGAAGGGAAGCTTTGGGGCCGGAGAGGCAATTTTCACACAACGGAAGAAAGTTGAGAGTTTGTAAGGGAGAAAGTACAGGCGCTGGGAAGCCTGCGAGCTCTCAGGGCTCCCAGGCTGGCGGCAGTGTGAGGAAGGACTGAAGGTATGTGGGCTAAACACAACAAAAGCCACTGCCTTACTCTAGATTAAATATGCAGGAAGAGGCCCCTTTGCATAAACACAAACACTCAGCAAATGAATAACTGGCTCAATCAGACGCCCGCTGTGCCTTCTACCTGTCCTCTCTCTGACGGGAGACACTGCCTGTTCCAAAGGACAAGGACTAAACAGGAGACAGTTAAATGTTCTGTTGCTATAATAACAATTAAAATGAATTGCATTCATTAGTAATTAAGAACTCACTCCTGGGTGGGGGGGGGGGGGGAATGTATGGCAGAGGGCGGGGCAGGGCAGGGGGACGTGCGGAATACAGGGCTATTGTATCTCTAGCACTCCAAAAAGAACCTGGCCTAAGACACGTCAGCAGAGTTTTACTGTAACTTGAACTTAGATCTCTAATATTCAATGAGAGGTTTAAACAATCACATGTTTTCGGCCACAATTTAAGGTCAGAAATACACCTCTTGTTTCTCTGCTTTGCCCCATTATAAACCGATCCTTGTGAGTCTGTACCTCCAGAAAGATCCGTTGCATCTATGTGTAAATATTTACACATATAAAATATATACACACACATGCACATATATGTACATGCATATACGTGCGTATATATGCTCTCACACAGAATGTTCACACATATCTAATTAAAGAGAATAAACCAAACAAAAAGTGTCCCTTTACACTCTTTAGTTCACTAATGATTTAAGAAAAACAATTTGAGTCTTCCAAAAATACATCCCAAATGCCTGCCTTTCAAATGTCATCAATCCATGACCACTCATTTAAAAACATTACCCATATATCAGAAAGAATGCTTTTAAATGAGTGGCCTCAACCACTTATAATTTCAATTAAATACATAATTACAGTCAACAATTTTCTCCATTTTGGCAGAAAATATGCCATACCTCAACATAATTTGTCCTTAGAACCAAGGAATTTAAGCAAGAGGAGAAACATGCGGGCACTAGGAATTCACTACTGCATTTTCTCAGCTCACGGAGTCAACTCATCCTCACCCCTAACCTCTTATCGTATGGTCCAGTTACATGTTGGTCTTAGTAACTTAATTATTTTTTAATAACCTTTGCAGTATTAAATGATTTCATTTGAAACATAAATAAGATTATGTTCGTCTACGTCCTTTTAATGCCACATAGGACTTTGGGGGCAAATCCAGCACTGCTGTTCCATAGAATGTGCCTACATTATTACTTGGACTGAAAAAGGGTAGGTCACAGGTCTTTCACAGCCTCAGAGGATGTACCACGATTACGCTAGACAAGGGAAATAAGGTGGCTTTCTATTTCCAAAGTGGGTTTTATTTTATTAACACCACACTGTTTCCTGGCTATATCACTCTGCCCCCAAAGCAAAAGAATATTACTGAAAAGTTTTTAAAAACTGTGACATAAACAAACAAAAAAACCCCAGTCTTAAACATATATTATGGTATAATACAGAGAGAAAATTTGAAAATTCCCAAAGTCCCCTGAAATAAAATACAGGTTCTTTAAGAGGGGGTCCCCAAGAAACTCAAGATGCCTATTCTCTTCGCTGTTTTGTCTTGAAATGACCTTCCAAGTCAGGTGTTAGATAACCCTCTTGCATAGACTATAGTGATCTAACCTTGATGCAAATAAACCATAGAACAAAATTTAATCAGTATATCACTGTGAAAAAGGCCTTTGTCCATCCCAATGGAGCTTCTAATGACTGTTTTGGCAGTTCTAGCAGGTAGTTATGCTTCCCAGCTCATCTATATCTCATACTGGTCGAGCAAGCTAATGGAAATGCTGTTAGTGGAATCCAATATTAATGCTCTGTATCGTTCAAACCTGGATGCAACTGAATATATTACACAATTATAGGTAGTATCTAATTCCATAGGTATTAGATACTGTCCTCGAAATTAATATTTTAATGAGGATAGTGAAATAAAGACGACGATCCAGGTAAGGGATCCATGCATTGTGGCCCCAGCTAAGCTCCTTGCCGCCAGAGCACTGGATCCCTGAGCAAACAGCGCCAGACATAGGGATTTGTGACAAAAATCCGTATGCAAGCTTTACATGCTGAGTGACACATACTGATGCACAGAGTCAAAGATGTCATGGGCACACAAGCGCCACTCGCTGCAAGCTTGAGAGAGAATGAAGGGGGAAAATGGGGGGGGGGGGGAGTTGCAGTGAGACCTCCAGAAAATAAACAGGGTGTACAGTTTCAAAGGGTGAGACCAGACATTTTCAATTGTTCAAGCCAATTATCAGTGGAAAATAATAACAACCAGATGGATTCAGAGTCACTGACTTTTCATATGCACTTCATCTCGGCGGAACAGATGATAAAACGCGAGAGCTTATCTCAAAAAGGCAAAACATCTTTCAGTAAAAATAACTCTACAGTCCAGATGGGGACCTTCTAAGCCTGCTGATTATCTTCTTATAATGTTGTAAGATAGACTTACTAAAACATTTCAAGAACTGATCAGATATGATGCGTACAATGGCTTCATTATTGGAAGGAGTTGCCTCAGACTTGTGACTAGACCAGGCAGAGATTTCAATAAGGTTAGGACTCTAAGTTTCCTGTTTTCTCATCAGGGACCACAGGTTCCAACTAAAACTGGAATCTGTGCACAACAGGAGAATAAACCATGGCCCAAGGATCCTACAATTTGTGCTCTTCTCTCGTTTGAGCAGAAGGAAAAAAAAAAAAAAAAAGGGGGAGAGATAAACTGGGACTGTGAAAAGGACATTAAATTATCCTAAGCATTCCATCATGATGGGAGAAAATTAGCTCCAAAGCAATTCCTTATTAAAAGCATTCAGTGATAAAATATCATCCTTTATATACAGTTAGAATATCTTAAATATACTTTCCACTGGTGACTGCAAAATAAAATGTGCTTGTAGTAGGAAATAAATATAAATTTCAGGGATGGTGTGATAAACAGTTCGAATAAATGCCAAGCGAACACACAGGCAAGACCCACCAACCAATCCCAAAGCATTCCCACTTGACTTATATATCAGCAAGTCAGACTCACAGGTAAAACACAACAGGTAAACCACAACCTGACAACTTGCTCTAAGAGGAAACGTTAAAATCTCTCATCAGATAAGCCCCATTATTACTGGAAGAACAATGTAGCTGTTCTGTCTGTGTGTCTCCATCCATCCATCCATCCGCCATCAATTCTATTACCTTCATTATTTTGCAAAAATCTCTGAACTGAAGTAAAAACATGGTTGAAGTTACTGTGCTAAGGAAAAAGAAAAGCTGATCTTCCTGCTATTTACTAACATACTTAACATTTTAAAAATATTTTTATGAACACACTGTTGACTTCACAAGTTTATAATGTAAGTAAAAAAAAAATTTTTTTTTTAAGAGCAAGGCTTTTCTTTCAAAGGACTCTGACAAAAGTAAATTCGTAGCAGAACATACAAGCACGAAGAAATATCGCCAAGGGCCAAATTCTGCAACTGCTTTAAGAAGCAAACAAGAACACAAAAGACGTGTAATGCAACCATCTGGCTCACCGCATACTTTATCAATGCCTCAACTTTCTCCCCCACCCCCCTCAGCCAGCCCACACCAATGCCACAAAACCAAATGGCTTCACTTCTGTTTCGTGCACAGCAAACTTACACAATGCACTCAGAATGCAAAAGTTGATTTTTACACATACACTCGTGTCTTAAAATTCTTCCTCACTTGAACCATCTTGTTGTCTTTGTTACTTATTTAGAGTGGGGCTTCTTTGAAAAACCACTTGGAACTTCAGTGTAATAAAGATGTCCCCACAAGTATCTGTCAGTTCAGGTTCAGAAGAATCCCCCTTCGAAATCTTCATCTCCAGTATCTTGTGCCTTCTGTGATAATCGGACACGAGATGTCGACGTCTGAAAAAACAACGCTAAAAGTGTTCCAATTGCACCTTTACTATTTTTGTCTTTCTGCTCTAAACTGTAGGTTGTTTCCCTCATTTATTATGTGAAATAACCACACTCACTTTGAATCACTGTCCTCGAACGTCAGCATGCCCGCTGGAATGTTTCCTTATGCGGCTCATTCTACATTTACTGAGCAACTACTGTGGTATCAGGAACTGGCCGAACAATGGGTGATCAAAATCATCGTATCCCATATGACAACAGAAACTGCCTACTCCAGGAAACCAGCAACACCACATTTTATTAAAAAAATCTTCCACACCAGGTAGGCTGAAGCATCGTATTCACGTACATATTTATGTACGCAGATATTTGAAAAGTCATGGCACATCTGTAGGTATCCAGTTGCTTTTCAAAGGTAGGAATTAAGACTTTTAATGGAAATCTCTTGCGGGTAAAATCAATATAGGTCGTCATAAATGGTTCTAACAAAGAGGCAACAATTAAAAACCACAATAACTGGGAAAGAGAAGGCCTCACAGGCCAACTCTCCTCTCTGCTTTTCTGCAGGGGCAGGCTACAGGCAGGCGTTCTGGGTCAGGCAGGAGCTCTTGGTTGGAATCAAGACTTGCATGGCAGGGGCCACGTCTGGTTTATTTCTGCTTTCTTGCTGACAATGGTTTCCCCCTGAATCCCTCTCCACGCTCCAGGATAAGAAGGCCTTGGCTATTTTCTCAAGGGGCTGATTTTCGCTTCCCTTGTGGGTGTTTCTGCCCGGGACCACAGAGGCTCCTGGTCGGGACAGCAGTGGTAATCTTAGGACACACACAGCGAACCCGGCCACCGGGTGAATGAATCCACTAATTGTTTAAACCTGCAGTCGCGTCTGGCCACCAGTTGGCAGACACAACTCGTGGCTGCCTAGCAGGCCTAGGTTAGCACAGCTGGAGCCAGATGACAAGCTCTTGAAGACATTCTTCCCGTGGCCACATCTGGCTCCTGGCGGCTTCAATCTTCGGCGAAACATTCTGTTTGGTTTTTCTGGGAAAGTTTAGGCAACAGATAAAACCAGGCAGATTAATCTTGACGGTGTGCATTTCAGTTTGGGACAAATTAACAGAATATAAACTCCATGAAGGCAAGGACTTCATCTGCCTTGCATGCTGTCTCTTAATACAGAACAGTAGCTACACATGGTCATTGTTCAATAAATATACATGGAATGAACACCACGAGTCGGCATGTAAGTTGAATAAAAAGAATCCTATATCTCACCCCAGCTCCTCAATCCCTCCGTTATATATACAATGGCTAACATTCCAGGTGCACGTAGAAAAGACCCTTAAAGTGGCTCCAGAGTTGCACTTTACTGTGGACATGTGCACCCAGGGAGAGACACTCAAGAATGAACCCACTCACACAGTCCCTATAGGTGGGAAGACCTCCCAGCAATCTTCCCCTGAAAAGAGCCCTCTCCCAGTATTACCCACATCCCGACTTTATTAGCCCTTAAACTGCAAAACTTGGCAGCTACGTGCCCCCAGTGCTTGCGAGTGACCCAAAAGTAGCAGCTTACCTTTTGGCCACCAGAGAAATGCCAAATGATGAGGCAAATTTTCCTGGCTCCTTTTCATCCCATTTCCTTTCCCAGGCCTCTCTTCCTGAATTCTCTGACATTTGCAGATCCCGGCTCCCTTCTACACTCCACTGTGACCCATCTTTTTTTTTTAAGATATTTTAAAATCAGTATTAGGCTTAATTTACATACAACAGAATTCATCAATTTTATGTGTACAACTTGATGAGCTTGGCCAAAAGTATACAGTCTTATAACCGCCACCGCAATGTTCACGACGTAGAACGTTTCCATCTTCCAAAGCTCACCATCTCTCTGGCTCCCGCTAGAAATACACTAAGAAATGCCAGGATAATTTAGAACCCTGTGGGGCTCACCCTCTCGGCTCCTTAGCTGAAAAGGTTTCTGATATGTACAGGATGCTATATTAACACTGATACTAGGGAACCCGTAATCCTGACGACAATAAAGCTCTGCCGAATGCCCCCAGAACTTGACAAACGAGGAGGGACATTTGGGAGGAGCCTGACGTGGCTGCCTGCACACGTGACGCTGCTTCCCCAACCCAGCAAGTGAACGTTCCTAAAACAAGAATGGCTGAAAAGCGGCAGATGCCTTTGACAAACTCAGCATATGGTCTTCAATGAAGCAAAGCTACTCAGAAGTGCACCAGATGAAGCTGTTGCCTGAACCTGCTCCCCTTTCTGGCAGGTAAAGCAGCACAGGTGGGGATGGGGTGATTCTTTTCTGCTCACTCTGAGTTTCTGAAAGGAGCTCTGCATCCACCCTGAGGAACTGGGGAAGGAACTGCTCACCTTGGAAAAAGTGGGCCAGGGAGACTCCTAGAATACCCCCAGAATGCCTCTTCCTCCTTTGTTCCAGATTTTTGGAATTACTTTAAACATGGGAGAAGGCCCTTCCGCAATCCCACAGTCACAAGGGGAGTTGAAGATAATCAAGGGAGAAGCGGCACAACAGGACACAAATGATACCACCCAGTCCTTAGCTGCGAAGAGACTATAAAAACAACCAAAAGAGAACAGAAAGAAAATTGTTCTAATTAGGGAAAAACCCTGATGGCAGTTTTGGAGGGTCGGGGTGAAGGTGGCAAGGCCCAGGATGAATAGCTTTATTTCTTTTTTGTTTGTTTGTTTTTTTGCGGTACGCGGGCCTCTCACTGCCGTGGGCTCTCCCGTTGCGGAGAACAGGCTCCGGACGCGCAGGCTCAGCGGCCATGGCTCACGGGCCCAGCCGCTCCGCGGCATGTGGGATCCTCCCGGACCGGGGCACGAACCCGCGTCCCCTGCATCGGCAGGCGGACTCTCAACCACTGCGCCGCCAGGGAAGCCCTATCTTTATTTCTTAATGCTGCCTGGGGCTGCTTCAGTTAAAACTCAGTAGTCTATAAAATAGTACCGCACAGTAGAGTTCAGTCTAGAATAGTCCAGACCTTACAAGCACAGATTCAAGTTCAAGACTTCAAAACTCATCTCTGCTGCTTACTGGCCTTGTGACCTCAGGCAAGTTACTTCACTTCTCCACCCCTCAGTGTGCTCTTCCGCAAAAACGGGCTGAATGATAGTACATGCGGTTTCGAGGAATTAAGAGCATTAACATAAAAAAGTGCTTAGAAAAGTGCCTGGGGACTCCCTTGATGTCCAGTGGTTAAGAATCCACCTTGCAACGCAGGGGACGCTGGTTTGATCCCTGGTCGGGGAAATAAGATCCCACATGCTGCGGGGGCAACTAAGCCTGTGTGCCACAATGAAAGATCTCACGTGCCACAACGAAGATCACACGTGCCGCAACTAAGACCCGACGCAGCCCCAAAATAATAAAATAAATAAATAAATAAATATTTAAAAAAAAAGAAAGAAAGAAAGAAAGGGAAGGAAAAGTGCCTGGCACATAGTGAGTGCTAAGGAAAAGATAGCCACTGTTATTTTAACCAGGGATAATGTAACTGAAGTAAATCTAAAACTTCCCACGCTTGATTTCTATCATCTCTACAAGTTGTTAATAATATCTGGTTCTGTGCCATGCTACAGGCTAGAAAAAAGGAAAGAACGTACAGATTTTAAACTTAACAACACAGTGCTAAAATAAAATCAAAGTATTAATTTTTCTCCCTCAATATTAGCTGGAGAATCGTAAGTTTAAGACTGGGGTCTCACCAGTCTCAGTGGAGGGTAATCAGCAGCTGTAAGACAGCTACAGTCCAAGCGAGCGGCAACTGCTCATCCCGCCAATGACCGAAAAGGACTTTGGGGCCATGTTCAAAGAAGGTAAGAGAAGAATCTGGCCTGAAACCCAAAGGTACTGCAACAGATTTTCTTGTACTTTTCAAGTCTGTGCATATAGATTCTGTTACTGATTTAGGGTCTTAAACAGTTTGTTTATTTTTTAAATGCCTTTCAGCTCACCTTTAATAACATGTTTCTTTGACTTGGCTGAACTATGCCTCAGAAGAATTACAAGCGGGAATACGGCTGGGTGAAAGGTTCAGTGAACTAATCCACACCTGGTCCATGTAAAAAAAAAAAAAAAAAAGGCTCATATTTTCCATATAGAAACATGTCTCTTTATATGAACCAGGCTTTCTTTTATTTAATTGCTAAGGCACTTTCTACACCACACAATCTTGCATGAGCTTCTTCAGTGGGGTGGGGAAAAGGCCATAGGACCCCCACCCCGTCATTCCATGGAGTTTTATCAGGGACAGAAATAATAATAACAATAATAATAATACAGCACAAACCCCATTGAGAATACGAAGCGATAGATTTATTTCACCAGAAATTCCTTGACCAAGTTTTACCAAGGACAAAAGACCAGCCTGTCCCCCCAGAAAACAGACCGGGGGTCAAATGAGATGTCTTGTGTCTTCATGACCAAAATTCAGATTTGTTCTACACCACCCATTGTGTGATCCAGACTTTTCAGTGGAGGGAATAAGGCTTATATGGGAAAATTCTCGGATGAGAGAGGAGAACAGACACATTTTAGAGCTGAAAGGTACCTGTGAGGGGATCTAGCCAAGGCACTCCCTCCTGGGGAGGAGATTCATTGTGTGACTGAGACCACACAGGTGATGTGGAAGAAAGCAGAGACAAGAGCCTCTGACTCCCAACAAATGTGGAAAAGCGACGGCTGGAGAAGATGGCTGTTGGAAACATCAATCACGTCAAAAGGAGATTTTGGAGCAGGGTTCTGTGAACAGCAAGAAGGCAAGACAAGGGACACAGGAATCACAAATGTGCCCTGGACTGTGCCAGCCTGTTGCATATGAACTACAGTCTAAACAAGCTAACTTCCTTCTAGAAAGTCATTCACTTCAGTGCTTCAGGTATCTTGCTTTTTCCTCTCAGTTTTGTTCCTAAGAAAATGCCTTTTAATCAACTCTGGCTTGAAGTTAGTAGGAAAAGAGATTTTTCCACACCCTGGATAAGAGGGGCCAGAGTGAAGTGGAAAGAACATTTCACTAGAAGGGAAGAGAAATATGTTTCTACTCCTGGATCCACCAGTGACTCTGCTAGAATCTGGTAATCCTCTTCCCTTCTCCACACCTCAGTCACCTTGTTGGGAAAAAGAGTGGTACCCGGGGATGATATTCAACTGGTACACAGTGGTCGCCTGAAGAAGTTGTTAAAATACTGAAATACTGTGCTTCCCTGGTGGCGCAGTGGTTGAGAGTCCGCCTGCCAATGGAGGGGACACGGGTTCGTGCCCCGGTCCGGGAAGATCCCACATGCCGTGGAGCGGCTGGGCCCGTAAGCCATGGCCGCTGAGCCTGTGCATCCGGAGCCTGTGCTCCGCAACGGGAGAGGCCGCAACAGTGAGAGGCCCGTGTACCGCAAAAAAAAAAAAAAAAAAAAAATACTGAAATACTTGTATACAGGCTGGGAAACAGCCTTTGCCCCCAGGTTACCCAAGTACACCCTTGGCCACTACCTTGAACTTCCTAGGATCAGAAGCACAGAAAAGGATGTCCTAGTACCCTGCCCCAATGCTATGCTGGGTGTCCTTCCTGCACGGCCAACGTCTCTGCTATACCTCTTAGCCATACTGACCAACAACCCCAATGCTTTGAGAAGCCCTTTTCCAAGGCTATGATGTAAGGACCACAAGGACGAGCTAGCTTATGGATGGAGGAAGCCACTACCTGGAGCCCAGTGAGAGACAGGAGGCCTGGGACAAGCCGAACAAAAGGCCCGTGAGGAACCCACCTTCCTCCCCAAGTTACTTTCCCCACTTGGGGCACTTAGATGTGGGCCTGGAGTCAGAAGGCAAATCAGTGGAATCTCAGGGCAAATCCTTAGGGCTAAAGTTGTCTCCAAAACCTGGAAAGAAATCTATCATTGTGAAACAGCTCTCAAAGTGAAATCCTGAGCTCTGAGGGACATTACAAACACATGTCATCAAATTATATTTACCGTGGAAAGCTCTAGTAGCTCAGACTTTCTACTCTGCCTTTACAGCTCTTTAGGAAAAGGAATATTTCTCTATCCAACGTTCCAGATTTCCACAGCAGAGTCAAGGCATTATACATGTTGAAATACATAGGAAAGGAAAAAAAAAATCTCGTTATTGTCGTTTCCTTCAACCCTCTGTACCTTCTTTGCCACCACTACTCAAAAGTCACTCCAACATTCTGCTGGCTGACGTGACACCATGCTGTCACTTGATCAGGTGAGAGGTACCACGTGGTACGAATAAATACTGATCCACAACCACATACGAAATGGGAATTTGCAAAGGCGAGCTCCGGAGACAAAGACGTAGCTATACAGAAATATTAACTAAGAATTTAAGTAAGCGGGCTCCCTGGAGAAAAAAAAGTTCTGAAGTAGCAATATAAACTATATTTAATAGCAACAAAAAATATTTTCTTTTTGGGAAAGCAATCTGGGCTTCTGACTGCCTTTCGCGTGACTTAGTACACTACAGTATGCCTGAATTCTTCCACTTCCTAAAACACGAATGCTAGGCACCCCAATTCTACCTCGTGAAAGTTCATTTTTTAGATTCACCTTCTCCCAAATACAATACGCAGATAAAAAAAGCTATTCTGAGACCTGTTTTCTCCGCCGCCCACCAACAATTGTTATTTTCCTAAGCGCTCGAGTATCACAAGTCCCAAAGAACATATGTTCCCAAGGAAGGGAAAAAAAAACGGGCTCTAGAACTAATACACAATGAAAAATAAATTTAAAGCAGCCTTCTGGTCTGACATAAGAATATAAAAATGATATGAGCAGGAACAGCTTAGTTTACATACTTTTCAGTCACAGCTGCTGCTCTAAAACCACAATACCTTTAAAATGACATTTTAAGGAAACAGAGACGGCAAGGCCGTAGCTGTAGCTGTAGCTGTAGCTGTAGCTGTAGCTGTAGCTGTAGCTGTAGCTGTAGCTGGATGAAGCTATCGCTGAATTCAAGGGGCTTCTCTTTCTATGCGCTTACTTTATACAGCCCTGTACACTGGCACAATTAAGAGGAAAAGAGTGATTCACTTTTAAATAATGTCATGATAAACCGAGCAGATTACAAATAATTTTACCCAAGAGGACTTTTTTTTTTCTTTCTCCTTTAAAATCACCAGACTCAGACATCAAAACAGAGTATCAGGGACAGGAGGAACAAGTCCTCTCTTCTTGGTTAATATTTAATCGGGTGCTAAAAACTTCTTGGAGAGACCTCTGCACCTCCAGTGACAAGGCGCACAAGAGGCTCCTCTCTCTTCAGAAGATGCAGGCCCTTCCCTGAATAGATGAAAATAACATACAATTAAATCAGACTGTTCAATTAATAAATTACTTCGGTGGACCTCGAAGGCCAAGTCGTATTTAATTACATAATTTAAAAAATATTTGCACGTTGCAATCACTGAAATTGCCTTTGAGGTTTCATAATACACACTTAACACTTGAGTTAGAGAACAAATTTATTTAATAAATGCAGGCCTAAGAGCTAGAAGGCCATACCACTCACACTGCAAAATCACTTAGCACATCCTCAGAAAAAGCAAATAAACTTTTCCGCTATTTAGACGTGGGCTGCTGTTGAATGTCAGGAGAGGCTGGCTGATTTTTGTGCATTTCTCTGTCATGTGTTGCCTGTAAATCTGACCGTTTTGAGAGGTAATTAGAATAGAGCTAAGGGACAAAATGGTTCCAGTTAAAGATAAAGATAAACTAAGGTGGAAGATGTCAAGAACCCGGTAGTAAAAACCTCTTCAGAGTAAAACAAAGAGAAGTCGTATTACCGCCCCATTTTGCATTCCTTAGAATCCCAAAATACACCATAAATTAACATGGTGCCTGAGTGTAAAGACGCGTTCCATTAGGGAAGCGCACACAAATTTAGGGTTGAGGAGGACATTCATAAAAGGGATAGAATTACATGGTGTCCAAAAAGAGGGCAGAGACGTTTTAAAGTGACTGCATTTCTTACAGTTGTATTGGGGGCCGTGATACTGCCATTAAGTGAATTTTCTAGAAAACCACTTGACCACTTTGGCACCACAACTTGTTTGGCCCTCACATTTTGATGGAAATCTTTGTCAGACACATACACTTTCTATACCATCGCATGCTTTATACCCACAGCGGCCTCAAGAGCTTTTTCAACTCTGTGGGGCTAACTCTATTTACACCAAAAGCACCAGACCACCATGACAAGGCTGTTATTTGCGTTTGCAGGTCTTCCCCTTAAAGACTGCAGTCATGTGCACCCCTCCACATGCCTGTTCTGCTTCCCTCCCCAAAGCCTCCAACTTGCTGCTAATGAACTGCCCGTCAGAAAGGCATCGAAAGTTCTGAAACTTAGAAATTTTAAATGAGGTTTAAGGAGAAGATTCCGGTGAGACCTTGGTATCTGTTACAAAACAAAATTAGGAGATTCATCTCTCAGTCCCATGTCCCCTTCTCTCTCTTCCCTTTCACAGATTTCCAGAAAGCACTGTCTACACTTGCATTCTCCATGGATTCACCTCCCACACCTCCCTCGGCCCTCACCGCGGCTCTGTTGCCAAGGTTACTGAGTTTTAAGTCTCTCCTGATTTGGTCCGTTAGCTACATTTGCCAACTCTCTCTTCTTCTCAAATCCTGCTCCTCTTGGAGGGTCCTCCCTGGGACCCCGGCCGTCCATTATCTTCCAGCTTCCTCAGCGCCCAAGGAGTCCCCATCCCACGGTCCCTCCCTCAGGGAGGTGGATGTTCCCACCATCCACCCAGTAAATGAGGCCAAACACTATGGAGGCTGCTTTGATGCCTCCTCCACAGCATCCAACAACCAAAGGCATTCAATTATTTTTCCTTTTCTTCATCTCAATCGAGACTCACTAGCCCACGCCAAGAGAGCCTTGTGTGGACCTCCTACAAGGGCCTTTTGGAGGCTTTTTCCTGTCTTTGTACCTGCTCTCTTCAAACCAATCTACACAGAAGACAAACTAACTTGTAAAAAAATACAAGTTTGCAAAATCTTTTCAACTCTCGGATAGCTTCCCTCACTCTCATCTACTATTTTTGCACTGGGAGGCATCTCAAAATTGATGGAGCTGTTTAATGCCATAGGCTTCCCAGATGCATGTCCCACCCATGCTTAAAAAGTTCTTAGGGCTTCCCTGGTGGCGCAGCGGTTGAGAGTCCACCTGCCGATGCAGGGGACGCGGGTTCGTGCCCCGGTCCGGGAAGATCCCACATGCCGCGGAGCGGCTGGGGCCCGTGAGCCATGGCCGCTGAGCCTGGGCGTCCGGAGCCTGTGCTCCGCAACGGGAAGAGGCCACAGCAGTGAGAGGCCCGCGTACCGCAAAAAAAAAAAAAAAAAAAAAAAAAAGTTCTTAGCTTCCTAAGGGCCAGAAAGTCAAGGTGAAATGTGCAAAGGTACTCAGAAGGTCCTTCGTGTTGGTGGTCCTGCCTGGTCTTCTGATTGCACCTCTTGCTATGCCCGGACTTTCAGTCTACCATCAATAGACACTATAATAACATATAATAACACACACCCTGCACCCTCCCAGCCCCAAGCCTTCACACAGACCACCGATCACTACTCCGCCTTACTTCTCCTAGAGAGGGCTCACCTGTCTCACGTGACAAGGGCCTAAATAAATGCCACGTGCTTCAAGAAGCATTCTCTAATCTCTCTTTAGATCTATGCCCGTTATTGGTTCCATTTGCATACAGTACTTGTCCTAATATAGCAATGATTCCGTTTTATAATAGTGCTGTGTCTAATCAATAGTTTCGCCTGGTAACCTGCAAGCCCATTCTATTAGAACCACTTCAAATATCTTAAAACGAATTTTTTTTTTTCTTGAGGCATAATTGACACACATTATGTTAGTTTCAGGTCTACAACTAATATCTCTCCTTCAAAGAATAAAGCTGACGAACTGTAGAAACAAAGTCAATGACAACAATTCTTTGGTTCCTTCATAAAATCAACTTTTCTCCTTAATTCCTCTCCCCACTAAAATCATTCAGTAAGGTGAGGTCAAGCAGATCGCGTCTGCATAGTATTTGTTCACAACTCTGAAGACATGAGAAATGTTGATAATTCAATGTTGATAATCACGGTTGATAATTATGTGGATGACTGAGACATAATCTGAGCAAAAAACGTTACGTTCCCTTGAAGTAAAATCACCTTACTATTCATAATACACTGCAAAGGAAAAAGAATGAGCAAGGAAGCTATACGGACTTAATCAAATAGACTTCTTGTAAGTAAGAACTGAAATTCACTATCCACCAAAAATGCAATTACCCTCCCCCTACTAAGAGCGCCCTAGTTTAGACTCTGCACAAAAAGAGCTTTCAGGTTATAAGGACAATTTACATTAAGGTCTTAGATGAATCTAATGCCATTCCCTCTCCTGGATCTGTGGTCTGCTAAACTTCAGCTTTAATTATTTCATCACGCATCCCACTCTAGCAGTGCAAACTTTGCAGCAGTCTTCAAAACAGCGTAAAACAAAGAGCCGTGATGGGTCAAACCCGTGAACTGCAATCTTCGGCAGATTTGGTGTTAAAACAAGAGAGCTGGTGCCAGCCAACAACAGCCTCAGACTCAAGAAACGGCATCACTTAAGTGATGAAAGGATAAAAGCCAACCTCTGGAAATGTGAAATGACCAGGTGGGCTATTAACGACAAATCAGGCCATGGAACACTCTCTGCGGGACTGATATTTTCAGAGACCCAGAACTAAAACCATCAGAAAAAAAAAGTGTAGTAGGTGGGGGAGGGGGAATTGGATTAAGGGAGCCAAAGGGACAAACTTCCAGTTATAAGACAGCTGGCTACTACGGATGTTACCTACAACATGATAAATATAATTATCACTGCTATACATTATATGTGAAAGTTGTTGAGAGTAAGTGCTGTGAGTTCTCATCAGAACAGAAAATTTTTTCTAATTCCTTTAATTTTTATCTTTATGAGATGATGGGCATTCACTTAACTTATCATGATAATCATTTCATGATGCATGTAAGCCACGGCATTATGCTGTACACCTAAACTTACGCAGTGCTGTATGCCAGTATAAAAGTGAAGGGAAAAAATATAAATAAAGACAGACAGACAGAAAAAAGAAAAAAAGTGTGCGGTTTATAAGGTAGTCAAAGGTAACTGGCAGATGTGATCAGATCTTATTTTTCATAATTATGACCTGGCTGGGTCATTTAACTTCTCTTGATCCTCAATTTCTTCATCTGTAAAATGGGTTCATGAAATCTCTGTGGGAAGTCAAACTTGTTTGAATGTTGTCAGGCTCACAAGGTAGGACTTTGCTTGTTTACGTGTGTGTCGAGGTGTGTGAAACTAGAGAAGAGAGTGATTTTTAATCCAACCCCAACATTATTCCTCCAGTCACTCCAGCAAACCGTTGGTGGACACCACTCTGGCCACGTGGAAAGTAAAGAAGAACGAAACTTGGCCCTGCCCTCGAGGAGCTCAGAGTCGAGAATCTATGCTGTCCCAAACAGGAGTCAGTAGTCACATGTGGACATTTTAATTATAATGTAATGAAAACCAAGAATCCAGGTCCTCAGTGGCACAAGTCACATTTCGATGTGCTGAAACAGCCTACACGTAGCCGCCAGTTACGTACTGCTACCATACTGGAAAGCGCAGAGCACTTCCATCACTGCAGAAAGTTTTATTGATCGCTCTGGTTACAGGGGCAAGAAGGTTAAGTATATAGGTAAATTCTAACACGTTGTGATAAGGGATGATTTGGTAGCAGCAGAGATTTTATAATGGACATGATATTCTTGGAAAGACAGGTAGTTTTTAATTTTTGTGAGGAAAAAGGGGGAGTCAGGGGGAGCAAACCACAAGCGCAAAGGCACTTCAAGAGGCATTCTGAGTTCTAGGCAGGAAAGGTCAGCGAGTCTTGGTGACTGGTTAAGTTCACGGGGAAGCAATGGCCTGAGATGGCTTGGAAGATTAGGATCCCAATTCTGGAGGCCTCACAAGCCAAAGTAGGAATCAGGGCTTGATTCACAAAGAGTGACCTATCGGACGTGCTTTACAGAAAACTAACCATGCAGCGGTTGTCAACTCTGGAGATGCACACGACAACTCCTCTGGAAAGTTTCGGGAAATGCTGATGCCAAAGCCCCCACCCTCACTCAATTATATCCAATTCTGGGCACGGGACCTAGACTTCAGTAAGTCTTAAAATCCCAAAGCGACTCAAGCGCAGCCAGGGTTGAAAACCAATGCAGATGACAAAGAACTGGCATTGTAGTTAAGCTGGAATGAAGAAGTACGAGGAAAAGTCTACTCCAACAGTCCTACCAGCAGGTGGTGGGGACCTCACCTAACACAGGAACAGGGAGGATGAAGAAGAAATGCTGATTTGGGAAGAAGTTTCAAAGACAGAATTTATATGACCTGGAAACCAAGAATATGAGCAATCAGAGAAGAAAAAATAGAGTACGATACAACTTTAGCCCATGGCAATAATGACCAAAATCAAGCGAGCAGAAAATCGAGCAGGTTTAAGAGAGAAAGAGCGACAATTAGTTCACTCTGAGGGGCACTGCCTACTAAATTCCGCAGAGCTTCTGGTAGAAAAGTCCAGAAGTCAGAAGAAATATCAGTCTGGATTCTGCTAGAGAAGAAGGCCAGAGAGTGGGGCGCAGAGAACTGTGAAGAGTGCTTGCAGAATCCTTGTAAAAATCTGCCTTTAACCTTCAAGAATAGAAAAGACATGCACTTTTCAAGTTCCGCTCTATCCCCATCTATTCCACACTGTACATCAATGCCCCCATCGGCCTGGCATCACCTACAGGCCACAGGCATCCTGTCCCAACACCACTTCCTGGTTGTACAGCCTTGAACAAATCATTAGACTCTCTGGGTCTGGGATTCAATTTCTTAACACTCAAAGGAGAGGGCTGAACTAGAACTAGACGCTCGCAAGGGGTCCTTCCAGTTTGAAGATTCTACAGATACATTACATTCTGAAGAGCAGAAATTGTACATATAATTTATAATACCTTCTAGCATTTATATATGCACTAATTTCTATAACATTTATATTCCAGAAATGTTATATATTCCTGAGATTGTATACATACAAATTAAACAGATTTCAAGAAAGTTACATAAGCGTATTTCCTTTTGTCAGAAATCTGTTTGTCAAAAAGACACACCCAACATACTGTTTAGTCCCGAATACCAATTTTTTTTTGTTTTTCCTTTGCAGTGCTGAAATAAGGGGTTGCAAATTCCAGTGCCTAAAGGGACAGAGGATCACATTAAAGAGTAAAACAGCCCAGAGGAGAAGGACAAACTCTAGCCCACGCCCCAGCTAAAGGGGGCAGCCACTCCACTGCGGATCCAGTGCTGGCGACCAACACAAACCCAACAGGCCTGAGGCTGTCAGACTGTGCCCTGGCCCCAAAGTGTGCCATCCTCTGTGATTTTTACTTCAGCAAACATAAAGCATTCGTAAAGCAAGAAAGAAGGCCCTATGTCAGATCAGACGATAGGGTTTAGTGTAAGAGCGTCAGACCGATGACACCAGCCTAGGACTTGTAGCTACCTTTACACCTAGTGCCTATAATAATATCTCCCACAAAATACATTAATTTTTATGAAACATCTGTGTGGGGTTTGAATGGAGAAGAGCACCCCTGATAAATGAGTTCTTTGTGTACCGAATATCAGGTGGACTTTAACACTTCGAGATAGGAATGTGATGATTTATATCCTGCTGACAGCAGTCAATACCCCCCTCAGTGTATTCAAAATAGAAAAATACTTTATTTAGCAATATTGCTCTATTTCTTGCTTTCAAACGGGGGGGGGGGGGACCTTCTCTTTTTATTATACTGTTGTTGTTGTTGTTGTTTTTTAATGTGAAGCACTAAGCAATCTGGCACACGTTAGCAGGAAGAGGCCAACCGTACATGGAATATACCGTTACCCTCATCTTCAAAGCAAAATGAAATGTGATCTTCTGCTACCAGATCACCTTAAATCCAGTACAAAGGAGAGGCACTGCTAAGCAGGAGTCTGTATTCAAGAAGGTTGTCCTGTACTACCCAATGGACTCAAGGCGGGAGAAATCCATGAGTAAAAGCACAGAAAGAAGCCCAGGTGGAAAACAACAATTCAATAATACCTATAATAAAGCTTCCAGTGATACCCCAAAACACCTGGTCACAATGTGGGTTTCCAGTTCACCCTATGGTGATTGTGATGGCAGAGGGGAGGTGATGGCGCTCTGGCTTGTGACACAAAACTTGTAACAGTTATTCACGAGGGGAGAATGTGTTTTCAAAGAACGGAAAAGAGTAAAGGGAGAATTTGAAGCCAGGTATTTTAGCACACGATTTCAGTTTGTCTAAGGAAAAAGTAACAAAAGCTTCCTCTTTAAATTACCTGCCTCAAGAAAGGCTTTCTTGTCATGCTCACTAAGGTATGTGTCTTAAGTGGGTAAATACTGGGATAAATTGTAAGCAAATTCCTAAATACTAGCAGTTGAGAAGAAAGGAGAAAACAAAGGATGCAGGAGTTGGGGAAGTTGGGTTGTACGAGGCTGTCTGGTACAGGAAGGGAATGAACTCTAAATCTGGAGAGACGCAGGGGAAGGGTGGAAAGAGGTGATAAACCCACCCTAGTAACAGCAGAAGCAGGAAGAGAAGGATAATTAGAAAGCAACACTTAATATGTCCCAGCACTACACTGTTCTTATTCCCATTTAACAGATGAGGAAGTGAAGGTCCTGCAGGATAACGAGGCCCAACTCATACAGCTAATAAATGGTGTGGCGTGGATTTGAATCCCACTGTCTTTTCTAGAATCCAGTGTCTCAACCACCATGTTATGCTGCCTCCCAAACCTGGAGGCCACAGGCCAATACTGAACAAAAGCAGGTACAGACCACACCAGAGGTGAGAAGAGAAAAGATGCCTTCAGAAATGCTTTTAACGGCCGACTCCTCCTTATGGGAGGAAGAGTTGAAAGGGAAGAAGCGACAGCATTGCTGTCACTTCAAGGAGAGAAGACAAACAGACTCACTGTACTGAGATAGGTTTCCCAGCTGCAACGTAAAGATCCCTTGCTTGCCTTCCTCAGTTGGCCAACCGCAAGAGAACGGAACTATGTGTAAATACGTACCCACGAATCACGAAATCTGACCAATCAATTTCTCGAAGCTATAAACAGAACAAATGGCAGGCTGTAAAGGGAAGCTCAATTCTATCATATACAAGTGGGCACACATGCACGTGTGTGTTTACTGATGACAACTGTATCTGAATCTCAAAGTCCATCTAATCCAATTCTCACTTGTTTTGATAATTAGCTCTTTCAAAATCTGGTGCACACGTATGTTTATATTTTTATTACCAGGATACAGAAACATTTTTCTGAATCAGGAACATCCACCCAGGATATTCTCCCAACTGTCTCTACATGAGAGAAGATCATACAGGTACCTCAAACACTGTTATCTAAAATTATACCACAAAGTCTGTTCACTAGCATTAGAGATGATTGGAATTATCTTTCCTTGATGAACTAAGTAGTGTTCAAGACACATGATCAGCTGAAAAGATTGTGAGTGCCAAGGAGCCTAGGAGCCTCATACCTTGAGAACTGTACTTGGAATCTAGATCTCATCTGGTATTATGAGAGAACCCTGTCACCTTTCAGCTAGAAAGTTGGCTAGTTCTTCCACCAAAATAGTACTACTTTCTCCTCATACCTTTCCCATGGAGTAAGTTGTATGACTTTAGGAGTAAGGAGTAAGTTGTATGACTTTTCTGGGCATGCTTCCTGACACATCTCTGCCTATATGGCAGAATTCTGGCCGAGACATGCCTTCGGTGAAACGTGCCACAGAACAGTGAGGGTGTGAGAGCAGGAAATACGTAACTCTGTTTCCTGCTAATCATGGTAGTTATCATACTGGCTAAAAGCTCTGACAGTTTTGGAATGGCCAAACTGGCTCAATTTGGTTCTCAGTATCCTCCACCTGTTGCTGACTGGGTTTCTCTGATCAGCTGCAACATGACTTAATCGATCCACTTGGCTGCTATGGTTGAAACTGTTGGAATGCTTGACCTAACCAAACACTGCAATCTCCTTTTACAAAGTCTAGATCTATTAAATGTCACAACACAAAGCTGCCCTAGGTCATGAGACATCAGGAACTACAAAAGCAGCCAGAAAACAACAAAATGACAATAAGCACATACCTATAACTACTTTGAATGTACACAAATTAATTCTCCAAACAAAAAACACAGAGTGGCTAAATGGATAAAAAAAACCAGGATCCATCGATATGCTGCCTACAAGAGACCCACTTTAGATGTAAGACACACACAGACTGAAAGTGACGGGATGGAAAAGATATTCCATGCAAACGAACACCAAAAGAAAGCTTGAGAAACTATAAGCAAAGACTGAAGTAAGAGACAAAGAAGGGCACTGCATAAGGACAAAGTAGTCAATCCAACGAGAAGATATAACATTTGTCAATTTTTATGCACCCAATACAGGAGCACCTAAGCATATAAAGCTGACATTAACAGACAGCAACAGAATAGACAGCAACACAGTATTAGTAGGGGACTTTTTTCATCAAGAGATAGATTATTCAAACAGAAAATCAATTAGGAAGCACTGACCTTAAATGACACATTAGAGCAGATGGACTTAAGAGATACTTATAGAACATTCCATCCAAAAGCAAAACAATACACATTCTTCCCAGTGTATATGGAATATTTTCCAAGATAGATCATATGTTAAGCCACAAAATAAGTCTTGATAAATTTAAAAGGATTTAAATCATATCAAGCATCTTTTCCAACTATAATGACATAAAACTAGAAGTTACATGAAATAAACTGGAAAATTCATAAATATTTGGAGATTATACACCATGTCACTGAATAACAAACAGGTCAAAGAAGAAATCAAAAAAGAAATTAAAAATACCTTGACACGAATGAAAATGGAAATGAAACATACCAAAATTTACGAAATGCAGCAAAAGCAGTTCTAAGAGGAAAGTTCATAGCAATAAATTCCTATCTCAATAAATAAGAAAAGTCTCAAACAGCCTAACTGTATACCTCAAAGAACTAGAAAAAGAACAACTGAAGCCCAAAGTTAGTAGTAAGAAGAAAATAAAAAAGACTAGAGCAGAAGTAAATGAAACACAGATTTAAAAGCAACAGAAAAGGTCAATGAAACTAAGAGCTAGATCTTTGAAAAGATTAAAAAAAAACTGTCAAATTTTTAGCTAGGCTCACCAAGAAAAAAGAGAGGACTCAAAATCAGAAATGAAAAAGATGTTACAAACGATACCACAGAAATACAAAGAATTCTAAGAGAATACTATGAACAATTATACACAGATTGGAATACCTACAACAAACACGTAAATTCCTAGAAACGTATGAACTATCAAGACTAAATCATGAAGAAACAAATTCTGAACAGACTGGTTACTAATAAGGAGATTGCAGCAGTAATCAAATACCTCCCAGCAAATAAAGTCCAGGACATAATGGCTTCACTGGTGAAATCTGCCAAACACTCACAGAAGAATTAATACCAATCCTTGTCAAACTCTTCCAAAAAAACAGAAGATGAGAGAACCCTTCCAAACTCATCTTATGAGGCCACAATTACCCAGATACTGAAAACATACAAGGATGTCAAGAGAAAAGAAAATTATAGGCTAATATGGCTGATGAACAAAAATGCAAAAAATCCCCATCAAAATATTAACAAACCAAAGTCAACAATACATTAAAGGGACCCCACCATGATCACATGGGATTTTTTCAGAGGACGCAAGGATGGTTCAACGTCCACAAGTCAATGTGATACACTACAAAATGAAGAATAAAACTCATATTATCATCTCAATACATGCAAAACATGCATTTGACAAAATTCAGTATGCATTCATGATAAAAACTCTCAACAAAGTGGGTATAAAGGGAACATAAGTCAACATAATAAAGGCCATCTATGATAAGCCCACAGGTGACAGCATACTCAATGGTGAAAAGCTGAGAGCTTTTCCTCTAAGATCAGGAACAAGACAAGGTTGCCCACTCTCAGCAGTTTTATTCAACATAGTGCTGGAAGTCCTAGTCAGCACAACTGGGCAAGAAAAATAAATAAAAGGCATCCACACTGGAAAGGAAAAAGTAAAACCATCACTATTTGCAGATGACATGATATTACATATAGAAAACCTTAAAGACCCCATCAAAAATTATGAGAACTAATAAATTCAGTAAAGTTGCAAAATACAAAATCAATATTCAAAAATTTGTTGCATTTCTATACACTAATAATGAACTATCAGAAAGAGAAATTTAAAAAACAATTCCATTTACAGTTGCAGCAAAAGGAATAAGATACCTAGGAATAAATTTATCCAATGAGGTGAAAGACTTGTACATTTAAATACTAGAAGACATTAGTGACAGAAATTGAAGATGACACAAATAAATGGAAAGATATTCAGGGCTAGTGGACTGGAAGAATTAACACTGAATGTCCATACTACCCAAAGCAAACTACAGATTTGGTGCACTCCCTATCAGGATTTCAATGACATTTTCCACAGAAATAGAACAAACAATTCTAAAATTTCTATGTAACCATAAAAGACTGAATAGTCACAGCAATCTTGAGAAAGAAGAACAAAGCTGCAGGCATCACACTCACTGATTTCAGACTATATTAGATAGCCATAGTAATTAAAATAGTATGGTACTGGCAAAAGAACAGACACACAGATCAATGGAACAGAAAAGAGGACCCAGAAATAAACACAGGCATGTAAGTCAATTCATTTATGACAAATGATTCAAGAACATACAGTGGAGAAAGGACAGTCTCTTCAATAAGTGGTGCTGGGATAACTTGACACATGCAAAAGAATGAAACTGGACAACTATCTTATATCATCCACAAAAATTGACTCAAAATGGATTAAGGACCTGCATGTAAGACCTGAAACCAAAAACACTTCTAGAAGGAAACACAGGTAGTAACACAGGTCTTGGTGATGATTTTCTGAACTGATACCAAAAGCAAAAGCAGCAAAGCAAAAATAAACAAGTGGAACTACATCTAACTAAAAAGCTTCTGCACAGTGAAGGAAACCATCAACAAAATGAAAAGGCAACCTGCTGAATGGGAGAAAATATCTGCAAATCAAGTATCTGATAAGGGGCTAATATCCGACATATATAAAGGACTCATACAACTCAACAGAAGAAAAACCAAACAACCCAGTTAAAATTAGGCAGAATATCTGGATAAACATTTTTCAAAAGAAGACATACAGATAGCCAACAGGTACAAAAAAGATGTTCAACATCACTAATCATCAGGGAAACGCATATCAAAACCACAATGAGATACCACCTCATGCCTGTCAGAATGGCTACTATGAAAAAGACTAGAAATGACAAGCCTTGGAGAAGATGTGGAGAAAAAGTAACATTTGTGGACTCTTGGTAGGAATGTAAACTGGGGCATCCACTACGGAAAATAGTGTGGAGGTTCCTCAAAAAATTAAAGATAGAACTACCATATGATCTAGCAATTCCACTTCTGGGTATTTATTAAAAACAGTGAAAACACTGGTTTGACAAGATATATGCACCCCCAGGTTCACTGTAGCATTATTTGCAATAGTCAAGACACAGAAACAACCTAAATGTTCACTGATAGATGAATAGATAAAGAAACTGTGGTACATATATATACAATGGAACATTATTCAGCCATAAAAAATAATGAAATCTTGCCATTTGTGAGAACATGGATGGAACTCAAGGGCGTTAAGCTAAGTGAAATAAGTCAGACAAAGACAGACAGATACCATACAACTTCTCTTCCGTATGGAATCTAAATTTTTGAACAAATTCATAGATACAGAGAACAGATTAGTGCTTGCCATGGGGTAGGAGCTGGAAGAAATGGTGAAATTTTAAAAAATTTAATTTTAGTTTTTTAAAATGTACTTAAGCTAATACATTTAACAAAAAAAAATTAGAGGCAGAGGTAAAAGCATAGCATTTGAATCTTTCCAAATTCCCTCATAAAAACAGAACAACCTGAGAGCAAGACTAAAAACCAAACCAAAAAACAATTGTTTGTTGGACAAATTTACAACAAAACTAGGTGACTAGGTATTGCCTCAAGCACCAAAGTACCAACAGGTGTTGGAAAATACCAATACCACCCACAATTACTGCAGGTTAGCTGCATGTGCACAGAAAGGAGCAGAGGGATACAGCAGGGCAACTGAAGGACATGAGAAAGAAACTCCCCAAGTTTCAATAAGTATTAAATGAAAAAGTGTGATGAACCAATTTAAAACAGCAGATGAACCTGGGAGGAATTGTTCCCATTCTAAAAAAGACACAGTACACAGGGCTCACATTAAGAAACCCTGCAGGGCTTCCCTGGTGGTGCAGTGGTTGAGCGTCTGCCTGCCAATGCAGGGGACGCAGGTTCGTGCCCCGGTCCGGGAAGATCCCACATGCCGCGGAGCGGCTGGGCCCGTGAGCCATGGCCGCTGAGCCTGTGCGTCTGGAGCCTGTGCCCCGCAATGGGAGAGGCCACAACAGTGAGAGGCCCGCGTACCACAAAAAAAAAAAAAAAAAAAAAAAAAAAGAAACCCTGCAGAGTCTGGTGTAGTCTAGTGCAGTTAATCTCTCAAAACTGATCTGCCAGGACTCCACTCCAGGACAGGACCCACAATGAGGAAAACCGGCTGGAAATAGAAGAATCAAAATTGAAAAGGACAGAGAAAATCAAGAGGAGAGAAGAGAAGGTTCACAAAAAGTGGGGAAGGAGAAGATAGTGTAGATAGTGTAGATATTTTAAAAAGCAGGCCAGTAGCCTAGCAGTTGAAAGCAGACAAGAAGAGGGAGCTCTAGGAAGTTAGAAGAGCTATCTAAATCAAGCCTCCCTATCAAAAGTTCAGAAAAACAACTTACACATAAAAATGGGCAACAGAAAAAGTTTTCAGATCAAACACTACACAAAATTATAAGAGGTAAAAAGGGAAAAAGAATAACACCCTACAGAAAATGAAAGCACACGTCAGAAAGATATGTCATACAGCAGACCCAAACTGTAACCTATTATTTTAAAATGAGCTAAAAGACATTAAGAATATGAAATAAGGCATGAAAGAATAACATAAATCAGAATTAGAAAAACTGAGAAATGAAGGAAGAAAGAATGGACCTGAGAAAAAAAGAAAACATCATTTGCATAACGAGGAATATACTAAGAGGACACAAGAGTAAATGAATACAACAAATAATGCCTTAAAAGTGCTAGAACGGGGCTTCCCTGGCGGTGCAGTGGTTGAGAGTCTGCCTGCCGATGCAGGGGACACGGGTTCGTGCCCCAGTCCGTGAAGATCCCACATGCCACGGAGTGGCTGGGCCCGTGAGCCATGGCCGCTGAGCCTGCGCTCCGCGACGGGAGAGGCCACAACAGTGAGAGGCCCACATACCATAGAAAAAAAAAGGTTAAAAAGTTAGTTAAAAGTTAGTAAAAAGTTAGTAAAAGTTAGTAAAAAGTTAAAAGGCTAGAAGGTTAAAAAAAAGGAGGAGAAAATTAAAAATCAAGCAAGAAATAAAGATAAAGACAAAAGGAATTTAAGGGAAAATGTCAAATATTTAAGTTAGGTAAAGAAGATCCAACATATGGAGAATAGGAATCCCTAAAATTGAAATAAAAGGAAGGGACCCGTCCAGATACCTAAAGCTATATTCAAAGAAACTTTCCTGAAATTAAAAAAAAACAAGTTGGGACTAGATGTTGAAAGAGGTCACTGGATACTTGAGCATACTGTACCAAAATGATCAACACCAAGACAGAGTCTAGTAAAATTTCTGGACCTAAGACTTAAGCCAGAAGAAAACGGAGTTACACAGCCAAGGTACTTAAAGAAAAAAATATGTACCAACAATTTTGCAGCCAGCAAAAATTGCTTTTTAAATTTAAATGGAGCAGCAAACTGTCACCAAAATGCCCAAATTCAGGTAATGTATTTCCCAGGAGCCCTTCCTGAGAAATCTAATAGAAAATGAGCTTTTGACAAAATGATCAAAGACATTAACATAAGAACTAGTGTTGAGCTCTGAATATACTTACTTATAGAACTAAGACTAAAATGTGATAAAAGGGGAAAGTACAGTATAAATGGCTATATGCTCTGAAAAGACAGACATAGTAAGCCATTAAAAAATAATAATGATTAGTAATAGTATATGTAGTAAGGTGTTTAACTTCTTGGTAATCGTAATTGGAGACTGTAGTATTAGCATTGTTATTCTGAGACTGTTGTACGTATGAGGTGGATAAATGTGCAAATTAGTAATTATGGAGTATTTTAATTCTATCAGCTTCCATATTCTCAAGAACTGGGATCCTCAGCATAGTAGAAAGGAGATACATACCTATGTACCAGATAAGAAGCTAACTAAAAGCCCTCTAATCGTGAATATGAAGTGGAAATAATCAGTCGAATTCATGAGGCCTAGACATAAATAGCAATCCAACAACAAGCACAGTTAGCAGTATGATAATGGTCTTGACACACAAATTTCCACTAAGAGAATCCAAGCTTTTTTTGGGCAAATATCCTATTTCAGTCCTCAGGCAAGAGATGTTCCAGGTGAGACTGAAGCATCTCATCAGAGCAGTAAGCAAAGAAGCAATCAAAGACCAGTAGGATCATCTCAGGAGGATAGAGGAGCCAACGTAAAGAAGTCCCATCATCAAAGATGGACAATGTGATCTTCAATGAGAAGATAAGGAATTTAATGGACTGAAACTAACCAACGTTTACATTCATGATGCAGAAACATATTAAAATTTACTGGTTGCTTTCAGAGGAGGATACGGAACCAACCCATTATTTTGAAAACTGGTAAACGTTGGGAAAAAACAGGCATTTTTCCTGTATCTCTTATAGGAACACTTCCATTGGGTAACCAAGGAGTAGCTGAATAGAAAAATTACAAAAGTATTCCACTTAATAAACAGCGGAATTAGAACATCACCATTTTGCAACTCCCAGGGAATTAATGGATCTAGCCAGTGAGCATTAACGGCTACTAACATCACAAAAAGGAAGACAATAAGGTATTACGTCCCTCCTGAATGAAAGAACACAATATCACTTAGAGTCTCGCCAAAGGGATCAAACAGGAGCCTCTGGACCCAACTGCGAATATGCAGGAAATAGAGAGGGCAAAGGAACATGTGAGCTGAGGATGCGATCATACAAATGCAGGCTCTTGGAACCTCTGCAGCTCATGCGGCCAGGGTTCTCCAAAAGGAAAAGTGTAAAGAAAAGAAAGAAATAGAGGGGAAACTTGTAAATTAAGAAACTTAAAAGACATATAATTTTTTTTAAATGGGCAATACTAAACTACCATGTCTAAGGATCCATATGTAGGTAATAAAATAGTAATGAAACAAAGGGAAATAATTACTACACAAGTACTGGTCACTCTTGGAAGGGGCTGTGAGTGGGATCAGGCACTTGAGGGGGTTTCTGGGTGGCTGGCAAAGTTCGATTTCTTGACTTGAATGGTTGTTACAAAGACATCCACCATAACACAACTGACATATAAATATATACATATATATAAACGTCCAATACAGCAGCCACTAGCCACATGTGGCTATTACAGTATAAACTAACTAAAATGAAATAACTTAAATTTAGCTTCTCAGTCATCCCTAGTCAGATTTCAAATGCTCAGTCGACAGTGGCTTCCTTTTAGGCAGTGCAGAAAATAGAACACACTGTACAGAATCAGTTTGTGTGTGCGTGTGGTTTTCTGTAATTGTTTTTTCTACTTTATAATGAAACTTTCAAAGTGCGTGCCCCCGCAATACATTACACAATTGCATTTATTTGAATTTATCTCGAATGCAATAACACTGGCGATTCTTTGAAGCAATGGCCAAGGGTGTACACCTTCCAGAAGAGAGACGAATACTGTGAAATCATTTTACGGCATTAAGGGGCAGGAACCCTGCAAGTGCAATGGATCTGAGTTAAAGTTGCTAGTACACAATACAAGAAACTTCCATCTCAAGGACAACGTAGTCGTGCCTAGAGAAGGTTAATAAGCTCTTCTCCACTGTGGATTGAGAACTGATCATTTCAATTATCATTAAACATTTATTAGACATCAGGAGCAGGCAAGGCTACGGCCAAATACAGTAGCAGAGTTCTTGCCAAATGGACACTCCAAACAAGGCACTTAAGATATATAACCCAATTACACAGATGAAGGACAAGGAAGCGCTCCTTCCACCGGGCTGGAGATCCTTAGGTCAACGACACCATACCTCTGTACGACTGTTGAGCTCACAGTAAGGATGAAGGAGGAAGTTCCTCTGAAGAGATTCGAAGGAGGTGTATGAAAGGGCAAAATGACAGCCTGGCCAATAGAGTCATAACAAGTTTTCAAGCAGAGCAAATGACATCAGAGAAATGGGAGGCTAGACGTTCCCAGAGATCAAAGTGACATCTACAAAAATATGTGACATAATAGAGCAGAGAGCCGAAAAAGAAATAATTCCGAGGTCAAAATAGAGACTCTCAGAGAACAAATGTATAAAAAGGCAGTGGTGTCCACTAATCCTCTCAACTCAATCCTCAACCCTCCTGAGTTGTCAGCAGCTCAAGGGGCAGTGCTATAGAAGAGGATAAAGGAGGCATTCTGAATAAACTAGAGAAAAGGGAGGGAGGAAAGAAACATCCCAGCTACAAAATACAATTCCAATCGAGTCTTTAATTATCCCGAGAGAATGTAAATGTTTTCTTTAAAATAATGTAACAGATGCTAAAACAATGAGGAAAAATGTAAGACTATGGAACCTGTGATCCAGTGCAATAAAAAGGGCATAGAGGCATTAACAGTTAACAGGTGCAGAAAATCAGTAACTTCAAATTATACTTTGGTTATCATACAAGGGACCACACAGCAAAGAGCAGGCTAGCTTTGAGCCAAGATACAGGATGCCTAACTAGAACATGATCTAGAATGGGTTAAGGGCAAATAATAAGAAAAAGAAGAAAACCGCAAATCAACAGGGTGTCATTCCTTCCCGCTCCATTCCAATCTGAGCCTTTTAATCTCAGAAAGTCCATCACACGTTTACTTGTATCTGGATATGATCCAAATATTCTGTGCAGCTCTCTTTTACATTTATTCTATCAAGAAAGATTTGGCAACTGAAATCTATTATGATGTCAAAAGGTAGCTGACAACATAAAATGTATCCCGCTGAGTTGATGCCTCACACAGCTAAATTTACAACAACAGGAGTATCATAAAAATTACAAGAACTGCAAATTAACCACTGATTTCTAGTTCACTGACATAAATAATAGTAAGGACCTGGATAACTTCCAAACATCTTTACCACTGTTTAATTTGTCAAAATCTATCAAGAGCCTTTCAACCACAAACCTGTCCTCTAAGGTACATTATCATTCCCACACTTAGATTAGCATCAGGGGCAACCCAAGGAAGACTGCATAATCACTAAGACTCCATGAGGGTTCTTCTCTCCCATTTGTTAATTCCTCCATGTGTCAGTATCTCACCTCTTTCTTAAGTACCACTCTTACTTTCAATTAGTTATTTAAGATCATTTAAAAATTTGGCTCTCATCTTGTGAGCTATGTCTGTCTGCTTTCAAAATCAGTCCCTCATTACAGTGTTAAGGTTCCTACTGGGCTCAAATTAGCAAGATTTTCTGTTTACTTCGTATTTGTGAACCAGGAAGCAGGTAACAGTATGGTGCTAGAGTAGTTAGCTGACAGCTGTTGGGAAACCCAGCAGGTAAGGAGGTCACACGTGGAAACAAAATGACAAAGACAATAATTCCTTTCTCAGAGAAAGTTCAGGTACAGAACCACATGGTTTCCTCCACTAACAATCAACTCTAAGGACTATTCACAGGGATGACAGGAAAATAAAATGGTTTTTAACTTAAATGCAAAATCCCTTCTGAAAAACTATATTCATTCATAGGGAATTTAAAATCACCACTAAACTACTTCATCGCTCATGGATTAAACACCAAAATGTGGATAAGGATAATAAAATGGGTAAAGAAATAAAGAAATGAAACAGAAATGACTTCTAAAATTTTTATTCAGTGAAAATGACCTATTTATGTCTAAATGTATGGATGTGTGTACACGTGAGTATTACCCCACCCCCTGCTTTCCCACTGACATATGTCTAGAACAAATTTACAGTACTCCTGAAAAGAAAAAAATTATATGTTTGGCCATGATATTGTTAGCAAAAACAATCACTCAGTAGTATCACTGACTAAGTAGAAGCTGTATATGCATTTCTGCCGAAACTAGGCAGTTCTAACTCTTTGATTAGTCCTAATACAGTGAGTGCAGGGAGCTGTGTGATAGATACTAAGTAAATCTAGCATACACTACTTGTGCCCAAATTGGTTTATTTCACATTTCTGTATTTGGGGGGAAAAGCAATTTCTGTATGACAGATGCACCTGCAGTTTGCCATGTGACCTACACACAGAAAGAGCTACAGAGCCATAGGCTTAGCAACAAGGAGAAAATTGCATTTTATTCTTTTTCGCTAAAAAAAGCATATTTTTGCCATGGAACATGTTTGTATTGAGTTAGTCCACATCTACACAGAGTAAGTGAAAAGTAGAAATGCAACACTGATTTACATCTGGGTAAGTCAAAGCCCCCATCAACCTGCTATGCAAGACAATGTTGGTTTGGCCTCAGCTGGACCCTTCTGGTCGCCTACAGTTATAAAATGCATGGGATAAAAAAGCCATCCATCCTTCACTTCTCTTTACCAAGGTAAATGTGGCCTAAATGTCTCCATCAGTGTCAGAAAGTTGCCCCATTATAAAACTAAGCTTTTTCATCAGTGTGTGTAATTTTTAAACCTTAAGACTGAATGAAGTCCTGAAAGCAGGTGACACAACAAGAATGCTCTCTTTTTAAGGAAGTCTTCACCTAAAAACAGAGTCCTGAAATACATGAAGCAAAAACTAACAGAACTGAAGTGAGAAACAGACCATTCAACACTAGTAGTTGGAGACTTCAATACCCTACTGACAATAATGGACAGAACTAGGCAGAAGATCAACAAGAAAACAGAAAACATGAACAACACTAAGAATCAAATAGACCTAGGAGATATCTATAGAAAGTCCCACCCATCAGCAACAACAGAATATGCACTCTTCTCAAGCACACATGGGACATTCTGCAGGACAAATCATAGGCTAGGCCATAAAACAGACCTCAATAAATTTCAAAGGATTGAAATAAAACAAAGTACGTGCTCCAATTACAACAGAATGGATTAGAAACCAGTAATAAAAAGAAATTTAGAAAACTCACAAATGTGGAAATTAAACAACATATGCCTAAATAACGAATGGGAAAAAAGAAACCACAAAATAAATCAGAAAATACTTGGAGATGAATGAAAAGCATGACATAACATACCAAAACTTATAAGATACAGGTAAAGCAGTGCTCAGAGGGAAATTTATAGCTGTAAACACCTATGTTAGAAAAGAAGAAAGATCTCAAATACTTATTTGAGTTAATCAATTGGTTAAATCCACCAATATATTCTGGAACTTGATTCTCCAGTCATAAGTCTAAGCAACAATAGAAAACTAATAAGAACCTGCTGTATAAAAAATTTTTAAAAAAGCAAAAGAAAAAAAAAGATTAAGCGACTTTCACAGCAATCATTTTTAACTCAGTAAAGATACAGCTTTGAAGCTGTGTCATACAGAATGCCACAAAGTTACTTATACGTGAAAGTTTTTGGTAGAACGCGATTCTCTTCTCAGTAATTTCCTAAATGAAGAAACTGAGGTCACATAACAAGTTAGCAGAAGATATAGCTTTAAAACTTTGGTTTTCTGAATTTCACTCTAGTAGTTTTTCGGCTGCAAAAATAATTAGCCTTGTGAACGTCAGTTTTCCATGGCTTAAGATATTTACATGCTGTAAGCTGGTACATTTTTGGCTTACTATTGCCATTCTCCTTTCTAGATGTCCATATGCATTTCCATGTACACATCAGGAATTACAAATCTACTCTGAAACTCATCAAAAGTGTCAGACCACCTCTCCTCAGCAAAGCACTTACTGAAAGATTCCAATGACAAGATAAATGATCTCCACTGTCTCTATCAAGATCAGAGTGGATGACTGTGGGATTGGGGGAGGGAAAGGAGGAAAGTGATAAGGAAGCAAGAAAGGCAAGGATAAATTCTGGCTCCTAAAACTACACTGAGTTACGGGAGACCACACAAAATGGTCTGGGTAACCTGAAACTCTTAACCTAGAAAGATAGTGGGGCAAAGGCCATCTTCTTGCTGGTCAAACGATCTATGAAGACATAACAGTGAATAAGCTGGATTTCAAAAGCAAAGAGACCTTGACTCAAGTGTAAAATCTGCCATTCTGAAAAAAATTTCATTTTTAATTAATTATAGACTTACAGGAAGTTGCAAATATAGCACTGAGTCCTATATACCCTTCACCTAGCTTCCCCCAATGATGACCTTTTACATAGCTGTAGTACATTATCAGAACAAGGAAAATGGCACTGGTACATTGCTGTTAACCAGACTCTAGACTTTATTTACTTTCACTTACTTTTTTCGTAACCCAGGCAATTTAACACAGCTAACCTCTTTGATCCGCAGTTTACTTATCTGAGACACGAAGGTAGTAAGAAGTAGCTATTTCAAAGTATCATAAGGATTTAGTAAGTTAGTGCTGATATATTACAGTAGTAGCTGACAAACAGTAAAAATGTGATAAATGTTCAGATTCTAATTCTTAAACAAGACTTCTGGATTTCTAGTTCTGCTCTGACATATTCCTTGAAGCTTTTCTTACTACCCGCAAATATAGAGATGGTATCTGCCACCATTTATAGCTTGACTAAACTCAAATGACAAAAAAACACTAGAAAAATACAGAACGTAGCCTACTCTCGAAAGCTTAAAAGGAACTCTAACTCAAATTCCTTTTTGTGTGTGCCCATATCCTGATTTTTGAAACTTCATTTTTCCAACAGTGAAATGACTCAGGTACTACTAAAAAACCTTTTTTGAAACCTCTGGGGGAAAAGCAGTGGACTACCGAATTAAAATAGCTGAAACCTTAACCAACATCTAAGAATTATCTATTTTAAATGGCTTTGCTTCCCTGTTTCGGGGGTGAGGGGTAGGTTTGGAATTTTTTTTCTAATGTACGTTTTTAAATCTTAATAAGACTTTTATTTTAATCAAACAGATTGAACACAAGCCTGGGTCCACCATGCTAGTTTCCAAACCTACCTGTGTCAGCACTCAGGGACGTAGGGCTCTTTAAGAAGCGGGCTCTTTATTAGGTCATGACTAGGCTTTTGCTTGGAGGCACTTTTTGTATACGTGAGAAAGAAGTGTACATATAAACAGTCAGTTCCAGGCACAATCAAGGCTCCCCAGTCTAGGGGCTATCCACGCTCCTGTCAACCGTTTGTGCGAGCCCAACCAAAATCCCTCTGGCTTTGGCACTGCTGACATATGCCAGTGCCCACAATGCTCCTGGGCCCTACCGCCTTCACAGCTATATCTGAAGGACACGAGTGTTTAATTTACAGTGGCGAAAGAACGTTGCTGGATGTTCCCCCAGCTTTGAAATTTTCAAACCTTGAGAATGGATGAAACTGAAACTTTTAAGATTTTGTTTTTTTGGTTCTTTCTCTTTTTTTTTTTTTCCTACTCTTTCTTCTTTTGCAAATTAGCTGCCATTTTCAAAACCTGCCACCCACAAACAGTCTGAAACACTGAAGTGTCTGCTCTGTTTCTATCAACAGACATTATTTGGAATCACTTAAAAGGACAAATAGTATGTCCACTAATCAGCCAAACAGCTAGAGTAGACATCTTTGGTTCATCTGAATGCTCAGATGTCTCTTCCATGTTCCTAAAGTCAGACCAAACAAGAATCCTATTTGGCTAGCTTTGGCACTGGGTTCAGATTAGGGCAAGCATCTCAAACCAAGTCATCTCCAAGGGAATCACTTAGGGTTAACTAAGATCGTAGGAAAATAATTTCACAAATACAAGACTTGATCTATTCCAACTACCACATACGTCAATTAACTAACCTATGAGCCTTGGTTTTCTAATCTCAAGATTTATTTTTAACTGGATCAAGGAAAAGACTTGGGGATGGGAGGAAGCAACTTTTTTTATTTTATAAATTATACCAGAATGATCAAAACCTGGTTTCCTAGCTGAATGAAAAAGATGTCTTTACCTCTGTGGACCACTGTCCTCTGTCCCGTTCTAACTCCCTTTTTCTCGACATGAACGTACGTTTCCCTTAAGATTACTTCTTTTTTCCTACCTTGGTGTTATGCAAGATCCCTGCTTATTTTGGCGATGGAGACAAAATAAGAAGAGCCACCCAGAGTGCTCCATTCCAAAGGGAGGAGCTTCCCAAGAAAAGCAAAGTTGTGCCGTTGTATTTCCTTTCAGCACTGCCGAAGAGCAAGAGGCATTCTTCAGAGCGGAAATCAGGACAAATGAGGGGGCTGCTTCTGAAATACCTGTTAGAACCATGAATGGCAGGTGTAGGCAGGGACCATCTAAAGGTTCATGAGCACTTAGTGCTTGTAAAAAAAAAAAAAAGGAATTGGCAAGAAAAAAATGTATGAGAAGTGAGGTGGTTAAGCACACCCAACATGCAATAAGAAAAGACACCTTTCAAACAAAAAACATGAGACAAGGAGATGCCTTTCATTTCAGAGAGAGCCCAGGAAAATCCAAACTCTCAGATGGAGAAGGCGAACCTTGCCTTTGTCTCTACGCTCAAAATCCTCACAAAAATGACCATCAGACCTAGGTGAAAGGCTTTGAAATTAAGGAGGAGCCAGCATGCTCCTACAAGAAAAACAAAGAGAGCCTTGCATATAGGATATTGGTTTCAATGAGGAAGGGTGGACGCCAAAAACAGTATAAGAAGTAAGCGCTCACATAATAGATCACTGTTTGAGTGAGGCGCTCCTGCAGATGCTGGAGTGACCTAAGCCTCACACTTGGAAAGGCTGTGTGACTGGAGCCATGATATATAAAGTAAGACCCAAGCGCCAAAGTTCTGACTGAGCCAAGCAAACTGTGGCTGTTTTTGTTGGGTGGAAGAGGCATTTTTTTTTTTTTTTTTTCCCACGGAGCAAAGAATATTACGGTAAACATCTGCTAACCATGACCACAGAAGGGGTGGTTGTTTTCATCCAGGGTCATTTTAAAAGAATAAATGTAATTAATAAAACCACAGAGTCATAGTACCCAACCTTCCAATAAGGCTGCTTGCTTCTGCCCACAGACCTATTTATTAAAGAAGCACTTAATTGAGAAAGTTCCCTGACGTTGCCATTAAGACTTCTTGGGGGCCACTGATGTGGGGTAAGAATGTTCTGTCTGAAGGGATACTTGAAAATACAACTGGGACTTCCCTGGCGGTCCAGTGGTTAAGACTCCGTGCTTCCAGTGTAGCGGGTACGGGTTCGATCCCTGCTAGGGGAACTAATATTCCACATGCCACACGGCACAGCCAAAAAAACAAGGACAACTGGACTTCACTTCTTATCTCATTCCTTAGGGAGTTGTTTTCCAGAAGGTTCTCTATTGGCAATTATTATTATAATACATGTATTATTTAGGTATCTGAAGCCCCATTAAAAGAAAGAAATTAATGTTCCAATGGGTTTACCTCACACATAAAAGCCCCCGAGGATGTCTCTCTGTCAAAGTACGTCTTTTGAAAATGACTAAAAATTCATATACTCCAGAATGGTTTGGGTTTTTAAAATTCCTTATTTGGTTCGTTCTTTTGGAAGGAATGGGGAGGTAGGGAAACAATTATTCAGGCTGACTGTCATTCAAATCTGTCACACTGGAGCTCAAAACATCACTTTACCTTTGAACAACCAGCCACAAGCCCCTCCAAAATGAGCGTCACCTATAATTATTACTAAATGCTCCCAATTAAGAGAAAATAATCAAATTCATAAAAACCCAACTTCCATTTGAGTTAAGCAAAGTTCTGCTTTATCTACAAAGTCAGAGGGTCTTCTAGCCTTAAAAAAGCCAGTTTTGCATAAACTAGATGCTTTCACTGAATCACGTTAAAGAACTAGGGTTTCCTATTTCTGACCTATGGTCACCTCAATATGACCAATCAACAACATACTACGTTCACTGAGTGTAAAAAACATTTTCTCTCTCTAGCTCTATTTCCCGTGGAACTAGAACACAGCAATTCAGAAAGGTCAGACTTCAGTAAGCTTATTGAAAAAATAAATATTAACTTCATCAGCCCCACTTTACTCTCATGGTTGCAGTAATCGGACAGGGTCCCTACTGTTGGACCGGCTCTAAGAGCAGCCTGGGAGCGTGGGGTGGGAGACTGTCAGTGTTTCAACTTTTCCACCAATCAGTGTTCAACAAATACCTATTCAGCACCTCCTGGGTACCCGTTACGGAGTTCAGTGTGTGTGCGTGCGCGTGCACGTGTAGGTGTGTGCGAAAGCAGGGAGGGAGAGACGGGTGAGGTGCTATCTTCTGAATGCTACCGACACCTCATAGAACTGTTACGGGAAGCTAACGCAAATGTTCACAGAATCTGGAAAATTATTCTTGTGTTTACTTGTTTGTTCATTTTCCGCAAGGCTCGGCGTTCTGTGCTAAGAAGGCAGGCAGGCAGAGATGGAGATGGAGTAAGCGAACAAGGTTTTGATACTCCAACTGCCCTTAAGGATTGAGGAGCCATTAAACAAGGAAGAGAAAGGACTACAAAGGCCCAATCGTATTTAATAACTGCCAATGCCTTCAGCTGTGAAAGAGAGCGAGCCTTAATGAACCCACTAATTCCACCCCCCAACACAGTCAAGACTCACTTCCACAAGTAAGTCCAGTATCAGAGGCCACTGTGGTCAGAACAGGAATATAACCATGTGTCGCTACACTAAATTATGCTTAAATAAAAATGCAATGCATCCATCCTATTTGTATAATAGAGGGATTAAATCAGCTATAATTTTCAAGCTTTAAAAGAAAATTCCAAGCTTTTAAGTCTATTCCTAGTGAAAGATAATGTGACGAATGTCATAATAAAAAAATAACTTAGTAGGAGGAAATAATTCTTTATCCTTTTAAAATTTTCCTTATGAAATGCATCATTTTACCCTAATGCATTTCAACATACTTACCCCTAAATGTAAATTTGTTTTGATAAAATGAAGAGCATTTGAATCCAAATCGCACAGTGATGCCTCTACACTGATCTGTTATAACTCAGTAATCAGAGTTAACAGACTGCCTAATTAACCAAGTCATCATTTGCCAAGATCCAAATATGGGATGAATTGTGGGCCAAGGAGAAAATATGACGGACATGAAAATTATTAATTCAGGGAAGCATTAAAAGCATGTGGAGTTAAAGTTCTCTGCTAAATCTTACCATCATTAATAACCTTAATTTTTATAATAGAAGTAATATGTGAAAATAAAAAATATATTACATTCAGGGTATATGGAAAAACATTTTTAGATCAACTAGTTATTAGTCATTGATACAATAAATTACTTTTTTAAGCCTTTGACAACCTACGGGGTAAAAATCACAGACACCCTCTGATAGTAAGTAACATCCATTAAGTGCTTCCCAGGTGTCACCATCATGATCAGTGTTTCATATGGATCAATGTTTATTCTCCATATAAACCCTAACCCTTGGGAAGGTACTATTTTTATCTTCAGGTAACATTCAAAACTGAAGTTCAGAATATTTTTTTTTTACCCACAAGAATGTATGAAAAAACAAACAAAATCCAATCCTTTCAAAATTCTTAGAGAAGTGTTATTAGGAATTCAATAATTTAACTCACCAAAACTTTACCCATGGAAGCTTTATTCACTCATTTGTTATGTACTTAGTAGGAGAAAGGCAATCAGGGTAACTTGACAGAGGCCATGTGGCTAGCCTGGACAGAAACCTTCATCAGCAGCTATTTCCCATCACTAACATCACTGATATGGCCTAAAAGACACGTATATTTTAACTGGGCTAAGTAAGGTATTTTATAAGCCGTTTTCCCTAGGTAATTCAAATCCAAGTCCAAATGTAGGGTTTAATTCTAGAAGAGACAGTAAGTCCATCAATCTGATCATTTTTTCCCTTGGCTACTTGGTAACTAACTCCTATTCATCCTTAGGGGTCCCAGCCAGATCTCACTGCTTCGGGGGGGGTCGGGGGGCTTCCCATCTCCCACCTCCAATGCCTCCTCCCCAACCTCATATATACGTTTACAATCTATCAGTATTTCTGTAGCTTCTCTATCACTGTATTATAATCGACCTTTCTGTCTACCTTGTAGATGTAAGTATGTTGAAGTCAAAGACCTTGCTTTAGGACCTACGACAGTGACAGATGGTTGGCGGATGGCTGGACAGAAGGAGAGATGGAAGGAGTACAGCAATGAATGAAGCCCAGGCTCCTTGAGGACAGAGGCATGGTAGTATTTTTGAGGCAAAACCCACTTCATCGATGTCAATGTCACTGGAGATGTCCAAGTAGTAGGCACAGAACTTAATGGGGAACATCTCAGATGACACTCAATCTTGGAGAGCTGGGCTACATATTTAAATGTTCCTGCCAACTCTGTAATCCTATATCTTTACTGTGCATCAAGTACAGTGCCTTTCTGAGTGATCCTGGATCCTGGACCAGGAAAAAATAGTTATAAAGGACATGATCGGGACCACTGGATGAAATTTGAATAGGGACTGAGGTTTGGACTATATTTTATTAATATTGTATCAATATTACCTCATTGTACTGTGGTTATGTAAGAGAATGTCCTTGTTCCTAGGGAAAAAAAAAAACAAACCTGATTTATTTAGGAATAAAAGGGTATGACATCTGCAATCAACTCTCAAATGGTTTTGAAAACAATTATGTACAAGTATAGACATATGTGTGTATGTGTATTATATAGGTAGATCGATAAGACATGATAGAGCCAAGGAGCAAAATGTTGAATGTAAGCAAAGGGATCCTTTCGGGGGAGTTCCTTGACTACTCTTGCAACTTCGCTGTAACTTTGAAATTACTGCAAAATTAAAAGGTGCCTGTGCTTCAAAAAAAAAAAAAAAAAAGTACAGAGCCTTATAGGATATATATGCGCACTGTACCTTCCGAAAATTCTGTCCCTTTCTTCTGAAACAAGCACCCCTTTCATCCACTTTCCATTGTCTTGTGCAGGTCAAAGGTCATTCACCTCTCTTGAGACGAGCACGTGACCCACGCCAGGCTACCCACTGCTTCACACCTCCCCGCCAACCCAGCCTTGCTCCAACCCCAGAAACTGTTTCAGGGATAGGCACATGGCACACAAGGGACCAATCACAGAACCAGGAAGATCCAAATTCTGTGAGAGCTGCTAGGACTTATAAACAAAGATCCCTTTCTGCTGGAGTTGCTACAAAAGCAGAGTGATGAATGGTTATGTTGCGACAAACCGGTCAACGACTCCACGAAGGAATCCAACACAGAGCATTGCACGAGACTTGAGACCGAGACTTAACAGCGAGATCTGAACCCCCCACTCCAGATGCTCCTGAAGCTCATTCTACCAGCCACGTTCCCAGCATCATGACCCACTTAACTCCTCTGTATGCCTAAACTGGTCCCAAGTTACCCAAGAGGCCTAACAAATGGTGGGCTCAGTATCTGAAGGCACAGACGCATTATAAATGGTCTGCTGGTTGTGTCAACAAGGACATACGGACAATTCCAACCCCTGGAGTAAAAACTGCTTATTCGTTGGTCTTTTGTGACTGGCTTTTCTATATTTTTTTCAAGCCTAATATTTTACTAAGTTTTTTAAAAAACCTATTATCTGTTATTTTTGAATGTCAAAGTCCTTGGCATACAGCTTATGAATCTGGAATTCTATTGACCAAGGAACCAAAGATCTTCTAACTTTGCTACCCAGTGTTACCTGGAAGTACCCAGACCTTCACTTTGGTAAATAAAAAGCCTTCCAGGTGAATGCATCTCAAGAACTAAACCTGCCTGCTGGGAAAATGCCCCAGGTACAGGACTGCTGCTTTGGGAAGGGGACCCTCTCGCCTGCCACACTTTTCCACACAGGTGATTGAGTGGAACACTTCAATCGTTGGGTAGTCAGAGGCTAACACGAACTAAAATGAGGGCTGCAGAGATGAGGTTAATTAGGATAATGTACCAGAGAAAAATGACTCAAAGGTCTAGAGAAAATGTCTTAACAGGCACGTCCAACTAGAGACCGAAGAACGCCAATTAAGTGGCTGTCCTTGTTCTGAATCACATCGGGACTTAACTTTTATTTCCCAAAGCTCTTGTACTAGCAAAAAGAATTAAAGCATTTGAAAAAGGCTACTAAGATCAAACAGAGCTGGCTAGATGGCACTGAAGTATAAAGTCTCAACACGCAGCATACAAGCAGCCCCAAAGTGAAAAACGTATGATCAAACAAAACCATGCTTGCAAATCAACACCCTAGGAAGACGCTGACATGGTGAAAACAATATGGTGCGGTGGTTAGAGGAAGAGTGGCTGGGTTTGAATCCCAGCTCTACTTATAATGAGTAGAGAAGTTGAGGGAATCATTTCACCTCACTAGGCCTCAGTTTCCTCACCTGTAAAATGGACTTTTTAGAATCACACCCATCTCAGAGAGTTTTGTGAGCTCATATGTAAACTCCCACTAAAGGCAGCTATTACAGGGAAGACTTTTCACAACTAGACTGTTTCTCTTCACCGCTGGTTTTTGGAATTTCTCAGGATTAGGTTTTGCATGAGTTTTAAAAAGTCTACTCTTCTCTCTCATTACTTGCAAGGGAGAAGGGGGAAACTGCACACACAAGGATTGGTGATAACATGAAATGCAAGTTCTTCTAGGCATATACAACTATAGAAAACCATATGCATGCTTTATTCTAGTAGAATTTTAAAAAAATTATCATGTTTAAGAAGTGGGCTGGAAGCGAAGGAATAGATGTGTGTCACCAGTAACAAATGATCTGGGGCAGAAATGGACAAAGACGGCCTCTCTTGATGTGAACACCCAGGGTAGATAAAGGTTGACTGACGGTCCATAAGAAGCGGCAATGTGAGATTCAAGCCCCAGCACATCATAACCAGACTCACCTGGCCCTGAGAGGCACACTGAATGCAGCAACATTTCAAAACATCAGAGAAAACCCCTTGGAACGCTCCTAATCTTTCCTGCTGATGCTCAGACATCAGGATACCGAGAAGACGGCTGCATGGGTGGTGATCCAGGTTGTCAGGCTTCCCGTGTAAACGACACGAATCAAGTCTCGCATTACACGGATCTGTTTCCCCTTTCGTGATTATTGTTTTCGTTTCTGAAATGGTATTTGGAGACAAGGGTGTTGCATGTTTTTCATAGATGGAAGAAAAGCTGGGTCTTTGCCACTCCAAGGGCTGTTATGAGTCTAATAAAGGTTTTCCTGAATCGTTTGCTTCACTTAACTCCTGCTCATTGAACTTTAGCTTTTTTGCTTCTAAAAAGGATATTAGCAACCAAATGTGATGCCCTAAACTGTATTTTACTCATGCTCTTTTATTTTTATTAAGCTGAGAGGGACAAATTATAAATCAACAAAAATTAATGGCTTTTATTTTTTTATTTATTTATTTTTGGCTGTGTTGGGTCTTCGTTGCTGCGCACGGGCTTTCTCTAGTTGCGGTGAGCGGGGTCTACTCTTACGGTGCGGTGCGCAGGCTTCTCATTGCGGTGGCTTCTCTTGTTGCGGAGCACGGGCTCTAGGCGCGCGGGCTTCAGTAGCTGTGGCGTGCGGGCTCTAGAGCGCAGGCTCAGTAGTTGTGGCGCACGGGCTTCACTGCTCCACGGCATGAGGGATCTTCCCGAGCCAGGGCTCCAACCCGTGTCCCCTGCATTGGCAGGCGGATTCTTAACCACTGCGCCATCAGGGAAGCCCCTATCGGCTCTTTAAATTTCTTAGATAACCCTAGCTCTTCCATAAATCATGTCAATGAGAGTATGTGACTTGATATAGGTCATCTTTTACCACCAAAAGCTGTGGGATAGAGAGAGAGACAAATCCCTCTCTGTGCCTGGGCTTTCACACAGCAAATGCACAACGAACAGCACAGTTCAACCAGGCCCCAACTAACACAACATAGCAACCAGAACAGACCCTCTACCTTAAGCAGGTGAAAGAAATAAAAGCTCACAATGAAAGATATTTACATCTACCTCCGTTCAATCCATACAGACTTGAATTTCCTTTCAAAAAAGAGATATGTAAATTTTCAGGACCGATACATCAAGGGTACAATTTTTTAAAAACTATTTATTTATTTATTTGGCCACGCTGGGTCTTTAGTTGCGACACGCAGGATCTTTGTTGCCACCTGTGGGATCTTCTTTTTTTTTTTTTAGTTATGCCATGCATGCAGGATCTAGTTCTTTGACCAGGGATCGAACTCGGGCCCCCTGCATTGGCAGTGCAGAGTCCTAACCGCTGGACCACCAGGAAGTCCCCAATTTTTTTAAAATTAGAATTTCCAGGCAACTTAAGACATGGTCTATTGTGAGGCAGGAGATCAAATGAGCTCTGATCACTTAAGGATGAAACATCTCCCCAGCCAGGCAGCGTAAGGACAGTGCAGGACCTTCAACTCCAAATTCCAAAGGTGTTTTTGCATGTGGGTTGGGCTCCAAACACTGAGCCATCCCAGCATTTGAGGTTTATCACTGGCCTTATCTGAAACAGATTCCTCACATCCAACAGTCGACATGCTAACAACAAATATAAAACAGGTCATCCCACTGCTCGCTCATTTTCCACTTTTTAAAGGTAATTCAGTGCATGAAATGAGCGAATCTAATAGGGAATCCAGGTTCTTCACCATCTTTACCCCCTTTAAAATGAAGATCACAAGAAAGGACGTTATGAGTTTTGTCAGTGTGGTTCCCAGTACCCTCCTGTTGATCTTCCTGAATGAACAGCATTGTCACTGTGGTCCAGAACCTGTGCAAAGTACTGTACACATAGCATCTCATTTAACCCTTGCACGAACGCTACGAGCTTATTTATTAGGTCATGCCATGTCCCCTGCCTCAGGTAAGTAAACTGAGGACCAAAGAGAGGAAGTAATTTGTCCAAGAACAAAGAGTCAGGGAATGAGAGTGCTGGGATTTCGGCTTGGAATCCAACACCCTTAATGAACTTATACCACCCACCATAAGCTTTAGAACCAAAAGGCAAATGATTCTGTCTTCACGGGGAAGGTGATGATGTATAACCCTTTCCGGATGGGACACACAGAGCATCAAAGACTTGTACAAGGTAGAGAGGAAGCTTTCCAGAGAAAACCCAAGGGCAGGATTCTATTCCTATAATAAAGGTGACGTGTATGGATTCCTTTCTTTTCTTACTCTCTCACCCAGATGCAGTCCTCTTAGTACCATGAAATACAGAAATTCACAGGGAAATCCCAAATGTCCTCTGACTGCTTCAGCAAATACTGACTGACAGCCTGCCTACTATTCACTGGGCACTGTCAGCCATGAAGAAGCAACACTGATTCAGACAGATCTGCCTCTTGCTTATGACCTGGTTAACAGGTATATTCAGAAGGTGACAGAGCTGTAGTAAGTGAAACAGACAAGAGGCTTGGGTGGCTGAGAGTGAGAAGGGGGAAGAGGGAAATCATCTTTAATGGGGGGAGTCAGGGAAGCCCACCCCAAGAAGGTGATATTTGAACTGAATAATGAAGGATGAGAAGGCGTTAGCTCTGTGAAGCACAAAAATTGTTCCGGGCAGAGAATCGCATGGTCCAGGGGCAAGGAAGATTTTAAGGCATCTGAGCACAGTACAGTGTCTAAATAAAATACCTGAAACCACAGAGCAAAAATTTAGTTTCCAAGAGTCTCTTGATAACGTAAGAGCCACTCCTGCAAGCCACTACTTCCACAGAGTCAACTAATCAACAGACAGCCATGGTCAAGGGGTCGCCAGCGCTTCTCAATCTCTGGGACACGTCGCCAACTGGGCCGTCCATGGGCACAGCTGATGATCTCTGCCACAGTCATGCGGCAGCTTCTCTGTGCCTACGACACTGTTCTTTGAGGGCCAGTCCCAAGAAGACGTGTGGGGACCAGGGGCCGCTTTGCAGACTCAGCACGAAGGCGGGGACGGGGATGAGGCCGGGCAAGACCGACCTCATGTAGCATCAGCCTGCATGAGTGAAACCCTACTGAGTTTCAGATTATCATCAGCAATACCAACCTGAAAGCAGTTAGTGAATTCTGCTTGCTGGGCAGGCCCAGCATCTGAGTAAGTCAAAACACGGAATAAAGAAAGAACTGCTTGCCTCTCGGGGGAAAGCGTCAAAAAGGGACCCAGAGATCTAAGTTCTGTTAGCCGGGCTGTCCAGCTGTATACGTGACTGCAGAGTCCTTGGAGACGGGCATCAAAGCCACCTCCCAGGGCTTTACTTAAACTTCCAACAGAACACCAGGCGAGAAGCAATGGATTGTGAAATATACATTGTCTACCAGGACAGTAACGGCCAGTGGACCAGCCAGAGGACGGTAAAAACTCCTCAGACTGGGATTTCCAGCACATCACCCAGGGCGCACGGCACAATGCTGGCGTTTATTACCTACCAGGAGCTGTGCTAAGCTCTTTACAAGCATCATCTCAGTAATTCTTTATAGGAATCCAGCTCCTATTTGTATCCCCATTTCCCAGATGAGGAGGTCATGGCCCAGAAAGGTTAAGTAACTGACACAGGGGCACTCAACCAGTAAATGGAAATGGTGGAATGTGAACCTAGGCTGACTTAACTTCAATGCAGACACTCTTACCCACATTGCTATCCTGCAGCTACAGCAGGCATTCAAGAAATGTCTGTGAATGCATCAGCTACCATGTTTCATGAGCATCTACCACAGGCTGGTATAGGCAGAGACAATATTATGAAGGAAAGGGAAGTCTCTTCTGTGGGATGGTAATTTTCCCGAGAATAAAGTACAGGCCAATCTGGAAGAGAGAAACTGGACGGGAGTGGCTTACTTGTCTCCTCCACCCTCCAGAGTAAGCTTTCAGCAGACATATGGCGAAGAGCAAAGCAGAGGTGTAGAGTAGGCGGCACTGTCCAGTCTCTGAGGGATAGTTCAAAGCCATCCGTGGCAGCCCTCACACATACTGGGAACAACACAGTTGGGTGCAGGCCTGTATGTCCTAGGACCTCATGCTAGGACTAAGGCTTTAACAAAATCTCCCATCCAGAGGAGAGGAAATCCATTCGAAAATTTGGGCGTTTAAATTTTTTTTTTAATTAATTAATTAATTTATTTATTTATGGCTGCGTTGGGTCCTCATCGCTGTGTGCGGGCTCCTCACTGCGGCGGCCCCTCCTGCCGCAGAGCACGGGCTCCAGGCACGTGGGCCTCAGTAGCCGTGGCTCGAAGGCTGCAGAGCTCAGGCTCAGCAGCTGTGGCGCACGGGCCTAGTTGCTCCGCGGCATGTGGGATCCTCCCGGACCAGGGCTCGAACCCGTGTCCCCTGCACCGGCAGGCAGACTCCCAACCACTGCGCCACCAGGGAAGCCCTGGGAGTTTAAATTTTGGTTGATGGTTCTCATGAGACAGAAATTGCTTTCTCAGATTTGCCACGGCACTTCTAGTAAGAATATTGTGGTCCTAAAATATTTACTGAGTTATGTATCTCTGCTGAGAATTGAATAAGCTGAAATTCAAACATGTAAAATTCAAATAAGACATTATACACACAAATCAGTCAAAGAAAGAAGGCATTCATCAAAATAAATAAAAATTAAAAATAAATAAATAAATAAATAAAAATTAGACATGGAAGAAAAACTGAGAGCATGATTTCATATAAGTAACCACGATTGCTGCTCAGTGACCATACACCTTTTCTTCATTACTACTAGAACCTGGAATTTATCTGGGACAACAAATTTCTCAAGTCTAAGGATCCAATTCCCAGATGCCCTTATATTAGGGGTGGAGAAAAGGATGTAAATAGAAGCCACTGAGCAAGACTTCAGGGCAAGTTCTTTAAAGAGGACTTCCTCAGTTGGGAGGACTACTCTTTTTGTTCCTTGTGCTTTTGCCTCTTCCTTTCAGGATGTAGAAGCAGTGGCTGGAGAGCCAGCAGCCATCATGTGACCGTGAAAATGAAGCAACACCTAAACAGGCAAGCAGAGCATAAAGACAGAAAGCGCAAATTGCTCTCCCCCAGACATCTTTTCCCCAGACATCTTTTATGCGAGAACACACAACTAACTTTTTTAACATCACGTAGGTGCATCTCTGTTACTGGAAAACAATTCTTAAATGATAGAAAGACATGAAAACATATCTAAAGACTAGCCTACTATTTTTTGTCAGAAAACAAAAACCCAAAACTAGGAATTCATGAATGGAGATTCTGATTACCCCTCTATTCACCAAGCTGTTTGTTTAAGTATGACTTTCCTTAATTAGTACCACTAGTCCAGGGAAGCATATTTGCTGAACCTGTCTCTATGTTTTGACATGCAAGGCTTGTGAATTTCAAACACACTTGTAGACATCCGAAGCATTATTATTTATTAGGGCCTATTTTAAAGGTGGAAGATCTGAAAACACTCTCAGAATCTGATGATTCGAGGAAATTTAATAGCTCTGTATCGGCATTAGATCTTTAGCCTGCCATAATCTATCCTCATAGCCCTTCATCCGTATTTGATACCAAAGAGGCATTTCAACAGCTTGTCCATCAACTATAAAATAGAAGGAACATACAGCCAAACCACATGACTTAGAAAATAAAAGACTTTCCCTCACACTCATTTAGCTCATGAAAACCCAACGTGATTAAAAGGGTGAAGGAGGTATATTCCACTAGGTGAGCCATAATAATGGTATGCGGCATCCATTACATTTGTAAGGAGTTTCGAAATTTTCAAAGTGCTTTCCTGTACATTATATCTTGTTTCATCCTTACAAATACAGCCTACTCCTACCTCAGTAAAAAGGGCATTATTTTTTTTATTCCCATTTCTTCTTGATAAATGGTTTGCTCAATAACAGAGGGACTGCTACCTGGTGAGGTATCCTGATTCCAGGTCATCTGTTCCCCCCTTTGATGCATTAGATCAGGGTCCACAAACTACGGTCTTTAGGCCAAGTATGGCCCACGACCTGTTTCTGCAACTAAAGTTTTATTGGATGCAGTCACGCCCATTTGTTTACCTATAGTCTGTGGCTACTTTTGCGCTACATCAGCAGAGTTGACTAGTTACAAAAGAGACGCTGTGGTCCATGAGGTTAATAATATTTACCATCTGGCCCTTTAGAGACAAAGTTTACCAACCCTTCATTAGATCACCCTTCCACAGATATGATGCAAGTAACAAATCCTGCTCCGAAAAGCCATAAAGCTATCGTGGAAGGCAATAAACCTATTCCTGCTGGCTTTGGAACTCATGCTTGATCATGGGGCATTCCATTATCTTCTGAAGGATTAATATATCCAGTATCGTGTCACCTGCAAAGGCGGATGGCAACTTTTAATCGGTACACAATGTAAGTGTTGTTTGCCACTCACCCTGAACTTTTAACGTGTCTCACAGCCATAAAAAGTCTGGAGGTCACTGGTTGGGGGCATGCATAATGCCACAGGACTGCAACACACAGAGAGACACTGAAAGCAAAAAGAACAGAAGAGGTTAAGAGAAGCGGCAAACTGTGTTGCCTCAAAAGTAACACATTCACGTGAGCCTTAGGTCTTCCTTATTGACACCGTGCTTTTACATTCAATATATAATCATGTATCTGTGTATCTATTTTGTCCTTTCCCTTCTAGAATCAGCATTCCATGTAGCTCATAATTTGAGTTCAGTGTTATAGAATTATAGCACAAAGATGTTACAGAGTCAAGTAAAACTGCTACTCTTGAGGCCACTGTCATTCACTTAGGAAGTTTGGTTCCTTTAACTTCCAACAGTTCTTATTTTTGAGGATAACTTCTAGGAATTACAATGTTATCTCATTCTGAGAAATATGGGTAAGATGATCCCTGAGTCCCAGTCCAGGCAAACACAAAATCTTACTCCCCAAAGGTTACAGTTCGTCTTCCATTGCATTTCAAATGCAGAAGGAGGCTGTGAAACAGCCCTCTCATGCAAACAGTCAGCCTGTGAATGTGCTCACGTGTGCTGAGGCTATGCGTTTTCACGGCTTAGTTGGGTTATGAGTATTTTCCAAATACAATGCCAAGTAAGTTGAAGTTGCTGACAGACAAGTCAGCTCATCCTCAAGCAGTTTCAGCAAGTTTTTGTGAATAGCAGTCAGTAGCAGGGTTTTACATGCCAGGCCTTTTCTGCTTAGATCCTTGAGATGATAATGACACCTGTACAGCCCTGAAGGTGACAGAAGGGACCCGCTGTGAGGTAGGGAAATGCAACTACAGGATGAACAAAAAGCACGACCTCTTCCCTGTGTGTGTGCTGTTCCCTTGCAAAAGTAAACTCAGACAACGCTCCATGAATGCACATGTATTCTAATCTAATCAGACAGAGAAGTTGAAACCAAAAAAGAGATGTGTGAAGTTTTATGATTTGAATAGTCGTGTATCTCCGGAAACTACGTGGGCTGTCTGTCTACCGGGGCTCAGCAGACTGTTAAGTGGTGGTGCTCCCAGTGGGTGCCTTTTCTTGACAGGAGATAAACTCAGGACAGATCGGTCCACACTCTGTTTTCTAGGTATCAGGTATCGATGTGAGTGTAAACTGTTTGTCAAATACATCACGGCCTAAGGATCGTCATTCCCATATGAGTTTAACATGCTGTGTTAGCGTTATTCTCCTTCAACAAGGCAGCTTAAGAGCACGAAAAGAATGCATCAAAAATATTTCTCCAGGTAATTTCAGTTGGCAAAGTTCAAACTTAATTGGTGACCTCATTAATGAGCAACGGCCACCACAAGAAAGAGGACCCTTGTCACGGACTTCTCAGAGCAATGAGATAACGAAGTTAATTGTATTGTTTCCAATGGATTTACACTGGCTTCCCTTCAGAGGCTACATTTTCCAAACATTCGTTCTGACACTCCATGTGTATGCTCTCTCCTCTTGAAAACCTATCAGCTGTGGGCTCCTCCAGGAAACGTCGGCAGATCACAGCCCTCACATCAGGGCAAAGCAATTGGAAAACTTTTCTACCCTTTATTATCTACTTGTAAAATGTTATAAGCCTGTAAACTAGTTAATTTATAAGCCGTGTTAATAATTTGCCCACACTTGATCGCAGGTTTCGCAAACACGGTTTCCAGGGGTGTGGGAGGATAATTTGTAGGTCCGGCATCTCTCCTAAGGGGACACTAACTAATTTGACACAGTAACATGACATTGATGGTGGGACACACTAATGACCACACTCCAGGACGTGGCTGTCAGCCTGTCGTTCCAGTGAAAAGCCAGCTTGCCTTCGCCGCTGCTCGGTACACGATGCTCAACTAATTATTCAGACAGCGACATTAATGAGAGCCCTCGTGTTTATTTTCAACATACTAACCAGCGCTTAGCTTCCATTTGTCGGATATGGTCACTGATTAAAATGTGGCTCATGAATAGTAAATCTGAACTCGAATATAACAAAGGAGTACCCGAGGAAAAATGAGGAACAACTGATTGGAAAACCATCCTTGTCAACTCGTTTTCGGTCTCAAATTTCGTCAAGGACAAAGTGACAGGTAGCAGGAAATGCTGTGAATACCAAGAAAAAGTGAAAGGGATATTTTTAATCACCTATGGCCATATACAATCTTGACTTTTGACCAAAAAGCCACAGGATCAACTCCAGGTCAAGAGCAACTTATATCTCAAATAAACTTCACCAACTTTATGGTACTGAATGAAGATTTCTTTTGAAGTTAGTTTTTCCATGGAATGACCGAAAGGCTTGTTTGCTTTAGTGTGCTTTTTCAATCTTACAGAAGTTTGATCTTTGATGAGACTGGTCTCAAATAGTGATCTTCACAAACATCACTGAACGCAAGTGTGTTTTTTCCAAATCTATTGTAAATCTGTACTACTGAGGGTCTTCTTAAAAATGTTCTTTAATATCCTCTTTACGTCTTGTTTCTAGTCTGCTAAACCTTGCAATCAAGTTCTTTCTACTTTAAATTAAATTTCTATTTTGGTATGATAAATTTTGTCCTTCATTTAATGGTGATTATAATCCTAAAATATTCATATAATCATAATTTAAAATGAATAACTTAAAAAAGGTGTGCTTAGATCCATGAGAGATATTAAAAAATTGAAAATGGTCCTGATGTGGTTCATTGTAAGCTGTGCACTTTGAATCAAATAACAATGGCAGCATTTCAACAAATGTCCTATCTGCCCTCGTGGATAAAAATTCCACTCAATACCGTGCATGACTTCTGCTTTTATAGGGTAGCAAAATAAATCTGAGTCCACGTAGACCACTTTGGTAATGAAAATGTCACTGAAGGCAACATTTCTTAAGTATCTATCTCTAAACTTACTCTGTCATAGATCTGTGATTTTAGAATGCCAAAGTATGTAAATGGCACACAACATGTGGGAAGCAGATTCAGATCACAGGCTAATTTTTAAAATATATTTAAACACGTATACAGATTAACTGTCTCTACCCAGCATTACTGTCTCCAAATGTTATTTACGTGGGTAACTGTTAAAGACAGGTTCTCAGATTACTGGCATCTTTGTGCCTTTTATGCCTGGGGAGCATGTATCCTCCATAATAACCCAAGAAGATGTGGTCAGTCTGTGGCAGAGACTCACTGAATGTTCATCAGATCTCTTCCTTCTTCCTGGGGTGTACACAGCTGGGATGTATTCAGTTAGGTGGGTCCTTGCGGCTGAGTTATGGCCAAACAGATGGAAGTTGCTATGTACTTTCATCCTGACCCAGGATCCTCTGACCCATCCCTAATGCCCTCTCTCTTCCCTTGGTTGTGAGCCCAGAGGTCCAGGGCAGAACTCCAAGTCCTACAAGATGGTGGAGTCACTGGGTGGAATAAGCCAAGGTCTCCGAAATACCACACGGAGCAGACCACCACACTTGTTCCCCACCAGCCACCAGACGGAGGTGCCTCACAGTATACCTGCACTAAGTTAAGCCTCTGAGACTCAGGAATGCTTATTACATTTGCCACTTTGTATCTCTTACCCGAATACACAGACCCTTCTAATTTCCACCCGGTTCCAAACTTATACTTGAATTTCGGAAAACACCACACATAGAGTTGCAAATTTGGAAAAATCCCTGAAGATACGTTATAGTTGTGATTGTTTGTTCCTCTAATTAACCTAAGGGTAGAAAGAAGAAAGGGAGCAGGCAGCTAATGTGTTCCCAAAACATGTCAGGTGTATCTTTCCTTACTTATCTTCACATGGCCTGTGAGGCGGCCCGATTTCCATTTTACGGATGACAAACATTGAGCCTCTAAGAAGTTAAATATGAGCCAACGCCAGGGAATGTAGATCCAGTGGACATTTTCTTAGTTGACTTGCCTCTTGGCTTTTAATACCCAGATTTTGCAGGAAATGCTTATTTCTAAGTCAAACGTTTTTGCTTGTTGCTTATAAAAGAAAAAGTCCATGACATGCTCTAAAATGTAATACAACATTTTCAATTAAAAGCATGAGGAGAAAGTGTCAAGTTACAATACACATCGGCAGAATGTCAGAAACTTCTGTAGAGGTTTTGAAAAGCCAGCAACAAAGGGGATGTGTCGCGGATGTTCTTGGTGATAAAAAAGGAAGAAAAAAAAAAAGAAAGCCACGTTTCAAAAAAAAAAAAAATGCATGTTTGAGAGCATATTAATTGTTTGAGAAATCAATGTTTTAGACATTTTTACATTCTTAATGCAATGGTTGTTAACTATATATAAGGGCATTTACTATACTTTTGGTCATATTTTAGAACAAGGGTTGGCAACCTTTTTCTGTAAAACGGCCAGACGGTGAACATTTTAGATGCCGCAGCTTTTGCAGCTGTAAGTTCTCTGTGGCAACTACGCCACTCTGCCACTGCAGCAGGAAAGCAACTAAAAGGAGGATAAATAAACAAATGGGCGCTGTGTTCTGATAAAACTTTATTTACAAAAACAGGTAGCGAGCCGGATTTGGCCCCAGGGCCATAAGTTGCCAACTTTTTTTTTTTTTTAATTTCATCCCTCCCCCCGTTTTGGGGAAGTATAATTGACTTATTATGTTAGTTTCGGGTGTACAACAATATAGTAAATTCGGTATTTTTATATGTTACAAAATGATCACCACCATCATTTGCTACCTTCTGCCTTAGAAAATTGATTGGGGGTTTTACATACTGACACATAACACATTATGATTTCTCATGTGTTAAATAATGGGAATAGTATCACTGCAACGAAAAGAAAAAGCTGATGGTTTTTCCTCAGCCAGCACAATCAAGTCCCCGTCTTAAGGTAATGGAGGCAACAGTCACCTTAAAGTGACCTTATAATAAATACTGCTTTAAAAAAAAGTAAAGCAAAATAAATAATGTGTAGATTTAAAATGTCACTGGAGGACTGAACGCTAGAAGCAAAAAATGACAACCTCTAGAAGTTTCAAAAACAAGTACAAAGTCTCCCCATATTAGAACCAAACAGCTTTCTTGGATCTGGAGGACGCTCTTTATCAACCAATTCCAGAGTGGGAGCTATGTGTCCAAAGACAGAATATGCCAGAAGAAACGCATCAAATATATTCTCCCGTCATTCTCCCAAGAATGTAAAGTTGTTGTAACAAGGTTTTAGTTCACTTTTTTTGGGTGGGTGGTAAAGCTCACAGACGTAATACAGACAGAGAAATGCTTTTTTAAAAAAAATCTCAGTTCCCCATTCATGTTTTATTACAACAGTGAAGTACACAAGATGGTTTGAGACACAAAATGGGATAAATTGTATGAATTTGTTTACCTAAAATGTCAATTCCAACAGAAAAAAAGCAAGTCAATGATAGCCCAGTCTGACAAAGGAATAGTTTGTAGCCATTAAAAATAACTCCAGGAATAGGGAAATGCGTACAGACGCTTGTTATGATGGGACATGAAATAAGATAGGAAAAATCATAGCTAAAGTACACTCTGAAACATATGCATCAAAAAAAGAAAAAGAAAGAAAATGACAGAGAGTTTGCCTTGGAGGAAATGGGATTAGCTGCTATTTTTCTTCACAGTTTTTTTGTATTTTTGATTCTCTAAACAAAGCAATTTCTCAAATACCGGTTATAGAATCTGAAAAAGCTATCAGAAACTTCCAAAAGAAGAAGACATTCGCTGTACATTTATTGACACTCATTTATTAATGGCTTTTGATTGCCTCTTTTCTCAGAACAGGAGTGTCTTGAGAGCAGACATTCGTGTCATCTCTCATTTCCCAAACATGGTGTTATAGGGCACCTCACGCACTCAATTAACATTCCTCGAAGCAACTGAAGAGTTCACCTTACTTTTAAAAAGTCCTCTAATGAGGATTCTATAAATAAATTAAATTTTTATACTTTAAGCCTTCAAAAAAAAACACAAAACAATCTTGCTGAAAGCATTTGATCGCTTGTAGATTATAGCTGTAAATCAGTTGCCTGATTCAAAAACTGCACTTTCTCTCCTCTTTCCTTTTTCCGTGATGGCACACAATAACTTTGTCTTTCAATAACTTAAAACAATTCTGAGTCATTGGCTCCTTAAACACAAAATACATCTTGATCAAGGAAGCTTGCCATTTCATAAATATTTACCCCAATGCACTACCCTGCTTTGAAGGGGGGATGGTGAGCTCCCGATTGACAAGTAACTTCTGAGCAGAAAGAGGGAGAAGATCTCTCATGTCGGCGAGGAAAAAGGTGCTACGCTGTCTCCACATTCACTCTCTCCCGTGGAGGGCTCTTCCCCACCAGCCAAAAAGCACACGACAAAGGCAGTCATCATTCATCACTGTTTTCTTTCTCTCGGTCAATCTCTGTCTCAGACAGACACACACACACACACACGCACGCATACTCACCCTGCACTCACCTCTCACTCCCCACCTGCATACTTTCAATGGCTCCCCAGTACTCGCAGGGAAAGAGATCAAAACCTGCACTTGGCCCTTAAAAGGCCGCTGGAGATCTTTCCAGCCTCCAGCTCAACTACACATCTCCACTGGCCCTGCTCAGCTTCTCACTGTGCCTCTGTACTGAGCTAAAAGGATAGAGGAAGGAAGACTGAGGACTAGATGAAGATTCCAGCTTCCTTCTTGAGAACCACTGTGGTCAAGAAGACAGTGGGGAAGAAACATCTTTTTTCAAAGAAAAAAAAAAAATAGGCATTGTCAACACTTTATTAATATGTTTTCCTCCACTTAAATTTCCCATGGTATCTTCTGGAGAGAAATAAACTGAGATGAGTACACAAAAAACTTAAGCCTTAAAAGCAACTCCAGCTTTCTCCTCATCACATAACCATTCGCCCAAGGGTTGTCTGTAAGCCCACAACAACGACAAGTGGGAGAGATTTTGTTGGTTCTCACCACCGGGAAACTCTTTTCTCCGAACTTGTCAACTCCAGGAGGAAAAGAGAAAGGGAGAGCCAACTGCAGAACACAGCGAGGTCCCACCATGGGAAAGCCAATCTGTGTGCAGTCACACTCGCACTCGGGGTAGACTATCCCATCTTACAGTGGAACAAATGCAAGCCACAGCTGGCTCATCAACAATCCCCCTGCCTAACCCCAGAGGAAGACGGGCTTTCAGCTGGGAATGAAATGAAAGACATCTTCCTCACGCCATGCAAAAATCAAGGCCCTCTGAGGATTATCGTTCTTCTGGTCTCTGGGGGAACAAGGGTGTTGATGAGCAGCCAGCAAAAAGAGGAGGTGCTATGCTTCACTGTGATCAAACCTCAGTGGCCCAAACCAAAGTAACACGTTGTTGGGGACTGTCACATGATAACTAGTACCATTTCATTTTCCTCTTCCTGGGCACACAGGACGATTATGTTGCCCCATTTTCCTGACTCTTAGGTTGGGACTACGTGTCTGATTTCTGGTCCATGGGATGGGAGCAGAAGCAAGGTGCCCCACTTCCAAGCCTGACCAAAGAATCAACTGTGCTCCCTGTTCTTCATCCCCCGAGACCGTGGAGACCCCAAGTTCTCGTGGCAAATACAGGATGGAGAAGGTTCCACGGGCACATGCGGACATGAAGGGAGCATGACATACACCTTTATTACGTTAAGCGACCAAAATTTGCAGGCTGTTGATCACAGCAGCTAGCACAACGCACCCTGACTAATGTACTTGACACCTTATTACAGTCTTCATTAGGACCTCCTTGAATGCATACTTGTTTTTGGCTTAGTCTCCACCATGGGACCATGTCTTGATATTCTGTGTATCCCCTTTTAGAAAAGACCTGCCACCACGTCTTCCAATAAATGGTTGTTGATAGAGTGACAAATCACTAATCAATTAAGAGGGAAAGCATTCACGTGACACTTAACTTTTTCAGCAATTACCCTAGGCCATATATGACAAATGAGGACTCTGTTCTCACGAGGCCCGCAGGAAACAACAATACAAGCAAGTGGGAAAGATGAACCCACAGATTTGACCTGAGCACAATAGGTCAGAAAAGGCTGCATGTTAGAAATGATCTGGAAGCCTCAGACATTAAAAACACGAGCAGAACTTAGCCAGGGAGGCGGGGCTGGGCGGAGGGTGAAGAGAGCAATTCTATGATTCTCTTGGTCAAAACAAACAAACACAAACACCGGGCCTGACAATAATCCATCTTCTGTCTTCTACAATGGCTTTAAAAATATAACGTGGGAGTATCAGGACTTCCAAACCAAAAATGAGGCCAAATACGTGGAGTAATACAGAAACAAAAGAACGCCATTACCCTCTGCTAAGTGTCTCAACGGTGTAACTTAAGACAAAACACTTGTTTTTCTTCCACCGACAGGGAGAAAAGAGTGGGCTAGTCACACGAAAATTGCTTTTCTAACTTCTCTGAGAAAATAATAGCAAGAGAAACGAGGCAGTTCACAGACCGCACCACTATTCCTTCTTAAATATTCATTTGTCTCCTCCTTTCTATAAATATCAGAATGAGCCCTCAGAAAAAACCACAAAAAACAAAAACAAAGTGGGTTTTGTTTATTCTTTAAATCCATAAACTCATGAGGATAGAGCACTTAGAATAGGGTCGAGAGACCCAGCTTCTCATCAGCACTGAGCTGTAGCTTTTAACTGGGTCCCCTCATCTGCAGACTGAGAACAGTGAGTTTGGAGAACTGAAAAGTCCTTTCCGGCACTAGTATCTCATAAAGGGGTTTTCAAACTCTCATGCTCATCGCAATCACCTGGAAGCTTCATTAAAACAGGACTGCCGGGCCCTAACCCCAGAGTTTCTGATTCAGTAAGGCTGCGGCAAGGCCAGAAAATTTACATTTCTGTCTCCAGGTGACGATGGTGCTGCAGCCGCTTGGAGGACCGTGCCCCGAAGTCCTCTGCTTCCAACCTGCCTGTCCGTGCACATCTGGACGCCCAGGTGGAAGACGGTCTTCTCCTAACCGGGACCAGCCGAGTCTGTATCGGGTGAGGACTCTTTCTGGGTTCCTTGCCCAACCTCTGGGGACCCAGACCTTAGCCTCTCTCCCAAGGAAGTCTACTCTCAGGAAAACACCTGAAGCTCTGCAATCCTGTCCCCAGCAGCCGTCCACGTGGTTTGTTCTGACCTCTGAATCAGAAGTGGCTGCCCTCGAGGGCTTTGCATCAGTCTCAAAAGAAGACCCAGCCCTTTGCCATGTCACGTAGGGCCCAACTTCCAGCTCCAACCTCTCCCATACCATCCTCACCCACCCACCCTTATTCCTGCGAATGACCTTCTGTTCCCACACCATACTCTTACTAACTCTGAGGCTTAGGCCTCATCGTTCTCTCTGCCTAGAAAGTTCTTCCTACAGCTCTTTGTCTATGGAGACCATTTTTAAGCTTTAGACCTTAAATCAAAACCCATCTCGATTCTGAAAACTCCTAGTCCTAAAACTACGAAAAAACAAAACAAAACAAAACAAAAAACCACCTCTTCCATGCTGCCTTCCCTGATCAGACCATCTAAGTGACCCTCTCGAGGTATGGGCCATATACCGTTTCCTTCATGTATTTTTATTCTATGTAACTACATTGCTCCCTCATTCCATTATTGACTCTCTCTGCCTCCTTCTACTCAAAGGCAAAGTCTGTGAGAGCGAGGGTCTGTTGGGCTGCCTTCCCCTCTCTGCAACCCTCACACAAAGCACGATGACTGTCACACGGCAGACACTCAAGAGGTATTTGTCGCACGCAGGAACGACTACATTAATTATCGTATTCTGTCTGTTAATTAAAAAAAAAAAACCCAAGGAAAAGCCAATAACTGTGAGCTATAACATCACGAGTTCCAGAGCCCAGAGTGATGTGTAACGGCGTGCGATAAGACTACAGTTACAGGGACGAAGCATCTGTGCCACGATTTCAGGCTTGAGAAACTGAAGTGGGTCCAGGGCTGGGGAGATCCTTGGCCGTACATCTCAGAGCACCCCCAAGAGGCCTGCCCTGTCCTCTACAAGCCATCCCATATCATTTCTGCAAGGCTGGGTCCATAACCCCCAGACGTCTTGAACTTCTTTCTAATGTCACCCCATTCCTCCTGCCAGGTGCAAAGGGAAAGAAAGTTCTTTGCAAGCTGAGCTCCCCTACCCTGGTCGACTCTGAAAAACCACTTGTAAGTGGTGTATGTTAACCACAGTTCGTAATTTTGTCACAGGTGTTTGACTAAAAAGGGGACAAAGCCTTTTAAGATAGTCTGCCTCTATTATGTCATTGTGTACATTCCGCACCACACCTACAAGCTAACACAGTCCTTTTGTTCTATGCCATGGCAACCAAGAGAGGTAACGCTGCATAATTTGGCTAGGGGCATCCTACAGGCTCAAAAATGTGCACGCCTTGGAGGGGGTGGTGGTGGGATGAATTGGGAGGTTGGGATTGACATGTATACACTAATATGTACAAAATAGATAGTAAGAACCTGCTGTATAAAAAAATAAAGTTCAAAAATTCAAAAAAAAGTTCGCGCCTTTACCAAAAAAAAAAAGTTAAAGTAGAATTTTAACACAACTTGTCATAACAGCTGACACCCATACACTGAGGAGGAAATCAAATGATGTGAGTTGTACCTGGCAGTTCAACAGACTACAGGATAAATACTTTTCACAAGGCAGCCAAACCATCAGTGAGAAGTTTTCTATAATTATTTTTTTTAAATCGTTAACATCCCTTAAGCTTTTTACCAGCCTGGTGGGGTGAAATCAGTGCCAATTCTGGTTTGGACACTAATTTACTTATTGTGCAGACTTAGAAAAGTCATTGTCTGAAACACACTGTACGGAGAAGGCTTAATGAATTCAATTATTCCAAAGGTTCCTTCCAATCCAGACTCTTTGAATCTATGACGTAGTTTCTGGATTTCCACCTTAGGTGGACAGACACAAGGAAAAGGGCCAGCTCACCTCTGCCCCCCACCCACCCCCGCCCCATAATAAAACAAATACTGTGAGAAAGGCCAGCCTTTATCACAAGCTAAGGTGTGGCGTGGCTGTACTCGGGTTTCTTGTATCTGTTCAAATAAAGTTATGTTTCCAGGTACTGCAGGAGGGTGAGTTGATGTAGTAATTACCTGTTACTCTTGACAAGTAAGGTAATTAATGTAGCAAAATACCACCGCAATGTGTGTAAATTTAGACCACCATAATTAAAGCACCCGTCTGTTCAACAAAATGTTCAATTAAGAAAAAATACTGACGGTGCACATTTTGGGAAATTAGAAAACGTATGGAATGAACGAATGTCCCTTGGTTGACATCCGTTTCTAGAATGCTTTCACAGTAGGGAGCACGCATCAAGGGTTATAACGGAATAACTTCCACTGAAACACAGAATATCTTTGTACGTCTACTATTAAGACAAAAGCGTCTCCTGCGGAAACACGTTACTGAGCGTTCTCGTTCTACGTCACGTATGCAAGTCAGAAAATGAACTTCAGGAGCATCTGAACCCCCAAACGACAGCAAGTAGCAAAAAGCTGAAAAGTTACTATTGTGTAACAACCCAAGGAACAGGGCTGCCCCCAAGTATCATAACCTGACAGTACGATCGCCTACTTGCCGACATTAAAGAGCTAGAGATACTAAACACACCCTGGGCAAACAAAACTGCCAACTTCCTGGCACTCCTTGAACAGAGGGACAACGGTATCAAAGTTTGCTTCATTATCTTTTACTCTGGTTTCTTCCTGTATCCACCAGTCATTTTTTTTTCTTTTATTGAAGTATAGCTGATTTACAATGTTGTGTTCATTTCTGGTGTACGGCAAAGCGATTCAGCTATATGTATTTTTATACATTACACACACACTTTTTCAAGTGCTTTCCCACTATGGTTTATTACAGGATATTGAATGCAGTTCCCTGTGCTGTACCCTAGGACCTTGTTTACTTGTTTTGCATACAATAGTTTGTATCTGCTATTCCCAAACTCCTAATGTATCTCTCCGGCCCCACCCACCCCCTTTCCCATTCGGTTTGTTTTCCATGTCTGTGAGTCTGTTTCTGTTTCAGACCCAAAGCTTAACGTGTTGAACGAGAAGGCTACCAGGTCCTTCACTTGAAGGAAAGCTGATGTCCTTGCTAATCTGCTTGAGAACATCTCTAGCCACGTAAAGAGTCAAATGCCCAAAGAAATTAAACCAGAACTGCCATAAGACAGAGACAAAAAGAAGTCATCAGTTACCAGGTCAGGAGAAAAGCAGTTACCTCTAAATTTGATCACAGAAAAAAAAAAAAAAAAAAAAAAGAGCTCACTGATATCTACATGGAGAAGTGGGAAATGAGTCAGGGGTTCTTTTTGAGAAGGAAATCCCAGGGGTTTTTCTCTTAATTCTTCTACTCAGATAAATTCAGAGGAAGACACAACAAGTTGGCCTAAGTAAAGAAACAGCTAGAATCCAGACAGACTAAATAGTGTGATATGGGAAAGAAACACTATATGATTTCAGTGTCACTTAATGATGTATACACTTGCTTTTGGTCTTGTTTTCACATTTTTGTATAGTATATCTTACCTTGGGAGACAGAAAAATCTAGAGAGAAGTAACTAAAAGGCACATTCAAGTGACTTCACAGTTTATCATATTAAATTAAGCCCTAAATGTTCTATATCTGAGAACTTGGATGTATCCCCAAGTAAAGAATAAAAAGTACAAGGAGACATTCTAGATCTAAACATGATGAGGAAATGAAATGGTTTCTCCAACTAAAATACTCTGATTTCACACTTGGAAATAATAACCATGATCTTAAAAGGACGAGGATGAAGAAATCACTTGCTCTAGTTGTTGACAAAAATAAGGCTAAAAGATCGCAGCAGGGAAGAGGATTTTGTAAAAGTATCCTTAAAACTTACATTACCTGGCGGGCACTGGAGTATTAACTTCTAAAATGAACTTTTTTTTTTAGAGCGGAGGGGGTGATGGGATGAGTGAAATAGGTGAGGGAGATTATGAGGTACAAACTTCCAGTTACAAAATTAATGAGTCACAGGGATGAAATGTACAGCATGGGGAATATAGTCAATAATAATGTCATATCTTTGTATGGTGACAGATGGTAACTAGACTTATCGTGGTGATCATTTTGAAATGTACAGAATTATCCCATCACTATGTTATGCACCAGGAACTAACATAGTGTTGTCAGTCAATTACACCTCAAAAACGAATAAATACAGAAATAAAGAACAGACTTGTGGTCACCAGGGGTGGGGGAGGGGGTCTAGGTGGGGAGAGGGGGAATTGGATGAAGGTGGTCAAAAGGTACAAACTTCCAGTTATAAAATAAGTAAGCACTAGGGATGTAATCTACAACATGATTAATATAATTAACACTGCTGTTAGATATGAAAGCTGCTAAGAGAGTATAAGTCCAAAGAGTTCTCATCACTAGGCAGAATTTCTTTTTCTTTTTCTTTTTTTTTTGGTATCTCTATGAGAGACACCACACTAAACTTACTGTGGTAATTATTTCATGACGTATGTAAGTCAAAACATTATGCTGTACACCTTAAACTTAGCATTGTGTGTCAACTCTATCTTAACAAACCCAGAAGAAAAAAACGAAAATAACTTATTCGTAAAAAAGTCTCATAGTTAGAAAGGATGGTAAATCTAATTATGGTAGCGACGGGGGAAAGGGGGGGACATGAACTGAGGATCTATTGCAAGATTCATGGAATGCAAACTAAAATGTCTGTTTCTCCAATGCTGAATGAACCACCCAGAGAAGACAGGGCAGTCAATACTGTCCTTATTCGCTGGGTGAATTTATGGAGGATGAAACCTCCAAAAGCAATTATTTCAAAGATTACATTGGATGGCATCTGATGGGCTACGTAATATTACAAAATATCACAAAACCATTTCACATCGATTCTACCACTGCATCTTCACAAACCATTGAGATAATAAGATTAATTCCATCTTATAGACAAGTAAAGTAAGGCCCAGAAGCAGCAAACTGGTATGGCTGAGTTCCCAAAAGCTACTGTATTGGAACACTTTGTTCTCCTTGGAATGGGATAAATGTATTCCTTGGCACTACTGAATCAATTCATAGACAGTATTTGAAAAATATGTCGCCTTAGTACTTAAGAGCTGTGACTTGCATCTTAAAATGTGCACCTTAAAATTACCAGAAATCCTGGTTAGTATGTTCCAAAGCAAATGGTAACATAAGTTATCAGTATAAGTTTTCCCAACACAAGTTGGGAGAAAGTTCTGATTCCAAATTTTGTAATTTAGCCATTTAGTTAAAAAAAAAAAAAAAAATCAAAAAGAAACCAACCTGGAACTGGAACTTGTGATCCTATGAACCCAAAACAGCTTAAGTAGTCAGTTATGTCTAGAATTTGCTTTACCCCGAAAGAGGGCTCAAGGAAAACCACACCACCATCTTCAACTTCCAAATTTATATAAATGAGTTCTTGACTTCACTTTCTTAAATTTATTTTTATTTTATTTATTTTTGGCTGCATTGGGTCTCTGTCGCTGCGTGCGGGCTTTCTAACTAGGTGGGGCGAGCGGGGGCTACTCTTCATCGTGGTGCATGGGCTTCTCATTGCAGTGGCTTCTCTTTGTTGGGGAGCACAGGCTCGTTGTGGCACGTGGGCTTCAGGAGTTGTGGCGCGTGGGCTCAGTAGTTGTGGCGCACGGGCTTAGTTGCTCTGCGGCTCGTGGGATCTTCCCGGACCTGGGCTCGAACCCGTGTCCCCTGCGTTGGCAGGTGGACTCTTAAGCACTGTGCCACCAGGGAAGCCCCTTGACTTCACTTTCTTTTAAGCTTTTCCTCTTGACTCTTCAATGGCATCGTGCTATGGTCCTCTTTCATCTCCCAGACAGCACCTGAGAATCATGGGGCTGGAGGATGACTTTTCCACGTCACATACATCCTCCAGACGTAGAAGCTGATGCAAGAAATTGAAGAAAGGTGACAGGTAGCAAAAGAAGGGAGGACAGAGGAGTATCTAACGATACCTGTCATATTTATTCACCTTTTACCTATAGAAACTTGAAACTGAGCGACATGCAGAAAAGATTCTTCATCCTTTCTCATTCTCAAAATTAATAAAAACTGGAGGAAAAAACTAAATGGTGACTGGGTAAGCAGGAACATCTGAATTGATGATCAGGTGTTAAAATGTGTGAGTCAATGTTTCCTGGGTTTGTTAAAGCAACTTTAACAGACTTCAGGGGGCCACAGTCACTGATGTGAAGGTACCCAAATTCTGATCTCATATGGACTGCACGCACTGCCTTTTTACGTAAGAGAAAATAATTTTAAATCAGACAGCAAAAACGTAGAAACGTGAGACGGATAGGGACTCCTAGATTGAAATATCTTCTACTACTTAACTTCAGCCTAGGCAGCCAGCAGAAGAAGAACAATCGGAACTCCTTTTATCTAATTAGGTAAATAAATATCACAGAAAGGAAATATTTTTTACTTACTATGCACGGTGCTCAGAACTGTTTTTGCATAAGCCCATGCAACCCCTAAGCATCTGATAAACTAGAATATTTTCAATTCCTGAAGTGAGGGAGGTGATTTTTCACCTGCAGCTTCAAATGAGAAAATTGAGGCTTAAAAAGATGAAATAACTTTCCCAAGGTCACAAAGTTACTAAGTAGCTTGGCCAGAATTTGAAACCAGATCTCTCTTCCCAACTTGGGTAATTACTTGACAATTATACTACCACACTTAAGAACATATCAGCTAATACTTCTGGTATAAGGTTTCCTGGTTCATGTTGATCCTGGAAAGTAAAGCAACTTGAAAAAACAACTTTATTTTAAGAAGTCTGCTTTGAAATCAAAATCATTTTTTTGCTGGTAACATGAAGATTGATTATTTTTCAGGTTATAGTAGTAATAATTATTATCCTATGAATGCTATATAGAAATGCTTCCCCAGAATTTGGTGGGCTTACCCATCACAGCGTAAAGCAAAATACTCCACTATTGTTGCCATCTAAAGTCTCATACCCTCCAGACATTCACCTCAAGTTAAGAGATGAAGCCACACTGGTGCTAGCTTTCTAACACAGAATTCTGTCAAGAAATAGCTCAAAAAAAAAGAAAGAAAGAACTCAAGGATTCCTGTCCAAACCATATGTAAAACAGAATCAATACAGCCCAAGAAAATAAAAAGCCTGTATTTGAGGTTTATCACTGAATGAGCTACCACAAAGCGACAGAAAGTAGTTGGATAAGGAGACGCTATCCTGGGTCACCAATTTCCCTTGTTCCTTTTGCCAAGGGAGAGGAAATACTAACATCAGAAACTTCTGGAATAGAACGATGTGACACACGAACACCAAAGAAGCTACTGCTGGGAGATGAACGGGTAATACTACATGATACTGCATGACACTATCAGCAAGACGAGACAGGGTAATGGATTCGTTGGCAAAACATTCAAATTCTTACCAACTTCTGGTCTAAGAAGTTCTTTTCTTCTTTCAGGTATTTGCTCCCTTAACAAAAAAGCCATTCTTTCACCCCCGTCCTCCCCCATCACTAATCTTGGCTGTTTCTAGCTATGATGTTGAACCCTCTCCCTTTCTCTGCCTCTTGCCTCACTCCTGTGCTATCTGTATCTTTATCTTGACGTTATCTGGGTGATGACTAGAAGAACGACTGGGTAGAACCAAGAGACAAGGCATTATTTCCTGAAGTTCTGGACTTAAACCACTACAATGATTTGGGGTGGTACAGACATGACAACCAATTACACTGAACTGCATCCTTAGTTGTGTTCTTTCAAATTCCAGGGCAACCCTTCTGATTATGCCAAAGTCAAAGCCTCATCTGGGTGCTGGTCTGACACCTCACACATGCTGAGGCCACTTCTGAAAAAAGAGAGAACCCCTCCAGCTCAAAACCTTAAGAAGAAGTAGTCAACAGTCTACAGTGAGTTTTGATCACGGGTCAGCAAATGACGGTCTGTGGGCAAACCTGGCCTGCGGCTGCTGATTTCTATAAAGCCCACGAGATAAGAAGAGATTTTATATTTCTGACGGGTTTGGGGGAAAAAATCAAAAGAAAAGTAATACTTCACGAAATGAAAATCAAATTTCCACATCCATAAATAAAGTTTGATTTGAACACAGCCATGCCCGCTCATTTATGTTTTGTTTCCTCCTGATGTGGCGTTACAATGGAGGTGAGTAGCTGCAAAAGGACCATAAAGGCCTGTGAAGCTGAAAATATTTACCACCTGGTCCCTTACCACAAAGTTTACCAACTCCTGTGTATACCATCATGCTGCCTTCAAAATATTTATTTTAGGTTACCATCGAGCTCCGGTAACCGATACTACTTTTTCTTTAAAGGGATAATGTAAAATCTCCTTTTTCAATAGACTGATTTGTATTCCAGCAAATGAAGGAACTTAAAGGGAAACAGAAGCTCATAAAGTATAGGTGGTATTCAGATCAAAACCAGGGAAACCATAAGCAAAGTCATGAAGAACGCCTGAGAAAGGCAAAGCAGTTTGAAAAATAAGAAACCAAGAAGATGGGTGCAGGAGGGAGGGGTTGGGATACAAAACTAAAGACTATGTAAATAAGACATCCAGACGTAGCGATCTGTCTTCTAAGGTCAGAGTGGAGTCTGAGCTGTGGACCCCTAGTGGACAGGAGGTCAGGCAGGCTACCCAAGAACATCAGGTTGGCCAGCCTCCCCATGGGGAGCAGCAGGGTCTTATTTTACATTCACAGGACCCTGACACACTGGCCAAGAATTCCTCGTCTGGCAATTGGTGAGAGAGTCAGTCCAAAACAACCAACGCTGGGTTAGTCAGGTAAAACAACAGCAAAAGGCCAAGCGGCTCAGCGTGAGTCTAGGCCAAATGCTTCAGAGCAAATATCACTTTGCACTGATAAAATACCCAGTGTGACCTAAGCAGGGCCCAATGGCCTTCTTCACTCTGATGGAAATGCTTCCAAGATGCACCAAGCATCAAAGACTTCCTGCATCTTAGAGTAAGTTCACATTACCATCCACACACTTTACACATTTCGGTGTTTGATATGCTCAGTGTTTATTCTTTAACAATGAATTTCCTCAACAGCTTGGCTATATTCTTTTTAGAAATTTCTTCCTGTAAAACAACCTTACATTATTGCATTTGCCTCTCATTACTCTTACTGAATATGCATCTCTTCTGTGGCCTTTCAACTACACATTTTCCCCCCAAGAGAGAAATGTTTTTTGGTGGTTCCACCAACAACAATTTCTGTTGTTGAGTCACAGACACTATCAGTGTTAAAATTCATCATCTTTTTCTTTCCATATGATTAATGTTTTTTAAACATGCTAGTAAAACGTAAAACTTACCATATCTGAAAGAAAGCACTTGAAATGCTGCATTTTAAATTGTGGAACTAAGACCAGTACAACTAGAGGGCATTTTTTTCCCCACATCTGCACAGTATCTCAACTGGTCATCACTTCTTTGGTGAATTACAACTCAATTTATCTGCTATTGACTTAGAAGGCTGAGGTTCCCAATTTCTTTTTTAACCACAATGAACTATTTTTATCAAGTTCTAAGCACTCCCACCTACACAGATACTAAGTTTCAGAAGATTCTACCAGCTAAAATTTATTTGTTAAGAATTAATTAATACAGAATACCTACCAAATTGCCAATCAGAGCTCACAGACTGAAATATTCATGGCCAAAAGCCAAAGACAGTTTGGTTAACCCCTTAGGTGCTATCTCATGCAAATTACTGAATTCACTTCAGGCCTTCTGAAACTTAATAAAACTGGTCAATGAGGTTTACATTTGAAGCTGTGGCCCCAGCATCCTTTCCTTCAAACCCCTCTCACACAGAACCAAGGGAAAGTTGAGGAGTCACAGGGTTCTGGGGAGGTTGACTCCACTTGGCTCTAGCGGTGGAAAAATATTACCTAGGATATGCTAATTAGTACATCCCATCTCCCTGGCCATCGGCAGGGTGGAATGTGCTGGAAACTTGTCCAATTAGAGCTTCAGGAATCTGTCCAAAAATCTTAAGAAAAGATTCCCCTTTCCTCTCTCCTGCTTGGCTTGTTCAAGTAAATCTACAGCCCAGCAGTTGCTAGGAACCATCTCACGACTGCACATAGGGGCGGTCTGAAGATAAGTCAGCTCCACTGTGGAAAGCAGAGCAAAGAGCCTGATCAAATCTCTCCTGTAGTTCACCCACTAAGGACTTGCCAGTGACACTGGTTAAGCTGCCCGAACTGGACTTTCTGTTGCTTACCGCCAAAACCCTCCTAACTTAAATACTGAAAAACTCCACGATGAGACGTCTCAGAGCCCTGGAACTCTAAGACCGCAGGCATTGGGGACCACTGCTCCAGTGATAGATTAAGAGGCGGTATCATAATGTGTAAGATAATCAGTAAGTGTGCATTTCGAGGGTGGTGGATATCTTTCAGAGTTAAAGTGAAAACTATGAAAGATAACGTCAGGAAGCTGCCTGACGTTCCTCATCTAATTATAAGATGGCCACGCTGGCCGACACTATTAGGGTGAGGCGACATGAGGAGAGCCGGCTCCAGGTGGCTCAGTAACTGCACATGCTTTCAGCTACTCTGCAGCGAAAGGCGCCACTTAACCATTTCATTACTATCCTTCGTTTCCGGGGGAGAAGGGAGAATTCATTATCACAGAAGACGTGTTTTAAGAATGGCAGACGAGCAGTAAATGTTACAAGGAAGATGAGATGACCAAAGGAACAAATAAAATGCTGTTAAATATCCCTATAAAGTAGGTGTTTGTAAGGCTGAGATTCTGGTTTTTTGCCCCTGTATTTAGAGACAGACTGCTGACCTTGTATAAGAAAATAATTATCAGTGAGAAGATGCTGGTATTTAGGGCCTGCACTTTGAAGGCCTCTATGCAACTCAAGGCATAACCTGTTTATTTGGCTTAGTAAAGGGCAGCAACTGAAAAGAATGGAGTTGGACGGGTCAGGCCAAAGTTGGAATAAAACCCTAATGTATCTCCCCATGCAAAGTAGTCTCAGTTTTTGCTACATGTGAAGGAGAGGGAGAGGGGAGAACAGGAAGTGGTGTCTACGCATGTGTACAGGTGAAAAGATGATCCTTTCATCACCAGTCAGCACAGCAGTCCTTTTTCTTTTTCTTTTCCTCTTGTCTAGGTTTTTAAAAAAATTATTATTAGAGTACAGTTGATTTACAATGTTGTGTTAGTTTCAGGTATACAGCAAAGTGAATTCGTTATACATACACATATATCTACTCTCTTTTAGATTCCTTTCCTATACAGGCCGTTACAGGATATTGAGTAGAGTTCCCTGTGCTATACAGTAGGTCCTTATTAGTTACCTATTTTATACACAGTAGTATGTATATGTCAATCCCTGTCTCCCAATTTATCCCCCAGCTTACCCCCTGTAACCATAAGTTTGTTGTTTACATCTGGAACTCTATTTCTGTTTTGTAGATAAGTTCATTTGTACCTTTGTTTTAGCTTCCACATATAAGCGATATCATAATTTGTCTTTCTCTGTCTGACTTACTTCACTCAGTATGACAGTGTTTAGGTCCATCCACGTGTCAGCAGTCCTTCTTGATACACTACTTGAAATGTGGAAGACAAGGTCCCCAGCTACCCAGCTTGGAAGGAGACGGTGAACAGAAAGAGAAAGCTAAATTGCTGTTTTTAAGAAATATGACCTGGTGACAGAAAGCAAAAAAAAAAAAAAAAAAAAAAAGAGAGAGAGGCGAGAAGAAAGACAGGAGAAAGAGAAGAAAGTACAAGTTTGGAGGTCGACACAGAAAGCTATCCAAGGACAGATTCAGGGGGGGCAAACATTATTTTAAGAACAAGCCTGTAGAAAATTTCATTCTAAGTTTCTCTGATGCAAACTTCTTAGAACTCCCTCAAGTTCAATGCCCTGTGTGAGCTGTGTTGGAAGGAAATTATGGAGAGTAACTACTTTCCAACCCTGAGAGGAGAAGAGCATACACAACAGCGAGAAGAGAGAATATCAAGAGTTCTTTAACCAAGATCAATCATGAAAATGAAGCTTCTAGAAATTCTCACTGGAAGTCCCATGGGGAATAAGACAAAGGCTCAAGCCAATTTTATTAGCATCTCAAAAGTCAGATGCCTTCTCAAACCATGATGACAAAGCCCTCAGCCACACGGCCAACTGGGGACCCCCAGGAGAAAGGTGGATGATATCCCAAGTGGCACTGGTGTGAAGACGGGCACAATTTTGTTAAATCTATTTTCTTAAAATGACTATCACTGTCTGTAAAGGGTTCGCATGAATTTCACGGTGTGTGGAATGGGTGGCACAAAAGCTTTTTAAGGTGTTCCAAACCATTCTAACCCTTTTTTTATTTTTATTTATTTGTTTTTTTTTTTTTGGCTGCACCGTGGAGCACGTGGGATCTTAGTTCCCTGACCAGGGATCGAACCCGCACCCCAGTGGAAGCGTGGAGTCCTAATCACTGGTCTGCCAGGGAAGTCCCCGAACCATTCTAACCCTTGAGACAAAGTCCCTGTAAGGAATCAAGAAGGAGAAGCTTAATTTTACTAACATGGGAGGGCAATTTTCATCAGGGTGACAGTTTAAAGAATCCTGAGAGGGAATCACTTAAGTGGCATCTTGAAAAGAAAAAAGGCCACTACCTCATTCTCCAATCAATAACACAAACAGACTTTAGCAATAACACAGTATTTCATTGGCTGTTGGGGAAAAGAAAGAAAGAAAGGAAAGAAAGAAAGAAAGAAAGACCTGAAAGTCTTCGCTGTGAAACTTGTTAGGAATTAAGAAGAGGTCTAAAGAAGGGAAGCAAAAAAAAAAAAAATTCTTGACCACCATCCTGCATTGGCCAAAGCAATGAAAGCCGTGAACTTCCCAAATGTACTTCAGCAGATGAATGGATTTTTCAAAGGAGAAAAATATCACCCCACATGAAAAGTTAACACATTTATTGACCACACTCTTAGCCCATATTTCACAACATAATGGTAATCTTGCTGAATTCTGTACAATCCTATTATAGATCACTTAGCATTTACCATAGCATTTAAAGCAGCCAGGCTTCTGGGCTGGAATGCACTGGGTGGGGGGGAGGGGCGGGGTATAAAATTCTATGTGTTGGTCTGAACCTTACACTATCTAGAAGTAAACTCTGTCTTCCCTCTGTGGCTCTCAGGTCGCAGCACTATGGAGCAGAATCGTCCCTTGTGGGTGGCTCACGGGAGAGATGGATACCTAGCCTACCCGGGGGTGGGAAAGGCTCCCAAGTATACATCTGTGTGCTTGAGGGAACAGCACATGCTCACGATACACATACAAATACACACAGTGACACATATGAATGTATATAGGAAGACATATATAAATATGTACATGAATATGTATACAAATATGAATATGTATAGGTATGTGTCTGAAGCATGGCCTACAAATCTGTCATCTTCAATGTGCAGAAAGGGTTTTCTTTATCTCATGAGGCTGATTTATTTCCTGGTCGCCTTCTCCAGCCACTCTTTCTTCTCCCCTCCCTCCCCCCTCACTAAACGTACCAGTCTGCCTCTCTGTACTCACTCCCTTGGCTTCAGGTGTCCATCTTCAGCCCAACTACCTTCCCAGCCTTATGTTCAATGTGTATTTCATCGTCTTCCAGTAAGATTCCACCTGAGATTGACACCTGCACCTAAAATGACATCCAAACCTCGGCCTGCCCTCTCTCATCTTCTGGGAATAAGAGTGGGGAACAGCCACCCGATTCTCCAATCGTCCATCTCTCTCACACCAAGTCCAGCCAATGAAACTTCAAAGGTGTTTTTACCCCTCTGTCTTCTCCTTCCCAATCTCTTCAACAGCCCTACTGAAGACTCTGACTGTGGCTCTTCAGAAACATCACCATTTCCTCCAATTGGGGCTCCTCACTATGTCTGTAAAATGATGACAGATGAACCATTCTGCAGCCCGGCTCTGACTGAGCGAGCGATTCCTGTGCTCACAGAAACCCTGGTCATGCCCACTGGCTGTGCCGTTAGCGTCTTCAAAAGGCTGGTCCTTGAGTCACAGAACCAGTTTGAACCCCTGGCTCCATCTCACGACTTTGTACCCGTGGTAAGATGGCTTAGCCTTTCCAAGACTCAATCTCATCTGTATATTAAACTGTGGATAATAATAGCGTCCCCTTCCTTGGATGCTTGTAAGAAGGAAAACATAAACTGTAAATCACTATGCTTGATGTCTTGCCTATAGCGAATGCTGTCTGCTATTATTAATACTAATTAACGTTACTGAATAAATTCCTTGCTTCTTAACCCAAATCTGAAGTCGTCTACGGTCATGTGTCAGCTACCTACCAACTCATATTCTCTCTTCTCCTTTACAAACTCTGTGTCTTGGCCAAAGGGAATTATTTGTTGGTCTCCTCAAGTACCAAGCTTTTTGGTCTTTGCTGTGTATCCACTGTTCCCAAGAGCCAGGACACCATCTCTCTTCCCCTAACCCAAATGACTAAAGTTCACATCTTCAGCAAGCTGTAGCTTAAATTCTCCAGGGGGGTAAAGAAATACCTCGTTTCTCTGAGCACTTTTTCCCTAAGTACAGCATTTGAATATGAACTTTTGTTTTCTCAGAATTGCCTATGGCAATTTTAAACGCCCATTGAGCTAAGAGGATGAAGGAGTCAAACGAGCTTCTCACGCACACTATGGGGCATCATGCATCTCGCATAACACTCAAGTCAAAAGCTGGCTTCATAACTTCATCACCATAAACTCCTCTCTCTACTGCTGGTTAGTAAACATACAACCTTTTCTTGGTTAATTTAATGCTGCTATAATTGGAATAATTAGTGATTTTATGTGTAAAATTTCTAAAATTATATTTCTTTTCTCCTCCCATTATAAGTAAGAATTTTAAATGCTTTAATAAGCCACCATAAGAACAAGTTTTAGCTGTCAGTGGAACCATTTCATAACTAAAGAACTTAACATTGTCTGTAATCTGTCTCTTTGAATTCACATGGTTTGTTCCACAGAAGTGTATAAACTTCTTCTGGTGGAGTATGAACAAATGTATACCAATTCTTAAACGTGACCTGTGTGCATCTGTGATTATTACACATTATAAGCTCAATAACCACACCCGTGTCGTCTTCAAATGGTATTTTTTAAGGACCCATATGTTCACGATGCATGACGAAAACAAAGCTGCTCTTCAATCCAGCTTCTATTTATTTCAGCGTCTAATGCTCGTAAGAGAATGGGTGGTTCTCTGTTATTGAAAAAGTTTGTAACTGTCAAAACAAGAAACTGACTTAGTTATAGTCAGAGACTTACAATGCCAGTACCAAACCAATGCCAGAGCATACAGTAAAAAGAAAAACACTGTCAATTTTTCCGCCTGAAAGTCTGTTTCTCTGCATTGCCTATATATCCAGCCAATTCAAAAGGGAGGAAAAGTAAAAATCCTTTGCTGTCATGTAGCCAATACAGCCAGTGGATTTCCTTTGCTAACTTTATTTTTTGAATGTCCTGTAGACTCATCGTAAATCATTTCCAATCTAATTCTCCTGCTTCCCAATTTTAACTGTCGGCCTTATTTAAAGAATTGCCTCTATATTTAACAGATTCCATATCCATTCTGAGAGCTAGTAAGCTAAAAAAGAGTGTGTTGTTCTAAAATGCATCTTTAGACTGCCTGACTTTTTAAGCAGCTTAAATGTTTTGCTGTTGATGAAGTGATGCACGTCGCAATTGTCTTCCCTAGTAGTGATCTGCGAACTACATATACAACTTTCCAGTAATAAAGAAGATCGCAGTTCAGTGCATGTTCGACGGCTCTCCCTTCTGGGTTTCAGATGAAGTGTTTTTAAAAATGTGTAGTCTCTAAGTCCATCCCGAACATGTAGCACTTCATCAACAACAAAAAACATAAGTGTTTAGCAGAACACAACTGCAAGTTTTCCTTTTTTTATTAAGATACATAACACTGCTACTTTTCTTTTTAACCAGTAGACTAGCATGCCTTTTTTAAAATTAAAAATTAAAGTTTCTCAGAGCACAAGGTAACAACTGACACTTAGATGCTTTGAAGGGTCCTCCAGGGAGAAAAGGGAAGGAGAAAAAAAAAAGTGGTGGCAGTTACAACAAATTAACAACATATAATAAAAATGCCATAAACACGCGGCATACATAATAAATCTAATCAAGTCTACAAAACGGGCAGATAAAAATGATTAACTGCCACTATCCTTGAAAAGAAAAGAAAAATTCTGTCCCCTGTTATTCATCACAGCTAACGTTCTGACCCTAAATCTAACATGTAGATTGAATGATCTTTATACTAACACACCACGCCAAGGAGAACGGCCTTCTCACTTCCTATTTTATTTTCTGAGAAATCAGGAAAACACACGTTAGGGGCGCTTTTTAAACAAAGGTGTGGCTTTTGGAGATGTTAATAAAGCTTCTCAGAGTCTTCACCTCTATCCATAGAAAGAGAAGTAACGATAAAACCACCAGTCTCTATGTTCTGATAGGACAAAAATACTACCTAACTGGAGGCAACATTCAGCCTTTTTTTTTTTCTTTTTACTGATTGACTTGCATTCGTTTCCTGATTCTGATACGTTACCAATTTAGCGAGGCCTCCAGCCAATGAGGAATATGCATGCTAAATCTGTAAGGTGTGGGTATAAATTTCTCCTAAAGGAAATATAGGAAAATCGACGCTTGCCTAAAAAAAGGTAGATTCTCTCCCGTAACAAAGACCTGGATAACTTCCTTGAGAGAGGCACAGGAGTTCCTGTTGACAAAAACTATCACCTTGACAGGCAACAGGTCTGAGTCTGCTTTGCTCTCACAGTTAAGATTCTCCAGACAAAACCACTGTGACAAGGAGGGTTACCTAAAGCAAGGATTAACACTGACATGTAAAAAAATAAAAAATAAAGTTTGGAAAAAAAAACAAAAAAAAAGCTGAAGAGGTTCAGATGAACAAACTCGACTTGTTCCTCAAAGGAAAAACAAAGAGCTTTCAGAAACAACTCCTCTGAGAGATGTAACAGAATATCAGTAAATTATAACAATTAAAAACCATTAAAGATAGAATAATTGAGAATACCTGTTTGGGTAACAATGACTTTTTTGAATTCCTTTTAACAGAGGGTCTATTTTTAATCACTCTTTTTCCAAAATCTTGCATAATTTAACAATAATTGCCGATTTTTAGTTTTGATACATCCACAGGAACGTAAAGTAAAAACCATAAATTATATACTAACTCCAGCTGTTAAATTTTGGCATTTTGTCTTTAAAAAAAAAAAAAAAAGTTCAAAAATCTGTTTCCTTCAACCAAGGAAATGTGGGAAAAGGCCATCCTGCCAGTGGAAACCTTCAGCAGCAGAAAGCTCACGCTGCGGTTTCTTGCCGAGGCAGCAAACTCCACTGAAAGAGAAGTTGCCGCCAACTCAAATACTGTTTGCTTTCACACCCAAGAACAAACTGTGTGCACGGCGAAGGCATCCGAAGGGCTGGGAGCAGCTGGAGAGGACTGAGGAAAGGTAACAGTGGTGTCAGAGCTACTGTAAACTGGTTCTCGCTTTTCTATCAGCAAGTTAGCATCCCAGAAAACAGCGTGGCCCGGCAGCCCAACGTCAGTACCTACTGTAATTCAAAACCTGCTTTTTCCAAGTCAACAAGCCAAGGGACTTTTCAGAAAGAGAAGGGAAAAAAAAAAAAAAATCACCCAGGCAAATGAAACACAGACTCCTTCGGTGTGATTCGAAGGGCTAGTGAAATGCCGGTTTAAATGGAGTACTGAGAAATTTCCCTATCTCAGTGCAACATGTAACCCGCTTTCTTTGTAAGCAGGAAATGCAAAGGAAGTGTTTACTACAGCCTCGTAAACCAAAGGCAGAAAGCTCTGCCAAAGCAAACGTCAATATTGCAAGGGTTCTGCTGCTCCAAAGACCCTCCAGGTTCCCTTTGTGCCCTGAAGGATGGGTGTCACTAAAGACGCGGCAGGGGGGAGTCGGTAATTCTATAGGAAGAGCAAACAGCCCAAGCCTCCAAAAAGCAAAAGGTTTATCCCATGATGACTTTCTCTTCTAGTTTCAAGTAAACAAAGGCCAACTTCTTGTTGGGATGGCTCTGTTTGAGCCCCAAAATAAAAATGGTCAAATAAGAAAAGTTGTTTCCCTCCTTTCCCCTTACAGCTTTGAAATAATACTTTAAACTGTTGCGCAGTTAGTTAAAATGGTCAAGTTCATGTGACACATATTTTACAATAAATTACCATGCAGCGCCATGGAGGTGGGAAGAAAAGTCCTCCATCTGAGACAAACAAGTTGTGAAATCCTGCCTCCCATGCTCACTTCCAGCATCAAACACAGTTCATCATTTTAAGAAAGAATCCTTTTCAAGGTGTACAATTATATTGTTTCCTCAAAAACCCCTACTTTATTTTACCTAAGTCCCTCCTTCCCCCAAATACTATGACTTAAAACAGCTCTCAAAAATGTCACGCGGGCTTCCCTGGTGGCGCAGTGGTTGAGAGTCCGCCTGCCGATGCAGGGGACACGGGTTCGTGCCCCGGTCCGGGAAGATCCCACATGCTGCGGAGCGGCTGGGCCCGTGAGCCATGGCCGCTGAGCCTGCGCGTCCGGAGCCTGTGCTCCGCAACGGGAGAGGCCACAACAGTGAGAGGCCCGCGTACCGGCAAAAAAAAAAAAAATGTCATGGGTCCAAAACATGTACATAAAGGAAATGGTGAATCTGTATGAATGGAAGAGCTACATATTCCCCACCTATAAAAATAAAGTTTACCCAGGGCAAAAATATCACATATTTCCAATTCCAGGTTGGACCTCATAAGGTTTCAATACTAAGAGTCAGCTTTATTGACTTCCTCCAGTTTAAAATTAGAAACCTTTCTCTTACTGTCTTAACCACCCATTGCCCTCACCACAAAAAGTTTGATGGTTTAGACACAGGTTGGAAAAAAAAAAAAATCCATCCAACTAAACAAAGACCGCCTTTCTTCCCAAATAAAAAGGAGTGTAAGAATTTGCCAACTGTTCCCCCAAGACACAATCCTACAGCAAATTCTCCTTGCCTCCAGGATGACTGATGTGATGGCGTTCCCTTCTTTCATCACTCCCTACCTTGTCTGGTCGCTGGTGAAAACCAGGAAGCCACAGACACACACTTCGGTCTTTTGCTTGTAGAGGCCTCAATTCTCCAATGCCAGCTTGCTGCCAATGTCCTTGTAGCCAATGGTAAACAGGCCACAGGGTTCAAGTTAACTGCAGAGCGTTACCGCGCTGAACATCTGGTCATGAATGAACGGATTGCCCACTAACTCTCAGCATTGGGCAGCTGATGAAAAATTCAACATTTTCCTTGTTGGCACAGTTGTTTTGGAGAATTCTCTAGAGCTTCCTGAATTATATTAAGAAAATTTCACTGCAGCAATCTATATCTGTGAGAACAGCTGGTGTTGAAAGGGATCTGCTGCTCTCTCCCTGTGCTGGGGGACCTCGTGTTGCATGAGGACACTTTTACTACATTTGTCCTTGAAAACTTAGCCTTCGCTCTGAGGTACTGGGTAGAACAAACGGCAGCTAAGGCAGCTCCCGGCTGCTGGATTCCACACAAACGAACCTCTTAATTCAGGGTGAAAAATCTATCACCCAGCTAAGAGGACACTGAGATCCAAAGAGTACATTATACAGACCTGTCTCAGAAAATACAGCCAAACGATCATCAACCCTATTGCTGAGCTCTGAAATCAGGACGGTCCCAACACCACTGCATATTTTCTGAAGATTTCCTGTATAAAATAATAGTCCTTTGCAAAATCCCACGAGACACAATGTATCCAAACATTAGTTTTTCATCACATGACTGATTTTAAACTTAGCAAAGCCTTTTATTAAACCTAAGGGTGACACAGCTAGAGCAGATCAAATGTAATACGTGACATTATGCTCAGCATGGGGAAAAAGTCACATTGACAGAGTGTCCATTGAAGCTTAAGAAAAGAAATTCTCTAAAAATATAACAGTGGCGTTTAAAGAAATTAACTTGTTAATGGATATATGTGATATATTATTATTCTTTTGGGTTGAAAAAAAAGGAAGTGGTAAACTTAAGTCAAGCTAAATTTAGGCTATTATCTATGCAGCATAAATTTCACTTCTGTGTGTAAATGCTAACTTGCATATTTCTCCATGGTAACTAAACTATGATTAAAACAACAGTGAAACCAGCCTTTAAAGCCACCTGTTTAACTAGGAACAACCTAATTTACAAAAATACTTAAACTTTGGAAATTTCATGGGCATCTATATCATGCTTTTCCCAGAAGAAAGCTCCATGAACATATCATTGCAATGTACTTGGCCTAGGTCACAATCATTCGTTTTTTAACTAGTGTAATTTTTTCATGTATTGTTCACTCTAACCTAAGTGGTATTTAGGATTATAAAGAATAAGACTCTAATAACTCTTTCCAAAAACGAAGTTATTTTACCACTTGGGAGGGATTGATTTACCTAGAAAGTATCTTCACATTTTACAAAAAGAACTAATGGAAAGAAGTGAGAAAATTCCACACTGAAATGACTATTTGAGATGGCAAGCCACATTCAAACTAATTTTTTTTTTTTTCACTGAGATAGCCTTGTAATTGACTACTGAAGAAATGGGCTATTTTATTGGTGAAATTAAAGAAGTAATTATAATATGTCCAAGAATAGTAAAAATGTAGGTATAAGCAATATTTTCTTATTTAATTATAAAACAAACGTAGATGTGAATGTGAATCATTTTGAAACCTTCGAATGAAATTTAGAATTTAAACCCTGAAAACCCCTTGAAGTCGAAACATAATCGTAATAGGTCAGGTTTGGTGTGAAATTCATGACTCATACTCGTGACACATATTCAGAAATGCTTCATACTAAAACTTTATTATAATCAAAAACTGATCCTCAGTTTTTCTGTCTCCTGGTCTTTACATGATGTAATGTCTAAGGCCACATTTCACACTGTTAAGTAATGATGACTGTATAAGACTTGTGATAAAGAAAAGACTCATAAAATGTCACAATTTATAATTTTACGTATACTTGCCTCTCTAGTATCATGTACATTTGCGCAGTGGATGCTAATTAGGTAACAATGGTGTTACTATAATGTCTATAAAACCTGCCTTTAAAACCAAATTCTGTTAAAAATAGTCTTTTCAAGCTGACATAGCCCATTTCCAGGGTCATATTTAAAATAATTAGCGCCATCGCTAGTAAATGTTCTAATAAAACTTGAAAGTGATTTCTAAGCAGAATGCAAAATTCTCTAAAACTTAACAATAAAGTCTCCCAGTAATCTGAGATAATCTTTCCAAGGAGTGTCTATGAAATCAAAGAAGATTTTAAAACTCAAATTTCCTGGGGCCATTTACATGGCTCCTGAGAACGAATCTTGGGGAATTGGACCGATGGAGTCTGTTATCCTATCTGATTCTTTGACATATACAAATGTCCTGCTGGGCAGAGCAAGAGATTCTGAGAAGGAGACAGAGACAAAAGCCAACTCCTTTATCAAATATGTCAACTACGTAGACCAAATTTCCACAAGAATTACCAGCTCCCAAGGAACAGCATGTAAACTGCTCATATCCGCAAGCCCAAATCCAAGGCGATCAGCAGTTATTTCTGGAGTGATGGGATTTTTGTTTTTTAAGAACTCTGGAGAGTCCCCTTTAAAGGCAAGTTCTTTAAAACTACAAGTTAACCCTTCTTTTTAAGCTTTCCCAGATTTCAAACTCAGTCCAGCCAAGAGACATGAAATCTAGGAGACAAAATTCCATAGATGGTGGGCATTTGTTCTAATATCCCAGGCCTTAAAATAGAAGGTCAAAAAGTTACCTACGAGTGTGAACCAGTACCTGGGAACCATTTAAGGAATAAGGAAACTACTGCTATATCTATCAAGAATGCACCTGTTAGGTTGCTCCGTATGTAATACAAAATCTTTTTAATGGATAGAAAAATGCATTTTTTATAATTAAGAAAATAAGGTATTTTTAGTAGGTAAGGTGATCAAATGAAGGGTTATCAATAATAATAGCTATCTAATATGATTTCGCATTTGTCAAGTAGTTGCCACAAGCCCTAAGTCATTAACTCGTTATACCAAGCTTGTGTCAAAGGCATCATCAGTCTTAACGGATGAAAAGACTCGTCAGGGAACCGAAACAGCTCATCCCAGCAGAGTTGAGACTTGTCTTGGGACTCTAATTTAGTGCTCCTTTCAGCGCTACGCCTCTTAATTAGAGAACTGAAGTGGATACATCCAGGTAAAATCCATTCCCCCCTCGGTGAACACTTGGAGACTGCTCCACTGACTGAATTATTCAGCTTGCGCCTGAACAGATTCCTGGTTCCCTTTTAGCTTGAAAATAATAGCCGGAGCACTAAAGCTCAGGGAGCACGTGACTGTCTTACCGAGTCCAGGATCAGGTCCCAAGTAATTCTCCTGCCCAACCAATTTCTCCTCTCCATCCTACACACCTCATTCCAGCCACATTGGTCTTCTTGCTCTTCCTCCAACCCACCAAGCTCATGGCACCTCAGGGTCTGAGCACTGGTTGTTCCTAAATCTAGAATGTGTATCTTCCAACCTTCTCCCGGCTACCTCCGTCCTGCCATTCAGACTTCAGCTCACATGTCGCCTCCTGTGATTAGCTTTTCCGGTCTACCTCCTCCAAAGTGGCCCGGAGGCACTCTTATTCTATCATCTCGTTTTCTAGCTCTACCCAGCACTTTTATCTGGTACCGTTCTATATTGTGTTTAATATCTGACCCAACTAAAATATCAGCCACACAACTGCAAGCTTCTTGATGGTGCTGTGAACAGCTATACACCCAGTCCTTAAACACCGTCTCACAGTCTTACAGATAATCTGTTTGATCCATGAATGGATCATATCCCACATCATTATCAGTCCCCAATAATGCAGCCCCTCTCCCTAAGACCACAAGTCCCTTTGACATGGCCAATGTTTTACAAATTTCCTGGATGAATGGGGGAGGGCGAGGTTACTTATGAATTACTTAGCTCTTCAAAATGTGTTCTAAATGCTCTGCAGAAAAGAGATTGGTTCCTTTAATTATATACTGAGTAAGAGACATCTTTGAACCACTGGGAAACAGAAATGGGTTACAAAATGCTGAGATTAGTTACAGAAATCCTTTTGTGTTTTTTTTTTTGTTTTGTTTTTGTTTGTATTTGCGGTATGCGGGCCTCTCACTGTTGTGGCCTCTCCCGTTGTGGAGCACAGGCTCAGCGGCCATGGCTCACAGGCCCAGCCGCTCCGTGGCATGTGGGATCTTCCCAGACCGGGGCACGATCCCGCGTCCCCTGCATCGGCAGGCAGACTCTCAACCACTGCGCCACCAGGGAAGCCCCTTTTGTGTTAATTAATCATTCGAATAAAGGAGGAAGCATAGAGGAGAGGGAGCAGCCTGGGCTTCAGTTAGGAAAAGGCAGTGAGCAGAGCTGAGTCAAGTCTTCCCTTGAACTCCAGTACCAGGATACCCAGAACCTTGATTGCTGGCATGTCACAGCATCAAAGCACGGTGAGAATCGTGCAACTTCAATGGAGCAACAACCACAAACAGCAGGAAGCTCACCAAGTGTCACGTGTAACCAGAAATGCGGTGCCCAATGATCCCACGAGTACCTAGCAGGGACGGAGTGCTGCCCCCGAGCCAGGCATCTGGGAAGCTTGTTCTACCCACCACCTCAATTAATCCTCACCTCAAGCCTAGGAGGTAGGCACACTACCATCAACCCCTTTTTGTAAATGAGGAAGCTGGGCCTGGAAAGTTTTGAGCCAGTACTTGAAGCCACAAGTCTGAGTCAAAGCCAAAGTTCTTATCCCATTTGCTTGTGTCCTGTGAGTTCAGGCTTCCCACCAAGCACTCAATGAAGCCTTTAGAAGCTGTATGGCCAGGTGAGATCAGGCTTGAGGCAACCTGCCTTCAGATAACACAAACGCTGGCAGGGTAAGGAAAGTCACATGTAACTACAACGAGAGGGAGAACACATACCCATGGGCAGGACCAGCTACTTAATTTGAAGGGCCCAGTGCAAAGGGAAAACATGCGGCCCCTTGTTCAAAATTATCAAGAATTTCAAGATGGCAGCAGCAGAGGACCAAAAGCGAGCGCCGGGCCCCTGAGCACAGCGCGAGGGGGGCGGGCGGCCCTGGAGGGAACCCCGGTTCTCCGTGTCTCGTTTCTTTAAAACGTTACTCCCTGCATTTCAGTTGTATTCATCTCTTTATAAAGTCCAATACTATGTGAGTCATAAAGGACATACATAATATTTTAAATGGAAGAGAGAGTGTCAAGGGGCGGAGGGAGAACGCAGGTGCATTTTTCTGACTGTTCTTTAAATTGTCCAAGGGTCAGGTATGAGCCATCAAGTGGCAGTCCCTGGAATTGCATGGTCCGTCCCAGGAGGCAAAACTCAATTTGGAAGGGAGCAGACTTAACTGGGTTCTAAGGCTCCAAACGTGAAGGGGATGGCAAGCGGGGCATCTAAACTGCTCCATTAATTATGTGGACACACGTTTGTAGTTTGGGAAAGTTTTAACTGCTTGGATTTGCTAGTGTTCTCCGAGTGATATCCTGAATTGTAGGCTATTGTCCATGTGGTTCTTTTGAGTCATTCTACAAATAACTTCCCGAATGTACATCACGTGCCAGGTCAAGTGACACGCCCAGGGACACAATACCGGCCTCTGCGGAACTGACAGGCCGGACACTGGCGAATAAATACACGTGGAATCATAAATTATGGTAAGAGCTATCAAGTCTGTGGAACCGTGAGAGAAAGGAAGAAGAGGGACTTGGGGTTTCCATTGACAGGAGGACGGGGCAGGTCACGGTGTTATGAACACCACACCAAAGCTCTCACTGGCCTCAGAGTTAACCTGAGAAACTTGAGGTCCTCAGCTTCAACTATATAAAGTGATTTTGCTATCCACCCTGGAAGAGAGTTCCCAGTGGAGCTCCAGGCTCCATACGATGCAGAACCGATCCTACAGTGTCACTCTCCATATAAGATTGTACAGGAAAGTGAAGGGTGGGGGAGGAAGGAGGGGGAAGGAAGGACAGGAAGAAAAGCGATCCGTACCTTCAGACCAGGGAATGGCTTTCAAATAGAACCATTTTCTTTTTTCCTCTTTCCTCTTTCCAAAAGCTCAAAAACGCTCTTCGGACCACTCACAGCTTCCATCACTCCAGGGTCTTAACATTATTTTAACAGAGCTTTGTGTGCGCAAATAATACTAAAACCAGAAATTGTGCCCCTTCCTTAGGAGCACCTCTCTAATCTAACTGTATATATGTGAAGTCTATGTGTACAATATATATGTCAACAGTGCTGAAGTAATATCTCGTCCCCACTTGCTGATTTCTTTGAATTCTCACATTAACCTCTCTCTCACTCTCTGTGTCTTTTTTAACAGTGCTGGGATTTTCCCTCTTTGAAACTTGACAGAAACGTAAGATATTTCAGTTCTCGCTATGAGGCACTAAGCGAACTGAAAATCTTGCCAGCCCTCCGAGTCTCATTAGTTTCCTTTAAACACCTACTTGGCGGGTGTAAGCTAATGTGAACCGTTCTCACCCTGTTTAAATTCCAACTTGAAACCTGTACACAACAATAAAACATGTGGCTCGTTTGTCATGCTTCCATGAGCAACGGTGTCACTCACACCCAGAACCACAGGCTGGGTGTGAGAGCGATTTCATTCCTATTTCCCATCACTCAATTGAGCCTTGTGTCGAAAAGCTTTTAACAACCACATCGGGCCTTTAATAAATCATTGCACTTTGTCTTCCTGCCAAAACTCCTCCTCTATCTAACTTACATCTCCGTGATAAGATCGGAAATCACGCATTATGGTGGTGACAAACAACCGTAATTATGTCATTAGTAGCCGTTTAGTCTACAAAGGTGCTCAGAGAGGAAAGGGAATGTACAAGAAGAAATACAGGATAATACATTGATCATAGCTGTAATCCGCTTTTCCTTCATGACTGTAAAAAGCTGGCGTAATTCTTGGGCACAGCAGGCAGCGACGGCAAACCACTTTATGAACTATGCAGCTATTTTATTCCCCTATCTACTTAAAAATAAAAAAGCATTTAATAGCTTGATCGAGACATGAAAGTTATTTGTGATGACTCGCTGATTATAATATTTATTTTTCCACTTTCGTAGAGTGACTTTTTGTGTTAGGAAAGAAACTTGAGTTATTTGGGTTGAGAAAATGTAGCAGACACACACGTACTGTGCATGCGTCTGTGTGTGTATACACGTTGGTATACACCTGTGGGCATATATTATGTACTGTACACAGTATACGTACACATATACTTCATATACGTAGGTATTGTGCGCGTGTACAAACACGTTATAGCTATGTATGTGTTGTACACATACACACCCTTGTATAGGAGTCAAGCAACTTCACAATGTGATACACTCTCTAAGGACCCCAAGTCACGAAGGAAAAAACGACCAAAGAGAGATTTAAGAAAATGTGGCATTTATTTTGATTCCCACCATTTTTCCCACTGTGCAGTGTAGGTGCAAGAAATCCCAGCAGGTTTTAAAATAAGTAACTATTTGGGTATTCCTAAGTTCTAAAACCCTGTGTGTTTCTCCAATGTCAATAAAAATCAGATGCCTGATTCTGCACAGACCAGAGCTCTACCATCCACCGAGGCTGAAGCACTAGTAGTAAGAGGGAGGGGAGAGAAAGGAGGTGGGTAAAACCTTCGACATCCGCAGCCTACCAAGACTGAACGCGATGAGATGAAAAGTCCCCTCCTACCGCTCCTCCACGCTTGAAATGCATCTACCTGAGATACGTAAGTCAAATGGATCAGAAGGCCACGTGGTCAGACTTTAGCAAGAGCAAAGTCATTTTATACAAAACCTCAGTCAGCCACTTCAACCTCTGCACTTCTTACAAACCTTCATTTCACTGTCAAATCTCTACGTGTGACAAGCTTTGAATCAAGTCATTTAGAAATTTCCCTGTTCGTTAATTCAACAACTACCTAGAAAATGTCTACTGTGTTCCACATCGATCTGTTAATCCACGGCTTGGGTCATAATAGTTGGGATTCTTTTATATGATAAGCTCTCGGTTTTCACCTTGCACTTGGCAGTGCATGTCTTCCTGGGAGGGTGGGAGGCTGAGGTTGTTTTTTAAAAAAAAACTTTTTGGCAGGCAAGTGAAATATGATGTTTATGTCTCTAATACGGGGGTAAATCTTGTGGATATCATCAGCTGGCTGATTCAACTCAGGACTGGCAGAAATGCAATGAAACTGTTTATTTCAAAATGGTAATAAACCATCTAAAACCCAGGTATTTAACTGGATTGGGTGTTTATAAAGTACAGTCTTTTCTGTTTTGTTAATTTACATATAATTATTGTTTCATGTTTACTTTCACCTGAAGACAAAACCTCGGGTTTTCAAAAGATACTCGGGAAGTAACGAAAGCTACATTTTTTCCTCAGAAGTTCTGTTAAGAAAAGAACAAACTCCCATACCCACGCTACACATTGTGTAAGATGTAGACACCCCCATTTTTCAACCTACTGGAGGAGGAATTAGAAAGTAACCACTGCAGGCAAAAACAGAGAGTAAAATTACAATAATAAACAGAGGATTTTAAGAGAACACATAAAGGGGAGGGAAGTCTAAAACCAAAGAGCCTTCAGCCAAATTTACCTACAAGCTATCGGCTTGATTTTCTCTTCATCAGTCTAAGGTCTAAGGATGTCTTTTAGTGCCAGAGTCCTCCCTACCGCTACTCAAAAACCTCTGACATTTAGAAGATTTTTTTTCCCTAAGAAAAGCTTATCTGGAACTCACATGCTTCTTTAGTTACATATGAAAGAAACGGCACTCACATCAACATTATCTTTATTTATCAACTCCCCTGCACACTGCCCCGTGGGTACTAGCAGTTCAAAAGTTCAAAAAGGTTTTTGAAAACAAACCAAGATAGAAAACAGGCACCAATGCCTATTTGGAACTTACATTCTCCTGACTTCTAGCATTCTCTAGATGATGGATCAAGAGGAATGATAAAAGATAGAGAGGGAAGCGGCTGCCAGGGGAGGGTATCAGCTGGCGTGGATGGCATTTCTCAAACTGCCTGAAAAATTCATCTTCTCCCCACAAGCTGTCAGGGCTCAGCACGGGACTGATCTACCTAACACACCTCAGGACAAGAAGGAGAGGCAGATAGCCTCCTTCACGCCAAAATTCTTCCTCCCTTTTATTCTTCTATTTTTCTTCTCTTTTATTGTATTTTTGTGTGCTGTTGCTTCGAACATTCCTCTCGGGGGTTCTGTTAGCCTCTTGAAAGTGATGGCTGGGAAAGCTTCAAAAATAAGCCTGTGATGGTTCAACCTTTGCTGGGCATCTTTAAGTATCACCGCTCTCTTGCCGGATTAATTGGTGGACACCTTACACCTTCCTTCTCTAAACCATGTTCCTACCTGTAACAGAAGACGAGGCTCTTGCTGGTCAATCAATCGAGTGGGCTATTTCTCTTCAAATGGATATCAATGGACACAATACAATGCAAATCATCTGTTATAAAAGATCAATACTAGGGACCTGAGCAGACCATTATAACCTCCCCTCGAGGGCACCAATACAGTCCAGCTGAAATGTGCAGTTCTTGTGAGGACAGGGCTATCCTCTTCCACTTCCTCACCAGACTAGAGTTTTTGAGGGAAGGAACGGCTCATTAACAACTTCCTCAGCTTGGGGTGATGGCAAGTTCTGAACTGGGGAGCACTACACCTTACTAAGTGCAACAAATTGTCCCAGTAACTCTACCTCTGGGTATTTACTAGAAAGAAACTCTCGCACACGCCAAAAATGTTTACGGCAGTAAAAATAAAGTTAGAAAAGTTCATCAGCATTGGAATGAAGAAGCACAATTCACTGTCAATTGACAGAACACCATGCAGACTTGCAGCAGGGTAAGCTAGATCTATACATATTATCACCGTATCTTTCTCAAAATCAAGGTAGAATAAGAAAGCATGGGCTTCCCTGGTGGCGCAGTGGTTGAGGGTCCGCCTGCCGATGCAGGGGACACGGGTTCGTGCCCCGGTCCGGGAGGATCCCACATGCCGCAGAGCGGCTGGGCCCGTGAGCCATGGCCGCTGAGCCTGCGCGTCCGGAGCCTGTGCTCCTCAACGGGAGAGGCCACAACGGTGAGAGGCCCGCGTACCAAAAAAAAAAAAAAAAAAAAAAAATCGAATAAGAAAGCATGAAGGAGTTAGGATACAATACATTTTGATGCTAAACGTATAAACTAAACACTCTCAAAAAACGCTAAGTTTTTTGAGTTAGAAGTACATATTATAAGTACATGTATAAGTTATAAGTACATGTATGAGAATGGAATGGAATGAGGCACCCCAAGCTCCTGATGGAATGTGCTTCCGAGGAATGGGAAGAGGAACAGTTAAAGAGGATCTTGCTACAGCTGAAATGTTTTATTCCTTTTAAATAGATCTACAAGCAAGCAGGACAAAATGTCAACGACTGTCTTTCAAGCTGGAGAGAATACAGGTGACTGCTCATCTTTGTGCTTTCCTCTGACGTTTACGTGTCCTGGGCTCCGCCTCCAGCCCCCTGTCGATTTAATTCTGAAAATGGTTTGAAAATCATTCAATCAGTTAGGGTGTCTTCTCACATACACTTGGCCGAGCATATTCTTCATCAGATAAGAGATTTTACAAGCAAAGCCAGATCAGTTTGTCGAAGAGAAAGTCTAGTTTGGGGGATTTGCTGGGAAGTTTTGTTTTGGTGGAAATGTCATAACCCAAAGTATCTGGAAATTGGGAATAAAGAAGTTGGACCTCTTCAAATTCACAAAACCCTAGCATATTCACATGTGGTTGACCATAAGCTGATCTTCTCAGGTCCAGTTGGGGTGAGGACAAAAAGCTTGCCTGGGGACTTCCCTGGTGGTTCCAGTGGTTAAGAATCCACCTTCCAATGCAGGGGACGCGGGCTCGATCCCTGATCGGGAACTAAGATCCCATATGCCACAGAGCAGCTAAGCCTGCGTGCTGCAACTAGTGAGCCCGTGCGCTGCAGCTACTGAGCCCGCACGCTCCGGAGCCCAAGTGCCACAACTAGAGAGCCTGCGTACCACAACTACTGAGCCCGTGCGCTCTGGAGCCCACACGCCACATCTAGAGAGAAGCCCACACACCGCAACAAAGAGCCCGTGCACTGCAGCAAAAGATCCTGCACGCTGCAACTAAGACCTGACGCAGCCCAATAAGTAAATAAATTTTTTTTTTTTTTTCTTTTAAAAAGCTCGCCTTGACCTCCAAACTGGAGACAGCTTTCAAAAGAAATACGTGGCTCCCCACCGAATGCTTGCGGGTCAGTGGCTGCTGAAAGGCGATGAAAGTAAGGGCCACACAAAAACAAAGGCACCGTTTCAAGGTCGGGACTGGGATTAGACAGGGGTTACTGACGTGATATACATATGCCCCACCTTTAAGACCCATGGAATGACAGAATTCCGAAGACAACCAAACTGCCTAACCCAAATGGATGTTCCGTGCAGGAAAAAGAGTTTAAGATGATCAAAGTCCATTTCACTATTTGCTTTCAATATTTTGACACCCATGACAAGAGACCTTGTTATTTTCCAAAACCAATGAGACTTAGAGCAATGGCCTACAGTTAATTAATTACCTCAAAGGAAGGGAACGATGAGGGCACCCCCATGTGTTGGGTGATTTCTTTTGGACACCGGACTTGGCTGTTGCTAATATTGTTACCTTGTTCCCCAAGAACCACAGGGTCAAAGCACAGGTTTTCTGAGTGACACCTGACCAGGTTTCTGAAACTGTTGTACAAAGACCTTTAAGTACAGAAAGGAAACGTAACTGTTGACTTTAAATATGCAGGCAAAACTCATGGTAAATAACAATAATTTGCTTGGAATATTGTTCCATGCAGCATTTCACAGAAATCCAGCATACAATTTGCGAGGAAGTGCAGGCAAATTAATTGTATACTTTCACCTTTTCTTCTCAACTCACGTACGAGAAGAATAACATTTTACCCCACGCAGAGAAGCCCCATACACCACATATGGTTTTCAAAAGGACCTAATCAATAGTATCAACTGAACCTGAGATTAGGTTAAATGGCAGACAGAGGCAAACAGCCTATAACTGTTAGGAAGCATCATTCCCATGGCTTTCAACGTCCTGTGCCTTGACGGCAGGCAACAGGGCAATACGGTTTATCGTGCGGAGACTGAACCCGGTGCAAAGTGCCACTCCCAGCCAGAGGGCTGACGCTGGAAATGAGTTTTGAAACACCTCTCAAGGCAAGAGCCTGCCGCCACCAGCTTCCAAGATCCTCCACTTCTGCCCAGCAAGCAAGCCTTACACAGAGGTCTGCCCAGGGGCCAGCAGACACAGCCCCCAACCCACAGTGAGACTCGGGTTCAAGACCAGGCCCCTGGGCTTCTTTCCTGTGCCACTGTGGAAGAGTCGCTTAACTTTTCTGATCCTCCGTGGAATGGATCTACTAATGGACGGGACCTCAGAGTGCAGCTCTGAACACAAGGCATGTAAGTCAACCAGGCGCTGTGCCTACTCTTAGCTCATAGGGGACCTAGTTCTGTGCACCTAAATCATCATCAGGCAGTCACACGAGCCATGCCATAGACGCATGGCCCTTCCACATGTCAGGATCCTACAACCTGACGGACAAGTTCCCAGCATCCCCATGTCACAGGTGGGGAATCTGAAACTAAGAGTAACTTGTTCACACACCCAGTGGGTCCGAGGCTGATGTTGAATAGGAAGCTAGGTTTATCTGAGACCACAGCGTATCCCCTAAACCAGCATTCCACCTTCCTGGTTGCACATCTGAGTCACTGGGAGAGCCTGCAAAACTCCCATGGCCAGGCCACCCTCCAGACCAATTAAACTGAATTTTCTGGGGTCCGGGACCCAGGCATCAGCATTTTTAAAGCTCTCCCGGTGATTCTAACATGCAGCCATGTTTGAGAACCACTGCTCCAGTCACAGTCCAACACCAGGCATATGGTCCTTCTTTGATGTGTTAGTTTCCTCTTGCTGCCGTAGCAAATTACCATAAACTTAGGGACTGAAAATATACACATTTATAGTCTTAACAGATCTGGAGGTCAGAAGTCCAAAACGGGTCTCACCAGGCTAAGATGAGGATGTTGACATTTGGGTCTCACCAGGCTAAGATGAGGATGTTGACAGGGCCGTGTCCCTCCTGGAGGCTCTAGGAAAAAATCTATTTCCTTGCTTGCTTTTTCCAGCTTCTAGAGGCTGCCCTCATTCCTTGGCATGTGGTTCCTTCCCTCATTTTCAAAGCCAGCAACACTGGGCAGGGCCTCCTCCCACAACCATCCCTTTGGTTCTCTCCCTTTAATCTCCCGCTTCTGATTTTAAGGGCCCTGTAATTACATAGGGTCCACTGTGATAATCCCGGATAATCTCCCCACGTTCAAGGTCAGGTGATTAGCAACCTTAATTCCATCTGCAAATCTAATTCCCCTTTGCCATATAATGTATTCCCGGGCGCGAGGGATCCGGACGCAGACATCTTCAGGGGGGGCATTATTCTGCCTACCACACATGACATTTCTGCCTCTGGGCCAGGATCATGGTTAAAGGGATACATTCTAAAGGTGACCTGATAGTGGGTCTCCGTCTATGAGCCTCCTGCTTGCTTAACAGTCTTACAGGGAATATTTTACTTGACCCTGCATCTTAGGTACCCGGTAGAGTGGATGGAGTACAAAAGGTGCTCAAGCGATGCTCGTGGAAGAAAAGAAAGGATCTTGCATTTCTCCCGCCAAAGCATTTTATATCAGATACGCTCTCAAGTTTAATAAGGAAAGAGATAACCAGAGTGGTTTCTAATTGGATATTCACATGAGAATTTTCTGCTTGATTCTAAATGCAGCAACTCCACTCTGCTCCTGTACTAGGAGCTACACGCCACCCATTCCTCCAGCACACAGAAGCCTGCATCTAATTTTACAAGAGCTTGGAAATAATATGCCCTCGAACTTGAATCTTCTTTGCCAGTGGCCACCACAGAAACAAATTGCTTTCAGAAGGGTGTTTTTCACTGGGTTTGTGTACTGGGTTGTTTTTCTGAGGGGGCGGGGAGAAATAAGGGGCACATTTTTTTTTTTTTAAATCATGCTTCTAATCCTTAAAATGACTAAAATAGTTTCATCCTTTCATAACCTGTCATCACGCATGTTTCTCTAAAATTAAACACATATGGCTCAAGCCAGAGTTACATTATGCACCATATTATGTAATTATCTTTTCAATTTATTACTCCTCAAAATAGAAAAAGATTAGCCTGTGTTTCTTAAGTCTGAGTAAACATATGGCCTGAAGATTGTAAATGACATCCTACCTTTAAAAGAAGTTCCAAGACTAAACAACACACAATATTCTGCCCACAAAGGCCATGTGTGATAACAGGGTTGTAAGATACAGAAGACACGTACGTGTGTGCGTGTGCGTGTGTGTGTGTACATATATATGTATCTATGTATATGGATACATCTTCTTGCTTTCTGGCCGTGTCTTTGATGTCGTGAAATATTCCTGCTGGCAGACTGTAAACAGCACAAGAATATCTGCATTTCAGCATTTCCTATTAGCGTCAGTGAACTTGGGTCCTGTTTAATCCGTAAGGAATAGGTCGCCAGTGATCTGGGTGTTCCTACAAGAATTATCTGTCTCCATACAATTCAGGGACTTTGTGCCCGCTTCCCTGGCAGCCTGTATACATCCATTCTCCATGTTACCCGGTGATTTAAGACCTCCTCTGAGACCCGCTGCTTGCTCACTGTCCTTTCCTTCCTGGTCAGGAAAGGCAGCACTCGAGCAGGCACGCTCACAGCTGCCAACGACCCCCTTACCGACAACCACCTTCAGCGTTATTCCGAGGCTCCCAGCAGTGTGCGGTGGAATTCTGACGCCGTCCCTATTTTCAAAACCTTTCTTGGGGGGAGGGGGTGGCAACTTGAAGACTTTCAATTTGCAACAGGCGGAAATTTTTGCATAGGGCTGCCAAGCAGAAAGGAAATATTTCGGAGACAATTCATACTCAAATCAGTTAAATTGTTTATTCCATGCTGAGGGATATCAGAAATGAAATGCTGTGAGTGGGTTTCGGAGGCCTTTATGCTCTCCTTAACTAGAAAGGATGGTTTAAAATTTTTTTTTTTAAAAAGTAATAATCTGGGGCTTCCCTGGTGGCGCAGTGGTTGAGAGTCCGCCTGCCGATGCAGGGGACGTGGGTTCGTGCCCCGGTCCGGGAAGATCCCACGTGCTGCGGAGTGGCTGGGCCCGTGAGCCATGGCCACTGAGCCTGTGCTCCGCAACGGGAGAGGCCACAACAGTGAGAGGCCCGCGTACCAAAAAAAAAAAAAAAAAAAAAAAAAAGTAATAATCTGGCAAGTTGAAAACTAGCGAATCAGGCTTTCACAAAGCCGTTGCCATACGTGCACTCACAAGGGTTTTAAATATACACTTTGCTACGAATGTCCAGCAAGAAACTGGATTTCAGAAGAAGTTTCCTGGAGAAAATACAATTTCCAGTGGATTGATACTGACAACTGGTAATGGTGTTGCAAAGTCAATGTGAAGAATTTAGCATGTGAAGACATTTTACTGACTACTGTGAAACCTTTTAGGTGAGAGATAAAAACAGTTCAAGGATATTTTACTCTGTCGTGATGGAACAGTTACCCATTTTCAAATCGTACAGGCAATCCTTTTTACTTGCTCTAATGGGTAACCAGAGACAGGGAGACCAGATTCTCATCCTCTCCTAACCACGGCACGGTAGAACATATAGAAACTTGGTTTCCAGTATCTAGGGTAAGACTATAGCCCACTAAAAATAAATCACACAGTTGGCTACAAAAGGATGTATCTTAGAGGCAGAATCACTGAACAAATCTTTTAGGCTACATTCCATGTTGACTGAATCTTTGGAACCAGAAGTGCCACTTTTAAATTATCTGGCAACTTCTCATTTAATACAGATTGACATTGATATTCCCCAGAGAAACGGATGACAGTCCAATCGAGAAGAAATATGTAAGTGCAGATTAATATAAATGGTAGGCTTTTTTTTTAATGACTAGGCCCTCACCAAGGGCCTTTGCACTTGCTGTTCTCCTCCTGAAATGCTCTTCTCCCCAGATTTCCGTATGGCCCCCTCGGGTCTCACTGTCCTTTTCTTTCTCAATGTAAAAACTGTACATCTCTCACTCACACTCCCCATTTCCTGACCCAGATTTACTTTCTCTATATCACTTACCACCATGAAACACATCATACACTTATTCTGCTTCTGTCTTCTCTACTAGGAGGAAAGCACCCTAAGACCAGGGAATGGTTCTGTCCACTGCTGTATATCCAATGTGTGAAACAGGACCTGGAATGTAGCTGACACTGAAATATTTACTGAGGGAAAAAAGGAACAAGCGAATGAATGAACGTACCAATACAACAGCCTTTACGTCACCTTCAGCAGGCACTAGGCCAAGAAGCACGCTAACCCATCTACAGTAGTGCAATTATACTTAGGCTCACCGATCATTTCAATGGAGAGGGGCCGGGGTCTGAGTTAATTCCCTTAAAAGAAAGGGATCTCAGGCTATCCCGAAATGAACAATAAGAAAAATGAAAACAAAGACCTTGAAAAAGCAATACAATCCAGTGGTTAGGTGCTTTAACTCTGGGGTCAGAATGCCTGGGTTCAAGTCTCACTTTCTCTAGAAAACAACTGTGTGGCACCAGAAAGGATCCTCACCTCTCTAAGCCTCGGCTCCCATGGCTGTAACACGTGGTCAGTAACAGGCCTTCACCACTCAGAGTTTTAGGGGGGATACAATTAGGGACTTAAAATAAGCACCACGTCAGGCACATAATAAGGCTCACTAATTATACCCATAAGTGATTCTCCTTTTCAAAAACGCAAATAATTAGGAGGTTAGAAAGATCTGGAGATACCGTTGATCTTCTGATACTTCATTTTCTACAAATGTTTAAAAAACAGGAAAAGTTTGTTTCGCTCTCTGAGATATTTATAGCGCTTATAAATTTTAGGGTGGATTATTACTTTTACGTCTCAAAATTTTTTTCGATTCCAAGAAATTACAGTGTGCTTCCTCTTGTAGCTTCTATTTTTTCCTGATGTTATTTTACTCAGAAGAGGTGCCGCCTTCTTTATTCAACCAAAGATGCATCCGGGTGGTTGTGTACCCAAAAATTACTTTGTGTGCTTTTAAAACTGCCCACACACCTAATCATGTTTTGCATATACTCCCGAAGGAATTATCAAACAAATGCCCAACGCTGCTATAACACATTTTAAAACATTTCCCTAAATGTAGACTTTTGTGCTTCTTCAGTCTTGGAGGAATGCATCACGGAAAACTCAGGACTTCAACTAGAAAATGCTTTGTTCCCTGACACCTTACCTTTCCAAAGCTGAACTACACATCTTATTTTTGTCCTCTGCATAAAAAAGCAATAAATGTATTTTTCCCAGGATGAACATCTTTGATACGATTTTTCCCAAGGGCTGGCATCTGTGTATTTTCTCACCTACTGCTGACGCTCAAAGTCAGCTGGAGGTATACTGATCCTTACCACGTGCGGCTTCATATATGTAACAGGGAGGTCAAGCAGCCTTTTACTCCAAGAGAGGCAGGGTTATGAGGGCTTGTTTTAGAGGCTCCATGGTTGGATGTGTATGAAGACATAATAGAATTGATATCCTATTGGACGGGTACCACATGATGTAAAATAATTTTTTTAATTCACAGAATTTAAGAATAGGTGCTTACAGGCTTCCCTGGTGGCGCAGTGGTTGAGAGTCCGCCTGCCGACGCAGGGGACACGGGTTCATGCCCCGGTCTGGGAAGATCCCACATGCCACGGAGCGGCTGGGGCTGTGAGCCACGGCTGCTGAGCCTGCGCGTCCGGAGCCTGTGCTCCGCAACGGGAGAGGCCACAACAGTGAGAGGCCCGCGTACCGGCAAAAAAAAAAAAAAAGAATAGGTGCTTACATCTTAACACAATACAATGTACGAGATTTCTACAAATTTGCAACCCCTGCCCCATTTATTTATATTTTATGAATCTGCTCCAGGTCCCGCTCCAGAGGAGACATACCTGTCCTGGAATTACAGGAGAGGTTGAATGACCTTTTTACCATATTTTCTGACCACTTGATGCTGGTGGGTGGCAGGCAAAGCCTCTTAAAGAGAATGGCCCCCAAAGAAGGAGAATCAATTAGGGTCTCCTCCAAAATGGCTGAGCAAACGAGCACTAGCTTATAAGTGAAGGGAACCTCAGTTCCAATACTGCCTCCGCCACTCACAGCCGTGATCCTGGGCCAGTCATTCCATCTCATTCGATTTCTCGTGGATCGTCTAAGGGAGGGGGGAACAGGGGTCGAAATATCCAGCTCACTGATTGAGAGGTGGGATAACATTCATCAGAATGCCCAACACTGTGACTGGTATGTAAAGCCCAAATTCTCAAAACTGACCATGAATACTCTTATTCCTAGAGAGAGTAGAAGTGCTTCAATATAGAGCAGTCAGCCTCTTGCCCTGATGGCATCCGTCTCCTCCTACCATCTTTGAAACGACCTGTGTTGTCTGGACTAATGGTTCTCTTTTTTTTTTTTGAGGTACGTGGGCCTCTCCCGTTGTGGAGCACAGGCTCCGACGCGCAGGCTCAGCGGCCATGGCTCACGGGCCCAGCCGCTCCGCGGCATGCGGGATCCTCCCGGACCGGGGCACAAACCCGTGTCCCCTGCATCGGCAGGCGGACTCTCAACCACTGCGCCACCAGGGAAGCCCTGGACTAATGGTTCTTTTTTCCTGTTTGGCAATCAATTCAAAACCCTTGGGAACAGGAGAAGGGCAGGCAGTGCAGCTTGCAGGATGTGGAGCTATCTAGACTTGGTCCTTGCACCTGGGGACCCTTGGGCATGTTATTTAATATCTCAAAGTCTCAAAGGCCTTGCCTGAAACTCTACAAGGGCTCAAAATAACCATCTCCCAAACTACCTTCTGCAATAAGATCGTAAGACGCACACAGTGGGGTGAAGGTTTACTGGGCTGGAGTGCCTGTCGTACTTCCCATCCCGGTCACAGGGACCCCAACGCTTTGTCTGTTGTGTTCTCAATGCAATGACCTCGTTAAGCAGGTAAAAACAACACGGTGCTCCAGTCAAAGTGAGCCTAGACCAAGGACTGAAAGATAAGGCAAAAGGCAACCACAGATGGGGCACAAGAGAGCCCAGCTACCCTGGGAAGTGAACGCTAACCAAGAGGGATGCGTCATTCTGAATACTTCAAAATGATGCAACTGAATCGTCTCTCTGAGTAAAGAAGAGAAAGAAAGGACCCAGGAAGAAAAGATGGGTCTCACACAGGGGTTGTGATCCCAAGCAAGACTGGGTTCCCTTCTTCTTGTGAACACCCCACCTCTCCTCCACCTTCAGCCTGGGTACCTGGGCACCATGACAACCAACCCACAGCACACGTAAATTTTAAAAAAGAAGGACAAGGGAGAATAAACACATTTGGGTTAAATATGTTTGACTAATTAAAAATGTTGCCTTGCTTAATATAGGCAAACTGACTGGAGAATTAATGTGCCACCTGGCCACACACTTAGTAAGAGTAAAAACACAAAGTAGAAATTTCAATAGGTGCTTTATCTCCTGATGGACAGGAAAGGCTGCCCAAATTCATACCCAGGGCTCCTTTCCTTTGAAAACACAGGGAGATGGAGAGAGGGGGAAAGAGGTCAACTAGCTATTCAGCTAATTAAGACACACCCCACCACACACACCCTAAATATCCAGCCAATAAGGAACTGGCTAAATAAATGACAATACATCCATGTGACACAATGCTGGGCTGCCACCAAAATGTTAAGACATACATCTATATTAATGGTATGGCAAGATGTCCACTCTTTATATACTGCTTGTACTGCTTTACTACTTGGTTAATTTCTGTCTTCTCAGCCCTCACTGGATTTACCCCCCCACCAACATTTTTTTATGAAAATATGCAACCATTCAGAAAAGTTGAGACGGACTATTCATTGACCACTCATATACCCAACTCCTAGATGCTACGTGTTAACAATTTCCTCTACTTGGTTGACCATGTATCTCTATCCATCTATTGTATTTTAGATATCAGAATAAGTTTCATGATATATTCTAAAGGGAAAAGACAAACTACCACAGCACATGTACAACATGATCTCATTTTTGAAAATATATATGGGTGTGTGCACTCAACACGCCTAGAAAAAACAATGGAAGGAAATACCACAAAGTGTTATTGGTAACAATTCTGCTATCTTTTTTTCCCTCATTACTTACATGCATTTATTTTCTTTTTCTCTCTTTTTTTTTCTTATTTTCTTTTTCTTGAGCAACAGGCATTTATTCCTTGTGAAATAAATAGATATGTAATTAAGGTAAGGAAACAAGGATGAGAAGAGGACAGACAGCTAGGAGGGATGCAAGGCAGAAAGGAACTACTCAAAGCCATCACTATATCCCTCCCTACACAGTGGCAGCTCTGTGAGAAGCTACGTGCCTAACCCATCTGTGGAAATGTTGACCAAGAAGGGCAAAGGAAGTCAACAGAGAAGGAACCCAAATGCCATTCCTGCTGGCCATCCAAGTCATTTAACAGTCAGACTAACTACTTTTCAGATAGAGTTCCAGAACAAATTCCAATCTCCTCCCTGAGACTATCTGTGGGAAGTGATGGGAATTTCCTGATCCCAGGCTCACATGGGCACCTGCTATCATAAACAACCCACCACATCAGGTTTCCAACACAGAAGTAAAACACACCTCCATTTTTGGCCTCCACACCCAGCTTGCGGACCTTCTTATCAGAAGGCACTTGGTCAGCAACCGCCTGGGTCCTGGATCCCAGCTCTGGAAAGCCAAGAACATCGCAGACGCAGACGGACTGCCCAGCTCAGCAGCACCTCCTACACCCCACACATCACTTTATGTCACCCCTCAGTCCTACGTCTTTCCACCAATGCATCTGTCTGTCAATTTGAGGAATCACGGGATAAGATTTAAGGCCTTATTCCCAATGACTGAAAGGGGGGGACAGATGAGGGGGCATTTCCTCTACCCCAACGATGATTCTGACAGCAGCTTTTGGAGGGAGGCTTCTAGACACACTCCAGCCCTCTGATGCAGGTCAAAAGGGGAGGGCACGAGAAGACCCCGCAGAGCAAAAGGAGAACCTGGAGGCCTGGGTCTCAAAGGTACCCCTTTGTAGCCCTGACTGTAAAGGCTGGATGTCCTTACGACAACGCCGTGAGTAAGGAATAACAGGACAGTCACAGAGTGCACAACATAAAAAAATGATACTTGAAATCAGCCGTTCGCATTTTTAAACGCTAATGGATCAGCAAAGTCTAATGGTGCTGTGCTTTAGTTTTCGAATCCTACATCTGGCTTCATGTTAATCATCCATCGCCATGTTTTCATTCAGAATGCTCTATTCTCCCTGCACTTTCTCACTGTTCTTGTTATTGTTCATTAAAAAAAAAAAAAAAAAGAATTAAAAGGTGCCCCCAAAATATACTATGTTCACACCCTATGAGAAATCTAAGTATGTGAAAATACAGCATTAAGTTCTCATTCACATCTTAAGGTCATCTGTACCAGGACCTTCTCCTCCCACCCCCAATACATAAAGAAACACATGTATTCCAAAGATTAGCATTCCTTGCCATGGAAGTAGGTTTGTAATCAAGCAATAAGTATACTATACCCCACCCCTTGGACATTCGTAAGGCACACATGTATTTCAGAGGCTCCGAGAAAGAAACCAAGCGTGGCTCAAACTAGTTTCTCTAGAGAATCTTTTATTTCCTCATAGATCACTTATTTAAAATCTCAAGCAGGGCTTCTCTGGTGGCGCAGTGGTTGAGAAACTGCCTGCCAATGCAGGGACACGGGTTCGGGCCCTGGTCTGGGAAGGTCCCACATGCCGCGGAGCAACTAGGCCCGTGAGCCACAACTACTGAGCCTGCGCATCTGGAGCCTGTGCTCCGCAACGAGAGGCCGCGACAGTGAGAGGCCCGCACACTGCGATGAAGAGTGGCCCCCGCTCGCCGCAACTAGAGAAAGCCCTCGCACAGAAACGAAGACCCAACACGCCAAAAATAAATAAATAAAAAAATAAAAATTTAAAGATCTCATGCAAAATCATGGGGAAAAGAGGATCTCAGTGATTTTTAAAAAGGTGAATTTCCTTAAGTAGAATAATACTTTTTCAATCTATAAATTGTGAATATAATTTTAAGTCTTATTGATAACAAAGAATGTTCCAAGGCTCCATGAAACTTTATAAGATGTAGACACAGAAACAGGTTTTTGAAACTGTGTCTTTGATATGAGAGCCAATATTTACACAAATAAAACCTACAATGTCAGAGCCAGAAGGGAACTTAGCTGTCATGTAATTCAAGTCATTTTACAGATAAGGACACTGAGGCTGAGGAATATTACGTGGCTTATGCATGGTTGTGGGCCATAAACGGTTCCTTAACACCAAGGGAAGAGAGGGAGAGAAGGGAGGAGGGGCAGGCATTATTAGGAAGAGCAAAAATAAGCAGAATAAAACTCAAATATTAGTTTTTCTTTTTTCCCCCATTATGGGCTTTAGTATCTAACGTTTGGGTCTTTGACTATAAAATAATCATGACTACAAACTGCGCCTAACCCCACGAAACACATAATCACCCCCCATTCCCAATAAAGAACCTCAGCCCTATAACATAAAGGCAACTTTAGAAAACTGATACAGCAAACCACTTAAAGAGAGTAACCACTCAGTTTATAAGTAAACCATTTGGTTTGGTTTTAAAATAGGACTTGGAAAGAGCTCAAAATAATCAAAAGTTGAGACTATAGCATGTTTGAAAACAGAAACAACAGACCAACTACTATAGCCGTTTGCCCAAGGAGTATTTACAAAGTATCTGTTTTGTGCTGGGCATTGTGTTTAGAGACCAGAATACAACAGTACACAGAAAGTTACATTCTTTCCTGTGGGAGCTGGTGACAAGATGCCCATTAATCACTACAGAAACAAAGATACATGTAAACTACATTGGGATGAATGCCACACAAGCAAGTTAAATGGGGCCAGGAGATAGTTTAAGAGGGGCTTTGGCAAAGGCAGAGAGATCAAAGAAGGGTTCCCTGAGGAGGTTACTATTGAGCTGACAACTGATGGACAGGGAAGAAGAGAGGGAGGCATATGATAGGCAGAAGGAACAAAATGCAAAGGCCCGGTGGCACCAAGGATCACAGTAAAGCATAAGTAGAGTGGCTGCAGCAGGAAAAGGGGAGGCGGGGGGAGCACAGAATAAGAAGAGACAGAAATGACACTAGAAAGGCTGGACAGATTTCGTGACAGAATTTTGTCTTCATCATAAGGATAGTAGTGGGAGGCCAACGAAGGGGGTCTCAGTTTGGTAAACAGGTGAGCAGGACAGAATCATAACTGCATTTTGAAAAGATCACTCAGGCTGCCCAACGGAGGTCAGACTGAAGTGGTGCCAGTGAGTCTATGACAAAAACTGGCCAACCTTATTCACTGGATTTCCAATATATGCAGAAATTAGAACAAGTTCTTAAACATGCCCAAAGCGGGCTTCCCTGGTGGCACAGTGGTTAAGAGTCCGCCTGCCCATGCAGGGGACACGGGTTCGTGACCCGGGCCGGGAAGATCCCACATGCCGCGGAGCGGCTGAGCCCGTGAGCCATGGTCGCTGAGCCTGTGCATCCAGAGCCTGTGTTCCGCAGTGGGAGAGGCCACAACAGTAAGAGGCCCGCGTACCGGGGGCGGCGGGGGGGGAAATGCCCAAAGCAATTCTTCAAAGACATGTAAGATAACAGGTGGAGCTGAAGTTGGGAGGAAGTGCGTTCTGAAAGCAAATGGTCCAGATACACAGCATCCTCAGGGCTGGTCCAGGGGTCCATGGGATGCAAATAAACACTGTGAGCCCCAACCCTGCCCACCACGGAATTTACAGATGGTTTATCCCGGCATCTGTCTCACGCTGGCTGTGTTCCATCATTATTGATTTTAGACTTCCACTTATCTCCGTATCTGATCTCACTGGACTGAGACCCAGCACCAAAACCAAAACCATAAAGCACTGCAAACTGTCCTCCTAAAAACGAACACTGTGCTTCTGGACTGTCCCCTTTAGCTGATGCCAAGGATGGCAGAGGGAAATCTTGAACCATCCACACGAGATCAGCATACTTACCTTTCTAAAAACCACATGGAACCCCTCGTGACTTTTTTTTTTTTCATGTGGGAGGCAACATCAAAGTATTACATTTCCAGCGCTTCGGAGACAAAAATTGATTAAATTTTACATGGAGCTAAATTCCTTTTCATCCAAGGGACAGGAAACAGTTAACGTGTCACTTCATTTTCCTCTGCAGATCTACAAATGGGGACAGGCGTCTTAGCTGGCCCTGTACTAGCACAAGTTTGGACAGAGCCGAGGTTGTTGGGTTTAATTTGGCCAAATAAAGGAACCCTCAACTCAACGAGCATTTGGTCGGCACAGTCGATTCACTTCGTATTACAGATCGAGGACACCAGCAGTACTGTTTAGAAAAACTGGCAATGCTGTTTAGACAAACAGCCTCGAGAAGACAGACTGGATAGGAAATGTGGTCTGTTGCACTGTTATCCTAGTTTTTTTTTTTTTTTTTTTTTCCTTCTTCCTTCCCTCATGAGTGCTTTTCGTGTAATTTTTACTCACGAAGTTGCCAGTGTTAATTTCTACAGGCCAAATTTGGCTCACATATTCCCTGCCAACTCCACAGTCAAATTCTGTGTGCTTGTGGGGTATGTCTCTGTGTGTGTGTGTGTGTGTTTCCACTGAACTGCACCTAAAGCCAGAGAGATTTCTGTGACCAGAGACTCAAGGAGAATGCAGGCAGCATCACACTTGGGTATCTCTAATGACAAAATCTGTCTCTATTAGCAAAAACAATCAAACTCTCCGAGCTGGCACAAGGCTCATCTCAGCGAGATGCATGGATCCCCACAGAATCTTTACAAGGATGTGACAGAGCATCCATAGAAAGGCAATTTGCATATTCTCCAGCACAGGGAAGTGAAACACAGCAAAGCAAAGGCTAAGCAGCATGTTTCCTGAATTTTCCCTCTTGGCATCTGTAACTTAAAGGCACCATTCATTTTAGAGAGCTGGGTTCAAATGACAGGGACAGAAAACAGCAGTTTGTTTCTATCTTCTGTTTCATATAACATACAAATTCAATGCTGCTTCTTTTCTGTTATTATTTTGAAGTAATAAAAGCGTTCAATTCTCTCCTCCACTCAAAAGAGCTGATAGAGGGCTTCCCTGGTGGCATGGTGGTTGAGAGTCCGCCTGCCGATGCAGGGGACACGGGTTCGTGCCCCGGTCCGGGAGGATCCCACACGCCGCGGAGCGGCTGGGCCCGTGAGCCATGGCCGCTGGGCCTGCGCTTCCGGAGCCTGTGCTCCGCAACGGGAGAGGCCACAGCAGTGAGAGGCCCACGTGCCGCAAAAAAAAAAAAAAAAAAAAAAAAAAAAAGAGAGAGCTAATAGAAAAAGAAATTATTAACTGTCAGAACCACAACATTTTATCATACCCACCTTGGATCCCAAAATCCACAGGCAGCATATACACTCTTAAGCAGAAGATTAATTTGCGGTAACCACAATCTTAATATTTTATTCCAGGTATCCACTCGAGGCCAATATCACAGTGAAGAATCAAGACAGCATCTACTAAATCAGATACATATACATATATATATATATATGTGTGTGTGTGTGTGTGTGTGTCTAAAAGGTTACTGGAAGAACTGAAGAATCAGAAGTCAGTGATACATCAGGGGAAAGGAAAAACCATATCCCAAATTACAGCTTCTACCCTTGTGGCAGAACTGTGAAGAAAAAACTCTAAAGTGGATGTTTACAGACATTGTAGGTCCTGGGTGAGACCGGGATGATCTCACTCAAGGTTGTACCTAACACCTGCTATCAAAAGGTAAGAGAGAGGGCTTCCCTGGTGGCGCAGTGGTTGAGAGTCCGCCTGCCAATGCGGAGGACTCGGGATCGTGCCCCGGCCCGGGAAGATCCCACATGCTGCGGAGCGGCTGGGCCCGTGAGCCATGGCCGCTGAGCCTGAGCGTACGGAGCCTGTGCTCTGCAAGGGGTGAGGCCACAGCAGTGAGAGGCTCGCGTACCGCAAAAAAAAAAAAAAAAAAAAAAAAAAAGGTAAGAGAGAAACTGGCTTTCCATCGACACTGTTTGTCCCAGGCAGCAGCGTTCTCGGGGCAATGACCTTTACAGACTGGTCCCTTGACTCGCCACATCATTTGCAAACTGATTTGGAGGTTACTGGTCTAACTCCGTGCTTCCCAAAGTGTGCTATGAGTGCCCTGGGTGGTACGTGGGGTGGCTTTACGTGGCCAGTGGAGATACAACACGCCTGCGCTCACACTCACACGTGCACACACACGCACGCACACACACAGACACACATGCACACATTTAATAGCCAGGTATTTATTTTTACGTTTTTCTTTCCTTTAGGGTTCACCATCATTCTGGCTGTCCGAAAGTGGAGAAATTCTGAAATGTCCTTTTATGAAAGGACATTTATGAAATGAATTTTATGAAATTCATTAACTAATGAATAAATAAATTATTTAAAAAGCAATTGAAAGGAAAAATGTTAAGTACATTATATTCCAAATATTTATAGATAGGGCAAAACTGAGGGTGTGGAGTTTGATGTGTAGCTGCATAAAGAGGTGACATGGAAGGTGACAAGCTACGTTAGAGCAAACAGGAGGAAAGCCGAGGCGTGCTGTCTAATTCCATCAAGACGCCACATAGCACTTCCCTGCTCAGAGCTTCGGTGTTCTTGTCTGTGTAGTAGATTAAACATGTGGATCCCGAACGTTTCTATCATGATACGCCCTAAAAATGCTTTAAAAATATACGCACACATATAGACATAGTGACGTACACACATATGTCGCTACAGGTACGTATGTCTCTACAGGTCACAAAAAAATTTTACACATGAACAGACAGAGACATACACACACCTACACAAAGACACATACATACATACGGCTGGCCCCTCAACAGCTCGGGGGTTTGTCCGCGTATAACTTACCGTCAGCCCTCACTGTCAGAGGTTCCTCCACATCCGCAGACTCAATCAACCTTAGATCGTGTGGTACTAGGGTATTTACTCTTGAGAAAAACCCACGGAAGAGCAGACCTGCACAGTTCAAACCCACGCTGCTCAAGGGTCAAGTGTATATACATACACCGTACCTAGCTACACATATACGTGTATGTAAAACCAGACCCTACCCAAGGTGGTAGCTACGCAGGCAAGCAGACAGTGCCCCACAAAGACAGCAGCAGGTAAAGTCGCTTTCCGTGTCTGACACTGTGCATCTAGTTTCCACCTCCTGCCCCAACTGCTGCCCCCAGCCCACCAAGTAAAACCACAGGACTAAGACGGGCTTTCTACTCCCCTCGAGCTCTACAACGTCAATGTTCCACAAAGCCTCACCCTCGGATGGACCCTGGAGATGAGCCTAGAAATGCCCATGTCACAAGGGATACTACACATCTTCAAGGGACAGACACACCAAGGGATAATATGTCACCATCACTCCCAAAGTCAGGTGTTTCCCAAAGGAGACCACTGAGCAACACGTTCTTTGGGGGAAATCACATAAGGGTAATAAGCAAAGGAAGAACAAAACTGCGGGGGAAAGTGAATGAACATATAATCTTCCTCAATCGTGACGTCAGGGTAAAAAAAAAAAAAAAGAAACTAATCAGAGGTGAATTTAACTAGGCAATGACAACCTCTACCCTCAGGTAAATTTATGCCCTGTTCATAATTTCAGAAAAAAGAATAAAGCTACACATGGTTTCAATATTTTCTCTGTGCCAGGGCAATCTAGTTATCTTTTTATTCAATAAGGCAACCAAAATTGCATGCGTTTCCTAAATAATCTTGAATTTATACAACTTGACATTTTTTTCAAAGACACGTAAATTGTCTGAGGGCCATCTCCCCAATGCATGGCAATAAACTGCAGTCCATCCTATTTTAGGAAAACCGCAATATGAAAACATGGGTCACCGGCCAGACTCAGGACAGAGGCACCTGCACAATGAATGGTTCACCCTAGAAACAAGGAAGCCGCTGGTCTCAGGACCTCTTGCCCAGAGAAAGGCTGGCTTGATTCTTCTTTCATCCAAGTGGCATGATGTCACCAAGCTACTTACCCAAAGCCCTCTCTCAGAAAGGCAGACTTACTCTTAAAACCATCCCCACCTACCACAGTTCTCTTCAACAAAACCAAAGCCCTGCTCACCTGCCTATGATTAGCATCCTAGCTGCCCCCGCACTGCTGATGGAACACCTCCATCTGAGCATGTCAGGACCACAGGTCTTAATCTGATCCCCTCTTGAAGTGGCCTCGGTTCTCTACTTCATCATTTCATGAGCTGCTTCCTCTTGAGATTTTCAAACCGCCCAGTCCAAGCTCTTAAGGCAGCCTGCAGTCACTGAGCAATCTGGGTCCTGAGCATCTTCTCCTTTGAGACATTTCGACATTTTAATGGTGTGATGTGGAACAGGAAACATTAACTCACTGCTAGCTTCAGTCACACTTCACAGCTTTCTTACACAAGTCAAGGACAACACATAAAGGAAGTCAGAAATCGAGGGGACTGACGACGTAGATGCTTCGGAAGAAAGGAGCACGTAATAGCATCAGCGTAAACGTGAACTTCTCAACCTAGGACCATCCCCCCTCACAATATTTTTGAGTCTTATTAGGAAAAATACATACAATTTTAAATGTTCAAGTGCTTCTCAAACCTGAATGTAGGTATGAATTACCTGGTGATCTTGCTGAAAACAGGCTGTTTCAGTAAGTGGCGTGCGGGGACCCAAGATTCTGAATTTGTAACAAGCACCCAGGGGATGCTTATGCTGCTGGCCCAGGGACCACGCTTGTGAGTAGTGAGGGCATAGGGTCCCTGCCCCTCATCTCCACCTGTCTTCTCACCCTCCCAGTAAGGTCAGGAGAGCCCACAGCTGAAAACAGGTTTCCACTGGACCCAGGCTGAAAACCTGTTTCAAATGAACCTGAAGTGTGGAAAAATAATCAATACGAAAAGCAGAAAGAAAAACCGTCCAAGTCGCAACAAGTCTTTCCAATGAGATGTGGAAGGAGCTAACGGATACGGCTGTGAAGTTATCACACTTGCGGGAGGGAGCTAGTGGCCAGACTTAACCGTAAAAGACAGAAAGGTAATCACCCTCTCCCTTGGCCGTGTTGAGTCCTGAAATTGCTTCATCTCACTTTCAGTAGAAGTTACCTTCAGATTATGGGTTGACACACACACACACACCCCTTCCCATCACAGGTAGAAAAAGCAAACCAGAACTCCAATAAAAGTCTTGGTGTCTAAGCTAACAAGCCATGATTTCCTCAGAGGAAAAGAAACCTTGATCGAGAACAAGGCGAGTACCATCTGAGGCTCAACAGCCCGCCCGCCCCAGAATCTGAAGCCTTCGATGGCCCACAGACGTAAGAGAGCCGCGCCTCCGATCAAGCACGTGTACGACACCTACAAGCCTTCGGAGGCAGTTTCACATCTTCAAAGTGCCTTCTGAGGGTGAATTTATAAATCCACACAAACCCTATGAGTTCTTCCTCCCCCGGGTGTGATTAAGCCCATTTTACAGACGAGCAAGCAGAGAGACACAAAGAGTTTTGACAAGTCCAGGCAGGCAACCAACTCATCGTCGAGGAAGAGGCTCCTGGTTCCCTCCCCCAAGGCCAACCATCCCCTCGGAACATCCTGGTCACAGGCCTGGAGGTGACGTCCTTTGGCACAGACAGAGACCCACCTTGGAATTCCGCCAAGGGAAAAAACCATTAATCCCGGAGGTGTGCCCTTTGCCTCCCCTCACAAACTGCTCCACTTTATCGGGCATCCAGGGGTTTTCGCAAGCTTCTGCTAACGCAAGGATCATCTCCTGCTGGCTGGTGTGCTCGGACACGTTTCAAAAATGGGCACAAAGAAGACGGGAACCAGCGCTGGAGGGGTAGCTGCCCACGGGGCCAGCCCAGGGGCATCCCGGCCTGGCCTGGGTGTATTTCACAGTCATTTCCTATGTGCCTGAGCCCTCTGCCCTCACAGAATCCTGCTGGAACCTGGCAGGGAAGTACTATCAGGCTCCCCCTCCCCCCTATTCTACACGGGGTCTAACTGAGCCTGGGATGTCTTCGGCTACATTCAGGTGGCTTACCCTGGGTCACAGGATTTTCTGTGTGGCCCTAAATATACGCACAAGTCTATAGAGACATACCAGCAGAAACAGATTTTCACGTCTGTGCCAGAACAAGCACCGTTTTCAATGAGCAACGACGAACTGGGTTGAAAGATGCTTTAATAACTGTCTGACTAAGGGTAGCAAAGAAGGGACAATGACCTTGGAAACCAGGCACACAGGAGCGCCACCACCGCTGCTGTCTAACGGGAGATCCTAAACTTCCCTCTTGGGCTTTCGGATCATAATAAGGAAAATGTCCGTCTCTTGTAAGCTCTGGTTGTGTCTCAGGTACTGAGTGGGGCACATTCCTAATCTGATTCACAGTCCTCACCATAACCTTGTTACGTGACCGACTGGGGAAAGGAGCTGAAACAAGCCCCTTGACCAGTGCCCACGGCAGGTAGAACGGGATTCAAGGTCCGGTTCTCTAGACTCTGAGTTCACGGTATTTCCACCATTCATTCCAGGTGTGCTGGGGGCTTAACTAATAGCAGTGAGGCCCTCCAAGCCTAAGAATCAAAAATGGCTGCTAAATCCCAAAGATATCTTAACTGGAGTCTGAAATTAGAAAGTTTTCCAAATCTCACACAGCCTTTGCCTTCAAAAAACCAAGGTCCGGGCTTCCCTGGTGGCGCGGTTGGTTGAGAGTCCACCTGCCGATGCGGGGGACGCGGGTTCGTGTCCCGGTCCGGGAGGATCCCACGTGCCGCGGAGCGGCTGGGCCCGTGAGCCATGGCCGCTGAGCCTGCGCGTCCAGAGCCTGTGCTCCGCAACGGGAGAGGCCACAACAGTGAGAGGGCCGCGTACCGCAAAAACCACACAAACCAAAAACAAGGTCCAACTAGAGAAACAAAACAGTCCTAGCCTGGGAGCGGGATGAAGGGACAAGTCACACGGAAGAGGACATGAGTGATTGAAAAGAAAAGGGAAAGTTTTTCCAGGCAGAGGGAAATGCATATGGCAGCTGCTCTACTCCAAGTGTTTACTGAGGGGGAAGAAAAATTAAAAAAGCACTATTTTGAATTGTTATTAATATACCGGGCATACACCAACTCGGAAATGTCAGATAATAAACTACAAAGTGTCCTCCCTTTACTGTCCTCATTACAGACTGTGCTCTGCAAACTGTGTTCCAAGGGGCCCCTGTGGTGTGGAAGGTGGGGAGCACACACCAGCTGCCCTCAGCTGGAAGTCACTCTGCTTCCCGGTACCTAATTGTCTTCTCAGCTCCTTGCCGAGTCCCTGGCAAAATAAGTGCTTAATAAGTATCTGTTGAATGAAAAAAAGCAAGAAGAAGGAGCTCTGAACTCACGCCCCTAGTCAACCATTAGAACTCAACCTGTGTTTATTTTAAACGGGGGTGAGGGGGTCCCGAGGAAGGTTTCACTTGGGCAGGGCAGCCAAACCACTTTAAAAAACGAACCAGAAAAAGACATGAGATTTATGAATATCTCTAGGTTTGGCCTCATTTCTTGCTCTACCATGACATTCATCCAACACAAAGGGGCCACTAAACTGGGCTGATTCAAACTCTTAACAAATTTCCAGGCTCACAACCACATTCACCCATCCACGTACTGCTGAACCACATCAATCAACAGCGTGGCCTGTTCAAGACCAGAGCCTGGAGGCCAGCTGGTTTGACCAACACGCTGGCTCACCCGAGTTTCTGGCCAGAACTGGAAAAACCCGAGCAGAAACTCCAAGTTCAATGCATGAGCCTCAGATCATGCCAGATCTCTGATCCCCAGGGAAGTCGAAAGAGGATACTAACACCAACTCCTCTTGAGCTGGAAAACAAGGCATTCTTTGGAAATGCAGGCAGGTAAGTCTGAGGATTGAAAAGACACCACAAAGTCCGGAAGGGTCAGCAAACGATCAGGAGAGGGAGGCAATAAAATAAGCTCCACTACTGGCTAAAGGTAAGCTAATTTCTGAGTTATATTTGCAACGTCAATAAATAATTCATCAAATAACCTGTAACTTCTCATTAGATGGAAGTGTCTCCTTTGGAAGGTAACAGGAAGAAAAATGGGAATGTCGGGTGTGCAGTCATTAACCTCAAGGAATTCAAAGGACACTCATTCAATGAATTCAATACGAGCCCACATGGAGAAGTGCTTTAAGGGAAGACCAAAGTGGTAGATGCTTGGGAGAGGTAGGCATGAATCTAGCTGAGCTGACTAAAGATGGCACCTGGCAAGAGGAGGAACACAGTGGACACATGAAAGGAAAATGAAAACTTCAACAGACGAAGGATCGGAATCTTTCGGTTCGTTGAAGACTTATGCTCACCCTACTCAGGGCCTTTGCACATGCTGTCCTATCTGCCAAGAAGGTTCTTTCCCAGCTCTGTGTACGGTGGTCCCCCTCTCATCTCCCAAACCTTCACTTAAATATTGCCTTCTTGGAAAATCCTTCTCTGAACACACAAACTAAACTAGCCTCCCTTCTTCCACTGTCTCTTAAAACATCAGATGTATTTTTTCATATAATCACCTTATTTCACTCATACGTGGTTTATTTATTATCGGACTCTCCCCTTAAAAGACCATAGAGGCAGGAACCACAGCTGTGTGCATCATCTCCATATACCTAATATGTAGCCAGGGCCTGGCACAAAGACAGAACTCAATCCAAGGTTGCAGAATATATGAACTAATAAATAAAGAAGGGAGAAAAAGCATTTCACACAGAGTGAAAGCAGCGACACACTGGCAGGAAGCTGTCACCGATGCTGGAAGGGTGCTAGGTAGAGGGCCTGGCTAGAGTGGAGGGTGCACAAAGGAGATTAAGGAGAACCAGAAACCATGGTGCGGAGGGAGTTCGCAGGGAGATCACAGGAAGGCCTGGGATGCCAGGCCAAGGAGACTGGGCTCTGTTGTCAGCTAAGGGGGCTACTGTAGGTTCTGAACAAACATATGCGATACCACTCAGGCTGTTCCAGTAAGAACATACAGAGGCAGGGCTGTCAGCCACAGGCTGCCACAATGATATGGACCAAGCACACCAAAGCCCTGAAGAGGAGGACAAACCCAACAAAGAGAATGGAGGAAAAGGACGATATAGAAACGACGCAAGCCACAGACCTTAGCGACTAAGGGAACATGAGGAGCGAGGGCCAGAAGAACCATCCTAGGTTTCAGGCATGACTGGAAGTTGGTGATGGAATTAAAAGACATCGGAAAGGCAGGAGGGTGAAAAGGTACAGGAGAAGAGATGACAAATTCTATTCTAGAAATGCCTGCTCGGAGATCTGGGATTTGGGGTGGAGTGGGACAGGGGGGGATCTTTGTGAAGATATCTTCCAGCAACCTGAAAATGAGTGCCGGGAGGCTAAGAGAAAAGATGAGCTCAAGATAGGGATATTCTGGAGTCTTCCACCTTGAGGTGACGAGCGGAACCACCAGCGGGGAGGAGAAGGACTAGAGGGTTCATTACGCCCGAGAAAAGTCCCCCCTTCAGGCACCAGTACCACGGCTTTTCATCAAGCTGAGAGATACCACGTGATGGAAGAATAGCTTCTTTCTTCCGGCAGGAGCCTGAGACTGTCCCATCTGCATTCAAAGTCCTCATATCCTCCAGAAGATGAACACAGCAGCAAAAGATCAAGCAATCCCACCCAACAGGACTTCAGCAACCAGGGAAATCTCGTGAAACAATCCAGAAAATTGTTAGGTGCCCCCAGCCCTCCTCTGAGTGAGACACTCCGTAATTCCTTTTTGGTTTTAAAAATGCCCTTGCTCCAATTGTTTCCAGCTCTAACCAATGAATGGAAGAGTGCAGACACGAATGCCAGTGCAAAATATGGCCGCAGTAAAAGTTTACAGACCTAATTTTCAATTGTTTTGGCAAAACAGCTTGGTCCACCCCTTCAGGTCTGGAAAGCAATCAGCTTATTAGCAGAGAACGGGCTATTGTAGCTTAACGAGTCTTGTTCAGAAGCCTGCTTTATGGTTTCCATCTCATGAGAAGTTCCTATTGAAAGCACATTGTTCTGAAGGGGCTCCTGTGTGAACTGGCTTTCACACCCAAGGTCTGACAACAGCCCTTCGAGAGGCAGAGCCATAAAACAATACCTGGGCACATTACAAGATGCAAAGGAAAATCAGACACTTGAAATTCCTGCAAAGAGATGTGGCCCGGACACACGTGCGCACAAAAGAAACTCGGAGGGGTGTGTTGGAGAAAGGGTTAAGTGCACACTTCACCTTGAACTGTGACTGCTCTGTGAGCTCCAGCTAAACCTGGACTCATGGGGGAGCTGCTGGTGGAATAGGGGCTTTCCTGGCCCTGAGGTGCAGCTCAGCTCATCCATTCTACTGTGCACTTACAGAATCAATAAAACGTCCCCTTTGAAACTCCCTGGACTAGTGCCGACTCGCAGGCAGTAGTAGGCTGACATTTTTTGCTATTTCCGTGATTACAGCCAGCAAACCTGAGGAGGAGACGTGGAAACTACAGCCTGGGCCGAGCGGGAAGGTGGATGCGGGGTCCGGCTGTTCACAGGCTGTCCCTGCGCATCATGCGGTCGGTCCGTGGATGCCCGGCAAGCTCCCCCGTGGCGGGAGCCGCCAGACCCAGGAGATGTCATTTCTAAGGGGACATCAAGGAGAAACTATAGCGGAGTCTGAATTGTATCTGCCTTCACTGCTTTGGGCTGGGTGGAGGGGGAGCAGCAAGGAACCATTTGTTTTAAGGAAAAAAGGCATTCTTGGACAGGCTCACCTGAAAAACACTTCTTTTTTTCTGGGCTGCTCTGAGCATTTCAGGAATCAAAGGCTTGTGCCAAGGCAGGCAGCCAGGCGGAACTCAGCACTTGTGTGTGTGGCTCGTGAGAACTCGGGGGTGGGGGGTGGGAGGAGGGGGGACTGAAATGTCCCTGTCCATCTGTTGATGTCTGGGCGGCAGAAAATATTGAAACAGAAATAGAAAGTTAGAAAAAAAAAAAAAAGGCTTCGGAGCAAAACCTGAAAGAGTATTGTATTTCGAAAGGAAATGTTCGACTGATTGTATAAAAATGGAAAAACAGAATTAACATGTTCCATAATGATTCGTCTGTGTTAACTAAATATTGAGCTGAAATTTGGTGAAACCCTCAAAATAAGACTTTTCAAGGAAGTCGGTGTCTTGGAGAAGCGTCCTCATCTCAAGATAGCTACGTGGCTCCGCGGTGCCCTCCTCTGACCCACCTGGCTGCTGGCTTCTCACTCACTTTATTAAAGAAAAGTACAAAACGCTGTGTAGTTTATTCCTCATTCCGCACCCCCAAGACAAGCCCATTACCAGTATTCCTCAATACATACTTGCATACTCCGTGAAAAACAAAATTCAAAATCTTTCCACGCTATAAAAACTGGCAACTTGGAGAAATGAAGATTCCTCTTTCTTCTCCATCCAGACTCACATAGGAAGTGACACGGGAGGTTGGTCAAATTGCCCTCTTGCTTTGCTGACCACAATCTCGACAGAGAAAGACCACCCTGGGGACGAGGCGATTCAAGTTTCTGACTGGCTCCCTCCTGACCATACCCCAAAATAGCCAGCATCAAACCACGGAGAGCCTGACTCGAGGACAGTGCAGCGTGAGCAATTTCGGCACGGCCAACTCAACCCGACAGTCCTTACTTAGAAAATAGAGACCACAGCCGTGTACACACAGTAAAAAGAGCAGGCACAAATCTGGCACACTCTCGCAAGCCGAGTGAATAATAGTACAAAAATATCAGAAAAAAAAAAAAGAGAGAGAGAGAGAGAGAGAAAGGTTATAAAATTTTATAACAGATGACAAATTGGTAGCTTTTCTCTGCTTTCCTGGAATGGATTCAGTAACAGATTTGAATCTTGGGCTTTGATGCTTGTCTGTGATATGCAGGGATCCCAAGTTCAAGGGAAAAACAAAAAAAAACAAAAAAACCCAGGAGCAGTTATCGGCACAGTACTTCACTTATAGCAGAATCTATCCTTTGCCATCTACCCTAGAAATTATTTGGTTCCGTATTTAATGCACTTTTATTTAAAACAACATTACCTTTGTAATTTTTTATCTCAGGGTAGTCTATCCTTGAAGCTCTCAGGCTTATGTCTAAAAGATGACTCTACCTGCTCAGATTCCAAGGAAATAGAAAACACTGCATTCTGCCACTTTGGAAGAGAGGCTCAGAGCTCAGCCTTATGGTGTCTGTCTGTCACCCACGCTCCCTGGGCTTCGGGGGAGGTAGCCACATGTTTCTGGGGTGAGAACGTCCACAGGGCAATGCCTCGCAGGTCACTGGCCCAGCTGCCTTTGAAGCAACAAAGCAGCCACAACCACCAGGGAACAGCGACCTGTGCCAAAGGGCGCCTCCTATGCACGTGAAGCACCTCCCCCAGCACTTTCATCTCATTTCAACCAAACACTGTGGCGGAGCGTGCAGGGAGGTGAGCCCTAGGGGGGCACCCAGGAGTCACATCCCTTGCATGCAAGTAGCTCTGGTTATCTAGGGAGGAAGACGGACACGTAAAGGAGCCGTGTAAAGACAACATGGACAGGAAGAAAGCAGCAGCCTCGGGTCATGCCAGTGGGAGCAAAAAGCTCAGATGGCTTCTCTGGTTAATGAGTAGGAAATCAGGGGACGTTTCAAGAAAAAGAAAGGCCTTGAAGAATAAGAAACAGCGTGCTCACATATGCTTGCCCAGGAAGTACCTGTGTGGTTAATATTCTTGGTGACGTGGGTGTCACCCCGGTAGAGTACAGCTTGCTAATAAGAGCTGACACGATTCAGTGCTCACACCCCTCTAGGCACTGGGCTAAGCCATGGGAAGCCCACGCACTCCACCCTGGCAATGACTTTCCCGTTTTGCAGATGGAAAAACTGAGGTTCAGAGAAATAAGGTTAACTTGCCAGGGTCACCAAGCTAGTAAGCGGTGAACTTGGGATGCAAACCCTGGTCCATCTGGCCCCAGATGCCCTTACTCTGTAGTTTGGATGGTTATTTCAACCCAACACATTTTCCAAAGGTACATGCAAAAGTTCATAGCAACTTAACAGCTCCTTACTTCAAAGTCCTCATTTCACAGCTAACAACCACACCCGACAAGGAACGAAGATCGACTTTTCCATGAAGCCACCCTAGGACCTTGAGTCAAAATTCAGAACCCAAACCTCCTGACCTTTTCCTGACAAGATTTTTCTTTCCATGTGTTTATTCTGACTTCCGCGTGTGTGTGACGTGCGAAATCAAAGCCATCAAGGGGGAAAAGTAAGACTAAGTTTGAACCCCATCATTCTGTAATTCCTGCTCCCTCGTCGGCATGTGGATAGCAGCCCCTGAGCCACCTGAGAAGCTTAGAGGCCCTTCAGCAGAGTCTCAGGGTCCCCTAAGGTTGCTACTCTTAGAAAACCTATTGGAGGGCCAACCCATGTGTCAGAGGGACACCTCAGAAGGGCTGGCACTTGTACCCGTCTTCAAGGAACTTGAGACCCCGTGGGGCAGCAGGGATAAGCACAGCGTCAGCCCCTTAGGAGCTCAGTGTGCACAGCCCACCGCAGCAGCGGCCCAGCCCAGCCCAGCCCAGCCCTGCACGTGCCCCCGCGGCTTTCCTGCCATCTGGCTAGTTGATTTTTCCGTCTCCTCCCAAGCTCGGCCCAGAGCATTTTCCCCTTCCCCGTCCCTGCCTCGCCACCCTGAGCCAGGCTTTGACCTTGCACCCCTCCCTGTATTCAGAGTACAATTGGTGCACCCCTCCCGGGCCCTGGCCCAGTGACCCTCATTCTTCTCTCCCTGTGGAAGCTTCCTTTTCCTGTCCCTCCCTGTCTAATAATCTGCTCCTATCCCACTGGGTCCCCCTGGGCTGCCGCTCCACCTAACAGGGCCAGGACTGAGCTGGCTCTGGTATCTCAGCTTCTGGCTTTGGATGGTTTGCGCCTGGCACACTGGGTGCCTACAGCACAGAGCGACTCATCACAGCCTCAGCCCCTTCCTCAAGCAGCAGCCCCTTCCCTCCCCGCCCCCCCCAAAAAAAACCCGGAAATCTCAGCATTTACATTCATTTTCAGGCTGAAGTGTGGAGCTCCTAAGTCTAGCCTTCAAAGCAATTCAACACTCAACTCTGACAGGAAATGTGAACATGTAAAAAAAAAAATCTTCTTCTCTGAAAACACGATTTGGCTGAGGAGCTATTCTTTGCACTGTTTCCAAGGATGAACCAAAGTCTGAGCTTTAAGATGAATAAAACACTGGGTTTGAATGATTCCAATGGTCAGAACGCCCTGATCATCTTCTACCTGCACCGGTGTTTTTGATGCTTAGGTATTTAAAAACAAAAAAAAAACAAACACTGGTGAGATGAGGGACGTGCTTCATCCTGAATCCCCTACCCTCTGACAAACACCGAACAAATCAGGGATGGGGGTATATCTCCATGTAAGAATTCACCCATCAAATAGCGAAAGTCAAGTCATAAACTGTGGATATTCAAGGACCCGGAAGACAATAGAATAAGTCACAGCCTAAACTAGTCCAATCACTTTCGACATTGTTTTTACAGCTATAAAACCAAGTAGTAGGTGCCAGATTTCGGATATATCCCTCTTTCTCGAAATATACAAACACTCCACATGTGTCCATCGGAACAGAGCAACGTCTCACGTTGGTTACCGTCGTGCCCGCACACAGTCAATCAGGGAAAGGACTTTATGGGGTCAACCACGAAAGATAACAATGTTCAGGCTGCCCGACACATTCGGTATCTGACATTACACGTCAGAGGGAGGGCAGGCAGGGGAGACTTGGAATAATCTCCGGTTGTGCAGGGAGAAAGGCCTGTAAACTAAAATAAAAACACACGTTAAGAACGTGCATGCTGTACAAACAGAAAAGAAAACAGGTTCACCGGGACCATATTTTCCTCTCTGGTAAGATAAGCTCTCCCTAGCTGGCAGCGCCTCCCGGGTCCCTGCCAGCCCACTTCACCCTGATGCCCCTGACGCCCCTGACTCCAAAAAGCAGCTTCCAAGTCCCCATATGAGCTTTCTCTTCCCTGGCTGGTGGGCTGGAGGGGTGTGAACGGCTCTGGTCTGCAGGTACGCAAAGGTGTGCCTCCACCTGCCCGTACTGTTTGCCACCCCCGACGGCAGGAGGGAAGCTTAGCCATCATGAGACACAGATCCATGCCAAAGGATAGCCCGAGCCCACGTTACAGCTTCCTGGCAGGCTTAAATTGTCTCGTTTATCTTCACATGCCTCAAGTTTAGTTTCTGAGAATTATTCAGAGACTTAACACCATAATGAACATTTCTACTGCACAGTACTTAAAAAAAACAAAAACAAAAACCCACCAAGTACTTCTTAGGTGAGGCACCAAGAGGAGAGGCGAAGAGATGAAGAACTGGAGTCAGACTGTATGAAGTTTACAGTCCAGGTGAAGAAGCAGGACGGGTACATCTGAAAAGATAAGTAACTCTGAGGAAGTACGCTGGTAAATGTCAAATGAAAGGTATGGAAAAGAGGGCTGGCTGCAAATGAGATTCTCAAGGCCTCAGGGGACGGTACTTCCCACTCCCCCACCCCCAGGCAGGGTGACAGCCTCGGGAGAACCCTCCCTCCTGCTTCTGCTCCAGTGAGCCCACCTGCAGGCTGCACCTCCGCCTGCACCTTCTGGGACCTGCTCGCTGGGTTCAAGTCCCAATTTCCTCTAAAACAGGAATCTGGAAATGGACTTCCAGGGTCCAGGAAGTGCCTGAGGCCGGACATTTGTGCCTGTGCCCATTAGGATGCCATTTATGCAAAGTAAAGAAACGTATACAAAAGCGCTAGAGATCCTGTATGGACACTTACGCATATAAAATAATCACCCCAGAAGAAGGACATGGATGAATGCAATGAGAGGGACCTTTGTGTCGATGTACGGGGGTGGGGAGGGAAATCCATCTTGAATTGCATGGTTAGAGGAGACTTCTTTTAGCAGGAATGCTGTATTTCTTCATATGACCAGATGTCAACAGTCATTAATTCTGAGTGGTAAAAAGTGGACATTTGTTTCATACACACCCAGAGAGGGATGCAGAGATTTTTCAGGTTCACAAAGGAGCTCATGACCCCAAAACTGTTTATAACCCTTGACTTACAGACCCCTGTGCCTCCATCTCTCCCTCCTCTGATCTCCTACAGCCAGGCATTAATTTACAACCAATTCACAACCCATTATGTTCAGTTCTACAACATTTCTTCAGTTCACCGTGTGGCACGCGGGATCTTAGTTCCCCGACCAGGGATGGAATCTGTGCCCCCTGCAGTGGAAGCTTGGAGTCTTAACCAGTGGACCAAATATCATCTTTTTTCCTTCTTTTTTCACTGTTTTTCTCTCCCCTCCTCAACTAAAGTATGAGTTTTTTGAAGCTAAGAACGTAACTTCTGTCTGTCCTTCCTCCTTAGCTCACTGCCTTGCATAAAAGTCAATAAAACGGTATTATTGAGTGATATTTAAGACTAAGAAATATCAAACAAAATGTAGCAATGAGACTGGTTTGGCTACCTTTCATTCTGGAAAAAAAAGCTATCCTCAAAAGCAGTAAATATCCATTTCCACAGCAAGTGTTATCTCCTAGGTGTACATGCACACACATGCATACACACACAACGAGTTTTTAGTTATGTCATTATCTTTCTCTTAAGAGCTTAAAGTAATAGACTTAAGGCCAAAAAAAGGAACGGAAGGAACCCTCTACACGTACATTAACATTCCTTTATTCCACAACTTAAAAACCATTTCTAGATTTTAACCTACAGAGTGTAAGTTTATGCCATGCAGAAATTTATAATTATTCCAATAGAGCATTTCCCAAACTGTATTCCTGGTGTGTGGACTTCCCTATGTCAGAATGCATTGTCCCGGGCTTCCCTGGTGGCACAGTGGTTAAGAATCCGCCTGCCAATGCAGGGAACACGGGTTCGAGCCCTGGTCTGGGAAGATCCCACCTGCCGTGGAGCAACTAGGCCCCTGCGCCACAACTACTGAGCCTGTGCTCTAGAGCCCGTGAGCCACAACTACTGAGCCTGCGCTCTAGAGCCCGCGAGCCACAACTAGTGAAGCCAGTGCGCTCTAGAGCCTGTGCTCCGCAACAAGAGAAGCCACCACAAGAAGCTGGTGCACCGCAACAAAGAGCAGCCCCCGCTTGGCGCAACTAGAGAAAGCCCGCGCGCAGCAACAAAGACCCGACGCAGCCAAAAATAAATAAATAAAATAAAATTAATTATTAAAAAAAAAGAATGCCTTGTCCCCTGAACAAACCCCCAACTCACACCAAAAAGGTTTCATCTGGAAAACTATGTATGTTCAGGGTCAACAGTGCACATTACTATCTTAAAGTCTGAAAAAGCCCTATAGTTAAAAATAAAATAAAACAGAGATTCAGCCTGGTAGAAGCCAGTGTTTCCCAGTTTATTTTAACCAGAGGATGGTTTCTGCTCGAAGTGAATTACTGCATTGAGGAACTCGGCGTGGGACATGCTGGCTCGTACGACCGTGTGATCTTCTGGATTGAACACCAGAGTCCCCGTTTCAAATATCCCACCTCACTGTCCCCATAAATCTGACTCATTCTCATAAAACCAGAAATCCTCGTTTTAGATTCATAAAATATGGTCCCTATTACCACGCCATGCATTTCCATAAAACCCTTATGAATCGCTTCGCATAGCCTCTTAAAATACGAAGAAGAGAAGGGAAAACTTTCAAAAATTAGCTTCATCACCCCAAGAGCGTTAAACCAACAGCAGCCATAAACCAAGTCTAGACCCCGTCCTCAAAGAGTAATGACAAGGATACATCGAAATCCCTAGAAAGCAGATTCTGCTTGTGAGTCTCTATTAGCACGGAGTAGAGATCCATAAGCAGAAACAATGCAAAATGTCTGTTATAATAATCTAATTTTATGTAACTGTGATAGCCAACTAAAACACAGAAAAGATTCAAGCCCCACTACCAAATAAAACAATGCCAGTGAAGACCATTTTCTCACCTATCAAATGAGGGAATCCTTTCACATATAATACCCTGTATTAGCGGTGTTGAGGGAAATGGGCCTTCACTTACAAAGCTGATAGGAAACACACTTTGGTATTACCATTCTGAAAAACAGAATGCTGGCAATTAAATTCTGCAGTCTTGCTGATGCAACAATTCCACTTCTAAGAACGTGCGACTAGGAAAACAAGCCACGAACACATACGGCTTTTTTTTTTTTTTTTTTTTTTTAAAGAAGATGTTGGGGGTAGGAGTTTATTAATTAATTTATTTATTTTTGCTGTGTTGGGTCTTCGTTTCTGTGCGAGGGCTTTCTCTAGTTGTGGCAAGCGGGGGCCACTCTTCATCATGGTGCACAGGCCTCTCACTATCGCGGCCTCTTATTGCGGAGCACAGGCTCCAGACGCGCAGGCTCAGTAGTTGTGGCTCACGGGCCTAGTTGCTCCGCGGCATGTGGGATCCTCCCAGACCAGGGCTCGAACCCGTGTCCCCTGCATTGGCAGGCAGACTCTCAACCACTGCACCACCGGGGAAGCCCCATCCGGCTTTTAAGAGTACCAAAAGCCAACAGCGATTCTCCGCTGGACTCCCCCAGCTCACAAGGCACAGCAGAGGCACTGCGTGGGGCAGGGGTGGGAAGCAGGGCAGGCTCTGAGCACATAAGTACCCCCAGTCTCTCTCAGTGCTCTCCAAATGGCAGTGCAGCCCGCAACTCCACAGTGGCCCACCAACCCTCCCTCAACCCAGTGGAAACCTCAAGGCCAGCGTGTGAAGAAGCATGAACTCAAAGCCTGGGATTACCACCTGTTCACAGAAACGTCCCCGGGAGACCTTTGGGAATAGAAAGAAAGAAACCCTGCTACACTGGGAACAGGAGGTCACTCCTCTGGCAGCAGCACAGGAGACCCAAACCAAAGAGGTGATTGGAGAAAAAAGGAGCTGCCCCAGAGGGATAGGATCCCCTGCAGACAAGAAGAAAAGCTTGATCCCAAGAGGCGAAAAGCATCAAAGGGAACCCAAGGAAAGCTCCTAGAATCCTCTGAAGGGTGGGGTAGAAAATGAAGATGAATTAAAACAATAACAAGGGCTTATTTTCAGAAGAAAAGTGTTTCTGTGTGATTCTAGCACTAGAAGCTCTCTCTCATAGTTCTACAAAAATAATGGGATAAAAACAAGTTTAAAAAAATAAAACAATTTACTACCTCAGGAAAACACACGCATCTCACATGCGTGTATAATTACGCACAAGAATTAAAGGGGCTACGCTAACGTGGAGACTCTAAGGATGGCGTGTCTGGTTTGGTCAGCACTGGATTCTTGGCTCTTAAAAAAAATCGGAATGGCACTTCCCTAACGGTCTAGTGGTTAAGGCTCCACGCCTCCAGTGCACGGGTCACGGGTTCGATCCCTGGTCAGGGAACTAAGATCCCGCGTGCCGCCATGGTACGGCCAAATACAAAACACATAAATAAAATAAAATTATTTTTTTAAAAATCGGAATGAATAAATGTTGCCCCATATTCTCCTTTTTCTGGCAACCTAGTGTCACACGAGCTACCCTGATCTGCAAGGCCAGTGTTTGGGGATTACTTTTTAAAATGTGAAACAGCAAGACTCGTCCGCTTTCCACTTATTTATCCACCTTTAAGAATCACCTGCCGCTGCACGAGTCCCCCTGCATCTCATTATCTCTGCTGACTCTCCATCCTCCCAGCCGTCAGCAGAGGAAGCCCTGGCTCACAAAAGGAGTGCACATCACCGTACATGGGGGTTTCGACTTAGCGCCACACCTTCTGCAGGCTGCCCTCCACGACCACCATTTTTATCTCCAAATACTGAGAATGGCCCCCCCTCTTAGGCCTCTGGACCTCCCTTACACACTCCAAGTCCCCATGGTCAAGATCTCGTCCTCAGGCACGAGGCCTAGTAGGCCCATTCCGTAAATAGAATTACATAGATTTAGGGAGGTTTCAGTCTAATTAGGAAAAAAAAAAAAAAGAATGGATGGAAAAAAAGCAGTCTCCATAGATACAAGCTTTTCAACATGCTGCTTTTCTGCTCTCTGTTTTCTTACTCTGAGAATGTCAATGCAGAACCGGAATATTTTTATAAGTAAATTACGTGTTCCACCCATCCTCCCGCATCCCTACGGGTGACTCCCAGGTGGAAATCCTGAAGAATGCAGAGTGGTGCGCCATGTAGCTGGAGTACAGAGCTGTCCAGAGGCGGACGGTGAATGGAGCCTGAAAGAGCTACAACATGCTACCCCAAGCACCACTGGAAAGAAGACACCATCTCGCCCTTCTTCCAACTCACCTTCCTCTTCACTGCTTCACTAAATTGCCTATGGCTGTGACTGTCTATGCAGATGGCAGACAAGCAAAGATGGGGCCAGGTCTCGTGCGTGAGCAGACGCACAGCTCGGGCAAGCAACATGGCTCCCAGAGACAAAGCAATCAAGGAGTGGCTGTTTACGGCTGCCTAGGTGCCGCTTAAGACCATGGGCTCGAGGGGCCAATGACAGCCCTACGTTGGCCCCTGAGGCCACAGGGACAGAAGGAAAAGCTTCAAGAAAGAGTGGAGATGGGTCCAGAGGACAGTGGATTCCATCTCCCTCAGCTAAGAAAGGGCAAGAACATCTACAAACGAAGAAAAATAGAATTTTCACGTCACTCGGCAATTGCATTTCTGGGTAGATACCTAAAAGACTGAAAAGCAGGGGCTCAAAGACATATCTGTGCACCCATATTCAAAGCAGCATTATTAATAAGATCAAAAGGTAGAAGCGGGCTTCCCTGGTGGCGCAGTGGTTGAGCGTCCGCCTGCCGATGCAGGGGACACGGGTTCGTGTCCCGGTCCGGGAAGATCCCACATGCCGCGGAGCGGCTGGGCCCGTGAGCCATGGCCGCTGAGCCTGCACGTCCAGAGCCCATGCTCCGCAACGGGAGAGGCCGCAACAGTGAGAGGCCCGCGTACCGCAAAAAAAAAAAAAAAAAAAAAAAAAGGCAGAAGCAATCCAAGTGTCCATTGACGGATGTATGAATAAACAGATGTGGTATATACATACACTGGAACAGAATCTAGCCTTAAAAAGGAAGGAAATTGTGACACACGCTAAAACACAGATGAACCTACCTTGAGACATTACGCTAAGTGAAATAAACCAGTCACAAAAAGACAAATACAGTATGATTCCACTTATCTGGGGTATCTAGAGTAGTCAGATTCAGAGAGACGGAAAGTCCAATTGGCTGCCAAGAGCTGGAGCGAAGCAGCAATGGGAGCTGTTGTTTAATGGGTACCCAGTTTTAGCTTTTAGAAGACGAAAAAGTTCTGGAGATATAATGTGAATATACTTAACACTAACTTAACTTCACCACGATGAAGGAGGTAAATTTCACAGCGTGTGTGTTTTACGACCACTAAAGGTTTTTAAGAAGAAGGAACAAAAAATCTTGCAAAAATAAACAGCCCGGGCTTCCCTGGTGGCGCAGTGGTTGAGGGTCCGCCTGCCGATGCAGGGGACACGGGTTCGTGCCCCGGTCCAGGAGGATCCCACATGCTGCGGAGCGGCTGGGCCCGTGAGCCATGGCCGCTGAGCCTGCGCGTCTGGAGCCTGTGCTCGGCAGCGGGAGAGGCCACAGCAGTGAGAGGCCCACGTACCGCGCAAAAAAAAAAAAAAATAAAAAAAAAAAAAATAAACAGCCCAAGACCCTGGTTCCTCCTATTGTAAAGTGAAATTGGTATGAAACAAAAAGCCAAGAAAATGACCACGTGTAGGTCAGGAATTCTCTCTTGCGAGCTGTGCTAGGACTTCAGCAAGTACTGGTTGGTGGCTTTCTTAGAGCCATGTTCCCCGTTGCAAACAGTATGAAACCATTCTTGAAGCTGCCCCTTTGTGTATTCTTTTTACACACTCCAAATCAGAGACTTGGTTTTGCAGTGCTTCTGTCAGGGTAATAAATACGTTCGAAAATCAAGGCGCGTGCCCTAGACGGACTCAAGATCAGCGGTAACTCTGTCCTCCCCGGGGAAGGGTCTGAAGACAGTTTTGGTTGTCACACCGTCGCGGGGCAGGAGGGAATGCCACTGGCACCTAGCGGGTGGAAGCAGGGATGCTGCTGCACATCCCATGAGGCACAGTCTCCACATCAAAGAACCTTGTGGCCCCAATGTCAAGAGCACCGAGGCTGAAAACCTCTGCTTTCCACTGGCCTGGGAGTTCGGAGACCAGGTTTGTGGTGTGTCTTGTTCTCGCTCTTACACGTGCCTTTGGGAAGCCCGTAGAGTAAGTGGTTACCGATCTTCCAGGCACGGTGCTAAACGCTCTCTACACATTACTTCCTTGCGTCATTCATTACCTCACTCTTAGAAGAGTGACAGTACTATGACCCCAGCTTTACTGGGGAAAACACACTGGCAAAGGTTGAGAGTGTGTCCGAGGTCAGGGTCCCGAGAGGATTTTTAAATACGCTCTGCAGACCTCTGGAGGGGTGTTCTTACTTTTCCTGCCTGAATCCCCACGTTCTCAGACTCAGTGAGAAGCATGTCAACGGACGAATGCTCAACAAGACACACTGTGGAGAAGGCTGGCACGGGGAACCGTGAACCCAGCCAACTCCCTTTCCCGCCCGAGTCCCTCAAGCATCTTGGCAGCCTGTCAACCCCACCGAGACTATGGAAGAACTTCGGGATTCAATGGGGAAACTGCAGGAAAAAAAATTCTTCTCTGTTTTATAAAGGTGACTGCCCTTTGTGTATGATAAAATTCTTCCATACTGCCCAATATCATTTGCATCAAGAGGGCCTTAGCTTAAGTTCCACCTGCCATCTGCCCCAGAATCCTCCAACTCAGAAGTCACTCCTGAACAACCCTGAAGGATTCCCGAACGTGAAACATCTCAGGAGGCAGAGCAGGATACAATGCCAGCTACTGCCTCTGCCTCTAATGATATTCTTCCTCTTGGGTCATCCGGGGAACTGCTATTCACCCTCCCAAACCCCGCTCAAGCATGGTCTGTGCCACTTCTATGAAACTCCCCTGTGTGTGCCACAGGACGCACCGTCTGTCATTCCTTTTGCACCAGATCCACACGGTACTGCCCTTCTGGTCTACACATACTTTCTCTGTATGAACCACCGGCCACCCAGACTGTAAGCTCCTTGACACAAGGACTGCATACACCTTTGGAACCACTTTGTCTATTGCGACAGACCCTCGAAGGGGTGGGAAATGAAGCCTGTCACCTGTGTCTGCCATACTCTGCGAAGAAAGTCCGTCAGCTTAAAATCATACCCAATCACTAGCGCCTTTCAAAGGTGGTTAAAGACCCTTTAGAAGCCAAAAAACAATATATGAAGAGATCAGGTAAAACACTGGGGGAGACACCTATAGGAGAACATCTGCAACCTCCTCTGAATCTTGACACGGTCCAAGTAATTTTGGCAGACTGACAAGAGTTTCTCCAAAAGAGGGATCAATTCCTTAGTTGCAGAAATTAGTCACAAAAGTCTCTTGCAATGAGCTGGGCACCTGGGACAGCTGCGAAACTTACATGCGTGCCAAGGTCCTCATTACTGTGGGTATCGTGATGTATTAAATTAGCCGTGGCCTCAACAAATAAGAGCTGCTTCCTCCATTCCGTGATTTTTGTGGTGGTTTTTTAAAAGGATCAGGGCCACTCCCAAAAGGTCAGCGTCTATCAAAGATCCAGAACCACTGCAGGGAGGGGAATGGTGGGAAGGGATGCTTGCCCCCTCACCTCGAAAAATGAACAAGGTATAGAGTCTCAGGCCCCACCAGCAACCTACTGAATTGGAGTCTCTGGGCATCGGGGTTGGGCACCTGTAGTGTGAACAAGCCCTCCAGCAGACGCTGACCACAGTGAAGTCTGAAAGCCACAGTCTTAAGGGTGCGGTTCTCAAACATTAGTGACCATCAGAACCAAACGGAGGACTTGTTAAAACACGGATTTCCGTGCTTCGTGGTCCTTTCTGATTCTGTAGGTCTCTGGTGGGGCCCCAGAGCCTGCATCTCCTGATGGTGCTGGCCCCTCAGGACTTAAAAGAGTTAAGAAGGGAGCTGAGACCCTGGGCGAGGGAGATTTAATTTCCATTTTATATCCTTTGGTAACGTCTCCTCACCTTCTGTATATTTTTAAATAAGAAATGAAGAATATTTGTGGGTTTCTGAGAAAATTCTACAGTATTACACGGTCTTCTGAGGAGCTTAGAAAATACCAAAATAAACTCTTCGATGGAATCCTGGTTCCCTTTGCTCCCTTCTCTCCCATCATGCTACAAGACTCCCAAAGGCAGGAGGCACCCCAAACTTGGGACCCAGAGCTCGGCACTCAGCTTCAGAGGGGCTTCAGCGGCCCCAGGCCGACTGGTTTATAACTTAGATACCTGCTTCCTAAGCACTGTCACCTCTGAATTTGCCTCAAAGTGATTTCTCTCTGAAACACCCAGTACAACATCCTCAGTTGGCACTGGTTTCTGGTAACGAACGGAATGGCTCGCGCCAGCCACAGCTTACAGCACGTGGACAGGGCCTACTTCCCTATTTTAAATGCCTAATGATTACTGCTGCACCTGAACACATCTGGGGAAAGCGGGGCCCGCTGGTGGCCTGCTGCCCCGCTGCAGGCCCTCCTCCAAGGGTGCACTCGGCAAATCCTCCAAGTACAGACAGGTTACCCCGTGTTGCTCCATGTCAGCGTGGAGGCCTCAAACAATCAAGGATTTTTTTCTTTTCTTTCTTTCTTTTTTTTTTTTTTTTTGGAGAAATGATCAAACTCGGGGGTGGGGACAGAACTTCCTGCAAGAAACCGCATCCTGAACAAGCATCGCCACAACTCACTGTAAATAAATACTCCCCCCTTGCAGCACTTCCGTCAACTGTCAGGGCCCTGGCTCCAATCGCCTTTCAAGTCCAAACAGGAAAGGGGAGAGAAGAGCGTGAGATGGCAGATAGGAGGTTTAATTTGCTTCTCGCTGCAGTTTTCATTGGTGGGGCGCTTCCAATTCAGCAGGGCTGCCAGCTGCCTGGAATTGCTCCTGGACCCCACTTTTTCCTGTTAACCTTCATTAATTGTATTATTACGGGCCAGCCCGCAACCGGCCTGCCCAAGGCTGAGGAGTGGCGGCTCCTTCCCTGGATTAGATAAGCAGCCAAAATACAGGCAGAAAGGCAACGGACGGACGGATGGACGGACGTTCACCAGGGAAGCTCTGTACACGCCCCTGCTGTAGCTTAGCCCGAGGCACGGCAGAGGCGGAGATGGCCTGGCGACTGCAGGGTGGAGCGATCAAGAAGGAAACAAGTCGGTGACCTCAATTTTCTGGAAAACGAATGTGAAGGATATCCCTTTCAAAGTGCACCGTGCGGCTGGGGAAAGGGGGACGATGTGGGAAAGGCGATCGTTCATTCCATTAACAGCAGTGACTATTTCTTGAGTACAGACCACGTGGCAGGTACTCGGGGGCTTTAACATGCCTCCTCCCCCCTCCCCCCATCTTCACTACGGCACCTGTGAGGCAGGTACCGTAACGCCACCCCACTTTGCAGACGAAGAAACGAAATCTGGGAGAGCTAAAGAGACCTGTGCGGGCTCACAAATAAACGGTAAAAGCAAGACTCAAATGCAGGTCTGTCTGAATCAAGGCCGCCATGGATGGCTGGGAAGGGTGTGCACTGCCCAACTTAAGCGGGGTCATGCACATCACTGGCAACGTAAGTGACAGCCCCCGGTGTCTTGCTTGGAACCAGAACAGGGCTGACGCAGAGGACAACATCTTACCCATGTAATAAACTGCCTCCCGAAGTTTCTGAAAAAGAAAAATGAGCTCCATCCAGAGAGCTTCTCAAGAAGCTCTAAGATCCTCGGTTTGTTTTTTCTTGTTTTTGTTTTTTTAATTTATTTCTGGCTGCGTCGAGTCTTCGTTGCTACGTGCGGGCTTTCTCTAGTTGCGGCGAGTGGGGGCTCCTCTTCGTTGCGGTGCGCGGGCTTCTCACGGCAGTGGCTTCTCTTGTTGCGGAGCACGGGCTCTAGGCGTGCAGGCTTCAGCAGTTGTGGCGTGTAGGCTCAGTAGTTGTGGCGCACGGGCTTAGTTGCTCCGTGGCCTGTGGGATCTTCCCAGACCAGGGCTTGAACCCGTGTCCCCTGCATTGGCAGGCAGATTCTTAACCACTGCACCACCAGGGAAGTCCTAAGAGTCTAAGTTTGTTTGAACTCCATGATATTCAACACACAAAGTCAGTTCCGCCTTTTATAACGGCCTTTGTCCCATTCCCTGTGGTTCTAATGTCTCATCGGCATCTCATGTTTTCACAGAGTGTTGAAAACACCAGTGCCTGGTACATCAGAGGCACTCGATCCAGCAATATCTATTGAAAAGAACTGGCGGATGGGGAATTCCCTGGTGGTCCAGTCATGAGGCCTCGGTGCTCTGACTGCCGAGGTCCTAGGTTCAATCCCTGGTCGGGGAACTAAAATCCCACGAGCCGTGGCGTGCGGCCGGAAAAAAAAAAAAAAGAAAGAACTGGCAGATGGATGGATGGATGGATCCAGGTATTCACTGTGGACGACCCGGTTGCCACGGGGACAGAAGCAGAGGGCAGCTCTTGCCCTTCTCCGAGAAGCCTGGGCCCCACGGGGACATGGGGGCTGCGGAGACTGGCTTCCCTGAGCTGCTGCCACGCAGGGGCACCCCACGATTGGGGGTTTTGTAGTCACAGGCGCAGGCACGGTGGTGGGAACGACTCCGGCTGCAGATGGGGGGGTGGGGGGGGCGTTAATATAATGTGCTGCTGGCGGTCTAAGAGGAAGCACGGGTGGCAATGAGCAGGGAAGAAGCCGGTACAGGAATGAAGGAGAGGGTGAAAGCTCAACTCTTCCAGGGATGTGCCCCTGGAGCTTCTGCCCCAAGGAGGGAGGGCACCAGGCGTCTTCCCCGAGGCACACAAGGGTGGAGCTGGAGACAGGCGCCCGCTACCACACATAAGGAAAAGAAATTAAATTAATACAAGGAAAAATGAGGCAGCCCATGGAGCAGCAAAGTGTTATTAAAACGCTGTAATGTCTCAGAGGTTTCTATGAGGTCGTGTTCTTACAATTCGTTTGTAAGAACTTAAAGACAAAATTATATGCCTCGCAATTCTCCAACGAGTGTGTTTTTCTACGGGTCCCATTGTTTACATGGGATGCACAGCTTCCAGGAAGTTTAAATCACTTAAGGGATTAAAAAAAAAAAAAAACCTGGCACTTTCCAGAAACCTCGCTGCACACGCCTCAGAGGGAATGACTGTGAATCCCGACGATGTCCGCACTCGCGTGTACCGGTCCACACGCTTCAGGACATACCGTATCAGGGTTGCCAACGCAAATGCCCACAGGGGCCAGGCAATTGCTTCAACGAGTGAAGCAGACAGGGAATCAAACACCAGGAAGTGTGGGAAAGCATCCCTAACCAGACAGCTCGACGAGCCCCATCTAAACCAGCACCTTGGCCCCAGCCTGGGAGAAAGGCTAGTGTCCCCACATCTTTTGATCTGTGAAAAGAAACCAGAAATCTGGGTACTGCATAGGAAATCTCAGTAAACCTAAGTGATAAACTCAAATATTTTAGGTAGAACACCACACATGTCAATCAAAACGTATCTGTGGCCTGAACACCTCTGTCTACACGTACGTCTACACACATCAGTCATGACTGTTTTTTATATTTAGCTACCGTATGACCAGGCCCTCAGCTGCAAATAGCACCAAGTGAGTTCACGGTGCTCCTCTAAGAGCTCACAGAGAGCAACGCCCATTTAACAGATGAAAGAACGAAGGCAGGGCGGTACCTGGGCAGTGACTAGCAAGCAGACACCATGAGGTCAGAGTCCGATCGAAATGGGAATCACTGCAGCTGAAAGTCAATTTGTGAGAGACCTGGTTCCCCAGTGCCGGAATGCCACTCTGCTCCATCATCTGTTTTACAATTCATTTGTGGAAAGTCGAATCCATCAAGGCCTGTGTTCCAGTTACCACCTGGGAACTGAGAAGAAGTACCAGAGAAAAGTGTGGACAAGCCCTCATGCCAACAGCAAGGTTATTAAGAGGAAGGCCAGCCGTGCTCCAAGGGCTTTACCTGTTAAGACGCAGTTTATAACCGATGTAGACAGGCTCCTTCGAAAAGAATCTAGCCTTTTTAACATGTTTCTCTTAAACTTGCATACTCACCGGAATGGGGGGAAGGTGGATATCCATTTCTCTCCCTTTTGTCCTACTTAGGATCACAGAGAAACTTCAGCGCTTTGGAAACAGCCAGAAACAAGCATAGACATGTTCTGAGAGAAGAACCTGAAATGACTCATTCTTCCAGTTTTCTCCAACCGATTTCAGCTTTTAGCAGAGAGGTTTCATTCATACACACCACACATCAGACAGTGCCAGACCTCATGGAACCCGTCATGGTGTTCAGGGATCCAAAGAACGCTTCCTTGCTTAGGAAGGCGAACGCTGCCAGGCTGGCGGGGTCGGGGGGAACCCCAGTGCAGAATCCTTCTAAGGCTTCAATCTTAGTGACTGACAGTTACTTGCTGCTCTACCAGGAGGGCCTGTTCCCCTGTCGAGACTTAAGGATTCCCACTGCTTCTCTTCCGCTTACACGCTCCTCTGTGAATGGCTTCCACAAAGAAATGTACAAAATCTTGCTCCATTAAGTCTGCAAAAACTTCGTGTGGGCACTGAATGCCTCAACAGTCCCGCAAACGAAGGCTCTTGACTTGTAAGGATAAGCAATACATAGGAAGGAAATTCTGGTACCTCTTCCAAAGGGCAGACTGTACCTGTAATAACATCCCTGGACAATAAACGGAAGGGTTATGCGGTGGTAAAGAACACCGGTATTAAGAGTTCAAGGGTGAGGCTCTGTTGTTCTTGAGCTGTGAACTTGGGCAGATGATTTCATTTCTCTAAGTGGTGATTCCCTCATCTGTCAACCAGTAGGTAATGATGGCACCTGCCAAACTAGGTTTTCCTTGTGGATGAAATGGGAGGAATTCAAGGGGAGTCCTTCGTGAGATCCCCGTGGCTAGCAGGTGGTAGTTAGAGCGCCAGAAACAAAGATCGTTCGTGTCAACTGCTTTAACGTCCCAAGTTAACTTCTCTGCTTTGAACACCAAATCACCACTTCCAGAATTTCAGAGCCAAATAATTGCCAAGTATTAATCCTTCGGAAACCTGCTTAGCAAACTTCAGCCTGGTAATGCCCGCACATGTCTTTTTAACAGAGGATACTTGCAACTGTCCCACTTAATAAGGTGTGTGGCGTGTGTAAGTCTGTTCGCGAATGTCGAACCCTAGCTCCAGTGGGATCAAAGGAAAACATACATGTTATGACCAGACCTGATGCAAGACTGCATCTTAGTTCAGATGCAGCATGCCTGCCAATTCAGGGGAACTGCACGGAAACAGGAATCAAACAACATTGTATAATCACAGTCACTGTCATTTTTTTAATTTCGGTAATTTCGGTAAGAAAAATAGGGGAGGTTACAGAATTAGCAAACAGCTTCACTTAGATCAAGGATTTTTTTCTATTGCAAAAAATGCAACCCAAACACAGCCGTCCAAAAGTGTTAAAGCAGGGCCCAGGACTCAGGGGAGCAAGCAAGGGGCCTCAAATGCAAAATGTAAGGAGGCACTCACTCTCAGAGTCCTGCAAGTTCAAGGTCAGCACCTCCTTAAATGCTGCACCGTAAGTACCTAGTTTACTTGACCTTAATACAGTGCTAGAGGGACATGGGAGTGAAATGAAATTTTCATGCATTTACGGGTGTGGCAGTAACTCCCAAAGAGGAACCACAATGTAAACTGACGGGTAACACTGTAACTCATCCCTCTCCTAAAGATCAGAACTACAGAGCTGGGAGCAGCCCAGGCAAGGGCCAATTTCCTGGAATCTTACCAAGTTCAAAGGCAGCTCTTTGCAACTTTGTGAGTACTTCCTTTCATCTACTCCAAACAACCTTTTTCCCCTCCTGTCTCACGCAAATTAGGATTAAGTCCATCAACAGCAGAAAATTCCATTCTCAGGTATCAATTCTGCCTCAACCCTAAAGGAGGAGGGAGGTGCAACGTCCAATTAAAAGGGGCCACTTAGGGATCATGCACGCTGACCACTCCGAGAGAGGACTCCTTTCTCTTTCCAAGGGCTGCTTGTAAATGAATCGCTGTCTGATTAGATAAATATTTATGGAGTTTATTTTTAGAAAAACTAAATAATAATAAAGTATAACTCAATACATTCTAACACAAATCTATGCGACACGGGATAAATGAAAGTTTTACAAATCTCAGGGAGGTAACGACAACCCCAAGGCAAGCCCTTTCTTTGGAATTAAGCATGAAAGGAAAAGGGGGCTTGAAAAACATAAGGCCCTAAGGGTTCGAAATTTCCTTTCCGGTTTTCCGTTTCAACCTCACAAAGCCTCATTTACAAATAAACGTTTCTAAATACATAATACATTAGAATAAGGGGTAGGAGGAGGACAAAGAAAAATCACACCTGCATGCTAGAGTCCAAGTGTATATATTCCTAACTTCAATCATTTAACCGAAACTACTTTGGTTAGCAATGCCAAACAAATAGATTCAAAACTGAAAAATGACACGTATTTCTTTACCTCCCCCCTGGCAATTTTTAGACGTGCTTCACTAATGATCTGAATAGGAACACTGCACGTGGATAAAGAACCAGGACAGCAAATGCAATGAACATGGCCCTCCCCAGCCAACCTTCTGTGTAACTTCACCAGCTCATCGCCAGTGACCGCCACTCTCCAACCCCACACAAATGGTCGTATCAGCTGCCCAAGGCAAATGCGTGCACAATTCTGTACGCACTGTCGAGCAATGAAATAAGCCAGTGTGTTAGGATGTGTGAACACGTGCCTCTCTCTTATTTCTGAAGAGTTCGTGGTGTCTAGTGCACAGTGATATTCTTGATTCACCCTCCCCTCTCTTTTCAACAAAGCCTATCACCCGACGGTACTTTGGAACAAAATCAAAAAAGAATGGCATAAGACTACTTCTCAAGTTCTGATAAGGAGTGCTTTCACTGTCAATTCCAAATCATCTGTGTTTCATTATGAATTTTACATGTCCACATATATAGATTTCTGGCTAGCAGTGTGTTAACTTTTATGGAGGTGTAGTTTACATAAAGTTTACATACATATCTTATGTGTTAGAGATCAAAGGATTTTGACAAACGCACACACCAGTGTAACTGACACCCTTTTTGAGACAGAACATTTCCATCACACAACAAAACTCTCCCCTGCCATTTTCCACGGTAGGCAACCACCACCATCCTGCTATTTTTCAAATCGTTGGTTTCTCATCACAGGGGAAAAATTATTTTTCCTATTTCTTTAATTTTATGTCTATGTGGGATGATGAATGTCCACTAAACTTACTGCGGTAATCATTTCATGATGTATGTAAGTCAAATCGTTATCCTGTACACCTTAAACTTACACAGTGCTGTGTGTCAATTATATCTCAATAAAACTGGAAGAAAAAAAAAAGAATGACACAAGAGAAGGTCCCGTCTTAGGTACTAAATTCAATTTCACTTGAAAGAATAATAAGTGATATAACGAGAGGGTCATTATTTTCTTCTTTGGAGAGAGGGAAGAATAAACAATTTTACGGAACACTCTCTCTTTTTTTGAGACCTAATTATATACTAAGCAAGAAGTAATTTTTCCCTCCTGCCTACATTTTATGTTTGGGGCTCTTCCATTTCATGTCCCTTGACACCTTTTCCAATAATCCATCTACTTGGTATTGGAAAGCCTCACATGAATAAAACTTTATGGCACTACAGGCGTTTAGCCTTCCACTGACGTTCCTGGCCTGTTCAATTCTGCAATTCAATCAAAATCAAATCTTAAAATCCTCTTGTCAGCCAGCACTGCTTTCATATGCCCGAGCCTTGTGTAAGGATAACTGCCTCCAATCTTCCCCCCAAGCAGTGCGTATATTGTTTTATTACAGTTCAATGAGTGGAGTTCAAAATTACATGCAGCTGCCTACTGCTGTGGTTGGGCTGTGTGACGCACGGACACGAGTACTGCCCACCAGGCCTGAAGTCATTCACTCACTGGCCAGCCAGAAGGACGGGGCGCCCTTCTTTGTATGGAAGGACATCCTGTCTGCTAGATCTAAAGAGGGGGATGTTAACAGATCAGTCCCTCTTTAAAAGGATTGTGAAAGCCAGTGAAATGCGACTCAAATGTGCTCAATGTTAAGCATGTGGCTGGAGCACATAAAAGCAAAGATAAACCTCAACATGCACTACTTATTCTCAGAAAGCTTGTGAAGGAAGATAAAGAGATCCCGAATAAAAGGCATCTTAAAGAATTTTTATATGTGTCTTAAACGACGGAGCTTCACTTAAATGGCCTTTTTTTTTTTTTTTCCTCCAAACCGCCAATAATCCTTTCATCGAAACAGAAAGACGAAACACAAAGCCAATTAAATACAAGTGAACCGGATGAACAATACAGTAATTAAAACACCAGTAGTTTGGAAATGCTCAGGATAAGTGGAAGGCAGAGCCAGGAAGGCATTAGGGGTGCACCGTCTTTCTGCCACTGGGACAAATACATCAAGGAGCCGGTCCTTATGTTAAAAACAAACCAAGAAAAAAAAAAAAAGAAAACACACTGGAACCATGAAGGAACACAAAACTGGGTCTCTCATGTGTGTAGGTGTTAAATGATCCAGCGTTGCCAAAGGGAGAGGAAAAAAACAAAAAAAAAAGTGGTCCAGCTAGAAGAACTGCCAAAACCCCAAATAAAAATGTACGTGCTAATTCCAGGCTACCTTCAGGTTGGTAATTTCACAGGTAAAACAACAGGTTTCTGGGGTGCAGCTTTCCAAGAATAAAGAATTATACTGCTCTCGTTTATGAAGGCGTGCAATCTCCTGTGTAGGTGGTCACACACCTCTCTGTGGCAAAAGTTCGGTGCCCAAAGGATAAAGATATGTGTGCAATTGCAAACGTGTTACCTGCTAGGTCTCTAAAATTAAACACCCTTGGAGCCTCCACAAGGTGAATTGATATCCATTTCTAATACCTACCACCCTGTACCTTTTGAAATAATGTCATCAAGGGGAACTCTAAAGGGAACATGAAAAGCTCTCGTATACTGACATGCCTTACACACTACAGAAATTAGTGTCAAGACTAAATACTCAGGAGTTTAAGTACTGACTTAACCCCCAAGCCAACGGGGCAAATGCAAAGGTATTTATTCTGTGGCAGCTTTGTTTAACGGTAAACAGCTTGGAAAACCAGGTGATTCCCGTGCAATGATACCTTATTTTTTAATAACACGGGCAGATCCAAAGAACCAGCAACGCAAGAGAGGGAAAATTCACAGTTGGCACAATAGTGGATGAGTTGCTAGATATAATTTTATTCTCCCTGGGATAAATGATGAGGTTCAGGCTTACTGACCCAAAGCAGCCTCCTGTTACATTTTAATATCTGAGAGAGCTGAACTTCGAGGGATCAGGCACACATTTTTGAGTGTGGACACTGCTTTGGTCAAGACCTGTCATTCTCTGACGGTCACAGAGCAGGAGTGCCTATCTCCCTCCCATGTCAACTGCAGTGAGATGTTCTTGTTTGACACCTTTTCAATCGCTGAGAACATCAGCTGGTGTTCCCAGAAGATGGAAATGAATTCCACGCACTGGCTTTCTCTCCCTTCCCCTTTCCCTCATGGGTAAGATGAACACATCTCCAAAGGACTTATAAGGGTCCACTCTGCTCTCTGGCATCTCTAGAAAATTCAGAAGACCTGGCAATACGGCCTGAAGTCCTGGTGACAACTGGATGGAGTGGATCGGTAGTGCGGTCGGGCTCTCCACTCTCCCTGTTGAACCTTCTGACTCCTTTGTAATTACCTGTGTGGCCCCCATTACAATTTGAGTTTGAGGCCCTTGGGCCACAGGCTACCTCGTGTTACTTCTGCTGCCCCAATTCTACGATCCTATCACACTCAGTGATGTTTGGGCCGCTATCAGTGAACGTTCTCATACCGCCTACTTCCTTACTTCCTAAGATGAATCGGGAGAAGAATAAGGACATACACAGCTTCATAAAAAAAAAATGCCGAGATTGGCCAGCTAAACACGGACAAGAATAAAGCAGGGCCCCTCCCCCAATCTTATGCCTCTCAAACCCCAGTTTTGTACTGTCTACCGGCCATGGGAGTTATTGGTTCAAAACATCAATTATCAGATACATTCTTCAAGTTGAATGACACGTGCAAATGGGTATTTTGAGAACCGTTACCGTGGTTATCCTAACAGCTAAAGGAGATTCACAGTGTGAGCCGGGAAGCCCCATAGGCTGAATCAAAGGGAAAGTTATAACAGGATGCCAACACCAGGAGAAAAGTATGTCTGGTGCTGATGGACTCATAACGCTCATTTCAATCTAACCCCACCCACCCCCAACCCCCAGATCTTATCCAAAGTCACTGAGATGGTCAATATCACCTTTGGGATCTAGAATCCTATTTTCATTGGAGAAATACCAGGCCCTAAATGCTGATGAAATTCAGAGTTGAGCCCACCGGTTACACCCCTGTTCTGAAAGCCCAGGTAGAAAGGGAATTCAGGAATATGTACCCAGCTCAAACATCAACATCCTAATAGCTTCTGCCTTCCAGAGCCGAAGATACAAAGCCTTCAAGGACACCTCATCTCCTTTCATGCAGAGAAAGAAAGTCCTAAAACTCACTGTGAACCAGGCATCTGTGCTTAAGACAACGAACAGAGCAAGCTTGAAAGGGGCCACAACCCTGAAACAGAGCTGGTGTGACTTCAAGTATTTCCACCAAACCACGTCTTCTGCTCTCACGGCCTTTATAAAGCAAATATTTATACTTTAGCAGGAAAATCCAGAGCTAGACTGTTACTTCTCTTACCCTCCTTTGCAAGATGCCCCTCTCCAGTGACCCTGGAGTTTAGAACTACATTGGCTCTATTTTGTTATGTAACAGCAGCGGTAGAAGAGGTGAGAAAAAGTGTCTCAAAAGAATCTTAACTGCCCCTCCATCTGGCGGAGAGAACTGGATTCCTACAGGGCGAGCAGAGCCGGGGTCACTGGGGCTAATTTAGAATCTTTGTGCCTCCACATACACGACAAGCATCATCTGTATTTTCACTTGTGAAAATGCTCCTTAATGACGTGGGTACACGCTGCAACAGGAGGCAAGGCAGAGAGAGAGAGAGCGAGAGAGAGAGAGCGCGCGAGAGAGATGAGGGTTCAACAGAAAACCGCAGAGACAAAAAGCACCCCAAGAGTTGCTTTAAATTTTTTCCTTTCTTTTCAAACCTCTGTGCAATACAAACCAGTGAACCATGGGGTTCTGAGCGTGGCCTGGTACAGCAGCATGGACCAGCACCTGGGAGCTTGTTAAAAATGCACGGGGGCTTCCCTGGTGGTGCAGTGGTTGAGAGTCCGCCTGCCGATGCAGGGGACACGGGTTCGTGCCCCGGTGCGGGAAGATCCCACATGCCACGGAGCAGCTTGGCCCGTGAGCCATGGCCGCTGAGCCTGCGCGTCCGGAGCCTGTGCTCCGCAACGGGAGAGGCCACAACAGTGAGAGGCCCGCGTACCGCAAAAAATAAAAAAAAAAAAAAAAAAAAAAAAATGCACGGTCCCAGGTGCACCCCCCTCCCAGACCTACTGAATCAGAACGTGCGTTTTAACAAAATCCATAGCTGGTCCCAATACACACCAAGAGACGAGGAACAAAACGGCTCTAGAAGAATTTTGATGCAGCTGCTCTTAATGCTGAGATGATAAGGACAGTTCCCCGACTTCAAGAACATAGGTTCAAGTCCACGGACTACCTGGATTCGAATCATCAGAGGGGTCTGATAAAAAACACAGGTTTCTGGGTCCCATTTCAGACCCTTTGAATCAGAATCACCAGCACTCTTGTAGTCCTGGGGTCCACTATGGTTTAACAACTGCAGCACAGCTTCCAACGTGCACCCCCTTCTGGGCTGTACTTATGGGCTGGTTTCGATCCACTGCTAAACTCACCAACCTAATGCCACCGTGTAATTTGCCAAAACTTCAAAAACCATGTCATAGCTTTGTATATGCCCAGACTGAATGGGGCAGGGGCACTGTTCCGGAATTCTGATGAATGATACACATCTCTTTACAAATAGCCCATTTCTTAAAGGAAGTGTGTGCAGAAACACACGTGCCTTTAATGCTACACTCTTCACAGAAAATGATAGGCAGATGAGGAAATGTCTGCAGGAGCACACATCCCCCCTCCGTCTGAAATACCAAGGCACACAACTGAGAGTACGTCCCTGTGTGGAGACCTCTTCAAACAAAAGCAGACCAGCTGCAGAATGCACAAGCGCGCTCCTCAAATCTAATATTCACTTTGTCTAGGACCAAACCAACTGATTTAACAAGGAGCAATAAATAACCTGTTATAGGTGAGCTTTTCGTCATTAAACACCCTTCCCTTTTAGTTAAAGATAATGTGAAAACTAGCTCTCAAAGAGGTGCTAAATAAAAACTCACTTAAATGTTTAAGAAAACACTGCTTTTGCCACAATCGGGATAAAACGAATGAAGAAAACTCTTAAATGCTGCATGCGATGGGATTTCAAAGAATTAACTGATTGCAAAGTGAAAAAGAAGGTGCATTCGCTTCAGAGTCCCTCTCTCACTTTGTGCTCTTAAAGGCCCAAGTTTTAAATCTGGAGGAGAAAGAAGCCCAAATGTTTTTCATTCATAGGAAGAGTCAAAAGATTTTTAAGGGTTGCACTTCCAACAGTTTCAGTTTCCCTGATGCAGGTGACCTAAAAGAGAAAAGGGCTATTAGTAATAGTTAAGCGTGGGGATGCGGTGGGAGCCACGTACAAACTTACACTTTCTTTATCTGCCACTGCAGACCTGCAGGGCTGTGCGAGAACGGTTTAATACACACCACCATTTTATTTTTACTTCTCAGTTCCAAGGGCTCTTTTTCATTCAATTAAGTTATTAAAAACAACTATAATTTGATTACATTAATACGACAATACAGCAAGCTTTCAGGTAAAGTAACCTGGACAAAGGGTTTCCAAAAAGCACAGCCATAAAGCCCTGCCAAGATGAGGGAAAGGCGTGAACGTCCCTGGAAAGAACTACAGTGGCCCTTGCTTTGATTATTAAAGTATCTGGGGGGTGGCGACGGCCCTTCCCCAGCAGAGACGCGGTGGACAGATAACTTCATGAAATCGACAAACTAGCTGGTCTCGCTTTACAGCAAAGCATGGGGGCAGCAGGCACAACAGAGAAAGAGAAAGAGAGGGGCACATGCAAAAGTCTGGCAAAACAGGAAATTTGAGGAAATGATTTCTGAAATGTAAATAAGGTTTTCTGTTACTTTCATTATTGCAGAGGCAAAGAAGCTGCATTCAACGAAAGGTGCCGGTTTTTCTCATCAACTCCTAATTTTTCAGGTGTGAGAGCTAGTCCACGATGTACGAGCTGATATGATATGTTATATATACGAGTGGACAGCATCACACTAGGGACCGAAATTTATTCTAAGTGTTCCTTTGACCCTCAACCTTCTCTTCTGTGCCCTGGAGACCAAAGAAGCAGGCTGTTTAAATCCCACGTCCTCCAGGAACTAGCTTTGGGACTCAGGACTGTGTATCTTCTTTAACACACCAGTTTCTCCTCTGGAAGGTAGGGATTACAGCAATGGCTACTTCACAGAGATAGTGTGAGATACCAAAATTATATAGTGACTGAAAAATAGTAAGTGCTAAATATTATGCTAGGTGTTTTTATTATTAACTACAGGGCAATGCTCTTAAAATAAACCATGGGCTACCAAAGAGTCAGGGTGTTTCGGGTTGTTGTTTTTTTTTCTGTAAAAAAATCTGTGTCAACTAGTATTAGCAACTTTATTTTTAAAGAAAGAGTGTTTACAGGTTATTGCTAAGGAAAGTGCCCCCTATGAAAAAGACCGCCCGGGCAACTTATCTCACAGATGTGTCATTGCCCCTCAGAGAAAGCGAGACACACAAACACGAATTCTCATACTAGAGTAGAAAGGTAGGTATTTGAGGGTGCTGACAAAATGCTAGGCTATGAAGGCAGAGTTTACTCATTCACACATCTTTACCATGTTCTTAGATGTCTTTGCTAATCCTCACCATGAAACTTAAAAAAAAAAAATATATATATATATATATATATATATATACACACACACACACATAAACAATTCACAAATTCATAGAAATCAGAAGTCATAGAAAGTTATGTAAACAAGAATTAAAATGCAATTTTAAAACTTAAAAATCCAATAAAATAAAAGCCCCCGAAGCCTGCCTAATGTATTTACACACACTGGATTCGAGCAAATCCACAGCACTGCTGTACACACAATCCTAGGACACCTATGTAAATTACAATTACTGTACCACATCGCAATTTTATTATCAACTGGTGTGAACACATTCTGCCAGGAACACACATCAAATACCTTCAGTAATCACAAAAGCAGGCTGAGTCCTGATGGGGGGACAAATCCACATCTCTATTTCTACCTCCATGAAATTCAAGCGACAATTTTATCAAAGTAAAGGGCCAAACAGAGTCCTGAGTGTTAAATAACAAGGCAGCATTAATTCAGAATTACAGGGCATTTGCAGATTCGTGTTTAGTGCGTATCCCTTTAAAGCGTACTTGAGTGCGTGATGTCTCACGTTTAGGCAATTGAGAACTCCCAGGCACACCAGTAGTAGGGGAAATGGCTCAACCGCTGCGTATAAATACACAGTTTGTCCAACATGCACAATCCAAGCAATCAAAAGATATGCCTGTGAGATATGTTTCTATTGATATTTATGGGCAGGTTTATTTGCCACGAGCCACAGCCATTCCTTCTCCCCACTCTATTCTTTTTAGCAACACACGCCCAGCTTCACATCCCTGGCTGGGGCACACAGGACGGGAACTCTGGGGCTGCAGGCTTCCGCACAGCAGATCCCATCCAGCATTGGCTACCACTCCAGCAGCGCGTGCCAATTTCAGGAAAACGAGAGTTCAGCCCCTTCTTTTCTCCATTTTCGTAATCTCTTAGAAGCACAACTGTTCCAGAAACCAGCTCCCCAGCTCCCCTGCCAGTCAGATATTTACACTAAACCTTCACTAAAGGGCTTGCTGTTACAATGCTATCTCATCGATACGAGATTACTTCACTTCTGAACCACATCAAGCTGTATAATACTCCAGCAATCAAAAACAGTGCCCCTCAAGAAAGTGCAGCCCAGATTATTTCCATGTGCTTTTCGGAGCAGAACACCAACATTTTTGTTTAATGCAAATCTCAAAGAAGAGTCACATTTTAACCATGAACGTGGCAGGCAGGCAAACATCCTCCCAGTGTATTTGTGTTCAAATACATAGTACTTATATGTACGCTACACGGGCACATGCAAACTATAAAGAATCGCTGGATCAGATCTGGATCAGAACTGTAAATTTTTTCAGTCTCCTAGAGTGCCACACCATTTTCAAAAACGCAAACGAGCATCAGATGGGATGAAATTTTTTTTTTTAAGTCTCTGGGAAAATATAATATTCCAGTTCATGACTAGCTGAGATATTCTGCCTTTTTAACTCGGATTTGCAAAATAGGTATGTGGGCAAAGTAACAGAATACAGCATTTACCTATCCGTTTAACATATAATACGGAAGACCTATTCTACATCTTTATTCAAATGAAAATACTTTACCCCCAGCATTTATTCCTTTAGCTGGTAGAAACCCCACCCCGTAAGGAACACAGGCGTAAAGCAGCAATCTCTTGCAATGGACCATTTTACTTATTCTGCAATTTCTTACCCAAATTACACAGGTATAATTATTTTGACACTATAATGAAAAGAAAATGGGATTTGGGCACCGCAGGTTTATCTAATAACACTATTTCTTGCCAGACTTCACAGCACTGACAGTCACAAAGAACCCTGTCCATTCCAATAGGAAATATTTGATTTTACTGTAGGAACATTATTTATTTTCACCAAGTTGCTATTATCAGAAAGGATATGATAGCTGAATAATAAAAATGAAATCAAGAAATTCTGGTGTTTCAAGGCTTTATTTTTTTCTGCTCTCACTTTTGACATTTTCTTCCCCTGGAGAGACAAGATAAAGTGCTGTCATAAATGGGTGACTTTTCTTGTCAAATGACAGATTTGATTCTCCATGGCAACCACAAATCAAGGTGCTAGTAGGAATTAAAGCTTCTCTTAAAAGGCGTCTTTATGTTTATAAAATGAATTTAAATTAAATGGGTATTAGGTAAAGTCTTTACCTCAATTTATTTGTTGACTAAAGAGCTCTGTATTGCAGGGAGCACATTTGCATTTTTAAGGGAAGATAACATATTGTCCTGACAGATGTATAAACAAAGCAAGTTACAAGGTCATGCTTCATGCACTAGTTTAGAGACCCAGGAAGGGGCTACAGATGGACACCTAGCAGTTAAGAGGTATTTAAATACTAGACAAGGTATAAAAATTACCCCTACAGGGGAACGTATGAAGGGATCTCTCTACTTCTTCCCTAACAGAGCCTACTTCTATTGCCAATTAATAAAGATTTTTGTAATTGTCACAAACAGAATGCCAACAGACAATCTCCCTCTTCATTTTTGTCCCTCACGTAATAGATACAGATATTTTTAATCTCATCATTGCAAGTAAGTATCCCGTTCAAAATGAAATTATTTTAGCCCCTGAATTAAAGCACTTCTTAAATGAAACATTTGCTTTCCAATGTTTTTAAGAACGGCAAACACATATACACTGAAACATAACATGATTTCAGAGAAATCGGATAATTAATCTGTGAGTTAAGCTGATTTCAATTTTCACAAAATAGGAAAGCTGATTTGCTTCACTTTGTTACAGCGTTCTTGGCCATTAGAACTTAAGAAGTGAGGTAACATGCTAGTGGTTCCTAAAATAATAAATCAAGGTCCAATATTCTTGATATTAGCAAGCCATTTACCTAGTCTAGAAAAGTGAGGGTTTTAAGGTCATAAATAAAATTTTAAAAGTTGAAATATATCTCATTTTTGGAAGTTTCAGTTACAGCAGAGGGCATGGCTAGTCTGTTTGAAAGAGATATTGTCAGCGATACAGTCATTCCAAGAGTTGTGTTTAACCTAAAATAAAGAAAGGGTAAAATAAAAGTTTTACACTGTACACTGGTAGTTGGGAGAATCCATCATTCTAAACGACACCCTTGTAAGCTTAGCCCAATTTGATTTTACGCTGTCTCTAGTTAAAAGCACGATATGGAGAATTAAATCAAACTCCCTTCATACAATGATCGGGTGGTGCTGCCTTGGACTGTTGGGAGTAGCTCTGACAGGCTGAAAGGGGGGGAAACAGCTGGTACAACTACAACAAAGAGATGCACGCGATAGCATCATCTAGGAATTTGCAACTTTAAACCCAAACACTTGGAGGCTGTTTTGTGGGGAGGAGGGAGGTGTTACTTCTGTTTTGTCCCCTCCAGTTTAACCAGGGCTCGCAACCATAAAATGGTGCCTAAAAGTTAGAAATCTCTTTGGAACTCTGTGTACAAAGCATATTTGACGGTGGAGTGAGTCACCCCGAACTCTCTATTTCAGTCACAATGGCTTTTGTTTCATCTTAGAATGAAGTGGGTTGATGATCTTATTCTCATCCCGTGTAAGAAGTCAAACCAACGTCAAATCTAAAAACGCCAGTTGACAAATGACACAGAAACAAGGATTCTCGGCCACCGCATGCGACGCAAGACCCACATCGCGGGTGCTGCAAGGTTATGACATCAGTCAAAATTAGTGACCACAGGTCTGTGGCATCATGATGTCACAGGGGAGCTGGGCAGAGCTCGGGACTCTCGTGGAGAAGAGAGTGAAAACAAGCTCGCACCTCTGTCTGAAAGCACTGACGCTCCCTTTAGACAGAGGGAGGCACCAGGACCATCTGAGGGCTAAGGGGACCTCCCATAACAGTGTCCGCCTTACAAGCTCACCACTGGAGAGAGGAAGTCATCAGGATGGAGACCCTCCAGGATTATCCGTAAACACCTGCTACAGAAAATCACGCCACACTTTGCTAATGTACTACTGGATAAAGCAAATTTCTCATTAAAATGAGAGCTGCCAGGGTAAAAAATGGCCATGATATTGGCCCGCAAACGAAATTATTTACCATTTTGGTCGAAAGGGTGAGGGGCAGAGAAAGAATGTGTAAACTGATGTCGGTCGTGCCATTGGAATCCGGTTACTCTGTTTAGATGTTCATGTCACACAATCAGCTTAAGAATTTCTGGAGAAAAATAAAATATGGCTCGCTTCAAACAACACCTTCCACCTGCCTTCAGGAGGGCGCTAGGCTTTTCAGAGGGGCACACAGCGCACAGGATCATGTTGTCATGACAGGCCAGCTCCTCGGGCACCGCTCTCCTTCTGGCGAGCTCCAGCCACCGTTTCACTTGCTGAGACAGAATATAATAGGTGAGAAGCCGTTCCTGTATGGTTGAAATTTCACAGAGTGTCTTCAGCCAAATCCTCCATAGGATTTAAACATCCGTTAAGATGTGAGAGGGAAATCATTTCATCTGCATTGGAAATCTGGTCCTTACTCAGAATAAATTCCATTTAGTTCCACTGTCATCCAATGATGGAAAATTCAAACCAGCCACCACCAACAATGCGTTTTTAAATCTGGAGGTGATGTAGCTCCATCTGGCCCAACTTAAGGACCCCCAAATATATCCTGGTGACTTGAGTTCACTGCTCAAAGTGACCCAGCAGGCGGGTCACCTCCACAAATACCCCTCCGATGCCCCAGCACCCACCAGCACCACTGATAAACCCACCTCCTGTCTCCCAGATAAACCAACTAGTTGTGCACTTTCACCTGAGAGGTGTCTGCCTCGAAATCCACTGCCTTAACGAGCCCCAAGCTGCCTCTCCTGGTCTCTGTGGATCTGCTAGTAAGCCTCTCTCTGTGGCTCGGCCACTCTCAGAACTCAGAACTCACCCCAGGGCAGGATAGGGGACTGGATCGGGGATGGCGGCAGGGGGTGGTGATCTTCATCAGCAGGTCACCTTTGAAAAAGAGAAAGCTCACACCTAACCAGTGTCGGTGGGTTCAGGATAATTCGGGGCTCTGCTGGCACAGGAAAGCATCCCACACCCAGCGGCCACACGTGACTGGCGATACTGAGCTCCTCCAGGCTGGGCTCACTCCCCACGAGAAATAAGGACAATAACGCCTACCCCCCCAGGGGTGTTGTAATTTCAATTACTGCCTGTAAAAGGCTTTGTGATCCCTGGATGAAAGGCAATGTCGGATGACAACACAGAAGCAGTCACAAGGGTAACTGCTGTTATTGTGTCTTGACCCCTGAACACAACTCTTGTTCAATTAATCATCTCCTTGAGGCTTTGTCTGGCCATACCTGGTATGGGAACGTCTAGAACCAAAAACAGGCCCTACGGAGGCATGTATTTTGTAATAACGGAAGTGATGACGATGGCAAGAAGGAAGGAAGGGACTGGAAAAAGGGGATCCCTCCCGAGCAGTACTCAAAGGCGGCATCAAGCACACATTTCTGCAAAGCCTAGGGAGCCCAGTTTACCCATCTGTAAATGGGGACATTATTTAAGAAAACGGGCTGACTGCCCACGGGTCTGAGAGCCAGGAGTAGGTGATCAGCATCTCCCGGGATGCCCTGCTTACCCCAGCAAGGGATGCTCACTCCCGACGCCGAAGCTGGCAGCCTCTCAAGAGGAGGCCCCTGAAAGGCTCCTCGCGAGTCAGAGCGCTCTCCCGGGACAGGGGAAGGTGAATCAGAGGCCAAGTTACTACTGTTCCCTCTTGGCCTCTTTGGGGAACTAAATGGGCCCAGGATGCCTTTGGCTCCTGGAAACTGGAAAATCAAGACACCAAACAATGCTACACCCTTCCCCACCTGGCTCTTCCAAAATGGCCCTCCTTCACAGGCAGCGCCAGGAATCCACTTTGCTTCTGCTTTACCCTCTGACCCCCGGAGAAGCAAGGGGGCTTTCTCTGATCTCAGCCCAACAGTCACTTTCTTGGGGAAGCCTGATCCCTGACGGTGACTTATAACGGTGGCACTTACAGAGGACTGACTTTGTACCAAGCAGGGGACCAAGCAGGGTCTCTGAAAGCCAGACAGCCTGAGGTCCAACCTCCATTCTGCCCCTTTCTCCTTACATAACCTATAGGGGTTATCTGACATCAAACCTCAGTCTCTTCATGTGTAACATGGGGATAAGAGCACCTGTCTCATAGGGTTTGGTATCACGTGTGGATCAAACAAGTTATTACACATCAGTACTTTAAAAAAAAAAGTCTATCCAGAATTGTCAACATCTTCCCCACAATAATGCTATAAAGTGGACGCTAATATTATCTCCACTTGGCAGATGGGAAAACAGAGGCACAAGGTGCTTAAGGAATTTGCCCAAGATGGGAGAGCTAGTAAGGGCTCTAGCCCAAGTGGTCCAACTCCACAGCCTGTCCCCTGAATATTATCCTACCTTCTCCCGTGCAGGGCCCACCAGCCTCTGCTTTCTATCATTTAAGATGGCACTGATGGGCTTCTCTGGTGGCGCAGTGGTTGAGAGTCCACCTGCCGATGCAGGGGACACGGGTTCGTGCCCCGGTCCGGGAGGATCTCACATGCCGCGGAGCGGCTGGGCCCGTGAGCCATGGCCGCTGAGCCTGTGCATCCGGAGCCTGTGCTCCGCAACGGGAGAGGCCACAACAGTGAGAGGCCCGCGTACCGAAAAAAAAAAAAAAAAAAAAAAAGATGGCACTGAAATCTTCCATTTATTCACCCTGTGCTCCATGAGGAAGGGCACTGGACCTGGTTTCACTCATACTGCCTAGGACTCAGCACGGTATACGTGCTCAAAGAGTGAGGAAATGAACAAATCCATCTGTCCATCCATCCAAGCAGCATGCTGGGAAGGTAAAACTGAACTTACAACACTGACAACAATGAACAAGTCTGCACAGTCACCTGAAACAAACAGATGCTCATCATAAGCCCCCCCAGACCATTCATGAGTGGTTACACCTCCCACCCCACTCACCGGCCCCCAACCCCTCCTAATTTTCTGATCCACCCTTATTTTTGTCTTACGGCTGGGAAATCTGAACAGGGGCGAGCTGCTAACTTTTCCCTAGAAAACAACTTTCCCCAGCTATTTGTCAACTTCTGTCATTCAGAAGAACACAACACAAATGTATATCTTTAATGAAATTCACAGTCAAGAAAAGTTGTCATCATCTAGTTATATCTGTTATGACATACATTTCATTTTGTTCAATACATAACAGAGAAGCTATTTAATCAAACAGAAGATCCTTGCTAAAATGACAGTCCAAGCAATGTCCAAACAAGCGTTTATTATGCTATGCGAAACTGATCAGGATTGGATTGTTTTCAGCAGAATTTTTTTCCTTCCTCTTCCATTGAGAAAACAGCTTGAGGGGTGGGTGCAGAAAAACAACCCCAGACAATAGAGGTGGAGTGATGCTGAGTCAGTGGTGAGTGTGGGTACTTGAGCCCCACCCTTGAGTCAGCTGGGAGAAAAGTAAAAAAAATACACCCTACCACCTGGAGGGTCATAAAAGGGTCTGCTGGGGCCCGAGAGGTTGGGTCCCTCCTTTTCCTCACCATATAATTGTACAGAAGAGAGGTTCCAGCCCAAATACAATACACAGTATAAGGAATGATGACATCTGTGTTTCTCAAGTGATACTTATCCTTAGATATATTTTGTCTTTACAATTTAATGAACACTTGCTTCAAGGAGAAAACCCATGTTACTGCAGGAGAATTTCGTGGGCTGTAAAGCTAGAAAGCCCAAGGGCAAAAATACAACGAGAAAAAAGCGTGTTAAGGGGGTAAGTGGGTACTCAGGCTTCGGGCACCACAGATGGTGTGAATTTGAGGGAAAGAAAACAAAAGGTACCAGTAATATTCAGAGGATGCTAACTCTCTCTCTCTCTCTCTCTCTCTCTCTCTCTCTCTCTCTCTCTGCTCCATTCCCTACACAGCACCCGGAACAGAGTGGGACATCATGAGAGAATTGTTACAACCAACTAAATATTGGCTTAAAAACACACAGATAATGACATACATACAACATAGCATTTTTCTCTAAAATGCCTTATACATTTCTGTTGTCTTAACTATTCAAACCTATCTATATCCAAAGACAAAACAATATGTGCTCTTATGCTTTAATAAATATTCGAACCATAAAAAAAAAAAGAATTGCTGCACGGATGGATAGAAGGATACACGGGTGGGAGCATGGGAAGATAGAGAAATGGACGGATGGACGGACCACCCCACAAAAAGGAAATGACTGATAAAAATGATTTTAATAATTATCCTGAGAGATGGCGGCCCATTATCACAGGGACTTATTCCTCCTCCCTCTTGCTAAAGGTATGTCCTGAGCCATGGCATGGCAGCTCTTCTATTAAAGGGAAAAGAAAAATCTTTTACAAGACAGTCGGGGTCAGCCTGTGGCTAAGAAACTTTTTTTTTTCCTATGCCAGGTAAATTGGTCACCATGTCAACAATGACACACACTTCCAATTAGCCCCAAGCTTTATACAGCCATGCTCATGTTCTAAGTAAACAAGGGATGGTGGAGACCTGTGGTGCTCACCCCAGAAGGCAGGTTAAAACAAAGATTGCTGGATGTCTCCCTCAGAGTTCCTGATTCAGCAGGTCTGGGATAGGACCCGAGAATTCTCATCTCTAAGAAGTTTCCAGGTGGTGATGATGCTGGGGTACAGGAGAACCGATGATCTATTCGATCCCAAAGGTTCCTCGTAATCTACAATCCTACGAGTCTGTTCATGAGCTATCAAAACTCTTCTGGATTGACTGGACTTTGAAAAGTAGATCCATCACTATTGGAGGCATCATAAAGGCACCCAACATTGCTACATTTAAGATGAGGATCCCTGATCATTCCAACAGCCCTCACTCTGTAGGATTTTTAACCCTCATAAAAGCAGTCTTTTATATCCCTACATTCATTTCTGGAGAGTTAAAAAGGTCTGTCAAAATGTTTGGAAAAGTGAATTTTTAAAATTCATTTACAATAAGACAGAAACTCAGGGACCTTTAAGGAACTTCTGTGGGGTCATCTAAGTCACTGTTTGGCTTCCCACAGGATCTGCAAGCCAGCCGCCAAAACTGCATACCTCAAGTCTGCCTAACTGACATCAAGGTGAGGGACCCTGCCGTTTCTTTTTGGTGGCGTCCCTTTCCAGAGTCTGGCCATCTTTACAAGACTCTCGCCATCTTACCACATCACAGAGTAATTTCACCTGTTCTTCCACAGTTAACGTCTTCCTAATGGTAGGTCTTTAGAGAACCAAAGAGTGAACACCCCCTTTCTTATAAACAGGTTCCTGCGTACAAAGACTTAATAAAACGCCCCACATTTACACACATGCCCCTGGTCTTCTCCTCTGTATGTTACATAGTTCCAACTCCTCGAACCTTTCCCCAAAGATCCTCTTTGCTCAGACTTTCATCATCCTCGCTGATCGTCCCTGGAACCTTTCCAAAATCCCTACCCTCTTCTCGTCCTCCACCTGAGACTGGACCCGTCCCGGGTCATTTCACCTTTCACCCTACTTTCATTAATACATCCTGAATCAGGCGAGGTGTTTAGTAACAGTGCTGCGTGGCTGACACAAGCATCAGTGCGAAAGCGGAGGGACTGGACGATTCTGCATTACTGAAGACAAACGAGATCTAGAGGACTGCCTTGCTTAGGCAGAAGGAGAAGCAGGCCCGAGTTGGCAAGCTGGGTCCTGGAGCAGGACTCAAAAGATATCCCAGGAGTCACTCTCCTGAATGAAAATTTGGTCACACGGATGTTTGAGGCCTGCGGAGTACTTCCAACTCCAAGCAATTCCACTAGTGCAGGGTGTTGGCTTTTAAACGGCAATATCCAAATCAGAGAGGAAATGACAGTGCATTCCAAGCAAAACTGCACACATTTAGACAGACTAAGAAAATAACAATAAAAGCGCAAATTTATTCTGCATGTGTGATTGTGATCATCATTACATCAAGTTCCATACATGCCCAGCCAGAACAAATATTAACCCATTTTATAAATGACTTTATACTGCATTTGTGGATACAGCTCCACCCAAACCCAAAACAACACTGTTTCCATAGCAACCAACAGATTTCAAAGAAGGAAAAAGGAGGGGGAGACTTCGGAATGGATAGCAATCAAATAAAATAGCCAGCATCAACAAAATATGTCAGCATTATTTAAAACACACATTTAGGACCATTCTATAGTTTCAGCTCTTTCCCAGAAAACCAGCTCCGCCTAAGTTACCTTCTTGTCAAGCTGGTCCTCCCGCAAAAATAACAAATGCAAAATTGCTTCCATCTTCATTGAGGAAAGAAGCAAATTTCTTGAGTCATTCCTGGGATTCAAATGGGACTGTGATGAAGACAATAACATTTCCTGGGTGACTTAGCACACACTGAAAGTCAGATTAATTACCAATCGGTAACGATGAAATCTAAAGTGAGCTTTGACCATCATATTAGAATATCTATTCTCTCGCTGAGAATGTAATGAGGGGGAAAAAGAAGCAAAGCCAGAATTCAAAGCCAGAGAGCTCACAACCAGAAAAGCTGCAGACCATCCTCAGCCGAAAGCCAGATTTTCCCCTGGAACTTTCTCAAGTATCAGTTCCCCCCCAGTGAATTTTACACACAGATGCCATGGAGTCATTTATCCGCATCCCTCCAAGTCCTGTAGGTCTTGTACCTGTGGATAAAGTTCCAGGCAAACCCTGTAGGCACCATCCCACCTGCAGGATAGTACTGGCCTCGTAGCGGCTCATCTGGGAACTCCATAAACGCACAGCGGTGGCCAATCAATCCTCCTCTCTCTCTGTCCTGTTGTTTCAAAATAGTACAGACTAATAAAAGTAAAATATTCTCAAAATGTAAAAATGGTTATTTCAAGTCCCTAGCTCCTACTGTCCTTTAGAAAGAAGTTCTGAAGTCACTGAGTAATTTCCTTTCTCCCATGTTCTAGCTGTGTGACCTTGGGTAAGTTATTTAACCTTTCGTTAGGCATCCTGAGCCTCGGTTTTCTCATCTGCAAAATGGGAATAAACGTGTCTACCTTATACGGAAGGTTATAATGGTAAAATGAGCTAATACAGAATACCTAACGCACAGCAAAGAGAATGGGTGTTACCACTGCTATTCTTCTTTATAATTAATTCCTCTTTCTTAATGACTAGAATCAAATCCTGATGGATTTTCCTTAGAAAACACCTCTTAATGTTGCAAAAAGAAATAATGCTGAGCAAATACCTTAGGAACGATTTCACCAGGAGATCTCAAGAACTGCAACCTCTCGGCACGTCAGCTAGTCCTGGATGGCATGTGATTCCGAGGCAGACAGAACTGGGGTTGAAAGGTACTTACAGCCATGTAACCCAGAGTTCTCCCCGAACTTCCCTAAGCCTCAGTGTCCTGCCCCGACAATGCAAGCAATTAGAGTCACCACCCGAAGACCTGTGGCAAGGTTCAAGTAGGGAGAATTCCTGTACAGCATTTCACAACGAATCTGTTACCTTCAAACATTAAATATATGTCAGACATTATTATTCTTGCATTTATCTGTTCACACAAAACACTGATTCAACAACCATTGACTGAATGCCACCACGTGCAGGTGGTGTGCGGCTAAAAAAAACCTCACATGGTCTCGGCTCCCATGGAGTTTACAGCCCAAATGGGAATGCTTACGTTGAATCAACAGACACAAATATATATATATATATAATGACAACACGTGTTATGAAATAAAAGGACAGGGAGAAATGACTAAGGTTTATCAATGACAATATTAGGTCACCTTGTAAAGATTCTTCTCCTGTACCCAAAAGAACACAAAAATGCTGTATTTTTTTGCCACCGACAATTGCCCAGGCCACCAGTATGGAAGTTTTGATTACATATATTCTAGCCTTTTCCACAGAGAACTCAGTATCCTGCAGGGCCTTGCTTTTAGCAATGTTTCCATTCTTTTGAACCCAGAGGAACAATAGGCTAAGTTTATGTCTGTAGCAGATATGCAAGTGACATACAGCAGACACTCAAGTGACAGGGAAAAGGAAAAAAAGGTAAAAATGAAACAGTCCACCCTTAAGGCCATCCGGTCAAAGGCTCAACAGGTTTCGTTCCTGTGTTTCTTTATGAATCATCAATATCATTAGAATCGTAAGAACACAGCATACAGATGGGGCCCTACAAAGCCGTCAGGTGAACAAAGTGAAAGGACCATGTTCTGGTGACTCATAATGGTTCCATCTGGCCAAGCCAATAAAGACACCACTGCATGACACCAGGTGACTCCCGAGTTTAAAGATTTATCTGAGTTTGTTCTACAGCCCTATTAGTAGAGTTCTCCTTTACCTCTTCCTACAGTTTGCCTAATGGTCGAAGACGCACAAAGGTAATTACGTTCGCATTTTATTATGAAGTCAGTGAGTCACTAAAAGTACAAGCTGGAACTTACATTTTGTTGTTTTTCATTATGTATTATGTGCTTCGTTGCCTTGAGGGTCATGTTTTTCTTGGGGGAGGAGCTGTAAGTATGGAATACTTATTTTGTGGAGGACATGCTTTTCTTTTCTTGTCAGGGTTTTTGTTTTTAAGGCCACAGGATCACTCGAGGTTACCGGAATTCCCCCAGTGAAGTGTGGTACACTATGCTTGATAAGGAATAAAGATTTGGACTTCTGAGATACAATACGCAGAACTGTTCATACTCAATAGATACCCAATACAAAATACACAAAATATGACCCCCCCCAAAAAATGAAAAATGTCAAGGAAGTCCGAGATAATTCAGTACAAGTTTGAAAATGCCTTCCCTTGTTTTTTTAATCTATGTCTCATCTTAAATTACATTCCCCAACTAATATTCTGAGTGTTGGTTCCACTTATTTAATACGTGATATTTGGATCCAGTGAAGTAAAGACAGATGCCAAACTTGGGGCAGAAACTTCTTCCTACTTTAACTAGCACTCAGGACTTTGAAACCAGCCCAGAACTCCATCAGGAAACCCAAATCCAGAGAAGAAACAAGAAGGGCACGCAAGTTCACGGTTATACCTCTAAGAAGGTATTTTATTCATTTTAATTAACACTTAAGGTAATAACTATGTGAGAAAAATGTATAGCCAGACATAGTAGTTCCCCACACCCATCCCCCAAAAAAAAGGTGAGAAGAGAAGGGAGAGGATTCAGCTATAAAATCCCACTTCCTCACACTCCCTAGGCTATCACCATAGGCACAGCTGCCATTTACAGATTCCCAACACATGCAGGTCCTGCACTAAAGCAACCACCAGCCCGACTCCGCCTCAGTCTTCATGCTGATGCAGTAAAAGGGTTGTGTTGTTTTTTTTTTTTTTCCCTATTTCAGACATGGGAAAACCAAGGCTCAGAGTGGCAAAGTCACTTACAAAAGGGTCAGACAGCTAATAAGTGGTTAAGATTGAAACCGAGCACCTGGCACCAGAGCCTGTGCTTGTAACCACTACACAAGAGTAGACAAATGCCAGTCTCCATTGCAGCTAACATATTAACCTGTATGCAAAGCTCATTTAATCTCACATGATCTTTCTGAGGATATACCATCATGTAATAGAGGAAGACGAAGAGATATAAGTGCGTTAAGTAACTTACCCAAAGATACACGGCTAATAAGTGCCAGAAGTACGATTTGAAGTGAGATTCTGAACCATAAGCCTTTAAACCCTCTCTAATACTAGGCCCCCAAATATACTTACCTTACCTTCAGTGGAGGTGGATGGTACAGACGTGGAGGAAAAGCAGCAACTAGGAGGGAAAAACAATGTTTTCCCACTTGAGACCTTAAGATTATGTCATATGCCCTTCCACCAAGACTGTCAAAAGGTTGTTCCAAAATTGTGAGTACCAAAACTCTCATGTAACAAAGTAGCATGGAAATTCACCAAGCTTACTCAAGGTTTTGTTCTACCAGGAAATGGGCTCACAGATACAACTGATGTATAACCGTCTACCATCAAATGAAAGAAAGAAGAACAAAAGGTAGCCAACCTAAATGTCCAACACTTAATGAGCGGTCTGGAAAGAAAACAGTTAACCAAATTATGGCTTAAATGAGTGATTATTTGGGGAGCTGGGGAGTGTGGTATTTAGAACTGTGTGGTAGCATTTTTGGTTGTCACAGTGACTGGTGGGCATCAGAACACTAAATACCCTGCTACAAGGAGTAGCAGACACCCAAAGAACTGTTACGTCTCAAATAGTGATGGCACACCCATGAACAAAAACAGTGATCTCCATACAGGCAGGAAACTGGTTTTACTCATTCCAAAGACATAAAACAGGCCCTGACCCCTAGAAGACACCTTAAAAACTATCTGCGCAGTAACTAGCTCAGATATTAGACAGTCAATAAAAATAACTTACAGATACGGCAGCATGAAAACAGTTACCATGGAGAAACAAAGCAAAATACAAAGTTATAAGCACAAGATGATTGCAACTATACATTTAAATTCGGCATTCAGAAAAGACGAGAAGGAAATATACTAAAGCGCTCCTTTTTATTTTTTCACACCAGTGAGAGAATTAGTGATATTCCCCTCTACTGCTTAAGTAGGACATTATTTAGGATGAAAGAGTAAAAATTTTCAATCATATTTAATTGGCCAAAAGATACCTAGAATCAAGAATACTGGAGCACAATGGTCCCTAAATAAATACAGTCCAGAGAAGAGCGTGACAGAGTTTCTGAAGAAAGATAAATTATGGCTGTCATCTGGGTATTTCTAGACGGATTTTTTTCACCCTCACCTCCAAATTCAGAGTACTCTAAATTAAAGTCAAAAGTTTACAGCCCCTGCCTACCGAAGTCTTCCTCATCGAATTTCCCATCTTGGATAAGCACATTGCTATCCAATGTCAGGCAAGCTCAAAGTATGAAGACATTATTTTTTCTTTTCCACCCCATGCCTCCCATCCCCAAACATTCCCCTTATCCTCCCAGCCTTTGATCCAACTTCTATACCGTCTGTCCCCACCCCCTTCTATTCCCAATACCAGCACCTGAGCTCAAGATCTTTCCTCTCTCCTGGAAGCTGCCACCATGTTTTCCTACACTTCCTCCCTAAAGGGGAGTCAGTTTCCCATCATGCATAAGCAACCCCCAGCAGATTTATTAAGCTATAGCTAAGATGACAAACCACGTTGTAAAATTCTCAGTGGAAGTAAGCAGCTATGATTTTTTTAATGTAAGGATTAGCACAGAAAGTAAGTTTGATCTCAAACATTTCTACCAAAATTTACCTTAATGGCAATGAGGGGGAAGCGGGAGGACGGTAAATGGCCACGCGTGAAGAAGGAGGGGGGCCTGCAAGCACACATCGAAGGGGACCTAAGGATGCAGGAGTGTCACCGCAAGCATTCAGAGTCCTGCATAATATGCAGCATCGATTTGGCCATTTAAAATATCAGAATGAGGTCTTTTCCCACAAAAGTCTTCAAGAAAGCCTGCCTCTTCATGGCGGTATGCCAGAGTAAGGCACTCTATGATTTAGCAAGATCCCGACTACTATGACGTAGGCCTAGCGGCATGCACATCCTAGTCTGAGATGTACAGGTCTCCATGACAAAACAGGTGACTTCAAGAAAAACAGATTATCTGCTGGCATCTGATGCAAACATCACTAGGTTTGTTAACTATTTGATTCTCCAGATAGATGTGTCAGTACGGTGTACACAGAGTCAAAATGATGGAAAGAGGTTTTCTCACAATCAGATTATAACCCATGGGGGAATATTTATTGTGCTGCTGTATTTAGGGCAGACGAAATGAATTAATTTGAAAAGCATTTTGTCTCATTTTTTTCTTTATTAAATAAAATAGTGAAATCCATTAGTTCTCTTCTTTAGACAATCAATGGATGAAATAAATTAGTTTTTTTTTTAACTTGAGCTACATCTGAACCCCCTTTTAAGGGAAAGAATTTCTCAAAGATTGATGATTTTAGAAATATGGAACTTATATGTTCTATAGCATACATGTTCTGTAACAGTGGTATCCAATAGAAACATAAAGTGAGCCACATATGTAATTTCTAATTTTCTAGTAAGCCACATTAAAAAAATAAGAAGAAACGGATAAAATTAATTTTAATGATACATTTTATGTAACCCAATATATGCAGAATCTTATCACTTCAACATGCAATCAGTGTCTTTGAAATTTGGTGTATTTTGTACACTTAGCCCGTGTCAATTCAGGCGAGCCTCAGCTACACCTCATGTGTCCAGGAGCCACAGATGGCGGGCGCTAAGGTATTGGAAAGCACAATTCCAGACGATCACATTGCCATGTCCCATGAAAAAGAAAATTTTTATCTGGTTCTGTTTTAGAACACTATCAATATCGTCTAGGCTGATTGTATTTATTTCTACGTGGAAGTTCTTTTACCACGTCTAGATGGGAGTTCTAAGGAATTCCTATATAAAGTACCTGTCTTTCACCTCAAAAAAGTTAATTGCCTCCTTAAATTCTAGACAAAGCTAGCACTCATTAATCAGTTCTGTTCGTCTGTTTTAAACTTAAGCTTCCTGTCCTTTGGTCTTATTCACAGTTTAAAAAAAATAATTAAGTATATGACATTCCCTGGGCATCCTACAGCTTTAAGAATCCGTTTCATTAAGGAATTACTCAGTCTGAAGGAAAATTACTGACACATCCCATTCTCCCTCTTCCTCTTGGTAAATGACACCTATGATTTTCAAAGACAAATGGCTAAAGATGAGGGCCTTGATGTATCACCAGAGCCTTGAGCTAGTGCTGTGGGTACGGCTTCCTCCAGCTGGTTTCCACCACCTTTCTTCCTGGGGCAGTGGGTGCACTGTAAGGATGTGACACAGCGCCCTCCAGAGGACCCAAAAGAAACAGCGTACGATGCTGCATTCCCCCCGCTCCCCCCCCTACCACCCGCAACTAATAATTATGTAAAGTTTCAAGGAGACGGAAGTGCCCCAGTCCAGCCAGACCCTCAAATTCTGGGCACTTAATTATCTTCCCATTTCCAAAGAATTCTTGTGTTTCCAAGTATGTTTCTAATAGGCCCCCAGAAAATGTAAAACTCGCATAATCAAATGCAATTGAAGCATCAGAAAATAAAAAGTCTGAGAATTGTGTGTAGGCTGCCATGAGCCGGCTCGTTATTCTCATTTCCTTAATGAAACCCACTTTTAAAATAACTCTCCATTCCTATATTTATGGTAAAAAATAAAAACATAACGTTTTGATTCAAATAATTACCTCAACAAAAGCAATTCGGAAATGTACAAAATCATACACCAAAAAAACAAAGAAACATTCCTAACACCCTAATGCTATTTCTCTTGTCATATTTATTCAGCCTTGCATGCATAATGCTGATTTGAATATTAGCACAACATCCAACTCAGGTAACCATGACCCCTCCACAACAGACACAAGCAATAAACATGACTGAAATCCTGTCAGATTATTCAAGTGACATCAGAAAAGTAATTTCTAATATTGAGGATTTGTATCCATACATAAAGTACTAACTGAAATAGATCTTCAGAATGAAATTTCCCCAAATGATTAAAGTAAAATGTGAAACCTCACAGTTTATACAAGACAAGAAACATTTGGCTGCAAATGGTTTTATAATTTTGCTAATTAAAAATTATCCCATTTTCACTTTGGATTCCTCATGTAACAGAAACAGGAATAACCTTACCATGCCAGAAACACAAGCAAATGATTAAAGTTCTGCTCTCAAAAAAATCTTTAAAAGTTGGCAAAACATTTCATTAGGCTACAAATCAAAATCCGTCTGTCCTTGACATCTCTTTAATGCCTTCCAGATTCCACATCTACTTTTTTTTTTAATCACTCACTGAAACACTCAGAAATTAAAATATGTTAAATACCACTCATCTTGGACCTCCAGAAAAGTCTCCTGATATCATACAACCTCCAGGCCCCTCCACATAAACCACGGTCCCCTAATAACACCAACTGATTTATGGAAAGGACTCAATAAATTTCACAATGAGAAAAAAAATACATAATATTCCCAGAAACATGTCTTCATCAATAAATCTGCTACATGTGAAGAATATAAATAAATACTAAAAGGGGGCCATCGTGAACTCTCTCTTCTGATGTTTGCCAAGTGGAAATGGGTACAACTATGATTAAAAATAAAATCACTTTCAAGCTTCCAAGGTGTTACCAACAAAATATGCTTCGAGAAAGAAGAATGCGAGTGGCAGGGGGGTTGAATGATGAACACGTATTTCTCTGTAGAACTAATGAAGGCAATGTTTACAACGCACACTTATTTATTGATGCTTCCCTTCCCCGAGCCCTCCATGTGCCATGGAGTCAGTGTGCATTAATGGCACTGAAAACCAGAGAACCTTCCAACTGCGAGTTGCAGCAGTCACTGTGTCAGTGGAAACAATGAATCACAGGCATTCAACCTGGGATGCGTTGTGGCAGCACCTTACATGTGTCACCAATGTGTCATGTGACATGGCTGTTGCCATGGTGAGGCTCCATGTTCAGGAAATGTGTTAAGTCTTGTAGGAGGCACCCAGCCATCCCCCAAGTTACCCATGCCCATGAGTGTATTCTGAAATCTTTCTACTGCCGATAACATTGTGATTGCCTTTCTCTCTGGGAGTCTTGTTGGAAGAAAGAGGGAAGAAAGTCATTTGGGAAAAGCTGAGAGGAAATGAAGTATTCCATCCTCAGTGTCTGTGTGTGTGGGCTCCAGCCCACTGAGAACAGCAGTATCTTTAAAAATAATTCATTTCAACAGTTTGGATGGAATAAAAGTGGACTCTCCCCACAAAGGAAGGTGATTTTTATGTTACCTGTATAATTTCCATGCATTGAAACAATGGATAAAGCAATAGAGACCGAAAACTACACAATTTCTTAAGTAGGATAGAAAACTATACAGATTAAGAGCATACAGATAAACAATCCTGACGATGTTAACGAAAAAAATCCTTCTCTTGAGCTTTTTCACGAGTTTCCAACTTTATTCCTGAAAATAGGAATGAAGATCGTAAGAGACTCACAGTCAGAGGATTCAATAATTTACTGCAACTAGAGGACTGAGTGGAGTAGCTGGCACATAGTAGGCCCACAATAAGCTGCTCCTGCAGTCACTAGAACCATCGTTACTACCACTGCCTCTCTACACAGCTACCCGGCTCAGAGCAAAGTGAAGCCTAAACTGACTCTCAAGGGAAGATTTAGGATTCTCCAGCACTAGGTTCCTTTACCTGCCAGCTTCCCACATTTGGAATTTAAGAAGCGGGTTAAGAAAAGTCAAAGTGTTTCCCTTCCAAATGATAAAGATGGTTTTGTCGAAAAGACGCACTTTTAAGTGAATTCTGAGCACAAATGTAGACACATACAAAAAATACGCTTCTGTGGCTAACGGTGCTGTGAGAAGACAACCGAGAGGGCTACAGGACACCTAAAACCAGACAAGAGAGGAATGGCTGAGGAAGCAAGGGAGTTTAAGCCAGGGGAAGACTCAAGAAGGACGTGTTATTTGAAGATACTTGATGGATGGTCAGGTAGAAGAAATGGGTTTCACAGAATCTCAAAGCACCAAACCAAAAGATTAAGTGGGAGGTGGTAGATTTCAGTCCAGTGGAAGAAAGAACTTCCTAGCCCTAAGGGCTGATCAGTGATAAAATGGGCTTCCTGAAGAAGTTTACCATCCCAGAGTTACTCAAATAGGCTAGGTGTTCTTGTAGAACCAACAGGGCCCCAAAGATTTGGGCCCAAGATGCATGTGGACAGCAATAGGCTTTAATAGTTCTGTGAACACTAAATGTCTAGGAGTCTCTGAATGTATATGATGTACCTCACTAACGTGCATAGTTACACATAAAAATTCACATCCTGGGACACTCCGGAGAGATAACGGCAAATTTGCTATCATGATTTCAAACCACATTTTTTTATTTAGGGAATACTACATCCCAACTTTTTTTTTTTTAACACCTGATGTGTATTAACTCATCTAATCCCACAATCATTTATGAGTTAGATACTACTATTATTCACACTTTAAAGGTCAGGAAACTGAGGCCCAGAGCAATGTAACTTACCCAAGTTTATACTGATAGTAAGTGGCAGAGCCAGGATTCAAACCTGAGTTTTCTCGCCGATATCCTGTGTTCTTAATCACCACGTTTAGCTGTTCATTACACATTCAAGGTTCTACATCTTGGCTCTGGATCCTGAAATACGTTTATTTTTCATTTAACAACGACAAAAAAAAAACGGATAAACTAACCACGTGCAAGGCTTTCAACACAATTCTACCTTCGTTGTATTCTCTCTCTCACTTCCTCCCATTTTCTATTACAATGGACATTTATGTGAAAACATATTTGCATCTCAGGGGTTCACCGTCTTTTCTAGATGTTTATTCCCCAACTGCAACCACCATACTGTGGCATTCCCATCATAAGGGATGGCTTGCTGAAAAACCAGAAACTCATTCCTTCACATCCCAGTAAGTTTTATCATGATACTTGAGAAAGAAGTAATCCTCTAGATTATTCTCCTAGACCTTTCTTGGAAAACATCCTTGATCATTTCTCTTCTCTGGTCCTACATTTTCTCTGCCTCGATGCTGTCTTATACCTCGGCCTCCAGGCTATGAAAATGCCCCACTGCATGAACCCACTCTTCCCCACGGCTCCCCTGGCCCTGACTCCCCCACCTGTTTACGAGGTAAGACATGAGGCATCTTCTCTCCGGAACGCTCACACTCTTTTTTTTTTATTTAAAAAAAAAATTTTGAAATATAGCTGACGTGCAACATTCTGTTAGCTCCAGGTGTAGAGCAAAGTGATTCAATTATACGTATATATGTATAACATATGTATATGTACATGTGTATATATGTATATATTTTCTTTTTTAGATTCTTGTTCATTAAAGGTTATTACGAGATACTGCATATAGGTCCTTGTTAGTTATCTATTTTATAAGAGTGATGTGTATATTTTAATATCAAACACCTAATTTTTTCACATCTTTATTGGAGTATAAATGCTTTACAATGGTGTGCTAGTTTCTGCTGTACAACAAAGCGAATCAGCTATACGTATACATATATCCCCATAACCCCTCCCTCTTGAGCCTCCCTCCCACCCTCCCAATCCCACCCCTCTAGGTGGTCACAAAGCACCAAGCTGATCTCCCTGTGCTGTGCGGCTGCTTCCCACTAGCTATCTATTTTACATTTGGTAGTGTATATATGTCAATGACACTCTCTAACTTTGTCCCAGCTTACCCTTCCCCCTCCCTGTGTCCTCAAGTCTGTTCTCTACGTCTGCGTCTTTATTCCTGCCCTGTCACTAGGTTCATCACTACCGCTTTTTAAAATTCCATATATATGTGTTAGCATACGGTATTTGTTTTTCTCTTTCTGACTTACTTCACTCTGTATGACAGACTCTAGGTCCATCCACCTCACTACAAATAACTCAATTTTGTTCCTTTTTATGGCTGAGTGGTATTCCATTGTATATATGTGCCACATCTTTATCCATTCATCTGGTGATGGACACTTAGGTTGCTTCCATGTCCTGGCTATTGTAAATAGAGCTGCAATGAACACTGTGGTACATGACTCTTTTTGAATTATGATTTTCTCACGGTACAAGCCCAGTAGTGGGATTGCTGGGTCATATGGTAGTTCTCCTTTTATCAAACTCCTAATTCATCCCTGCCCTCAACCCTTTTCCCCTTTGGTAACCATACGTTTGTTTTCTATGTCTGTGAGTCTACTTCTGTCTCATTTTTTATCATTCTGGTCTCCAGCCATTTCTTTAGGGAAAATCAAATGATACACATTAAATGCCTCCTGGTCTCTATTCTTCCTTCAAGATAAAATAAGAGATATTTAGGGGGGAAAAAAAACCCTGTTTTAATCATTCAACCAACTCTAAGAGTGTTGTTGTGCCCAAGAACCACTTGTAAATAATTCTTATATTTTTCCTTAAACCTCTCAATTTTATTAAATGTTGCATTTAAGTAGTAGTATCGGAGAAACTGTACTGACGTGCTAATAGTATTTTGCTACATATTTCATATATAATATATATATATTTAAGTAATACCTAACTCTTAAATTTTCAAAAATGTCCATTTGTGACTCGAGAAATTTAACCTTAATTCCACTGGTGAGATACCCAACATCTATGAGAAAACACTGGTGCTGAAGAGGATATAGATCTTATATGTCCATTTCTGAGTCCACTTTTTTTCCGGGACTTGTTTTCCCTTTCACTTCATCTTTTACCCTCCACCTCACTTTTATTTCAGGTTCATATTTTTCTTGTCTTAAATAAAGGAAGGGGGAGAGAGACCCTCACTAAATGTCACTCTAAATCAATAATCCAATCACATAGGACAAGACTATCTCAAGATGAAATGTGAACAAAAGCTGATGCTATTATTTCATCAGAAACCGGAGAGCAAATGATCAGGCCCAAGCATCCTCACAGAGCTAGAACAAAGGACTGAATCCTCACCACTGTTCTATGCTCCATCTTCTTTACAAACCACGGGCCCTGGGGCCAAATGGAACCCTCCACTCATGAGCTACAAGTAGTTTTGACATTCTTAAAGGGTTGGGAAAAAATAAAACTACTGCTACTCTTTAGTGACCTGTGGAAATTACACGAAATTCAAACATCTGGAAACGAATGTTATTGGAAACACAGCCACGCTCATTCACGTACGAATTGCCTACGGCTGCTGGCGCACAACACAGGCGAGTAGTTGTAACAGACCAGGTAGACTGCAAACCTCAAAATATTTACTCTCTGGCTCAGGAAAAGTTTGCTGATCCCTGTCATCGACAGAGAAGTTAGATGACCCTTCTACCATCACACACATACAGAAGCATTTTTTAATTATAAAACTTTTCCAAAGAAACACAGTAGCAAGAAGAGTAAAAGGAATCTCCAGGAACTCAGCACCAGGATCAGATAAAAAGCTCTTCCCTGTCTTAGGGCACTGCCTGGAAGCACCAGCCCCCCTCGTGTTCCCCCATCCTGAGTTTCAGCTCCACTCATCCCTCCTGCAATTCTGATGACTATTAACCATCGTAAGAGGAAACTAACCTGATACCTTTTTTAAAGCAGCAACATTATCCACAATTAAAAAGCTGCCACCACACACACACACCAACTTTCTTGTATCTTAATATGCATATCCATGGTCTGATTATAACAGCCTGGAGAGACTGACAGGAAATGACTGAGTGTGATGGCTCCAAAGGAGACACCACATTGATCAGTAAATAATACACGTTTTTTGAAACTGTCTAACTGCATATTTATACATGTCAACTCTTATACACTTCGGTGACAGAATTCTTTTTCAGACATCTGTGTAAAAAACTCTAATCCTGATTTTTTAAATGTTTTTAATAATCACCCAAAAATGCTTCTAGGATATATAAGGTTTAAATTATATCCACCAAAGAGTGCCACCTGGAGCATTAACTGCTACATCTTTAACATTCCCAGTTATGTCAGGGTATTTGCCAACGTCTCAGAAAGGTTAAAATATAGTTTCACGTAACACATACCTAGTGCTTACTAGGCGCCAAGCACTGTATTAAGGACTTTTCACAGCCAACGAGGTAGATGCTACCATTGTCCCCATTTTGCAGAGGAGGAGACTGACGTTTGGAGAGCAGCCTTGACTTGGCCAAGGTAACCCTACCAAGTGAGGCCTGGGACTAGGACATGAGTTTATCTTCTCTAATTCAGAGCCCAAGCTCTAGGCCTGGACCTGGATGTGGGCCTGAAAATCTATATTTAACATGTTTCAGATAGCCTCTGGATCACACACTGAAGAACACAGCCCAAGGACCTGGAGGTAGAAGAGAAGCAAGTCCAGTGGGCCCTCGGTTCAGGTCCCCTGTACTCCCTTCCAAACACTGCCCACTGGAGGATTAGAGAGAAAATCTATAACTGGTGTATCATAGCCCCTGGCATGTCACATGTGCTCAGTTATGACAGCTATTCAACCACTGTCATTTTTTATAGGTCACTCAGGGAAGGCTTGTACGTCAGGTAAAGTCATTTTTATCTGTATTGTCCACAAAATTACTTCCACTCTTGGCCGATTCGGTTAGCATCTCCTCGCCCTAAGACTCCGTATCAATTAAATTACACCAGCAACTGAGGGCTGCCCAAGGTGGTGTGGAGGACAGAGGAGTCTGTCAGGTTCTACCCGGTGACTGGTTTCTCAACACCAGGCTAGATAATGAGCTAGATCAGCCCCCCACTGCCCCCTCCCCAATGCACACACCTTTTTTATTATGAAAGTGGTCAAATATATAAAGAAGTAGAGAAAATAGTGATCATGAACGCCATATGCCCACCACCCATACTCTAGAAGATCAAGATTATGCTCCATTTTTTCTTTTCTGAAAGATGTAAAGGAAACATGCCATTTCACCTTTACACAATCCAATATGCAACATTAAAAAATACGGAGAAAAAAATCCCCTTAATAATAACTGAATGCACATGTTGTAAGAAAAATTCCACAGAGCATACCTGAAACTAGCCTCCTGGCGCTCTAGCCTGCAAGTCTATCCTGGATGGACAGAAGTCCCTGCAGCCCGTAGACAAGGGGCCTAAATGCGCTTGACAAAGTGGCAGACCTGACCTTGTCAATGCCTGGCTCTGGCCCTGGGTACAAAAGCCTGGGAGTGCAGGTTTTCCCTTCCTGCACACGTTCTCTGGATCAGCGGTCCTGCCAGTCCTATGTTGCCTGTTTATACTGTATCAAAGAAGAAAACTCCTCTCCTCGGATAACAGGAACTCCATGAGCCACCATCACCAAAAGCATCTTTATTTTAGAAGAGGACCTGAAGGAAATACGCAACACTGAGCCCAACTGCATGAAACTGGGAGATTTTAGATTTAGAGGAAAAGGCCGGTGAGTAAGGAATATTTTTGGAAAAATTTTTGGAAGAAGTTATTCCCATTTTTTTTAAATCACTGGTCCTATAAAAATCCTGTGTGTAGGGCTTCCCCGGTGGCGCAGTGGTTGAGAGTCCGCCTGCCGATGCAGGGGACATGGGTTTGTGCCCTGGTCCAGGAGGATCCCACATGCCGCAGAGCGGCTGGGCCCGTGAGCCATGGCCGCTGAGCCTGCGCGTCCGGAGCCTGTGCTCCGCAACGGGAGAGGCCACAGCAGTGAGAGGCCCGCGTACCGTGAAAAAAAAAAAAAAAAACCTGTGTGTAGATTAAGCTGCCATTTTAAATGAGTTGCAGTCCATTTCTTCCACAAAGACAACTAGAAGCTACAAAATCTTCCTTGCCTAAATCAAAGGCCCTTGGAGAACCATGGAATCAAGGATGAGGACATAGCATGCCCTCCGGGTTAAGACACAGGCTTTGAAACTGGCCTACCTTGAGGTAAAACCCACTTGTAGAACCTGCTGTGTGATCCTGAGTAGTAACTTAGACACTGCGCTTCTGTCTTCTCAACAATAAAACCAGAATAATAATATCCAGGGCACAGAGACGCTGTTAGAATGACATGAGATACCTAACATGATATCCAAACCACTGCAGGAAAAATAAATGCCCGATGACTGGCTGCTATAATTACTCGGTACCAATATTACTAAAACCTCACAGAATACGAGGAGGGATGAAAAAGATTTCATCTCATGAGCCTCTTCCAATCACTTGGTTGGAGTCACATGGAATAAACACTGTGTACGCAAAATCCAAGAGCCACCCCCAGAACAGACCATAATGGGGCTCACAGATTTTGGAATCCTTGACCAAAGCCAACCATATCCTACAAATATGGCCCAACAGGTTACCAATTCACACGTGCACAACCACTTTCCAGAAGTCTGGTTACCATGACCAACACAAACAATCAAACAATACGTTGAAATGAAATTACAATGTACATTAACTAAATGGTACTTCAATATGCTAATTGCTCATTTTTCTTTTAAGGAGGAATTAAAAGGATGGCAGTTCTCAACAGCGTAGGGCAGCAGCCTGCATATAAACTGAATGGAAATTTCCTTCTCTTAGCCTCCAAGCATTATTTGAACCAAGTGAAGAGAAAACCGATTATTTTCAAAAACAACATGCCATGCAGCTGAAGTTCCTAGAATTTTACATCACGGAAGGTATCATTTGAAATATAATAGCTGAATGCCTTCCTCCCTGGTACAGCTTGCTTCAGTGTATTGATAAAAACCAAGATTAATATGCGAAAGGAAATTGCAAGAAACTTGCCCTGCACCGGTCAGCACCTGGTACATGTGCGTGCCCCTCCCTTTAAGAAAGAAACTGCACTCGGAGAGGGAAAGTCTCAGTTTAGCTCTCACCCCACCACTTCCTTGCTGTGTGTCTGAGCCTGAGTTAATGCACAGGTTACAAGAGGGTGAGGAGAGTCTCTTTCTTGTCTTTTCCAAAGTTACATAAATTGGAAAAAAAACCTACAAAACTATAATGTTTCATACACATAACCCCCAAACCAGCTAAAAGGTAGGAAATAAACTGCCTACCAAACCATACAAATACGGTATACACGTGATGTCAAAAATCCAATTATGTGGTTACACAACCACATAATTGCCAGAACTGTGCGTAAGATCTTCTCATTAATACAACACACATTTAACCGCTGTGTGCCAGATACTGGGGTAAGCATAGGATATACAAAGACAAACTACAAAGACTAGTCAAAAGCCACTTGCCTGACATGATTCTGACCACACTCACGTAAGTGGTGAATTGGTAAGCTCGCCTCCAAGAATTTAAGTGGAGAAATTCTGAGGCCACACCCACACTGAGCAGAGGAGAGAATGTGATCAATTAGTGATGTCTGCCAGGGGCGTAGGGATGGGCAGGGGTGGGGGAATTATAAAATCGAAAGTCTGTCAAGAATGTTTGCCACTTTTGATTTAGGCAAAGGATTCGATGCTTTGTGCCGAGGTCAGGGGAACAAAAGCCTGCCCACTACGTTAAAAGTTTACAGTGAATTTGTATGTCCAGAAAAATGTGTGTATAATCCCATAAGGGGCTTAGAGAGAAATGGAAAATATCTGCAATATAAATGCAGATTACCTTTATTACAAAATTGGATCATATTCTCATTCCTAGACTAATTTCCTATATCATAAAACCTATATTCAATTTTATAAATAGCATACACCAAGAATCATAAATTCAGTTAATGCAGAAATTTAACAGATTTTTTTTTTTTTAAACAAAAGTGAGAAAAGGCTGTTTTAGAGCAAGTATCTGAAAGGACAGAAAGGGTTCTTTCTTTGAAGATATGTTTTCTCATCTGACTCTACCTCCTTGGGGACATAACTAGAGAAGAACTAAATTTCACAGCTAATATATATGAAGTAACATGTTTAACATTATCCAATGAATTGATATCTACCTACACCATATAAATATATCTCACATAAACTGTCACCTCCAAGAGAATTCATTAAAACAATGTTACAGCTTCCGAATTAAATGCAATCTTCTAATTGGAATTTAATCTTACAGTAGTAGTTGGCAGATTTTCTTTTTGAATTGACAAATGGAATAATTCATTAGCTTGTCTTACAGTTCTATGGGAAGAATTTAACAGTAAACGTGACATAGAGACTGGCTAGCCACTGCTGTGAGGTACTGGGTGGGGGCTGTGGGAGGGAAGGGGGCTTGGAGGTTCTTTCACCATCATCAGAACTCCTCCCACGGCTTACGGGTGGGGAAGGATAGACACTCTTCCTCTCACCATCCTGAATTACCGCATTACTAATATATTCCATTACCTCCACATAAATGTCATGTTAATTTCTGATCATCATCAAGCCAGACAATGGTTTCCCCCTTGGCCCCTAGCCAATTAGCTATGTGGAAAATAGTCAGCCAATTACATTACTTGTATTAGGTTAGGGACTGGAGAGAGAGAAGCAAAATAAACGCCTCAAAAATACTTCCCAGATAAAATGTAAGTTGACACTGTCTTCCCGTGCTGGAGTCCAAGTTATACAATCTGATAGGCAGCTGCCAGCACTCATAACTGCTTATTAAATCTAGGCTGTCTTTATGGCGTGAGTGAAGATCTGTATTTTTACCAATATTAGGTTCATTGTGTTAGGAAAGAGACCAAAAAACTTAAGATCATTCGCTCCAGCTTATAAAACATATTATGTAGTTTATTAAATTGTTAAAATTACTTTTCAAAGTCAAAATTCCAGGGACTGGAAGTTTCAGCACGACAAAGTGGCTTGGCCCACTGACAGCTTCCCGCACAAGGCGGCTGAGAAGGGGAGCCCACCTGCAAGCCTTCCTGTTCCCAGATGCCTGCTACCTGCCCCACCTCCTCCCGGAAGCTGCACCACTGCCACACCCCACCCCAAAACCAATGACCAAAATCCACAGTCTTCAGTTTTATAAAAATCTCCAGGAACTTCCAGCCACCAAGTAGCCCACTATCAAGCCTTAAATGAGAAGGATTATTTTCTGTGTTTTTACCTCTTTCTAGTAGGTCAAAAGCTAGGCATTTGTTTACGAGAGAGACCCAAAGAGGAACTGTAGGCAAATAAGGAAAAACAACCAGTGACAAAACAATGCTGTTTTGTCTTATACTCTTATCCCAGATCCACCAGCAACCGACAGTTTACTGGGAGGAACAATGCAACGCCGAGGCACAGGCTGACAAACAAGCCAACGTATTTGCCGTCTACAGTCAACTTTTCTAGAGAAAACTCTATGCAAATCCAGACTGTTATTGTCACATTTATTAACAACACTGTGGCTAACTGCCTATTAAATATGCACAGACTTAGGCGGTCTTCACTCCTGGAGTCTCGTGATGTGCATCAGATAGGTACCAACATCAACTAAAGCTTCACGCCGGGGGAGACAGGAGCCAACTCTGATTCCCTGCTGGCGAGGGCGTTAAAGAATCACATCACAAAGAGACACCTCAAGTGCTCAGCCCTTCTTTCTCTGTATCCTGCCCCTGAGCTAATTTATTATGCAAGCATGGTTATCACCAACATAAATTGAGTACATTACCTAACTACTCATTTTCTGAACTTGAAATTCTGCCGCGATGATCTACTTGCGTAAACCTTTTATCATAGGGCTTTGTTTCTTTGCACCGGAGTGAGGAGATCTGTCGTTCTAGCTGTCTACTGCTGGGACTGGGACCTTGTTCTATCACGAGGTCACTTACCATGAAACATTTCACTCATTATTGGAGTTGATTTCGTGCCTAGAGACTCCAAGGTATCAGCGGTAACAATTAACTGATGCTTCTTTTGGTTACTCGATCAACTGTAAAGTTCTGAAAGCCGTAGGACTATGAATACGTTTTTGACAACAGAAGGATTAACTAGCTATCAGATATACAATGCATCGCAGGCCAGGTTAGTGCATCACAGAGGAAGAGAATCAGTCCTTTAATCAAACCTCGAAGGTGTACTCTGAGGATAAACAATCATAAAGAATCAGAACACATACTCCAGTTCATCAGATTTCAGGGATCTCCACTTCCTACTAAAAATACAGCGAAGGCAAACTGATTACAATCGGATAAATACAAAGCATTTCCTTATTTAGAAAAAACTGGTAATCGACTGGGCCTAACTGTATTTTATCAACTCAAGAGGTATCATTTTCATTACAGCTCTTCAGATTGATTTTTCACACAGCAGGCCTTACCCAAATGAAATTAATGAATAAAACAAGCCTAGTCTTCAATAAATCCATTCATGTGGTTTTGTTCAATTTCATACATCAATTTATGACAGTGACATTGAGTCAGACTCTCTCAGTACTGAAGACAGAGATGACAGGTAACCTCAAACCTGAGTTTGTTGCTATTTCAATACCTTCAGCAGAATTCCAACCACTTCTTTGAATTCTCATGTTTACACGAGACAGACCCAGGCTTTGTTCTCAACTCTACCTGGATCCCCAAAGATATAACTTTTTATAATGTCTGCTATCTGCTCACTGGTCTACAGACCACTCAGAGAAGTCTATCATAGCTGGTTAGCAATAGAAAACCTCAGGAGAACTTCACAGGAGAAAGAAGCACAGGACTTGCCCAGGACCACCCCATAAGATGATCAAAGCACCCTAACAGATCTAAAATTCCATGAGTCCATTAACTATTAATTTTCATGGTGTACACCCTTGCCTTATGTGTTACAGGTTTCTACTTGCTTTATTTCTTGCCATGAAAGAATACTGTAAGGAAGATACAAGACTCTGTTTTTCCTCCATCTCCAGCTCCAGCAGAATGAAATGCAAAGGACAAGTAGTCAGATACCAAACTAGCCTAAGTGGAAGTGAATTTTAAAGCCCACGGGCTCTTTGAGCCTGATATTCGGGCTGGTTGCTCCGGCAGGGCTCTTTTCATCTATGAAATGGGAAGGATTTGTCAAAATGACCTCTAACTGTAAAATCTTTAAAAAGCTGGCCCAAACAGCAAAATGCAAAACAACATCTTAAAGAGACACATATCAGCAAAGAAGGTTTACAGAATTGCGGGGCTTGGATGTCACAATCTCTGTAATTGAGATAAGCTAGAGAGAATCCCCGAGGATAAAATAACCTGGGATACAGCTCGGACCTAGCCCAGGGACATAGACATCTCCATCAGACTCTCTGCGCTGCAGATTCTCCATCTGTAAAGTGAGGGGATTTAAACAGCCAACTTCTAGGGCCTTGTTAGCACTGACAAACACGACACTCTAACCTACCTGCTTTATTTGAAACATAGGAAATCAAAACAGACCAACTTGCCCCATGTCAGCTAGCTATCAGGTCTCCCAATTTCTAATACAGTGCTCTTTCTACTCCCCTAGACTTCCCTCCATTAAATAGAATCTGTTTCAAATACAACTCCACTAAGACAAACAAGATGAGTTTATGCCAATGGTTCTTATCATTAAATGCCATTCACTACAAAACTGAAACCAAATGGTTCCCTATAAAGCTGACCTCGTTTTATGACAAAGCTCCCATTGAATGATGTCAGAGTTTTTACCCAAAACACCTGGCCTCAACCAATTCTTGTCTCTGATAAAGGCGAGTCACAATTGTTCATTCATTACTACAGGGGAGCCCGTGAGTTCTGAAGAACATGACAGACGCCATCAAATCTACAGAAAAAGAGCATCACGTCCCTTCTAACTTCCCCCTAAAAATTACAGTGAATAACCTGATGAGGAGAACTATGCTAGAAAAAAATGCTCACGAGTCTTTCTGAAAATCTGAGAGTCCACAGTTCCCAACCTTTTAACTTTTTCAAGAGCCCCAGTCATGTGGAAGGCTTGCGATGGGACTTCCTCAATGAACAAATCAGACTTAAATCTCCCACCACCACCCACAACTCAAGATGAGGTTATTATTGTCTTATTTCAAGGTGGTTCATTTTATCACCAAGTTTTAATGGGACCAGAAAAGCAATTACTCTTTCAACCGCGCACGTAGCTCATAATCTAGGTAGGCCACCCTTCGGTGTATGCGTAAAAGAATCACACAGACAAAAAAAGTTCTTCCGTGTCCTATTATGTCTTTTATAAATCCTAAGATCATTGCTCAAGTTATCCAAAAAGGTTATACCACTAAACAATGACAGGGTGACTCTTCTTTCGAAACGAGAGCCTCTCATCTTCAGTGTCATTGTTCTGATGAATTTGGGATCTTTTTTCAGTTTCCTGCACCGTGCAGGACCCCTTCAGCCAACATTTAGTCTTATGAACTTTCAGACGAATAATCGTAAATGTCACTCACCCTTTTGGCCAGCATGCATCACATCCGTCCGTTCATGGTTGACAGCAAATCAGACAAGGGACTGAAGCCCTCACCATTGCCCAAATGTTTCGTTCGGAAACTGGAATTGTCAGCAAAAGCTCCTGGGACACTGCAATACAAAATTTTTTTTTTTTTTTTACACACAGCTAAGATGTAACTTCTAAAACCACCACTTCCTTAAACTTGAAAACAGCACGACAGACATAGAATCTAGAGGTAGGGGAAAACACCTTTCAAACGAGGGTATGTCAATATATCAAGTGCGATGCTGTAAAATATGAACCGGAAATAATGTTCTGAAAGATACAGTTACCAATTACTTGAACACATACCCTGAAAGGTTGTTGTTTATTGCAGACTTTGTGCCAAATATTTTATGTAGTTTGGCATTACAAAAATATTTTTTGTCCAATTATCAAGTGCCCAGGTAACAATAAGCTGCTTTAGCTCAAATCTGACATGGATAAACGTATTGATTCCTATTAAGTAACTCTCTTTTCCAGAAGATAAAAACATATGAAAATAAAATTATTTCAAACATAACAGTGAACATCCAAACTGGGAAGAGAGGTAACCACAGTCATTTTCCTCCAAAATAATTCTACAAATGTTTATGAATTACAGAAGAAGGAAGACTCGGAGATATTTCCATCAAGAGAAAACATACTACGTAACGTGTAGACATCCGAGTGGAGAAGCCTGAATCCTGGACCCAGTATTGTCATCAGTCACTTGTGTGGCTCCAGGAAAGCCACTTAATGCCTCAGGATCCCAGTTCTTTCATCTGCAAGGTCAGGTCATTAACTGATGCTCTCCACGTCCCTTCTTCCTCTCAGCATCTTTGTCTTTTTGGTTAAAGCACACTTATTCCAAATAACCTAAACTATTAGCTTCCGGATTAAAAAGAAGGTTTTTAACACAAATCACTCCTCTGCTGATCTGCCATCAATACCAGAGCTGAGCTGTGGGCAGAGGGTCATGCACTTGAGCAGAAGAATTCTCACCCTGGCACTAGTGCCAAGCCTTAGTGCACCTGCGCCCTCGGCAGCTGACAACATTCACTGGGTGCCCAAGGAAGGCTTCCATTCCTGTCCCAAGAGTACAGCTCCAACTCCTATGGAACAGTGCCCACGTGTACTATAGATGAGTGTTTCTCAAACTTTAGTACGCGGAAGAATAACTTGAAGAGCTTTTTCAAATACAGATTCCTGGGTCCCATCCCCACAGACACTGATTCATTGGTCTGGAACTGGGCCTGAGATTCTGTATCTCTACCAAAATGCCAAGGAAGGTGGATACTGCCAATCACAGTTTGTGTCCAAATGATAAAGCCCCATCGTCCAAACTTCAAGTAGCCTTAACACCCAAGAAGCATTTCCAAGGCTCACAGAAGCTGTGCAAAGCTACTAAGTCAACATCACGTAGCAAAAAGAAAGGCGCTGAGGGCTTCCCTGGTGGCGCAGTGGTTGAGAGTCCGCCTAATGATGCAGGGGACACGGGTTCGTGCCCCGGTCCGGAAAGATCCCACATGCCGCGGAGCGGCTTGGCCCGTGAGCCATGGCCGCTGGGCCCGCGCGTCCGGAGCCTGTGCTCCGCAACGGGAGAGGCCACAACAATGAGAGGCCCGCGTACCGCAAAAAAAAAAAAAAAAAAAAAAAATTGTGTGTGCCTACCTTGCACTAGACACTCTTCTGACTGCAGCTTGCCTGAGTGAGTTTTGGTTGCAAGGCCTTGTAGATACTTAACCTTTCCGACCTGAGCTTCCTTGTTCATACGGGGAAAGCTAAGGCGTCCCACAATGACCAGGCAGACAATGCAAGTGAACGAGGCAGGCCAGGTATAAGGTACAGGGAGTGAGGAGGGAGGCGGCAGACTGGAGGGCCCGGGCTTTCTCAGCTAAGAGGGCAGCCAGTGGCTCCACAAGCCCATTATTGCCACGTGGCAACGTGAACCCAGGGCTACAGGAGCTTTCAATTCCACGAACAAAGGCAGAAATCCAGATGACTATTTTGGGAAATTTCCTCATTTTTCAAAGACAGCAGCTAACCCTTTAATAGTACACATTAAAAAAAAGACAAGAAAAAGAACCCTTGCAACCCATGTAACAAATTATGGCTAGGGTTACGCCACGGCTCAGGTCTGCAATTCTACAGGGATTCGGAAGCACAGAGAAGCTGCACGAGTGGACACAGGAAAACACAGTAGGTGTCTGGGCAGTTAAGGGCTTTCGAGAGCGATTATCTTGGGCAAGTTTTGGAAGGAACTGGAAGATGGGGTGGAAAAGGGATCCCATCAGTTCAGGACATCACGGTCAAAGGCTTACAGGCGGATGAAACAGGAAAGACACACCAAAGAACAGCAGTGAGGAGGGAGGAATCACGCTTCTGTTCATCATGGGAGCAGCGTCTGGCTTCTAGCTAAGGTGTAAGTTGGTCAATCAACGCTTAAGAGTATCATTAGTGCTGTCCGGTTTGACTTCCTAAAACATTACAGTCCCCAGGCATATCCAAGAATCAGGGATAAACTATCACCGTGGTGTGTGGAATTTTTCTGGTTTCGCTTGTATGTTCTGTTAAGAATCCAACTGACCCAATGCGGAATTCCATCTCCACCGAGCTCTATAACTCTAACCAAAATACTATATGAATGACATATACGGTAGTTTTTATATGGACTTATAGTATATATACTATAAATACACTCTATACACACATACATATAATACATACATACACATATACACATATATATAAAATACAAGCTCTGTAATTGTAACCAAAATACTATATAAACTACAGATACTATAGTTTTTAATATGCATTTATAGTACATATACTATAAAATACATACTATATATATACACACTACAATACATGCACATATACTATAAAATATAAGCTGTATAACTCTAACCAAAATACCACAAACTATATACTATACTATAGCTTTTTAGGTGTTCACAGTACATATACTAAAAAATACATAGCATATACATATATAAAATACACGCATATATACTATAAAATCAAGTTCTATAACTCTAACCAAAACTCTGACCTCTAGAAATGAAAAACAAAGCAACTGAAATTTAAAAGAAAAAAAAAAAACAAAAAACCCACCAGAAGAGAAGATAGTATCCAAATAAATGATCCAGTACACTGTCCAGAGGCAAAAACTATCTACCTAGAATTGTATGCCCAGAAAAATTACCTTTCAAAAATGAGGGTGAAATAAAAAGATCTTTTCAGACAAACAAAAGTTTATCACCTCTCTACAAGGACATTCAGAAAGATGCATTTCAGGCCCAAAGAAAAGGATTTTAGGAAGAAGGTTGCTTGATCTAAGAAGGAAGGGGGAGTGAAAATAATGGAGAACTTTGGAGTAAATGAAAAGTGAATGCTTTAAAATGACATGCAGGTCTCAAAATTAAAAAAAAAAAAAAAAAAAAAAAAAAAAGTCCGGCAACACCATCACTTGCTTCCCACCTAGGCTTACTCGGTCTCACTGGCTGTCAATCACCAAGGTCCTGGACCGCAACCTTGATATGGAACGAGGGCACCAGCTTGAAATGCAGGCTCCTGCCCAGAGATTATCAATCTGCATTTCTACCAGATACTCCAGGGAACTCTGATGAAGTTGTGCCCTTGCCTCTACTCTGAAGAGTGCTGCGCCACTGCAGGGCCAGGAACCCAGTGAGCTCCAGGGGCTCAGCCTGGGGAGGTCCCGACTGACACTCCAGCTGGCCTTTGTTCTTTTCCACTTCACTTACAGCCCCAGAGAGCACCTTGGCCCAGTGGGTCAGCAGCAACCCTGCCTCAACCCTGCTAGTCAGGAGCTGCAATAAATTAAAAGCCCATTAAAATATTTTAGAGAAAAGCCTAGAAGTGCTGAACCATTAATTGTGCCATATTCAATCTGTTTTCCCGGAGATTTGAAAAGCCAGATTACCATCTTGGGGGGTCATTAGAAAGAATGAAGCTTTCTCCTTTTTCAATTTACATATTTAAAAATGCAGAGATTCTTCCAGTGGCTACTACAACAGGCTTTCCGAGTCCCGCGGCGGCCACTCCCCTCTCTGACCAAAGAGAAAGAGGCCTAGGGTGCCGTGGGGGTCTTGCCTTGTGTTTTCAAGTAAGGAATCAAAACTCAGGGCCTGTGGTTGCAAAACAGCTCCAGGAAAACAGGTAGAGGCAGCCACAAAACAACAGTGCTGTTCTCTTGTTTTGTTCTAGCCTCTTTATTTTTCCCTGCAGCAATCCTTGCTCGGCACAAGTCTGCAGGGAGCTGGAAAGAGCAGCTGTGGTTCCCTGAGGCCAAGACCTAGCAATCAAGTTGTTTACCAAACACTGCCAGGCACCGGGAAAACAACAACAGCACAGGCAGTATTTGCATCTGTTTTTCAAAAACAACCTCCAAAGTCTGGGCCCTGCCGGGTACTTCCTGGCATGGCTCAGAGGAGCACTTGGAAATTAAAGGCATGAACTGCCTGGGGTATGAGCCCCCATGGCCTACGTGTCATCCATTATTCCATTTCTTTTGAAGAGTGCCTATCCGAAAAATAAAAGGGACGGGGAGCGTGCAGAGTTTCCAAGCAGGGGATTCAAACAGACAACATGCTCGTCCCTGGCATTTCCAAGCAAGGTAACAGTGGCCATGTTAGCAAACTGGCATACTTTGCTGGCCACCCAAAACCTCAAGACATCCAGCTGTGGTTCTCAGTCTTGAACGAGCAGCAGAACGCTGGGGAGGGCTAAGCAAACACAGATTCCTGGGCCCCTCCCCTGGAGTGTCTCATTCAGCAGGTACAGGGCGGGGCCTGAAAATCTCCAGCAAGTTCCCATGTGATGCTGGTGCTACTGGTCCAGGCACCACGCTTTGGGAAGTAAAGCTAGATGCTTCCTTACCATCCTGAAGACCTGGGGCCTCTTGTCCCACATTAACCTTTCCCATGCATCTGGCAGTGTCATACCCAAAGGAGGTCACAGAACAAAATGGACCGGATGGTTTTCCTTTTGTTCCTCCAGATCCTCCATCTGCCATGCTGCCCCAACCCTCCACCTTGCTCTGTGTGTCTTGGAAGGCCCCTCTGCGTGGATGCATCAGCAGGTACCCTTGTCTTCTGGCTTCCAGCTGGTACAACCAATGGAGGTCTCATCTCAGGAGGACAGAGAAGATGGGGCATTTATCACCGGGGCACCGGAGGTTGACTATGAAGGATCACAGCTCCTGCGGGGCAGTCGTCTCCCTACAGCTACTGTATCCAGGCTCCACCATGTGCCCCCCCTTTGTCGTCTCAGACCCAGGAAAGGGACAAGCCACCTATTTCCTACCGGGACCCTGACACAAAACTCAAACTCAGTGGCTTCTCCACTAGATTTCCCTTGGCTTGAGAATGCTATATGTGGAATTTTTTAGACCCACACAACATAAGTAAGTGTATGTGTACATACACACTCATATGCACACACAAATAGACATGTACATATGAGTATACACATATACATATACATCTTTATAGGTTTCTTCATGTAGCTCCATCAGGTAGGTCAGGAGACCTGGGAGGACACGGCCAAGGCCATCTCAGGGGGTTTGCACCCGTGTTCCTTCAGGTCCCTGAGCCACAGGAAGAGCGGGCCCACTCTGTCTAATCCGTTACACAACCTGATAGGAAGGGGAGCATTTGTGAGAGCTTCAATCCTTCTCTAATTTACTAACTTAGTTTCTCCTTTGTTGCAAATAGCACCAAAATAGAAAGAGAACAGAAGTGGGTGGAGCAGGCTCCATCACCAACTCCTGTGAATAACTTTCTGACAATGTTGAACCCAGTTCAAAAAGCACTTCGGCTGCGGAAAATGGTGTGTGTTGTCAGCTCACAAATAAAATGCCAATCGGCCTCAATGAATAAGGCTCGGAGAAGAACAAATAATACTTCTGCTTTTAAAATAATCGTAACCTCAAATGTACCCTAGATGGGCATCTATCTCAGCAGCTAAGTTCTAAAGTTCTAGTCAAAATGGTCACCCAGATTTAACCAAATGGGTCACCACAGCAACGTCGGTGGCTTCAGTGCGCCCACTGGAGTTCGTTTCAATTAAGTTCCCTAGAACTAATCACTATTACTTTTACTTAACTTTCACTAATAAGATTTCTTTCAACTCACCAGAGCACTTACTGATATCTCTGTTCAAAAACAGGTTTTTAAGTAAACCCATTAGATTAATTAGAACACACGGGGAATATGGTGTCTGTAATTACTTTCCTAGTTCACTGAGGCTTAACCAGAAACCTGTTTTGTTTGTTCATTCCTCTTCTTCACTAAAAATCCCCTAAACATTCCATTTAAAACTTGAAGGCTGGCCCTCCTGCTGCATCTGTCTGCCTCTCCCCATCTCCCCAGTAAGAACCCAGCTTCTGTCTGAACCCTGCCAAAGACAATGAGTGACTTAACTGTCACCCCCTCTTCAAGGAGTAGATGTACCCTCATCCTGTTGCCTCCCAGCCGTCCTAGAATCCCATTTCATCCTTCATCTTGGTCCCAGGGCTCACTTCTTCCCACCGTCCTCCGAGACCAACATCATGAACCATCTGGAGACTTTCCTCTTTCCTTAAAGATGTCCCTTTCACCTTTCCCAGAAGCCATTCACTCAATATCCCTTGACCTCAGGCAAACAAAGAAGGAAGAGCTGGCCTTTCTTTAATTCCTTTTCTTAGAGCCAAGTTCTGGCTCTGCTAACAGTCTACCTTGCCTGCCATCTACCCCCAAGGAGAACACCACTGTCCCTCCCCACTGTGCTTCCCTGATCCTTGAAAACCCTTCTTCTGATGACCGTGTGTGAGGCGACCACTGCTCCCAACCCAGCCACATGGCTTTTGCCTTTAAATGGCGAGGATGCTCTTCTACACCTTTCTCAGCTGTTTTAGTATCTGGTTCACAATTTCGGTCTACATCCCTTCACTGTGGCCACTTCTGTCGACCTCGACAGCCATGAAGACGGTCCTTCCAACAGCCTGGCCAAGGCTTACATCAGACCTGGCATAGATAAGGTACCACTCAAAAAATAAATAAATAAAAAATCATTCACTGAGTGAATACACACCTGGTTATCTTAACTTTCTTACCCTAAAAGCTTCCAGTCTATTTGAGAAGCAGTATAGGGCAGTAGTTGAGAGCACAGGCTATGGAACAGACTTCCCATGTCCCATCCTAGCTATGCTACTTACTGGCTATAACCTTGGGCAAATTCCTCCATACCCCAAAATTGGGATAATATCTGCCCATCAGCGTAAGGGCTCATTAAGTGCTAATTAACCAGAACTACTTGCTCGACACCTGAGGGCATGGCCAAAACTTCGATCTCACCATCGCTTAGAACTGCTCCACCTCGAATAAAGACTTTGAATTCTTTAATTCACTGACAACCTCCCACAGAGCCACCTAGGACTGGGCCCTCTCCCCTGAATTTGCTCCTGCACAGACACAAGGCACCATCCCTCAAGTCCTTAACTCTTGGCCACACGCACAATTTGTCATCCCCCTTCTAACCTTCCTCTCTTTTACAGCACTGAAGGCTCACTCCACGTACCCTGAAAACCCCTGTATCACTCAGGTATATACCCCTGTCTTTTCTACCAACTTCCTGCTCGAGCCCTTTGGTTCCTTCACCAGAGTGGTCTGGGTGAGGCCAGGCTTGGGTGTAATTCATGGTTCATAGCCTGGATGTCTACGCTACAGTGCCCAGGACACAGAAGGTCATTACATGTGATACTAATCTGGGTTCTTTCAGGGAGCCAGAAAGATTCCCCATAAGCCTACTTGGCACTCTACCTATGACAAGTTGCTATTTAAGAATCACGGGAACTCCAGGCTCAATTTCACAAATACCTTCCACGCGTGGTTCCGTTCAGTGGCACAAAATACAAACCTTCCATCCTCATTGGCAAACTGGGCTGAGCTAAGAGAGCAGGGCTTATAAAGGTGAGCCGCCTACTGGCAGGGCGAGTGGTGTCTCTGTCCTTGAGGCCCAGGGGAGCCTCAGTTGCTCCCGGGAGGAACAGTCAAGTGAGCAGAGAGCTGGCTGCCACCTGGGCTCTTTATAAAGGCTTTTGTGGGTAAACATGTTTACTTTCTTTTCATTGGCTGGGCTTATCGTGATCAAGTATTTTGTTTTGAGTCTTGTTCTATAAACATGTTTACTTGGAGGGGGGAGCTTTGTGATAGCTGGTACACTTGTTTTTCGAACTTTTAAATTGAGAACATATTTTTCACAGCCCGCGGTGAACAACTCAAGGTGGTAAACAAATGATATTATTTCATCTTCACTCTAGAGAGTTGATCCCTATGTATCTGCTCAAAAGCTGGAAGTGGGTTGTGGGTTACCAAGGCTCTCTATTAGATGAGAACAAGAATCACATTCAGAGTGATGATGCCACTAACAAGAAACCTATCACTGTAATTTTTGACCATGGCGGGTCGCGCAGCAGAAGGGAGAGTAGCAAACCCAAGCCTCAGTTTCCCCGGCGGTAACATTCTGTGGGAAGTGACACACCACAGTGAAACCAGACGGTGTCGTAGGAATAGATGGGATCCATATTTTCTGGGAGAAGTTACGATTACATAATCAGCATACATAGCTGATATGGGGGAGGAATAAAACAACTTTTTTTAAAATGAAGAAACCAACTAGGTCACAATATTAACTGCAATTCTTTGAGATGCCTTGTCAAATGATGATTTCTGCCGGCTTTATAAGTAAGAAGAAGGTAGTGGCTTCAACTGTAAAAAGGAAGAGTCCTCCATTATTGGAAAGGGAAGAAAAAAATTAAAAAAGAATAAAAAGGGGGAAAAAAATGAAAATAACTTTTGAAAAAAACCAATGGTCTTAAACTAGGGCTTATAAGTGCTGTTTACAGGAATCACTCTGTGGGATGAAGCACCAAGTCCCACCACAGCTGGGCCAAAGCTCTCTTCTAGAGAATTCTATGGGTCCCAATATTCCAACTAGGAACAAAAGCCTTCTTACTACAGGCCTTTGAGGTGAAATACAAATGACTTAAAGGAATAAAACCAGAGAGGCCAAACTCTTTGTTCAAGCAAATAATACCAGCCCCCGCCCCTGCCCCCCATCCTCAAGCTCATGCCCAATTTAAAGAAGTCAAAACACAACAACAAGAAAGTTAAAATTGTTAGAGCATAATAAGATAAACATCCTCATTTACTAAGCGTTATTCTTTCATCATGTATGTTACGGTAGGGAGGCAAAGTAACCCCGTATGGCACCTTATCCATCACCCAAGATGGATGATGTACAGAACATACAGATATCAGAGAACAAACACACTGAACAGACTTCTTTTCCAAGGCTACAGTGTGATTCAGGGATACAATGAATCAGGAGGAGGGGCCAAGGGCGCCTTGAGGCAGCCACCATCCCTGACATTGAGATTGCCTCTCCACTCAAGGAAGGAGACCCCAAACAAATAGCTGACCAGATAATTTTAGCAGAAGGGCAATAAGACCCAGGGGGGTGGGTGCTGGATGACCAATCCGTAGGAAGAACAAACCTTGTCCCGGCTTTGCCAACTGCTGGAGAACCTCTGTGAGTCAATGACTTTGTCAGAGCCTGGCGTTCCCTTTCTAAAAACTGACAGCATCGAATCCCACCTTTTTGAACCATCCCATTTCACAATTTTATGCCTCGGTCTCAAATGGAAAACGTCACTTCAGGGGATAACCGACAATTCCAGGCTCCATAATCCGATCGATAACAATACTTGGAGTGCTTTCCAACAACCCACAAAGCCATCCAAGCTCCCACAGCTGAGGAGCAGAAATGGAATTTCAAGTTAACGTGACGCTGGCTGGTGACGAGTCATCAGCGTACTTCAGCTTGCAGATGTCTGAGCAGACAGCTGACTCAGCGGGGATGCGGTCACCCAGCCAGCCACCGCCATCTGACCCACTGCCTCAAAGTAATCTGTCTCCCACCTCAAAAGAAAACAAAAAAGTTGAATGACTGATGAAATGACTGAAGAAGAAGTTCCAGTTAATTCTTACAAAATAAAAATATTAATAATAATAATCGGGACTTCCCTGGTGGCGCAGTGGGTGAGAATCTGCCTGCCGATGCAGGGGACACGGGTTCGAGCCCTGGTCCGGGAAGATCCCACACGCCGCGGAGCAGCTAAGCCCGTGCGCCACAATGCTGAGCCTGTGCTCTAGAGCCCGTGAGCCACAACTATTGAGCCCACGCGCAGCAACTGCTGAAGCCCGCGCGCCTAGAGCCCGTGCTCCGTAACGGGAAGCCACCGCAATGAGAAGCCCGCGCACCGCAACGAAGAGTAACCCCCACTCACCGCAACTAGCAAAAGCCTGCACGCAGCAACGAAGACCCAACGCAGCCAAAAATAAATAAATTTAATAATCATCATCACCCTGGTAAACAAAGATGAGGACGATGACCAGGCTCGGAGTGGTCCAAGGTCTGAGGGCCACACTTCCTTCTGAGAAAGGGGGCGGAATGAGGTGCTTTGGAAATGCTCAGGAGACCAGGAGAGGAGCTAATGATTAGGACCAAACCATCCATGAAAAGTGTCCAAGAGTCAAAGTGGTGAAACGTCTGCCGTAAACACAAGAAAAGAAAGGAACACACTGGCCTTTCACCTTGGTGTTCAACAGAGTGGGAGGCCTCTAGATACACTCCCGAAGATATCCAACTCTAAGACCAGCCAACGTTGATGGAGCCCTCACCAGGCCCAGCACTCTTTCCTAAGCATTTCCATCCAGGCTCTTATAAACCTCACAAGTAAGTACTGCTATCTTACAGATGTGGAAATTGAGGCTCAGAGAAGCGAAGTCCTCTACCCAAGGCCATGGTCAGTAAGTGATGCAGCCACCTGTATCTGGAACCCAAGTCTCCTCCCTTCATGGTACCCAATACTACTGAGTACCACTCTTCCAACAGCTCCAATGGGAAACATGAGAAGATCTGGAAAGCCTCCCACGACAAAGCCCAGCTGGAAATACAGGGTTACAATTGCACTCAGCAAATCCTGGTTAGGAGGGAAGTACAAAGCCAAGTGAGCCCTGGTAGTACAACCTGAACGCAGGGGACATCCCCACGGAGGAAGGAGACAGGAGAAGAGGGGCTTACGCAGGCGGCCGAGACACCCCTTCTGTCCTTCCATCACCGGTGCAAAAGAGATGCTTTCTAGTCCTCAATCTCCTCTCTGTTCTCCCAAGTCCATCTGATCACAATCCTAGGCGCTGTGCCCGCCTTCCTTCCCGCCCCCTGTCCCTCCCCAAATGTCACTGTCTAAAGTCTCCAGGGTAAGACCCCTCAAATGAAATTCAGTCAAACATTTATCGAGTCCCCCCCTGAGGAACTGTGGTGCACATGTTTGGGGGCTGGGTCAGGGGGCTATCAAGGCTCAGTTGTCTGCCCAGCACAAGAAGTTAAATTACAATACATGATCAAAATAACATGTCAGGACAACAATGAGAGCTGCGTCACGGGGAATACATGATTAACTGCCAGATGAAGTCTACAGACAGTAATCGCTACAAAGTTCAAGACGGAGAGACCACTTCCAACAGTGGCTCCTAGGGTGCAAACTCTCCACTGAGTTCTCCTTCCCATCGGCTTTGGCCCAGACCAGGAATCTGGCTGCCTGGGGTCTGATTCTGGCTGTGATACTCAAGGACTGAGTTATTCAAGCTCTCTGGGCCTCAGTTTCTGCAGCTATAAAATGGGGGTAAGAACAAGTCCTACATCACAGGGCGGTGAAAGGATTAAGCAGGATGATGCACACAGGCCATAAAACAGGCTAAGGGAGATCGCCTGTATCTCCTGGGAGATCTCCAGCCCCAGTCTCTATCGCCCCATATATACCATCTGAATCAGCACACTCGCTCTACATGGGTTCCCCCTCTCTGCTTCCCTATGTCTGCTGCCAAAGCTGTGCCTTCTATTCCAACAAGCTAGAAACCCTGTCGGCCTTCCCCGCGAGACCAGCCAGCCACCAGGCCTGGTCTCACTTCGTCTGCATGGTGGCTCCTGCATCCACGTTTCCAGCTCCATCTCCAGTACCCCAGGACAAGAGCAAGTACCTGAGAGTCAGAGCGCCTGGGTTCAGCTTCCAACTCTGCCAAACGGTAGCCTAATGTGTGTTTTGGACAAATTACATAACTTCTCTAAAGTCCTCTGTTTCTGCATCTGTAAAATGGGCTAAAGGGTCCCCACCTCAAAACGCTGCCGTGAAGATTAAATCACACGGTTTGAGAACACTGTGGAAAACTTCTGACCCGCAGTAAGGGCTCCATACATGAGAGCTGTCATTGTCATCTGTGCTTGGACCACACAATTAACTGTACGTCAGTGTCTGATTGGTCTCTCCCCTCTCTATTCCGAAAGTCACTGCTTGTCCTTCACCATAACGGATTTGGGTCAGTCACCCACAGAGAAGAATGGTGCCTTGTTTATCTTTTAAGCGCATCAATCTAATATTACATCAAAGTTTTACAAATAGAAATGAGTACTCTCATCCGTGGCCAGGTTCACAGTAAGCTGGCACAGCCTTTGCGGGCGTGAGCGGGGAGGGGGATTTGGCCCTGCTTCAACAAACCATTTAAACCGTGCATTCCTGTTCACTCCTTACTCTTTGGAACTGATCTTAATGAAATAGTAACCACTGGGGAAGAAATGAGCTATAAGGTTGCAAAAAAACATATCACAACATTGTCTATGGTCTACAAAAACTGGGAAAAATAAATATCCAATAAAAATTGAATACATTACGATTCATAGTGATGGTGAAATACTATGCAGCCATTAAAAAGGGCTGGAAAAATAAACACGGACACAGAAGGAAACACAACCCCCAAATCATACCTGCTCACCAAATGTCTGTTGAACGATATGTTGCTAAGTAACAGATATGTGTTACAAAACCTTTTTCTTCTTAAAGTTATGGTTAGTTTATTTACTGTGTGCCAGATGCTACAAAAGAGCACACTACATACACTGGGCTACTGCAAACCCCAGTGAAGTGAGTTTTATATATTATCCTCATTTTAAAGACACAAAATGGAGACAGAGAAATTAAATAACATGTCCAAAGTCACACGGTTAGGAAGGGAAAGCTGTGATATTAACCCGTCTTGTGCCAAAGTCCTTGCTCTTTTCTAACTAATGCTGCTGCTCCTAAAAATATTAGTACACTTACGGTTAAAGTAAGTATATTTCCATGGGAAAAAGACTAGAAAGGCAGACAGAACAACACTAGCGGTCATTCTCTCTAGGGGATGGAACTATAGATGATTTATTTATTTTTGCTCTGGTTTTAAGATTTTTTTACATCTATCATACGATGCTTTTGTAGTACGGGGAAAAAGAACAAAGTTTCTTCTATTTTAAAATTCAAATGTCAGCTGCCCTTGTTCCCTTCCCCGTGACAGATACAGATGGCTGGGCAAGGGCGGGGCTTGCTGGGGAAGCAGTGCTGCCCAGTGTTGCTTGAGGGGTTCAGGTGCCAGAGTCCCATGACCTGGAGGCGGCCCGCTGGAAAGCCCTGGCAAAACCACTTAGGGATACGGTGAGGGTCAAAGAGGCGGGTTCAAAGCTCCGATCAGGGGCTTCCCTGGTGGTGCAGTGGTTGAGAGCCCACCTGCCGATGCAGGGGACACGGGTTCGTGCCCTGGTCTGGGGAGATCCCACATGCCGCGGAGCGGCTGGGCCCGTGAGCCATGGCCACTGAACCTGCGCGTCCGGAGCCTGTGCTCCGCGACAGGAGAGGCCACAACGGTGAGAGGCCCGTGTGCCGCAAAAAAAAAAAAAAAAAACAAAGCTCCGATCAGGGCTCACACTAAGTGCTCTGTAATATGAGTGATTATTATTATGACTAGTGACATCTTCACCACATTCAACACACTCGATAGCCTCTCTCTGGTGGTGGGACCAAAACGTGGTCTAAGACAGCAAGTTCCAGTATCTTTTAGCCAATAGTCATGATGGATTGGAATGACCACCCCTCCCTCTACCCCAACCTCCCAGGGCTGGAGAAGCAAAAACGTGGACAATCCTGGAGCACAGCTGCCTAGCTCTGAATCCCACGGATGTCACTTAACCTCTTTGTCTCAGTTTCCTCACTTATAAGATGGAGATAATAGCTCCCACCTCACTGGACTGTGATGAGGACTTGAGGAGATGATGTAGGCAAGACCCTTCTCCCTGGGTCCAGCCCACTGTGAGTGCTCAATAGATATTACATGCTAGCACAGATTTTCCCCATCCTACAATGGGCTTATGTCCCAATAAACCCACTGTAAATTGAAAATATCGCCAAGTAAAAATGCATTTAATACACCTCACCTGTGGGACACCACAACTTAGCCTAGACCACCTTAAACGTGCTCAGAACATGTACAGTAATCTACAGCTGGGCAAAATCATCCAACACAAAGCCTGTTTTATAATGAAGTGCTGAATATCTCACATAATGTATTGAATACTGCACTGAAAGTGAAAAACAGATTGGTTGTCTGGGCACAGAACGGTTCTAAGTGTGTCGGTTGTTTGCCCTCGTGATCATGTGGCTGAATGGGAGCCAGGCCTCCTCCCAGCATCACCAGAGAGTACTGTACCGCCTACTGCGAGCCTAGAGAAGGAGCAAAATTCAAAATTCAAAGTACGGTTTCTACTGAATGAGGATTGCTTTTGCACCATCAGAAAGTTGAAAAATCTCAAGTCAAATCATCGTAAATAGCGGACCATCTGTCCTGCAGCATGCACTAATACAGCGCTACTTGCCACGTGGATTTGGCCAAGCTTTAGAGGTTTTCCTTCCTGTAAAGGTTTTCCTGCCATGATTTTCCAAATTTCAACTTGTAATATAATATGAAATAGACTTTTTCAAATGAGGCATGCCCTCCTGTAGATTCTGATTTGCTCCTGTGTCCGTTCGCCCAGGCTGCCACAACTGAGTATCCTAGGTTAGGTGGCTTAAACAACAGAAATTTATTTTCTCGTAGCTCTAGAGGCTAGAAGTCTGAGATCAAGGTGTCAGTACGGCTGGTTTCTTCTGAGGGTTCTCTCTTTGGCATGCAGATGGCCATCTCCTTGTGTCTTCACACGGTCTTCCCTGCCTGTGTGTCTGCGTCCTCGTCTCCTCTTCTTACAAACATGCCGATCATAATGGATTAGGTCCCACGCTAATCGTCTCATTTCAACTTAATTACCTCCTTAAAAACCCTCTCTCCAAACAAAGTCACATTCTGAGGTACTAGGGGTTAGGACTTCAACATAGGAATTTGAGGCGGAACACAATTCAGTCCCTACAGCTCCCCACGTTCTGGAAGAACACGAGTAGACCTCAAACGGAGAATCAGTTGATCCTGAGCCCTGGCGACCTGAGCAGGTACAGTTCCTGGGGATGATGCAGGCACACAGGTACAGCAAGATTGCAGGGTTTCCTCCTAGACAGCCAAGGGCCTCTTCCTCACAGTGTAACGCTTTCCCAGCCCCTCCTCCCGGACCCCCGATCCACACCACAGGCCTATGGCCACCCAACAAAACAGTCGACAACGCTGTGGCCAAGCAGGTCAGCAGTCCCAGCTATCGCTCACATTTCCATCTGTTCCAAAACAGGAGGGAAAGTGCTCATTCCTGGCGTGGACGCTTCAATCTGAGCTCGTGAAATAAACATAAATCACACACTCGACGGTCATTTTTAACATTCAGTCCATGCTTTTATTCAAACAAATTTTTAAAAACACACACACAAAATGGAGTTTCTTGAACCACAGCCTATAATTTACCAAGTGCAAATATCTAAGATACATGTGCTGAAGTTAAAGAAACAACCATTATTAAACACCCCATTATGTAAGGCGGTGAAATATATTTGCGCTCTGTACCTCCGTTATAATACTTCAACTGAGCCCCACAACGTTTGGCAGTCCTTTCCTTCGGTGATAATAAAAGGCTTTTCTTTCCATGAAATATCTAAATGAAGTCAAATAGTGTATGTTAAATAAGCCCATAAGTCCTTTTGTATGATGCAATGAAGTCTTGAAATGCTTATCTACTGAGCGCTCTAACTTAAAGGCTGGAGGTTTATGTCCCCTACAGAGCCCCGGGACCCTGCTGGCTTGGCCAGACTGTGAAAATAAGCTTCAAATGACCAAACGCAACTGCAACTTTAAAAGTAGGAACCAGACCAGACACAACAAACCACAGAGTAGTCGCCTCACTTGTCATAATTCATGTGTGTGGAATTCAACTGTAAAAGCATTCAGCGTGCTAACTTTCCTCCATCGGGGCATTCCGTGTGCAATGTCAGATTGGGAAAAGCTGCTGATAAGCCACTCCTGATTACAAGCCGACACGTGGTAGCATTCATCAAAAAAATATTTATCCCAAGCCCGAAACAGCCTTGTCTGTGCCATCCAACCTTGAAACAAGGCAGGCAAGTGCCGCTCTTTTTAAATACCCAGGTTATAACAATATGTGCTCTACTAACGGCTCTGTATGAACATCAAGCTTCTTTTTTTTTTTTTCCTTCTAACTTCCAGTTCTACATTATTCTCCATTTTGATGGCCTACATAATGATCACTTATAGCAATCTTTTTTTGAAAAACAATTTCCTCATGGTTCAATGACTCAAAAATATAATTCCTACAGATTTTTAAAAGAGAAACTTGAATGGATAAATATATACATGTGTAGATTCCAAAGCCATGCACACATATATAAATATAAGAGCATGAAAATGCAATAATCCAATTAGCACATCTTTTTTGGAAGCTATATCGAGCTTAACGAAACTGGCCTAAGCCTCAGGTAGGAATCACAGGAAATGCCCGCGATGATTATGACGATGCTCACAACTGCCATTAACTCAACATTTACTTTGTGCCAAGTGCAGGGCCCAGCCCTCGACATACATTTTGCTCTCCTTTGGCTCCTCACAACATTCTAATGTAGGACGTTTTCCTTCTACAGAAAAGGAAACTGCAGCTCAGAGATGTTAAGTAACTGCTCAAGCTCACAGAGCAATTCAACAGAGGAACCAGGATTTGAATCTCGTTCAGATTGTGCTATATTGCCTCCCAGTGGTGCCTTAGAGACAGGATACAGGGCCTGGCTAAGGGTAGGGTCACATACCTGGCCCTAAATCACCTCTAAGCTTGGCTAGGGACAGGCGAGCACAGCCCAAGCCCCATCTCAGGAGAAGGTCCAAGAGCAGGTGTCCCCTGCAAGTAAGGAAGAAAACCCAAAGAGCTACATCCTTCCTCTCCCAGAAGGACAGAGAGGAAGAAATCCCCCCCTGAAAATGAATCCCTAACCTTCCCCAACTCTTACCTTCCCGTTTTGTTACCAAAAGCATCATCTGAACGTTCCTGAAGAGTCTGGTTTGCCCCGCTGAGAAACACTCAAGGTACTCATCATTAAGACAGAAAAGCAACAGCAGTCTTCTCCTTTCTAGAACGCACTCTAACTTTTCCTGGGTGATAAAAGATGGACAAACGGATGCAAGAAGCAAGAACACTGCATTATCTATTCTCTGAATGCCTCTTCAAACAGCAGCTGGTCACTGCTCAGTGGAGCAGAAAGAGAACGGGACAGTGAGTCAGCCAACGCAGATTCCAGTTCCACTCTCTGCCCCGCAGCTGGGCACACACTCTCCTCTTCCTATAGTCAGGGGTGAGAAAGACAACCTCTAAGTCTGCGTTTAGCTCAGGCTTTCCGTGATTCCGAGAGCTTCCTTCGAGGGCACACAACCAGCACCCCAACCCAGCAAAGCTCAGGTGCTAACACTTAACACCAAGGAAGCATCACCTTTAAGAGCTCAACCGAGCATCTTCTTAACAGGGAGCACATAGGATTAGCAGCACACTGGAGATTCCCCGAATAACCAGTAGGTCACTTTCAGGATGACGTGAAAATAATTCACCCTGGCAACCGTTACCAGGCGCTTCCAGCTCTCCCAGGCTCCCAGCCCGGCCCACATCCCTGTTCTCATCTCCGGACTTGGGTACCTATCTGCCTCCACGGCATGTCCTCTGGGATGCCTAGACATCTCAGACTCAAGATGTCTAGAACTTGATCTGCCGTCTGAAACAGGCTCCACGTGCATCCTTCCCCCTCACAATTTATGGCCACCCCATCCTCCTAGTCACATTCAGGGAATGGTCTTTGAGTCAATCTTGACTCATAACTTTCTATCAAATCCTACATCTCTTCCGTCAAGTGGAAGCTGCCTTCAAAACCGATCTCAGGGGCTTCCCTGGTGGCGCAGTGGTTGAGAGTCCGCCTGCCGATGCAGGGGACACGGGTTCGTGCCCCGGTCCGGGAAGATCCCACATGCCGCGCAGCGGCTGGGCCCGTGAGCCATGGCCGCTGAGGCTGCGCGTCCGGAGCCTGTGCTCCGCAACGAGAGAGGCCACAACAGTGAGAAGCCCGCGTACCGCAAAAAAAAAAAAAAAAAAACCAAACAAAAAAACGATCTCAGGTCTCACCACTGCTCCCCACCTTCACTGCCAATAGCCTGGTCATGGCCACCATCACCTCTCCCCTGGATCCCTGCAAAGCTTCCTCACAGATCTCCCTGCTCTTCCTAAACCCCTATGCCCACCCTACACCCACCATGGTCTATTCTCAACACAGCACCAAGAGGGATCCTGTTGAAATTTAAATCAGGTCAATGCCTCCAATGGCACCAGGATACTCAAGGTCAAGGCAAGCCCTTCAATGCTGAGGCCCCGTCTGGTACCACGTTCCACCTGGCTCACCGCTCCCAGTCACATTCGCCTCCTGGCTGTGTCCCTCAAGCATGCAGAGTCTGCCCTGCGCCAAAGGGCCTCTGCATTAACTGTTCCCTCTGCCTGGAATGTTCTATAGGACTAACTCCCTTCCCTCCTTCAAGCCTTTACTCAAACAGCACCTTTAAAGAGAGTCACCTGGCCACACGATCTAAAAGGACATACGATATAACGTACTTACTACATCTGTCTGTTCCCACCCCCATCTCCACCCGTCTCCCTCCCGAATTTTGAGCATCCACAGGGGTGGTAATGTATTTTATTCCTTGATTTATCCCACATTCCTAAATACTGCCAGATACAAAACAGGCACTTAGTAAATATCTGTTGACCGAATGGAGGAAAGAAGCCAGAGGAGGGGATCCTCTGAGTAGACTCGCTCCCCCGCAGGCCAGGGTGTAGTGTCTCTGCCTGCCAGAGGTAAGGAAGAAAAGCAGACGCGTCCACACTCAGCAGAGCCCTGGCTCAGACATCACAGCGCTGTGTCCCGCACACCGAGCAGACGCGGGGCAGCAGCTCGACTCTTTTGGCCACTGGCCCAGTCACAGCCTCAGAATTCATCTTCCTTATACCCCCACCTCCAGTAAAGACAGACGGCCAGCGCTTTCCCACCCTCCCTCCAAAGCACCACTCCACTGGCTCCTGAGATGCCCCAGTCCAAACTCAAGCAAAACGCAGTTCAAACGGGCAAAACTTTAACTCAGTGAAAATTAATTAGATCCACAGCATGCAACTTCAAAAGAAAAATATAAAAGTGATTATTTTTTTCCAGAAGTCAGAATTTTAATTCAACAGCATGAAGATAATCACGCTATCTACTTTCAAGTTTTAACTCAAAAAGTGCAGTTCATGAATTTGAGGATAATGCACCGTTCTCTCCGGTACAAGTTGGCGTCTCTAGGCCCTCCGTAATATCAGGGCTGTGATTTGGCCTTTTGGTTGAATGCGTAACCAGAGCTTTGCTATTCATGCCACCCATCGCCTACCTTCTGCATTTACCCAGAATGCTCATGCAGAAGATGGAGCAGGACGCTTTCACGAGGACCAACACGTCCATTCTTTCCGAATCTCAAGCTCACATTTCCAATGCCATTTTATTTCTGCTTGTTATCTTACACTCAGACATGATTAAATTTAAAAGAAACATTCAACCGAATGGTAGATACATTTCCCTGTGATCGAAATTTACACGGCAAAAAACTCTCCATATTTATACAGCTGAGCTGGCCGCAAGTCACTGAAATCACGCTTACAGAGTAACAGTCGTTTGCAAGCTTTTATTAGTTACTATAATGATCCGAGACAGAGGTCATCAAAATGCCTTTACCAGAGCCAATCTAACATTACTGCAAGGTCCCGCTGTGAAATTAAAGACGTCTAGAGAGGAGGAGGAAGAGGAGGAAAGTAGAGAAAGGGGGACTTTTGTGCTGGGAGGCTACAGAAGAGAAAAACAGTAACACAAGTACGTAACACCGGGAAAAGAACAATGTTTACCGTAAGTTCTATCTAATGCACCTTTACTGATTCAACATAAGGAAAAATATTTTTGCAACTAGAGTAGTGAGATCCAGGGATATAGTAATAAGAAAAGTTGTCAAAACAACAATGACAAAATACCCTCATCTTTTCAAGGAAGGCACAAGGAGACAGAATACCCTGTGTCTCTAATATTTAGACAGTATACTGTCTGCATCCAAGAGAATTCATGAGAAGGATGGCCAGTGTAGTTCATTTGAGATTCTATCACAGCTTTTGTCTAATCAAATATTCATTAAATACAGATTTATAAAAGAGACATGACAACTAAATGCACTGCTTGATCCTGGATTGGATCCTGGACCGGGTTAAATAGTAACTATCAAAGGCTTTACTGCCACACTGACAAAACTAGACAACAGTCTTATATCAATGATATTAAACCTTCTGTTTTAATAAGTGTACTGTACTTATGTAAGAGAGCAGCCTTGTTAGGAAATAAGTACTCACTGAAGTATTTTATGGCAAAGGTGCCTGAGCTTTCTAGCTTGCTTTCAAATGATTTAGGAAAATTATCTGCAAACATACAAAGAGTGTGTGTGTGTGTGTGTCTACCTGAGGAAGAGGAGGAAAGAGGTAAGGAGGAAGGAAATGATGAAAAATAGAGTCAAGTGTAAACAATTGGTGATCCGGCTAAAGGGTATATGCAAATTCCTTGTATCATTCTTGCAGCTTTGGTGTAAGTTTGAAATTATATCAAAAGAAAAATGAGCTCATACTCTGTATCCTAATCTCACTCCTAAAATATAGTATCTTGATTATTTTCTGCACAATGAAAGAAAGTAACCAGAATAAGATGCATTCTTCTGTTCATGCACTCATTTCATTTAGTCATTCAACAAACATTTGGAGGGACTTGCCTGGTGGTCCAGTGGCTAAGAATTTGCCTTCCAATGAAGGGGAAGAGGGTTTGATCCCTGGTCTGGGAACTAAGATCCCACATGCCGCGGGGCAACTAAGCCCACACACCGCAACTACTGAGCCCACATGCGCTAGAGCCCGTGCACCGCAACTGCTGAGCCCAGGCACTCTGGAGACCACGCACCATGAGACAAAAGCCCGTACGCCGCAACGAAGAGCCCGTGTGCCGCAACTCAGACCCAACGCAGCCAAACAAATAATAAATAAATTTAAAAAACAAACATTTGCAAAGCACCTACCCAGTGCCAAGTGTGGCTCGCCTGTCAGAACGGACTGTGTGCTTTCTGTTTCACTCACTGTGAATTTCAAATGGTTGAATTATTGGCATGAGAAAAACATGGCTTCCCAATTTGGAAATGAGGTCAGCCATGCTAGTTGGTACTGAGAAAATAACCCATTTTCAATACAGAGCTTTAAGAAGTCAGAAAAAAGGATCAAAATACTGTGTCTTACTTTGGCTAAAAATATTAACCTACCCTGAAAGTGATCTACCAAAAAAAAAAAAAAAAAAAATTAGACCTGGCTGTGCAAAACACATATGACAATCACAACGCCTCTGCAAGTCCAAGTCCTTATAGACTCACGGCATCAACAGGAGGACAATAACCAAATGCTTTCAAATGATGGAAATGCTATCTAGTCATGTGTGACATGAGTTAAGGAAGTAACAACGCAAGAATGCGTTTGTCTCCCATTGCCCAGGGGTTTCCTGGGTTTAGCAGCCAAACTGGCAACAGGGATTATATTATCAAGTAGTATCTATACCACTTTATTAACTGTTGGGGAAATGTCTATTATAATAATTGTCAGCGAAATGATGTTTATTTTACTACCACCAGAGCAACTTGGCCAATCGAATTGAGATTTTTCATCCGATCATTCCCAGAGAATGGCCAGCATTCCAGGAACGCTGAGCTGATCACATCACTTCTCCCTTACCTTAAGTCTGCTGTGGTTCATATCAGAGAGGAGAAAAGGCTTTTTCTTTTACAGAGCACTAGCTTAGCAGGCTGCCTGGTTCAAATTCCAGCTCCCCCACTTAGCTGAGTTATCTTGAACAAGCTAATTAACCACTCTAGGCCTGTTTCCTCAACTATAAAATGGGCAAAGAGCCTCAGTGGGTTACTGCAAACATAACAAGAAATTATTAAGTGTTTGGAGATACTGTTACCCACACTGAGTGATTTGTTTCATCTTACCTCTGGCATATTCCTCTGCTATATAAGTGACAATATTAGCTAACATTTCTCATAGAAATCCATTAGGTGCACTGGATGGTACCTCAAAGTTTCAAATCCACTCAATAACTAGCTATTTAAGAAATGGTACATTCAGGTCTTCTGCCCATGTTTTAACTGGGTTGTTTGCTTTTTTTGATGTTGAGTTGTATGAGCTGTTTATATATTTTCTGTCATATCATTTGCAAATATTTTCCCCCGTTCACTAGGTTGTCTTCTCATTTTGTTGATGGTTTTCTTTGCTGTGCAAAAGCTTTGAAGTTTAATTAGGTCCCATTTGTTTATTTTTGCTTTTATTTCCTTTCTTTTAGGAGCTGGATCCAAAAAAATATTATGATTTATGTCAAAGAGTGCTCTGCCTATGTTTTTCCTCTAGGAGATTTATTGTATCTGGTCTTACGTTTAGGTCTTTAATCTACTTTGGGTTCATTTTTGTGTATGATATTAGACAATGTTCTAATTTCATTCTTTTACGTGTAGCTACAGAACTACCATATGACCCAGCAATTCCACTCCTCGTTACATATCTGAAAAAAACAAAAACACTAATTCGAAAAGATACACACACCCCAACGTTCACAGCAGCATTATTTACAATTGCCAAGATGTGGAGGAAGCAAGCTAAGTGTCCATCAATGGATGAATGGATAAAGAAGATGTGGTATGTATATACATACGAAGGAGTACTACTCAGATCTAAAAGAGAAAGATTTCATTCTTTGTTGCTGCCATCTGCAGCAACATGGATGGACCTGGAGAGCATTATGCTAAGTAAAATAAATCAGACAGAATAAGACAAATACTGTAGGATATTACTTACATGTGGAATCTAAAAAGATACAACAAACTAGCAAATGTAACAAAAAAGAAGCAAACTCAGATCTAGAGAAGAAACTAGTGGTTACCAGTGGGGAGAAGGAAGGTGGCAGGAGCACGTTAGGGGTAGGAGATTAAGAGGTACAAACTGTTAGGTATAAAATAAGCTACAAGACTATATTGTACAGAAAGGGAAATACAGCAAATACTTTATAATAGCTATAAATGAAGTATAACCTTTAAAATTTGTGAGTCACTATATTGTATACCTATAACTTATATAATTTTTTAAAATGGTGCAATGGAACATTAAAATAATAAACTCTTCTCAGGGGCTTCCCTGGTGGCGCAGTGGTTAAGAATCCGCCTGCCAATGCAAGGTACATGGGTTCGAGCCCTGGTCTGGGAAGATCCCACATGCTGCGGAGCAACTAAACGTGTGTGCCACAACTACTGAGCCTGCGTGCTGCAACTACTGGAGCCCACGCACCTAGAGCCTGTGCTCTGTGAGAAGCCCGTGCACCGCAACAAAGAGTAGCCCCTGCTCGCCACAACGAGAGAAAGCCCACGCACCGCAACGAAAGCCCAGTGTGGCCAAAAATAAAATAAATAAGTAAACTCTCCCCAGTGAAAAACTCTCAACTTATCCTTCTAAGACAGAATCTTGCTGGACATTTTCTGGTGTTTTTTGTATCTTGTCTAAGTACATGCATCTCTCTAAGAAATGTAATTAATACAAACAGCTAGCTGGACCAGATGATCTCATCAGATCACCGGCAGCAATGACTCCCTGACTCCGGATTTCTACCCTTGTTAGGCAACAGAATTCTTCTACAGGTGGGAAAACTCAAACTCAAGGTCAATCAAGCCCAAACCTTCCCATTCTTGTTATTTGTTTAGAAATGTGCTAATGCTGTGAAAGAAAGGAATATATAGAAAACATGATCCCTGCCCTCCAGGCAATTACAGTCTAGTTCCACAGGAGAACACAGATTCCCAAAGGACTCCTCTTGGGCTCTCTTCTCCCCTTTTTTGAATGCTTTTCACTTGTCTAAATGGAATATTTTCCCAAGTGATGTACAGTACTTCCAGGGCTAGTCCATAAAATTTTCACTTACATGATCCTCTTCGCTCTTGTTTTTTCTCTCATTTTAAGCTCCCAAACTTTTAAACCGCAGGCAGAAGATGGTAGAGCCAAAGATGGCAGAGCCAAAGATGGAAGGAGCAAGAGTGCCTGAATCAACGCTTGGAGGAGAAGGACATCAATCAGAAAGAGAACATCTATTGGATTTGAGCCATTATATACGTGTGGGATTATTTGTTACAGCAGCTAGCATCACTCGCTAACACACCGACCTTCACTCTGTGACCTCATAATCAAATCCACCAACATTTATTGAGCTTATACTAAATGCTGAGCTCTGTGCAAAGCAAGGGGGGATACAACTGGGGCAGAAAGGACTGGCAGGGGTTCTGCACATATGGGGGTAGTGATGTGAGACAGGATAAAAGAGTGAGCAAACAGAGACGTGGCCACGTGCGGAAGGCTGGAGATACTAAGAGAGGTAACACTTGTTCTATGGTATAGTACGGCATCGCAGAAAAGCCTTATAGCTTAGCTGTCCCATTTCAGGCCTTATTCTCTGCTACGCAGATCAGTGACCTGCCCTGTGTAAATCTCCTCCTATGTCTGATGCTGGGTCTTAGAGCCTCCTAACCTTCTGACAACTAGAAGCAGAATTCTCCTGAGAAGTTACAGACTTTTTTTTTTTTTAATAGGAGCCAATCTCTACTCATTCAGCCCTCCTTCCTGAGTTCCCCATCCTCATTTTCCCACAGTTTCTCTGATTTCAAGCAACAGATCCTTATATTCACCTAATTTGCGGTAACTTTAATTCTATTCTTTGGCTTAAAAAATTAAAAGACTCAGTCTTCTGGATGCCTCAAAGAAGTAAGTCCAAAGCCCAATTCCTCCACAACTTGTAAAACCAAGAATGACACAATGGGATAAATACTTTAAATCACAAAATGTGTGTTTGCTGCTGAATCTCTGTAAGGGTGCTAACCAGCTCTGCTGGGCGATATAAGCAAATGTTTTGCTCTCTCTAGGGTCCAAAATACTTTCCCCAAATAGGGTGGCCAGGCCCTGCTGGATACAATGTCTTCTGTGAAGGAGTCTGTGTTAGATGCAACAAACACGTGTCAAAACATTCCTACAACATGGTTTTCCAACTAAGAAACAGGTAGGTGACCAGACAACCTCCCGACTTAACATTAAAATCAGATAAACATCTAGTACCAAATACAGGAAAAAGCAAAACAGAATAAAAAGAGAAAAATGCACACAAAGAAAGAAGGGGAAAAAAGCACATGGGCACACCTCTCCCCCTGACACATACACCATCCCCTTTTAACTTCATACGTCTCCCCAGTCATCTTGGGACATTTCTTCATCTCACTACGAGTGTCTGAAACACAGAACATATTCTCTGCTAACCCATAAAAGAACTACTCATAGACTTCTGTTTGCCTCATCAATTTCTACACCTTTTTGAAAAATAGATCGTTTTACATTCCTTTTCAATGACGGAAAAGCGTTCACATTTTTGAAAAACATATATCCATTACTTTTGTGTATGTGCAGACTGACTTCCCAGCGTGAAACTGGCCGACCCCTGTAAATGTTCTCATTCCAAACAGGAGGGAAAGCCCATCTTATGTAACTCCACAGGAATCCTTGCAGGATTATATCAGAGGCAAACCTCTTGGTGACTCGTCAGAAATCGTCCCTGTCTGTCACTAAGGTTAGATTTGAGGACATCTTTACAAGGATATAAGCGGGCCTTCCCCCGACATTTCCCAGAACGGCCACAAAACACTCTTCCATGTGGCCTAAAAATGTCAGCATGAGACTGCCCTTGACAAAACGGCTTCAAGTCTGAAATGTTCTAGCACAGGAATGAATACGCCAGGCCACCCCAAAATGCTGAGAACAGTTCGTATCAGAAACCTGTCGGTCTTGTGTCTCTACTTAGCCTGTAGGAACCAAAACAGGTTGGCACTGACAAGGCAACTGAAATTTCTATGACATTTACTATTTTTTTCTCTAAAGCAACTCAGGTAAAGTCGCGAGGCATCATCAACAATGACAGCTGCCATCTGAGAGCAAAGAGATGACCTGACTCTGCCACCCACACCAAGCAGAACGCATGCAAATGAGAACAGAAAGAGAAACACACCAAGGGAGACATGAGGACCATTTCCCACCCTGCCCCCACCCCCACCCCCGACTTGCACCAACGCCGGCTCGGTGATCATTCAGCGTCCATGCGTGCATCCGCTCTGGGCCAACACAGTGGACGTCGTGAGAAAGGAGCCACAGTCCGGGGGAATGACAGAGAAGTACAATCAAAATACAGGGAAATAAATGCTAGGTCAGGGTGGGTAGGGGTGGGCAACAGCACAGTAAGCCTCCTCATTTAAACTGAAGGGAACGGACAGAGAATACCAGGGAAGGTTACTTCCCTGAAACTGTCACCTGAAGCAAAAAGAAGCAGGTGGTTGGGAGCCAGGGAGCCCGAAAGTGCAGATCAATGACGTGAGAGCCCAAGTTGGTCCAAAGATGCGTTGGCTTTGGGCAGACTAGATCAGCTCTACTTTTATTCAAATTCCAACTTTTAATAATCAAGAGTAAACACTGTTTATTTAAGTTACCTAGTTTCTTTGGAAGATACAAGGAAAAGAGATCTGGCCACTCTAATCCAACTAATATTTTTCTCAGAGAACAAAGGGGTGAGAGGCTGAACACCCCAATGGAGCCATTTCACCTGTTTGCTGGCCCCTGTCGACTGCCGAGTCTGCAGCCCCCCCTTCTGGGCAGGGGGAACCGCACGCACGAAGGCCCAGAGGCTATTTTAACATGTCACCCATGGCCCCTAAAAGCTCAGCCTTGGCTCCAAGACTCCAAACTTCTCATAAAGCCCTCTGACGTGGTTCAGTTTCAAGTCTCTTTGCTTGAAAGCCACAGAACCCCTGAGCAGCAAGAGATGATGCCAGAGCTACAAAGGTCAGATAACAAAACCCAAATAAAAAAACAACCACCCAGAAACATCTCAAACACCACGCACCAGCAACTGCAAACGCCAACCCTTGGGCCTGGCAAGAATTCCGAGAGAGACGCTGGCACCAGAAACACTGAGCTCCCGGCGGGCAGCTGTCCAACGACGGGGGCAAAGGTGCCCAGGCTCATCTGTCCATGCCCGCACATCCAATCCAGAGAAACTTTTTTTCATAATATTCATATATCTCAGGGTAAACTCTACTCTGTTTAAAGAGAGACAAACAGACCCGAAAGACAGGAAATACCACCAGACTGCTTTTCCTGTGATGGTGTTTTCCAAGCGAGGCTAGGAAATTGGGGTACTTAATAAGTTAGAGACAGAGGGACAGAAAGAAAACAGGTTCTGGATTCTGAGAGGCTTGAGTTTCAATCCTGAATTGGCTACGTGACCCCGAGCAAGGGAAGTGACTGTCCTGATTCTCAGCACCCTCATCCCCAAGACGGAGAAGGCACTGGCCACGGCCCAGATTGGTTGTCAAGGTTAAATACAATTTATATAAAGCGTCTCAAAGATAGCAGGTGGCACTAGCGAGCTTGAAGACCCCTACCATGACCCAGGATCTTTCTGGGCCAATGCCACCCCCTATCAATCCTCCCGTGTCTGGGTACAAATTCAAAATACTGTGCAATGATGTCACATGGAAAGAAAGAAATACAACCCGTGACTCAGGCCCATCTACTATACACACGTATCTGACATTTGCACAAAGGGAGGATGTGGTGGGCGCACGCCGGATGGGGCCTTCGGTAACATCGAGAGAGACGCTGGCGTAGTTTTCCTTTCAAATTCCCATGGGTTTGCATTCTTCTCCATAGTATTCTGAGCAGTCACAGCGTTTGCACGTTTAATTTTCCCAAATTCAACTAAATGGGCTTAGCAGAAAGAGAAGGTGGATCAGAATGTGACCTTACGTGGCAACAGGGCTCACTGCAGACGTAATTAGCCAAGATGGGGTCATACTGGAATGGAGGGGGGCCCCTAATCCAATAGGACCTGCATCCTCAGAGGGATTACCACGTGAAGATGAAGGAAGACATCAGGGTAATGCTTCTACAAGCCAAGGAATGCCAATGATTGCCAGCAAACCACCAGAAGCCACGTGAGGTGGCATCACACAGAATCTCCTTCACAGCCCTTAGAAGGCACCAACCCAGCCAACACCAAGCCAGTCTTTTGGCCTCCAGGACTGGGAGACAATACATTTCTGTTGTTTGAGCTGAAGAAGGAAGGGAAAGTGGGAATGCAGGGAGGGAGAGGGAAGAGGTGATCCTTTAGGCAATGACTTCAGGAGGGCCACCATGCCACACCAAGAGCTATACTTGTGCCAACCCCTACGGGATGATCCCACTGCCGGCCACGCCCCTTCCTTTTCCCCATCAGGCAAAGAAGGGATGTAACAAGGAGAACGACCAGCATCCTTCATCCTCTGCCTTGACTGATTAAGACCAGAGCTGACAGTGAAGGAGACAGAGAGCATCCACTGTGGGTATTTCTACTAAGACAACACCCGGCTGCAGTGGTGTGGGGAACAGGGAGGAGAGACGAAGAAAAGCTGAGGTCTGGGCGCTGTGAGCTGGGTAGGTGTGAGAGAGGAACTCAGGAGATGGTTCCAAACTGGATTCCATTTCCTGCCAAAAACAAGTTTCATTTAAGAATATAAAATAATTAATATTTGCAGGAAGAAAAAAATAAGACTAGAGGAATTACACTGGACTAAAGGAGTCTAAATTTAGACTAAGGAGTCTAAATCTTGGTACTCATTTGGATTCCATGGAATACCTTTTTATTCTTAAAATAAATGTTCTTTTTTCTAAAAATAGCCGGTTCTGGGTTCTGATACTTGTAGGCCAAAAGAATTTTTTTCAGCAAAACTTTAAGAATGTATATCTCTGGGTAGCAGTGTCAACACGGGTTTTTATTTTCTCCATTTAGCTAATTTACCTTTTCCAAGTTGCCTACCATGACTACTTTTTCTTTTTAATACAGATATACTTCTTGTGTCAATGCCAGAAGTTCTCAAATGTTCTGACTTTATGGCACTCTTAGTGTCTTAGAAATTTTTTCATGGCATTCCTCCTCTCCCCACCTCCCCAGCCCAGGCCAAAGAAATGCCTAACAATTCCATTTATTAAGTAGTTAGGTCCAAGCAACTAGTATTAGACCTAACAACTTAGTACCTCTTTGGGGAAAAAATAAATCGAAAGGAAAAGTACTTTTATTTCATTCTTAAACAACACAATATTTACTAATAGGGCATATGTGCCTGATGCAGAGTGCACAGTTTCTCACACCTCGAAATGAGATTGGACACGGCCACCCTTGTTTTCTGTTCCATGTTGGTTTTCCAAATGGTACATTGCCTTTTATCACAGCATCTGCCAAAAACTCAGCTATGCTAAAATACACACTGTCCATGGGAATACAACAAAATCTAACAATGAAACTGGGAATAACCTAGGAGCTTGCACCGTGCCCAACAGATGCTGCGTTCTACTGTATCCCGCTTCAGCAGCCCTTAAGAGCTTGCAGCCCAGGGTACCTCAGCACATAGTTTGAGAACTGCCTCTTCGTACATTCACACAGGCCTGTGTACACATACCTTTAAGAGTTTACTAACCTTTTCCGCACTAGCAAAATCAATTTGTTCATATTAAGCCAAGGAAGGTACAAATTTTTTGAAAAAGGAGCCATCCTATCTGTCTGGTGTTTAATGATAATGGTTTTAATTCACAAACTGGTCCAAAAAGAAAGTTTAAACACAGAAGCACAGGTAACTGCAATGCAGCGAGAAGCAATTTACCTCACTTTAAGAAAAACAATAGTTCTAGAATTTTAGCAATTAAGGACCTCTCTCTTAAGCCAAGCTATAGGTATTTTAACTTGAGATTAATAAACAGCAGCCACAATGCCAATAAATTATTTTCAGTCACACATTCAAAACAGCAGGAAGAGTCACATAATCGTTCTTCTTAAGATGAGTATTTTACTTTGGAGTGACATCCAGAGTCACCTTATGCATCTATTGAGATGATCATAGGGTTTTTCTCCTTCAGTTTGTCAATATGGTGGACCACATTGATTGATTTGCATATACTGAAGAATCCTTGCATTCCTGGGATAAACCCCACTTGATCATGGTGTATGATCCTTTTAACGTGCTGGTGGATTCTGTTTGCTAGTATTTTGTTGAGGATTTTTGCATCTATATTCATCAGTGATGCTGGTCTGTAGTTTTCTTTTTTTGTAGTATCTTCGCCTGGTTTTGGTATCAGGGTGATGGTGGCTTCCTAGAATGAGTTTGGGAGTGTTCCTTCCTCTGCTATATTTTGCAAGAGGTTGAGAAGGATAGGTGTTAGCTCTTCTCTAAATGTTTGATAGAATTCGCCTGTGAAGCCATCTGGTCCTGGACTTTTGTCTGTTGGAAGATTTTTAACCACAGCTTCAATTTCAGTGTTTGTAATTGGTCTGATCATATTTTCTATTTCTTCCCGGTTTAGTCTTAGAAGGTTGTACTTTTCTAAGAATTTGTCCATTTCTTCCAGGTTGTCCGTTTTATTGGCATAGAGTTGCTTGTAGTAATTTCTCACGATCCTTTGTATTTCTGCGGTGTCAGTTGTTACTTCTCCTTTTTCATTTCTAATTCTGTTGATTTGAGTCTTCTCCCTTTTTTTCCCGATGAGTCTGGCTAATGGTTTATCAACTTTGTTTATCTTCTCAAAGAACCAGCTTTTAGTTTTATTGATCTTTGCTACTGTTTCATTTCTTTTTCATTTATTTCTGATCTGATCTTTATGATTTCTTTCCTTCTGCTAACTTTGGGGGTTTTTTGTTCTTCTCTCTCTAATTGCTTTAGGTGTAAGGTTAGGTTGTTTAAGATTTTTCTTGTTTTTTTGAGGTAGAATTGTAGTGCTAAGAACTGCTTTTGCTGCATCTCATAGGTTTTGGGTCATCATATTTTCACTGTCATTTGTTTCTGGGTTTTTGATTTCCTCCTTGATTTCTTCAGTGATCTCTTGGTTGTTTAGTAGAGTATTGTTTTGGCTCCATGTCTTTGTATTTTTTACAGTTTTCTTTCTGTAATTGCTATCTAGTCTCATAGAGTTGTGGTCGGAAAAGATGCTTGATACAATTTCAACTTTCTTAAATTTACCGAGGCTTCCTTTGTGACCCAAGATGTGATCTATCCTGGAGAATGTTCCATGTGCACTCGAGAAGAAAGTGTATTCTGTTGTTTCTGGATGGAACATCCTATAAATATCAATTAAGTCCATCTGGTCTAATATGTCATTTGAAGCTTGTGTGTCCTTATTAATTTTCTGTCTGGATGATCTGTCCATTGGTGAAAGTGGGGTGTTAAAGTTGCCTACTATGATTGTGTTACTTGTGCATTTCCCCTTTTATGGTTGTTAGCATTTGCCTTATGTATTGAGGTGCTCCTATGTTGGGTGCATAGATATTTACAATTGTAGTATCTTCTTCTTGGATTGAGCCCTTGATCATTATGTAGTGTTCCTCCTCATCTCTTATAATTGTCTTTATTTTAAAGTCTATTTTGTCTGATATGAGCATTGCTACTCCAGCTTTCTTTTGATTTCCATTTGCATGGAATATCTTTTTCCATCCCCTCACTTTCAGTCTGCATGTGTCCCTAGGTCTGAAGTGGGTCTCTTGTAGACAGCATATATACAGGTCTTGTTTTTGTTTCCATTTAGCCAGTCTGTGTCTTTTGGTTGGGGCATTTAATCCAAAGTAGACATACAGATTGCCAACAAACACATGAAAAGGTGCTCAACATCACTAATCATTCGAGAATGCAAATCAAATCCACAATGAGGTATCACCTCACACCAGTCAGAATGGCCATCATCAAAAAATCTAGAAGCAATAAATGCTGGAGAGGCTGTGGAGAGAAGAGAACCCTCTTGCATCTTTGCTGGGAATGTAAATTGATACAGCCACTATGGAGAACAGTATGGAGGGTCCTTAAAAAACTACAAATAGGGGCTTCCCTGGTGGCGCAGTGGTTGAGAGTCCGCCTGCCTATGCAGGGGACACGGGTTCGTGCCCCGGTCTGGGAAGATCCCACGTGCCGCGGAGCGGCTGGGCCCGTGAGCCATGGCCGCTGAGCCTGCGCATCCGGAGCCTGTGCTCCGCAACGGGAGAGGCCACAGCAGTGAGAGGCCCGCGTACCGAAAAAAAAAAAAAAAAAAAAAAAAAAAAACTACAAATAGAACTACCATATGACCCAGCAATCCCACTACTGGGCATATACCCTGAGAAAACCATAATTCAAAAAGAGTCATGTACCAAAATGGTCATTGCAGCTCTATTTACAATAGCCAGGACATGGAAGCAACCTAAGTGTCCACTGACAGATGAATGGATAAAGAAGATGTGGCACATATATACAATAGAATATTACTCAGCCATAAAAAGGAACTAAACTGAGTTATTTGTAATGAGGTGGATGGACCTATAGTCTGTCATACAGAGTGAAGTAAGTCAGAAAGAGAAAAACAAACACTGTACGCTAATGCACACATATGGAATCTAACAAAACAAAATGGTACCGATGAACCTAGTGGCAGGGCAGGAATGAAGACGCAGACATAGAGAATGGACTTGACGACACAGGAGGGGAAGGGTAAGCTGGGACAAAGTGGGAGAGTAGCATTGACGTATATACACAACCAAAGGTAAAATGGATGACTAGTTGGAAGCTGCTGCATAGAACAGGGAGATCAGCTCGGTGCTTTGTGACCACCTAGAGGGGTGGGATAGGGAGGGTGGGAGGGAGGCTCAAGAGGGAGGGGATATGGGGATATATGTATACGTATAGCTGACTCACTTTGTTGTACAGGAGAAACTAACACAACAATGTAAAGCAATTATACTCCAATACAGATATTAAAAACAAAAAAAAGTCACCTTAGGTGACATTCTGAATTCATGACTTGCCAACTTTTCTAATTATACGTTTTCCTTTGTTTTGTTTTTGTCTTTTCTAGTTGTACTTTTCCACGTAAACATGCGTAGAAATTCTATGGAGTGAATGATTCAAGATCAAGAAAAAGGGCTAACGGTATGGGTTCAGTGACAGCAGGACCTGAAATGACTCAGATATGACTGAATTGTGAGTCAAGCTGGACTAGATCACCTTTCAAGCTTAATTCCTTCCCTCACCCCTATTTAATAATTCTGCCAACTCGGAGGGCGGGCCCAGCAGCAAGGAAAACCCACAAGGCTGAGAGACATGTAGCTCGCTTGGATTCCTTAACTCATCATAGATATGGACGAATGTGTCCATGTAACTTTGGGGGAAAAAATTAATTATGTTGCCAATCAACAAACAGCAACACAAAATAACACTGTGGACAGAAACAGGACAAACAGAAAAAAAAAAAAACCCAAACAGGAAACAATTTCAACTCGCTGTCCAGCCAGAAACAAATGTTTTAAAGAGAGAATGAATGACCTTCCAGGTGCATGAAAAACTCCATCAAGTTTTACACCTTGGTGGGACCAGAGAGGCCTGGTGTGCTCTGTCCTAACTTCACTGTGTGTCTAACAGGAGTTAATTTTAACTTGCTGGCAAATGCAAATACATTAAAAAAAAAAAAAAAAAAAAAAGCAAGCCAATTAAGACACAAGTGTTTAAAGACACAAAGAGTAATTACAAATGTATTATTCATACCTAATTTACAAGATGAACTTCTTTCCGTAAAATATTAAACTGTTTACATGCAGGCTGCGAAGACAATTTTCCAACTGTTCAGGTCCCGCTACAAAGCAATGACTATTAGCAATGCCAACAGCTTCTGGCTGACTTACAGTGTGGATGAGGAGGTAATCAGAAAATGTTTGACCTCAAGATATCTACTTGACCCCAGAGAAATGCAGACTCGCCTGCTATAAAATCCTAAACAATGGGGCAGACAAGGTCACAAGGTCAGCGCGAGTATTAACAGGTCACCGTTCGGCCCACTTGGGAGCAATTACTTCCAGTCATGGCTAAGTGGACACTTGATTGAATACCACTAAGACAGCTCACATCCCACAGATAACAATCCTCACAGCGATTAAGAATTAAAGCCCCCATGATTCAGCCTTTATTACTCAAATGAACCTAATTCTTCCATAAAAAACTCTTGGTATATGCCTGATGCAAGGTCTAAATTGAAATGCCACCTCATTAAACAATAATATCTAATTTTATCTAAATGAATTTTCATGAAAGTGAGCCACACAGCTCAGGAATTTTTAAAATGAATTATCACAAGTGATACATAATTTCACCAAAACTGGGGCAGGAAAAAAAAATAGCTTTAGGAATAAAAGGAAATATCAATGTTGAATGAAACACCTTATTCTGCCATGGCTAGAGACAGGAACAGAGAATATCAGCTGCCACGAAACATGGGTCACCTATTTTAAGAAAAATCTTAATTTTCGCTAATGTCAGAAAAAAAAAAACGAACCCGCCAATGATGGAGGGAACTTTAAAAATTACATAAAGATTTCAGGTCCTTGTTCTAAACCAACTGGATCTGTGGTCCTAGGAAATCATATTATTTTAAAACTCCCAAGTGATTCTCACCCACAATCACGTTTGAGAGCCCTGGCACATAACAGGGACAAAGTCTCACCTCACGGACAAGGTTACAAAATGCCGGGGGCATGAGGATGCCACTGCCATCCTCCTTCCTTTATAGTCTCCCCCCATGATTCTGCTGAGGCCCTTGCATTTCTTTTTATCATCACCTTCTACTTATGTCAAGTGATGATTTCTCTCATTACAAGAATAAATGTAATTGTTTCTTTTTAATGTAAAATGATTTACTTTTTTAAAAAGATGGGGGCTTCCCTGGTGGCGCAGTGGTTGAGTGTCTGCCTGCCGATGCAGGGGACACGGGTTCGTGCCCCAGTCTGGGAAGATCCCACATGCCGCAGAGCGGCTAGGCCCGTGAGCCATGGCCGTTGAGCCTGTGCGTCCGGAGCCTGTGCTCCGCAACGGGAGAGGCCACAACAGTGAGAGGCCCACGTACCGAAAAAATTAAAAAAATAAAAAAAATAAAAAGATGGGGCATACATATACACACTGAAATATTATTCAGCCATAAAAAAGAACGAAATAACGCCATTTGCAGCAACATGGATGGACCTAGAGATCCTCATATTAAGTCATAGAAAGACAAATATCATATCTGTCATACAACTAACAGATAAAAACAACAGATAAAAACAACAAGGACCTACTGTATAGCACAGGGAACTATATTCAATATCTTGCAATAACTATCACGGGAAAGAATCTGAAAAAGAATATATATACATATGTATAAGTGAATCACTTTGCTGTACACTCAAAACTAACAACATTGTAAATGAACTACCTCAACAACAACAACAAAAAATCAGGTACTAAAAGAAACTACTGATATCGCTTCAAACAGTGAGTACTGGTGGTATTTGATGTCAGTGAACATAAGGACCAAATGTAGGGTGACAGTGACACACGATGAGCTAAGAAGTACAGGGCCAGCCCTTTCCTTCTGGGTCATATAGATCCCATAAATATGCACACGAAGTAAGAATCCAGAGTTTAGGCCCAAATCTGTCCCTCAGCTGACAAGGTGGACATTCTCTGCCAGGGAAATCTTGAAACCTAGGTCAAGAGATACAAGTGACCCCTGCTGAAATGTACAGTTATTAACAGTCTAAATACAAATTACATGTCATATAGAGACCCGTGAGGAATAAAATTGGGGAGAAATTCATACAGTAAGGGAATTCCATCCAAAGCAGAAATGGGGCTCTAAGAAGCAAATGAATCATTTTAGGGTCTTATATTTTAATCAATATTTATTTTAAAACCCTGAATGTGGCACCATGGTCATATACAGCCTCACCCCTATGCCTCAGTCACCCCACCCATGCATTTGTGTGAATCAGAAGAGTTCCGCTCTGGGGGAAGGCAAGACTGGATGAGCAGAAGAACTATAGGCTCCATTTTTTTAAAGGCACCTCTTTTTCTAGACTGACGCAGACAGGGGCCGGGCCTAACAAGAGCAAAGGCAGCTCTTAGGGCGCACTCATGCAGTAAAAACTCCCAGTTTCACACCAGGGAAGCCCAACGGAAGACTGACAGGCAATTTGTGACTGCTGGACAACTTTTTTAAAAATTTATGCATGTATGCATGTATGTGTACGTTGGGTCTTCATTGCTGCACGCGGGCTTTCTCTAGTTGTGGCGAGCAGGCGGGCTACTCTTTGTTGCGGTGCACTGGCTTCTCATTGTGGTGGCTTCTCCTGCTGCGGAGCATGGGCTCTAGGGCACACGGGCTTCAGCAGTTGTGGCACGTGGGCTCAGCAGTTGTGGCGCGCAGGCTCAGTAGTTATGGCGCACGGGCTTAGTTGCTCTGTGGCATGTGGCATCTTCCCGGACCAGGGATCGAACCCATGTCCCCTGCATTGGCAGGCGGATTCTTAACCACTGCTCCACCAGGGAAGTCCCTGGACACCTTTCCACAAGTAAAGATTTGTTATATTAACAACGGCTAATGATTCTCTCCAGGATCACTAGGAAGACCTGCTGGCTGGAAATAAAGACACAGTCCCTGCCTTCCAGAAGTTTGGCCTCACCCAGCAGATTGGAAAGGATCCTGTTCTGATGATCTGCTCCTAAGCTGAGTGACCTTCGTCATGTCCTTAACCAATGAAGACCTTGAACGTCCATATCCAAGCTGGGGATTCAACAAGGTGAGCTCACCCAGAAGCACAGATGATGCTCAAAGCCATAAACAAAGCACAAGGGCTCAAGCTCTATACAGACCTGGCTTCAGGTCCGACCCCAGCCATGAATAATAGGAAAGTAGTGGAGAGTAACCAGAATCCAGGTCACTCTGCTCCTTTCCTTGGAGGCTAACGAGGAAAAGGCCTTACCACAGTACAATTAAACATAATTTCTGTTTTCATGAGAGGACCATCTATGCAACAGGGGGAAAACACAAACAGAAAAAAAAAAAATGCTTGTGTTATGTGAGGTCCATCCTTTGACAAAAGATCCATCATGGAAGATGCCAAGGGAAGCCTGCTGTTGAAGACTCAAAAATTACCCTGACTTTTAAACAGTTCATCCTGTACTGCCTACACTTTGATTTCAAATAAACTCGTTTCCTTTTAAATTATAGCTTGCCATACTCACTGGCTCACTGTCCCAGCTTTTCTTAATTTGCCAATGGCACTTCTGCCAAAATGATACAAAGTATGGATCATTCAAAGAGAAAGACCACGGTGTTTTCAAGACTTTGAGGTGCCAGAAAAAAAAAGCAAAAAGCAAAAGGACTTTGTGCAGAGATTTTTTTTTTTTTTAATTCTCACACACCTAAAAATGCAGATCCCCAACAATGCACGCGCTGCTGTGGTTTCTTTTCTGTTCTCTTTATAAAAACATGTTTGTGCTTACATCCCCCGGGCACTTGTTCAGTGTTAAATAAAAACAACTCTGGTAAATTGCTGACAAACAGGTAATACAAGTAGAAAGAATTCCCTAACTTTCAAACTCTCAGCTCAGGCGAAAAGCAAAAGCTGAAGTAAAAGATGTCCCCAAAGTCGTCTGGTAAACACGCTTTCCGGAAGAGAACGTGAAACGCATAGCAAAACAGACACTTAACTAATTTTAAATGCCTAATTATATACCGCCTAAACAGAATTATCAAGAGACTTGATTGACTTCTACACAGCTGTGATTGCCATCAAGCAAACCCAGAGAAATAATAAATAATGTTTGACCTTCTAATGTCCTCAAAAATTATTCACAATATAGAAGTATGTGGACCGCTGGCATTCCATTCCAATACTGTCAGGGAACGCAGAGGTCACAGATTAATTTGAAGTTAGTGACTCAGACTCATTTACGCTGATTTATGGAGAGGATACAATTTGAAGAAACACTTAAATTGGACAAACAAAATTATATGAGGGTTGACTACCTGAATAAGAAAAAGGAAGAAGAATAGGGTAAGCAGACATACAGAAACGTGTGTGGTACTTATGACAGCTTACGCCAACGAAATAGGAATGGATAATTTCACAGAACTTAAAAAAATTCCGGCCTGAAGGTGGAGGGCTTAGGTGTAAAAGACAGACGAGGCAGTGCTCTTTACAAGCTGTTTTCTAAGACAGTCTTCCAGTCTTAAGTATCTCCAACAAATGGTGATTGTGAAATGTGTAACTAAGTAGTGCTGAGCTAAGAGACATTCCTGGTTTTGAAAGAGAATGCCATATAAGGCGAAACTTTGCCCCATGTGTAATTATAAGACACAACTTACATTTCAATACAGGAGGCTTTTCTGTGACTGCTAGGAAGGAAACCAAAAACCAAACCTCCCAACATCAGACTCTAGAGGTTGGAAAACGAGCCCTCCTCCCTCGCAGCCTCACGACTGGAGCTGTAGGCTGAAGTGACTTTTAGCTTTTAATGACCAAATTACAGTTTTCATCCTTAATTTACCAGAGCCTGTTAGTATGAGTCAATACTTCATGTACGATGTAGGATTCAATTCAATTCTTGAACTCTGCGGAGGTGGAATTTACAAAGCGATCACTTCCCAAGGTCACCTGGGAAGGGCCTGCTGCTTAACCACTGTCCCGGGCAGCTGCCTGGCCAGCCACTTTCAGCAAGGAGCCACTAGGCTAACCTGCCTGGTTCCAGCTCCAGCTACGAACCGCTAATGTTCAAAGGGGAAGAAACTGGAACCCTCAACAGGAAAAGCGCTCAGAGCAAATACATTTTCAGCCTGCCCTGGTGTGAACAGGGGCGCTCTGCTTGAGGAATAACTTGGCCAAAAAGACAGGGGGAAAGGAAAAGAAAATCAAAAAGAGAAAGTGGGGAAAGAGAAAGAGAACAGAAAAGAGAGAGAGAGGAAGGAAGGGAGGGAGGGAAGGAGGAAGAAAGGAAGGAAAAAGAACAGAAAAAGAAGGAAGGGAGGGCGGGAGGGAGGGAGGAAGGAAAAAGAAAAAGATGGGAGGAAGAGAGGAAGAAAGAAAGGAAAAAGAAAAGAGAAAAAGAAGGAAGGAAGGGAGGGAGGGAGGAAGAAAGGAAGGAAAAAGAAAAGGAAAGGAAGGAAGGGAGGGAGGGAAAGAAAGAGAAAGAAAGAAGCAAAGATGCAAAACAGGAAGGAAGGAAGGAAGGAAGCAAGGAAGGAAGGCCGGGGGGGAGGGAGGGAGGGGACACTGCCTTCTTAGGAAAGAAACGGTAATAAATTATACACAATTTTCTCAGGACATTGCATATTCTTTTGCTTCCCTGTCTAACTGCAGGGTTATCTCCAACACGATCATTTAGGAGGAAAATGATTTACAGTTCTGAAGAGGTAAAGGTAACAATTCCAAGCCACAGGTATCTGGGATGGGCCAACAAATTGGACCCCACATGGAAAGGGCTTGACTGGGAATGGATGTGTGTGGAGGAGGACAGATGACCCAGTATTTGCTATGACTCTACCTGATTGTGCAGGTAAATGCAGGACACATGAAATTTACAACCCAAGTCTTCACTTTGTGTACTCTGGGATTTCAGAACACTATACAGAAAAAGACGGTCATTTACGTGATTTCCACGTGATCGATTCTACCTTCCCCCTTTTTTTGCGGTAAACGGGCCTCTCACTGTTGTGGCCTCTCCCTTTGCGGAGCACAGGCTCTGGACGCGCAGGCTCAGCGGCCACGGCTCACGGGCCCAGCCGCTCCGCGGCATGTGGGATCTTCCCGGACCGGGACACGAACCCGTGTCCCCCTGCATCGGCAGGCGGACTCTCAACCACTGCGCCACCAGGGAAGCTCTACCTTCCCTTTTATTTCTTTACTTTTATGAAGTCTCAGGTGCTACAGGATTCCAAAGAATTTACAGGCAGCCTTCTTAGTTCCATCTCCTGCAAAGTCTCCTTCCCCAACTCCCTCCCGGCATGGTAAAGAAACTATTAATGCCGCCAGGCAAACACCAACAGGTGGATGGTCCCTCAACCAAATCCGCTCACTGGCTGCCTAGCATCCTTTTTTTTTTTTTTTTTTTTTTAACCCAATAGTGTTGGCAAGACAGGTCCTAGCTGAATGATTTTTTTAAAGGAATTGATTGGCCGTCAGCCTGAGTTTTGAAGGGAGGAAATCTACAAGTACACCTACAGGAATTCCCCGGTGGTCCAGTGGTTAGGATTCCGCACTTCCACTGCGGGGGGCATAGGTTCGATCCCTGGTCCGGGAACTAAGATCCTGCATGCTGCGCATCACCACCAAAAAAAAAAAAAAAAAAAAAGTACATCTACAAAAATAACTTGCTTATTAAAACTCTCAAAGGTGCCAAAATCTCCTCATGAGAAAAAAAAAAAAAGGTGGGGCACTTTTTTTTTTTTAACTGAATTTGGCAGGAAAAATAAAGGGAAGCTACTTCTCCCAGCTCCCCAGCTGCTCCGCCCTTCTCCTGCACCCAGAGAGAGAACAGAAAGTGCCTTAAGCAACAACTAAGTTCACACCAGCCATCCCAACCACGTATCTAGCAATAATTTCACTCTGTGTTTCTAAGCATAAATCTTCAGGGGAGAGGGATGTTCTGAGATGTACATTCTTCATCCTTGAAGGAAACAAAAATGAGTCATATCTAAACAATTCCAATCAAAGCACAGGACCCTGGCAATACATTTTGCTTGCGTAACAACCAAAAGAGTTTAGAATCTACTAGAAGTTAAGGTTACCATACCAGTTTTCAGAAACACTTTGACAGCAGCCAGTGAGAACTCAACTGCTACAAACATATTTTCACTTTTCATGATATGACATAAAGATACAACACTGTGTCGATATTTCATAAACGTTCACTGGGCAAGATGCGTTCCAAAGGTATGTACATTCTATGAGCACTTTCAAATCCATCCCCCTTTCCAACTCTTTCATTCTGCAGAATGATTTGTGTGTGTGTGTGTGTGTGTGATGTTTTCTAGGAGACAATAACATGGGCTGGGAAGATATGTAAAACAGCTTCCACATAAATTTTAATATCAGTCTTATTCTTTTTTTAATGAATAATGGAAGTCTTCAGTTAATATGAAGTGATCCTCCAAAGATTCAAGAAATAGGAGAAATCACAGAACCCCCAATTTTCTTATTTCAAACTCACCTTGCTCAAAACAGTAGTTGTCACCCATAATGAATAGAAGAAAAGCCCTAACGCTCAGTGCCATGTGAAGGCCAAGTGCTCTAAAATGAGAAGAACATGATTATTTATCTCTAGGACCACAACGCTTTACTCTAAAGGTAGTTGAAACAGCCCAACAGCTTTCTCTTAAAGGCAGCAATTCTCAAAATTTGGTGTGGACAACATTCACCATCTGGCCAGCTTAATTTAAAATGCAGATACTAGGTGCAATGTCTAGAGAAGCAGATACAGCAGGTATGGGATGGGGTCAGGGGAGCTCCATTTGAACAACGGTATATAAGGGATTCTGACATACACCCTGGAATATACTGTATTCAAAGTTCCATCAGGGCCAGGGACCAGACTCCAACTGTCACTTTTCTACGTTGTGGTTTTATCTGTCTCATTCCCATTACTCAGTCTATGTCTTTTTTTTTTAATCTTTTTTTCTTTTTGGCAAACCTAAGCGAAAAGTATGAATATTTCCTGAATGGAGCCGACGCTTGTGAGCCAGAGCTGACGGGTTAGGGACACACACATGGCCCAAGCTGGGCCAATCAGATGCATTAAATTCTTCCCCCGTGAACCTGGTCTAAGATTCAGTGAAATCACATTGTTCTCAAGCTTAACTCATACAAAGGCAACTACCAGCGCTTGGAGGAGGAACCGGGGGAAGAGAAAGCATGTTTATTAATAGTGCAAATTATGAGCAAATGCCCTGAAGCAACAGAAGCTGGAAAGCTGATGTTCCCTTAGCAGGTCTCTGTTCCCACATGCCCCACAGACTCCGAGCATCTCTCCTCACTTACCAGTGATTTCCAGGACCGCCAAAGGAAATTTTAACCATAAGCAATTTTCACCTGATGTGCTGACTTCAGAACCTAACCTCCAGGTGAAGTGCAATATCATTAGATAAGAACATAACAGGCTCACTGAGAAACTGGGGCCAGCGGGTCGTGGCCTGAGAAGCAGTGAGTGAGTCTACAAAGAGAACAGAGCAAAGTAGATGCACAGCGAGAAACACAGATGAGAAAAAAAAGAGGATGTTCCTGATAATTCTACTTCCGGGTTCTGCTCCCTTCACAGAGACAGCATCCCAGGGTGATTCCAGGATCTTTCCAATAACCACCACGCCTCCCTCTCCCCTTGGCTTGTCTGCTAGCTACCTGCAACACCAAGACTCCTAGCAAGAATGCTAAGTACACAGACATAAATAAGACAGAATCCTCATCCTCCAAGTCTCAGGAACTGAGGGTGACCCTTGGGGGCAGTCATAATGGGCCATTTGCAGACTATCTGTCAAGGCAGTCTGCAGGGAGAGCAAGAAAACGCACAGCCGAGATACAATGAGACACAAGAGGAGTGACACAGGGAGAGAAAGATGTCTTGTTTCCTGAGGTCCCCAGTTCCCCATTTTTCCCATATATTCCATGACACAACTCTAAATCATTCCAACACATTCCCCTCTGTTCCTTAAAACCATATAAGCCTTCCAAGTATTATTTTTAAAATATTTTAGGCCAAAGAAGGAAAGTTTCTGGACTCTGAATAATTAAGATGCAACCGAGGAATTGCAAAAGAATGTAGTTCACCACCCTTATCATCCCTTACCCAACTGCTCAGACAATCAGCGTCTCCACCGCCACCATCACCCTGGTTGGCTACTGGCAGAGACTTCTTTGGAGACACTCTCATTTTTCACACTTAACAGAGTCCAAACGACGTGGAATGGAAACAGTACTGAAGTCAAAAGGACTCTTTTCTCAACTACGGAGTGAATCATAAACAAAGAGCTTACATTAATCACGTAAGCACTTCTAAATTATTTCTTTTCTTTCTCCTTCCTTTTATTTATTAATTAAATATTTTTTGAGGGGGGGAGAGGATGTTGCTCCATCTTAGAAGACTGCAGAAAACATAGCTTCCAGAGGAAGTTTGTGTGTGAAGCATGGGTGTTTGAGAAATGAACTGAATCCTAGCAGAGGCACAACAAAGCTACCTGCCCGCTGTGGGAGAGGTTCTACGGTCCCATGTAACACGTCCTTGATGTGTCATCAAGCAAACCCATGGTGATGATGGAGCATCTATGGGAGTGACAGAGAATGGAACAGGAGGAGAGGCCCTCGCGTTTTCCCCAAGAGCAGCACATGTGATCAGGAAGGAAGCATGATGGTCACGCAGATAGAAAAGTGACTCGCCTCCCCCACGGCCTCTGCCTCTTGCCCGCCTGAGCCGTGGAGAGATGGTCCACGGACGTGAGACGCAGAGCAGGAAAGGCCAGCACAGCACTGAGTCTGAGCCAGAGAAAGACCTCTAAATGGAAGGCACCCCTGATGTCTGAACTTCCCTGAACGTGCTAACCAAGTTCTGGGCACTAAATTAAACAAAGAGGCTCTAAAAAATAGTCACTGCAGAGGGTTTAAATGGTACACAGCCAAACAAACAGCCGGTCAAAAGACGGATGATAAGGGGAGAGCACTGCAGTCAGCAAGGCGGCCTTGGTTCCAGCTGGATCTAGGGTCAAAAGGTGGCTGAGGGACTTCCCTGGTGGTGCAGTGGTTAACAACCCACCTGCCAATGCAGGGGACATGAGTTCGAGCCCTGGTCTGGGAAGATCCCACATGCCGTGGAGCAACTAAGCCCATGTGCCACAACTACTGAGCCTGCGCTCTAGAGCCCATGAGCCATAACCGCTGAGCTCGCGTGCCACAACTACTGAAGCCCGCGTGCCTAGAGCCCGTGCTCTGCAACAAGAGAAGCCACTGCAGTGAGAAACCTGTGCACCACAACGGAGAGCAGCCACCGCTCGCCACAACTGGAAAAAGCCCATGCATAGCAACGAAGACCCAATGCAGCCAAATAAATAAATAAAATAAATTTTAGAAAGAAAGGTATGGGCTTCCCTGGTGGCGCAGTGGTTGACGGTCCGCCTGCCGATGCAGGGGACACGGGTTCGTGCTCTGGTCCGGGAAGATCGCACATGCCGCGGAGCGGCTGGGTCCGTGAGCCATGGCCGCTGAGCCTGCGCGTCTGGAGCCTGTGCTCCGCAATGGGAGAGGCCACAACAGTGAGAGGCCCGCGTACCGCAAAAAAAAAAAAAAAAAAAGGTGGCAGAGGCATCACCTTTCCAGAAGAAGTGAGTCACGAGGGAAGTCTGAAAGGGAGGCCAGGTGGCAGATTTATTTTTCCCCAAGGCCCAACGTGGGTACTGGGTTATCAATATGGAAAAGAGCATTAGAAGAGAAGAAAGGAAGGGGCCAAACCAGAGTAACTGGAGGATGCAAGATACCTGAAGGCACCAAAGGCACCCAGAGGAGCAGGAGGGGATCAGCACAGCTAGAAAGGGTTAGGCTGCATGACTGCTCCGGAGGGCACAGGGAGGAAGACGGTGCACAGCTGTTACAGAGGATGAGTTCTGGAACACACTGGGGTCATGGCCCAGGCTTGTGCGACTTACTGCAGCCTCAAACTCTCAGTTGCTTCGTCTGAGAAATAGGTAAAAGAATCATACCTCCCTCACGAGGCTACTGAAACTCATTCAAAGCTCATTTTTAGCCCAGGGGGCCACGTACCAGCCTAATGGCCAAATCCCTATGACCACGTGCTTTCTACAGCCTGCAAGCTAGGAATGACTTTTACACTCTTACGTGGTGGGTAAAAATTAAAATAATAATATTTAGTGATGTGTGAAAATCACACGAAATTGACACGCAGCGTCTGTAAATCAAGTTTTATCAGAACACAGCCACACGTTCATGCATTCGTATACCGTCTACAGCTACTCTCCAACTACAAGGGCACAAGTTAGAGAGTACAGAGCCTGTACAGTCGGCAAAGCCTGAAACACTGACGCTCTGGCCCTTCACAAAAACATTTGCCGACACTTGCACCAGCTGATAGGAAGCATTCAGTAAGTGTTAGCTGTGCCTCACGTTATAAGTAAGGAAATCCAGACAGTGAGATACTGAAATCTTTTTATTGAGATATAATTCCCATGCCATAAAATTCACCCTTTTAAATGATGCGGCTGAATGATTTCTAGTATTTTCAGAGCTGTGAAACCAACCCCGAACCTATTTAGAACATTCTTACCACCCCGAAAAGAAACCCTGTAAGCCTTCAGCTGTCACCCTCCATTCCCCCTTCTCGTCAGCCCCCAGCAACCGCTGATCTGCTCTTCGTCTCTATAGATTTGGCAATTCTGGACATTTCACGTAAACGGAATTCTACAATATGTGACTTTTTGCGTGGCTTTTTTTCCGTTAGTATAACGTTTCAAGGTTCCTCTATGTTGTTGCATGTATCAGTACTTCAATCCTTTCTATGGCTCAATATTATTCCATGGTATATCCATCGCACATTTTCTTTATCTGCTCTTCAGTCCAGGGACATATGGGTTGTTTCCACTTTTTTGGCTATCAAGAATAATTCTCCTATTAACCCTGATGTACACATTTTTGTCCAGGCATGATTTCATTTCTCTTGGTTACACACCAAGGAGTAGAATTGCTGGGTCGGATGGTAACTGCTTAACATTTGAGGAACTTCCAAACTGTTTTCCAAAGCGGCTGAACCATTTCACAGTCCCACCAGCAATGTACAAGGGTTTCATTTTCTCCACATTTTCACCAACACTTGTTATTGTCCGTCTTTTTGATGATAGCCATCCCAGTGGGTGCAAAGTGGTATCTCATTGTGCTTTTGATTTTCATTTACCTAGTAACTAATGATGTTAAACATCTTTTCACGTGCTTGTTGGTCATTTGTTTATCTTCTTTGGAGAAATGTCTGTACGAATCTTTTTGCACATTTCTTAATTGGGTTGTCTTTTTAGTGCTGAGTTTTAAGAGTCCCTTATATATACTGGATACTAGACCTGTACCAGATAAATGATTTGCAAATACTGTCTCCCATTCTGTGGGCAGTCTTTTCACATTCTTGATAGTATCCTTTGAAGCACAAGAGCTTTTAATTTTGATCAAGTCCAATTTATCGATTTTTTCTTTTGTTGCTTGTGCTCCGGTGTCATATCTAAGAAAATACTGCCTAATCCAAGATCATAAAGATTTACTCTTATGATTTCTTCTAAGAGTTTTATATATTGAGCTCTTAGATTTAGGTTTTTGATGCATATGCTGTGATACAAGGGTTCACCTTCATTCTTCAGCACAGAGATATCCTGTTAACCCTGCACCATCTGTTGGAAAGACTATTCCTCCCCCCTCCTCCCAACTGAATGAGTTTGGCACCCTTGTTGAAAATCAAGAACATAAATGTAAGGGGTTATTTCTGGACTCCCCATTCTACTCCACTGATCTACATGTATACCTTTATTCCTAGTACCACACTTTCTTGATTAGTGTAGCTTTGTAACAGGTTTTAATAATAGGAAGTGTAAGTCTTCAAACTTTGTTCTTTTTCAAAGGGTACGTGGCTATTCTGGATAACTTGCATTTCCATATGACACTCAGGATCAAATCATCAATTTCTGTCAAAAAGAAGACATCCAGGACTTTGATAAGGATTGCTTTGAATGCGTAGAACAACTGGGGGGAGTACTGCCATCATAACAATACTAAGACCTCTGGTCTATGATCACAGGATATCTTTCCATTTATTTAGGTCTTCTTGAATTTCTTTTGACAATGTTTTGTAGTTTCTTTAATTAAATATACAGGCATACCTCATTTTATTGTGCCTCGCTTTATTGTGTCTTTTACAAATTGAAGGTCTCTGGCAACCCTGCATCGAGCAAGCCGATCAGTGCCACTTTTCCAACAGCGTTTACTCACTTCATATCTCTGTCCCACATTTTGCTCATTTTCGCAACATTTCAAACTTTTTCATTTTTAGTATTTTATTACGGCGATCTGCGGTCAGTGCCCTTTGATGCTACCAGTGCAACTGTTTGGGGGCACCACAAACCACTCCCATATAAGACAGTGAACTTAATCCATAAATGCTGTGTGTGCTCTGACGGCTCCAACGGCGCACTGTTTCCCTGACTCTCTCCCTCTCCTCGGGCCTCCCTATACAGTGAGACACAACAATATTGAAATGAGGCCAGTTAATAACCCAACAATGGCCTCTTCACGTTCAACTGAAAGGAAGAGTAAATCGGTGCTGCAAACTTCACCGTTGCCTTATTTAAGGAATTCCCACAGCCATGCTAACGTTCAGTAACGACCACCCTGATCAGTCAACAGCCATCAACGTGGAGTCAAGACCCTCCACCAACAAAAACATTATAACTCACTGAAGGCTCATATGACAGTTAGCATTTTTTTAGCAATAATGCATGTTAAAATTAAGGTGTGTACATTTTTTTTAGACATAATGCCACGGCACACTTAGACTACAGTATAGTGTAAACATAACTTCTATACACACTTGGAAACTGAAATATTCGTGAGGCTCGTTTAATTGCGATAGTTACTCTACTGTGCTGGTTGGGAACCAAACCCACAATATCTCTGATGTCTGCCTGTATTACTAAGTAAGTTTTGATGCTAAAGTAAAGGGAATTATTTGAAATCTTTTGACTAATATAAACTGTAACTTGAAATTGTAGAAAGTGATAGGTGAGTGTGCAAGAAACAAGGACAAAAGCTGAAGAGAAACGGAAGTAAAAACACAGCTAGATTTCAAGAAGGTATAATGTGTCAGCCTCCAAGGTCCTTGTGGGCAAGCACAGCATCTGTCTTGTTCATCCTGTACACCGAGCACATAGTAGGCACTCAAGAAACACCTGAATGAATAAAGTTCTTAACACTAATAGAAAGTATTTACTCTGTATTTCTTACTTTAGGCAATAAATATGCCTTTAAAAATTAGTTTTTTCGGGGCTTCCCTGGTGGCGCAGTGGTTGAGATTCTGCCTGCCGATGCAGGGGACACGGGTTCGTGCCCCGGTCTGGGAAGATCCCACATGCCGCGGAGCGGCTGGGCCCGTGAGCCATGGCCGCTGAGCCTGTGCGTCCGGAACCTGTGCTCCGCAACGGGAGAGGCCACAACAGCGAGAGGACCGCGTACCGCAAAAAAAAAAACACAAATTAGTTTTTTTCAAGGCAGAGATCGGTTCTAATGCTATGGATTACAGATATTACTGACTATCATGAGAAAACATTTTCACAGGCAAGAGAACAAGTTAGGTGAGAACCAGCCCCACCCCCGTCCCCGCCACTGAACAAGCTCTCCTTTAGTTTTTCCTGCTAAGAAGGTGAAGAAAATGTCACTAGACAAGGATGAGAACAGGGTAAGTAGTGGAGGAAGCACTGAGCATTTCGCAAACAGCACTGGTCCTCTTGACAACGATGTAAACAACGTATAACGACACCCAGAGTTAAAACAAAGAATGCTTCCGAGGGTGCCAGAGGGGCGAGAGAGGTAGGAGGGGGGAGAAAGACGGAAGCCAAGAAGCAGGAACCAATCTACTCTGTAGGAGGAAAAGCTGAAACTCAAGGCTAAATATGGTATTCATCCCTACTATAATAGTGGATACTCAATTCAAATAATAAACTTTCACTAAGGACAAGCCTACTTTCACATGGTCTACTGTGCTGACACCATGCTAAGTGTCTCTTGTACGTAATCGTGTTAACTTCTTGGAAAGGTTCTGAGGCAAGTACTACTATTATCACCGTTACAGACCAGACAGAACAGAGACCCAGAGATGCTAGGTTAACCTACCCAAGGCTTCACATCTCCCAAAGGCCACAGCTAGTTTTTCAACCTAAGTCGCATAAATCCAAACTATGAACATTACACAAGGTATGCAAACAGATAAACATACTGTACACCCTTACTCAAAAGTGTAGCTAATATCTGATACCTTGATACAGTTACTAAGTTGAATATCCTCATATTAGTTACAAATTTGACTTCCAACAGAAATCAAAGCTTAGAAGGAGACAACTGTCCTTACTCTCTTTTAGGCCGGCAAGGGACCATGAAACACGTAACAAAAAGCTCGCAAATGTTTTGCCATTAAAACCACACATATTACGAAGCCTGAGATTATGTTGTTTCCTGCGGCCCTCGGGGGAATGCTGGGTTTGAGTTCTGGATCTGTCTTAAACCGGATATGTAACTTTGGAAATGTCCCTCGCCTTAGTAAATTGCCCTGCCCTAATCTACAAGGCCACTGCCAAGTCTATGATTCTACCAGTTCACTCTTCTTCTAAGCTTTCAACCATTAAGTAGTCAACTTTTGTACACATATTTACAAGCGTTTCAAACTCACTGGTCAATTACAATGTTCAGCCCAGGGTAAGTGGGAAGAAGCATATTTGGGCACATTTAAAAGCGCCCTTGATCAGAAAACCGTTTCTCAAGAAAAGAAAAGATGGGTGTGGGGATTGGGTGGGTGGCGAGATTTACTTTGATAAAGTGCATCTTGAGCCCCTTCTCCCCTGCCTGGTCCATATTCTAAATCATTTCCTTGCTTTCACATAGTAAATTTTCTGCTAGATGTCTAGATATGCTGGGGATCAGGTTACAGTGTGAAGGACCAAAGATAAAAACAATCTGCATACTTCCATCTGGCTCTTCAGAACAAAGTCTAGAGACTTGAAATGTGAGGAGAGAAGCATGCCACTCTAGCTGCACAGCATATACGGCAAAATGTCACGGAAACAAATCTTTCAAGAGAATCAGAGATGCTGGAATGCGTAATTAACCAAAATTTACTCTGAGAGCCTTGGAGGAAAAAAAAAAAAAAGTAAGATCTGGGTACGAAACACAATGTTGCCTCTATTACAAGTGGATGCAAGTTGAGAACAGACCACTGTATCAGAAAATCCATCCTGTGGAGATGCTATTCTTACTGTTGCCAAATGACTCCTTTAAAAAAAAAAAAGACCACCACCAAACTTCTCTATATTTATCAATACGGTCTTGCCTAGCTTTTAGGACTCAAAAGTCAACACTTGAGGCTTGATTCGTGTCAAACTATTCCTAAGCCACATGGCAGGGGGCCACGCAAGACGGATTTTCAATATAAAACAAACCAAAAGGTCCAATACAAACACGGGCTTTCCAATATATAAAATTTTTAAAAAGCCAGGGCCTGTGCAGAAAACATTAAACTGGTTTATATATCAAAATCATGAGGTTTAAGCAGAAACGCAGCATTAAAATAATTTACAAAACGGCTCAACGATGAACATTTTCCTCCACGAAGAAACAACACCCTTAATGTTTTTCATATGGCGCGTAAATTTTGCCGTACCTACAGGAATATTTTCACTGGTTACACCAACACCATAGGTCTTTTTAAGCTCTTAGGCATATTACGATTCTTGCCTTTTTACAGCATTTTTGTTGTTGTTTGCACCCAACGTAATAAGCTTTGGAGAACAAGACGCAAACCACAATAAAAAGGGGGAAGAAAAGGACTACCCTTTGTAGCTTCAACTTTCACGAGGGGTGGAGGAGGAGAGAGCTTCAAACCGAGTTTTTATAGCCGCTATCTTGATGCAATTAGTGTAAAGTAATTGTCTGCACAGGCCAAAGAAGAGGCTAAGTTGAGGTACTTGAACGCCTTCCCGAAAATGATTTCCCTGCCTCTCCCTTCAGCCTGCTGCAACAGATGTTGGCTGTTAAGCCGCACAGACGACACAGTTCATGACTCTTCTAAGACGGCTGTGTGCCACATCTGCAGTTGATGAAATGGAGAGCAGAAGTGTGGCAGACACACAGAGGGGAGTGCCAGCGAGGCAGGCAGGCGCAGGCTGGGCCGGAGGAGCTGTCTTGAAGGCTGGCCTAAAAATAGACACGCGCTCACACGCCTCCACCCTCCGCATCCAACCTCATAAAACCGGGCCTGCCTGTCCTATTATGGAGTCAGCCTATGGCAGACACTTCCTGCATCCAAGTCGGGCTGCGGATACCGCGAGAGCGGCGGGGTGGGAGTGGAGGGAAGCAGGCTGTGCAGCATCCTCAAACTGCAGCTTCGCTCTCTCAGCCTCGGTAGGACTGGGCTGCGGTCCAAGTTCAGCTGGGCCCCCAGAGAAAGGCAATGCTTGTGTTTAGCCCGCACAATACTGACATAACATTAACAGATTTACATATGCAAAACTGTGAAGCAACAGGCATTCCCCCTCAATTGACCCACAGCTTGTAGTGTCTGCCGAGTTATTCCCCGCTTCGGCTCTGTAACCAAGTGGGCGGCATGCGAATACCATCTGGGTACCACTTATTGAAAACTGGCAGTCGTTCTGTAATAGGCAAGCTGGCAATAAGAGAGAAGGGAATAAATTGCATCATTTAGTTAACATCCACTTGCTTTGTGGCTGTTAAAAACCCATGACTGAATAATAATTTGGTTATTTCTTTTGCCAGAAACTGCCGTCAGCCAAATCGTACTACGCATGCTTGCAGGAGTTGAGTTGCAAAATTTCCACTTGAAAAGGGATTGAGGAGGGTCAGGGCGAAATGGGCACCAAGCTCTGGTTGTGAACAGTGGTGACTCCGGCTGCATGGTATCCCTGTGTCCTTCAAGTGTTCTCGTCACCCCAAATGCGGTCAACACCAAGCCCTGGTCAGCCACCCGGCCATGCTGAGCCACAGCACCAGGCTGTGATATGCGGTAGTGCCCCCAAGATGCGCAGACTCAAGGGCGTGTGAGACAGGTGACATCTACATGGCTCTCCGCTGGCCATGGTGCAGATGTGGCCAGGCACGTCTTGTCAGGAGCTGACATCCCCTAGTCTGTGCCTCAGAACCAAGTGGGTGAGCAGACTCATAGGAAACTGAGTGCTACCTGCCTGGGTCCCCTAATTCTACACCTAGAGCAGTCAGGCAGCATGTTTCTTTCTGGCTTACTCAACTGCTTCCAATCTGACAAAGGAAGTGTCAGAACCCTTCGACCGCCAAATAAAGGTACATGCGATCTTTAGGAAAAGTCCATGTGTCTTAAATGGTTCTCTTTTCAATATATTTGTAAAGATATCAAACCTTATTTACTATATACTGTGTGTGCATGTGTGTGGGTATTCACACACACACATATACACACACACACACACACACACACACACTTATTACTTTTCTTTTTATGTCTTTTAGGAAAATCAGGACTGAAATATGCCAAAGAGACCAACGTTAGAGCAATTTTTTTAAAGCTTTATTTTAAAATTGCCATCTTTTAATTACCTACATCTTTATTAACTGCTGCGGCATTGGTCACTTACACACACTTCAGCCTTGATATTCCTGCAAGACACAGAAAAAGAAAGGAAATGGAAAGAAACAAAAGGAAAAACTGGATCAAAAAAAGGGAAAAGCAGCAAAGAAAAGACATGGAAGTACTACAAGTGAACACAGTTTGTCCCATCAAATAAAAAAAGGAAAAGGAGGTCCTCTGCCCTGATGTTAATGGCAAAAATACATGTTTACGAAACCAAACCCGAAGCTCTCCTTACTTCTGTATTTGAAAAGAAAAAGCTAAACAATCGTTCAAAGCCCCAAACAAATTAAAGACCACTCGATTTTATAAACGGATTGGTCTCTCTGAAAATAACACTGTTGGCTGTTTGTACATTAAAGGAGGCAGAATCTGATCACCACGGCGGAGGAGAGAAAAAAGAAGGCAGGGCCAAACTGTTACATATTTTATAAACCACAACATTTGTAAGTCACCACATGTTTAAATGAAACTCGGGTCGTAGTTATTTTCAAGGGAATGACGAGAGACGGGCAAGATAATAGAGTTTTTTCCTCCCAGATTCAGCTACGATTGTAATCGTACCTTGCTATAAACAGCTTACAAAGCAAAGACTAACTCACTTGTGTATCTAAAGATATCAGAAGATGTTCGGACTATAAAGCAATAGGCTGCACATGCTCCTTGAAAGGATGATAAAGAAAATGATATTTCCAAGTGGCTGAGCTCACAACCAGTTTGCTAGAAAAAGCAAAATAGTTATTCTCACACACGCACACACACACACACACAAGTGCACACAGGGACGTACACATCCTCCCACCACCGCAATAAAATCAGCAAGCGGTCATGGAAGTATCATTGACCTGAGTGTCAAGAGAACTGGTTTTCACCAGAGCTCTGCCACTTTCTAGCTGTGTGACCTCAGGCAAGTCCCCATTTCTCTGGGCCTAATTTTCTTTTCTTGGAAAAGACTGATGTGTAACAAGGACAGGGTTAGAATCCCCCAAATCTAAAATAATCGTTTTCCTAACAGCTCTCCAATGCCTATTTATCATGACAAAATGTGAATCCTTCCTATGAAAATAAATGAACCCAAGTTCCACAGGATTTCCAAATTACTCTCATTTGACTCTGCAAATTACACTTAGGGTAAATATTGCTGGGGTTTTTGTTTGTTTTTAAAAATACACATGTTGAAGGACCGAATTGCCTTAAACAAATATTTATCTTCCAGAACGTTATATGTTCCTCAGCATTTGTTTAAAATCCAAAAAGTTTCCAGTAACTGAAAGATTTCCATTTAATTCTCAATTCCTTAATAAATAAATATAATACAAAGTCAACCTACATAGCCCGTCATTTTGGCAACAGGTAGGAATCAAGAGTTAAAAGTCTAAAGCACCTACAACCCAAACATGGTTCGGTCCAACGTAAGATTTTGGAAAACAGTGCATTCCCAGGAAACGTATTTTTAAGCGCAGGTCACATCTACTGGCAACGCAGCCTATTTCAAAGTAACCATTCTCTCCTTGTTGATTTCCACTGTTGTACTCCTCCGAAATTCTTCCACCAATGAACCACGGAACGGTTTTCCCTAAAACGCTTTAAGGGGTGCATATGTCCTGGCAAAAGACCAAAATTCCAGGCCACATCAGCATTTTCCAGTTAACCCTAACCAACTCCATTGGCTTTCAGAAGTGGAAACAACGCGACTGACCTTTGGACAGTGGGCCGAGTGTACGCGGGTTTCCCCAGGAGCGGGTATAGATTGGCGCTAACCCACGCGGCGCCCTGCATGAACAACTTCTCCCCCTCCGACGTCCAAGCGCAGACGTTCACAAGCCAGACGGCAAGGGTTAGCAGTCAGTGGCCAGGAAGGAGAGTGAAAGTAACTGGTCCATGAGATGCAGGAATTCCCACTTTGGCCTCATTAGCAAGAGGGCTGAGCCGCCAAGACTAAAGTTAACACTAGCCAAATACACCTGGCTAATCTTGTAAAGAATAAAGATTTGCTCATTAACTCAGCTTACAAAGGTGTGACCTACAAACCTGAAGACCTATTTTCAGGTCCTTAACGGTACTAATTTTGTGATCAAGTTACAAATTCCATGTGGTTCTTCACAAGGTCCCTTTAAAAGAGACTTTTGATGTTGGACAGTGATCCTTCTGCCATATCACTCACACACACACACACCCCACTGCCACCATACAGGCCCGCAAGGTTGAAAAGAGTCCATCCAGAAAAAGGAACGGTATCCTTCCAGCGTGGGTGTACGTTACCTGATGCCCACACGCTGCTGTTGAGACAGCGAAGTGCACCCCCAATGCCTCGTGGAATGAACGGCACCAGCGCCAAGGCCACTCCCTGCTCCCGCAGGGCAGAGAGGCTCCTCCGCGCTTTCCCAAGAGGCTCCTGGACGGGCAACAGTCAGGGAGCGGCCGAGTCTCTGTGGCCCCCTCTCTCCTGGGTGATGACGGCAATGATGGTAATTCAGCCTGCGAGCACCACCCAGGTACCACCAGGGCCCAGCATGGGCTCGTCCTCTTAGCTTTCAGCTAAAGAGAAAATTTCAGGATCCATTTTCATCAGGAGCTCAGGGAAGGAGGGAAGGAAGGAAAGAAGGAAGAAAGGGAGGGAGGGAGGGAGGGAGGGAGGGAGGGAGGGAGGGAGGAGAAAACAAGGAAGAGACAGAGATGGAAAGATGGAGAGAGAAAGGGACGGAGAGGCTGCTGTGGGGGAGAGACAGGAGACGAGGCGGGAGGAAGGAAACTGCTCGCCATGAAGACAAAACAAATTGCGAAATCTAGAAATAAATACTCGTGGCTGGATTCCAATACAACTGGTTTTTGCTGTCAGTTTGAGGAAATAAAACTCTTATCAAAGGCAAAAAGGTTCAAGGGAATTGAATATAGCTGGGCTTTACATAAACTAAAAATTACAGGTTTCTACAACCATTTGGATCGGGCAACGCTCCTCTCCCCAGCAGTTTAGGTTTTCACCCGCTTCCCTCTGCATTTTTGACACTGTGAGGATTCCAGAATGGAACCAGAGCAGCCGCAAGCGACCAGCTCAAAGCACACAAGGCGCAGGGCTGGAGAGCAGGTTTGTGGAAACCCAGAGAAAACGCTCTTTATTTGAGCAAAGAAGAGGCTGGCAGGTAGACAAACATTTCAGGCCTTATCCAGGTGCATGGCTGGGGTGGGGCGAGGGTGAGGCCCAGACGAGCCCCGTGGGCCCCTGTGTTCCTATGCACCCAGGTCAACATCCTTTTCTTTAAATGGCTCTGAAAGCCACCGAGGAAGTCCAGTTACCCAGCAAGGGCCACTCAGCCACGATTAAGGAGCAACACATGTATTTTCTTCCTTTTGCCACATCAAAAGGCAAGTTGGGCAAGTTGCTGCTCTTAGGGCACGAGATAGAGATGAATATAGATTAAAGACACAAGAAGTTCTTGCAGAGGATTGTTATTTCTGACACAAGTACCCAACACCCTCCTCAACCAAACACCTGGCTGGCTGCTTATCAGTAGTATATGAAGTATTCTAGCACATTCCAGCAAGGTCCAGAGAGAGACAGCGGACAGCTGCTGGACTTTTCAACCCTTGGCTGGTCGTCATCACCTCCCATATTTACAAGGTCTTCTGGCAGCACACGTTTGACCCCCCGTTGTATTCATCTATATTAACTGGAAGAAAAGATCTAAGGTTTCCTCTTCAAATCAGAAAAGGCCTCTTCGACCAAATGGACTTATCCAGTCCCAGGGGAGGGGCCAGGAAAAACAGCCAATTTCGTACGAGGCCAAAGGGCGGCCTGGAAAAGTGAACAGGGAGAGAGGATGAGGCAACCCCGCAGTTCCCTGTCTGCTGGGGCCTCTCAGTGTGGCTCCCTTCTTTGTTTGGAAGAGATCTGAATTCCAGCACAGAGGGCACACCCGTGGGTAAACACACACTGGAAAATGTGACTGATGTGCAGATGAGACCACTGATCACCACCACTAGTGTCAACGTTTAAAAAGAAAATTAGCCCTATTAAGTTAAAGGCTCATGCGAGTGCAGGCTAAATAAGCAGTGAGGGCAAGATCCTACCTCTAGTTTAGAACTCACACACACACACGTGCACACACACACCAGAAGTTGTCATTTTGAGATACGAAATTATTTTCCTCCCCAAGAGCATCACGAAAGTAACAGGCTATAATAATGCAATATAGGTGCTTGCCCCTCTCCTCCAATTCTCTCTTTTTTACTTACTCCTTACTCTATATTCCCTACTCCCCTCAAACTAGAGTTGGCCTCTATTGGTCCACGAGAAATGAGACAAAAGTCAAAACAAAAAGCCGAAGCGAGTACTAACAATAATCGCTCACATTTAACCAGCACTTGCTGTGTAAAAATACTCATACCATTACTAGTGTGTTTAATTTGTATTACACTGACGCTTTTCATTAGTACGAGATCATAATGAGATGAATCGTCCCGTTTTACAGATTTAGAAACTAAGGCAAAGTGTTTAAGTAACTTATCCAAGGTCACAAAGTCAGTAAGAGGCAGGGCCGGAATTCAAACCCAAGCAAGTTAACACCACTGCACCATACTGCCTCAAAGATGTATTAACTGAAGAAGTTAATTTTTGACTTTTGAGTTACTAAGGGTCCATAAGTTAGTTATACATTGGACTCCCAAGGTTAATGTTAACTTTGTGAGATTTATGCACTGACTTTATACATGATACGACGCAAATCTTAGCAACATACCAAGCTTCCGCCACTTACAGTTAACAAGGGAAAGAATAACAAATTAAGTGTTCTTCTCTCCCAGCTAGTGTTTCTTCCACGGCAACACCTCAGCACTCAGCTAGTGTTTCTTCCACGGCAACACCTCAGCACTCATCTTCTGTCTCATCCCCAACTTCTGTACTAACTGAAAATGGATATTTCTAGATCCTAAAACAAATGTGTTTTAATAATCTATATCCAGAATATTTTCTTTCACAGATGAGATACGATAATGGGAATGAAATCGCTTCTCAGGTTGGACTCTAACTTTTAACCTTCAGATAAACTGAACCTTACTAACAGCCCTTTAAGATGGAAGAAATGGTAAATTATATTACAGAATGCTCCAATTCCGAAGTTGCACACTGCTCCCCACCCAATGCTCCCTGGTAAACTTCTAAACATTTTACGCCTCTTTGTATTTAGAACACACCTTTCTAAAGCTGGAAGCTAATTGCATATAAAAAGATTTTGGGGGGAGGGGGTGGGAGTGGCATGGACTGGGAGTTTGGGATTAGCAGATGCAAACTATTATATAAAGAATGGATACATAACAAGGTCCTACTGTACAGCACAGGGAACGATATTCCATATCCTGTGAAAAACCATAATGGAAAAGAATATGAAAAAGAATGTAAATACATATATAACTGAATCGCTTTGCTGTACAGCAGATATTAACCCAACACTGTAAATCAACTATACTTCAATGAAATAAGTTTTTAAAAATAGTTAAATAAATAATAAAGTGTCTGCATGTCCACAGGACCTCTGTAACTGCAAAAACAAAAAAACATTTTTTCAAAGACACCTTTTATTTTAAAAACTATACTACCAATGTAATATACTTACCAATGTAAATTCATTGTATGAAAGCGTTTCAAACAGAGCATAAATGAATCAAAAGGAAGAGTGCTGGGCTTCCCTGGTGGTGCAGTGGTTGAGAGTCCGCCTGCCGATGCGGGGGACACGGGTTCGTACCCAGGTCTGGGAAGATCCCACGTGCCGCGGAGCGGCTGGGCCCGTGAGCCATGGCCGCTGAGCCTGCGCGTCCGGAGCCTGTGCTGCGCGACGGGAGAGGCCACAACAGTGAGAGGCCCGCGTACCGCAAAAAAAAAAAAAAGCAAGAGGGCTCCTCCTCCCCCAGCCCTTAACACAGTTTATTCTCAGCAGCGGCCACATCCTTAGTGTCAGGGATGGCACAAAGGGGGGGAGGGGCTGCATAACCTGAGCTCTCCCGAATCCCACTACCTACCCTCACCCCCAACACCCACCAAAGTAAAATGACTGTAAATCACACAGGAAGCTGATCGACAGCACAAACCCTTGAACAAGACTGGGTTTGAATCCTATCCTCTCCACTTACTAGCTGTTGGACCTTGAACGAGTAAGTTACATAGCCTCTCCGGGTCTCAGTTTCCACGTGTGTAAAGTAAGGATGACAGCAGTACTTACCTCATTGAGTCATGATAGACAGGTAAGTTAATTACCTGAGCTAATACTTATAAAGCAATTGGAATAAGGGCAGACCCACAAGCTCTGTTTGCTGTCTTTTAAGTGTGTGTGTGTGTGTGTGTGTGTGTGTGTGTGTGTATATATATATATATATATATATATATATATAAGTTTTTTTTTTTTTTTTTTTTTTTTGCGGTATGCAGGCCTCTCACTGCCGCGGCCTCTCCCGTTGCGGAGCACAGGCTCCGGACGCGCAGGCTCAGCGGCCATGGCTCACGGGCCCAGCCCCTCCGCGGCATGTGGGATCCTCCCGGACCGGGGCACGAACCCACGTCCCCTGAATCGGCAGGCGGACTCCCAACCACTGCGCCACCAGGGAAGCCCTAAGTATATTTTTTAAATAAATTAATATCCGGTGAATAAAAAGCAACACCATAGAAGCATGTGCCTAAAAGTGTTCAGGCAACTTAATTTATGAAAATAAGAAAACTATTAGGAAGAGAGGAAAACAGATTCTGCTTCTATAAACCTACAAGTATCCCACTTACGGGTATACAGAGTCCATTTTTTTAGTCTCCATCTTGGATTTTTGGTTCAAATTATAATGAGCAGTCCCAGATCAGCTCATAAATTCGAAGACAGGGTAAAGAAGTGCATTTTTCTAGCTTTCTGTACTCACTATATTGTTACCACTCTATAGCACACAGTTGAGGTAAAAGCAGGGGGCTTGCTATGCAACTACAGACCCTAGACCCCCCTTCAAACAGAACGTACTCTGCAGCTCCTCAATAAACAAGATGAGCTGTCATTGTCGGTGCGTTTCCTCCCAGACTTTTTAGATCCTTGGATTTTTCTCAAGAGACAAATTATGTAGCTAGAGACACAAAAACTCCTGCTCACTTCAAAAATATTACCAACAAACATTGAAAAAGTTGTTTTCTCTAATATTTATGCACTTCAGAGTGAGATTCTGAGAAGAATAACGGCTGAAATGGACAGCTTCAGTGTTGTTTGGCGCATGTGTTCCAGCTTAAACTCTCAAAGGAGTAAATATAAAGTTTTCCAACGGAAACAACTGCTACAGCATAAAACTATCAGGCTCTATCCACAACAACATTCTATAAAATGTCAAGTCAGTTACAGGAGTAAAGTGTGCTATAAAACAAAATGACATAAATTACAGTATATTTTTATTTGTTGATTCTGAACACAACAACATATAACTATCTTTCTCCAAAAATACTACTGGGATTACTCAAATTCAAGGGTAGGGCATAAAGAACTATTTTCCTCTTTGGTGAGTGGTGTTTCCTTGGTCAAAAGAAAATCTTAGAAACTAAATAGAAACCAAAGTAATAAATGTGGCAATGACCTGCACAGAAAGATGACAAAGGTTACAGCCACAATTCACATGCGTAATATTCCAGGATCCTCAAGTTAAAGTTTAGATTATATACATATATATACATATATATATATTCCTAAGAAAGAAATATTCTATCTTTAGTTATTTGTTTGAATGGAATTTTGCATTTCCATTCAAAAATCAATTATAACTGTTTTGGGGGGAAATATGCAAAAATACATAAAGAATCATTGCTACATATGAGCAGCCAATTATAAACTGTGATGTAATGAAACCGCCTCAGATATAAAACCTTTAATCTTTTGATCTCTACCATCAATGACTAGGCTTCTAGTACAATTCAGGTGGAAATAATTCAAAGGATAGGATATACTGTTAAGGCATATCCCCTGAAGTTCTTCCATATTACTTAATCCTATCAAATGTTATCACCTCTAAACCATTCCATCTCAGAAATGTTTAAGTACTCAGCATTTAGTACGTTTATTTTACTCTAACTCTGCAACAGTATTCTACAAAACATGTATTCATCCTTTACTAAATGTCTATCTCTGTGTGAAGAAGGCATGGAGATACAGAGAGAAATAAGACAAAGTCCTGCCCTGGACAGAGTTAAGTCTAGCCCAAAAGAGAATCACATGAAGTATGAATTATTACCACCGCTATTATTGATCACTTTTCTGTAAAGCAAAACCAATGCAATAAAGCAGGAAAAGTATCAAAAAAGGAGGTAACATTCTTATTTATGAGATGTCAAATGTTGTTTTTTGAAATGTAACAATAAAAAAAATAAGCCCTAATGAGAGTCCAACGAGGTAATCAAATATAAAATACAGAGCTATTTACATACCAAAAATAATCAGTAAACTTATATGAAGTATGTACTACTTTTCCTGGTACAGATATGTAACTACAAAATTTTCATAACAAAAAGGAATATTTGAATAAAAAGATAATTAAATTTAAAAAACTATTTCCTACACGAACAGAAAAGATATCAATTCTTTTGAGACAACTCAGTTATTCTGAATTTCAATCAAAATACATAAGAAAATTATTGTTAAAAAATTTTAGGGGCTTCCCTGGTGGCGCAGTGGCTGAGAGTCCGCCTGCCGATGCAGGGGACACAGGTTCGTGCCCCGGTCCGGGAAGATCCCACATGCCATGGAGTGGCTGGGCCCATGAGCCATGGCCGCTGAGCCTGCACGTCCGGAGCCTGCACGTCCAGAGCCTGTGCTCTGCAACGGGAGAGGCCACAACAGTGAGAGGCCCGCGTACGGCAAAAAAAAAAAAAAAAAAAAAAAAATTTTAAGAGTTTAGAAAAATTTTTTTAAAAAGCAAAAATAAAATTTTAAAGTGTACTTAGGATTATGAAACATTAAACATATTATAAAGCCATGTAACTAAAACAGCATGGGATTGGGAAAGAAGTAGACAGAAAAATCAATGAAAATATAATAAGAATACTGATGATAGTTATAATAGTTATAATAACAGCTATATGCCAAGTGTTTTATATTTAGAATTAACAACTAATTTATCATCCAAATTCAGATTCATTTATAATTAACATTAACAATAACATAAGCAGAATAATTTTCTTAATAGATGTTCCTTATTTTAATCAGCTTCTTGGTTTTCACTCTTTTACCACATCACCAATAAATTAGGAAAAATGTTGGTCCTAATATTTTTCCTTATTTCATAATACTGCCTGCAATCTTCTTCTTCAAAGTTGTACTTTATGATCAATAAATATGAATTTCTGATACCTTCAAATGTCAGTATCTCTGGTCCATAATATTGAGAAAATATACTCTCTACAGGCACTGAAGTACCTGTTAGCTACAGCAAATTCCATTAAATGGAGAATATTCTCAATATGATTTTGTATTGCAGTGTGTAAATACTGTAGCGCAAATATCTTCAAAGGACATTTTTTTAGTTCCATTCTGAGCACCTTTCTTTGACAAATGTTTTTACAAAACAAATAAGTAAATTTGGCTTATGATTCCTTGAAATGTGTGGCCAACTATAGATACTGTAAAATCGCAAGCCTTACCGATTTCATTTCTGTATAGAAGTCACATTATCTGATTTAAAATAGAAGTTTCATCTCCCGCTGGTGAAATATGACAAAGCTACAGAATTTTAAAATTAAAACTTACTCACTTTTGAGCTCTCATTTTGTAATTTGTTAAGTTATTCCCTTGCATTTGTAGGGATAAGAATTATAATGCTGTTCCATTTGCAACACTTTTTCCCAATAATTGTAACTTGCTAACAGTTTCCCAAAAAGTTCTGTGTGTGTGTATGTGTGTGTGCGCGTACCCTCCACCCTTTGAGTTATTAGTATATCCAACTGATTTTAAACAAAATGTAACCAAAAGTTAGAGCACTTATTTATAAAAGTTTAATACTATCTTGGAACTCTTACACTGATTTACAAAATAGTTTCTCAAAGTTTCAAACAATACTGAAATCTAAAGTATTTGTTTGTATCCAATATTAGCCTCAACTCAAAATTTTTGTAATTTGGTTACTGTATATATATAAAAATATTTCTGACTGTTAGTATCTATAGCTTCTATTCAAGCGATATATATTTCAAACTGAACATGATTATGAAATATGGGTTCACCACAATCACTTCCAAGCACATATCTCTTCCACAGGTTTATTTAGTAAAAATAGTTTTACCACCATATATTCTCCACCAAAACTGATATTTATATCATCCCCACAAAAACAAATAATTTTATCTTCAGTGTTAAACTCTTTAACAGAAATTCTAATATCATCCAAAATAATGTTAGAGGTTTTACCTTCAACAGAAAGAAATTTCAAGAGCCTTACTTTGATTCCCTAAATTGGCTGAGAAAAAAAATCTAATTACTATGAAAATTACCCTAACTGATTTCCTATTTCAAGCATCCAATGATACTGATATGAGACTATCATTTACTGTTTAGAAAGTATTTGTGTACACACTACAACAATATTAACAGTTATCAATTCACTTCTTGTACACGCTAAAGAAAACACGAATGAAATTAATTTAGAAAAATAGTCATTTGATCTAAATGAAAAGTCATGCTTCACAGAGTGAAATATAAATGCACATTCTCCAGCTGTGTGAGGCCACTGTCTTCTTAAAATAAGTACTAACTTTGAAAAATGTGCAGTATTTTCTTGAAAAAATATATCTCCTTATTTTTCTAAGTTCAATGATTTTACTGTGACACCCAGTAGATGATAAATGTCAAAAACATTTTATGGGAGTAAATGCTCATGGTCAACTTTCTTGAAAATAGAAAATCAGTCAGGGACTATTTCATTAAACAAGTTCTGTTTCTTTTTTTTTTTTTTTGGTCACATCGCGTGGCATACGGAACTTCCCCGACCAGGGATCGAACCCATGCCCTCTGTGGTGGAAGTGTGGTGTTTTAACCACTGGGTCACCAAGAAGTCCAAGTGCGGGCTTCTGAAAGCTCTTTGTTGCCAAAAGTGTTTGTTTACAAAATATATTTTTTTAATTTACCGGCTATTAAAAATAAATAATTGTAGATTCATACCATTTAATAAGTGAAAAACCCAAAACAGCTACTGCTGCAAATAAGAACACTCAGACTACTTCCTTACACTCTGCAACATGATTTCTCAGACTCTATTTCCCATATATTTCACGTAAACTAACCTGAAATTTCTGATGTTTCCCCTGACCCAAACCAGATGGAATTATAAGTCCCTAGCCACTCATCCCAGTGCACACATACCTTGAAACACAGTGGTTAATATGATGGTGCACCCAGAAAGGGTTAGGAGAAGAGAAAAGGGATTATCGCTGGTCATCTTTCAGAGGTCACTACACAGGCATCTCCCACATTACAAGGTAAGACCACACAGAGGGAGAAAAAGCACATGAAGTAAAGGTCTACTTATAATAAATCTTTGTTAAAAAATGAAAAATTTGAGACAAATGTTAAGCTAGATAGGATTCTTGAACGGTAGATATAAAATTAGAAGTATCCCTAACAAACTGATATAAACGGTCACCCCTTTATATCATTATCTTATTTACCCCCTAGAGCATCCCCATTAGATAGTTCCATTACTCCTTCCATTTTCAGATAAGAAAACCATGTTTAGAGCTGTAGAGTAACTTGTCCAGGGCCATAAACCTTATATTGGTGGAACCTAATAACCGGAATCCAAACACGCAACTATTATATAACACGCAACTACTATATAATACCACTTCTCTGCAAAATAGAACAGGAAGCATAGAAACAAGCCTTATTTTAAATTACAACTTAGCATACACTAAAGCATTTTTTTAATCAATAATGTGTAAGTATTATTCAATAAATAATTCTGGAACCATAAGTTAATTTTCTAACAGTCAAATCAAACCCCTGTCTCACACCATACACTGAAATAAATTAAGACAGATTGAGAGTTAAATATTTTTTTTAAAAAGGAGAGAAAAAGAAAAAAGGGAAGGAAGAAAGAACTGGAAGAAACCATAAAGCAATGATAAGGAAAAAAATGTGTTGGGTGGAAAAATCTAAGTTTTACAGAAAGTCAGAAAACATACATAAAAGAATGAAGAACAAAGATGAGATTAATGATCCTGAAAATACTTTATATAGAATATTTAAAAGGAAAAGAAAATTTTGGAAAAAATATTAAAATCCATAATGTAAAAAGGTATCTTATAAGTCAATAATATTAATACAAACATCATATTTTTTAACTCAGTATATAATACAAATAGGTAAATCACAGAAGCGCTACAAACAGCCAAAACCCAAAGGATGTAGAAAGTGCCATTTTATTCGAACCAGTGCCATTTTTTTTTTTTTTTTTTTTTTTTTTTTCTGCGGCACGCGGGCCTCTCACTGCCGTGGCCTCCCCCGCCGCAGAGCACAGGCTCCGGACGCGCAGGCCCAGCGGCCCTGGCTCACGGGCCCAGACGCTCCGCGGCACGTGGGATCCTCCCAGACCGGGGCACGAACCCGCGTCCTCCGCATCGGCAGGCAGACTCCCAACCACTGCGCCACCAGGGAAGCCCACCAGTGCCAGTTTTGAAAGAACAGCATATTGCCAGAATTCTATACCATCTTTCGCCTAGAAAACCAATTGTCTATACTAAAAAGGGTGGAGGATTAGTTTATTCAACGTTGGTCCTGGTGCTATGAAGTAGAAACTGCCAAAGCTTCTTATATCAAACAAATTGGTGACACAGCCAAGAGAATGTCGACGTTCACCATCCTTTGATCCAGTAAATCCACTTACAGAATTTATCCAAAGGAAATCATGAGAGATGCAAATAAATTTATGTACTAGAATGTTAACTGCAGCATTATTTATAGTACCAAAAGCCTGGAAACAATGTAAACATCCAACAAAAAGAGAAAGGTTAGACAAATTATGGCACAGCATAAAAAGTCATGCTTACAAAGAATATTTAATGATACCAAAAAATGTTCATGATATGTTAATATATAAGCAGGAAACGAAAGTGTTCAATCTCACCTGCATGTATTTGTTCATACAAATGGAAAAAAGATTAGGTTTAAATATACTAAAGATATTAATATAAACTCTTCTTTTTTTTTTGGAAACATGTATCACTGGACCTCAATCTAAAATGGTATTTTTATATTTATACAACTGATTTGTTTATATCCTGTGCATTTTTTAAGATTTATTTTTTATTGAGGTACCATTCATTTATATAAGTTTCCTGTGTGCAAAATTATATTTCGGTATACCCTAATGTGAGCTCACCACCAAAAATTTAGTTTCCATCTGTCACCATACTGCTGATTCCCTTTATCCATTTTACCCTCTTGCCTGCCCCCTCCCCTCCTTAGCCTTCTGGTAACAACTACTCTATTCTCTGTATTGAAGTGTTCATTTTTGTTTCATTTGATTCATTATTTTGGTCTTTTCATTTTTTTTTTATAGTCCACACATGTGTGAAATCATACAGTATGTGTTTTTCCATCTGACTTATTTCACGGAGCATTAATACCCTCAAGGTCCACCCATGCTGCTGCAAACGGCAAGATTTCATCTTTTTTACAGCTGAGTAGTATTCATACACATATATATATACACACATACCACATCTTCTTGATCCATTCACCCACTGATGGGCACTAGGGTGTTTCTATATCTTGGCCATTTAAACTCTTTTCTTATGGGTGAGGGCTATACCAGGAAGTTTCATAAAATCACAATTCTCCAAGTTGGGCATATCACAAGAATACCTTTCTGAACATGTAACTGGAGAATTACTAGCTTATTACCACATGGATGGGAGAGGAAAAACTGGAATTCGTAAGATGTATGTCTGGGGGAAAAAATAACTAAATGCTGGCATGTCTCCATATTACCTTCCACCTCTGAAAGAGTCAACTTACAACTTTCCCTGAAAAACATCTGATTATTTAAAAAACAGCAAAAAGTCCATTATGTCCCCAAATTATCGTGCACAGCCCAACAGATCAACCCCACACTTACAGTTCTTAAAGCTATGCAAAGAGCTGCGAACCAAAAGCTAAGGAAACAAAGAAGAAATCCTTCTGCTTGGCTTATTCTGCTGTAAGACACACAGTAGGGAGGCAGCTCTGAGGCTGACCACTCACGTTCAACTGCCCGTCCCATCTCCACAGAAGAGTGAGAAGAGGCTCTAGTGCCAATCCTGCTTCTCACTTTCTGCTCTTCAAGTTCTTTATTCACACAAGAAAAGGTGCAGATAACCAAGATACCTTCAGTTTTATAGGAAAAATCAGGAAAGAACGGCTTTGCCCATGCTACCCCTTTAGCCTGAAATGTCTGTTTCCCATTCCCACAGCATCTCCTTAGACACCTGTATTCTTGTAGGCAAAGCAGTCTTGGGGCGGCCAACTAGATTTTCACTGTCCATTCCCATCTTCCTCCTGCAGGCAATCTTCACGTGATTCAGACATGCACCCTTCTCCCACAGGACCCATGAGCCCCAAGGAAAGCTGGCCCCACCCTTACCCAGAGGGGGGCATGAATGATGACCATGATTGGTTTAGAAGCCTAGGCTAAAGGCAATAAAGGAATGACGTCTGTCTGGTCATGGGAACGGGCAATTCCACCTAAGACAGCACGTAGGAAGTCTGCTGGGACGCTGCTTAGAAGGCAGTTTCTCACTCGCGAAAGATGGTACCTGGACCAGACAGCCTCTCTCTTCCTCCGGATACTGTGGCAATCAGGACTTGCTACGGCCATCTTGCCTCCAAGGTAATGACAGGGAATCACTAAGAACTAAATCACTGGATTCAGCTAGGCCTAAAGGCTACCCACCTCTGAACTTCCAGTTAAAAGAGCTAATGCTTCCCCTTACCGTTTGAGCCAGAATGACTAAGGATTTCTGTCAGGTGTGAATGCACACTTCCTAACTTATAGAATGGACAATTCTCCAAGCACACATCATTTCTTATTCTTCCATAAACAGAACCTTGGTTTTCCCTTTGGGAATCACGCCTCACCCACTCTCAGTTCCCATGGTCTAGGTGGGACTGACCCCTCCCCACTCTAAGGTCCAGGTTAGGCAGTGAAGCAAATATGGCCAGTCAGAACACTGGGTCTAACTGATTGGAAGGCGGTTACATTAACCTACTGGGCCAGTGAGGGACCTATGTAAGCCTCCTGCTACAACCATGGGGAAAGAAAAACTCCTGTTCTGTTGGAGATGCTTACGTGGTAGAATATAAGCCTAGGTCTGCTGGTGGCCATCTTTCCCAAAAGAGAAATGAGACGGCTAAGAATAAAGGAATCAATGGGAGAGCAAGGACAAGAGATGGAGACAGCCAGCTCTCTGACAACATTGTTTTAGCACCTGGATCCATCTGTACCTGAGGCTAATCACTACCAGACCTTTCACTTACACAGGCCACTAAATAATCTTCTGTTTCTTAAAGTCTGAGATAATCTTCTGCTCCAAGTCCTCCCATACCTTGTCACCAAAGAGCCACCGTCACCATGCACTGTGACTGTAAGTCTGACTCCCCCATACACAGTGAGCTTCTGCAATAAAGATCATGCTTTTCATCCTTTATCTTCCATACCTAGAGAAGAACCTGGCTCTTACCACCGGCTATGGTACTTGAAGCAAATCGTTAAAATCCACCCAGCTTCATTTTCCTATTTTCAAAAACAAGATGGTTAATCAGAAAGATAAGAAAAAACAAGTGTTGGGGAGAATGTGGAGAAATCGGAAGCCCCATACATTGCCAGTGGGAACGTAAAGTGGTGCAGCTGCTTTTAGAAACACTTTGGCAGCTCCTCAAACGGTTAAGCAAAAAAGGTACCATGGGATGCAACAATTCCACACCAGAGTATATCCCCAAGAGAATTAAAAACATGTGTCAACACAAAAACTTGTGTATGAATGTTCATAGTACTCTTATAATCACAAAAGCCAAAAGGAAAACAAGTGTTCATCAAGGGATGAATGTACAGGAAAAGATCAGTAAAAAATACAAACACATGGAGGCTAAACAATACACTACTTAATAACAAAGTGATCACCGAAGAAATCAAAGAGGAAATCAAAAAATACCTAGAAACAAATGACAATGGAGACACGATGACCCAAAACCTATGGGATGCAGCAAAAGCAGTTCTAAGGGGGAAGTTTATAGCAATACAAGCCCACCTTAAGAAGCAGGAAACATCTCGAATAAACAACCTAACCTTGCACCTAAAGCAATCAGAGAAAGAAGAACAAAAAAAATCCAAAGTTAGGAGAAGGAAAGAAATCATAAAGATCAGATCAGAAATAAATGAAAAAGAAATGAAGGAAATGATAGCAAAGATCAATAAAACTAAAAGCTGGTTCTTTGAGAAGATAAACAAAATTGATAAACCATTAGCCAGACTCATCAAGAAAAAAAGGGAGAAGACTCAAATCAATAGAATTAGAAATGAAAAAGGAGAAGTAACAACTGACACTGCAGAAATACAAAGGATCATGAGAGATTACTACAAGCAACTCTATGCCAATAAAATGGACAACCTGGAAGAAATGGACAAATTCTTAGAAAGGCACAACCTGCCAAGACTGAATCAGGAAGAAATAGAAAACATGAACAGACCAATCACAAGCACTGAAATTGAAACTGTGATTAAAAATCTTCCAACAAACAAAAGCCCAGGACCAGATGGCTTCACAGGCGAATTCTATCAAACATTTAGAGAAGAGCTAACACCTATTCTTCTCAAACTCTTCCAAAATACAGCAGAAGGAGGAACACTCCCAAACTCATTCTACGAGGCCACCATCACCTTGATACCAAAACCAGATAAGGATGTCACAAAGAAAGAAAACTACAGGCCAATATCACTGATGAACATAGATGCAAAAATCCTCAACAAAATACTAGGAAACAGAATCCAACAGCACATTAAAAGGATCATACAACATGATCAAGTGGGGTTTATTCCAGGAATGCAAGGATTCTTCAATATACGCAAATCAATCAATGTGATACACCATATTAACAAATTGAAGGAGAAAAGCCATGTGGTCATCTCAATCGATGCAGAGAAAGCTTTTGACGAAATTCAACACCCATTTATGATAAAAACCCTCCAGAAAGTAGGCATAGAGGGAACTTTCCTCAACATAATAAAGGTCATATATGACAAACCCACAGCCTACATTGTCCTCAATGGTGAAAAACTGAAAGCATTTCCACTAAGATCAGGAACAAGACAAGGTTGCCCACTCTCACCACTCTTATTCAACATAGTTTTGGAAGTTTTAGCCACAGCAATCAGAGAAGAAAAGGAAATAAAAGGAATCCAAATCGGAAAAGGAGAAGTAAAGCTGTCACTGTTTGCAGATGACATGATACTCTACATAGAGAATCCTAAAGATGCTACCAGAAGACTACTAGAGCTAATCAATGAATTTGGTAAAGTAGCAGGATACAAAATTAATGCACAGAAATCTCTGGCATTCCTATACACTAATGATGAAAAATCTGAAAGTGAAATCAAGAAAACACTCCCATTTATCACTGCAATAGAAAGAATAAAATATCTAGGAATAAACCTACTTAAGGAGACAAAAGACCTGTATGCAGAAAATTATAAGACACTGATCAAAGAAATTAAAGATGATATAAATAGATCGAGAGATCTACCATGTTCTTGGATTGGAAGAATCAACATTGTGAAAATGACTCTACTACCCAAAGCAATCTACAGATTCAATGCAATCCCTATCAAACTACCACTGGCATTTTTCACAGAACTAGAACAAAAAATTTCACAATTTGTATGGAAACACAAAAGACCCCGAATAGACAAAGCAGTCCTGAGAATGAAAAACGGAGCTGGAGGAATCAGGCTCCCTGACTTCAGACTATACTACAAAGCTACAGTAATCAAGACAGTATGGTACTGGCACAAAAACAGAAACACAGATCAATGGAACAGGATAGAAACCCCAGAGATAAACCCACGCACATATGGTCACCTTATCTTTGACAAAGGAGGCAGGAATGCACAGTGGAGAAAGGACAGCCTCTTCAATAAGTGGTGCTGGGAAAACTGGACAGCTACATGTAAAAGTATGAGATTAGATCACTCCCTAACACCATACACAAAAATAAGCTCAAAATGGATTAAAGACCTAAATGTAAGGCCAGAAACTATCAAACTCTTAGAGGAAAACACAGGCAGAACACTCTATGACATAAATCACAGCCAAGATCCTTTTTGACCTACTTCCTAGAGAAATGGAAATAAAAACAAAAATAAACAAATGGGACCTAATGAAACTTCAAAGCTTTTGCACAGCAAAGAAAACTATAAACAAGACGTAAAGAGAACCCTCAGAATGGGAGAAAATATTTGCAAATGAAGCAACTGACAAAGGATTAATCTCCAAAATTTATAAGCAGCTCATGCAGCTCAATAACAAAAAAACAAACAACACAATCCAAAAATGGGCAGAAGACCTAAACAGACATTTCTCCAAAGATGATATACAGACTGCCAACAAACACATGAAAGGATGCTCAACATAACTAATCATTAGAGAAATGCAAATCAAAACTACAATGAGGTATCACCTCACACCAGTCAGAATGGCCATCATCAAAAAATCTAGAAACAATACATGCTGGAGAGGGTGTGGAGAAAAGGGAACCCTCCTGCACTGTTGGTGGGAATGTAAATTTGTACAGCCACTATGGAGAACAGTAGGGAGGTTCCTTAAAAAAAACTACAAATAGAACTACCATATGACTCAGCAATCCCACTACTGGGCATATACCCTGAGAAAACCATAATTCAAAAGGAGTCATGTACCAAAATATTCATTGCAGCTCTATTTACAATAGCCAGGAGATGGAAACAACCTAAGTGCCCATCATTGGATGAATGGATAAAGATGTGGCACATATATACAATGGAATATTACTCAGCCATAAAAAGAAACGAAATTGAGTTATTTGTAATGAGATGGATAGACCTAGAGTCTGTCATACAGAGTGAAGTAAGTCAGAAAGAGAAAGACAAACACCATATGCTGACACATATACATGGAATTTAAGAAAAAAAAAATGTCACGAAGAACCTAGGGGTAAGACAGGAATAAAGACACAGACCTACTACAGAACAGACTTGGGGAGCGGGAAGGGTGTGCTGTGACAAAGTGAGAGAGAGGCATGGACATACATACACTATCAAACGTAAGGTAGATAGCTAGTTGGAAGCTGCTGCGTAGCACAGGGAGATCAGCTCGGTGCTTTGTGACCACCTAGAGGGGTGGGATGGGGAGGGAGACGCAAGAGGGAAGAGATATGGGAACATATGTATAACTGATTCACTTTGTTATAAAGCAGAAACTAGCACACCATTGTAAAGCAATTATACTCCAATAAAGATGAAAAAAAATAAATTAAAAAAAAAAAGAGTCACGTACCAAAATGTTCACTGCAGCTCTATTTACAATAGCCCAGAGATGCAAACAACCGAAGTGTCCATCATCGGATGAATGGATAAAGAAGATGTGGTACATATATACAATGGAATATTACTCAGTCATAAAAAGAAACGAAATTGAGGTATCTGTCATGAGGTGGATGGACCCAGAGTCTGTCATACAGAGTGAAGTAAGTCAGAAAGAGAAAGACAAATACCATATGCTAACACATATATATGGAATTTAAGAAAAAAAAGTCATGAAGAACCCAGGCGTAAGACAGGAATAAAGACACAGACCTACTACAGAATGCACTTGAGGATATGGGGAGCAGGAAGGGTAAGCTGTGACAAAGCGAGAGAGAGGCATGGACATATATACACTACCAAACATAAGGTAGATAGCTAGTGGGAAGCAGCCGCATAGCACAGGGAGAGCAGCTTGGTGCTTTGTGACCGCCTGGAGGGGTGGGATGGGGAGGGAGGGAGGGAGACGCAAGAGGGAAGAAATATGGGAACATATGTATAACTGATTCACTGTGTTATAAAGCAGAAACTAGCACACCATTGTAAAGCAATTATACTCCAATGAAGATTAAAAAAAAAGGATGAATGGTATAGCTACACAGTGGAATATTGTTCTGACATGAAAAAGAATGACTTACTGATTGTGCTACAACACAGATAAACCTTAAGAAACACTGTGCTAAGTGAAAGAAGCCAGACACAAAAGGTCACATATTGTATGATTCTATCTACACGAAATGTCCAGAATATCTAAACCTATAGAAATAAAAAATCGATTAGTTGTTGCCCCGTGCTGAGGGGGTGAGGAGGAAATGGGGGGAGGGGTTATGAATACTAAAGGGTATGGGATTTCTTTTGTAGGAGGTGAAAAGTCGATTGTGGTAATGGTTATATAACTGTGTGAATATACTAAAAACCACAAGTCAGTACACTGTAAATTGGTGAATTTATGAATTATATCTCAAACGTTTTACCAAACAGAAGAGTCAGTTGAATCAGATGGTAACCAAGGTCCTTGCCACCAGGACCTGCTACAGTATTTTAGGCAAAATAGGAAATATCTAGCTATGTTACTCTGGGTAAGCTCTCAATCTCTCTGTAACTCAATTTTCTTATCTATAAAATACCCTCCTGGTAAGGTTGTCGTGAGGATAGAATGAACTACATATAAAAGCATTACTGGGCTTCCCTGGTGGCGCAGTGGTTGAGAGTCCACCTGCTGATGCAGGGGACATGGTTCCTGCCCGGGTCCGGGAGGATCCCACATGCCGTGGAGCGGCTGGGCCCGTGAGCCATGGCCGCTGAGCCTGCGCGTCTGGAGCCTGTGCTCCACAAGGGGAGAGGCCACAACAGTGAGAGGCCCGCGTACCGCAAAAAAAAAAAAAAAAAAAAGCATTACAACTGTACCTGCACACACTAAGCATTTTGCATGCTCTGGCATTTGCTGACTAGCCCCTTACATGTGGTCCCAGACACACTCAAGGCAAATCAAATTCTATTCCATGAAAGTCATCATCATCAAACACCAGTGTGTACCTTGTGAAGTATTTTCATTCACTACCCCTCTAACTTAGGAAATTACAAAGATGTATTCCCACATCAGTTTCACTTTTTCTTTCTCCTGGAGGGTGGAGAAAGAAAGAATGAAAATGCAAATAAATTACGGCAAGTAGCAAGCAAGTTCTTCTCATCCTCCACTTGCAAAGCCAACGCCCTATACCCAACTGCTACAAACTATTTCCATGTGTCTCCATCCGAGGCGAAAAGGAAAAAGGGCCAAATGTTCAGGCCTGATGATAGGAGTTTGGGTTTAAAACCAAGACTCTCCAACCAAGTCTCAGTTTTGGGTGTCTGCCCCCAGGCTGTCAAGAGATGGAAGGATTTGAAAGAGTTCTACGTGAGTCCTCTCAATGGCTGTTTCTGCTTGGATAGGGAAGGAGTAATAATAATCAACACGGGCATAATCAAGGCAACCACAGTAGCTCCTATGATTTACTGAGGGCTCACCATCTTCTAGACTCTCTGCCCTGTTCCAAGCGAATTACATGCATTAACTTATCTAAGTCTCACCACTAGCTTTATGTGGTAGGTACTATCATACCATTTTGTGGGTAAAAAAACTGAACCACAGAAATGTTAATAAGTTGTCCAAGGTCACATGGCTGATAAGTGCCAGTCTGGGGATGTGAACCAGCCTGATACAGTATCTACTGTATTCACTGTATTACATGTTGGGTTATTAGATTCTCGACTAGGCGCAATGAAACTGCTGTCTCCAGGCATTAGAATAATAGGGGCTCGTATGATCTTTCTTTTGTTGAAGGTTTAGGACGTGCTAGACATTGGTGTAATGTGAATTATCATCACAGCATCCCTAATTGGTTCATATAATCACCATCGAACCATTTTACAGAAGTGCAAACTGAGGGTAAGAAACCTACCCAAGATCACCAAACACTGAGAGACCACACTGAGACTCGATCTGGTTCTGCCTGGTTCAGAGACGATGCACGTCAGTATGGGAATAATTTGTGTCTTTCTGGTGGTGGAGATGGGTCTTCCTGAAACAGGAAGTTGAACAATGACTTGGGGCCCCACAGATATGTGATGTGGCCCTCCAGAACACACTCCTTTATCTTCAATTCTCCTTTTATTGGTACTTCCCTCCCAACCAAGTAGTCCCCCTGCCCCAGCCCCAATCCCATCCCTTCCTTTAGAAGCAAAGGGAAGAGAAGAACTGTGGCTCTGGCAGATGCCTTTATCTGGAAAATATGGGATGTGAGCAGAGTGACGCTGGGGAAGTGAATGAAGCAGACAGGCTGGCCTTGCGAGAAAAGGTGGGAACAGACCAGAGAGGGAGAGAGGGAGAGAGGGAGGGAGGGAGTGTGTGTGTGTGTGTGTGTGTGTGTGTGTGTGTGTGAGACTGTGGCCAAAGAGTGGCTGTGAAGAATCAAGCAAAACGAGAAGAAACAAAGTTGTGGCCAAGTGGAGAACGGGGGCAGAGCTCTAAAGGCTCCGGCTGTTCCATGGAACTAGAGAAATGATTTGAGATGCCCTCTTGCCAAAAGCAGGAAATGGATGGGCATCTGACACACAGTACCTGGCGACCCACTTCTGAGTTCAACAAAGAAATACATGTGGAGTAGCTCCTCCAGAACAGTGGGCCATGCTGTGTAAATTTTATACAATTCCATGCATGTCCAAGGGCTCACTACATGCAAAGATGATCATCTGGCCAAAGACAAAGTGAGAGAGACCTTCCTGGCCACACAGGCAAGGCAGCCATGGTCTCTCCCTAAACCCTCCAGGACAAAGAACCAAATTAAACCTTAAAGGCAACACTTGCTTTAGCTATAACCATTGGGCTACCCAAATACTTAAACGTTTGGAAAGCTTTGTATTCTAGCCATGGGCCTTCAACTTTCACATTCCTCTACGTGTCAGGACATGGAGCAATGTGCCATGTAGTCTCAAACTCAGAGCAGACTTTTAAACTACAGAGACATGGTGCCAGTTCATTTATGAAAGATACCTCCCCTGCTCTCAAGAGGTACAGCCTCAAAGATAATGTGAAGTGCCAACAGACAAAATGGCAACTGTAAGCCTGCACCTCTGGACGAGTGAAGCTGTGTTGAACACCGTCTCTGAGAATGAGGGCTTTCCTCTCTCTCACCCTTCCTAAGGAGCCGGGCAAGTTGGTGCCAAACTGCCGTATGGCTTCACTCTCCGTAATCCCCATGGCACGTGGAATACTCACAGCATGCCAGATTATCAGTAAGGTGATAACACTTGTATATTATACCTGCCTGGCACGATTTGAATGAGGCTCCCTTGGGCCGCTTAAGGTTTCGCTTCCTGTTTTCTGCACCTGCACCGATTTCGGAAGCAAAGAAAAACAGCAGACAAAACCATATTTTAGGAGCTTATTCAAAAGCCAAGCGATCAAACCAAGGCAATCAACACAAACTCCAAAACACACCACCAAGGTGATTAACCTGAGGTTCGGACTCACTCCACGTGGGTGAAGTACGCCTCCTTCGGGTTTTTGTGACCTTTGCGAAGTTCCGCGTCTTGTATCCACCTTAGCTATTTAATGTGACTTTCAACCGATAGGGAGAATGCAATCGTAAGAGCTAGCGTGCACACAGCTCCTTCCTATCCTCATCAGGCACCACGTGTCACATGCTACGTGGATTACCCATTAATCCACAGAACAAACGGACGAGGTGATTTCTATTGCTACACCCTCTTATACACACACACATATTTATGAAAGATGAAGGCAACTTAGAAAGGTCGGTAGGCTTTAAGTCACCCAACAACCGTTAAAAAGCCTCTTTAAACCCAAGTCTGCTAAACTCCAGAGTCCCTGCCCTTAACCACTAAGCCACAGTATGACCGACACCCATACGGCATTGATCGGGATTTGGATATACCCTTAACTAGAGCCACATGCCTTGTCAGTGTCCTTAGAATTAATGAAACTCTTTATCACTAGAGTTAAATGGCTTTTGCAGAGGTGTTTTTCTTCTGTTTCGTTTTTTCACGTTTATAAGCGGGGATTTATATTTCAGGGAACAGACCAACAATCCTTTTGGACAGTTAGTTCCGTGCCATTTTGGGAGGACGAACGCTGAAAACAGGCAAGGAAAGAAATCAAATCATCCACCAAGATGTTAGGGGTTGTGGACACATCAATGTCTTTGTCACTCTGTCCCTGATGGAGCATTAGGGGTAAAAACAGGATAAGAAATGACAGCTTCCTGGACTTCAGACTGCCATTCAACATCACTCCACAGGCAGCATTCCCTGGAGAGGCCAAGAATACAGCAGGCATTAAAGCAATTCCCTATCAGCACCTTTTTAACAGGAACTTACTAGTAAGATATTTTCTTCTGTTTCTTACCAACTCATTGTGTAAAACTCACTGTGTAAAACAGTCCCCACCAAATACATATATTTGGGCGGGGCAAGGGGAGTTGTGTGCCCACAAGAAGCTAAACAGACTCAATAAGAAATTCAAATCAAGAATTGTTCAAGACAACACCTGCCTTCTGGCCTAATGGAAAAATCAATCTGTCAGGTTTTAATTAAGTGCTCAGGCTAGAAAGAAAAGGCGGCTGCTTATACGTGGTATACTACCTAGTGGAGTGTTCACAGTGAAAATGGGACCAAAAGCCCTATGTGTTACGGGAATGGTAACTGTGTATAGATGACTCATTGGCCTCTGGGTGGCCATATATTTAGTAAATAAAAGGTGGAACTAGATAAATCCCATAAGCTTGTTGACAAAGACCTCTGTGAATAATGACCTTCGGGAGTCTAAATGATGCTGTGTTAGAACATCCAACTGAAAATGTGCACAAGTAAGCTGGGGAGACAGGGGATCAGGAAGTGATGCTTTCTCGCCCAGTAGTAATGTCGGGTCAATAAAACAACAAGTGAGGAATATGCAAATCAACGAGTGAACGCGTGAATAAGTGGAGGAATCCATGTGTTAATTCCATGATGTTCAGTAAAATAACTTACTTTTCCAGTGTATGTTACACAGTCCCTAAGAAATAAACACGCACGTCCCTCATCCACCACGATGGAGGCGGTTAAAAGTTCTGACCAAGCCCGTCTGCATACAGGTGTGGCTGAACGAACAGGAAACAGCTCTGTTAACATGGTCCACGACCACCGTGGGGAACTAGTTGGCAAATGTGCGGGCCCCCTTCCCAACCTGCTAAGCGCACAGCTAGCTCACGCTCCACCCGCCCTGGCAGAGGTGGAGAAATAGAGGCATCGAAAAGGGTGCGTGGATTACAAGTTAATAACTGGTGTGCACGCGGTGAGCTGTCCTGAGCAGCTCTGCTGTTCGCCTAGGAACTAAACACCAGACACCTTGCCAGGGAAAAATAAAACAGACAGACTACGTAAACACATTCAAATCCCAAACCTGACTATAAAACCCTTGTGTAGTCTAACGTTTGACCCAACTAATGTATCGTTTCCAGTCCCTTTAGTGGGAAAATTAAGGTTGCTGAGAAAATTCAACAGGCGATCTGGGAAACAGCCAGATAGGAAGGCTCTGATGTCCACAGCCTCGGACTGTCAGGGGGGCAGAAGCCAGACAGGGAATCACTCACAGGAACTTATTCTCCCTTCCTTTCCTCCTTCCCTACCAGACCTGCAGGGGGGGGAAGCTGATGTTCTTCTCTATGGGGGGGGAAGCCCTAGGCCCTCAAATGCTTCTAAAAGAGCAGCCTTTTCTTTTTTTTAATTTTTATTGGAGTATAGTTGATTTATAATGTTGTGTATAATGTTTCAGGTATACAGCAAAGTGAATCAGTTATACAGATACATATATCCAGTCTTTTTTTTTTTTAAGATTCTTTTCCCATATAAGCCATTATAGAGTACTGAGTAGGACCCCTGTGCTATACAGCAGGTCCTCATTAGTTACCTATTTTATATATAATAGTGTGTATATGTCAATCCCAATCTCCCTATTTATCCCTCCCCTCCTTATCCCCTGGTAACCGTAAGTTTGTTTTCTACATCTGTGACTCAGAAAAGACACATATCATATGATATCGCTTATATGTGGAATCTAAAAAGAAAAGGGTACAATTGAACTTATTTACAAAACATAAGTAGAGTCAAAGAGCAACCTCTCGAAGGCGGCGTACAGACACTGGTGCCACCCTGCTTCCGGCAACCTTTGGCTTCCTAAGAAGGCCACAGAGACATGGAGAGTCCCTCCCCCAGCCTGGCGCCCTGGGGGCTCCTAACAAACTCATCATACCCCTCCCCAGAAAAACACGTGCAGGCCTTCTCCCTGGGCTCCCAGAAACGGCCCCCGTGTCAGCTCAAACAACATCCTCCCAGCATTCACAGCCTTCTCAAACCGTCGCGTGCCGTTGTGTCAGGAAGAGCTATTGTGCCCGACGGAAGAGGGAAGGACAGCAGAGGCCGGTGGGGAGAGAGACATGGGGAATGTTGGAGGGAAGCAAGAAAGCGTGGGAGGGCAAGTTTTTAAATCTTCCCAACTTTTGTTATCATACCTTTTAAAGGAGGGAGTGAACTGCCAAGACCAGGTTCTAAAAAACCACCAATTTAGATAACAGGAATCACTCTTATTAATAATAAACCATCACCAAAAATCCAAGTGTTCATGACAAGCCAAAAGCTCTGTTAAGTGCTCCGCATACATCTGCTGATTTATGCCTCCTGTTGGTCCAAGCCCCAGCACCGTCACTGCCACTAACATACACTGAGTCCCAAAGACTCAGTCACTCGCTCAGGACACGGAAGCTACCGAGGGGCAGAGGATCCCTGCGAATTTCAGCAGAGAACAAAAACCACTTGGCCCAAGGTAAAACATTCCAGAGTCATCCCATTATGCTAAATTCTACAACTTGGTACGGCAGTAAAAAAAAAAAAAAAAAAAAAACGCTTCTTTTTTTTCAAACCCTGTTGAACCACCTTAAGAGAAGTGCATTTAATCTTCATCAGTAAGGGTGTCCTGACCGTCCGAAGCAAAAGTACCACAGGCCATAAAATGAATTTTGCATTTTGTGCAGCTTGAGCCAATCACATCTCCATGACATAGGGCCTGGTTCACTGCGGTTCCTGAAGGCGATCAACCCATGCACCTCCAGACAGAATCTGCTTGTTTAATAATTAACACTTTAGGGCTTTCCTGGTGGCGCAGTGGTTAAGAATCTGCCTGCCAATGCAGGGCACACGGGTTCGAGCCCTGGTCCGGGAAGATCCCGCATGCCGTGGAGCAACTAAGCCCGTGCGCCACAACTACTGAGCCTGCACTCTAGAGCCCACGAGCTACAACTACTGAAGCCCGCATGCCACAACTACTGAAGCCCACGTGCCACAACTACTGAGCCCACGTGCCACAACCATTGAAGCCTGTGCCTCTAGAGCCCGTGCTCCGCAACATAGAGAAGCCACCGCAATGAGAAGCCCGCACACCGCGACGAAGAGTAGACCCTGCTCACCGCAACTAGAGAAAGCCCGCGCACAGCAACAATGACCCAACGCAGCCAAAAATAAATAAATTTTTTAAAAAAATTAACAAGAGCAAAAACTCTTTTCTGAGGCTGCCTTCAGATTTTACATCCAGCAGACCTCTCCCAGGATGAAGTCAAGGGCAGGTGACAACGAAAAGCAATGAAGGTGACAGGGAGCAAAGGTACAGTCAAAGGATCAAGACCCTGGGAGAAGGGCTAGAGAAGAAAAAGACAAAGAAGGAAAAGGACAGCATGAACAGGACTGGCTTCCCTCACAGGACCTTGCAAAATGCCTGCAGAGAACACCTCGCGCACAGGATGACCAATATTTTGCACTCAATGGATCTTACAACCCAGGAAGAGGAATGTGCTTTCACAGGGATTTGCAACCCAATCTGGGTTCAGTAATAGAGAGAAAGCCAAGATTGCTGAGTAAGCAGCATGGGAGGGGCTCAGCCTGCCATGTCTGTCCCAGCCCTGTCCTCCTGTCTTGCAGCAGAGGAAACCTTGGTACAAAAAAGCAAAGCCCTTCAAGACAGTGTATGAATCCCAAGCAGGACCAGCTTCATGGGGGTGTGACCTGTGCAGTCACACAGGGCCCCGTGCTCTGAAGGGCCCCAACTTGGTTTAATGTTTTGCTGTCACCATCTTGAAATTCTTAATATTTCACAGTATTTCACAAGGAACCCCCCCATTTTAATTTTGCACCGGGCCCACAGATCCCATAGCTGGTCCACTCTCACTTTTAGTTTGATGTTTGAATTTTCAAAAGTTTCACAAGACTTGGATTTTACTTCTACTTTTTTACAGATAACGTGTTTCACAGGCTATTTACACTCTAGGTAACCCGGCTTGGTTGTCACAGATTCTCAAAAGTTGGTATTTAATACATACAGTAAGCGTGTCTTCACCTCACACCTAATCCATGCTCCAACCTGCAAACCAAAATGTACTCAGTACGACCATCAGAGCCCACGGAAAAGGAAAGACGTCACTAGTGGGTTTCATGGAGAAATAATGGGACCCGTGCACGTCTAACCTTGAAGGATTGAGAAAATCTGAACCACTCACTAAAACTCAATTCCAGATCCTCAACCTTATCTTATTCCGTTCACAATATACACCTCCCAAACACGTACACACGCAAGTGTATACACACACAGGTATAACACGTGTATCCAGAGAAAAATCTTACAGCTCCAGAGGCCTGTAGGTACCCCTGGGTCTCATATATGTTACAAACATCAGAGACACAGGTTGGTCCTGATGGCGCTGTCCTCAAATGGGGTTTCTTCGCAGAGGAAGAAAATATAAACGCATACACGGGAAGACCAAGTACAGGTACACCTCAGAGACACTTCAGGATCAGTTCCAGACCACCAAAGTAAAGCGAGTATCACGATAAAGCAAATCGCATAAAGTTTTCAGTTTCCCAGTGCATACCAAAGTGACGTCTACACTAGACTGGAGTCTAGGGTGCCACTGCCCTCGTGATGCTGCACATTCTGTGAGTTCGGACAAACGTATGACGACATGCATCCGCTATCATGGTATCATACAGAGTATTTTCACTGCCCTAAAAATCCTCTGAGCTCTGCCTACTCGTCTCTCCCTCCCCCCACCCTGCAACCACTGATCTCTGCATTATCTCCACAGCTTTGCCTTTTCCGGAATATCATGTAATTTGGATCACACAGTATATAGCCCTTTCAGATTGGCTTATTTCACTTAGTAATACGCATTTAAGGGCCCTCCATGTCTTTTTGCGGCTTAACTGCTCATTTCTTTTTAGTGCTGAATAACATTCCATTGTCTGGATGTACCATAGTTAGTATTTATCCATTCACATACTGAAGGACACCTTGGCTGCTTCCAAGTTTTGGCAATTACGAACAAAGCTGGTATAAATATTCAAGTGCAGGTTTCTGAGAGGACATTAAGATTTTAACTGCTCTGAATAAACACTAAGGATCCAGGATTGCTGGATCTCCTGGGAAGAGTAAGCTTGGTTTTATAAGAAACCACCAAACGGTCTTCTGAAGTGACTTACTATTTTGCATTCCCACCAGCAATGAATGAGAGTTGATTTTTTAAAACGTCGTTTCTGAGGTATTCATTCTAAGACTCGCCCCAACCCAGTGACTAAGGATCTTTCACATGGCACAGTGGAAGTTCAAGGGAAATATTCCATCCTTTTAAGCCGGTACTCAGCCCCCTAACACACGGTCCATGGTCAGGTTCCTTGGGATTTCCCCATTCCGAAGGCGAAGCTGTCCAGTGAGCCAGGCTCTGTGACCACCCGTGATCTGAATTATGCACAGGTGTTTGAAAATACAGAGGGATCCAGCATAATTAAGAGCATTAAGCAATCATCTCAGCCCAAGGAGGCAGCTGAAGAAAAAAAGAACAGAGTTTGGGCAGCACTTTGGGAAATAAATTCCACAGCCTTTCACTAAGTTGAAATCTCGGCTTTGGACACACCTAAAAATGAGCCTGACCTGATCTGAGCTCCCAGTGGACACACGCCAGGTCACAAAAGTTGACCCAATTGGCCAGCTTTCCCACCGAAAAGGCCGCCGCTGGAATGGCAGATGGTATGGCTGGTAAGACCCAACCAAGGATGGACAGGACTGTGGAAAGGAAAATGGCAGAACACAGCTGGCCAAGGCACGATGGGGGTCTCTGCTATTAAGAGAACCGTTTTTACACTGCGTTTTCAAAAAATAACATCACAGCGGCCTTTGATCTGATTTTCTTCTTTTATAGACTTCCATCACCCTTTCTTTACGTCCTATAAAACATAGCTAATTGCTCTTTTATTTTCTCTCTTATCACTTGGTACTGCTGTACAGTAGTAAAAGGACTGCTGACTCTACCCAGGGAAGCATGTCTTTCAGGGAGAAGTGCATCAGAAACCCCTTTGCAACAAAGGAGGCGGCGCCAGTGTTTTCCCCCAAGGTTTCAGGAACCTGGAAAAAAAGATGCTAAGTTACAAGGATGACTTCTCCTTAAATAAACCGTTACCAAGTATAACTTTATTTGTTATGAGAAACTCAAAAAAAGTTTAAAATTAAAGCCATTGTTTAATGGGCAACACTGACTCTAATGGGCCCTGTTTAACACACACCCGTCTTTTAAAGAGAGCGTTGTCCAAACATTTCCCCTTTGTTATATTTTTCTCCATTCTTGAGGGAAACACTATCTACCTTTACACTCATTTTGTTTAACCTCCCCAGTCATTTATGCTATTTACTGAGTACCTGATATTCCTAATAAAATGTCAGTACAAATATCCAAGTTGCCTAGGAGGAGGAAAAAAAAAAAGTTTTCCCACCCTTCCCTGGCTGGTCAAGGTAAACAATTCTACGGCCGAGTCAGTCAGCCAGGCTGACACAAATGCCTTTCATCTTTCCTCTGAAATTACAAAAGATGATCGTTTTACTCAGCCATAAGCCTAACTAAATCGATACTCTGTACACATCAGAATTAAATACGTTCTCTCTGCTCAAAATGAACAGTGTACTATTTATCACTAAATTTAATGACCAAAGAAACCCCGATAACTCTCTCCGATTATACCCCCGATTTCATCTAGTTCCGCATCATCGATTCTTTTGGTCACTAGCATAATGACAGAGCACCAGCTCCGGCTTAGGCAGCAAGTTTGATAACAGAGCTGAAAGGAGACACACACTATTTTAAAAACATGTTCCGATTTTCATCTAAGCATATCTTTATTTACGTGGCTTTCTTACCATGAAGATGCCAGTCCTTGAAAATACGCAGAAATCACTTTCTACTCTGAAGAACAAGGTGCTTATCATAACAAGAATACGGAAGTATAAAGTGCCTGTTAATTAAACATCGCTTTTTAACTTGCTACCCTGCATATGTAACCGTGAAGTTCTAAACCAAGTCTTTAAAATTAGAATGAGAAAATGGCTAGGATCCTTCAAATGAATGCCTCGTCTGTTTTGTTTTGTTTTTTTCCTCCTTCAATGTAAGAGATCAGCCACTTGATTTATTATTTTTTTGAAAGCAAATTCCCTGGTAAATGTTTGACTTTAAAAGTTTTTCCCTCCCCCCACAAAACAAAACAAACAAACAAACAAAAAAACACGGGTAAACGAGCATATTATGAAGACGTGGCCAGGACTGACAGTTTCACATCCATCCTGCATTTTCAACGTACAGGACTGCAGAAGGCTGCTGGGTTTTAAATTCAAGCGTGAAGAGCCTGTCTTGAATTAATATTCAGCACTTTAAAAGGTTCACACGGAAAAATGAATATACAGCCACATGTATTCATATGAACAGATTTTACTAACGGTACTGAACAAAAAAAATCAAGTTACTAAAGAACACATATGGGGGGATACCATCAAAACACATCTTGAACATGCAAAAGAAGACCCTATATTTGGGGGAATACAATCATATGTATTAAAAGTATAATGAAAGCCACGGGGTGGAAAAGAGCCAGCCGAGAGCAGAGGTCACCTCCAGGGTAGAAGGACTGGGCTAAGATATGCCAGGAGCCTCTGCAACCTGGATCAGAAATACATTCTTTCTGAAGCTGAGCAGCAGGTACATGGGGGCCCATTGAATTATTCTCTGAATTACACTTTTTTGGGGTCTTACACATTTCGTAACAAAATTCGAAAGCTGTAAGCCATAGTTTTAAGAGAAATTGCTTTGTAAATATCTGCCAGGTTTCTTTCCTCAAAAGTCTCTCTCAACTCACAGATCGAAGTGCTTGAGGCCAAGGCATCGCATTTTATTCAACAATTGGGGCACGTGTTACAATACCAAAACCCCCATATAAAATCCATTTGCACCATTTTCAAAAGTCTCACAACTACCCTGAAGAAGTTTCCCACCTCAGTATTCTGCCAGGGAAAAGTCGTCTCTGACACAGAGATGATTTCTGTAGCCAGTAAAAGCTACTGTCCTGCTTCCTAACTGAAATAAACAAAAACAAACACAGAAATGACATCTCTCTTTAAGTATCTTTTTAATTCTGAGTTGACGCAAATACACGCACAGGAAGAATAAGCTAGAAACACATCTTATGTATGATCTGGGGACAAAGGGGTCTAAGGGAAATGCTTTGCCAGATGGGGAGCTGATTCCTCCCCGCCCCACACACACACCCTATCCACAACAACATCCCCATCCCACAATATTTAAACCTTGTGCTGCTGTTGCCTTAAGGACAGGAAGACAAAAGGGAGAAGCATCCCCAGTCAGCAGTGAGGATAACTTGCTCCTACAAGTATAAGAATTTGTTGTAAGCTTACCCAAGTTAGGACAGCGCGTTTACTGTCAACAGGCCATCATACTGCAACAAAAGCCATTATTTAGAAAATAAGATGGACACACATAAGTGACTGAACCCTTCCCTAAGCCCAGAGAAGGCATGCAAAACAGCGGGTCTGCAACAACACGCCTGACGAAGCCCCTAAGAGAAAACCCGAGATTGAACCATTTTCCACTGTAATAGACTATCTTCTCCAAAATTATTGACAGTTGGATGTGGACAGCGATATTCTCTAAAGAGGTCCCACCCAACCCCCCCTTCTCAAGGTTCAACTAACTTTCTTCCAAATAATTAAATGCAGCAAACTTTCCATTAGAAAATTTCTGTAATATGTCACTAGAAAGGGTCTGTCATTGATACCCTAATGATAAATCAGTTAATTACTTAACCTTTCTTAATGAAATGATTAACATCTTTTCAACAAACAAGGCAGAGTGATTTAACGTCACGCTGCAGATTTCATCCACTGCTGACAGTTGTAGGAAGACCATGCAGCCTCGACGATGCACTTTCTAATTTTGCAACCAGTCCCGTTTTTCATCTTTTATAGAAACCCTCCATGCAAAGTTAGAGACACTCTAGTTTTAAAACTTGGCCCGTCAGAGATTATTTTTTAAGCCCTTCAGAGTCTGAACAGAAACAAAAGAACCTTGTATTACAGGGATATTCCAAATGCCACCCAAACCCAGAGCCCAAGCAACTGTGAAGTTCGAGACAGAAACAAAGCCAACTTTTTGGGTATCTATTAAAATGAAGCCACACCCAAAGTCAAGTTGCAATTTTTTATGTTTTAGTTTAGGTGAGGGCATTTTGGACCAACACTTTATTGCTGTGTAACTCAAAAGGTACATCACTAATACAGACAAAAAACATCTATACAACTTTTATTTAAATAACTCTTTTGACCTTAGTGGAGAGATCTTTAGCTGAAGCCCTGAACAGTTAAACAAGCCTCCTTAGCATTTTATCTCTCATAATCTCGGAGGATGCATTTGTCTTAGGAGTCTGCTTGCTTTATTTGTGTGGCATCCTTGGCGAGGCTACTTCCATCAATATTCCTGCAGGCCCCATCACATACAACGAGAGAGAATTTCCCAAGATGCCTAGGAAAATCAACGTACTTATGCCAGCAGGGTTAATCTAATGGGTAAACAGTTCAGATTTTTAAATTAAGATGAAATACTTGGAGAAAAAAAAAAATTCCAGCAAGCCATCTGACACTAATTGGTAGCTACAACGTGACAACGCCCATTGGAAACATGGAGGCAAGCGAGGCATAATTTGAAATGTCTGGTACGTGGTGAGAACGACCGATGTGCCACGTTGTTTCTACCACTCACCTGAACTGTGAGGCCCTTGTTCTGCCTCTATTTCTCTAAGTATCTAATGTTTCTTTTGGTGCTTGCCTCTGGAAAGGGAACCCATATTCCTTTCTTAGGTTTCATGAAGTCCAAACAGTAAAGTTAAACCCTTAAGAAGAGTTATAAGATTCCTCCAATGCTGATCTTTGAGGAGTCCAGTTCTCCCACTTCGGTGGGCATCAGAATCACACGGGGAGCTATTCAGAAATGCAAAGGCTGCCCCCCCCCCACCCTGATACGGCACACCCAGGCACACTGCGACTATGTCTGTGTTTGGAATGACAGCTCAGCTGCGATTCCAATCCTCGTGCATACTTAAAAACCACCAGCTTTGATTCTTAATAGAAATCCAAACACATTAAAAAGAACACAGGTCTCAAGATAAAACAAAAAATGAGTCGGTAAAATCCAAGTGAAGATCAATATTTCAGTTCCACAGTCTTTAGGAGCAGAAATCCCTTGGCCCATGGGTCTCTGTTTAGTGTGTATCAGAATTACCCCAGGGGAGATTTGTGAACAATGCACATTCGCACGTCTGTCTGCAAAAGTTCTGATCGAACCATCTGTGTTTTAATAAATCCCCCCTAACATGTACACACGCACAGACACACAATGACCTGGAAGCAGGTGAGCCTGGGAACTCGCTTTGAAACATGTTGAACTCGGACCAACAACAACCCCCTTCCACTTCGCATAAGAGTATCCGCCTCCACCTCTGTGCTTACCTGTCCCCGGGAGAGGAAGCCTCCAGCTCCTCTGATGGGGGGGCATCACCAACTCAGGGGAGAGGCTCTGGGACAGGAGAAACTCATGCCAAACTCACATCACTCCCTCCCCCCAGGAGCTGCAGTCACTGTCCTGAGAGCACCAAGAACGTCTTTAAAAGTCTTGAGTAACTACACAGCCCCGGTGCCCTTAGATCTTTAAGCTCGAAGAACATACCTTCAACACTCCCCCTAATTCGAAGACAAGGAACCAGAAGCAAGAAAAGTCACATTATGATTCAACTGCAGAGCCAGGAGGGAGAAAAGGAAACCTCGGAAATTCTGCCTTTGAGTTGATGCTAGAACTGTTATTCAGTGTCCCAGCCAATAAAGCTGATCACAGAATTAGCTAAAACCAGAGAATCTGGCAAACTGTGAACGTCCACGTGAATTACTACTAATAAGTAAGTCTGTATCCAAAAATAAATTTCAGGAAAACATCTTTGTCCCATCCTAAGTGAGTATCTTCTATTTAATACAAACAGGGACCCAATAATGCCAGGTTCAGGTCCATTTTTCTCCCCTGAGCAAATTGTCCTCTAACATGCTAGCCCCAGACATTTTCAAACTGTTGAAATAAAACAGAAGGACAGGAGCGTTCTAATCAGTGATTCCTCCATTTTAGCTTTGTGTCTGAATTAGCAGCAGTTAGAGGAAATAAACGCATCTGAGAGGGGTCCTGAGTAGAGACAACTAAATAGTAAACAGAACACTTGAACACAATTTTGCATGTGTTCAGGCTCCTTCATTTAAAAAAAAAAAAAAAAGAACCTATTTTATTGAAAATGTGATTTGGAAAGAAAGTGCAATTAGCTTTGCACAGGCCCTGCCGAGATGTTCCTGAACACACCAGACATATGTAAATATTTCGTGATATCAGTTCCAATTGAATAGACCTGTCAAGATATTTACAGGGCTTGACAGTACTTCTGTCTTTAATTAAATTTTTGTCCAGATATTCTAATGTAATTTAAATAGATTATTAGTTGTCAGGATCTAATATAAATTTTGTTTACGATTTAGTTACTTTAAGTACTCAGATTGAAGAAACTAATTTAACCCCACACGTGAGCAGCTTCAAGCGTCAAGACCACTAAAAAGCTTCCACTGCCCTTTGCACTCTTCCAGTAGTCTTAAATTACTACAACTTAACGGTAAATATCAAGGCACAAAATGGAGCCCCTCCCCCACTTGTTTAAAAGCAAACAGCTTGGGGAGGGTCATACGGAAAAACCCATCTATATGCATGTTCAAGTTCCAGATTCTTTCTTTCAGGCAGCCAGTTCTCCCAGTGGCTGGCTAGGGAGGAAATGTTTTTCTCACTTTCGATCCCATAAAATCACTACCAAACACCTGTTGTACACAAGGCAGGGCATGAATTAAAAACTGGTGTCAGGGGATTTCAAAAAGAAACACAAGTCTTGCAGAGACATCCTCAAGCTAATTCGGTCAAGAGATTTTCATGACTGGGTAAAACAGTACGAGGAAAAGGATGCAGCTTCTGGCACAACCTTCTTGTGAATGGGAGCTGACTTCTAAATAAGGCCCGAAAAATGCCTTAGCCCCAACTGACTGTAATTAATAAAAGTAATATATTAAAGAAACAAAGAACACTGTCAAATTGTCTTCCCTGACTGCCATGCGCTTTACCCCACCGTACTTCCCCTTTCCAGAATACCAGCCTTGGCAGCCATTATTGCAAGAACATTATCTATGGGATGCAAAACCAAAGCACTTCTTGAAATCAAACGTTCCTCACAACATTTATTTTTAGGTTGGCAGCACAGCCAAATCTGCTTAATTTCCATTAACCACATCGTCACATGCACATCAAAATAAACTATGTGGGTCCCGGGGGGGGGGAAACAAGTGTCATGTATAAGACACCCCATATTTGGCCAGGTTTCCCCGTTTCAGGAATTTGTCTCATCTTGTGGCCCGCTGACGTTCTAGCTTCGGAACCTCTAACCTTAATTCAGCCAAGCACCAAGGAAGAGAAAGATTTTTAAAAATCAGTTTAAGATGGTTCCTTGGATGGCACACGTATGGCAAAGTGACTCACAGACCAGTGTAACAAGGCACAGGAAGGATCGTTTAGCAATCACACCAGCCCAACTTACTTGGCTTGCTGGCTTGATTTACAAACTCAGTGTTTGATCACCTGGTGGGATTACTACCATCAATCAAAGAAAAAAAAAAAAAAATCCCCTACAAATAGTAAAAGTCCATGTTGGCTGGTGTATAAAGTTCACCTGTCTATTCAGCAGATGACTCTCTTAAGGTTATTTTCTTTAGAAGACAAACCCCTACTTGCTGGAGACCTTTACATACTCTAGGTCCAAAAAACATACTTAAAAAAAAAAAGAACACCACTGCTGGCTTAGCAAAAATGACATTTACTATGACGGAATTCTATAAAAGGAGTACGACACCTAACAGGATAAGAAAGGAAAAGAAAAAGCCCTAAGCAAAAAAATTTCTTTGGGAAACAAAAATACCACCTGTGCAAATCTAGCTATGCTCTGGAAACCCCTTTTCAGCCACAGAGAACCAGCTCCTGCTCGGTGCCTTGAAGCTGCAATTAAATTGTAGTAATTTAAGATTATCGGGAGAGCAAAGGGCAGTAGGAGCTCTTTGGAGGGCTTGCCTCCCCACTTAATGCTCTTCAGTCAGGGGTTAAATGAGTTTCTTTAATGTAAGTACCTTAAAGTAACTGAATCATAAACAAAATTTATACTATTTTCTGACAGCCTGCAATCTATTTAAATTTTATTAACGGGTACCTAAGATTATTTTTAAAAGACAGAATCCTTGCAATGCCCTGTAAATATTCTTGGCATCCCCACTGAAAAGTAATCGGTACTTTATAACACCAAAATTGAACACACACACGTTTGCGGGATGCAGACTCTTTACAAGATAACATTTCAAAAGTGAGTTTGCATCTTAAGTAAAACCTGAAAACCAAATCAACAGCACAATAAGACTGGCTGCAAAGAGGAAGCTGGGTTCAAAATAAGTTGTCACATCGGCTCTATACTCGCTTCTCTTCCTTTATGTTGGCATTGGACGTGGGGGGTATAAATGTATTTGTTGAGGAAATATCACAATTCTTCTGTTAATTTAAACAACTGCTGAGAACAGACCTATCCTTCAGTAGAGCCTCCGAATGCAAAGGCCGGGGCTAGAGTCTTAAGTGAAGCAAGGAAGCAAGGAAAAACTTAGTAACAGAAAACCATGCCCAGGCTCAACATTAACCCAGTTAACTTTTGTTATTGTTGGTACAAATGATTTAACTAGAAAGTATTTACAGCTTTTTAAAAAACATTACATATTGCAGAAAATTGCCTAATAGCATCCATGTGTATGTTTAACTCACATTGTTTAATGATACAATAAAAGGTATATCCAATAAAAGCTACAGACTTTGAAACATGTTGGGCACTCTGGTTATGAAACTCTGACTGAAAAAAACACAAAGTGCTTACTATGTGATTGACATTTGTTCGTTACAAATGCAATCCTTCAATGACAATTATTTTTATTCTTCTCTGTGTTTAGCTGTCCTTTTTCCCACTTTGTTCTACTTAATTTGAAATGACATTTAATTTGGGGATAGTTTATAGCTTAAAAAAAAAGTGTTACACAGTTTATACTCCAGCATTTAAATATAAACACAAAATCTTTCACAGGTCTCCAGCGAGACAACCCCCTTAATTTGAGGCAGTTAATTTGAAAAGCTGATGTTTCTTTCATTATACTTTGATAAACCTGTGAAAACAAAATGCTAAAGTAATTACTGTTACTACTCCCTTTAAAAATGTAAAGCAGTTAAATTTTCCTAGACAACAAGCAAGGACAAGTCACAGAGAACTTGAATAAAAGTAGCAACGTGGTCATGCTGAATGTCAATCTAAAAAAAGAGGTTATGTCTAATCTGGAGAATGCTCCCTCTCGCCTTTTTAAATTCCAAGAGTGGGCTGACACAAAACTTCATCACCAGGGAATTTTTTTTTTTTGATTTTTTTTTTTTTTTTTTTTTTTGAGCCTCACATCAGATTTCAACCCTCACATACAAAACCTTGGCTTCCCTGACAAGGCAGATCTTCTAAACTTGATGTGAGAAAACGTTATCTAACTCTAGTGTAGGAGTCTAATGTTGGTAAAAAAGAATTCCACTGCACAGTTCTGGGTAGCAAGACAACCTCTAGAAGACTTACTATCCTTTTAACGCCCTTTTGGGTACATTCTCTTCATAAATAAGTCTGCATTATAAAAATAACTTGTTTAGGTACTCAGCATCTATAAGGAACTCAAATGCTGCCTGGAGAGGGGCTGAATATTTCCTTCCAAGCAAGCCTCTGCTTGCACCACAAAGATCAGCATTTGCAATGGTCCATTTCTGCATTAGTGAATATATAGCTTTGCTGCTTGATGGAAGAGTCCAGGGTTCTCCGTGTAGAGCTCCTGACAACAACCCAGCAGCAGTTCTGTTTGATCTCTCCTGCTTCCTTAATTTGGGTTGTCAAGGTTCAGCAGTTGGAGGCTGTTTACTTTTCCAAAAAAAAAAAAAAAAAACTGATTTTTTTTTTTCTCCCTCTCATACAATGACTAATCCAAAGACTAAGGGGGGGTGAAGTGGGGTGCAGCCAGTGACAAGATGTTAAACCTTTTTTCCCCCCTTTGCAGTGAGATTTTAGCTAACAGCGTTTGAATGGTAACTAGTTGAGTTCCTTTTAATATTTTTAATACTCTTTAATTATGAGACCTTTCAAGCAGGGAAGTCAAGATGGAAAAGACTCATTCCTGATCTCTGAAACTGTGAGCCCAATTTTCTCTTCCTGGCCTTAAAGAGATGGGTATTTTCACTTTGAGAATCAAAACTCTAGTGGAATTCTCAAAAAGATTCAATACATTTCTCTCTGGAACCAAAAATAATAGGAACTCCTGTGTCTCAATTATACAGGATAACCCTTGGTAGAAAACACCTGAACTCTTACCATTTCTCTTCAAATTCTAGTTAAGACATCTCTCCCTAAATTGATTCTCACTGTGGAAAAAACGAGGGGAAGGGAGGTGAAAGGTAAAAAATTTGGAAATATTCTTCAATGTATTTTCAGCAGAAGAAAAAATCTCTTAACTATCCCTCAGGTTTTCTCAACTCAGCTATTGTGCCAGCCCTAAATCCTGAAGCCTACGGACAACCAAAGGTAAAGTGCAGACTGTTTCAATGTGTAGACTCCTTTCAGGGGGAATACAGAATGGCCCTCCAACATTCCTGTCTAACGAGCAGTAACAAAAAGGGAAACCCGAACTTGGAAAATACCTGTGACCGGACATGAGAGCAACACCAGCCCCTCATAAATGGGCTGGAAAAGCTCAAATGCAACCAAATGAAATGTTTATATTAATTCCATTATTCTGCCCAAGCCTCACAGATGAGGGCTGGGGGGGGGGAGGGGGGCGGGGCTCAGAGGAAGAAAATAAGTTTCATTTCGGGTTTTCTGGTCTAGCAAAAGGAAAAGGAATTAAGACGAACGTGTAGGATGAGCCCAGACTAAATCAATACACTTTGTAATCAGCCCGTCAAGGGTATTTGGACACAATGACTTGGAAATAATTAACAGTTAAAAGGGGGGGGGGGGAGTGGGGTGAGAAGGGGAGCGAGGGATGTCATCATATTTTATCAGAGCACTTTACACTCCATGCTAAACTTTGATCTCCAGATTTTCGGATTTCGGAAAGAAAAGAGGAAAAAAGGAGAAAGTCCAGTATTTCAAAGCACCTACCGGCTTAAGGATGGGCACATTTCCTGGCTCCGGCGCCAGATCGCTGCGCTCGCGCCGCCCATGCTGGGGCTTTGGGCGCAGAGACCCCCGGGTACAGCCCGAAGCTCTAGAGTGTCACCAGCCCTCGCGCCCCCGCCCGCGGCCGCCTCGACTTACCCGCGGAGTCCGGGGAGGGAGTGGGATGCCGCCTTCACGCCCGCGGAGGAGGCGCCGGCAGCACCATGGTCCCCGGCGCCGCAGCCGCTGCCCCTTGGCCCGCTTGCTCGCCGCGCGCTATCCTCTTCTTGCAAACTTTCGGATTCTGCGGTCGACAAGAAACCGGGGCGACCCTCAGCAAATCTTCCCGGTGCAGGTTGGGGGAACTGAGTGGGGCGGGATAAATGAGTAGCCTGGGGGGCCAAGACCGAGAGGGCGGCGGGCTCGAAAGACCCGCGAGCGCGCGTGGAGGGAACAGAGGATGTGGCCCAGGGATTCCCTGCAAGGATCCCGAGACCGGGAAATCGGCCCGAGCCTAAGTCTCAGCACCTTCCCCGGGATCTTACAAAGTTGCAACAACAAAAAAGGAGGGGGGGAGGAAAGGGGGAGGGGGTAGAATAGGGATACGATCGCAGGCGCAAGGTTTGGAGTTACAACTGTTTATTTAGTCCTTATTCTCACAGGGGGCGGGAGCTGCGCCGCAATCGGGGGCGGGTGGGGGGGCGGGTTGCAGGCAGCGATTTCGAAGCAAACACTTGGGAGGGGGGCCTGAGACTTTGTTTCTGGGCGCGAAGCTCCCCGGCGCCCGCGTGTGTCACCGCCAGTCTCCGGGGACCAAGGCGGAGCTCACAACAGGTGGGGAGGGGGACTAGCCGAGGGCCAAAAAGAAGAAGGAATCAAAGTTTCCGAGCGCGGCCGTATCTGGGGAGGAGGCGGGCGGGAGGCGGAGGCGAGGGGAGGCGGAGGCAGCGAATGACCGCGACCCCGCGGCAACTGGCAAACTCCTCCGGCACCCGGCGCCGCCACCGCGGTCCCCACCCGAAGCGCACACCCGCCCGGCTCGCCGGCTGCCTCAGCTGAATCCTCCCTGCGGGGCAGGAATGGAGCGCGGGGAGCCCGGGAGGAAGGCGGCGCGCAGCAGAGGAACGGAGGGCGGTTGGCCGCCGGGACAGGGCCGAAGGGTCTCGGCGACTCGCGCACGTCTCAGGACATATCAGGACTTGGGAAATCCCCCCTGTTCCCCAGGCTTAAGAGGGACGTACACCCAGAAAGTGCGTGTGGTGCAGCGGAGAGGAATCCGGGCGCGGCGACTCCCCGCAGCGCACCCTGCTCCCGCTCCCACCCGCCGAGCTGGCCACCGCGGCCTCGGATCCCTCGCGGGGAGGCTGGGTTCGCCGGGCCGAGCGCGCGAGGGGGTACGTGTCTAGCTGGAGGTGCGCGGGTGTGTGTGTGAGTTTTCTGGGCTCCGGGGTGCGGCAGAGGAGTGCCCCCGTCGCCGAGTTCGGGGCACGGCGTGCGTGGCACCGGAGACGTCCCCAGCCGCGGGGCCTAGGACGCAGACGTTCTCAGTCATTCCGCTGAGGCCCGCGGAGCAGCTCCGGGGCACCGAGGGGGAAAACACTCGTGGAGAGCGAAAGGGAAAAGTTTGCTCCAAGTCCAAACTTTGGGCTCCAGAGGAACCCGGCGCGCGCCCCCTCACGCCGCGGACCCGACCCCGGGCCCCGCGCCCGCCCGGCTTCTGGGCAGGCACCCCGACGCCGGACACCTAAAGTTGCGCCAGGCGGCCTGGGATTCTCGATTCCTCAACCCGCTGCAACCGTGGAGAGCGCAGAGCGACGCGTGAAGGGGCCGAGGTGAAGGAGAGATCGCCTCCTCGCCGCTGCAGCCGCCGTAGCCCCCCCCCCCATCCATTTGACTTATGGAAATGCACCCAAGAGTGCGGGCGCCGCCGGAGTCCCCTCCACCGCCCCCCGCGCCAGCCCGCAGCCCCCCGGGAGCCCGGGCCCCGACCCGGGGGAGAGAGAGGCTGCCTCTGGGGAGGGCTGGGGGAGATGCACGTGGAGCCGGGAGATGGGAAGAAGTTTTTTTTTTCTTTTTCTTTTCTTTTTTTTTTTTTTTTTTGGTGTTGTTGTTGTTTAAAGTGGTCGGAAACAAGGCAGGAGGCGGCTTGGGAAAAAGTAGAGCAGAAATGGAAAAATACAAACTCACCCGCTGCAAATGGTCTCTCGGTGCAAACTAAGGTGTTTTCGGGCCTTTCCCCGCGCGCGCCCACTCCCGCCCGCGCGCGCACCCCCGCGCACACACTCACTCGCGCACACACGCGCGCACACACACGCACTCCCGGGCGAGGGCCGGGCCGCCGCGAGTACAGCATGCAACCGCCACACAATAAATAACAATAGATTCCTCCGCTCCGGACTAGCTTTCCGGAGCCCAGCCAGCGCCAGCGGCGGCGGCGGCGGCGGCGGCAGAGGCGCGGACAACGTCGGGCCGGGGGCGCTACCCCGCCCGCCCCCTGGGCTGCGGCCGGGGCCCCTTCTCCATCTTACGCACCCCTAAGCCACCCCCGGAGCGCGAACCGGCTCGCCCCGCTTCCCCGAGCCACTCGGGCGCTGGCACCCACCCCCCTCCCCCGGCCTCCCGGAACAAATAAATAAATAAGGCGCGCGAGAGGCCAACACGTCGCGGAGGGAGATGTTGTTATTTTTTGCTGTTGTGCGTCCCTGACGTCACATCCACCTGCTGGGTAAACAACAAGGCTCGCAGCAAAAAAAGAAAAAAAAAATCGCAGTTGCCAAGGGGGTGGGGCGGGGATTGGGGGCAAGGGGAACAGGGAGGTGGGAGTGAGGGGTGTCCAGGCTAGATGGGGACGAGGAGAAGGAGGCAGAGTCCCGCAGACCAGAGAGAGGAAGGCAACGCCAGAGCAGTCCCTGGCAGAAGAGGGATCAGGCAAGAAAGACCTGGAAAATGAGGGGCATGGGGGAGGGGGATTCCTCAGAAGATGGGGAAAGGGGCGCCCATTCAGACACCGGAAAGAAAGGAGAGGGAGAGTGTTAACAACTAAGGACGAAGATGGGAATGCGATGGCTATTTGCTTGGTTTCTGAGCTAAAAATACAGAAGGAAGGGGAGAGGAAAGACAAGCATGTGAGTTTCCTCCAGTTAAAAGTGAAAGTGTTTTGCCATCAGTGACAGTTGAAGGAGGGGGAGGTAGGGTGGTGTTTTCAACCCCCTTTCTCCTTCTCTCCCGTCCTCCCTCGGTCTCTCCTCTTTCTTTCTGCACTTTGTCCAATGAAAGAAGGCGAGTTCGGGAGGTGAAAGTTCAACAGAAGGACAAACCCCTGTTTGCAAGAAATAGAAACCCGCCAGTGAGGGTTTTTTTTTTCCCCCCTGTATTTCTGAATCAGGAGAGTGTAATGTGGGACGCTTCCCCCCACTTCCTTGTCAGAGTCACTGCAGGAATGTGTAGTTAGATCCACTTTAGGCGAAAGTGGCTGCGTCGGGAGCTGTGTTCTTGCCATGGTTTCTCTTAGGAAAACGCCCAGGGGGCTAGCATGTCAATCAGTTGTTTAACACAAATTACCTGCTCTCCCAGAGATCAGTCACATGCAAAAAGCTTTGTCCAATTCTTTGAAAAGGTGACTTTTTTTTTTTCTTTTTGCTGCTTTGAAGTTCGGTGGAATTTAGAAATTTGAAGGAGTGAATTAGGAGCCTGAATGAAATGTTTTGGAATATACATATACATGTATAAAACAAGAGACACACGCATTTCTTTCACTATTAACACAAATAGAGGAGGAAGAAGGCTTTCTGTTTCCAAGGTGTGACTTAGAAAGATATAGGGCTCTAGGGCTTGTAGTTGTTAACAGAAATAATTTTTTTTCAGACCCATCACCTCAACCTCCCAGCATTTCCAGTTACTGTCTAGGTGGTGTACCAGGGCAACTCTTTATGAGAATATATTGAAAGCCACTCCTGTGGATTCCTACGAAGTACTTGGAGAGAAGGAGACAACAACGGAAGGGGGTGGCGATGGGAGGGGGACACTAGTACTGTCCCCGTGGTCTTGAGACCAGAGCAGTTGTAGATAATCAATATCCTGAAAAAGTTATTATAAATTCTTCTGGATCATGTCTTTATACAAATATTTTTAAACGTTCATTTACAGAAGAATTCTAAATCTCAAGTTCAATAGTAGCATAAGATGACCACTTTAAAATTCTGTTTTGCAAGTAAAAAAAAAAAAAAATTCACTCATGCTACTGAATAAAGCCAGAGACAGGGAGACTGCGCTAAGGTAATTACAACATAGTAGAATTCATGTAAATGCACGCTGTGTAAGATTCCAGGCTATCCAGGCAAAAGCGTCCATCAGATCATTGAGACTAGGATCCACATAAAGAAAATGCATTTTACTTCCTGTAGCACCTCCTAGCTTCCTAGAGGCTAGGGTTGTGTTGTCTTTGATTCAAAAGGTTAATTAAGACATGACACACCTACTATGTTCTAGACCATACAGTAGGCACTGAGGGATGCAGAAAGAAAGAAAATTCCTGCCCCTGAGAAGCTCACTGGCTACAGCTGTCAGTAATAACATCTAATATTTATTGAATGCTTACCATGAACTAGACAATGATGTAGAAGCTTTATGGCAACTCAGTTAATACTCCCAACAACCCTTTAACATCGCTGGCAATTCCATATGCTGAATTCACATGGAATTAAATTGAAATCTACAAAGTAGCCAGTCTATGGGGTGCCAGGGGGTTGTTGTTTTTCATTTCTACAATGTTTAAGCCAGATATAACATGTTATGGTATATGTCGGGTTGCAGAATTATAACTCAGGGGAATAGCAATTTATTTCAATGTGACAAATTTATGCATGGTCTGTAAAGAACAATTCATGCTTTGATCTGGCTCTTCAGATCGAACAGTGAGTTTTAAAAAAATTATTAGTATTGCCATACTAAAAAGATCTTTAGATTGCCACTGATCTTATTCTGCATTTTAACTGCCTTAAATTCTATATTCACTTGAAAGCGGGGGGGGACCAAAATCAGATTGGCAACAAGTTTTGCAGACAAAAGGAAATCCTGGTTGTAAATCCCATGATATATTGTACCCAATTTTGTATATAATACTGTCTAATGTGCCGCCTTATTAAAGAATTCCATGTCCACTTGGTTTACATTAGAGGGAAACTTAACTACAGTTTAACATATAGTTCATTTTCAACACTGTCATGTTACATTCATAGGGAGCACATTTTCATTTCTTTATCAGTAATCAACTGGAAGTTTCTTTTTGTTAAATTAAAGCAAGAAGGGTTTTTCAATAAAGGGCATGGGGGTAGGACGCCACCTTTTGGTGGTAAAACAAATAGAAGTCCCTTTTTTAAACACATGCTCCTGACATAATTTCATTTTTAATTACACCAAGGCAAAGGTGCTTGTCCCCATTTCGTTATAGTTTAAGTAATAGGAAAAAACTGTAAATTCAAAATTAGCAAACTATAGTTAACTGCAGCTAAAATTGCCCCAAAGGTATCAGAACATTTGAGTGCCCTGTCACATACTATTAATTATATGTAACACCAACTTTGTTCTGCACATACTGTGTCAATGAACATATGCACATCTTGGGGGGACAGAAAGTGGAGTGGACATTTGCCACTTAATGAGATACCTGAATCTCTTATAAGTTTAAACAGAAACTTTAAAATCGCTTAATTCAGTGTTTCTTTAACTACAGTTACCATCTTCCTAATTTTCACCGTATCTACGTAACATAATAGTTCTTGAAAAATTAATATACTACACTCATTGCAGTACAGTTTTTATGGTAATTGTACTAAATATTTTCCTGTAAAGCACCCACTTTTATTTCTCTGTTACTACATTAAATGGGAAATCATATCACCTTCCATAAATTAAAAACAATCACAGTAAAAACAAAGTTACTGATTTCTCTTTGTTAGAAAGAAAGAGTGGCTGAAAAACTAAAATGAAAAACTTTTTTAAAAAGAGGGGCAAGTCCTGAAAAGTGTTAATGACGTGTATGTCAACAGAAAATTGTTTTCTCTGTGTTGTTTTTGTTGTTGTTGTTTGAACAACCAGAAGGATAGAAAATGATTGCAAAGGGAGTCTAGTTCTCAATATGTCATTCAATGTTATCTAATGCCATCCCAGTGGCAAGACTCCTACACTCTGAGAAACAGGCAAAACCAAGTATGTATATCAAATTACAGATTAGCAAGCTGAGGCCCAGGGATGTTAAATTGTCCTCCAAGGCCAAATAATTAGTGGCTAGACAAGGATTAGAATTCAGGTGTCCTGACTCAGCACCATTATGTATTTCCATCTCACACTCTCCACTTCACCAAAGTGATGTGCCACCCCTCCTCGGGAATTATTCGGCCTGCCTAGTTTCTCAGAAACAGCCAACCCACATATCCCTTTATAGACAGGAGAGAGGCTGAGGCCACAGAGGGTAAAGATCAAGGTCCACCCCCTACTCACCCTCTCCTCTCCCCCAGGTGTGGCAGACATCCAGGTGTGGATAAAGACAGTGAAGAAAGGAGGAAAGGGTTAGCAGGAGAGAAGGGGAGGAGAAGAGGAGAGTGGGGGGAAGGGAGAGGTTAGTAAAAGTGGTCAGAATTCTCTAAATGAAAGCTATTCCTAAGTCTCCTTCCTAGAAGAGAAAAATGGCTAATGAAAATCACGTGTTTCACAGTAAGTGGCAAGAGAAGTGTGTCCTCTGTGTTGTGATGTGACGATATGCCCACACCAGAAAACAACAGAGGCTCCCCTGTTGTAAAGTATGGTCAGCGCTCGGTAACCACTGGTTCTGCATCCATGGATTCAACCCACTCTTTAGGCTATTTGGTGGGTTGAATCCGCAGATGCAGAACCAGCAGATACGCAGGATGTACTCTAAGGGACTTGAGCATCCGCATATTTTGGTATCCGAGGGAGGTCCTGGAACCAATCCCCTCGTATACTGAGGGACAACTGTATACAATATTATCAAGGACTCTGAGACGAACCACATTTGATAACTGAGAGGCTTGAAAAGCTACTCAGGGAATGGTAAAAGATCCCAGCTCTCAAAGGGTTTTCCCCAACGCCAAAACTTGTTCAGAGGCTCAGCATTAAAACTAGAGACAATAATGCACTTTCTGAGGTTTTAACCACGGGGGGCGGGGGAGGGGGGGCCTTAGTTACAGGGATTGCATGTCCTGTTTTCTTTTAAGGGCACAGCTCTATAAATGTACATAAACATGGCCTGCACATGGTTTTATGTTTTTCTAAATTGGTGCCTGTGAAAGAGGTTGTTGATATGCACAATGCACCATAAAGTATTTGGCCAAGTACCTCCACTCCAACAAGCTATTCTGGTCCCTAAACCCCTGAACATTCAGAGTGCACCATGTTCATAATTTGGAGGTACTTAAAGGGAGTATGCGCAGCTCGATACTACCTGCCGCAGGTACGAGAACGATCTACAGCCTTGCTATGCAACATGAGATGTGCTGGCCTGAAGCATAGGCACCACCCCTGACAGGGTGTTTAAAAGGCAGAATCACAGCCCACTCCCTAGACCTACTGAACCAACATCTGCATTTTAACAAAACTTCCAAGCTGTGTCTCACACACACTCAAATTTGAGATATACAGATCTGAAGTGCGCGTGGCCTCTTATGCAACAGGCACCATCTCAATAACCTTTAATGCCTTCAACTACCTGACAGATAGTCCTGTAAGCTGTCCTCCATACCTGGTTCTCCAAGCTGGTGTCTTTTATAACCTTTGTTGGGTTCTTGTGTTTCAACCACTTGCAAAGTTAAGCCACTAAATCACCTATGTAAACCATGATTAATTCCTTTGACATGAATAGCAGGGTGACTTCTTCTGTTACCCCAAAGAGACTGTTAATTGCCCTCCAATTGTTTACCTTTGTATTGTTTTATGAGTGCTCGGAGAAAGATGGAACATATTCCCCACCAGGCCAGAAATAAATGCCAAGACAGGTTTTGGGAAGGCTGAACACATGCTGTGACTAAACCTTGTTAGTAGAAGGGCTTTGCTTTCTTGGTTTTGTTTTCTTTTTTTTATGCAAAGGATGACACCTCCCTATTTATAAGTGCTGCTGTTCAAAACCCAGAATGTCTTCCAAACCACTGAGGGGGCCACACCCCGAATGGCCCGTGAGCCATCCTGGTTGGATTCTCTTTCCAGTTCTCTACAGTTTTTAAAAATACATCCAAACACCACTAGATTTACATCAAGTATAATAAGAGGAAGGGAGACCTCATCCAAGTATGGTTGCTTCATGAATAAACATGAAGGAACCATAGGCAAACCTCACAGCTGATGGTTAATCTGTATCTGTGACGTTCTCAAAGACTGTAGTCACCTCACCTTCCTAAGAAAACAACGTTACTTTTGTAGCCCCCTTCCCCCCAAAATAACTAAAACTATTGTTTTTATACTATCCTAAGGCAGTATAATTCAGTCTCTGAGTAATTGTACCTGAATTCAAAATAAGATTTCACATGTAAAGCAAAGTTCTGATTATAATCTCTGAGAAGTGTCTTGGCTTATATTTAGAATCCACAAGTACCAGCTCAGTGTTACAACAGGCATTGTTCTGTAGGGCTGGAGACAAACTGTGTTTGTATGAGAAGGGAAATGAGGCAGGTCTACCCACCTTCAGGAACAGGGTGGCTGTGAGTTCCAAATTAGAGAAGATTTTTTGAAGGGACTGCAGGATACTAAACATGGGGGATATGCTGACATTTCTGTTATGCTAAACTTGGGATTTGTTTGTTTGTTAGTAGTATCTATAAAATAGCTATCAAGCGAAGTTTACTCTTCCCCCACCACCAAGGATGTTCATGAGCCACTGTTAAAATTAAAAAGCCTTAAAAAGATTTAAAATCTGATATCTGCAAGGTTAGTATGAATCCTATGGTAATGGATTGGAGTTGAAGGTTTCTATATGGACAGGGGCTCTAATGTATGTGGCTCTGGGCTGATGGGAGCAGAAAGAGTAGGAGAGGGTGGGTGCAGAAGAGACAAGACACCCCCCAGTTGAACTTTCTGCCCTGGTTTTCTTCATGACAGCAGAGGGAGAGTAATAATAATGGAGGATATATTTATATAAAAATATAAATTTATTATTATAAAAATAAAAACATATATTTACAGATAAATACAGAAATAAATCCGTAAGTTTGTATGCCTGAGTTAGTATACATACATATATTTCCCAGGTCTGTCCATTGAGAAAGGCTAGAAGTAGTGATACCCCAGTAGCAATGAGCACACCTGGTACTCAGATCTTGGTTTCTAAATACCTTTCTCCGATAAAACAAATCAGAAATATTTGCAGAACTAGTTAATGCTAGGGGTGGGGAGGGAAAAAACAAGATAAACCTGGAGCATCTTGTGCCAGAAAATGCTATAAGAAGTGCTTAAAAAAACCCAGATGGGGTGGGGGAAAAGAGACTCATTGAAAAGGCACAGGAGCCAGTCTGAAAGAGCTCCCCAATGCCCAAAGTTGAGACATCGTGAGCAAGAAAAGAAATAACAATAGTATTGGATTATAACCCAAAGAAATAACAATAGTGTTGGGTTATAACTCATGTATATAAATATGCATGAGTCCATACTGACATATATACACACATTTACACACATACATGTGTGTGTATATATATTCACGTATATATGTGTGTAGATATATATACATCTACACATATAAATATAAGGGGAAGTGACAACTCTTCCTTACAGAAGATGGGTGGGGCCCAGCAATTAGTGTTTTACATTTTAACAGGTGATGCTAATACCACAACCTAGAGAACTCAACCAGGCAACTTAAATTATTCAAGTGGGTTATGTGTCATTAGGGAGGCTTGGGGACTGTGGCACTTTGAGCACACAGGTCTCAACTGAAAGGGGCAGAGCCCGATTGCTGTCCCCCAAAAAGCAAGCTCAGGACAGAAAGAGCTTTTGAATTTTCAAGAGAGGCAAAAAAAAATCCAGATCTTTCCCCAAATAGTCATCAGTTTTAAAATTCTAGGTGAGCCAATCAAAGTACAGCCTCAGGGAACATCAAGGCCACAGGCAGCTCCTATGTGACTCCCATCTTTGGGAAAACTGAGCCACCATGTCGGTTCAGGATGATAGGATTTGTTTCTTTCCTTTTTTTAAAGGAAAGTACTTTTTAAATTTTATTTTATTTATTTATTTTTGGCTGCATTGGGTTTTCATTGCTGTGTGTGGGCTTTCACTAGTTGTGGCGAGCAGGGGCTACTCTTGGTTGCGGTGCGCGGACTTCTCATTGCTGTGGCTTCTCTTGTTGCAGAGCATGGGCTCTAGGCACGCAGGCTTCAGTAGTTGTGGTGTGTGGGCTCAGTAGTTATGGCTCACGGGCTCTAGAGCACAGGCTCACTAGTTGCGGCATGTGGGCTTAGTTGCTCCGCGGCATGTGGGATCTTCCCGGACCAGGGCTTGAACCCGTGTCCCCGGCAGTGGCAGACGGATTCTTAACCACTGCGCCAGCAGGGAAGTCCAGGGTTTGTTTCTTAAGTGAGCAGGGTGGAAACAACCAACAGAGACGAAGGGAAGCTTGGAGAGTGCTTTTACGTATTCTTAAATTCCTTCCCAAGCATTAACTAGTCACTCCAAACCTGGTGAGGAAAGCTGGTCTGCATTCTGAATTGTTCCTCCATTTGTCAGCAAAAGTCGCAATTCAAAATATCATATAGTCAAACGTCATTATTTAGAAGGTGCTATATTTAGAAGGATTCTTTGTTCCTCCCCAGAAAACTGAGTTCAAACGTTTTACTAGGATATTTTATTCAAGGAGTCTAGTGCCACGGTGACCTCCTATAACCATTGTTATTACTCTCCCTCTGCTGTCATGAAGAAAGCCAGGGCAGAAAGTTCAACTGAGGGTGTCTTGTCTCTTCTGCACCCACCCTCTCCTACTCTTTCTGCTCCCATCAGCCCAGAGCCACATACATTAGAGCCTCTTCCCTTAAGGAAGATGCCATCTAGCTCGTGGAAGACACGTAGTAAATACAAACAAGGTGGTAAGATAAATACCGTAAAAGTAGCTTAGGGCTTCCCTGGCGGCACAGTGGTTTAGAGTCCGCCTGCCGATGCAGGGGACACAGGGTCGTGCCCCGGTCCGGGAAGATCCCACATGCCGCGGAGCGGCTGGGCCTGTGAGCCATGGCCGCTGAGCCTGCGCGTCCGGAACCTGTGCTCCGCAACGGGAGAGGCCACAGCAGTGAGAGGCCCGCGTACCGCAAAAAACAAACAAACAAACAAAAAACCTAGCTTAAAAAGCAGAGGAGTGAGCAGGGGGCATCTGGAAAGACAACAGAGAAAAGAGTGAGTTACCCATGTGTCTGTCTCACTAGATAGTTGAGATTTCTATATATGGAGCCGGGAGAGCGGAATTGCCTTACAGGTAAAAATTCAGCAGCAGCAAAGGTGTGGAATCTGTAACACCCACAACAGTGGTTCTCAAACTGCTGTGCATGGAAATTATCTGGAGAGCTTAAAAAAGAAAAAAAGAGAAAAAAAAGTACTGAGGCCAGTTCCCAGGCCCAGACATTGGGATTTAATTGACCTAGAGTACGATTTTGGCATGGGGAGTTTTAAGAGCTTCCCAGGTGACTCTAAGCAGCTATGTTTGGGAACCCTTGACCTGGCATGAGTCTCTAGACAGGAGTCACAGCCAGCCCTGCCAGCCTAAGGCATTCGGGGACCACAATTCACTTATAACACTGAACTTCCACTGTGGCCAGCGTCCTTATCTTAAAGGAAACCAGCTGATTAAGCTAATTCCCCAAAAGGGGCTAAAATACTCCTCTTCACTGTGATCTTTAGACCTCATGCATCAGAATCACCTGGGGGTGATTAATACAAGGATTGAGGGAGGGGGGGGTTAATACAAGGGTTCCTGGAGCCCACTTCAAACCTGCTAAAGCAGAGTGTTGCTGAGGGACTGTGGAAACTGGCTTTTTTAGAAGCTCACCACCTGATTAATGATATGCAGGGAGGTTTCGACTCCCTCCATGGGGATTTCCAATGGTTACCTATCCTGGGACTGTTTCCATTTTAAAAGGGAATATTTAAAGAGGGCAAGATATAAAACAAAGGAACAAATTAGGACATATAGCCTTAAAAAGATTCCTAAAAGTCATGGAATTTAATTTCCACAGGTGAAAACAGTCATAGAACGGTCAGCTGAGATGCCTCAGAGCTCAGGAAGGTAAGGTCTTGCTTCCTGGCAAAGACCTGGGCATCAGTCATAGCTGGTTGTAAAATCCCAGCACCACGCCTACCAGCGTGTCACTTTGCGCAGGTTCCGGGGTAACCGACATGCACTCCTTAGCAGTAGGAATGGCACACATCTTAAAGGGTTGCTGAGGGTGGAACAAGAGAACACGTGCTTCACTTTGTATGACAGACTCTAGGACCTAGGGGCAGGACAGGAATAAAGACGCAGACATAGAGAATGGACTTGAGGACACGGGGAGGGGGAAGGGTAAGCTGGGATGAAGTGAGAGAGTGGCATGGACATATATACACTATCAAATGTAAAACAGATGGCTAGTGGGAAGCAGCCGCATAGCACAGGGAGATCAGCTCGGTGCTTTGTGTCCACCTAGGGGGGTGGGATAGGGAGGGTGGGAGGGAGACGCAAGAGGGAGGAGATATGGGGATATATGTATACGTATAGCTGATTCACTTTGTTATAAAGCAGCAACTAACACAACGTTGTAAGGCAATTATACTCCAATAAAGATGTTAAAAAGAAAAAAAAGAATAGGTGCACAGCACTTAGCCCTGGGCTGAGCACAGTGTAGTAAAAGCGTTTGGAAGTTAGCAGAGCTCGCTTCAAGACCCAGGAATCCTGACTTCCTGTGGGGGGCCTCTCCAGGTTTCAACTGAAGGAATTCTAGGTCTTGGAGCTCTCACGTGGAGGAACATTTGAAGTCCGGATTTTCTCAGTGTCTTTCAAATCATTCCGCTTAGGCTGCCTAACCCACCCACGGCTGAAATCAGGTCTGCCTTCAATTCACTAAAAAATGGCGATCATTTTTTCAAGTCAGAACAGGAAAGCAACTACAGAAGAATCGCCTCCCCAGGCAGGGACATTCTCATGAAAATGAGCGGGGTTTCTCAACCTGGGCGCGATTGACTTTTGGGGCAGGGAACTGTCCTATGCATTGTAGGAAGTTTAGCAGTATCCCGGGCCTCTGCCTACTAGATGCCAGTGGAACCCATCACTCCCCAGTCAAGACAGCCAAAAATGTCCCCAGACTTGGCCCAATGTCCCCTGGGAGGCAAAACTGCCCGCCCTGGGATGAGAATCGCTACTCCAGGTACCCTCAGGGCAGAAGGCAGGACTCCCTCTGGGTCACCAACATTCCTCTCCTTGCCACCGCTATTTATCTGAGAACTTCCCCCACAAGGAAAAGCAGACATCAGTCTTCTTTCTCTGGGTAACTGAGTAACCAAATCATTTTCTTTTCAAAACAGAGGGGGCTCAAGAGGAGGCTGTTTGTAACTCAAAGAGAGCTCCAGGTAGGCTTCACGGCCATGCTAAGTCACCACCGACCTCCTTCTAGTTTCTGACAAAGCTGTTGGCACCAAACCTCGTCCCATCGTGATTAAGCGGACTTTCATTAATAGAGTCCACGACTCCATAAACAATATCAGATGTGTGGTCAGCCTCCTAGCTCTCAGTCTATAAACAAAACGTAGTAAAGGAAGCGACAACAAATAGAATCAGAACTCCAGGTTACCGCGTCTCATAAGATGGTGCATGGGATTTAAATTAGGCAGAAGCTTCATCTGGATGTTCTAATTAAAATTCACCTTCTGGGAAGTCCAGGGGCATTTGCATCTCGTGTGTAGGAAGCTACGGAATGAACCATTTTATTATGTGGAGGGGCCAGTGCCTGTCACTAAGTCCTCCTTCCCAGTACTAATTCATCCACTGTCTCCAAGGCTCCTGAACTCATGTAGCCCAGCTTGTGGTTTTAATGGTCAATATGTCTGAATGATTACTAGATTCATTGAACAGTTTGGAAAAACAAGTATTCATTTCCCAGACTTTGGCTAACCTTGGCATCCTGATAGTTTTACATCTAACGTGGCTCTAAGGATTCATTCTGACTTTGGAGGAACCTTCTTATGAGAAGCAGAAGTGGGCATCTGCCAGGGCCCCTCCCCCACACACATAAGCCTGATGTCAATTTCATTCAGTCACACAACAGATATTCACTGCTTGCTATACTGCGTACCAGGCACTACATGAGACATTGGGGAAGAGGAGTAAACAAACGCTGAAAATCCTTGCCCTCGTGGAGCTTACATTCCAGTGACTTTCTCCATGAATGATGTGTAATTTTTCAATTGAACATTTTTTTAGAAGAAACTAAAAGTGGTAGCTACCAATATAAACTGACCAAGTCAGCAAAGAGGATGTCTTCTGTTAGAGTTATTATTTAAACCATAAGAAAACGCCAAATAAAACTGTAGGTTTTGAAGCAGGGGGTAAGAGTAGAGAAATCAACGAATAATAATGGTAAGATGGTCATTAAGAACCTACCACAAAGGAACCTGAAGGTTGATTTACCAACAGTGGAAAGATCGGGCCACTCTATATATGTATCTGGGGTCCCAGCTTAGCTTAGAAGAAGGATACATGTCCTAAAAAGAGTCAAAAAACCAAATGACACCAACATTTTTGTTTTGGGGTGGGGAGAGAGAGAGAGAGAGAGAGAGAGAGAATGAGAGAGTGAGAACTCATCGGTTAGTTCCAAGTAAGCTGTAGCATTCCATTGGAAAGAGTTCGGGGCCTGGGGGAGAAATGGCGGAGGGAAGATTGTGATTCTGGCGTACCTACAAGACTCCAATTGGCACAGCACAGCCAGTCTCTCCACCAGGCAACAGAAAATAGCCTCCTCTGGATGCTTGTCTTAGGACACAGAACAGCAGAAGGTAGAAGAGGCCAATGAGATCTTTCATCCCTCCAGCAGGTGCCGGGGAAGCATGAATCTTACGCTCCAGGGGAACACACTGTGCATTTTCTGGGTCAGTATTCAGAAGTTAGAGTTCTGGAGAAGAGATGATAATGGTCTGTACAATTTATATTGTCATCCCCAAGGAAGCAGAAACGTGTGTGCTCCGTAAGAATCAAGCATGGCTGGCCTGTGTGCCCACTGGATCTCTGTGCTGGCTGAAAGGTCACGTGTCTCTGAATGTTTGCAAGTATATTACCCAGTTGTTTGTTTGTTACTCTGCTCCCTATAAACAGTTTGGTCTCCTTCTGGGGAAAAGAAATCATGTGAGCAGAGCAAACACACACACACACACACACACACACTCTCTCAAAAATGCTCTGCTCCAGTATCCAATAAAGCCAGATTTTTCTAGGGCAAAGAGAATCTTAAAGTGGAAGACCCTGGCTTCTCGCACAGTTCTATCTCATGAGGAGCACAATGATATATTTTTAAAAATTAAAACAGCTCTTAGGGAAGTGTCCATGTTAAAACTAACTTCTCTGGTTTATCACGAAAGAAAATATAGTTGAGATCTCCATCCTGTCTCATGTCCTCTGAAATTCACCTATGTCAGGATTGCTTTATTTAGGATAGTATTACTTTATGCCCATTTTATGTATTGATGGGTCAATTATTCCACGCCTTTTATGATGCGGTAGGAGCTGGAGCCTTCAACCTGCCTGGCATGATCTCCTTCCTCAAGCTCTTTGCACGGCTAGATCTTTCCAGCCTTTGGGTCTCAGTTGAAATGTCACCTCCTCAGTGAAACCTCCCCTGACCTCTTCCAGAGAGAACCCTCTCCCTTCTCCCAAAATTATTATGTACAATTCTGACTTGTTTCTTGATTTATTTACTCACGTACTATCTGTCTCCCTCCTTAGAAATAAGCTCCATGAAGACAGAGATCTGTTTTGCGCACTACAAATTCCTCAGTGGCATCGAGTGGGCACTTAAATATTTGAATGAATGAATGACCAAACGAATCAATGATCAAGTGACAAGATCACCCTGTCATCGGAAGGCCCCAGCTCTTTAGGCCTTTCCTTCCTCCACTGTAAAATAGAGATAATGACACCCAATTCAGAAATGAGAGATTCAGATAGAAATGAATTTTCCCTTTACAGGAACTCCAAAGACAAGAATGTAGGTGTGCTGACCCAGAGCTCACAGACGCCCCGGAGAGAGCTGGGAGGGAGTCCCTTGAGGGGGAGCCACCCACCCTTGGGATCTCCACCCACCTGGGATTCCACCAGTGCCCAATCCTACATGTCAGACCTAACAGACAAAGTAAAACCCTGGGCCTCTGGTGACCTTTAGGTCTCCTAGCTCGACATACATGTTTACATGTGTTCTTTTAGACTTAGTTTCCCCCAGATCCCAGAATCACCAAGACCTCTCAATTGTAAGAGCAGACACACGGGAATCTTTCAAAGTTATTTAAAATTGGAAACGTATGCCATCGCGAATAAAGCCAGGCAAGTATCCTATTCAGGACTGAAACCCATGATGGAGAACTATAAAATCATGCAAATGAACACACACACCTGAATTTATGCTTCAGATGAATGCAGAGCACGTGAAAGTAGTCACCGTGAGGATCTGCACTTATTCCAACAATGATTCCGTTCATCAAACCCCATTTGGATTTCCCTTTTTGGAATTTCCATGAGAAAACAAGACATTGGTTAAAACATTGCCTCTTACGGTAAATTTTATCCATGTGGCTGTGTTTGATTTTTGAAAATGACCTAACAGAAATTCAGACCATGCCTTGGGGGGCAATCAAGCAGGTAATTCCTGGCTTTTTGCTGAAATAATGAAGCCTGGTTTTCTTGTCTGGTTCAGAAAGTAGCTTTAAAGGCGATAATCAAAAGTGAAATTCAAGCGAAGAGGTTTCACTGGTAGCATCTTTGAACCAGCATGTAATTTCCTAGGGTTGGAAATCTTGAAGGACAACATTCTTTTGGATCTATAACATGTAATATGTTTATTTTAAATTCCATATGATTACTTACAGAACAACCTGAAACGGGAAGAGCAGCTTACAAATATGTAAAGCCTCCACTTCTAAACAGCTATGTGTTATATTAAGGGGCTGTATGTTGCTATTCTGGTATCCAACATGAAAAATTCAAATGTAATTCCTGCTGCTCTTCAATCAGTCATAACCAGGATCAAATAAATAGGAGCTAAACTGCTGTAAACATAATCGCTTGTTTTATAGAAGTCACAGGACTGCATAATTATAACTTTGTTTTCTTCTTATTAAAAGAAATAATGAATGCTCAAAGCAGAAAATTTGGAAAACATGAAGTATAAAGTAACAAACACCCATAATCCTATCATCTATAAATAATCAAGGTAAACACCTGGGTATATATCCTTCCAGATCTTTCTCTAGCATGTGTGTCTTTGTGTGTATTGTAGACAAAAAGCCTAGCATGGGTGACGTATTCTGCCACCTAGGAGCTTTGGGACCTTGAGTAAGGTAGTCTGTGCCTCTGTTCCATCATCTGTAAAATGGCAATAATAACTCTTGCCTTGTGCATCGTAACAATCAAATGACAGGAGGAACATTAAGTTCATAGCCTAGCATCTAACACGTAGTAGGTACTCAAATTAATTATACCCATACTATTATCATTATATAATTTAGAATATAGCTGTTATCACTGAAGAGTATCTTGTCAACATTTTCCTTGACACTACTTTAAATTCTATTGCAAAAAACATAATTAAAACTTGGAGCTAATTAATCTGTTATTCAAAACTGCACCCAGGTTGATAAATAGAAAAAGTTGTAGCCTGATACAAAGCCAGAGATGTCAAAGCCACTGGTAAAAATTAAAAAAAAAGAGTCCCTCGAGCTTAGTGTCAAAACCAACAGAATTAGCACCGCTGACAACGGACTCAGGCACAAATATATTAACATCAAAAAAAAAAACAAAAACAACTATAGCCCCTATGGAAAACAGTATGGAGTTTCCTCAAAAAATTAAAAGAACTCCTATAAAATCTAGCAATTCCACTTCTGGGTATACATCCAAAAGAAACAGAATCACTATCTCTGAGAGATATCTGCACCCATATGTTCATTGCAGCATTATTTACAATAGCCAAGACATAGAAACAACTTTAGTGTCCATCAACAGAGGAATGAGTAAAGAAAATACAGTATACACACACACAGACACACAGGCAGACACACACAGTGGAATATTATTCAACCTAAAAAAGGAAAGAAATCCTGCTATTAGTGACAACATGGATGAATCTTGAGGGCATTATGCTAAGTGAACGAAGTCAAACAAAGAAAGATAAACACTATCATCTCACTTATATGTGGGATCGAAAAGAAAACCAAACTCATAGAAACAGAGAACAGATGGGTGGTTTCCAGGGGTGGGAGAAATGGGTGAAGGTGGTCAAAGTGTACAAACTTCCAGTTATAAGATGAGTAAGTTCTAGGGAGGTAATACACAGCAGGGTGACTACAGTTAACAATACAGTATTGTATATTTTAAAGTAGCGAGGAGAGTAGATTTTGAAAGATGTCACCACACACACACACAAATTGTAACTATGTGAAGTGATAAATGCGTTAGCTAATCTTTATATGGTAATCATTTTGCAATACATGCATACATAAAATAACCACATTGTATACCTTAAACTTACACAATGTTGTATGTCAATCATGTCAATAAAGCTGGACAAAATATAAACACATACACACACACACACAAAGTCTACAGGTGAACTTACGTCTAGTCCAGTGGTTCTTAACCAGGACAATTTTGCCCCCAAGGGACATCCGTCAATGTCTAGAGACATTTGTCACAATTTGGGGGGGCGGGGTTACTGGCATCTAGTGGGTAAAGGTCAGGGATGCTGAACATTATCCTGCAATGCACAGGATAGCCGCTATAACAAATAAGTATCTGGCCATTTAAGTATCAGTAATGCTGAAGTTGAGAAACCCTGCCTAGTCCTAACTAGCTTTGTAGTCATAAACAAGTCACAGTCCCTAAGAATGGTAATGGTGATGACAGTTCACATTTATTGAGCACTGCTGCCAACCCAGTACTAAATGCTTCATGGGAACTATTTTGGTTCAACCTTACCAAAAGCTCTATGATGTAGCCTCTATTATCATCCACACTATTGGCAAGGCAACAGGCTCATGAGGATGAAGAACTCTGCCCCAAATCACACAGCCAGCAAGTGCTCTGGCTCACATCATTTCACTCTCGAGCCTTTGTCCTTAAACTCCAATGCTCTTCAGCCTTGCTTGGAACTTCCCCGTGTTGCCAGGTGTTTATAAAGGTATATTATGATCTGCTGATAGAGATTCCATCTCATATGCCAACTCCACTGGCATTTTAGCAGAAGTCCTGGGATACCATGTTGAAAGACCACGTGGCCATGGATGACTCAACAGAAAGAGAGCCATGATCGATTATTGATGTCTGTTATGGAAGTGGGAGGGAAGAGTAGTGGTATTCATGCCACATATTTGATATCTTGGGACTAGATGATATTATTTAAGATCTTCCCTAGAGTCAGTCACCTATGTTCCTATGTTTTCTACCCCTCCCTTGCCATGAACAGCCTTAATTCTTGGCCAAGACCCATTTGCAGAGCTGTGTACATCAAAGAGAACTGAGGACTAAGTAGCCTATGGCAAGGGCCTCATTGAATACACAGTTTTCCCTGGTTGCAGGGAAACTGCTGAAAACTCTCAGGTCCTAGCCTACATAAGACAGAAAACATCAAAGTTCATGAGAATCACAGCACACCTCCACCCAGAGTCAAAGCCAAGAATAAACAACTTTGGGGGTTGGACTGATTTCATAAAATACTCTGAGGGACTGAAGTAAAAAACAGCAATGACTACACACTTTAGAGAGGCCAAATAATAATCTACTACATTTTTTTAAAAGTATGCAATGTTTAGCAAACTGAGATCACTGGGGGAAAAATAAAGAAGAGGAATCACACAAACTTTACTAAACAAAGTCATATACCAACAAACATCTAAACCACTGTAACCAAGATGAGGAATTGAAGCTCGTTTTTAGTTACAAAGAGTTGAAGGATGGGGTGGGAAATAAACAAAAATTCAAGAGTTAAATCATTAAGAAGATACTCTGAACTATTTTCCCACAAGTAATTCCTTTAAAAAAAAAAAAAAAGGAAAGAAAGAAAAGCTATACTCTGTGTTAAAAAAAAAAAAAAAAAGCCAATGTCCTGCATTACTGTCCAAATAAAACCTCTCTCCAAGCGGTCAACCAAAAAACTGAAATTCCATTGTCATAACATTATTTCTGTGGGGTACCACTTCAGAATACCGTTATAAAAAAAAACAGTGGGGTAATTAATTTAGGACTCTTTAAAGAAGAGGGAAAAAATTAACAAAATAAAACCCACTCAGAAAGAAAGTACAAGAAAACCTGGATTTAAATCCTTGAAGTGTGTTGTTTCAAAGCCTTCCTGTTTACTAACAACAGCAACATACGTGCGCGCGCACACACACGCACACCACCCACATCAAGTTTTCCAGGAAGTTAGATATTTAAATAAAACAACATTTGGACTCCTTTAGTCAAAGGAATGTAATTTCTTCCTAAACTACCTCTATCACTGATGGATGAACTGGTGTAGTTTTTATTACAGGAGTGGAAAACTGATGCTGAAGGATCACATTTCTATCTGCCTAAAAGATTCTGAGACATATGGACATAAAACAATATCTAACACATAATTTTTTCCCATGAAACAAGCTAATTTTTTAAATCAAATCATCTTACAAGCAAAATAATCCATCTCTGTAACACAAAAGCAAATAAGTACTGAAAACTCTACTTCAGGTGAATTTTGCTAACGTTGAGCTTAAGGCAACTCGGCAAGAAATGACAACATATACTACATTATTTACAATCGCCACATCTTAGCTTTGTCTACAAGCACCAAAACATTGTGATGAAAAGTCAAAGTCAGTAATTGCTCAGATATTATGTCTAGTCACCAACAGCTGGAATTTCCTCAACACCGGCTCTCTCGCTAAGCAGTTTTAGAATTTCCCTACGAGGGTTTTTCCCACACTTCCCTCTGTGGGCTCACACTCCCCTGTCCTTCGCGAGCTCCTTGCTACAATTTGATGTGCGCAGCCACACGTGGTAACTGACTTCCGTCGGGCTGTCCTTGGCCTCACATGTTGACTGCTAATGGTGTACGTGGATAGAACCAAATTCTTATCTCTAGGAATGTTCATTTTTTTCTTTTTTTTAAAATTGAAGTCTAATTGATTTACAGTGTTGCATTAATTTCTGCTATACAGCAACGTGATTCAGTTATACATATTCGTATTTTTTTTAATATTCTTTTCCATTATGGTTTATCAAAGGATACTGAATATACTTCTCTGTGCTATACAGTAGGACCTTGATGTTTATCCATTCCGTATATAATAGCTTACATCTGCTAACCTCAACCTCCCGGTCTGGAAATGTTCTTAATTGCAAAATATTTTTTTTTTCCATTCAAAGACTATGACTCTCCCATGAGGAAGAGCTAAGGAAGAAAAATCACCTGGGTATCCATACTCCTTCCTTTCCCTCCAAATGCTCCTCCCATCTTAACCTAGAGAAATGGCTTCACTTGTAAGTAAAGGCTGCTCCTCCCTCAAGTCCCATATCTTTCACAGCCAGAGTTAGAAGTCTCCAAATTCCCTTCCACCTCTTCCCAAGCCTTCCTCAATAATTCATCCTTGCTTGGAGTCTCCACCCACAAGGAAGCCATCTCCCATCCTCCCAGGCCCAGGGAGTGACAGGACAGCTTGGTTATGACAGGCTGCATTCATAGTCACACTGCCCTGGGATCTAATACTGGGTCAGCCAATGATGACTTGTGTGACCTCAGGGAGGTTACTTCCTCCCTCCCCAATCTTTAGTTTCCACATCTGTAGACTGGATGCAACGATAGTACATTAGGCTGCTTAGGGTAATACCACATACTGGGTGGCTGAAACAAAAGACATTTGTTTTCTCACAGTTTTGGAGGCCAGAAGTCCAAGATCAAGGTGCCAGCAGGGGTGGTTTCTGGTGACACTCTCTTTCTGACTTGCAGATGGCCACCTTCCCACTGTATCCTCACATGGTCTTTCCTCTACATGCGGTGAGAGGAGGATCTCTGCTTTCTCTTCCTCTTTGTATAAGGACACCAGCCCTATAAGACTAGGGCCCCACCCTTATGACCTCATTTTACCTTAATTACCTCCTGAAAGGGCCATATCTTCAAATACAGTCAAATTGGGGATTAGGACTTCAGTATAGGAATTTTAGGGGCACACAATTTAGTCTATAACCAAGAGTATCCTTGCCTCCTAGAGTTATTTAAGGAATGTGCTAGTTCGGATCCCCTGAGAAGCAGAGGCCAAGATGGTACCAGTGACTGACTGGGGAAACGACATGTGAGGGAAACTGAGGGGCTAAAGGAGACCAAAAGAGCTGTCAGACTAGAAGGCAGGTCTGACTGACACTGTGGGGGGCAAAAGGGAAAGAAGGGACCTGGAGTAGGGAAAGTCTTAGATGATGGTACAGTTCTAAGGAAGTTTCAGCAATGTCAATGAAAAGCCCTGGAGCCAAAGTCATTTGTGTCTCATAGCAACGGGCCTGTATCAGTGTTCCTGCTGCACTGGGTCACTGGTTGGGAAAAGTCTGTGGGAAGTGCAGCACACACAGTGGACCAGAGGGCAGGAGGTGAGACGGTTATTCAATTACGCTTCCCTAAGTTGGGGATCTGAGAGAAGCTTCTTCATGGCCACCACCAGGCTTAAATGCAATAACGCATAGGAAGCTCTCATCTGCACCTCAGAGAAAGAGCTCTATAAGGTAGTAGTGGTAAAGATGATGACAATGATGATATTACCCTCCCGGTTTCACTGAGGTTCTTGGAATGTGATGCACAGTTTTCATCCACTCATGTGCTGTCATCATGCTCTGAAGCTGCAGATCCCCTACTGGTGAGCTAACCTAGCAGATCCTTGTTCTCCTGTACACAAATGACCTCTTCCAACACTTCTTCAAACACCTACAGGGCAATAACCTGTATGTTATCATCACCCAGAGAATAATGATAAGCCCTATGATCACCCCAGCTTAATCTCTGCAGAACTATACCAGGCCACTGATGGAGGAAGGGGGAACTGAGGCAGAGCCTGGCAGACTCCCTGAGTTGAGGGCACAGAGGTGGAAGTCCAGGAAGGTGAAGGTAGTTAAGGTACTAGAGGAGAGAGCTACGTGGAGAGCATACTCTAGAGAAGGATTATTCAGCTGAGAACTGATCTTACAGGCATATGAAGAAATTACCCAAAACCTGGGGGAGAGAACCACTCAAAAGGATTAGAAGGAACAATTCCTAGAGCTCACAATCCAGCAGAAATAATGGGGGATTCCTGTTAGCCAGAGTGGAAAACCTCATAATTCACAGGGCATCAAGTGGACTACTCAGAAGAGTCTTTCCTCAAGAATGGGGGAACAAGTAGCCCTAACTAAATGCTGATCTGTTCCCACCCAACAAAGATTAAACGTAAGACCCATAAAGGATAAACTGTTTCCAATTAAGTTATACCTGTTTCAGAACAAAGTGCAAGAATGTTTATAGGAATACAAAAATATCCAGCACCCAACAAGGTAAAATTCAAAATGTCGGGTTTCCCTGGTGGCGTAGTGGTTGAGAGTCCGCCTGCCGATGCGGGGGACACCGGTTCGTGCCCCGGTCCAGGAAGATCCCACATGCCGCGGAGCGGCTGCGCCCGTGAGTCATGGCCGCTGAGCCTGCGCGTCTGGAGCCTGGGCTCCGCAGCGGGAGAGGCCACAACAGTGAGAGGCCCGCGTACCGCGAGAAAACAAAAAAATAAAATTCAAAATGTCTGGTATCCTATCAGAAATTACCAGGTATGTAAAGAAGTAGGAAAATATGATCCATAATGAGGAGAAAAGTCAATCAAAACCAACCCAGAACTGATACAACAACTGATAATGTTGGGATCATCAGGCAAAGACATTAAAAGTTATTGTAACTGTGTCCCAAGGGCAATTAGAAAATATTTTGAATCGAATAAAAATAAAGTGCAGCACATCAAAATGTGTAGGATACAGCTAAAGCAGTGCTTTAGATGGAAATTTACAGCATGAAATGCTTTTTGGAAAGAAAGGCCTCAAATCAATAATTGAAGCCTCCAATTTAAGAAACAACAAAAATAAGAGCAAATAATCCCAAATCAAGCAGAAGAAATAAATGCAATAATTAATAAAAACAAAAGTAATAGAAAAAAATCAATGAAACAAAAAGCACGTTCTTTGAAAAGATCAGTAAAATTGATAAACCACTGGCCAGACTGATTTAAAAAAAAAAAAATCAGAAAAAAGACACAAATTACCAACATCAAGAATGGAAGAGATGTCACTACAGACCCCACAGCTATTTAAATGATAATAAGGAAAATTATGAACGACTGTATGCACATAAATTCAAAAACTTAGAAGTAGTGGACCAATTTCTTAAAAGCAACAAACTATCAAAATTTACCCAAGAAGGTAGAAATAAACTGAGTAATCTTATTTACTTTTAGAAATTGAATTCATGATTAAAAATCTCTCTTCCCTGAAAAAAAACAAGCAAACAGACAAAAATCTCTTCCAGTCAGATTGTTTCAATAACAAATTCTACCAAACATTTACAGATGAAATGAAACTAATTCTAAACAATCTTTTCCAAAAAACAGAAGAGCATCTTTTCCAAAAATACTTCCCAACTGGTTATATGAGTCCATCATTACTCTAATACCAAAACCAAAAAAAGACAGTACACATAAGAAAATTACAGACCAATATCTCTCAGGAATATAGCTGCAAAATTCTCAACAAAATATTCACAAATCAAATTCAGCAATGCATAATAAGAATTCTATATTGCAACCAAATGGGTTTATCCCAAGAATATAAGCCTGTTTAAGAGTCAAACAACAATCAATGTAATTTAGCATAACAAAGGTCTACAGAAGAAACCTACATGATTATATAATTGATGCAGGAATATTTGATAGAATTCAGTATTTATTCATGATAAAACAACAACGACAACAAATTAGTAATAGAATGGAACTTCATCAACCTGATAAAGGATATATTTAGTCTGGTAACAGACTGAATATTTTCCCCCTAAGAATGGGAACAAGGTGAAGATGTTTTACCACTCCTGTTCAACACCATACTAGAAGTGCTAAATACTGAAATAAAGCAAGAAGTAGAAATAAAAGACATCCAGATCAGAAGGTAAGAAATAAAGCTGTGCATATTCACAGATGATATGATCAAAGAAAATCCCAAGAAATTAACAACAACAAAAACCCTCTTAGAATAAGTGAGTATGGTATGATCATAGGATTCAAGGTCAACGTACAAAAATCAATTGTATTTCTATAAACTATTAATGAACAATTGGAATCCAAAAATTTTAATCCCATTTTACAATTACTCAAAAATACTCAGTTGTAAATCTAGTAAAACATGTATAGCATATATATGTGATAACCCCAAAATTCTGATCAAAGAAATCGTAGAAACGGTAAGTAAAGAGACATACCATGTTGATGAATTGGAATACTAAATATTGTCAATATGTCAATTCTCCACAAATTGATCTATAAATGTAATACAATTCCAATCAAAATCCCAGCAGGATTTTTTTTTTACAGACAGGTGATTCTAAAATTTATATAAAAAGGCAAAAGACTTAAATAGCAAAAGCAATTTTGAAAAATAGAATAAAGTTGGAAGACTCACTACTAATTTCAAGACTTATTACAATACTACAACATTTGAGACAGTTTTGTATTGGCAGGGGGATACAGACACTGATCAGTAGAAGAGAATATAATCCAGAAATAGACATAGTCAGTTCATGTTTTTCCAATTCATTTTTGAAAAGGTACAAAGGTAATTCACTGGAGAAAAGATAGGCTTTTCAACAACTGATGTTGGAAGAAACAGATGTATGTATGTGGAAAAAGAAAAAAAACCCTCAAACCTCACACCTTATACAAAAATTAATTCTAAGTGGATCATGAGTCTAAATGTAAAATTATAAATTTAGAAAAACAGAGGAGAGAATCTTTGAGGCCTTGTGTTAGGTAGCATTCTTAGCTATGACACCAAAAACCCAAGCCATATAAGAAAAATTGAGAAATCGTCCTTGATCAAAATTTAAAACTTCTGCTACGCAAGATACATGAAAAGTAAAGCTACCACCTGGGAAAAAATATTTGGAAACCATATAGCCAATGAAAGACGAGTAGACAAAATATATAACGTCTCTGAAAATCAACAGAAGGAACACGAATTTTAAATTTTAAAATGCAATCTTAAAGTGAGCAAAAAGTTTGAACAGATACTTCACAAAGAAGATGTTTGGATGGCAAAAGTAAGACCATGAATAGATGCCCAACATCACTGGCAATTAGAGAAATGCAAATTAAAACCAGAATGAGATATCACTACACACCTGTTAGAATGGGGAAAAAACTGTCAGTACCAACTGCTGGCAAGAACATGGAGCAACTGGAACTCTCATGCATTGATGGTGGGAATGCAAAATGGTACAGCCACTGTGGAAAACATTTCAGCAGTTTCTTATAAATTTGAAGATACACTTACTCAAATGACCCAGTGATTTCACTCCTGTTTATTTACCCTAGATAAATGAAAACTTATGTTCACATAAAGACCTGTGCAAAAATGTTTATAACTTAATGTCACTGAACTGTACACTTAGTGAAATTTTACTTTATTAAAAATGGTAAAATTTTATTATATGCATATTTTACCTCAACTTTTTTTTTTTTTTTTTTTTTTTTGCGGTACGCGGGCCTCTCACTGTTGTGGCCTCTCCCGTTGCGGAGCACAGGCTCCAGACGCGCAGGCTCAGCGGCCATGGCTCAGGGGCCCAGCCGCTCCGCGGCATGTGGGATCTTCCCGGACCAGGGCACGAACCCGTGTCCCCTGCATCGGCAGGCGGACTCTCAACCACTGCGCCACCAGGGAAGCCCTCAACTTTTTAAAATAATGAGAAAAACTACATCTCAGCTGAGAGGAAAAATAAATATGTATGACAGCTCTATTCACAATTCCCCAGAAGTGAAAACAATTCAAATGTCCTTCAAAAGTGAACGGCCAAACTACCTGTGGTACATCCATCCCATACCCTACTGCACCACAATAAAAACAAACTCTTGATGCACGTGATTGGGGTGAACCTTAAAGGCATTATGCTGAAAGAAGCCAACCTCAAAAGGTTACATAACATATGGTTATTTTACGTGACATTTTGGAAAAGGCAAAATCACAGGGATGGTGAACAGGTCACTAGTTACCAAGGGTTAGGAGTCAGGGGGAACGTTTGACTACAGAGAGAAAATACAGGAGATTGTTGGGGGTGGTGGAACTGTCTGTATCCTGATTGTGGTGAAGGTGGTTACAGGAATGTATACATGTGTTAAAACTCATGGAATGATATAACCCCCCAGAAGTCAAATGTATGGTTTATGACTATTGAAATGATAATTAGAAAAAAAATAAACCAAACCCATCACGTTCTTAACAGCTATGCCTACTGTCAAAGGAAAACAAAAGCAACAGACAGCCCATTCCTCCATCCCTCCCTTCTGTAATGATTTATATAATGCAAATTGATGGCCAACTTTGAGTCCCTGTTCTTTCCTACCATCTCAGCATAGAAGCATCAAGTTCTGTTGATTTTAAAATCAGAAATGTCTTTTGAGGTTCTCTCCTTGCTAAATCCACTATGACTTCCGCAGTTCTATACTTTCAGAGACGTGGTCTGGATTATTTTTGCAGCTTCCTAAATGGTTTCCCTGCTCCCAATTTCAGTTTGTCCACTGAATTGTCACTAGATCTGCGCACGTCAATCTTTTACTTAAAAAAATAAAATCCGCTAACGATTTGCCATCATCTCCACGATACAGTCCAAACTCTGCCCCCATTTTCCTCCTACGGTGACCTCTTCACATCTCCTTCAGTTAGACTTGCCCTTCCTCACTTCCCTGCCTTTTCTCCTGCTGTTCCCTCCTCTTAGCTTTCCTTTTTCATTCGAAAACATCCTTTACATCCTCTTATTCAACTGGCATCTTCCCTGATGCTCCCAGGCAGAGTTTTTTCACTGCCCCCAGCCCCTCCCCCTAGTCCCCTGGCTCTTTTTCTATTTTTTTTCTGGGGGAAAATTCAGCATCTTGTCGCACTGTTATGTTCCAGCCTGTTTCCCACAGTCAGCTGTTTGAAGGCAAGAACTAGGTCTCGCCTATTTCCAATGCCAAATGTTGGCCTGGCACTTAGAAGGGCTGAAATCACATTGGTTGAAATAAAATTAGAATAAACTTAATAAAATATCAGCTTAACTTTGACTTTTCACTCCATGGTCCTGCTGTGCTATAGAAACAGCTTCAGTCATGAGTGTGTGTGTGTGTGTGTGTGTGTGTGTGTGTATTTTTTATTACCGGTTTGTTAAGAATACATATTGGTGTTTACTCTGCACAAAGTACAGGTAGGGTGGGGGGTTAATAAAACAGTTTGTGGAAAAGGATGGACGGATATGTACATTTTGAAGGATGCTAATAATATTCAGGCAAGATTAATGCCTCCGAGATCTTGACTCCTTTTAATATTTATTCTAATACCATTTTTCCTCTTTAATAGAATATGAGAGTCATCCGGATTTCAATAATTCAGAAGATATTCCTGACTTGAACATGGGTTCATTCTCTAACCACATTTGCTGTCCGTCTGAAATAATTTCTGGCTTTCTGCTTTGGGCCTTCATTAGTTGTCCTTTCTTCTTTTTAATCAGTTCTTCTTCTCACCCACAATTTTTCTTTTACTACGTTATTATATTTGCCTTCTTTACAAACATTTCTTCAAGTATCAGAGATACGCTGTTTAATCCGGAAAGACTTTGTTTCTGATGTTGTCATTCACACTTGGAGAAAAATGCAAGTGTTATCCCTGAGAATCTAAAGGAAGCAATCAACTCATGTTCCCCACATCTGTCGTCAGGTGTCTGGACAACACATTACGGCAGGGATTTGGCAACACTTAAAAAATATTTGGAGATAAAATTACCTAATTTTTTAAGATGAAGCTTTTAAAGTAGTTAACTGCAGCCTTTAAGGAGATATTGTGATCTCAGGCTCCATTTTTTAAAATTGTATCATATTGAACAGTGGCCAGAGTTTTGTGATTACGTTCACCCAACACTAAAATATTTTGAGCCTGTCCAAATGTGTGGAGTTTTTACTTATTTATAAATTATATATGTGTATATACATATATATGAACTTGAACTACTTTACTAATGTACAAGTATACGTACAACTCTGCTGATTTGACATTATGAACCATACATAAAAATGAATATTTTACAGAGATTAAATATGAGTAAGTTCTAATATTTTCTTTCTACACCTCAATGGTTTATACTGTATATCCTGTAGGGTGTGTACACCACGCTTTGGAGACCATGCACACAGAGAATGCACCCTTTAGCCCATCTCCGTAAGGCTATGTTGAGTTGTTTTAGGAGGGAGGTACACAAGTTAGAGCAAGTTATGAAGAGAGTGACGCTGGCCAACACCAATGGGAGCCCAGCTCACAATTCCCGTTATCACAGGTATGCCATTCCTTTCTTCCAGCCTTCTGTTAACCAGTCCTCACATCCAGCCTGTAAGCGGAAGCCCAGGGCCCACAACGGGCTCATCATCTTATTTCAGGTTTCACTGGCCAAAGGGACTGGTCCAAGGGTGCATGTGGTTCCGGCTGAGCCATCTATAGACGTCTCCCTGCCACTGCTTTCTGGCTGGAATATGGGCTCTTCCTTCCCTCTGGATAAAAACTCTAGGGGTGTAAGCTCAGAGTTACTGGCAAACATACTCCATACTCCACGGAGAATGCCCATCCACACTACTAGAAAAATCAAGGCCTTTATCACGGCTGGGTTATAGAAGCCCATGAATTCCTACTTTTGTCTAAAACTGGTATGAATTAGGTTTCTGTTGCTTGCAACTTAAAAAAAAAGTTAATAAAAATCCGTGAGAAAGATACTGAAGGGATTCTAAATCATTCATTCATTCTAAAAATACTTATTGGCCTCCTATTATGTGTCAGTCACTGTTCCAGCTGCTAGAAATAGAGCAGTGAGTCATCCAAAAAAAAAAAAATCCCTGCAGTAATGAAGCTTATATTGTAGTAGGAGAGCCAGAGAATGAAGAAGACAAAGGAAAAATCTATATTATGATACAAAGTAATAAAGAGAAAAAAATACACTGGGAGGGGAACATAATATATTTGGCTGCAGTGGCCAAGGAAGGCCTCACTGAAGTAGTCAAGGGAACAAGCCATGAAAATACCTGGGGAGGAACGTCCTAGGCAGAGGGAACAGCAAGTACAAAGGCCCTGAGGCTGGCCTGCTGTGTTAGAGGTACAGCCAAGAGACGAGTACAGCTGGAGCAGAAGGAACAAGAAAAATACAATAAACTGGTGAATCTAACAGAAAAGAACCAGACTCACAGAACTAGAGCACAACTTCGTGGTTACCAGTGGGGAGAGGGAAGGGGGGAGGGGCAATATAGGGTTAAGAGAATAAGGGTACCCACTATTAGGTGTAAAATAAGCTACAAGGATATATTGTACAACATGGGGAATACAGGAAATATTTTATAATAACTATAAATGGAGTATAACCTTTAAAAATTGAGAATCACAACGTTGCACACCTGTAACTTATATAATATTGTACAGCAACTATATTTCAATTTAAAAAGTAATAGTAATAAAACAATAAATTAATTTTAAAAATAAAAAGTAAAAATAAAAAAATAAATAAACATTTAAAAAGATAAAGAGGGCAGCCAAGGTAAGGCAGGTGACGGCCAGATCACATAGCACATCGTCGTGGGCTATTGGAAAAGCCTTTGGCTTCACTCTGAGCGACACGGAAGCTTCTGCAGGGTTTTGAGCAAATACGTGACATTATCTAACAATTATCACAAATGCATTATATGAGAAATCTGAACAGAGCTGGGAATGTCTAGCTTACAATGCTCTCAGGAGGACCCAGTAGTGCTTCCGATATCTGAAAAGGCTGTTTGTGCAGAACCATTCCCTGACCCGGAGGAGAAACATCTGGACGAGTAGCACAAGAATGGAGGCTCCAGGGTGTCAGATTTCAGCTCAGTTGTGACTCACTGGCTTCGGCTCTATCACTGACCACGCCCCCCCATCCCCTCAATTCACTCACCCTGAAATCCACAGCTGATGGGGCTCTAAGCACCAAAGACTTAGTACACCTAAAGATTTTGCCTTTCTGCTATCTCTCACGGCAACTGCTGTCCCAAACAATTCACATTAGCCTTAAAAAGAACCCCAAATACAAACCAGCTCTTTGGGGCTGTTTCTGCCCAATTTTCAAGAGTGTTGGGTTGTGATGTCAGAAAGAGCCTGTCTTAAAGGTGCCTACCGTGCGAGCATAACCCCATCTAAATGACATGACCGCTTCATTCTAGTGAGAGCCTGCATGAGACGAGAGATCCCTCCTCTGCGTTCAGGGGAAAGCGCTGCTTAAACTTCTCTAGTCTCCGAAAGGAGACACATGTTCACTGAATACGTGTTTTGCCTACTGAATGTTCAACATGACCCACATATGGTCCTTGAACTCATGGAATGTGAGAGCAGACAGGGACCTCTGTGTTTATCTCACGGGAGTGTAATATTGGCTGCACCACAATTGCCAACTCTGATGGATTGGTATTGACTGCCTTCAGGTCTCTGACAAAAAGCTGGTGGGATCTGCAAGGAAACCTGGTAAATGATAGGAGGTGAGTGGCACCAGGTACCCCCAATCCATACTACTATATCTAACCCAAACCCCGCCCACACACACACACTACAGATCAGAAAACCAAAGCTTTTACCATCCCCACTGGTCGAGGGAAACCCTGACAGAGACCCAAGTTCAGATGCAATGTAATTCATCTACACTGGTCCAATATAGGTCCAGGTTCTGGCTCAAGTAACACTTCGGGCCAACTTTAGGAATGGGTGGCTACCAGTAGGGTTTCACATATTTGAAAGGCGCCATCACCCTGGCCAAAGGGTCTTTAACCTCTGTCCAATCCCCAAATTCCACAACTATACACCCAATAAATTTCAAGTTTCTCCTCTGAATTAAAATGTTAATATCCTTGGATGGAGGCAACAGGAGATGATTTAAGTCTTGTCTCTCTTAGTATGAATGATATTATTAGATCCCTTCCAGTAAAAAATCTTTCTTTAATGGTGTCATTTAAATTTAGAGAAAGATCATTAAAGAAAAACAGTTACACCCAAGGTGGGTGGATGACGATTAAGCAGTAAGGACACTAACCTATTAAAGAGGGAAGGAGGGAACATGAGGAAGAGGTTGGCCAGAGGTAATGCAAAACCACTCGGACACCCTCTACACTTCTGCCTGGAGCCAGTCCTGTTCCCATCATTTCGGTGTCAAATAGCTAAATCATTTGCGTCTTCTAGTGGAAGCTATGCTAGTTGTAAATTATCTTTTACTGTCCAATAATGGACAAGTCATTGTACTTTTTTAAAAAATCAAGCATAAACTACAGCCAGGTTTTATCATTCTGCCTTTACTTTCCAAGACTGCTATGAAAACACCCTCTCGCCATCGATCAACACCTTTCTTTATCTTTTCCCGTTGCAGTGGTGGTTGAAAATGGAGGTGTCCAGAGAAACCCGGCAGATGAGAGCAACGAGAAAAGAGGACCAGCCTCAAGAAGATCAAGGACAACAAACGCTCTGCATCGGGAAGACAACAGAGAAGACTGAGGACTGTGGCACGCTGGACAGACCATGACCATTTCAAGGGAGCAGCTGCCCAACTCCATCTCACTAAGGGACTGAGGGCCTAAACACCAGGACTTGCACTTTCTCAACAGAGCCAGAATCATCCAGCTTATTGCATGCAATATCCTGATTTTTAAATGCTGACATTTAACTTTTTGAAAAGCTGAACATGACGCAAGCTGATCATAGACATCTTTGGCCAGGTTTGACTTACGCTCAACCACTTTGCTACCTCTGCTTTAAGGCAGGACTTGACAAACAAGAGTCCTCGGGCTAAATCCAGCCCCTGCCCATTTTTGTAAATAAAGCTTTATTGGAACATAACCACTCTCACGCATTTGTGTACTGTCTCCTGCTGCTTTTATGCTAATCACAGCAGAGATGAGTTTAGCATGCTTGAAATCATACGGCCCACAATGTCTAAAAAATTTGCTACCTGGTCCTTTACAGAAAAAGTTTGCTGATCCCTTGCTTTAGGGTCTTGAAATTGACGGACCCTCCCAGGATCTCTGGTCTTTTCCAACAGATCAGTTGGCCACCTTTAAATCAACGAAGAAGGAAGGGCCTGAAACAACTTTCACTGGCCTGTCTGTACCACGTACAAACCACAAAATTGATTATTTTGCCATCAAAAACAGAATACTCAATTTGAATACTAAGCAAACCAAGAAACGGCAGAATCGTGGTTTGGGGAAGGTACTCCGAGTGTCCGAAGCAGAAACACCTATGCTAGAATCCCACCTCTGCCACCACTAGCTGGGAGGCGTTAGGCTGAGTACTTGACCTAGGAGCGGGTGTTGCATCATCTATAAAATGGCAATATTATTAAGTAAATAATGATACCTATTCTGCAGGTTTTATGTTGAGGTTTGAAAGTAATATATGTCAAGTATCTGGCACCTCATAGAAGCTCTATAATGATGAGGCCAGTAGTCCTAATGGTGGTATTAGTAACACTATCATATATATTCCAAACTTTGCTGCCCAACACATTTTCTTTCTTAGATATTCTTTGATAAGGAACACGATTCTGGGACTCTTCATGTTTCAAAGGAAGGATTAGGAGAAACATCGATAATTCCTTCCTTTAAGACTCACTTACTTATTTTAGGGGCTGGGGAGTGAGTCTCTTCAATGTAAGCGCTCAGGAAATGGGCAGAGTGAGTGTTTGGGAAAAAAGGGGCAGAGTAAATGTCGGTTGATTCGTTTTCATGAATGAGTATATGGTTGAAGGGATAAAAAATAATAGAGTCAGAAAAATTCTGAAGTTCCAGTGTAGTATTTTTCCTTTGCACTGTTTCTTAAAAAATTATCACCAAGTAGAATTCAGTTAGACAAATCTTGACTGTGAGGCCATCTGCAAGAAGACTGACTTTCTTCAACAGTCAATGCAATGAAATAAAGCTGTGGGGTGGGATTCAGTGGGTCAATGTTCTGGACTAAAAGAATCAGGAGACATAGTGACTTAATGCAATGCACAGCTCTCGACTAGATTGTGGTTTGAACACGTCAGCTATAAAACAACTTTTGGGGACATTTGAAAAATGTAAATATGAACTGGGTAGCAGATCATATAAGAGAATTAATTATTATTAATAATTTTAATATAATTATTAATTCCGTTAGCTTTGATAATAATATTGCAGTTATATCACTTGTAGAGATACATAATGAAATATTTAGGGTTACAGTGTGATAGTGACTGTAAATTATTTTTAAACACTTTAACCAAAAATTTTAAAAGGGAATAAAGGGAAAGAAAAGCACAAATGTGGTTAAAAGTTAACACTGTCAGATTTAGGTGATGGGTATATTAGTCTCTCTACATTTCTGATGTTATTTTGTAATTTTATATGATAATGTAACAAATCAATAAAAATTATCTCTTTCTGGAGTTCTTAAGGATGCTGGATTATATTTATTATATTTGGAAATTGTGTCTAGGGTTAGGTGGCCCTTTCACCTCTGAAGAGTACAAAAGTCATCTTTTCCATTGAACTCTAGGCATTTTAGCAATAAATAAGAAAAAAAAGTAGTATTACTAAAAGATTAGTTTCAGAGTATTAGTTTGTCATTGGTGCTGTAACAAATTCCACAGACTTGGTGGCTCAAAACAAGATGAACTGAAAAACTTACAGTTCTGTAGGTTACAGGTCCAACACAGCTTTTTCTAGGCTAAAATTGTGGTGTCAACACTTGGAGGCTCTAGACAGAACCCCTTTCCTTGCTTCTAGAGGCCACTCGCATTCCGTGGCTCGTGACCGTGACCGCCTTCCTCCACCTTCAAAGCCATCAAGCTCGAATGTTTGACCCTTTCCCTATCATCACACCTCTCTCTCATCTCACCTAGGAAAGATTCGCTGCTGGTAAGGACCCATGTGATTACACTGGGCCCACGGGGATAATCCAGGATAATCTCCCTAACCCCAAGCCTCAATCACACCTGCAAAGTCCTTTCTGCATGGTAGAGTAATACAGTCACAGGTTTCAGGATTAGCACGTGGACGTACTTAGGAAAGGGCTTTCTGCTTCCTGTCACAAACACTATTAGAAATCATAACGCATGATATCACAGGTAGCAGGATTACGTAGATATTAAAAAGAACTGCAGCAACAGCAGTAGCCCCCGTTCCTGGAGCGCGTGATAAGGGCTTTGCGTGCATTTCCCTGTAACCCTAACGAGGTTCATGAGATTCTGCAGATGAGGAAACTGCAGTTCTGGGAGGTTGTGGTATTTGCCTAAGTGGGAGCTTGAATCCAGGCCGATCTGATCGTAAAGGTCAACTTCAATACCTCCCAACTATTGCCTGTCTCTGATGCCTTAAGCACCTTCCTACAACACCGCTAACACACGCAGTACTTTAACTGATGCCGCTTGCCTGCCCACTGGCCAAGCTGCAATGATCCATCTACTTCATTTCTTTCTTTTTAAAAGAAAAAATTCCATTTCCTATTAGCTTTCTTCTGGAGAACGCCCTCCCAAATACTTAAGCAAATATTGTCACGAGTCTGGGACAAGTCATTTGCTTATGTAAACGGACCAGGACAGACGTCACATAAAACATTTGACTTAGAAATCATGGGGTTGTTGGACAAGACACTTTCAAAACTGGGGTTTTATCAGAAAATGTTGGTTAAGAGCATGTGTAGAAAGAAACCCACTGATAAAGAGCCAGTGCTTCCTGAGATAGGCTCACTGGGATGGTTGTCTTTGTGTTTTGTCAGGGAGGAGAGCAGAGACATCTTGGTTGGTTATTTGTTTCAAGGAAATGAACAAGTGAGAATCATCCCTCAGTTCAGTCACCAAGAACAACCTCAGCATCTAGGGGATTTGATGCTTCTGGCCAAACTCCCTCCTTTCTTCCTCCAGGACAGCAAACTGAAGTTACATTCAGGTACCTTCTCATGCAGAGACTGTACATTACCCTAAAAACTATGAAACTAATTCTCACATGTGTGTCTTGATTTCAAAATGGCTTATAGCAACTATATTCCTTCTAGAGTTCTTCAAAATTTTACAGTTATTTTATTTATCTAACAAGCTCTCCATAGAGAGCTTGATTTAGCATACATATTTCTTGTTAGAAAATCCTTTTTCTTGAATAGTCACGAGACTGAAATTTCAAGGTACTTCTATTTATCCGTTACAGAAAATCTCTTTATGTAATCTCTCTAAAGTGCATTTCAACCAAAGTCGTCATATCACCAACTCTTTTTATAGACACGATCCTCCTAAAAATCACAGGAGGGGAGATGGGTCATTTGTAGATTGAGCCTACTGTATTATTGATCAGTTTTCTCCTTCCTTCCTTTTCCAGCAACACGCAGACTTTGTCAAACCAAACTCAAGATAAGTCATGCGTGAACAGTTCATCAACTGGGGAAAAGGGGAAAGACTTGAATGAAATAAATAGTTTCGTACCTCAAACACCATCATTTCACATGTACATTGTGTTCATCTCGTAAATGCCAAAGCCCTCTGGTTGGCCAACTGGCTCTGAAAAATTACAAAAAGTCTCCAATTCCTAAAGGCTGGTAAGCTCCTCTTAATTTTTTTTTTTTTTTCGCTTTACGAAATAGGAATAGTATAAACACAAGATGGGAGTGCTTAACACTTCTTTTAGCATATCTTTCTGGAGCTGAGAGGGCTGCCCAGGGCCTTCACACATAGCAGCCTCTTTGGTCTCCAATTCAGTTCTTCTCAAGACATTTTTAGGACCTCCTCCAGAGGCTCAGGCCCAAACAGATGTCCCTGTCGCCCCCACTTCAAACTGGTGTGGCGTGAAGAAACACAAGAGGGAAGGGGGGGAAATGCTTTGGTAACCATGTGTCACAGTATAGAAAGTGGTTCATATATTAAGGGAAAGTCAAAATGCAAAACCAGAAAATATGTAGCTAGTTCAAAAGCATCATGAAAAACAGCTTCTAGCAGCTTCTCAGCTGAACCAAGTAGGTGTGAACCTTAGAGAATTAGATTGATGATAACATGACACAGGGGTTGGGGTTTTGACCGTGAAGACAAACTTGAACTCCCAAAGGCAAAGGTTCTCAGCCTCGACGGTACACAAAAGCATAGCGGCTCATGCTTTGTTTAGGGGGATATACAATACTATATGTTGCATGTAGCATCCCTGGCCTCTGCCCCCTAGACACCCCTAGCACTGCATCCGTGGTAACCGAAAAAGTCTCCAGAGTTGTCAAGTGTCCCCTGGGAGCAAAATCACTGCCAGGTGAGAACTTCTGACTTCAGGTATGAATTTGGATTACAGACTGTCCCGACTTACGATGGTTGCACTTAACGATGTTTCACTCCGATGGTGCAGAAGTGATACTTGATTCAGTGGAAACTTAGAATTCTGAATCCTGATCTTTTTTCCAGGCTAGCAATATTCTCTTGTGATGCTGGGCAGAGGCGGGGGCCGCAGCTCCTGGTCACTAGGGTAAACAACTGATATGATCAATCTGTACCCATACAACCATTCTGTTTTTCACTTTTGATACAGTAGCCAATAAATTACATGATATTCAACACTTTATTATAAAATAGGCTTTGTGTTAGATGCTTTTGTCCAACAGTAGGCTAGCGTAAGTGTTCTGAGCACATTTAAGGGAGGCTAGGCTAAGCTGTGATGTTCGGTAGGTGAAGAGTATTAAATGCATTTTCTTTTTTTTTTTTATTAAATAGATTTGTTTATTTTTATTATTTATTTATTTCTTTATTTATGGCTGCGTTGGCTCTTCGTTGCTGTGCGCGGCCTTTCTCTAGTTCCGGTGAGCAGGGGCTGCTCTTTGTTGTACTGCACGGGCTTCTCATTATGGTGGCTTCTCTTTGTTATTGAGCGCAGGGTCTATGTGCGTGGGCTTCAGTAGCTGTGGTTCACGGGCTCTAGAGCGCAGGCTCAGTAGTTGTGGCGCACGGTCTTAGTTGCCCCGTGGCATGTGGGATCTTCCCAGACCAGGGCTCAAACCCGTGTCCCCTGCACTGGCAGGCAGGTTCTTGACCACTGCGCCACCAGGTGAGCCCCTTAAATGCATTTTCAACTCACAGTATTTTCAATTTCTGATGGGTTTATTGGGACATAACCCCACCAGAAGTCGAGGAAGATCTGCATATTTGATGTTCAAGTGATGATTCCATGACTTCTTGGGATCCTCCAGATGGGCTGGCTACGTTTTAGAAATTCAAGTATCAGGGTATTTACAAGCAGACAGTACCAAGAGGAATTAAGTGGCCCAGGCACATCAATTATATAGATCAGGAAATTGAGACCCAAGACAGGGGGACTGTCTAACCAAAGTACTCGATTTAATAGCAGCCTAGGTTTTGGTACTGTTTTTATTTTTTTTTAAATTGAAGTATAGTTGATTTAACAATGTTGTGCTAACTTCTGCTATAGAGCAAAGTGATTCAGTTATACACATATATCTTCTTTTTCATATTCTTTTCCATTATGGTTCATCACAGGATATTGAATATAGTTCCCTGTGCCATACAGTAGAACCTTATTGTTTACCCATCCTGTATATAGTAGTTTGCATCTGCTAATCCCAAACTCCCAATCCTTCCCTTCCCAGCACCCCCAGTATTGTTTTTTAAAGAAAACTCCCCAGATGCATCTATAAGCGGCCAGGGTCAGGCTAGGGATGCCTCTCTAGGGAGATGCACTTTAGACCAGACCCTCTGAAGAGCTGCGTGTCGTCCCAGAGCCTATGTGGATGACTTCTAGACTACTTTCGGGAAAAACTGCTCACCGGGATCTATCTGTGATCAAGAAGGGCCACCCCCTTTCCCTTAAAGTCCTGGCCCTCAAGGATAACTTGGGCCAAGCAAAGAAGTCCCGTCCTCCTCCCATCAGTGCCCCTGTCAAAAGAAGGCCTGGGTGTTCCTGGCCCTCAGCAGCAAACTGGCTGAAATACAGGATTTATTCATAAGTTGGGCAGATGTGTGTTTGCCGCAACTCTATTTGCATGAGAAAACATTCTGCATGGAAACCCAGGCACGCAAATTTCACCCTGATTTGGCAACTGCAGGCCTAACACTACAGAAGTGAATACGTCAACTGCTTCCTCTGGCTCTCAGCTCCTAAACCCAGGGAGAAACCACAACTCCTACTTCCTGCAATCCGCTTTCCGCTTCCCCAGCTCACCCCGAGACCCGCGTTCCCTCCTCCTGAGGCCTCCTCTTAGCAACTGCTAATCCCATCGTGGGCCCAGCCACCGGAGTACAGCAAGCAGCCCATATGGGATCCTGGAGGGTGCCTCTGCTCCTTGAGCCTCAGAGAGCTGACCCCATCACCATACGTTCCCAAGGGTCCTTCTTCTGCCTGCTTCCTCACAGCTGTTGTCATGGACATGTGATGTTTTCGTCGGCCAGGCCAACGTTCCTCCTCCTTCTGGTAACAGCACCCTGGTCTTTTGCTTCCTAAGGAGCCCCTCCTTCCCACTCTCCGTCCTCGAGGTGCAGGTGGACTTGACTCCACGCCCAACCCCAGGTGTGGGATTCAGGGTTAGCTCAGCAGAGCCATGCGACTCTGCGGCCTCAGAGATTGGTTCCAAGATGGGCAAATGAAGCTACCTGGGCCGAGAGGCTGGATTCCTGGAGGACAGCGTTTTTGTTGAAAGAAATCGACTCCTGTAACGAATACTGCTGAGAGGACAGGGCTTGGGCTGGGCCAGGGGAGCCACCTAAGAAACCTACAGAGGAGAGACAGAAACCACAAGATGGAGCGTGACCCAGACCCCACGGGCTGGCTTGAGTTTCCAATCTGGCTCTGTCTTAAGCCACCAACCTTATTCTGGACTCTTGACTTATTGTAACCAGTTAATCCCTTTACATTTAAGGCAGTTTGGAGTAAGCTCTTATCCCTGTTAACTGAAGCGGTCCCAGCGGGTGTAGAAGACACGGGGCTCCTCTGATCATCAACCATTTGCCGTTCCCCAAATTCCCTGCGCATTTCCAAACATCCTTTTCTTTGGGTTCCTAAAAAAGACGGCTAAAGATTTCCACAGCTTCTTGTCATCTATTAAATCCCAATCTCCTTAGCCTGACGTTTCAAGCTTGCAGTAACCTGCTGTGACTCACCTTGGTCAACCTTTCCCCAACCTCTCCCTGTTGGTATCCTGCACCCCCCTCAGAATCCCCCCACCAGTCCCCTCGTGGCCCGTCCATCTGCCCTCTGTCCTGACCAGTCTTCCAGTCTCTGCTCAATGTCGCCCCTTCCATCAAGTCTTCTGTGATGCCGCCGGCTTAACGCCACGGCTCCCTCACCTGAACTCCTGAGGCCTGTTGCCTACACGCCTCTCTGCACAGGGAAAGTGTGACGCAGCATGCAGGCCCTCAGCAAGTGTTCGAGAACATGCTATCATTACCAGCACAGTCACAGGCGACTTGGTTCTTTGTGCCAAGTCCTTGGTCCAGCCGCTAAACGTTAAGTCTCTCGAGGGACCACATCCCATTCATCGTTATTTCCCTGTAGTGCTAAAAACCTGTTGAATGAATACGATCATGTATGGATATTCTGCTATTGTTTTATTAAAAGTCGGATCCGTTTTTATACTGCCAACATGGAAATCATGAGAAGAAGGCACAGAGTCAGTTATAAGGAACCATCTTGCCGGAGTCTGAAGATGAACTGAGAAGTGTGGGTGAAATGGGGTGTAAATAAAGTGCAGAGATCAGGGGCCAGGCTTTGGAGCCAACTCAGTGTGGGTTTAGAGCCTGGCTTTGCCACTGTTGTGGGATCTTGGGCCAGTTTCTCAGCCTCCAAAATCTGTTTCCTCATTGGTAAACTGGGGTCTCTAGAACACATCTCACAGGATGCCCAGGAGGTGTAAACATTCCAGCACACGCGAAGCATCTCGCTCGTTACATGACAAGTAGCATGTGTTCTGGAAACAGCAGCCAAAGGAAAATGTCTGAGATCCCACATCCTGTGCAAGATGATTCCCGCTCGCCCTCCCCACGTCACCGGCCCTCCTAGTCCTGAGGGTTATATTCCAGGTGCTTATTTGTTTTCCATCTCTTCCTAGGTCTGGAAATGTCAGTCTTCCATCTTGGTATGCTATATTGTTCCCTTGTTTCTCCCTGAAAATTGCTATTTAAAATTTTTTGTATCATCTCTTCACTTCCTTTCCACCATGATGCGGACCCTGAGTACGCTGTCCCAGGACACCCAACTCTCCCCTTTTTATTCCGCACTTGCCAATCTCAGTCATTTAAAAAAGGTTCCCAACTCTACAGGAGAAAGTTCAACGGGACAATTGTGACCATCTTTCTACGGTTCCTGCTGCCGAGTTGGTAATTCAAGAATGTTTCTGTCCTTCCTTCTCTTGCGGATGGTCAGTCAACAATTATTTACCGAGTGTCCTCTAAGTACCAGGGACTGTGTCGGGTGTGGGGATGTACAGTGAGCCAGAGAGATACGTGCTTCTGTCCTTGCCCTCTTCACGTCTGCAACGTTTCTTTTCCGTAAATGGAAGGACAGACGAAGACTGGAACTTCACCAGCGCTCGTCTTCCTCTGCCATCTCCTTCTTTATTAAAATTGCAACACGAAGAAGAAAAACCACCACCCTTCCTCCAAGAAGGAGCTCGGAATTACCTGCCCCAGTCACTGGGAGGTGAATACATTCACTGCTTTTTAATTATATTGGCCTTACTGCTTCATAAAAAAATAAAAAACAGTCTCAACAGGGAGACTGCGCAGAGCAAAGGACGCTAAACATAACCTACGCACCTTATTAAAAACAATTAGGGATTGTTTGATGAGGCAGATCCGGCTCCAGATGGCTAGGCTCCATAGAGCCACGGTTCCCATTTCTTCTCACCTTCCCCCAGCCTCTTCCCAAGTTCTGCAGTATCAGTTTTCTTAAAATACAAGGATGGGATTGTAAGGGATGCTGTTCCCACGTCCACTCCTTTGCTCTTCTCCGTTGTTTCTGCACTAATGTTTACTGGCTCTGGCCTTCTCCTCTGTCACCATCTCGGTCACAGCGCTCAGGCTGCCAGACGTACCACCGAGAGACACTTTATCAGCCTCTTCAGACTTCTACGTTTGCCTTGCTGGGGGAGCAAGTTTGCCTGAGGGGCCTTTGGGGTCCAAGCACGTATCAACTTGCTACTGCATTTTAGCCTTGAGGGGACCAGGAGGGATACAGAAGTCCACTGTGATGTAACATTGGCGGCCTTCCCTACGCTCACATCCTCCCTTCCCACCTCCTTCACCACGTTTCAACGACGCCCACAGATTGGAGGTTCTCCCAACACTTCACGTGCTGTGCTGCTCTGTGCCTTTGCTCACTCTGCGCCTTCTGCCTAGATCGCCCTTCTCCTACTTTTTCACTCAGCTCATTGCTACTCACCTTACAACTTTCAGCGAAGGCATCACCTCCCTGCCTCGCATTCCGTCCAACCTCTACACCTGGGCTGTGCTGACGGCTCCCTGTGTTGATTTAGATCAAAACAATCTGCTCAAGGTTCTGTTTTCCTTAAGAAACCATGCGCTCCTTCAGGGCAAGGACTGAACTCTATTTATCGCCATCTTCCCGGCACTTGACACAATCCAAGGCACATAGTCTGGGGGCTCTCAATCTGAATTACCTATTAGAATCACTGGGTTAGTTTCTTAAAAATAAGTCTCCCGGGGCCATACCTCCTCGGGAGATGGTTTGGGGGTAAAGCCCCATCATCTGTACTTTTTAGCAGCACCCCAAGTGGTGCTCACATCCAGCCAAGGTTGAGGACCAAAAAAGTCATCACTCAGCACGAGTGTGTGAAATTGTGCTCCTCCAAGCTGGGAAAGAAAAGAGATTTCTGGATTTTCTACAACAGGTTTTTACCGGTCATTCCTGACTCTCAGAAATCTAGACATATGGATATATGAGGAGTAATTTAGTTTCCCATGTTGCTTAATTATTCTCTAAAAATAAAAGGGAAGAAATAGAAATGACAACAAAATGGCAGAAGGTTTGTTACACCTAAACATCCACTGACAGAGGACGGATTCAAGATTTCGGTGTATCCACACACTGTAATCTTACACAGCCACCAAAAGGGCAATGCTCTAGCTACAGACATGGACCAATACCCAAGACATATTAAGTGAAAAAAGCAAGATACAAAGCAAAGTTTGGTGGCTGTTGTGGGTTGAACTGTGTTCCCCTCAAAGATATACTGATGTCTTTATCCCTGGTACCTTGGAATGTGACCTTATTTGCAGAAGATGAGGTCCTGGGAGATTTTGATTGACATGTATACACTAATATGTATAAAATAGATAACTAATAAGAACCTGCTGTATAAAAAATAAATAAAATAAAATTCAAAAAAAGAAACAAGATGAGGTCCTACTGGATTAGGGTGGGCTCAAATCCAATGACTGGTGTCCTTATAAGAAGAGAGAAACTTGGGTACAGACACAGAAGGCCACGCAAAGATGGAAGCAAAGACTGGAGTGATGCAGCCACGGAAGCTAGAAGAGAGGCATGGAACAGATTCTCCCTCAGAACCTCCAGAAAGAACATATCCTACCAACAACTGGATCTTGGATTTCCAGTCTCCGGACTGTGAGAGAATAAATTCTATTGTTTCAAGCCAGTCAGTTTGCACTGATTTGTTATGGCAGCCCTAGAAAACTAATACAGTAGCCTATCATTTTGTGGAAATTATCTATCTGTCTTTTAATACAGACACTCTATCTGAAGGAATACCCAAGAATCTGAGAACAAACGTGGCCTCTGGGAAAGAGAAGCGATGGCTACAAGCAAGGTGAGGAACAAAGATTTATTTTTCACTGCATGGTCTTTTGTGCTTTTTGACTTTTGTACTACATTCACGTGCTATTTATTTGAAAATCAATGATTTTACAATTATTGTGATTTTTTTTTTTAACAGCTTAGGTCAGCTGCAGAAATGACCCAAGAAAGCTGCTGAACCTCTCGGAGCCTCAGACTTCACACCCAGAAAATGGGGATAACGATAGTAACTACAGTTGACCCTTGAACAATGCGGGGGAATAGGGGCGCCAACCCACCCAGCAGTTGAAAGTCCACGTATAACTTTACAGTTGACCCTCTGTATCTGCAGTTCCCCATCTAGGGATTCAACGAGCTTGGATGGTGTAGTGCTGTAGTACATCTTTATTGAAAAAAATCTGCATACAACTGGACCCACGCAGCTCAAACCCCTGTTGTTCAAGGGTCAACTGTACCTTGCCCTCAGTGCATGATGTGCCTGGAACAGCTCTTGGCAGAGAAAAGGTCTCAAGGCGTGATTGCCTTGGCTATTGTTTTTATGGCTAGTATGTGGTTAAAGTGCTTCAACAATAGTTAAAATCAAAATAAGGAGTCCTGAGTGGGACCCTGGGGGGACCAGATGAGACTGTGGAGGCAGAACATAAAGCTTGCACCTAATCAAGTCCAGCATGTGCTACACAGACGAGACACTCCTCAGCAGGCTTCCTCAACGGCAGTCATGCTGCCTTCAGGGCTGGATAATTCTATGTGTTGGGGCTATGCTGCACACAGTAGGATCTTTAACAGCACTGTTGGTCCCCACCTACTCGGTGCCAGTAGTATGCCTCCCGCAGTTGTGGTCATCAAAAAAGCCTCCAACCCAGAAAAAAACATAATTCAAAAAGACACATGCACCCCAATGTTCATTGCAGCACTATTTGCAATAGCCAGGGCATGGAAGCAACCTAAATGTCTATCAACAGAGGAAAGGAAAAAGAAGATGTGGTACATATGTACGATGGAGTATTACTCAGCCATAAAGAAGAACGAAATAATGCCATTTGCAGCGACATGGATGGACCTAGAGATTGTCATACTGAGTGAACTATGTCAGACAAAGAAAGACAAATATATCACTCATATGTGGAATCTAAAAAAAGGGTACAAATGAATTTATTTACAAAACAGAAGTCAAGTCACAGATGTAGAAAACAAACTTATGGTTACCAGGGGTTGGGGGGAGAGATAATTTGGGAGATTGGGATGGACATATCCACACTACTATATATAAAATAGATAACTAATAAGGACCTGCTGTAGAGCACAGGGAACTCTACTCAATACCCTGTAATGGCCTATATGAGAAAAGAAACTGAAAAAAGAAAAAACAGTGGATATATGTATATGTATAACTGGTTCAGTTTGCTCTACACCTGAAACTAACACAACATTGTAAATCAACTGTACTCCAATAAAATTTTTTTTTTTAAAAAGCCTCCAGACATTGCCTAATGTCCGCTGGTGTATAAAACTGACTCAAGTTGAGGACCACCAGCCTGCAGATCAGTGATTCCTAGTGTGTCCCCCCCAGACCAGCAGCATCAACATCACCCCGGAGCCTGTTAGAAACGCAGAATCTGGGCCCCATCTCAGACTTACCGGAGCCTCTTAAAAACGCAGAATCTGGGCGTCCCTGGTGGTGCAGTGGTTGAGAGTCCGCCTGCTGACGCGGGGGACGCGGGTTCCTGCCGCGGTCCGGGAGGATCCCGCTTGCCGCGGAACGGCTGGGCCCGTGAGCCATGGCCACTGAGTCTGCGCGTCCGGAGCCTGTGCTCCGCAACGGGAGAGGCTACAGCAGTGAGAGGCCCACGTACCGCAAACAAAACAAAACAAAAGAACGCAGAATCTGGGCCCCATCTCAGACTTACCGCATCTGAGCCTGTATTTTAACAAGATCCCCATGTCATTCTTATGCACGTTAAAATTTGATCAGTGTCTATCTACACCAGCGGCTCTCCCCTCCTAAACATAGGAACGCTTGCGCCTTTGGTTAAAAACACACATTATTAGCTCCTACCAAAACTGCTGCATTGACTCTCCAGGAGAAAGGGCTAGGAATGGATAGTAAAGTGATTCTTAGGATCAAGAAGATTGGGAAAACTCTACAGCATTTCTACGGAGAAACAAAATTTAGCAGTTACTTTCTAGAACTGTCTGGGGAGAAAGTGTCCTGGCTCAAGAACTTGTTCTCTGGATATTCAACAAATCCTCACTGAGCACAGGACAAGGGACAAGCCATTAGAGCAGACACATCTCCTTACCAGCGGAGAGCTGACAGCCCAACCATGCGCTAAATGGCAGAGAAGCAGAGTCTAGATGACCTTATTCAAATTCCTGGATCCAACTGTGTCAGAACCCTTTCACTTCCTCATCCCATGAGCAAATAAGATCTGCCTCTGCTTAAGCCAACTGAAGTCTGATTTCCAATCGTTTGTCTCTAAGATGGTCTCAACACACTATCCTCTAAAGTCACAAGACTAATTTTCCTTCCTATGACCATATGCTCAATGAAGCAACCTTCTAATCCTAATATGGCTTTCCATGAAGCTCTGCCCCCGCGGAGACAATACAGAGCTCACTGAGCATAAGCATGTGATGCTTTTTGTAGCTACAGAGAGTATGAAAAATGAACTGTATTCTGGTTTTATGCATCAGTCTCTTGTGAGTTTGGTTCCTGTGAGTCAGTGTCCAGGTTTTAAGACATCTGGGTATACTTAGCAAAATGAATATTCCAACCAGTCCCTGGAATGAAGTCATGCCACGCCCACACCGCACTGTTTTAAGGCAGGACCTCTTTGAATAGCAAAAAGTGGTTAAACCCAGATGGTCTGTAGATCTCCTTCCTATGTGTGCGATAGAAAGGTGGATCTTTCCTTCCCTTACTTGTAACTTCATTTTCTTCTCCATCTTCTCCTATACAATATCTACAGTTAGTGTTCCTTTTTCATGTTCCCGTCCATAAGCCCATATTTCTTTTTAAGATTTTGCTTTGGGTTTCTCCCACTGGTCCCAAATGCTCACACAAAATGGTACTTGGAGCTCCTTTATCCGCTGCTCTATGCATTTCTCTCTACACACAACTTTCTAAACTGATACCGTTTCTTTTTAAAGTTCTCTGTTTTGCCAAATTAATTGTTGCCATAACACCAGTGGTCTGAGCAACGGCCTTACCTAGCTGTTTATTGCTGAATCCATACGTTCAATGACCCACCTACTTCGCTCCATCACTGCATTACATGTAACAACAACAGGAGTGGCCCTCACACTCCTTGCTGGTTGGAATTTAAGCAGGTTCAAGCTTTTGGGAGGGCAAACACAAAGTATATAAAGAGACTTCACCCCGTGATCACCCATCCAGAGACTCATCCAGGGAGGGATCCTAAAAGAGCAGTAAGATAAGTAGGCAAAGCTGTCCATTCAGAGATGTTTGCAGTGTTGATAACATTGGCAAATTGTAAATAAACTCAAGGTCTAATGATAGAGGATCGATTTTTTAAAGAGTATATAGTCCAGGAAGTATCTAATGCAACTGGCAAATAAGCTCTGGTCCACGACCCGGCTGTCAGAGGTGAGCAGAAGTTCCTCCCTTGTGTATAGGGTGGGGTTGGGGGAAGGGAGGTCAGGGGGCAGAATGTCAAACAATCCTGTTTGGGAAAGGCGGGAGATGGGTGGCGGTCCCCACATCATCAGAGTTCTCCTGCCCTAATCTTCCCAGGTGGGCTAATGAAATGGATGCCAGCTAGTTGGAAGCTTTTTGGAACTGCCATCCACTTACAAGTCCTTGTAAGACAAAGGACCCAAATTCGCCCCCATTGATGCGTAGGCCGTAGCGGTCAATCTCCATCGAGAGGTACCAAACAGGAAGTGGGGCTGGCAAGGAGTGGGGTCTCCCTCATGGACTCCCAGAAGTCCTGTCCCGCGCTCTGGTGTGAACTTGGCTAATAAATCCTTTCATCTCGTTGTACCCCTACTTCCTCACCTGCAAAGTGCTAACAGTACTCACCTCACAGGGTTAATACATAACATACAGTTGGCCCTTGGTTAGCATCTCTAAACATTTGCTATTATGATTACTGGTACTAAAAGTTATCTATCAGCTTTTTTTTCCCTTCTTACTATGCAAAGTTGGGATTCCGAAGTGAACAGCTGCATGGTGTTATCATCTTTCTACACATTCACACATAGCAATCTTAATGATACATCACGATGAATAATTGGGTGTTATTTAACTCTCTGTACTCTAAGCCACGGACTGCATCAAACCCAACTCAGACAGCGATCTTGCTCTTCAAATTTCGGTGGTGAAGTCATTCATAAATTTAAAAAACGGCTTCTTGTTTTGTATGAATCAATTCACAAGATAAATATTTAAATAAAATGTGGCTTCAATTGTGCTCTCTGATGGTAATTGCTGGCTCACACTCTGTTTCTGTATCAATGTGTTTTCTTTTATTTTCCCCCCCCCACGCTGAGTAATGAACAGAGCTGTCAGAAGCCCATTGCTCATGATCTAGCGGAACAACACATTAGCAGTTTCACATAAATATAAAAGCCCACGAGGGAAATATACACGTAACACACAAATACTCAGTTGCTATGAACAGATAAAGAATCCTGGGCATAAATGTAATTAACCAAGTAGTTGACACTCTCTTAACATAGGAATCAGCCCTGCATCATCTCAACTGTCAATAAAAAATATATAATGCAAAGAACAAAACCCTTTCTGCACAGAACATATCCTATTTGGAACAGCCCACAAAATTCTGTAGGTGAGGTTGCCCGGGGGTAAGAAAAAGCTTATTTATGTAACTTGGGGATATTTACAATCCCTACATTGTACAAAACCGCATACTCTTGAATTTAAATCCCATTCAAAGCGGGAAGAATCCAGGATTTTCTACCTTTAAGACTCAAGATTCTTTTAAATGTCATTTCATTCATATCCTTCGTATCTCCATGGACTGTTCTGTTCCAATTTTACAGTTTATTCACTCCACGAAAACGTATCAAGTCATTACCATGTGCCTGGCACTGCTGGGGAAGATGGATTCCAGGAAGAAAACTTCCAGGCTCTGACAGGCATCAAAAGAACCAGAAAGGAGAGGTCACTGTCTCCCAAACCGCTGCGCTCACTGGGAGCACTGTGAACTCGCAAACCGCAATGCTCTAAGATAAATACTTAAAAAAAATGTGTTTTCAATTGTACTCTTTGACGATAATTACTGGCTCACCCCCTGTAATTGCATCAATGTGTCTTTATCTCCTTTCCTCATGCCGATTAACAAACTTAAGAATCAGAAGATACAGAATTGTGAATGTTGGTGATGAAAGACGAGATACAACTGTTCTAAATAAGTCACTGATTCCCCCTATTTCTCCTGATTCCTTCCCTGTCAACTCTTCAGCCATGTGGAGGGTGAGATAGGCAGAAGTTGCAAGGCCTCTCAAATTACACCCCTGACGCTGGCATGAAAAGACTGGGGCTTCAAAGCTAACGTCCCCTGTGAGGTGGGTCTTCCCCGAATTGTCTGAAACCCCTATCTGGATGCTTCTGAGCAGCAAAGCCTTGTAACCAGTTCCGTCTAACCCACTCACACCAGCGACCACAACCAGATCAACAGCACCCTTGCTAGGGCTTGGAAAATTCAAGAGTGGAAGAAAAATCAAGCTGCACAGCCCAGCAAAGAAGGTAGACGTGGGCTCCCTTGATTTCTTTTTTTCTCTGCCCCCTCTTATGTGGTAGATCAGAGTATATCGCTCAGGAACACTCTCTTCCTATCCCCGTCAGTTCCATGGATAGAGTAGGGACATCCTGATTTTGGGTTTGGCTCCGTGACTTGCTTTGGCCAACAGAATATTAACACGTATGACACGACCAAAGGCTCAAAAAGCACTTGTGAGACTGGACATGTTCTCTTGTGCTTCTGCCCAGCCTAGTCACCCAAGGACCCCAGGAGGAGGAGAGGACCCACCCAGCCAGCTCCAGCCCCGGTCACCTAATCCCCAGCCACTCTGCAGACATGGGAGCTAAACAGATGCCCTTCTTTAAATGCCACCAACATTTTTTTATTACCTGTTATTTGGCAATGGATAACAACAGAGCTGATCCGTGATGGTACCCATCCTGCATTCCCTGGCTCCTGCCCAAGAGGAAGACACATCGCTTCTACTCTGCGAGGCCTTTAAATTTTGAAATACGACAGAAAATATGTGTTTATCGGCTGAAGAGAAACCTCAGAATCCAAATTGTTGATTTCGAGGATGCACGTGAGGGACTTGAATCCATCATTTCCCTCCTTTGCTCGTAGCTCCCACATCTGCTTCCTTCACTCTCACCTACATCTTGAATCGCTTCTGCTCAGCCTCTGCGGCAGCTTCTTCCCCCTACCTCTCCTCATTCCCTCTTTCCATTCACTCCATGAATATCTGTCAGATGCTAGAAAGGCAGGAGGGAAAGAAGAGCACGGCAAGGTCATGAAGGACGCGCGAAAAGATCACTTCGAGACAAATGAAATGATCAACGACGGCAAATATTGTCACGTGGCTCAGTAAAGGGTCACCTCGTCCAAGCCCATGGCTTGAGCGTGCCCTCACCAGCCAGCAACCGTCAGATACTATGTAGCCACAACCTCTCCCCCCGCTTCTGCACCCATGTTTGCAGGTGCCCGTTGGCCATCACCTGGATATCCTGTAGGTGATGCCTGCTCAAATTCCCCAAGCCTGACTGATATCTGCCATCCAGATGTTCCCCTTTTGTGGGCTGGGTCTCGCTGATCAACACGTGCAGTAGGTGCTGGTGATGTCCAGCTCTTATTTCCTTGGGTCTTATCTGGTGTGGCGCACCCTACGGGCTTCCCGCGGCCCACGGGCTGGCTGTGGGAGCTGAAGCCCGCTCTAACCCATGGGCCAGAAGTGCCCCAGAGAATTAACTCCCCACAAGGTACAGCCCTCACCCAATGGCGGCATCCTCTCCAGGCATCACACAGAGGCACGTGTTGGGTTCTGACTTCTACAGTCGCCCAGCAGAAGCTCCAGTTACCGCAATGGCAACACCCTTGATAACTGGCTGACGGCCCTAGCCTTACTCACTTTTCCACTACCTTGCCAGTGTTTCTTAGTATCACCTCCCAAGGAAACTACTTGTACAGGAATCCTCGCATTAGGGTGTGTTTATGGGGGTAGCCAGACTGAGGCAAAATGCCTCCCGATCCTAAGCTACATCTTACACCCCCTCTCTTACACGTTTAAATGACGCTCCCCGCCCGCACCCACACAATACAACTTTATTCATTCATTCAAAAGTATTACCAGGAGCCTAATACACCAGCTGCCAGGGATACAGCTGTGAACAAGACAGTGAGGGCCCAGGCTTCAAGAGCTTAAGCTCTAACGGGGAAGAGAGACAAGAAGCAAGACGAATACAACGACGTTATCACCTGCAGAGAGGAGTTTTATGAAAGAAAGCAATCGGGATGATGAGAAAAATGAGATAGAGAAATTGAGGAAAGCCATATTCTTTAAAGTGGGCAGGGAAGGAAGCGACACGGGAGCTGGAACCCGGAGAATAAGCCCAATACGTGAAGATGTGTGGGTGGAGGAAGGTTCTGCAGGCAGAGGGAACAGCATAGGCAGTGGCCTGGAGGGAGGAGGGAGCTTGCCCATCCGAGGACAGGGAAGGAGGTCAGAGGAGGTGAAGGACAAGGGACCAAGAAGAGTGGGTATACAATAAAGGGGGAGAGGTGGGCCAGGGCCAGACCACGGAAGGCCTTCTGTGTGATCATTAGGACTTTGGATTTTATTCTAAGGACCACTGAAAGGATTTCAGAGAGGGTGTTACACAAAATTCCCTCTGACTGCTGTATGAGGATTATTTTGGAAGTGTGGAAGCCCAGAGGTTCTTGTAATCTGACCTTGTCTTCCGTGCAGGGTTCATTCTGAGTCCCATCATGGCTTGTCCGTAATATTTTCAGGGTCTCCGACTCTCCCCTTAAAGGTGTGCAAGCTGTAGGCAAGCGCAACAAATACGATATACGCCCTTGCAGAGCTCATAAGCTAATCCGGAGACGGAAAGGTAAGCAGTCATGATAGCACAGGGCCTTGATGGTGGAGGGTACCACTGGTGCAGCGGAGAGATTGGGAACTCAGACCTAGACAGGGTCAGGAAAAAATGCATAGGCTGAGGCCTGAGTGGGGGAGTAGGAATTAACCAGATACAGAAGGCTAAGGGGGAAAGAGCATGGTGTGCTTGGGGAACTGAAAAACTCAGTCTGGTTAAGGCATAGAGTATGAGAATGGATGTGGTGAGAGGTAAGGCTTAAGTGGTCAATCAATGCTTAGTGAATGAGCGAGTGAACGAATGAATGGGTGAGGAGAGACACAAGCCAAAATGAAAAAAATTCTAATCTAATGTTTCTAGTCCTTCAACATTGCCATTCAAGGACTTCCACTCTACCGCAGATGACAACTTGACAGATGAGTTAAACTGAACTCAGAAAACATTTATTGAGTATTTACTATAGGCCAAACGTGTTAATTAAGCATTCGCGACAGATCTATAGAGCTGGCTCTTGGCCTGGAGAAAATCGCAAAGGCAAGTGACGTTTGTATGACCATCTAAGACTGTGCTTTGACACTTAAATGACTATTCTCAAAAGTGAGGCATAAATGAAGTGGAGCTGTAATGTGGGTTAGGCACAGAGATCTGTTTTCTAAACACAGTCTTAGTTCCTCTTAAAAAAAAAAAATATATATATATATATATATTTCAAAGTTCTGGAGTACGGGCCTTATCTTCAGCTTTGGTCAACAGAAAGAGGGAGATCCTATAAACAACAAGGTCCCACTGTACAGCACACGGAACTATATTTAATATCCTGTGATGAACCACAATAGAAAAGAATAAGAAAAAGAATGTATATATATGTATAACTGAGTCACTCTGCTGTACAGTAGAAATTAGCACACAACATTGTAAATCAACTATACTTCAATCAACTTTTTTTAAAAAGAGGGAGGAGCTCCTACACCCTACAAGGCACTTCCACTTCACACTGCAGATTCATTTCATTCTCTACAGCCTTGCGGTCCAATACTTTTATACTCTATACTTTCACTGTCCAATATGGTAGCCACGAGCCATATGTGGTTACGGATCCCTTGAAATGGGACTCGTCTGAATCGAGACGTGCTTGTAAGCGTAAAAGGCAAATACAACTTCCAAGATTTAGTATAAAAAAGAATGCAATGTATCTCATTAGTTTTTTTTATGTTGATTACGCACTGAAATAACGCTATGCTGAGTATACTGGGTTAAATAAAATATCTTATTCAAATTAATTTCACCTGTTACTTTTTACTTTTAAAATGTAGCTAAAAGGAAATTTTAAATCATATATGGCTCATATTTGTGTTTCCTATTACAGTCGGTTCTAGTAGTTATATTGTTACATATACAGTACATATGTTTACATACAATATATGTGTATATTATATATGCATTGTTCTTTTGTATATAACTTACACAAAGTAAGTTACACTTATGCTGAGAATGTGAATTTGTTCCAACGCGATTGATATGTTGAGAAGTGATTTTAGCATAACACAAATAAGGCGTCTACTTATGTCTGCAAGGAACACGAGGTGAATTCAGAAAGCTGCACCCAGCTGAACTGAGTGCCTTGGGAACACACAAAACGCTCACACATGCACAGACCTCAAACATCTAGCAGCTACTTCAGTTCACCACATGGATTACACATCACACGCACCCACATCTGGTACTACAACTTGCCATCCAATTTTAGATAACCCTCCTTCCACCACTTACCATAACTCACAGGCAGCCACCCACTGCTTGTGGACGCTACTTTCCCAAGCAAGTGCCAGGTCTTTTCCAAGGTGAAATGCAATATGTAGTTTAGTACTCATGCAATCTTAATCAGTGAACATATGCAAAACTGGGCTGTTTTTACTACGTTTTTTTTTTTTTTTAATGTGTCACTGACAAACTTTTTAGTGTTATGCCCCTCACCCCACTTTCCCCACTTTCTCTCTAAGTCCTACAGTTTTTATTGCAAGATTTTACATCTCATGGTATTTTTCAGTAACGTCTATGGCTGTATCTCTATTGGACGGGGCTGTGCTACAGAACCTCGGTTCCCAAAGCAAACACTAGCCTCTCAGTCCTGCCCTTAAGACACCTGCTTCACAGGGTGCCGGATCTTCCTCTAAAGCAATCTTTAAAAAAAAAAAACAACGCAATATGATTCTAAGGTACTGCAGGGGCAGATGTCATAGAACCTATACAAACAAGGCTAATGATTACTTTCAGAACATGACTGCTAACTTTGCTGTAAATGTGAAAACAACCGTTGTGCTTTTATGAACAGTGCCAGGGGAGTGGAATAAATAAGAAGTCTTGCTGCCTTGGGGAAAACTTTTTTTTTTTTTTTGCTCTGTCCAGGATAAGATGGACAGTGTGACTACATAAGAGGGCACTTCCTTAAAATCTCAGGGGCCACGATCACATGACGTCACTGGAAAAGTGCCGATGACTGGGATTCCTGCTTCTGAGACATGACGCTTTACTTTTTTCTAAAGCCCGGCTTTATCCCGGAGCTGTCAGGAAGGACCCTGGGGGCCTGACTGGAAAACCAGCATAGAATATGGACTCACTTAAACATAGACACTTCCTTAAAAGCTTTGGTTCAATGTGAATGTAAGTCATTTTGATTACTCAATTTCTATATTTATTAGGAATGATAAACCAAAGTACTTGAAAATAATTTCAGTGGTGATGAACTGCGGCAGTCGATCGATGGGGGACACGGCAGTCAATTACCCTCTCACTTTATTTTGGTCCTCGGCAATCAGTTGGGATCAATACTCTCAATCTCCATTGATAGCCAAGCGCAAATCACAAATAATTCTTTTAAGTGGGCTGTCACAGTGTGTGCAACCAAGTCCAACTGCTCCCTCCACGTGGGCGACCAGGATCCGGTGTGCGCTGGGGCGTTCCCAGCCCCGCCGAGTCATCAGGAGTAGCTAGGAGAGGCCAGTTCAGCCCGAGAGGACCCTCAGCCTCACAACTGCGTCTCATTACAGCCCACTCTGGCTTCTTCAAAATGGAGCTGACTGAAGTAAGCTCGAATCTGAAACTTGGTGAAATCAATGAATTGAGCAAAAAAGAATTACCGGGAAGGTAAATCATGCAACACTCAACAAGGATAAAGAAAGGAAGAACTATAACCCAGCAAGGATACCCATGCATTCTAAATGTGCTTTTCTAAAAAGGAGGTGGTGGGAAGGGAGCTTTTCCTGAAGATACAGACTCTGGAGAAAGGTTGACTTAACTCAGCCCCTACGTGTGTCATTTGGGGAGGCAGAAAGACCCCTGAATTCGAAGTGAGATTCTCCCAGTTTGGCCATTCAGCTCCCAGCTTGGGGAGCTGACCTAGGGTAAAACACAGCACCACTTGACCACCAGAGAGGTGAGTCCCAATTCATAAAATGAATAGGTTGGCTTAGGTTGATGGCTCCCAAACTGCTCCCTGGGGGAACTTTGCACCTCAGGGAAATGGGGAAAAGCTTTGAGGAGAGGAGGAAGGAAAAGGTTGAGGGGAAGGCCAAGAAGCTCCTCTCCACTCTGTTTATTTGTTTTGTGCATTTGGTTCTACCTCAGAGTTTGTTTGAAGGAACAGCCTAATTAGCGTGTGAGAGTCTGAACCCTGGAGCCAGGCAGCCTGGGTGCGTTTCCCAGCTTCCACTTTCTTGCTGGCTGACCTAGCCTTTCTGGGCTTCAGTCTCCACAAATGAGATCTGAACAGCACCTACTCTCGTGGACTGGTTATGAAGCCTAAATACATTAATATCTGTAGTGCACGCAGAACGGTGTCTGGCATGTGGCAAACTACATATGGGTTTAAGCAAAGCAAGTTTTATGCTGCCTTTAAATTTTTTTTCAACTATAGCCCTAAACTAGGGGTCTCGAGACTTTCTAACCAAACATCCTTATCAGAAGAAGAAAATTCTGAACATGCAATCCCCATGTTTATATACACACATGTACTATGGTTCTAATGTATTTTGTTTTAAGGTGTGCAGACAATTCTGGAATGAACATAGAGTTGGGATATAAATAGGGAGGGAAGTTAGACCTGTTGCCTTGATTCTCCTCCACTGGCCTGAGCTCAGAGGGCACAGCACCCAGTGCTTGTCTCAGACCTCCAGTGAAAGCGGCTGGGCGAGCCTGGTTGAGCGTAAGTAGACGGCTTTGCAAATGCACAGCAAAGGGACCCTTGTCAGTATCCATTTTCATTCAAGATGGGATGCTCTGAGTGTTCTCAAGCATGCAGTGAGCACCTACTGGGTGCCCTAGGGACAGGAAAAAACTACAAGATGACGTCTATGGTCCTAAACACAACTCAGGTCGTGAGAAGCTGAGACTAAAACGCTGGCCGCGAGCCTGCCACTCAAGGATCCGTGATGGAGGGGTTGTGCTGGAGTGCAAGCGGTGTCAGGGAAAGAGAGATTCTCGAGAAGACGGGCGTGGTCTTCTTCTACGTTAGCACTCTAAGACTCACAGTAAAAGCTTGCGCTTCTCCCCTGCCCTGCTACCCATTGCGGAAATTCCAGGCCAGGAATCCAGGTCTTCGTGGCTCGTGTCCGAGGGCATTTCCTACAAGATCATGATCAACCATAGTTACAGAGCTACCCGTGTTCACTGACCAACCCCACGGCCAGCTTGGGGAGCGTGAACAGTCCAGACTTCATCTGAGATCAGAAAAGGCCTCTGAGAAGGCTGCCACAGCTCCAGAGGAGAGAAGAGACAATCAAGCAATTATTTAGAACTATCACAAAGACATGGAACCGTTCATTTATATCAGGATAAATTCCTAACTCACTCTCCTCTACAGCTATTCTTAGGAGCTCATGTTTCCGGAAGTAGCCTCCAGAGCCGAGCATTTTTACGTTACTCTCGCAGAAATATTCTGGGCTGTCTGCTCAGCGCACAGCAACCGTGCTATCTGCCCTCCTCCTACACAGAGTGACCGTGGGCAGCCACTGTACGTTAGATGCTGAAGCTTCTCAAAGCTCAGGGTGCATACCAATGATCTGGGGATCCTGCAAATGTGGAGATTTGACAGGTCCGAGGTGGTCCAAGGGTCCACATCACTAACGCAGTGTTGCAATGACACCAACGTTGCTGATGTAGGGACCACACTTTGAGTGACAGGTTGTATATAACTCCACCCACTGACCATAGCTCACTGGACGTGGAGTAAACACCTCAACAAACTGAGCCAATCAGCTTCCATTCCAGACATTTCGCTTTGAGATAGAGATTCTCTTCCTTCTGGGATGATCTCTCAAATGTGGACAGATCTGAAAACTCAAAAGCTATCGGATAGCCGTTTTCTGCTGTGTGGATGGAGAAAAATGAAAGACCAGGAGGCAGAGAAAAATTGAACAAGTATGCAAAATGAGGGACACAGACAGGACACAGACTGCCTGGGTCCTGCAGCTTTTAATTCCTGGGTCCAGGTCCTATTGATACCTCTAGGAGTTCCCCGACTTGGGTTCCACTAGACACCCCTGCACCATTACAATAATTTTCTCTTTTTCACTTAAGCTTGTTGTACGTTGCTTTCTGTTACTTGCAACCAAAGTATTATAGACTGTCAACAGCTACCAAGGGCAAGCACTGGGCATTTTAATCTAAGACTTTACCAAGAGCACATAGGAGGTGCTTGTAAGACAGCTGATGATTGAATGAATGAACATAATGCCCCAGGCATGGTGTTCTCTACAACTTCCCTGTGCCCAGATTTGGAGAAGCCCTTTTACTTCCTGTCTCGCTGTCAATCCTAGAAATCCAATTGTGAATGCAGCGCACTGACTGTCAATTTTTCTTTTTATGCCATCTATTCCCTCTGCACTCTGATTTCATTCTTCGTATCTGGCAAGGGAAAAAGGGACTCGGGGAAGGTGTATTTCCCCTTTAAATACCATGAAAGTTATGAATATATCTTTCCCAAACTGCCAAAATAATTGTTTCATTTACAGAACTGAAATTCTCTAGGGAGCGTCCCAGGGATGTTCTAAATTGCTAACATCAGATACGCAGAAAACAAATATGGAGCGATCCATATGCTCCCGATCCTGGATTTAGCATCTCAGCTCAACAAAAACTCGCATTTCAATCGCTTTCAGTCAGTTTTGGGTTATGAGTATGTGCAGGGTTAGGGCTGGAAAGAAGCCACCGGCCTGGAACCTTCTGCAGAGAAGGGCTCTGTCTGCACAGCCTGAGGCGCCTGCCCAAGTTACCATTTTAGAGAGTTCACTTTAAATCAACGCTCACGGGCTGCAGATCCCCAGTCAAAGGGGAAACCGGAAAAGGCAGTGGCTATGTGACTGTGGAAGGAGAATCTGACAAATTTCTCCCTCTTCTTTTTTATTACTACTCAAAAAGTCCTATTGTTTGGGGGGGGGGCGTTGGGGCACAGCCAGGCATTTCCCACTTCTCCAGGCTGCATTATGAAAACGGCCTGTAACGAGGGATAGGCACTCAAGAGCTCGGGATGATAACAACGGTGATGGGGTTGACATTTACAGACCACATTTTATGTTCTAGGTGTTACTCTCAGAACCTTACATATGTTAACCCATTTCATCTTTAAAATAATCTTGTGAGGTAGGTATCATTATTCTCCCCATTTTACAGATGAGGAAAGGAAGGCTCTGAAAATTGGAGTAATTATACTAATTAGGTGTAGTGGAGCAGCTCTTGCTTTTTCCTGCCAACAGCCATTCTCCTTCTTCTGCTCAGAGGTCTCAGTTTCCCTTTGGAGAACCACTATTCCCTTCTGCACATTGTTTTGGTGGGACAAAGGAGACTACCTTAAACTCTAGGACCAAAAGATCCTATCTATTCAGTCATTGTTGGACTATAAAGCACACAAGGGCAGGCACTGGTTTTCTCCATCTCAAATCCTAGCCCAGGGCACAGGTTAGATCCTCAACAAATAGTTGAAGGACAAACAAAGGAACAAAGCATATGATGTGTAATATATTAACGTGATGTTTTCTACAACAGCTGTGTCCTGATTAGTCAAGCCTGGTTGTGCGTTTCCTCTAGACGGATCATGCTCTCCCGGAAATATGAATGGAATCATGCAGGAATAGAAGCTTTTGGAGCTGATTCATCCTGACCATGGTGCCTTAGAAGGGCTGCTACCTCTGTCCTAGACCTGACCCTGTGCTTTTCAGGTCCAGCTTTCCCTTCAGTTCTCTGAGATTACCCCTAACCCACAAATAAATTCCCTTTTTGCTTAACTGCACCAGAGTTGGTTTGTATTGCCCACCAAATCACCCTCCATTCTAAGTGGCATGTTTGTACCATTCATGACATGGCTAGACCCAGAAGATTTAATTACAGGGACACAGATCAGTGCTGAAAGCTTAGGACCTGAGGTTAGGCAAAGCCACTGACATGGAGCATTCATTTATTCCACAGACATCATTCACCGAGTGCCTTTACGAGCTTGGAGCTATAAGTCATCTTTCCCCAGATTTGTCTTTTCAAGATTCACAATACACAACAATTATCAAAGTATCATACCCACTTTGCAGATGAGAAAATTAAGGCTCAAGGAGATTAAGTAACTTGCCCAAGAACGTCAGTAGAGGGAATGGCATAATTAGGACTGAAAATTACATCTTCCTGAGACCAAAGCAATTGCTCCCACCATTGTAGCCCACAGTCTCCAATGGCCTGGGGGCTTGGCTCACTGGCAGGGCTGAGAAATCCAGTTGCTAGAGCTTGGGCAAAAGGAAATAGAAAAAGTGAATGGAAGCTGAGTGTCACGGTGGGTTAAACTAGTTCAAGGGATGCAGACGACCACCACATACGTTATTATACACTCTGCATTATTCAATAACTTTTTCAGTTAAACAGAAATTTCCTCATTTAAGGAGAAATATTGTTTGAGTCAATACAGGTTCAAAGGATTGGCTGAACTGTCCCAACTCCCCTAGCTTCCGTGCTCAAGTCCCTCATAGGGTGACAGACACATGCGACCTCTTCTGTCCTAAGGACAGCCCTCTCATGTTTTACACTCCGTATGAATCCATTCACAATCAACTTAAAACCCACTACCATTTGTGAAGACCAACCGAAAATATTTAAATCGAAGAGCAGTGTATGGGCTTCCCTGGTGGCGCAGTGGTTGAGAATCCGCCTGCCAGTGCAGGGGACACGGGTTCGAGCCCTGGTCTGGGAAGGTCCCACATGCCGCGGAGCAACTAAGCCCGTGCGCCACAACTACTGAGCCTGCGCTCTAGAGCCCGCGAGCCACAACTACTGAAGCCTGCGCACCTAGAGCCCGAGCTCCGCAGTAACAGAAGCCACCGCAATGAGAAACCCGCACACCGCAATGAAGAGTAGCCCCCGCTCGCCGCGACTAGAGGAAGCCTGCATGCAGCAACGAAGACCCAATGCAGCCAAAAAGAAATTTTAAAAAAATTGTTAAGAAAGAAAAAGAGCAGTGTATGACATCACAGAGCCAAGTGCAATCTTTTTTTCTTCTCTTGATCTAGTGAACGGCGGATGTTTTTGCCCTTATGCACCCATTTCACCTTCTTTTGCTGCCCCTTTGAATAAGCCCTTCCTGGTGGCTTAATTGCGCTGACCTTAATTCCTCCTCACTTCTTAGGTGCAAAATGGGCCTGTGATTCAGGTCTGCCAAACGAACGCCTTCCATCTCCCTGGATACAATATGGGTTCAAGGTTGGCCACTGAACGGTCTCATCTGAGTCCTGGGGCTTCTGCTGGACTCATGATATGAAGAAGCCCTCTTTCCCTTGGGAGTACCAGCCACAAGGAAGAAAGAATCCTAGCGCTGCCTGAGAATAAAGCCAACGCCAGAGGAGGCAGAGCTGCTGAGAAACAGACAGAAGAAAGAAAAGTTCTTTCCATCACCTGCATGCAGCCATACCTGAGGTCTGTGCCATCACCTGCATGCAGCCATACCTCAGGTCTGTGCCTTGGACTTCGAAGTGAGAAAGTAAGACAGGATCTCCCTTTTGTTGAAACATCTCTGAATCTCCTAATCCAAAGAACCGAGAGGAACACCATCGACTCAACCATGTGTTCTGGAATTACATTTATTTGCCCTGAGCTGCTCTTGTGTTCTCCCAAATCTTAATCAAATTGCCTAAAATTTACTATTTTTTTTATGTTACATTTTAGAAACTTCACGCCCTAAAATTCCTTTCTTTGGCTGTAAGTTAAAGGTTTTTAACATAGCAAGAGTGAAAACGTAATTCATTCCCAAGCGGGAATTTATTTGATAACTCAATTCTCTGTAATAGCCCAACTAATGTACTAAGAATGACAGGAAAAAATAGGTATGTGCCCTGCAGATTATATAATATTTACTGAAAAACCACAAGTCCCAGGCTACTGGGGATAAGGCAGTAAACAAAAGGCATTTGTTTGGCAGACCTGAATCTCAGGCCCATTTTGCACCTAAGGAGAGAGGAGGAATTAAGGTCAGAAAAAAATTCCTGCCCTCGTGGAACTTATATCCTGGTGGAAGAGGAAAAGAAAATCAACAGGACACATATATAAACAAAGCAGGGCAAAGTGAGAGAAAATGGTGTAGGAGGTGATGCTATTTCAGACGATGGCCCGGAAGCTCGCCGAAGAGGTGACATTTGAGCTGATACTGGTGCTAGGTGGAGAAGAGTACTGTAGGCAGAGGGAACATCTAGTTAGGGACCCTGAGGCAGGGATGTGCTTAACATGTTCCAGGAACACCAAGGAGGCCAGCATGGCTGGAACAAAGTGAGGGGCACAGTGACAGGAGATGAGTTCAGCAAGGTAGCCAGAGTCTAGACCATGTGGGTCCTTTTGGGGCCAGAAAGACCCTGAGTTTGACTGTGCTATGATGGGAAAGCAATGGTGCGGGTGGGCAGAAGAACAGCATGATTGAACATACATGTGAAAAGAATTACTCTAGTTATGTGTGGAGAATGAGCTAAAGAAGGGCAAGAATGAAAGAGACTAGTTAAGAGGCCACTGAGGTCCAGGCAAAAGATGATGTGGATCAAGCAGCTGAGGTGGGGAACGTGAGAAGTGGATTCTAGATGTATTTTGAAGGTAGAGCCGCCGACCTGGTTTTAAGAATGGAGCCAATGTAGGATTCTAGGTGATCAACATGTGGACCACTACTGAACGGGACTGTGTCTGTTAGATTAACTGTCTTAATGAGGTTATTAGATAATCTCTTAATTTTAAAATAAAACATGCAGCTTATGCAAGAATAAGGCCTTTGATAAACCGTTGAGTGTTTAAAATATCTTTGCATCACAGAACAGAAATATATAAAAATGATATATGTTGACTGTAAACAGGTGTTTTCACAGGTTTGACTTGTTTCTTTTCTTTTTTATTCATTTATTTATTTTTGGCTGTGTTGGGTCTTTGTTGCTGCATGCGGGCTTTCTCTAGTTGTGGTGAGTGGGGACTACCCTTCGTTGCGGTGCGCGGGCTTCTCATTGTCGTGGCTTTCTCTTGTTGCGGAACACGGGCTCTAGGGGCGCAGGCTTCAGTAGTTGTGGCACGTGGGCTCAGTAGTTGTGGCTCACAGGCTCTAGAGATCAGGCTCAGTAGTTGTGGCTCACGGGCTTAGCTGCTCCGCGGCATGTGGGATCTTCCTGGACCAGGGATCGAACCTGTGTTCCTTGCATTGGTAGGCAGATTCTTAACCACTGTGCCACCAGGGAAGCCCTGACTTGTTTCTTGATAAAGTTATTAAGACATTAAAGAAAGGTATACTTAATACAAATGAATGGAATAAACAACTAAATGAGACTTAATAATTGGCATTTGATTTTAAATATTTAATTTGTTCCTATAAACCTTGTCAATAAAAATAATAAATCAACAAGAAAAGAATGGAGCCAATGTTGGATGTGAGAAAAAGAAAATCAACGGTGATGACACCAAGTTTTTAACATGAGCCTAAAAATGAGTAGAGGTGTCATTTTCCGCGATAAAGATGATGGCAGGAAGAACAGGTGTGGGGAGTGAAAACTGAGGTTAGTGTTGGATGTGTACTGTTCTTATTGCAGCAAAATACAACATTTACCACTGCACTCATCTTTAAGTGTTCAATTTAGTCGTATGAAGTACATTCACAATGCTGTGGCCATCCCCACTGTCCATTCCCCAAACTCTCCCATCATTCCAAACACAAACTCTGTACCCATTCAACACTAACTCCCCATTTCTCCTCCCCCCAGGCCCTGGTCATCTCTGTTCTACCTCCTGTCTCTAGTGGACACGTAAGTGTAAGATGCCTACTGGACATGCCGCTGAAGATACTGGAAGGTAGTCAGACACACTGATTCTGGGGTGGAAGGGAGAAAGGAGAGCTAGAGTCATAAATTGGGGAGTCATCAGCATATAGAGTAGTCAGCGCACAATTCCCATTTATTGAGCTAAATGTCTGACTTAGTTTCTCTCTCTCCTGTGCAGCTCAGAAAATGAATATGGTGCCAGACAGAGTGCCTGGCATAAAGTAACCATTCAATAAATATTTGCTCACTTGAGCAACTAAACGCTTTGCCCTCCAGTTTGTGGGCACAACGGTTCTTTGAACAAGAAATTTTAAAAGTACAAGCCTTTAAAATCAACACCTCTATTTCTTGGGGGAAAAAAAAGAGTCTGAACAAATTTAAAAATACATTGGCACTGCGATTGCAGTTTTCAGAAATAACATTTGATTTTCTGATCTCTTTGGCTGATGACTGTGCCAGAATCCAGTACCACTTGACACCATGCTATGTTACGTAAACAGACTGGGAGAGACACGACCAGATGTGGTGTGTCACAGCAAGGATCAATGAGCTTGAAAAGCAGAAGAGGTCCTGTCTAAAACCAGGCATTTGAAGTGTGTTTCAAAACCTCCAACCTCTATTCATATTACCCTGCTGATGTTTGAAGAAAAATGTGATCGTGGAAAAAGGTAAAATTTTGGCTACCAAGATGGGATTCAGAGAGCAATTTATCTTCAGCCAACAAATGTCTTCTACATAGAACAATCTTCAAGCGCCAGATCTTGATAATCTCAGTCACATGCAGGCATTTAAGAGCTGCTGTTCCTTAGGGTGCAGCAACCCTTGGGCATGTCAAGGCATGTCAAACATCCTCGGGGTGTGGAGGTCCTGGGATTTACCTTTACATAATAATGTTGGAATCATCTCCGGCCACACAGCCGTAAGTGCAGAAATTTGAGGATATAAACTTGGTATGGGAAGATTTCAAAAGCCTCAGCTGTTGATTACATTCTCTTGACACTTACTTCCATCACCTGTATAATTAACCATAGCTTAGTCATCCACTAGTGCCATGGCTACAGCCCTGAAGTTAAATTGAAATGTTAGCGTAATCCAGGCTGCGAAACTCAACGTAGAGCAGTACAAGACAGGCAAGCGTTCACAGACCCCAGTGTCAGTGTTTCACTGGGAAGTGAAAACACATTGGTGTTTTCTCCCAGTCATCACACCTTCTCAAGTTACAGTGGTTGTTTTGGTGGATGCTAAAGTATCTGAATACGGCATTAGTAATATTTTAAGAAACCAATTAGCTTCTGGAGGGCATGTGAGAATTTCCAATTCCTTGAGTTGGAACCTGAACTTTGAAAGCTAGGATACGTTTGCCCACTTTGAAAAAAAAGAGAACCTATTCAGTTTAGAAGGCTGGTTATCCAACTCCAGTTGTATGGGGAAAGATGAATTTACCTCCTCCGCCCAATTTTATCGTTGGGTTTGGACCTTCGTGATGAGCTCAGAGGAGAAAGGAAGAAGTATTTCTCCACATCCTCTCTTTGGAGTAGAACAAGATACTCAGGATGGATTCCACAAAAGCCTTTCTTAACCTAGTGCTATGTGGTGTCACTTCGCTCCGCCAGACATAAAACTTCCTTGGGGTACATGAGCCTTCATCTGTCCTCAGGGATGATAGAAACAAAGCATTTTCATTGTTATTGTATCATGAAGAGATTTAAGAACCAAAGAAAAGCTTAAATTCCTGTGCCTGAGCATTGACAAAATAAAGGGACTTGCATTGCTAGTGAGAGCCAATGAAAAAAACTAGCATGTCTCTCGTAATGCACCAAGAGCATTTTCTAACAAATTCCACTGCAAAACCTAGAGCCAGAAATCTTTTCCAAAAGAAATAAAAGTTCACTCGCCTTGGGGTTTTTGAATGAACCGTATATTTAATGTAAAACCCTATTTCAATAATGTGTCCTCGGGCTTCCCTGGTGGCGCAGTGGTTGAGAGTGCGCCTGCCGATGCAGGGGACACGGGTTTGTGCCTCAGTCCGGGAGGATCCCACATGCCGCGGAGCGGCTGGGCCCGTGAGCCACATCCGGAGCCTGTGCTCCGCAACGGGAGAGGCCGCAATAGTGAGATGCCCGCGAGCCCTAAAAAATAATAATAATAACAACGTGTCCTATTTTAAACTATTTTTAAGTTAGTTATCATGGCCCTATTAGATGCTGATGATGACCATTATTAGCAGGAAATTTAAACCTGACTTTTCCTGCTGCCATGGCTCTGTGTATGTCATACTCTGTTACTAATCTGTTGGCTCTCAGCCATACAGGTTGTTTTTATTCGGCCAAGTTGCACAGCCATTTAGCACTTGCTCAGGAAATAGTCAGGGCAATAAAAAGGGCTTTAAATATATTCAGAGGCCACGAACTCCTCTTCTTCTATTTTACCATTGGGAGTACATACAAGCCATAACATGTTGAAGGAAGTCTAAATGAAGATGGTAAAACAATTTTCATTATGTGGCACAATGTATGAACTGGTCAAACTACAGCAACTGCACCTTAGTCTCTGGGCAGCGAGCAAGCCTTCAATTTAGATAAGGAAGCGCACATTTCCTTCCAGAGGAAAGAGAAAGTTTCAAAATGTAGTTAGGTTTATCAAATTTATACGGGGTATAAATGGGTCTCATGGTCAATCAGACTGAAAATCAGGTAGATTAGGGTTCATAGTCTTAACAGCTTAGAAATGAGAATCGACTTAATGTGGAGGAGCCGTTGGACAATCAGGTGAAAACATGATGGTTGTTGGGATTTAGGAACTATACTCTCCAATTTCATAGGACAGGCTGGTGGGTTAAGACCCCGAGAATGGGGACAGTAGTAATAAGAGTAAGAAAGGCTCTGACAGTGAGGATGAGAAAGAACCACGAGGGAGATGGACCCTACTGGTTTCACTGACTGTTGGGATGGGAAGTGTGTTAGGTCACAGATGACTGATTTTAATACACGAACAGGAGAATGGAGACGAGGAAGCGGATCTGGATTAGAGAGGAATGTGCGAGGCTCCATTCTGGAGAGGTCGAGTGTGAGTAGCCTGTGGAATATCCAACTGGAAGCTGAGGTCTTGTCTCTGAGGAGAGAAGCCACACCTACAAGTCTAGATTGTGTAATGGCCGAGATGGTCGTTATGTCCAAAAAATAAAGTGGCTGTGAGTACAGGGAGGAAGGAGGCTGAAGCCATAACCTGGCAGGACGAAGCTGGAGTATGGTGAGTGAAAAGATAGGGGAAAAAGGAGAAAACCCAAGGCATGTAATGACATAGACAACAGGGAAGAGGAACTTTCAAAAGGTGTAAACGATTCAAGTTAGTTCAAGAAAACACAGAAAGAGCTAAGTGCAGGGGGGCCCAGGGGATAAATTGGGAGATTGGGATTGACATATACACACTCATATATGTAAAATAGATAACTAATAAGGACCTACTGTAGAGCACAGGGAACTCTACTCAAGATTCTGTAATGGCCTATATAGGAAAAGAATCTAAAAAAGAGTGGGTATATGTAAATGTATAATTGATTCACTTTGTTGTACACCTGAAACTAACACAACATCGTATATCAACTATACAATTTTAAACTGTATCATACAGTTTTCTTTTTAACGCAACAAAAAAACAAACAAACAAAGAAAACAGAGAAAAAGCCCATAGGATTTGTTAATTAGGGAACTGGTTTATCTCTACCGGGTCAGATTGAAAGTGGATAAGGATTCTGCACAGCAAAGTAAACCACCAACGAAATGAAAAGACAACCTACTGAATGGAGACAATATATGCAAATCATTTACCTGTTAAGGGGCTAATATCCAACACATATAAAGAACTAATACAACTCAATAGCAAAAAAAAACAACTCGATTAAAAAACGAGAAGATATAAGTAGACATTTTCCCAAAGAGGACGTACAGATGGCCAACAGCTTCATGAAACGATCTCAACATCACTAATCATCAGGGAAAAACAAATTAAAACTGCAAGGAGATACCATCTCACACCTGTTAGAATGCCTACTCTCAAAAAGACAAGAGATAACAAGCGTTGTCAAGGATGTGGAGAAAAGGCACCCTTGTGCCGTGTTGGTGGAAATGTAAATTGGTGCAGCCACTATGGAGAACAGTAGGGAGTTTCCTCCAAAAATTAAAAATAGACTACCAAAGGATCCAGCAATTCCACTTCTGGATTCTCAGCTGAAGAAAATAAAAACTTTAATTTGAAAAGATACACGCACCTCAGTGTTTACTGCAGCGTTACTTATGATAGCCAAGAGATGGAAACAGCGCAAGTCTCCATCAACAGGTGAATAAAGGAGATGTGGTACATATATACAATGAAATGTTAGCCATAAGAAAGGAAGAAATCTTGCCATTTTCAGCAACATGGATGGATTTTGAGGGCATTATGCTAAGTGAAATAAGTGAGACAGAGAAAGACAAATACCATATGATCTCACTCATATCTCGAATTAGAAAAAGGAGGAAAAAAAAAAAACAAGCTTATAGATACAGAGAACCGACTGGTGGTTGCCAGTAGCAGGGGATCAGGACTGAGCAAAACGGGGAAAGGGAGTCAAAAGGTATAAATTTCCAGTTACAAAATAAATAAATCATGGGGGTGTAATGTACAGCATAGTGACTATAGTTAATAATACCGTATTGCATATCTGAAATGTTAAGAGAGTGTATCTTAAAAGTGATCGTAAGAAAAAAATATTTTATAACTATGTATGGCGACAGATGGTAACTAGACTTACTGTAGTGATCATTTTGCAATATGCCCAAACATCGAATCGTGTTGTACACCTAAAACTAATATAATATTACATGTCAGTTATACTTCAATTTAAAAAACGTGAATGAGGAGACGGGACAATACGCAGAGGCATAATGTGTGTGGCTCTTTGGAGAGACAGGTCAGTGTAGGAAAGGAGAAAACAGGGGTGCATATGGGCATCCTAGGACTGGCCCTCCACATCTCATTAGTGAGATAACAGGAATGATGCGAGGTCTAGGCTAAAGGGGGTCATTCTGTTATATCCAACGCACAGTTTAAATACACGGCCATGGGTGTCAAGGTTGACTAGGGAGGCCATCAAAGCCGGAGTGGAAATGACAGCGACCACAAGAAAGCAGGGAGAATCTGCTTGGGGGAAGGTGAGGATGATAAGGTGGGGTGTGTGTGTGTGTCTGTGTGTGTGTGTGTGTGTCTGTGTGTGTGTGGAGGGTTTTGGTGTTTTTTTCTTCTTTTGGTATATAAATGGTTTTGAGTGCTAATGAAAACATCACAGGTGATATGCTTTGCATGGAATGTTTAAAAAATTGAATTATTTACTAAGATTTAAAAGTTGAACGTATTTCAAATAATTTTTTTTCTGATTTATCTTGATGAGGGCATGACCTGGGATATTCTCCCATGTGGCAGCAGACATCAGGAACTGCCTGGTTGTGGGCGCCTCCGCTGGACACTGCGGGTTTCTCCTTTGCCCTGATCCTCAGCATTCCCTGTTGTCTACCACCCAGTTCACAGTATCTTTCTGGTCTCCTTAAACACACGAGTTTGCAACCTCATGGCTGGAGGTTCTAATTAGTCAGTAAGAAATAAAAAGTAGAAAGTGATGGATATATAAGAAATTATGATTAGAGGCAACTTCAGAGCCAGACCTCAGAAGTCTACCTTTCTACATAATCCACAGATTTTGAATGTAACTTCAACACCGTATTTCTTCTAAAATATAAGCACTTATACAATATAAAAACATTCCCTCATTCATAATTCAGAAATTCAAAGTTTTATTTTTCTAATTAACTCAATGTTGGCAAGACCTGACCTGATACTGGATCTTTATAGACGTTACTTGGACCATTAACCTGAACATTCACACATTTCTCTGCAGAAATATTAAATTACCAGTTACAGGGTACATGATACATGGTCCATGCACCATCATACCTTTATAAAATCCCCCCGATTCTATATTCTGGCACTAAGAGTTTCAGGAAACGGATTGGGATCCTTAAGTATCAACTTTCACACACCTATGAACAAAGATACAACTTTGTCCATTTGAGAAAAAAATGTCTCGGGGGTGTCTAAAACAGTATTTTCAAAATAACATTTATGAAGACAATTAGCAAGAGCTGGGAGGGGTAATTCAGTATTCTTAAGCAAGCAGGTAATCAGAGGAACAAAGCAGGTATGAGATTTCACAACAGATTTTTGCCAACAGAAGCAGAGGACACTGGTGTATTAAAAAGCAAGTCTTCTCCCTTTGCTCCACCCCCAGACAAACCTCCACTTAATGTTCTCTGAGAAACAGACATCTTAATACCACAGTGATTTTACAACGGGAGCTGAGAGGTCGCAATGGTCAAGTCTACTCAATAGAGTGAGATGGGTGATGACTCCATGTGTGTGCCATAGACTCTCTGGCGTGGGGCTTACTTGCCAGAGACCAGCCAAGACTGTCTTCCCCCAATTGGAGGCTTAACCCACCAGAGAGAAAACCCATCGGTTTTTGCATCAGCTAGAAGTTGGGCTCTGTGGGCTTCCGAGGCCACGGTACCAGGCGTGGGCTTTCTAGGCTACAACATCCCCCGTGATGCATCTCTGATTGGTCTTTGACCAGTATTGTCAGTTGCCTGACATTCCCCCTATTTTCTCTACTGGAGTGATGGGGGTTAAAAATCATTAAGAAAAGGAGCCTGACGTTCTACATAAAGCCAGGCTCCCCAATGACCTCCTCTTGGCCAAGCGTAGTCCGCTGTTTGCAGGGAGGCTAAGTGCTTCCAAAAGCCATCTCATGGCTCCAGCAGCATTCAGCACCTCTCCCGAGTGTACGGTATTGATCAGGGCCTGGATACCTGCTTGCTAAGCAGAGAAGAGCACGTACCTGCTTTTATGCCAACCCAAAGAGAGTACCCACTTGGTATCACAATAGCTTAAGATCTCCAAGAAACTGATTTTTTTTTTTTTTTTTAAGAGCTTTTCTATGAAGCCAGAGAACACACTGGTGAGACTGCTGTTTTCCACTGCACCTGAAGCTATGGAGCCCCTACAAAGGAATTTGGATGACGTTTCTGCCCCTTTCCTCTATAATCTCTAAGGGATTGCCACTAAACCAGGGCCACTAGATCAGGGCCACTTTGGCAGAGGCAGCACTGACTGAGCCCCTCTCGAACAGAGCATGGCAAAAAAAAAAAAAAATGCAACCAACGATGCCTACTGCATCAATATCCCAAAATACTTTTATTCCCCAGTGCTCATCTGTAAAAGTCAATGCTTATTTTGTTAAAAAAACAGAACAAAAAAACACAAAACAACAACAAAACCGAGGGGATACATGTGCTGGCACCACATTCAGACACCACAGCCAGGCCCTGTGGGGTTGGCCATTTTTCTAAGATTGCCTCTCTCCCCCTCCCGGGATGACAGGGAAGTCAGAAGAATAGGAAAAGGTTCGACAATCTTTTCATTCTGACCTCAGTTATTATATTCCTGACACAGAACCCAGAGTGGAAAACACCTTCCCATATTTTTTTGTACCCGCAATTGCAGCCTCACTTCTCTTAGTATTTTTGAAATCTTTTCTTTCACGTTGTAGTGGAATTCATTTTCTCTGAAAAAGTAAAAGGGCTTGTCTGCATTGAATTCCTGGACAGCGTCTCCCTGATTAAAATCCAGTGTGAGTATAACATGCTTTTAGCACGTTTCCTAGTTAATGCAGCTCTTTGGGAATGATTCCCGTCTGCTCACCTGCAAATCTGGCGCTCAACTTTTCATTCTTTCAGTCCTTACACCATACAGCTGACTCTTCCCATAACTTATGTTACAGTGCCATCTTATGGTAGTTTATGACCACCATTTATGGATGGAAAAACTCTGGACTGCCTCTTCAGCATTTTAAAGAAAGATATGGGGTTAAAAATCATCTTTAATTAATCACACCAGGTAAATGTATCATAAACGGAGGTCTGTAAATAAAAAGCTGTTTCATTGCGGTCTGCTAATGGCTGAACACTGCAGAGAATAAGTGAGCAGACACAAGAGCCTTAGAGCCAACTGATGAATTTCTTTTAAACGCATTTATGTTCTCATTCAGCGGCTATTACTGCATAATCTGACATTAGGAAGCAGTATTTTCCATGAAGGCCATGATGTATTTGGGAAGCATTTATCAGAGGAAGAGGCTGGTCTAAGTTAGTGATTTGCTGCCCAGAATTTTCAGCTCTGCATTCTCATGGTGCCTTATTTCTGCCTTCTCATCTTCCAAAAAAAAAAAAAAACAACCCACAAAAGTCTCTGGGCCCCTATCAGCAAGACACAAGGAAACCCAATCCCACTTTTAAGCCTGATCATTTGCAAATGTGTTTCAGACCCAGGTTTAATACGAGGAGAAGATTCCTTGGAGAAGCCTCCTTCTGGAAGTCTGCCTGCCAGTTTCTGGAGGCTTTAAGCTGTGTTTCCTCTGTCTTCTCCAGGTTTCTTTCCACCCACAAAGTGAATGTACATCGTGAATGGACCTGAACTGAACGCCTTCATCAGAACTTGGCAGTTCTGTGGCTTCCACTGCCAGGAGGGCACAAGGGAAAAGACGGTTTCAATTCCAGGTGCGTTTGGTGGGAGGAGAGGGGGCTCTCCCATTCCAGGTGGGTTCATGGAATGGGATGGGGATGGGGGAGATCTGGGGTGGTAGTGAGGGTTTTACTAAAGTCATGTCCTATCCTCTTTAACGACAAGAAGCCTAAGACCTAACACAGCGATCCACCTCCAGCTCTCACACTCCAGAATTCTTTGTTCACATCCCATCTCCCTCCCAGACCACCTCACTTATTTTCTCATCATTCCTATAGGATCCAGAGGAAAAGTCTGAGCTGCTGGCGCCAGGCAGTTTTCCATCTCTGGATGCTTCTTTACTCTCCATAAAGAAGATACAGAGCACACAGTGATTCACGAGGAAGGAGGCAAAATACGCAAAATACGCATTTCACCAGATCTAAAAGGAGAACTTTGTCAAAAAGGCTTTTTTATTTTTATTTTTTTATTAAAGGCATTCAAATGTCCAATGTGTCTCGGGTTCTTCCTGCCCTGTCACAGTGGAACTGCTTTCCTTTTCAACTGCTCCATTTTCAGTAATTGTAGGGATCACAATTTCAAATTAAACATCTCCAACATATCATGGCGGGTTTCGTGTGCTGGGTTTTCGCTCCCCTGATTCTCTAACCCCATCCCCCCTTCCACCCCCTCCCCTCCCCCAACTCTCTTTGGCTCATAAACTTACCTTTGCTGACCCTTCTGCCCTCTCCTGGCCGGGGAGGGGGGGGGGGGGGCGCTATTCTTGCTTCACTCCCTGCACTTGAAATGTTCTTCTCTCTTCAACTGTCATCCCCAAACCAGCAGGGACACGCCTGGTGCTCACATTTCCCCCATCTTTTCTTGAGTGTGTGTTTGTGTGTCTCTTATTGTTTCCCCTTCCCGCCCTCCCCCCCGCCCCCCAATCAGAAGAACAAGATCAGAGACTCCAACACACCGAGCTCAGAGTCTAAACTGCCTGTACCCATTAGGAATTCTTAAAGTGCAGATCACTCTACAAAATGACTCTTTACAGACGCGAAAGCAACATCATGGGTTGCCTCACCCCGACCCCACCCCGCAACATGTATGGTTTTTTCATTGCTGTTCCAATTTAAATTTCTCAGTTTACCAATCAAAAGAGATCCATTTTCTTATCTCCATCCTGCAAACTCCATCTGGGATCCCCCAAACAAGCTGTGGTCTTCTGCCTCTCTCACATGCGGGAATTAGAAAAAGTCTGCATAGGAGCAGGGACCAGGTCAGGCCTTCTGATCCTGAACCAGGAGTCTCGATGACTGCAAGCACGCAGGACAAGTGAACAGGGAAGAGGTAATAAATGCCTTCCTCCACGTGATTTATTTCCCCCAACCAGCCTGCTGATCTTGTGCTAATTACCTTGGGAAAGCCCAAGTTCCAGTCCTCAAAAAATCAGAAGCGAGGAGCATCGACTATCATTGCAATTATCCTACAATGTCCATGCATCGCGAGATATTATTACCCTTCCAAGTTGTTGGCCTAGTGTCTCATGTGAACAGAGAACCAGATGGGAGTTTGGGGGGCTAAAATGGATACACCAATTATTTATAGATTCGGACTAAAAATCACGTGAACTGCCTTCTGTGGAGTTCCATCTTCTGAGAAAAGACTTGAAATAGACATAGTTGTGGAAAGTCTCAGAATGCTTCAGAATAATCCTAAACATGACGTTGCAGGTAGGCAGTGGTGGAGAGAAGACTGAAGACTTCTGGAAGCCCCTCAATGAAGGAGAACATAGTTTAAGAGCTATCTTTTGGAAAACTCTAGAATGAGACCCGGTGGTTCAACTTTATATCCAGTTGGTTTTAGTAGCATCGCCCCTAGTCACTTTTACCTCCTGGAAAAACCTTTAAAATTCGACTTGACTGCTTGCGTAGCTGGGTTTCACCAGCTTCTGAGTAGAAGGATATTGTTCCTAGCACCTACACATGACAGGCACTCAATCAACATTTACTAAAGGGATGAAAGTATAAAAACAGACTCTCTTTTGTTAATACTAAGTATATGACTATGTCTTATTTGGGGAAGTTTCCTTAAATTCTCAATTTTATTTTTTAACTTTGACATATATTTAAGCATTTTTTTGTTTTTCCTTTTGAGGGAGGGAAGTGGAAGGGCAATATTTCTTGAAGGATTCCTTTGTGCTAGGTACCATACTAAATACTTTACCTACATTGCTTTATTTCAACCTTATAATGACCAACAATCTTTCGGACGTCACAACAGTGGAATTATAACCTGGCTGAGGTTAACCACCTTGTCTAGGTCACCCATCCAACTACTCTGGAGCCCAAGTCCTGACTGCTCCCAACACAGCCTGTTCTGCTCTGATTCAGAATTGAGAAATGCTGCCTTCTATTATTACTCATAAATCTGAAAATCATGATGGAGGAAATTTTTGGAGAATTGCTGAGGACATTAAGATTTTTTAGGGATGCTTCCATTTTCACAGCCAAAAAACCATTTAAGGGAATCAGCAAAAGCTTTTGCTTTTGTTTATTTTTTTAAATGTCTTTAATAGTCTCCTGAAAGACAGGAACAGGCAGCCTAGGCTCAGCTCTCAACTCTCTCCAGGCTCTCCTCTCCATTAGAAGACTATTTTGGTCCACAAACTAGTGAAAAAGCTTCAAGGAGAGAAATTTAGAAATGTACTTCTCTCTGGTGGTATCAATACTTGAGTTATGGTGTGCATCTAAATCACCTGTCTGTACTGATTTACCTTTTACTGATACCCACTGAAACATACAGAGCATCACTAAACACGGGGGAAATACCTTTGATTACCATTTCCTCTTGACTTGGGAAAAAGTCCTCCTGCGTCAGCAACGGAAGATCCTGCCAACTCTATCAAACTCACATGGAACCAAAACAAACTTTTCTATTTTCCAGTCAACTGTCATTCTCAGGGGAAAAAGCACTCAGTTTCTCCCCTTAAAAGGGAACAACGGTACGTCAAGTCATCTCCCCGACCCCTGACGCCTAAGTGTTAACTGGTCCATGAATGACGATCTTGAGCAATGATCTAATTCTGGGCCCTCTTCTCCATGTGGCTGGAATAATGTCAGTTGCAAGAAATATACTTCATAAAAATTACAAGAAAGCAAAAAACAACATCACAAGAAAGCTTTCAATGAGGTCTCAAAACTCACTTTGCGTGGGGGACATTTCCAAGTCAATCACCTAAAATTAAAGAAACCCCTTTAATTTTACTTTAATGACACTCGCAAAGTCGCAAACGTGGAAACCTACCTTTCCACTTGGTTTTAAATCCCTTCGTTCCACAATTAATTTTCCAAATGTCACAGCATGGAATGTCGTGGGATTGTGTGTGTGTGTGTGTGTGTGTGTGTGTGTGCGTTCCCTGCGTATTCTTTGTACTTCCACCAAACGCTACCTTAGATCATCCTCGACAAGAGAGTAAAGGTTATCATTAGCATGTTGAATAATGGATGGCGTCCATTGTATTTTCTTGTTTAGGACAATAAATCATCCTGAAAACTTTTATTATGTTCTCTATAAAATACAAGCGCATCAGCAGTTGTTATGTTTGCCTCTCCTGAGCTGGTTTGGCAGGGCGCCTTAGGCTGCAAAGAACAGCCAGGGGTTGCCAAGCAAGGGCTGACTTGATTCTGTGCCCATTCCTCCAGGGGATGTAAACATCCTGCCCTGGAATACTTCACCAACCTGTAGCGAGCAAACTCCCGTGCACAGTGGTGCACCTGGGAGAGCTGGAAACCATTGAGTCACAGCACCGACCAGGCCCTGCTGGGTAACGGAGAGATCAAAGGTGGAAGCCACATCTACCGACCCCAGCCAGCCCCAAACAGGAGGACAGCACTGGATTCCACGGAGAACCGGGCAGGAATCGAGTGCAGACAAAGGGCAAGGGACACTAAGATTTACTGAGTACCCACCAACCACACGCCGGAGACTGTAACAGACACTTTCACGTGCCTTATTTCATGTCCTATCGAGGAAGGCCGCTCAGTGGGTAAGCCCATGGGAGCCAGAGTGACACTCCCCTGGCCCACCACTCACTGGCTGTGTTGTCTTGGACAACTTGCCTCATCTAATCCTCAGGATTCTCATGGGCAAAGTGGGGACGGACCAGTTAGATACTGACATCCTTTCATACCAGACCATCCAGAGCAGCACCTTCAAGCCCCAGAGCCCAAACCCTCCCACTGTCCTGGCTGCACCAGCCCCCCCACAGGGAACCTCCCCATCCACTGTGGGCCACCCTGCAATCCAGGAACTAAAGAGACATGCAGGCACAGCAGAGCCACTAGGGCCTCTCCAGTGATACAGGCTGGTTTGCTCTCATTGGTGGGTATCCGTGCCCATCAGCCATTAGATAGCTTTCCAGGGCTGTCCTAGGGAAAAGGGTGGAGTCTAGAGAACCTATCACATGACAAGCCACGCATCAACGATAACGACAGCTGTGCCTATTATACCGATGCAGAAAGCCAGGCTAAACAAGGTTCAGTAACATGGGGAAAACCAAGGAACCGGGATACGCATCTAGGTGACTTGAACTCTCAGCTCCACATCTGCTGACCACGATGTATCAACTGAAGAATCCTAAGAGCCCCTTTAAAGATGGTATAAAAGAGCTTCCCTCCTAGAGAAAGCCATTGCTTCAGCTAGATTTCAAATGTCCATGCTCACTTTGAATGTCATCCTTGAGGATTTGATAAAAGGGAAGCCTGAATCCAGTTGTAATGACAATGTTTTAATTATATTATCAGACTTCTTACATGGAAACTGCTTTTCTCCAGCCTGAATGGAACAGACTGATCTCAGCTGGGGAACCGAGTGTAACAAGCACACAGCTAGCCTTTTCAACCACAAGTGATGCGATGCTACTCTTATGTTTGGGTACTCTGAGTGACTGCTGAGTCGTTCTTCTGTGCTTCTCTGCATTTTTGAGGATGGAGGGAGAAAATGCATTAAAAAGATTAAAATACCTAATTTTATACTGTCAATGAAGTGATTTTTAAAAAATTCTTATTGAGATAGAATACTGTCAGGATACATGAAAAACAATTAACGGCTCACCAACTGCACATGTGATTCGCATAGAGTCATCACAGCGTAAATCTATACCCTGCTCTCAAGATACAGGCTTCTGATTCTACATCCTGCTTATCTATCAGCTGTTATCACTTGAGTATGAAATAGTCACCTGGGGACAGGAGGGTGCTTCTACAGGAATAGCACTTAAGGCAGTGAAGTTTTGTTACGAGAAAGGAGGAGAGATAGGAACATTACTGGGGGGTGGGGGGAGGCCAGAGTGGAGATTATTCCAGAAGTCACGGAAAACTCTGCTGCTCAACATGTGATTCATGGACCAACAGCATGGACATCACCTGGGAGCCCGTCAGAATCTGAGTCCCACCCCCGGTTCACGGATCAGAATCACTATTCTGATCAGATGCCCAGACACTTCGAGAAGCCCTGCTCTAGGGGGGGCCAGTCTCTGCTCACACTGGGTGGAGAGGAGTGGGTACAGGAGTGGCGTGGAGCAGGGAATGGAGCTGTAAGAGGTGGGAAAGTACCCAAGTGTTTGCCTACGAGGTTATCTTGTCTGCATCAACTGGAGGGGAAAAACCTCTGCTGTGGGAGGCTGAGCAGGCCGTCACTGTGGCTGCACACAGCATGGTGACCCTCTGCGTATCAGGAGAAGAGGAACGCTGTGCAGGAGCGTGGACTTGTGCAGAGCCTAAGCACGACCAGGTGTTTGAGTGGGAAAGCCAGTCTCCAAGATCAAAGCCACGTCGACTGTAAAGAGAACATCGTGCCCACCAAACCCAGGCCCTCCGAATGGAGAGAGGGCGACATCTGAACAGACCAGATGGCAGCAGCCAAGGGCTCTGGAGAGCCCAGAATAAGCTTGCCACAACAGCTCGGTGGCATCAAAATCTCATTATCTGCCAGGCTTACCACTAAAGACAAACACAGCCTCTACAGGCAGGTGGGGAGAAGCCCCAGCAACCCGTGTGGTCAATGGGCAGGAATTAATTACAGGGAAGACGCTGAAGCCCCCAAAAGTAAAGTTCTCTTTTGCGGATGACAAGGGAATGTAGTTTTTGAAAAAAGCTGGGTGAGCACTTGGCACTAACCAGTCTGGGGTCACACAAAGCGCCGTCCCTGTGGGCCTTTGAGATGGGCAGGCAAGTTATTTTTGTACAGAAGCCTGGGTAGTTCTGGCTCAGAAGCTTCCACCCCTTCGTGCCGGGACTTTAGATCCAGTGCCACGACCCTGTCACTCCACCAGCGACCCAGCGGCCTCTCAGGGACGCGGGCATTTCACCAACTTGTGAATTTTCCACAAGCATAAGTCGGTCTCCTCTTCACTGCCCCCAGGGAGATTTCCTTAAATACATTTAAATAGAATAATTATTATTGTTATTTTACTTTCTTCTTCTGGATGGCAACTCTCCTACATGCCGCTCAAAGAACTATTCTGAAACGATCCAGTTACTCTTTGCAAAATTCCTGAGAAGAAAGTGGGTGGTAGTTTTCCTACATTTCTGGAGGAGAGGGGTGACATGGAGAGAGGCTGAAGGGGCCGGGGTAAGGGGGACGGGGCAGAAATGGAAGCCAGGCTCCCGAACCCCATTCTCCGGGACAGCGCTCTCAAGTTCAACGTTGTCAAAGTCACCACTGCCTAGACCAGGGCCCTCAGCACCCAGCTTGTATTCAGATCCTGGTGCCAGCCCCCCGTAAGACACGTGGAAGTGTCTTTGTGCAAGTGAATGAGCCTCCTTGGGCCTCAGCATCCCTGTCTGTCTGCTGCCTCGCTGACATACCGTCTGCTGGGGGCAGGGCTCTAAGCTGGGACCCTCTTGCTGTACTGGGTAGTACAGCCTCTGGCATCTACCCCCGCAGTGGGCTCTCCTCATGTTTTACACGTTGCAGTGTCAATGGTATTTTTGGGGGCCATGGAATGGAGCAGAGGCTCTGAGATCGGCTTTGGGGATTAACAGCCTGGCTCAGCTCTTGACTCCAATTCTTCCTAAGTCTCAGGACCTGGGCAGGTCACTTAATCGCACTGAAGCTCTGTTTCGTCGTCTATAAAATGGGGATGGGGATGAGTCAATGAGATAGTGCAGACAAAGGGCCGGGCACTAGCAGGTGCTCAGTATGGGTTATACAGAGACGGGGTTGAGAGGAGGAGCCTGCTGGGGGACCGCCTGCATCTGCATCCTGGCTTACCACCTCGAGCCAACTGACCTCAGGCAGGCAGGTCCCCTGACTTCACCGTATACGGAAGGTTCCTGTGAGGTCCCACCAATTCACAGACGTAACTGACAACAGGTTTGGGCACAGAGCTCGAGAAATGTTATTAATCATACGTGATTACTGTTTAATTTCTTTAATTTTATCTGGGGAGCCGTGAAGACTGGCCCCCCCCCCCCCCCCAAAGAAAGAAGAGATGACTCCACAATTTGAGGGCGACGTGGAGGGGAGAACAGCTCAGTGTCAGGCCACTTCCCCCCAGGAACTGGAGTAAGAGTCTCTCAGCTGTACAGCGCTCCCTCTGGAATCAGAGGGACCGCGGGCTGCCACTCACCGGCAAAGTGATGCTAGGCAAGTCTTTCCATCTTCCTCTCAGTCAACTCATCACCAAAATAATGGTAATACGCTAACCACCTTGATTTGTTACAAAGGTGACCTGAGCTAACGTACACAGACGCCCTTTGTCAACTCTTACATGCTACATACATTTCAACGGTTATGAATTCAAAACACATACTTTCAAAGCACACGCGGGTCTGAACTGTCATTTGAACAAGGGGAAACTAAACACTTCTCTATGCGTGCTTTTATTTTTCACTGCTCTGAATAAAAAAAAAAAAGTTTTCTTTAAAGCTCCTGTCTCAGGTAGGAGAAGAATGAAGACACTTTAATTTCCGCTGGTGCCAGCGCCCTGGATTTGGGCTTCACCCCCAGCTGCTCTCAAACCAAACCAAAACCAAACAAACAGTAGGTCCACCCACCCGGGAGACTCAAAGTAACTCTGGGTTTCTCTTTGCCGAGTTTCCTGTGGGTACTTCAAAGCCTGGAGACTTTGCAGATGTCTTGGTGGTGATTTCCCTTTAGCAAACACATGGGAAATACTCCAGTAAGAGAGAGACCAACTCCACGAGAGGAAATTTGGCGGCAGAAAGAGAGGGAAGCAGGCGTGCAAGCCGAGCTGACGAGCACAGTTGCCCAGATTCGTTTCTAAGACATACGGCATGCATTTGCAGCTGGGGTCTAATCCTTTCGCTCACCTCCAGCATTTACAGCAAGGAAGTATTTCTAGCCTGTGAAGAGTCAAAACCCAACCTGACTAGAAAGAATTATATTCCCTACCTCACCTTTGGCAAGACCGTCCCTGAAAACTGCCACCGCCATGGGAAGAACAGTGGGCTCTTCTACTTGAGAAGGGGGAGGGGGCAGCCGGCAGAGGGTGGGTCCTATCAACCATCGTGTTATTTCCAAATTTCTGTTTCTTTGACATTTTTGATTCTCCTACCAAAGCCAAATTCCCTTAACATAGAGTCAGAGACATTTTTACTTTGAGCAGCTCTAACGCTTTAGCACAGAGAGTAAATCTTGACTTTCAGGAAGGTTCTTTGGTGGATGAAAATCTGCTTTTTGAATCAGACAGCAGCTCATCCTTTGAAAACAAGAATTTATTACAAAATAACCTGGCCTATAAAACTAGACATGGACTGTTAAGAGTCTGTGCAGGCAGGGCCCTGGGGTTTGTTCCAACGGTGGGATGGTACGGGGCTGAGGGCACTCACTCCACATCCAGCTCACTCTCCTCGGGCATCTACGGGAGCCCGTGCAAGGCAAGCGGCCTAGACCTGGGGTGATGACCACAGCTACAGGTCAGCACGAAACCCCCTCATCCACCGGGCAGCAAACCCTCAGGACCAACCAGGTCTTCACCTGGGAGATGCCCCATCGGCTGGCCTAGGGCTCACCCCTGGTTGTTTTACATTCCAAAGATCCTTTGAACACCTGCTATGAGCCAGTTCTGTCACCCAGTATCAATACCCCCTTGTCTGCGGACCACCACCATGACTTCACTCCTGCATTAGGGATGGGTATGTGACTTAAGACTGCCCTGTCACCCCATGGCTGTGCCCTGTCCACAGTCACTGGCTCAGGAATAAGAATGGGAACTAGTTAGAGTCAATGGTACACAACCTTGGAACTTACTAGGACTCCGGAGAGAGAAGGAGAGAAAAAAATCTGTATTTTTGCACTTAAAACTGGGGGGATATAGGTTTAGACCGGGAAGATGAAGACAAAAGAAAACTAAGAACCAAGACAACGGGTCTCCGGACCAGACTCTGCCTAAAGCCATTCCTCCACAACTTGTCAGCTGTGTCATTCATAATTTTTTTTTTCTTTAGGACAGTCTCGGTTGGTTTTTCTGTCACTTGGAATGCAGGAGCCCTAATGCAATGGTGATTATGGTGACCCCCTCTCATTGTACCCTAATGTCTTAAACTACTGAAGTTAATTTGGTGTTTTGCTTAATTTTTACTTTTTTTTTTTTTTTGCGGTACGCGGGCCTCTCACTGCTGTGGCCTCTCCCGTTGCGGAGCACAGGCTCCGGACACGCAGGCTCAGCGGCCATGGCTCACGGGCCCAGCCGCTCCGTGGCATGTGGGATCTTCCCGGACTGGGGCACGAACCCGTGTCCCCTGCATCTGCAGGCGGACTCTCAACCACTGCGCCACCAGGGAAGCCCCCTAATTCTTACTTTTAAAACATGTATTTTCCTCAGTGAAAACTTCAGGCTTGGAATAGACAGAATTCAGAAAATAAAGGCAGAATAGAGAACAGGGATGTGTGACTTAAACAACTACAAAATTATAGTCACCTAGAGAAAAGGAAACTGTATGTGGAATATGGGGAGTGAGGTCCAGATCCTGCTCTGAGGCTCACTAGCTCTGTGACCTTGGACAAGGGACCTTTCTGCTCTAAGTTCCAGCACCCTCAGCTGAAAGAAGGGAGTGTCACTAGATGGGACCCTGATTCAGGTCAGCGACTGCTCCTGAATCATCAAAGGATGACCAGCATGGACTTAGGAAGCCCATTCATATCCAAAGGTAAATGGCAGTTTATCTTCCTTCCAACAAGGTCCACACCTGTGTCTGGCAGGTGCAGCTGAGAAAGGCTCCTCATTGTGCTTGAGCTCACAGAGGTGGGATTATGTAACTGACAACACCGGAGGACCTAACGTACTGGATCTTGGAAATCTGCAATGGCAACCCTGGCAGAGGGTCTCCAACCTGCCTGAGTCCTCCTGGGTGCAGGAGACCACACCTTACCACCTAACCGACGGAGAGAGAGGACTTTCCTGGGCTCACCTTCCACCACGGTGGAATCTCTCTAGAACGAACCCTCACCACGAGTTTCCAAGGCACAGCTGGTCTTTGTTGTCTCTTGATGACTCCCTCTAGCTAATTGGGAGGAGTCTCGCAAGGATCTCAAGAAAACCACACTGGTTAGTTTATCAAGGTTGACGCCGGCGGGTTACACGTGGGTAGTGAATTTGAAACCATCAGATGAGCTGAGTGCTTTGTTTACCTGTTCGGCTAAAAATTAACCTTAGAATTTCTACAGCTTTTAAAAATAGATACTTTTGGGCTTCCCTGGTGGCGCAGGGGTTGAGAGTCCGCCTGCCGATGCAGGGGACGTGGGTTTCGTGCCCCGGTCCGGGAAGATCCCACGTGCCACGGAGCGGCTGGGCCCGTGAGCCAATGGCCGCTGAGCCTGCGCGTCCGGAGCCTGTGCTCCGCAACGGGATGAGGCCACGACAGTGAGAGGCCCGCATACACAAAAAAAAAAAAAAAAAAAAAAAAAAGATACTTTTGATCTATTTTGAACTTCATTCAATGAAGAAAGTATCTCTAAGAACTGGAGATAAAGAAGCCAGTCACTGTAACAGACTCTGAACGCAAATTGCTTTCAAAACCTGTGTCCTGTCCCAGGTAAACACATTTTGTCCTCCAACAGCTCAATCTAGGAACTCATTAGTTGTTTCTGTCTGCCAGACAAGATTTAAAATTTTTGTAAAAAGTGAAATATACAAATGAAAGGGATATGTGAAATGGCTACTGAGCTTTGTTAGAACAAGGGTATATTATAACCAGGAGTCACTGATGCCTTTCCACAGGCAGAAGGCATCTTCTCCGCTCCCAAGGCACAAAGACCACACACAAACACGCAGTCCTAGGCAAAGTCCTCACACCACTGCAGCCTCTGCCATCTCATCTGAATGACATTCCAGGGCTGCTCTGTTCTGGGGGCTCCATGTCGGCAAAGAGACGTTACAACCCACTGAGGCAAACCAAACAAGAAGACCAAAGTGACCTCCCATTTTCATCCTCTGTAGAATCTGACACACCCTCCAACTCTAACCAACCGTCCAGCAGAACGTCCATTTACAGCGCACAACTCATGTCATGGGGACTAGAATTCAGCAACATAAACAGAAGAGGCACAAGCCATTCTTAAAGACGAGACACAACACTGACAAGAAAATGAATTAAAGACCACAAACCTCCACTGAAGTTTCTGCAGGGCCCAGAATTTCTGCCTCTTGCTGGCAAGATGACGCATATTTGCCGATCAGTGGGGAGTGACGACTTAATTTCTAATTTGGGGGGGCGTTCTAAACCCTTGAAAGTGCAAGGGGGGCTCTCGCAGGTTCTCTCTGCCTTCAAACCTCCCCTCCGGGAACAGAGTTAAGAGGTGGAGCTAGGCTTCCTTTGAAGATGTTCTTAAACACGGGGAAGAGACAGGTGTTACTAATAAATTACTTTCTTGTACCACCTGAGGTAAGGCGGTGCCTCTTCACCAGGCTCACCGCATTCCTTTGGTCCCTCCTTTTTCCTACTCAGTATCCCTTACTTTCTTTACATCTCTGCATTCTCCCCTCACCCCAACCCTGGCCTGAAGCAGCCCAATTTTCTTGCATATCTTCAAATATTCATAAACACTGTTACTTCCTACTAATCATTTAGGAATAAAAAAGGTGATGGGGAGGCAGCCAGCTACTATTATTATTGTTCACGTTTGCTTAAATGAGCATGTACTACTTTTATCCTAAAAACACGAATTTTCATAAAAATAAAGGGTTTCTGGACTCTACTTTAGAATGTGATTTTAAAACAATTAGCCAAATACCTAAAAACCAAAACAAAATAAAACCCCCAAACAAAACAAAAAACCCAGGCCTATCTTGACCAAAACACGGCAGTACCATGAGGCATTAACAGCAAAACCTACACAAGAACAAGGCTTAACAGTTCGTAGTGGGCCTTCATGCATAATTTTCTCATTTACTCTTCCCACCCAATGATGGGGGCGTTCATCCTTCCTGTTACCCAGGTGAGGTGGAGTGTGGCAAGGCCTGGGGACTCCTGACAAACGAACACGCACACCAGAATGAACCAAGGGCCACGGAGGGTTGGGGGGGGGGCGGTGGGCGGCGGCGGGGGGGCGCGGTGTGTGCAGAGTAAAAGAGGCTCGAGTGTCTCCTAGATTCCGAGAGAGGAGGGCTCCGCTCAAGCTGGAAAGCTCAGAACTGGCTCGATGGGGGAGGGGGCCTGGGCTCACCCCCAGAGCTCCAAACAGGGGTGAGCAGGGAGGGGTGGGGGTGGAGGGTTTGGCAGCTTGGAGCGTGCATGTCAGAGAGCAGGGCTGAGGCCGGCTCCAGCTCACAGCTCACGGGGGGCGGCAGAACCCTCAGTATAGTTTGCCCGTTGCTGGAATCTAAACGACAGCTTTAAATTATTAAGGGTCCTGGAATGCCACAGACATTTTGAAACTTACCTGTCAGGGTCAGAAAGATACTTGGAGGAGGAATCTTCAAACCAAGTGTCAGCCGTGAGAGATGGACCCCTGTGACCCCACTTCCCTCCACCCACGTTTACCAGCCACCAGTCATCGGGTGGCGGGAGAGGCTCTGGGCAAGCGGACCTTACAAAATTACAGAAGCGGACTCCACAGTGTGTAGTCGTGCGTGTTTTGCCTACATTATTAAAGGGGAAGGAAAAAACCTTCCGGAACTTCTTTCCAAAATTGGGATCTCAAGGTATGAACCACTCCTTTTGTGAAGGCGTATTGGGAAAAGCGTAAAGCTCGCCCAGGACAGTTAGGGGACCATATTTCATGCAACAGCAATTCTTCTCAGTTTAGAAGGCAGAGCAATCACAAGGATGCAAACTGTCCTTGGATGCCCCACAGAACCGGCAGATGACAAAGCTGCTAAGAGGGTTCTGCGTTGCAATCCTGTGCTCCCCGATTTAGCAGAAAGCTTCTCTCACTCTCTCCTTTGAGTGCGCTGTCGGCGCAGACCCACAGCAATAGCACTTTGAAGCCCATTCCTTCACCTTGTGCTAGGCCTGCCTTCACAGGTACATAAATCCCCTGCACTCGGGGAATTCCCTTTTTAGCCAGGTAGAAGTCAATTTCCTTATCCAAACTCAGGGCTATCTCTAACGCTTGCCAGATATCACAGAGCGATTTCTTTCTTTCTTTTTTTCTAACCTCATCTTCACAGCAGAAACATAAAAGGAGAGATCTATAAACATTTCAGATTCATAATATACTACTTCCTCTCAGTCCTTCTAAGCGGAAACTTTGCTCTTGAGTAAAGGTGAGCATCTACTAAGAAGTAATTTTCTCTGTCAGGAGGGCTCGCCATGCACTCAGTCGCAGCTGAAATGTGTTTTAATAAGGTCTTTCTCCTTTACAAGCCTGGCTTGCTTTCAGCCCCGTCCCACAGCCTCCAGCAGGAGGAAGATGCCTCTCAGATATCCTTTTGTTACTCTAATCAGAGCCAGAAGGGCTTTATTGACTTTCGGGCCTTGGGGAGTTGTAGTTCTTTTGTATCCATCTCGTACAAGAAATCAAGTTTGATTAATTTGTCATCAAGGAAAATGTGTGATCCGCTCAGAGCCAGGCCTTTGAAGTGGAAGGATGAACCTGGGCTTGCGAAAGCCCGGGTCAGCGGGCAAAACAGCAGTGGTGCCCAATCGAACACGTTCTTCTCCGCAGAGCTGCCTGTTCTCATTTAAAACACTTACACACACACACACACACACACACACACACACACACAGCCTTTTTTTTTCCACGTAAACGTTCAGGGTTGGATTGCTCCCTGGCCAGGGTCTCCTTTTGTTTACTTTAATTTTGAAAATTGAGTCATCAGGGCTACAAAGCAAGACCCAGAGAACATTTAGCCATGCCACAAAGCGTGGGGCTGGAAGGATTTGACCTCCTGCCAATCTTAAAAGACCACTGAGAGTGGGAGAGCCGAGAGGGCTGAACTCGGTGTCAGCACGTGCTTCTGGAATGAATAATCGGAGGGGTCTCCAGCTGGGCCATGGGACAGATGCTCATTTATGATGCTCTGGTCTCGTTAACCTGCACTTAGTGGAGTTCCCAAACTGCTGAAAATGCATAAGGTAGCAGCCCCAAGATATTATTTAATCCTAGACTTAGTGTCATATTTCTTGTTCAGATGCTATATATGCTTTATAAGGAATTACAGGGCTTTTAAAAATGACAGAGTAAGCAATCTTTAGACATTCCACAGTGTAAGAATGCCCATATTTAACATGTTGGTGCACAGGCCGTTTTACGACGGTTACCCCTCAAGTAGAGACAGAAAGACACAGTGAATTACTGAGCAAAAGTCAGGGGTTCGCTTGGCTTTGAAAGATGTTTGAAAAGCATCAACAAATTATAAACAGCCTTTGTGGTTACTGAATTCATTGTCAAAACTATAACCAGAGAATTCTAAAACAACACTGAGATTAGTGAAAACACTCAGCTTTAGAAATCTAAGGATATTTTGATTAAAAAAAAAAAACCACCTCTGCTCAGGGTAACATGCAGACATTCCTTCATTCAAACCTGCATTGAGTCTGCAGTATGCGTAGGCATTTGGAACTCAGAGATGTTTAAGATCTACTTCCTGTCTTTCTTACCGTGCAGTAGTTCAGAAGTTCTATGGTATTTACCAATCCCCTGAATTGTAAGCTACACGAAGAAGGGATGATGTCTTGTTTATATGTGCCAGTGCCCGGCACATCTTAACTAGGATGCAATACTTACTTTAACTAAGATTCAATACATACTTGCTGAATGAGTCAGTATCCCATATAATCCTTATCTCAGCTATATTAATGCCTATCAACGTTCCTTTAAGGTACGCAGGATTCAAAGAATATGCCTATAACTCAGGGAAGTCTTGGGAGCCTGCTACAATCTTCGTCCAGTGTCATGTTTACGTGCCTGCAATCCATGTTGGACGACACGGGACTCATGCTTCAATACTAATTTGCTCGGCCTGGAAATATTTTCAACAACCAAACTTCCTTTCTTTTTTTTTTTTTTTTTTGGCGGTACGCGAGCCTCTCACTGCTGTGGCCTCTCCCGTTGAGGAGCACAGGCTCCGGACGCGCAGGCTCAGCGGCCATGGCTCACGGGCCCAGCCGCTCCGCGGTACGTGGGATCTTCCCGGACCGGGGCACGGACCCGTGTCCCCTGCATCGGCAGGCGGACTCTCAACCACTGCGCCACCAGGGAAGCCCCCAAACTTCCTTCTTAATACATATTCCTGAGTAATGATGGCAGTCATGTCCTTAAGAAATAACTGGAAGGTTCATTCAGGTTTTAAACTGGTTCATGGCAAATGGACTCAGAAGCCAGGTATATAGAGCACAGGTGAAGCAGGTAGCTTTGTTTTCCCCAGTATTGTGTGATGAGGCGGAAAGACCAGTGAACAAGCAGTTAGGAGACCAGCGGGTTTGGCCAGTGTTGCCACCAGCAACTTGCAGGACTTCAGACAGCTGAAGCTGGGCCAATTCCTCAAGAGGAAAGTGCCAAAGTTTCACTGGATCGGCTCTTTCTCTTTACCGGACCTACTTCGTGGATACGGTCAACCAGTGGAAGTACCATTTACTAACGGTTTGCATGAGCAAAGTACTGAGCTGGGTGCCTAAGTATGCCGTTTGCCTTGAAGCAGCTCCACCTTCTTCCCTTCTAAAGATCAGGAAACCGGGGCTCAGAGAAGATGGGTGATTTGCTCAAGGCACAAGCTAACAGGATTTCCACGCAGTAACACAAATTTCAAACTAAGCTCCGTGCATTATGCCCAGTTTGCCTCCCTTCTGAAGGTTTACACGCAAGGCCAAGTCCGGCATCCCAGAGAGGTTCAACCCAGACAGGATCCCACAGTCTGCCACCAAAACCTCCCAACCTTTTACCAGGATGCCTAACCTTCTGGTCATGGAATCAAATTCCATGTTCTCTGCTCTTCTCCTTTGCAATCTCTGGTAGAAGCATTTGCAAACACAAATAGTTAAAGGTCACCAGTAAGAAGCAGAAGAGGGATTTTGCACAATCCATCTGTGCTGGGATAATCCAGAATTGGCCGTGAATGTGCTGAAGGGCCTACACTATACCAGTGATTCTTTCTCGCCTGCCATCCACAACAGTCAAATGTGTTATTCTTGTACATTCTTTGGAGAAAAGAGTGAGGCGCGTGCATCCACAGACTGGGCGCTCAGTCAGTGCCGCAGGGAAGCAAACTTCAAATACAAATTTTTTAATTCCCAGTTAAAACCTTGAGAAAATACGCAAGTGGGTGGTGCGGCCTAGTTATAAACTGGTTTCAAGTCAACTCTGCTCTGTGGAAATGATGCAAAAAAGCAGAAGAGAAAATGTCTTTTTTTTCCACATAAGGTATGGAACGAAGGAAAAATCACTGGTTTTAACAGCTGGAAGGTTTGGGGATCTGTCTGTAACTTTGCCACCAACTGTTTGTGCGACTTTAGACAAATTCTTTATATTCTCTGGGTCATTTTTTCATCTGTAAAAGGAAAAAAGGTGATCTAGGACAGCAATTTTTCCATCTTTTTCTTAAAGCTGTAGATCCTCTCCTTTAGAAGTAAGCTCTTATATGGAATCTCAAAATCCTTGTGCTTCGGAATCTTCAACTTCCATCAAAGCAGCATAGCATTGGGAGAATGGGCTGGAGCCATTACCTTGGATATAACTTGGCTCTGAGAAAGGCTGACTGTGTGACCTCGGACACGTTATTTCACCTCTCTGAACCTCAGTTTCCACACAAAGAAAGTGGGGACAACAATGAGAGGATCTACCTCCTAGAGCTTTGGAGAAAAGTACATTAATTATTCCACGTGCTTAGAGGGCATGGAACTCCATACACATTAGCTATTACTGTTAATAATATAGCTATGACCAGAGCAGCAAACCCCAGCAGAAGCACATCAGAGCCTGTCCAACTGTTGACTTGGGGGGATAGCAATTGTTTATAGACGGTCACTCTGCACTTATCATTGAAAGGGCTCATAAATAATTTTTCTGACCTCAACTTTCGTAAGTAGAGGAGCTTCTACATAGAAAGATAAAAGTAAGGTTTATCACTCGAGCGATAAAACCAAAAGGAAATGCAAGGAAGTGCTTACCGTTAAGTTAGGATAAAGGTTATTTTAATGGGGAAGGTGGGGCTGTGACCAGAAGGGGACTCATGAACGGGGCTCCTGGGGTAGTGGGCACAGCTCCTGGGGTAGCGGGCACCAGTCCTCAACCTGGGTGCTGTTCTAAGAATCTTCCCCGTATAACAATTCACTAAGCTACACGTTTGTTTTGGGTGGTTTTTCTATATCTTGGTTTTATTTTATAATAAAAAGGTCTTAAAAGTGTTGTTTCATAAAACAAAATCAATGAGCACGTAAATTACGCTTACCGGCTTCCAAAATGTTAACGTTTTGCCACGCAACGCACGTCAGTATGGATGTGCTATCGTTTTACTAGACTTTTAAAAATACATTTTACAATAGGAGCTTTGTTTGCAGTATCCAGAAGTATTTCTGTAGAACCAGCCACCTGGGGAACACTCTTTGAAAGCCAAGGGACTTGTGTTAAAATTTTATTTCTGAGTCCGTGATTTTTTTTTGTTAAAGATACACTCTGAAAATCGAAGTCTTGCCCTTCAGAACTTGACTATCTTCACGAAACACCAATTACGTTTGCCTTAAAAGGGGGAATTATTGCTTTAGTATTGAACCTTCATTTCCTCCATTCTCCAGTAAGTCACAAAACCCAAAACTTTCCTAGGACCTGAAACCTCCTCTAGGTCTGTGCTCTCTAGAATTCTATGTGCACCAAAAACAAATGATTTAAGTTTCCCCAGTGAAAGAGGAAATCAGGGAGTAAAAACTTGTCCACATCTTTGAGGCTGGGCGGAGCACACACACTAACCATACCATCTGTACAAACGGTACCAGAGTTCAGCGTGCTTATGACTGGAAAGGCTTATGATTTATGCTTGCTAGTTAAATATGCTTATGATTTAAACTTATTTTCTCTGGCAAGAAATACGCTAGTCAGCACCATGGCCGAGCCAGATGATGGGAAATAGATACATATTTCAATGATACACATTTTAAGGCTTGCTGAGCCTTGTAAATGCTACTGTTTTCTTTTTATAACAAAAGACCTAACTTCCTGTAGAATTCCAGAGAGTTTTAAAAAATACATTCATTAGTGAAAGCAGTTAAAAGTTCTGTAACAGCGGTTACTACACTAAAAGAGTCACCAGTTGGCCTCGAAAAAACTGAATTTGAGGTGGAGAGGCAGAGCCTATGCTTATAAAACCACCAAGAACACGTTCCAAAAGTGCACGGATCACCTCTAGGTGATAAAGTACACACTGAATACGTGGCTGCAGTCATCAGACTCAAATGGGTGGAGGAGATATTAGGAAGTCTTAGAGCCTTCAGAGTGTTACGCCCTGCTCCTCATTTAATTAATTAATCTCATTTAATTCACTGTGTTAAAATTAATTGAGCATCATATACACAATCCTGAACTGCTTGCTTTTACAGGGAGAGATAGGAAGAGTCTGCAGATGAATGGGAGAAATAAGAGTGCTGGTATTTTGCTTGTTTTTAAAGGCATATGTTTAAAAGCAAGAGTAAATCGACTTTATGTGGCTACATAAGGGGCAACTGAATCTTACGGGCAAAGTGGGGGACAAAAGAGAAACAAGCATGATTGGCTTACTCTAAAATGAAACCATTCTTAGTAAAGGGTAAAGAAAAAGAATGAAAATAAAATGTGTTTTCTAAGACACCAACGTGAGCCCTATCACCAAATACATTCAAGAAGGGAGCAGAAGAGGGACTTCCCTGGTGGCGCAGTAGTTGAGAGTCCGCCTGCCGATGCGGGGGACACGGGTTCGTGCCCCGGTCCGGGAAAATCCCACATGCCGCGGAGCGGCTGGGCCCGTGAGCCATGGCCGCTGAGCCTGCGCGTCCGGAGCCTGTGCTCCGCAAGGGGAGAGGCCACAACAGTGAGAGGCCTGCGTACCGCAAAAAAATAAAAAAAATAAAAAAAAAAAAGAAGAAGGGAGTAGAAGAAACAGGAATAGCTGCTTCCTGCCGGAGGACGCATGGCAACCTACTAGGTGTCAGACACCATGCTAGGAGCTTCACACGCATCCAAACAGGTGGACAGAAAGTTTCAGTAGGTGCCGGAATAAACAGGGTTTCACAATCACCACACATATATATACCTGGAACCTTATTAAGATGAAGCAGTGTGGTTTATAACATTGCATGAATTTCTAAACCTGAGGGAGTAGAACGACATTTCTATACTATAGAACCCAGTTACAGCGTAAGAATCCATGGCAACAGATTAGGAAAGATCTCGACATAAAGCTCTACAGATTAATGAACACTTAAACAAACCCCACGAAGTTCTAACTTAAGAAAAGGAAGGAGCACCAATTCACAGCAATACAGTCCCAAATCAGAAAACGGCAAGAACTTTTGCATGAAAAGTCCAAACACGTGCACTAAACACATAAATCACTATGTTTTTTCAAGCAAGAAAAGTACAGTCTAGTCTTACCTGATGGCTGCCAAAGGCTGGAATAAAAATTACTGACTTAGAGAAGCAACTTTCACATGTATCTGAACATCAAACACAACACACGATATAAAATCAAAAATAACTGGAACAGAAAACTTTTCAGTCTGACCTTAAAAATACTGAGCAAATCACGAGATGAAGCCAGATCAAAAGGAAGGGCATTACACCAGCTTGTAGCCATATGTGAAAGGGCCCCCAATGCACAGGGCACAGATGGTATACCACGGGGAGGAGGGGCCACAGGCAGATCCAAAACATCAGGCACATAAACCTGCTTCAAGTTACACAGGTAACACGGTTCAAAAGAATGAATATCTGAATGCGAGTGACAAGATTTTACATTTGGGACAAAGGGTACTGGAGGTGCCAAGGTCAAGTGTGCCCACTAGTTTAAGCTCAGAAATCCTTTTGTGTAACAATCTCAATGAAACTGAAATCTCCGTGGGGGGGACATGCAAAGGGATGGTGACTTGTTATTACCCAATTACTGAGAAGGTAGTTAAGACTTTTTGAAAAACCATACAGTGGCTGTCAGCCATATTACCTGATTGAGGGCTGAGAAATTTTTCTTCGGGGGGCGGTGATTTAATGTATACTCACGAAGCTAATAGCTCTAATTGAAAATAGAAACACTGTAACTTAATTAAAATGCTTGAAGTCCTTTAATATTCGCCATTCATCACTTATGTAAACTGCTAAAATTAAAATTTTCACCTCCTAAACCTTCATCAAAAGTCGCTTCTTTGTTCGTAAAAAAAAAAAAAAGTTCTATAGAGAACTCAGAAATGCTAATATTTACTTTGTTTGTTTCTCTCATGCAAAGTTGCCAGGTTAATAAATCTCAAACACTTGTTCCCAGAGAGAAGTTTCAGAAAAATTCTCTGACTTCAACCTAAGTTGAAACTGTCATAAAGAGATCGTGCGTTTCGTTAAGTGAGTTGATCGCTTTTCTCAGGCAGCAACCAAAACAAAGCCATTTAAGACAGGTTTCTTCAACCTTGAGATTTCCGAAGGACACAAGAGCATAGAATATCCAAAAGGCTGTTGTATTGGATATTCTAGTAAGGTACATTCAACACACACATATACAATGGCACTCTCAATTGTAGTAGCAACGATGAACAAAATAATACTGACTTCACAATGACTTTTGCTTATCATTCACGTGGTTTAGGGAATACTTTGATTTTTTTGGATACTTCCACGTATCAAAGGATCCTTCCAATTTAGTAACAGCTTTGCTAAGCCACATCTAGGAGTGACAATTAATTTGAGTGGAAATTCACTCCCAGACTACTTTGATAGTCATTTGAACACCTTTGAGTTATTTTACATGCAATTTTATAGCTCTGTAATGTTCATTTAATCTCGTTCAATGATGCTGAACCCCAGATGCCACAAGACATTATGGAAAAGGAGTCACTGCACATATGGGGTACCTACTTTTTCTGAACATTAATTTCTTTTCTCTTAACAGGCTGAAATGGTATCTAGAAAAGAGAAAAGCCACCATTCTGTATTAAAGGTTTTATATTATGGACTTCCGGAGGTGGGCTACCTATTACTGCTTATGGTGCTAACCATAAAGTTCTTATTTACGAACATCACCTTCTCAAGTCTAAGTAATGATGGCTTTCTCCAGCCTTCAGAAGGTTGTTGGTATTATACACACAAATCAGGTCACCTGAGAGAGCTTGCAGGGGGGTGGGGGGGTGGCGGTGGCTGTGAGGCTCTCCCCACTTGAAACATCAGGGGGTTGGATATAATCAGGGGTTTGCAAAGTGGGGGTCTGAAGACCATCCACATTAGAACCCCTGGGGCGCTCGCTAAAAACGCAGGTATCTGAATCAGAAACTCTAGGTTCGGGGTCGAGAAAGGAAGCACCCCAGTAAATTCCTCTGCATGCTAAGGGATGAGAAGCCCTGGTAGATGATCTCAAAGGTCCCTTCCACTCTAAAATTCTAAGAGTCTGTGAGTTTTAGGAGTAGAGTTGTATCAGCCAGATCTATAAGACAGTGACTCGGAGCCTGAATGGGTTAACCTAAATAAGAAGTGCTGTTAGATTTCGATGCATATGTAAAAGCAGAAAACAAAAACAGAACAGTATCATCAGATGTGTGAGGCATCTATTTGGGCTTTTGTCCTCATGGGAGATGGAGAGGAAGAGCCCACTCTAACTGCTGCGTAGGAGAAGAGACCCCAAGGGGGCTTTCACTGCACTTCCATTCCTATCCTTTTCTTCCTCACCTTCTGACCCCTCTCTGCTGTTGCAGCAGTTAGCTCTCCAGGCATTGACCATCGTGACTCACCAAACTCTTAAGTAACTTGTCATCGGTCTGAATATCCTCTTTTAAGAAATAAACTGTCTACAGGCAGTCCTCTACTTTCACTTGTAAGGAGCGCAACGTGACAGAAACATCAATCTAGGAAAGGTGAACAGCAGACTTACATTTTTAAAGGGGAGTTTCATATTTTAAAAGAATCAAACTCTAACTTAACTTCTCCCTTTGGGCGCAAGATTTGCCCATTTTGATGAAATATTTCTGGTATTTCCTATATGTTAGTTTATTTCATTCCTTCTCTTCCTAACCGCTTGTAGGCTCAATGAGAGCCTAAGATTTGAGATTTTTTTTTTAAAGCACATCCGGAGTGCTCTATCTTTGACACGTTTTTACTAGGTGTAGGAGAGCTAAACTTCTACTGGTAGTACCTCATCAGATTTTTATAAAACCACAAGAGCAACAGGCAGTGGAATCTTAAAATGATTATACAAACAGAGCTGGATACATGACGCTCCCGAGGCAGAACCGCTGGCAGGAAAGCAGCGCCACCATGTGATCGCTCCAAACGTTGTCAGCTTTGTGTAAATACAGAAGTTGGGATCCTCTCAGAGTTGGGCATCGTGTAGCAAAATGCCCACCTCCTGGGATAATAAGGTTATTTTCTAACACCACACTGTGACACTGCTTCGGTCACTGAGTGTGACAGGCAGAGAACGAGAGCTGCTTATAACAAGGGTATCTGATTATGTATCGGTGCATCAGTGGCCAGCTTGGATCAGATATTTAGTGCGTGATCAGGGTGACATGTTTTGGCATTAGGGGAACAGACTTGGAGTGTCCCCCGTTTAAGGAAGCCTGGACTGCGGTGTAGCCTGCAGACTTCAATGCCCAGCTCTATCACGCTGGCTAGTCCCCTGTCCTTTCACTAAGGACAATCTCTCTGTGGGCAGATTATACACTATGTCTAGCGGGCCCAATTATGTTCAAAATTTCTTTCAAGTACAAAGTCTTGTGACTATATGTATGATCTAGACATCGGCTAAATTCAAGAACGTGGAGAAGGTCCGAGTCAAGTTCAACTCAAAGTTTACCAGAATCGTGTTTTCCTTTCCATGTTTTTTCTCCATCAACTGTATCCCTCAATTTAACAGGCACGTTACAGTAAATGGACGTGTCCTCTGTAAACTACACCCTCACTTCAGAAATGCAGAAACGCTGTGGGTGGGAGGAATATTAAAACGGAGTGAGCTGGCATTCAGAAAGCGCTTACAAAAGAGAACCGAAATACAGACAAGTTACTTTCAATGAGTACCATCTGTCCTTATTTAATAGCAATGACAAAGACCAGAGAGCAAGCTCTCTGGCTTCTGGATGGCTCTATGCAGAGAGTCCAGGCTACACCTGCAAAGACTTCGCTGAAAGACACCCAGATTCTACTGCAAGCACCCCCTTTCCCCAGCAATGGCCGAGGGGGGGACGCCACCCTAACACTAAAGTCACATGCCCCACAGAACATTTCCTTGTATCTCCAGAGAGTATTAGCTTCTTTAATCCAAAAAGGTAATGAGAGGTTTTTAAACTGATTACATCAGCTTAGTTCATACACTGTCTCTTAAGAACGAAATAGTCAATTAAAGCAATTTCCAAAGCAAAATCTGACAAAATCCTCTCTTAGGGTAATTTAAATGATAGGTTTTTAACTTGGGCAAATTAAACCCTTCTCACAGTTGGTATTTTCCACAGGGTCAGAAAGAGTGGCACAAGTTCTCTGGGACAAAAAAACCCAACTTTGTGTGTTAAGCCATGTTTCGTGATCATAAACAATAGAAAACATTAATGGGAGCCTAACATGCCTATTCCTTTTATTTTTTTACTTCAAAAGCTACATACATGCAAAAGTTGAACATGTCATCACAATGCTTTAAATAAAGTTCAAAAATAAAAATACTTCAACATCCATTTACTTATGGAAATATATACGACAATTATAATGAAGATAAGTCAATTATATCCGTTTTTCTACTCTATCAGAAAAATACTTATATTATAAAAAAGAATTTAAATTCATGCCCAGAATACTTTTTTAAAATCCTTGATCAATAATTTAAAAACAAGTTGGATGTTAGTACAATGTTTAAAAAAATAAAAGCTCCAGGCTTCTGAAAAATGGGTCTGATATCCTTATACCTCATTTTGAAATCACTGGAGAAACTCAAGTTTAGAAACAAAGCATTAGAAAAAGAAAAGGAAAGCCATGATCATTGTTATTATGGTTGATGTGGTTAGTGATGCAACCACAATATTTGTAAAAAGATATTGTTTCAAATCCTTTAAAATGTTTGAATGGAGGATTTTATTTACAGACACAGGTTGCGGGCTGCAAGTAGCCCCACCTCTCTCTGCTGGTCAGTACTGCAAGAGGAATTAAAAATCCTGGGTGCCATGAAGTTGGGATGCACCACCCTTTTGTGAAGTGTATAAGCATGCCTTAGCTCCCCTGAGTCCAGAAAAAAAAGCCAGCAGGAGGAAGCGTCTCCAAATGGCCCTGCCTTTTTCAGGTAGACGCAGTAGGAGGCTTGGCAGAGTCGAGGGAGGGAAATCAGAACATTCTGAGTGTTCCAGAGGGTGGTCATTTCCTTCTACTAAAACCGGTATTTATTTGGTAACGTAATACGATGTATCTCAACAATTCTAAAAATTAATGTGAACAGAATGCATTCAGAGTTCAACTTTGTGAATGTTCACATTCATCCTGGAAATGAGATTTAACTTCTGCTCCTAAATGAAAAAGGCAGGGGGAAAGCTGCCCACACCGGAGAATGACTGATTATTGGAAACGACATACAATATGAACGGTAAAAGGGGATCATTTAACAAAATGTGTCTGAATTCATTTGGAAAGCCCTAAGTGGGTACACACACCCAAAATTTAGAAGCAGCTTAATTCAAACAATTAAAATATCACCTTCTCTTTAGATCAGAAATGATAAGGTTTCCCATTGAGACAAACCCCTTGCTACCACTCCAAGCGCCTCCCTTTGTTTGAAAAGGCCAAATTGAAATTCTGGTTGGAAAGTATTTCCACCGAGGGTCCAAAGATCTACAGTTTGATTTATATCCTGATCCTCAACTGTGATTATAGTTTTCATGTTTGGCAACCCAACTATTCCTTTCCTTTCATCTCGGGAAAAAAAAAAAAAATTCTTAAAAAGGAAAAATAGAAGATGTGTGTGCTCTCAGTGAAAAATCAGATTAAGTAAGGTTTTTCTTTTCCCTGGGACAGAAAAAACAATGCCCAGTGCACAGTATGTAGGAATGTGTCACAACAAATAATCAAAAGACAGGTTTCACCCAGCTAGTATTCCTCCGAGGACAGTGTGGTTTTCAAAAGCAGTATTGTCACGAATATCCATATTCTCATTAACTAGGTACAGCAGAGCTACTTAAAGGGAAACCAATTTCTTGTGCCTCAATGAAAGGGGAGTATAGAAAACAATAATTAGACTGAATGAGGAGTTTAAAAGGGCAAAAAAAAAAAATTGGAGTGAAAAGAACAGAGAATTCAGAAAGCAAAAAAAAAAAAAAAGCAAGTAATGTGACGGTAAAAACCCACACAATCTCCCTCCACCCCACCTGCCACTTTGAATCCTAATTGCTCAATCTGCAAGGGCAGAAACCCACTCTAAATGGACCAGCATCGGGCTTCGGCAAGTCTTCTCTTCACTCTCCCTCCTGTTAAGACCGTTTCCAAAACCAATCAGCAAAGGACAAAGAATTCTGTACAGAGTGCAATTAGTGTTTTCCACGTCCACCTTCAAAAGCATGATGCTCTTCATGGGCTAAAGGACAGAAAAAAACAAAAAAGAAAAAAAGGAAAGAAAACTTTAAGCAAAGGATGGGGCAACCCTCCTCTAAGGCATCTCATTCAGTTTCCCCAAATGTTGGCAAGAACTCAAATACCTTTGTGTGCCAGTAACTGTTAGCTAAGGCGTGCATTTCCTGAGAAACGTAATAATGAAGATTAAAACAAGGAATAAACAAGCAATGGGCATGCTGCCTGTTCCTTCTTGCTGTGCCGGAGAGGATGAGTAATCCCCGCAAGCTGATGAAGAGGACACACTGGGCTGCCAGCAAATTCTGTAGGGAAATGCGCCCCGCAGAATGCAGTGCTGGGGAGGGGCCTCACAGAACCAAGACAGGGCCACTCACAAGCTTATCTTCAAAAATAAAACAAGACAAAAGTAAAACAAAACTGAGAACACCACCAGGAGGACAGCAGTTCTCTTAGGTCCTCCCCTACCTTTAAACACCCTCTGTGGGAAATGAAGTTTCATTAAATGGATGGGTCTTTTATTTTTCCCAATCACGTTGTTTTTTGTTTTTTTTTTTCTTTCTTCTTTTTTTCCAGCCCTACTGTCTGGCTTGCAAAATGACTAATTAAAATTAGGAACTTCAGAATAAAAAAATGATGCTACGAAAAATATTTTCCAAAGACTTAGGTTTTTATAAAGTGGAGGTGGGAATTGGGAGACCGGTGAAATATAAAAGATTTCCTCCAAGGCGAAAGGCCCAGCTTGAAAATCCACTTCCTGGACTTGGTTAAACCATCATCAGGAAGCAAGGGCAGATCCTCTTCTCTCAAATGGAAAAGTTACTGACCTGGGGCTGAAGAAGCCAAAGGCCACTCAGGATCCCCCATGCTTTGTCTATACCCCCTCCCCCCCTAGGAAGGATGTCCTAGGAGGGCAGACATGGGCTGGCCCATCTCACCTCCTAAGCCGCTCCTAAGTCTGTATTTTTAAGATGGATTAAATTCTTCAGACTAGTGTGTGGTAGGGGCGAGGCGGGGAACAGGACCATTGGCCCTTTAGGATCACCATGGTTATTCACCCAAACCTGCTCTTCACTTGGATAAAACATTGAGAGAAGCACACTTTGCACTCCCGGGGTTACCGCAGGTTGGCCCAATTCCCAAGGGTGGCCAGGAATCCAAGCTGACTTAATTGAACATTTCTCACATGTAGAACTTTATAAATATTTCACTTTGTATGGTCTTTTTCTTTTTAAGAAAGATTTTTAGGACAGACATCAAACAAAACGTGGCCTGCTCTTCAATGAAGTATAGCATTGCTACTGGGTCAAGTGAGGGGGGGGCACAAACCTCTTTGCGATGCTGGACCCCAAATGATAAATCAAGAGATAGGAACTGTCCGTGGATTTTTATTACTTCTCAGTGGGAGGGACAGTTTGGGGCAGTCATAGTTAAGACAGTGCAATCCTGATGGGTCATGGAGATGGGAACAGAACATTCAGAATCGGGAGAGTTCTGGGGAACAGGGAAAAGTTCCGTGGGCCTTGGGTTAGCCCTGGTTGAAAGGGAATATAGAAAAGGTCAAAGCCAGGAGTCAGCAAACTTTTTTCTGGAAAGGGGCAGAGGATAAACATCTTAGGCTCTGTGGGTCACAGGGTCTCTGTCTCAACTATTAACCCTACCCTTGTAACGTTAAAGCAGCCACAGATGAGATATACCCAAACAGGCATTGCTAGGTACCAATACGGTTTATATATAAATACTGGAATTTGGATTTCATACAATGTTCACATGTTACAAAACGTAGTTCTTCTTTTGATTTTTTTCCAACCATTGAAAAATGTGAAAGCCATTCTCAGCTGCAGCCCATACAAAAACAGGTGGGAAGGGGGCAGATTTGGCTTGACAGCGTAGTTTGCCAAACTCTGCTCTAAACAATTCTCACATCAGAAGACATCTGTCATTCAGCTGCTCCGAAGAGCCCAACAGAATTTGGCGGGGGGAGGGGGTCTCCATTCATTTAAGTTTCTCGGTCAAGTAACCAAACTGTATCTAACACACAGATAACTTATCAACCGCCTGACCCTCAGCCACCCGACTGGAGGCCCTGCCCAAATTCATTAGGGCTCGATCTATGCGGGAAAATCTCCCCGTCATGTGGCTCCTGTAACAAGACTGAGGAAGAGCGTGGAGTTGGCCATTTCTGACCTAGTTCACCCTACCACCCTACCTGTTCTTTACCTACCTACCTAACACCCTGCCTGTTCTTTACCTACCTACCTAACACCCTACCTGTTCTTTACCTACCTACCTAACACCCTGCCTGTTCTTTGTCAAGCTGTGAGTAACATTTCTGCCCAAATCCTCATTTTTCCAAATCAATTCTGCAGCACGTGGTACATAACCCTACCGCGTAAAGGACTGCCTGCTTTATATAAAATAAAGACAATTGCTTGTTTTTTCCAATTCCAATTTTTATTTGAATAATCTTTGAATTTTTAAATGTCAATTTATGCCCTTAAAATATGCATTTCTACTGAGACCCGCAGCCAGTTCTGCCTAACTCACGAACGTCACTATGGCCTCCACATAAATGTAGACGCCCTAAAGGGCGCCTGATCTGGGGAGCTGCAACGTCCCCTCCTCTGTCTGGCTTTTTTCTCCCCCCACCCTCCCCCAACCCCAGCCATCACAGCAACGAAGTGATGACTCATCCTTGCTTAGTCTCACCTCATTATTGCCACTGGCCTAAAAACTAGCCTAACCGCTCAGTGGCCCGGTTACCTCTGTGGCCTAAACACTCCTATCATGTGTTGAGCCTGCTGCTACCCTACGTGTTAGAATTTTGAAGCAGAAGGGACCTTGGAGATCATTTAAGACCAACCTTCTCAATAGTCAGGTGGGGAAGTGGAAGGAGGAGACACCGAGACTTGCTCGAGCTCACAGTGTTGAAGTGGGACAAAAATCCGGACTGCCTGACTTGACCATATTCCAAATCGCTTCTCTACCCTTTGGAGTCAAATGTGGAGAAGGTCCTAAGGAGGTAAAGAACGTGTTCGCCCCGTTCATAAATGGCGGCGAAACATGCTTCCTTTTGGAGGGTTTCTGCTGGAGTGAGTCTCGTGGAGTACAAAGAAAAAAGACCCTCGGTGAACTTTCAACGAATATCTGGGCTGAAGATACAATTAATGTTCCCTATGGAGGCAAAACTGCATCTACAGATGTGCGGCTTCCGCACGGCACAGTCAATGAGCGCCTTCTGCAGTGCCATCCTCTGTCTCTTTTATTGAAACTTTCATTTAAAATTCAGACGCTAAGCATCCCCTGAATAGCTGCAGCAGCAGATCTGTCCCACTGCTTAAAATCGAAATCACTGGGCCTGTGATTATATGATTGCTTAGAGGGAGGCTTAGTCTTTAGCATAGTAAGACAATCACAAAGCAAAATCTGACTTTTTGTCTTCTCCTTTTTGACAAGGGGTTGGGAAAAGTGAAACGGTAATAGAGTGTATTTCACCAATACTAAGATGCACTCCCCACCCCGCCTCCCCACTGCACGTATGAAGACCCCCGGAATCAAGAACGTGCCACAGTTTCATTAGGAGCCTTGTATTTTTCTTTCTTAGTAATACTAAAATAATACTTATCATCAAGAGCATCTTAGATTCAATGAAATACCGTGGTTTAAAAAAATTGGGTTACTGACTCTTGGAACAGTCTGGGGAATAGGAGATTCATCATATACGTGTAGGGCTGTCAATCCTTTGCTCTAACTCACTGTTAAAACTGTAACCCGCAGTTTGATCTACCAAACATTGGTTTAATAGCACTAAGCTGTTTTCATTATGAAAAAGATGACTTTTTCAAAAGAGCACACAAAAGCAATGAACATGAATCATGATGGAAACAATGGGTCCACACAGCTATTCATACTGTTAACATTTCACCACTGCGCGTGCATTCTCTTCTGTGCCACAGTCATCCGTAATGAGGACGTATTAGCATTTCAGTAGAACATTCAATCTTGCCTGTGCGCAGAACGAGTTCCCCCACAGATACAGATGTTATACATTATAAATCCCTGTTTATGAAGGGATGATTGAAAATCTACCTGCCAGCTCATATAATAACTTTTTTGGTTATTGTTGCTTCGAATAGAAGGTAATTTTTCCTGAGAATGACAAGTTTGAGATCAGGTTTGAATTTTTGAAATAACAAAAACAGTAAGTATCTCCTTTTCTGATCCGTGCGTTTAGGCGACAACTGAAATCTCACTTTAATTTCTGAGGCTACGGTTTTTTTTAAAACACCCTTAACATGTATTTTATTGAATTATTTATTGGATTATAGAATTTCAAGCGATTCTCCCTGCACCTCATTGGCAACACGGTTTCTGTCTTTAAAAGTGTGATAGAATAAGCTAGAAAGTAGTAACTGGAAATGAAGCACTTACGTTTATAAAATACGGCTTTAAAAGATATGTGGGGCAGGAGTTCATAGATCTTTTCTAAAACGGTGGCTTCCCCGACTACGGCGGCATTTACATTCCAGACTTGGACGACGTCTTCCCGGTCCCGGACACTGACACTAACTCCTATTACTTCGTCATCTGAGCGGAAGGAAGGGGGAAGAAAAAGTGAGTGATAATTGCAAGTCCGCTGGGAGCCGGTTTTTTAGCACTTATCATTTTATCTGTAAGTTGTAGAGAAGATGATCAAGACAAGGTGGCACGAGAGAACCCGTGATAAATACTGTTTCTAAGGGGGAATCGCTGGACAAAAAGCAAGTTAGTGGGCCAAAGCTGCAGCAGTCACATCACATTTATCCGGCGACTTAGGTAAACAGAGTGTCCCGGCCAAACAAATTTTCCAGACAAGTGAGTTACCCTTCTTAACATGTTACCGAAGCTTTGGACTATTTCTTACTCTGTTTTGATAAGACTTTTTCAAGTTGCATAATGATCGGCCCCCCGAAAGCCAACTGAACTCACATGAACTTTTTCCTCGACGCTTGGCTGTCTTTGTGAAGAACAGCAAGTATTTCTCCCGACTTCCCGCCAACCATTCAGAGATCTCGGGGTGGTTGGTGCTCCAGGCCCCAACACTAACTGGACCCAGACTGCGTGTTCCGAGTTGCTCATTTTGCTTTCTGTGGTTTTGCTGGTCTGCTCCTTTCCTATTTATCATCCCGGCTCTTGCCTGTTTCTCCCTAGCCACCCCCCTTCTGGTTTGGGCATTTTAACTGTAGGCTAGAGAATCAATGACCATCTGTTAGCTCTGTGTATAAAGTAAGTATCTTCTAAGTGTGGCCACGCCCTTAGAGCACTTCGGCAAATGGGCAGGAAAGCATTTATCTACTTTGATTCATGTAGGTCTTTTTTTTTTTTTTTTAACTAAATGCTGGATTTGGGGCTGCTCAGGCATTCGAGAATGGTGGCTGGATACGTAGGATTGTGACTGTCCTCTGGAGCCACTTTGTGTACAGTAATTTGCAGGAAAATGACGGGAGTAACGACTTGGCTCCTGGTATACATGTTGGCAGCATATTACTGAAGCAGGGTCACCCCTCTGCCCTTGCACACTCAGCATCAACGAGTGAAACGTGAAAGATGAGCATTGTCAAAGTTAGGAAATTTTGCTTTAGTTAATATGCTTTGCCTAATTTTCCTTATTTACTATAAATCTGTACATCTCAATATTTCTGCTATCAGTTTTCCCGTGTGTCTTCTGGAGGTTAAAACGTTCCAGCATTTAGATACAATTTAAATGGGGACCTGTCCAATTACTAAAGGAGTTCATCTTCAGTAAAATAATTCCTTTCTTTTCTCCGTCCTTCCCTTCTCTCCTTCATTCCCTTTTTCCCTCTTTCCCTTCTTTCCTTTGTAAATAAACTTGACTCTGGCTAAATGTGTATGACGTGACACTAAATAATTCCACGTATAGAAGTGTTTGAAAGCAGACAAAAGCAGTCGAAGGTGTCAGAAGTTGGGCTTGTGGCCACCTCTGGGGGAAGGGAGGGTGTGGAGAGATTCTGGAGGCCAGTAACATTCTGTTCCTTGATCTGGGTGCCAGTTACAGGGATCTGTTTACTCTGAGAATATTTATTAAGGCATGCACATAATAGTTTGTGTCCTTTTCTGTATACATGTCACATTGAAACAAAAATCTCCAAAAGAGTAAACAGTACCTGATCATGGCTACCCACAGAAACTTATTATCCCCTCAAGAAATGTGTCTTATGTACGTGTTTCTTGTTTCCTCATTTATCTTCAAAGTATATTTGCTAGAGCTCAATGTTAAATTCTATGTGAACAAAAAATCATCAAGTGAAGAGGGAAGCTTTGGCATTTACCACTTTCAAGAATAGTCATGAAGACACTAGCTCAGCCTTTCAGGAAAAGAGCAGCATTTTCCAGTCTTTTTGTCTTGCCCATTTCTACACTATTGGGCAGAGGGTACTGTAGCTTTATGGGTGCTGAAAATGCTGAACTGTCAATATTTCAGTCTTGTCTGGCTTTTGGCACCTACATGTAACCTCCTAGCACAGCACTTTCAGAAAGGGCATGGTAAAAAGGCTACAGCCCGTATGCAAAAGGAGATCCATCAGCAAACATGTAATATTCATAAGCAGAATCAACCAGCAAAAACGCTGATTATTTTAGGGTCCTGGCAGCACAAGACGTCAGAGCTAGGAGGAGCCACTGTTTGAAGATGGGGGAAGTGAGGACCAGAGAGATGAGCTGACCTGCTGTAGTGGTGGAGCTGGGTTAATTAAGAGCGAACAGTTAATACTTAATGGTGCTCTCGTTCCAAAGTCAACCACGGAACAATAGGTCTTCTTTGCTCAATCCTGCCTATTTATTATTACTTAGACTATTTTCCCTGGTTCTGGAAACAGGAATAATTCATACAGAAAACTTCCTCTCCCGGGGATTTACTTGTTTATAATTATACCGAAGATGCATTTTTGACTACATATTGTAAAGTTGCTGCCTACCCCCTATTTAAATGGAAGGGATCTGTACTTTTAAGACAATTTCATCTTAACCCAGGTTCTGTCTTCAGTGAATAAAAAGAGGTGTAAGAATTAAGGAAAACAAAAGTAGAATGATTGAAACTGTTAGTGAGGTAAATCTGAAACCTGCTTGGCACCGGCTAGGCCTATAAGGGTTCCCAAAGACAGAACCAGTTAAGACGCCTGAGGGCAAATCAGTCAATACCAAAGAGTTAAAAAAAAATTAAAGCTGAACAGGAAAAATGTGATTCTAAATGTTACCTCAGAAGCATTCAGAAGGAACTACCCAAGAAGAAAAAACAAAACTTTAAACGAGCAATTCAATTTTCCTCTTTCAGTGGTTTCACGACAAAAACAAAGCAAAATAAAAATGGGCTAAGGGATTAACAGGTACCAACTATTAGGTATAAAATAAGCTACGGGGATGTGTCACGCAGCTTGGGGAACAGAGTCAATATTTTGTAACGACTACAGATGGAGTATAATCTTTGAAAATTGTGACTCTTTATGTTGTGTACCTGTAACTTATGGGTTTTGTACATCAGCTATACTTTAATTAAACAAACAAAAAAAGCAAAATAAAAATGTATTCACAGGGCTCTCAGAAACTCACTCAATATTTGAAAACTGAGTGAGTCTTCAAGTAAAATCTTCAAAGTAAAGTCCTGAAGACTTTACATTTCAGCCCCAATTGTCAGATCACAGACGCTAAGGGTGATTCATCCCCACCTCCCCTTTATCTCTCACTCTGAGTAGAAGGGACCAAGAGAGGGACAGGAGGAAGGGGCAAGTAATTGAGAGGGGCAGAAAGGACTGTGCTGACCTAACTACAAACTTCAGGTGACAACTAAGCCACTGGGCTCTTCTGGAAGAACTGGAACTGACGACGGAAGCCCACCACCAGTGGTGTTAGGAGCCCAATGTCAAATTTCATTTTCTTCTGGAACATATATAAGGCTGTATGTCAATTATACTTCAATTAAAAAAAAATAGTTTTCCTTTTTTTCTGCCTATTTATTTTAGACAGATGGTCACGGACACTATGAAGATGAGCTACAAGTGCAAAAAAATATATAGGCGTATACACATATGTATATCCACGTAATATACACATATGTAATATATACATATGCACATACACATACAACATGAAAACGCCACGAGCACATGGGAAAAAGCTAAGTAACTTCATAGTTACAAAATAAGCAACTCCAAAATATGTAAAAAAGGCAAACACACAGAAACAAAGCTCAGCAAGGAACAAGCGCAAGCCAAGCACGCGCGAGCTGGGACGGCCAGAGCTGAGGGTCTCATTACCTGCGACGGCACAGTCTGTGAACTGTTCCCCGATAGTCGCTAACAACAACTCTTTCCAAACTGTGGACTGGTGTGGGAAAAGAACAAAAAGCAAAACAAAAGAAAACCAAAGAAAAGGAACACATATACATTTTTAAACAATTATCTTCAGGAGCTACCCAAGTCACAGTTTCTTTAACCTCTCACGCCCTTTCCACGCCCATATTTGGAGCCCACAGACATCGCTGAATCACAGGCGTAAACACCCACGTGGTGGCGTATGTTTGTACTGTTTTACACATCGCTTTGCACAGAGAGATACAAGGGATCCCAAGTCACAAACTCTGAGTCCACAAAACCGTGGGGTCCGAAGCTACAAAGCTAATCTCTAGTGCCACCTCTGATGAAGTTGAGAACAACGTGGGAAAAATGCACTCAAATGACCTACACTTTTCCAATTTCTTTGCCTCTCACTGATTCAAAATGTATCAGCTGGTTATAACTGAATGCTATTAGGACCATCCTTCTCTTCAAAACCCTTTCCTGCTTTTCTAGCAGTTTATAAGGTACTTCCAAGGTTACACAAGTGAAGAACACTTAAGGAAATTTCTGGTTTACTGACTACCAGAGACTTGCAGATTTCCATTCACTTGAAGGCATTTTGTTTCTGCTAAGTGACTGAACTGTGGTGTGTGTGCATACATGTGCATTTCCCTGGAAGAATCGGTGCACGCTCCAGTCCACCTCTTCCCTATGAGAAAACCTGGAGCCTCTTCTGCTGAAGATCCCCTAATGCCATCCAATCAACAGCCAGCATCCACGCACAGGTAACTGGAGGTCTCCAAGTTCTTTCCAGTTCCTCTTCCTCGAAAAGTTCTTGGTTCCGTATCTCTTCCTTGTCTTGGTTCACAGGCCCTGAACTCCACCAGAACCGGGTTTGATTCCTGACAGCCGGCTTACAGCTGTACCCTGGGCAGGCTTGTTAGCCTCTCTGAGCATCAGTTTCCTTCAGTGAACAGGAATAATAATAGGACCGACCTCCCAGGGCTGTTGTGACCACGAAATTAGTCAACAAATGTTGCGTTCGACGGGCTCAGTACTGTGACTGCAACAACAGCACTGGAGATTTAAGATCCATTCCATAAATAGCTGCGTGTTTGCTCTGGACCAGGCGCCCACTAATATATTAACTATAATGAGAGTATGTATTATCATGTTCTAATGAGCTGAAAGCAGCCTCACTGAATTTTTAACCAAGACCACAGCAGTTAACCATCATGGCTTTTCACCCTCAAGGAGGGTTTTCTTTTCTCTTTCCTAGACCCTCCGTCTGGTCTACCTGTCTCCCACCTAGAAACCATCCCTTCTGTTTTTTATCTGTCTCATCTGCAGTCTCTTACGCTATTAGGAACAAAGATGAGGGTGTTGAGAGGAAGTTAGGGGAAGGGGATGTTCCCTCTCCTGTGGTGAATTCAGAGGCGGTTGACCCACTGGATTCCCACCGGTCAGCAACAGAGAGGGCTGAGCTGCTTGGGGTGAGGACACTTGTGCAGATGTGAAAGCGTTATTATTTGCGACTGAATGTGGTCAAGTGAGCTGACAAGGAGAGAGGACAAACTTGTCTTTCAGCTACCTTTCATCCAACGCTGACATCATGACTGTTTCTACCAGAAGTCAATGTCTACTGCAAGTAAATAAAGAACATGGCAAGGAAAAGGTGCCCTTATGGCAATTCAAAACAACTTTCCCTCCTTTCAGGGGGGCAGGAAGAGCTTCACAGGCCTTGCTTGTTTTTTGGTTTGCTCCCCTGACGTTGTAAAAATTATATACGCCGAATACTAGCCAAAGCTCGCAGCTATGCATCGTAACGACAGTTTGCACCTTTAACAAACAAATTGGGTCATATCTTTCGGCTTGCGCTCATCGGGAAACAATGCAAGGTCGAGCCTATGGGTCCCTGGAGACGTTTCAATCCTCTGAGCTCGTCCGCGTGAAAGAAACCATGAAAAGGTGAGACTGGGGAGCATGTGTCCTTTCATCCATTTTCAAAGGCGGCTTAAGAATAGATCTGAATGCTCTTTTCAGTCGGTACAATGAATTAGAGCCCACTCCTGGGAAACCCAGGTTTCCGAGGCTTGACCACTGCCAACCAGCGCCCGAGCAGGCTGTGCCATCAACCAGGGTTTCATCAACCCCAGAGGGAGACTGGACACAGCCTCACATGAAACCCCAAAGGGCGGTGAGATGCAAGGCCTCCCACACATCCCCACTCTCTGTGCCAGGGTCATTCTCAGAAGTGCTTGTCGCCCCGGTGGGGAAGGGACGAGCCTTTGCTGGGAAGGATCCTGCTTCTCACTACGTAGACCCACTTCCACATGTCGGTCATGGCTGTGGAGGACATGACAGCCCTAATCAGCTTTTCTGCAAAGTTTATAGGCATGTAGCTGTTCAGAACTATATGATACAGTCACACTATTACACCATTTCTACAGAGACTCACAATGCATTTTCAAGGTGACAGTGTAAGGCAGAAAACCCCCAAGGTCAGAATAGAACTTCTCACCCCCAGTCCCATTCTGAGTCTACCAGGCGGACTGTCTGGAACGCACAAAAGGTTCATCGTAAGCTGTCAACAACCCCAGATTTAGCTTCTAGAAAAGGATGAGAGCAAACCTACCGTGCTGTCCTTGGGAACTTTCATCTTCCATACGCCACCCTTTGCATTACTCTCCTCTTCCCTGGATCAAAGACCAATGTTCACAGTTACACTCATGGATTAAGTAGCTCTACATACATCTAGTTTAACAATGGATGACATTAAAAACAAAAAACAATGGAGCATTCTGCAATAAACTCTCCCCGGTTCGTTTTACTGCAAACAGAAGCAGATGAAAGAAAAAGGAAGGGGATGGGGAGGGAAGAAGGTGGGATTCAGTGGCCAAAAGGGTAGGGAAGGTGATGGGATACCAGGTTCTCATCCTCCTCAAGGAGCTGGTGAGGAGAGGTTCCCTAGACCCCCTGGGGTGGACAAACTCATACAAGTGCTTCACATGTGAGACGGCCTTTACATTTCAATGTCATGCTCTTGACATCGCCTCATCTGATTCGCATTTCAGTCTTGTGTCATAAGCCTAATAGGGGACTCAGCCCCGGTAGAGGACATCTGCTGTCTCCCTGTGTAGTAACTGCTCCCTCTTCTGGCAAGAGCACCCCAATTTCCCTCTAAGGAGCTACTTGTCCCCTACTCTTATGCCAGACCCTTTCTGATAGGGCTGATCCCATATCCTAGCTTTAAAGGTGGGCTTATGACCCACGTTTGCTTCCTGGTCTTTATGATTGGCCAGGGATGGAAAGGCAACCCACGCTGGGCCGATGTGAGCCTGCCCTGGCATTTTATTGGAGCTGGTGAATGCTGACACTGACAAACTTGTAGGGCTTAAGACTGGAGCTTATAAAAGCCATTTTGTCACCACAAATGGGAGAACCTGCCTGAACATTAAGCCAAAGCAGAGGAAAGCAAAGCAAGTCTGACAGAGAGTGTCAGATTCCTAAGAAGAATTGAGCACCCAGATCTGCCCGAAATCAGCCTTACCGGTAGACTGTTTAGTTACAGAAGCCAAAAGATTTTTTTCTTTTTGGCTCGGTTTACGTTTCTGCCATTTGCTACCAAAGAGCTAAGATATATTCCCATTTTATTAATGAGTAAATGGCTTAGATCAGTTGAGGGACATGATGCAAGGATTTACCACTAGTTGGGACTCCAGCCTAGGCAAACTGGCTTACTGTCCTCCACCCTCAACACTACTCCAGCTATTAAAGAAGAAAGACACCTTCCCCTCGACCCTGGGCCGTGGTCAGTATCATACACTTTCTATGTGGTCCACATGAGGTATGTCTGAGGTTATATGATCTTTGTTCATATAACAGATGTGGGTACCACATCTGTTCCCTCATCTCCCCTCCAGCCTATAAGCTTTTTCACTCCACTGTCCAGGTCATTATTGAACAAGTGAAAGAACAAACCCAAATGATGCCACACCCCGATACAAAGACCTGCACGGCACCTTCAGCGAGCTAATGAGGACCTACGTATTGTGAGACTGCAATGGGGTCCTCCATGGGCGGATGCTGAGACACCTGCTCATCACCCTGGAGCACAAGGGGAAAGGGGTAGAGGGAAGGGGTCTATTTCAAAATTAAATCATGGCTAAAATGACTTTGCGACACCACCAGGAGAAAATTACTTTGGCATTCCAATTTGGCATGAAGTTATTTTATTAAGTTCACAACCATTTCCCTCCCACCTTAACCTCAAACTATACAGAAGACACTTACCAAAGTGGCCGCCTCTCTCCTCTCATTAAATGATAACTACATCTCAAAGGCAGGCTAGTCACAGGAGGAATATTATTGTACACACTCCAGAATATCTTTAAAAGAAAAACACGTTGTTTAATACACCCAGTATTGACTTACTGTGCTGCTAGCTTATAAAATTAATGCATTAAAGAAAAAACAATCAGATTCTCATTAAGTCCTACCCATTCAAACTAGATTTTTCTTAGTATTCTTCCTAATTTTCTGCTAGAAAATGTAACATAACATTAAAGAATGTTCTTTTCTGAAGTCAGGCTAAGTTGTATGCTTCAGGAAGCTATGGTTTAGCAAACATTCCTATGCAATGTGTCTCCACATAAAACAGGGTAAGGACCTTGCTAAGGATTTTTCTGACAGGTATATGGCATCTAATAAAAGCCTGTAGGGCTGAATATGTGTACTGAACCATATTTCCTCATGACACTGACCCTGTCTTCTTTCTAAGCCTAGAGAGAGTCGGTTACACTTTGGATTGGGGGATGGGGTACAGAGGAGGCAAAGAGGAATCACCTCATGTGCTCTGTCCCCCTTCCTTTCCTCTCCCAGGAGGAAAAGGAAATAGCTCAGCTGCCAAAGCCACAAGTTGCCCAAGATGCACGGTGTTAGGAATTCCATGACTGTGTGTTCTCCAAACTCATATAGTGAAACCCAAGCCCCCAAAAGGATGGAATTAGGAGGTGGGGTCTTCGGGCATAATTAGGCCATGAGGATGGAACCCCCACCCCCATGATGGGATTAGTGTCCCAATAAGAAAAGGAAGAGAGTTAGCCCTCTCTGTCCACCATGTGCGGATATAATGAGAAGATGCCTATCTGTCTATAAGCCCAGGAAGAATGCCTTCACCAGGACTTGACCATTCTGGCACCCCTGATCTTGAACTTGCAGCCTGCAGAACTGTGAGACATCAGTGTTTGTTGCTGAAGCCACCCAGTCTATGGTATTCTGTTACAACAGCTGGAACTAAGACACAGGGTGGCTGGTAGTCAGAAACAGATTACATAAAAATAATAGAGTGACAGTAACAGCAGCAACAGTAATAGGGCCAGGATTTGGTCTCTGACTTTTTTTTTTTTTTTGCGGTACGCCGGCCTCTCACTGTTGTGGCCTCTCCCGTTGCGGAGCACAGGCTCCGGACGCGCAGGCTCAGCGGCCATGGCTCACGGGCCCAGCCGCTCCGCGGCATGTGGGATCTTCCCGGACCGGGGCATGAACCCGCGTCCCCTGCATCGGCAGGCGGACTCTCAACCACCGCGCCACCAGGGAAGCCCTGGTCTCTGACTTTTACATGTTTATGTAATTTATCTTAATGACAACCTAATTAGGAGGTACAATTATTATTCTTGTTTTATAGATAAGGAAACTGAGGCACACGGACTAATCCTCCCAAGCATCACTGTGTGCTATGACCACGAGGATTAGGACAAGAAGGGAGTTTTTACAAAGAAGAAAGCCTTTCCCAGCTTGTTTGGAACGGTACCAGGAATCTCTACGCTACCAACTCTATGAACAGAATTACTATACAAATGAAAAATATCACCCTGCGTGGTGAAGTCAAGGGTGGTTGTCTGGGCCTCCTAGTGGAGCTGAGGAGAACAGAACAAGCAACAGGACAGTCAGAAACATGAATCCAAGGGCACCATGAACAGAGCGGCATAGGTGGAATGAAATTTTATCGATGTTGAATGAGAATCCTTATGGGTTGTTTGAGCCCACGTTGTATAAAAAACTGGAGCCAAATTAACTGCAAGGCCAGCAACAGGGAATGATAAGATGAAACTGAAGGCAGAAAAAAAAAAACAAAAACCACCTGACAATAGATTTATTAAGAATACCTTATAAGTACCTGCCACATAGTACGGGGAACTCTACTCAATACTCTGTAATGGCCTACACGGGAAAAGAATCTTAAAAAAACAAAAGTGGATATAAAAAACAAAAGTGGATATATGTATAACTGATTCACTTTGCTGTACACCTGAAACTAACACTTTGTAAATCAACTATACTCCAATAAAAGTTATTTAAAAAAAGGATATGAGAAAAAAATTTTTTTAAATGCTAGGAAAAAACAAACAAAAAGAATACCTTGGGTCCCTTATACGGAAACGGTGCTAATGTAGGAAGTAACTGAAAATAGCTCTGTAGTAACAGTAGATGCTCAGACATCTGTCTTTGTGGAGATACCCACCTTATAAATGGTTTGCTATCAGTGCAAATAATAAGATTACTCCAGTATTTCAGTTATAGCCTGTGGTATGGGTGTGAATAGGCAGAGCTGGAATCTGAGGCCAGGCAGTTGGATTCCAAAACCTGTACCCTTAACCACTAAGCTATTTCCTCTGCAGATATTACTACATATTTTAGGCACATCTTTCTCCAGTCCTAGAAGCCATGGACGAGGTCACGAGGTCATGGACGAGGTCACAGAGTGAGCGGCACCTGTTGAAGATGTTTGCCCACCAGCACGTGCCCTTCATCACACTGACTATGCCACTGCCTTAGCTCTAGCCTAGGACTTCTGCAATGATGTGGCAATGACCTGTGCAGAATTTATGGACACACTTATGCTGGAATATACATTCCGGCTTCCACCAAAAGGACTTTGGTGTCAGCAAACTTCAAGTCTCCTAAAAGGCATACCAGGCCAGAGCACCTGCCCTCACACCCTTGCCAAAGTTCTCAAATCCTAACTTTTCACCCAGTGTTTGAAGTACCTTTTGGAAAACACAACAAAATGCTTCTCCCATTCCAAAGGTGAGAACCTCACACTAAGGATCGTGCTACCGTGTGTAGCTTTAGAAGTTTCTCTTGAAAACACAGACAACTGATTTTGTTAGTCTTGGCAAAGGTGAGAGGAGGAGATTACAGCCCAAGAAGATACAGTGAGAGACTTCACCCTGACCCAACGTACTTATTCAAGTGCCTATCTGCATGTTTCTGCATGAACACAAAATGAGAGTGAAATATGCGGTGACCTCATGGAAAAGACCCCCATTAAAGTCCATGGCACTAAGTCGGTCTGTTTCCATATTGCAAACCTCACGCAGTGTGTAGTATACTAGTCAAGCATGTATGATGGCAAAAGAGCTGAAGGAAGGAACCCGGCATCACACAGCTCCTTGGACCTTCTTCCTCCCCTGCGGAAGCGAAAGCGCTGTTTCACGGGAAACTTGATAATTCTTGGTCATATTCTCTGTAACATGCTTTTGTGTTTGTTAAATCATCTAAATTTTACTACAGATAGAACCTTGCAAATAGATTTCAAAACCCTTAGACTTATAATTAATTCTAAGTGGTCTGCAAACAGTAGATGTTTGCAGTAAACATAAGCACAATGTTTATTAATAATAATGAAGTGTTTTTTTCAAAAGCCTTAATGACAACCCAAGGAGAGGGAGGGAAGTCAGGCATCACTTACTCAGTCAACACGTGTGGACACCAAGGAGGGCAGGGCGCTGTGGTGAGTCCCAGGTGTGCTTAGATTCACTAGACAATGGTGTCCACTTAAATTTGTTAAGTTGGGATTTCCCCAACCTACTAGTCCTGCTTGAAGCAATTATGCTCCTCCCAACAGTCCTTTGCCAAATAGATGATCAATCATTACCAGGAAAACTGGCAAATTTCCTCATTTTTTTTTTTTACTACATGTTCTGAAGGAAAAAAAAAAAAAAGAGAGAATATACTTGAAAATACTTGAGAAGAAAAGATGTGGTGACAGACAACATGGTGTTAAAAAAAAAAAGGAAAAAGAAAGAAAGAAAAGAAAAACATCCAGCAAATACACCCCCCAAAAACCCAACAAATACAGCATTTCTTCTGCGGGTCATAGCATAGAAATCTTTCAAAGTATTTCTGAAATTTTAAACAAACATTTTCATTCCTTAGGTATTTCTAATTGGCTGGGGCTTGCATGCCACCAAGTAAGTCAATGGTTTATGGGAAGGGCAGAGCCCAGAAGAAAGGCAACTGAAGAGCTTAATGGATGTTTTTTAATTCACAGCAGATACAACAGGCTGAAAGCAAAGTGTTTCTGACCTGGGAGAGCCAGGTAGTGGAGAGAGAAATGGGTTTTGCTTTGCATTCCAAAGGGCTTGACTTAAAGTGAGAATCAAAGTTTGGAAGACTGATAGGGGAGTGGGCAATTTCTCACCACGCAGTTAAGTCAATGAATGAAAAACAAAGTCTGCGTCAGGGAGCTAAGTGGGGTTCACACATTCAGAGAACAGGAGGAAAGCTGAGGGAAACAGCAGAGCAGTGTGTATCCGGCTTCCTGGGTAAGGCCCATAGGTATATGTTTACCGGTGTTAAGATTTTTCAGTGCACAGGGCTTTCACTTTGGTGAAAACCCAAAGACGTGATTGGACTCAAAGGCTTATACACCATTTTAACAAAGGACGATAAATTGTGGAGAGTGACCAGACAAAGGAAAGGGGGTCTGGGGCCCCTAGAGGTGGTATATGGTGTGACTGTGCTGAGGAAATACAGGGTACATACATTTGCTTAGTTGGTCTGTTACGCAGACTCCAGTGGTAAGAAGAAGGGATACCTTTACAAATGTAAATTTATGTCACCTTTAAAAGGGTAATTTGTGCCCTGATTTCAGGCAGATAGAGGAGGTCAGAGAGCTCCTCCTGGGTCTGCTGTTTTTCAACTGCCTTCAGTTCAAAGTAATTCCTAAGTTAAAGTGACGTTTTTGGGGTGGCATATTCTGATCCCCCTTGAGAGACCAAGTTTTACATCTGAAGTGACTGAATCACTTTCACTTTACAAGATTTAATCTCCCACCCCACCTGCACAGCGGCTTCCACTGCCAACATGCCAGCAGACAGGATCCAGGTACTCTGACTTCAGTTCTGTTTCTGCACAACTGGGCTGTGACTATAATGTTGATCCCATCACGTACCCCATGAATAAATTAAATGACAGCTACATAATCCTGTTACTCTCGATACTAAGCTTCACTAAACAGAACTATGAAGTAGGCCTGCCTGCAGGGCTTTCCCCCTCTTTTTTCAGGAGGGAGTTTCTCTCTTTCTTCCCTCGACCCCGTCCCTTCACCCAAATGGTTCACTGCAGGTCACTCTATTGCAGGATGCCACCCACCGTGGGCTGCCCTGCTGTGTTCCAGGGCAGTGACGACTTTGAATCAATCTTTCTATCATTCTCCATTATCGGTCCTGACCTATAAAACCTCTCCTCCCAAAAGGGACAGCCCTCCTTTCCCAATGATTTGCAAAGCAATCTGCTGCCCTACCTTAATGACCTGCGAGAGCACAGGAGCTCCACAACCTTCTGATAAGGGACGATGCCTCGATATCACCGGCCATACGCAAGTACAGAAGGAAGATTCTCTTCATTTTAAGAGATTGTATCTATATTTCTCTGAAGGCCTTCTGTTTATGATAAATGATGCTGGATATCCATTTACAGAAGAAATATGAAGCTTCTGTTTTCCGTAAATTTAAGTAAAAAGTCGGTCAATTTATGGGACCACTGCAAAGGACATAGAACAACAGGACACAGTGTGGCAAAACCTTGAACGTGATACCTGAGGTGGGTTAGAGTGCTACACAGGAATGAGTTTTCAGGGCTGGAATTTTGGTCTTGTGGTAGCAAGGGAGGATCCCCTGCAAATCGTTACCTGGCCGGTAACTCCCTTCTGCCACAGGTAGAATCAGGCTTGGTCAGCAGCTGTGTTCTATTCCGCGCTGCATGTATTGAGGACATAAAAACACAGAAGAAATGTGGGAAACTTTGAAATGTTTACAGAAGAGCAAAAGGAATCAGTAAGTGCCTGGAAAACACGTCTAGATGAAACATGGAATTTTCCAAGAAAGGCAGGTAAGTAGGGAACAAATTTAACTCCAACCAGAGGGCATTACTGGTGGCTGTGATGAGACTGTCCTCAGCAGGGGTCAGTGGGCCGGCTGGAGACACAGGCCTCCCTCACTCCTCAGTCAGGGTGGACCAAAAGCAAGAGGATGGACCTAGAAGAGGAGGGAGTTCCGGTCCCAGAGCACAGCGCGATTGGCTGTTTCTGCCACTTTTCAGGCCACTTACCTCCCAGCCTCAGCCCCTCCAGCTAATAAATGGGGATAACAATTCCTCTGCCACCCCCATCAGCATCTCTGATTTGCTGAGGGCCTCAAAGTACGAAAAGACATATTATTCAATATGTCCTTATGGAAAGCAATCATTAATACCACACGATAACTACACTGCATCTAAACACAGATGAGGGAAAAACAGACACGATTAGGGACGTAATTTTTTAGTGCTGACGGAGCAAGAGTTCAAGAATCCACATACAACCACAAAATGAAAAGACAGTGGGGCAAAGGCATATCCTCAAATGACTTTAAAATCAGCACCCAGGCTAGTTCTCAAATACTAAGGGCTATTCACAGATATTAAGGACACAGCCTGAAATCCCCAAACTCATCGACAAGTTAAATACATTTTCCTAAGTAGAGGTATTCACAGTGGTATAATCTGGGGAATAACTGCTTGAAATAAATCATCTAGAAGTAGTGGTACGCAGCTTTGTGATTTAAAACATGACTTGAGGAATGTACGAGAAGATGTTCCCATAGAAGTAGGCAAGTAACGGCAGACGCATTCATTATTATTCTCCAGCACTTACTGGGTGCTTTTTACGTCCTTGTGCCATTTCACTCTCACAACGTCACGATGCAGTTGGGATCACAATTACGCCCGTCTTAGAGATGAGCAAACAGATACAGAGAAGCAACTTGCCTGAGCTACTAAGTAGCGGATGTGAGATACCAACCCAGGCGGTGTGACCACCCTACACCCAGGCCCACATCCTCCCCGGTCAACCAATGAAGCTGAAGTGCAGTATCCAACCTTCTGTAAAAGCTGCCCACAGCTGAGGGCTTACTAAGTACCAAGCACTACCAAGAACTATGCAATCTCATTTAACGCTCACTCAACCCTAGGGAGGAGGAACTGCTACTATCCATTTTACAGATGAAGAAACGGAGGAGGACAGACTCATCGGAGATATGACAGAACTTCCTGACCCCTTGGGGCAGTGTTTCATTATCACCCCCCTATGTTGAAGGAGCCCTTTTCCTACTCACTTTCTTGTGAAACTTTAATACCACCAAGAGACTATATACCTATTTATGTACTGCATGCCTATCTGTGCTTTCTACATAAAAACAGCATGATTTTTTTTGGCCACACCAAGAATCAATTTTTGCCGCCACCGGGAATGTGTGGTCACAGCTTAACAGATCATCACGTGAGCAGTCTGCTGTGACAGAAAAGTGATTCATTTATTAATTTCTCATTCGTGCATTTGATCCTTCAGTATTTATGGAGTGAAAGGAACCGAGCACAATACAGTACGCCATTCATATGAGGCTCAATAAAAGACAAAGCCAATGCATGGTGACAGAAATGCGAATAGTGGTTGCTTCCGGTAAAGGACTGGTAGGAAAAGGGCATGAAGAAAACCTTCCTGACAGGATGGAATTTTAAAATCCTGATCGGGTGATAGTTACACGTTTGTGTATCTTTGTCAAAATTTATCAAACTTCTACACTTAAGAGACCTGCATTTACTGAAAAAATCACATCCCAATGAAGTTTATTTTTTTTTTTTTTTTTTTTTTTTTTTGCGGTACGCGGGCCTCTCACCGTTGTGGCCTCTCCCGTTGCGGAGCACAGGCTCCGGACGCGCAGGCTCAGCGGCCATGGCTCACGGCCCTAGTCGCTCCGCGGCATGTGGGATCTTCCCGGACCGGGGCACGAACCCGTGGTCCCCTGCATCGGCAGGTGGACTCAACCACTGCGCCACCAGGGAAGCCCCCAATGAAGTTTTTAAGAAGGTATTTCCTAGTATGTGCCGGCCTGGTCCCTGAAGACCCTATGTCACTTGCTGCCAGATACCAAGGCTCAACCAATGCTCTGTTGTCATCACACAGGGTCAGGGAAACAAACCAATCCCTCGGTGTAACTTTACCAATGCCTTCCTGGAAACCCAGGCACAGCTGTGATGTGGATCCAATGTCACAATAGCATGGGAAAAGTCTAACGAGGACCTCAAAAAAAAAAAAAAAAATCAGTGGGCTCTAAGGACTTCTACATGAGGACAGGCTTTAGAATCAAGCGCTCTGAGGTTTACACAGCGGTGCTGGGAAGAGGTAACAAGGGGAGAAGTGAAGGGGACCCGTTCCTGGACTCTGAGAGCATCTGTCCCTCTGGACGGTGGCCCACGTGCTGTCTTGTGACACTGCTTGTACTTGGCACTGAATGCTTATTTACAACAGCGCTGTTATTCTGCTCTCCACATGCTTAGGTCATTTTCTCAAATAGTTCAGAGACAGCCTGTGGTAGGGACTGCGTCTTTACACCCGGCTTAGGGCCCTCTGTGGCCACACGAGGCACTTTACAATCAGAGTCCTGGGGCTGCATAACCATGAGTACTAAATTTCCTGAACCAGATACTGGGAGAAGTGTCTGAAAAAAGATCTCTGCACAACGCCTGTGCGAGTGAGAGGCTGCCGAAGAGACACCGATCTACTGGAATTTCTAACACGTTAAAAGACTTAAGGGCAGAACACACAATTTAAAACTGGCCCTTCTAGAAAATTCCGGACACACAGTCAATGCAAGTATGAAGCAGCCTTCACAGGCTTAGCGTGTGTACAACAATGGAGGGGGAGAAACTTGATAGAATTTGCTTTGGAAGAAAAGAGTAATGTGATCAACTAAATAAACCAGGGTTTGTTTTGTTTTGTTTTGTTTTTTGAATGTTCATCCTAAGAGTTGTGTAGAGAAAGAACTAAGAGATCTAAGAGCTTACATTTGCTGGCAACCTACCATGTGTCAGGTCTCCTGCTAAGCCTGATGAAGACATCATCTCATCCGGTCCTCATACCCACCCATGGAGGCAGGTGCTACCATCACACCAGTCTTACACAAATTAAAGGGCTGATCCCTGCCCAGTTTAGGATGACGGAATTTGAACGTGGAGTAGGACACGGGGCCGAGACCTTCCACTTTCAGGCTCAACACTATCCGTCCCTGTGACTTTCATAAGCTTGCAGGTGGTGCCAGGGCCTCTCACCGATGGCAAACAGAGCCCAGAGAGGGAGCGGCTAAGCTGGTGCTTAAATGAGGACACAGAGTGATATGGTCAAAACCACACCAGAGTCACGAGGGTCTGGGAGACGATAAGGTTCCACACGTCACCAAGAGAAGAGCAGGCCACTCGGGCATGTGCTCCGCTGGCCTTTGGGGTAGATGTGGCTGAGGGCTGCTCTGCCAGAGTGGACATGTGAGCTGAGGTCAGGGCACAGCCCCGGGTGGGCGCTGCCAGCACAGCACAGGTCTCAGGTTGGATGATTAACTGTCCCACGAACAGCAGCTTTCTTGATCTTACCTGTACCGTTTGTACTGTGTAGATTTTCTTCAGATTTGACGCGCACTCAGCTGCTGTGGCACCAGGGAGGGATCTAAGCAAACAGAAGCAAAAGAGCAAAGAAACAAGGAAAATGTTTCAGTGGTCGTGAAACATTCCACAGTGTATGTAATGTAAGTCTGCAGGTCTTCACACAAGTCAGGTCTGAAACCACAGAAGCGGACACTTCTGGGATGCTAGTTAGAATTTAAAATGGGAAACTCCTACTTTGTCAAGTCAGGTGCTCGCGTCTCCTAAAAATAAGCATATTTATCCTGTGGAAGTTTAACAGGAAAACTGGAAATGTAAGAAAGACACTGGAAACCTTAAAATCACATTTTAAAAAATACAAAAATAACCACGTGATAGCCAAGCCTTTTGGGCCTAGGATCCTGGATAGGAAACTGGGCCTGTTGTATAGATGACAATGACAATGCAGGGCCTTGACCGGGTTATATGATCAAAAAATTTGTTAGTTCCTTGGTGGTAAATATTCAAGAACTCTTGGGTGACCTTTTGCCAACTTTAAGAAAACATGACTACTAAAAGTCACCCTTCGCCTCACTTGAATTTGCACGTGTTTCCAAAACACCTGCCTTTAGAAAAGACTTTCCGTTATTTTCTCGGGCTGATTTAATTAGCTCTGCTGAACTCTGCGGTCAGAGTACATTAATCTTTAGTTTGCCATACGTTCCACTAGATGGCAACATACTACCAGCTTATTCACCAGAGGAGTCATCCACTGAGACGGGCTTCACCCAGCACCATGTACGGGGTTTGGAGGTAACAGGACATGGTGTCTTCAATCTGCAGAAGTGAAGCCTCTCCATCCTTGCTACCTTTCCTTTCTCCCTATACTGGATTAGCAGGTCTTGCTCAGGAATGTTGGGGTCCAGCTACATCAGGCCTCAGGTTGAAAAACTCAAGTAATGCTTGACAGCCCCACGTCTGGATGTATGACCTAAGAGGCTGGCGGTGAGGGGCAAGCACCAGCTCACAGCTGACCCACCAGGGTCTGGAATCTGTAAAAGGAATGCTCTCTACCAGCCACTGACCCTCCGAGACACAGTCCCCAGGGCACCTCAAGATAGTGAACTTCCTGGCAAGAGATGTGCACAAAACTGAGCCAGCTCAGAGGTGGAGGGGATGGCAGAGCAGAGGGCTGGGCTCAGGTGTGGGGCAAGCATCAGACACCAGGGGCAGAGCTCTGCAGACTACAGTCCCGGAATTATGGACCTGGGTGTTGAACCTGATACAAAAAACGCATTTCTGAACACCGCTCCCTAGCCTGGAGGTCACAAGGAAGCATGATTACGGACTAGTGTGGAGGCAAACAAGGGACCCTGTTGAGCAGGTGGAGTCTGATAAATCAACCTTCCCCAAAGCACCAGGTTTACAACTCTTTTCTAGTTATGATGAGTGTGCCGGACGGTGTCTGACAAACGCAAACCCACAATAACCACCATGACTGCATTCTGCCGCCAGAGCCGGAGCCTCAAGTAGCTACGTTACAGAACGTGATGAAGAGCGAGGCGCTGGGTCAGCACCTGCGACGGTGGCGTCTGACCCACAATGCATCCGTCGCTCTCTCTGGACTGCCCGGGGAACTACAGCATTGACTTACATAAATACTAATTTGCTATTTGATACAGGTTTTATGCTGTCTGGGGGGTTTAAATTACAAAAGGATTGGGGGAAAAAACTGAACCAAAAAAACCCCCAAACCTTAACCTTTTCTGAGTAGGTTTTCACATGAACAGTCTATTGCCTTTATATGAAAATCTACTGGCATTTATTCTAATACTGACTTTTCTTCCTTTGAAGAGTTTAGCTGACTTCTCCACCAAATATGCCCAGAAGATATACCCCTGGCTGCCCAAAGCATACAGCAGAATATAGACAGGGTTCTTTCCCTAATGGGGTTGGGGGACGGGGTGGTATAAGGATCCAAAGGTAGGAAATGTCCGTTGCACTTTTTCATTTTTAAAACTGTGTATTTTGAACTTTTACTAATTGTTTTTTTTTTGCGGTACGCGGGCCTCTCACTGTTGTGGCCTCTCCCGTTGCCGAGCACAGGCTCCGGACGCGCAGGCTCAGCGGCCATGGCTCACGGGCCCAGCCGCTCCGCGGCATGTGGGATCCCCCCGGACCGGGGCACGAACCCGCGTCCCCTGCATCGGCAGGCGGACTCTCAACCACTGTGCCACCAGGGAAGCCCGAACTTTTACTAATTTTTAAAGCTACCATTCAATTTATGATGGTTTAGCATGAGTATAATTTGTGTTCACCTCATACAACATGATGTCAATTTAAGCAAATAAAACATGAGAATACCACCATTTCACCCAGAAAAAAATATCACTGATAAACCTTTGCTTTATATGCCTCTTTTTAAACGCCTCTGTCCCCACGTTCTGGTCTTTTACTCTTTTTTTTGTGCAGGAGATAATTATACAAAGTCATTTCGGTCTGTTCAGTTTCACTGCTCTAGGTTTCGGAAGAAACCTCTGTAGTCTCCAGAGTCCAGGGAGGGTTCTAGCATGAGACAAGGAGGCAGCGCTTCGTAGGACAACACTGCCAGGGGCTGACGTGCATGGACTGAATTCTTGCTTGTGTGCTCAGCAAGTCACCTTCATCACAGCACTGAATCCTCGCAAGCCTGCGTATTCAGATGTCATTATTACTTCTTACCATTTTACAGCCCAGCAGCCCAGGGCCTAAAAAGGTTTGATAAGGTGTGGCCTCAGGACACAAAGACCTGATTTGCATACAGGTGACCTGAGACTTCCTGCTCTTTATCCCTCACTGCTAAACTGTCCAGTCAAGCCATATACACACTTTTTTAAAAAAATAAATTTACTTATTTATTTATTCATTTATTTTTGGCTGCGTTGGGTCTTCGTTGCTGCACGCAGGCTTTCTCTAGTTGCGGCGAGCGGGGGGGGGGGCTGGGCGTCTCATTGCGGTGGCTTCTCTTGTTGCACAGCACAGGCTCTAGGCACGCGGGTTCAGTAGTTGTGGCTTGCGGGCTCTAGAGCGCAGGCTCAGTAGTTGTGGCGCACGGGCTTAGTCGCTCTGCGGCGTGTGGGATCTTCCCGGACCAGGGCTCGAACCCGTGTCCCTTGCGTTGGCAGGCGGATTCTTAACCACTGCGTCACCAGGGAAGCCCCTACACACTTACATTTTTTAATGGAGTTTTAGAATTGACTCTTGGTGTGTTCTCATCAAGGCGGCCGTTTTTGCTGAATCCTACTTTTAATACAAGATTGTGCCCACGTTATGTTCTTCGAATAGTCTTTCCGTCAGATCAAGGCAGAGAAGGTCCTCACGAAAACCAACAGGATCACGCTCAACAATAGCTCTATTCTGCTTAACACCTCAGGATGCGGATGTATTGGTGTTTGAAAGGAAATGTGTCAGCTTCTATGGAAAATGACTTGCCTAATTTCTTTTTTTTTTTTAACATCTTTATTGGAGTATAATTGCTTTACAGTGTTGTGTTAGTTTCTGCTGCATAACACAGTAAATCAGCTATACATATACATATATCCCCGTATCTCCTCCCTCTTGCATCTCCCTCCCTCCCACCCTCCTTGGCCCACTCCTCTAGGTGGTCGCAAAGCACCGAGGTGATCTCCCTGTGCCATGTGTTGCCTCATTTCTTAATGAAGGAGGTTGGATTCTCTAATTTTCAGGGTTCCTTCCGGGTGCTGGACAGTTTTATGTATATCCAGGTGTCAAAATAAGAAAAATACTGTCGGAACTTCTGACAGTAGTGAATCGTTGGCTGGCTTGGCCAGCGCAAGGAAAGCCATTCTCCCGCAAGCCAAATCTAATCCAGACAGTCACTAGAAAACACTAAAAAGCCTATACCTCGTGCCTGAACCTCAGCCGTCCTTAGCAAACAGAACAGAGCCATATCCACAAAATCAATTTTAAAAGGGAAAACAAGCCGAGATTCGTTAAGTGATCTGCCTTGTAAACAGGTCAGTCTGTACTGGACTTGCTGATTCAACAGTGAACTGGAAGCTGTACCATCTACAGTTACTGTTTCTTAAAGTAGCAGTGCGGTCAGCTGCTGGCAAAGCTGCAGCCCCGGGAAGCAGGCAGCCGGCAACCCTCTCTTCCCTGTTCCTCTAACAGATAGTTGCAGAAACTGGGAGGGAAGTGTGTGTAGTGGATTTCAATGAAAGAGACTTTTTTTTTTTTTTTTTTTTACTGGTATCAAACATACAGTACACTCTCACATCTTTAAAAAATTCTTTTGACTTCCTTCACATTACAAACCCAAACCTCTCAACAGAACCCTAACCAAACCCTCTCTCTGCAGACCAAGGGTGCTCATCTAGGTAGAGGTGATGGGGCCTCTGAGGAGAAGACATCTGGCAATATCCAGAGACATTTCCGGCTATCACCACTTGAGGGGTGCTGCTGGCATGGAGTGGGCAGAAGCCAGGGCTGGACAGGATAGCACCCACAACAAAGGGTGATCAGGTCCAAAATGGCAAGAGTCCATGCTGAGAAACCCTGCCGTACATGTGCAACAAACAGCCTAAGAAGACCTATAGTCTATTTAATCACCAAAGATTCAGTGCACACCTCTTTTAGCTGACGAGGAGACAGCAGTGCTCATTCGAGACGAAGCCCTTGTCCTCATGAAGCGTATGCTCTAGAACTGGCACCCCTGCCTCTCTGAATTTCCCAGATTCCTGAAGGCAAAGAAACAATGTTTAGGTTCCTCTTTGTTGGCCTGGGAGGCAGGAAGTGTGAGAGGAAGTTGAGGGAGGAATATACCAGTAATATAACGTTGAATGTATCCATTCCTGGAAGGCTATACGGCCAAAGCTGTGGACAATCGCTGAACCAAGGAATCAGGACCTACTTTCACATTCTTTGAATACTATGTCACCCTCTCACAGTACACAGCTGGAGCTGGGAACACAGCAGTGGAACAAGAAACACCTCCTGGTGGATCAGGTTAAGGAGTTTGAAATGTTCCACTAGGAGTTTCCCCTCTGATTTAATGATAGTAATATAGTAATGGCTTCCTTTTACTGAGCACGTACTATACTATATGAGAGGGGTTTGCATATAGATCTCTAATCCTTACAGCAAGCTTGCCAGGTTGGTATCATCATCTCCATTTACAGACTAAGAAACAAACTCAGTGAGCGTGTTTTTGAGGAGCAGATCTGGGTTCTTTCCCTGGTCTCTCTGGCTCTGATGCCCACGATCTTCCTCTTGGATGAGGACGCTTCTCAGTAAAACACCAAGCAGTCACTGTGAGCATGGGTGGTCACAGATAGCACATCTTCCGCCAAATCCCCCTCTCAGCCCTTCTTAGGTTATCTACTCCATCCTTGGGCCCACCCACTGCCCTTGCCACTCACTCTCCCCTCCACCACCACCACCCATTTAGCCACACTGCCTGGCGGGGGGCAAGGGCTGCGGGGGAGAAGCAGAGACGCGGGACAGGGTTAGACGCCACCAGAACCCTTGGCAATAATGATACCCCAAAACGTGATACAAGGAACACAATTCGGGAAGAAGGCATTTACAGGTCACCATTTTCTGAGGCTGGACATGAGAGGAAGATAATTTACCAAACAAAAGCCAAGCTGGGCTGTGGCAGGAAGGCAGGAAAGCAGAGGGCTTGAGAGGATGGTCTTTGAAATTGACAGAACTGAGTTCCAGCTCTGCCAGCCACCCGCTGTGTGACAAGCCTGACCCTCCTGAGCCTCGCTTCCCCTTTCTGAGAATGGTCTCTATCCCTACTTAGACCGCAAGAGCTAAGGCGCATAAAGTATTTACACAGCAACTGGCATCTAACAAGCAACAGTGGCTGTCGTCACCAGCGGCAGCAGCAGGAGCACAAGAGGAACAGAGGGGGAAGCCGTCACAACTAAGAGACGCCAAGCACATCTTCTAATCTGTGGGACTGAGGGCAAAAATCCCAAGAAGTCTGTGAGAGTGACACAGAGCTGAGAAACCCCTGGGTCCATCCTCAGGAAAGAAGGCCCATCCGGTGCCAGTCTCTCTGGGCTTAAGGCCACAGCTTCCAGGAGCTGCTTCCACTTGGACCTGACGGATCCAGAAGCTGTTATGGTTAAGGCAGGAGTGGGGAGGGATCCTCCGAGGTCTGCCAGGTAGATGATTAGTGTAAGATGTCAGGGGAACTCTTAATGTTACAAAATCCCCAAGTCCAGCTTTATAGTGCCCCTGTGTGTCTTCAACTTAATCATGGAATTAGAGCAAACGCATCTTAAGATTCTCTATGCAAAACTGGTTAAAACCCCTTTTCATTTGGGGAATTAGGAGAAGGGAGGAAGTTCAATAAGTTGGACCAACTATTCAACTTAAACGGTTTCCAGGCCCGTAACCACCATTTGCATGCAATAATTCAATGTGTTATTTACAAATCATCTTTATCTATTCATTAAAGCAGGTTCCTGAGAATCTTGCCAAGAGAGAACTCATTTAGCTCAATTTGAGTCTGAGATGCTTCAAAGCATTTTTATCCTCTCTCTCATTCAAGAGATACTTACCGTGCTCCCAGTAGGTGAAAAGATCACGCATCGTGTGCTACACGCATGCATCGTTAATTAAACACCTTGAGGTAAAGAACGGTTGCAACCCCACCCTGCAGATAAGCAGACTAGGTCTCCGGGTGGCGCCTTGCCCAAAGGCTCCCGGTTGGCTAATAGGAGAGTTGGTGCTTGAACCAGGGGTCCCTGGCGACCTGGCTCTTTGTCAGGAGCCCGATCACTTCCAGCAGGATGCCCTACCCTGCCTGGTGCTGCAAACACAGCGCGGCACCAAATACATCCTCAGCTCTGCTGCACCTCGCAACCCTCAACCCTGACTTCACAGCGGTCCAAACGTGCCTTCTCCATTAAACCCCAGCTGGGCGCTGCAGGCTAAGCTCGGGGATAAAACTCACGGGGACAGACGCCTTGGTCAGTACCTCAGAAATTACCTTAACCATTCCTTAGCAGACCCCAGCAACACTTACCAGGGACCTGGATTTCTGGAGATGCTTCCTACAAAGGAAAGAAGCCGAAAAGGTTTCCCCAAACCCTGCCCACATCCCTGCCACTTATATTCCATCAACCAGCAGCACTGCCTGGGAGCTTGTTAGAGCTGCAGAGTCTCCAGGCCGCGCCTGACACCTGCTGAATCCCAGGTGATTTGTCTATACATTAAAGTTTGAGGTTTGTTGATTTATATCATGTAAAGCAAATCACCGTAAGAAACGGGAAATAAGAGCTAATGGAATATAGACTGCAGCATCAGAAAAATGTAAAAAAAAAAATCATCATTTTCACAGATGCATTTTTTTCATCACCCAAAGAGATGATTAAGACGGGGTTATCATTAAATGTGAAGGAAAATCCTATAAAGGCACTTAAACATGGGTTTTAGGTGGGGCTCTCTTTTTCTCTGCCAATTAGAAAGCAGGGAGTCCTTGGCTTAATTATCTCCTGTGACACTGGCCCCTAGTTTCCTTATTTGAGAAATTCGGGGGCAGGCCCAGATGACCTCTCAAGTCCTGCCCAGCTCCCATATTTGAGGATATGAAATACGGGAGAACTGTGTCCCATTCACTGTCCACACGCACAGGGAAGCAGTGTTCACTGGGGTGAGGGATGCCAGTGCTTTTCGGGGTTACACAGTCCTTACTCCAAATCCCGTTTCTGTTCTGTGTTAGCTGTGTGACCTCAGGCAAGTTACCTGTCCGCGCCGCAGCTGTCTCATGTGTAAAATGTTGCTGGTACAGCCTACTTCAGTACTGTGAGGATTCTGTGGATAATTATGTACAGCTCCAGTCTAGGGCCCGGTGCACTGAAGTAAACAGCTGTGAACATTAATAGGTTAAAGTGAAAAAAAAAAAGTTTAAAACTTTACATGTGTTACAGGATAGCCAAGTTATGGATAGACATGCCCAGGGCACATGCACACAATAAACGTTTGGTGAAAAAACGAATGATGACTTCACCTTATATGAGAGATCAGTTCATTTCAGCCGAGAGAATAACCTCAACGGGGAAAATTTTAAAGCCGGGGACATGTCTCCTAAAAGCCCGTCGTCTTGTTGAATTTACTAACATCAGGCTCAGCTACCACAGAGAAAATCTGCACAAGCCCAGATGCTTGATGAAGGGGGTGCCTCGCATATCATTCACTCCATTGAAGATGATTTCATTTTAATCACTTTTAAATAGATCTGTGGCTCGTGGCTACACCAGCTTCCTGTCTGAGAAAGGGTCACCTGCAAAAACGGGCCAGGGCCTATTCATGACATTTAATAGTGCATCTATTGAAACTATCTAAATGCTTTATTTTTGCAGGTTTATTTGATTTTGAATTTTTTCCCTTCGCTTGTCTATCGTCACTCCTGGCCTGTGAGCTCCTTGCCGGTAGCAACTGGGACTCTTTTCATTTCGATATCTAATTAATCCTTTAGTACACGGAGGCTGGGTGAAAGAGAAGTGTTAACAGTGTTCCAGAGCTGACAACGGAACTAAGAAGGGCCAGGTCACTGAAGTCTTGCCAGCTGTCTTAGGTTTGGAAATAAGGAAATGGCCTCTGTAATCCTGAAAGCAGGAAAATGTATTTTCGAGAAGCTAGTACCAGGTAAGGACTAGGAAGCTTTCTGAGTGAGGACGTTTAGGACCTTTAGGCCTGTCTGTATGAAGCAGCTACTGACCCACAGTTGGACAGGCTGTGATCCCCTAGGTCAGGGCCTTTCCCTGCCTGAAGTAGCCAGAACGTCATTGCCTCTTACAAAAAATAAAATCCTGGCCATTAAGAGAGCTTGTGGGTTCAGAAAGGCAAGAATGGGGAAAAAGGATAGGAAAAGTCGAAACTCCAGCCACTTTCTCCCTGTCACCTACGGCCTTCCATGCAGCTCCCTGCCCTCACCTAGACCCAGTAGGCCGCTCTGGGATGAACAAGGATGATTTGCGGATCCTCTTTGTCAAGGCTGGTCCCACCCCGCCTCCATGAGACGTGTTCTTATGGAGACACCATTGGAACACACTTGAACGTACTCCACCCTGGAAGGTGGGTCCCTCTAGAATTCAGTACCTGGCCGAACTCTTCACTGATGCCACTGAAGCAGATGGTGTGTGACCTCCTGGGAGGCCCAGGCCCACGTTGTCATCTTTGCACTCTCAGTACCTACAACAGCGACTGGCAACTAATATGTTCCGTTAATCTCATCAACAGGCAGTGCAGCAGCTGTGAAGTTTTAGCACCTGAGGCATTTGTTCCAAATGCACATTCTACCCGAGGTCTGACGGAGCAGGTCTGGAGCAGGGAGAGGAGCCTGTATTTTTTAACGCTGACTGGGCGGAGCTAAGTCCTGATGGGGTGGGGTCGGTGGGCCATGTAGTGAGGGCCCACCTTTGCGATTCAAAACACGAGAGCACAAATACTCACTAGGTACCTCCTCTGCACACCAAGGCGCACTCCGGGAGCAGACGCGAGGCAGTTACGTGTCTCGTGGTCATGAGCGAGGGAGGAGGAATTAACGATCCTTAATACAAATACAGGCTATAAAAATGCGGTAGGACCACAAAGGAGGTGGGCTTAATCATGCCTGGGCCAAGCGCTTTGAAGGACAATTATAGAGGTGGCAACTCAAGAAGGCCTCGAAGGATGTGTGGCAGCTTTTTAGGTAGACGAAGGGGAGGAGGGCAACCCGAGCAGAAGGAACTTCACGAGACAAATCTCAGAGGCTGGCAAGTCCATGGTTTATCCAACAGAAGGGCCAGGCGTTTGCTGTTGTTACCAGAGAGAATGGGCCGACTGAGCGGTATGATGGAGTTGGGGAGACACAGGTGATGAAGCTGAAAAGGAGGTGGGTTTCACATTAAAAAGAGCAATACAGAAGTTTCTACCACAAAAGTCAGTCAGAGCTGCTGGTAAAGGTAGGGGTGCAGACCCACAATTCCACCTGGCTGGAGCACATAACCCCACGACAGAGGCACCCTTAGGTGGTGAGAGACAGAGTCAAAATCCACTGCCGTGGCGGAGGAGAGGGGCAGGGGAGTTTTGGAACTTCGAGACCAGGCGTAGTTTAGAAGGCTAAGCTGTGAGCCCAGGTCAGGGAGGCTTGGGGAGAGACAAGCTTGGGAGCAGGACGCTAGAGAGTGTGACGGGGGCTGGAGGGGCCCAGGATGTGCAGAGGGAGGGACACGGAGAGGACGGGACGGCTTAGCCTTGGAGCAACGTCAAGTACAGAGCTGGACGGGGAAGGGTACGTGAGACAGAAGGGGATTCCAGGTAGGATGGTGGTGGTGTTGACCGTAACAGGGTAGGTCATGTGTGTCCAGAACTCAGGAGAGAGGTCAGGGCTAGGATGCAGATTTGCAACTGATAATTAGAGTAAAATCAGCCGCCGCAGGAGAAGGGAAAGTCACTGTGGCTAGAATTCAAGAGCCCTCTAAATATTTAGTGTGGGCTGAGCTGGCCTAGGCTCTGATCTAGGAGCTGAGGACAGAGTGGTGGGGAAAAGAACCCTGGGACGTGTACATTCTGGTGAGAGAAGACAGACGAACAGTGCTAACCCTACAGAGACAACAAAGCAGGAGCAGGGCCTCGGGGAATGTGTCAGGAGATGCAGGTCATTTTCTATCAATGGTCAGGGAAGGTCTCGCTGAGACGATGTCATTCGAGCAGAGACTGGAAGTAAGGGAAGCTTAGACCTAGCAGATGATTGAGGGAAGAGCATCCCAGGAGGAAGGACCCCCAGTGGCAAAGGCCCATGCTTAGGATGATGGAGAAAGAGGGGTCCAGCAAGCCAGAAGGGCATGTGCAGTAGGGAGAGTGGCAGAGAGACAGCAGGAGAAAGGTGTACCAGGCAGGGGCAGGACTTACTGCAGAGTCTCACGGGCCACGATAAGCACTCTGGCTTTTGCTTGCAGAGGGCCCTGGAGCAGAGAAGTGACACGTTTGAACTGTGGTATTTAAAGGGACCGCTCTGGCTGCTGTGATGGGAATGAACTGTATGGGGCAAGAGCAGAAGCAGGGAGAGCAGTTAGGATGCTCTTGCCTTCATCCAGGTGACAGATGTGGTGTGGTCCAGGGTCTGGGATGCAGGTGGTGAGAATACATTGGATGCTAGATGCATTTTGAGCATAGAATCAATAGCATTTGTTGTTAACGGATGTAGCAGGAGGAAGAAGGATGGGGAAGGGGATAGAAAAGAGGGGGAGGTAAGGAGGAAGAGGAAGAGAATCACAGATGACTCCAAGATTTGGGCGGGGGGGCGATGAACAACTGGAAGGATGGGGTGGTTGTAAACTGCTCTGGTCTGAGATGACACAGACGAAGGAGACAAGGTGGGGACGGCAGCCGAGGAAGTGGTTTGGCACGTGTTGAGTAAGGATGTGTATTAGACACCCACATGGAGACGGAGAGGAGGATCTGGATGCATGAGTGTAAGGTTTTGGGAATCACCAGTGTACAGACGCAGCTGAAAGCCTTGTGACTGGATGAGATCACTGGTGTGGATGGGAACAAGAGAAGAGGCCTGAGCACTGAGCCCATGCATAAAACTTAAGAGGACAGGGGAGGGTCATCATGAGATGAAAACAAAGCAGTCAGAGGCACACAAACAAGAGTGGCCTCCAAGAATCAAGACAGGTCCGAGTTTTACATAGCCAGAAAAGGGGAGGAAAACTCTTCATCCTACACCCCCAGCCAAAATTATCCCCCAAATGTTTGAATCCTTAGCCATAAAGTCTAATTAAAAAACAAAACAAATAAAGACTTACTGGAGTTTACTACTGAAACTGCAAATAACTCTACTGGGGGGACTCTCAAATTCATCCATGATGGGAATAAATTAGGATGCTGGCTTCCTCACACTGAATTCAGACAAGTTGCTCTGGGGAAGCACTGATGGGCGAACGGGTGGTAATCAGGGGGCACTGGATAATAATTTTAGTGGTTAGCATTTACTGTACACGTATTCTATGCTAGGACACTTGTTGGTATTTTACATTCATACTGCTCATGTAGCCCTCAGAATATCCTATGATTATTTATTCCCATTTCACAAACCATGCAAGTGAGGCCTAGTGAGGCTAGAACATTTTGTTCACCGTCACAGAGTAGGCTGGAAGGTAGGACAGGCCAAGAGGTAGGTGCCAAAGACTTTCAAGTAGCAGGAGACCTTTGGATGGTGTGGTTCTCAAGACTGACGTCATAGGCGGCAGACATCAGCTACCTGAGGTGAAGGCTGCCCTTGGAGGGCTCTCCTGAGAGCCTTACCACCCTCTCTACAATCTTGTTTCTCTGGGGGGGGGGGGGGGTGGGGAAGATACAAGGGAACCTCTAGAACACAATATGTTCACAACTCCGAGGGAAAGAGGGGCACCCTGCACCTCCAGAGAAGTGGAGAAAGTTCAATAGTAGCTATGGGATGACGGATCAGGCAAAATGAATTCATATGTGCAATGCTGGAACTAAATATTATTTCTAAATTAATACAGCCACTTCTGTTGAAGATTTGGACATGGTGGCAGTAACATGTTTCATTTGATTACTGGCTTTCAGAGAACAAAAATGTGCAAACACACAGTAGGAAGGCTATAGTCTGTCTTCACTGGAGTTACCGTGGTTTTAACTTAAAAGATATTAGATATTCTTTAAAAGTTGTGTTAAGCTATAAAGATATACTTACAACACAGGGAATAGAGTCAAGATTTTATAATAACTATAAATGGAGTATAACCTTTAAAAGTTATGAATCACTATATTGTACACTGTGTAACTTACATAATATCGTACATCAACTATGCTTCCAAAAAAAAACATACCCGATATTCTTTAAAAGTTGTGTTGCTATATAGTATTAGTATCTTAGACCATTCTTAAAAATGTTGTGCCTGTAAGGAGACTAATTTTTGACCTGTTTAAACACACTCTGTTGATACTGTTTCCAGCAGCCCACCAGTATCCAATGGTCCAGAGGTCCAGATTTAACACCTTGAAAACAGATACCAGGTAATAGCAATTACAACACACCTTTGAAAACAAAGACACACATGATTTCATTCTGCTACAATTTGCCAAAACCATTCTTGTTTTGACAGTAAAACGCTCTTAGCATCTCATAACTAAAGTGAAAATATTAAAAATAAAAAAACCCCAACAGACTCACTGTATCTTACCCACTCCCCAACTTCTCTGTGTCCCCAGAAAAGACAATGACTCCAAGTGTCAGTTCTTGTAGATGGGTGCTAATTCCAACAGGAAGAAAGGAATGAGCTTGTCTCCCTAAGAAAAGATGAATATCGCTTTTTAAAATTCTTGCAGGTATTTTACGCAAGGCTTTTAAAAACCAGATTTGCGGTTTTCCCTGGTGGCGCAGTGGTTGAGAGTCCGCCTGCTGATGCAGGGAACACAGGTTCGTGCCCCGAGTCCAGGAGGATCCCACATGCCGCGGAGCGGCTGGGCCCGTGCGCCAGGGCCGCTGAGCCTGTGCGTCCGGAGTCTGTGCTCCGCAACGGAAGAGGCCACAACAGTGAGAAGCCCGTGTAAGGCAAAAAAAAAAAAAACAACCAAAAAACCAAAACCAAAACAAACTAACAAACAAAAAACAGATTTGCGTCTACTGAGTAAATTTCACAGCAAACGGACACTCCCATGCCTCCCTAACAATTAACCATTGAGATACAGTGTCATCAAAACTTCCATAAGCTCTTGGGACAACCCTGAAGTGTCATCCTTGGGCACCGGCTGGGTGACAGATACTACGACGGGACTTTGCAATTCATCCATTTATTCATCGGTCAAAAATTTCTTGCGCTCCTACTAGGTGCCAGACACAAGTTCCTGCTCACTGGCCCGTAACAGAGGGGGAAATGTTGAGGGATTGAGACAGATGGAAAAATAAACAGTTTCCTACACAGCACAACTCAGTAGCATTATGAACTTTATGAAGAAAAACAGGGAGGACATGAGTGAAGGGAGGGAGGAGGGGTGCTAACTTAGATGCGGCAGTCATGTAGGCATTTCTGAGAAGGTACCTGAGCTGTCCCCTGAGAAAGCTATAATTGTCCCCACTTTACCAACAAGGTGAGGCAGGGCTCACCACTGAATCCCCAGCGCCTAGCAGGCGTGTGGGTCCACAGTAAGTGCTCAAGAAATAGCTGCCCAGTGGATGAGAAAGATTTCAAAGGCTGCATCGGTGGACGGGGGTAGGCGCCCGCTGTGCCATAGTAATACCACCTCCGCACACTTCCCAGGGGGCTGGTCGACTTTCCCGAGCGCTGTCACGGCGAGGGTCGTGTCCCGAGTTCCCCAAGAGCCCCGTGAGGGGTGACCAGGACAGCATCACTCGCCTCACTTTACAGCGAGGACCGATCACCCACGCCAGGCCCAGCATCTCCCACTGCCCAGCCGGGATACCCGCCCGCCGGCGTTTCTTCTACGGCAGGAAAGAAAGAGGAAAAGTGCTGCCGAAACTTTGGCGACTGCGTGTTTTCTCTCCCGGCCGTGAGGCGAGGCCGCCCGACAGCCGCTCGCGTCGGCCCAAAACCCTCGGCTTCCGAGCCGGCTCTGCGCGAGCTCGCGCGGCGGGGCCGGCGCCCGGGGCCCGGGGCTGGGGGCCGGGCCGCCCGAGCTCACCCGGCGCGGGGCGGGGGAGGTGGGCCCCGAGACAAAGCGACGGCGCAGGCCCGGCGGGCGCACGGCGGCGGTGGCGAGCCCCGCGACCCACTCACCTGTCGAGCCAGAAGGTCCAGGGCGAGTGCAGCGGGACCCCACCCGGCTCGGGCCGCAGCTCCGAGAGCTGCTGCAGGCCCAGCGGCGGCGCGGTGGCGGCGGCGGCGGCGGCGGCGGCGGCGCGGGGCCCCGGTGGTGCCCGGGCCCCGGAGGGGGGCGCGGCGGCCGGGGGCAACGCCATTTTCTCCGCCCCGCCTGCGAGACCGGCGGACGCACGGACCGCGGGGCGAGCAGCGGCTGAGTCACCCAGGCTCCCGCCCGCCCCGCCGCGGCCGCCCCGCCCCGCCCCGCGCGCGCCCCGCCCCGGCCCGGCCCTTCGCCCGCCCGGCCTTGGAGCCGCGCCGCCGGGCCGCCCGGGGCCGCCGAACAAAAGCACTGCCCACGCGAGTGGGGGGCCGATTCGGCGCAGGCACCGACCCAGCGTGCGGGGACTGACGGACTCGCGGGTCTGGGGGAGGGCAGAGCAGCGGCGGGGACGGATTCCAGGCTACAGGGGTGGGAGGAACAGAGGAAGGGTCAAGCGGTGGGTTCTGCAGCCAGACAGGCGGTGAGCAAGTCGTATGGGTGGGCTACAGAAAGATGGAGGGATGGAGGGATGGAGGGATGGATGGTCCAGTGGATGGAGTCTCAGACCCACATGGTGGGAGGGGAGGAGGGGTGGACAGACATACCAGCAGTCTGAAGGATGGGTGGGAAAGCTGGCAGATGGTAGGAGGAGGGGTGGAGGGATGGAAGGGCAGATGGAAGCACAGTTGGATGTGAGAGACAGATGCCCGGGGAACCGCTGGCCAAATGAATAGAGACTGGAGTGCCCAAGAGTGCAGAAAGAAAGGGTCAGACAGACAGAACTAGGACCACTGACCGGGGGATGAAGTTGTTACAGGTCAGTTTTGCATGTTTCCTAACTCAGCTGATTTGAAGGGGCCACCAGGTGCCCAGAGTGTGACCAACTTTAAATGAGGGTGCCCAAAATCAGCCCAAGGTCTCCACACTTGCCCCAAAGCACCCACAAGGAAGGAGGAGGAAACTGAGCACCAGGAACCCAGCCCTCCGCTTTCTGCACCTTTGAATACGGAGGAAGCCCCTATGGCCATTAAGATTCCTGAGCCTCCTAGCACCGCCCCTTGGCAAGTGTCTATCGTTCTCTCTTTCAAAAGAAAAGGAGACGCATGAGGGCATGTGAACACACATGTCATAACTGGCGTGGACATGGACACCCTCCTTAAGCTTGAATTTCTGGATAGTGCCTCTCTGGCCTTTACCAGCTGTGGATGTAGAGTTCTGTCTCCTCAAAGATTTTCTCCGTGGCCTAGCATACACTCCGCTCTTAACCTGAGCAACTCTGGGATGGACTAGAAGAGGAGCTACAAAACTAGATGGGTTCGGGGGTTTCACAGGCATTGTAAACACCTGTTATGAGTCCCAGGGTAGGTGCCTTCCCTAAAAGGTATTCAAGTTCTGATAAAATGACCACAATGAAAACAAAACCGCTGCTTTCCTATCCCTGCTTCGAACGTAATTTTTATACAACGTATGATGCTGGAAGCAGTGACATATTTAAAAGCCCTTCCACCTCTGAGATACAAGGGGTGCTTTCGGTTAGATGCATTTTTGGGGTTGGTTAATTTCTCCTTTTATTTTTTCCAGAAAATGCATATATGGCAGTGTTTAAGCTATTCTGAGCACTTTATCCTTATTAACTCATTTAATCCTCACAAAATCCAATGAGGAAGATACTATTATTAGCATATTTAATAGATGAGAAGTGGAGAAGTTAAATTAACCCCAAGGTTACCCAGTTAGTGAGAGAGCCAGGATTGGAACATACGTATTCAGGCTCCAGAGTCTAGGCTTCTAACTGCCAGTCTCTACTGCCTCTCTAGCTGGAAAACTAACAGGTCCACATAGTAAAAATAAGAAAATGAATAATAAGTCTCCTTCCCTCCCAAGGCTATCAGTCTTCTTGCCCAGAGGAAACCACTGTTAACAGTTTCCTTCCGGAAAAATGCAAGTATGCCTGTAAAGGCATATATCTACAAATATAAATTGTATACCTACTACCTGTATCTTTTATAAAGAAATAGAAGCATTTTATACCACTGCCGCCCCTCCTTATCTTAATTGACATTATATATTTGAAGACTTTCATATCAAAACATATAAATCTACTTCTTTTTAAGGACTGCAAAGGAATCCATTCTAAAGAAGTAATGTAATTTAATTCACTAGCCCTCAAGATTTATTTGGTTTGCAGTCATTTTCTTTGTTAAATAATGCTACCATAAGCATTTTTATATTTAATGTCTTTCCTCAACTGCACAAGTTTATTTCAGAATAAGTTTGGAGAAGAAGGATTTTTGCCTGTGTCTAAAATTGCTAAATTACATTGCTAAATTACCATGCAAATGGTTACATGCATTTATATATAATTGATTTATAAATAATGGCTGATTCTGAAATTTTATATTCACTTAATGACATCTTTAATCTTTATATAAAATTCCAAAGCATTGGTAGAAAGGGAGTTTTTCCTTTCTATTGATTAGAACTAGTCAAACTGTCAAGTTTAGCTTCTCCCTTATGTTCTGTGACAATACTCTCAGCAAGAAAGGAATATTTTAACAGTTTTATCTGCAGTTTCTAAAAGAGAGTATGCACCACATGACAAATCACTTGCAGAATTTAGAACTAGGAACAGTCAGGCAATTTGTCTTTATTGAATATCAATTATGTACCTCCCTCTCTTTTTGCTTTGGCTTCCAGGATGCTCAAAATCACATCTGCTGTTCCATCACAACATCAATATTAACCAATGAAAAAGCATCACATATTCCTATTTTATGTTAATGATCCAGTTGCACGTGTGCATCTTATACCGTGAACCCCTCAAATCTATTTTGGAAGCAGGTGATATACAAAAAATATAAAACTTAAATCACCTTAAGATTAATAAAAGAAGTCAGGCAACATGACTAAGGTGAGAAGCAAGGAGGGAACAATGGGCATTACTTTCGTTCCCTTCCTGTCTGAAATGTGTAAGAGACTTAACTCTTGTTATCACTCTTCAGAATCACCCTTAGAAGAAGATAATAAATGAGGAAAATTCCCCTCATCTTTCCCACTTTGCAACTGGGCAGCAGGAATTCCAATGATTTCAGGGTAGAAAGGGAACTTGGAGATTACCTACGCACACCCATCATATTACAAATGGAGAAACTGAGGCCCAGAGAGGTGAGATGACTTACCCGAGGCCACAGCTCTAGGAAATAACACAGGCAGGACTAGAACGTGGGTAGCTTGAGATCCAGGCCAATGTGCTCTCCCACTGCATAACACGCAACTCAGACAGCTTGGGGCGGCAGGAGGGAGGAAGAGAAGGTGACCCCACAGCCCCTAGCAATGAAAGCAACAAAAAAGACTTGAGGCACTCATAAATAATTAAGCAGTGAGCTGCAGCAGCTACTCCCCTCCCTTCCAGCATCCAGTCACCAAGGCAACTTGGGCAGGGTGCCTGCCGGTTGCCTAGTAACAGTGTGGTCTGCTCCCCTGACATGCTCCCTAGGCATCAAAAAGGATTTGAGAGCCGGGAAGAGCCTTAGACAGGGACCACTACTCCAACACCTTCATTTTCCAAATGGGTAAATGGAGGCCCAGAGAAGCCCAGTAACCTGCCCAAGGTCACACAGCTACTCAGAGGCACTGCCAGTCTCCATTTCTAGTTGCTTTCCATTGCACTATGGCTGCCTCAGGGACACTGCAGATGGAGGAGAGGAGATCTCTCCACAGTCCCTAGAAGAACAAGAAAGTAAGATGGAGAGAGCAAGCAAGCAAGAGACGGAGACCTTCAGCTTTCATATGCAATTAACAGGAGCTGGTAATCCCATCGGCCAGACTTTCATCATCACCATGGCAACATGGGTGAGGTGGGTACTGGTTGCCTAGTAACAAGTGGTCCTCTGTCTTCCACTCACATCCGGCTCCCTGGGAGTCACAGGAACAGTAGAATGTTGGAGCTGGAAGGGAAGGCAGGGATCCGAACTCAGTCTCCTCCTTTGACTGAGGTTCAGGGCCACTGTACAAGGTGACACAGCCACAGAGCTAGCTAGTGACAGGGACTCGTTGGACAGCCAGCCTTTCCTGAATTCACTCCGTTTACTGCTGTCACAGCACTGTGGAAAGGGAAGCTTCACTCAGTAAAGACAAAACGTGGCAGGGGAATGGCAAGTGGTCCCCAGGAGGTATTTCTACCGCTCGTCTGAACGGTGGCAATTCTGCACACGAGGCCTGGCACACAAGGGGCACTCCGCACAGTATGAAACACAGGGTCTCTAAAGTCAGAACATCTGAGTCAAAAGCCAGTTCTCCCCAAACCTGGAAAGCTTCTTATCCCTCTGCACCTCTGTCTCCACATCTAAGAAATGGGTATCCTGATAGTCCCTACCTCTCGAGATGTCATTAGGATTAAATGAGAAAACGTACACATCAAGTGCCTGGTATACAGTAAAGATGCAGTAAATATTAAGCAGTCATTTATTCCACTTTCAGTAAATATCTGTGGCATGTCTGCTATGTAAATGCCACTGTTCTAGGGTCTTGAGATTCATTAGCGAGCAATACAGACAAAAGAAATCCCTATTTCAGGAAGCACACTTAGCAGTGGAATGAATATTTGATACACACACACACAATACATATATCTATTTAAGTGTTTGTTGAATGGGTGGAGAAACTCATTGGCAATATGCTATGTTTATGTTACTGGGCTCCTTCTCTAAGACTGAAAAGTTTCCTGTTTACAGGGTGTGATGCTATAAATATGCAGGCCTGTCTTGTATGTGGAAACTCCCGACGTTTTCCTTTCTTTTAAAAGCTCGGAGGAAAAAGGAAGGCAGTGGCCACTAGATGGCAGACCTGTCTCCCCAGATACTGGGCCTGGAGGCACAGGCCAGAGGCACAGACCCTGACAGACACTTCCAGCAAAGGCAAGGGCTGCGGTTGGTCCGTCCCAGGGCAAGGCTAGGACGGGTGGGGGAGACTAGAAACGCCTCTGGGACACTGGGGGTGTAAGGGGAGACTGTAGTGTGGTGTGAGAGTGATTGCTTTAGTGAGACTGAATCCTGCCTTCACCAAGACCTTGCCCCAGGTAAGCTGTGTGACCCGGGGAAGTTTTATTCACCTTGCTGAGCTCCAGATTTCTCCTGTGGAACTAAGAGGTAAATAACAAGAGCTCCCTCTTGTTGCTGCTTTGAGGCATGCATGAGAAAACACGTCTAAGGCACCCTGCAAGCTGCACATGGAAAAAGCTCAAGCAATGTTACAGAATCTAAAAGACCCCTGAAGGTCTGGTTCAGGGTTGCAAGTGGAAAAGAGAGGGCAAAGGGAAAGAGCACTTATTAAAGCCCTTGTGATGAGGAGACGGCGGTCCTCCCAGTCACTGGGCTTGGAAATTGTGGCACTGAGGTTCGGTTGTCCCACCTTCCACCTCCCTGAGTCCTTGTCCTGTCTTCCCGCCCTTGCACTGGTCTTCCTCTTTATTCCCAGGGGTGGCACCCGCCCTCGGACCTCACCTGCTGAGGTCCAGCCAAGCACACTAGTCTCCCTGCTTCCGGCACCAGCCTCCCTCCAACCCGCTGTGGGACAGCAGCCTGAGCAATTGTCCCCAAACACCCATTTGACCATGTCTGAAGTTTTCCACTGGCTTCTTACAGCTCTTGGGAGAAAGCTCAGACTTTCCGGTGGCCACCAGGGCTCACCTCAGCATCTTCTGGATCCTTCCTGCCTTTCCAAGTCTGTGGCAGCGTTGAGGCATCGGCCCCTGTTGGTTCCTCTCCTGAACCTCCAGCCCCTCTGTTCTGCACAGCTGTCCCTTCTCCCACGCAGGCCTTCCGGGCAGCCTCTTCCCCAGCCTCCCGCTCTACAGCAAGTCGCCTCCACCCCTGATCATTTCCTTCCCAGCACGTGTCCCAGCCGCACTGACCTAGCGTATCCCACACCAGAGCATCCGGTCCCAGAGGGCCAGGCCCCTGTTCTGCTCTGCTGTGTGCCCACGGCCAGCCATATGTATGACACATCACCAGGAGCTGTTCAGTAAATGAACTGGGTATACAACAGCTACTGCTTGAAAGGAACAGTCTGTGCATTCGTCTCCCAGTTTCTAGACTTTCTCCCCGGTCAGTGTATCCTTTCTGGGGATAGCACATTAGTTTTCCTAAAAAGCAACTCCTACTGTTGGGCATTTAAATTGTTGCCAAGGTTTGTGTCCACTATGTGCCCTCCCCTCCCTGCAATAAATATACTCTGCAAACCACTGACTCCTTATCGAAGACTAGTTATTAATGCTCCCCCAGGCCCATCGATCAGCCAGAGAGGTGAGGATGACTCAGATGAGAAACGGGACCTGAAGAGGAAGGCCAGCAGGCTTCCACATGGTCTTTGGAAGTTTTTAAAGGAGAGGAAAAGATGGACAGTAGAGAGGCAAGGTGAGCTGCCCACACTTAACAGCTGGGTGATTTTGGAAAACTGAGTCAAGCTCTCTGCATCTCCTTTTTTCTCACTTGAACAGTGAGTGCCCTGCTAGTCCCTGCCTCGCGGTGCTGTCTGGAGGCGAGGCTCTGCATGAGCCCTTAAAATGCCCCGCGAGTGCTGGGCGCTGTTTCCTGATGACCGTTCCTGGCGGGGAGAGCCGCACACCTCCTGTGCTTGTTTGACCACAGGTGTTCTCCTTTGCACTCTGGAGAGTTAAAGAAGAATGTGTAGAGCAACCGACTGTCCTGGTCTGCCTGGGACTGGGGCACGGGAAGTCCTGGAAAACCCCTCCTCGGTCCTCGGCAAACCGGGGCGGTTGGTCTTGCTAGGAGCACGTCTACGGAGTATGGGCTGTTGCACGTGGCTTGCCACGTCCATCATGGAGGCCTCCAGTCCCCACAGCGGCTGAAAATTGCTGGTATGGTGGGAGTGTATTGCTGGTAGAGTGACCAGCAACCAGCTGGTCACTTCTTCACGGCTAAGAAGCTCACTGCTTTATGGATAAGATTTCGTTTTGAGCTGTCAATTATGGCTCAGATATCACCAAGGGGAGCATTCTGCAAGCCAGTATTCCGAGGAAGGGCATCGTGCTTTCTACAGCTTTATGTTTAATCTTAAATAATCACATCATTCTATGGCTTAAGAAATCCTGATATAGAAAATATCAACTTGCTCAGCAAACGATTAGGAGGTGATGAGCCATGTTACGCAATGACCACCTGTACCTTATTTTCCATATTAGCCTAAGTTCCTTGAGGGTGGGAAGCCTACCTTTGTGGTCTCCACAGAACAGGTGGCTCGTGTAGCGTATACTCAATAAATATTGAGATGATGAATCCCTGTGTGATTAAAACATTCATGAAATGTTTTATAAGTCATTTACTTATTAAGAGCTGAGTAGTCTAAAATTTGAGAAGCTATTATCAACTGATGGGCGATTAGAAAAGGAAAATAAGCAATTTTTGAAATGAAACCACATTACTTGTTTTCTAAAAAAAAAAACCCCAAAACCTGTAATCGCATAAAATTCTTAGAACAATAACTACCGTGTGCAAAGTGCTACATTAGGAATCACGAAGATGCTTTCAAACAGCATTTTAGGCCAATGAAACCTCGCACAGTCACTTAATCTCTTACCATCAGCAGGAACTGCATGCTCCCAATAAAGAAAGATATTGTCATTTTTTTACTTCTTTCCTGTTGATTTTCATTTGCTACATATTCTGTAGATAATGTTAATTTGCACGTTATGGTATGTCTTTAACAGTTTCTTGGTTTTTATGGTAAGATGGTGTCTTTTTCTGGGAAGTGAAGGATATGCACATATTATTTACACAAAGTGTGTTACAAAATGTGGTCCCTAGTGGGAGTTATGAGCAACCTGGTAGCCCACAGATCACCTTGCATGTGTCATAAATATTTACTATGTTGACAATGATCTTGGAGATAATTAAGAATCATTTTTGTCCTTTCAAAACCTTCTAGATCCCTCAGAACTAAACTCTGAACTATCCTAACTTTGAGATGATTCTCTATCATTCCTAAAATACCCGAGGGTCATCTTTTATATTGTATGAAACATAATCTTGTCAATAAAATACAGTATCATTTCTTTCATATGTTGCAAAAGCATAGTCAATGATGCAAATAATCTCCTATCTTTCATTCTGAGGGAAAACCATTAATAAGACCATACTCTTTGCAAGAATCGAAATTTAGCAGTAAGAGGGCACAAACCGTCCATAAAGGCAAGACATATATTAGCAGTAAGGAAACAAGCCTAATGAGTATAATGTCCAGATGGAAATGAAGAACTGAATCATTCTCTGTCCAATCAAAGAGTATCTTAATAAGTTGTTGCATCACCTCTGTTGATTTAATTTAACTGGAAGATAGGAGAAAATGATTATGACCTGCAAAAATATCTTCATTTCCCATGCTCATTAGCATTTGCCCTGTGACTCCCCTCCTTTTACTCTGAAGGTGAAGTTACCTCCAAAATGGTCTTTTGGTTTCTTTCCCTCAGAAGCAGCCCATGTCAAAAAAAAAAAAAAAATAGCCCCAAACTGGAATGAAATTATTGGAATTAAAAGAAATGGAACCCCAGTGTAAACACTTCTTTTGCAGGCAAGCTGGTAAGTACAAGTTGTCATGGAAACAGGATGTATTCAAATTATACTAGGAATGACGTTCTTCATCTAACTAGGTGTTCATCTCCTCTAAATGGGGAGAAATTGTTGTAGCTGAAATCCATTATATTTCTTTCAAATATGCATTAAAAACAATCATTCCCTTTATTTTATATAGAACTACAAAGACACAGAGCCTCACTCTCATAAAAGGGAGAATTAAAATTACTTGCAAAAGAACTGGGGCATAAATAAAAGGCATAAAATGAAAGTGAATCCCATGATATACATCTACTGACGCACAGTGAAGGGGTGAAGGATGGAAATCAGACAATATAATACCACGTTCATTAACAATAGGACATATTTTTCTTCTACAGCATTAGTGACTATGTTTTACAGAATGATCTAGGCCAGTTCTCTGGAAGTTGGGGTGATTTGTTAACAGGTGTACTGTCACTGCTGCTGATTACAGCACAGGCCCTTGTTAATTGACATGCATGTAAGAAAGACACAGAAGAAAGGCAAGGCTGTGATGAGCAGTCATTTCCCACTACTTACTAAGGCAATCATCAAGAAACACATGGTACAAGCTAATTTTGTGGGGAAAGATTCACAGCTTGGAAGGTCCATGAAGTCACAGTATATCTAAGAGGTAGCTGGAAATTCTTTTTGGATAAAGATGTTCCTTTGGGAACATCTTGTAATTTTTTTCAGGTGAAGATAATTTCTCTACCTCCTTCCAAAAGATGAGAAAAAAGATTTTACATGTTTTGCAGCCTAGAATGCTGAGGTCTCAACAAAGCCTTTGTCCAAGCACTTAAGACAATGATCATTCAAATGAAAACGCCAACAGTTCCAAAATATACAAAGAACTCTTAACACTCAACAATAAGAAAATGAACAACCTGATTTAAAAATGGGCAAAGACCTGGACAACTCACCAAAGAAAATATACAGATGGCAAATAAGCATATGAAAATATGCTCAACGTCACGTGTCATTAGGGAATTACGAATCAAAACAACAACAGGATGTGGGTACACACTGATTAGAATGGCCAAAATCCAAAACACTGACAACACCAAATGCTGATGAAGATGTGGAGCAACAGGAACTCTCATTCACTGCTGGTGGTAATGCAAATGGTACAGCCATTTTGGAAGACAGTGGCGATTTCTTACAAACCTAAACATACTCTTACCATACGATCCAGCTATCATATTATTTGATATTTAGCCAAAGTACTGTAGTTGAAAATATGTTCACACAAAAATCTGCAGATAAATGTCTATAGCAACTTGATTCATAATTGCCAAAACCTGGAAGCACCCAAGATGTCCTTCAGCAGGTAAGTGGATAAATAAACTGTGGTACAACCATTAACTGGAATATTATTCAAGGATAAAAAGAAAAGAACTATCAAGCCATGAAAGCACATGAGGAAGCTTAAGTGCATATTACTAAGTGACAGGAGTCAATCTGAAAAGGCTACGTACTATATGATTCTGACTATATGACACTCTGGAAAACGGAAAAACATGGAGACGGTAAAAGGATCAGTATTTGCCAGGAGTTAGCGGGGAGGGAGGGAGGAATAGACAAAGAAAAGAGGAATTTTAGGGCAGTGAAACTACTCTGTACAGTACTCTAATGGCAGATACATGTCATTATACATTTGTCCAAACCCAGTGAATGTACAGCACCAAGATTGAATCCTAAGGTAAACTACAGACTTTGGATGACAATGATGTGTCAATGTAGGTTCATGGATTGGACCCCTCTGGGTGGATTTTGACGGTAGGGGAGGAAGTGCATATGTAGGGGTAACAGGAGTAACGGAAGTCTCTGTACCTTCTGCTCAATTTTACTGTCAACCTAAAGCTGCACTAAAAAACACAGACTACTTTAAAAAAAATACCAACAGCAATAATAGCTACAATTTCACGACTGCTTAACTATGTTCCATATTTACTTATCTCAGCTATTCCACATATCAACCCCATGAGGTAGATACAATTATCATCCCCGTTTTACACACTGGAGGCTCAAAATGGTTAAAGAACATTCCCACAATTACACGGCAAGACGTACAGAGTTGAAACCCAAGTCAGTCTGGTTCCAAGCCTGTGCTCCCAACATGTATAAACTCTTCTCTTGAGGACAAGTTTCACCTCCCTGAAGACGTCTCTCTGTCATATGAAAAATGAGCTCGGCCTTTGACTTAGGGAAGGATTCGAATTATGCTCCCAAATGCTAAAAACTGAACACTGTGGAAAAAGTGTACAAAGACTATAGATGCTTATTAAATAAACAATACGGGACTAGTAAACATCAGAGTTCAACTACAAATTAACAGCTGTTTTAGCATTTGCTGTAAGTTTGGTCGAACCATCTGCTTCTAGAGAGGGACCGTTTAAGAGATATAGACCAACAGATCCAAGTATCTCAATGAACTCCAAACACCAAAAACATGAAGAAAATCACACCAAAGCAGAGCATAATCAAATTGTTCGATACCAGGAAAAAGATACGCTATGAACAGAGAAACAAAAATAAGGATTAGAGAAGAGTTCTCATGGGAAATAATACAAGCAAGAGGATAGTGGAGCAATCTCTTCAAAGTGCTGAAATTTTAAAAATGTCATCTTAGAATTCTGTGTCCAGTAACACATCTTTTCAGAGACAATAGAGAAGAAATATGCTTCCAGCAAGATGGAGTAGAAATGCCTTTCTCAGTTTTTCTCACAGAGTACAGTGAAAACTCCTAAACATTATATATGAAACAAACAGAAGGTTTAAAGAAGGTGGCACACCAGCTAGGGACCTTGGGACCCAAGGAATGACATGATGGTGAGTTCCCTGGGATTTTTCTTCTTCTTCTTTTTTTTTTTGGCCACGTATATCCCAGATTTGGAGCTGGAAAAGCTGACAACCTGGAAACGACAATGGGTACAGACAAGAAAAGCCCCAACAAAAGCCTTTCTCCCTAACCAAAGGACACGGAAAGGAGTAGCCAAGCAAGATAAAAACTTTTAGACAAGAACTACTCTACACCAACCAAACACCATGGGAAAGACTGTGACCCTACCTCTACCCAAACCAGCAAGGCCAAGAGGGGAGCTTAGGCTTCTACCTTCACCAGGCAGAGTGGATCAAACAAACAAACAATGACACGAGCAAAAACCCTGTGATCCTACAATATCCTATAAACAAAAAACTCACTTCAAATACAACATGGTTAAATGGAAAGGAAAAGGAATGGAAAAAGATATACCATGTAAATATTAACCTAAAACAAAGAAGTAAGAGCGGCTCTCCTAATATCAGATAAAATAGATTTCAGAGCAAAGTTTACTAGAGACAAACGACATTACCTAAGGATGAAAGGATCAACCCACCAGGAAGACATAATGACTCCAAATATGTGTGCACCAAACAAAAGAGCCTCAAAATACACAAAGCAGACGCTGAAAGAGCAGAAAGGAGAAAGGCAATCCACAATTATAGCTGAAGACTTAAACACTCCACTCTCAGCAATCGATAGAACTATGAGACAGAGAACATCAGCACGGGTAAAGAAGAAATGAACAACAAAATCAGTCAACAATACCTAACTGAGATATACCGCACTTTAGCAGAATACGCATTTTTTTCAAATGCTCTAGAATGTTCACTAATATAGATTACATCCTGGACATAAAACAAACCTTAACAATGACAACAAAAAAAGAGCAGAAAGGCAACAGGACAGAAGCAGGTTAAAAGTAAAAAGGATAGAAAGTCTATTTTTCTTTCTGCAGGTAATACACAAAAACTTTCAATTTAACAAATATTTACTGAGCACCTCCCATGAACCAAGACTATATGAGAAAAACTGTTAAGAAAATGAAAGAACTTCAAGAATTCATTCGAAACCACACACCCATGCACACACGCAAACACACACATACAAGCAGACATCCTGAAATCCCAGGCATAGACTGTTAAGCAAAATTAGACATTACATTGATCCTTAGCTTGATTTTATGAGCATATCCTACCATGAAATAATTTTTTAAATATAAAAATAAGAGTAGATAAAAGATATACTGTGCCACTTCTAATCAAAAGAAAGCTGGAGTGGCTATATTATTATCACACTAATTAAATTTCAGAGCAAAGAATATTACCAGGAATGACAAAGGTCAATTAATCATGTAAAGGAGTTACTTCATCAAGAGGACACAGCAATTCTAAACATGTTGCTCCTGATGATGACAGAACTCCAAAATACATGAAGAAAAAACGGTTAGAAGTGCTAAGAGAAATACGAAAATCCATAATTATAGTCTGAGATTTCAACACCCCTCTCTCAATAACTGATAGAACAAGTAGACGGAAATTCACTAAGAGTATAAAATATTTCAACAACATTATCGACTGACTTGGCCGGACATTTATAGAACATTCTATTTAACAACCACACAATACACATTCTTTTCAAGTACACAAGGAGCATTTAAGTAAGACAGACCATATTCTGGGCCATAAAACAAATCACAATAAACTTAATAGAATTCAAGTCACATGCGTATGTTCTCTGATACGATGGAATTAAATTAAAAATTAATAACAGCAATATCCCTGGGAATCTCCAAATATATATAAGTTAATAACACACTTCTATATAACCCGTGGTTCAAAAAAGCAATCAAAAGGGAAATTAGAAAGTATTTTCAAATGAATAAGTATGAAAACACATACATCAAATTTGTGGGAGGCTGCTAAAAGAGTACTGAGGGAAAATTTTATAATAAGAATACTTAGAATAGTGGTCTCAAATCAATGAACTCAGCTTCATGTTAAGAAACTGGAAAGAGAAAACTGGACTCAAATTAAGTAAAAGAAAGGAAATAATAAAGATCAGAGTAGAAACCAATAAAGTGGAAAACAGAAAAACAACAGAGAAAATTAATGAAACAAAAATATAGTTCTTTGAGATTTAAAAAAACTGACAAACCTCTAGTCAGACTTTTCAGGAAAAAATTGAGAAGAAACAAACTACCAAAATCAGGAATGAGATAGATGATATCAAGCAGGCTCTACAGACAGCGAGGGAATTCTAAAGAAAACAAAGGGCTGATTAATAAGTCTCTGAAAATGAATTAACACTGATGAGATGGAAAAATTCCTTGAAAGACACAAACTACCAAAGTTTACTCAAGAAATAGATACTAACTTGAATAGCCATATATCTATAAAAGAAATGTAATATGTAGTTAAATACCTTCCCACAAAGGAAATTCAAGGCTCAAATGGCTTCACTCGTGAATTCTACCAAATATTTAAGGAAAAAATAATACCAACTACATAAATTCTTCTTCTACACAAACTACACACAGAAAAAAAAACTGGAAAGGAGAGAATACTTTCCAACTCATTCTATTAGGCCAGCCCCACTCTGAAGCAAAAAACAGACAAACCAGTACAAGAGGAGAAAATTAGAAACAAATAACCTTCATGAATATAGATGCAAAAATCTCAAACAAAATCTTAGCAAGTAGAATATAGGAAAACATAAAAAGGATAATACATCAGGACTAACTAGAGGTTCTCACAGGAATGCACATTGGTTTAACATTTGGGAGTCAATTAATATAATTCATCATTTAACAAACTGAAATAGTAAATCATCTCAAAAGATGCAGAAAAAGCATTTGCCAATCCAACATTCATTCCTGATTTAAAAAAAAAAAAACTCTCAGGGAAGTACAGATAGAAGGGAACTTCCTCATCTACAGGTATCTACAAAAACCTACAGCTAATATCATGCTTAATGGTGAAAAACTGAATGCTTTTCCTCTAATATGGGGGAAGAGACTAATGAGGTCCATTCTCATCACTTCTATTTAACATTGTACTTACTGCCAGTGCAATAAGGCAAGAAAAAGAAATAAAAAGCATTGGAAAAGAAAAAGTAAAACTGTCCTTATTCACAGACAACACAATCATCTATGTACAAAACCTGATGGAATTTGCCCCAAAAAGCTACTAGAATTAATAAGTGAGTTTAATAAAATCTCAGGATACAAGATCAATACAAAACTCAATAATATATTTATATACTAGGATTGAAGAATGAGAAATGGAAGTTTTTAAAAATACCATTTATAATAGTATCAAAATTATGAAATACTTATGGATAAATGTGGTGAAAGATGTGTAAAAACTGTACACTGATAACTACAAAATATTGCTGAAAGAAATTAAAGACCTAAATAAATGGAGAAATATACCTTGATCATGTAGAGGAAGATGGAGTATTGTTAAGATTTCAATTCTCCCCAAATTGATCTATACACAATCCCAATTAAAATCCCAACAGGCTTTTCTGTAGAATTTGACAAACTGATTCTAAGATCTATATATAAATGCTAATAACTCAGAATAGCCAAAACATTCTGAAAAAGAAGAACAAATTTGGAGAAATAACACTCCCTGATTTTAAAAGCTTATTGAAAAGCCACATTAATCAATACAGTGTAGTATCGCCCTCAAGATAGATGTAGATAAACTGAACAGAATAGCGAGTCCAGAAACAAACACACATATATATGAACAATTGATTTTTGACAAAAATGCAAAGGCAATTGTGTGAACAATAGTAGTTTTTCAAGAGAGGGATGGAACAATTGGCTATCCATATGCAAAAAAAAAAGAACTTCAATCCATACCTCCCATACCTCATACCATTTATAAGACTTAGCTTAATATGAAACACAAAATTTTAAGAAAATAAAACCTCTAGAAGAAAACGCAGAAGAAAATCTTTGTGACCCTGACTTAGGCAAGGATGTCTTAGATATGACAGAAAAATCAGATTCATAAAATAATTCAAAATGATAAACTGGACTTGGTGAAAATCAAAATCTTGTGCTTGTCAAAAGACACTATTAAAAGAATAAAAAGAGAAGCCACAGACCAAGAGAAAATATTTGTGAATCATGTATCTGAAAAAGAACTTGACTCCAGAATATATTCTTAAAACTTTCAAAACTCAATAATAAAAATATATACAAATGGTATCATGAAAAAAGGGCAAAAAATTGAACAGATTTATCAGCAAAGAAGATACAGAGATGGCAGATAAGCACATGAGAAGATGCTCAACATCATTAGCCATTATTTCCAAACTAGGAGAATTCTATTCCCAGCCAAACTATCAATCACGTATGAAGGTAAAAAAAGTGCGGTTTCAGATATGTAAAATCTTACTGAGATATATACACCACATAAAAATAAATGAGAAAAAAAAAAATAAACAAATAAAAAAAATAAATGAGAAAAGGTCTTCCCTGGTGGTGCAGTGGTTGAGAATCTGCCTGCCAATGCGGGGGACACGGGTTCAAGCCCTGGTCTGGGAGGATCCCACATGCCACGGAGCAGCTGGGCCCGTGAGCCACAGCTACTGAGCCTGCGCGTCTGGAGCCTGTGCTCCGCAACAAGAGAGGCCACGACAGTGAGAGGCCCGCGTGCCGCGATGAAGAGTGGCCCCCGCTCGCCGCAACTGGAGAAAGCCCTCGCACAGCAACGAAGACGCAACACAGCCAATAAATAAATAAATAAATTTATAAATAAAGAAATGAAAAAAGAAAGAAAGAGAAGGAAAGAAGAAGAAAAAGATGTGGGCTACAGGAAACAGGAGCTCTGACATAGGAAGGTAGTGAAGAGACAAACATGACGTTGAAGGGAAGTGCCAGGGCAACAGTCGTGCAGACGGCTGTTCAGATCAGATTGAAGAGAATGAAGGTTCCAGGAGAGATGTCTCCAAGGACAAAAATACAACCACCTGACTGCATGATGAGTTTGGCTGTAGTGAGTGAAACTGTATGGTTCTGTCAAAAAGTTTGAGTGGGGGCTTCCCTGGTGGCGCAGTGGTTGAGAGTCCACCTGCCGATGCAGGGGACACGGGTTCGTGCCCCGGTCTGGGAAGATCCCACAAGCCGCGGAGCGGCTGGGCCCGTGAGCCATGGCCGCTGAGCCTGCAAGTCCGGAGCCTGTTGCTCCGCAACGGGAGAGGCCACAACAGTGAGAGGCCCGCGTACCGCCAAAAAAAAAAAAAAAAAAAAAAAAAATTTGAGTGGGTTACAGGCACACATCACTTTACGGGGAGGAAAAACCACAATCATTAGCTCTGAGGATAACAAAAAAGGTGTACAATTCACAAAATGTAGTTTTCATGTGTGATTCAGCTGTGAACTATACTACACAAGATGGAATTTTACAATTCCACAGCTCACTGATGCCAAGCTGACTCTAACTAACTTGTATTCATTAGAGTTCTATGCCTGTTAGGAGAGTGGCAGAAGGGTGGCAGCAGGGGGTGGGGTGGCTCTGAGAAATGCAGCTGTTTACTCATAATGTCTGTGACACTGAAATCAGACCTTCTTAAAATCACATGGAAGTCTAAGGAGAAATGTGCCAAAGTCATACCTTTTATGTGGCTTGTTTCACCATCAAAATCGGTCTGCCTTGTCTCTGAGGTAAGCCCACCTTTTATTTTTGCAGATACTCTCCCTAACAGTGGTAAGAATTCTGGCCAGTGAAAGATTCTACACTTCATCTAAATCAAAACCCAGTGCAAAGCTTGGGGCGGGCGGAGGAAGAATTTATGCGTGTGGATGCGAACGTGTATAGAGGGTGGGTATTTTAAAGAGTTAAACGTTCATTTTTCATTACAAGAAAGTTATTGGATAACTGGTAAGACAGAAAATCAAGAAAGAGTAGGTACATCCCTAAAGGTGTGTCTTATGGGCCTCAGTACCATAGCTTAGACCATTAGATAAGGGTGTACTCCAAAAAACTGTATCTTAAAAATTATAGTCTCTATAATTCTCTAGAATAGAAAATAACAACAATCAATGCACTATTTGATTTTTGAGTACATAAGAGAGGAGGGGGAGGAGGGGATTACAGAAGTAGTAGCTCTGATATCTACTAATTATATCATGATTCCACACACAGGAAGAGAACATTTAAGCAACAGGTTTGATCCTATCATCTTTGGCACTCACAGTAGCACCCTTGTCCTGATAGTTGCATTCCATCTTTCAAAAGTAAAATTTAGGATCACAACATGATTTAACCCTAGAGGGAGCTGAAGCAGCTATTAAACATTATACAATAGAAAAGAGAGGGGCCACATAAAAGGCTTTTTTCTCACTTGCAGCCATGGCTATAACTCTTTGAAAAAAATATACTACCAAAATATCAAAAAATGAGATTTTAAGTGGTGACAAGTGTATATTTTTGTTTCTTCTAAATGTTAGAAGCGTTCATTTTCAAACGATTAAAATACCGCCTATAGCATAATGGTTTTTCTCAATTCTGTACCAAGTAATACAACCTTCAGTTTAGTATTTATTTATAAGATATTGATAGGTTTTTTTCCCCCTCAATTATGTATTAGTCAACGCAGCCCTGTATGTGTACTTATTAAGAATGCAGGCTTTCAGGCCAGGTAGACCAGGCTTTAACCTTGCTTTACCACTATAGACTATGTAATTAACTGCTGTAATTAACATAAGACTCGAGGTTTCTCATCTGTAAAATGGGGGTACAGGGTTTTGTAGAAGTAAACTAGACAGTGTATGCAAAACACCTTGGTGCACTAATGGAGCTAAAAAAAAAAAACATCTTTCCCAATGGGTAGACGCTGGACTGTAAAGCTACTGACTGAATAAGAATTTCTTAATCCCTCCTCCCAAGTTCATTTCGGCATCAAAGCATGTAAATACAGAAGCAAACCAAAGACACAGCCCTTGTACACATAACCTTATGGCAAGACATACTGATTTCTGTGACCAACCCCAGGGAAGGGCCCGAGAGTTCACACCTTAAAGGCTTACATTCACTCAGGAAGCAATGAGGAGTCCATGTCACTTTCTAGGCCGGCAGCACTCTTTTGATAAGGATACATCCTAAGGTTACAGAGGTGACCTGACTTTAATATGAAATATGGGCACAATTATGGTACTTGCTTAGGACATCCAGAGTTGTGCAACCATCATCACTACCTAACTTTAGAACAACTTCATCACCCCCAAAACAAACGCTCCAATACCCATTTGCAGTCACTCTTCAATCCCCTCTACCCCAAGTCCCTGGCAACTACCAATCCGCTTTCTGTCTCCATAGATGTGCCAACTCTGGCCATTTTATAGAAATGCAAGTGTACAATACATGGTCTTCTGCATTTGACTTCTTCCACTTAGCATAATGTTTTCAAGGTTCGTCCATGTTGCAGCATATGTCAGTATTTCATCCCCTTTTATGAGTGTGTAATATTCCACTACGTGGAGAACTCACATTTTGTTTATCCACTCATCCACTGACAGACAATTGGATTGCTCCCCCCTTGGCTGGTATGAGAAATGCTGCTATAAACATCTGTGTACAAATTTTATGTGGACATGTTTTTATTTCTCTTGGGTATATACCTAGGAGTGGTATATACTGCTGGGTCATAGGTAACTCTATGTTTAACTTATGAGAAATTTCCTAACCATTTTCCAAAACAGCAGCATCGTTTTATATTTATACACCAGCATTGTATGAGGTTCTAATTTCTCCACATCATCGTCAACACTTGCTATTGTCTATTTTTTTGATAACAGCCATCCCACTAGGTGTGAAGTGGTATCTCGCTATGGTTTTGATTCGCATCTTTCTAATGTTTAACGATGGTAGGCATCTTTCCATGTATTTATTGGCCATTTGTGTATCTTTTTGAAGAAATGCCTATTCAAACCCTTTGCCCAATTTTAAATTGGACTGTTTGGCTTTTTACTGTTGATTCATAGGCATTCTTTATATATTCTAGACACAATTCCCTCATCAGATATATAACTTGAAAATACCTTCTCGCATTCTGTAGGTTGTCTTCTCACTTTCTTGAAGGTGTTCTTTGAAGTGCAAACTTTAAAAATTTAATAAAATCCAATTTATCTATCTTTTCCACTTTTTGCTCATCCTTTTGGTGTCATATCTAAGAAACTATTGCCTAATCTAAAGTTATGAAAATTCACTCCTATGTTTTCTTCTAAGTTTTACAGTTTTAGCCCTTACATTTATGTCTATGATACATTTGAGTTAATTTTTTGTACATTATATTTGTGAGGTAAGGGTCCAACTTCATTTTTTGCACATGGAGAAAACTGTTAAAAGAGTTTTCCACTAAACCATATTTTGCTTATTAGAAGTGTGACAGTATGCCATGAACGTACACATGAATGACATATTACAGTCATTCATTCAACAAACATATACAGCAAGGACAATATTTTGAGATATGACCTGATCATTTTCTTCCTGTTTTTCCCTTTCCTTCCCCACACTGAAGCAGATAGCAGGGTCCAGGCTTCCTCGCCAAGGAGGAGGTTTACGGAAGGTAGCTTCCTGACTTTTGTTCTCCCAAACACCTAAAATTCTGGACCACCGATTCCCAGGAGAACTGACCAATTATACTATCTAGAACAGAAAGAACAGTATTCCCCAGTGCTGGAGTAGACAGGGAGCCCCCAGAGACGAAGGCAGAAGGGAAGAGCGAGAGGGTACTGAGAGAGGGGATCTGCACTGGGTTTCCCAGACATAGAGCTGAGAGACATCTAATACGATATAGATCCTCAGCCCCTATTCTCACGCCCCAAGTCTGGCATGAGACAGCTAAGAATCACCAAACCACAATGACTTTTAAGGAGAGAAAAAACATGGCAACAACTGACCAAACATCACTGACCTCCCATACACATGCACACACTACCCTGAACGACTGTGTGCTGGGCAATCTGGGCACTAGCCTGGAATTAGGTCACATCCCAAAGAAGCAAAGGTCCATGATGAAACCCCAGAAGCACCAAGTTTACATGTTTTTCTTCACCATCAATGCAAAATGGCAACTCAGTCAGAAATTAAGTTTCTACGAAGCAGTTATATTTCTGGCACCCTTGATTTTATAGACTGACATTCACACCTGCCACACAAATATTGAGACACATATATATACACATATATGTGTGTGTGTGTGTCTGTGTGTGTCTGTGTGTGTGTGTATGGCATCCTCCTAGGCTAGGTTGAGAATATAAAAGTCAATCAAGCCATGGTTAGCCAAGGCATTTATAGTCTAGTAAGAGCAAAAAATGTAGTTACCATTTATTACACACCACCTGGGTGCACACCTTGCGTTACACTCTTTTTTTGTAAATGGATCGAATTTAATGGAATCTTCCTCGCAAAAGGCCTTTGAAGCTCAGAGGTTCAGAGGAGGTAAAGGACTTGGCTAAGGATACATGTTAGTAATTGATGGGACTCGGATATGAACTAAGGTATATTTAACTCCAAGTCCATTTGCAGTCCTGAAGTTATGACTCCCTCCCATGGAGAGGCCAATCTGAGTAATATCCTTTGATAACTCAGCATCCATTGGACATAGATTTTGCCTCATGTTTTCTAAGAGTTGGGATGAGACTAAGTCAAACCAACCTCCTCTAACTTGACGCTCAACATGCCCATTGGCAGATGACTAGCCAGAAGCCTGAGGCTGGACAGGAGACATCAGCCAAACTGGCTCCCGTGATGATGGGGACCATGGCCTTGATTGAATCTGTCAAGGTCTGTCGACCAGTCTTCCGAACAGCAGACTTCCATTACCATTCACATCACCTACATGTGCAGCAAAGAAGTAACAGAACTAATTTGGGGTGGAAACCCCAACTTTTCTATCTATGTGCAAAAGGAAGCAATTTCTCTTAGAGGGAAGAATCCCACCGAGCTGTTACGCTTTGAGATGCTAGCACTCAAACTGGCGCCTAAGAAACTATTTTAAATTCTTCAGTGAAGCTCCCGAGAAACAATAAAGGGAAAATAAGTTGATTCTGGCAATGAAACGTTAATAGTTTTTCCTTAAGTATTAATCTTCTGAACAAATGGTGACAATGAAAGAAGCAGGCATATAACTGCTGTGAGAGCCGTGATTTATATATTTTCTATTGCTGCTTCTGCTATTTGATCCTTAGAAGATGACTAATCCAAATCCCAAAGAGAAGCGTACTGAGTCCTGGAGAGAAGCAGAAACCTTAGAGAAACCTAAATCATAAGGAACTACTGTCTCTCCTTATGGGTCTTTTTATGCAGAATAAATCTCTCCCCATCCGGGATTGTATAACCATTTACCTTTCATTTTCTCATATACAAAGTGAACCTCAGAGGTGAGGACCCTCTGAAATCATTTGGTCCAATTTCTCCTTTTGTAAATGGGAACATTTGAGATGCCAAGAGGTTAAGCGAAATGTCAGGTGATCATTAGAACAAATACTATGAAGATTTCATCTAAGTGGTAAGGGGACTGACCTAGGAGTGAGAAGACCCGGATTCTACTGCCCACTCGGCCATGTATGAGTTCACAGAATGAAAACACTGGATGAGATGCTTTTGAAAATCTCTCCCCTCTTTGAAGCGGCTTTAATTCTGTGAATATCAGTAGTGTTGGGTTGTTTGTTTTTACCAAGGTAGCACCTTTTTCTGCAGTTACAGTGAAGGGGCAATACGTGGTGGTTGTGAGCGTGGGCTCTAGAGTCAGACTTTCTGCCTTGCAGTCCCAGCTCTCACACTTACTTTTGGTGAAAGCCTGAACAAATTAACCTCTCTGCCTCATCTGCAAAATGGAAATTATAACAGTACCCACCCCGTAAGGCCTTTAGAATGATGAAACGAGACAACACATGTCAAGTACTCAGCACACCGCCTGGTACATAGCAAGTGCTCAGCGAACACAGGCTGCCCTTAACAGTGTCATAAAGGAACCAGAGTTGTGGTTGCGTTAAAAGAAGGCATCCCTTCCTCTGGGCAGAAGCAGCCCAAGTGCTAAGGTCCACATCAAGGCTGGAACTCACCGTCTGTGGCTATGTGCCTGGCTCTAAAATATCAAAGTAAGAAATCACTCCCCAATATCCTTTGCTGAGAGTGGTACCCAATGAATACGTGTCTGTTATCATGTAGGCCTTCTAGAAAACTCTTCAGAGGAGGCCCACTTAGATGGCAAGGACACTTTTGCTCTTCTTTTCTTTTCCTCCTTTCTGCCTGGAATGCCGAGGGAATGGCTGGGGTGTCAGCAGCCTACTGATCACGAGGAAAGGGCTAAAAGATTTTCAGAGACTCAGACTTACAGCCAATAATTCAATGCCATTAACCTCCAGACTTCTTGTTTTATGAAGAAAATAAACTCGTGTACATTTTTGAGCTACTATTATCAAAATGCAATTCCTGACCAAAACACTCTCCAAAATCTACTTCTCTTTTCTGTCAACAAATATCCGTAGACTTGCCTGGTCAGCCACTTGTCCCTGGCCACTTAGGGGCCCTAAGTCAGGCCCTCATTGGCCATCACTTAGATTTTTACAAAATGTCCAAATGCCCTCAAGGTCCTTGCTATTCCAAGTGTGGTCTGTAGACCAGAGACATTAGTGTCGCCTAAGAAATTATTAGAAAGGCATCATCTCCAGCCCCATCCAGACGTACTGAATCAGGATCCCCAGTGGTTTCTGGGCACATTAAAGGCTAAGGCTCTGGACTAGACTTCCAGACTCTGCTCTGTCATTCCTCTTAAACACTACTGTCAAAATAATCTTCCTGACGCACATCAGTCGTTTTCTAATCACAGCACTTCCCTCAAAAACCTCCAAGGGCTCCTGACTGCCTATAGACTAAAGTTTAGACTCCTCAGTCTGACAAGGCTTTCTATGATCTTGTGTCATCCTAAAAATGCCCATCACAGTGCCTGCCATGCCAATAAATAATATTCTGCATAAAACAAAGAAAAAAATGAGTGTACCTAAGAAAGAACATATTTCTTAATTCTGGCTTCTCCATCCTAGGCATTGCGGATACAGGGTTAGGAAAAACTAGACACAGTTGCTTGCCTTCCTGGAGCTTAGAGATCAGTTGAAAGGACGGGATCTTCAAAAGCAATAAAAATACGTAATACCAAATAATTAAATGCTAAGAAGGAAATGAATGGGCAATGGTACAGAGTAAGCTAGACTGGTCAGAAGAGTGACCCAGAGGATGGGGAGCCCGTTGAGGGGCTGGTCCAGGCAGAGGGAACAGCCTACGCAAAGCCTGGAGACAATTTGGTGCAGGTGAGGATCAGAACAGGGGCTGCCCTTTCGGGCTTCCCAGAAGACTGACACCCTGGGAGGAAGGTGGCATGGGATTCACCTTCCAAATCAAGGGAAAATGCTGAATTTCTTTTCCCTGACAGATGCCTTCACTGGGACCACGAATGGGGCAGAGAACAGGGTATGCTTCAGGGTCGCTGGCGAGTCCAGCCGTGGAAATCAGACCGAGTGAAATTTGAATCTCAGCTCTACCACTTACCGGCTCTCAACTCCCTTGACCTCCAAGCCTCTGCTTCCTCAGATATAAAGCGGGTTTAAGCATAGAACCAACTTTGTCATTTCTGTGAACGCTGAGGGCGTAAAGCTCCCCAGAACACTACCGCCCACATCAGTGCTGACCTGAATACTAGAGGTTACAAGGCTGTGATCACGACGATGACTGTGAATTACTATGAGCTTGCGGGCAGAGGGCTCATCCCAGATCCTCCGGTCCCACACCCCGCCCCCACGCCCCGAGGCCTCCCGACCCTGCCATGCCAGGCAACCTCCCCCCCCCCCACCCCGCGCACGGCCACCTCAGTGACCCCAGGGCGGGCGCCGGGCACCGCCGCCGGACCCCCGTTACCTGGGGCCAAACGCGACCTGCCGCCACCTCGCGTCCTGGGCCCTGCCTCCCTCCCGGCCGCCTCCCGGCCCCGCAGCTGCTGCGGCGGCGCCCCCAGCCCAGCCCGGCCCGGGCGGCGCGGGATGCCTCGGCGGGGCTGGCGGCGGCGGCCACGCGGCGCGCTCCGGCGGAGGGGAGGGGGCTCCGCGGCGGCGGCGGCGGCGGCGGCGGCGGCGGGGACGGCCGCTGGCCCGGCGCGGGGCAGAGCCCAGAAGCGCAGCGGCGGCGGCGGCGGCGGCGGCGGCGGCGGAGGTGGAGGAGGAGGAGGAGGAGGATGCAGGGGCTGCGGGCGGTGGCGCGGCCCGGTCCGCAGTGAAGCCCGCGGCGCCCGAGGCGCAGGGAGTGGCCGTCGCCTCCTGCGCGCACCATTCCTGAGATGGCGGCGACGCGGCGGCAGCTCGGGGAGCCGAGGAGGGGTCACCCGGGCGCGGGCTGAGCCCCGCCGGCCCGGGAGCTCGCCGAAGACCCGCGCGCTTGGTTGAGTTCCGGCCGGCCGGCAGGCCTGCGGAGCGGCGAGGCCGGGGTCGGCCCCGGAGCGGAGCGCGGAGCCCGGCCCGGGGAGGCCGCGATGGCGAACGCGAGCGAGCCGGGCGGCGGCGGCGGCGGCGAGGCGGCCGCCCTGGGCCTCAAGCTGGCCACGCTCAGCCTACTGCTGTGCGTTAGCCTCGCGGGCAACGTGCTGTTCGCGCTGCTGATCGTGCGGGAGCGCAGCCTGCACCGCGCCCCGTACTACCTGCTGCTCGACCTGTGCCTGGCCGACGGGCTGCGCGCGCTCGCCTGCCTCCCGGCCGTCATGCTGGCGGCGCGGCGGGCAGCGGCCGCCGCGGGGGCGCCGCCGGGCGCGCTGGGCTGCAAGCTGCTCGCCTTCCTGGCCGCGCTCTTCTGCTTCCACGCCGCCTTCCTGCTGCTCGGCGTGGGCGTCACCCGCTACCTGGCCATAGCGCACCACCGATTCTACGCCGAGCGCCTGGCCGGCTGGCCATGCGCCGCCATGCTGGTGTGCGCCGCCTGGGCGCTGGCGCTGGCCGCGGCCTTCCCGCCAGTGCTGGACGGCGGCGGCGGCGGCGACGAGGAGGACGCGCCGTGCGCCCTGGAGCAGCGGCCCGACGGCGCCCCCGGCGCGCTGGGCTTCCTGCTGCTGCTGGCCGTGGTGGTGGGCGCCACGCACCTCGTCTACCTCCGCCTGCTCTTCTTCATCCACGATCGCCGCAAGATGCGGCCCGCGCGCCTCGTGCCCGCCGTCAGCCACGACTGGACCTTCCACGGCCCCGGTGCCACCGGCCAGGCGGCCGCCAACTGGACGGCGGGCTTCGGCCGCGGGCCCACGCCGCCCGCGCTCGTGGGCATCCGGCCGGCCGGGCCCGGCCGTGGCGCGCGCCGCCTCCTCGTGCTCGAGGAGTTCAAGACAGAGAAGAGGCTGTGCAAGATGTTCTATGCCATCACGCTGCTCTTCCTGTTCCTCTGGGGGCCCTACGTCGTGGCCAGTTACATGCGGGTCCTGGTGCGGCCCGGCGCTGTCCCCCAGGCCTACCTGACGGCCTCCGTGTGGCTGACCTTCGCGCAGGCCGGCATCAACCCCGTCGTGTGCTTCCTCTTCAACAGAGAGCTCAGGGACTGCTTCCGAGCCCAGTTCCCCTGTTGCCAGAGCCCCCAGGCCACCCAGGCCACCCTCCCCTGCGACTTGAAAGGCATCGGTTTATAAGTGGCTCTCCCTTCACCTGCACCGCAACCCGGCCTCTCCCTTTGGCTTGGACAGTGACGTCTTTTCTCCCCCTTCTGCCCCCTTTTTAATTTTCTGAGCTGCCTTCAAAACGGCTCTCGAAGTGCATCATCACTAGGATTGTACAGACTCCTTTTGGGGGGAGGGTTTCGAAGTCCCAGCCCCACCCCAGCTCCTTGCGATTGTTCTCCTAAATATATTTTCATCCTGACAGCAGGCCCTGGAATCTTTGTACTGGCACTGATGTCTTTTATTCCATGAGTTACTCTTTTTTTTTTTTTTTTTTTTTTTACAATAAAAGCTAAACTAATTTTTTTTCATGCAACCTTTCCTAAAGACCATGGCCAGTTTTCTACAGAAGCTATTTTTGACAACCTCAAGTGGCATTACATTTTGCATTGAGGTAGAGGAACCCAGGGGGACTTAACAAGTTTGATTTCTTGAGGGTCTTCTGTTGGCAGCAGGAGAAAAGAGGGAAAGTTGTCTCAAGTTCCCTCTGAATTGCCATCGGTGGGGTCAGTTGGACTGCTGTGGTTCTTTGAAGGCGTTGAGAATTTTGTTCAGTATTGATATTGAATTTAAAGAGCAGAAATGGGAACGAGTAGCAAGGCAGTCATTTTTAATCAGTAACAAGTAACACAAGATTTGTTTCCTACCTTGCTTTATACTACTAGCAAATGCCCGTCAGCGACAACTGCTCTTTGTATCATACCAATCTTGAGTGGAAACATTTCTGTAAAACTGTACCTTTCAAAAGAGTAAGAAGTGTTTTGGTTAGTAATGGTGTGGAGAAAATACAGTATTGCATGTTTTTGTATGTACTGATTGTGGTTCACGGAGGGGAGGGCTCAGAGACAAGCAGAGTGCTAAATCAAAACTGTTTAGGTATTTTTTGCCAATAAAAATTAAAATAATTTTAGGGGAACAGTTTGTGCTTTGAAGAGCCCAGTTTTATTCTGTCTGATGAAACTAATTGCCACTTTGAAAACTGTTATTCTTTTGTTCATGGTATAAATGGATGGAATATAATGATACTCTACTTCTATGAGACAAAGCATTTCCTTAAAATGTTTGCTAGGTTAAGCTGTGCTGTTCTCCTGATGGTTATTTTAAATTAATAATGAGAACTATAATTTTAAGTACTATTTCTTTGTTAGACACGTTGTAACCTTAAGTTGAAAGACTAAATTCTGCAAGTACTGTATTTTTTCGCTTATAACGCTACATTTTTATTAACGTATCTTCCGTTTTGAGGATTTATATCTGTATTTCTCTTTGCATTATATAAATATACCAGTATTTTCATTCTGGAGTGGGTTTTTGTTCCTGTTGTTGTTTGAGACTGTGACAGGTGGTAATATGCGTCTAAGTAAGGTACTCATGTTTTTATTATCCTTTTAGTGCATGCTGTTTAGCTGACCATAATTTCTAAGACATTTGGAGGCTTGTTAACTTAAAATGCAAGATAAAAAATCTGCAGATCTTCTCTTCAAGGGAAGAAGCAGTATATATATATACTGCTTCAAAACTTTTTTATGAACATATAAAACATGAATGTAAGCAAAGTAACCATTTTGATAAAATAATAATTAAAGTGGGTACAGTAAATATATTGAAATTTGAGTTGCGCATAATATAAACTACTAAATATTCAGTCCAAGATGGATAAGTCATAATAAGAGGGTGTGGCCAATTTCGCAGGTGAATGGTCAGCATTATTTTATTTTGTCCGTAAATGTCAATCAGTCTATGCAGACAGTCTCCTATTTGGAAAGTACGAGTAACTATCAGCCTGTTTCTCCCCAGATCATACGACCGGGTAGACATTAATTATCCAAGGGCCACTCATCAGAAATCTTAGCTTATCTAAAGACAGGCCGAGGAAGTAAATCTCTCCTCGTCCAACATCCCCCCACCAGCCACAAGTGATCCAAGTTCAAAAAACAGAAGTCACTAAGCCTATGTGATGGTCAGAATTTTTAGCACCTGCCATGGCATGGGAACTAGGCTGTCAGGGCTAACTCCTGTTTTTTGTTTTGCTTTGTTCTGACTGGATGGGAGATTTCTAATGAGAATTCAAGTGACAAGTAACGAGAAATGACGGCCAACTGTAAAGGAAAAAGAAGAACCAAGAGATGCGGAGGAACTAGCTGTCCAGAGGAATAGGGTGCAGGAGCAAAACTCCCCTTGCACCTCAACAGCTACTTTCATCACTGAATTTATTAGCCTGTACTTTGATTGTTAATTATCTTAATAAAGAATCATCAAGAGAAGGTTACTTGTATTTCAGAATACTCTACTTCTTGTACCAGGACAGGAACAATGTATTTGGGGAAGACTTCCATTAAAATAGCACATTTTCTGTCATTGACAAGTTAATTTAGCACAACTCCTCCGCCACTCCTCCCCAGGTGAAATTAATGGGTTATGTCTATACTTGAAGCAAAAGAAAATAGATTGCTTGTCTATAAATCTCTGCATGTCCTGGCATGGAATTATTGGGTCAAAAATGAGCATCTTTAGGTCTTTTGACACCATATGTCAAATCGCTTTGCGGAAAGACATATCTACTTTTAGATTTCCACCTGACCATGTTCATTTTTTACAAATTGAAATATCTCTAAGTGGGGAGGCGAAGAACAAATCAATAACCATAACGATGAAGAATAACCTCCATATGCACCATTCAGCCTTGCCAGATCTTGTCAGTCTTGCCATATTGGTTTCTACCTTTCCTTCTTTCTTTCCTTTTCCTTTCTTCCCTTTTTCCTCTTCTTTCTTCCCTTCCTCCCTCTCTTATTCCTTCTCTCCCTCCTTTCCTCCTCTATTTTCTTCCTTCCTTCTCTTTTTCTTCCTTTCTTTCTCCCTCTTTTTGAAAGAAAGAAAATACAACACAATCATTTCTGCCAAGGCTTTGGGCTCACCATCAGCCATCTACATTTTCAAACACCCTGCCCATAAGAGGTAACAGGGTCCCAGGTCCCGGGGCTGAGTCAGGATGGATCATTGGGTTGGCAAGATTGGTTCTACCCTTCACTGTCTTTCCATGACCCATACCAGTGCAAAATTCTGGTTTGCCACAGAAGGCCTTTTATGGTCCGGCCCCTCCACCACCCTGGCCTCATCTTCCCCTTATATTTCCATCTCGCCCTTCTCTGGTTACCTTTGTATAAGCGCTCCCTGGAAAGCCCGTCCCCCTCCTCTGCCTGGGGACTCCCTCGCCACCTCCTCCAGAGCAGAGGCAATATTCACAATGTGTAATAACTGGGATGACACGGGCATAACTAACCTGTACAGCTGTACCCCAGCGTCTTAGCTGAATATCAGGTTTGTGCTGGACTCAGATCCAAGGCTTCTGGAAGGCCTTCTTGGCCCAGTCACCCCTCTGCTGGGCTCGCACGGTGCACACCTGGGCTCCTGGCTCCCGCGCTGGTCTCACATCCTCCCACTCCCGACTCAGGCTCTGTGCTCCAGCCACTGCAAGTCACTGGCAGTGCCCCGAACAGACCATACTGGGTCACACCAACATGCCTTTGCTGTGTTGTTTCTTGCGTCCAAAGTCCTTACTTCCTCTTTTCCCAACTCAACCGCTGTTAAGCTTTCGAACATACAGGCTGAACTCTTAGACATAAAGGGTGAACTAACCTCTACAGAGAAGGGGAGATTGTCCCCATGCAGGTCCTGAAAACTTTCCAAGTCTCCAAACACAGTCAATAGATCTGAGTGCCACGGTGGGCTGAGCAGCAGGCTTACGGGCATTTCAAGTTGTCCGCGAACTGAGATGGCTGAGGTTGTAAAATGCAGTGGACTCGAAACACTGTTCTCCATTCACCCGGTAGACGTGCCACTCTGTGTGATCCTCCAAGACCACTGGACTTCAAGACCCCCTCTGTGAGGGGCAAAGGAGGTAATGGGAAACTGTCTCCACCCATCCATATTCTAGACCCATATCATTATCCTTTGCATTGTTTATTAGCTGTTTCTCGAGTAAACAATATTAAAAGCAAACTTGATCTGAGTCCACGGGGTTCTTTATGCTTTTTCTCCAACTTGGACAAGACTTTTGGGATCTACCTCAGCCTAAGAACAGAGCCCTCTTGCCCTCCCTTTTCCTTCCTTTTGGGATATTTTTGATGAGGCTGTAATGCTTGGAGCCACAGCAGCCATCTTGCAACCATGAGAAGAGATACTGTCAACACGGTGAAAATAGCAGACCAGAAAGATAAGAAGAGCAGACATCTGTTTTAACATTGTTGATCTACTTACCCAAACATGCAAACTCGTATCTCTAGATTTTAGATTTCTGGTCTTGAAATAAAAACTGCTATTGCTTCAGGCACTAATATTCAGAAAGCCTGTTATTTGAAGCAACAATTAACTGCAACAATACTTAAAACAATTCCATCCTCTCCACTCCCTTGACAGATATGCCTGATATGCTGGAACTGTAGTCACAAATTTTTTAAAATTAGGCTTATTTAATTCAATTCACATTTCCAGTTATCAGATCATTCAGCCGGCTGTTAACTGTTAGATTAACCTGGCTCTGGAAAAAAATAATACAATAGATTTGACTTGATTTCTTAGATTGAAATAACTCTAGAAGATTTTTAAAAATAACTATTACAAGGCTGGTTCTATTTAATTGCACTTTATAAAAACTGTTACCATGATCAGTGTATTTTTAAGCTTTTAGTAGGATAAATTTAGTTACAGGTATCTGGAAAACCACCTGAATGAATCCATCTAATCCATAGGTTTTTTTTTTATAAGTTTAATTTTATTGTTTTACAAGAATGACTGAAGCAGCCAGGATTCTTTTTTTTTTTTTTTTACATCTTTGTCGGAGTATAATTGCTTTACAATGGTGTGTTAGTTTCTGCTTTATAACAAAGTGAATCAGTTATACATATACATATGTTCCCATATCTCTTCCCTCTTGCGTCTATCTCCCTCTGACCCTCCCTATCCCACCCCTCTAGGTGGTCACAAAGGTATTTAAGTGAATAAGAAGCCAGTTTCTATGTTGGGAAGTGCAGGGGAAACACAGGATAAGAAAGGTCCAGTTCTCTCGCTGATGAGTTAGCAAGGTAATTGGAGAAACCTGGCCAATGTGCCTCAAACCACAAATCAAGGCAGAACATGACATACGCCAGAAGAGGGATCGAGAAAAAGAGCTCGGGATAATGAGGAGAACAGACCTCACAGCTGATTGCCCGGAAAGGGCCCTTAGGCAGACTGTCTCTGGTTGCCCTACAGAGGAAAGCAGGAAAAACCAGAAGACGGAACAAAACATTGTCCAGTTTCCACCTTCCCCATCTTTCTGATTCCCGCATGCTCCTCACTCTGGGGTCCATTTTCAAAATAAGTGTTTCTAAGGGAAATAAAACCACATAATTCTCTCTTCAAAGTTTTCTGTTCCAACTCTATGCGAATGCTCAAGTGCCAGTAAGGGATGTGGTCGTTCGAATGGAGAAAGTTTGTTACCTAAAATCTTTTTGCAGGGAGAGCCAGCAAGTCAGATTAGAAATGTCAGAACCGAACAGGAATCAAACAGGTAGCTCTCCAGGAGACCACTCTCCTCTCTTTCCAAAGGAAGGAGGAGTAGCAGGCTCACCCTACAGAAAAAGGTATTTCGAGCTTTTGCTCGAGGGAAAAGGAGAAGAAAAGTCTTAGTAAGTATTCGATTCACCCTATATACTGGTTGCAGGCATTTAAGATAAATAAACAGCTTGAAATTTATATCTGAAAGCCTGAAGACTCAAAGTCACTTCAAATTACACAGAGAAAACATGCACAAATGTTTTAAGCTGCAACGTCAAGGCATAAATGCAACTGTCTTATTTCTCAGTAACATTAAGGAGACAAGTAAATTAAAGCTATTTTACCACTTGGCTTCTAGGAGGAATAATTTAGTCATTTACAAATTAAGTTTTAAGTGGCCAGCCTATTCTAGGTAGAGAAGATGTAAACTGGTAGGAAAGTGTATATTTAAAAACATCACTCGGGATATTTTTATTACCTGAGTTATGCCAGTCTGCGTAGCTTTCTGGGATGAAAATCTTGCTTTCTGCCAGGATGTGATATCTGAGAAGCACACACTGTTTTTCGGTTAGAACCTGTGTTGGAACCTGGAGGGTGCAATAAATGGTTTCACTTTCTTGAAAATACGTAGATGTGCTGTAAGTTTGAAAGGCTTTGAAAAATTATTAAAGTTGCAACGCTGACTTAATACATGCCTTATTAAAATATTCTCTAGAGATCATAAAACTCAAAATGCATGAGGGGATGAAACTTGTCCTCGCCTTTTTCATTTAACATATTTATTCCCCCCCACCCCGTTATATTTTCCCCCACAGTCCCTGAGTCCTGACCAATTTGCATTGCAATGTGCTTAGCAGAAGAAAAAAAGAACATGTTAAAAAAAAAAAAAAAAGGAAGAACAGATAGGAAAGAACCCCTGTCACAGGTATTCATTCTGCAGAGTGACATACTAAAGAGTTTAACCGTATAGTGTGTAATTCTTTTAACCCACAGTCACGATCCAGTTCATTTGCATATCTATCTTGAGGAATTATGGGATACCAAAGCTATTTCTAGAATTTGATTTGCATAATTGTTCTAATCCTTTATGAGTAGGGTGACATGTGGTCTGACAAAAGATTTTTTTTTAATTTGTAAGTTACTTTATAAGTTTTATAAAGATATTAGAATTCAACACCTTTAGATATATATTTAATACCTGCTTCTATTAAAAGGAACACAATTATACAAAGGCGTGATTAGTCTTCTGCTAACGGCATGTTACTTTACTTTTTGCTAGTTGGAAAAACAGCTTCGTTCACTGAAAGTCTGTCTTTTGAAGTTTATTCTTTTTTTTCTAGCACCTCTTGGTGAGATTAAAATTCATCTAAATGGCATAAGAAAATTTGCGTTGTAATGAGCCTCAGTGACTCTGTCTCCCAAATTTCTTAATCCGTGGGTAGATGACATATTTGAGTTTGAAACAGTAGCGTCAAGAAATACATTTAGGGGCTTCCCTGGTAGTGCAGTGGTTGGGAATCCGCCTGCCAAGGCAGGGGACACAGGTTTGATCCCTGGTCTGGGAAGATCCCGCATGACGCGGAGCAATTAAGCCCGTGCGCCACAGCTACTGAGCCTGCGCTCTAGAGCCCGCGAGCCACAGTTACTGAGCCCTCATGCCACACCTACTGAGCCCGTGCACCACAACTACTGAAGCCCACGTGCCTGGAGCCCGTGCTCCGCAACAAGAGAAGCCAGTGCACCGCGCACCGCAACGAAGAGTAGCCGCCGATCGCCACAACTGGAGAAAGCCCACGCGCAGCAACAAAGACCCAACGCAGCCAAAATAAATTAAAAAAAAATACATTTACACATTTTCCTAGTGTATGGAAAAGGAATGCTCTTGTGACCAAAGAATGTGAATTTAACCATTTCTGATTTGAAGATTCTTCTTCCATTTGGTTATCAGTTTGTCATTATGATATTTTTTCAGGACTGCAATAAACATGAAAACTCCATTCTGGGTGTTTAAGCACTGACCACACTCCAGCCTCACACTCTCCTCTCTGTTCTTCCCCACCCCAGCAGGTAGGAATTCTCACCCAGCCCTGCCTCCTGACCATAATAAAAGCTAAAACGAACCAAACTGCCTTGCTGTTGCCACTTTGGGCTGACGTACACCTGCTCTGTTCTCACCAGAAAAATCCCACGACGTGAGTCATCAATGTCGTCACGTCTTTCCAGTGTGTGTGGCAGCATCTGTCCCAACATCCAAACCAATTTGGGGGGTTGGGGGTTGAGTCCACCTTCTGCAGGGCAACCACTCACTGTGCAAGAACACCAGAACAAAGTTTTTAAGATCACAGAAAGAGGTATTAACCAAATGATGCACTTTTGAAAAAATGATTCCGTTCATATTGATTAGGGGAGAAGCGGAAGTGTTTGAACAGAGCCCTCGAATCAGAGTGGCTGAACTGCTTCTCTGGGCTGCTGGGTGACTGCTTCAGGAAGTCGTTCAGTGACCCACTGGTGGGTTAGCCCTACCTTCACTCTCTGGGTCCAAAGGAGCCAGATTCATTGCTGCATCTCCCTGCTGGAGAGGAAGGGGAGTGCAATTTACTTTTAAGGCAGTGAGGCATATCACTTCTGCCCACGCTCCATTGCTAAGTTACATCTGGCTACCGGTTGCTGGTAAATGCAGTCTCTAGATGTCCAGATGAGTGACCCGGTACCCAGGTAAAACGTCTTGGGGGAGGGGCAAGGGGAGGGAGAGAAAGAAGGGAGAAAGGAGGGAGCGGGCGAGGGAGGAAAGAGAGAAGAGAGAGAGGGACGGGGAGGCGGGGGAGAGAGAGAATTTGAGAATGGATAAATGAATTGTGGAAGACAATTGGAGTCTACCAGCCATACCTTCCATTCAGGGATTTCCCCCCTCCCTAACCGAATCCAGGAGAATTAACAGGGAATGTTTAACATCAGTTGTCCAGCGGACTAACGATAGCAGACAACATTTAACTCCCAGAGCCCAATCACAATACACAGTTAGCAATATTACTGTGAACATTTCTTACTTCGAGCAGCAAACGTTTTCTTTTAAAATTTTATACAAGAGTAAATATTCACTCATATACGCACATCCTGGGTCTGAAAATATTTTGCGCCTCCATTTTGAACTCCAACTTGAGATTTCAAAAATATATCTTAAGAGGAAATGTTCAGGAGGACAGGCTGATCAGTGAAAGGTCCTTGGCAACATCTAAGCAGAGAGCCATCATAAAAGAAGAAGGATTGATGTTACTACCAACACACAAGGCTGTGCCCGTCCATCTCACAGTGGACCCTATGGAGAAGGGACGAAACTGATTTGATTCGAGACAAGACAGGAGAGGTGAAGGTTTGAGGGTGGGGCGGGAGGTGGGTAGAGGTGAAACAAGACTGGCATGGAGATAATTATTGATAAGAAGCTGCATGATGGAGATAGAGGCTTCCTCATACAATTTGGTTTAGTTTTGTTGATGTTTAAAAATTTCCATAAGAAGTTATTGCTTTGCTTGTTTGCTTTGAAGAATGAACCACACACGCTCATGCCAGCCTCAGTACTGTCTCTAGGGAACAGGCCTGTTCCCAGTCACGTGAGAAAACACCACTTGTGAAAACCATTAAAACGGTGCCTGACTTTATAATCTTGTGAAAAATGAAGTGAGAAAAGAGTCGGGTGAGATTTCTGATAGGACCAACGATGAGTAAAGTCTGTTTATGTGTTTCACCCATCGCTGGTCTGGGTTGGTAAAGCTCCAACAAAAGACACAGGGATGTGCTGGGAAGGATGAAGGTCTTCAGTTAGATAACCGGGTTTGTGAGGGCACAGTTTTGGCACACACTTTTCTACAGTTAAAAAAAATGCTGCTCTTGAAAAAAGGCTCAAGTCAGACATGACAGTTTTCATGAAAATCAATGTTTGCCAAGAAATCCAAAGGTCCATCTGAGTTTGGTCAGTAGCTGCTGGCATAAGGTCTATTTCTACCTTAGAAAGCATGGAATCCATTCACAATATTTATATCAGACTAGATAGATGACTTAAGTTTTCTTGCATAAATTCTCACTTTACCTTACTTTTAGAAATTCTGGCCTACGAAGTTCCAGCTTCAGTGAGAGATTGTCCCGGGGACTGGAAGAAACAGCACCACCATCTTTACAGCCCAAGACTTTGTGTGCTTTGCACAGAATTATTTTAAAGGCTCTCCATGAAGCATGATCACAAGGTTTTTGAAACAATGGTTTGATAGGTGCTAACTTTGGTAACAAGTTAAATAATAATAACCAAATAGAAGGGTACACTCCTCAATAAAAATAATGACGATGGAGAGAGGTAACAAATGACAAAGTTCTGTTTTTCTTTGGATCGTAGTGACTCAGTAGGTACAGTTCTAAGTTTTCTACACAAGCTTCACATTTGTTCTCTTGGCTGTGTACATGTAGTCTAAGTTTTTAGGTAGCGATTTAAAATATTAAGTTGATATATATAAAAGCAAAATTTTATAAAAGTTATACGTCTTTTAACCTGGGGGGAAACAGATGATGGACCCAATCAAATTTTCACCACTTATGAAAAAGGACATGTTGAACGTTATATAAAAAGAGCACTGAGCAAAATTACCCATAACTCCACTTGAAGTCTATTTTTCTTATCCAACAAACTGACCAAGGAATGTTTCTTGAACCCAAACTAAACTGAACCAAAATTAGTCCTTCTATGACCAAGTATGGCACTTAGTACAATTACAAAATGGACAATTTTTTTTTGCAACTGTTAGTGGGTTAGCACGGCCACTTTAGTCAGTTAAACACATTCCAGAAGTTGTTTATTTGCAACGTTGAATCCATTTACAACACTTGGTGGGTTTTTCAAGGCCAGGCTACACTGGCATCGCCGTACGGCCAGCACCTAGCACCCTGCCTAACCACCCGTGATCAACACCCTGTTACTATTGGCTGAATCAAGACAGTGAAGTCCTGTGAGTCCATTCCTGATTACAGTCAGTTTTGCATGTCATAATTTTCCTTCATGCTCCAAAACCTCACTGATTTAACACATTATTTTTATACTACCTTAAAACTCATGCAAACAGAACCTTCCAGTACGTAAAATGAAAACTTACACACTATTAGTACTATATTACCGACTTTGGAGTCTTTACCCATTTTAGAACGTGGGCTATATAGAAATCCGCTTGCAATACCAACTGACAGCTGTGACAAAAATAAGCATATGATATTAAAAATAAATCAAATGATATATAGTACCATCATTATTCTGATACAGAATTTTTACACAGCAATATTGATACAGGTACAAATGACGGGACGTCGGGCAATCCATTACAACAGACCTTTGGGTTACAAATAAAGTTTAAATGACAACTTAACACCGATTTAAAAATGATAACTAGTGTTATGCCAGATTAAAATCAATACTTCCTCTTCAAGTGACATTTTCTAGAACATCTCTAGCTAGGAGACTTTCGTTAAAAAAAAAAGCAACTTTATAAAAAGGAAAAGAAATAAATGTAATATTATACTGGAAAAGTCTTTTTAAAAAATCCCAAATCTAGAAATCTGGACTAAATTAATTTGACTTCCCATTCTTTCTGTCCTCATACTAGTCAAACTGCAGAGCTGAAACCCACTTGCATAAGCAGGTCCAGTTAAAGTTCAGAAGCACCCCTGCCTCCACTCCATATAAGAGAAGTTTGGGGGGTCTAGTTCGACTACACATTCTTTTCACTGTTTAAGTATCAGGCAAAAAGCTTGATTCTCATCAGTGATTCTGCCAGCAAGCTCAAGGATGTGGATCCCCACTTTAAAATGCTAGAGGCTCAGAGGGAAATGCCAAACAATAAAATGAGAGTCTTAAAACTCACTGAGGAGTGAGGGAAAGAGACCAAGGGGTGTGTGTGTGTGTGTGTGTGTGTGTGTGTGTGTGTGTGTGTGTGTGTGTGCGCGCGCACGCAGTGGGGCAGGGGGTGTTTTAAGAAAAAGAAAGTTTCTGTACCAAAATATCAAATTCCTATTCTCCGCACTTCTGTGAAAATGGACAAGTTATTGGCATTAAAAAAAAGCCAAACCAAAACACAAACAGGGAAATGAATGAGAACTGGCTCCATAATGCCTTGCACTTTACATTTCTATACAAAACATAAATCCGCTTTTGATTTTAAAAAAAAAAGAAAAGTAACACATCACTTAAAAATCAAAGAGGAGGGCTTCCCTGGTGGCGCAGTGGTTGAGAGTCCGCCTGCCGATGCAGGGGACACGGGTTCGAGCCCCGGTCGGGGAAGATCCCACATGCCGCGGAGCGCCTGGACCCGTGAGCCATGGCCGCTGAGCCTGCGTGTCCGGAGCCTGTGCTCCGCAAAGGGAGAGGCCACAACAGTGAGAGGCCCGCGTACCGCAAAAAAAAAAAATCAAAGAGGAAAACGTTACTTGGAAAGCTGAGGAAGCAATAGCATTTCTTTCTGGCATATTAATTGTTTGGCACAATCACAGGTAAACAGACTTTACGGACATCGTGTGGCTGTTCACACTTAAAGTTTCTCCTCTAAAGTGGTTACTTTCGGGCTAAACAAGTATATCGGTTAAACGAAGTCCGTGAACAGGCTAAGCCGGGCAGGCATGGACACGTGTGATGCATTCTCCGTCCAAAAAATGGAACCTAAAATAAAAAAGAAAACTGAGTCAGAGCAGGAAATGTTAAAAAAACAAAAACTTTGTTGAGAAATCTCTTTGAATAGTAATAGCTAGTGTTTACTGAGTATTAACTATTCATCAAACAACAGGCTCAGCATTTTTTTTATGTATTATCCTTTTCCATCCTTACGACCACTCTGTGAAGATGGCAAATACTTTAATTTACCCAATTTTACAGACAAGAGACTGAGGCACAGAGAGATTAGGAGCTTGCCCAAGGTCACATATCCAGAACTTGAAGCTTGGCTGGCAGGGGGAGCTGAGGGACCAAGCTTTTAACCAGCAAGCTACACTGCCTTCTACTTGTTCTCATTTTAATTCTTTTTAGAGCGTCCTGTGACTGCAGCTCCTTAAGAAGAACATAACATTATGGGCACAACCACATGTATACTGTGAGCAAATAAAAATTCACTGATAATGAGAAATATATAAATTCATACATTTGTGCAAATATGTGAGGGAGTTCCCTGGTGGTCTAGTGGTTAGGATTTGGTGCTTTCACTGCTGTGGCCTGGGTTCAATCCCCGCTCAGGGAACTGAGATTCCGCAAGCCGCACAGCGCGGCCCCCCCCCAAAAAAAAATCTATAAAAAAACCCCCAGAAATCGTTCCTCCCCCCCCACCACCAAAAAAAAAAAGATGTGAGACGAAGTCAAAATTCTGGGTGGGGCAAGGGGACAATAAGAGTAAAATTAGGGAAGGAGGCAAGCTCGATTTGCAGAAATGCAATAAAGCAAACCTGGGCTTAGGGAGAACCAGCAGTGAAAGGTCAGCTTCATTCCAAGAGCTGTTCAATTGCTATTTCTAAAAGCCCTGCTCATGTCTTGGGTGAAGCCAGGTTGAGGAGGGTCAACCAGCAACAGGGGTGGTGGTTCTCTGTGCCGCGGCAAGTGGAGGACCCTCAAAACACGTATGCTTTCTAGAGGCAAACAGCAAAAACCATTCTTCCCCCTGTAGGGGTGGTGCCCTCTTGAGAACCTGCATGCTTTGCAAGTGATAGGGAGAAAGTTTAACCCCAGGCCTGGAGGCAATGGATATTCAATGAAATGGGATGGCAAATTACCTGACCCAGGGTAATATGAGAGGCCAGTTCTTACAGACTCATCCCTCCGGGATCCTTCTACAGTTTCCGCAAGGCACGGAAATGCATCCTTCCCGCCTCCCAACTCTCTGGTATCATTCTAGCGTATTTCCTATTCTTTCCACCAAAAGAGGCCGCCCCACACCAGTAATCTGTCCTTAGGAGAAAATCTGAGATGCATCTTCCAGATGCCCTCTAAATCATTTCTTTATACATCAAACAAAAGGTTGTCTGCAGACAGTGGCAGAACCATTCTAACCTTATTGTTAGGTTGCACTGGATGACCCACAGAATGACCCACAGAATTGGATGGACCCAATTCTATGGGTGTCCAACAACGGTCAAGGCTGATTACTCTGGGCATTATCTTTGGGTGCTCCCATGCTCGTGTTCTTCTTACCTCCTTTTTCCTTTTTCTTCTCTTCCTCTTTCTTCTTTCCTGCCTTCCACTTCCAAAATGGTTCTGGAAGGGCCAGGGAGATGGTTGAGATCATAAATACACAGGAAAGAAAGGGAAGCAGTAGGACGGCAGGGGAGGTATGAGGTGAACAGGCTGAGCCATTCCAGTTCCGTTGTCTTTTTGCAAGGGCATTATTTTCAAGGCTCTAATGACAGCGCCTACTCGGGGGCACCTTGGCCATCGGCTCCATGCAGACGCGTGCTAGAATGGTTCTGTCACTGTGTGTGTCGATAGGCCCACGGATAGCTGGCTCGTTTGTTGCCACCGAGACTATGTCAGAGGAGGTGGAGGCAGCAGGAATGGCCTGGACAGCTACAAGTGGATGGTATGAGATGCTATAACTCGTGACCTTTATGATCCTTTCGTGACCCTGAGATCTGAGAGATTCCTTTCACCGAGCCCCGAACGACTCCACAAACCAATGGTTCTCAATTTGGGGTGATTCTGCCCCCAGCCCCCCAGGGGACATCTGGTAACGTCCAGAGACATTTTTGTGTGTCACAAATGAGGGGAGGGGGCAGCACTACCGGCCCCCAGTGGCTACAGGCCAAGGATGTTGCTAAACATCCCACAAGTCAGGGGACAGTATCCACAGCAAAGAATTAGCTGGTATAAAAAAATGTCAACGGTGCTGAGGTTGAGAAAAATGAACACAGACAGCGATATCCAAGGAGCCTGGAACAAGTGAGCTCTAACTGTAATAAGGGTGTCAAACTGTATCCATGGAGAACGCCAAGCATGTGTCTTTTATTCATTCATTCAACAGGCATTTACTGAGTGTCACCAACATATCAGACCCGACTTTAGGTCTGCAGATACAGTGACGAACCAAACAGGAAAGGCCGCTGCCCTTCATGGGACTTAAATTTCAATGACAGATACCCAGTAAGATAGCTTCAGGTACTCAGAAGAAGTGCCCTCTTGGTTTCAGTGTGGTGCTCTGTGCATCTCGACACCATGGTCACTCTTTGGCTTGTCACGTAGGTCGTCCTCAGCAAAAGTAGCAGAAAAAAGAAATTAATGCTGGCGGCCTGCCACGGGCCGGGCCACATCAAGGCATCATGTATGAATGTCACACCAAAGCGGGAGCCAGATTTCTGCCTCATTTTGACACAAGCCAAGTGGCCCCCTCTTGAGGTGAATTAACGCACCTGACTGAGGTCACCCAGCTAGAAAAGGAATGTGTCACAGTCAAACCCAGCTCCATCTTCTTCCAAATACCACCAGGCCCAGACTCCAGGCTCTGGGAAGAAAGGGACTCTTGTCTCTGAGGACACAGCACTCTGCTTGGCACACAGGCATTTAACAAATATTTTCTCGAGTGTGTCCTAGCTCCTGCGCCCACCACAGGCTGTGACCTCCCTGGAGGTAAAGGGGTGACCTTCTCAGGTCCTGGAGCTCCCCATTCACCCCAAGCCCCCCTGCCTGGCACTGATCAATGCCCCCAAACTCGGAAGCCAAAGGCTCTCGCTTACATAGGGTCCCTCCAGGGTCTAGGAGGGGCCCTGGCAACGTGCTCACTAGGTCGTGTGCTTTTGTGAAACCTTCAAAAATATCTTTGTGTTATTCTTTTTCTTACTGAGAGCACCAAGATTGTGGAAGCGTCAACCTAGATCTGCTCCAACTGCACTTAACATAATGATTAGACTGTCCTGCAGGTCCCTTTATACCTGAATGCCCTTTTCTTATTTTTATGCTTTTCCAAGATCCAGTCTGTGTTTCTCCCTCCTTCCTCTGAGCCCTTCTTCACTGGACCAGCCTGTAGCAGTTTTCTCCTCCATCTGTGAGCTCTTAACCACACAGACCACGACTTCTGACACGATACACCCCATAGATAACTTGCCCGTTTCTTGACTGGTCCATTCACTGCTACTTCTACATTCACTGTATGACAAACCTAATAGGTGTCTGACAGCCACACATGCATGAGAAAGTGTTCGTGGAAGATGCATCTTCAGATGTACAAATAGAGCCAAGGAGCTCATCACTCAGTACCAACTTGATGGTTTACTTTAGAATCAACTATACACTCAAGCCAATGTTTCTAATAGTCTAGGTTTCCAACCAGCAAATTCTAGAAGTTACCGAGGCAGAACCTTCAGCACTCTTGAGAAGGCATGATTCCCAATACATTCGCAGCACTTTTAAAGAGAAAGCAGTCCTGATATGAAACAGAAGTATTATTCGTGCTGTCTCTCAAAACAGAGTCAATTGTGTCAAAGAAGGAAACATAATGGGACACGTGCAGAAAAGCCTAGTCACGTGACATAAAAAGTACTGGCCCTGTTATATTTTTAATCTTAATAAAACCAGGCTTGTTACAACTTTTTCAATAGAAGTACACAGCTCAAAAAAATTCAAATGGTATAACAGTGCATAAAATAAAAATGATAAGTCCCACAGCTTCTGGTTTTAATAGCTATGCAGAGTGCCACCGTATCTTAATTTGGTAAAGTTCTAAACTGTTTCTTCTAATCTTTTTGGAGTAGGTATATACTCACATAACCCTAAATCATGCAGTACTTTATCTGCTCCCATCCTGTGAGTAGAGGGTTAACCTGGGGCCTGGGTTGATGGAGGCCGACCTGACATGGACCTGGGCCTCCCACTGCAGTGTGTCCCCAGAGAAGGTAAAGAAAAGCAGGGGATGGTGGGTCAGCCTCACTGGTTGGGTGAAACTGCACTTGAGTTGGGGGAGCCTTGAGCCTCTGGAACTAGGGGGATCATAAAAGATTTGCAAGAAATGAGTGGTAGTTTCTATGAGTCAAGAGGACACCCCCGACACACACACACACCCTGGCAATCATGTATGGCAGCCACAGCACCTGTGTGGACGAGAGGGCAAAAGCAGCTGTGTGCTCGGGGAGCTGATGAGCTCCCAAGGAGGCTAAGATGCTGTACTTCCTACGCTGTGTCCTGTAAGGCTAAGTAAATGAAGTATTAGACAGGTGTGCTCAACCGGGGTGATTCCAGCCGCCTCCAACACCCCCGTCCTCCCCGTCCAGGGGACATGTGGCAATGTCTGGCAGCACTTTTGGTGGGCACAACTGGGACGGGATGCTACTGTCATCTAGGGGGTAGAGGCCAGAGCTGCTGCTAATAAACATCCTACAATGCACAGGGCGGCTCCTACAACAAAGAGTCATCCAGTCTAAAACATCAAAAGAGCCCAGGTTGAGAAACCCCGTATTAACCTAAAGCATATTCATGTCTTGTGAGTCTCTCTGCCAATCTGAACCTGTAATCACGGGCATGAAGCTGTCCTGAGAGAGCAAATGCAGACAGTGGCTCTTGACATCTGTGACAGCAAATGAGTATACTTTGTTTCTTCCACCCATCTTTCGCTAAATTTTGCACTTATATTAGTTATATTTTAGTCAGTATTAAAAAAAAATTTATACTCTATTCGGAAATTATAATGTTTCACCATAAGTTGGTTCTGAAATAGAAACAGCTAATAACTTTTTAATTCTTCCTTTTTTTTTTTTTAACATGAACAAGACCCAGGTTTTAATCAGAAATTTTTTGCTTCAGAAAAGGAAAATGTATTAGTCAAGTTTTAAAGTGCAGCTCAAAAATAAAAATAGAAAACCAAAATGAGGGCTAAAAATGTTAACATAAAAAATGGAATGTAATTTAAAAACAAGATTAATTGTTTGAAGGAAACATAGTTGATAAAATTTTTTGATAAAATAATAAGCAATAAGAATAAAAGTACTAGTCACATAATTCTAAACTTCCAAAGCCAATGGGTAATCAGAATGGGATGGACATGGCTAATCTTTATAAACTCTAAAAGTGTGGGTATTAATAGAAACGAATGTTTCTTAAACAGCAAAGTATTCCCAGTAGACATACGATTTAGGAATGCATTCTTAATTGTTAAAAAACTAATTGTTAAAAATCAATACATGTTAAAACTATTATTTGCCTAAAAATGTGTTTAGAAAACATGCATCCTATTCTTTTTAAGTAGACATATTTTGTTCTATTTTTGAATTATCAAATGTGAAGTTAAAAACTTTACAATTACAAAACCGTAGCCTAGCAGTGACTGTAAACTCTACAAGTTAATTGATACATCTGAGAAACAAAACAGTAAAATAAACTCAGGGGCCACCAGTTTCTACTTAAAGGTCTCAGTTTCATTCATCAAATACTGTTCACTTTATCAAAATAAACAAACACCTGTGGCTAATGTCAAGACCAAACCAGAATGGAAAGTTTAAAATTTGAGCAGGTGTAGTCCTCACCTATTCATAGCCCATGTTTTTAAAGCACCAATACCTGGGACCACAGTCAGAGTTAATCCACTTTATTTTTTAACCAAATAAAAAGAAAACAGGGAGGTAAAAGTAATAAACACATCGCATTAAAAAGAATTTTCTATCTACGTTTTTACCATCTACTAATGAGCTCTAAAACTTCAGAGTGGAGTTTCACCAGGATATGTTTATTAAAAAATGTTTGTTCTTGAGTTGTTTTGAATCGAATATAATTGAAAGATACTCTGGAAGAACTAGATTTTCACCGGGATAAATTTCGCCCAAGACAAGTAACAACTCTGGGACTAGAACTCGGTCATTGAAATGACCTATGAAAATGTGTTTTCAAGACAGAAAAAAAACCAATATGAAAAGCTGTAACACTGAGGTCTAGAAACACATTTCAAGTGGGCATCTGACAAGGGGGTAAGTTCAGATCTGACATTAAAATCTTATTTTTTCAGTACTTCAGTTCTTTTATCACTTAATTCTATTAGGAAAACCCTACTCGGTTATTATAGACTTCGCTATTAAGTGTGATAAAAACACAGCACAGAGATGTCCCTGGGTTTACGGCAGGAGAGTGACTTTGTTTCCTTTCAGAACTGACCTTGCACTAAACCTCAACTAGAAACTAGAGGAACCCAGGGAGGCAGAATCTGGTTCTCTTGTCAAAATATGTCAGATTTGGAAAACTCATCGGAACTACAGGATGAGACAGGGGCCAACTCTGGACCATTGTCCCTCATCTCAGTGAGCATCTTCCCCACACAAACCAGTTCGGGTTAACTGCACTGAAAAACATGTTCAAATTAAACACGACGACAGCTTTCACGGAAGTAGAAGAATATAGTGGTTAAGACCACACAGACAATGGAGCATCAGACGGAAGTGAAATCCACAGCCTGCCCTCTGACCTATCACCTCGGGACCTCAGCCACTCACTGAGCCCCTCTGCCGCTGAACGTTGTTGCACGGAAAATAGGACAAAAGTAAATCTTTCTTCGCAGGCTTCCTGTGAGTATTACCGTGAGAAACACATCCACAACACTTAGTATCCAGTGTCTGGTACACCACTGCATCCAACGAACGGCAACTAGTACTGCGATTCATACAAAAATAGTCCCCCAGAATGTGTCACTCTTCACTCGCTTTAGCAAACTGGCCCTGAGATTCTTGTACCTGGGGCACACGTTGAGGTCATACTAACACTGTAGGAAGACAACGTAAGTCTTAAAGGCGGGTGAGTTAAGAGTCAACTTTTCAGCAACAGCAACTCCAATGGACAAAAGATGACTCTCGTTGGATAAGGCAGATGATAAAAACTGAGATCAAGGTCAAAGACGGCTGGGGCTTCACCATCCCTCCCCACCTGGGGTGGGGACGGGAGTGGGGGGGGCAGAGTCTGGCACAGAGCCAGACAACTAATGGTTTAAAACATTTCCTGTCTCAAAATGGCCAAGAATAAAAGGTGCATATCATGCTTACAAACGACAAGACCGGCTCACGGGGAGGAAAGGTCTAAACACAACAGGAAGTGTTTCTCAAGAAAACCACAGGAGAGCCCAATGCCGTCTTCAGATGCGTCCAATCAACCAGGGTCCCCACTACAGCGCACAGAGCGAAACCCAAGCCAATATACGTCCTTCTTTATTTCATTCCAAGAGAGTCAAAATATTAGCTGTTATCTGTAACTCTGGAGGACGGGAAAGATGTTTGGCACTACTACAGTTTTAAACCCTAAGCCGCACGTGGGGGAAAAAAAAAAAAAGAAGCAGAAGGTGGAATCTAGCTTGCTTTGAAAACATTCAACCTATTTTAAGACGAGAGGATACCACGTGTAGAGAGAACACTGCAGGTGACTGAACTCGCCGCCAACGAGCCACCAGGCCTGGGACTTGTCCTTCAGCACATATCCCTGCCCCTGCACCCCGCGTAACTGTTGGGTAAATGAAGACGTACCACTAGAAGAGCAAGGCACCTGCAACCTGGCATCCCTGGGGGATCTGGCTGTACTCATACTGTATTTCAAACGTTTTGAATCTGAAGGGCAAGGATTCTCCAGGTTCCACAAACTTTTCTGCTCTCTCCTGCCTGCCACCCACCCCCTTCCAGATGTCATGTACAGCTGCCCGACCCCTGCAGTCAGGAGAGTCTGCAACCCCTGGGAACACACAACCTCTAAAGCCCTGTCCACTCCTGCCATTGGTCCTGCCGCTTCTCGGCAGTCACTTTTCAAAAGTGGCGTTCAGGGCATTGTGATATTGAGCTGTTAGATAATAAATTGGCACGTTAAATATCATGAACCTCCACGGTTGTGAACAAGGCATCCTGTGGAGAGAGTCAAAATAGAGGACTTTCAAGTTAAGATACAAGAGTGATTGCATCATGGATGATTTTCTGCAAAAACCAAAACACAAACTTATTTACTTCTGCCTTTTTGGCAGGTCTGATGTTAAACGTCTTTTCAAGAGCGTGCATACTCTGATTTCTGCAAAGAAGCATACGCAGTATATATATATATATCCTAAATTTTTTTAAGCAAATTTAAGTGTTTGAAATTATTTTCATGAAATGCTTCTAATGCCACGAGAAGCATGATATGTAAATGATTAATAGAATAAGGATGGTAAAGGATACAATTCTCTCAAATGGAAAGGGAAAGGAGTGAGGAAGTGGTTTTCCACTTCAACTTCTGATTCCCAACTTCTAGCACGTTACCCTGGGTTTCATGTCACACAGGCCTTGCTCAGAGTTGAGTTACTACAATGTAAGAGAAGCACCAAGAACACAAATATATATACTAACTTTACGAGTCAGCGGGTGGCAGCTGTCTCCCACTTTGCCCATCGGTGTGCAAATCCGTATGCTCTTAACCCAGATACTAACAGCACAGCACATGCCTCCACCGCACTGGGGGTCCTTGTCGCAGGCCTGAAATGTAATAAGCAAACACATAAATACAGATAACAGGAATGACTCAGGCTAAGGGGATCTAAAATTAGCAGTAAAAAAAACATGCCCTTTTAATATCCAACCACTATGATTTTAAGAATCTTACATATAAAAAAAGAACTGTTATCTTCATTTGCTTGAACATATTTACAACAAAATCTGACCAGAAGTGATTTTCCCACTTGGGTTAAAAAAAAAAAAAAAAAAATCACCTAAATAATGGCCCACACATTATGAAAATCTTAAACCACAAGATTTTTAAAAAACAAAATGAGCTCTCTTTTTCTTGCACTTTATGGATGAACCAGCTTTGAATTTGAAGAACGTGTCTATATTAGTCTTTTACCATACATGGCCATTAGGAACTCCATAAATCGAATCACAAGATTTTATAACTATTAACTGCAGAATACATTGGGCCCAATTTTAAAAAGGGATTTAAATGGTCTCTAAATCTGGCATGAAATGCTCCAGACCCATAAAGGCACTGATGTCGATTTTTGAAATACTACTCATTTTCTCTTTCAAATATTTGCATTTTGGTTCACAAGATTTGATGTTTCTCACACCACTGACTTGATTTTCACCATTTCCTTTTGAAAGAAAGAAATCTCACAGGTTGAGAATGGACAGAGCAAGACTTTTTGCCTTATATTACTCTTTTCCGGGTGAGTAACCTGCAAAAAGGAAATTACTGGCTTAGGATATACATATGTGTACATTACAAAATTACCTGAACTATCCTATAAGATCCATCAGATTTAGGAATGCAAGCGACAGATGCAATTATCAACAGTGATTACTCAAGACTGTTGTTCCTGATATAAAAAATTGTAAATACATATAATCAAAGAATTAACTACGGAAGAATTTCCATACTTGACTAAGTAGAAGTAAATAATGAAGTCTAAACTTATTTGCATGAAAATAGATCTGAAGAACTATTCTCTCCTAAACCAACCATAAATAGGATGCTTTGTCTCAACGGTGTGCAGTAATGTTTTGCTAGTGATAAGGTAAAAGCATCCTGTACTATATACGTAGGAAGCTAAAAAGTGTATAATTTAGACACAAATTTTAAATGTAGATTTCATGGAAACAACTAAAACACTTCTTCAGAGTTCTTGGTTTTGGGGACAGCTATAACTTCTCAAAATGGAAATATATGGGCACACTCTTATTCACTATTTTTTCGTTAAAAGTGATCAGCTATCTTGTTTTAGAGTTGGTTTTCTTTCCTCCATAAGAATTTTTTCTCGAGCTATTTAAAACAAATATCTGGATTTAAACTACAATTTTCATCTTGGGGTATTCGAACATTTATAGGAAAATATATAAACATTCCCACTTTTCCGATTTTTATTTGAATGCCAGAAATCACACATATGTAGCCATTTTACATTCCATAAATGAGACGTTCAATACACGATCTTTTCCAATACTGCTTTAAAAAATTTATGTGGCCATATAAATCAATTTAAAAATAACTACATATACTACCCCCCCCAAAAGTAAATATTTAAGGTGGAGGTTTCAGGCAATATTTTACTTCAACAGATGCTCAAGAGCAGGAATTCTGAAGCCCCACTAGCTCTTTTAATAAGACAATCAAAATTCAGCCAAAATCTCTTAAAATTCAACCAATCACTTGGACGTTTAACAGCCTAGAGATGACATATCTAGATAAGTTATTGAGTTTTTTATTTGACTCCAGATGGTTCCTGTCATGGAAACATAACTACATTTCTTTATTGCCATGTTGTTTTAGAGAAATTTTTTAAATTCTCTCTTTTTTTTGTAGCACTGATTTAAAACAACAAGAAAAACAGCACACATCATTATATAATAAGCCCAGTCTAAACCTTAACAGATAAACATTCAATGTGATAAAATTTCATTTCGTAACACAAAAAGCTTCAGTTCTCAGACATACAAAGACCTGCATAGGTTTATATATTTTTAATTAGACAGCTGTTTCCTAATGCCCTTCATATTTAACCCGCTGCTGATCTATTCAAATAGTGTTGTCTTGTGAATGGAACAAAAAGATACTTATATCACAAAGGAATCTGGGACTCAGAGGATTAGGAGAAATTTAAAATGAGCCAGCAGGGGAAGAGGGGGAAAAGAAACTCATCAGGTTTCAATTCTCATGTATTCGAAAGACCTGTAAAAACTCTTTTTCAACCACAGGGACTGACAAAGCTATTCAAATACATTTGTAAAAATCTCTACAAACTATTCTAATAAATATCACAATGCTTATAATTAAGCATCTCTTGGCTGTCACCCAAATACCTATTGGCTGTAACCACATACTGTTCTAGTATGAGGACTTTCAATGTGCTATAAGCCTATTAACTAACATGGAGACAACAGAGCTTAATTTTCTCAAGACAATGACATTTCCCTTAAATTTAAATGTTATTTGATTATCTGTGCATCATCATTTCAAACACAGAAGTTTTATTTAAACCCTATTGTGTGCACTTAGATATCTGAAATAATTTAATGGAGGTGTAAAATAATTTCAGACTTAAAAAAGAAGAGTAAAGCATTTAACAAGCAGGAAATGGTAGCGATTTTGCATTGTTGACGAAGACTAGACATTTTTATCTTGTGCTGTAAACTCATCCTTGGGATCCACACAAAGAAAACTGGTTGTTGGTGGACGCAGAAGAGAACTGAACTAGTTCCTACTTGTACAAATGATGAAGACATCTCTCTAAACTGCAACATCTACATGGCAACCTACTCCATAATTAAGCCAGAGCGCTGGAGGTGCTTTATCAGTAACTGGAAGTGGAAAACTTTTACAGGGAGAACCTCGGGACGCTGGAAAAACAAAAACAAACAAACCAAAAAACCTGGAACCCAGAAGGCAGCGTCCACATTGCTTTTCAAAGTGCACATATGTCCTCAGACCAAGTTATTTCCAAGGGTTTTTGCGGAGGATGCCTGGGGGAGCAAACTCCTTGACTACAGAATTCAGGCTCCCGGGATTTGGGGGTACTGGTCTTGCCCCTCTGCATTTCAGGACACTAAAATTTTAAGGATAGAGGCTGGAACGTCTGGGGAAAGTGCTTGAGAAAACCGCGAAAGGAAACTTCTTTCAGCTTAAGAGAAAAACAGACCAAACACGAGGAGAGAGGGGGAAGCAAGCGGGAGATGGTGGTGATGAAGGTGATGAGGTGAGACTGTGGTCACTTTTTCTTCCAGGGAGCGCCCGATGTCCCGGCCGTCCGCGGCTTTGGGAGCGGGGCACTTTTCCAAGTGCGCCAACGGGCGACTGGAGCAGGAGTCCCCACCCGGGATGACCCCCCGGTGGCCCCCGCCTCCCCGTTGCGGTCGCCACCCCACCCCCCCACCCGGTGCCTCTCGGGCGCGCGCGGCCCGGGCGGACAGGTGCACCGGGGGCCGCTTACCCCGGTGATGACGGCGGCGTCCCCCGCGGGGGGCTTGAGCAGCAGCGGCGGCAGCAGCAGCAGGAGCAGCAGCGGGGCGCAGCGCGGGCTACTCATGGCGCCCTCGGGCCTGGGCGGCGGTTGGGGGGCCGTTGGGGGCGCGCGGGTTGGAGCGCGGAGCGGCTGGCTGGCGGGCCGGCGTCTCGCGCGAGCCTGCCGGCGGCTATAAAGACAAGCCCCGCAGTGACTCACACCGCCACCCGGGCAGCCGCACGCGCGGGGGCCACGGCGCGGGCACACCTCCCGCGCCCACCCGGCCCGGCCCGCGTCCTCACCGCGCACGTGCTGCCGCGGGCCCCCGCGCCCCCGCCCCGGGCGCCACGCAGGCAGCGCCCGCCGCAGCCTTCCGCACGCGCCCGCATGGCTTTTGTGGTCGGGGACACCCTCCTCTGCTGTCCTGGTTTCCCCAGTTCCACGTGCTCAGCGCCGCAAACTTGCAGCTCATTTGCTCTCCAGATGTTTAAGGAGCGCCTACTACATGCTAGGCGCTGTGGACACACGGGGGGGGAGCAAGGGAGGTTATAAGAACCGCTCAATTCGTTCATTTTTGTATGTCACCTACTGACTCTGGTTCCGTCCTTAGGGTCCAGTAATCGAACAGAGAAAGACATCAAACAAACGCCCTGGGAACGTGGAAGACGGGGGGTGGGGTGGGGGGGGGGAGAACAAAGGGAGGGCAAAATTATCCCACATCCCTGACGACGCTGAGGGGGTCTGTGCTTCCAGCTGTGGGAGTCCAATTTCTTTCTTTCATTTCAAATGCTGTTCCTTTCTGCTCACATCTGGTTCCGACCCTCTGCTCTCTGATTTTCCTCGCATGCATTTTCTCTCTTTAACATCGCGCCAGCTTCAGGCAGAGCAATTCAGAATGATGCCAAAGCGGAATGAGATCGCCAGGCTTCGGATGCCAGCCTGAGGCCCCTTAAGCTCTAGGTAGGCAGCTCTCTCTTTTACTTTCTAGCCCAAGATAATCACCGTTCAGTCTTTGTAAGATGCCATACGGCGGTACTAGGATTCGTTCATTTGTGTCCACATGACTTGAGTGCCTACTGGGTTCTAGGCCACCTACGAGAGGACCAGTGACAGATTTGCCTTCCACCTGTGACCTTGAGCCTAGCTCCAAGAATCTCAGACTGTTCTTCCTCAACGAAATTGATTTCAAGAAATCCTAGGTGTGACCATACCAAACTTGCTGCCACCGAAGTTTTGGGAAGCCCAACTTTCTTCCTGAAACCTCAGCTTTCCCTGGTCTCAAAAGGACCACAAACTGTTGAAAAGCAGATGCGTCTTCCAGCCTCTGTAATAAATGCAGTGAGGAGAGTGGGGACAAAGTTACTTTCAGACTGTGTGGCTCCCCCATGGCAAAGCATTCAGACTAAACGTGGAAAAACAAAACAAAACAAAAAACCAGGCAATTATCCTAATGAAAACAGCTGAGTATTTGGAAAACTAGATCTTTGACTGATTTTACAAAGCTTTTTCATGCGTGTTTTTATGTTTGAGAAACGTCTTGAAAGAGAAAGCAAAAAAGCATCAAACTTTTTTTTTTATGTTTTAAAAAACTGTTAAAATTGGATCCACGGTAAAATAAGTGGGAACAGTAGCAAGTGACAGATTGGTGGAAAGTTTCCTTTTCCAGTCTCCGTGCCAACGCTAGCACTGGAATGCTGCCGGGTAAACGTAAAAACCAGTCAACAAGGATTTTAACATTCCTACAACTTTTTTTTTTAATGGTCTATTTCATATTTGTTACTACTGAACGCCAGTTTGGGTATTCCCTGCTTCTCCAAGCATAGAAAACCAGATACGTATTCATAGGAAAATCAGTTTTCAAAAGTAGATGGCTTCATACACTGCTGTTTGGAAAACAATCCTCATAAGGCTGTTTTGAAACAAGGTTGGAAACACTTAACAATAGGGTTGGTTTGGTTTCATATTGATTCTTTTGATCCTGCTGTTTCTTTTAATTGTTTTAATGCTTTAGAGGAGAAATGAAGGCCTCTGATATGACAGATCTTTGCATCCACGGCCAAGTTAGAAAATTGAAGTCTGAAAGGTAGTTCCATCTTAGAAAGATGAAAGGCTGAGTTTAATTAGTTCATAAATATCAGCTAGGAAGGCCAATAGCGAAATAGAAATTGATGAGTAGTTTATTCTGTTCTCTTCCTTACCGTTAATTGTCCCATATGATCAATGCAGCCGTGGGATAACTATAGAAGGAGAAGCAAACTTTGTGTAGTTCGGAGTGTAGCCTCCCGTGTTCCAGCAGACCATCAAGGCTCAGCTGAATTGAAGGGGCAGTACAGGAAAGTCCACAGACGCCAGGTTTGTGAATCAGACTGACTTGGATTGGAATTCTCAGTGACCAGTGGACAAGTTGCTTAAATCTTTTAAAGCCTCTGTTTTCTTAGTTGTAAAATGGATGAAAAAATACCAACCTCAAGGTATACCACCTCCATGGGGTTTAAAGATTATAATACCTTAAGGCGCTTATTAGCACAGTCCTTAAAACATACTGGGAGCCCTGTTAAGCACTGCCTCTTATTAAGTCTCTTCCTGTGGCGTCCTCTGATAATGTCAGCCAACACTGATAGTTTTTTCTATCTTGCCCACCAGACTAGATTATATACTCACTGGGATAAGGATCCTTGTGTCTAATTTAGCACACACTCCTCTTGGCACATAGGCATGTGTCAGGCCCTCAGGAACTGATGATCACTGAGAGTATATCCTATGGACGACAGTCTGGATACAGGTTACAAGAAAGAGATATACAGTGTGGGCACATTTAATTTACATGAATCAATTAAATTTACTCATCAAAAACCTAGAGGGATACATGCTTTACCTGGGGCAGTTGATTCAGCCTGCCACTCTACTCGGGGGACATGTGACTGAAATGAGGTACACTAGGAGATACAAACCTCTGATTATAGTCCCTCTGGGACTCAGGCTGACCAAGCCTCCATCTCAACATGTGCTTCATGACTGCCAGTGTAGGGTGGTGTAATGGGTTAAATTATGTCCCCACCGAAAGCTGTTTTCAAGTTCTTACCCCACAGTACCTGTAAATATGACCCTATTTGGAAGTAGGGTCTTTGCAGATGTAATCAATTTAAGACGAGGTCCTACCGAATTAGGGTGGGCCTAAATCCAATGACTGGTGTCCTTATATGAGAAAGAAGAGGGATACTTGGACACAAAGACACACAAAGAGAAGGCTCAGTGAAGATGGAGGCAGAGACTGGAGTGATGCATCTACAAGCCAAGGAGCCCCAAGGATTGCCAACAACCACCAGAACGTGGAAGAATCAAGGAAAGTTTCTTCCCTAGAGCCTTCCGAAGAGGCATGGCCTTGTTGTCACCTTGATTTTGGACTTTTAGCCTCCCAAACTGTGAGAGATTAAGTTTTTGTTGTTTTAAGCCCCCCAGTAGTGGTAATTTCTCATGGCAGCCACAGGGAACCAAGCCAGGTGAATGGAGCTGGAGGGTTGCACACCAGCTCTCAAATGCCTCTGCCTGGAATTGACACCTATCACTTCTGCTCACGTTTTAATGGCCAAGAAGAAGTCAAAGGACTTAGTCTGTCTTCAAGGTGACAGACAATGCAAGTCTGTAATACACTCTGGTTTCTGAGGAGAACCAGAAGTCTGGTGGGCAGCACCATATTTTACAGGAAAGGAATCCTTCATGGCTTGGACTCCTTAATGAGCACGTAATAGGGAAGAACCTCTGAATTCTATTACAAGTTAATCACTAAAGGGATGTTGCCTATAAGCTTAAATTATCCATGAAGGCCCATCTCTGGGAACCCTGCCTCGCAGGTAATGAGCATTAAGCTGAAATACCTTTGTTTAGCTCTCAGGGAACATCCTGACCAGACCCACCCGTGAATGACTGCAGGGAGGAAGAAATTAACACATCCCCTCCCGGAGGCTGACGGCAACCAGGAAATGTTTGACTTTACTCCCTCCCCTTTTAGTATAAAAGAAGCCTAAATTCTAACTCAGGCAAGAGGGTTCTTTGGGATACAAGTCCACCATGTTCTCGGTGTGCTGGCTTTCTGAATAAAGTCACTATTCCTTGCCCTAACAACGCATCTCTTGATTTATTGACCTGTTGTGCGGCGAGCAGTACAACTTTGGACTCGGTAATAAGCATAATGAACTTTGAAGGATACTAGTAATTATTATAAATGATAATGTATTATTTCCTTTGTGTTTTTTCCAGTTCAGTATTCCCTATACTAGAATTATACAAAGACTCTGAAAAAAAGTAAATGTAAAAACGATTTTCTTTTAGGCCGGTGGTAAACTGAAATTCATTTATTCAACAGACAGCTACTAAGTACTTACTATACGCAGATATTGTGTAAGGCACTGGAGGTACAGTGGTGGGCAAAGCATGTGAATCCAGCGCCCTGGGATTTTATAGTCTAGTGGGAAGAAGGACATGAATCAAATAATCATACAATTATGTAATTACAGGAAACATGTAGAGCACTAGGAGAGAGCATATGGGGAGACCTGGAGGTTTCCTTAAGCTAATGGTGTCAAAACTGAGATCTGAAGCTTGAACAGGATTTAACTGAGATAAATGCGGGCAGCGGGAATGCGTGGTGGCTGGGCATTATTCCAGGCTGGGGAATTGCTTACTGGAGACTGGAAAGAGCATCCATGTTCAAGGAGCTGAAGAGAGGCCAGTGTTGCCCAAAGAACGAGTCTAAAGGGAAGTCTGGTACAAATGTGAAGCCAGAGCAGTGGTAGGGACCCAATACAGAGCCTTTTGTAGGCCACGCTGAGGATCTTAGTCTTAATATGGCTGGGGAAGAGAGAAAACATAAGGATGGACCAGGCATGGCGCAAGTAGCTTTTGAAAAGGAGACTCTTTTCCAGTACCAAACTCCTCGTGTCCCTACCCTGAAGCTCTTTGGGTGAAGGCAACTCCAACCTCCTGAGGATGACCTTGGGGCCACCGTTGACCTTCTCTTTCTCCCACACCCCCTGTCCAATCCATCTGGAATCCGACCACTTTTCCTTTTGTCAGGGCCACCCTTCTTTTCCTTTTGTCAGGGCCACTGTTGTGGCTTCTCCCGACGCGCAGGCTCAGCGGCCATGGCTCACAGGCCCAGCCGCTCCGCGACATGTGGGATCTTCCCGGACCGGGGCACGAACCCGTGTCCCCTGCATCGGCAGGCGGACTCTCAACCACTGCACCACCAGGGAAGCCCAGGGCCACCCTCTTGTTTGGAGCCATCATCATCTCCAGCCTGGATGACTAGCATCGCCTCCTTACTGGCCCCCTGGCCTCACCCTTTCACCCTTGCCCTCTACATCCTATCATCCCTCCAGCTGCCTCAGCTCCTTCCACTCCAGCCATACCAGCCTCCTGGAGGCTCCAAAACACACAGGCAGGCCCCCACACTGCGAACTTTGTTCTGAAACCTCTCTTTGTCAGAACTGCTCTTCCCCACAATGATAGGAACATGACTGAATCCCTCCCTCCTTCCACCCCGACCTCAGAGGCTTCTCCCAACCACCCTGATAAACGTGCAACTGCCCCAGCTCTCCAGATACCCCTCACTCTACTCCTTTTCACGTTTTGCTTTCTCCTCTAGAGCACTTAGCACCTTCTGGTGCTGTTATTTACTTATATATTATATTTACTGTCTTGCTCCACCCGCCTCACACATTACCGGAATAGAAGCTCCACAAAATTGGGGATTTAAAAAAAATATCTTTTGTTCACCAATTTAAGTCCAGTGCCTGGAAGAGTGGCTGGCACACGGCAGGCACTCGATAAACATTTGGTGAACGAATTACTGAAAATGTGGAGAAGGGATTGGATGGATGGATGGGTGGGTGGGCGGGTAGATGGATGGACAGATAGATGGATGGGTGGATGAAGATGTATCTGATGGGAGGCTACTGTAGTGGTCCAAGGGGCTTCTGCTACGGTTATTGGCAGTAAAGAGGGAGAGAAGTGAAGTGATTTACTCAAGCAGTGAACAGGCAGAACCTACTATTGATCGAGATAAACAGTGGAAAAGGAAAGGTCAAGATTCATCACCAGGATTCATCTTGTATAACTGATCAACAACAGGTATGCTGGGGTGCAGGAAACTACCTGGATGTGGGGAAGGGCAGCCAGACAGGCCTGGGGTACAGAGAAGAGGCTGGGCTGGAGATAATATTCTGGCCAGATATATTCCCTTTAAATTATTTTTTATTTGTCCATTTCATACAATATAGCCTGGGATTGGCAAACTGTGATTTACTACCTGTTTTTTTAAATAATGTTTTATTGGAACACAGCTACACCACGATTTTGTGTTGTCTGTGACTGCTTTTAGACTACAAGGGAAGAGTGGAGTGCTTTTGAGAGGAAGATTGTATGGCCCACAAAGCTAAAAACATTTATTATCTGGTCCTTTATAGCTTCTGCTGACTCCTGCTTTAGGTGATAAAGAAGAGGAGTCTGGAGTTTCTCTACTGAGCCTCAGGGCAAATTTATTTCTTTTTCTTTTATTTTAGGGCAAATTCATTACCACCATATTTTCCTGGGCTTGTTATGGGCTGTACTTTTGTTTTATTATTTTTTTTATTTATTATTTTTTTTTGCGGTACGCGGGCCTCTCACTGTCGTGGCCTCTCCCGTTGCGGAGCACAGGCTCCGGACGCACAGGCTCAGCGTCCATGGCTCACGGGCCCAGCCACTCCGCGGCACGTGGGATCTTCCCGGACCGGGGCATGAACCCGTGTCCCCTGCATCGGCAGGCGGACTCCCAACCACTGCGCCACCAGGGAAGCCCTGGGCTGTACTTTTGATGATCTCTCTGGTTTTTCAGTTTAATTCATCTGCTTCCTGAGTTTGGGAATTTTCCCCAAGTGCTACCTTCCTGATGGACACCTACCATGTTCACCTTGTTAGATGTAATTTCATCTTAGTTGCCTGTTACATAGTAGGTGCTCAATATATATTTGTTGGTAGAATTTGAGGTAGAAGGGCAATAAATGTGTGTTTGGTCTGCCATCTTGAACTGGGAGCCTGAAACCTTTTCTCACGTATATAAACGAAGAGCACTTTCATTACTCTTGTACGTGAAGTTCTACTTTTAAAAGTGATTCCAAAAAAAACCCAAAACAAACAAACAAACAAACAAACAAAAAGTGATTCCAACTTGCTTGACAACTTACTTTTTTTGTGTATCATCTTCGTATGACTTCTAATTATCACAGCATAATAGGTGGGCCTGATAATTTAATAGCTCGGTCCCATTTTTCTTTGTGTAAATGATTTTCATTGAGATGCATTCAAAAAAAGTAAAATAGGTATTCGGCTTGTTTTTTCACCCTTCATCCTTTATCATTGTGCTATTACACGGTGGCTTTTCTTGTTAATAAACCCATAATATCCATCTGAAATATCTTTTAAAAATAATAACCATGCTTTAAATGTGACATAAGAAAAATGGAATTGCTTTTACAATTCTAAGTAGACATCTATTTTAATCTATTTCAATGCTGATGATTTCTCTTTATTTTAAAAAATAAATCACTATGCTTCAATTTGAAAGCCAATTGTCTACGGAGGCACTAAAATTATTTGGTCTATTCAAGTGATAATGTACAATAAAGTTTACCTATTTTTAAATAGTTGAAATATTAATCCAGGAGAAAGAGTTTTCTTAAAACAATTAGTATAAGATACATCTGAAATAATATGAGGGGTCAGGATGATCATTTGCTTCTAAAAGATTTAGGTTTTATTCATTATAATGCTGAATGGCTTTAAAATTCGTTTTTAGCTTGAAGAGGGGCCTAAGGCTAAAGCTTATATATCATGTATTTCATCAAAAGGGAGGGATCGTTATGCACATCTGTAGCATATTTGATAACTTTCCAGAGTGAAAGAGGAAGTCTCATATAGTAAAGAGTTTTTCTTAAAGATAAAAGACACGGCTAGGTCATTACTTGTTTATTATTCTAGATCAACATTTATTCATTATCCCACACTAAATTTCATTTAGCAATTTGTTTTTCTCCCCTAAATGTGAATCATATTTATTTTTCTTCTGACAGAAAGGATGTGAAATAATAAGGCATCTGGGTAGAGGAATTTTTTTTTGAATTTTAGTTTTTATATAGCAGTTTCTTATTACTTATCTATTTTATACATATTAGTATATACATGTCAATCCCAATCTCCTAATTTATACCCCCCCCCCTTTCCTCCTTGGTGTCCATACGTTTGCTCTCTACATCTGTGTCTCTATTTCTGCCTTGAAAACTGGTTCATCTGTACCATTTTCGTAGATTCCACATATATGCATTAATATACAATATTTGTTTTTCTCTTTCTGACTTACTTCACTCTGTAGGACAGTCTCTAGGTCCATCCAAACTGAATGATTCAGTTTCATTCCTTTTTATGGCTTAGTAATATTCCACTGTATACATGTACCACATCTTCTTTATCTATTTGTCTGTTGATGGTCACTTAAGCTGCTTCCATGTCCTGGCTATTGTAAATAGTGCTGCAATGAACATTGGGGTGCCTGTGTCTTTTTGAATTATGGTTTTTCTGGGTATATGACCAGGAGTGGCATTGCTGGGTCATATGGTAATTCTATTTTTAATTTTTTAAGAAACCTCCATACTGTTCTCCATAGTGGCTGTATCAATGTACATTCCCACCAACAGTGCAAGAGGGTTCCCTTTTCTCCACACCCTCTCCAGCATCTGTTGTTTGTAGATTTTCTGATGATGCCCATTCTAACTGGTGTGAGGTGATACCTCACTGTAGTTTTGATTTGCATTTCTCTAATAATTAGTGATGTTGAGCAGCTTTTCATGTGCCTCTTGGTCATCTGTATGTCTTCTTTGGAGAAATGTCTATTTAGGTCTTCTGCCCATTTTTGGATTGGGTTGTTTTTTTTTTAATATTGAGCTGCATGAGCTGTCTATACATTTTGGAGAGTAATCCTTTGTCTGTTGATTTGTTTGCAAATATTTTCTCCCACTCTGAGGGTTGTCTTTTTGTCTTGTTTATGGTTTCCTTTGCTAGGCAAAACCTTTTAACTTTCATTAGGTCCCATTTATTTATTTTTGTTTTTTTTTTTCCATTTCACTAGGAGGTGGGTCAAAAAAGATCTTGCTATGATTTATGTCAAAGAGTGTTCTTCCTATGCTTTCCTCTAAGAGTTTTATAGTGTCTGGTCTTACATTTAGGTCTTTAATCCATTTTGAGTTTATTTTTGTGTATGGTGTTAGGGAGTATTCTAATTTTATTCTTTTACATGTAACTGTCCAGTTCTCCCAGCACCACTTATTAAAGAGACTGTCTTTTCTCCATTGTATATCCTTGTCTCCTTTGTCATAGATTAGTTGATGACAGGTGTGTGGGTTTATCTCTGGGCTTTCTAACCTGTTCCATTGATCTATATTTCTGTTTTTCTGTGAGTACCATATTGCCTTGATTACTGTAGTTTTGTAGAATAGTCTGAAGTCGGGGAGTCTGATTCCTCCAGCTTCACTTTCCCTCAAGATTGTTTGGCTATTCAGGGTCTTTTATGTCTGCATACAAATTTTAAGATTTTTTGTTCTCATTCTGTAAAAAATGCCATTGGTAATTTGATAGGGATTGCACTGAATTTGTAGATTTCTTTGGGTAGTGTAGTCATTTTCACAGTACTGATTCTTCCAATCCAAGAACATGGTATATCTCTCCATCTGTTTGTGTCATCTTTGATTTCTTTCATCAGTGTCTTATAGTTTTCTGAGTACAGGTCTTTTACTTCCTTAGGTAGCTTTCTTCCTGGGTATTTTATTCTTTTCTTGCAGTGGTGAATGGAATTGTTTCCTTAATTTCTCTTTCTGATCTTTCATTGTTACTGTATAAGAATGCCAGAGATTTCTGTGCATTAATTTTATATCCTGCAACTTTGCCAAATTCATTGATTAGCTCTAGTAGTTTTCTGATTGCATCTTTAGGATTATCTATGTATAGTATCATGTCATCTGCAAACAGTGACAGTTTTACTTCTTCTTTTCCAATTTGTCTTCCTTTTATTTCTTTTTCTTCTCTTATTGCCGTGGCCAGGACTGCCAAAACTATGTTGAATAATAGTGGCGAGAGCGGACACCCTTGTCTTGTTCCTGATCTTAGAGGAAATGCTTTCATTTTTTCACCATTGAGAATGATGTTTGCTGGGGTTTTGTCATATATGGCCTTTATTATGTTGAGGTAGGTTCCCTCTAGGCCCACTTTCTACAGAGTTTTTATCATAAATGGGTGTTGAATGTTGTCAAAAGATTTTTCTGTATCTATTGAGATGATCATATGGTATTTATTCTTCAGCTTGTTAATATGGTGTTTCACATCAATTGATTTGTGTATATTAAAGAACGCTTGCATCCCTGGGATAAATTCCACTTGATCGTGGTATATGATCCTTTTAATGTGCTGTTGGATTCTATTTGCTAGTATTTTATTGAGGATTTTTGCATCTATATTCATCAGTGATATTGGTCTGTACTTTTCTTTTTTTGTAGTATCTTTGTCTGGTTTTGGTATCAGGGTGATGGTGACCTCACAGAATGAGTTTGGGAGTGTTCCTTCCTCTGCAATTTTTTGACAGTTTTGAGAAGGATGGGTGTTAGCTCCTCTCTAAGTGTTTGACAGAATTCACCTGTGAAGCCATCTGGTCCTGGACTTTTGTTTGTTGGAAGATTTTTTTTTTTTTTTTTTTTTTCCGGTACGCAGGCCTCTCACTGTTGTGGCCTCTCCCGCCACGGAGCACAGGCTCCGGACGCGCAGGCTCAGCGGCCATGGCTCACGGGCACAGCCGCTCTGCGGCATGTGGGATCTTTCCGGACCGGGGCACGAACCCGTGTCCCCTGCATCGGCAGGCGGACTCTCAACCACTGCGCCACCAAGGAAGCCCTGTTGGAAGATTTTTAATCACAGTTTCAGTTTCAGTGCTTGTCATTGGTCTGTTCATATTTTCTCTTTCTTCCTGGTTCAGTCTTGGAAGGTTATACCTTTCTAAGAATTTGTCCATTTCTTCCAGGTTGTCCATTTTATTGGCATAGAGTTGCTGGTAGTAGTCTCTTAGGATGCTTTGTATTTCTGCAGTGTCCGTTGTAACTTCTCCTTTTTCATTTCTAATTTTATTGATTTGAGTCCTCTCCCTCTTTTTCTTGATGAGTCTGGCTAAAGGTTTATCAATTTCGTTTATCTTCTCAAAGAACCAGCTTTTAGTTTTATTGATCTTTGCTCCTGTTTTCTTTGTTTCTGTTTCATTTATTTCTGCTCTGATCTTTATGATTTCTTTCCTTCTACTAACTTTGCATTTTGTTTGTTCTTCATTCTCTAGTTCCTTTAGGTGTAAGGTTACATTGTTTGACATTTTTCTTGTTTCTTGAGGTAGGCTTGTATAGCTATAAACTTCCCTCTTAGAACTGCTTTTGCTGCATCCCATAGGTTTTGGATCATTGTGTTTTCATTGTCATCTGTCTCTAGGTATTTTTTGATTTCCTCTTTGATTTCTTCAGTGATCTCTTGGTTTTTTAGTGACGTATTGTTTAGCCTCCATGTGTTTGTGTTTTTTACATTTTTCCCCCTGTAATTTATTTCTGTTTATTTCTATTTATTTATTTTTTTTTGCGGTACGCGGGCCTCTCACTGTTGTGGCCTCTCCCGTTGTGGAGCACAGGCTCTGGACGCGCAGGCTCAGCGGCCACGGCCCACGGGCCCAGCCACTCCGCGGCATGTGGGATCCTCCCGGACCAGGGCACGAACCCGCGTCCCCTGCATCGGCAGGCGGACTCCCAACCACTGTGCCACCAGGGAGGCCCTGTAATTTATTTCTAATCTCATAACATTGTGGTCAGAAAAGATCCTTGATATGATTCCAATTTTCTTAAGTTTACCGAGGGTCACAAAATTGATTTGTGACCCAAGATGTGATCTATCCTGGAGAATGTTCTGTGTGCACTTGAAAAGAAAGTGTAATCTGCTGGGTTTGGATGGAATGTCCTATAAATATCAATTAAATCTATCTATTTATTGTGTCATTTAAAGCTTGTATTTCCTTATTAATTTTCTGTCTGGATGATCTGTCCATTGGTGTAAGTGAGATGTTAAAGTCCCCCACTATTATTGTGTTACTGCTGATTTCCTCTTTTATAGCTGTTAGCTTTTGCCTTATGTATTGAGGTACTCCTATGTTGGCTGCATATATATTTATAATTGTTACATCTTATTCTTGAACTGATCTCTTGATCATTATGTAGTGTCCTTCCTTGTCTCTTGTAATATTCTTTATTTTAAAGTCTCTTTTATCTGATATGAGTATTGCTACTCCAGCTTTCTTTTGATTTCCATTTGCATGGAATATCTTTTTCCATCTCCTCACTTTCAGTCTGTATGTGTCCCTAGGTCTGAAGTGGGTCTCTTGTAGACAGCATATATATGGGTCTTATTTCTGTATCCATTCAGCAAGCCTGTGTCTTTTAGTTGGACATTTAATCCATTCACATTTAAGGTAATTATCGATATGTATGTTCCTATTACCATTTTCTTAACTGTTTTGGGGTTTTATTTGTAGGTCCTTTTCTTCTCTCGTGTTTCCCACTTAGAGAAGTTCCTTTAGCATTTGTTGTAGAGCTGGTTTGGTGGTGCTGGATTCTCTTAGCTTTTGCTTGTCTGTAAAGCTTTTGATTTTTCCGTCAAATCTGAATGAGATCCTTGCTGTGTAGAGTAATCTTTGTTGTAGATTCTGCCCTTTCATTGCTTTAAATATATCATGCCACTCCCTTCTGGCTTGTAGAGTTTCTGCTGAGAAATCAGCTGTTAACCTTATGGGAGTTCCCTTGTGTGTTATTTGTTATTTTTCCCTTGTTGCTTTTAATAATTTTTCTTTGTCTTTAATTTTTGTCAATTTGATTACTATGTGTTTCGGAATGTTTCTCCTTGGGTTTATCCTGCCTGGGACTCTCTGTGCTTCCTGGACTTGGGTGGCTATTTCCTTTCCCATATTAGGGAAGTTTTCAACTATAATCTCTTCAAATATTTTTTGGGGTCCTTTCTCTCTCTCTTCTCCTTCTGGGACTTTGATAATGTGAATGTTGTTGCATTTAATGTTGTCCCAGAAGTCTCTTAGGCTTTCTTCATTTCTTTTCATTCTTTTTTCTTTACTCTGTTCTGTGGCAGTGATTTCTACCATTCTGTCTTCCAGGTCATTTATCCGTTCTTCTGCCTCAGTTATTCTGCTATTGATTCCTTCTAGTGTATTTTTCATTGCAGTTATGGGATTGTTCATCTCTGTTAGTTTGTTCTTTAATTCTTCTAGGTGTTTGTTCTTTAATTTTTCTAGGTCTTTGTGAAACATTTCTTGCATATTCTCGATCTTTGCCTCCATTCTTTTTCCAGGGCCCTGGATCATCTTCACTACCCTTATTCTGAATTCTTTTTCTGGAAGGTTGCCTATCTCCACTTCATTTCATTGTTTTCCTGGGGTTTTATCTTGTTCCTTCATCTGGTACATAGTCCTCTGCCTTTTCATTTTGTCTATCTTTCTGTGAATGTGGTTTTCATTCCACAGGGTGAAGGACTGTAGTTCTTCTTATTTCTGCTGTCTGTCCTCTACTAGATGAGGCTATCTAAGAGGCTTGTGCAAGCTCCCTGATGGGAGGGACTGGTGGTGGGTAGAGCTGGGTGTTGCTCTGGTGGGCAGAGCACAGTAAAACTTTAATCCAGTTGTCTGCTGATGGGTGGGGCTGGGTTCTCTCCCTGTTGGTTATTTGGCCTGAGGCGACCCAGCACTGGGCCCTGGAGGATCTTTGGTGGGGCTAATGGTGGACTCCAGGGGGGCTCATGCCAAGGAGTACTTCCCAGAACTTCTGCTGCCAGTGTCCCTATCCCCGTGGTGAGCCACAGCCACTCCCTGCCTCTGCAGGAGACCCCCCAACACCAGCAGGTAGGTCTGGTTCAGTCTCCTATGGGGTCACTGCTCCTCCCCCCTGGGTCCTGATGCACACACTACTTTGTGTGTGCCCCCCAAGACTGGAGTCTCTGTTTCCCCAAGTCCTGTCGAAGTCCTGCAGTCAAATCCCACTAGACTTCAAAGTCTGATTCTCTGGGAATTCCTCCTCCCGTTGCCGGACCCCCAGGTTGGGAAGCCTGACGTGGAGCTCAGAACCTTCACTCCAGTGGGTGGACTTCTGTGGTACAAGTGTTCTCCAGTTTGTGAGTCACCCACCCAGCAGTTACGGGATTTGATTTTATTGTGATTGTGCCCCTCCTATAATCTCATTGTGGCTTCTCCTTTGTCTTTGGATGTGGAGTTTCTTTTCTGGTGAGTTCCAGTGTCTTCCTGTAGATGACTGTCCAGCAGTTAGTTGTGATTCCGGTGCTCTTGCAAGAGGGAGCACACGTCCTTCTACTCTGCCATCCTGAACCAATCTTAGGTAGAGGAGTGTTAGGCACAAACCAGTTTAACAGAGTCTTCATTCCTAAACGTAAAGCCATCTCTCTCTATGCTTTGCGTATGGATGGCACTCAGTAATTCTCAATACATCTTCTATAATAGCCGCAGTTACCCTATGGGGCAGCTATCACAATCCCCATTTTACAGACAAGGGAAGTGAGATTAGGAGACAATAATTATGTTACACAGAATCACAGTAACTTCTAAGTAGTAGAGCTGGGTTTTAACCCAAGTTGGTTTGATGCCCAAAACTTCAATATTATAGCTTCCCTTCCCATTTATATGCTTTACTTAAATATTGCCATAAAAAATTTAGGTACCAATAACCAGAAGAAGCAATCACTATGCTATGAAGTTTCCTCAAACTCGTCTTAAGACTTCTTCTTTCTCAACTAAGAGATCAAGACTTAAAAACAAAATGGCAGAAAATAGGTACAATTCTGGACTTTGTGTTTAGGGGGAATTTTTCCAGAGGGTTCCCTAAAAAACAGATTCAGAAGAGCTATTAATTTTTTTTTATAAAGGAAAGAGGCAATCAACATTTCTTTTCTGCAGTTTCATTTGTCAGAGTTCTAAGACAAGACTGGTACCTCTGGTCTCACAGGTAGCCTATCAAAGGCATCCTGCTTGTATTTTTAGGCAGAAAGATCAGCAGAGTGAGCTTAAGGTTGGAGGCTCAGGGCTCTAACACAGCATTTGCCTGTGAGTGTTCCTTCTTAGAAAAATACAGAGCTTTATGATCAAATGATTTTGGACACTTCTTAAGGACTCACAATTCATATCGACACATTAAAGGCCCTGAGAAGTCTTGCAAGAAGACACCAGCCCAACATGGTGCAACAGAGCATTTCCAAAACATGTGGGGATAGAGCCCTTTTCCCACATATCAGAGATAAAATTTTAGGCAAATCTAAATCCCCTATCTTGACCACATGCCAGCCTTAACAAAAAATCCACTAACTTTAGAATACGTGTTTTGAATATGTAGACAGTCTGAGATGAGCTCATCAACCAAATACAAGGAATGTTCAGACACTCTGATTCATCTAACTTGCTTTACAGACGAGGAAACTGAGAATCCAAAAGATTTCATCTCATAGGAAAAAGGAGACAGAGCTAGGAGTAGGGCATGCTTCTCTTGCTTCCTAGTTCAGGGTGCTTTGTTTTGTTTTATTTTGTTTTTTGACTACACGTGAGGTATGGGTACCCATCTACAAACCAGTTATAAACACATTTTCCAAATACAGGAGACTATGTTGTAGATATTCCTGCCCTGTATGTTGAGTCATGGCAGTCGTTGGTACTATCGTTCCTACAGTAAGAGAGATGGCCAGCAAATTGTGCATTCATGTTAAAGCACCCTGGTTCTCTATCCACTGGTGTCATTTGCCCTTCACCCACTTTGGCAGAGTTTGGGTTTGCTAAATGTATACCTAAGTATCATCAACATTTGGTCCATGAATTTGCAAAAAGGATAGCATAGGCTGGTGGGGGGAGGGTGTTTGTTGGAAAATTAGTTTTGGTGGGATAAACTCTCACTTGGAGAATCCTAGGTGGTAAATTGGTAACTCATTTGTTTACTTCTAAAATGTTTTTGAGTTGATAGATGCAATTCACCATAACGAAAGTATTTCCAAGCCATAGCCAATGATCCATAGTAATGGCGCTTTTATGATCTCATTACAGCAATCTCCCCCCCCCATTTTCTCCTGGGTTGGGCTGTTTAACAGACCGCCATCATAACAGGTGGAGATGGAGGGAGGAGCAGACAGGGAGTGTGGTCAGATGAGTTATGGGTGCTTCAAAGTGTTTTCCTTGTACAGTGGGTGGGGCTCCAGAACCCCGCCTTGTCTGAGGGGCTCACAGTCCTCAAAGCTGATGAAAAACCCCAAATTTTATCCCAGCACCAAGTGCTTCCAGCTGTTATTTTTAAATTAATTAATGGCCAGTCTGATTTGTACACTGATCTCCGACACACTGTTTGTGTACAAGAGTAGATTTCAATTTTTTTTTTTTCTAGTGGAACAGTCAAGTTTTGATCAGAATCCTGTCAGATGAAATTCTTCCTGATTTCCTTTCTTTTATATGCAGAGAGGGCAGTGGGAGCTGTGAAGGGAAAGCAGAGGCAATTTTATTCACCAGAGACCCTGCTATATGCCTACAGGGAGAAAAGTGCAGTGAGAGCCAGCAACCACTGCATGTTGCTACCAGATGGTTCTTTGTGGAGCCCCAGTTTCACCACTACCATGTTCAAAGCCCTAAACTGTTTCTGAAACGAAGAGCTCATCTCATTAAGTCCACACTCCCTCTGAAAAGCATGGAAGATTCCCTGTGGTTTGAACCCAGCCTTCCTGTTCAGTAGTCTCACCTTTGAATTCTAAGCAAGCAGGTTTCTTTCCTGGAGTCACACAAGCCAGGAGCATCCATCAGCATCCCTGCTTCTGCCTTCACTCCCGCAGGGTGGTCCCTCTCCTGTCTTGCTACTTATTCACTCTTCAGGGTCAAAGCTGTGCATGGCCTCCCTTGCAAAGGACGGCAGTCAACATTTAACTGTCTCTTCTAAAATCTGAGAGCACGTGGTGTGTAGCCCCTGACCACTGGAGAGACACGTCTACATCTGAATCAGGGCTCCTTCAACCGCTCTCTTTTCCTTCATGGCTCTGAGCCTCAGCTTTCTCATCTGTAAAATGGGGATAATGATGGCTCCCTCCTCAGAGACTTGCTATGAGAATTAAATGAAACAAGGAGTACATGTGATCCATCAACTGCATCACTGTAAGAGTTCAATAAATGTAAGCTATAAGCACCCTTATACCTACCTAATAGGGAGGAAATGACTGGTAGGTAATAACAAGAAGAACTGAAAGTATTAAGTGAGACCATGTAAAGTGTCTAGCAGATTGCGTGGCATACAGTACGTCCCCAATCTTTGTTTGTTAGCTGTTATATTACAAAGATGATAATGAGGCTAATGTCATAGAGTAAGAAAAAAAGCAAGTGACTTATCTAAATATCTATGTGCCTAGCACAGTGCCTGGCATATATGAGTCTTTGAAAATGTCGGCTATTACCATTGCATATCCTTCTGTATTTTTATCTACCTATTTACTGAATGTGTTTGTAATTTCTCTGTTTTCCTCAAGTGTTAGGCCTCTACTGTTTTGTTTTTTTTTAACTTTTGAATGTATGTCCCAATTATAACGAGTCACCGTATATCAACTGATGACCTTGTTAAGTCAGAGTCTGACATGTACAACCCCCTGCGGTACACTTTATATTTTGAATGCTACTATTTACTTTTATTAAATATCATTATACATTTATTAAAAGTTGGGGCAAATTTTGGGTTTAGTAATGTGCTGTCAAAATTTGGGGGCTCTAGTCAACAGCTCCCCTTTTCCCCTCCTGAGGCAGGGCAGATTTAACAGATACTGAATCAACTCAGAGATGTAGGCTGTGAAAGGTAAAAAGGCTTCCGGTCTGACCTTTGAGGCCTGCTTGTTAAAGTTCTTCAACATTGATTTGTATTTAAAGAGTGTTTGCTCTGCAGTCAGACTTGATGAAGTCCAGTCCCAGCTCTACCATCTCCGACCTGACTAGCCTTGGGAAAGATAGTGAAGTTCTCAGAGCTTCAGTCCTCTTATCAATAAAATGAAGCTAATAATAATACTACTTGCAGGAGAGCGCGGTTACGAGAAATAAATATGCCTGATGCACTTTAAGGACCCGATAGAACATTTGCTATTATCAGACGAAAAGGGTAGTAGGCCAGCCTCAGTGTCCTGGCCTTGACAATGGACTCTGATTATTTAAGACGCTATTGTTGGGGGAAGTGGGGGGAAGGGTAGTAGGGAACCCTTTGCATTATTTTTGCAATGTCTTCTGAGTCTAAAATTATTTCAAACAAGGTGTTAAAAGAAAAAAGAAAGAAAGAAGAAAAGGAAGGGAGGGAGGGAGGGAGGAAAAAAGAAAAGGAACAGCCCCAGAATACAATTCAGCAATGTTGACCATCATCACTCCTGAGGGCGCCCGGCCAGAGAATGTGCCTGCCTGTCTCCAGTGACAGGCAGGTCTCCCTTAAGCTTGGCAAAGAGCACATTCAGACCACACAAGCCACTGCCCTTGCTCACTCTGGATCCCTGCAGCCCTCTGCTTAAACAGGGGAGGAGAGGCTCTGGGAGCCAGCGGGACTGAGCGCTGGTCCTTGGGCAGTGAGGGTTTATATCCTACATGAACAGATTGGCCTTCTAACTTCATGACCCACACCAAGGAGACCTGGTTATCACAAGTGCCCTGCTCCCTCTCTGGAGGTGCGGAAGGTCAGGCTCTGAGTCTGCAAGGTTCAGGGAGACCTTGGACGATCATCACTGAATCAGGGTGAGGTCAACTTGTGGCCTCTTTTGGGAGACAGCCAGGAAGGCTTCCCCCCAAAATGCCTCCCTTCCCAGTTCTGCAAATGGAGGGTTTGCGGCTTTTCCACTTCTGGTTTTAATCACTCCCGATACAGCACAGGGCAGTCCAATAGAGCTTTCCCCAGTGATGGAAATATTCCATATCCATGCAGTCCAGGACAGTACGACCAGTCACATATGCTTACGGAGCACTTGAAATGTGGCTGGTGCAAGTGAGGAATGAAATTTTCAATTTAACTTAAACAGCCACACGTGGCTAGTGACTACTGCATTGTATGATACAGACACAAATTAAAATTTTTCTACACTGCTGTGAAGCTGTTTGAAACATAAGGCTGGACAAGAATTCAGAAAATGTACCAATATCTCTACCCATATCCTTTTTGAGCAAAATGTCTTAAGCTACGAGAGCCTGATGGCAGGAGGAAGATACACAGCCCACAAATACCATGGATGACCCACTTCTATGGAAGATATGTCTGTCAGGAAAAGATATGAACCAGCTCTGATAAAAGTGATAATAGCAAATATTAAAATAAGCACTTACTAGATGCCAGAAATTGTGCTAAGTGTTTAGTATGTATTACCTTCTATAATCCTCCCAACATCCCCGAACAGTTATTATTAGACCAACATCTAACATCTCGAGCGCTTCTCATGTGTCACGCGTGATTCTAAAGCCTTACTTGCTTTGTCTCATTTAATCCTCCCAACCCTGTGAGCTAAGGAGTAATATAACCCCACTTGTAAGCCCTGTGGCTTTGTGCAAGTTTCTTAACTTCAGAAAAATGGAAACATAGAATCTAACCATAGAAGTGTAAAATATATATGTACATTAAAAAATACTAATAAACCAAGGGCCTGTGTGGCCATCATTCAGCTTCAGCATTTGAACACCGCATGTGCTTCTGAAGCCCGTGTGTGTCCCTCCCCAAATACACACCCTGATTTTTTTGTTAACCACTACCTAGCTTGTGTCTTGTAGTTCTGCCAGTGATGTACAGATCCCTAAACAAACACGGGCTCATTTCACAAGTATCTCTGGGTCCTTATTCTGTTCCAGGTTCTACAGAACTTGACTTCTGAATTCCTCGGGAAGCTTTAAGTTGCAAGTACTAATGAAACCCCATTCATGCTGGCTTAAGCAAAGAGAAAGATTTTATGTACTCTAGAAAGTGGAAGGACCAGGGGTGGGTCCAGGCTGGTCTTCATCATGTTTTGGGTTGAGTTGGTCTCCTCTGTCGGGCTCTCTTGAATGAGGTAGCTCCTGCAGCTCCAGGCTGACACCGTCTCTGTTTCTCATTTACCGAAAGCAGGGGCTAAACCTTCCTCTCCAATAATTCCAACAGAGATCCCAGGACTGAGTCTCGGTGGACCATTTTGGGTTAGGTGTTCATCTCTGAACCCATCACTATAGCCACAGGGACGGACTGCACTGTTGGACAGGCTTGTGATATGGGGGTGGTGGGGTGGGGATGGTACACATGTGAGGGTAGTCCCACCAGACCACTTGAACTTAAGGTGAGAAACAGGTGGTTCTCCTAAGGAAGATAAAGGTGATAGTAACAAAGGAAGAGAGGATGGATATGCACAGGTAAAGGCAAGAGATGGGTGCCCCACTTCTGAGACAAGAGGGATACTTTGTACACATCTCAGCTACTGATGAGCTATACACACCTTCCCAAGACACAGGAAGCAACATAACTGCTCCCGTGAGAACCTTCTCGACCTCTTGGGAAAACAGACGCTATCTCCAAAATTATTCTATTTCTAAAGGAAGACATTACCAAAGTCTTTACCTTTGGCTTTTCATTTTTATAGGCCATACTCTTTGACTCTAAAAATGTACTTTATACGTTTAAATTGGATAGTATGTCTCTAACTTCCTACTTGATGACTACATATATTCTCTGTATACCAGAATGAGGTAAATGAAAAAGAAATTGGTGGGTGCTATTTCAGAGATGGATGGTACAGAGATCAGCAGAAAAAGCTAGAAACAAACACAAAGCAACCCATGATTACTCATAATAAAGATAACCACCAAACAATGAGGCTTTATGGGGCTAAAATTATGAAATACTTATAGACTAGTTCATTTTGTTTGCCACTGCAAACTAGTTTTCATTTTTCACATTTCTCTCTGTTTCTCTTAGAAGCCATGGAAATAGCCCCTTCCATTTCTTTCTTCTCTGCAAATGGATTCACCTCAGCATCTGCTGACCTTTTCTTGACATATTCCCTTTGACTGTGGCCAGTTGCAAAAGAATGCAAAGAACCTGATCATGAATGCTTCCAGAGGATAACGATTTCCAGCCTGACCTTGAATCAATGATGGCACAATCACTTTGTAGAATTTTAAAATACATACATCAACGACGATTCTTCTACCTTAAAATAATTATATTCCTCAACAAGACTTTTGGAAAGAAAAACAGTATGCTTCATTCTATAGACCTATTTACCTAAAATTTGCAAGCAAATCCCTCTTTTGTAAACTGAATCACTGGTTAAGGTCCAGGGTAACTTAGAAATTTTTTCAGTGAATCATGGAATAATTCTAATTTTAAAAGAGAAAAATACTTCTGAGCTATTTTGCATAAGCTTACTACGTAAGATATCTTACATGACTTATCTTACATAAGTTTCTCCATTTGTAGATGTGGAAACTGAGATATACAGGGAGAAATGACTTACCTAAAGTACACTTAGAGTGAGTTTCTTCTGTGATTTGTACATATATATGTACACATATACGTGAGTGTGTATATATACGTGTGTATATCTGTATAGTGTACATATGTATGTATATATTGATATGTATGTACGTATGTATGTGTGTGTATATGTGTGTGTGTGTGCGTGTGTGTATGTAATTGCAGATTTTGTTTTCAATGTTTACTTAAAAGAAGGTCGGTCTATAGGACCAAAAGAAGATTATTTTCTTCACTCTCTTGTAGTTTGGATATAATTTATCATTCATTATAAACTTGGTAAATAATCAAGGTAAAACTTATAGATTTAAAAATGGCTTTTTAAATGAAAAAGGTCATATCACCAGTGCTTTGCAACCGGGGGCGATTTTGCCCCACAGGAGATATTTAGCAATGTCTGGAGATATTTTTGTTGTCAGAACTTGGGGGAGGGGGTGCACCTGGCCTCTAGTTGGTAGAGATCAGGGATACTGGTAAACGTCTTACAACAGGACTTCCTGTTGTAAGACTTCCTGTTGTAAGGACTTCCTGTGGTGGCGCAGTGGTTGAGAATGCACCTGCCAATGCAGGGAACACGGGTTCGAGCCCTGGTCCGGGAAGATCCCACGTGCCACGGAGCAACTAAGCCCGTGCACCACAACTACTGAGCCTGCGCTCTACAGCCCGCGAGCCACAACTACTGAAGCCCTCGAGCCTAGGGCCCGTGCTCTGCAACAAGAGAAGCCACCGCCATGAGAAGCGCGTACCCCGCAACGAAGAGTAGCCCCCGCTCGCTGCAGCTAGAGAAAGCCCGCACGCAGCAACGAAGACCCAACGCAGCCAAAAATAAATAAATAAATTTATATACATATAAAAAAAAGTCGTACAACACACAAGACAGCCCCCGCAGCAAAGAATGATGCAGCTCCAAATGTGAATAATGCCGAGGTTGAGAAACCCTGATTTAAATGAACCCATTACTGCAGGTAAAGACTTCCGCAAAGATAACAAACCCTGTTCTTTTACTTATTTTGTTGGCGCCGTGTCCAAGCGTCATAGGAACCCTGTATCTGTTTGAGAAGCCTTTTGACCCCCTTTTGTACTTATTCTCTGTTTCTTCCTTCCTGTGAAATTGAACTTCACCTCCCTGAGGTCAACTCTCCGCCAAGGCTTGAAAGCTGCTTAGGACTAAATTCAGCTGCACATAAAAGAAAAATCCAACTTCCTCTGGCTTCACCAATGGGGGTCTTGTTCTCCTCACTTAAAAGAAGATGGCTGTCCAGGGCTGGTGGGCTGGATCCATGATGCCATCCGCGATGGGGGCTTCCTCCCCCGTTCCGCTCAGTTACCCTTAGCACTGCGGTCCCCATGCATGTCCCCGCATGGTGGCAGGATGGCTGCTCTGCCAACAGCCCAGGGGAGGGGCGGGGATGCCAAGGGTAAAGACTGCCTACAGGTTGAGATGTCCGCCTCCGGTAACCAGCCCAACTAGGTACTCATCCGTTAGTCTCTAATATAGCACTCTGTTCATTTCCTATGCAGCACTTACCATGTTTGACAACAATTTTTATCTGGTTTCTTGCTCTCGGTCTGTCTCTGCCCCCCACTAGATGATACACTTTGTAAGGAGAAGGTAGCCGCCTTGCTGAGGCTCTGCCCACCCACCCTGGCATCACTTGTACCGTTTCTGTGCTCTCCGCCCTTTGCTGTGAACGGTGGAGCTGCTCTCAGGCTCCTGGAAGGGATTTCTTCTACCTGTGCAGGGAGCCAGGAGTGCCAGCGTATTTCCTTCCCCGTGGGGTGACCTGGAGCCAATGACCTGCTAACACAGGACTATGAAAGCCTAGCTCCCTTACCTTGAGTCAGGAAAAACTCAGAGGTGTCCTTTATACTCCAGAGCACCGTGCAGGGGCAGGTTGAGGCTGGGGCTTTGCCCGAGAGCACCACCTGGCTTGCCTCCTTCCTTTGATTGCTCTAGTCCCACACACTCCTCCCTTCTTCACCCCTCTCTCCTGGGAACACTGCCTTAAGAAGTCATTTCCACAAGACTTTTGGTCTCAGAGTCCCCTTCTGGGGAACAAACCATGTTGTTTTTATTTACCTGGCACCTAGAACAGTGCCTGACATACAGTGGGTCCTTGACAACCTCTGCAGGACTGGTTAAAAAAATACAGCATTAAACTTGATCAAGCCACCAGTCCTAGAGAAAAGACACATTTGAATTCAGTCAAGTTCATATGAGTCAGTAACAATCAGTAACTCATCTCTGTGGAGGTTTGATTCTGTGGAGTGAAACAAATTTAAAATAATGACCAAAGTTGGTTATCACAATTCTTACTTAAATTTGAGGGCATGGATCAATATACTATGAGAAAGACGAAGTTTTTAAAATGTGTAACATTCTTCCATTAGTTTAAGTTCCCGCTCAGAAGTCCGGAAGTCTCACCCTACCAAGAGGCCACAAAACTCTCCTTTTTGTAAGCAGGCTGACTGGACTCGTATCACAGAGCAAAGCTCCAGGAAAGGATGACTGAAGTTACTACACGTCAGAGCTGGGGGTCAGGGAAGAAGGATGAATCCCTACGGGGCGCCTTCATTTCCTGTGCAGAGCTCTCAGGGCCTCAGGGCTCATGGAGTCTGCTCAGGTACATAAGCCCTGGTGTGGGTAGACTCGCCCCCGGCCTGCTGGCTGCCCTTCATCGTTCTGGGTACTTGTCCGTGGTGATGCTGCTTCAAGTCATGGTGCCTGGCTCCTCCACCAAATCTCCTTGAAGCCACAGAAAGCCCTCCCTCAGAAGCACAGGCTTAAAAGAAGGGAGCCCGGCACTGGCTAAGTACTGTGTCTGAATTTCAGTTAATCTCTTACCTCACATTTATATTATTTCCCCTTAGGGCCAAGTAAATATTTTCCTGCCACAAGCCATTCTTGGCTTTGGAACTGAACTCCCTACATTCAAATCCCAGCTCTGCCACATCCAAGCTCTGTGATCCAGGGCAATTCACTCAATCCTTTTTGGTTGCACTTTCCGGGTTATATACTGTGGGGCATTTGAAGGCCAGGTCTTGGTCTTTTTTGACCATTACTATATTCCCAGTGACTAGACAGTGCCTCGATTACAGCTAGTGCTCAATATTTGCTGATTAAATGAGTGAGGGTGTTGGTGAAGGTCGAAAGAAACCGTGAATGTAAAGAACTTAACATATTGTCTGGCGCAAAATAATCTCTCAATAAATTATAGTTACAAATATATATATACTTTCACTTTTTTTTTTAACATCTGGAAACTTAATTTCTAAGCACAATGCAACATGTTAGAATTAGTCCTCTTGATTAATAGGGCATCTCCGTATTTTCTGACAGCAGTAGTACATGTGGTAAACATAGATGGTTGTCCAATTAGCCTCTATTCCCTCTTATGTTTCTTCCTAACAGAAGCCACATTCCGGTCAAGCATCCACCATCCTACACATCCCCTGACTTAGGGGAATGTAACCCAAGACTAGGCTCTGAGAGTGAATCCGGAGCCATTTGAGCCAATCACATGCCGTCTGTCCCGGTACCTTTGAACTACTGATGGTTCCACCCCTTCCTCTAATGTCAGATAATATATTTCCTTATTGTTTAAGTCATTTAGGATGGACTTCTTGCTACCCTGAAGCCAGAAACATCCTACCTAATGGACTACAGAATTATTTAGGAGGTGATACTAAAAGTGCCTTCTTCAAATAATAGTGATAACAGTGGCAACGATTACTCACCACTGTGTGTCAAACCTTGTACCAATACCTTTAATTATTCTACTTATTTATTCTTCTGAAAAATCTTACGAGGTAGAGAGTATTATTAACCTCATTTTTCAGATGAGGAAACCGATGTCCAGGTACATGTCAAAGTTACACACACACATAACACTCCAAAACGGGTCAATGGGAGAGCTGGGATTTAAACACAGACAGTCTGGCTCTGGAGCCAAAATTATGCCTAGCCATAAAACCTAACCATTAAACTATATAGTATTTACTGCTATGAAGGTTCACAATGAAGAGGAAAAAACCAGAATGGAACATGCCTCCGTTTTAAAAAAAAAAAAAAAAAAATATATATATATATATATATATATATATGTGTATATATATATATATATATATATATATATATATACACTAAATGTCTCTTAGGAAATATTTGAACACTAGCACAATTTTATTGCTGGTGTACCCTGTTTCATAAAATCATCCCCTTTTGAAAACATGTATTCATTTACTCAATAATTCATCAAATATTTATTGGACCCTTATGTGTCAGCCATGTGCCCGGTGCTGGAGATACAAGAGTGAATAATTTCCTGTCTAGTGGGAAAGATAGACAAACAGCAATCACCATGCTGCGTGACAAGCACTTTCATAGGGGAAAACACAGTGCCTGCCCCATGGGAGAATCTAAATGTGGTGCCAGTGTATAATGACTGGATGGCCAGATGAGAGGAGTCTCCAAAGAAAGCTGAGAAAGCATGATCAGAGACGTCCCCAGGGCAGGAGAGCTTTCTAAGGAAAGGGGGAACAGTGTCAGAGGCTGCAGAGCAGCCAACTCAGAAAATGAGCATAAAGTGTTCAAAGGATTTAAAAACAAGGTTTTTGGTGTCACTGTGGAGAGCCATGTCCATGGAGCAGGTTTGGTTTGGGGTGTGTAGAAGCAACCTGTGGGTAAACCACCAATCTCTTGTGCACGGGTTACTTACAATTCAGAAAGTCACTGTGATTAGTGATGATGCAAAGATAAAGAAATTATAGGGCAAAGGAGAGTTCCAGTGGGTTTTACTCTGCTTTACGTTTCTTTACAGGATCTTTTGCAAACTTGAAATGATGTAATTTGTGGGCTTATTTGTCATCTGTCTCCCCTCCAGAATGGACACACCAAGAAGGCTGAAACTTTGTCTTGTTCATTCCTGCGTTTTCAGAGCTTGGCACAAAGTTGCCGTTCAAAAAATATTGGTTGAATAAAGGGTTGAAAGAATCTGATGAAAATACGTAAAGGAAAAATAATAAAATAGAAATAGTACATTGAGCTGTAGGGACATGAGTCCAGAATATTTACGAAATAATTATAGATGACGGTTCAAATAAGAAGGAAGTTGTGAGGATGAGTATAAGACGTCTCCTGTGGTCAGCCTCCCAGACTTGTAATTTAAAAGGAAATCGACAATGCTCAGACTGTGACGCATTTCAAAAAGACTTTTCTAATCTACAGCTCTCCTACAGACTTTTATGAAGAAATTTTATTACCAATTAGATCCTACACTGCAAAGTAATCAGCTTAGGGAAAAAAAATAAATGTATGTGTGTGTTTGTGTGTATGTATGGGTACATATATTTTTTCTTCATGATTTTAATCAAGTAAGAGAGAGAAGTATGTCTAACTTTGAAGCTTGTATATCAGAAGCTTGTATTTTTACTGAAGGTACTATCATATATAATATACAACATCTATGCCAAAGACATGTTTGGCTTCATTGTAGGAAAAAAGACCTACTTTCTACCGAATCATTTTTAGGGGAGATAAACATTGAAATGGCACTCCCAAGGAAAGCACTTTCCTTTGCCTAATTTGCTTTTATCTCTGCTTTCTACTGCTTTCTTTATGTTAGATGTTTTAGCAGAAATCAATGAATTATACAATCATTTTAAATGAAATATTTCATAATTTTACCAGACCCAATTCTACCAGTGACTCGGTGTGGTAGATACGCATTCAATTTAGATATTGAATCCTGGTTTCCAAACCCTGTGATTACAGTGATAAGGATGGAGTGCGGAGAAGCGGGATAAAGAATGTCTTTCAAATATTATGGACATTATTCTTCATGACTACACAGGAAATTAAGAAGGAAAGACTTCCACTTAAAATATCTTTACAGTATAAGTAAAAAGCAGAACTCATAAAGTCAGAATGATTTGGGGAAATTCATTTGTCCTTGAATAGATTTCACAAGTGTGAAATGGCTGGTAATATTCCAGATTGCCCTAGCTGGCTAATTAGTCTCTTTAGGGTACCTTATGTTGAAGAAACAAATATGCCCTCAAATCTCAACGGCTTTCAATCAGAAAAGCTAATTCTCATTATACACCTATCTCAGAACAGGCTTTAGAGAATTCTGTCTCCAGGATGGCAGAGTAGGTTCCTGATTGACCGCTCTTCCCACAGATAACAAGGCTGAAGCCTGAACAAGATACATAAAAAAGCAACTACGTGGAGAGTGACCAAAGCAGGCAGATTTCAAAAGGAGTCAAAATTTGGAAGAGGCACCATCAGAGCACGAGTCTCCCCTTTTTATGGCTTCATCCGACAACAGGCTGCAGTCACAGCACAGGTGGCCTAAATTTAGCTTCACTAGAAAATCTGCTGTCTTTCTGGCCTGAAGAACCAAAGGTTCTGGTGCTGGAGAGTGAGGAGGGAATCCCAGCAAAGGAGCCTCAAATTCTCTGCATAAACTTTGCCCAAGTCTCTGAGCTCTGAACAATGTATGCATGGGGCAGACTCAAAATAGCTTGGAGGACGGCTAAGAGCAGAAAACTGAAATCTAACCTTCTGTCCTTCACCAGCAACAGAGTTCAGAGTCTGAGTCTGTCCAAGTTCACCGCCTGCTAAAACAAAATCATCCACACTCTTTGTAAGAATATGAGAGAACCAAGAGCTTCCACAACATAACCAGAAAGAAGGCAGGAAAGACAAAAAGAGGAACAGAAGGCAGAGGGGAAAACAGAAAAAAAATAATAAGATGCCGTAACTAAATGAAATCATGTGGATAACTACATTAAATATTAATGGATAACAGTCCCTTCAGATGGCAGAGATGATCACATCTGGTTCTGGCTCGTCACTCTGTAACCTAAGCTACAGGAAGACATTTCTAAAATGCAGCTTCTATGAGGGCAGAAAGAAAAGAGCAATGGGGAAAGTACATGATGACTCAGAGATTCTGCTCAGAAGTAACAGCCATCATTTTCACTAGCATTTTCTTGGATAAGGCAAGCCACAGGCCCACGCTTGGCTTCAATAGGGCAGGAAACTGTAATTTACTCACACAGAGGGGAAGCTGATATGTTAAAATAAATAATAAAATCTACTCATGAAGACATGTTTACCATTATGAAAGAGTAAGTATCTTAGGGTCAATGACTCCTACATAATGGAAATGTTCTTAGAAAATATAAACTCTCCTGACAAATCCATCCAATATTATCTATGTGACCACAGATAACTCAGTAGCCAACCTTCTGCTTGATCTATACCCCTTTCTCAGAGATGCTTTCTCTTGCTAAGTGGACTATACAAAACCAGTAATTATAGACAGAGAGAAGTTTTTGCAATTTTCGTATAAAATTTTGTACTATAAAAATTGATTCTGGGCTTCCCTGGTGGCGCAGTGGTTGAGAGTCCGCCTGCCGATGCAGGGGCACGGGTTTGTGCCCCGGTCCGGGAAGATCCCACGTGCCGCGGAGCGTCTGGTCCTGTGAGCCATGGCCGCTGGGCCTGAGCGTCCGGAGCCTGTGCTCCGCAACGGGAGAGGCCGCAACAGTGAGAGGCCCGCGTACCGCAAAAAAAAAAATTGATTCTGACGTAGCCATATGTCATTTATAGTTATTTAATATTGCCTTTTTCTCTTCAAACATGAAAGGATATAACCCAGCACATATTTTATGTATACGGGTACCTTTCATGGACTAATTTATCTTCATATCTTATTCCTGATAGGAAATCCACATCACATAGCCTTAGTTCCTTGATTTACCTTTAAAAATTGCATAAGCACATCTCCACTAATTTTATTTTGCAAACTTGTCTTTTTATATAGTGAAATATCTAAATATAAGTTCAGAGCCTCATATATTTTAAGAATTTTTGCCTTCTTTTGTCACATAATTTAGAACTATGCCGTATAATCTTATCTCATACAATTCAAAACAGTAATACAAGATACATAGACAAAGGCTCTCCTGCGGTTTTAAACACCATTTAGCAAGTTTTATAGTTAAAGGGTTTGCAGACGCAACTATCACTTTCTTATTATGGTGAGTATATGAATATTTTTTATAAACCAAAGATGCTTCTATAGCCAGGCACCGCCTGAACCTTTCAAAAGACAATTTTAAGTCCCTTGCTGTTTATCCTGTTCTACTATTTTAGGGAAGCGGTACAGTAAATTCTCAATTCTTTAGACTCACAGACAGAAATGTACAGCAAACAAAGTACCTCAGTCATTCCTAGTTGGCTTTGGTTTTCATTTTTATACTTAGAAAGTGCTGTGAAATTAAAAAAAAATTTTTATTACATTATCAAGTATACTATATTCATTTACTTTCATATTTTATGTCACTGGGGACTAGATAAGTTGTACCAGATAGCAACATTTTTTTTTTAATATCTATCTATTTATTTATTTATTTGGCTACGCTGTGTCTCAGTTGTGGCATGTAGGATCTTTTAGTTGTGACATGTGGGATCTAGTTCCCTGACCAGGGATTAAACCCAGGTCCCCTACATTGGGAGCACAGACTCTTCAATGCTGGACCACCAGAGAAGTCCTCCAACATTTTCTTTAGATCATGTCATCATCACCTAAATTATGCTTAGAAATAAAAAGACACTAACACACTTCTTAGCATGGCCTTTTTCATAATGTGTTAGCCTGCAGTCTTGGACTATCAGTTGAAAATTATAGCACAGGACAACAAAGTAGATCAGTTGATAAATGAACCTGACCATCTTTTGCAAAGTTAAAAGCACCATATCAATTTAAAGTGTTATTGCCAATAATTAAGGAGACCAAAATCACCAGCTGAGGCTAAATTCAATCTGTTACCCAGTGGAACAGATTGTAAAAATATTCCCTCACAGCTCTTTTGAACTCTGAAGTTTCTTTTTAGAAACAGCTTTGCACATAAAAGGAAATTGTTTGTGAATGCTAGCTAATTTGGTTTTGCCTGATGGTACCAGCACTGGTTTAAATGCCCTTGGTGAACCCTCTGATAAGCTTCATTCAATAATCAGAGTTACTTACTGGAGAGGCCTGATTGGACTTGCTAAATCCATAATGTGCTCCGCTGATGTGGAGGGGAGGTGTTGAAAGTTCATTATCAAACACCCAATCCCCTGTCTAACTCAAACAAGGTATTTCTTCCCCTCGAAAACCACAGTTGGTCTTCTTAAAACCTTGTGTAATTTCACTTAAGATGCTAACAGTCCTCCCCTCTGCTAGTCAGCCCTCTTAATAAGGGGATTTGATGGTCTCCATGTTCTTTGAGGCCTACTTGGCTTCTATGGTATCGTGAATGCCTTCGCTAAAGCACTTCCGCAGTTCAATTCTGGCAAGAATTACGATTAGTGACGGGCGAAATTCATTTTGCATTTATTATTGGGCATTTAGTATCTCTCAAAAGCTTGAAAAGTATTATAAAACAGCCATGTAATTATTCCTGTCACCCAGTCTTGTGGGCAGGCTGAAGACAAATCACTCCACCCAGAACCAGCTGTCCTAACCTTTTAATCCTAAATTAAACTCTGATGGCATTTACTTGAGGAGAGGAGTTGGGGAGGGCAACGAATTCTGCCTCAGTCACAGATTCGCTGGGATGACCTTGGGCAAGACACTTCCCTCTATTAGGCTGTTTTCTTGTTTGTAAAATGGGGGTCATACGGCTTTTATGAAGAATTAAGTGAGATCATATTTGAAGTGTTGAATAATATGTAGGAAGGGCTTAATAAATGGTAGCTACCATTATCCCATGGTGTATTAGCCAGGGTCTCCAGAGAAACAGGGCCAACGGAATGTATGTATATGTTGTATGTATATGTATGTATATATTGTGTATGTATGTTGATTGTGAGATTGATCTTAAGGAATTGGCTTACATGATGGCAGAAGCTGGCAAATCCAAAATCGGTGGGGTAGAATGGCAGGCTGGAGATCCAGGGAAGAGCAGCAGTTAGAGACCAAAGGCAATCCGCTGGCAGAATTCCTCCTCCCAGGGGAAGGTCAGTCTTTCTCTACTGAGGCTTGTAAATGATTGGGTGAGACTCATCCACACTGTGAATAACCTGCTTTACTCAAGGTCTATTGAGTAAAATCAATAAATCAAGGTTTATTGATGTAAATGTTAATTTCATCAAAAATACTTTCACATCTAGAATAATGTTGGACCAAATAATCTGGGCACCAGGGCTTAGCCAAGTTAACACATAAAATAAGCCACCACACACAGTAATGAGAATATGGTGCCTTGTGGATGTCACTTTGGTAAGTATATTAATTTAGTTACTCCTTCACCACAATCCTTTGAGGTGGGTACTGTTATAATATCCATTGTACAAATGAGAATGCCTGAACAGAGAGAGGCTGTGTAACCTGCCCAAGGTCAAAGAGCCAGGAATTTGAGCTCTTAATGTCTGGGCTAGACTATCAGCCACATGAGAAGAGAGCCACATGGGTGTGGCACCTGCCATATCTAGCACAAGTCTATTTGAATATTTGTTCAACAGATACCCAAATGGCTCATTCATCTACCCTCTTGGATTCCTTTAGGCAATGGGATATTTTTTCTGAATTGATTAGCTGTTTTGCTTGGTTTTGTCTTGTGGATGAAAGCTTAAAATGACGTATTCTTTCATGCCTGAGATAATCCCCAGCAATTAGTGACAATGTGCTGAGTAAATGAACTTAAACGTGCAGAGTAAGTGAACTCATACATACACAGAGGCTTTAAGGAGACCGTGTAAGTTTCCAGGTGGACTTGTGTATGCCAAGGGAATGGCCCAGGTACGGAGAAAATCTGGAATTACTGAAAAATATTTACTCATCAGTATAAAATTTTTGCTCAAGCATTCCTAATATATGTATACTGCACGCTATTGCACTGATGGATAAAGACATTATAAGCATCACAAAGAGTGAACTTTAAGTGAGTGATATAACAAATAAATGTGAATGAAATTCTACCTTTTTTTTTCCTTCTCACATCTCAGTGGCTTGTCTTGTATCCTCCCCACTTTGGTTTTCACTGACTTAAGAATCTCAGGTAATTGGAAATTTATCCATCTGCACAACTTAGTAAGAAAAGAGTTGGCTCTCCCCACCAGCCTCATGTACCCAAGACGATAACGGGGCTCGGCAGAAGAAAAGAGTGAGGATTAAATGAGATAATACGTGAAAGCCCTTGACACAGCGCGTGGCACTTGTTTTGGTCACGAGAGACGCAGTATTGCATACATGTTAAGAGTACAGATTTTAGAGGCAGGCACTTGGGTGCAAATCTCAGTTCTACCATGTACTAGCTGTAACTGAACTGATGGAATTGTTACGTGGATTACATGAATTAAAACAAACAAACAAGTAACATCGTGGCATGTAGTAAGCACTATATAAACGTTACGGGGCTTGATCACAAGGGTCCAGTCAACATTAAGTGTTAATTATAAAAGCCAATGTAATGACGTATGCTGAGGTCATTATGCCTCCACCCCTATTTCTCTGTTCACCCAAAATGTGATATAATAAATGTTCAGAATGATGACTTTGAAATACTGCCCCAGGATTACATTCATCTGCATACCCATCACAATTTTTACCACATCTGAGTACCATCTGTACTGTTATTTACTTAATATGTCTTTTTTTAAAAAACAAATTTATTTATTTATTGGCTGCGTTGGGTCTTTGTTGTTGCATATGGGCTTTCTCTAGATGCGGCGAGCTGGGGCTACTCTTCGTTGTGGTGCGTGGGCTTCTCATTGTCGTGTCTTCTCTTGTTGTGGAACACGGGCTCTAGGCGCCCGGGCTTCAGTAGTTGTGGCTTGCGGGCTTCGCTGTTCCGTGGCATGTGGGATCTTCCCGGACCAGGGCTCAAACCCGTGTCCCCTGCATTGGCGGGCGGATTCTTAACCACTGTGCCATCAGGGAAGTCCCAATATTTGTCTTTAAATCTAGTTGGGCCTAACACCTAGAACTACTTCATTATTTCTGAGAGCAGTAATATTAGTGAAATCATGCTTTTGCTATGCTAGTAATATTTGTTTTCCTAAAAATAAATGACAATAAACACATAACCACTAAACCAGTCCTCTCACCATAAGAAATACTGCACTACACAATCCTTAAATTATGAATGCTTCAATTATATGTTCATTTATTATTTGATCTCATTAAGTAGAGTGAATATGTTAGATATTAAACCATGTTTCCTTCAGAACACCCTAGTTCTCAAGAAGTTTAGCAAATTGAGATTCTAATCTTCTTGTTTTTTTTGGTATTTAATTGTCATTTTCTTTGGATGAGAAGAATTTCAGTCTCATTCTTCTTCTTTGGGTCACTTCATAATGATTAGATTTTCCTTTAAATAAATAAGACCCATAAAAACTTTGATGATTGTTACCATAGGGATTATAAAAGTACCAAGTTACATTCAATTAACCGGATTTCCCCATGCATGCATATGAGAGACAGATTAAAACAAGAGGTAAGTCTAATATTAAAAAAGAAATTCAGCAATATTGAAATCAAAACTATCTCTATCAAAAGTGTGGAATTTCTACCTTGAACCTGACCATAAATAATGGCCTAGGCAAATGCATGTTGCAGTGAATCAGAGCCTTTGATCTTCCTGCTGTTCGCCGTCATTTTTTACTCTGGAAATAGACTCTTCTTATCTAAATCAGAATCCCAAGCAGATTTCTTTTAAACACTTTGAACCAAACTGCTAACCTCTTGAAAACCTATTAGATAATCAGATGCTTTTGATTTAAAATGGAAAAGATATCTGCTTGAAAATAATATAAATGCTTGTGCAAATTAATTTCTCTAATCTATATACAAGGGTCCCATTTTAGCCTTCAACTCTATCATCTTTATTACAGATGTTAAAGTCATTATTACTATAACTATTAGGGAAAAAATCATGAGAGCCAGATTCATGCTTTCCATTGGTCTTGCTCTCAATCTACGGGACAAGATGGAAAGTGATCTCTTTTAAGAAAACATTGGATTAAATGGGGTATTACTTAATGAAACACACTGATATAGGTTAGGATTTCTCAGTCTTGGCACTACTGACATTTGGGCCTGGGTAAGTCTTTGCTGTGGGGCTGTCTGTGCATTATGGGATGTTTAGCAGCATCCCTGGTCTCTATCCACTAGATGCAAGTAGCACCTTCCCCGAGCTGTGACAAGCGAAAATGTCTCCAGACATTGCCAAATGTACCCTAGGGGCAATCCCTCCCCGCAGAAATGAAAACCACGAACAGGTCAACAAGAAGGCTTTGCCATTGCTCTTCTGAATTGTCACTGCTGTGTTTGGGCGAAAAAGTTGATTTCTTTATATGAGATTTGTGTGTGTGTGGCTGTATTATAAAATCCAAACTATAAATAACAGAAGTGAGAAGACTGAACATTTATTACCCAAAGCCATGTAAATTCAATAATAAATAATGGCTCTCTAAAATATGAGAAGCCTTTTTCAAAGTCATTAGTTCTAATCATAAATGAATTTCACGGCATTTCTTTAAGTTTTGCACCTCTGTAATGAACCCTCATAAATTCATGGAACTGGATGTTAAATAAAGAGATAGAAAGGTCTAATTTGCTGCTTCATTAAGCTAGCTGATTCCAAGACATTGCGCATATTGCTTTGAATTTCATATTTCTGAGCAGTGGAGACAATGGTTGTATCCATGTTTAACGTAGGAGCTCAAATGGATTAAATCTCATTTCATCAGAGATACACACAGTGATTATTATTTTATTGCCAAATACCGTCAGCATTACATTTCTTCAAGAGCTACTGTGATACCTGACTCGCATGCTTACGTTGCATTAAACACTGTGTGGTAACAACAACAATTTGGGCCGTTTTTCTTATAGGGCATTATTCTGTGCTTTATTCCGTGTATTCACCCAACACTAGTTTTTGTTTGTTTGTTTGTTTAATTTAATTAACTAATTAATTTATTGGCTGCATTGGGTCTTCGTAGCTGCGTGAGGGCTTTCTCTAGTTGCGGCGAGTGGGAGCTACTCTTCATTGCAGTGCACGGGCTTCTCATCGTGGTGGCTTCTCTTGTTGTGGAGCACAGGCTCTAGGCCCGCGGGCTTCAGTAGTTGTGGCATATGGGCTCAGTAGTTGTGGCGCACGGGCTTAGCTGCTCCGCGGCATGTGGGATCCTCACGGACCAGGGCTTGAACCCATGTCCCCTGCATTGGCAGGCGGATTCTTTTTTTTTTTTTTTTTTTTTGCGGTACGCGGGCCTCTCACTGTTGTGGCCTCTCCCATTGCGGAGCACAGGCTCCGCACGCGCAGGCTCAGCGGCCATGGCTCACGGGCAAAGCCGCTCCGCGGCATGAGGGATCCTCCCAGACCGGGGCACGAACCCGTGTCCCCTGCATCGGCAGGCGGACCCTTAACCACTGCGCCACCAGGGAAGCCTGGCAGGCGGATTCTTAACCACTGCGCCACCAGCGAAGTCCCCCAACACTAGTTGGAAGGGGATAAAGTGTTACACACCCTTGATTAAACTTTTACACACACTTGATTTCCGAGATACAGCTGGAGCATTGAGGGTACAGCATTGGATTAAAAAACATGTGCTCTAGTCCTCAGGCTGCCCCTTTCAACCTAGGTGACCTTGGGAAGGTCACTTTACCTAAAATAGAACTAGAAGAAAGGTAATTTTCTTTCATTGTTTTAAATATTCTTTGTCAGATTTTTCAAATTCTAAAAATAGTGCTCTTTGAAAGAAATGAAATTATACAACAAAACAATTATTCACCCCTACATCTCCTTGACCACCCTATAGCCCACCCCTCTTCAAATCACTAATATTAACCATTTCGTATATATCTGTCATTTTCCACCAGCCTCCTGTGAACACCTGCAAGTAATTTTACCCCAATACACTGTACTTTCTTTTTAAATTAAAAAATGGGATTATATTAAACAAATTTTTCTTCAACTTTTTTGGGTAACTTTAGACCTAAGCCACTGTTTAGATTTAGAATAGCTGCATAATATTTTATAGTATAGATAGTATAGGCACAAATATTTGTTCAACCATTTCCCTCCAGATTGACCCCACCTTATTTCCAGTCCAAACCATGATGCAATCAATGTCACTGCACATACAGCAGCGAGGCTAGATTCCTTCCTGCAACTGGAAATGTTAAACAGGATGTTTCACCCAGATTGACTAACTCCTTTGCGGCCCAGTTTCCACAATTGCACGTTGAGAATCACAACGTCTGTCCTCCTTCCTTTAGACATCCAAATAAGGATGGGCTGAGCCAGCACAGGCAAATGATGTGGTGGTTCTAGAATCAGGAGGACCCTTGAGACAAAGCCCGCTCAAGCCAGGCTGCAGCCTTTCAAAGGCACCGGGTTTTGTCTGCACGATCTGATGTGAAATTTGTAAACTTGTCAAAAGCTCCCCAACTCTAGAGCATTTTTATCAGTAGGTATCACCCCTTTATCGGTAGGTAATTCACTGTTACAGGGATTGGCATTTAATTTACAAAGTATCATAGCAAGTACTATTGCAATGTAGTGCCTGAGTTCTGAGAGCTGGGGTAGACAAGATGTGTGTGCGTGTGTGTGCGCGTGAGACAGAGAGAAAGGAGTCATGCATTCAGTAAACGCACTTAGCATGCAGTGAAAGGCATCCAGTAACGTTTACAACAGTGCAGGCTTTGGAAACTGCTCATAGGTTGAAGGGATAGGCCATACATTTAACGTTTAACCTGGTAGCATAATTATTTTTAATTATTCTACGAAAATATCTCATAATGTGCCGTGTAACATCTCTCTCCTGGAAATAAAAGGTCTTAGAAATACATTCATATTTATATCATGTTTGTTCCTCAAACTATGCTTGTATTTATGAAGCAGGAAAGTGTCGACCGACAGTGACCGTTTCACTCTTATCTGAGCGGCTGCGAAAGTGCACATGACATTCTAGTTCAAGGACTTGGGTCTAGACCAAAGGTTTTTAAACTGTGGTCTGTGATCCACTGGGTTATGAAGTAAAGTTAGAGATCAAGATTGGCATTTTTAAAATTAAACAGAACAGAATGGAAAACATCAGATTTATAGTAATAATTCTAATTATTGTTTCATAAATATAGGTGTGTGTACGTGCACACGTGCGTATGTACTGATCTCAGCGTTGAATGTTTTTCTCACTGTGGTCGCTATCAAAGACATTTGAAAGTCCCTATTCTGGCGACACTTTGCTCATGAGAGCCGTGGGCAGTCACCACTTTGCTGTCTAGTACAGCTGCCTCTGTCTGTGTGCTGCAAAGATGCGACTGGAGGAGCTTTCTTCCCTCTTCTCCTCTTCTTCTCCCCAACATCTTTTCTTGGAAAGTGGTTTTTGATGGGACAGGGTAAAGACACAAGAAGCTGATACTAAACCTCAGGAGGCAGTCATTGTTAGTGAGTTAAAAGTTTGTTTGCTTGGAGGAGGCTTTGCTCTGAAGAATTGGACCTGCAAGACCTCATCCTGGTTATCCAAGATGGAGCAGGAACCCTGGGATTCCTTTCGTTGTTATGTGAAACAAAAATTAAAGCAGGGGCTTCCCTGGTGGCGCAGTGGTTGAGAATCCGCCTGCCGATGCAGGGGACACGGGTTCGTGCCCCGGTCCGGGAAGATCCCATGTGCCGCGGAGCGGCTGGGCCCGTGAGCCATGGCCTCTTGGCCTGCGTGTCCGGAGCCTGTGCTCTGCAATGGGAGAGGCCACAACGGTGGGGGGCCCGCGTACCGCCAAAAAAAAAAAAAAAAAAAATTGAAGCAGCAAGGAAGATGTCCAGGTAATTACAAATCAAGGTTCACTGCTCCCTTCCTTCTGTTAATTTAATGATGAACCAGACACAGGAAGTTGGGGTTCTTGGTGACCAATGGCAGTAGCCTCAAGTAAAAGTGGCCAGTTAATTAGTGTAGACGGAGGGTCAGGTCGTCTTTTGCATTCACACTCCGGCTGGATTCAGAGTATCTCCTTCCATGAACTCTGGTTGGCATTGCCACCCCTCTGGCCCTCACCCTCACACTCTCTGCCTCACTGGGTTCTTTGATTCTCTTGTTCATTTTCCGAAGCCAGGCCTCAGATCATGTCACTCCAAGGATCTCAAGGCCCCTCTTGCTGGACTATTGTCATCGTCAACCCAGGAGCCAACACGGTGATTTTCTGCTGCCAATTCACCCAGCCCGCTGTGGCCACGCCATTCCACTGATTTGCGGCTTCTCCCTGTGTGGACATAAGATTCCCTTTCTCTTCTCTTCCTTTGGCAGAAAAGGAAAGAAAGCTACCCCAAAGCACCTAGTAACACCCTTCTGAGCAACCTCTGTAGGCTGAAAGGGTCAGTCTTTCTATTGAGCTATCATGGGTTTCTCCATACCCTGCCATGCTATATGGGTGGGTGAGAGGCACAGACAAGCACCCCAAAGGTGGTACCCCTCACTACCCCTGCCTGATGGGGGAGGGGCATGATCAGCCCCCAATTATTCCAAGAGCATCCACTCTGCTTGCCTTCTTCTGACTCTGGACTGTGTGCTGAGGCTCCTGTTCTGACATCCTGACCTTCCACAGATGGGAGACTGTTCTCTCCTCCGGGGCGGGGCCTGATCCCAGGCTCCGGCAGCAAATGCACGTTGTCAGGGACGTTGGCTGTGCCTGGCCCAGGTGGAGACCACCGGGTTATAGACCTTATTGTCACCGAATCCATTGCTCGCAAAGCGGGAAGCGTTTTGACCATCAAGGTCGGTGCTTATAGATACCGAATTCCCTTCCCTAACACGGAAAATGTAAGTACTGTCCTGCCCTCAGAAAGGCCTTTCTTTGTAAAACCCCACTAACCTGCTGCTTTCACATTCTCAGACCAATCAGGTCAGCGATGATCAGTCTCCCAGGAGGCAGCTGGTATACATGGAATCCTGGCTCTAGTGAATGGGATTTTGTAGGTGTACTGGTGAAGGTTAAAAAAATAAACAAAAATTAAGCTCTTGGGCTTCCCTGGTGGCGCAGTGGTTGAGAGTCCGCCTGCCGATGCAGGGGACACGGGTTCGTGCCCCGGTCCGGGAAGATCCCACGTGCCGCGGAGCGGCTGGGCCTGTGAGCCACGGCCGCTGAGCCTGCGCGTCCGGAGCCTGTGCTCCGCAACGGGAGAGGCTACAACAGTGAGAGGCCCGCGTACCGCAAAAAAAAAAAAAAAAAAAAAAAAAAAAAATTAAGCTCTTGTGTTTTTCGCACAATCTGCAGAGCAGAAATTCAGATGCCCTTTTCTTTTGTATTCAATTGCTACACTACAACTAAGGTTGCAGTTCATCATAAATGGTCAGACGGGTTTTCTATCTTCCTCTCTCTCTCCCATGACCATTATGCCTGCAGACAGAAAGACATTTCCTCTCCAGGGGCAGCTAAACGGCGCTGGGGTGAAGAATCCCTCAATAACCACTGAACTGACTGAACACTGATTACTAATTAAAATAATTTTTTGCATTTTAATGTTTGATTTTTCTAATCTTCATCCTTTAAAAACATTTTTTTCTAACATATAGGAAAATATCTACCTACCTCCTCCATGTAATAACTCTTAATGTTTTCCTATATTTGCTTCAGATGAATTTTTCCCAAAGAAATAAAAATTACAGATTCAATAGAAGTTTCTTTTACACTCTTCTCCCTCCTTCCTCAGAGGTACAATGAAGCAGATACTCTGATTCGCTTTTTAAAAATCTTTTACTACATCCTGTGTGACAGTAAGCAATATAAAGTATCTTCTAAAACTTTATTACAGAACATTTTAAACATAAAGAAAATTAGGGGGAATGGTAGGAACTCTGGGGTTTTCTAACATCTGAGTTAATGGTATCATTTTCCATAAATCCTCTTGCAGTTTGGTTTTACATGCCTCATCTTGTTTCTGAGGGGGATCCAGGTTGATAGATGGAGATCTATTTCATGCATTTTAACGGCTCTGGAAAATCCCATTCTAGGCACGGCTACAACTTACTTCTCATCCCTCTGATGGTGGAATATTACATGACTTCCCATTTTTCCAACAAGGCCGCAGTGAGGACCCTTGTACACATTTCCTTGCATGCATGAGGGTTCCTTGAGAAGTGGAATATAGGATCGAACAATAGGCATACTTTGAATTTTACTAGGTTTTGCCCAATTGTTCTCCAAATGGTTACACCAGATTTCACTCAACACAAAGAGCCTATGATTGTATTTCCCCACACCTTCACCAATACTTGTCATTGTCTGAATTACACATTTTACCCATCTTAATGGCTGTGACATTTCTGTGGTTTTAATTTGCATTTCTTGGACACTAGTGGGGTTGAACATTTTTTCAGGACTCCTCTGAAGATGTCATTGGCTGTATTCGGATTGGGGTGTAGATCTGCTTCCTGTGGATTTGTTTGACTGGAATCTAATCAAGGATAAGCGCTTGGTTCAGGCACAAGGCTAGGGGCTGGGAATACAAAACAAATGAGGCACCGTCTCCATCCTGGAAGACTTCTCAGTTCCATGGGGAAGAACGACGCCCGTGTGAACACACATCATACAGTAAAAACAAAGTCTGAGGGCCATGGGACCACAGAAGGGGGAGTTACACTATTCAAGAGACTTTCAGTTGAAAACGGTAGAAACCCAACTCAAACAAATTTAATCAAAGAGATTTCTTGACTCATGTCAGCATGGCCGGATCCGGGGCTTGTACAGAGCCTTCTGGAGTTCCTCTTTTTCCATTCTCCTCTCATCTTTATTTCTCTTTGCGTGTTAGACTGATTCTTTGTATGCAAAGAGGCTCTCTTTAAGTGGCAGTGTTGGGAAGTTGTGAGGGGGTGCTGGTTGGAAGATGACAGTTGAATTGTTGAGAGAGAGAGAGAGAAAGTAACCTGTCTTATCCCAGTTTGGAAAATTCATCGAAATGATGCCCCCTGGAATAATAACAAGCATTACGAGTGGCCCGAGATAGTGATAGTATAATCCTTCTTGAGGTAGAACAGAGTAATGGGAGTGTGTCTGTCTGTGGGTGCGGCACTATAGCTGCCAGCCTTACCACAATGACATGGAAAAGACAGGAGTTTCTCCTCAGAAGAATACTGAGCAGACAGAAACAAGAGATATATCAATATATAACAGAAGGGCACTAGAAGAAGCCTATAAGAGATGTACACTTTTGGCCCCCTTTAGAGCCCACTGAGACACAGATGCAAAAACACTGGGTTTGGAACCAGGAGATCATGGTAACAATGCCCATGTTGACACTTACCAGCTGTGTGATTAACTAATCGCTAACCACCCTGAACCCATTTCTTTATCTGTAAAATGAGGATAGTTATGTCAACTTTCTAGGGCTACGGTGATGATAAATACTATAACCATCTACACATTTTCAGTGGATGTCTTCAAGTTGCCCCTCAAAACGGGACATTGCCAGCTGACTTCACTTCGTTACACAGAGATCTTGGTGGTGCTGGAGTTACAAGGCTTTATTCTCCTGCATTAAATATTTAATCGCTTGTGCTAAGAATGAAACTGAATGACAATACTCTCAAAATACAATGTATATTTAATTGTTATTTCATTCTTGATACATTTCCGTTGATGCCTTTTGTAGTGATAATCTTTTTAATAAATATTCATCTTCTTTTGAGAGCAAAAGTGGATTCATTGGTTTCCAATACTACATTTTAAACAGGGCATATTTTTAGGCACCAGTGATTTTTAAAAGTCTCTCTTTGAGCTCCTGGAAACTTGTTATTTTCAACTGGAATTAGAGAACATTTCAGACATATTTCAGACAATTTCCCCGAACAAGGACAACAAGGACGCAAACAAATGTATTTCACTAAGGAAAAATACAAATGGGAAAGGGCTTTTTGAACAACAGGTAATGATATTTCAAGGACGATGCAGAACTATTCATTTCTGATATTCTCATTACCATTTCTAGCAACAGGCATATACGTCTCTCAATTTCTGTGTAGTTCTGTTAACCTCTCTACACAATATTCAATTTTCTTGCAACAATTCAGCTGATTTATTATTTCCCTCTTGCCTTTTAACTGCTAAAGATGCAATGTAACCCCATAAATTCGTTTCAGTCTCTCAGTTTCCATACCCAAGGTCGTTAATACCCCCCATATATCCTTCGCTTACATCACGCCTTTAAATGTGCCCTTTCTTGCCCAATGAGTTGTTACATAATTACATGGTGCCAGTAACAATATCATCTTGTTTTTATAGTTTTATGATTAAGTATATAAAAATGAACTGAATTCAAGAAAATGTTAGAAGATATTTGCAAAATATAAGAGATTGCTACCATCGTTTATCACATATAAATGATAAAGTATGTACATATTTAAAATTGAATTTTCTTAGTAGATAGATTAAAAATGTGTTCTGGAAAAATCGTTATATTAATGTGTGACCTGATGATTACGTATACATGGGGTATATCTTCTTTACAGGAGGGTTAAAATAATTGTGAAAGATTTATTTTTGCTACCACGAACCCCCCCAATTATAACCAAAAGTTTTCTATTGAACATTTACACCTAAAAGTATAGTGCTTGAGAAAGGAGAACAAATTTTTTAATGGGAACAACTCCCATACCATACAATTCTCAACCTGATTACAACTCAAAGTGTACCAGGGAGTAGTTAGGGTGACAGTTGTGTTCCAGCGTGCCAGGGACTGAAGGGTTACTGGGATGTGGGACTTCTGGTGCTAAAACTGGGAAAATCCCAGCAAAGTGGGGTGAATGGGTTCCCCCACGAGGAGTCTGGCTTCAGTTCTTTATCCCTATCCCTCAGCATCCCCAGTTTTGCCATGATCTCACTGTGGACAATAACACTTCCTTGTCCCTTGACTTGGGGCTTGGCCAAGTGACTTGTTTTGGCAAAAATATATGGGTCTAAATAATAGGTTTGAGGGGTCTTGTGTGTTTTTGGTTTCTCTCTTGCATCTCTGCCACACAAATGCTCCGCACTCGGCCCTGACTAGCCCACTAGCCCAAGGAGGGTCAGAGACAGGTGGAACACGGCCACACCAGCTGACACACAGACCTGCAGTGAGAAGGAGCTTTGCCCAGATGAGCCCAGCTGAGATCAGAAGAACCCTAGCCAAACCACAGATGTATGAGTAGAAAATGCTTACTGTTATAACGTCACTGACATTTTGTGCTTATCCACCACACAGAATTATTGCAACAAAAGCTAACTGATACAGGTGGTTAACAAGTACTCATTTAATAAATATTTATCAAGGTGTTACCATGTGCTAGGTCCAGGGGATGCAATGACAAAGCAAGATGAACAGAATTGTTATTCTCATGGAACGTATAAACTATTGCAGTGGTCCCTGAGACCGTTTCGGGAAGGTCTGCAAAGTCAAAATTATCTTCATAATAATACTAAAACATTACTCGTCTTCTCCCCATATTTATTGTGCTGACATCTACACCAATGATACAGACAATGGAGAGTGTAACTTCTGATATCCTGATACAAATCCAGGCGGGGATGCTGAACTGCAGGAGAAGTCACTGTATTCACCACCCCTCATGCACTTTCAGTTACAAACATGTCAGTTTGGCTTATGAATGTCCTTGATGAAGTAGTAAAAATTACAGATTTGATTCAATCTCCACCCTTGAGGTTAAACTTTTCAATCATCTGTATGACACAACGAGATATGCCCCTAAAGCACGTCTGCTTATAATGGAATAGTCAATATTTGATTGAAAACTGGTTACTCCTTCGCTGGAAAAGTCAAATCCCTACCTCGCAACACACTCAAAACTATCTTCCCCTCAGATTAAAGATGTAAATACAAAAATAGAACAAAACACTATTAGAAGGAAATCTACAAGGACCCATTTTTTTTACAACACTGATTTAGGATACTTCTTTCTCAGCATTGCATAAAGGCCAGAAAGCACAAGGGACTTCGGTGTTTTCCTTTACATATTTCACTGTTGTTTTAATTTCTCTGAGGTTATTTTTATAATAAAAATAATTAAATTAGCCCCACTAAATAAACAAAGCAAGTCTCTGCTGGCATTCTTCACCAATTGCAACTCAGGATTCATTGATGCCATATGAAGAATAAGCAAATTTTGAACACAATTATTACACAACCCATCCCAGTTTAACGGTAAATCTCATCAGAAAACAAGTCTCAACAATCCAAGACTCTTCACACCATTTGTCATCCAAAGTCAGCATTGGATCCCCACGAGAGTGATGGCCCATTATATAAATTATGTAATTTCCCTAGACGTTCCAGAGGGTGAGGAACTTTAAAAAGTTCGTGACAGCTTACTAAAACCAAAATCAGAGAGGGTAAACACAATCTTAAGATGTTCCGGTTGGAACAGTCAATTGTTAACAGCTTCCCTTAATCTTTTTCGGGCCTAAAGCATCTTCTTCCTGGGATACGGCGCCAAACCCTATGGCCTCAAATTAATTCTTATTAAAGAGCCATGCCTTGTAGCGAGGTGGATGGACCTAGAGACTGTCATACAGAGTGAAGTAAGTCAGAAAGAGAGAAACAAATACCGTATGCTAACACATATATATGGAATCTTAAAAAAAAAAAAAAAAAAGGCTCTGAAGAACCTAGGGGAAGGACAAGAATAAAAATGCAGACACAGAGAATGGACTTGAGGACACGGGGACGGGGAAGGGTAAGCTGGGACGAAGTGAGAGAGTGGCATGGACATATATACACTACCAAATGTAAAACAGATGGCTAGTGGGAAGCAGCCGCATAGCACAGGGAGATCAACTCGGTGCTTTGTGACCACCTAAAGGGGTGGGATAGGGAGGGTGGGAGGGAGGGAGACGCAAGAGGGAGGAGACATGGGGATATATGTATACGTATAGCTGACTCACTTTGTTATACAGCAAAACTAACACACCATTGTAAAGCAATTATACTCCAATACAGATGTTTAAAATAAAATAAAGAGCCATGTCAAGACTGCTTTTTAAGTGGCAGCCCACAGAAACGGGAAGGATGTGAGTCACACTGTAGGTTTTCACAAGGTCTCTGTTAGCACATACCATGCCCTTACAGGAATTAGAAAAAGACATCCCTCCTCTGGGTGGATAACAAATTGGAAAAAGACACATTAGAAAAAGGATCCTCCTCTGGGTGGATGCAGTGAAGCATCAGCTGGATTTCCACAGCCCCTAGTTCCCATAGCTGAAAGCCGTTGGGAGGGTACAGCCTGGCCAGCTGTGTGCTATAGCCCCACGTCTTCACAACATAAGCTCTGCTTCTTGCTGTCTGGCCACAGAATTAAACTTTAATGAAGCAATAATAGGGAATATGCATTCATGCTGTAAAATTCCTCCTTGAACTATTTGTGACACAAAGCTTATTTGGACATTCTAGTATTTGAGACACAAGGATAAAGGTATAAAATCTTAAACTAAATTAAATCTTAAAGCTCTATCTTTTATTATGTTATAGCAGTGATCAACAAACAAAAGTCCATAAGCCACAGCAGCCAGGTTTTGTAGATCAACTTTCACTGGAGTAAACCCACACTTATTTATGTACGGTCTATGGATGCTTTCATTCTACAACTACAGAGTAGCTGTAATAGTCACCATATAGCTCACAAAGCTTCAAATATTTACTACCTGGTCCTTGGGAGGAAAAGTTTGCCAACCTCTGTATTAGATCACCAAGTAGCGCTGTCTCCATCATACTATGTCAGCCTTTTGCCTAAATGTCCCTAACGAATTGCAATGTATTTATTTATTTGTTTTTTTTAAACATCTTCATTGGAGTATAATTGCTTTACAATGGTGTGTTAGTTTCTGCTTTAGAACAAAGTGAATCAGCTATACATATACACTGCAATTTAATGCTAATCCCACTGCATATAAAGATGAATTGTATAATAAACAGTCATGTCCATCAGATCCTCTCTATATAAAACACCGTTAAAATGATGATATTTTCCAATTTCAAATGCAGTTCAACCTCAAAGTTTCCATGAAACTAACTGGATTTCTATAAAACCAAAGATTAAGGAAGGCAGTAGCCATTAGGTTACTGAGCATCTCTTAGTAAAGAACTCCGGTCACAAATTCCTCCATAAAATCATGAAAGGGAAAACAGAAACAGACTCACAGACATAGAGAGCAGACTTGTGGTTGCCAAGGGGGTTGGGGGGTGGAGAGGGAAGGAAAGGGAGTTTGGGATTAGTAGATACAAACTATTATATATGGAATGGATAAACAACAAAGTCCTACTATATCGCACAGAGAATTATATTCAATATCCTGTGATAAACCATAATGGAAAAAAATATGAGAAAGAATGTATATATATGTATAACTGAATCGCTTTCCTGTACAGCAGAAATTAACGTTGTAAATCAAGTATACTTCAATAAAATAAATTTTAAAAAGTCTTGGAAGGGAAAAATTTGTCTTTGCAAACGAGCTCACTGCCTTTGTTAAGACAGAAAGCATTATATAATTCAACTCCTTTTACCTGGCTGCTAGGACACTCACAGCTAAATTCAAGACTCACCTAAAGTAATTTGTCACTCCAATGTAACATATGCTAAACTATCTTTGTTCTGTTTTCTTTCTTACCTGTTTTGTTTTTATATCATGTTATATTGCATTTATTCCTTTTTTGAAAGGAGGACGTTTTATAAATCTTCTATTAGCAAATCATCTTGGCCCAGTGTTCCTCCCACCAACAACAATTTCGTTTAGGGAAAGTACATGGGTTTCATGCCAACCAGATCAGGGTTCAAACCTTAGCTCTGCCCCTTACTAGCACCATGCCCTTGAACAACTTATTTAACATCTTTGAGCCTCAGTTTCTTCACGTGTAAAATGAAACAGTAATACCTATCTTGCAACGTTGCCAGGACAATTAGAAAGAATATATGTAAAGTACCAATGAACTTTGCTTATATCATGTGTTCCTACTGTTACAGATTGAACCACAGGCCCCAAAATGGCATCACTTGTGCTAAAGCCCATGATACCAAACCTAGATTAAATACCTGACCTAATTGCAGTTTTCACCTTCCCCAGGAGTATAACTTTATATTTAATTTTTTTAAATTTTAATTTTTCATTTTATAATTACATTTTATTGAAATATAGTTGACGTATAGTATTATGTTAGTTTCAGGTGTACCACTTAATGACTTGACATTTGCATATGTTATGAAATGATCACCATGGCAAGTCTAGCAACCATCTGTCCCCATAAAAGTTATTACAGATTACTTAGTTGCGAGCAGGAACCAAGATGGCGGAGTAGAAGTATGTGCTCTCACTCCCTCTTGCGAGAACACCAGAATCACAACTAGCTGCTGGACAGTCATCTACAGGAAGACACTGGAACTCACCAGAAAAAATATCCCACATCCAAAGACAAAGGAGAAGCCACAATGAGACAGTAAGGGGCCCAATCACAGCAAAATCAAATCCCATAACTGTTGGGTGGGTGACTCACAGACTGGAGAACACTTATACCACAAAAGTCCACCCACTGGAGTAAAGGTTCTGAGCCCCATGTCAGGCTTCCCAACTTGGGGGTCCGGCAACGGGAGGAGGAATTCCTAGAGAATCAGACTTTGAAGTCTAGTGGGAAGTGATTGCAGGACTTCGACAGGACTGGGGGAAACAGAGACTCCACTCTTGGAGGGCACACACAAAGTAGTGTGCGCATCAGGACCCAGGGGAAGTAGCAGTGACCGCGGGGGAAACTGAACCAGACCTACCTGCTAGTGTTGGAGTCTCCTGCAGAGGCGGGGGGTGGCTCTGTTTCACCGTGGGGACAAGGACACCAGCAGCAGAAGTTCTGGGAAGTACTCCTTGGCATGAGCCCTCCCAGATTCTGCCATTAGCCTCACCAAAGAGCCCAGGTAGGCTCCAGTGTTGGGTTGCCTCAGGCCAAACAACCAACAGGGAGGGAACCCAGCCCCACCCATCAACAGTCAAGTGGAATAAGTTTTACCGAGCTCGGCCCACCAGAGCAACAGTCAGCTCTACCCACCACCAGTCCCTCCCATCAAGCCTCTTAGATAGCCTCATCCACCAGAGGGCAGACAGCAGAAGCAAAAAAGAACTACAATCCTGCAGCCTGTGGAACAAAAACCACATTCACAGAAAGATAGACAAGATGAAAAGGCACAAGGCTATATACCAGATGAAGGAACAAGATAAAACCCCAGGAAAACAACTAAATGAAGTGGAGATAGGCAACCTTCCAGAAAAAGAATTCAGAATAATGATAGTGAAGATGATCCAGGACCTCGGAAAAAGAATAGAGGCAAAGATGGAGAAGGTACAAGAAATGTTTAACAAAGACCTAGAAGAATTAAAGAACAAACAAACAGAGATGAACAATATAATAACTGAAATGAAACCTACACTAGAAGGAATCAATAGCAGAATAACTGAGGCAGAAGAATGGATAAGTGACCTGGAAGACAGAATGGTGGAATTCACTGCTGTGGAACAGACTAAAGAAAAAAGAATGAAAAGAAATGAAGACAGCCTAAGAGACCTCTGGGACAACATTAAACACAACAACATTCGCATTATAGGGGTCCCAGAAGGAGAAGAGAGAGAGAGGACCAGAGAAAATATTTGAGATTCTAGTCGAAAACTTCCCTAACAGGGGAAAGGAAATAGCCACCCAATTCCAGGAAGCATGGCAAGTCCCATACGGGATAAACCCAAGGAGAAATACGCCGAGACACATAGTAATCAAACTGGCAAAAATTAAAGACAAAGAATAATTATTAAAAGCAGCTAGGGAAAAACAACAAATAACATACAAGGGAACTCCCATAAGGTTAACAGCTGATTTCTCAGCAGAAACTCTACAATCCAGAAAGGAGTGGCATGATATACTTAAAGTGATGAAAGGGAAGAACCTACCACCAAGATTACTCTTGGTTGCAAGGATCTCATTCAGATTCGATGGAGAAATCAAAAGCTTTACAGACAAGCAAAAGCTAAGAGAATTCAGCACCACCAAACCAACTCTACAACAAATGCTAAAGGAACTTATCTAAATGGGAAACACAAGAGAAGAAAAGGACCTTCAAAAACAAACCCAAAACAATTAAGAAAATGGTCATAGGAACATACATATCGATAATTACCTTAAACATGAATGGATTAAATGCTCCAACCAAAAGACACAGGCTTGCTGAATGGATACAAAAACAAGACCCATATATATGTTGTCTACAAGAGACCCACTTCAGACCTAGGGACACATACAGACTGAAAGTGAGGGAATGGAAAAAGATATTCCATGCAAATGGAAATCAAAAGAAAGCTGGAGTAGCTATACTCATATCAGATAAAAGAGACTTTAAAATAAAGAATATTACAAGAGACAAGGAAGCACACTACAGAATGATAAAGGGATCAATCCAAGAAGAAGATATAACAATTATAAATATATATGCACCCAACATAGGAGCACCTCAATACATAAGGCAACTGCTAACAGCTATAAAAGAGGAAATCGACAGTAACACAATAATACTGGGGGACTTTAACACCTCACTTACACCAATGGACAGATCATCCAGACAGAAAATTAATAAGGAAATACAAGCTTTAAATGACACAATACAGCAGATAGATTTAATTGATATTTATAGGACATTCCATCCAAAAACAGCAGACTACAATTTCTTCTCAAGTGCACACAGAACATTCTCCAGGACCGATCACATCTTGGGTCACAAATCAAGCCTCAGTAAATTTAAGAATACTGAAATCATATCAAGCATCTTTTCTGACCACAATTCCATGAGATTAGAAATCAATTACAGGGAAAAAAAGTAAAAAATACAAACACATGGAGGCTAAACAATACGTTACTAAATAACCAAGAGATCACTGAAGAAATCAAAGAGGAAATCAAAAAATACCTAGAAACAAATGACAATGAAAACACGATGATGCAAAACCTATGGGATGCAGCGAAAGCGGTTCTAAGAGGGAATTTTATAGCTATACAAGCCTACCTCAAGAAACAAGAAAAATCTCAAGTAAACAATCTAATCTTACACCTAAAGGAACTAGAGAAAGAAGAACAAACATAACCCAAAGTTAGCAGAAGGGAAGAAATCATAAAGATCAGAGCAGAAATAAATGAAACAGAAACAAAGAAAACAATAGCAAAGATCAATAAAACTAAAAGCTGGTTCTTTGAGAAGATAAACAAAACTGATAAACCATTAGCCAAACTCATCAGGAAAAGAGGGAGAGGCCTCAAATAAATAAAATTAGAAAAGAAAAAGGAGAAGTTACAACAGACACTGAAGAAATACAAAGCATCCTAAGAGACTACTACCAGCAACTCTATGCCAATAAAATGGACAACCTAGAAGAAATGGACAAATTCTTAGAAAGGTATAACCTTCCAAGACTGAACCAGGAAGAAACAGAAAGTATGAACAGACCAATCACAAGTAATGAAATTGAAACTGTGATTAAAAGTCTTCCAACAAACAAAAGTCCAGGACCAGATGGCTTCACAGGTGAATTCTATCAAACATTTAGAGAAGAGCTAACACCCATCCTTCTCAAACTCCTCCAAAAAGCTGCAGAGGAAGGAACACTCCCAAAGTCATTCTATGAGGCCACCATCACCCTGATACCAAAACCAGACAAAGATACTACAAAAAAAGAAAATTACAGACCAATATCACTGATGAATGTAGATGTAAAAATCATCAACAAAATACTAGCAAACAGAATCTAACAACACATTAAAAGGATCATACACCATGATCAAGTGGGATTTATCCCAGGGATGTAAGGATTCTTCAATATACACAAATCAATCAATGTGATACACCATATTAACAAACTGAAGAATAAAAACCATATGATCATCTCAATAGATGCAGAAAAAGCTTTTGACAAAATTCAACACTGATTTATGATAAAAACTATCCAGAAAGTGGGCCTAGAGGGAACCTACCTCAACACAATAAAGGCCATATATGACAAACCCCCAGCAAACATCATTCTCAACGGTGAAAAACTGAAAGCATTTCCTCTAAGATTAGGAACGAGACAAGGATGTCCACTCTCACCACTACTACTCAACATAGATTTGGAAGTCCTAGCCACAGCAATCAGAGAAGAAAAAGAAATAAAAGGAAGACAAATTGGAAAAGAAGAAGTAAAACCGTCACTGTTTGCAGATGACATGATACTATACTTGGAGATCCTAAAAATGCCACTAGAAAACTACTAGAGCTAATGAATGAATTTGGTAAAGCTGCAGGATACAAAATTAATGCACAGAAATCTCTTGCATTCCTATAAACTAATGATGAAAAATCTGAAAGACAAATTATGGAAACACTCCCATTTACCATTGCAACAAAAAAATAAAATACCTAGGAATAAACCTACCTTGGGAGACAAAAGACCTGTATGCAGAAAACTATAAGACACTGATGAAAGAAATGAAAGATGATACCAACAGGATATACCACGTTCTTGGACTGGAAGAACCAATATTGTGAAAATGACTATACTACCCAAAGCAATCTACAGATTCAACGCAATCCCTATCAAATTACCAATGGCATTTTTTACGGAGCTTGAACAAACCAACTTAAAATTTGTATGGAGACATAAAAGACCCCGAATAGCCAAAGCAGTCTTGAAGGAAAAAAACGGAGCTGAATCAGACTCCCTGACTTCAGACTATACTACAAAGCTACAGTAATCAAGACAATATGGTACTGGCACAAAAACAGAAACATAGATCAATGGAACAAGATAGAAAGCCCAGAGATAAACCCATGCACCTACGGTCAACTAATCTATGACAAAGGAGGCAAAGATATACAATGGAGAGAAGACAGTCTCTTCAATAAGTGGTGCTGGGAAAACTGGACAGCTACAGGTAAAAGAATGAAATTAGAACACTCCCTAACACCATACACAAAAATAAACTCAAAATGGATTCGAGACCTAAATGTAAGACCGGATACTATAAAACTCTTAGAGGAAAACATAGGAAGAACACTCTTTGACATAAATCACAGCAAGATCTTTTTTGATCCACCTCCTAGAGTAATGGAAATAAAAACAAAAATAAACAAATGGGACCTAATGAAACTTAAAAGCTTTTGCACAGCAAAGGAAACCATAAACAAGAAGAAAAGACAACCCTCAGAATGGGAGAAAACATTTGCAAATGAATCAATGGACAAAGGATTAATCTCCAAAATATATAAACAGCTCATGCAGCTCAATATTAAAGACACAAACAACCCAATCCAAAAATGGGCAGAAGACCTAAATAGACATTTCTCCAAAGAAGATATACAGATGGCCAAGAAGCCCATGAAAAGCTGCTCAACATCACTAATTATTAGAGAAATGCAAATCAAAACTACAATGAGGTATCACCTCTTGCCAGCTAGAATGGGCATCATCAGAAAATCTACAAACAACAAATGCTGGAGAGGGCGTGGAGAAAAGGGAACCCTCTCGCACTGTTGGTGGGAATGTAAATTGATACAGCCACTATGGAGAACAGTATGGAGGTTCCTTAAAAAACTAAAAATAGAACTACCATATGACCCAGCAATCCCACTACTGGGCATATACCCAGAGAAAACCATAATTCAAAAAGACACAGGTACCCCAATGTTCATTGCAGCACTATTTACAATAGCCAGATCATGGAAGCAACCTAAATGCCCATCGACAGACAAATGGATGAAGAAGTGGTGGTACATATATACAGTGGAATATTACTCATCCATAAAAAGGAATGAAATTGAGTCATTTGTTGAGACGTGGATGGACCTAGAGACTGTCATACAGAGTGAAGTAAGTCAGAAAGAGAAAAACAAATATCATATATTAATGCATGTATGTGGAACCTAGAAAAATAGTACAGATGAACCGGTTTGCAGGGCAGAAGTTGAGACACACATGTAGAGAACATACGGACACCAAGGGGAGAAACCGTGGTGGTGGGGGATGGTGGTGTGCTGAATTGGGTGATTGGAATTGACATGTATACACTGATGTGTATAAAATTGATGACTAATAAGAACCTGCAGTATAAACAAACAAACTAACAAACAACTAATACTAAACTTTCTTTGGGTTATTTGTATGGAAATATGTTAACATAAATGTTTCAGACATTACATGAAGTTTCTAAAAATCTTATATGTTCTGGTATAATGTTATGTCATAATTCTAGTTATTACTTTAAAACGTATATCTCAAAAATAACTAAATTTCCTTGTCAATTGCATTATTATGAACTTTCATCAAATCTTTAACCATGGTCATTTTTAAGTCTTATTTATTTACAGACAGTTCTGGCTGTACTCTGATGCTTTTGCAAAAATGTTCCTATAAAAGGGTTTCATCTTCAAGGAACTCATGGAAAAGACTCTGACAAGTACAGGTTTCTGGTAACTGACTATACTGCTGAACTGAATGAATAAGCATTTTCAGAACTCTAATGGAAAACTGATGAATTCATAGAAGTGCTAACAAAAGATTAAGATGAAAAAAAATTAATTCGATGGGACTGAGTGAACTGATGAGGATGATTATAATTTTGGTGACTTTCTGTTTGAATAAAAAAAAAATCCCACAAGGACTGAGGGGGAAAAAATATACAAATCAATTTTCACTGCAAAGTAAAGGAGCTGTTACAGTGGAGGATTCCTGCACTGAGTGTCAATATTATGACATCGTATGAGTGTGTTTCGCATTTGGTAATTGCGACATTGTTGCTTTTGTTGTGGTCATCCATTTACAACGCTTGGTGTCAGTCTATTTATCTCTTGTGAAAATAAAATACAATGTGTGTGCATGAAAAAAAGTTATTACAATATTACTGACCATATTCCTTATGCTGTATATTACATCCCTGTGACTTACTTATTTTATAACTGGAGGTTTGTACCTCTTCATCCCCTCACTTATTTCACCCATCTTCTCACCATCTTCAAATCTGGCAACCACCCATCTGTTCTCTGTATCTATGAGTCTGTTTTGTTTCATTTGTTTGTTTGCCTGCTTGCTTGGTTTTTAGATTCTACATATAAGTGAGATCACATGGTATTTGTCTTTCTCTGTCTGACTCATTTCACTTAGCATAGTGCCCTTTAAACTATCCACATTGTCGCAAACATCAAAGGAAAGATCTTTTGCACATCCAAGGAAACTATCAACAAAATGAAAAGGTCACCTACTGAATGGGAGAAGATATTTGCAAACGATATATCTGACAAGGGGTTTACACCCAAAGTATACAAAGAACTCATACAGCTCAATATCAAAAAAACAAAACAAAAAAAACAACCTGATGAAAAAATGGGCAGAGGACCTGAATAGATATTCTTCCAAAGAGGACACACTGATAGCCAACAGACACATGCAAAGGTGCTCAACATCACTAATCGTCAGCGAAATGCAAATACAGTGAAAAAACCACAATGAGATACCACCTCACACACATCAGAATGGCCATGATCAAAAGAGGACAAATAACAAGTTGGTGAGGATGTGGAGAAAAGGGAACACTTTAGCAAAGTTGGTGGGAATGTAAATTGGTGCAGCCACTATGGAGAACAGGAGGATAAAGGGATACAATCTTAAATGAAGGTTACTAAAAAAATTAAAAGTAGAACTGCCGTATGATCCAGAATTTTAACTTCTGGATATTTACCTGAAGAAAACGAAAACACTAATTTGAAAAGATGTTTGCACTCCAATGTCCATTGCAGCATTATTTACAATAGTCAAGGTATCAAAGCAACCTAATAGTCCATCAGTAGACATACACATGAATAAGATATGGTATGAGCTTCCCTGGTGGCGCAGTGGTTGAGAGGCCGCCTGCTGATGCAGGGGACACGGGTTCGTGCCCCGGTCCGGGAAGATCCCACATGCCGCGGAGCGGCTGGGCCCGTGAGCCATGGCCACTGAGCCTGTGCGTCCGGAGCCTGTGCTCCGCAACGGGAGAGGCCACAACAGTGAGAGGCCCGCGTACCGCAAAAAAAAAAAAAGAAAAAGAAAGATATGGTATATACGTGTGTGTGTGTGTGTGTGTGTGTGTGTGTGTGTGTGTGTGTGTGTGTGATGGAATATTACTCAGCCATTAAAAAAATGAAACCTAGCAATGTAATTTTAATTCTCCAGTCTGGAATTTTCTGGTGAGCACCAATGAGTTAATCTGTCATGTGGGCTCTCTCCATCCCCCCAAGGAAGAAGATGTAATCAGTATTATGGACCCTCACCCTTCCCCTGAAAGGTGACCTGGCCTGAAACAATTCTTCTCTTTTGTAATAGCTTCCTTGTCCCACCTCCTTCTGCTTATAAAAACCTTCTATTTTGTACAACCCCTCTAGAGCATCCTTATATTATTAGATGGGATGTTACCTGATTCATGAATCATTAATAAAACCAATTAGATCTTCAAACTTACTTGGCTGAATTTTGTTTTTTTTAACGCTATCCAATATGCTTATAATATTTAACATTTATTAATTTTAATTTAAAACATCTAAATAGAACTTGAGATAGTTTTGAAATGGGATCACGTAGCCATTTGATGACTTTAGCATAATGTTCCAGGAGAACTTTCACACAGTGTCTTGGACAATAAAAAAACATTATTTTGTCATACCCAAATTTTATTAAAAGAATAGTATTATTCCTGCTTAACAACCAATAATACTTGTAATTTTCTTTACAAATGTGTTCTAGAGGTAGCTTTGTTATCTGTCAGATAATCAGGATCACGAGAGGAGTTCTTAAAATTCCTTTCTCTGCATACGCATGTTTATGATCCTAAATTGATATCTGGCAAATGGAATAAACTGATAAATCACTCAAAACATTTTTTCCATACAACATGTAATAATTCATCTTTGAAATGGCACTGTTTATAGCATTATAGCCTCAATTTACAACAGACTCTTCAAATTATATGGAGGCCAAATCAAAATATATCGGATACAAATCATGACGAAAATAACAACTATTATTCTGACAAGAATTTAGATATGACTTAACTGAAAAATGAACAGAACAACACATTCATTAACTATATGGAGCTGATTACTTCTTATCCGAAAAACAACACAGAATTAAAATCAAAGATTAGTACAGACAGAAAAAAAATGGGAAAAATATGAAAGAAAACCAGAGCACATTTATTCCATTCAAACATCAGCTTTATTTGATTGCAAAGAGCTATGGAATAAATCAACCCGTCTAAAGTTACGTAACCCGAAAGGAAAATTTTTCTTTTCAGATGATCACAAATGGACCCCACGGAAGGAGAGGTTGTGTTTGACTAGTATTCGCTGCTCATCAATTTTAAATGTATAAGCACATGAAACATTAACATCTAGACAGCTGGCTTCTTCTAGCCAGATCTGTGATTTGGACTAAATCAGAGTAAGTCCTCAGACGAGAATGCAGTCCTGCTTGGATGGTGTCTTGCAGAGGGCGCAGGATGCAGAGTCCCACGTGACCAACCCCCAACCTTTGCCTGGAGACCGTCAAGTTCTCTCCCCCTCCCAAGAAGATCTGGGGCCTCTCCTTTTCCCCTCAGTTTCTTGCCTTGGAATAAAACTTGGAGCTTCTTCCTGAGGTTGCAGAAGTGCTCTCCAGGCCAGGCCCAGCTCCTGAGATAGAACTGCCAGATTAAATGCAGGTCACCCAGTTACATTTGAATTTTAGAGCAACACCAACTAATTTTTTTTAGTGTAAGTATGTCCCACGAAAGATCTGGGATAAAATTATGCTAAAAAATTATTCATTGTTAATCTAAAATTCAAAGTTAATCGGGTATCTTGCGTTTTATGTGCAAAACCTGGACACCCTTGCTGGAGGGGACAAATTTTTTTTTTTTTTTTGGCGGTACGCGGGCCTCTCACTGTTGTGGCCTCTGCTGTTGCGGTGTACAGGCTCCAGACGCACAGGCTCAGCGGCCACGGCTCACAGGCCTAGCCGCTCTGCGGCATGTGGGATCTTCCTGGACCAGGGCACGAACCCGTGTCCCCTGCATCGGCAGATGGACTCTCAACCACTGCGCCACCAGGGAAGCCCCAGAGGAGACACTTTTAGATGACAACATTATCATTCTGGGAGCTGTGAGGCAATCGAAAACTAGTCCTACAGCAAAACCCAAAGACTGAAATCAACATGAAATAGAACTTCCAGAGTGTAAGAAATGTCCTCCAGTATCAATACAAACATTCAACAAAGGTCGGTCTGAGGTCTTTTATATTAAAAATGAGAAAAACTTGGCCCAGTTGGTTGCTTGGGGGAGGGAAGAGGGGTAAGAAAAATTCATACTGATCTACTTTTTCAGTTTTTGAAACTGTAAAACCTTTATGTAACTATCACAATATAGCAAAGCTAATTAACTCTATCTCATTCGCTGTATCCCATGTGTCACATTCCTACCATCTTCAGATGATTGCCAAAGAGCATTTCTTGTTTTTGTGCATTAGCAAACTTCCTTTTGCCTCATCCTGTGAAGCCAGTCCCCCACAGGCTTTCTGCTGGTCGAGTGGCTATGATGACTTGATCAGAGGTATTATTTTGAGTGCTGGGTGTGTAAAATGCTTTACATACAAAACTCTATGGGAACCCTCTTACACGGCTGGTGGGAATATAAATTGGTGAAACCACTATGGAGAACAGTATGGAGTTTCCTTAAAAAACTAAAAATAGAGCTACCACATGATCCAGCAATCCTACTCCTGGGCATATATCCAGAAAAGACAAAAAGTAATTCAAAAAGATACATGTACCCCAGTGTTCACAGCAGCACTATTTACAATAGCCAAGATATAGAAACAACCTAGATGTCTATTGAGAGATGAAAGGATAAAGAAGATGTGGTATATATACAATGGAATATTACTCAGCCATAAAGAAGAATGAAATAATGCTATTTGCAGCAACATGGATGGACCTGGAGATTATCATGCTAAGTGAAGTCAGTCAGACAGAGAAAGACAGACAAATATATGATATTTATATGTGGAATTTTAAAAAATGATACAAATGAACTCATTTACAAAACATAAATAGATTCACAGACATGGAAAACAAATACGTGGTCACCAAAGGGGAAAGATGGGAGGGATAAATTAGAAATGTGGGATTAACAGATACATATTACTCACAACACTGTAAAGCAATTATACTCCAGTAAAGATGTAAAAATAAAGATACACACTACTATATATAGATAAACAACAAGGACCTACTGTATAGCACGGGGAACTATATTCAATATCTTGTAATAACCTATAATGGAAAAGAATCTGAAAAAGAATATATATACATACACACACACATACATATACACACAACTGAATCACTTTGCTCTACACTGGAAACATTGTAAATCAACTATACATCAATTAAAAAAAATAAAACAACTCTGTGAGGTGGGTACTGATATTCCCGTCTCACAAGTGAGAAAACAAAGACCCAGAGGCTATCAGCTTGGCCTTGGTGGGTGGTGTGGCTATGAAGGTAGGACTGGTCTTTAAATCCTGAGAGGAATTCTAGCCCTATGGTCCTCTATGCTACCTCCTTCTTCTCTGAGGCCCTGTAGAGCGATCTGCACGGGCCCAAATTCTGCCCATCATTTGCAGAAGGCCACGAGGTGAAAGTGAGACCTCCAAGGGGAGAGTGAAAATTCAGGGGAGGAATTACTAGGAGTCAGGTGAATCCTGCTTTCTCCACTCCCCTTCTTTGTTTGTTCTTTCCATCAGTCCTTATTTTTTTTTATTTTTTATTTTTTTGTGGTACGCGGGCCTCTCACTGTTATGGCCTCTCCCATTGTGGAGCACAGGCTCCGGACGCGCAGGCTCCGGACGCGCAGGCTCAGCGGCTATGGCTCACAGGCCCAGCCGCTCCGCGGCATGTGGGATCTTCCCGGACCGGGGCACGAACCCGCATCCCCTGCATTGGCAGGCGGACTCTCAACCACTGCACCACCACGGAAGCCCCTTATTCTTTTTTAAATGAGCTGTAACCCATGCTGAGTACCTCTGCAGGTGCTACTCATCAACTGTAATTACCATCTTTGGTAAAGTAAGGAGAAACAGGAATACTTTTCCTTTTAGGTTTATTGCTATACGTTTTCTTTTAGATAAAGTCACATGGACTGTGCATGTAGGAGCCCCTCAAATACAGGCCACGGCTTCAAGGTGAATCTGTAGACCACTGTTTGCCCTTAGATTTCAGACAAATGAAAAGCCGCTTGAAATGAGGAAGGGTTTTAGAAAGAATGTCGGTAGAGCAGAGGCAAACATCCATCTTTGGATTCCTCAGCTAACATTTTCAGGCACCGGCTCAGGTGATCTTTAATGATGGTAACAGTTAACATTTATTAAGTGCCAACTAAATGCCGAGTACTTTGCGTCCATTGTCTTTTTAAATTCTTATCCCAAACCATTGTGTTACCCTCATTTTACAGATGGGGAAACTGAGGTTGAGAGAGTGAAAGTTCCTTGTCCAAGATCTTACAGCTGATAGAGGCAGAATTCAAATCCATGTCTGATGGTTCAAGAGCACACGTCCAAACACTGCTTCTATCCAACTGCATGTGCTAAAATAATTAGGGTTGGAGGGATGCGACACAGCCATCAGCTTGGCTAAGGGATGTCTTCCTCAGTGCTGTATGACCGAGTGCAGGTCAGTTCTTGCCTCTCCATGCTCCAGAAAGGTTCTGACCAGAAAATATTCAAGGACCAAAGAGGTCAATTCTATCTTTGAGAAAGAAGGGAATTCTCTTCTCAGTTCTGAAAGATCCGTAGACGTACATTCGCTCATCCTCCCTAGTGTGGGCTGAACTGGGTCCCCGCCAACCTCAATTCACATGTTGAAACCCTAATCCTCTTAAAGAAAAAAATGATTCATGATACTTGTTCAAGGTGCTGAGGGCAACTTTATGCAACAAGGGGTTTGCAGTGGGGGAAAGAGATCAGCCCCAAAATAAATATAACAAAGACAAGTGGAGATTTATAGACAAGGAAGAGGGTAGGGAGGTGAGGGTGGGGGTGTGTGGAGGAGTGTCAGCAGATAGAAGATTACTAAAAGGCTATGGGGATTTTTGGTAGACCCACTCAACAGGAATCTTGCCAAAGACAGGACCGGTGCTAAGGTAGCCAGCGTTGGCAATGAGGAAACTGATCAGCTATCCAGGGTGAGAGATTTTTGTTAAATTGACCCAGCTGGATTCTTGCTAAAATTATACTAAGTAGGCCAAGGACAAAACCCAGGGTCGGGCTCCCCTGGTGGCGCAGTGGTTGAGAGTCCGCCTGTCGATGCAGGGGACACGGGTTCGTGCCCCGGTCCGGGAAGATCCCACATACCGCAGAGCAGCTAGGCCCGTGAACCATGGCCATTGAGCCTGCACATCCGAAGCCTGTGCTCTGCAACGGAAGAGGCCACAAGAGTGAGAGGCCCGCGTACCGCAAAAAAACCCAAAAAACCCAGGGTCAGGGCTTTGAGAGCTTAGAGCAGCCTGACTAAAGTTTGGTTAAGGAGTCATTGTCAATGACCAATACCTCAGAATATGAGTGTATTTGGAGACTGGGCCTTTAAAGAGGTAATTAAAATTAAATGAGGTCATTATGAATGGGCCCTCATCCACACGACTGTTTTTGGAGGCAGAACCTTCAAAGAGGTGATTAAGTTAAAATGAGGCCCTTAGGGTGGACCCTAACGCAATCTGACTGATGTCCTTATAAGAAGAGGAAATTTGGACTTGCAAAGAGACACTGGGGATGCACATGCACAAAGAAAAGATCATGTGAGAACATAGCAAGAAGGTGGCCATCTACAAGCCAAAGAGAGAGGCCTCAGAATGAAAGCAACCCTGCTCTCACCTTGATCCTGAACTTCCTGCTTTCAGAACTGTGAGGAATAAATTTCTCTTGTTGAAGCCACTTAGTCTGTGATATTTTGTCATGGCAGTGAAAACGAGCATGACCCTGTGGGGTCCTCTCGGGTACAAACACCCCTCTGTGTCCCCCATTCCTGTGTGTAGAAAAAGGCTTTAGTCTCCCAGGCCTGCCTTGAGTTCAAAGGGCAGATTCAAGCAGTTACTATTGATAATTAGGGAAGAGAGGAAATGCAGAAACAAAGGAAAACTAGTCAGGAAATAATTGTGCAGTGAAAAAGCAGAGTCCTAATTCCTCCTCTAGGGATATACCTAACAATCTGTTGCCTAACTTCAAGTTTTTCTGTAGGAACTAAGGCCCCCACCCAGGTAGAGGATGGTGACTGCGTGTTGAGCACAAGCACTTAGACCCCAGACTGGCTGAAACCAGAAGGTTGATGATTGAGATCCTGATACATCACCCTGTTACCTCACCACCAACCAATCAGAAGAAAGTCCTGCATCCTTCAGCCCTTACCCCAATGTTGCCTTTAAAAACGCTTCCCTGAAAGCTATTGGAAGGTTCTGGTCTTTGGAGCGTGAGCTGCCCATTCTCCTTGCTCAGCCCCTGCAATAAACCTTTCTCTGCTCCGAACTCTGATGCGTTGTTTCGTTCGGCTTTACTATATATCGGGCACACGAACTTGGGTTCAACAGCAGCCCTAGCAAAGGAATACACCCTCTGAAGGTCAATCTTAATGAGCATCTTTAAGTACAAGAGAGAAGTAACTGCTTAAGAAGAAAAACACTGCAAAATATTCTGTTTTTAGATGTAATCATTTAGATCTAAAAGACCTTTAAAAATAAGAAGAATGAACTCCATTTGACCAAGTTTCTCCAGAGTGGTGTCCGCCACTGAGCCCCTGATCCTGTTGCTTTTGAGGGTTATTAAGTCCTTCATCTAATGAGACCTTTCCCTATTGCTGGGCCAGGTGGACCACAAGAAAGACAAATCTATATCATAAACCCATTGAACTATATTATATAAATAGCTTTCGGGAAAAAGAACAAAACACACCCTCTTATTTCCAAATGATTGCTTCAGGAGCATTTCCTTCATAAACTGTCATCAAATATCCAACCACGAAACGAAACTATTAAATTACATTAATTTCTAATTAAATTCAAACTAGAGAAACACAGGAAGTCAAGTGCTCTGGGTTGTAATCTCGGATTCATCATTAATTGTAGAAGTAACTAGTAACTAGTAACGAGATGAGTCACATTTCTTCTCTGTGTCAATTCCAAATCTAGACAATAAGACTACTAATGCATTTCCTAACTAATATTTGGTAAGTGATTAAAGTGATGAAAATAGTTGTGAAATATTTGGAAGAAAAATGGGCTAGGCAAGTATGAGGCAATATCCTAGGTAGCATTTTTCTTACTGGCTTAGTTAATTTCTATAAAAAATAAACTTTGGAAATAAATTCATCTAGACGTATCCTCAAGAGAATCTTATAAAATATATACTAATTAGAGGTGGTTTCTTTTTAACCTATTACATTAAATAAATTATGTGACCTCTTACTGAAGTAACATATTACTATATAAATTAATGACCAAAACATTACACAAACCCAGAAGTTTTTCATATACCGCTTGGGCTGCTGGTCCACAGTTTTCTCAAATGTGTAAACTCTCTTCCAAATTTCGGAGTGGCTACACTGAAAACTTTCTATGTTAAAGACTACCAAGGCAAACTCTGTCACTCTTACTCATAACAACACCCTTCCCACCACATTAAGCTTGTCTTCCCATAGCCCCGACAGTGTCTGAGCCTCCATGTTCTCTGTAAGAAACTCAGCCTCTCGAGGAATTCAGTGATCACGTGCATGGAAACTGTACCCAAAATTATATGCCAAATTTTGACCTTGGTAAAGCTTTGAAACAAAGTGTCTGTGTGTGTGTGTGTGTGTGTGTGTGTGTGTGTGTGTGTGTGTGCTTGTGTGTGTGTGTTTCACCTTCTGCCCTGCACTCATACTGTCTTAGGTTTTGTTCCCTGAAACAAGAAGGTGAGGTGAAGTAGTTCATCCAGGAGATGGTTTCAGGAAGTGGGGGAACCAGAAAGTGAGATGGAGGAGGGAAGGAAGCTGATAAAAAGTATGTCATCAAGCAGGTGAGAAACGCGGGCAACTGTGGCTCATCCCCTCTGGGGACCTCTGCGGGGGCAGTGTAGAGCACACCCCAAAAGCTGGAGTATTCATCCACAATCTCCCACTAGGTAGCAGTTCATCAATGCCATCAGCATGAACCTTATTTTCTGTTCTTTCTCCTTCAGTCTTCTCATCCATTCTCTCACCAAAGCCGATGAGTTCTTATCCCTCTACCGTGTCTCAGCTACACACGTCCGTCCCCCGCCCCCCACATCCACAATCATAAGTCCAATGGGCAGAGCTCCGTGAATCCTTCGTGCTGGGAGCCCTGTCTCCAGTCCCACCCTGGCGCCATCTTGGCTGTGTACTACCATTCAAACACCACTGACAGAAGGTTATTTCTCTCTTTTGCTCAGGTGGTGCACTGCTGTATGTTATATTAAAGCCAAAAGATTTGGCTCAATCTTTCCTTTTTACCCAAACTTAACCCCAGATACGTAAACCTACTTGATGCTTTTTGTGGTATCTGTACCATCTTGCTGGTCCCTGGCCCCTTCTGGCCATACCATGCCATTCTCCCTGGGTTCTCTCCAAGTCAGCCATATTCGCCTTCTATGAGTTCTTGAATTTGTCAAGTCCCTTCCACCTCAGGGCTTTTGCACGTGCCGTTCCCCTCCTTTGTCTGTAATATTTCTCTCTGTTCTTCACTTACCAACTCCTCTTCCTCCCTCAGTTGGAATGGCATTTAGTTCAGCCCTTTCTAGCTGATTTCCCCTTACCCAGCCTCCATTCCCTGTACCCTGACAGGTCAGGTGCCCTGTTACATATTCTTCTAGCCTGTTTTTTCTCCTTCATACCACTTCTCATGACTGCAGGTAATTTATTGATTAATTGCATTAACTGATTAATTCCATTTTAAGTTTCTGCTTCTCCCAGCAGACTGTAAGTTACATGAGTGACTATACTACTCACCTGTGTATCCCTAACACCTAGCAGGATGCTTGGCATACTACCAGCACTCAATACATATAAAAGAATGAATATACACAACTTACGCTGTCCAGCTCTGAAGGCTTTGATTTCTCCTCCCATGATGGCTTCCATCCTCTTCGTTTAGATGAAATACTTTGTAAACAACTGTGCTCAACAAACATTGTGGCTGGATCCCCGGACAAGCAATTTGAGAGGGCTCTGTGTAAATATAAAGAGCAAAATGCTACAAAATCATTATCATCCTTTGTCTATAATCAAAACATCACATTGTGTGTCATTTGCCAATTATATGTAATGAAACAGTAAGATTTTCAGGGATTTGATAACAATGCTGCCAGTAGGAGACTATAGAAAATAAAATGATTCTGTGAACTTGGTTTTTTTTAAAAATTACTGCTAGATCTTTTCTTTTTCTTTTTTTACATTTATTTATTTATTTTTATTTATTTTTCGCTGCTTTGGGTCTTCATTGCATTGTGCGGGCTGCTCATTGTGGTGGCTTCTCTTGTTGTGGAGCATGGGCTCTAGGCGTGCGGGCTTCAGTAGTTGTGGCTCACGCTCTAGAGTGCAGGCTCAGTAGTTGTGGCGCACGGGCTTAGTTGCTCCGCAGCATGTGGGATCTTCCCGGACCAGGGCTCGAACCTGTGTCCCCTGCATTGGCAGGCGGATTCCTAAGGGAAGTCCCATCTGTGAACTTGTTAAAGCTTGTGGTTACTCTCAAATTTAAGGGGAAATGCATGCAGCACTAACAGAAGTCAGACAGTGACTTAATGCTTTGGAAATTTATGGGACAGGTGTGACAGCCTATTGTGTCTCAGAATAAGGAATTTCAGCAAAGCCATAAAGTATACAGATGAGAAGAGAATTTGATTTCACTTAATTTTATTTGATAGAACTTAATACTTGAACAAGTGCTGTTGCTAAACAACAGGAGCTTAAAAATTCTCCTTTCTCCCTAATGGGGCCCAAAGAGAAATGTATCCATTTGTTCCATCATAAATGTTCAACTTCAGATTTGGGGGATAATAAAAGCTCTGGCCTTGCTATTTAATTATTTAGTTGACTGCTAGAAAGATTTATCTACCCAAATGGGCTTGTAACTCAGAAATGTTAATCCATGTGTATTTAAAAAGATAGTCATGCAATTCCAAGACAAACTAGTGTCAATCTAGATTTTTATTATGACTTTGGCAATTATATAAAAAGCTGTAAAATATTTGGCAAATTCGCTTTTTACTTGGTATTCTCAAAGACGCTTTCTGAGACAAACACTATGTTCTTGGAACTTCTACATTGAACACTGAGAGTGAATCATTGCAAAAAGGGTGACAGTTAGACACTTATAAAGATATTTTTCTACTCGGCGATTATGTTTTGAAGAAGAGTTTAACGTATGTTTCATAGTAGACCTACTTTAAAATATGTACACATCACTAAAGGGAAAACCTCAATAAAAGCAAACACTGTATAATCAATTTCCGGTAAAACTTTAAAATGTTGTCATTAATTACAGACGGAGCACTTTTCCTGCAATATATTCCTGTTTGTTTGACACCTGGCAGGGCCAGCACCAATTTATTCACTTTCTCTGTTACACGACATTCAGTCCCTGGGGCCATTATTTCTGAGGGAAACTGAGCAGTGTAACTAGAAGCCTACATAAATGATTCATACTAGAACACTCTAGAACACGCCACTCAATGGGAAAGGCTGATCGTCTAATCTGACTTGATGGCTGAAGCTGCTGTGGTGTCAGAAGGAAGGGATCCATTTACCAGATCCTTCAGATTACCTACGTTCTTTCTGCAGCTGTAGAGCCCTGTCATCTTCCCTTGTCTGCAGGAAGTATTTGCAATACTTTATCGTGATGAAGCGTTTCCTGAAAACCACACACACACGCACGCACACACACGCACACACACACACACACACACACACACACAGTATAATGGCTGCTTATCTTTGGCACCTCCCACTTAGTAGCGACTTTCTCTTGTATTTTTAATAACCCCTTTATTATTTTAGAGGCAGCACATTTACATTTATAAAAAATTACAAAACACAGACAATCAAGCAAACAAAACTTCACCTTCCTGTCACCCAGAATCACCACGTCTGACCTTTCGGTGCATATGCTTCTGGACCTTTATATGTTTGCATGTATATTTGTATCTATATATACACACACATTTATGCGTATTTTTCTTTCCCAGGAGGAGATTATATTCTACATACTGTTCTAACACTTAGCCTTTTTTGGTCAATGAATCTTGACCTTTCCGCTTCAGTACATTTTCTATGTCACGGAAGAGCCAAACCATATTCAAATTTCCCCACTTAAGCTAAAACAATTCTTCAACTGTTTAGTCCTATCCAGGAATCCTAGGAAGAAAGCTCTCTGGCTGCTATAGCCCTTATTTCTCTTCTGTCTGTCAGGATCCCCTTTTCATGACACTGGCTTTTTGAAGACATCGGGCCAGTTTTCCTGTGGAATGTCTCCCCTTCTAGATTTCTCTGATTGCTTCCTTGTTGTACCATGTAGCCGACTCCTATACCCCTCTATCTCCTACAGAATGCAAGTTAGATCTAAAGGATGGTTGGATTCATATTTTGTCTAGAAAACACCATAGGGGATTCTGTATCTAGAACTGTACTGTCCAATGTGGTAGCTTCCAGCCATATACGTAGTCATTTACGCTTCAGCTTCAATTAATTAAAACTGAAAATTAAGTTCCTCAGTTGCACTGCCCTTTGGACAGTGCAGATATGGAAAACTTCCGTCATTGTGGCAAGTTCTACCAGACTTGCTAGCTAGAGATTGAGTCTGTTACTTCACTGCTTGAGTCTGGGCTTGGGTCAATCAGATACTAGTAAACGTGATGCAAACAGAGGCTTGGAGATTGTTTGCGTACCAGTGGTTGCCCCCTTTGGCTGCTGAACCCTTGAGACTGCCATGTAGAGAAGCTTGGACTGTTCTACAGCAGGATAAGTTACCCCACGGACAGTGACCAGAGCTCTTCCAGCTGAGGTCCCAGAGATGTGAATAAAGCCATCCTAGGCCTTCTTGAGAACAGTACAGAGAGAGACCTCAGCCATCCAGCCATCCCTGTCAACTGCCTGACATATGAGTGAGGCCACCTGAGACCCATCGGCCCCAAGTGAGCCATCAGCTGAATACAGAGACCAGTAAAGCTGCTCCAGACATAAGAACCAACAAGCTGACTCATAGAGTAATGAAGAATAATACATGATTATTATTTTTAGCCACTAGATTTAAAAATTTTTTTAGCCACTCACCTAATATATAAATCTTGCCTAAATCCATAATTTCATTAGGTTTTGTAAAATTATGTTTTCAACTTCTATCATTCCTTCTGCACTTATTAACCGGCATTCTTTTGTAAAGTACAGCTTCTTTTCATCAATTGGGCTAATTGTTTATTCTGTCATACAATTTCTCCTGGAAAGGCATAAATATTTAGTTTTTTCCTTTAATTATCAATTAAAAAGTAAGGAGTTGCTTAATGACCATCTCATACTACGCTTTTCTGGCTTTCTCGTTTTTGAGTGCCTTTATGAAGTCATGAGTTTTATATATTAAACACATTTTATTTATATCTATAATCATTATTCTTTTTCATGCCCCAATTATCCCAACTTTGGCCACTGGGAGCCCTTTCAGACCACCTTCTATGTCATTTTGATACAAGTCTATTAACCTTAGAAAGCTTCCTTTCCTTCTGTCAGAATAAGCTATCTCAAGTTCATCCTGCATCTTCCCTGCCCCAGACCTAGAACCAGCCATATCTCTTAAGAGTCCTGGGGATGTACTGACGTGCACAATCTGGGTGACAATCGATCCTGAGGTGACAATGCTTGCACCATTCCATTTATAGAGATGTGATTTGAGCGTACACGTCCTCTTCCCTTTCTCCGACCCCTACGTTTGTTCTTTGTTCTCAAATCTGCTCACAGCACTTCTCACTCAAGATGCAACCCTCTTCTGCATTCGACCATCTGGCGGATTTGCAGCTTATAACACGTTTCAGAATCTCCCTTCCTTCCTGTTGCACCAGTGTTGATTTCACACCACTTTTGCTACCTCTTGGTTTGGGGGTTTCTCTGCCTCTTAGTATTGCCAAAGATGTTGTAAATGAGTTTTGATTTTTGTTATCCCTGATGCTCTCCTTGCTTTTCAGAAAATGAAGTAGAAAGATTACAGACTGGGCTGCCTTCAATCTCTATACTCAATCCTCAATCCAAACAAGGGTTGGGCAAGTGATCCAGGTCAGGTTAATCAGAAGGTTCACCTTCCTGATTATGGTTTTGGGTCAGGAAAGGACACTGACCCAACTCTATCTAATCAAAAGCCATCTGGGACTTACGCTGGAATGATTGGGCTAGAGGAGCTGAATGAATAAAAGCCTGGAATTGCTAGAAGCTACTGGCTCTCTCATGGAGAGAATCTGGCTGAGACTGATACCATCATGGAGGAGAGAACTGAAAGGGAGAAAGAGACAGAGACATCTGAGGGCCTCATTTGGGCTCCTGGGTCCAGCCTTACCTGTAACAAGACCAAACCTAGGTTTTTTCACTTACATAATTTTTAGAAGGTCCTTTTAAAGAAATAAAACAATGAAGATGAAGTGGTTATCCTAGTGAGTGGCACACAAGAAGTCCCAATATATGCTATCATTATTATTTTTGAAAACTTATCTGAGTTAGGTTTCTACCATTTGCAAGTGCAATATTAACAACAAAAAAATAATACCAAAGATTTTTGAGAATTGTGCTAGGCACTTTACATGTTACTTCACTAAATCCTCACTTCAAGCCTTGAGATAAGTATTCTTACTCCCATTTTAAAGACTTAAAAAGGAGCTAAGGCTTCAATGAGCCTAAGTAAGCTGGTCAGAGAGCTAGTGAGTGGTAGTGCTGGAATTTCAACCTTAGCAGTTTGAGTCTAGAATCCAAGCTCCAAACGGCTTAAAAATTCTTGGCGATTTGAATATAATTAAAAGTAATAGGTACTTAATCGAAAGCAGCTGGAAGATCACCTGTAATGTGCTTAGTCAAGAAATATGTCTGTGTATTTGGAATCTACGCTTTGTTAACGGCTCATGAACTCAGAAGCTGTGCTCATATTCTCCCAATAACGCACCATAATGACTTCACACCAGATTTTATAATCGAATGCTCAATTTCACTTTGCAGAATTCTTCGTGTTAATTTCTTTGAAAACTGCCAGTTGAAATAATTAGCAGAGTAGCTGAACGATTGAACCTATGGGATAAGGAAAACCAGATTTCCAGGAAAGTGCCTTGTTGGTTGAGGGGGAATTCTGTTCATCTTTCTCTCGCTCCGACACAATGAAATTTCCCCTCCCAGACAAATATATAAACAGCATGTTTCAAAATATGCACTCTTTACCATTTAATTAAAATGATTCCATTAAAGTGTTATAAATTGAATTCAATTACTACCCATTTTTCTTTTTAAATATGCTTAATAATAAGTAAGTTTAACCAAAGTGATGTTATTGTTATAGATTCATTTTCACCCCATTCCTTCACAGCACCTTTGTCATGATCATCTCATTAACAGGCACTAATGTTTTTCTACATCCTTGCTAAAGAAAGAAAAAGGAAAAAAAATGAAAATACTCTATCCCATCAACATCTAATTGGAACTTCTCTGGGGAAAGGCATTTTAAAACAAAGTATAAATATGTTGCTTTGATAATGATAATTCTCTTTAGTTTATAGCCAGCCTGCCTATGGGAAATTAGTCATGGAGACACCAAAACAGCAGAAAGATTCTAATTTACTTCTGTACATTTTCAGCCAGTACGCAGTAATACTATGGGTTAGGTACAATTTTTACCCATTTTACAAATAAGGAATCACAGGCTTAGAGAGGTTAAGTAAGCTGACAAGTACACAGCTAGGAAATGAAAGGATATAAACCTGGATGAGGCCAACATTTACCCTTGTAACTTCTAATTTTTTCTCTTTTAATAAGAATTCACTGAAAATTTGGGAATTATAGAAATACTCCACAGAGGAGAACTCACATCTGCTCCAAGAGTAGTTACCTCCAGTGTCTGTAGTCCTGAACTCATTCTGAAGATGAGTTAAGTGATTAAGAACTTATCTTAAATGCTTCCCAGGAGACCGTCTATAAGTCAGGGATCAACTGAAGCCCCCCACCAAGGAATCAACATCTCCCTGAAGGGGGAGAAAAGTTTTCCTTAGCTGAGTATAGCTCCCGGGGTACCTGTGAGGTCCCGAGGGTGACCAACAGTGGTAACATCCATTTGCTTAAAGGGAAGCCTAGCACCTCACTACCTCACCCAACGTACAGTATGGTTCCACCCAAATGGCCAGGACCCGACCATCACAGTGAACCAGCCCCAGTTCCCCAGCTGGGGCTGCTCACTCTGTGTGTGAAGCCATCACCCAGTGGGGAGCTCTCTACCACGCCCCATCTAGTCTTTCTTCTAAGCTGATGTGAAGGAAATCTGCCTTAGCCAACCCTCACAATCTCTATAAGAAACATGTAAATAGCGCTGGTAAATTTTTCAGATGTAGGATAGCTTCTGTCTAGCTTTCAGAGAAAGAAATTTTCTCACCCCGTTCTGACACACTCTCACTTTATAGGACTAAACAGAACACAGACCGGCTGCAATGTCTGCCTGTGGGTGACTTCCCAGATTTAGATATTGACTCACAAGTCTCAACTAGCACTGCCCACCAGAGGGGATCTCCTATAACAAAGGCTGACTTTGCTCCCAAGATAATCTCTACCCTAGAGAGCAAACATTTTGAAATCTTAAAAGTGACAGTTTTTTTTTTAAAGTTAAGTTTATTATGTATTTACTTATTTTTGGCTGTATTGGCTCTTCAGTTGCCACGCGCGGGCTTTCTCTAGTTGTGGCGAGTGGAAGCTACTCTTCGTTGCGGTGCGTGGGTTTCTCATCGCGGTGGCTTCTCTTGTTGCGGAGCACGGGCTCTAGGCACATGGGCTTCAGTAGTTGTGGCACGAGGGCTCAGCAGCTGTGGCTCGCGGGCTCTAGAGTGCAGGCTCAGTAGTTGCGGTGCACGGGCTTAGTTGCTCTGTGGCACGTGGGATCTTCCCGGACCAGGGCTCGAACCCGTGTCCCCTGCATTGGCAGGCGGATTCCTAACCACTGCGCCACCAGGGAAGTCCCAAACTGACAGTTTTTAACTTAAAAAAAAAAAAAAAAAAAGTTTAACCTCTGCCTCTGCCAGCTCTTAGAACTCCATTCCATATGGAACACACAGCCACACAGATGCTTGGTGTCAGGCAAGGCAAAGTGGCAAAGCCCCAAAGGCTGTGACTGCCACATATGGACCATCTTATACAAATGCAAAGTTAATTCCAAATACTTCGTGATTTCATGCTGGGATTCATGAGCACCTTAGGTGGCAATGAATCCAGTTTTCACCCAGAGTAGGGTATAAGAGAGACCTACATGGAGACCCACATGGCTTCCACTTTCCAGAAGTGGTCAGCAGTCCCATGGCTGAAAGTAGTCCCCCAATCTTCTATGGCACTTGTCTGAAATCCCAAGGTCACTGCCACCTTCCACCTCATCTTAGTTTGGAGGTAGTATATAGTAAGACTACAGGGAGCAGACAACCACTCAAGACTTAGCATGGACCTACTCCATCATACTTCAGCCCAGGAGAGCAATGAAGGTAGTCTTGGGACGAAGCATTCCACCAATGACTAGCCAAGCAGCATCCAGGAGGGGCCCAGAGAGTACGAGGCACCAGGTTGAGGGCCAGGAAAGAGAGCTGAGATACAGAATTCTTGCTTCTGAAAGCTCACAGCGTGCTGGAGAAATCAAGGGGGGATCTTGGTTGTGGGGTAAGCAGGGCGGGTGTTTATGATATGACTTGGAAGTGTGGCAAGACTCCCCTTGCCTAGCAGCCCCTCCTTACCTGACTATGGGGCTTGGAACCTCTCAGACTCTGGGGCTGGATCAAGCTGTATCTGAAGCAGTCCTTGGCTCCTTAAAGCCCAGCAACTTGATTCTTAAGTGAAAACAGTCACTTCTCACTCTATTTTCAGGTTAATCCTGAATGAAAGGCAGGATCCCTTAAAGCCAACCACCGATGGTTCAAAATTCATTCTTTTTTTTAGTTAAAAAAGGGTCTGGACATTGAGGAGAGCATGGACCCCAAGGCAGATACAACCTACACATTTTGGGGGCCCACAGTCTTGTGGGCAACACAGAGAGTTAAACCAGTGACTGCAGTGCAGTGTGTTGACAACTATTTGGAGAGACTACACACAGCTCAGGAAGTGCACAGCAGGGGGACTGAACCTAATTTGGGGGTAGATCTGAGCTGAGGCCCAAAGGATGAATAAAGACCCTCAGGGAAGAGGGAGGCTCCATGTCACAGTGGTTAGAATGGTGGGATCTAGGATCTGACGGCCTAGGGTTCAAATCCTAGGCAAGTCGATTAACCCGTCTCAGCCTCAGTTTCCACATTTTAAAAATGGGAATAGGAATAATAATTCTTACCTCGTAAGTGTCCTCAGAGGTAAAGATTAAGTAGGATATATATAAAGTTCACTAGCAGAGTAACTGACACATAAGAAGGCTTCATAAGGAGAATAATTTTTAATGATGGGAGTAAGAAATATGTCTCAACATTAAAGAAATGGCAAATGTGACAGCCTAGAGCTAAAGGAGAGCAAAAATGAAGCTGAGGGGGGCTTCCCTGGTGGCGCAGTGGTTGAGAGTCCGCCTGCCGATGCAGGGGACACGGGTTCGTGCCCCGGTCCGGGAAGATCCCACATGCCGCGGAGCGGCTGGGCCCGTGAGCCATGGCCGCTGAGCCTGCGCGTCCGCAGCCTGTGCTCTGCAACGGGAGAGGGCAAAACAGTGAGAGGCCCGCGTACCGCAAAAAAAAAAAAAAAAAAAAAAAAAAAAAAAAAAAAAATGAAGCTGAGGAATTGGTAAGAAATTTATTAGAGCTAGATCCGCCTAAGAAGTAGAGTGTCCAGAATTCCTTTTGGGTAAGCAGTGACCAGAGGGATCACCGATACCACTAGTCCAACCCGGATAGGGGGTCTTTCTATTGATCTCTGAGATTCTGACTCATATAAAGGTGCCCACCTCATGACTGGCCTCCCTCTGACAGACTTCCCTCTCAGTCACTGGTCATAAGTTCTTACTGTCGTGTCTTGGTAGCCCAGTTCTCTCTGAGGCTTGTTGTGTGTTAGAAGTCATTTGGTTGCAAGTGACAGAAATACACACACAGGCGTGCGCGCATGCGAGGGGAGGACATTACTGGCTCACATAACTGAGAGATCTAGGCACAGTGATGGCTTGATGCAGGTCTTCAAACATGGTTGTTGGTAATCTTTCTCCATTCTCATTCTTCTGCTTTCCTTTATCCTGGCTTCATTCCAAGCCATTATCTTCTCTATGGTAACAAGCAAATTGTTGAACTAATCAGTATAGTCCATGGGTAGAAAACACTCATTGGCCAGGACTAAGTCATATGCCCACCCCTGGAGCCAAAGGTCAAGGTCAGCTCCATCCAAATCCTATGGGAGAGATGGTTCCCGGACCTGTCCTTTGCCTATTGGCTCTCAGATTTCTGCTCTGCATCGCAGAGAATGCCATCTCCTTGATGTCTTTGCCTGCTGGTTCCCAGGGAGATTCTGCCAATTGGAGGCACTGACAGAAGATTAAAGGACAGGAAGTAAAAGAGGCCGAAGTATTTATCTTTCTCTCACTCTGCTTCAGGGGGTGTCAAGGACAGTAGCTGCATCTCTCTGAGGCCCCTCCTTTTACCGTCCCAGCTCCTGCAGCTCAGACCCACCATATCTGTAGCTCACACCACATGGCCCTGGACTCCAGCAACACCGTCCTCCTCCCTTTTCTCCTTAAGCGTCATAGAGACTGCCTGCTGTTCTAACCACTGGGAAGCCCCACCATCCCATGTGACCCCTCACCCTTCGGTACTAGGTGGAGATGCCCTCACATTGTGTTTGGGGTTTGCCTCCCAGTACCTGACAGCTGTAGAGCATAGCCTGACTAACTCCAGTAAACCCTGAGTTATACAAGAGGATTAAAGTTCTCTCTGCAGAAACCAACTGTGGCACAAAACAATCACCCTGATCGCAAGAAACATGGCAGAGAGTTCTCTGCGAAGGGCACGAACACCGTGCCAGACCCTCGCTTAGCATTCCAGTGAGTGGAATCCAAATGAAATGAGGAAATAATCACGGGTCTACGATGCTGCCTAATTAAAGCTAAATTTAGCCAACTCTGGTTTTTCAGAGCTGTCGTGAAATCCATTTCAATTCAGACAATAATCATGGCAAACCAGGATAATGAGGAAAGGGATTTAATTAGAAAGGTGGAGTGGCATCAATATAATAATTAAGATAAAAAACACCACACATCCACACGAGGGCCAAACGAAACGGGCAGTTCTGGGTTGACATTTTCAGTGATTTCACTGTGGCTTTGTGGCTTTCTAACTTTAAAAAAAAGGGGGGGCTTCCCTGGTGGCACAGTGGTTGGGAGTCCGCCTGCCGATGCAGGGGATGAGGGTTTGTGCCCCGGTCTGGGAAGATCCCACAAGCCGCGGAGCGGCTGAGCCCGTGAGCCATGGCCGCTGAGCCTGTGCTCCGCAACGGGAGAGGCCACAACACTGAGGGGCCCGCATACCAAAAAAAAAAAAAAAAGAAAGAAAGCAAGCAAGCAAGAAGAATATCAAGTGATACTGTGATTCTTTCGCCATTTCCAGGGGCACCCAGTAAACCTGGTGCCTCATGGCAACATGGTCGGGGGCGGGGGGGATGGTGGAGGACCTCCTCCAGGTGCTGGAGGTCTTTAATTACAAGGCAGGGCAGATGACAGCTCTGTCCTTCATGACAACTCCATCGCCGGCCCTGGAGTGACACCACAGACCTGGCTCCAAATCAGATTGCAAGGAAAGGGCAGTGAGGCTCCTCCGGAGCTGGAAGGCTGCACCAAGTAGCGGCTTTGGACTTGGGCTGCCTTTCCGCTACGAGGCTTTGCTTTCTCTTCAATTAATATATGTCACTGAGAAATAATCGGGAAATGTCTGTGAAGCTTCCAGTCTCATGAAACGGAAACAGAGAGGGGAATGGAGGTGACGGGGGAGGAAGAGGTTGATAAAGGAAATACTCTTTACAGCCAAGATTCCAACACACGCACGCACGTGCATACATACATGTAATAAGAAGGCTTCAGCTGTTTTATGCCTTTTTCCAGCCCTTACAGGCAGGAAAAGGACATAAAAATCTAAAGACTGATTATGTGGCTACTGACCTGCCACCTCATTCCAGAGACAACTTAGTGAGCAAGCCATTCAATTTCTCTTAGAATTCCCCAACATTCAATCTGTTATCTCATAGGTATCAGGCACTTTAATTGTCTTATTTTATCAGCGGTGCAATACTAAAAACTAGGTATCATTATCCCTAATCTACAGATTAAGAAACCAAGACTCCGAGAAGCTAAGTTGCCCCCATATCACAGAACCGTAAGTGCACGTTTGGGATTCAATCTATCAACTGTCAGACCACAGTGCAATACCACCTCCTAGCTCCTGCACGCAGCTAAGGGCCAATATGTCTCCATGTGCTACACAGCCTGATTATGAGATACCCATTGTGAAGATTTTTTAAATATGGCTTTAAAAATGCAAACAACAGATCTTCCTTGACTTATGATGGCATTACATCTCGATAAACCCATCCTAAGTTGAAAATATCTTACATTGAAGATGCATTTAATAACTTAATTTACCAAACACCATAGCTTAGCTTTGTCTACCTTAAGCGTGCTCAGAAGGGTCACACGAGCCTGCAAGTGGGCAAAACCTTCTAACACAAAACCTGTTCTACAATACAGGGTTGAATATCTCATGTAGTTTATCGAACACGGTACTGAAAGTGAAAAACATAATGACTGTCTGGGTACAGCATGGTTGTAAGTACTTGGGTTGTTTGCCCTGCTGATCTGCGGCCCCCGCCTCTGCCCAGCATCACCAGAGAGTATTGTACCACATATCTCTAGCCCAGGGAAAGATCAAAATTCAGAATTCAAAATTCAAAGTATGGTTTTAACCAAATGCACGTCACTTTCACACCATCGTCACGTTGAAAAATCCTAAGTCAAACCATTGTAAGTCAGGGACCATCTGTATTAAGATTCAGCTTTAAAGACAAAATCCAAGTAATGGACCAAAGAGACTTTCTCAACCAGCCCTGAGTCTTAGGAGAGTTACTCTAAAAGTAGCATAAATAGAATGTTCTTTTGGAGGGTAATAATGCCACACACTACGTGAATCCAAGGGTTTTTTTTTTTTTAATACACCCAAGAATTAGATCCACTGAGAAAATAAATTAGCATATATATGTATATTTATAATCAACTTTATATGAAGATAAGAATATTCACAGTCTTTGCCTTTGTCTGATCTCCAAAGAGAATCTGCTCTGCTAATTCTGACACCCTCTTCCCCCATTCTGCCCAGGTTCTATGGCATTGATTCTCAAAGTGTGGGCCAGAGAGAAAGACTGTATGGACAGAAGAGGTGTGAGAAATGCATCAAATAATATATCTCTCTCACCATACCTTTATGAGTCAATCTGACAGTCAAGTAATTTAAAGGGCTATCTACCAAAAAATAATGCAGCCCGGGAAAGATATTACTAAATACCAGAGGGACAAAATGATTTTATCCCTTCAGTGCTGTGGTCAATGCTATTTTCTAAGACTGGTTGTAACAATCTCTCCCTTCCTACTCGTAGTATGACTCTGACACTCCCCTCACTGATAGATGGGTTCAAATTTCCTCCTGTTGAGTTTGGGCAGGCTTGTGATCACCGTGAAGGTGACTTCCAAGGCTTGGCCATAAAAGGCAATACAGTTTCTACCTGTTTGCCTTGGAGCACTTGTTCCTGGAACCCAGCCACCATGCTGTGAGGAAGCCCAAGCAGCCACATGAAGAGGCCAAGTGCAGATGTACTAGTCAGCAATTTCCCTGGAGTCTGCAAATGTCAGCACTGACTGTCAGATAAGCAAGTGAGTGAGCCTTCAGACGATGCCACACCCTACCCACAGAGTCACCTCCTGCCTTCGAGTCTTCCTAGCTGGGTTCCAGACATTATGGTGTAGAGACAAGCTGACCCCTCTGTGCTCCCTTTCAAATTCCTGACCCACAAAATCATAAGCGTCATAAGATGGTTGCTATGTTATGCTATAAGTCTGTGGAAATTTGCTACACAGTAATAGCAAGGAGGATAAACACCCCTTCTCCCTTTCTTCCTTCCTTCTTATCTTTTAAGACACAGGTGCTGTCTTCTTTGTGACTCCAGCCCTGTGCACTAATAACAGTTTATATCCACCTCTATTAAAGCAAGTATCATTCTAATCCACCCGTGATTACACTTCTGCCTGCCTGCCATCAGCTTGTGGGCTTTCCAAGGACGGGGACTTTTGCTTATTGATTTCCATTCCCCCAAAGCATTTGCTGTGTGAATGAATAAATGAATGAATGAAAGGATGACTGAAATCACCTAGAAACCATCACACTTTCGACCTCAATCTCATCTTCCCAAACACAGAGAAAACTTGATACTTTTTTTTTTTTTTTTTTTTTTTGCGGTACGCGGGCCTCTCGCTGTTGTGGCCTCTCCCGCTGCGGAGCACAGGCTCCGGACGCGCAGGCCCAGCGGCCATGGCTCACGGGCCCAGCCGCTCCGCGGCACGTGGGATCTTCCCGGACCGGGGCACGAACCCGCGTCCCCTGCGTCGGCAGGCGGACTCCCAACCACTGCGCCACCAGGGAAGCCCAAACTTGATAGGTTTTAAAGCTACAGTGTTTGTGAAGAGTCATTACTTATGAATCGATACACATGCAATCAATACACCTTCCTACTCTGTGTGAAGAGGCTAAGCTGAAAATCTAGGAATTGAACACAAGAATATTCACAGGTCTGGTGGCAGATGCCGGCTGTGCCCCTCCCATGTCCCTGTGAATTCCTGGGGTCTCCCAAGCACATGCCTACTATGTCCTGTTACAGGTACCTACAACTTCCCCTAAAGGCTTGCTCTCAGCTCCCAAGCAGCACAGGCCAGAAGTGCTGGGGAATTAAGACCATAGAAACAGCCCTTAGCAATGATGGATGTGCGGTGGATGATGAATGTCCCCTACTTCCTCACTTCTTGGCTGGGTAATTCTGGGGCTCTTTCTACACCTGTCCACCAGAATACCCCAGCAGGAATGAGCCCAAGGGGCTCTATATGGAAAACTTCACAAGAACTCACCCTTCTTTTCCCACTTTTATTCCCCCAATCTCTTGCTAATACTCTTGGCATAACCTTTGAAATAAGCCATTGGTACTCAAATTCTCTACCCAGGGTCTGCTTCTGGGAAAAACTCAAAATGAGCGGTACCCTAAAAACAGAGAACAGATATTACTGACAAAAACAGTAACAAGAAGAGGGTACAGATGGATAAAATTCACCCCGCGAGTTACAATTCCTTCCAATGGGTTTTGACAAATGACTCCAATACAAATTGCCATGGCTGTTGATTAAAGATAATCAACTCAAGATTCAGGCCACAATAAAGTATAATAGACAAAGGGTCCATTTATACATTAGTGAGGACACTTTTGGCTGCAAGGGACAGAAAACTAACACAGAGTGGCTTGAGAAAAATAGAAATTAACGGGTTTGTGTAACTGAAGTCCTACAAGAAGCGGAAGGTCTCCAGGCAGTGGTGGACCCGTATCAATATTATCAAAAATCTGTTTACCTCCATTGTTCAGCTATGCTTTTCTCTTGACTATTGTTACTATTCAGTAAGCTCTTTGAAAGCAATGGGAAGATGCACCTTCAGATTTACATCCCCCTCACGTAGTAACATCAGCAGAAAGAGAGATGCTCTTTCCCAAGATTTCCATGCAAACTCTTGGGCTTGGCTTTCGTTCCTGAAGTGACAACTACAGCCAGGGAATACAGAATATGCACACTGTACAGCCTGGAAGTGCATCAGCAGTGGTTCCCTGAAGGAACTTCAGGGTTAGAAGGACAAGGGATATTACCCAGAGGAGCCCAACAGACACCCATGACAACATTAAAACAGAACTGTTATTTCAAAAAGGAGAAAGTACAGACAAGCCAAAACAAAGACACTGAAACTTTCAGTTACTCAAGGAGTAAACACTCCATCTTTTGGGAAAGCCAGTTTCTCTGGCTTTCTTCTCTTCTCTTCTCCCCACAGGGGCTCACCTGTGAATTACTCATTCCTGGAGCTGGCTCTAAACAACATACACAGCTCTTAGAACTGAGTACCGAATAGACTATGCCCAACTTCCTGGCAGGGCCCTGGGTGGTGAAGATCCAGAACAGATCTAAACAGCACCACACAGGATTTGAAAACTGAACTGACCCTGAAACCACAGACCACAGACAGCTGGTTAGAAATTGAGCACTGAACCCCCCTTGGGCTAATTAACCACTAAAACAAAAATATCAATGTTCTCCATAGGATTTCAGTAAGACTCAGAGTCTCATAATGTAATATTTAAAATGTCCAGGATATAAATCAAAATTATTCAGCACGTGAAGAACCAGGGAAATCTCAGCTCACACAGGAAAAGATGCCGACGCTGAGATAACACAGATATTGCAATTACCTGACAAAGGCTTTAAAGCCGCTATTAAAGAAATACTCCAATAAGAAATCTGGAAGACTCTTGACATAAATGGAAAAATAGAAAGTCTCAGCAAAGGAAAAGAAGATATAAAGAATCAAATAAACATTTCAGAACAGAAAAATACGATAACCAAGATGAAAAACTCACTGGATGGGCTCATCAGCAGAATGGAGATGAAAGAGGAAAGAGTCAGTGAACTTGAAGATAGATTAATAGGAAGAACACAACCTGAGCGACACAGAAAAGGAAGAGTAAAAGATCCTTCAGGATCTGGGAGACAATACCAGAAGGTTTAACATTCCTATCTTGGAGTTTGAGAAGGGGTAGAGAAAAGCACAGAAAACATATTTGAAGAGATAACAATTTGAGAACCTACCGAATTTGGCAAAAGGCATAAACCTGAAGAGTCAAGAAGCTTAGCAAGTCCCAGATAATAAAAACCTAAAGAGGGCTTCCCTGATGGTGCAATGGTTGAGAGTCCGCCTGCCGATGCAGGGGACACGAGTTCGTGCCCCGGTCCAGGAAGATCCCACATGCCGCGGAGCGGCTGGGCCCGTGAGCCATGGCCGCTGAGCCTGCGCGTCTGGAGCCTGTGCTCCGCAACGGGAGAGGCCACAACAGTGAGAGGCCCGCGTACCGAAAAAAAAAAAAAAAAAACTAAAGAAGTCCATGTCCAATAACATAATAATAAAACTGCTGAAAACTAAAGAAAAAGAAAAAAAATCTTGAAAGCACCTAGGAACAATCGACACATTATTTACAGGAGGACAACAACTGAAGTAACTGCAGATTTCTCATGAGAAACCACAGAGTCTGATATGAAGTATAACCATACACTTAAAGTGTAGGAAGAAAACAGTGTCAAGCCAGAATCCTAGTCTAATGAAAATATCCTTCAGGAATGAGTTGAAGTAAGGACATTCTCAGGTGAAGGAAAATTAAGAGAATTACCAGCAGACCTGCTCTAAAAGAATTTCCAGAGATGTTCTCCAGGCAGAGGGAAATGATACCAGAAGGAAACTCAGAATGTCAAGTATGAGGAAAGAGAAACCAAAGTGGCAAATTTCTAAGTAAATATAATAGGCTACTCTTCTCCTACTGAGGTTTTTAAAGTATGATTGATGGTTGAAAGCAAAAATTGTAACACTGTCTGGAGTTTTCACTGTCAATATACAAAAAAACCTGGTACACCTACTGGTAAGGTTTCAATATTCAACCTGAAATGCTAAAATATTTAAAAGTGAAATATTATGTAAATTGTAATCCCTACAGCAATTGCTAAAAATACTACATAAAGAGATCTAGGCACAAAAACAGAATATATACGTACAAAGTATGCTCTCAGACCACAGTGGAGTTAAATTAGAAATCAATAACAGAGAAGTAGCTGAAGAATCTCAGAAGAACAGACTAGGTAAATAAAAATGGGAATACTAAAAAATACGTTCAAATAACCCCCCAGAAAGGTAGGAAAGGGGAAACAGGAATGAAAATAGAGGAAACAAACAGAAAGCAAATAAAATAGTTGACTAAATTCAAGCATATCAAAAACTGCATTAAAATGTACACGATTCAAACACACCAATGTTCAAAGACACAGATTATCAGAATGGATTAAAAAACATGACCCAGCTGTATGCTGCTTATATGAAACTCATCTTAAATACAAGTAGGTTAAAGTAGGTTAAAGTAAAAAAGAAGAAAAAGATATACCATGTAAAAACTGAAGAAAAGTAACCTTGAGCGGCTACAGTAATGCCAGATAAAGTACACATCGAAGCGAAGGAAATTACCAAGGATAAAAAGGGATATTACATACGGTAAAAAGATTAATACAACAAGAAGAAATAACAATGATAAATGTGTATACATCTAACATAGAGTTTTAAAAACACATAAAGCAAAAACTCAGAGAACTAAAAACAGATAAATCCAAAATGATAGCTTGAAAATTCAACACTCTTCTCTCAGTAATTGATAGACTAGTAGACAGAAAAAAAAGAATATAAAAGACTAAGCAATATCATCGGAAAACTGGATTTAATGCCCCAAATTGGAAACATCCAAATGTTCTTCAACAGGTGAACAAACAAAGAAACTGGGTTCCATCCATACAATGGAATTATGCTCAACAATAAGAAATGGACTGTGGGTACAGACAACAGCTTGGACGAATCTCAAAGGTATTATTAGGCTGAGTGAAAGGAGCCAGTCACGAAAGGTGATACACTGTTTGAATCCACTTATGGGACTTTCCAGGAAAAACCAAACCTTGGGGGTAGAAAATAGATCTGTGGTTGCCAGAGATTAGGGTTGTAGGAGAGGGTGTATTCTGATGGTAGCTGTGGTTTACATGAATCTATACAAGGGTCAAAGTTCACTGTACTGTACAGATATGCAAAAGGTCAGTTTTACTGTGTTCATTTAAAAAGTAAAATTTTAAGAAATTCTGAAAACGAGTCAAAATGTTTTCAATGAGCCAACCCAACATAATAAGAAGAAGCCAGTTATTCAGATGTACTGTTTTGTAGGTAAAGATGACAAGGAGGAAAAAAAAAAAAACACCTAAAAAAGAAAAGTAAGTTTTGGCTTGAGCAGTGACTCTCAAAGTTAAGTCTCTATAGGAATCATCTGGAGGATTTGTCAACATTGTTTATTCTGGACCTTGCCTCGTCCCCATCTCTGAGAAATACTTGGCTGGACCAGAAAAGGTACGAGTCGTGAAGTTACCTCTGCCTGCTTTAAAACGTCAGATGAAGAGCAAACTGGACTTGCTCTAGTAACTCAGAACAGATGTTTCTGGATTCAGTTAAGTAATTAGGACAAAATTTTCCTTCCGAGAGTTTACATTTGCAGTGCTTAGGCTTGTAAATTGAGACACATAAATAAACCCTCCTCCTACCATCAGAACTAAAGCTTTTTTCCCTCTTCTTAGATTGAAGCCATTCACGTGAGATTCTCTTGAGTTTTCCTACACAGTCACCAAAGAGCCTGAGCCTTAAAAAATGAACCCTCCATGAAACGACTTCCTGCACGTTTTTGGTGGAACATGAAGACTTTTGTTTGTTTGCCTGTTTTTGGCAGGGAGAGGAGATGCAAATGCATAAAAGCAACCAAATGGGGCATTTGGGATTCTGGGAAATAAAGTCAAAAACACAACTAAAAAGGTCCCTCTCTCTTTCCTCCCGTTGTAGTTTGATGTTAGCTTAAGTTTAAAAAGTTTGTTTTGAAAAGTCATTGTGAAGGGCCCTATCTAATTTTTCATAACGTTTTTAAAAAGAGAAAAGAATAAAAGTGAAAAGTGAAATAAACTCCTAACTTGCTTATATGTGGTTCCAGTATCTCCAGAACATGTGAAGTACCCTCCATTTGGGAATGATGCAAACGAAGGTGCTATCTCACTTGTCACCATTTTACAAGAGTGGGACGTGAAGGGGAGCTGGGTGTTCTAATCCCAGTGGTATCAGTTTCACGAGGGCTTCAAGGACGTAGGACCTGACAGCTCCACACATCAAAACAGCGGCTGTGGGGCTTCCCTGGTGGCGCAGTGGTTGAGAATCTGCCTGCTAATACAGGGGACATGGGTCTGAGCCCTGGTCTGAGAGGATCCCACCTGCCGCGGAGCAACTAGGCCCGTGAGCCACAACTACTGAGCCTGCGCATCTGAAGCCTGCGCTCCACAACAAGAGAGGCCGCGATAGTGAGAGGCCCGCGCACTGTGATGAAGAGTGGCCCCCGATTGCCACAACTAGAGAAAGCCCTCACACAGAAACAAATACCCAACACAGCAAAAGTAAACAAATTAATTAATAAACTACTACCCCCAACATCTTCTTTAAAAAAATAAAAATAAAGAAACAAAAAACAGCGGCTGCTTTCCCCAGCCCATGTGCCCAAGCCCAAGCCAAGAATTTTGAACCATAAGGTACAGGTTGACCTTCCAGGGCAGTGGGCCCATTCCCCCTACCCAAGGAGGGGACTTGGGGGTTTCAAATGACCAGAGTTGCCTCAGCATCACACCTTGGGTGGGAAGTGGAAGATCCTCTGTTTTCATTCCCTCAGCAAGGGAGCTAGATACAGACAGGAAGGGAGGAATCGCAGGCCTGTTCTCTCTCAGCCAGCAACCTAGAGAACGGGTCCAGGCCAGCAAGACTGTTACTGAAACTTATGCTCAAAAGTACAAAACAGGAACCGCCACTTTGGAAGGCAAAGTTTGGTAGTTTCTTACAAAACTTGCCACATGATCTAGCAATTGCATTCCTTGGTATTTACCCAAGAAGTTGAAAAGTTATGTCCACACAAAAGCATGCACACAAATGTTTACACCAGCTTTATTCACAATTGCCAAAACTCTGAAGCAACCAAAGCGCCCTTCAATAGGTGAATGGATAAACAAATTGTGGTATATCCATTCAACAGAACATTATTCAGTGACAAAAGAAATGAACTCTCAAGCGTTGAGAAGACATAGGGCAGCCTTAAATGCTTACTGCTAAGGAAAGAAGCCAACCTGAAAAGGCTACATACTCTGTGATTCCAACTATAGAACATTCTGGAAAAGACAAAACTATGGAGACAGAAAAAAGATGAGTGATTACCAGGGGTTCAGGGAGTCGGGGGAGGTGGGGGAGGGATGAGTAGATAGAGCATCGAGGACTTTTTAGGGCAGTAAAACTATTCTGTATGATTCCATAATGTTGGATACACGTCTTAGAACACGTGACACCAAGAGAGAACTCTAATGGAAACTATGGACTTTTGATAGGTTTTGATAGGTTTATCAATAAACTATGGATAGGTTAATAATAACCTGTCAATATCGGCCCATCCATGGTAACAACTGTATCACACCAACGCAAGGTATTAATAATAGGGGAAAATGGAGGAGGGGGCAGGGGTGTGAGAGACTATGTGGGAACTCTCAGTGCTTTCTGCTCAATTGTTCTGTAAACCTAAAACTGCTCAAAAAACTAAGTTTAGTAATAATAATAACTTTTTAAAACGTACAAATCGTGTGTCATGGGCCTCTTACCGTGGCCAGAGCCCTGCACTCTCCTTGAACTCCCAGGGCCCCCTTGCAACATTTTGTTGACTTGGTTTATTTCCCTAATGGCTTGTAGCCCTGAATTTCCTCAGCTCCAAGGGACCCTAGCGGCCGGAGGTGTTCATTCCCATGTGTTGTCTGACTTTGCGACCTTCGGAACCACCGGGGGTAATATACAAACTGCCTGTGTCAAGAATCTTTCCAGCTTCCCTCGCAGGTTTACCGGCAATACTTTGAGTCTTCGTCTCTCTGAGCGACAGCTTCCTCATACCTAACACCGGGGTGATGACAGAATCCATCTTTACAGCTGTTCTCAAGCAACCCCTATTTACCAAGTCCCTGCTCTGTTCAAGGCACTGTCCTAGGCACTGGAGATACTACCATGAAGAAAAGAGACAAAAATTCCTGCTCACATGGGCTTCTTCTAGTGAATGGATTCAGGGAGACAACTCATGGAGGTACTAAGCATAGTTTAGGCCCTTAGCAGGTGCTCAGTAAATACTAGTCATCGCAGGGGTGAAACCCACTGTGTCCCCTGGCACAAGAGCTGTAATTCAGAGCTTGGAGTTTTTGCAAACGCCCTCCACGCCATCCTCAGGTGGGAAGGCTGCAGAGCCTCGGCGCTCCAGCAGATGGCAGCAGTGCCAGACACATCCCACGGTGGCCTGGGCGCGTGGACCAGGGGACGAGAGATGGACTGATGGATGTGAGGCTCAGACTCTTATCCTCTGGATCACAGTGAAAGCCTGTTCTTTCTGAGGAGTGTCTCTGAAAACAGAGCCCCTTATCTTATCGCATCATCTCTTGCTCTGTCCTTTCAAAAGCAGCCACTTAAGCCCCTGTGGCAGGGAGACAATCCCTCTGGCCCTTCAAGACAAACCTGAGGTTTCAGCTGCTGCATTTTAGAGCTGGAAGAGACTTGAGAATTCATGGGCTCAGGCGTTTGCAAAGCCAAAAGCCTCCCGGGCTGGGCGGCAGTACACACCTTCCAAAGCCCTTCCTGGCTTCCAGAGATCAGCAGCGCACTCACCCCAGCGTCTGGGACAAGCCAGCGATCCTGACTTTGACGTGATACCACCTGCTTTTCAAAGCACAGTGCTGCCCCAAGAACTTGTCTGCTACCTGGATTTGGCCTCCAGGTGGTGACCCCTGACAGTTCACAGTAGCGATTTCCACATAAATTCCAAGTCCTCCCCAGGGCCCAGAGAGGAGGAGGAACTTGCCCAGGGCTGCCCCAGAATGCTGAGCACAGCCCAGAGCTGAACAGAGCTCCTACCTGCTGGCTCTGCCTGTGCACCCACTGACCTGAAGTATGTGTGTGTGTGTGTGTGTGTGTGTGTGTGAGTGTGTGTGTGAAGAAAAGCAAAGTGGTTAAAATGCTACGTGTAGCCCGAGATCACTGTGACTGGTATTACTCCTCCTTGATGGATAATAACACCCCCGGCAAGAGCAGAGAACATCAATGGGCATTTACTGTATGCCAGGCCCTGGGCTCAGCACCTTCTATGGATTAACTCACTCACCCCTCACAGCCACCTGCCCAGGCAAGTATACTCACCAGCCCCAATTCACACAAGGGCTCTGAGCAATTTGCCCAGCATCACTGAGCCGTCAGAGGCAGAACCTCAATCCTTCCTTTGTTTTGAGAAGGAAGGTGATCAAGAGAGGGCTCTTGTCTTGTCCAGGGGCCACCCCAGGGGAGGCTGGAGAGAAAGCCCCCCTTAGATGGCGAGGAGCCAGGATGCAAGCCTGCCAGGGTTTAGAGAGGTTGCTTCCTCCCCACCCGGCCTGCTGCCAGCCTTCCACCTGTCTGCATGCTCAGGAGGAAGGTGACATAATGACACTGAAAGAGACACAGGCCTAGACCAGTAGCACTGTGGGAAGCGGGGTCAGAGACCGGCTCTGGCCTCCTGGGAGACACCGATTCCAGTGAACTGTGGGGACTCCACTGAGGCCAGGGGGTCTCTAGGGCAGCTGCACAGCCAACTAGGAGAGGGGTGGATGCCTGTCAGCTCTGCCAGGCCCCTCTCGGAACAGAGTGTGGACTCGGAGCCAGAGGGAAAGGGCGGCCAGAGCTCCTCCCCTTCCTGTCGACCTCCGAGTCGACTAAAAAAGTATTCACAACCTAAAAGTTCGGAGTTATGTTTTATTTGGCAGGAGTTTTTAGAACTTCAAGCCTGGGAGGCAGCATCTCAAGAAACCCTGAGAGAACTGCTCCAAGGAGGCGACGGGGAAGCTACGATATATAGGAGTTTTGCAAAAAAGGGCAGGTCATCTGAACGTCAAAAGACTATGTTAATTAAAGAAAACCAGATATCCCAAGTTAAGGAATTTAGTGCTTTTCTATGTATGGGAAGATGCAAGAGTCCGGGCTCGCAGAAATCATTCCTTTGACATGCACCTCAGCTATCTGGGGCCTGTATCCTGTGTTTTCACATCCTGAGTTTCTTCAGAGCTCCCCGGAGGGAGTGGCTGCAGTCTGATGGCTGCTAGATGGCAGGTATTCTTTCCTTCCTGAGTCCCCTAGGGCTCACCGGCTCACCATTGGTGGTGGCCGCAATTGCCGATGACTGTGACATCCTCTGTTCACTGATATGGCAGGAAATATTCCATTTCTCGTCTGCTTATGCTTCTTTGAACGTCCTCGTCTCACAGTAACTCCCTTCCGCCTCTCCTGACTCACACTCACACGCACACTACTAAATGGTCAGGGCTCTCCTGGTGTTTTCCACCTTGCCAGAGTGCTCAGAGCTGTCATGCTGTGTCTGGGCTCTCCTCGGCATTTACGAGTTTATGCCTCCAGTTAACCTCCCCAAGCCTCAGTTTTCCCATCTGTAAAATGGGACATGATGACAGAGTACGGCTTGAAGAGTATGGCTCTTGTAAACTTTAGCAACCACAGTACAGCGCCTGACATGGGGTTCACACTCAGTGAATGGTATTAGTTACGGTCATGCTTCCTCAGGACAGAGCCTCATGCCTGGCGCTTCCCATTCCCCCCAGACAACAGCAACAGCAACAGCAACAGAAATCCTTTAGTTCTGCACCCTGGGTGGGCTTTTACAAAGACTCAAGAACCAATCAAGAAGATGAATTCACAAAAAAGTTGAAATGGAAAAGAGTGGTTTAATGTGTTTCCCCCTCCCGGGTAAGATTTGCATTTTAACAAAATGTTTCAACACCTTGAGTTGAAAGAGTGATGAATGGAGGGGGTTTCAAGTAGAAATCAGGCGGCTGGTGTAAATGTACAGCAAAGGAGTACTGTGGTCCTGATCCTAAGGGAAACTGCGAAAGAGACTACTATGACACATCGTGATCTGGAATCCCTCACTCGTCTCCTGTGCCTTTTATATAAACACACACACCGAATATCTAGAGACATCTCAAGTCAGAGCTGTGCTTTCTTACTCTATACCTTTATCTCCTAAGGTATAAAATGACATGATAATAATAATATCAATAGTAGCTATGTCTTGGACTTCCCTGGTGGCACAGTGGTTAAGAATCCGCCTGCCAATGCAGAGGGCACGGGTTCAAGCCCTGGTCCGGGAAGACCCCACATGCCGCGGAGCAACTAAGCCCGTGCGCCACAACTACTGAGCCTGCGTGCCACAGCTACTGAAGCCCGTGGGCCTAGAGCCCGTGCCCCGCAACAAGAGAAGCCACCACAGTGAGAAGCCCGTGCACCACAACGAAGAGTAGCCCCCGTTCACCACAACTACAGAAAGCCCACCTACAGCAACGAAGACCCAATGCAGCCAAAATTAAATTAATTAATTCAAAAAACAAAAGACCAAAAATCAAAACACAGTATCCATGTCTTAGGGTTATTATCGTGAGGATTAAGTCAGTTAATACATGTAAAACTCTTCAATAGTGACCAACATTCAGGAAGCGCTCTACAATGGTGAACTGTATGAATTGCCAGGTTGGCCTTAATTCTCAGCTCCTGCAAGCGTGCCATGTTACTAAATGTTATTCCTTCTACTCAAACTCGCACCTGCAGGTACGCACACCACATTTCCTGAGATCTTGCACAGGCCTCTCAAACGTCATTCCCATTTGCTTTCAGGGAGAACCATACCCAATCTGTATCCTATAGTTTAGCATAAAGCAGCTTGATATACTGGGAAGGACACAGGGACAGAAGATGATTCAGTGCTCACTGACCTTGGACAAAGTCAGATGTCTCTGAAACAGAAGACATTCACAGAGTCCTTTAAGGATCAGATGGCATTATGGATGTGAAAGGTGTTAGGCAGAAAGCTATTATTACTACCCCTACCAAGTGGAGTCCTGGGAAGCGGGGTCATGAATTCGATGACCACTGAACTAAGTTTCTCCCTCCTCCAGCCCTCAGACTCAACATCTGACCTGCATTTGTCTGCCCAGGCTGCTATAACAGAATACCATAGATTGGGTGGCTGAAGCAATGGAAATTTATTTCTTATACTTTGGGAGGCTGGGATGTCCAAGATCAAGGTCCTGGTAAGGGACGTTTCATTCCGAGGCTTCTTCTCTTGACTTGTACTCAGCCATCATCTTGCCGTGTGCTTACGTGACCTCCTCTTCAAGTGTGCACAGAACGAGTGAACTTTCTGGTGTCTTTTCTGAGAAGGGCACTAATCCCATCATGATAGCCCCACCCTCATGACATCATCTATACCTAATTACTTCCCAAAGTCTTATCCCCAAATACCATCACATTGGGGGGTTAGGGCTTCAGTGTATTAATTTTGTGGGAACACATACATTGAGTTTATAACATCACCCATCAGTAAATGCCGGTGGGGTGACTGGGCTGCTGGCTTCCATGTTACCTAAAGCTGGCCCATGGAGATGTTTTGGCTTAAGGTTCAGAACAAGGAAGGGCTGACTGACACTTTTCTTGTTAAAAAGGAAGATTACAAGCCTTATTCTTGCTCTATTGTACCTGACCATGGTATACAGCAGTATGGCAACAAGGTCTCTAAATGGGAGCAAAGTATCTCGCAGCAAACCATGTCTTTGCTTCATTTGGTAGAGTTATCTAACATCTCTGCACCCCAGTTTTTTCATCTGTAAAATGGGGATAATAAAATTACATATCTCACAGGGTGTTGGAAGCGTCAGATGTGATGACGCTTGTTAATTGTTTAACAGAGTACCTGCCACAGTACATGGTGAGAAAACGGCAGTTTTGAATCTAGAACGGTTTTTAAAGAAGGAGGAACATTAAACTTTTTGCTACAGAACTGAGGCTCAGAAGAGCTTAATTTGTGTTTGGATCTTAGTTCTTGGGCAAGACACTTAGCTTCTCAGTTTCCCTACTTAGAAAATAACCCAACCAGAATTTCCTAACATGTGTCTACAAAGTATTCATCCTTTTGGATATCCCATGAAAAGGGTGTTGTAGCCATGAAGTCTTGGGCAAACCTCCATCCTCTCTGCCTCTGAGAGTCCCAACAGAGGTGTACTGGAGCTGGCCTGGGCTAGCCGATGGTTAAATTTTCAGGAATTCTGTGAGCCAGCTATGCATTCAGTGACGTCATGGTGGTAGCGTCACAGCAGTCAGAGCAGGAGTATTTATACTCCAGAAATTGGCAAATGCTCAAAATCAGGGCTGTATTTTTTTCCTCAGAGAACTTGTTGTTAAACATGTATCAGCACACATTGGTCCTAATACCTATGAGCTTATTAAAGTCTCCAAGAAGTCCAGCAATCAACTCATTTACTTGGGTGTTTCCCAAACATTTTAGACCAAAGGACTACTTCATTGACAGGGTTCAGAAAACTTTTTGGAAACCTAGCACTAGATGATTCTGTGGCCCTTTTAGTCTACCATTTTCCCATTAGAGGATGCAGCCACTGAGTTCCTGAGTTGGAAGGGACTCCTGGTTGCCTGAAGGTTGAGTTCAGTGCTCTTTTTACCACACTTACTGACAAAGAATTATCCTTTCACAATTCCATGAGATTTCCAGACTCATCCCCTTGCAAATGAAGGTTTTCTTGCATTCTTCACATTGATGGAATGTATCACCTGCCACAGGTCTTTATACACAATGGTCCTGCTGTCTAAACTCTATCCTCCTCCTAGTTAGTGCCTCTTCACTCTTGAGATCTCACCTCAGGTATCAGTTTGGGGGGGGGGGGGGTGGGCAGGTAGAGTTCAGCCTTCGGTCAAATGAGATTCTGCTGATCCCTCCGACACTTGCATAAAACTCTGCTCCTGGTCTTCACAGCACTTATCTTGTGGTAGCTGAAACATGTCCAAAAAGTCTCTGAAGCTCTTCCTATCAAATTGACTTTGAATCTGGGCCGGCCTTGTACCAGGCTCTGACCCAGAGAACATGGAGGCCTTATTCCCCTGGAATGCAGCCCTGAGACCTCTGTGCTAGTCCGCTTAGAACAGACAGAGAAGCACTGCAGTAATTCTGGTCTCTAATATGAAAAATCAGATTTTGAAGGGAAAAACAGCCTTTGAAGCCAGATTATCCCTGTGAGAGAAGATTTCCCAGATTCTCACATTCCCCTTCAGTCCAAAAGCATCTGACCTAGAGGGCACAGATTTTAGTTTTTTCTCATGACAGCTCTTTGTTATGGACAGGATTATGGGACATTTCCACACTTCAGCACAGACAGTGCGATACTCTGTGTTGGCTTAAGCCACGTGCTAGGGAAGACTGCTGCCAAAATGAGGAATTTATACACCAGGGGCACTCAGCTTGCTTTACGTCACAAAGGCCCAATTCCAGGCACTGAGAATCCTTAAGTGGAAGAGTCTTTGATAATTAATAAAAAGAACATGAGAAATGTATTTTCGTTGGTAAAATTAGGGGTGTTAAATTAACGTAGTAGATACGATAAATGGATTCTCATTAAGTAAATCAGTGGTATTCAAGATACGTGGCTAGGCCAGGGCTTGGAGAGACAGTCGTCTGTCCTGAGGTGAATACGGTATAAAGTCCAGTGAGCCCTTTAGTGTGTACACTTAGGATGATACCAGAGGCTTGGTCTCTTGATGCTGTCTCTAGATTAGCATCACAACTGCTTCATGTGAACCTTCCAAGAAAGGTGAGGTTAAAAGGGCAGAGACTGACGTCTCATCCAGCTTGCAAAACATTTTTGTATAAACACTTTCAGGCCTGCTTGTTAATAAATACTTAAATAATATGTCTAATGTGTATGGCACAACTTGGTTGGAGACTTGGTTACATTATGACCTGTCTTTCAAATGCATGAGGTGATCCCTTTCACTTGCCCGGGTTTTCTGCTTTGAAACTCTTTCCAGATCATGGTGCAGGGAGGGAAAACTGAAGCAGAGAACATCAATTTCACCAAGTAGATCGGAGTTAGTGCTGATAACATGGCCAGAACTGACAGGGCAGAGTTGTAGAGAGATGGAAATAATACAAAGGAGCTTCAGAAATCTGCACAAGGATCTCCTAGAATCTTTGGGTGAATACCAAGTGGCCTGTGTGCAGGACAAGCATCCTTGAGAGAAGGCAAAGAACAAATACTGCGTACCTATGAGTTGAATTGAGATTCTGGAGCTTGAACAGAACTGAGAGATAGTTTTTTAAGTGTAAGTGGAGAAATCACTTTGAAAATTCTGGGCACTCAGTTGACACACAAGAAAGACCATGCATCAGGGGAAGGGTTACTATCATTCAGAATTAAGAATATACTAGACCTTCCCTAACAAATATTAAAAACAAGAGTCAGGGGCTTCCCTGGTGGCGCAGTGGTTGAGAGTCCGCCTGCCGATGCAGGGGACGCGGGTTCATGCCCCGGTCCGGGAAGATCCCACATGCCGCGGAGCGGCTGGGCCCGTGAGCCATGGCCGCTGAGCCTGTGCGTCCGCAGCCTGTGCTCCGCAACGGGAGAGGCCACAACAGTGAGAGGCCCGCGTACCGCAAAAAAAAAAACCAACAAGAGTCAAAGGATAAGGCTGACCCATAAGGAAGTTAACTGCCTTCGAGACAAAATGCAACGTTATTTAAAGGAAGACCACAAAATCCAGACATTCAACACTGTATCATCCACAATGTCTAGCACACGATAAAATATTACTAGACACATGAAGAAGCAGGAAAATGTGAAGGAAGAAAAATCAGTCAATAACTGAAATAGGCTAGAAAAGATAGAGGTGATGGAATCAGGAGACAAGACTTTTAAAAACCACGATTATAAATGCAGTCAAGGATATTAAAGGAAAATATAAACATTATGAGGGAATAGGTAGTGAGTCTTAATACAGAAATAGAAACTATAAAAAAGAACTAAAATAATATCTAAAAACTGAAAAATACAGTATTCAACACGAAAAATTCACTGGATGGCATTAACAGATGAGACACTATGGAAGAAAAACATCAGGAAACTCAAAGAAACTAATAAAACTGAAGCATATGGAGAAAGAAGCTGAAAAAGTAACTGAACAGAGCTTTAAGGACCTGTAGGATGATACCAAGTCTAACATTTATTTCTTGGTTCCTGAAGGAGAAGATAGTGACAGATGGGCAGAAAAAGTATTTTAAGAAATGTAAGGCAAAACCTTTACACATTAGATGAAAGATATAAACTCATAGATTCAAGAAGCTCAACAAATAGCAGGTGGGATAAACAAAAAGAAATACACACTAAGGCGTATCATGAGAAATTTGCTGTAAAACAATGATGAAAATAAAATTTTAGAAGCAGTCAAAGAAAAAAGACAATTTATATACGGAAAAACAGTCATACAAATTATGGCTGACTTGTCAAAAAAAACCCAATGTGGGCCAAAATATTGGAATGGCATCTTTAAAGTACTGAAAGAAAACAATCTAACCAGAATTCTATGTCCAGTGAAAATATCCTTCAAAACTGGAGAAACAAACTCATTATCAGACTAACAGAGCTAACAAAATTCATCACCAGCAGAACTTCACAAGACATATTAACAGAAGTTCTTTAAGAGAAGAAAAATAACAAATGAAAATCTAAATCTACACAAAGAAATCAAGAACATTTTAAATGATAAATACCATTAAATAAACCTTCGGCCTTCATTTCTAACTTCTTTAAAACATAACTGACCAGCAAAGAGAACAAAATATCACGGATGTTATAACATATGTGCACGCAGAATGTATGACAATAGCACAAAGGTTAGGGGGGGAAACAGACATATAATGTTGTGATGCTTTTACACTGTATGAGAAGTGGTATAATGTTATTTGAAGCTGAACTGTGGTAAGTCAACAATGCAGATTTTAAACCCTGGAGCTACTGCTGAAAGAAACTATCTGTTGAATGAATGGAAGATTTATTCTAGGTATTAAAGACCTACCTTTTATGGGACTATTGACTGAATTAGATGTGACATTGGTCTTCTCCCAGACACTTTGCTTCAGTGGGATAAGACAATGGGAAATTTTCACAAGGGCAAAGGAGGGAGGAATGGAAAGCAGAACAGGGTGAAATTTCTGCTTCACTGTACCTAATACAATGCTCCAGTTGTTAGAATGTCATGTTAGATTCAACCAGACAGTACTGTAAATTCCAAGAGAAATAAAATATTCCAGGAAAGTCTTCCCGCCAAGACCCGAGCTGGCCTCCTGTGGTGACATTTCATTAAGAAATATTCCAGCTTACAGTTTATGAAAGGATTAGAACTGACAAAGTGTCTTCCCTGCTAATGTAAATACTTGAAAGAAAATAAAGATTTTTTAGAATATGACTTGTCCTTCACTTTCAGTGTCTGTGTGAGGAAACACCTCATATCTTCTCTTCTGACTTATGTCTTGCTATTTATTCGCATGTTTTATAAGTGCCGTGCAGGAGATTTAGGAGAATCACATTTTGGGTGCTAGATACTAATACTGCTGGGCCAATGGAAAGGAAGCTTTCTTGGTTGTAGAAAAGACACAATTTGTTACTAGAAGTTTCTATTCATGGTGTAACCCCCAAAGGGTATATATAATCAAAGAACTGATGGATTTCCACAAAGCATTACCTACTCCTCTTTTTCACTGGAAGATAGTGTAGCTGGGTCACAGAGAGGACTAGAAATGGGAGTGGATCCCCAGCAGAATGGCTTTGAAAGGCATGGAGTTGAGTGACACCCACCCTCTCCCTTATTCCTTGGAGCTTCTCTGCCCTTTTCTCTAGTGTTCTGAACAGAACTCCATGGTGTGCTGTCTGGAATCAGTGTAACAGTATGTGTGATTACAATAATCATTTTGCATGCATGTAGCTCTTTTCTTCCAAAAATACTCAAGGGCAATGTTGAAAGAAAAATAAGACTTCCAGAACCTTGGTTAGCTTGTAAGTCAGGATTCCTTAACTTGGGGTTTGAACTCAACCTTGGCTTTGAGGACATTGGTGAGTTGCCTGAAATGGCTTGGGGAACAAACATATATGCATTTTCCCAAGAAGAGGGTCCTTAGGATTATTGTGTGTTTGTGCATGGGGAGACGGGAGAGTAAGGTCCAAAGCAAGAGAAAAATCCATTGCTGTAAAAGAGGCATTTCTCTTTCAAAAATTTAGAAGCAACAAAAAATATTTAATCACTGAATCGGATCATTGCATCACTGAAGCTAAGAGTGAGAAGAAAAATGAACATATTGAGTGTATATTTTCTCAGTCTCCCAGTCTACGGGATAAATATTATGCACCTCTTTTACAGAAAGGATTTCAGCTTGGAGAATGCATGTGCTTTTCTGAAAGCAAACAGCTTTAAAAGTTCAAAAGAGGATTCGAACCAAAATATTTCAGTCACCAAAGTCCTATTTTTTTCCACTTCCTTTTCCTGCTATCGCAGATAAACAGTCCATGCTCCAGCATAAACCAGTCCCTCCATAGGCACACTGGGTTCCATCTCCTCTCCCCTATTCGAGGACATTTCTCCAGCAACCCTCCCCTCTATCTCCTGCACCAGAGGTGGGTAATCCAGCTGGCCGCTGTTTCGCTACGGACCATAAGGTAAGAATGGTTTTTACATTTTTTAAATCGTTGGGGAACAAAACTTAAAAAAAAAAAAAAAAGAATATCTGTGATATGTGAAAATATGAGATATGAAATTCAAATTTCAGTGCCTGTAAACACTTGACTGTCACAGCAAGTCAAACTGCTATGCAAATTTCTCAGTGTTTACTCTCAGTTCCTTTCATATGTCGTGGCACTGATTTCTGCACCATGCGGGGGAGCTCTGCCATGGAGTGGGGATCCTGCAGAGTAAGGAATGGTGCCCACTTGGAGGCAGGAACCCCTGGAGATCATGCTCTGGGTAGCCTGGACTCTGGGGTCACCGCTGGATGACTCCAAGCCCACATCCAGGGCCTGTGCAGGCCTCTTACCCAGATCCACCCTGGCCGGCATGGGAGCCTCTAGGCCACAAAGGGCACCTGTTTGTGGTAAGCTGTGGTAGGAAGAGAAGCAGACAGAGCCTTGGGCCTGGGCCTCTTCTCCAGCTGTAGAATTCTGAGTAGTCTGGAAAGTCTTTTGGTCAAGATGAAAGTAAATTTTAAGGTAGAAAGATAAAACCTTACTTAGTTAATAGATTATAAGCTTCATTTATAACTTTGAAGTATTTGGATATATGGTATGTAGGCCTCCATCTGAACCCTTGCCTCGGGTCCCATAAATTCTAGGGGCAGGTGAATCTATGTGATTCTACTCGAGGCTTAGCTCAGCTCTCACCTTTTGCCTCAGTTTCTTAGGGTGGCCATAACAAAGTACAACAAACTGGGTGGCTGAGAACAATACAAATGTATTGTCTCACAGCTCTGGAGGCCAGAAGTCCGAAATCAAGGTGTTCCTAGGGCCAGGCTCCCTCTGAAGATGCTAGGAAGGTATCTGTTCCAGCTCTGTCTCTTAGGTTCTGGTAGCCTCGGGCATCCCTTGGCTTGTGGATGGCCATCTTCTCCCTGTGTCTCTCTTCATCTAATCTTCCCTCTGTGTGATGTCTCTGTACCCAAATTTCTCCTTTTTATAAGGACACCAGTCATGTTGGATTAAACCTCACCCTAATGATTGCATTTTAACTAGATGACCTCTGTGAAGGTCAAAGTCTGAGGTACTGGTGACTAGGATTTCCACATTATCTCTCTTGGGTGTGAGGGTGGCAGAATTCAACCAAAGGTGCCTTCCTAGCGAGAAGTCCCCAGAGGCCTCTCTTCGGTGCTATATCTCGCCCCCTTACCAGCTCTCACACCCTCAGACTCTCTCACCATGATCTGCTTTATCTTTCTTCCATTTTGATTATCATCTTCTAACATGGGTTAGTTAATTTATGCATTCAATTTACTGTGCATTGAACGTCTCTTCCTATAAGAATATGAGCTCCCTGAGGGCAGGGATCTGTCTAGAGCAGCACTGGGCTCATAAGAGGCGCTCAGTAAACATGTGTGGGCTGAATGATTTGATCCACACTGTCTTCAAGGGGAAGAAAAATGGGCCTTCCTTGCAATAGCAGAAAAAGAGAAAAAAAAAAACCCGGATGGCCATCAATATGGGTAAAAAAGTAATAATAGTAAGATAAATAAGCTGTAGTATATCTGTACCACTAGTTCTCAACCTTGACTGTACCCTAAAAACATCTGGCAAGCTTTTAAGAAGATTTATGGTGATTCTCAACTGAGAAACAATAGAATCCTTATTGCCAGGTATGGAGTCTGTAATATGTACATCAGTATTGTTTTTTAAAAAAAAAATTCAGGGTTGAGAAACACTGATCTACGCCATGAACTCTGCTACCTTTAAACAGAGTTGAGACATATGTACTAACATATATAGATCCAGGTACAACGTGAGACATTTTAAGGAAGCGTACAAGGGTGGGCAGCCTCAAAAATGGCCCCCAGTGACCTCCACCTCCTGACAGTGTCTCCCCCTCAAAAAGAACCTCTTCCCCTTGGATTTACGGACTTGCTTGATGAATAGACTATGGGGGAAGTGAGGAGATATCATTTCTGAGATTAGGTTACAAAAGACTGGGCTTCCATCTTGGGTGCTCGCTTCATTCTCTCTTGGATTTCTCGCCCTGGGGGAATCCAGCTCCCATGTCATGAGGCGGCTCCGTGAGGAAGCCTTGGTAGCAGAGGAATGGCGCCTGCCAACAACCACGTGAGTGGGCTTGAATGTCGGTCTTCTGTCCAAGTCTGGCCCTCAGATAAACCCAACCTGACTGCCAACAAGCTTGACTGCGACTTAATGAGACACTCTGAGCCACAAATACCCAGCTAAGCTTCTCCCCGTCTTCCTGACCCAGAAACTGGGAGATAATAACGCTTGTTGTTTTAACTAAGTTTGCATAATTGGTTGCATAAATAGATAAATAATAGACACAGCAATCTATGCATTTTCAATGTCTCCACATATATGTATAGAAAGACACAGAAAAGCATATAAAAGGTGCAGACAAAAATAATGGTGGTAACCTCAGGGGTGGTGTGGGTCTGGTTTGTTTTTGTTTTTTTTTTTTTTTTTTAATAAGGACTGGTCAAAGAGATACTAGCTTTATCTGGACAGTTTCATTTTTATTTACTGGGAGAATACACGCATGGATTGCTGGTCTAATTAAAACCATAAGAAAAGATGTTGTGAGCTGTGGTTGGGAGAGGCAGCTTTCAGTTACTGGGCATCGCAGCTGAGAATGAGTGTTTGTGGTGTTTCCAGAATGATGTGAAGAGCCTTCCACTTGTTCCCCTTCCCCTGGTGAAACATTTATGAGTGAGTTGTATTTCTGGTTCACGGCCAGTTCCGTCACCATGCTCCATGCCACAGTTCAGAGCCCTCTGGGAGAAGTGGGTTGAGGAAAGAAGGAGCGGTCAAATGAATGGAGAGAAAAAGCGCTCTCGGGGACTGAGAATACGCCTGCAGAAGTGGCCCTGAGACTTCAAGAGTTTGTGTGGGGCTTCCCTGGTGGCGCAGTGGTTGAGAGTCTGCCTGCCGATGCAGGGGACACGGGTTCGTGCCCCGGTCCGGGAAGATCCCACATGCCGCGTTGCGGCTGGGCCCGTGAGCCATGGCCGCTGAGCCTGCGCGTCCGGAGCCTGTGCTCCGCAGCGGGAGAGCCCACGGCAGTGAGAGGCCCGCGTACCGCGTGTGATTTCTTCTATCATTTCAGTTTTGACAACTCAGACAAATAAATAAGCAGCCACACTTCCTAGAATCCCCGGATGCCAGTCGGGAAGGGCAACCACTTTAACTATGATCCAGCGAGGGGAGTTCCTTACTCGGCTGACCGGGAAGAGCCAGAAGTCCATGAGGAAATGCCAGTTTCTGGTTACCAACAAGACAACGTCATCACGCCAGCAAGCATCCACACTGTGCATCAGGGCGTGTGCGCCGCACGTAGCTCTCACGACACAACATCGTGAGGCGGACACTAGCCTGCCCATGCTAAATGAGAGGTAGGTCTTTCTAACTACTCAACCAGAAATATGCCATTTTGGGTCCCTGCCAATACCTGGAAGCCAAAAAAAGCAACAGTCCAGCTAGCAGGGTGCCTCAGGCAGAGGGTTTCCTGAACAGGAGCTCTCTTTGATTAAGGGAAAAGAAAAAGAGAGTCTAGCATGTGCCAACGGGAGAAGAGCAATAAAACGTAAAACACAGCTATGCTCTTGCCAACAGCAGCGGGCCATCACTGGGCGCCCACTGGTACCAGTGCTGTGATGGCTCTGGGTACAACAGCCAGGCTTGTGTCTTGGCCAACCCACAGTGGCCCAGGGCCAAGGAGCGAAGGCAGGGGGCCTGGCTCTCCATCTCCCCCTTGCTCAGTGGGGCTCAACACACGCCCAGTTCTTCTGGCCTCCTCCCTTTCCCAGGCCTGCCCAACCCAGGCATCACCCTCGACTTAGAACCCACCTCCTTGTAATCCCGCACAGCAACACTGGCCAGTTCTGTCCCCCTTTCTGCAGGGACCAGCTGTCAATCTGCAAAGAAAAGAGCTTTGGGGTCAGGCGGTCCTACACCCAAATCACACCTGAGCCACTTGCCAAGCTCTGAGACTTTAGGCAAGTCATTTCACGTCACGGAGCATCGGTTTTGCCCTCTGCCAGCTGGGGACAATGCAAGATGGCACTAAGGGGTGTGATATAAGAAAAACCTCACAGGCAGGACTCAATGAGGTTTGGGTTTCCTGACTCTAAGGATTTCATGACTAATCAAAACATGCTTTTCCTCCCCTGAAACATTTGCATTTTAAAAAGAGTTCATGAGAGATCTTTATAGGTTAGGTATTTGCAGGCAGTAGATAAGGATTAACTTGGTGGAAACTGGAAGGTAGATGGGATCATATGGGAAGAAGGGGACCCTCTGGAGGCCTTCAAGTCACACTTCGTGGCTGGTGTGCAGACTGTGGATAAGCCTTTTCAGAATCATCCAGACAGCCCAGTGGGGCAGGCAAGAAAGCTGACCTGTATTCCAACACCTGCAGGGATTTTGATGCAGAGTATGTCTAGAATGTCCCCTACGCTTCCCAGACATAAGACAGCTCCTGCTGAGGGGATTTCTGTTTGAAACGGTCTTTCCTGCATGAATCCACTTGGCAAAACAAAAACAAAAGTGATTTCCCAAAAGTTTTTCACACATGTGAAGCATTTCTTGATGTCAGCCCAGCTCTTGCGAAGCCAGTTTCTCACACCCCAAGTAACCTTTCAGAGCTACATGCCTCATTTTGAATGGAGAGGATGAGAAACAGTTTCAGAGAATTTTCCTATGTATCATGCCTCCAAAAATAGCCCTTTATTTCCTTCTTATCCAGTGACAAAAAAGGTTAACAGCAGTCTAAAAGCAAAGGGTTGAGAAACTCACACTTTAGAAATGAGGATGCGTGTACGGAAGAAAAAGAAACTCTCTGCTTCGGACTGTCTTCTCTCCTCTCTTCGGTATTTCAGTGAGTTCTCTGAAGTCAGGCTCACGTTTTCTGGGCCCGTCTTGTCTATTGTCTGGGGCACTGTTCTCCACTGTGGCTGAAACACCCTGTCACCATGAGCCTGTGCTGATGGGGAGACGTTTGGTTTGGTGCAGGGGAATTCTGGGGTTCCTGATTCATTTATGTAGTTTCCTCTTTTTTTTTTTTTTCTTTTTCCTGAGGAAGTCCAGAAAGAGGAATGGGCAGCTGTTACCAAGTCCTATGGACACCTGAGTTTGAACTCTCCTGAAAGATGTCACAGTGTCTATTTGACAGCCTGTAGGAGGGCTGCTCTGAGGGGTGTAGCAGTCAGGACTCCTTGAGTAAGGAGCCGAACCCTAACTCAAACTGCTGTAAGCAAAGAGAGAAGGCGCTGGCTCAGGCAGCAGGGAGGGACCCGGTGATCGGCACCCACATCTAAGGCAGGCATGCCACAGGGAGGACTCACGAGTTAGAGCTGGTGCGCCCTGTCCCCTCTCTCTCCCTGGCTGCCTCTGCTTTCTGCATTCTCTCAGGCTGCTGTTTCACAAGGCCTCCTCCACGCAGTGGGAAGACGGCACCGCTGCTCCCGGCTGACACAGCTGCCCCTTGTCGTCTCTACCTCACAGCATCCGTCGTTTATCTCAGGGGAGGATGCTGACTGGGCCTGTAAGTTGCTGCCACTACTCCTTGGACCGATCACCTTTGCGGGCTGGATGAGGTACCAGGATGGGCCAGGCCTGACTCATGTGCCCACCTCTGGCCCAGGCAGTTGTGCTGAATTCCAGAAGGGCATTGCCAATACTTGCTGGAGAGGAAAGAAGCAAGAGCTATGAGTAGTCCACTTGCAGGGGCAGGAGAGCTTGCCCAGAGCCGAGGGGACCTGCCGCGAGGCGCAGCAGAGGTAGCAGCGAAGTAGATGCAGTGAATTTGCTTCTACAACTGTGCTGGGTTTGGGGGAGATTTCTTCACAGAAATGCCCGTGACACGGTGGCCATGGACGGCTTGAAGGGGACCGAAAAAAGAGAGCAAGCTGGGAGACTTGTGATGAGTCCCATGGGTTATTTTTAATGGGGAAAATACAGAAACATTTAAAATAGCCAACAACGGAGCAATGGTTAAGTAAATTGTAACACCAACTCATAAGAGACCGTCATCAAGAAGTTTTTATGACAGAGAGTAAAATGGCTACATGATAAGGTTAAAGGTGAGAGGCAGGACACAGAAATCTATATGCTATGTGGGCTTAACCATGTACCGGCATCCCTCTGAAAAATGATAAACAGAAAAATATGCCTACTCACCACGGTAGTGTTTGGGCTGTAGGATTATGTGCCCTTTACCGCCTTATCTCTATACCTTTTTGTCTTTGTTTATTTCACTTTCTCCCTTTTATAGCGAGCCTGTCTTCCTTTGGTAATGAGAAACAAAAAATAACTGTAATAATATCCTCGAATTGAGCTCTAGAGGTTTGAGAATAACAGAGGAGATTTTAACAATTCCTGGAATCCCAGGAGACCGACTCCTGCGAGCCGGTGTGGGGAGACAGAAGAGACAGGCAAAAAGGAGAGAATCCCGAGAAACTAAAATCCTTTTCTTTCTCTTGAAAGCAGTATTTTCTGAGTAGCTTTACAAAGATTATCTCCTTTAAATGTTTCCAATAACTCTAAGATGTCAGTAGAATTGTCCACCCCATCTTTCAGGTGCGGAAACAGAGGTTCCGGGAGGTTAGCTGACTTGTCCAGATCACACAGCCAGCAGAGGGGAAGAGCTGGGCTTGGAACCCTGCTTGCTTCACGGCACTGCAGCAGAAGGAAGTGTGGGTGGGGGAAGGAGAAAGAATGACAGTTTCCCCCCAGTAAGCATTCCCAGAGAAGGGTCTGACCCAAGGCAGAAAAACACCACAGTCACGCAGAATTTATTTTAGATTAGAGAGACACCTGTAAGAGCGTGGCATCAGTTCATGGTTTTCAAAGATGAGACCACTGAGGCCCAGAGAGGGTAAGTGACACGCCCAAGGTCACACAGCAAGTGTGTACTGTTGCCGAAGGTAGTCAAGGCTTGTCATTAGCAGTGCAGGGCTCTTTGGGGGCCATCACGTGGCAATGCGTCATCTGTTATAAAAAGAAGCAGGCACCTCAGTAGGAAGGGAGCATCTGTGCCTGTCTCCTAGAAACACGCATCCCTGAGATGGATCTAGAGCTACGAGGGATGGATGGACTTCTTGATACAGGGCTGGAAAATCTGTTATGTTTAATTACTGTTCAAAAACCATAAGTAACTTAAAGGCATTTTTTTGGAAAAGGTAAGGAAGAGCCTTTACATGTTTCTTCATACCCATATATTTTTTCAGTGTATTTTGTTTCTGTTGCACTCGGCCTTAGGTTGCCAAGGAGACCGTTATCAGCAGAACTAAGTTGTTGGTGAATAATTAACTGTCCGTCCCCAGCTGAGGCTCGGAAAGAGAACTTCTCAGAGGGTCTCTGTAGGGTTCGGGCAGAATCGGCCTCTGTCTACGGCCAAGAGAGGAATGAGGGGCCAGCGTGATGGCCACAGAAGAGGTGGGGGAGCAAGATGGAGGCTCCCCCAGTCCCCGCAACGGCAGTCTCAGCAGTGGTCACTGCCACGGCCACTCATGGCCCTACACCTGACCAACGCAGGGGACCTCGCAGGCCACCCATGGCCACCACTGGCATTTTCTTGTTTGAGAGATTTTCTAGCACCAAGGTCTTGAGGTGGCCTGTGGCAGGCCAGAAGTGCCAAAAAAAACTACTGGGAGCAGCCCTCAACCAGTGAGTGACGGAGGGACACGGGCTGCTCTCCACGGGCACCCCATGTCCCAGGGGGATTCAGCTCCGCTGACCCACATGCTTGTTTGCTAACACACACTTTACTGGCTTCCTTCCTTTCCCAGGCTTACTCCTTGGCTCGCCAATCAGTGCTTCCTGAAAACATCTCCCAAATCAACTCCTTGCATTCAGATTGTTGCCTCAAGTCTGCTCCTGGGCCAACAGGCACTGAGAAGATCACAGTGTGGGCAAGACCCCTGTGGGGACGCAGGACCTAGGAGCAGTGCTTCCCATCTGCTGTTCTGTTCTGCCTTCGTGTGTCAAAGAATATTCTGTAACATGCGATTTCTCCAGCTCCTCCTTTCATTTTTTAGATTAGCCTAAACCCAAATAATTGCATGCTCTCAGTGACAATTTCTCTCCAGTAAACACAAAAGGAGTTGAGGGGCTCCAAAACCCTGGTGAGTGTGTGAACCAGCCAAAGAGTGCTTGATCTATAACTCGGCGTTTACGTTCCCAGAGAAGGTTATGATCCAAGACAGGAAAACACCACAGTCACGCAGAATCTGTTGTAAATTACAGGACCCTTGTAAGAGCGTGGTATCATTTTATTGCTCAAATAGCTGCAACTCAGCCTCAGCCCAGGTCTGCCTGGCTTCTCCAGCTACATGTGCAGAGGAGAACTGAGTAGAGAAGGAAAGGCCTCCTAGCCTTCCAGAACTTTCTGTCTGGACCTTTCCAATTCAACCTCCTCGGGTTGAAAAGAGTTGCAAATCCCAGCTGAGATGTATAGTCAGACACCTATTTGGTGCATTAAACGATGCGGAACATCTTTCAGGTGAGGTGTTCAGCTAATATTCTTGGTTATGCAGAAGAGAACTTTGGGTTATAAGCACCTCTGCCCCTTTGTTATGCAAAGGGACTGGATCTTAAGGTTCCTAGAAAGCACCGAGTCCTCTGGAAACTTCAGTGGTTCAGAGAAGCAGGAACCACCCTCCACCTTTCCTCAAACATACAGACTGCCCATAACAGGGAGAGAATGTGTTTATCACTACAAGTAATGCAACTTCTGGGTGTATGGGCAGAACGCGGGAAAAGGTAAGAGCGCAGGCAGACAGACCCAAGTTCAAGTTTTAGCCCCTCTCCTCCTCAGCTGGGAGACCTCGGGCAGGTTGCTGTACATCTCTGAGCTTCGGTTTCCTCACAGAGTTATTGTGGGGATGAAGAGGAGATAATATATAGGAAGTGCTAAGCTCAGTGCCTGGGCACAGTGCCTAGGCTGGTCAATTAATTATATCTCCTTTCTTCTTCTCCAAGTAAATGAAGCACCACCCTGAACAAGGAGGCAGGAAGGGTGTCGTGGACATGTGCTTTTGCCTGCCCATCACTCTTTCCTCCTCCTTCCAAGGACCGCATTCTTTTTTCCCCAGTGATAACCTTTTACATGTGTTGGGTGAGGTCTACTGCCTTCTTTTCTCTTCAGCCACCAAGGTGGGAATGAGTCTTAGCCTTTGCTGAACCTCCCACCCTGCCCGAACTACAATGATAGGTACAGGAATGGATACATGAGTCAAAATGTCTCTATTCTGAGTCCTCCCTGGAACTTTCTTCTGGTTGGAGGTACCATAATAGATTCGTTCAGTGCTAAATTTGTACGGGTGAGGACTTTATGCATATGGCGGCTGCCTTTCCTGCTGTATCAGAGTTGGCTCAGAAAAGTAGAACCTGTAGAACACGCATATCATGGTGGATCTGTTACAGTGATTGGGCCTTTTGTAATTGTAAGAGTGGTTAAACAGTCTACGGGAGGGTGTTCTTTCTGTGTTGAGTGCAGGAAGCTGAGGTCTGCAGGGCAGGCTGTTGAGAAGGGAAGAAGGACAGGAAGCAGGGGAAGCAAAGATAAACTGAATTCCGCGAGGATGGGCAGGAATTCATGTGGTGAGACTAGAATACACACTGGTCTCACCCCACCTCCAAGCGACCCACTTCAATGATGGAAGTAAGCTGGAGGAGAAGCTGGCATCCTTCGTCGAGCTAAACAAGCACTTGGCCCAGGAGTAAGAACAGAAGGTGAAGGAAGATCCAGCAGAGGTTGGAGATGTTGTATAAGCCCAACCCCACCAGGTGAGTGAACAGGTAAGGAACAGCATGAACAAGCCATGGCAGCGCCTCATAACCCACACTGGCCTTCCAAGCATAAAAAGAAATACGAATGCTGCTCTAGTTCCACATCCAAATCTCATAGAAAAAGTCTACGTGGTTCATACTAACCAGGAACTATGCAGAGAAGTGAATTCTGGGAAATGTAGTTCCAGCTTAGCTAAGCCGACAGAACAAATTTACCACACCAGCTGTACGATGAGAACCATTTAAGAACCGGGGAGAGAGGAAAAGCCCTGATGATACCATTTGAGCCTCTGGATCCAGCCAGTCCTGAAGCTATAACTATCTCTAGAATTTCCAGTTGTGTGAACCGCTTAGCTTATGCTGGTTTAAATTGTGTGTCTGTCTCTGAAAAGAAAGTGGCCTGACCAAAATAAGTATCTAGTTCACCTTCCAACAGTAATTTGGTTCAGGAGTTGTGACAGAATTCCACTGAAGACCCTAACTTTGTCGTGGCAATGAGGAACAAACTAAAACCTCTTGGATAAAAGGGAATGAATGACTAGTACAGAGCATTTTCACTTTTGATGGGTAAAGAATTTGCTACGAACTGGCAAAAAGGCTTATATACAAAACATGATTAATGTCTGCTATTAACATACTACCAAGTGGCAGGTGTAATCTTTGTAGGAGGTAGGCTGACACATGGTGGGAAGCCAAAGGGACGCCCAGACAGAACCTCACAGGTGGGGAACCCCCATATTTCAAACTTTCATTCTTGGTTTTGCAGGTCAAAAGACTTCATCTCATCAGCTTTGGAAGTGGGGGTCTGACCTCCTTACCATTCCCTCAAGAGACTGATAAATAAACCAGCGTAAATTAATTTACAAAGAGGGGATATATTGTTCCAGCAACTGGAATCTTTGCGCCCCTCACCGAAGATACATCTTTCCCAGAGACAGTTCACCTGGGATATCGAATGAAGATTCAGAATGCTTTTTTGAAGAACATGGGACAGTCTGAGGGAGATTTTACCCAGGCTCTGAGCAAGCCTGGTAAACCCTTATTCTCCAAAAGTGGACAAAATACTTGTGAATGTCATGAGATCTGGAGTCTTCTTTTCTTAGATGGTTGTTTGGATCATGTTCCATTCTCAAAATACTCTGTAATTTTTGTGACTCTATTACCATATCACCTTATTGTCCCGGTTATGGATAACTTCTTAGAATATCACCTACACAGACTTTCAACTTCACCACTAAGAACAGGCTTTAAAAAAATTAGGTTTTGAAAAAAAATTATTTCCTTCTCCTTCTTCTAAATGAAAACTGTTTCTCTATTCACAATACTTCTGACACCAAATGTGCACGTCTTCTGCACCAAACACTTCTCCAGTTCTCTGTAGACACCAATGAGGTGTCCAGTAATTCAATCCAATGCTGACCCTGACTACCCGGAGTTAGCCCAAACCCACAGGTTTAGGGCTCAGTCCCATAAGACAGCCCCCAACTTCAGACACCAATAGCAGGTAGCGGGCTGTCAGGTCACCCATGCTACTGTCTGACCTGGCTACAAATCAAGGATTCTCATGACTCCTCCACAGGTTCAAAACTTTGCTATAGTGGCTCATAGAACTCAGGGAAATACTTATATGGTTTATTTTAAAGGATATAAATGAACAGCCAGATAAAGAGGTACATTGGGTGAGACTGCAAGGGTTTCGATCAGAGGAGTGTTTTGTTCCCATGGAGCTGTGGTGCATACCTTCTTGGCATGCGAATGTGTTTGTCAACCTGGAAGCCCTCTGAGCCCCCTAGTTCGGGGATTTTTATGGAGGCTTCATCATGTAGTCACGATAGATTATGAACTCAATCTCTAGCCCCTTTCCATTTCCTGGAAGATGGAGTATATGGTCTGAAAGTACTAACTTTCTTATCACGGCTTAGTCTTTCTGGTGACCAGCCCCCATCTGGGAGCCCACCAGGAGTCAGCTCATTAGAAAAAAGAGGTTCCTATCACCAGGAAATTCCAAGGCATTTAGGAGCTCCATGTCAAGAACCAAGGGAAAAATATATTTCTTATCATATCACAACATCAGACTTTCCAAGCTTTTTAGGTACCAGGCAGTGTGCACCAACAAATGGAGGACAAACACACGGATAAGATATAGTCATTCCCTCAAAGCGTGCAAAGAATCACCCTCCTCATTCTAGATACCATTTTTCTAATCATGCTACCAAAAATTCCATTACTATTTGGGAAAGCCACCTCCCACTACATGTTGAGCCTATGATCTGCCAACGTCCTATATATTTTTCTTCTCCTGTATGTATGTATTAAAGCTCCCCTACGCCACCCCAGTTCATTCCTTCAGTGGATGTTTTAAATTCTTAAACTTATCTTCTTCCAATTTCAAAACTAGTAAATGCAGCATACAGAATCTTTAGGACACCATGCCCCCCGCCAACTTTTTAAAACTACTTTTATTCTCAGGTAGTTACTTTCTCAAGCGTGGGAGGCCCCTTGTTCACTAACTGCACTAAGAGTGGATGGATGGCATGAACCTCACACCCATCACCACTCTTGGTCTCTGGTCCTACTGCCCTGGTACAAGCCGCCTTCATCTCTTACCAGGCAGCCCAGTTGCTCTGTATCCTGTCTTGTTACTTCTAGTTTCGTGTATCCCCTTCACAGCAGCCAGAGTGTCACTTAAAATGTCAATCAGATCACCGCCCTCCCTTGCTTAAATCCCGCCAATTATGCCAATTATGCTTCAGGGAAGCTAGAATACAACCCAACACCTCTCAGGGTCTACAAGGCTTTGTCTCCCTCTTCACTTCTTCATTCTTCACATTCCAGCCTCTTGGGGTTTCTCTCTGACCCTCAAGCATGCCCAGCTGGTCCCCCTTCAGGTTCTCAGCACAGGGAATGCTCCGCCCTCTCCTGGCTGGCTCCTTCTGACTTGGGCCTCACATCACAGGTCACCACTCCCGAGAAGCTCTCGCCATCTACCTCCCTCGGGAGGTCTCTCCCTACCTTTCCACCACTTGTTTATACCCCCTTTTCTACTTTATTTTTCGTCACTGCACTTATCAATATCTGAAAATATATTGCATGTTTCTGAGTTTATTGACCGCCGACTCCACAAGCATGTACATTCCCTAAGGGTGCGTTGTTGAGAGACCCCACAGCAGAGTGGTTCTAGTAGTTTCCTTCATATCTAGCAGTGGGAAACGGGCCCCAGGTGCTTCACCATCCTTCGTCCATTTCCTTTAGCCCTGCCCTCATCTTTGTAAATGGTGTCTTCTTCATTAAACTCTCCTTCATGACCCCGGCAAACGGGCCATCTCTTCCCTCCCAGGTGCTTAACTCAGGTTTTAACTTGACTTTCGGGACAAAGGAAGAGGTAAGTGTCCCGATGAGAGATGCTGGATTCTCAAGGGCTAGTCCTCTGCCCTTTGGTCCAAGCACCAGGACCGTTACCTCCCTCCTGATCTCTGAAGGCTCTTTCACTTCCTTCCAGTGACTGGCATCATGGAGACCCAGGAATTATGCATTAATGGATCTCTTAAAACTTAAGCACTGAATCAGGCCCTTTATTTATAGCTCATTTTATAAATGTGAATTAAAGTGGGCCAGTCTTATGACACACTCCAATTTATTATCCCCACTTGATGGCCTGGATAGTTAAATACTTCAGTGAATAAACTTAGAATTCATTAAGTCTCATTTTGTCATATTTCATGTATTTGCAATCCACTCTCTTCCCTGGCAGTTTTCAAACAAGAAAATTAAGCCTGGCTCTGAAATTTATGGATGTAGTCTTCTAATATTCCTTTAATTAGAAACTTCTATGCAGCTTCCTAAGCAAGCCACCCATGGAGATAACTTATGGGACTGGGGCTCCTTATTGTATGACGACTTCCTAATTCCATTTTTTTCCCTTAAGCTCTCATTAGTTCTGAAACACCCTGTAGGTAAAGTTCTGTAGAAGCACAGGCAGGAGGGCTAACTTTTCACCTTCAGGTGGGCATTAAGCAAGTTTGGGAATAGTTTATTGGTTTAGTTTTCACTGTTGAATATTAGTGGAGTGGAATTGAGCCACACAGCCCCTGGTCAAGGGGGAGCTTTCTGAGAGCGTTTAAAGACCACAGTTAATTGTATTTGGGGAGAGGGAGTCTACCTGCCCCGCTTATGTTTCTAGATGCAAAGATCTACCCAAACCTATTCTGTCACCACTTGTGCTGGATACAGCTCCCATTTTGGCTATCGTGTTAACTACCTGTGGGAGAGGGGAGAGCGGAGAGGGGAGAGCAGAGAGGAGGAGAGCATATGGCACGTATCCAGGTGTGGCATTTGAGCACAGCTTGGATGGCCAAAGTAGCTCTGTTAAGTGTGCCTAAAATCAGATAATACTCCAGGACTCGGGGTTCAGCTGCTTATGGTGGGAACTGTGCAAGAGGACTAGGGAGTTAGAGGTATCTAAGATGTTTAGAGCTAAACACGTTTGGCCTGAAACTTAATGAAGAGCATTAGAAGGAGTCAAGTCAGTCAACAAAATATTTATTCAGCTCCTATTAAGTGTGCACCTACTTCTAGATGCTGGAGATAGAGCTAATGCTTAGCACAGCAGCTAATGCTTAGCACCGTGCTTATAATGGGCCAGGTATGCTTCTCAGTGTTTTATATATATGGACTCCACCTAATCCCCACAGTACCCTGTAAAGTAGGTTCGAGTACTATCCCAATCTAAAGATGAAGAAACTGAGGCTCTGAGAAGTTAATGTGCCCAAGGTTATACAGGCAGTAAAGGGGAGAAAAAGAGATTTGACTTCCAACAGTATGACTCCAGAATCCATGCTCCTAACCATTGAATTTCTCGAGATTCTCCAGAGAAACAGAACCAACAGGACGTGTGTATACATATAGAGACAGATGGATTTTAAGGAATTGGTCCATGTGGTTGTGGAGGTACAATTGTGACACCTGCAGGGTAGTCCAGCAGGCTAGAAATACATGGAAGAGTTGTGGTTCATGTCCAAAAGTAGTCTGCTGGCAGAATTCCTTCTTGCTTGGGAGAGGCCCATCTTTGTTCTATTAAAGCCTTCAATTGACTGGACGAGGCTCACCCACATTATAGAGGGCAAACCGTTTTATTCAATGTCTATCAATTTAAATGTTAAGCTCATCCAAAAACCACTTTCAAAGAAACATCCTGAATAATGTTTGACCAAGTATCTGGGCACCGTGGCCCAGCCAAGTTGACACATAAAATTAACCATCACGGGGCTTCCCTGGTGGTGCAGTGATTGAGAGTCCGCCTGCCGGTGCAGGGGACATAGGTTCGTGCCCCGGTCCGGGAAGATCCCACATGCCACGGAGCAGCTAGGCCCGTGAGCCATGGCCTCTGAGCCTGTGCGTCCGGAGCCTGTGCTCTGCAACGGGAGAGGCCACAACAGTGAGAGGCCCGCATACCGCAAAAGGAAAAAAAAAAAAATTAAACATCACAACCATTTCTATGGGCTAAACTGAGTCCTCCCAAAAAGATATACTGAAGTAGTGAAGTTATTCTAGTAACTCAGAATGTGATCTTATTTGGATGTAGGGTCACTGCACATGTATTAGTTAAAAAGACGTCATACTGAAGAGGGGTGGGCTCTTAAACCAATATGACTGGTGTCCTTATAAAAAAGGAGACACACATAGGGATAACGGCCATGTGAAGACACAGAAACACAGGGAGAAGGCCATGTGAAGACAGAGGCAGAGACTGGAGTTATGCTGCCACAAGCCAAGGAATGTCTGAGGTTACGAGAAGCAGAAGAGGCAAGGAAGGATCCTCCAACGCCTTGATTTCAGACTTCCAGCCTCCAGAACTGTGAGAAGATAGATTTCTGTTGTTCTAAGCCACCCGGTTTGTGGTATTTTGTTATGACAGCCCCAAGAAACCAATACAACCCCATGCTTTGGGGTTTCTCAACAACCCCATCCTTAGGGAGTCTATATTCTTGGAGAGAGGAGGGCAGATAATAATCCTGAGACCTACATTAGGATCTTAAGAGTCATAAAAGACTCTTTCAGTGGTAAGTTTGTGCAGGTGAGCCTTTATGCATATGGTGGTCACCTTTTCTGCTCTATCAATCAGGGTTTGCTCTGAAAAGCAGAACCTTTAGAAGATATATGTTATCAGGGATTTGTTATAGGGATTTGACCTTTTGCAACTGGCAGAGCTGGATCAACAGTCTGTGTGAGGCTGCTTTTCTGTGTCTGGTACAGGAACCTAAAGTCTGCAGGGTAGGTTGCTGAGAAAGAAAGATGGCTGTGAAGTGCGAGGAGCAAGGATAAACTGAAATCTGCAAAGTGAATGTCATGGCAGAGGTCACACATGGAGGTGATGGCAGACTAGACTCAAGGTTACCAGACTTCCTATTGAGGGTCTTTCCTATTACTCCATCACATCTTTTACAGAAGCCTAGAATTCATTTTCTTCCAAAAGAAACCTTGAAGGCTTCACCAGATCTTTAGGAACTAAAAAGCATCAACTGCTCAGTGAACTCTAGTTAAAGTGATTCTTTTACAGAAAGACATAGAGCCAAATGCGTTCACTAGTTATTTTAGAATTTGGGGACTGGGGTTGGTCGAAAAATTTCTTCTACTCTATGTTTCCCAAATTTTCTATAATTATCAATCAAAATGAAACATAAGACGATCATTCTTCAGAAGAAAAAAGAAAAATCTTGATGCATCTCTGAACCACGTATCCTTCTCAAGGAGGATCAATGTGCATTTGCTGGCTGGCTGGTCCTGGCTGGCATTCAAAAAAAGTATAAAGCCAGTGGTTTTAGAATTTGAGGAAGTTCTGAATTCCTGGTTTAGAATTACGCGTCCTAATTTTGGCCCCGATCTCTCCTTCCTTTATCCCCACCACTCAACCTCAGCTTTGTGTAAGGATATGGCAGGCTTAGGGCTAGATAATTCCTAGCCTAGGAAGCACAGCCGTCCTTAGATCCAAAATTAGGTTGGTTTAGCATTAGGGTAACCATGCTGTTGGCTTCTGAGTCAATCATCTACTGGTACTAGTAAATACATTTCTAAGTAATACACTCTATGGTTCCCTACCTTTCCACATCCTTCCCTGACTCAATCAACCCAATTTACTCCTCCAGAACCTGTGTTCTTTCTGATTTGGTCATTCATTGAATCAGTATTTATGAGCTCCTCCCATGTGCCAGATACTGTGACAGGCAATGGGGATGCAAAGATGAAAAAGACATGATCCTGGGCAGCTACTATGTAAAACAGTACGGAGGTTTCTTTAAAAAAAAAAAACTAAAACCAGAACTACCATATGATCTATCAGTTGCACTCCTGGCTATATATCTGGAAAATATGAAAACTAATTTGAAAAGATACATGCACCCCAATGCTCACAGCAGCACTATTTACAATAGCCAAGACACGGAAGCAACCCAAGTGCCCATCAACAGACAACTGGATTAAGGAGATGTGGTGTATCTTTACAAGAGAATATTACTCAGCCATAAAAAAAGAATGAAACACCGCCATTTGCAGCAACGTGGACGGACCTGGAGAATACTATGCTTAGTGAAATAAGTCAATATCACTTATATATGAAATCTAAAAAAATAATATAAATGAATGTATATGCAAAACAGAAACAGACTCACAGATATAGAAAGCAAACTTGTGATCATCAAGAGAGAAGAGGGAAAGGGGGAAGGGACAAATTAGGGCTCTGGCATCAACAGATACAACCTACTATATATAGAAGAGATAAGCAATAAGGACATACTGCATAGCACAGGGAACTATACCCATTACCTTATAATAACCTACAATGGAACATAATCTGCAAAAATACTGGGTCACTATGATGCACACCTGAAACTAACACAATATTGAAATTCAATTGTACTTTGACAAAAAAAAAGACATGACTCTGGTACTTGATGGATTCATAGATTCATTATCAACTACTCTATAACACAGTCTATGCTTTAAATAGTAGTAAAGTGGGGCTTCCCTGGTGGCGCAGTGGTTATGAGTCCGCCTGCCAATGCAGGGGACACGGGTTCGTGCCCCGGTCCGGGAAGATCCCACATGCCGCGGAGTGGCTGGGCCCGCGAGCCATGGCCGCTGAGCCTGCGCGTCAGGAGCCTGTGCTCCGCAACGGCAGAGGCCACAACAGTGAGAGGCCCGCGTACCACAAAAAAAAAAAAAAAAAAAAAAAAAAAAAATAGTAGTAAAGCACAGTGGCTAAGAGTCTAGGCTTGGCAGTCAGAATGTCCGGGTTCAAATCCTGGCTTTACTTCTTACTGGTCATGTGACTTTCATGAATTTTTCTAGACCCCATCTGTAAACGACAGACGATGATGATGACAGCAAAAAAACAGCTAACATTCATCATGTCCTTACCGGGTGTTCGGCCCTGGCCTCTTCCATGTGGATTACCTCCTTGAGTCCTTACCAAAATCCCTAAGAAGCAGTCATTTTTATCGTCCCCATTAGACGTCAGGTTTAGGAGGTGAACTTACTAGGAAAGGGGAGTGGTGGGAAGGGACTGCTGAGGACCTCTATGTGCTACACCTGAGTGGCCCTGGGCCCACCTGACTATGCCCACTGCGGCGGCACCCACCTGATCCTCTGAGCTCCGGAAGGCACGCTGAGAGCCGATGAGAACTCCAAAATGTGACGGCCAGGGTGTATAAATTAAACGCGTGCCTCCCGCCTGGGAGAATGACAGGCTCCCTGTGATGACTGCCCTGTGAAAAATGTTAGCCTTCAAAAGGCTTCCTCCCTTCCTATTCTGTTAGCACTCACACAGAGGTCTATTAGCGGTGCTCCCAGCCTGTCAGGGATGCTGGCAAGACCATGCAAAGAACCCACTCCCCGAGAAGAGCTGGCTGTGTTTTTAGCTCCAGGCTGCTGGCGCGTGCCACCTGCCCAGGTACCCAGTCACAGGATTTACTGTGCTCTGGGGTGTGTTGGCTCCCATAACTGCCCTGGAATCTCACACTGACAGACATATGTTTCGTGGAGAAAAATACAGGGCACTACACAATGGGGAAGAAGAGAGAGAACACAGGGAAGAGGGAGGGGAGGGGAGAGGAGAGGAGGGAAGGGGAGGAAGAGCAGATCAGAAGGCAAAGGCTGTAAAAGATTCTACTCCATCCCTGAGCCTTTAAAAGTAGGAACCACTGAGCTAGGGCCTTCCCTGGTGGCGCAGTGGTTGAGAGTCTGCCTGCCGATGCAGGGGACGCGGGTTCGTGCCCCGGTCCGGGAGGATCCCACGTGCCGCGGAGCACCTGGGCCCGTGAGACATGGCCGCTGAGCCTGCGCGTCCGGAGCCCGTGCTCCGCAGCGGGAGAGGCCACAGCAGTGAGGGGCCTGCGTACCGCAAAAAAAAAAAAGTAGGAACCGCTGAGCTGATCTAGAGTTTATGACCCAGAGTTTCGGGGTGGCTATCTCCTCTGCGGTCAAAGGAGGGCAGTGAGCTTGCAGACACAGCTCACTCCTGCAAGGGCTGTGATGGGAGCAAGAGGAAGTTGAGCTGGTAGGGCAGGAAAAAACCAGAATTCCACACAAGGCTGAGCCCACCCTTTCCCACCTTTGGCTACAGAAACAATTCCTACAGGGCAGTATCTCAGGAAAAGATGCTCCAGGTCCATGGGAGCAGTGCTATGCAAGTATGGGCTGCTGGCTGGAGCATGTCTGAGAATCTTTGGGCACCAGTTGGTGATAAGGTAAGTACAGAAGTGAGAAAACATGATTAGAAACTTTTAGCGTGAGCTAACGCTGTGGAGATATCCCAGCGAATGATTGCTGACTTGTCTCACTGGTCGTGGCATGGACCAGTTTGGGTGTTGAACTTGAACTTGCGGGGCGAGAGGCCCATGGCCTGAGCTGTCAACTACTCATGCACAGTCACATAACGTCCTGGGCAGTGGGTTTGACAAGCACTCTTGAGGAGGTTATTAATATACCTCTATGGTCACTAGGTTGCTGTGCCCTTATGAGCGTCAGTTTCCCCGTTTGTAAACTGGTGATAAATTACCTATGTCCTAAGGACTTTGGGAAGATGAAATGAGATGCGGTATGTCGAGGGGTTAGCGTGGTAGCTGACAAAGGCTGTGCACTCAGTACAAGTGAGCTCTTGTTACTCAGTCATGGTGAACAGACAGAGCTTTCAATCTGGCTTGGAACAAGGTGTCCCTGCACCACAGATATCCAGGGAAGCGAGCCCAGTCTCGAAGACTTGACCTAGAGCAAGCCAAGGATACCTCCAAGTGCAAGACAGAGGGGCTGGTCACCGGCCAGGGGATGAAGATGGTAAAGCTCATTCCCTTGACCGGGAACAAGCAAATTGATGGTGAACGAAAGCCTCGGGTCTTCTAATGCTCTAAAAGCCGCTAATAAAATTTAAAATCAATGGCGAAGCTGACAGCAAACCGATGGCAGGGCCAGAGACCAGGCATGAAGTGTCTCCGTGCTGGGAGCAGGCAGGCCGCCTGGGTGCAATCCTGGGAACAGCACGCGGAGCATCCAGGTGAAGGCGTCTGGGTGCCTGGGTTTGGCAGAGATCCGGCCTCCTAGGCTGCCGCCGCCCCATGGATGCAAGAGGCACACGTGGGGAATGAGGCTGTCCGAGAGTAACACCTGGGCCCCCAGTACCATCCTGTTGTATTCATTCAGCTTTTGAAGGAGCACAGCCAGAGCCTGGGAAATCCGATTTTACAGCACTGATTTCAGCAGCATTAAAAAAAAAAAAAAAAAAAAAGACAATGTTGTCTAGCACATTGTTATGGGCTGAACGTGTGCCTCTCAAGTTCATAGGCTGAAACCCCGATCCCTAACGTGATAGCGTTAGGAGTTGGGGGCTTTGGGAGGTAACTGAGTTATGAGGTAGGAGCCTCGTGATGGGCTTAGGGTCTTATAAAAAGAGGAAGAGACTAGAGCCTTCTCTCTGCCTTGTGAGGACACAGCAGGAAGGTGGCCGTCTGCAAACCATGAAGAGAGCTTTCACCAGGAAGTGCAGCAACCAGCAACTTGATCTTGGACCTCCAACCCTCCAGAACTATGAGAAATAAATGTTTGCCATTTAAGCCACCCAGTCTCTGACGTTTTGTTACAGCACCCTGAACCGACCAAGACACACAGACAATCACAGTATTTCTCAGGTGAGGAGCAATATAGATTCATCTACCTGCGCAAGCATTTCTTGATCCCCCTCGATGTTCTAGGGACTATAGCGAAATGGGACGGTTGAGAAAGTAATGAGTTCAAGACTGGCAGGGGAGAGAGACAGGTTAGCAAACACTTAGCACCCAGGTTACCAGGTACAACAACGGCTTTATGAGGCCAGAGGAGAGTGTAGGGAACACTACCTGGGGGGAAAGGTGGGGTGGGCAGGGAGATGATGCTGAAGCGATGACAATACCATTCCTGCCTACCCGTTCTAAGGACGTGGTGGGACTCTGGGTGGCTGCTGTCATGATGTGTGATGAAGGTGAAAGTGGGCCAATCAGACTATCTTAGGAATTCTAGTAGTAAGTGTAAGTGCAGGAATAAAACCTATAATGGGCTGAAGAAAGGAAGAGGATAGAAGAGAGGCTCAGAGTGAAAGAGAAAGGCTGAGAGAGAGAGACAGCGAGACACAGAAAGGGACAGAGAAAGGGAGAGCAAACAAGCACGAGGCAGGGAAGGAGGGAGGGAGAGAACGACCTAACTTAATTTTGAAAACTTTAGACCCAGTCCTATAGTTCTGCTGCCCCGTGGCATGGCTATATTTCGCTTCTAGCTTTGAAATATGTTTCCGTAAGTTAGAATGGGTAACGTTTACTAGAAGTAGTCTCTATTCTCAACAACCCAAAGAGCCCTAACGGAACTCTAGCAGTGATCTGGGAGAGCAACACTGACTCACAGAAATATAACTGCACGGGGACTTCCCTGGTGGTGCAGTGGTTAAGAATCCGCCTGCCAATGCAGGGGACACAGGTTCGAGCCCTGGTCCGGGAAGATCCCACATGCCGCGGAGCAACTAAGCCCGTGCGCCACAACTACTGGGCCCACGCGCCACAACTACTGAAGTCTGCACACCTAGAGCCCGCGCGCCACAACGAAGAGTAGCTCTCGCTGGAAGCAACTAGAGAAAGCCCGTGCGCGACAACGAAAACCCAACACGGTGAAAAATAAATAAATAAATTTATTTTTAAAAAAATGAAATACAACTGCACGGTCTCAGCCAAACACAAAAAGAGAAACGCTGCTGCTGACGTCACCCTTCTGCGCATGCGCCCTGGCCTGAGTGCTTGGCGGGAGCCGTGACCCTGCCGGTCCCTCCGTGGGTCAGTGAAGTCCGCTGAGTGTGAGCACCTCACTGAGCTGAGTGCGCGTGTGTTCATTATACATTTTGGAATAAGAAGAGAGGGAAAAGGAGAGAGTATTTAGCAAGCAAAGGAACGAGCATCTTCTTTACTGTGAAGGCTCATCATTTATATGAACTGAGGTGCTTGGTGAATTAAAGCCACATGTGAGTTAAGTGTGTTGATTTCATGACCTAACTTTAGAGTGAAAACACTCAGATTCCGCCTTTGGTTTGAAGAACTGAAGCCAGTAATTAACTCTTAAGTCTTAAACTAACAAACAGCTTCCTTTACAAGCTAAGTGTCAATTGAACCTCGATTCATGAAGTCACCAATTAGTCTTCTTGGCTTCATGTTCAGTCCAGAGCCATCAGATTAATAAATATGTTACATCAGCGGTCTCCAGCCTTTTTTGGCACCAGAGACGGGTTTCGTGGAAGACAATTTTTCCATGGGTGCGGTGGGGGCATGGTCAGGCGGTAATGTGAACGATGCAGAGGGCAGATGAAGCTTCGCTCCCGCGTCGGCCGCTTCCCTCCTGCTGTGCGGCCAGGTTCCTAACAGGCCGTGGACCAGCACCGGTCCATGGCCCAGGGGTTAGGGAACGCTGTGTTACGTCATCTCCCTACACTGCCTCTTTGCCAAAGATAAACGGCAGAAGAGCAGATTAAAACTAAAACCCAAGACAGGATACCTGTCTGAAATCAGAGGGGTCTTAGGGTTTCCAAATGAATGAGTCCACTGGAATTAACAACTTTTTCTCTAAGCTCTGCAGGGAGAGGGGACAGCCAGATGGCCCAGTGCATCCCTTTGTCCATTTTAAACTCGCTAAATGAAAACCACGTGAAAGGTTGCTTAGTAAGCCAGACAATGTCCAGGATTTAACAGCTGGAAGAGGTGTGAGCTCAGCCCTAGTGTAGACAATCTTCTCCCTAGTGTAAATACTCGGGTTGAGCGCCTGCAGAGGCTTTGCTCAGACATTTGCACACGGCGGCCCCGACCAAGGCTGAGAAAGGACTCAGCCTGTGAGAAAGGACTCTGGAAACTCCGCCCTCAGCAGAGAAAAGCTAAGCAACATACACATTTATCTCAATCTAACTCTGAATTATTCTCCTCTGTGAAACTAACAGTTAAGCAATCCATGTTCATTTTCGTGCTAAAGGGGTTCCAGAATATGCCACGTCAAAATATGCCATCTTGGCATAAAGGTTATTTTGAGCTGAAGGCAACTGAGAGGTAACAGATGCAGGAAGGGGATTTCTCCGCATTCCCCTTATCTGCCTAAAAGCAGGGCAGAGGTTTCCCTTTGTGAAGGTGCCTCCCCAGTGCCAAAAAGGGAAGAACAAATGGTCACCAGAGACTAGGAGTTGACACTGAGCTGAGTTGGCATCAACAGACCCTACCAAAATAACTCTCATAGGGAAAACTAATGGAAGACATTTTGCAGTCACTGGCCCACAATTTATCGTCCTTTGAAACCTGAACCTCTTTCCTTTGATACAATGGTATATGAGCCCCCAGACTCTAATCACTTTTTTCAGTTTCACCTCTTTTCTGTGAACTCCTGCGTACATAAACAATAATAAAAATTATGTGCCTTTTCTCGTGTTAATCTGCCTTTTATTAGTTTAATTCACAGGCCCCCAGGTATTAAACGTAAGAGGGCGGAAGAAAACTTTTTCCTTCCTGACAATGTTGCAGTGCTAACCTCAAAACTTAAGGGGTACTTACTTAAAGGGATAAATGTAAAAGGAATCCCTACCCACCAAGGATTGTAAAAGCAAGAATGTACTAAAGAAAACATCAGTATGCTCATAAGAATGACACATTTTTAAAGACCAATAATAACAAATAATGGCATAGATGTGGCACGATGGCACTTTTCAACCTCTTGATGAGCACAAACATTTGGTGAAGACTTTTTTGGAAGGCAATTTGGTGGGCTCCATCAAAAATGAAAACATACAAACTCTTGATCTAGCAGTTTCATTTCTAGGAATTTAAGGCATCCTTGCATACATGCACAAAGTCAGTAGGGGAGAATTTTTGTTTCAGCATTGTTTTTAATTGTAACACACTGAAAATCACTCACTATCCAGCAATGGAGAAGTGGCTACAAGGAGTCAGCAGAAAGAAGGAGGTAAACCTCCATCCATATACCAACATGGGAAGATTTCCAGGACAATGAAAGTGTTTAAATAGTAAGTCACTGAAGTAGACAAAGATTTCTTAAATAGGTCACACTGAAGCACAGTCCATTTAAAAAAAAAGATTGATAAATTGAACTTCATTAAAATTAACAACTTATGTTCATCAAAAATACAATATTAAAAGAACCCACAAGTCCATCAAATGATGAGTGAATCAACAAATGTTTTATATCCATACAATGGAATATTATTCAGCAATAAAAAAATGAATGAGGGACTTCCCTGGTGGCACAGTGGTTAAGAATCTGCCTGCCAACGCAGGGGACATGGGTTCTAGCCCTGGTCCGGGAAGGTCCCACATGCCAAGGAGCAACTAAACCCGTGCACCACAACTACTGAGCCTGAGCTCTAGAGCCTGCATGCTGCAACTACTGAAGCCTGTGCGCCTAGAGCCCGTGCTCCACAACAAGAGAAGCCACTGCAATGAGAAGCCCGTGCACCGCAAGGAAGACTAGCCCTTGCTCGCCACAATTAGAGAAAGCCCGTGCGCAGCAACGAAGACCCAACGCAGCCCAAGAAAAAGTTAATTAAAAAAGAAAAGAATGAAATTCGGATGCATGCTACAACATGGATGAACCTTGAAAACATATGCTAAGTAAAAGAAGCCTGTCACAAAAGGTCACATATTGTATGATTCCATTTATATGAAATGCCCAGTACAGGCAAATCTATTAAGACAAAATTAGATCAGTGGTTGCTAGGGCCTAGTGGGAGGGACGAAGAGGGAGTAATAGATATGGGATTTCCTCTCAGGGTAGTGAAAATATTCTGGAATTAAATAGTGGTGATGGTTGCAAAACTTTGTGAATACGGTGAAAACCACTGAATTGTATACTTTAAATACATGAATTTTACAGTACATGAATTGTATCTTAATTTTGAAAACTGCCTTAAAATAAACAACACCAAGAGAGTCAAAAGGCAAACCCCAGACTGTGAGAAAATAGTTAAAATATATAGACCTGACAAAGGATCCATATCAAGAATATATAAAGGGCTCATACAAACCAAAAAGAAAAGACAACTCGATTTAGAACAATTAGCAAAAGACTTTAACAGGCACTTCCCAAAAGTGTTTACAGAAATGGCCAAACCTTATTAAAAAATGCTAAACATCTTTAGTCATCAGGGAAATGCAAACTGTAAGCACAGTGAGATAACACCACCCGCAGTCCAGAATGCCAAACACTTAATAGCAAGTGTTGGTAAGGCTCTAAGCAAATGGTACTCCCATACTCTGCCGGTAGGAGTGTACACTGGTGCGGTCACTTTGAAAATCTGTTTACATTATCTTCCAAGGCCAAACATACATTTACCTATGACCCAGCAATTTCCTTCCTAGATATACGCCTATCAGAAATGAGTGCTTATGTCCACTCAGTGACGTGCTCAAGAATGTTCACAGCAGATTTATAAGACCCCAATGTAAACAGAATAATTGTCTTTCAACTGGGAATGAATTAACAATGAAATACCGTAGAGTACTACTTAGCAATAAAATGGAAAATAACTAAGGAGACAAACAACAACATGGATGAACCTCCCAAACTATTAAGTGAAAGAAGTCACTCACTACAGAGTACATACTAAATCATTCCATTTATTAGAAGTTTAAGAAAAGGCAAATTGCTCCATGGTGACAGAGGTCAGAATAGTGGCTACTTTTATAGAAAAGCAGGGATTAGCAAGGGGCATTAGGACGCCTTCTAAGGTACTGCAGATATTCCATATCTCAATCTGGGTGATGGTCATAGGGTATATACATATGTTAAAAAAAAATCATCAAGTTGTATGAAACGCAAGTGATAAAATATTTATGTAGATCCTTATCAAAATCCCTCCTGTCTTTTTTTTTTTTTTTTGCAGAAAATGACAAGCTGATCCTAATATTCATATGGGAAATGGAAGGCACTCAGAATAGACAAAACACCTTTGAAAAAGAAAAGTAAAGTTGGAGGATGCACACTCACCAATCTCAAAACTTATTACAAAGTTACAGTAATCAAGACAGTTCGGTACTGGCATAAGAAAGACATACAGACCAATGGAATAGAATAGAGGGTCCAAAAATAAACCCCTACATTTACGGTCAATTCATTTTTAACAAAGGTGCCAAGATAATCACAGGGGAAGAGAAAAGTCTCAATAACAAATAGTATTGGGACAACTAGATAACTGCATGAGAAAGAATGGAGTTGGACTTTTTCATTACAATATCCACAAAAATTGACCATGACGGGATTACAGACCTAAATGTAAGAGCCAAAGCTACAAAACTCTTAGAAGAAAGTTTTGGAGGAAACCTTCATGACCTAGCCTTAGGCAAAGCCTCCTTAGATATGACAGCAAAAGCATAAGTGATAAAAGAAAAAAGATGAAGTGGACTCCACCAAAATTAAGAACTTTTGTGCTTCAAAGGACACCACCAAGTAAATAAAAAGGTAATTCACAAAATTGAAGAAAATATTTGCTATCTAATAAGAGACTGGAATCCCGAATATGTAAGGAATCCTTACAACTCAATAATAAAAAGACAACCCAGTGTAAAAATGGACAAAGGATCCAAAGAAAATATGTAAATGGCTATTAAGCACAAGAAAGGAAGCTCAATATCACTGACCATTAGGAAAATGCAAATCTAAACCACAATGAGATACCACTTCACACCCCTTAAGATGACTATAATCAAAAAGACAGACATTCTTTCTTTCCTTCCTTCCTTCCCTCCTTTAGACAACGAATCACCCCAAATTGAGGAGGTGGTCTCAGGGAGCAGGATTTATGATTTTTCCCCCTTTACCTCTTTTTGTGAAGGTGTATGTGTATGCTTCTGTGTAAGATTTTCTCTGTATAGCTTTGCTTCCAACATTTGTCCTAAGGTTCTATCCGTCCCTTTTTTTTTTTTTTTTTCCTAAATATTTTTTAATTCAATAACTATATTATACTTTATTTTATTTTTACTGTATCATCTTTCTTTCTGTCCTTTTTCCTTCTTTCCCTCCTTCCTTCCTTCCTCCCTCCCTCCCTCCCTCCCTCCTTTCTTTCCTTCTTTCTTCCTTCCTTCCTTTCCTCCTTTCCTTCTTTCTTTACTCATACTTCTACTAATTCTCCCTACTTTTTCTCCCTTTTATTCTGAGCTGTGTGGATGAAAGGCTCTTGGTGCTCCAGCCAGGAGTCAGGGCTCTGCCTCTGAGGTAGGAGAGCCAACTTCAGGACACTGGTCAACAAGAGACCTCCCAGCTCCACATAATATTAAACGGTAGAAATATCCCAGAGACCTCCATCTTAACACCAGCACCCAGCTTCACTCAACGACCAGCAAGCCACAGTGCTGGACAACCTATGCCAAACAACTAGCAAAACAGGAACACAACCCCACCCATTAGCAGAGAGGCTGCCTAAAATCATAATAAGGCCACAGACACCCCAAAACACACCACCAGACGTGAACCTGCCCACTAGAGAGACAAGATCCAGCCTCATCCAGCACAACACAGGCACTAGTCCCCTCCACCAGGAAGCCTACACAACCCACTGAAACAACCTTAGCCACTGGAGACAGACATCAAAAACAACGGGAACTACGAAAGTGCAGCCTGCAAAAAGGAGACCCCAAACACAGTAAGATAAGCAAAATGAGAAGACAGAAAAACACACAGCAGATGAAGGAGCAAGATAAAAACCCACCAGACCTAACAAATGAAGAGGAAATAGGCAATCTACCTGAAAAAGAATTCAGAATAATGATAGTAAGGATGATCCGAAATCTTGGAAGTAGAATGGACAAAATGCAAGAAACAGTTAACAAGGACCTACAAGAACTAAAGATGAAACAAGCAACGATGAACAATGCAATAAATGAAATTAAAATCACTCTAGATAGGATCAATAGCAGAATAACTGAGGCAGAAGAACGGATAAGTGACCTGGAAGATAAAGTAATGGAAATAACTACTGCAGAGCAGAATAAAGAAAAAAGAATGAAAAGAACTGAGGACAGTCTCAGAGACCTCTGGGACAACATGAAACGCACCAACATTCGAATTATAGGGGTTCCAGAAGAAGAAGAAAGAAAGAAAGGGACTGAGAAAATATTTGAAGAGATTATAGTTGAAAACTTCCCTAATATGGGAAAGGAAATAGTTAATCAAGTCCAGGAAGCACAGAGGGTCCCATACAGGATAAATACAAGGAGAAACACGCCAAGACACATATTAATCAAACTGTCAAAAATTAAATACAAAGAAAGCATATTAAAAGCAGCAAGGGAAAAACAACAAATAACACACAAGGGAATCCCCATAAGGTTAACAGCTGATCTCTCAGCAGAAACCCTACAAGCCAGAAGGGAGTGGCAGGACATACTGAAAGTGCTGAAGGAGAATAGCCTGCAACCAAGACTACTCTACCCAGCAAGGATCTCATTCACATTTGATGGAGAAATTAAAACCTTTACAGACAAGCAAAAGCTGAGAGAGTTCAGCACCACCAAACCAGCTTTACAACAAATGCTAAAGGAACTTCTCTAGACACGAAACACAAGAGAAGGAAATGACCTATAGTAGCGAACCCAAAACAATATATAAAATGGAAATAGGAACATACATATCGATAATTACCTTAAATGTAAATGGACTAAATGCTCCCACCAAAAGACACAGATTGGCTGAATGGATACAAAAACAAGACCCTTATATATGCTGTCTACAAGAGACCCACTTCAGAACTAGAGACACATACAGACTGAAAGTAAGGGGATGGAAAAAGATATTCCATGCAAATGGAAACCAAAAGAAAGCTGGAGTAGCAATTCTCATATCAGACAAAATAGACTTTAAAATAAGGACTATTAAAAGGGACAAAGAAGGACACTACATAATGATCAAGGGATCGATCCAAGAAGAAGATATAACAATTGTAAATATTTATGCACCCAACATAGGAGCACCTCAATACATAAGGCAAATACTAACAACCATAAAAGGGGAGATCAACAGTAACACATTCATAGTAGGGGACTTTAACACCCCACTTTCACCCATGGACAGATCATCCAAAATGAAAATAAATAAGGAAACACAAGCTTTAAATGATACATTAAACAAGATGGACTTAATTGATATTTATAGGACACTCCATCCAAAAACAACAGAATACACATTTTTCTCAAGTGCTCATGGAACATTCTCCAGGATAGATCATATCTTGGGTCACAAATCAAGCCTTGGTAAATTTAAGAAAACTGAAATTGTATCAAGTATCTTTTCCGACCACAACGCCATGAGACTAGATATCAATTACAGGAAAAGATCTGTAAAACATACAAACACATGGAGGCTAAACAATACACTACTTAATAATGAAGTGATCACTGAAGAAATCAAAGAGGAAATAAAAAAATACCTAGAAACAAATGACAATGGAGACACAACGACCCAAAACCTATGGGATGCAGCAAAAGCAGTTCTAAGGGGGAAGTTTATAGCAATACAAGCCCACCTTAAGAAGCAGGAAACATCTCGAATAAACAACCTAACCTTGCACCTCAAGCAATTAGAGAAAGAAGAACAAAAAAACCCCAAAGCTAGCAGAAGGAAAGAAATCATAAAAATCAGATCAGAAATAAATGAAAAAGAAATGAAGGAAACAATAGCAAAGATCAATAAAACTAAAAGCTGGTTCTTTGAGAAGATAAACAAAATAGATAAACCACTAGCCAGACTCATCAAGAAAAAAAGGGAGAAGACTCAAATCAATAGAATTAGAAATGAAAAAGGAGAAGTAACAACTGACACTGCAGAATACAAAAAGATCATGAGAGATTACTACAAGCAACTCTATGCCAATAAAATGGACAATCTGGAAGAAATGGACAAATTCTTAGAAATGCACAACCTGCCAAGACTGAATCAGGAAGAAATAGAAAATATGAACAGACCAATCACAAGCACTGAAATTGAAACTGTGATTAAAAACCTTCCAACAAACAAAAGCCCAGGACCAGATGGCTTCACAGGTGAATTCTATCAAACGTTTAGAGAAGAGCTAACACCTATCCTTCTCAAACTCTTCCAAAATATAGCAGAGGGAGGAACACTCCCAAATTCCTTCTACGAAGCCACCATCACCTTGATACCAAAACCAGACAAGAATGTCACAAAGAAAGAAAACTACAGGCCAATATCACTGATGAACATAGATGCAAAAATCCTCAACAAAATACTAGCAAACAGAATCCAACAGCACATTAAAAGGATCATACACCATGATCAAGTGGGGTTTATTCCAGGAATGCAAGGATTCTTCAATATACGCAAATCTATCAATGTGATAAACCATATTAACAAATTGAAGGAGAAAAACCATATGATCATCTCAATAGATGCAGAGAAAGCTTTCGACAAAATTCAACACCCATTTATGATAAAAACCCTCCAGAAAGTAGGCATAGAGGGAACTTTCCTAAACATAATAAAAGCCATATATGACAAGCCCACAGCAAACATCATCCTCAATGGTGAAAAACTGAAAGCATTTCCACTAAGATCAGGAACAAGACAAGGTTGCCCACTCTCACCACTCTTATTCAACATAGTTTTGGAAGTTTTAGCCACAGCAATCAGAGAAGAAAAGGAAATAAAAGGAATCCAAATCGGAAAAGAAGAAGTAAAGCTGTCACTGTTTGCAGATGACATGATACTATACATAGAGAATCCTAAAGATGCTACCAGAAAACTACTAGAGCTAATCAATGAATTTGGTAAAGTAGCAGGATACAAAATTAATGCACAGAAATCTCTGGCATTCCTATATACTAATGATGAAAAATCTGAAAGTGAAATCAAGAAAACACTCCCATTTACCATTGCAACAAAAAGAATAAAATATCTAGGAATAAACCTACCTAAGGATACGAAAGACCTGTATGCAGAAAATTATAAGACACTGATGAAAGAAACTAAAGATGATACAAATAGATGGAGAGATATACCATGTTCTTGGATGGGAAGAATCAACATTGTGAAAATGACTCTACTACCCAAAGCAATCTACAGATTCAATGCAATCCCTATCAAACTACCACTGGCATTTTTCACAGAACTAGAACAAAAAATTTCACAATTTGTACGGAAACACAAAAGACCCCGAATAGCCAAAGCAATCTTGAGAACGAAAAAAGGAGCTGGAGGAATAAGGCTCCCTGACTTCAGACTATATTACAAAGCAACAGTAATCAAGACAGTATGGTACTGGCACAAAAACAGAAAGATAGATCAGTGGAACAGGATAGAAAGCCCAGAGATAAACCCACGCACATATGGACACCTTATCTTTGATAAAGGAGGCAGGAATGTACAGTGGAGAAAGGACAGCCTCTTCAATAAATGGTGCTGGGAAAACTGGACAGGTACATGTAAAAGTATGAGATTAGATCACTCCCTAACACCATACACAAAAATAAGCTCAAAATGGATTAAAGACCTAAATGTAAGGCCAGAAACTATCAAACTCTTAGAAGAAAACATAGGAAGAACACTCTATGACATAAATCACAGCAAGATCCTTTCTGACCCACCTCCTAGAGTAATGGAAATAAAAACAAAAATAAACAAATGGGACCTAATGAAACTTCAAAGCTTTTGCACAGCAAAGGAAACCATAACCAAGACCAAAAGACAACCCTCAGAATGGGAGAAAACATTTGCAAATGAAGCAACTGACAAAGGATTAATCTCCAAAATTTACAAGCAGCTCGTGCAGCTCAATAACAAAAAAACAAACAACCCCATCCAAAAATGGGCAGAAGACCTAAATAGACATTTCTCCAAAGAAGATATACAGAATGCCAACAAACACATGAAAGAATGCTCAACATCATTAATCATTAGAGAAATGCAAATCAAAACTACAATGAGATATCATCTCACACCAGTCAGAATGGCCATCATCAAAAAATCTAGAAACAATAAATGCTGGAGAGGGTGTGGAGAAAAGGGGACACTCTTGCACTGCTGGTGGGAATGTGAATTGGTTCAGCCACTGTGGAGAACAGTATGGAGGTTCCTTAAAAAACTACAAATAGAATTACCATATGACCCAGCAATCCCACTACTTGGCATATACCCTGAGAAAACCAAAATTCAAAAAGAGTCATGTACCAAAATGTTCATTGCAGCTCTATTTACAATAGCCAGGACATGGAAACAACCTAAGCGCCCATCATCAGATGAATGGATAAAGAAGATGTGGCACATATACACAATGGAATATTACTCAGCCTTAAAAAGAAATGAAATTGAGCTATTTGTAATGAGATGGATAGACCTAGAGTCTGTCATACAGAGTGAAGTAAGTCAGAAAGAAAAAGACAAATACCGTATGCTAACACATATATATGGAATTTAAGGGAAAAAAATGTCATGAAGAACCTAGGGGTAAGATAGGAATAAAGACGCAGACCTACTGGAGAACGGACTTGAGGGTATGGGGAGGGGGAGGGGTGAGATTTGACAGGGCGAGAGAGAGTCATGGACATATACACACTAACAAACGTAGTAAGGTAGATAGCTGGGGGGAAGCAGCCACAAGGCACAGGGATATTAGCTCGGTGCTTTGTGACAGCCTGGAAGGGTGGGATGGGGAGAGTGGGAGGGAGGGAGACGCAAGAGGGAAGACATATGGGAACATATGTATATGTATACCTGATTCACTTTGTTATAAAGCAGAAACTAACACACCATTGTAAAGCAATTATACCCCAATAAAGATGTTTAAAAAAAAAAAAAAAGACAGACAGTAACAAATGTTGACTAGGATGTAGAATATCCTCTTAAGATTTTGTTTTAAAAAAAGGATGGTACATGATTATATTTCAAGAAGCCTGTTACAATATATAAAAGTATGATTTTACATACATATAAACAACCCATCTATAAATATGGAGATAGGTATGCATGAATTTGGGTATATATTCCTAGAAGAAAGCTTGGGAAGATACATCCAGAGCTCTTAAGTTGTTTCTTCTGGGAGTGAAGGGGTCTTCGGCCATTCTGGTTTGTTTGCTTCTGCACTGTTTCATTATTATTCAGTAAGGATGTTATCCCGTATTACTTGTATAATAAAACGAAGTTTTGGTGTAAAAAATTGCCAACAGGCAGTGTACAAGGAATTGTCTGCAGGTGGCATGGATATCCAGAGGAGGGAGTCATCATCACGGTGTGACAAAATGAAGGCAGAAAGTTCGTGGAAAGGTTCTCTGATTTGGAGCTGGGAGTTTGGATGTGACGTGCCTGGGCAAGGAGATGATGTGGAAATTCTGAGAATGGCATTATGCCAAGTCCAGTATTGCCTAGGTTTCAGTTTTTAAAAGTATATTCATTAAGGAACACGTATATATGTTGAATCTATTCCTTTGAGAAAACTATAGTCAGATGTCAGTATCAGAGAAGATTTATTTTACAAAGAAAAAAAGAAGGAAGGAAAAAAAGGAAGCAAGGAGGACAGGTGGGAAAGGAAGGAAGGGAGGAGGAGGGAGGGAGGGAGAGAAAAAAAACAAAGCCAAAAGGTGAAACCCCAGTGCCATTTTAAGCAACCAGACCTGGTAAGAAATAAAGTGCTGAAAGTTCTCGAATACCCTGGATTGTATGCAATTCAGTTCTTTCCCCTGAAAGAAAGTCTCAGAGCAGCCTTAATAGTACAGCTGAACCTTGAACAAGGAGAGAGTTAGGGGCGCTGGCCTTTCACGGTCGAAAATCTGAGTATAATTTACAGTCAACCTTCCATAACCACGGTGCTTCATCTGTGGATTCAACCGACCGCGGACCATGTACTACTGTAGTATTTACTATTGAAAAAAATTCACAAGTAAGCGGACCATGTTGTTCAAGGGTCAACTGTATTGTCTTTTCCTTGATAATTCTGCTCTCTGCCTCATTGTTCAGTCAGACTTCATCATCAGATAAAAGCATCTTTCAGAACATTCTGCAGCCTGGAACTGTGGCGTCCTCTACGAAGAGCTGCTGGATAAAGATGGTAGCACATGTTTGACTTCACGACCTGGGTCATCCTTAGCTTGATCTTTGGGGTGGTTCAGGGTAAAGTTTCTAGTTAGCTTGGCCTTCCAACAGCTCATGAAAAGTCCGGCTTTGCCTCCGAAGTGTGTGCAGGCAGGAAAAGAGCTGACCAAGTCGGCTGCGCATATACACTTGGCCAAACTGTAGAAGGTATAACTCAAGTCATAAGAATCCCTGTCTGTGGTTACTGGCAGTTTTTGATCACTTTATTTGTCCTGGGGCAGGAGTGAAATGCAATTACAAATTCACAGAGCACTTGTGTAGAGGAATAGGATTGTGATGATCCCCTCAAGTACCCTGTTTTAAAGCGGGAAAACAATGATAAAAAGAGAGTAAGGCCAGAAGGACCTTCAGGATGGCAGAGGAGTAAGACGTGGAGATCACCTTCCTGCCCACAAATACATGAAAAACACATCTACATGTGGAACAACTCCTACAGAACACCTACTGAACACTGTCAGAAGACCTCAGACTTCCCAAAAGGGTCTTGGTGCTCTGGCCGGGTGTCAGGCCCGAGCCTCAGAGGTGGGAGAGCTGAGTTCAGCACACTGGACCACCAGAGACCTCCAGGTCCCACGTAATATCAATCAGCGAGAGCTCTCCCAGAGATCTCCGTCTGAACGCTAAGACCCAGCTCCACTCAACAACCAGCAAACTCTACTGCTGAACACCTCATGCCAAACAACTAGCAAGACAGGAACACAATCCCACCCGTTAGCAGAGAGGCTGCCTAAAATCATACTAAGTTCAAAGACACCCCAAAACACACGACCAGACATGGTCGTGCCCACCAGAAAGACAAGATCCAGCCCCACCCACCAGAACACAGGCACCAGCCCCCTCCACATGGAAGCCTACACAACCCACTGAACCAACCTTACCCACTGGGGGCAGACACCGAAAACAACAGGAACTACGAACCTGCAGCCTGCAAAAAGGAGACCCCAAACACAGTAAGTTAAGCAAAATGAGAAGACAGAAATACACAGCAGATGAAGGAGCAAGGTAAAAACCCACCAGACCTAACAAATGAAGAGGAAATAGGCAGTCTACCTGAAAAAGATCTCAGAGTAATGATAGTAAAGATGATCCAAAATCTTGGAAATAGAATGGAGAAAACACAAGAAACGTCTAACAAGGACCTAGAAGAACTAAAGAGGAAACAAACAATGATGAACAACACAATAAACAAAATTAACAATTCTCTAGAAGAAATCAATAGCAGAATAACTGAGGCAGAAGAACGGAAAAGTGACCTGGAAGAAAAAATAGTGGAAATAACTACCTCAGAGCAGAATAAAGAAAAAAGAATGAAAAAAATTGAGGACAGTTTCAGAGACCTCTGGGACAACATTAAACACACAAACATTCGAATTATAGGGGTCCTAGAAGGAGAAGAGAAAAAGAAAGGGACTGAGAATATATTTGAAGAGATTATTATTTGAAAACTTCCCTAATATGGGAAAGGAAATAGTCAATCAAGTCCAAGAAACGCAGAGAGTCCCATATGGGATAAATCCAAGGAGAAACATGCCAAGACATATTAATCAAACTATCAAAAATTAAATACAAAGAAAAAATATTAAAGGCAGCAAGGGAAAAGCAACAAATAACATACAAGGGAATCCCCATAAGGTTAACAGCTGATCTTTCAGCAGAAACTCTGCAAGCCAGAAGGGAGTGGCGGGACATATCTAAAGTGATGAAAGGGAAAAATCTACAACCAAGATTACTCTACCCAGCAAGGACCTCATTCAGATTGGATGGAGAAATTAAAACCTCTACAGACAAGCAAAAGCTAAGAAAATTTAGCACCACCAAACCAGCTTTACAACAAATGCTAAAGGAACTTCTCTAGGTAGGAAACACAAGAGAAGGAAAAGACTTACAATAACAAACCCAAAACAATTAAGAAAATGGTAATAGGAACATATATATTGATAATTACCTTAAATGTAAATGGATTAAATGCTCCAACTAAAAGACACAGACTGGCTGAATGGATACAAAAACAAGACCCCTATATATGCTGTCTACAAGAGACCCACTTCAGACCTAGGGACACATACAGACTGAAAGGGAGGGGATGGAAAAAGATATTCCATGCAAATGGAAATCAAAAGGAAGCTGCAGCAGCAATTCTCATATCAGACAAAACAGACTTTAAAATAAAGACTATTACAAGAGACAAAGAAGGACACTACATAATGATCAAGGGATCCATCCAAGAAGAAGATATAACAATTGTAAATATTTATGCACTCAACATAGGAGCACCTCAATACATAAGGAAAATGCTAACAGCCATAAAAGGGGAAATCGACAGTAACACAATCATAGTAGGGGACTTTAACACTGCATTTTCACCAATGGACAGATCATCCAAAATGAAAATAAAGAAGGAAACACAAGCTTTAAATGACACAATAGACCAGACGGAGTTAATTGATATTTATAGGATATTCCATCCAAAAACCACAGAATGCGCTTTCTTCTCAAGTGCTCATGGGACATTCTCCAGGAGAGATCATATCTTGGGTCACAAATAAAGCTTTGGTAAATTTAAGAAAATTGAAATTGTGTCAAGTATCTTTTCCAACCACAACACTATGAGACTAGATATCAATTATCGGAAAAAAAAACTGTAAAAAATACAAACACAAGGAGGCTAAACAGTACACTACTAAATAACCAACAGATCACTGAAGAAATCAAAGAGGAAATCAAAAAAAAACCTAGAAACAAATGACAATGAAAACACAATGGCCCAAAACCTATGGGATGCAGCAAAAGCAGTTCTAAGAGGGAAGTTTATAGCAATACAATCCTACCTTAAGAAACAGGAAACATCTTGAATAAACAACCTAACCTTCCACCTAAAGCAATTAGAGAAAGAAGAACAAAAAAACCCCAAAGTTAGCAGAAGGAGAGAAATCATAAAGATCAGATCAGAAATAAATGACAAAGAAATGAAGTAAAAGATAGCAAAGATGAATAAAAGTAAAAGCTGGTTCTTTGAGAAGATAAACAAAACTGATAAACCTTTAGCCAGACTCATCAAGAAAAAAGGGAGAAGACTCAAGTCAACAGAATTAGAAAAGAAAAAGGAGAAGTAACTGACACTGCAGAAATACAAAGGATCATGAGAGATTACTACAAGCAACTCTATGCCAATAAAATGGACAACCTGGAAGAAATGGACAAATTCTTTGAAAAGCACAACCTTCCGAGACTGAACCAGGAAGAAACAGAAAATATAAACAGACCAATCACAAGCACTGAAATTGAAACTGGGATTAAAAATCTTCCAACAAACAAAAGCCCAGGACCAGATGGCTTCACAGGCGAATTCTATCAAACATTTAGGGAAGAGCTAACACCTATCCTTCTCAAACTCTTCCAAAATTTAGCAGAGGGAGGAACACTCCCAAACTCATTCCACGAGGCCACCATTACCCTGATACCAAAAGCAGACAAAGATGTCACAAAAAAAGAAAACTACAGGCCAATCTCACTGATGAACCTAGATGCAAAAATCCTCAACAAATTACTAGCAAACAGAAACCAGCAGCACATTAAAAGGATCATACACCATGATCAAGTGGGCTTTATCCCAGGAATGCAAGGATTCTTCAATATATGCAAGTGAATCTATGTGATCCACCATATTAACAAACTGAAGGATAAAAACCATATGATAATGTCAATAGATGGAGAAAAAGCTTTTGACAAAATTCAACACCCATTTATGATAAAAAACTATCCAGAAAGTAGGCACAGAGGGAACTTACCTCAACATAATAAAGGCCATATGTGACAAACCCACAGCCAACGTCATTCTCAATGGTGAAAAACTGAAACCATTTCCTCTAAGATCAGGAACAAGACAAGACTGCCCACTCTCACCACTATTATTCAACATAGTTTTGGAAGTTTTAGCCACAGCAATCAGAGGAGAAAAAGAAATAAAAGAAATCCAAATCAGAAAAGAAGAAGTAAAACTGTCACTGTTTGCAGATGACATGATACTATACATAGACAATCCTAAAGATGCTATCAGAAAACTACTAGAGCTAATCAATGAATTTGGTAAAGTAGCAGGATATCAAATTAATGCACAGAAATCTCTTGCATTCCTATACAGTAATGATGAAAAATCTGAAAGAGAAATTAAGGAAACACTCCCATTTACCATTGCAACAAAAAGAATAAAATGCCTAGGTATAAACCTACCCAACGAGACAAAAGACCTGCATGCAGAAAAATGTAAGACACTGATGAAAGAAATTAAAGGTGATACAAGCAGATGGAGAGATATACCATGTTCTTGGATTTGAAGATTCAACATTGTGAAAATGACTATATCACCCAAAGCAATCTACAGATTCAGTGCAATCCCTATCAAACTACCAATGGCATTTTTCGCAGAACTAGAACACAAAACTGCACAATTTGTATGGAAACACAAAAGACCCCGAATAGCCAAAGCAACCTTGAAAAAGAAAAATGGAGATCGAGGAATCAGGCTCCGTGACTTGAGACTGTACTACAAATCTACAGTAATCAAGGCAGTATGGTACTGGCACAAAGAGAGAAATATAGATCAATGGAACAGGATAGAAAGCCCAGAGATAAACCCACGCACATATGGTCACCTTATCTTCGATAAAGGAGGCCAGGCCAGGATATACAAAGGAGAAAAGACAGTCTCTTCAATAAGTGATGCTGGGAAAATGGGACAGCTACATGTGAAAGAACGAAATTAGAATACTTCCTAACACCATACACAAAAATAAACTCAAAATCGATTAAAGACCCAAAGGTAAGGCCAGACACTCTAAAACTCTTAGAAGAAAACATAGGCAGAACACTCTATGACATGCATCACAGCAAGATCCTTTTTGACCCACCTCCTAGAGAAATAGAAATAAAAACAAAAATAAACAAATGGGGCCTAATGAAACTTGAAAGCTTTTGGACACCAAAGGAAACCATAAACAAGACGAAAGGACAACCCTCAGAATGGGAGAAAATATTTGCAAATGAAGCAACCAACAAAGGATTAATCTCCAAAATATACAAGCAGCTCGTGCAGCTCAATATCAAAAAAACAAACAACCCAATCCAAACATGGGCAGAAGACCTAAATAGACATTTCTCCAAAGAAGATATACAGATTGCCAACAAACACATGAAAGGATGCTCAGCATCACTAATCATTAGAGAAATGCAAATCAAAACTACAATGAGGGCTTCCCTGGTGGTGCAGTGGTTGAGAGTCTGCCTGCCAATGCAGGGGACATGGGTTCGTGCCCTGGTCCGGGAAGATCCCACATGCCGCGGAACGGCTGGGCCCGTGAGCCATGGCCGCTGAGCCTGCGTGTCCGGAGCCTGTGCTCCGCAACGGGAGAGGCCACAACAGTGAGAGGCCGTGTACCACAAAAGAAAAAACAACCAAAAAAAAAAAAAAACTACAATGAGGTATCACCTCACACCGGTCAGGATGGCCATCATCAAAAAATCTACAAACAATAAATGCTGGAGAGGGTGTGGAGAAAAGGGAACCCTCTCGCACTGTTGGTGGGAATGTAAATTGATACAGCCACTACGGAGAACTGTAATGGTGTTTCCTAAAAATAGAACTACCATATGACCCAGCAATCCCACTAATAGGCATATACCCTGAGAAAACCATAATTCAAAAAGACTCAGGTACCACAATGTTCATTGCAGCACTGTTTACAATAGCTAGGACATGGAAGCAACCTAAGTGTCCATCGACAGATGAATGGATAAAGAAGATGTGGTACATATATACAATGGAATATTACTCAGCCATAAAAAGAAACGAAATTGAGTTCTTTTTAGTGAGGTGGATGGACCTAGCTAGAGTCGGTCATACAGAGTGAAGTAAGTCAGAATGAGAAAAATAAATACCGTACGCTAACAAACATATATGGAATCTAAAAAAAAAAAAAAAAAAATGGTTCTGAAGAACCTAGGGGCAGGACAGGAATAAAGACGCAGATGTATAGGATGGACTTGAGGACACGGGGATGGGGAAGGGTAAGCTGGGACGAAGTGAGAGAGTGGCATGGACATATATATACTACCAAATGTAAAACAGATAGCTAGTGGAAAGCAGCCACATAGCACAGGGAGATCAGCTCAGTGCTTTGTGACCACCTACAGGGGTGGGATAGGGAGGGAGATGCAAGAGGGAGGGGATATGGAGATATATGTATACGTATAGCTGATTCACTTTGTTATAAAGTAGAAACTAACATACCATTGTAAATCAATTATACTCCAATAAAGATGTTTAAAAAAAACAAAAAACGGAGAGAGTCAGGCCAGTGGTATCAAAACATTTTTTAAAAACTTGGTTTGCCTCCCAGTATGGACTTGCTGGAGTCACAATATTGTCTAAACTAATTGCCGGGACCCCAAAGTCTGCCAAGCTAGGAATTCAGCCAGTATGACTGTCCATCCCTTTCAGTTTAAAATTAAATTAAATCTTTGGCTGTTTGCCTGAATTAATCGTTCAATTTGCAAAAAGCCAAGCAAACCTATGTTGTAAGTGGTTCCAGCTGTGGGGTGTGTATTTTTTTCAGCAGCAGAGGAAAATTACCTAAGCATTTCATAAACAAAACTGAGAGATGCTTTGGTTTTCTTTGAGAGATGAAGGCACTTCTCACTGGTTGTTGTCCTTGAACCTGGATTATATTTCTTCTTCCTTGGAACCCAGCAGTTGACATTGATGCAGACAATATAAACAGGTCACCTTCGACTGCAAGGACATTTCTGCCAACCGTGAATATACTTTAAGGGCCTTTGATCAAAGGTGAAGAAAACAAGCTAACTACTCAATGTCACACCCACTGCTCGGGTTTTCCCCTGGAGGGTGGCTACAGGCAGCCACGGTCTGTCACTCTAAACATACCTTTATTGCCTCAGGCATCTGATGAGCTCAAATTAAGTCAACCTGATTGCTAAAATTCATTTTTTCACTTCTTGGCTGTTGTCACGTTCCCCTTCCGTGTAAATTAATACAAAAGAAATTCCAGCTTACATTCTTTTCAAGTTGTTAATATGAGATACGTCTCAACTTTTATGACTGAAGTTCTTCCCATCATATCTGTATGAATAATGCTACAACTTAAAATGCATATTGGGAGTTATTTGAGTGAGAAATGCTATCCTTCATAAATATAGCCCGAACAAGATTGTTAAACCATCAGTTAATCTTTATATTCAAGGCACATGAAAGGAAAAGACTTGCCAATAAATTATTTTCTCCATCGCCAGAAGCAAAGTGTGTACAATAAAGCACATATTCCCCAAATAGCAAGAATAAATCTATTTCATTTTTTTCCCTTGTATACTGTGCTTATCAACCTAGGGCCTTATTTGACAAGCACTTTATTCTAGTATTATAAACAGTCCAAAGATTACTACAATTCTTCTTGTTCATGATTAATATATTTGGGAAATCAACTAACTGAATCATTTAGGCAAATCATTACAGTATATTCATGGAAAGAACAAATTTTCACCCTCTGAACTGAATTATAAACAGTCTTCACTGTCTTTACCCTAAATAACTACAGGGACTTTTACCTCAAACTTATTCCTAACAAGAGAAAATTGCACAATGAAATGTGTTTCTCTTTTTAATCCCTGAAGGCAGAAGATACAAAATATACATTTGGGATGCTAACAGGACATGGAAAATCTATCAGTGAACCCCTAGGAAATAGTACAGGCCTCTGGGCCCAAGACTGCTGGAGTCTTGGGGGTGTGCATGCATGTGTGGGTGTTACGGGTTGACCAATTAATAAATAATGTCTATACTGGGCATACAGCTGAGCTCCCATTTATCACACGTGGGATCAGGGTCTAGGTTTGACTTCAGATCTTTACTAGTTGTGAAGGAAGGATTTGTTAAGCAAATTATCAGTATAAAAAAGGAAACCAGAATACCTGCAACAAAGAACAAGCTGGAGCCTGGGCCCATTAAGCCAGCAACATGCCAAATACAGACCTTGAACTTCTAGGTCGGAGCTGTGGGCCAAAGGCATAGGAATAGCAAACATTTAAAGAGCTTCCTCCTAAGGAATCTTACTGGATTTAGTTCCCCATGTCAACCTTGGGAAAAAAGATTTCTTTTTTTTTTTTTTTTGCGGTACGCGGGCCTCTCACTGTCGTGGCCTCTCCCGTTGCGGAGCACAGGCTCCGGACGCGCAGGCTCAGCGGCCATAGGTCCACGGACCCAGCCGCTCCGCGGCATGTGGGATCTTCCCGGACCGGGGGACGAACCCGTGTCCCCTGCATCAGCAGGCGGACTCTCAACCACTGCGCCACCAGGGAAACCCAAGGGAAAAAAGATTTTAAAATAAGAATTATATTTACTTTACAGATGAGGAAACAACCAATACACAATGGACCTAAGATGGGAACCCACATCTTTGAACCCCAAGTCTACTCTACCAGATTTTGTTCCTAAACAGTCAACAGCAGGTCAGCCATCCTCTCTGAGTGTGTCTCCATTTGTAAAAAAAACGGGAATAAAAGCATCTTATAACAGGGTTGTCATGGAGATCTGATGGGATAAATTATAGGTATCAGTTAAGATGCTTTGGGCTGTAAAGTCAAAGACAAATCCAATTTACCATGGCTTTAAAATAAAGCAATTTATTGGACCCTGGACCTGCAAAGTCCACAGTGGGGGGGATTTCAGGATTGAACTGACATAGATGTAGGTGGGGAGACAGGGCAGGGCTTCGTTTCTCAGGGATTCTCTTGGCTCTGCCTTCCTCTGGGTGTTGGCCTCGTGCCCAGGCTGGCTGCCTTCACTGTAGAGAGATGCCACCGTGCAGGTCCTGGGCTTCCTGGTTTCTCTTCCATGTGTGGAGAACAAGATGGCTTCCTTTTTCCTACCCATCCTGCTGGGTCTTGAGCTTCAGTCTGATTGGATGACCAGCCCCACCCCTACAAGTAACTGGCGTGGAACGTGGCAAGGAATGGGGCTGCTACACCCTGTGAGAGCAGAGGAGCAGATGCTCTGGAGGCAGGCAGAACGGCAACCAAAGTATGTGGAAAACACAGTACAGGCGTGAAGCACAGCACCGAGCCCTTTGAAAGCACTCAGGAATCCCGGCATTCGATGTTCTCTTGTGTCATCCTTTTCCTTGCGTAAAGGGGGTTCTTTGGTCAGCACCACTCAGGAGCTTCCTTCAGTTACTAAACATTGATTATCACAGCAGGTAACATTTTCTGAGCACTTACTGTATGCCTGGCACTGCACTAAGCACTTCGTCTCTATTACACCGATCAATCCCTGCTTTGGCCATGGAGGTAGGAAACATCGTAGTTCCTGTTTTGCAGATGAGGAAGCCAAGGTACAGAGAAGCCAACTAATGGCCCAACATCACACAGACAGTCAACTGCTGCTCGCCCATGATCTTCTGACTCTGAGAACTCATTCCTAAACAAAGCACAATCTGGTCTTTTAAAAGAGCAGTAAAATGATATTTCTCTAAAAGGATTTTATAACTTATACTTTTCATTTTTCCCCCTTGGCCAGTTCAGACTATTACACCGTGTCACCCCATGTCATATCATTAGTGTTGTACTTCCAGATGATCAAATAATAATAATTAGGAGGAGGGAGGGGAGCGGGAGGTGGTGGAGGAGAAAGTGGTTACCTGCTGATGAGATGAGTTTGGAAGACACCACATACGTCTAAAGCAGTTAGGCCTTGGTTACCCAAGTTAACCTCTGGTTACCCAAACTCAAAGGCTGTGTAGATATGAAGAGGGAAGGCTCCCATGTCGAGGCTGGACTTGACCTTTGGCTATTTCCCATCCCTTCTCTTCCCTCATCGGCTATACTCCCCTCCTTTATTGCCTTCATGTCTCTGCTCAAAACAACCGCGCATCAAGGAGGAAAGTCCTATCTCCTCTCTGTATAAGATAGTACTGCCTTCCATCCCCTATACTCCATTAGTCTTCTGTGGGGGGTTTTGGGGGGGTTTTTTGGACAGGATTTAACACCATCTACCATATTACCTATCCTTGTTGATTGACTGATTATCTCTGTGTTCCCTCACTAGGATGCAAACACTTTGGCAGAAGGACTTAGGTCTTTTGTTCACTGCTATGTCTCCAGCACCTAGAACAGTGCCGGGCATAGGCTCTGTGCTTAATAATGTAGATCAAATGAATAAATAAGTATATACTATAGTATCCTGCTTCTTAGCGACTCACAATGCCCAGATACCACAGGCTCTGAGAATCTTACTTAAGTTGTTTAAAATCAGTATTGCCCAAATATGACAGCTTAAACACTTTTCGTTAAAAAAAACCCCAAAAGACAAAAAACAAAACAAAACAAAAACCCACTAACATTCCGAAGAACTAAAGTTTGCTGGAAATCACTTTGGGAAACACTGAACTTTTATCTTCCCATCTTATAGGCAAAGAAACTGAGCCTCTGAGGAGTCCAAGGGCACATCCAGGCCACACAGTGAGCCAGTGACCCTCAGGACCAAGCCTGGCCCTCCATCCTCTGTCCTGGATACACGGGCTCCATCACCTCCCTGTACTGTATTGATTGAGGATCTTTGGGGCTAATTTTACCAGACACAACAATCAATAAAACCATCAATGAGTATTAATGGGCATCCATTCTGTGCCTAGCCATCGGCACCTGCATTATGACACTGAAAGCTCGATGACACTTTTACAGGAGATACAATTTTTCAAGAGCTGCTGATTGATCCCTTGAAGACTCACATTCACCAGTAGATACATTTTCCCAGACAGTTTTGGCTTCATTGATCTTTGCTGTGTGCCAGTCCTGTTCTTGTCATTTTATTATTATTTTTTTTTTATACTTCACTTCCTGCTTTCACTTCCTTAGGTTTTTTGGTTTGTTTGTTTGTTTGTTTTGAGTCGTATCACGGTTACTGACCCAATGGGACACAACCCTCTTTGTGGGCCAAAGAAGATGCTCTACAGCCTCTATGGGAAAAAAATTAAGTTGCTGTGTGGAGAGGGTTGGTGAGAATGTCAGGCGATGTGGGACCCTCACAGCCCAGTCACTGGGTCTTCTTTGGAAGGGAGTCACCTTCCTGACACTATTTTCTCACCACCTCCTCGCCCCAACTGGCCTGTGTCCCCTCTCCTCCTCTGAAGCTGCTCTTGTCAAGGACACAGTGTCCTCCTTGACACCCAACCCCTCCTCAGGCCTCATCTTACTGGGCAGTCAGGAAGCTTCAGACACAACTGGCCACTCTCTCCTCTTGGACACACATGCTATTCTTCACACCCACAAAACCATGCTGCCTGGGATTTCCTTCTCCTGTACTGACTGTCCCTCCTCAAGTTCCCGTGGCTAGCCCCTACCTCCTCTATATTCTCATTTCTAAATTGGGGAGTCCCTAAGGCTTGCTCCAGACCCTTTCCTTTCCTCAATCTATAGCCTTTCTCCAAATATGACCTGGACCAATGGCTCTAAATAGCATCCCTCCCAACCCCATGGCTCTACCACTACTGCCACCAAAAACAAAAAAGAAGAAAGAAAAGAAAAGTCTCCAGGATTATACAACCAAATGGTGACTTGCCTTTTACTAGTTATGCTACCTTGGACACGTATTTAACCTGTGCTGCAGTTTCCTTAAATTTGAAAAGGAGCGAGAAGCACTGATTTCACAGGCCTCTAGTGAGGATGAAATGACTTTAATACAGTGAACCCACCAGATCCATGGGTTCTGCATTCACAGCTTCAACCAAGGGTGGATGGAAAATACTTGAAAAGAAAATTCCCGGCAGTTCCAAAAAGCAAAACTTGAATTTGCCACGCACAGGAAATTATTTAGATACCATTTACATGGTATTTGGTATTATAAGTAATTTAGAGATGATTTAAAGGGAGGATGTGCATAGGTTATATGCAAATGCTACGCCTTATTATATAAAGGACTTGAGCATCTGTAGATTTCGGTACCCGTGGGGCTCCTGGAACCAATTGCCCACAGACGCCGAGGGACGACTGTATATGGAAAGCGCCTACACTGAAAGCGTAAAGCAAGGGTCGCCAACTGTAGTCACTTCATCTCTCCCCCAGAGTATCTAACAGATAGGCACAAAACAGAATTAAAGATTTCCCCACCCCACATCCCCCTCCAGGGTCTCTTCTCCATTATCTTAAAAACAACCAACTGACAATCTAAAATGATTCAAAAGGTTCAAAAGCCACCACTTGTGAATAAAGCGCTCAGGTGGGATGGGGAGAGCATTTGCCCTTCACCCCCATCCCCGACCCCAGTGCATCTAGCAGGGTTCCTGCCCCTCCCAGGGCTCCAGTGGGGGACCAGGCAGAGATGCCCACAGCTCATTGAACCTACACCCCCAGTTCCCCTGACTCAGAAAAGCCAAACTCCCCACACCCCTCAGATGGTCCCCACTGAGCTGGTCCAGCCCTTTGCCAACTACAGCCTAGCTCTCCACCTCTGAAGGATTTTTTGTTTGTTTTGCTTTTTAACCAATCCCCTGGAACGAGGGAAACTTGAGGTTCCATGTCACAAAAACACGCTTGTCCTCTTCAGAGAAGGAGAGGGATAAAATAGCATATTCTTTGGGGCTAGGCCAATAGGAAAATAGGTAGGTTGATTTCTCGGTAAATTTTCAGATTTTCTTGCCAAGAAAGAAGATTCAATGATTAAGGCCTCAAGAAGAAAGCCGGTTTGAGGAGGATGGATCAGGCAGGGCTCTTGGAGGCCTTGGATGTCCTTGTGGTCATAGAACTTGCCACCTCCCACGGTGGAGAAGAAAAGCCTAGAGGGTGTGGCCAGGACAGCGGGCTCTGAGAACAGTCTCCATCCGCCAGGACTTGAAGACCCTACAGCCCTCTCTGGGAGAGCAGAAGCAGAGTCTAAAAGCCTGTTAGAGCCACCAGTCACATATGACATGTTTCCTTCTTAAGCACTCCTGGCTGGCGAGGTTCAAGTGTGTCTATATGAACTGGATGGGGTTATAGCCAAGTGGACCCATGCTCCCCTGCCTTTCACCCCCCAGGACAGCCCCAGGCAGACCTCCGGCAGTGGCCGCAGTTTGTTCTCCACGCCTTCCATGGTCCCCTCAACCTCTCAGAGTCTCCCTTCCCAGCACCCCTGCAGAGCCTGTTCTCCCAGATGGTGACACAGCTCTGGAAGTTCCTGACTACAATCACACCCCTTCTGACACGTACTGAGATGTCTATTGGAGATCACAGTGAGGGAGTCACCGTGCCAAGTGTCATAGGTTGGCATTTCTGCACACACTTTTCATATTCTTTAAGGTGCTCAGATCTGGAGCTCTGCTTTCCAAGCCCAGATTCCAGCTCTGCACACTGGAATCACCCGAAAAGTTTTAAGAAGTCCTGCTGTGATTTAACTAGTCCGAGGCGAGGCCAAGGCACTGGGACTGTAAAGAGATTCCAGGTGATTGTAACGAGCAGGGAAGTGTGAACCCCTGCTGTAGAGCTGGGATTGATGAGCAGCTTCAATGTAAGGCGAGCACACCAAGAGACAGGAATTCCAGGGGCACTTCAGAGGGCCCTCTCCCAGCCCGGGTGAACGGCGAGGTCAAGGTCAAGGAAGGCAACCTCTGGACGGTTTTTAAACATGAGTAGGAATAGGTCGAGTAACCCAGAAGAGAAAAGGGCTGGGGAGGGTTGGGGTGAGGACTTCAGGAAGCGGGAAGAAGGAAAAAAGGTGGGAGGGAGTTGAGAGGTTTGGAAATGACACTGGAATATTAAATTTCAGAGGTTCTTTCTGGTGAGCTAAAGAGGTGATTAGAGACGAAAGCATGTAGGACCTTGTAGGATTTTAGTATGAAGGCAACAGAACTGTAAGGTGGGTGGAGCGAGATGTGAATTTAGGGAGCCATCTCAGGGGGCTGTGTGAAGGATGGATTGACAGGTGTGTAGGGAGCCGGGCTATGGAGGATCTACTACCGTATTTATTAGTAAATCCTCTGTTACCTTGATCTCCTCTGCCAGTACCCAACAACAAGAAGAACAGATATCATTTACCCAGGTCATCGCCTGGGATACAGACAGAGCTAATTGCTTGACATGCACCATCTTTCAAAAAAAAAAAAATCCTCACGCCATCCCTGTGAGGTTGTTATTATTATCCCCATTTTACGGATGAACAACCCAAGTTAAATAACTCGCCTGAGCATCTCACGGCTAGTTAAGTGGCAGAGCCAAGACGCCAACTCAGCAGAGACGGCATCCCTAACCGTGAAGTGTCTGCCCCTCCCTGCTTCTGACTACATCCTCGGGATTGCTAGCATCACTAATCGCTCATTAGTTTGCATTTTAATGGGGGCCTTCTGTTACCTTAAAGTAAAGCAATCACTTTTCCTAATTGATCCAGATGTCTGATGCCTTGATGGCACAATCTAAGGGTATAAAACCAACTTCCTCCTTGTAAATCATTTTGACCTGCTCAGCAAATGCAGAGGCTTCTAGTCACAGACACATGCCTCACTTCTGAACTGAAGGTAGATCACCAGGTGAGGACGGAAGGCCTCAAGCTGCTTTCCTGCAACTGCTCGTCACAGGAGAGGGAGTTATTAAAACTGCAGATTCCCTAGGCTCCACCAGGCTCCAGGATCTCTAGTTGTGACGTCTGGAATCCACACTGTATAAGCTCCCCCTAACCATCAGCCTGGAGCAGGCAGCTGGCTCAGTCCCTGCTTCTGCGGGAGGGAGACTCCTGAAATAACTGTTGCTACGTGTCCTTCTGCACAGCATATGAAAGGGAAAGGGTCCTGTGTGCACAGGTCTGAAGTACGAGATCTCTCGCAGAACTGCAGGTCTTGGCATAAAGCCTTCCTGTCTCCCAAGTCAGCTACTCTTCATCAGCTCAAGTAACCAGTGGCGGCTCAGGGAGAAGTGATGGGAGAAAGCAAAGCTGCTGATCAAGAACTGAGAGGACGAATAACCAACAAGGTTCTACTCTACAGCACAGAGAACTATATCCAATATCCTACGATAAACCATAATGGAAAAGAATATGAAAAAATAGAATGTGTGTATATATACATAACTGAATCACTTTGCTGTACAGCAGAAATTAACACAGCATTGTAAATCAACTATACTTCAATAAAAAAATATTAGAACTGAAAAAAAAAAAGAACTAAGGATGGGGGAAGGTAACAGCCAGGTGGGCTTTTAATTGATAGGTGATCCTTTCTCCTTCCACCAAAATGCTCTCTACAGCTCGAGTCCTGCCTGATTTCCTTGCTTAAGTGCCCACATGCAAAAATCTGTATCTATGTACATCCCGGGTTGCTCTTTACTGTTAAGTGCATGGTGGGGCAGCTGGGCGACCAGTGAAGTCTTTGAAGGTTATGTTGTAGCAGCCTGGTCACTGAAGGATTTGCTTTGAAAACTAGAATAATATAAGTCATCTGCCTCAGTGGAAAGTTCTTTCATGTAGAAGCCAACATGGAAATCAGTGCCTGGAACCAACCCACCAAATACCCAGTCAGATGCCCCAGGTGACTGTCTTTAAGAAAACCAGGTGCTCTGATCCCCAGCCAACTTCTGCAGCTCTAAGTTTGTGTGGAATTTTGCTGGACAAGCTCTTCATTCAGGATTGGAATTTAGTACAGTGGGGAAGAAACAGTTTCTTAAAACTCACTGAGACTGAAGTCCCAAGAACAAGGGCAGAGGTGCAGCTTCGTCCCAGCGACAGGCAGTAACCTGCGCACACACACAGGCACTTAGGTGCAACGCTGTGTTCAGACGTCCCGTCTTGCCAACCCGCTGCCTTTCCAACTGGCCAGATTCCACAGCTTGCCTCTTTCTGGGAGAGGGCCCAAGGAGTGGTTCATGGATGTTTTTGATCTTAGACCTGAAAAAGTCAATCAAATGTTCAAAGACTAAAACACGTAATTACAAGTTTGGTCTACGGTAAGACTCAGGAAAGGGACATGACTCCCTATGGTAAGTATTTGGAGAGATTTCTTTTGAGACTTCAGAGAGGGCATGCTCCCAGACTCGGGTTGAATAATCACGTGTCTTTTTGGTCCTATGGTCGGCCATCCCATCCCCAGAGGAAAGAAGATATGCACTTGAGTAGACTCTTTGGTTCAGCATCCAACTGATTTTTCTGCCGATCTATTGGTATAGATACATCTAGGTGCACAAACCACGTTCTAAATGTTCTAAAGCAGTTTCCATGGCAATGTCACCTCACTGAGGACCAGGTTCTAATTTACCAGCCCACAGTCCAGTCAAGATTTCCTGCCACCAGGTGGAGACTGACTCAAAATCTATGAACTGGAATATTCTTTGCATAGGCAAGAGGAAGATTATTTGAGTTGGAAAGACCCCTCCAAAGTGAGCTACGCTAGTGATTTCCAAACCTAACTGATGAGAGACACTAATGGGGCGTTTAGAATATACCGATGCCTGCTAGTAGACGATATTAGGGAGTTATTGTTTTGCTGAGTATGAGAGTGGTGTTTGAGATGCACAGTGATTTGCTTGAGAATATTCAGGCATAAATAAAAAGAGGGGTTGGTATCTATCAGGCAGGGTCTCCACAGGAAATACAGTAAGTCCCCTACATATGAATGAGCTCCGTTCCAACAGCGTGTTCGTAAATCCAATTTGTTCGTAAATCCAACAACGTTAGCCTAGGCACCCAAGTAACACAGTTGGCTATGTGGTACTGTACCGTAATAGGTTTATAATACTTTTCACACAAATAATACACAAAAAACAAACACAAAAAATAAAGGAAACATTTTTAATCTTACATTACAGTACCTTGAAAATTATCGTAGTGCAGTACAACAGCTGGCATACGGGTGTTGGCATCGAGTGAACAGTCAAGAAAAGTTTCTGATTGGAGGAGGGAGAGGAGGTGGGAGATGGTAGAGCTGAAGGGTCGTCAGCAATAGGAGACAGAGGGCGAGCCGCAATTTCACTCACGCCTGACGCTGATGGAACGCATGTTCGCATCTTTGAAAGTGTGCAACTTGAAGGTTCGTATATAGGGGACTTACTGTAGTGGCACAAGCAAGGAAGGTCATTGGGGAGCATTTACTGTTGATAAGGATGTGAGCAAGGTCTAGGGAAATCACTGAGGGATGGAGCAAGCAATGATAGGAAAACTTCCTGGCTTGAAGGGGCAAAGAACAGGAATGCTTAAGGACTTGTAGACAGAGATGCAGGGTCAGAGAATGCTGGCTGCCATGAGCTGTAACTGGAGGAGAGGAACACAGTCATTGTCAACCTGCCAGGAGGCAGCCAGGAAAATGCACAGGCCAATCTTGCTCTCCTCTGACTTTCCTGTCCCTGCTAGAACATACTGGGAGCCAAAGGGCAAGGGAACCCTGTGAACACAGCTGTTGAATTCACCCTTTCTGAAGCCTGGAGGGGCGAATGGAGCAGATCTTGCAACCCAGAGAGGAAACAAAAACACAAGAAAATGCTGTAGGTGGTGGGGAGTGGCAGGGGGAGGGTCACTGTCCTCCTTACTCTTGACTATTTGGATATTTTCATTACTAAGTTTAAACAACACAGATTCCCAAGCGTGGCTCCAGATCTACCAAACCAGAGTCCTTAGGGAATGCAGCCCAGGGATCTGTGTTTTTAAAAAAGATCCCTGTGTTTTTCACCTCTCATGGAATCCACAGTCCTCATGAAATCTACAATCAGCCTAGGAATCTGCAACTGACTGTTATCTTTCACCTATAACCACTGAGTTGGAGTGAGCTTGTGAGATGACATCTACTGGGCTGGCCCCTGGGAGAAGACAGACCTTTCTAATTTTTTTTTTAAGGTTGTCACCCTTCAGCTAAGAATGTTATTGCTTGTTGAACTTAAGATCACAGATTTCAGAATCACAAGGACTTAGGCTGGGCCCTGTGTGTAAATGTTGCCTGAATGACCTTGAACGAGTCACCTACCTCCTCTGAGCTTGTGGTCCTTGGCTGTAGACTGGGAAATGCCAATATATCCATCCATCATGGTTTACAAGAATGAAAGGAAAAAGCATTTCCAAAAACACTTGATACACTCACAAGTATTTATACATATAAATTATTATTAATAACGATAATGCCATTGGCCTTGTGGAAGTAGATGCTAGTTGTTTGCCATGCCGTTAACTTCATATAATTAATGGATCCGTCCTGGGTAGCCACAAGCCTTCCTCGTTAACCCCTATTGATTTATCATCCATAAAGGTAGGAAAACTCTCTTTGAGCCTATTGATTTTATAGCTTCTATGACCCAATGAAATATGGGTTCCGTAAGTTCAGTGTGTCCTGCATCTAGTAGATTTCAGCTGCTGAAACAATCTCTAAGTGCAGCCCCCTAGTTAGAGCAAATTTTCCTGCAGTGGGGCTTCCCTGGTGGCGCAGTGGTTGACAGCCCGCCTGCTGACGCAGGGGACGCGGGTTCGTGCCCCGGTCCAGGAAGATCCCACATGCCGCGGAGCGGCTGGGCCCGTGAGCCATGGCCGCTGAGCCTGCGCGTCCGCAGCCTGTGCTCCGCAACGGGAGAGGCCACAGCAGTGAGAGGCCCGCGTACCGCAAAAAAAAAAAAAAATTTTCCTGCAGTGTTCTTGCTTGTACACAGGGGCTATATACAATCCCTTATCTAAAACTCTTGTGCCAGTTGTATGGTAGGATTTTGAATTTGTTGATGTTAGAAATACTATATTACATATATACCGTCTAATATTTAACACCTGTCATCAAAGCCATTCATATTTCTACATAGAAACACGTAAATATTCACACTAAGTGGGCTACACAGACCATTAATCACCTCATACCAGATGAGGCCAACTCAGGAAGTTTACGTCAGGTTCAAGTCCGGCCCTCAAATGAGTTACCAAAAAGAAAAAAAAAAGTTCAGTTTCCAGAGTTTTCTGGACTTCGGAAAGTCAGATACAGGACTGCAGACTTGAATTTTACTATTTCACAGGGTGCAGGAGGAGTAGACTAGGTACCTGCCTACGGTGATAAAACTAGGCATGATCCCAACAGACAGAAGTTCAAGTGCATAAAAAGGAGTTTCCTCTTTAAGAAACTATGCAATTATGCCTGCTGAGTTCCAGCATGCCGATGCCGGAACTGATGACGCCGGAACTGATGTTCGAGACCTCGGCTCGTGTAGTGTCATCCCCTGACGGAACACATTTCCATGACCCCCCAACAGTCAGCTCCTTATGCCGATACGCAAGGCCGTTGATGATCTGACCCCTGCCCAGCCTGAAGTGTCATCTCCTGACTTGCCTCCGGGAATAAGCCTTATTGGAAGATCCTCCACACTGGACACTTCCAGCCTTTGTCCCAACTCTGCCTGCAATGCCCTTGGCCTCCCGTTTATCCTACTGAAACTATACTTAACCCTCAAGAGTCGTTTCTGCTGTTAACCCTTCCCTGACACCCATAGTTGCCTGCACACAGCTGGGTACATGGATCTTAAGTTCTAACCCAGGATGAGGCTGCCCTCCTATAAAACGAGACTCCACCAGCACAATGATGCCACACTTCTGGATCACCAGCACCTGGCACCATGTACAACATACGTGCTCGAAACACATGTAGTTGATCGGGCAACCCCATTCCCGGCTGAAAACATTTTAGAAGCTCCAGGATGCTAGGATAAAGGCCTAAATCTTTAACAAGGCCCTACATCATTAGGCCTCTGCCTACTTCTCCTTTTCGAGCTCCCAGAGCTTGATCCTCCCATTTGTGGTCCAAATACAATAGCCCTTGTTTGGTTTATGGGGAGTCCCACATTCCCTCCCCCTTTAACCTGGTTAATGCCCCCTAATCCTGCATCTCTCAACGTCAGCATCACTTTCTCATAGAATGATGTTTCTTTGCTTCATAGCCCATGTGGTACAGATAGCTGGCTGCCCACCCAATATCCTTTCTGCCTTTTTCCTTGGTTCCAGAATTGTGATTTTATTTTGGGGTGACAATGACTCCAACTAAAAGTCTGTATTTTCCAGCCTTTCTGGATGTGTGGCCATGTGACTGGGTTCTGATGGAGGATATGTACACAGAACTTGGTTGTTTGATACTTCAAGGAAAGCTCTTTAAAGGGTTATGTCCTTTTGTTCTTCATCCTTCCTGGAATGTGAACCTGACGGCTGGAGCTTCTGCAGCCAGCTTGGACCACGAGATGCTATGGTGAGGGTTGTAGACCACAAGGACAGAAAGAGGTTGTGTCCCTGATGACTACAGAGAGACTATAACCAGCACCTCTGGATTTTATTTATGGGAGAAAAAAACAAACCTGTTTTGTTTTCACAGTTTAAACCACTGTGAATTTTTTTAAAGGGAAAAATCCTTAGTATCTAACCTTACAGATATTTCCCTAAGTAAACCTATAATCAAACTTTTATTTCAGGAATTATTTGATTGATGTCTTTCCCCTACGTTAGATTATAACAGCCTACAGGGCAGGTGAAAGGCGGATTTCTGCTTCCTGCTATATGGCCAGTGTATGGTAGGTACAGAAAAATGAACTGAACAATCACCCTCTCATTTTATATCAGTTCTAGAAGCTTGCCACCCAGGTCCTTCTCTTTGGATCACCAAGCTTAGCAGTATGCACTGTACATATAAATGATGAATCTTAGATATTTCAGCTGAAGAAAAAGATTCCTACAAATAAAGATCCTTTGGTGGACTCCTCTTGCTTCCCTGGTGTTCAAGAAACTTGCAACGTGTACAGTCCCATTTCTCCATCATCAAGCTCCTCTCTCACCATTATCCTCTCATTCTTTATGCTCCAGCCAGGCTGAACCACCTATAATTTCATAAAGATGCCACGCTCCTTCCTGCCTCCTGGTCTGTGTATATGCTGTTCCTCTACTTGGGACTCATTTTGCTGAGCTAATGTCTACCCATCCATGGGGTCTCTGCTTTGATGTCATCTTCTCCAGGAAGCCTATTAGGTTCCTTTAAACTCAGGTCAAGCCCTTCTTCATGGTGCTCCCAAGGTCTTCCCTCACCTCCCATCACAGCATTTACAACCCTGTATTATTTCCTGTATTCCTTATATTATGGGTTGAATTGTCTCCCCCAAAATATATGTTCAAGTTCTAACCCCTAATACTTGTAAATGGACCTTATTTGGAAATAGGGTCTTTGTAGATACAATCAAGTTAAGAAGTGGTCAGACGAGACTAGGTTTCTTAATCCAATATGACTGATGTCTCTTTAAGAAGAGGAGGAGACACAGAGACAGACACACACAAAGAAGAATGCCAAGTGAAGACACAGATGCACAGAGGTGAGATGGCCATGGGACCATGGGGACAGAGACTGGAGTCTCACAGCTGCAAGCCAAGGAGCACGAAGGATTGCTGGAAACAACCCACAGCTAACTGAGAGGCTCTTGCGGACACGTTGATTGTGGATCTTTGTCTCCAGAACTGTGAGGGTACACATTTCTGTTCTTTTAAGCCACCCAGTTTTTGGTACTTTGTTATGGCGGCCCTAGGAGAGACTTAATACAAAAGGACAATGACCAGACTATTATATTCAAGTAGAACTCTAACCCACAACCTGAAGCAACCAGTCCAGGAAGCCAACCTACCATCACAGGAACTAATCCAGAAGGTTTGACTGTCAGCTGTAGCAACTAGTCCAGGAAGCTAAAAATAACTCGTGTAAATGACCCCAAATGACCAGGACCTGATTAATAAGTGGCAGCGTCCCTAATTTGTGCCCCTGCTTCCAACTTAGAAAAACAAACCAGAGAAAGTCAAATACGTACCCTAACCGATCACGTAGGATGCCCCGTTTCTAATGAACCCATCAATAGCTTGCCTATGCCACTAGCCTCCAATCAGGACATGTGTGAAGGCTTCTCTTCTTTCCACTAGAAAGCTGTCCTTCTCCTCTACCCATCTTTGAGCCTCTGCAAGTGATGGGGGCTGACTCCTTTTCTAGATCACACTCTGCTTGTTCCCATTTCAGCAGTCTTCACTAATTTCTACACCTGGGAAATGAACACATCCAACATCTTCCAATGATGGCTTATCCTGGCAGTGCTCTGGTTCCTTCTCTTCCATACCCTTTTCTGACTTCACTTCTGGTAGTTTTTTTTTGTTTTGTTTTGTTTTGTTTTGTTTTGCGGTACGCCTCTCACTGCTGTGGCCTCTCCCATTGCGGAGCACAGGCTCCGGACGTGCAGGCTCAGCGGCCACGGCTCACGGGCCCAGCCGCTCCGCAGCACGTGGGATCTTCCCGGACCGGGGCACGAACCCACGTCCCCAGCATCGGCAGGCGGACTCTCAACCGCTGCGCCACCAGGGAAGCCCCTCTGGTAGTTTTAGAGAGGTGCATTTATTTTTAATATATTTTCTGACTAAAACATCTCACTTTCGCCGTAGTACACCAACACCTAGCTTACTGGCTGGCATGTAGCCAGCGCTCAGTGACTAACGTGTTTAATGGAAATGATGGTTCTCTTTGACCTGCCTGGTTCAATGTCACCTGGCTGGAGCCTTGTACTTCGCGAGGAACGTGGTTGTACAGAAACAGGCATGGCCTCATGGTTATTTAATACCCTAATAAAGGGGCTTTCGCACTACATAAGGTGACGGAGTGGATGGTTTAATCACAGCTGGTCAATATTTATGAGGCCAGAGACCCAGCTGTGCCGTATGACTTATTTACAAGCTGGTGCTGGAACCCATAAGTCTCCTTGTGAGGTCCACCTGCCCTGAGGTACCCTAAGAGCAGGCCGCCAAGGCAAGCGAGGAAGAACCTGTTCTCATCCCAGCAACTCAAACAATTGACGCCCTCCTGCTGTCTTCCTGGAGAGGGACGCGTTTCCCTTTGAATAAAAAGGTCGGCCATCAAAACAGAGGAAGAAAAAAAAAACGGAAAAACCAGCCAGGTACCACATTCCCTAGGGCACTGGTTTTGCATCTTGGCTATGCATCAGAATCACCTGGGGGTACCTGTCAAAATAAAAGGACCTGGAGCCTCACTCACCCCTACCGAGTAAAATCCTTGGAAATGGGATTGGCCCTTGGGGCTTTTAACCCCCCCTAGGGGGTGTTAAAAGGGTGCCTGGAACCAGTCTGCGGGTTAGCAGATTGAGACTGAGAACCTTCGCTCCTCGGGGCCTTGGAATCCCGAGCAAAAATGCCACACGCGTGTGTGGACGTCCTGACCCCTCGTGGGGATTCGGATCTTGAAATGAGGTGTCGCGGGTCTATCCAAGAGGCAGCATCGGGTAGTGAAAGGGTGCAGGCTTCCGTGTCTAAGAGATGCCCTGCCTGGCCCTGCAGCTTCCCAGCTGTGCGGCTTCAGGTTTGTCACTTGCAGTCTCTGAGCCTGCATCCTTATTACGGAGAAGATGAAGATAATAAAGATGAAGGTTATCTGGAGGATTAATGAACTCAACAGAACAACAACCAAAACACATAGCAAGCTCCTACCTGTTCTGGGCAATCTGACGGACAGCAGAGATAAAGTGGTGAATAAGAAGACTCAACCCTTGCCCTTGCAGAGGTTAGGTTTAGTCAAAGGGACAGACGTTAAATAATTCCACAAATGACTTGGCCATTCCATTTGCCATGAACTCCGTGAAGGAAAAGCATAAAATAACACCACAGGGTGACACTGATGAGTGCGGGTGAGCTAGTGGAGGGTCTGTGAAGACTTGACTGAGGATATGACATTGAGATCTGAAGATGAAGAGGGAAACCTGGCCAAAAAGGGGGTCAAGGGCTAAAAGGGGCTTCCCAGGCAGAGGGGACATAATGTTCAAAAGCCCTAAGGCAGGACTGAACTTGGCACAGTCAGGAAACTAAAAGAGTTTCTAAAAAACTCCTCGCAAGTTGTGAAGTACTTCACAAGAAACAGAAAAGGAGCCAGATGTAAATGGGAAAGGCTGAAGAATTTGCTTATTGTTGTAGACAGTTCTTGAAATTCTGGCCAATTCATCTACATCCTTCTCTGAGAACTGGCTTCCTTCAGTCTCAGGAGAAGGAAGATCCTGTGGTCACAGTGGACCTATGCAAGCCCACCGCTGACTAGACCAGGAGTGAACATTGCCTGGCTTCGTGCCATTCAAATATTTCTCTCTCTTTGAACCAAGAAACAGATGAGAAAGTTGGAAGTTTAGTTACTTTAACAGCAAATGTTAAGACTCTGTAGACTTTTGTTCTGAGAGGTGCCTGCTTCCCACCTCCTCATAAGTCTGGTGGTCTCATATTGCCTTACAAGCAGCCAATGTTCGCAGGATATCATCATTTGTAACTAAACAATTTCGAGACCCCTCCACCTCCACCCACAGAGCCTGACAAGGAAATACTCGTGAACTAGGAAATGCTTGGCATTCGCTGTATTAAATCCCCCCAAAGGCTGGGCTTTTCTCCTCCCTATCATTTCCGTTTCTGACTCCCTTACAGAATGACTTCCTGTGAATGGTTTCGTTCTCACGGCTCTGGAGGTAATTCACGTCAGATGGTGGCTGTTAGGTTTGACAGGATGCTGTGGAACTGTGCACTTGGATTCCTGAAGCTCGGCTGACAGTGTCCTGACCTGCTGGAATGTGCCCCAGGGAACACGGCCTGACACGACTGCCTTCCACACCTTAGCTGATATGAAATGCAACATGCACAGCCAGGTTATAAATCAGCACCAGGACACCGCTTCCCTCCCGGTACCCCACCCAGGATGGTGATGCGTTTGCTGACCCCTGGGAAGCAGTGGGGATCTCCTGGAAGGCGGGTGGATGGGATTCAATATACACTGAGCAGCTCTTCTGCACCAGACACTGTATTTGGGTTTTTTGGGGTTTTTTTTTTCAGTTGACTCTACTGTCACCTTGTGAAGTAAATTTTTTTCCCGTTTTATAGTAAGGAAACTGAAGCTCTGAGAGGTTTAGAAATGTGCCCCTTTATAAGTGGGGTAGCTCAAATTACAAGCCACATATGTTCTGTCACCTCTCAGTAGCCCAGGGACTCACCATTTAAATCAAAGCTACAGGGAGGTAAGGTTTGGCCTCGGAATCACTGCAATGACAGGCCAAGGGTCCACATGATAATGGACTTCTGGGGCCATGATGGGAATGAGAAGGGGAATGTTTCTACCCAGACCCTAGAGGAACTTAAGGGCAGACTTCTGCTGTGGATTTTCAGAGGATAGTTAAAAAGAAAAAAAAAATCTGTATCTTTCTGGCCTTAGAAATCTCAATTCCCCACTTTTCAAGGGTGCATTGGTTTCCTTGCATTCCTCTGGAAAGTAGGGGATAGTCGTACAGTTATCAAGAACCCCACCTTGCTCCTTCCTAGCTCTGTGACCTTGAGCAAGTTACTCAGCCTCTCTGAGCCTTAATTTCCACCCTTCTGAAAGTGTGGTAATGATGACACCTACTTCAGGAAATTTTTAGGAGGGTTATTACCCTCATTTTGGAAGTGAGGGATATGAGCTCAGAGACATTTGTTCTTTCCACAAACATCTGTTGAGAATGACATGATGGAAGGGCCAAGGAGATGCATGTAAAGCAGAGTTGTAATGATTATCAACGGACATCATGCCTTTTAAAATGGTTGAGAAACACTGTCCTGATGAAACCATGTACAAGCTCCCGGGTCCCTGTCCTTTGCAGTATAAGGCTTTTGCTTTGGTCTCCGAGGCCTCCCGGGCTGACTCAAGAGTTAACTATCAGGAAATGTGAAGATGTAGAAACAAAGAATAACTGTTGGGCTGGGAAACTGGTAACAATTTAGACTACAAATCCGCCACATGGCAGAATCACCAAGCTCCCAGTTCCCAGAAAGATACAGAGAAATGCCTGACCCACATTCCTAAGTTGTTTTTACAGGAAGCTGACCCTCACCAGACGAAAACTGCTGACCACAAGAATACAGACCCTAGACTGGTTGAAACCAGAAGTATGACGATGCTTGAAACTTCACCTTGATGCCAACCAGTCCGAGAATTTTGCACAAGCTGATCACGCACCCTGAAGCGCCCTCCCTCACACTGCCTTTAAAACCCCTTCCCTGAAAGGGACTGGGGAGTTCGGGTCTTCTGAGCATGAGCTGACCATTCTCCTTGCTTGGTGCCCTGCAATAAACACTGTACTTTCCTTCACTACAAATTGGTGTCAGTAGATTGACTTTACCGCGCATGGGCGAGCAGACTCAGGTTTGGCTCGGGAATGCTAATGATTCAAGATACAACAGAGAAAGTGGAGAAAAGTCTGGAGCGCTAAGTTTCAGGGACCTCAATGTCTGCCTCCAAGAACCAGGATATACAGATCCTCTCTAGTTCCCGGTCTTTTAGGAGTCTTCTGAGAGCCCGGTTGAAGCCACTTCATTGCTGGACAACAGGTAGGGATGTACAAGAAACACTAATGGGATTATTTAGAGAGTCAGGGTTCTGGCAGGGAAAAAAAAACCTCAATAGGGGTGAATAGGGAGACTTTTGTGAAAGTACAATTTACAAAGGGAGGTTTAAGACAAGCCAGAAAAGAACAGTGAAGCACATCCCAGCTAACAGTGGAGGGAGGCTACTTCCCTTCACGCATACCCAGGCCTGAACAGGGAGTGCAAGGAGGAATTATATGAACTAACAAGAGCTGTAGCTCCAAGAGAGAAGGCTGATAGGAGATGCGGCCTGGGATAAAGGAACAGAGGCACTGCCCTTGGCTAGGAACAGAGGGAGCTGAGAAGAGGAAGCACCCCAACCTCTCTCGGCTCTCCCACTCCACCATTCTCCTACTGGAGCTTCCCATGGTCTGAACCAAATAGAAGCTAGATGGCAATGGAGCCCATTGTAGCAGTCCACGGAGGTCCAGAACAGAGTGGACAAAGTTGCAGAGTACCCAGCACACCTACCTACAAAGAAGGGGGCATTCTTCTCACTGGAGGGAAGAAAAACCCCAAGAAGCCCTTAGCCAGTTGAGACAGGGAAATGGCTCCACTGACAGGGGTGATCTAGCGTTCCCTAATGATCATACATCAAGGTGAGGTTTTGATTTGGAGTCTCTCTGCAAATTTGCCTGTTCAATACCGAAAGATCAGTTCCAAAAGGCAAGACATTAATCAACTCTCCAAATCAATAAAGGGTCAGTGATGGGACTGCCCACTGAAATTCTAAAAGGGATCAGGCATGGAACACTAATCTCCTTGAAGCACACGGAAGGTTACTGAGTGGACACGATGATGTGCTACCCAGGTCTCCCTTCAGGAATGAACAATTTACTCCCACAACTGCTGGTAGCCCAATGCAGGAGTTGCCCAGTCACCTTCCAGATGTGGGTATATCCAGTGACGGATCAATGTAAAGTCCTCCCCCGCTCACCCCAACTGAGGTCAACTTTGAATGGCCAGCCCAGCTCTGGCATGCCCTTTGGGGTTGGCTTAAACCATCACTGGGATGCATTGTAGCCCAACTTCTCCCTCTGCCCAATCCTGTTTCCTTCTCTTCTCCTCAGGTATTGACATCAAGACCACTCCCTAATAGACATCTGGCACATCCTGCATCTCAGCGCCTACTTTCTGGTACTCAACCTGCTACAGTTGTTGGAAGATCCCTTATTAGCAATCCTTATAGACAAAACTACAGTCGAGAGTTTACAAGCAGTAATAATAACAGACATCTGTGATACTTCAGACTCTACCTAACGCTCATATGTTCATTAATCTTCTCAGCAATCTGGAAAGGTTGGCAGATACTTGGAGAATAGCCTTGTCTGTTTTATTATCTCACAAACATAAGAAGCCCGGCATGAATGGGGATTAGGAAAATCCTCTTGCAGGCAATAATTGTAAGATTTAGGATAATGATTGCTAAGCTATTTCGTGGAACGTGGGCGCTTGATCAGATATTAATAGGTCTTCAGTTTTTAAAACTGGGAGTAATGTGCAGTTATACATTTTTGGAAAATACTGGCTTAAAATTCTTAACTACAGGACATACCTGAGCCTTTAATATGCTAATGTGCATTGTTAACCTTCAAGAAGAGGTTTCACGTGCAGTGTTTCTCAAACTTATTTGACTGTAAAACACCTATTACTGTGTCTCCAGGCACTAGGGGCCTGTGGAAGATGGTACTGGAGAAGCTAACTTAGATGACAGGTCAATTAGACACATCTTCCACTGCCACTACCCTTTCTACACACTTCTTTCCATTTTTAAGAAAAAGGTAAAATAAAGGCACTCCTGGGGAGGCTCTGGGAGTGGCATTAGGAGGAGGTGATGGACAGGAAGACTGTGTTCCTCTGCCCCTCACTGGCAGGGAGAGCCATGGCAGAGAGGTGGTATCTCTGAGAGATGTTCCTTAATGAGGGAGGGGAGGCCTGAGCTCAGCTGGGGGAAGCGGGTGGGCAGGAGGACAGGGGGCTTGAGGGCTGAGGGCTCTGGGGAGAGGAAGATGCAATGTTTGGGGCTTTTTCCAGAGCCGGGTGTTTGTTTTTTTTTTTTCTTCAGAGCCTCTGGCTTTCTGGTCAACCCCGCTGAGGCTGCCAAAGGCACTGATGCTTTCAAAAGAGCAAATGAGAAGGAGAAAAATGAGCCCAGGCAGTTCTGTTCCAGCTGACTGATGTGGCAACTGCTCATCACTACTCTCCAGGGCTTTGGGCTGTTCCAGCTCACAACCCTCTAAGATGGGAAGGATCCCTGGCCGACACTCAGAGGCAGCAGCTCTACTCTCCAGGCTAACTCCATCCCTTTGGCCCTGGAAACATGAAGCCAGAGTTCAAGGACGAGCCTGACTATCTGATACTAGGGAGTAAAACACAAACCAACACTGAATAATATACCCCTGCCTCATATCTACTTGGTGAATTCTCAATAATTTACATGAATGGAGAGATCACAAATGTGGCTAGTCCCAAACAGCAGGTAACTGCAAAGTCTTATTAGGTGTGGGGTCTATTTGCATTGGAAAATTAGAATCTCTGATGCTGAGGAGTTCGACTTGTGTGAGGCTCAACGGTGTCACGGTTCAGACAGCTAGCTTGGGAGCCGGCACTGCCACTTCCTAGCTGTCTTCTGGGTCCTTCCAGAAGCAGACCCTGAGACAAGGATCTGAATGCAAGTACTTCATTTGGGAGGTGACCAAGAGTACTGCTGGGGAGCAGGGAGTGAAACAGGGAAAGAAAGGTGGCAGATAAAAGCTGTATCACCAATCAATTTCCACTATGGACAACTGAGGCTCTATCCCATTAAGGAATCTGGGAGACTTTGTAAAACATGACTAAGGGTGATCCTACCTACGAGGTAAAGGAAGCTGGGGGGTTAATCCTCTACGTCCTATGTGTAGTAGCTGATGAGGGCTGCCCATGGAAGCATTAACTTCTGGCAATTCTGACCTGCCCCATGTCGGGGTGGAGAGAAAACTTTCAGATGGAGAGTTGCAGGTACTTGCAGAAGGACATAGCAAGGACTAAGGGCATATGGACGGGACACCAACCAAACTGGTATTTAGCGATGTGGATTACGCAAGTGAGAAAACTTCCTATGCCTCAGTTCCTTCACTTGTGAAATGACTGACATCCACCATTAGGCTATTGTGTGATGACATGAAATAATGCTGTAGCGTACAAATGGAGCTTTTTAGTGGTCTGTTACCATATAACAAACCACCCCAAAACTTAATGACTTAAAACTACAACGATCATTTATTCTATCCTACAGTTTGTGGGGACAATTCAGATGGATCACAACTGGGACAGCTTATCTCTGTTTCACAATGTCTGGGGCCTCAGAAGACTTAATCTGGGAGCTAGGATCTTTTGAAAGCTTGACCAGGCCTGAAGCATCCATTTCCAAGAAGGCTCACACACATGGCTGGCAAGTTGGTGCTGGCTGTAGGTGGAAGCCCTCAGTTCCTCTGCACATGGGTCGTTCCAGAGGACTGTGTGAGTGTCCCCACAACATGGTGGCTGGCTTCCCCCAGAGCAAGCTATCCAAGAGGCCAAGACAGAAGCTGCCCTCCACAGTCACATATTGTCCCTCCTGTGCTATGCTCTTGGTCCCATGGGGCAGCTCTGGTTCATCATGTGAAGGGACTACCCCAGGGTATAGGTACCAGGAAGCAAGGACGGGGGGGGGGGGGGGCTATCTTGGAGACTGGCCACCAAACAAAGCAACAGGCACACAGTAAGAGCTCAGTAATGTGAGCTACTATTTCCATTCTAAGAACAAAAGAAAACTCCTGGGTAAAGACCTGACTCTGGAGAGGCAGGGAACCAAGAATCAATTTTCCCACCTGGTGCTTGCCCTGCTCGTCTCTGCCCAGCCACTTCTCCCTGGGGGTAAAAGCTTTTCCTCTGCCTGATGAAAGGGCTCATCATTAACCTTCCCTGGAGCCAGGCAGGTGGCACTTGGCTGTCAGCAAGCATCTCAGCAGGCAGAGTAAACAGAGGGTGTAGAGATATCCATAACACTGTAATTAAGCAAAGAAAGGTGCTAACTACAAATCTGGAGCTCCAAACGTCCTCCAAGGGGTCGTCAGGGCTATGTAGAATCTGTTAATTGGCAATACCTTTGAAAGGAAGGTGTGCCAGAGAGAAGCCGGTGTCATCACAGATCACCTGCAGGCAACCTCGGGCTGACTGTACATCCAAGCTCATTTGTTTTAAGCTGAAAGCTCTGAGCCAAAGAGTCCAGCCTGGTACTGAATTAATGATGAGCACGAACGAGGTTTAGCATCGCTTCCCCCACAGAGAGGCAGGCATTTAATGAATCTTTCACGGATCGCTCTTGGTGCCATTTTTTGTGCCAGAGACTCAGACCACAGAAACTTCGAAAGCAAGTGCCGCTCATCACTGTCATAAGTGCTGTGAGGGACGAGGTGGGGTGGGGGGTGGGGGGTGGGACACCTTCTGAGGGTCCGCCCGGTTCACAACCATCTCCCCTTAGCAACCACACCCCCTTAGTTCAGCGCTGCTCTGGAACACATGGAAATGCGTGGCCCCTCCCACACTCTCAGTGATTGGTCTGCCTCTGGGGCTTGACTCTTGTTGGGCCCATCAAAGTCCCTTCGTTGAGAATTTTGAGGTGGGACCCAGTGAAAGAGAGTCATTCTCTTGGGGTGCCTGGATCTTTAAGGCACACTCCTGGCAGTTGTTAGCAGGGCACCTTTCACAGTGAAGCAGGAGAGAATCTTCTGGAGAGAGAAGGAAAGAATGAAGCAGAGATGCAGAGGCAGGGATGAGAGGTAAAGAGACAGTCCAGACTTTTAAAGGTCAGTCAGTGCTGGTTCCTTCCTGAGACCCATGTGTGTTTTCACCTCTGAGTTCTGAGATACATCCCCTACACCCTTATAAATTCACATTTTCTGCCTAAACTAGTATGAGCTGGCTTTTCTGTTACTTTCATAATAAACTAACCAGTTTGAGAAGTTGTGACATCTTGATTTAAAAAAAAAAGTTAACTGTAGTAATAATAACACACACACACACACACATACACACACACACACACACACACACACACACACACACACAATGATTGGGTCGTGGAGCGCTGCACCAGGAAAGAATGTACAGGCCTTGGTCTGAAGGGCTGACCTGGAGCTGGCCCATCCGGTGCCTGGGGGTAGGCAGGTCACACTCCATGAAAGAAATGAGCCAGAAGAGAGGGCCCCTCTGAAGGGACACCGGCTATTCAGCTCTGCGTGATTCGTGGCATCAGGCTTTGTGGGGTCACTGTGGCGGGACTTTTCTGATTTTACAAGAAAAGATGGAAGTTCAGATTTTTATGTAAAAAGGATCCATTTTAAACTATTGCAAATTTTAAACATGTTAAAAACATTCTGAGCGCCAAACAGAACATAGCTGTGGGCGCTGCCCACACTGCAGCCCTCCAGCTTGAGGCCAGTGTTCCGGGCCCCCAGGGCAGATGGAGTTGGACAGTGTGTCCGGTGGCGTGCCTGGGGTCAAGCAGGAGGAGGCGTGGCCTCACCCAGGGAGACTGATGCAGGGTGGCGGCTCTGATCAAGCTGGGGCGGTCCTATGCAGCAACCCAGAAGGGGCTGCTACTCTGAAGGGGAGGCCAGGGAGGCTGGACACCAGACATGATAGTCTTGATTGTATCGTCAAGGGTCCCACGTGGCCGAGGCTGTCATAGGTGGAGAAGACTATTGGGAGGGGCGTTTCTGTGAAAACGCCCACCCAGAAAGGCAGTGTGATCAGTGATGGAGAACCTGAACTTGACAGTGGGCTCATGAAGCAGAAAAAGTGATGGTAACAGTAGGGAACCTGGTGAATCAAGGACCATTCCCTGTCCATTCCCTAAAGACAGGGAGAACCTGAGATTCTTATACAAAGTATGGGGATGAGTCCCAGTGATGTCTGATAAGGGACATCCAGCCCACCAGGCAGGTGGGGGACTGAGCCAGTTTTAAGTTGATCAGAGAAACATAAAGAAATGTGACATTTCTTAACCTGAGAATTGTGGTACAGATTCATATTGGTTACCCTTGCAACCAGAAGGTCCTGATAAATATACTGCACTCCTGCAATCCCACTCCTGGCTGGACATATATCTGGAGAAAACTCTAATTTGAAAAGATACACGCACCCCAATGTTCATAGCAGCACTACTTATAATAGCCAAGACACGGAAGCAACCTAAATGTCTATTGATAGGTGAATGGATAAAGATGTGGTACATATATACAATGGAATATTACTCGGCCATAACAAAGAGTGAAATAATGCCATCTGCAGCTACATGGATGGACAAAGAAATTATCAGACTGAGGTCAGTCAGACAGAGAAAGACAAATATCATATGATATCACTTATATGTGGAATCTAAAGAAAATGATACAAATGAACTTATTTACAAGACAGAAATAGATTCACAGACATAGAAAACAAACTATGGTTACCAAAGGGGGAAGGTGGGGAGGGATACACTGGGGATGTGGGATTAACAGATATACACTACTATATATAACATAGGCAAACAACAAGGACCTACTGTATAGCACAGGGAACTATACTCAGTATCTTGTAATAACCTATAATGGAAAAGAATCTGAAAAAGAGCATATATTCACATATATGTATATATATATGTGTGTATATATTTGTGTGTGTGTATATGTGTGTATATCACGTATATGTATATATATATGTACACATATATTTGTGTGTGTGTATATATGTGTGTGTATGTATATATGTGTGTGTGTGTGTGTGTATGAAACTGAATCACTTCTGAAAGTTAATGATTCTCACCAAAAAAACACACACCAAAAAACTGAATCACTTTGCTGTACACTTGAAACTAACATAATATTGTAAATTAAGGATACTTCAATTAAAAGAAAAAGACACTGCACAAAAAGCTTCCCATTGGGGCTGTCCCAGTCAGGGTTCCACTCTAGGTATTTACAACAGAGGCAATTTACTATGAGGACTTGAACCACAGGAGATGGAAGAGGATGAGAAGGCAATCAGGGCTTAGTGAGGCAACCCCAGAGATGAGCCGGAGCAGGAAGCCCTCAGAGGCTGGAGGGACAACAGGCGGAGAGGGATCGATGGCGCCCAGGTACTGGGATCACCTAACGGAAGTTGGAATCACGGCAGGTCTGCTGGTGAGAGCTGAAGCCATGGAGGGAGCGGGGAGAGATGCAAAAAGATGTCACCAGAGCAGAGAGTAGCGATAAATACCCTGGCTTTCCCTTCCTTCTGCTCTCCATTACCCCACCAGCACCTCCAAATAACTTTCAGGTGGAAATCAGCCCAAACGGGAGCCTGAGAAACACAGTCTTCTGAGTGGCAGCCTCCCTGAGATACAGAATTGAACAGGAAAAGGGTAAGAAGTGGACTGAGACAAATAGTGTGAAGATGGGCAGAAGTACCACAGAACAGAGAACACAGAACATTCCCAAAGCACAGATGTGCAATGCCCGACTTCTACTTCCAGAGCTCGGTCCTTATCCCTAGCTGTTCCCCAATCTTAACTACCGTTTACAGGTTCTTAGCCAGGAGACGGCCAGACGGCAGTGCTAACGAAGGGAAGGTGAGAAAAGGAGACCCCTTATGGCCACTCCAGAATCGTCACTTGGAGATAGGAACTATCTTTGGAGACTTACACTACTGACCTCATTTAGAGTAAGGGTTTTTTTCTCCATTTCACAGACAGGCAAATTGAGGACAGTCATGAGTGACACTGAAGCATGCAATCTGGGACACCAAACCACAGAATTTACTCACTGGGAAGATGAGCTCCTTGGATTTCTTGGCAATTTGCTTTCTTCAACACCTAAACTGATTTCCAAATGCTTTTTATTTTGGCAGTTAGGGGCCTAACCAGTTTATCTAATCTTATCACCCATATTTATATCATGACAAATTTATATGACGAAGGACAAGGCCATTAGTATCAGAGGTATAATGTATGGCCAGAGGCTGGTTAGAGTTTGTAAAACCAGTCATACAAACAAACATACATCATGCATTCCCTCCTTATTTTCCCCTCCCCACCTCCCCACACTCTCCCACAGAGCCTGCCTGAAACATTAGATGGATAGTGGTTGATGGTTTTAATTACAGGATGTCTTTTATGGCTATTGGCCTCTCTGAGTTCTTAGAGCTGAAGAGCACTGACGGTTGTTCGTGTCATCGGTTGTGGTCGGAGTCCCTGGGGAACTGTGATGTATTGGTTTTGTGGCCTTTGCTTCAAATTCCCCCTGTAAACAGAGGTCTGGGTTAATTGCATATGGTGGACCTGGAAGTGGGACTGGGATTAATTTCAGCCCACTTTATTTCTAACCACTCCCCCGACACGCATCAGCTCTCTTATTTGGGCTGATCCTACTGTTACTTCTAAGCTATCATGCCGATCCTTCTTTCTCACTCTTGTCCAGGCCATTCCTTCAACTTGGCCTCCCTTCCCATTTTTCTTCAGAAATCTTACTCTTCGAAGCTCAGTCAGCATCCACATCCTCCATGGAACTTTCTCAAGCGAACCTCATGACACCACAGCACAAATGCAGCTCGCACTTACAGGAGGACACAGTCATCCTCATCATTGACAAGAGATCTTTATTATATTCAGATTTACATAAAATGCTTAGTGCCAGGCACAGAGGTGTCAAAGTGATATAAACCATAGTCCCTACCTGTCATGTGTTTACAATCTATTCAAGGAAACAGAACATGCACTCATTTATTCTGTAAGCGCTAGTAGTTACTAAGTGTAGGTATAATAGCAAGCAGGCCCTAAGAAGAGATATTCATAAATACACACACATAGACATTAAACATTAAGCAACAGCACAAATGCTCAGTGACAAGTTAGAGCATCATCCAGCAACACAGTACAGTTGCTAAAAAATGAGGGAGAGGGCTTCCCTGGTGGCGCAGTGGTTGAGAGTCCGCCTGCCGATGCAGGGGACGCGGGTTCGTGCCCTGGTCCGGGAGGATCCCGCGTGCCGCGGAGCGGCTGGGCCCGTGAGCCATGGCCGCTGAGCCTGCGCTCCGCAACAGGAGAGCCCACAACAGTGAGAGGCCCGCCTACCGCAAAAAAAAAAAAAAAAAAAAAAAAAAAAAAGAGGGAGAGCAGCCCTACCACTTAGAACTCTGTGACCTTGGGTGAGACCCTTAACTAGGGCTGCAATGGACATTTGGGCAGGTTTTGTCCTATCGTTTACACCTGACCTGGAGGGTGTGTGGGGACTGAAATCGGTCCACGTCCTGGTCACCAAGCTGAGCTCTCTGGCTCTGGGGCTCCAACAGTCCAGAGGAACACAGGCTCTTTTGTAATTCACCTGTGGAGTGAGTGCCATTTTGAAACCTATCCCCCAAGATGAGGCTCCTTTTTCTAATTCACACAAGGGACCACAGAGCCCATGGAGGCCCCCACTTAACCTCTCTGAACCTCAGTTTCCTTATTTACAAAATGGGGCTACTAGTGCCTACTTCCAAACTTGCTGGGAGGATTAAAGGAGATAACCTGTGTGATTTATCATGAGTCTTTAATTGCAAAGGAAAGAAAGTCAAATTAAACTGCAAAAATATTAAATTAAAAATGTTTTAAATGTTTGGTATACGTTGTTGGGAAGGACACAGAAGAAGCCTCAGAAAGAGAAGGAAAATTACAGGGTGAGGGTGTTTGACTAGAAATGGGGTTTATCAGTCAGGGTTTAGGAAACTGAACCAGGTATTTCAGGCAGAAAAGAATTGAAAGCAGGCATTAGGAGCGTATACTATGAATGGGAGGGCTGGAGGAGCAGATGTCAGGGGGCACAACTGGGCTATAGATTTCAAGGGGATTACCGAGACTGTGCTCTAGGGTTCAGGAAGCCTCGCAAATGCCTCCCTGCTGCCACCACAACTGCCACTCATGCCCCATGAAGCTGAAGACCAGACTCAGGACATTCACTACGTAAGTAAAGAATATAAATGAAAGCACTTGAATGGTGGAAGTCTCTACAGAGGGAAGACACTGTTACCATGAGGCCTCCTTTCCTGGGCAGATCTGTAGGAAATGTCTACCCTTGGGAGGTCATGGGAATTCTCCGACCCCTCAGCTGCCGGAAGCAGTCTTTTACAGGAGGCTCAAGGGTAAGGCAGTGACATGGAGATCACACCTGCATTCTTACCTGAAGCCCTCTCCAGGGAGTGGAAGAATGTCACCTCATCCCCAGCCAGCTTGACCAGGGCTCTCCACACCTTCTTTGGAGTCACCCCAAAGCCTGCAGGGGCACTAGAGGCAGAGCCAGGGACTAATGAAGGGGACAAAGGGATGACATGGGAGCCCTGGCTGCTGGTGGGGCAGGAACCAGCAGTGAAGGACAATGTGAAGAGCTCAGGCAGGACAATCAGATTGAATCTAGGTCAAGCCCCTGCTCCACTGTGTTATAGCAGCTTGACCTTAAGCAACTTATTTAAAACCTCAGTGAACTCCGCTGTAAAACGGGGATGACAGTAACAAAAGCAGCCTCACAAAGGCTGCTGTGAGTCTGCAGTGACATCAGGTCAGGGGCAAGCCAGCAAGAAGCACATCCATGTGCCAGGGTACCTGCAACACAGTAAATGCTCTCTGTATCTTGGTGGTGATTACGAGATCCCTTGTAGAGAACTCAGCCCTGCTCTAGAGTAGTGGTGAGTGCCCAGTATACCTAGATCACAGTGGCATGGTTCCCCAGCCAGCCACCTACAGCGATGGTCTGGCCACAGCCTAACCTGGAAGGGCTATTTGGGTGGACAATAAAGGCTAACCCGCCTGTTTCTGTTTTGTTTTGTTTCTGGCTGCGCCGCGCGGCACGTGGGATCTTAGTTCCCCGACGAGGGGATCAAACCCGCACCCCCTGCGGTGGAAGCACGGAGTCCTAACCAGTGGACCACCAGAGAATTCCCTAACCCACCTGTTATACTGTGAGAGGCAGAGAGAGACAGAGACAGACAGACAGAGAGACAGAAATAGACAAACCCAGGCCATCTCTTTCCTACTGGCACTTACAACCTAACCTCTGATGAGCACCTCTCAGACGGTCTGGCTGCTAAATCACCACCACGGCAATAACTGAAACAGAAAATCACGCTCGGCAGAACAACCTAGCAACGCCACCATTAGCGTCGGCGGTTTTTCACTGCGAACTGGGGAGATACTATGCCTCTTTATATGTTCGTGGGCGCAGTCAGATATATATCTTTACCAATATTTCAACGGGGACTGGGCCCTTCCCGCTCTTTCCTTTCACAGGTGATATGCAGGGCTGTTCATTCAGGGAGCCCAAGAGGAACCGTACACTCTTCCACGCTATCTGAGGCTGCCCAGCTCCGAGCCTCATGCAAGAATTTCATTTGCTTCCCTCCTCCCCCCCTCCTTCCTCTGCCATCCTTGAGTATGCATTTGTACAGGGGAGACAGAAATGGAACACATAATCACACAAATCCGTAACTAAAATCAAATGGAGCAAACCATGCCTCCAGGGGAATCGGCTATCTTTAGAGGGGAAAAGGGAGATGGATTTGAGGAAACGTTGAGAACAAGGCGAAGAGGGGTGGGTATAAGAAAGGAAGAGAAAAATGTTCTAGAGAAGACGAACAGTAGGTGCAAAGGCCCTGAGGCATGAGGGAGCTTAGCATGTCTGATGAGCCAAAAGGAAGCTGGTGTGAGTGGAGGGCACAGGGCAAGGGGAGGGGAGGGCAGCAGAGGAGCGAGGCTGGTGGAGTGGCAGAGCGTGACTCACATATCTTAAAAGCAATGGGGAGATTTTCCTGCACACTATGATAGAACCCTCATAATGCCAGGGTCTGACTGTGTGGCTTCCTTGCCCCATAATTTCTGCTGCTCTCCGTTACCCATCACGGTGGTTTTCAAGGTGAGGGAATTATGGAAATGCAGGGGATGTGTTTGGTTGTCACAGCGATAGAGAAGTGTTACTGGCGTTTGGTGGAGTAGGGGTGGGGTGAGGAGGTGTCAGACATCCTATCATATGTAGAATTATTCCACATAATGGGTTGTTACACTACCTATCACACAATTTTTGAGGGGACTTCATGTGGGTGAAAAACCAGTTTTGAGTTATCCTAGCTGTCGTGGTTTTAATACATATCTGCAAATGTATTGCCACTCCTCCCTTCAAAGCATGGAGCCTAATTCCCCTTCCTTTGAATGTGGGCCAGACTTAGTGACTTTCTTCTACAGAAAAGAATGTGGGAGAAGGGATGCTATGTGACTTCTGAGGTGGGTTATTAAAAGCACAGCTTCTGTCTTTCCCTCTGTCCCTTGGATCACTCACTGGGGGGAAGCCAGCTGCCATGTTGTGATAACACTCAAGCAGCCCTGTGTGTGGAAATGTGCACAGGGAGGAACTGAGGCCTCCTGCCAACAGCCAGCGCCAGCCTGCCGGTCTTGTGGGTGAGACACCTAGGAAGTGGACCTTGCAGTCCCAGTCAAGCCTCCAGATGATTTTAGACCTCAGCCTTCAAGTCTGCCAGCTGAGGCCCCAGACAATATGGAGGAGAGACAAGCTGGCCCCTCTATGCCCTGTCTGAATTCCTGGCCCTGAGAAACTATGAGAGAAAATAAATGATTATTACTGTTTTCAGCCATTAAGTTTTGGTAATAATGTCACGTAGCAGGAGATAATACATGAGTCAATAACTTAACTCCACCTACACACCAGCAAAAACATTTTTTGCACGGTTTTAACATATATTAAGGTTTCTAGGAATGCAACGAATGTGTAAATCAGGAGACACTTGTACTTTGCTTTGCTTGAACCTTTATCCAAAGTTGTTCTCCACTTGAAAATTAACGTCACCAACAGGAAGGCCCCTCAGAGTATCTGAGTCGCCAAAGGAGACACCTTAATAGTCTATGTTTTCAGATGCTGCATCCACAGTGATTCCTTACAAATCTGAATATTCAGTTGAATATTGTCTTTCATCCAAACTTTTCTGTAAGGTGCAACCATCTGACTTCTTCATTTACGTACTGAAATGTATGATATTGTAAATAGCATTTCTTTAATCTCTCCTTTATATTAGAGTTAGGCTGTTATACTTATTTTTTGAAAATTATGTAAGCAGGTTATGTTTAAAAAGTGAATTTCATCTCAGGGTGATAAAGGGACATCACAAAATAACTGTTAAGAAAAAGAAGGTGAGACTTTTCGGACAACTGCTAGAGAACAGTTTAATGACTCAAGAAATTAAGATCAGTTGTTCTCTGACCCTTGATACCCTTGGCAACCTTCCGGCATTACTTCCTGCTATTTCATTACCTGAGCCCCCTTCTCTAGTCAAAACGAGCCTTCTCACTGTTCTCCAAACAGACTGCACTCTTCTGTTTTCCCTTGTGCTGTTTCCTTATCCCGAATTCCCTCTTTCCCCACGTGTATTTTAAAATCTTACTTCTCCCTGACGTATACGTTCATTCAACAGACAATGACAATGCACCTTTACTGGCCAGACCTGTGAGTGCATTGGGGCTCGGCGATGAATGACACGGGTGCCCGAGGTTTGCCCTGAGCCTTCAGCAGAACTTGTGCAATTACAGGAACATGATGAGGGGAAAGACCGGATGCCCACACAGAGTTAGCATCGAGGGGAATTCATGTAGGTAAAAAAAAAAAATCCTCTCTGAGTCCTCCATGCTGTAGTGGTTTTAAAACACACAGAACAGAGTGGTCCCCACCCAGTCCTGCAGGGAGTGACAGGCAGGCTGGGATTCCACGCTGTGCCCAAGCCCTTCCTCTTTCCACCTGACCAGCTCCCTGGTTTGGAGTCTTTGCTCTGTGTACAGTTGCCTGCTTTCTACAAACTGGATTGTACGGGCTCTCCTACTGGGCATGCCGCCACCCCTTCACCCTTAAAGCTTCTTTCCTGGGGAGGCCTGGAAAACTCTAGAACTGGATCTGCTTTCTTTCTGGCAGCCGCCATGTGCTAAAGCTGGTGGCTGGAGACAGAACACAGAGTCCGTGGGATGTGCACCCTCAAGAAGACCGGGGAATAAGTACTGCAGGGAGCAGAGCAGCCCCTGCCTGGATCCCAGCCCTCCCCTGCAGCCCAGCTGGTCCCGACAGCTTGACAGGGTCCTGGCTGCTCTACGCAACCACGCTGGCTGATTTATGCACCCCTGCTCTCATTGCTTATTTACTCCATCTGCATTCCTCCCTTACTGACCAGACTGTGAAAGTACAATGTCCGAGAATACACACAAGTCGCAGGATAAATCTTTCAGGGATGCACCGCCCCCCCCGCAACACGCTCCAAGTCAAAGCAGCCTGGAGAAGACACTGCTGAATTTTCAAAACAAAATCGCAAGAAAGTGGATTTTCTCACAGAAGAAACCAGCAAAGGGAAAGTCCTTGCCTTTCCCACCCTGCCCTCCCACGGTTCTTTCCAGAGTGGCCTGGGATTTGGAGGGGAGCCAGAGTGAATGGCGGCTTCTTGCCACTGGAGGGCACTCTGGAACCCTGAGACCAGGAGGGATCTGATTTGTTGGGCCTTTTTACCGGAAACGCAATCCCAGTTAGCATTAGCAGACCATCTGGAAATCCATCCTCAAAAAGGCAGCGATGACAAATGGGTTTTAGCAATGAGGGATCGGGGCGAGCTAGGGCAGAGGGCAGAGGGCGGAAGCGAACCAAAAGGCTTTAAGTTGTACTGCAGGTGGAAAAGAGCGAGCCTGACTTTGCTTGCCAGTGCTCGGAAGAAAAAGGGTTTGGTTCACTCAGTGGTTCTCAACTTGGGGTTATTTTTGTTTCTGCTCGCAGGAACATTCAGCGGTGTCTGGAGACCTATTTGATTGTCACAACCAGGGTGGTGGGGCTGGTGGAGTCACTTGCATCTGTGAGGAGAGGCCAGGAATTCTGCTCAGTACAATCACCCCATAACGCACAGAACACCCCCACACACCCACACACCCCACTCCAGGCAAAGAATTCTCTAGTGCAAAATGCCCATGTTGAGGACCCCCGAGTTAACCCAGTAGTGATTTTCAGCGCTGCCTGCTCAGTGGGCAGGAGGCCCACATTCCAGTTTTGTCCACAGCTTCTATTCCATGCACAACTGAACTGTCCCCCAGCGACGCGTCTGGTTTTGCAGATGCTGTCATGGTTCACAGAAGGAAAATCAGCCCTGGATCTTCACTGCAACCCCTTTCTTCCCCTGTGCTATGATGGGTTTCCCCAGTAGTGGACTCTGAGACAAGGACTGGAGCATAAGTAGCTGATCTGGAAAGGAACCCCAGGAAACACTCCTAGGGGAGTGGGAGAGAGACAGGGAACGGTGTGCGCTCAAGTAAGTTACCGTGGTGGTCAGTGAGACTATGATCCTGCTGGGGAGTCTGGACCCAGGTGTAGAACACACACTTCAGAGTTACCCCGACGGAAGAGGTGACAGAGCCGGAAATCTGTCCTCCCACGCTCATCAGTCACCTGCTGAGGGATGCTGGATGGGGAGATGCTGGGCACTCGCTCTCTGGAACTGCAGGCTGCCTTGTTAGCAGAGGGGCTCCAGCTGCAGAGCTGAGCATGTGCTGGCCAGCGGGCTACAGGGCCAGACAGCATCCACTACCCCCTCACCCTACAGCCCCGAGGATGTCAGAAGTCCTATGCATGGTCATTCATGCTCTATTTGAGGACCACAGCTCCCTTTCTGATTGTGAAGGGATACACCACGGTCCCTTAATGGAGGACAAGTAGGTATCGGCAGTGCCTCAGCCAGAGCTCCAGCTTCTTGGTCCCTCAGATGCCACTGCAGCATTAGCCAGCAGCAGGTCCAGTCAAAGGGTCCGGGGAGCAGAGGAAGACTCACCCAGAAGCTAAGGAAATGTCAGCCTCCGGGGCTCCTTGGGTTCACGGGGCCCTGTGAGGTCCTGGGAGTTGATGGGGCGCTAGAGGGATCTAAATCAGTGTCAGCCCACCCTTAATGTGCACCTTGTGAAAGGTAGATTCGGATTCAGTGGGTCTAAGGGGGAGGCTGGCGATGCTGCATTCCTATCAGGCTCCCAGGTGATGCCCTTGATGCTGGTCCACTGAATTCAGAGTGGAGTGGAGGCCAGGTTGTAACCAGTAAGCATTTGTATGTAAACACTTCCATGTAAGCATTCCTGGGAAATTGGCTAATAAGATCTCAGAAGAAGGGGTCTGCAGCTCCAAGACTCCTTTTTACATTCTATATAAACGTTCACACCTAGCTTTCTAATTTTTTTTTTTCCTTAAAGGACCCTCCTTCCACCACCCACTGATAAGCCTCAGGTCTCATGAAACTTGGATCTTCCCTGTCTGAGAGCATTTGAGAGAGCTAAGATCTAGCTTGGACAGTCTGGGTCCCATGCACTTTGATTTGGATATCAGGAGTTGTGGAACTTTCTGCTTCCATTTCCTGCTCCGTGATCTCAGACAGCTTTCAAAGTTAGAGGCACAGTAAAGCAAAGGAGGAGATAACCGAGGAAAGGCATCCTGTAGATTAGCTGACAGGTGGTGTGAAAGCTGGAACTCAGGCAGTGTTTTTCACGAGCTACTTCAAGACTCTGTATGTTGTGTGAAATCAAATTCACATTTTATGGCAACACAAGGAAAAATTCAACATAAAAATTTCCTCTGCCCTTTGGCCTCCTCTCTCCCTTCTACTGTGCACTGTGGATCTGCATTATACATCAACAAAACCTTCCCACCGGCAGAAATGCCAGCTCACCCATAAAAAGCAACGTTCTCCAAGCATCAACAAGACAAATCCCTAAAAGATAACATTCCTTCTTGATCTTGTAGAAGGCCACAATTACCCATGACCCACTACTTGCTAGACTGGATAAACTGTCAATAATATGTCATTTAATGTACAGCCCTCTGTCACAAAAACTTACATAATTGTGCTGTGACCTCTAATGGGGGGAACAGTTCTCGGAGCTCTCTGAGAGTCTATTCCCGGGCTATAATCCTCAGTTTGGCTCGAATACAATTTTCCATTTATTTCTTAGATGGACTGATTAATTATTTTGTCGACATGGGAAACTGATTATAAAGCAAATACATTCTGCCCAGGGGAGGTGCAATTGATCCCCACCTACCTTTGGAACAGAACAGTATCGCATCCCAAGCCCATTCTGGCTTTTCTGACTACCTATATATGTGTCTGCTTTTTTTCATTCTTCTTTGAGGTTGCTGAAATAACTGATTTGTTTTCCATTGCTTAACAAGTTAAATAAAATCTTGGACCTGTGTTCCCTTTATGTGTATGAGCATGCTTTTACCTTTCAAAAAATATTTCCCTTTAACATGGTCCCCCTGCATGTACTCCCACCCCATCCATCCCAGTCCTGCAACCGACTGACCAGTCTCTCCCTTTGGGAGTCCTGACAACAGTGGAAGAGGCAACGGCTCCCAACTCCTTCTCCCCTGGGAGCTAACGTTAGATCTCTAAGCGTACCGAGGCTTTGCTATGTCCCAGGACTCCCTGCCAAGCCTAGGACTCCTTGCTTCCCTATGTAGGAGAAGCAGTACAGTCCAGAGTCAAAGGCACAGGCTTTGGAGCCCAAACACCTGCTTTGCATCCAGTGCTACCACTTCCTGGCTGTGTGGCTCTGGACAATTTATCCAATGTCTCTGAGACCTGGTTTCATCTGCCCTCTGGGCACTATTCATAGAAGCTGTACTGAAAAAGTCGTAAGGATTAAATCTGTGCAGATCTGTGAAATGCTCAGCACAAGGCCTGGAATTAAATGAATGCCTGCTTGGCCACGCCTGTTGAGATGACATTCAATATTTTTTTGTCACGATGTTTTCCACTTTCTGCCCTCATTCGCTCTCTACAAGTCTCCCCGCTGCTCTGTGGCCCAGGAAGCTGACCCCCTTGTCCTCTGACTTCTGGTTGGCTGCTACCAATCCAACCCTGCTTCCCGTCTCTGGAGCTGTCTTGGGTGGGCAGGATCCATCAAAGGGCACAGCTCCTGCCAGGCTGCCATTGCCACCTCCAGGTCCTATAACTACCCTTCCCCCGTCCCTTCAGGACGTCAGCGTGGTCCTAGCCCTGTGTTCCTAGTCCTGCATGGCTGCGTATCCACGGCAGGGTATGTCCCTACACCCGCCCACTCCTTTGTAAATATTATAGTTCCTTTACTAAACACTCCTCCAATTACCCACACCAAGAATGCCATCCGTATCCTGTCGCGACCCTGACACAGTGATTGCTATTTTTAATACTCATTCTTATGTGTTCATTTCTATTCCTAAGTGAGCGATGCTCCTCTGAGCCTCGCGGAAACGGAGTCGGAACCTTTGCACCTGTTTCACCTTAGCAGCGAGTCCTTCGCGGGCATGAAACCAACATCCCACCCCGGAAGGTAACATTCCTGTTCACGGCTGACCAAAACATACACAACGTCCACGGAATGATGTAAATTATGATGCTTTTTTTTTCTTCCCCCAGGCACCCTGCCTCAGGTGTCCAGGAGTCCCTCCTCTGGTGTCCCGCTGGCTTCTCTCCCTCCCCTGCCCATTGCCCTTGTTTTCCTCAACTCCCACCTCCCCCATGTCCTGGCTCCATCTCGGAGCAAGGACGATGGGCCCCTCTGGTGAGTTATCTGAGAGAGCTCTAAATCCAGCACTTGCTACAGAAAGGAGCATCTTCAACTCGTACATGCCTCTCTCTTGTGAGCTGCCTAACACCCATGTGTTATTAGGCAGATATGACCGGTTCACTGAACAGTCTGCGTTCTGTAAGGCTACAAATGACCATTATATCTTCTCCAACTGCTGCCTTCAAGTGTGCTCTGTCTAATCTCTCTTAATGAAACAAATTCCCTAACTCTACTCGTTTCCAGGTTTCAGAAGTCCAGTCCTGGGCTTCCCTGGTGGGGCAGTGGTTGAGAGTCCGCCTGCCGATGCAGGGGACACGGGTTCGTGCCCTGGTCCGGGAGGATCCCACACGCCACGGAGCGGCTGGGCCCGTGAGCCACGGCCGCTGAGCCTGCGCGTCCGGAGCCTGTGCTCCGCAACGGGAGAGGCCACAACAGTGAGAGGCCCGCGTACCGCAAAAAAAAAAAAGTCCAGTCCAGGCTCGTTTCAAGTTTCGATCGCCCATCCCAGTGAACTCTCATCTCCCAGCCCCCAGAAAATGCCTGGCTTTGACCCCTGGGGTCTTGGAGGGAAGGGGAGTGGTCCCCCCTTCAGCTCCTTCCCCGGCATCTCTCAGCCTCCCTCCTCTCCCGTGTTAAGGGTTGAGAGGCAGGCTGGGGAAGAAGAGATAAATGTTTCTGAACTGGTGCTGTTCTTCCTATTTGAGGCTCTCCCGGCTTCTCTGGCAATGCCTTCTGCTGGGCTGGCAGCCAGCACAGGCTTTCTCCTGGGGCAGATAACTAAGTTGTACCGGAAGCCCTGGGAGAGGGGCCTCCCACCCTCATTTCCCTGTCCTGAACGATACCTTCTGGCTAGACATCTGCCAGACGCCTCCGGGGTAGATAAAGATGGTTGCAGAGTCTTTGCCTCAACTTCCAGCAGATGAGGAATCTCTTTCCTCTCCCCTTGAACCTGGGCTGGCAGAATGCGGCAGAAGGGACACTCTGGGAGTTCTCGGCCTAGGTCATAAGAAACCTTGCAGCTGACACCAGGATCTCTTGGAACGCTCCCTGGGAAACCCGAGCCACCACGACAGAAGTCTGACTATTCTGAGATCGCTGTGCTGGCAGAGTGACTTGCAGGCACTCTGATCAATAGTCCGTGCTGAGCCCAGCCTTCCAGCCACATCCCAACAAGTCAACAGCCCAGCCCATCCACCAGCTGCATACAACCAAGGACCTCGGGCGACGCCACACAGGACAGAGGAATTCTCAGCACAGCCCTGCCCGAATTCCTGACCCACAAACTCAAACTCATGACATAAAAAAAATGGCTGTTTTTTTTAGCCATTGCACTTTGGGGTGGCTTATTACACAGGAATAAGTAACCAGAGCGACCCCATAGCTCCTGTCCTTGGTGCTGGAGTAATCCCTTGGGTGGGTTCGTTGCAAGATGGTCCAAATCAATCCACATCTCTTGGTGTCTACATGACTCACAGCTGCTCTGTGGTTTTGTTTCTCTTCCGATCTCTCTCTGATTCTTCTCCTCCTGCCCAATTCTGGGGTGACTCTTTTGGAACTCCTTTCATCGGCTTTGAGATGAAGCACTACCCCTTCTGTCCTCCATGGGGAGGGATGGGAGATGAAGCCACGCTACCCCTGGCTTCCCACCAGTAAGAGATAACTCCAAATACATCTGGCTGATGAGGGGGCAGAGGCAGTGGGGCTGCTGCCCGGTGGCAAACCAGTTCATCTGCTTCTTAATGAGCCCCGGAGACAAGTCAGTTTAGTAATCTCTTTGATACTTCTTTACTTTCAACTTTGGGTCCCAGTTGTTAATTGTGAGGTTAAATAAATATAGCTTTTTCTTTCCCACTTTAGGCTGGAAACTGAGCAATGACAAAGGTGTAAGGCAGGTGGAGATCAAAATATCAGTTGTATTTCTGATAAAACTAGAGCAGACAATGTATTCAGATCTGGCCAGAGGACTTGCTAATACTGCATCCCAGAATTTGATGTATTTACCTCGCCAGTCTTGGGCAACCCTGGAAACTCATTGGCCCTTCTCCGCAGAGGCAGGGATTTACTGCTAAGATACCCGCACAGCTGAGAGAGGACCTGAATACATACTTAGCGCAGGCAGGCGGGTCCCCAAGAGGGACAGAGAGGGAAGCGGCTGGGCTACCACACCTGGTCTGTCCCAAGCTTGTCACTCAATTAATTCCTCCTCTTCTACTGAATAAATGAAGGGGCAGAAGGAAGTGAAGATTCTCTTTGTTAAAAACAACAACAAATAAAAAATGACCAGCCAGGGACTTCCCTGGTGGTGCAGTGGTTCAGAATCCGTCTGCCGATGCAGGGGACACGGGTTCGAGCCCTGGTCCGAGAAGATCCACATGCCACGGAGCGACTAAGCCCGTGCACCCCAACTACTGAGCCTGCGCTCTAGAGCCCATGCACCGCAACGAAGAGTAGCCCCTGCTCGCCACAACTAGAGAAAGCCCGCGTGCAGCAACGAAGACCCAATGCAGCCAAAAATAAATATAAATAAATTTATTTATTTAAAAAAAAATGACCAGACAAACAAAAACACACACGTCGGGGAATAAGTATTTTCCCCAACAGCTACCTCTTAGGAAACAAGTTAGTCCCATTTGGCCTCCTGCTGTACACATTTCTATTCCATCACCCTGTGCTGTTGGATATCTTTGCTTCCCGCTTGAGACCCGTCTCCATCCTGGCTCGCCTGCTGTGTGCCTGGGGAGGCTGCCCCCAGAAGTGTACTCCATGAATGGGGCTCCTGGGCCCTTTGGATTTTGCTCGGCTTTGCCCAACGGCAGGCACTGGCAGGAGAGTGAAAGATGGGAGGAGAATGAGGCTGGGGGTTTATCCCCTGGCCTCCCCACACCAGTTCACTGAGGCTTGGCTGTGTCCCTTTACCAAAGGGCACGGCTCCCATCAGGCAGCCATCTCTATGAGCCGCCTTCTCTGGGGACCTGAAACCATTGGCCCTCTTTCCCTTCACAGCTACAGGGCGCAACAGCTCTGACTTTCGTCTGCCTGGGAATTTTCTTCCACCTATTCCTGGCTGACTCAAACCCTGCCCTCAGCTTTGTAGGGTCCCTGCATTGAACAATCCACTAACTATCCCTTGTGAGTAAGTATCTGTTTCCCATCAGAACGATGACTCTTATATCTCTTACCGAAGACTGTCCTTGTCAGGGGAACGAAGGCACCACTCTACCACACCAGCTGTTATGAACTAAATGTTTGCGTCCCCCCAGGATTCTTCTGTTGAAATTCTGACCCCTGAGGTGATGGTATTGGGAGGGAAAGCTTTCAGGGGATGATTAGGTCATGAAGGCAGAGCCCTTATGAGTGGCATTAGTGCCTTTACAAAAGAGACTCCTCTGAACTTCTGCCACGTGAGGACACAGGGAGAAGATGGCCGTCTATCAACCAGGAAGTGGGCTCTCATCAGACAGTGAACCTGCCGGCACCCTGATCTTGGACTTCCCAGCCTCCGGAACCATGAGAGATGAATGGTTGTCGTTTAAGCCACCCAGTCTACGGTGGTTTTTTATAGCAGCCTGAATGGACTACAACACGAGCCTCATGTCAAAGGACCTCACGGGGTCCTTACACTTTAACCCACACCCTATTCCACACTGCCAAGATAGTGGTAGACAAACTGCGAATTAAGAATCATTCCCGGAACTTCCCTGGCAGTCCAGTGGTTAAGACTCCACGCTTCCACTGCAGGGGGCACGGGTTCAATGCCTGGCTGGGGAACTAAGATCCTGTATGCCGCATGGCACAGCCAAAACAGAAAAACAAACAAAAAACCTCACTCCTAGGAGGACATACTTCCAAAACAGGTACAGACATGAGAAGCCTCCAAATTTTGAAAAGTGAATGAGAGAAGGGTAACATAGTGGTTAGAACCTTGAGCTCTGGAGTCAGACAGTTTGACCGTTATTTCCAACATCCTGTGTGGCCTTGGACAAGCCACTTTCCATCTCTCAACCTCCTCTTCCTCACCTGTACAGATAACAATAGTTATAAAGACAAAGTGAGGTAATGCTTGGGTACATAGCAAATGCTCATTAAACACTAGCAAGGAACAGCACATACAACTGAACAGACACCAGAGTGCCCATTCAAGAGGGTGAGTGAAGGTTAAAATGTTGCCCCAGCCCTAGTCACCAAGCCAAGGGAGACCGTGCACACTGTCCCAGGCACCTGGAAACTCCCACTAAATGGTGGCTCAAAATGCCCTTTTTTTTTTTTTTTTTTTTTTTTGCGGTACGCGGACCTCTCACTGTTGTGGCCTCTCCTGTTGCGGAGCACAGGCTCCGGACACGCAGGCTCAGCGGCCATGGCTCACGGGTCCAGGCGCTCCGCGGCATGTGGGATCTTCCCAGACCGGGGCACGAACCCATGTCCCCTGCATCAGCAGGCGGACTCCCAACCACTGCGCCACCAGGGAAGCCTGCTCTTTTGTAATATGACCTTAGTGAGTTGACAGCAGAACATTTACAGATAAAAGGATTATCCCTTCTATCACACATGGCTCTCAGAGTTCTTACCTGGGCACAACCAGGACCAAAGATAAGACAGAAGAAAGGCAATGACAGAGGTACAGCTGCTCCGAGGTGTCTTTCACATGCATATGTTGGAATGGGAAGAGATATTTGATCACTATAGTTCCAGTTTAGTGGTTTGTGAGAAGTGGGCACCCCCAGAAGCCCTGCAACAAGCATAGGAGAGGTTCTGAGACCAAGACTGATGGGTGAGCAACTTTAATTACCCCAGTACTGTGTTAATGGCCCTTGGGATATCTTATAGCTATTCTAACACTTGGGAACATGGCATTTTCCCATTAAAATGCCAATTATCCTTGAGTGCTTCTGCAAATCCATCAGCTGGAGGCTGCCGGGTTGTCAAGTGATGCCGTTTGATGGTTTGAAGCAAACCTATAAGATCAAGGGCATTTTATCTGGTAGTTCATGACTGTTCAGAGTGCTGTCCCACCCTTGCCTGCCCCTCCCCCTAACAAAACAGGCACCCACGCAGCCACACATGTGCGCACACACATGCACACACACACACACACACACGCACGCACACACACGCACGCACACGGTGCACTAAGCAGAAAGTTCAGAATCTCTGTTTCCAAGTAGCTAAGGAAGAGGAAGTGTTCAGGAGCTGGGAATCAGCAAGAAAATCAGGATCTGGATAAGAGCGCCCAAATGGCACTTTTCTTCATCTGGATAATTGAAAGCACGAGCTCAACAGAAAACATATCTCTTTGGGGAAATCAGCTGATTGACCTCATCTGACTACCAGGAGACAGCATCGGCCTGCAAAATACCCACTTCACTACATGGCTTCTCTGCTGGAGATTAGTTACAACTGAAGGGTTTGCTAAAGCTGGAGTGTGGCGCCTCAATTGGATGTGCTCTCCCAGGACACCTGTGCCTTGTTTCTGCATGGCCTTGGGTTTGGCTTATCCAGATTCTTGCTTCTGGAAGACGTGCTCATTGAGGGGTCGTGCCCGAGTACATGGAGTTCTTCGGGAAGGTGGTCATAGATCTGTTTGGTCCTTAACTTCTTGGAACTATGTTTAAACTCAATCATAAATCTAAATGATTATGTAGTAGAAGACCAAGCTTTTTTATTTTGTTGTTTTTATCAGTTCTATTACAGAAAAGCAGTATGGTAATATGTCGAAAAGCATCGAATATGGATCCAGATGCTGAACTTCAAACTTGACCTCTACCACTTATCAGCCATATGAACCTGGACAAGTTATTTAGCCTCTTGGGACCTCAGTTTCCTCATCTGTAAAATGGGGATAATAGTCATACTGACCTCTCATGGTTGTGAAGTTATATCCGTTAATATCTAAAAAGGCCTTAGGGCAGTATCTGACCCACTGTAAATGCTCTAATAGGGAGAGTATTATTGGTTGGGTGTCTAAACAGTATCAAAAATGTAGCTGTTTTAAAAGAAAAATTTTAAACGTTCTTCCATTTCAAAGGCTATGCCATTTTTATAACTGAAGGAGAGTTTGCTGTAGCAGGTCATGTGATGGCTGATCCAGTCTGCAAAGAGCTGGTGGTCATGCCCCCGTAGCAGCTGTTGTTGGTGCCACCCCAGGTCCGCATTACCGGGCCAGAGTGCCCGTCACCCAGCTGTTACAGCGCAGCCAACACATTGAATCTCTGGACCTTTTGCATCTTGCCAAACCGAGGCTTTATACCCATTAAACAACAACTCCTCATTTTCCCTCACCCCAGTCCCTAGAAACCACCATTCTACTATCCATCACTATGAATTTGACTACTCAAAGTACCTCCTATAAATGGAATCACACAGTACTTGTTTCTTGTACGTCTGCCTTATTTCACTTAGTATGATGCCTTCCAAATTCACCCAAGTTTTGATGAACTTCCTTTTTAAGGCTGAAAAAGATTCCATCGTATGTGTATACCACGTTTTCCTTATTCGTTCACCCATCCGTGGACACTTGGGTAGCTTCCACCTTTTGGCTGTGGTGAATAATGCTGTGTGAACATAGGTGTGCAAAGAGACGACCGTTTTAAGCCACTAAGTGTTGGGGTGACGCGTTACATAATAATCGATAACTCGAGTGTGGCACAGGTGTGATATACCAACCGAGCCTGCTTGCCCCTGGGCAGGAGCGTCATCTGTGGGGCAGTCCACGCTCCAGGGCTCCCCACGGGATCATGCGCAGGTCCGACTTCTGAAACCACATCTGCCTGTGCACTGCCTGCCTTATCCTGCTTCCCTCCCTCCCCGGTTTCTTCTGAGAGCGCTCCTTCCATGTATCACTGGCTCCAAACTCCCCACCTTAGACTCCACTTCAAGGGCACTGAGCTAAGAGAGCTGATGTCATGTTTCCAGGATGGAGTGAGTCACCAGCGATGGCTGCAGGGGTGTCACCGTGATCTCGAGGCCTTGCACACAATGTCATGGTTCTTGATCATTTAAATACTTTGGTGGGTGTATTAGAGTTCTCCAGAGAATCAGAATTGGATCACATGATTTAAAAGGCTAGTAAGTCCCATAATCTGCCTTCTGCAAGCTACAGACACAGGAAATTCAGTAGTGTAGTTCCTGTCTGGGTTCGAAGGCCTGACAGCCAAGAGCATTAATGGTATAAGTCCCAGTTTGAGGCCAGGAAAAGATGGCTGTCTCAGCTCAAACAGTCAGGCGGAAAGAGAATTCTCCCTCCCTCCACCTTTTTGTTCTATTCAAGCCCTCAACAGATTGGATGAGGGCCTCCCTGGGGAGGTCCATCTGCTTTACTCAATTTACCAGCTCAAATGCTAATCTCATGGGGAAACGCCCCCACCAACACTCCCAGAGCAATGTTTCATCAAATATGGGCGCCCATCACCCAGTCAAGTTAACATAAAATTAACCATCACAGTGGGTATTAACTCACTTAAGATGGTAAGTAGCAACTGTGCAGTTATATTGAAGCTAAAATAGTCTTCTCCTGACCCCGGTGTTCTTTTGGAATTAAAATCCTTAGCTCTGGAAAGGGTGTTAAGCCAGAGCAAGCCCAGCAAAAGTGCCTCGACTGTATCTGCAGCGTCTCGCACTTGACAAAGTGTCTCAGTGTGCATTCTCTCTGTGTGTCCTGCAGTCATGCTGGGAGGTGTGCAGGGAAGAGTCACCTTGTTGAACAGATGAGGAACAGAGAGGTTAAGTGGATGGATCAAATAGATGGCAGAGCTAGAATGAGTACAAAGTAAGTGTTTCAATGCCTTCTGCAGGCTCCCTGCTTCTACTCTGGCCCCCCGCAATGCACGCCCCACATGGTAGACCCAGCGACACTTCACAGTGCAAATAGGGCTGTGTCACTCTTCTGGAGACCTCACCATGGGTCCTTATGGCACTTAGAATAGAAAGCAAACTCCCTGTCATGATGGGGAGGCCCAGCCTCATGCTAGGCTGCTCTTTCCCAGGGCTTGTCCATGAAGCTCTGGCCACTCTGACCCTCAGGAAGCGTCCCGCACACATCAAGCCCCTCAGGGCCTCTTGCCGTCACCCTCGCTTTGGCCCTTCTAGTTGCTGCCTTTTAAAATATGTTCACAAATTCTTCTACACTCCTCTCTTCAAAAGGTGGGGCCTAATGCTTCTCCTTCTGAATGCGCTCTGGACTCAGTGACCTACTTGTGATAAACTGAATATAGCAGATGTGATAGTGTGTGATAAGACTAGACCATAAAGGACATTGCAGCTTTCTCCTTATTCTCTCTCTGGATCACTCACTCTGGCGGCAGCCAGCGGCCATGACACAAAGATGCTCAAGCATCCCTAATGAGAGGCCCACGCAAAGAGGGACTAAGGTCGCCTGTCAACAACCAATGTGGTCTTCCAACAGCCACAGGAGTGAGTGGGATGGTGCGATGGCTTTGCAGTGTGTCAACCTGACCTGGTTGAACTACAGAATCCCCCTTGTTGTATATTTCCAGGTACGGTCGGCCACAGGGGAAATTCTCTGAGACTTGGAGGGTAGAAGGCGGGCAGCAGCAATTCTGCACCACGTATGCTTTGTCGTTGGTCTGCTGACTCACCCTGTTAATCTGATGCAGGGGCTACGCCAGGTGTGTGTGTTTAGATGTGGCTCAAAGGGTCATGGCTTCTGCGGGAAGTCCTCATCATCAAGGATGAAGACAAGTTTTAGTCTGTCCTTGTGGGTTTCTAGCTTGCGCTCGCGGGGTTTCAGCCTGCTTTTGGTCTTTGCACCTTGACTGCCACTCTCTGGATTTTAGGCTCTGGTATCAGACGTGAGGAGAGCCTGCTAACCAGCCCCCAACACTCCCTGATAGATCTCTCCCCTGCTGGCTCTGCTTGTCTGGTGGAGCTCTGTCAGGTAAACTGCACCATCTTGGAAACTGTTCTGCCAACCCCAGTCAAGCCTTCGGATGACTGCAACCCCACCCAACATCTCAACTAAAACCTCTTGAGAAACTGAGCCCGAACCACCCAACTAAACCACTCCCAAATTCCTGACCCAAAGAAACTGTGGGATGATAAGTAAATGTTTATTATTTTAAGCACCCATTTGGGGGTAAGTTTTAATGCAGTAATAGATGAATTAAACACCCCATCAGAGATGCCCTCCTGGATCACACCCCTATGATGCTGCTTTAGTTTTCATTTCAGCACTCTGCTTATTTCTTTCAAAACACTGATCACAATCTGCAATTATTTTGTGAATTTCTATGCTTGCTTGCTTTTTATCTGGCTTGCTCACTAGAATGTCAACCTCATCAGGGCATGCAGCTTCTCTTTCTTGTCCACCTATATCCCCAGTACCTAGTTGGTCTAACTCCACTTCTTGCTAGCCATGAGGCTTTGGGAAAATGGCTCTCAGGGCCTCAGTCTCTTTAGGGACAATGATAATTGTACCTACCTTGTTGGATTGCTGTGAGTCTAAAATGAATGAATGCTTACAAAGTGTTTCAAATATTACCTTACACATGGTAAGTATTCAGGAAGTGTACGCTGCTAGTATTTTAATATTATGGTAGAAACTCAATAACTGTCCACTGAGGGACTAAATGAAGGAATTAATTGATCTCTTTGACCCATAATCTTAAGCATCCAAGACACACTGAGAAAGTCCCAAAGGCCTCCAGACGGCTAAAACGGATGTCCCGAAGGCTAGTAGCAAAGCCCATCTGATTAACTCACAGGCAAGCTCTTAGGCCATTACTCAGAACCTCATCACTTAATAGTCTTAGCAGATGACTTATTAGTCACCTGACATATGCAAAGCATTGTGCTAGGTGATGGGGGAAGGGGACAGAGAGACACTAAGGTGAATTAAGCTCATTACCTTCTCTCAAAAGACCATGCTGGGGGGCTTCCCTGGTGGCGCAGTGGTTGAGAGTTCGCCTGCTCTCAGGGGACGCGGGTTCGTGCCCAGGTCCGGGAAGATCCCACGTGCCACGGAGCAGCTGGGCCCGTGAGCCATGGCCGCTGAGCCTGAGCGTCCGGAGCCTGTGCTCCGCAACGGGAGAGGCCACAACAGTGAGAGGCCCGTGTAACGCAAAAAAAACCCCAAAAGACCATGCTATCTAGCGGGGGAAATAGATACAAGAGCCAACAATCACACAACTACAAGACAGTGAGCAAGGTGAGTGGGGGTGGAAGAGAGCAAGGTTGACTATCAAGGTGGCCAGTCTCAATTAGTCACAATTAGAACAGCCATAACAAGCTTAATTATCTGGTTTCCTAGTCCATGATGGATTAGAAACAGCACATTAGAAGAGAAAAAAGGAGGGGTTATTGCTACAGGCAGGTAATGGCAAAAAACTGGTAACTAACAGGAATAAAAAGTCATAATTTTAAAAACACTGAAAGCAGAAATTAGATAAGTGAAGCACACTGGTTTAAGTCGATTTAGTGTAGCGGTAACTGCTGCATAAGAGATGAGAGGCAGTATAGCACCGTAGTTAAGAGATGGATTCTGGAGCCAGACTGCCTGGGTTGGAACTGCAGCTCTGTTACTTCCTGTCACTTGGACAAGCTGCTCAGCCTTTCTGTGACTCACTTTCCTTGTCTATAAAATGAGGATAATAAGGTTGAGCTACTTGGTAAGGTTGTTGTAAGAATTAAATGAGTTAATATTTGTAAAGTCCTTAAGAAGAGTTCTTGGCACAGCAATTCTGAGAGCCTCTATCAGTCAGGATTGGCTGGGTTTGCTGCGGTAACAAACAGTCCCCCAAATCTCAGTGACTTAAAATAATGAAGACTTATTTTTCACTCATACTCATGTCCATCATCGATAGGCAGGAGAGTCTACTCTGCATCATGACTATCTTCATTCTAGGACCCAGGCTCATGGAGTAGCCACCAGCTGTTACAATGTCTATTGCCATAGCAAAGGGAAATGAGCACCTTCCTGGATGGCTCATTGACAACTAATTGTTCATGCCGGAAGTGACATGCTTTCTGGCTCACAGCTCATTGGTCAGCACCAGTCACAAGACCCCACCCTTCCACGTGCCCAGAATGGGGATGACCTGAATGTTTGTCTAACAGCATGAATCATTACCAAAGGGGTCTGTCTGTACTAAGATATCTCATAGGCACGGCTAGGTCACAGAATTTAAAAACTGTATGAACCCCAGAGCTTGTTTTGAGAAAATGAAATCAAGATGCACAGGGAGTCCATGTTTCTCAGTATCCCTGGATTTGGTGGCTTGAGGGAGGGAGCGGTATGAAGTGAGACTAGTTGTTCATTATGGGACTCTTGTGTGCACTGGAGGACCCCTGATGTCTGCCCTCTAAATGCCAGCAGTGCCCTTCCTCCAAGTCACTGTGACAATCAATAACGCCCTAATCTATTTCCTCATACTCCTGCGAGGTGGAGGGGAGCTATGCCCCTCCTTGCTTAAGAACCACTGGCAAATGTTTAACTTTACAGTGTTGGTTAGAGGCAGAGCTGGTACCCAAACCCAGCTCCCCTCTCCTCAGTGAGTAATCAGAATCTTGTCCATTATAGTTTGTTATTGAGAATCAGAGATCAGTGGCTACCTGTTCCTTGAGAGTATGAGTTGGGCCACTGACTGAGTGATGATTTGCTCCTTAGGAAACCTTGATCATTTTTGCCCTTCGATTCCAAGAGACATCTGGTACCTGTTCCATAAATTCTCCATTTTGCTTAAGCTAGTCTGAGTAGGCTTTTGTCACTTGCTACCAAATTATTTCTGCCTAGGACACATACCTCTTGGAAACATTTCTTTCAAATATGACTAAAAATTTCAAATGTGTTGCTTGTAAGGATAAGCTTCCTTTAGTTGAACAATTTACTTTTGGGGAGCCCTTCCTTTTCCTACTCAGTGGATCAATGAACTACTATGTGTGGTTATTTATGCAAAACCAGTCAGGGGTGTGTGATGCGTATGCTGATAAGGAATAGCCTGGAAATAGCCTCAGGAGGATTTCAAGAGGGAGGGGGGGGGGGCCCCGAGGGTCAGCTGTGGGATTAGTGTCTCCGTGTCCCACACCCAAATGAGCACATAAAGCAGAGACAGTGCACCTCCCTGTGACAGGATGAGTCATTTAACGACTTTCCCTTCTGCTAATGGATAGCCTCTCTTTCAAGCTCCAGAGAAAAACTGACGTGATTCATAAAACAGAAAAATAAGATGGTATTAAACCTAATACAAGCGTTCAAACCAAATTTATAAGATATTTTGAAAGTCAACGATCTGGCTGAAGCATTCCGAGAATCCCGTATATGGATGAGGACTCCTGCAAAGGTTTACTTGATCCCCACGGATGATAAGCAATTATCCAAACAGCTCTCCTCGGTCCCTGTGGTGTGTCAGCTCACTCACTTTGGATCTCACAGAAAGGAGATGGAGGTCACTGCCTGTTCAGTCCCTAATCTCGCCGACACTCCGTAGCTATGGGCACTGCACACTTCGGGGAGGTAGAGGTGATCAAAATTAAAACTTGAAAGAAGCTTATGTTTCTTTGGGCCAAAAAAAAAAAAAAAAAAAAAAGCATTACATTCAATGACCACTGTTTCAGGTAAAGATAAAACACCTAAAAGTTATTTGATGATAATGATAATGACACATAAAATGGAGTATGTGTTTATTTGGAGTTGGGGGCTGAGATGAAACTCTGTGACTTATTTCAAAATGTTTGTTCTCATAAAACCCCAGGGAATGCTCACGGGCATCACACAGATGAACAAACTAGAGCCCCAGGGATGGCCTTCCTCGTCCTAGGTCCCACAGCTGACAGGGATGGAACCAGCGTACCCTTCTGTATATTGTAACGGCGTTTTGCGTCGAAGTGAAACATGTGAGAAAGCAGCCTGTGGAACTAGTGTACCTGGGTTCAGAGTCAGGCTCTGTAAGTTACTAGCTGAGTGATCTTGACTTTGTTGATTAGAACTCCTGGTGTCCGCATTTCCTATCCTGAAGAATGGCTTAAAAAATGGTACCAAATAATGAATAGTATAAAGAGCTTATAAGAGGGTCTAGTGCTGAGTAAATGCTCAAAAAAATTTAGAGTCCATTCTTTCCTACAGAAATGGTATATCGGGCACCTTGTATGGATTTTGAACTCACAGGGGCAGACCATCACTTTGTGGTATGACCACTGTTAAAGAAAAAAATTATTCTGACACTTGTTAAAGGTGCTAAAAAAGACTTCATTCAGGGAGACTACTACACCGGGGCTTTGCAGTAGGGGAGAGAGGTTGGGTTCCACTCTGAATACAACAAGAAAACGTGAGGATTTATAGCCAAGGAGTAGGGTGAAGGGTGTCATCGGATGGAAAATTACTTAGAGGGCAGGGACATTCTTTGCTAAACTGAGCTAACAGGATTCTTGCTGAGAGCAGGCGAGAGTGACCACGTGTCACCTGGGGGGTGGTAGGGGATGAGGGATTCTACCTAAATTGACTTAGCAGGATTCCTGGTAAACTTCGGCTTTGGTGGACATGCCCAAGGCCAGGGCCTACTTGAAAAATACGCTCAGAAGAGCCTGGCTAGAGTTTGGTCAAAGATCATCTTTGTCGCCACCCACTGGCGCACGACCTGACAGTGCTTGCGCTTGACCACACAGCTCTCCTTTCCCCTCTCACCCCAGAGCATCCCTGTTGCTGCTGAGATGTGACACGCTCCTGCACCCCAACATACGCAACACCCCTGGAAGCGTGTATGGGGGTGTTGGAGCACCCTCTGGAGCAACCCTTTGCTGAGTGCGAGACAGGATCTCAAAGATAAATTCTTCTCCCATCCCCTTGACCAGCACCCTGACTTGAGATGTCCCCTTGGTCTCTCTGAAGACAGTGACCAGACAGCAACTGGTTGCTCTTTGTGCCAACTTGGTTCGCACCTTCCCTGTCCGCTGTCATTTGTTCCCACTCTCATTCCCCCTTCCCCTCCCTCCAGCGTCCCTGGGATTGCACTTCCCAATAAAATATTAGCATATAATTATTTGCCTCAGGCTCTGCTTTCTGGAGAGTCTGGGCTAAGACAGCTAGCATCGTATTTCCCACAGGAGACTGGGGTTGGAAGAATAATATGTTTGAAGACCTTGTTCCATAGAAACTTAGGTGAAGCAGGATTAAGTGAGGATTGATAGGCAGACCATGCTTGAGGCTGGCTCTGTTTAAGAAGCCTTTCGAATATAGCCCCTCTCTCGGGCCCTTAATACTCAGAAGGCTGGGAATGTAGAGTCCCTGTCCTCAGGAGTCTGACTTCTAGGCAGCCAGACACACCATGAACGGCCACAGGATGATGCAGGCTCTGTCTCCACGGTAACCACCCTCTATGCCAATGGGCTGTCTTGATGGCCACAAAGGATGATCTCCTCTGTGGTCGTCCTCTCTTTCATTCTCCTTGCTCTCTTAATCCCTCTGAATAGCTGAATACCTCCCCACTTTGTCCTAGCTTGCTGTGAACCAGGACCCAGAAAGGGAAGGGGTGTTATGTACACACACGCTGTGATACTGTGATACAATAAGATATACGTATTCTGGTCTTCATTCCTGGCTCCTGGCCAGAGCTCCTCAAACCTTTGTAATTTCCTAAGCAATAAAGATGCTACGACCATCTTTTGTTCTAATATTTGATCTCTGACTCCACTTCGTGACCCAGCACTCCTAAATCCCTTGGAGTTTCCTGAGTGCATCTTTTGTTTTCACAAGGCCATTCTTGATGGGCTCTTGGATAGCTTCCGGATGGGGGCTGGTCACCAGAAACTCCAAGCCAGGCTTAGAGCCTTGGAACGTTCAGCTCCATCCCCTATCCTCTGGGGAGGGGAGCAGGCTGGAAATGGAAGTTAATAATCGGTCATGCCTACGTGATGAAGCCTCCATAAAAATCCCTAAAGTACAGTGTTTGGAGAGCTTCTGGGTTGGTGAATATTCCACATGCTCAGAGGGTGGTGTAACCCCAGTTCCACAGGGACAGAAGCTTGGACTCTTCTAGCCCTTGCCCTGTCTGCCTCTTCATCTGCATCCTTTATCATAGCGTCTATTTATAACAAATTGGTAAACGTAAGTGTTTCTTTGAGTTCTCTGAGCCATTATAGCAACTTACTGAACGTCAGAAAGGGGTCGTGGAACCTCTGATTTGAAGCCAAGTCGGATGGAAACAGGGGTACCCTGGGGACCTACCCCTTGCAATTGGCATTAGAGGCAGAAGACAGCCTTGTGGGACGCAGCCCTTCAGCTATGGGATTTGATGCCAACTCCAAGGGGATACTGTCCGAATTGAATGGAACCATAAGACGCCAGGTGATGCTGCAGAATTAGGTGGTGCGAGGAAAAAGCCACACATCTGATGTCAGAATTATTCAGTACGCAGAATGGAGTTTTTCTTTGCACCCCCAATCTGATGCGCATGTATGTAATTATATTCCAGGACTCATTTAAACCATGAAGTATCAAAACGCGAGCACCACTTCATGTCTTTTGCCAGATTCTCTGGGATTTCAAAGTCCATTCAGATGGTATCTACGGTGTCGGTGCTGTGCTTCCCCTATGCCTGGCACGTACTAAACATTTCACAAAAGTGTTTCATTTTGAATCAAAACCTTGTGAAATAATTATTACCCTCAATTTACAAAGGAGGAAAATGAGGTTCTGAGAGATAAGGAACTTGCCAGAATCTCACAGTTAGCTGAATCAGGCTCCGGATCCAGGACTCTGCAACTTTGTAAAGCCCACAGTCACAGGCACTGAGCCCGCCCACATCCTGTTGGTTCTTACCGTCCATTCATGCCTGTGGTGTCGTCTGTGAGCACTTGTGATTCTGCCTAAGGGACTTCTCTCCCAGCACACAGCTTGGGCTGTACCAAGGAGCTGATACGCCTAAGAGCAGCCGTCAGCTAATGACTTAGAGTTGGAGGAAAAATACCCAGCTCCTCGCCCCTTGGGTGGCTTAACTCTGAGGCGTGTTCTACACAGTTTTCTCAAAGCCCCAGTAGGATTGAGACCCAGTTGGCCACAGCGATAGGATGCTCAGCAACACACGGGATGGCTTCCTTTCTTCCCTGTCTCATTTGCCCATTCCCCTAGTGGGACCACCTCCCAAAGAAACAACTTGTCCTTAAATCCTTCTCTAAGAGTCTGTTTCGGGGAGCAGTATGTGTGTACGTGTGTGTAAGACAGCCCCCATGGGAGAAGTGGTTCCTTATTCCAGAAGAATTTATAATAGTCTTAAAGAGAAAACACACACACACACACACACACACACACACACACACACACACACGAAGAGAGAGAAAAAAATGCCAAGACTATTTGCTGAAGGTAGAACTGTGCTGAACTGTGTATGAAAGTGTCAGGGAGGAAAAACATTTACTCTACCCTCTTAGCTTTTGTCCTTGGGGGCTTGCAAATTAAACTGACAACAGATAGATCAGCAAGGAAAAAGACAGACTTAATCGCGGACAGACAGAAACTCACAGAAAAATGTGACTCCATGCGGTGTGGTTAGAATTCGAGGCTTATATACCATCTTAATAGGGAAAGAGGAGGCAGTGCAGGGCACAGACTGGAGAACAAAAGACTGCAGAAAGGCAAATGGGCCATTAGGAGAATAGATGGGAGATAGGATCATTTCGTGACAATGTCTTTTCGAGGTGGTGTGGAAACTTCTATCCCCAGTGATAAGAGTCAATCTCCTCTGGTAGCTCCTGGGGAGGGGATTTATGACAACTTTTGTGTGTTTGGGGGAGACTCTGCTTTTAGGCAATAAGAAAATTCAGGAACTCAAATGCCTTCTGCTCAAAATAATTTTTATATCACAGCGGTGTATTCTGGACTTCACACGGTAGGATGAGCCCTGATGGTACAAAGCTCAGGCAGCCACACCTTTACTGTGCCTGAACTTTTACTGGATGATCTCAGATTCTCTCTCTTCTGCCAGCACCTAGGAGGGTACAAAGAGAACCAGATCTGGGCCTCTGAACCGTTCCTTTCCTCCTCTCGGGTTCTTCCACGAAAATCATAATCTTCCAGCACAAAGCTGGCTTTGCGCGGAAGTAGAGTTCATTGCAGCACGGGAGGGCTGGCGGGCGCCGACGCCTCACCAGTGAGATTACCTCAGAAGTTGCAGCTTCGAGTCCTTCAGTCATCTTAGCTCAGGGTGAAAAGCCTTCAATCACCAGCTGCTAATACAGCTGAGAGCTCAGGTCTGAAGGCAGGAAACAGTATATTTTGGGAATGATCTGTCATTTCATCATGTTTATTCTTCTGAGGTCTTTCTCACATGAGCTCCCAAAATACCCTTCGGGACTCTCGTCAAAATGATATTGACACCACAGGTTCACGTGCCTGACTCAGGTTATACAAGGTACCTCCCCTCCCCAACTCCCAGCCCACACTGGGATGATCAACACACAAATAAATGGTCTCCTGGCTTCAACCTCTTTTTCAATTTGGGGGGAAAAACAAAAAGAGTTTATATAGTGGGTTAAATGGTGGCCCTCCAGAAAAATGGCCACCCTGAACCTGTGTATGTGACTCTCTTTGGAGAAAGGGTCCCTGCAGCTGTAATTCAGTGCGGAGCTCAAAACGAGATAATCCTGGATTTTCTGGGTGAGCCCTAAATTGAAGGACAACAGTTTTTAAAAGACGGAAGAGAAGAAGACAGAAGAGGAGGTCATGCGAAAATGGGAGGAGACTGGAGTGATGTGGCCACAACCCAAGCGATGGCAGGATCTACCGGAAGCTGGGAGAGACAAGAAACGGAATCCCTCGCAGGGAGTGCTGCCCTGCTGGCATGTTGATCTCAAACTTCTGGCCGCCAGGCAGCGAGTTAATAAATTTCTGTTGTTTTAAGTCACCCCTTTTGTGGTCATTGGGTATGGCAGCCACAAGAAACAAATACAAGTTGCTAAACAACTTCTGGCCCTACAGATGAGGGCTCTAACCAGTTCATCTTCATAATGATACTTTAAACTAAGGATTAACATAGCCCCATTTCATAGACAAGGAAACAGAAACAGAGTTTAAGCGACTTTCCCAAGTACATTTAGCAAGGAAACGGCTGAACTTGGCTTCAAATCCAGGACATCCGATCCCAGGGCTCACTGCTTCAATGACTGTGTTCTCCTGTCTCTTCAAGTGGAATTACAGGCAGGATCTGCCACACACCTCCCCCCAGGCAGCATTAGCTGGGACGTGGTTCTTCCCTGCCCGCCCTCGACAAGCAGGATGAGCTACTTGGACTCCAGCTCAGCAGGGTGTGAAGCAGAGAGCCACAGGGCGGCCGGTTCATTCCTGGCAGTGGAGTGGTGGTGTCCCAGAGAGATGCTTCCTGTTAAATTCCATGGTGCATCTTCCTGTTGACTGAAATACTGGAACTGCCTTGGTTTCTGCCCATTTTCTCCAGTTCCTCCAGTCCCCCTCCAGTTCTTCCAGATTCCTTTTTCATTGAAGCGAGCCAGAGTTCGTTTCTGTTGTTTGAAATCAAGAATCTGACTGATTTTGGGGGAAAGTGGGTACCTGGTGAAAACCAGGTAAAGTAGATACCTCAGTGCAATGGCAGCTCGCCCCGTGCCTACTTGGAGGTTAGACTGAGTACTTTGACAAATGCCCCTTCCCCAAATAAATCCATTTTGCGATGTACGAGGAGACAATGTAGATGTCGCTGAGGGTCTCAAGGAAAGTGGGAAAGAACATTTACAGCACAGACAGAACTCTGTAAGACTCCTGGGAAAGCTCCTCTGTCTTCCCCCTAGGTTTCTCTTAAGGAGTTGGCTGTCCCATCTCCCCTGATGCCCCAACATCCTGTACAGTTCCGCTCTGGCCCTCAGTTCACATTCCCCACTCGACAGACAAGGGCCCTGAATCTAGCCTTTTAAAAAGAAGTTCAATGAACATGTGTTGTTTCCTAACATCGTTAGATATTCAAGCTGTGTAGGCCCCAGTTTATGGACGTCCCCATATGTACTCAGCTTCACGATTCTAAACGTCATTCTTCTGGCAACCTGAGCCAAAACACCTCCCAATAAAAAGATATTTCCTGGGTGGCTGGCCATTCGCTGTACTGGAGAAAATAAAACCTTCCTCTCTATATTCTATCCCTGAAGGGCCCACACCCACATGCCAGGCCCGCTGATCATCCAGGCAGCAGCCCCAGTCTCCCCTGGACAAAGAGCAAATCTTTTGCACGGTCTCCATCATACCTGCTCCGGGGTCCAGGACTGACCTGACCCACTGAGGCTCTGGCCCCTCCCACTATTTCCGGGCCCAGGAGAAGCAGCACACTTTGCGGGGTGGAATTTGACTTCCTCAGCAGCTACTCGCATGGGATAACACAACCCAGAAACACAGTAAGTCAACGCACCACGGGGCTATCACTGACCAAATGACAGACGCGGGGGTGAAGGAGCCAGCAGTCAAACTCCTGTCCACTGTCCTCCTGATGGACTACTTTGAGGCCCAAGGATCCAATATCACCTCTCCGCAGTGCCCCGTGTGACCAACCTGTTAGGTCTCACTGTGAACCTGCTGCTGGTTCAGCAATCTGCAATCTTCCCCCTCACTCTTGTGACCTGGGATTGCATCCCCCAATAAGTACTGTCAGATAAGCATGGTCTCAGGCTCTACTTTTCTATGGACCGTAGACTAAAATACCTCCTAAGAAAAACAGGTCTCTCTTGGGTACCCGGGCAGATTTTGTTCTGAAAAAAATAATAAATTTACCACATTATTATACCAAGGAAGGAGTCCATATCTGTATGCCTGAAACCTTGAAGAACTCCGGCAAAATGTGACGATGCAAGAGAAGATTCCAAGACCGACTCGACCCGAGTGCAAAGAAACAATTAACTTGGAAAGGAAGGCAAAGAGTCTGCAAGAATGAAGTACGATCACGACCACCATTCTCGTTGTTGTCATCGCCACCATCATCATTATTATCACGATCACCATCATCATGATCCTCATCACCACCACCAGGACCACTATCCCCATCATCACCATCATCATTATCATCACCATCACCATGACCACGACTATCCCCATCATCACCATCCTCATCCCCATCATCATCACCATCACCATGACCACAACTATCCCCATCATCACCATCATCATTATCATCACCAACCTCATTACCATCACCAGGACCACTATCCCCATCCTCATCACCATCACCCTGACCACGACTATCCCCATCAACATCATGGCTAACACTTTCTCAGAGCTTACCCTGTACTAAGCACTCTTCTGAGCACCATATGTCTGGGTTCATTTAATCTTCATGACATACCCAGGAGGCCAGTATTATTATTATTCCCAGCTAATAGAAGAAGAAACTGAGGTTTCGAACTGTTAGTGAATTACCCAAAATCACACAAGTCGGGAGTGGCAGAGTTGGGACTTGAAGCCAGGCACTTAGCATCAGAGCCCAGCCTGCTAACGTTACCACATCACATTCTCTTTCCCTTTCATCTGCATATCAGTGATTTAGACACGGATGAACACAATCTCTGAAAGAACCCAACCTGACTCCCCATAATTCACAAAGAGAGACTATTCTCCATAAGAATAAGAAAGCAAGCAAACATAAATTAATATTTGCGGCAGTGGAGAGAGGACCAATCTGAAAAAATAAGCAAATGTCTTCTTATGAAAAATAAACATGTGAAAACTAGGTAATTTTCTATTAGTATTTTGAACAGGACTCAAGGGCACATCATATCTATGAAATGAGGGCAGACAGTCATGAAGAAAAAACATAATTCAGTATCTGATAAAAGACTGAATGGAGATGAAAATTACTGGTATCGCATCAAAAAAACAATATGTCAAAGATATTTCAATAAAGCTGTTACACACACACACACACACAATAGGAGAGTGTCTTTCCTGGGTTACTACAGAAAACTAAGAACAGATAACCATGCTTAAGAACTTCTTTAAACATTCTGCAGAAAAGATTAAAATCGTAGAATGATGGGGAAAAGAAGAGAACTACAAATAATAAATCCATAAAATCCAACATACATGTAATAGAACACCTAGATGGAAAGAACAGATCAGACTGTCTGGAAGTCATGGAGACCTGAATTACGGTCTTATCTCTACACCAAGACTCACCTGCAGCAGAATGGACACTGTCCTACACGATGGGGTAGGATACCAGTCAGGCTGGTGCCTTGTAAAGAATGAGTCTCAAGGTTGCACCTCTTAAACTGACCTCTAACCTGGCAAAGGGTGTAAGTGAGGTTAATCCAGCAGTGGGAGTCTGTGCACTTTCAGTCTCTATTCTACTGTAGAATCAATTTATTGACCCTCTGGGAGGTCATCAGACCTCCCAGGATACTCTGTTGCTGCTCTCGCAGAAGTTCCAATCTATTGAGGGACTTGATATACTCCTAAGATACCTGAAATCCTGTATAAGGAAGATGGTCCTCACAACCTTGGAATACCCTTTTCTTGCTTCTCTCTACTTGCTTGTCTTTCTGCAAACTGACAGCTGAAAAGACTCAGTTCCCCACCTCCAAGTCTCCCTCAATGGTGTCAGTGCTAAATCTCTTAGATATTGTTCTGAACAAGCCAGCTTATTCTAAATATGGTTGTTTGAAAATATTAGTTTATGGCTTGTTTACAATTATACTTAAACCTATAAAGAAAATGGCCTTGGGATCCGTCAGACCTGGGTTTGAGTCCTGGCTCTGTGTGACCTTTATTAAGTGACTCAACCTCTCTGAAAGGTAGGTTTCCTCATCGGGATAATGGAAATAGTAATACAGTAGCACAGTACTTAAACTTTACTGTGAGCACCCTGTTAGAATGTAGCTGTTCTTTAGTAGGGGGGTGGTGCCTGAGAGTCTGCATTTCTGACAACTCCCAGGTCCTGCTACTGCTACTCTGAAGGACAGGGTTGGCAATCTACGGTCTTTACCCCAATTTTGTTCAGCCCACAGCTAAGGGTGTTTTTCATATTTTTAAAGTGTCCTCAAAAGAACAAAGAAGAATATGTGACAGAGACATATGCGGCGTGCAAAGCCAGATAGTAAAATATCTACTATCTGGTTCTTTACAGAAAAAGTGTGCTGGCTCCTTCTGCTGCAGACGCTGTTTCTGGTGGTGCCCCATGCCTTGCACCCTTGGCCCACCTGAGTTAACCAGCAGCTGCAGGTAAAGGATTTTCCCAGCATTCTGACATCTTCTCACCTCAAGTACCTGGGCTCCCCCTTCTCTGCCTGAAGGCCTTTGTAGGCACCATGAGAGCTTGATCAGGGCCCCAACACCTAACTGGAGGAGGATTAATGCCCAGGGGTGACCATAACAAATAGAGGAGGGAGTCCGACAAATGTTTCAGAGTCCCTGTGGGTGGATTCCCAGAACATTCCCATGCGATTGAGTTCCTGTGGTCAACAGCAGGGACCTGTTCTTACAGCATCCTTCATTGGTTTTATCCCTTCTCTATCTCACTTCTGATTTGCTGCAGCCAACTTGTACTGGTTTATGAGAGCCAAGGGCATATCTCCTCCAAACTCTGTGTTTTAGTGATGTCATCATGGCGACCTGAAATTGGCCCTGGTGGCATATTTACACCATGGAGATCACCCAGTGCTACAAATCAGGTGGTGGTTGTTTTTGTTGGAGAGCTGGTTGTTAAACATTTACCAGCACACCACTTCCTCACGTGTTCTTCCTGGCGTTTCTGCCCGATTAAATGCCCGCCCCCAAGCCCTGGTCTCAGGTCAACTTTAAGTAGAACCCAAACTAAGAGAAGTACCTACCTACTTCAGCATTTTGGCAGAAGAGAAAAACACATGGGATCACATTTGAGAATCACAAGATGACTCGGTACCTGAGTCAATAAATGTCAGTTCCTCGCTCTCTCCTCCCGTTCCCTTAGCAAAGGGGAGACCCTCCAGTGTTTCCTGGGGCACCTGCAGTGCAAGCTTTCTGTATCAATGTCATTGTCAGCTCCAGCTCACAGGGCCATCTGGTCACTCTCCTGGAGGTTCTGGAATGACTTCCTTGGCATGTGTCCACACACACACAACCACACACAATGGGCAAAAGGAGATGGGATGAAACTTTAATCGGCGTCGGGAAGGAAGCATATCCATTGCAACCATACGAAACTGAAAACGTGTGGGCAAGGCAAGCATGACGGCACTCGAGTGTTTTGCCAATTCCGACTAACACGATGGAAACAATGCCCCTTTGTGTAGAGTTAGGTATGTACACCACGGCTGGGAGGCTGGAGGCTCTTTCAGGTGCTGTGCTCTGTGGTTAGGACTCAGAGCAAGAAAAGATGAGACCCAGAGAGGCACAAAGGAGAGAGAAAGAAAATGTAAGGTCAGAAAAGGGGTGGCTCAGAAGAAAGTGCTAGGTACCACCCAATATCCATTTCCCCTTCCTGGTTAGTAACAGACCCAATTTTGAGTACAGCAGAAAGATCACATCACCAAACTTCCCGTGCAGTTGGGTGTGGCCTTCATTCTGGTCAATGAACTCAAGAGTGGAAGTTTTAAGTGGGACTTTCAGGAGAGTCCCTTAAAGGATGCTGACTCATCTGAGGCTGTTTTGCTCTCCCCTGCTTTTTCCTGGAATTTGGTTGTGACAGCTGGAGCTCCAGCAGCCACCCTGGATGGTGAGTTGACCGAGAGGATGGAAGCCAGTGCTGAGGATGATGGAGCAGAAAGATAGAAAAGATCTGGGTTCCTGATGACAAGGTTGCTAGCCCCGGACTGCTACCTCAAGATCTCTCTGTGTAAGAGAGAAGCTGATTTCTTTCTTGTTTTTGCCACTGATGTTTTGAGGCTTTTATTGTTATATGCAACTAACCTAAACCAAACTAATCCAGGAGGTGAAAATGATAAAAAGCAGGTGACAGAAATAGGAAAGTAGAAAGAGACGAAGACAAGACGTATGGAGTATGAGTCTCGGACTGCAAAACCAGAAACATACTTTTCTTTGTTCCAGATTAACAACTTAAATGTTATCGGGAGCTCCTGTCCCACATGGTGACAGAAATTTAATTTCTGTCACGTCACAGCCTGCCCCTTCTTGGTACAGAATTGCCTCTAAGTTTCCCAGGATGAGGTCTGTGTGTAGAACGAGATGCTGTCCTCTCTCCAACTCCACCCCAGCATCTGCTGACACGCCCCGTTCCACCTAGTCTCGGGTGGAGTGTCCTGCTGACCACTCTATGTCCTCCCCTGGGACTGCCAGCCCCCTGTGCTCCAGCTGTGCCCCTTCCCCAAATTACTCAGGCCCGTGGCACTCTTTGGGCCCTTGCCACATACCTGGATTCTCCCCAGAATGAGGTACAATCCTCTTTTCAAATCTCCTAAATCAATGCCATCTCCTCACTGCTCTCTGGGGGGCAGTCAGGAATGCCCACCATCTGAGCCTCTCTCTCTTCCCCTCTGGTTCTCACACACCCAGGCTGTAGGAACTTTTTAAGGGGCAGGGGTACAAAAAACACAAGACAACCTCTCTCTTACTTTATATTATTCTAACTTTTAAAAAATGTATGGCTTTTGAAACACAAAATTCTCAGAATTACCTGCCTTGTCCTCCACATACGCTTTCCCTGGGACAAAAAAAGCAGGTGGCCCCGCTGTCCAAAGTGGGGGAATGGTGGGCAGTCTTAGGAAATACTACAGAGCGGTAGCATCAGTTTCTATCTCAAAATATCCTACCACCTAGAGAAAAGGGGGAAGAGAGGCCTGGAGGAGAGCCGGACAGCCTGAGAGTCACAGGTGCAGGAGGTCTGTGTGGGGAATGAGAGTGGGATGCAGTTAAGAGCCCAGGGTGGTGCTGTCAGTAATGAGCCCCAGATCCGGGAGCCCTACAGGTCTGCTCTATTTCCCCTCAACGCCTAAACCCACAGCTGAGACCTCATCACTCTACACAGAAGGAGGCTGATCCCAAGCCCCGCTTGCAGCAGCGGGGAAAGGAGCACATTTCCAAGGATGCCCAGAGAACGAAGGGGGTCTGGGTGCCTTGAACAAGGAGGGGGTCATGGCCAGGTGTCCGAGACCCTCCACCCAGGCGGAGGGACCCTCCTGGGGAAATGTGGCCCACTCAGAAGAGTAGCACTCCTTTATGGGTGGAATAACTTTCTCTCAACACTCAAGAGCCAAGGAAGAAAGCATCTGGCCAGCATCAAACTAAGCGATGTCTGCCCACTTCGGGAATCATCGACTGCTGCTGAAACACCTGGGTAAAAGTTTGCTGAGCAAGAGCCAGTCACATAATCTCAAATGCCGGTGTTCACGTGCTCTGAGTCTCTTCCCACAGAAAGTGCATTACATATAAAGAGGAAAATGGTCATTTAAGGTGGAGAAACCTTGCAGACTCCCCCTTAATCAAAGCTAGCGAAGTTGGGCTTCCCTGGTGGCACAGTGGTTGGGAGTCTGCCTGCCGATGCAGGGGACGCGGGTTCGAGCCCCGGTCCGGGAGGATCCCACATGCCGTGGAGCGGCTGGGCCCGTGAGCCATGGCCACTGAGCCTGCGCAGCCGGAGCCTGTGCTCCGCGACGGGAGAGGACACAACACTGAGAGGCCTGCGTTCCGCAAAAAAAAAAAAAAAAAAAGCTAGCAAACTTAATGTCACCAGCTATGAGACAGATTGACCTTGTGTACCTTCTGATAGCAGGCACTGAGAAAAACACATCACTTCTGTGACATTTGTTCCAAAAATGTACAACCTGAATCTAATCATAAGGAAACATCAGACAAAGCCAAATTGAGGGACTTTCTACAACATAACGGGCCTGTTCTCCTGAGAAATCTCAGGGTCATGAAAGTTATGGGAACACTGAGGAACTCTTGCCAGATGAAGGGGAATGAAGGCATGGCAACCAAAAGCAATGTGGGATTTGATCCGAGACCAGACAGGAAAGGAGGTTTATAAAGGACAATATTGAGGCGATAAGTACATGTGAAAGGGGGTCGGATGGGATGGTGGCCTGTGTCTCAATGTTAATTTTCTGATTTGGGAAACTGTATCATCTTTTAACAAAGAGATTGTTCTTAGGAAATAAACACCAATATTTAGGGGTAATGGAACATTCTTTCTCTCTCTCTCCCTCCCCTCCTCTTCCTCTCTCCCTTCTCTTCCCCTTCCCGCTTCCCCTCCCCCTCCCTTCTCACTCCCTCCCTCTCTCTCTCCTCCCCCATCTCGCCCCCTCCCCCTTTCCCTTCTCCCCATTCTTCCCCCATCTCCCTTCCTCCCTCCCTCTCCTCCCCTGCTTTGTCCCCCTCCTCACCGCCTCTCTGAAGCAAATGTGGTAAAATCCAGCAATGGGGAATGTGGGTGAAGGATATATATATATATATATATATATATATATATATATATATATATATATATATGTATGTATGTATTATTCCTACAGGTTTCCTATAAATCTGAAGTTGTTTCAAAATAAAATGTTACCACCCCACCCCCAAAAGATTGGAGGAGCAAGTGGACGGCGAAGGGAGGAGCCCTAAGCGCCCCCTACAGGCCAATGGCCAGACCTGAAAGGGGCCTGGAAGGGCCTGAGATCTGATCCCCTCCTACACGTCTAAAGCCCTGAGATGCCCGAGATGGGCAGACACTTAGGTTTGCTGAACCCTCAGCCCATGCCTTAGCCCTGCGCCCCCTGTCTCCCCGCCTCTGATCCCAACCCTGCCACTTGGTAGCTCAGAGAACGTGGGCTACTTACTCTTTTCTAGCCTCCCCTTTTCTCATCTGGCAAATGAAAGACTAGGAGGACCTCACGGGAAGGAAACTAGATAAAGTGTGTGCACAGGACTGGCTCGCTGTCAGCCTTAATACTAGCGGCGGTGGTGTTATTATTTGACTCACTGACTCACTGGCCTGGATTTACAAAGAAGGAAATGGACTTAAGTAGCTGTTAGAATGCTTCCAGCTTCCAGAGAAAGAAAACACAGGACAGGGGAAAGCTGGGGTTTTTTTTGTTTGTTTTTTTAGGTAAAGAAAAGATATAATCTCCTGAAACAGGAAGTCTGGTTGTGAGATAGCTCCCCAGGGGCAGGGGTTCATCAGATGGCTCGATGATGTCATCAGGATGCAGGTTTTTTTCTCACTAGCTGCTCTGCCAGCCTCCACCCAGCCTTGGACTGTGTCCACTCAGCATCCCAAGATCGCTTTCACAGTTTAAGCGTCGTATGCAAACAAAAGACAAGACAGGAAAAGAAAGGGGCTCTGTTTTGTCTCATTCTTTAAGCATGAGAAAGAAATTCCTAGAGTCCCATCAGATGTCCCCTCATATCTAGTTGTTCAGAATAAATTTACATGCCAAATGCTGAATCCATCTTTTCAGAGGGGTATCGAATTAGCATGTATATAAGTAAGAATTACACTTGGCCGAAAGAAATGTGAAATCTCATATAACTGTGGCTACATTAGACAGAAGGTGACTTTCACATCTGGAAGCCTGGCTACCCTGCCCAGAACTCTCTGGCACCTCCAGCTTCAGGAACCCAGGCTTGTCCTCATCTTACACTTCTCAGTGCATGTTTCCACTCCAAGTTGCTTCACAGCCCAAGATGGCTGCATCAGCTCCAGTCCTCTAGTCCTCATTCCAGCATGGAGGAACGGAACAAGAGAGCAGAAAGACAAAATCCCTTTCTACAAAGGACACTTCTAGAAACTGTACACACCACATCTGCTCAATCCCACTAGGCAAAACTCAGTCACGTGGCCTTACTTAGCTGTGAAAGAATCTGAGAAAAGTCTTTGCACTGCTATGGGCCCAGCTAAACACCGGGATTTCTACTACTACAGAAAAGGATGGGGTAGGGGAATCCTCTATGGATACTGGCCACCAACAGTTTATGCCACACTATGACTCCAGCACAGCACCGAGGAGGACCCGGCCCCCTGAAGCTATGGCTGCCTCATACCTGTACAAAATCACGGTGCTGCAAACAGGGCAAGGTGGCGAATGGGTGCTGGTGGGGCAACAGCAGGTTCCTGAGACTAGTAAATGCCCATCGATCCTTACCAGGTTATCCATCAAGAGAAATGAGCAAGTCCAGTTTTAAAAAGAGAGAAGGGATTCCTTTTGGCCTTTTCAACGGACCACAGCTTCCTCCCACCTTCTCCCTCTCCTTTCTCCTCTAGAATAAAGTCTATGAAACATGCCATAGGTGCTCTCCTTGCTCAGCTGCATGTCTCTTGTGTTCCGTGAGTGCTTGACTCACTTGGGAGACGCAGAGCACAGGACATTCCATCTCCACCACAGCCACTCGGGGGAGGAGGTGCTATTATCCTGAAAATCATTTGTATTGTACTCATCCACCCACCTTTGCCAAAATGATTCATTTTTAATCCTCACCATCATTGCTCCAAGAATAGCACCGCACGTGTGTGGGAAGGGGATTCTTTACCTCTCCCAACGCTCGACAACTGTGGATCTGTTGACATGATTTCTAGAACTCAGAATGAACCGAATTACTGGGATAATAGAAGGTGAGATTCCATGATGACAAGACATCTGGAGGAGAGGGACACAATTGACTCAGCCATCCAGATGTTTTACCTGCATATTTAAGTATGTTTTATCACAGCGTTTCATGAAGGATGCTCCAAAATTAGACATCTGGCTGTTCCATCTTTACAGAAGACAGCTATGATTTTTCCTCTGTCCAACATCCGATTCCTCAAATTTTGGTGACAGAATCCATATTTCCCTTCGGAAACCAGCCCTCCTGAGGCCTCAGTCCACGCAGAGACTAACAACATTTGTCGTTAGGGAATACGTGTTACGCAGGCTGGTAACTGGCGCATTGTGTTCCCTTGTCCACTGCGACTGGTTCATAAATGGTAGGATGACCAAAGCCATCCAGTGTAGCCCATTACCAGACTTTTCTCAGAACAGCAGCACAGACAGAGGCTCTGTTTTCTGCTTGACTTGGGCTTGGGAGGATGCAAGTCTAGAGTTGCTGGGTGCCCTGATATGAAGAGAGGATACATCAAAGTAGGGGGGTTTACCAGTCTGAGTGACTTGTTGGCTTCTAGTACAACAACCATTTCCCAAACATTTGCCATGTTCGCAAAACCCTGATTTTGTACGGAGGGAAGTAGAGATAAGAGGTGTAGGAAGCTCTAGTCCTCATGGCATGTGTTGAGACCCTGGGCCCACCATACTTGAAGAGAACCCACTGGAATTTTCTGTTACGTAAATGAATGAACTCTTTTGCTTAAGCCAGTTGTACTTGGGTTGCTGTTACTCACAACCACAAAAAAAAACGCTGATTCATACAGCCATCTCAGCCACTGACCTCCTCCTAGATTTGACATCTGGACACAGTCTGTTCTTCCTGGAGTGCTTTCTTCTCCTAACCTTGAGTATTCTGTGCTGAACTTAACCATGGGCATTCTCCAAGTCTTGGGCTTTGGTCTTCTCATTTGATCTTCCTACAATTCCCTTTGAATGGACCCATCTCTTTTCAGTACTTCAGATTTTACTTCTAAGCTGTTAAGTACCAAATGGTAGTGGCTGTACTTTTTAAAAGTTGTGAGTAGATATCCACTCAGTAAGACACATGGATGCCAAATACAAAGAATGCCTCAATGTATGAAATTCGGTGTTTCAAACACATGAGACTTATGATAAGATAACCTGACATCTGGATCTGATGAAATACAAATGCGTCACAGCACTGCATGGCGTTAAAAAATTTATTCTGACACTTGCTAAGAGGGCAAGGAAAACTTTATTCAGGACTGTTGCCACAGATGCCAAAACTACTGCAGTAGGGGAGAAATGAGGGCGGGGGTGTCAGTGGATGGAAAATTACTAAGAGGAGACATCAAGAGTAGGGGGATTTTTGCTAAACTGATTTAATAGGGTTCTTGCTGAAGGCATGCCGAGGTGATCAGATATCCATGATTTATCTCTCTAAGCTGACTTACTAGCTTTCTTGCTGAAACTGGACTCGGCAGCTCAAACGCAGGGCCCACAGACAAGATCTAGTGGAAAAGAGGGCTCAGAAGAGCCTAACTCAAGTTTTCTCAAGGAGAGAGCCTTTGGCGCTGGTACACCAGACTACGTGTGAATGGGGAGTCTTCAGAAAGGTGAATGAATGTTAGTGGGAATTACTTTTACCGAACTGTTTCCAGTTGTTCGTTTCTCATTTATTACAATGCTTGTAACTCTGCTTCATTTTACCCTCTTACTCTTCTACCAAGCCACTCGACTACCTATTCCCCTGGCCTCCTTCCCATCCCTTGGCCCTTTCCCACCTGAGGCCTGTGCGTGTGTAGCTCTCTCGGCCTGGAACTCTCAGTTATTTCATTCCTGATCATCCTTTGGGTCTCTCCTTCCATGTGAATTGGTTTCCTGGGGGTAAGCGAAGAAGGGGCTTCCCTGACACCTCTGCCTAGAGCACATCTCACAGTCACATCACTGGGGAGCATCAGATCAGCTCTCCATCATCCTGCACATCACAGCTGCAATCTGCATTATTTGTGTGAATATCTGAATAACGTATCTCTTCCGTTACACTGTAGATTCTAGAAGGGCAGAGATGGGGCCTGTTTTTGCTCACCCTTGAATCTCAGTGCCTGACAGAGTCTTTGGCCCACATCAGACACCTCATATATATTTACAGAATCAACTAGAACTGAGGGGAGAAAGGAGGTGGATGGAAGGAGGTGGAAGGGCCACTGCCCATAACCGACTGCCTGGACCATCTCTGAATCCCCCGATTCAGATAGGAGGGCGAAGAACTGATGTCCCTGAACTGCTCAGAAAGACTTCCTGAGAGCTGGGCCCAGGCAGCGCTGCCTTAGGCCCCGGTGACTCCCTGGATGCAGACCCAATGACAGCCTCGGCCGGTCCCACTGGGAGACCTAGAGCTGGAATGGCGCTTCAGAATCGTCCAGCACTGGGCCAAGAAGGTCAGGCCCTTGGACCCCCATGTGTGTCGGTCCCTGGATGCAGGCTGTACCAGGAAGGGGCATGACCTTGGCAAGATGGCACTGCCAGTGGCTGGGTAGCCAGTCCTTCTTTGAATGAGATCTGGGAGGTGTATATCACAGTGGCCCCGTGTAAGGTGATCTCTTGTGCCTCCAGGTTCTGAAATCTGCCCCCTCGCTGCCTCACCCTTTCAGGCGTAGAGGTGATGGCAACCCCTCAGTTATCAGCTCAGCCATTCCTCACCCCCATGCTGCACCACACCTGTTGCATCCCTCCCGCCCACAGCTTTAGAAAAAGGCCCCTGATTAAACTCTCCTCCAGCTTCCACTCTGGGGGTGCCCTCTGTTTCCTGCTGCAGCCTCCTCCTCTGATGTGACCCTAGGCTCCCCTGAGCAGAGGGTGGGGAAGGTCACACAACCAATGTGGACAAGGGGCATCTTTATTCAGGCCTATGGGGTCAAGGCTACTGCAACAGGCGAGAGAGATCAGCCTCAACTCCACTCCAAATGCAGTGAGACTTCCGGGGATTTACAGCCCAGGAGCAGAGTCAACAAGACATTTACACCGGGGAGTTCCACTCACGAGTGAGACCGGCAATGCACACCTCCCCAGCTTCATTTGTGCCAGGGAAGTTCATCATCCTGGAACGATGTCACCCTCTGTCTCACCCAAGGAATGCTCACCCCTCCTTTAAGGTCTACCCAGGTCCTGCCTTTAGGAAAAACTCTGACTGTGAATCTCACCTTCCATAACTGACCTTACCTTCCTATGGACTCCCGTAGGATTTATTGCCTAAACTTCTGGAAGAGATTTATCTTATCTTTTCTCTGTATTATAAGTTTATTATTCAACCCTTGCTCTGCTTCCTATTTCTTCATGGGTGCGCATATCACAGCCTCAGTTAGAATGCAACATGAAGGCACACACTGTTCCTAGCACAGTGCCTCGCACAGTGCCTCGCACATGAACTCGTTTTGATGAGCAAATTAATGAATGAACGAGTATAAAATCTGGAAGCTAAAACGTCTCTCTGGATAACTCGCTGCCTTTTCTACCCCTCCATCTTTTGGCTCTTCTGAACTCAGTTCTACTTGGAAGCCAGAAACAATTTAGCATTCGCCATCAATAATATGCCTTGCTCTAACCGTGAATCTGTCCCCTGTGTAGGAAATGATACATGGTACACCTCTCTTGCATTCTAACTCAGAGGGCCTGTAACAGGAGCTGGAAATATGAGGCAATTAACTGTATAATTCAGACAAAATCGCCTGGAAATGTACTTCGTGAGTAGGTACACAGCCCCGTTATGGAAGACTTGAAAAATACATTCGTGATAGATATGGAACCATTTATTAGTGGAAGCGTGGGATGTGCCCGGCACACTTCTAATCTGTTAAAGTCAGCATCTTACGGGGAAGCAGGCTTGATGACACAATCTCCTGTGTTGCCACCACTGGGGACAGAATCGGGGACTGAGATGAGAGGGCTCTGGTTTGTGCAGGGATGGTTTGTATTTTCCCTGCTGGTTAGGGTTCTGGGGGTGGCCAGTGACAGAGACTGAGTCACAGAATCCGGCCAAAGTAAGGAAAAATAAAGAATGGATCGGAAGTTATGGTATAGCCCTCGAGATTGAAGGGAGAACCAGAAAATGGGGCTGTGGGAAAAAACTAGAAGCAGGGAAGCCCTAGCTTTCTGTGTAACAGAACTCACAGGAGGACATTTTCACGTGGGTATCCCAATGGGACCTACTGTCCTCCCTCCTCCAGCAGGTGCCACCGTCAGGACGAATCAGCTCCAGCTGCTTTCTCCCTATGCTGCTTCCCCACTGCCATGGGCCTGAGAATGGGCTTCTACCGTATACGGATTTGCATTTGATTTTGATGGATCTTTTCAGTACTCACTCATTCATTTAACGAGTATTTCCTGAAGACTCTACAAACCTTGTGACAGGAGTTATGGAAGACTCCAGAGTAAACTCATTATAGGTTCTACCCTTTAAGGGAGATACAGGAGGATAAGTGTTCAAATACTTATAAAATGGGACAAAAAGCTTTGCATCCAACAGGAGCTCTTCAGGACAAGGGAGAGAAACCAGTCTCAAATAATATTCGAGAAGGAGGAGAGGTACTGGTCCATATATAAAGGGAAGTCCAGGGACAGGGCTAGCTGAGACATGGCTAGATGCAGAGGCCAGACAGTGGGGTCAGGACTCAGTCCCTCTCCCTCTCTGCTCTGCTTGATCTGTGCTGGCTCTGTTCTCAGAGGTCTCTGCAGCAGATCCTACGGGTACCCTGCGCACAGCTCCCCCGCACTTAGCGTTCCCGTGTACACACCGATGGTGCCCAGTGGCAGCGCCTGTGATGCTCAGCCTGGGGGCTTTCTCTGGCCACGGGAACTGGTTCAGGCTGCGGCAGGCAGGCAGACGTGCCAGGGAGTCGACAGCCCCAGGAGCAGCTGTCAGCCAATGAAGGACAGAGTTAGTAGATTCAAAAATGGTGGGTTCTTGCTTTGTGACAGCCTGGAGGGGTGGGATAGGGAGAGTGGGAGGGAGGGAGACGCAAGAGGGAAGACATATGGGAACATATGTGTATGTATAACTGATTCACTTTGTTATAAAGCAGAAACTAACACACCATTGTAAAGCAATTATACCCCAATAAAGATGTTAAAAAAAAAAAAAAGGTGGGTTCTTTGGGTGGGACAACTCTGGGGTATACTTTCCTCCGGATGTTTCCAACAGGGCTAAGCTCCAGGTGCTCAGAGTGGCCACCTGCTCACGAATGCTCTCTACTTTGGCTTACTTGGCTTTCCAGCCTCAGCTCCTTACTCTCCTACCCGTGCCTTCTGGGATCACCTCTGAAATAAACCTCATGCACATACACCTTTGCCTCAGAGTCTTCCCCTCGAGGAACCCGGCCTAAGATACCCTGGCTGTATGGTGGCAAGATGGCTGCAAACAGTTACAGGCTTGCACCCTTGCTAGTGTCTGACCCAGTGGAGAAAGAACTTTCTTCCAAACACTTGCATTTAAAATCCTACGCCTGACTCTCATGGTACAGGATTGGTCACATTTCCATCCCTGGCTTGAAATATACCCATTGGCTGGGTCTGGCCACCTACACACCGTGAAGCCGAGAAGCTAGAGCTAATTCCACTCAATCCTCATGGTCTGGGGGAGGAAGACGGATGGATTCCTTATGAATAACCATGATGCTACTACCGGGTCAGTGCTGAAGGGATCGTTAGCAGGTCAGATCACTAAGAGTCCGTTGGCACGTGGGCCCTCAAACAGGGACAGACACAGTTCAGAGAAACATGACATAGGTTCTACACTTAGTGGGGAGAGTCGCAGGAGATTAGGCTGAAGCAAACTGAAGTATCATCTTCTGAGTTTCCCAAATTGGCTCCGCCCCTTGATAATTTTCTTCCTTGCTAAGTTTCTTCTCTTAATAACCCTGTGTTTTGTGTATTGAAATACCATGTCATCTAAACAAAACAGCATGCATTCAGTAGTAATTAATTCATCCTCACATTTTAAAAATTAATAAACGGCATTATTGAGTTCATGTTCTTAATAATAGGAAAACATGTCACTTTCAATGGTTCTTGGAAATATTAAAAAGGGTTTCTACTCCTTTCTGTCGTTTTTAGTCCCTAGGAGCTGCAAGGCCCCTTCATTTGATGGCTGAGGTCCTCCTGCCTTTATAGAATTCCAAAAGGAGAATGGATAGCAAATCAGTCCATTTCATTTATATTAAATAGTCTGCACTGCTTGGTGAATTATCCTTCAGGTCACATTTTGCAAGAAAATCCCCATGCTTCATTATCATAGCATTTGTGTAGTAGAAGGGATCTTTGGGAGATTATGTAATTCAACTTCTAGCTAAAAAACTTGACATGAAGTGATGAACCCAGGTTCTAACATTCATCCATGAGCCCAGACTATTGAGCACATTTATGTGCGAAGCTGAGCTCCAGAATCTCAAGGAAATAATGGAGAAGGTCTCTACCAACTCAGGGAGGCAAACAAAATCTTTTTTTTTTTAATTGCTGGTTTCTCCTGCAATGTATAAAGAGCTGGAAAGTTGGCCCTTTCATCCTTACAACAAGGAAGAGTCTAAACAAAATGAAAGTAAGCAATTCTAAGATCCATTGGAGAACTGAGATCACAAGGCAAATTGCTTGGAAAACTGCAGAGACAGACAGGTGGATACAGAGAATCACAGCTTCCTGAGAGCAGAAAGCCCTGGACTGGAGCCAATACAGGTAGGAACACCTTATACTACAAATGATGAGTTGCTGGAGGCTCAGCATGGACTAGCTTGAGAGTTAGAAATTCCAGTGGGCTCCCCACACGAGTGTGAGTTTTATCTCCAAGAGGTTCTCACAGGGAAAGTGGGAGAAAAATCCCCCATTCTTCCGGCAGGGAAAAGGGAAAAGGAACCATCGGGAAAAACCGACAGTGCTAAGTGCTATGGAGGAAATAAAATAAATGCTGAAGGAGTCCTGAATGAGGAACCAGACTGAGGGAGCGGCGGAAACAAAGGCTGTGGGTGTAAAAGCACTCTGCCTGTCCTAGGAGCTGAGAGGACGCCAGCGGCTGGAACGAGGTGCGGGACCGATGATGGAGTTACTGTGGCTGTAGGAAGGCAGGGTCAGATCACTCGAGGGCATGGAAAGGTGTTTGGTCCTCATTATTCCAACAAGCTGTGTCCTTTTTATAGAAGCTTAATAGCAGATGAGCCGGTACATGAGTCCAGGCCTCTCCGCTTTCAATGTAGCGTCCGCATCCTACTGCCCTAACACAGAAATGACTCATTCTAGGACGTACGGTCTGGGGAAAATATATTCAGAAGCGGGCCAGCTTTGCAGCAGCCTCAAACCATGGCATCTCCTACCAGGGCAGAGAAGTAGTGAGACAACCTCGCACAGTGTGTAGCCTGGACAGAGACGAACTACAAGCAGACCTCGTTTCACTGCACTTCGCAGACAGCGCATTTTTTACAAGTTGAAGGTTGGTGGCAACCCTGTGTCGTTCAAGTCTATCAGCGCCATTTTTCCAACAGTGTGTACTCACTTTGTGTCTCTGGGTCATATTTTGGTAGTTCTCACAGTACTTCAAACTTGTCATTATTGTTTTATTTGTTACGGGGATCTGTGATCATTCATGTGACTACTGCAAAAAGATTACAACTCACTGAAGGCTCAGGTGCTGGTTAGCGGGGTTTTTTTTTTAGCAATAAAGCATCTTAAATTAAGATACGTACATTCCTTTTTAGACAAAATGCTATTGCACACTTAATATACTACATTATAGAATGAATGTAACTTTTATATGCGTTGGGAAACCAAAAATTGGTGTGATTCGCTTGATTGTGATATTTGTCATATTGTGGTGGTCTGGAACCAAACCCGCAGTATTCCTGAGGTCTGCCTGTATATTCAAATTCTGGGTCTGACGCTGACCAGAGCTGTGGCCTGGGACAGGTTACTCTACTTTTCTGGGTCCCTGTTTCCTCTTCTAGGAAAAGGAGATAATAAAATACCTCTAGATAGGGTTGTTGAGACCATTACATTAAATGAGATAAAGATTGATTTTTGCCCAAACCTGTCCAATCCCTAGTTTTCCATCTCCAAAAATGGTACCACCTCCCATCTAGGGTAGTGGCTTAAGACAAAAACTCTAAGAGTCATCCCTGATTTTTTTCCTTTCCTTGGATCACAGATCCATCAACAAGCCCAGATGATTCTGTTTCTGAAATCCATCCTGAATGTGTGCACTTAGGTTTCTCTCAGTTGCCATCATCTTAGATGAAGACACTACCCTATCTTCCCTGGTCTACTGCACTGGCACCCTCCCTGGGCTCCCCGCCTTCTTCGTCTTGCTTCCTACAATCCATTCTTCACAAAAGAGACATTCATCATCGCTCAACGTAATTTGATCACGTGTTAATCCTTAGAGTAAACCCGTCCAATAGCTTCGCAGGGCATTTAGGATAAAACCCACAGCCCATGCCTCTCTGATCTTGCCCCAGCCTGTTTCTCCAGCCCCACACTTCTCTCCATCATGTCCAGAGAGATGGAGAAGCGCAGGGTACTCTATTCTCAGCCTTCTGTAACAGCCCAGCCATGGATTTACATGGTAGAGTGAACTTGCCCGTCCCTGGACTAGGGGCTTGGAAAGTAGCTTTGGCCAGTGGCATGTGAGTGGTTATGACGTGGGCAGAGCCCTGAAATCTTGGGTGCAGTACGACGCAGCCTTTTATGCTTCCATGATCCGCCAAGACAACGTGCCCCAGGTAACCGCTTGTCCAAGGAGAGACAGGGAAGATGTGCAGCACATCTGAGCGCAACCTATAGTCTGGAGCCACGCCCGGGTTAGCAGTGGCCAGAAGCAGAGCCAGCCCAGAAGACCCCAGGACCGTGGCCACAAAAATGAGTGCGCGCTGTTATAAGCCACCGAGTTTTGCGACGGCACTGTACCATTACTGCAGCGAGAGCTAATTCATGCACTCAGGCTCACTTTTCTTTTCGTTACCTGCAATTCTCTTGCTGTTCCCTCTGTGCGAAGCTATTCTCTTCGTCTGGAACAGACTTTCTCAACCTGGCACTACTGACACTCGGAGCTGATATTTGCTATGGGGGCTGGCCTGTGCATTGTACGATGTTGAGCAGCATCCCTAACCTGTACCCACTAGATGCCTGGAGCTACCCCTCCTGGTCCCCAGCTGCGGCAGCCAAAAATGTCTCCAGACATTGCCTAATGCCCCTGGGGACAGAATCACCCCTGGTTGGAAACCACTGGTTCTAGAACACATGCCCCGACATCTTCCCAGACACACAGCTGCTTCTAATCACTTAGGTCCCGCCTCTGACATCCACACACCTGATCATCCATCATCTTGACTCATTTCTCTCTGCACTTGTTTTTCCGCCTCTCCCTCTTGCCACCACCAGGGAACATGGCACAGGACAGGCACCCCGGAAGCCTATTCTAACTCATGAAAGGTTGGAAAAACACCCTGTCAACTGTGTGGACCGTAAAGCATTATACAAATTAATTATCAAAATGCCAAAAGATACAACAGTCATTGGAAGCAGATCTGCACAGAAGTTAGCAGCTGGGAAGCTTATGATGCTATCATTTCCCCTTCTGCCGCTGCTGCCCTCTGAGTTTTGGACAGAACACTGGAGCCTGAGCTTGGTTTGACTAAGAAAGAAAGAAAGAAAGAAAGAACCCTCACGGGTCTTAGGATATCTTTAGAATGGATTTAAACAGTAAAATAGTTCCGTGGATGTGATTTAATGTGTTTCTCCCGAACAGCTGTGCCCCCCACAGATAACTCTGGCTCTGTTTGCACATGTAACCCTCAAAGAGCCACAAGTTAATAGATGGGGGGAGGCATGTCAGAGCAGATGAAGAGCAATGCCAACCTGTTTCTTCATAACTAATTATGCACAAAATTTACGGTCACCCGCCACACATCCTCTTCCTTAACAACAGCTGACAAGCCAGTTTTCCCACTGGTGTCCTTCCACCACCGTGAGATTTTTTCTCAAGTAAAGACATCATCTAAACCCAGAAGCAGCAACATCAAAGGGTATGGTGGGGTTTCAGTGGTTTAACAGGCAGACGAGGGGAGGCACGTGGGACTGACTCCCAGTGCCCAAATCAACCTTTGATCTGCAAGCTGGTGAGAGAAGAAATGGCCCTCGCTGTTCTGTGGGATGGCAGCGAATGGGATTTCAGGGCTGGGGAGAGGGGGCAGAGACAAAGATGGATGGTTGACAGGGTCTTCCTGAAGCCCAGAAATGACGATCTGTTTTGACTCAATCTAATAAGACCTGATACCCCACGGTAGATTCTCAGAGCTTTACAACTCCCCTTGGAAGTTTTTCCAAATGTCTGACTTAAATTCCTTGTGTTTCGGTGTAAGCCTATTTCATCTCAATCTTTCTTTTCCGGAAGCTGTGGAGAGTTGCTCTCCGTGATGATCCAACGTCCACTGACACTGAAAGGCCATAAACAGCTCTACCTGGCCCCCTCCCCTGCAGGGGGGTTTGCAGTTTCTGCCGAGACCCTCCTCTTTACGGACCACCCTGTCTGCCTCTCTGCCCACCCAGTAGCCATCGTTCTGCTGAGTTATCCTTCCCAGGACCATCTGGCTTCAGCTCAGCCAATCAGATCCTGTCCCCTTAGAACCAAGCCATACAGAAGGCAGCTGTGTCACATCGCCAAGAAGTGCTAAAGAAGGAATCACAAACGGGGTAGACAGAGCCAGCTGGCAGACATCTTCTTAGGCCTGCACAGCTTTTTTTTTTTTTTTTTAATTGGAAACTTTACCAAAAAACCCCCCAAAAAACCACCACCACCACCACCAAAACAAAACAAAAAAACCCAGACTTTTTGTTTCTCTTGGAATATTGGACGATCTGGCTACATTGGGCCTCTGTTCCTAGAAGGCATGCCATCAGCTGGAGCTGAGTAGCGCCCCCTTTAGGTGGGGCATCTGCTCTCCAGATGCCCAAATCCCTGTCCTACCATGTATTACGGCTGCCTTCATTTATCCTACCTCCTAGGGCTTGGAAGCATTATAGTTTGAGATTCCTGCTCTAGAAGGAAAAATCTCAAATACCAGTTGGAGTAGCTCTGGCATCTGCTCTGCTACAGCCATCATCCTAGTGATGGAGTCCATGAGATAGCCTGTATCTGTTATGAGCTGAACTATGTCCCCTTCAAATTCGTGTGCTGACGTCCTAATACCCCAGAATGGGACTGTACTTAGAGACAGGGTCTTTAAAGAGGTTATGAAGGTTAAATGAGGTCATGAGAGTGGGTCCTAATCCAACATGACTGAGTCCTTAAAAGAACAGGATGAAACACCAGGGATGCACATACACAGAGGAAAGGCCACATGAGGACACAGCAAGAAGGCGGCCACCCGCAAGCCAAGGAGAGAGGCCTCAGAAGAAACCAACCCTGCTGACACCTTGATTTTGGACTTAACAGTCTCCGGAACTATGAGACAGTAAATTTCTGTTGATTAAGCCACCCAGCCTGGGGTACTGTGTTATGGCAGCCCTAGCAAACTAAGACAATATTCCATCAGTGACTACTCCCCTCAAAGTAACTCTTTCTATTACTTGCAAACAAAGAGTCCCAGTGAATAACTATGCTCTCTCCAGGTTTTCTTCATTTTGCCCAGGCCCCTTTCTTGAACTTGTAATTCCGTTTTAATGTCATAAGCTCCACATGTGAAGGTTTGTAAACTAAGGCGAATGAATCAGTCTTGGGGAAAACAGAGACGGAAAGTCAGAAACGGAGGCAAATATTCATGCCCTCCTCAGGGATGGGTTGACACATCTGAATATTATGACTGAACAAATACTAATATCCACAACTTTGGAAAATACAGATATCTTTTTCAAATGTCTGAAAGAGCTCGAAATGGGATCTGGTTCTTGCTTTCTCAACGGGGACCACATCACAGCCAAGGTGGAGAAAATTGAGTCTTGGGTGTAAAAAAAAAAAAAAACAACCTTCCTCTTTCTATGTGTAAATTGCAGATATACATATGGCACACAAACAGACACACGTTTGTGGTTTTAAAATTTCATGGGAGGCTGATCAGGAAAAAATTCCTAAAAAGGCTTTTTGGAGGGGATGGTAAAAATGGTGAGAAAGCCTAATCTATTTGTTTGGCGTACTGTTAATTCTCCTTTCTTAGAGGGCATCGCGCTGTGGGGCCCATTTGCTTTCAGGGCCTTTACATAGTGAATGTGGGCAATTTTAGGGATTCCCAGGTAGAAAAGAGATATTTCTACTCACTGTGTAAATCAAACAGAGACAAAACCATTTACTTTTGCTGATTAAAGGATAAGGTTAGAAAGAAGGATCTGCAGAGGGTACGGAATGTTAGACAGTTGAATGCCTGCCCAAGAGCATTCCCTCCTCTCTTTTCCTTGCTGGCAAAGTTACCTCCCCAAAAGGAGGCCAAAATCTGGAAACTTGTTTTCCCAGCCTCCTTCGCACCTAGAGCATTAAGTATATGACCCAGTCCCTAGGCTCCAACAATCTCAAGAGAAGAAGACCCCTGTCTCTCCTTCAGCTGGATACAGTCTTGTCCCCTGCGTTGCCTGGCACTGCAGCAGCTATTTTGTGGACATGAGGCCGTGAGGCTAAGGAGCTAAGGACAGTGAAAGGAAGGAGCCGGAGACAGGGTCATGGATAACACTGATTGCTGAGGAGGAAAATGACAAAAGGGCAATGAATAAAATCAACTACATTTTATATTAGAAACAAAGCTAAACTGGGGAACGAGTGATCAAATACTATAGAAAACGGACTAAGTAGAAATAAGAAGTCCTCCATCTTAGTCCTGGTTCTAGTACCAGCCGGATGGATGACTTTGCACAAGTTTTCTAGCTTCCTTAAACTTCGGGGGGAACGTTTATCTTGCTTTCTTCAGATGGTTTGTAGACCTGGATATGCTGGAACTGCAATTCCCAGAATCCCCTTCCCCGTGTATAAAAATTTTTTCATGAAGTTTGGGAGGCAGAAGTGAAGCAGCAGCCTTTAACCTCTGAAGGTCATTATGCTTGATGCAGTGAAGGCCAGATGGGGAGGTACGTACAGCAGTTCCAGCTTAATCTCCGCCTTCTCCCACCCCACTTCTGGCTCTTCTTCCTGACTGCCAGCCCAGCTCACCGACACAGGCCCCAGGCCCCCCACCAGATGCTGGTACCTGCCACCCCAGGCTCTCCTTTGCTGAGCCACCATGGCAGCGGGACGTGCCCACCCTCCCGTACTCCCTTGCAAGCTCCTACTCTCTACCAACACCAGCGCTTGAGGAGGAGAGGTTGGTGGACGGGTTGCTGACTTTACTCTGACCCTCCAACTCCCTCTTTAGGATCCTCAACTTCTCCCACAGTTGCTTAGGGTCTTCTTCTTAAAATAAATCCCTTATTCCATAATATTCACAGTGTTTCTGCTTTCCTGATTAAACTCCAAGAGATACATGAATCAAATGAAATAATGGACCCGAAGCAATTAGCACAGCACAGGCACATGGCAAGAACTTAATAAATCGTCATCATCGTTGTTTTCACTGCTATTAATGCAAGAGAACTTAGAGATCCTGCTTTCTAATTCCCTACTATGCAGAAGACTACACTAAGACCCTGCCATGTTAAATGACTTCCCTGGGGTCACACAGCTCCATCATGACGCAGCCAGCACCAGAACCCAGGGCTTCTGATTCCTAACCCTACGCTTTTTCACCGACTTTGGCCTGCTGTCCAAACTAACCTAGCATTCTGCTTGTCACCTAATAGTTAGCATGTCATCGGCTGCAAATAATATAAAATCCAACTCAAGCTGGCCTAAACGATATGGAGGGTTTCTTGGTTCACGTAACCAAAACGTAGAGAGAGAGGTGACCTCACACATACTATCATGATGCCAGCAGGCTAAGCCCTGCTTTTTGCGGTTTTCTCATCTCTCCTTTCTGCTGTGTCCCTGTCATGGCTCTCCTCCTGGAAGAGAAATGGCTACCGCAGTGCCAGGCCTTTGACTTCCAAACCACAGTTGTCCTGAGGAAGACAGTCTTTTTAAGCCAAGGTTCTGAGATTCAGTATGATTGGACCGGTTTAGGTCACATGTCCGCCTTCACCCAATCTCTGTGGGGGGCTGGGGGTGGGATGCAATGATGGGCTTAGCCTTGGTCAAGGGCTACCAACCTAGAACTGGCAGGTACGGACATGGGGGTGGGGAGGGTTAGCTTCCCTAGAACTACATGGCCCCCTAAATGCAAACTGGGAGTGGGGCTTGGGAAATAAGAAATGAATGCTGGGGAAGCAAGATTTGCTGTGTGGTTATTACATTTCTTGCCTTAGAATCTTTTTTTTTTTTTTTTTTTTTTTTTTTTTTTTTTTTGTTATGCAGGCCTCTCACTGTTGTGGCCTCTCCCGTTGCGGAGCACAGGCTCCGGACGCGCAGGCTCAGCGGCCATGGCTCACGGGCCCAGCCACTCCGTGGCATGTAGGCTTATTGGCTCTCTGGATGAAGCCAGGTGCACACCATTTCCAAAAGGAATGTGCAGTCGTAGGTGATGTATTTTAAAATAGTGGTCATGTGAGTAGATATTTATGGTCACTTAGTTTAATGTAAAACACCCATCAACCTCACGTCCACGAGTCATGTGGTTGGCAGGGGCGTTAGGGCTGCCTATCGGATTAATTAGTCCAAGAAAACAAGTGCACTTGACCTACTCTTGGGTTATATCCCACAAAATGGAAGAATAAGAAATCTGCCAGGACATCATAATGCTGTTCTTCTTGGTGGTACAGACCACACAGAAAAGCATGAAATTTGTCCTTTACCTTGAAAACGGATTCTTTGTTGTTTTTATTTTTATGACTAATTTGACATATAAATAACAAATGAGATCCACCAGTCTTAGGTTTTCAGTTTAACGAGGTTTGATACCCAAAACAAGACACAGGACATTTTCATCACACCAGAAAGTGCCCTCATGTCCCTTCCAAGTCAGTTTCCATCCCCACAACCACTATCTGATTTCTATCGCCATGGATTAGATTTTTGTCTCTTCGTGGATTCACGTAAATGGAATGAGATAGTATGTGCCTGGCTTCTTCACTTATGTTTTCAGACCCATCCACACGGCTGTGTGTAGCAGTCGTGTATTTATTTTATCACTGAGTAGTATCCCATTGTCTGACTCTATCATAATTGTGTTCATCTATCTTCCTGCAGCGTACGTTTAAGTCAGTTCCAATTTTTGGCTATTAGGAAAATAATGCTATAAGCTTTCTTCTATAATTCTTTTTGTACAGTATTTTCACAGCTCTTGAGTAAGTCTCTAAGAGCAGAATTGTTGGGTCATAGGGTAGATATATGCTTAATTTATCAGAAACTGCTAAAACAGTCCTCTAAGGTGGCTGCTCCACGTTAAACTCCTACAAGCAGCATATGAGTCTTGGAACTTGATCCCCATTTCTGACACACTTGGTGATGACATCTTTGGATCCCAAAGGTCCCTTTCTTCCCAGGTGAGAAGGGGAGTGTTGCATGTGGGAACCAGAAAGGGGTCTGATGGTTCTCTGATCCATTCTCACCAACTTCTGTTTTGCTCTCTATCACGGGAGGCTGACCCTGCAGGCTGCTTCAGAGGCCCCTTGGCTCAAGGCTCCTGGCTGGGTGTGGCCACTGGGAGGTGCTGCGGTTGGGTGTGGCCAATGGGAGGTGCTGGCTTGGGTGTGGCCAACAGGAGCTGCTGTGAGTTTGGGAGGCGGGAGGAAGGGAAAGGTAGAATCCTTCTCCTCCTCCTGTCTCTGGTGGCCTCTCTCACATGGACCGTATGTCTATCTTGGCACCGGCTTCCACGGGACAGACCTGCCGTAGCTCCAGCCTCCAGTGGGTGACTCCAGCCCTGGACCTAGGTACCACCACCTGTTCCCTTTGTCTCTCTAGGCTCGTCATAGTTGTCATCCAGCCCTTGCAAATCCCTGGGTCGCTCTCAGTTCCCTGTTTCTTGCTTCTCAAGCCCCTTCCTTCATCTGTGTAATCAGCTCCTTGCGTTATACTCCCTTTGTTCACATACTGAGAGGGGGGTTCTGTTTTCCTGGTTGGACCTGGTTGGATACACACAGAATCAAGGATTAACAGAGATGATTTTGAGGCCAAATCACATCCGAGGCCTGCCAGGCTGATTTATTGTCAAATCCTAAAACTGAAAAAAGAGGACAACCTTCTTCAGAAACACCATCTGGTACCACAATATTCCCCTAATGTCCAGCCTAAATCCCTGCTGTGACAAAGTGGACATCCGATAACCAGACACAACCAAGTCAGTTGGCCTCAGGAGTGAATACGAGCATTGGTATTAGTGGGTCCGGGGGCCATGCCTTAGTACTGGCGTGAGCTGTAGCTACGATGGTGGGAGAAGAAAAGAGTGAGGCTGGGAGGAAAAGGGATATTTCTAAGCAGCAACCATAATTGATGGATTGACCCAAATTCTAGGTTGTCAGGCCACAGACTTGGCTTTCAAGGGAAGCAGTCATTTCTGCGGCTCCTCTGCTCCTTTCACCGGGCCTTAAAATAGCACCTGCCACATAGGAGATAATAAATATTTGCATCACTGCAGTTGTTCACGCATTCATTCATTTGCTGAATACCTACTAAGTACGTGGATGATTTAGGAGTCTTGACTGCAAGGGACAGAAAGCCAAATCGAAGTGGCATAAGCAAGAACAGCACTAGAGTAACCCACATGGTTGAAGGGTTCAAGTCTGTAATAGCTTCAGGCGTGTCTACATCCGGGTGCTCAAATGATGCATTAGGAGTTGCTATCTCACCATTTCTCAGCTCTGCTTTCTACTGTGCTGGCTTCCCCGCAGACCAACTCTTCCAAGGGAAGGTAGTAAGAAGGCTCCCAGTAGCTCTCCGCTGATATTCTATCAGAACAATAACCATGCAGGAAAGAAAGAGCATGTCTTTTAAAATATTTTTCATGAAAATCTGGGGCTCATCGCTCACCAAGTCTGATTGCCCTGGCTTGGGTCTCCTGCCTCCCGTTAGCCACAGTAGGAATCAGGGCACCTTGATTCAAACTCCCACAGGGCTGTCTGTAATGGGGGATGGATGGTTCCTCAAAGGAAACAAAGATGCTCTTGTCAGAAGGACAACTGGAGGCTGGACAGGCAGAAATCACAAATGGCCACTATGGGGACACCTGTGTGACAGCAACTGTGAGCCAGGGTAACCGCAGGAACATGCCACCCTCTCCCCGTCCTCACGGTGCTTGCACTCTAGCAAGGAAGCTGGGTGGGGGGCAAGCAGTTAGAATCGAGGACATGAACCTTACCAGGATGGCAGTACAGGCTGCAAAAGGAGCAGTCTCCTTCACATGTGATTTCATAGGCTGCCATTTGGATATGCAAATGTCCTCAGATTCGGCCAGTCTGGAAGCTAGTAAACTGGCTCTGTGTCCACAGCGAACACTCAGAGTTGCAGTGATGTCTTCCAGAAAGCTCTGCTGGAGCTACAGTCTGTAACAGATTGTGCAGTTTACGCGAGATGCCAGGAGTCTCTGGGAAAATGGATGGTGAAAAACTTGGTCCCATGGTGGCAGTAGGGGTGGCGGGAAATGGCAAGGAATGCACCTTGGTCATCTTCCAACTTTCAACCAAGTTGGAAGACGTGAAAGCTGTTTTTTCTAATTAACTTTTTTATGTTCAGATAATTGGTTTCATATGAAATTGTAAGATGCAATAATAGAGAGGGAGATCCCCTGTATGCTTTTCTGCAGTGGAACATTTTACAAAACTCTAGTGGAATATCACAACCAGGCTCTTGACATTGATGCCGTCCCAGTGTTTATTGCAATCGCCCCAGTTTTTCTTGGACTCATTTGTATGTGTCTCTGTGTATTCAATTCTATGCAATTTTATCACACACGGAGGTTAGCATATCCACCACCAAAGCTGAGTAAAGAATAATTCCATCCCCACAAAGATCCATCCAGTTGCTTCTTTATAACCCCACCCACTTTCTTCCAAACTAACTCATTCTCCCTCCTCCCTAACCCCTGGCAACCCCTAACCTGTTCTCCACTTCTATAATTTTGTCATTTCAATAGTGTGATGCACCATTTGGATTGGTCTTTTCCCCCAGTGTAATTCTCTGCGGATTCGTCCAATTGTTGCCCGTATCAATAGTTTCTTTCTTCTTATAAATGAGTAGTATTCAATGGTATGGATGGATCAGTTTGTGAACTATTTACTCGGTGAAGGACATCAGGGTTGTTTCCAGGTTTTGGCTACTATGAATACAGCTATTATGAACGTTTGTGTCTAGGTTTTTGTGTGAACCTACGTTTTCACTTCTCTGGGACAGATGCCCTGAAACCTGTATGTAATTTGTACTTTAGCTCATCCATAGCTGTACCTTCATTGACATGACCTCCTCTCTGTTGGCCCTCCTGAATGTTAAATTACTGCCCCTGGTATTCATAAAGCATCTTCAACCATTCAGAGCAAGCTACGTTGTTCACGTCATTATATCTTCACATTCTCAGTGAAGGAATATTTTTTCCCCCCTGTGGTCACATTACACTTGGCTTCTATCATTTAGTTCAAGTCTATTACTCCTTCTGAGCAGGGCTTAATCTCCTTATCTGAATGTTGCTCTCTGCCGAGTGACACTATGCCTTCTGTGCTTCGTGTAGCGCCTCACATAGAGTTCTGGGAAGGCTATCCCCCTGATGCCTTCGTTCATGCATTCAATACTTGCTCATTGAGCACTTACTTTGTGCCAAGAGCCAGGAAGACTTAGTGGTAAACCAAGTAGTGGTAAACCAAGGAGACAGACACAGTCGTGCCTTCAGGGGGCTTATAGGCAGTGAGGCAAAAAAGACCACAGAAAAAACAAGTGAGCAATTAAACAAACAAGACAGATACAGATTATAATGAAGGCTCGGGTGGAAATTACACGGAGATACGTTAGTCAGTGACAGGAGGGAGGTGCGCTGTGCTGCTTTAGGTGGTCTGGGAAGGCTACTCTGAGGGTATGACGTCTCATCTAAGAAAGTTCTGCCTTGAGACTTGACGCACCACCATCTCCCTTTCAGCGCTTGTAACAGACGCCTTAAACCAATCAGGATACAGCTGCAGAATCCTTCTCAACACTGTTCTCCCCTCAGCTGCTCCTAAGGAACTGGATCTAGTGTATGAGATAAAACATTTTTGCTTCCTTGATATAGTAGTTTCTTAATGAACACTGGGTCAGAATGAACAAACCATCCTCTAGGAAGAAAGGGCAGATATTGTGGAACTCACTGGATCAATACAGAAACAAATCCAAGGGAAACCTAGAACTTGCTTAAGGTCTCAGCATCAGCTAGGGCAGAATAAGGATGAGAATGCAGCTGTCCATATAGCCACTATGGAGAACAGTATGGAGGTTCCTTACAAAACAAAAAATAGACTGCCATATGACCCAGCAATCCCACTACTGGGCATATACCCTGAGAAAACCATAATTCAAAAAGACACATGTACCCCAGTGTTCACTACAGCACTATTTACAATAGCCAGGACATGGAAGCAACCTAAGTGTCCATCGACAGAGGAATGGACAGCTGCATTCTCATCCTTATTCTGCAGGGGGGAAAGGGAGGGTGGGATGAAGTGGGAGATTAGGTCTGACATAAATACACTACTATGTGTAAAATAGATAACTAGTGGGAACATGCTGTGTAGCACAGGGAGCTCAGCTTCCTGCTCTGTGATGACCTAGATGGGTGGGATGTGCGGGGGCGGGGGGGGAGGTCCAAGAGGGAGGGGATGTCTGTATACATATAGCTGGTTCACTTCATTGTACAGCAGAAACTAACACAATATTGTAAAGCAATTATAACTCCAATTAAAAAAAAAAGAAAGAACGCAGCTGTCACAGGCACTAGGGTAACTGTGCCATTCTCAAACCTAGGTCGCAACAAAATGACATGACTTACTGGATAAAATGCAGATTCCTGGGCCTTGCCCCAGAGATTCTGCTTTGGTAGGTTTTCAGTGGGACTTAGGAGGCTGTATATGCAACACATATCCCGAGTGATACATGGACCAAACTCTGAGTCACTGGTCTGACTGTGGGCCACCAAATCTGCCTTGTTTCCATAACTAACAAATGGTTCCTTCCCACGGCTGCATCTACTTCCCACGGCTGCATCTACTTCACACACTTATTCCCATTTAAGGCCCAAGTCCCCGGATGCTCAGCATCGCTGAAAACTCTAGGCAGGAAAGTGAAGTTTGGACCTAGCTCCATGCGATGTGTCTCCTGCCTCCTCTTCCATCCTTACCCTGCACACCCTGCCCCTTAACTGTATTTCCTCCAGCCTCCTGGCCTCTTTCCAGTCTATGGAATAAAACTACCCAAACAAGCACCTGCTGTTCCTGCATCTGGGTGGGACCCCCTCCTTCCCTCTCTCCACCCACTGAGCTCCTACATACTGTCCAGATCCTGGAGACTATCACTTACTTGGAGAAGACTTTTCTTTTTCTCCTGGCAGGAGCTCCACTAGGCCATAGAATTAATTTCGTGCAGTTTATGGAATGGTACCCCTTTCTTAAGACATGTTGGATGACGTCTTCCAGAAAACTACCAGATATCCAAATCTACAATGTCTATGTTGTGGCCAGCTCGTTGTAGAGTTGTGCAGTGTACAGCCTGCCCAACCATACATGAGAGTCCTGATGCCTATCTTGGTCAAATTCCCATCTCACTACTTCTCACTGCATTAAGAACTTCCCCTTCGTAGCAGTGATCGCAGCTGTCATCACAAATTACGAGGTTGATTAGTATCTCTTTACTCTACCAGGGTGCCAATAAAGAACCTGTCTGGTTTTGTTCACGTCTGGATCTCGAGAACCTAGGATTATCCTTGGCTCACAACAGACATTTAGTTAATGTCTGAGCAGCTTTCACTCCTACACAGCTCTTAAGTCTGTCTAAAAGAGCTGTTTCCCCTCATGTCTCTCCTGACCTACAATGTTTCCCCCTAGCATCCCCGACACGCCTGTTATAACACATACCACACAGTACTGCCATCGCCTGTTTATCTGTCTCTATTCAACCCACCCATCTGCTAACGCACCAATAAACTCGAAGCACTTTCAAAGCAAGAGCCATGCCTGTTTTGTTCATCTTTTGTCTCCCTGGGACTTGCCTGGTACCCACCCCTGGTAGTTAGGAAGTATGTGCTGAATGCAGGGGAGGAGGAGATTCTGCCAGTGTGCCCTGAGACTGGGAGATGAGAAGGATGAAGGCTCGGCCTGGGGGCTTCTTGCCAGGAGACCCTCACTCTAAGCAGGCCGGCTCCCAGCATGCCCCACAGGGCAGAGGCCACTGTGGTGTCAGCACTGACTATAAACACAAGCCACTTCTCACTCAAATCCCATTGGCTGATAAGAGAACGAATTTAGGGCATTATCTTTCAAAGAATACCTTTATTCAGTCCCTGCCAATTTTCTACAATGAGTCCCCTAACAAAGCCTTGAGACCCAGAAGCCCGAAGCAAACAGGTGCCCCAGAATGGATCCAACGTGCAGTCCCGGGCAGCCCTTGAACCCACTTTCCCAGCCTCACAGTCAGATGCCTGCAGAATTATAAGACCCACAAATCTTTTGTCTGGAAAATTATCTTCTTGTAACACTGGAAGCTGTTACCATGGAAATAAAATAGCCTATTAGCCCAAATCTACCAAAACACGGGAGAGGCCCGGCTGCATTTCCGAGGCCCTTCATTAATAAGGAGAAAAGCAGATTAACCTTTAAGAGAATTGACAAGAATGGCCATGACTTGCTACATTATGATTTTCATGTTGAGTTTATCTGGGCTAGTATCTCAGCCTGGAGCAGCCATGCAGGGCGGGGAAGGAATAAAGAGAAGATTCAGTGTGAAGATTCAGACGCCTGCCTGGTCTGGTCTCTAGATCTTGGCCACCCTGGATGGCTTCTGGCCCATGGATTCCCCGAGAAGGCTCCCCCTAGACCAGTCCACTGGAGGGAGGGCAGTTTTCCTGTCCCGTGTTGAGCAGCTGCTGAGAGAAGCAGGGAACTGCAGAGAGCTCCTAGCCCACAGCCAAGAGGCCAAACAGAAGCCAGAGACAGATGCAGCTAAACCCAGCCGAGCCTCCTCTCCCCATGGGTGCCCAGGGCTAAATCCCAGCCATGCAGGCTGCTGGGAAGGTCCTGCAGCACGGACTCTGCCTCCCCCTGTGACCGAGCACAGAGCCCTCGGGTGCCCAGCAGCCCCAGGTATCCCAGGGCCCGGCACACGGCAGAGACCTGCTCCCTGTGCAGTTCGCTGCTCCCACACCTGGCCAGCAAGAGCTGTCAGCATCTTAACCACAGGCAGGTGGGAAGCGCCAGTGTCTTGACAGGTGTCAAGAGGGACTCGCTTTATCCTCGGGAAACTGACAACAGCCGAAAAGAAACTTGGGTTGCTTGACAACAGCTCACAGATTTCTGGGGATTTTTCTTTTTTTTCATTCTGTTTTTGGTTCCAAATTAAAGGAAGAAAGGAGGGGAGAGGGCCCCTGTGAGCATCAGCCCTCATTATTAAAGGCTTTGCCGCCTGAGGGACAGCGTTACATCCCCCTTGGGTGTCTTTCCTTGCCTCTGGTTACTGACACCAGGAAATAACAAGGCACCTGTAAATGTCAGCAATGGCCTGTGGACGGAGACACGAGGTGTGAGAAAGGAGAGGTCACCTCTTCATCCCCATTCGTGCTATGAGCTAACCAGGAATGTTCTCTCTGAATGACTATGGCTCGTCAGCCTAGGCTAACTAATTTTTTGTTTTGGGGTTTTTTTTGAATTTTATTTATGTTTTTATACAGCAGGTACTTATTAGTTATCCATTTTGTACACATTAGTGTATACATGACAATCCCAATCGCCCAATTCATCACACCACCACCCACACCCCCCGCTCGCCAGCCTAGGCTAAGTGCTATAACAAGTAAGTCCTGGATTTCAGTGGCTTCAGACAACAGTGGGTTAACTTCTCACACGTCTCTGGGTCACACAGCTTTCAGAAGCGTGGATTCTTTCCATCCGGTGGCTCCACTGTTTCCTAGGGCTTTGAGATGCCTCATTGGATCCTAGCATCTGGCTGGGAGTTGAGGGGAAAGAGGGTAGAGGACCTGGGAGTGAGGCGGGGATGGTTCATAGGGGCCAGCCTCTTTCTCTCACTCTGTTGACCAGGACAAGACACAGGCCCTGCCTCTAGAGATAAGAGGGGTGATCCTCCTCTCCCGAGGCAGGAGAGGAGACCTCAGGTATCGGGAAGCAGCACAGCCGAGAATAACTGATGCTTGCTACCCTGTATTCACCACAGAGATTTTGAATGTAAGAGTGATGAGAGGCCTAGCTATTACACAGTCCAACATTGCCCAAGGTGTATATTGAGGGATTCAAGTCCTGCAATGTGCTTCTCAGAAACTGGTCTCCTTAAACAGATATGTTTGGGAAACAATGAAAAAGACATATTCCTCCTGGGCATTCACACCAGACAGTAACATATGAAGGGCTCTGATAGGTCCTGCATTTAAAAAAAAATCATAATTTAAAACATATCCCACATATATTTGACTAGAGACCCTCCAATGTGGGGGGATGAAAATCTAGTAACGTTTCCTGGAGTCAATGTTCTAAGGGGTATAATTTGAGAAAACAGACCTACTCCAATCCTGTTTTGTTTTTCTTTTTTGACCAAAAAAACAGAAAAACCCAAAACCAAAAAAAAGAAAAAACACCACTTGAAACTCAGAGTGAGGACTTGACATACCCAAGATCAAAGAGCTTGTGAGGAAGTCACAGGCCCGCACCAGATCCTACGTAGTGTACACATTTCCCTAAACCTCTCAAATAGGGTCAGTACCCCCAGGAGCATGACATTAGCAAGTATATGCTAAGTTATAGCATAAACACCGCACGTTCAGGGTTGGTGGGGGGGCAATGTTCTTCATTCATTTAGCAAATAAGTGAATAAACTGTGCCTCATTTTTCTCACCTGTAAAATGGGGACAATAAGAATGACAAGCGGGCGGCGAAATGCTTTAGATGGGATGGGAAAGCTCTCTGAGAAGGTCGTGTGTGAGCTCAGACCAGAAAAACGAGAGGGTCATACTACAGCAAAACAAAAGAAGAGCCCGGAATGGGTGTCAGCCGATAGGGTAGGGAGTCCCTGGAGAGAGAACCAGGCATGGCTTTCTTGACATAAGAGAAGCCATTTGTGGCCTAAGTCATTCTGTGATTTAATGGTCTTAAGGGAAGTGAGGGAATGGGGGAACAAAGGAAAAGCAGTCAAGGAACAATAGTTGGGCAATAAAACAATCTTCAAGGGACATACATAATGTGATACGTATCTTTGAGTTCTGCGGGAACTAAGGCCCTCACCCAGGTGGAGGACGGAATGATGGTGTTGACCTGCTCTAACCCTCATGGCTTCAATCAACTAAAGCTTGGACTCTGTCAACCTTTGCCCCAATTCTATGCTGAATTCTCCTCTGCTAAGACCCCCTTCCTGAATATGCATATACCCGTAGCTTAAACTTCTCCAGTTTTGCTCTTCAGGGAGAAACTGCTTCTGGAAAAATCCCCAGTGTTCTCCTTACTTGCTGCAAGTAATAACTCCTTCTTTCTCCCGATCTTTGGCTTGGTTGTGTCTTTTGGCTCAACACCCACCAAGAAGTGAACTCAGTTTTCGGGTACCATGGGCATGGCACACAGTAGGTGCTCAGTAAATCTTAGCTCAATGAATGAACAAATAAAGTAATGTATTGTGGATTAGGGTATAATGCAATGAAGATTCTTACAACCATTTCGATTCGTGGGTTTTCCCAACACCACCAGACAATTCTCTGCTGTCCTACAATTCAACTCAACTCTGACACTACCTGGAGAGAGCGTCAGATCCCATAGGTTAAGGATTCAGTCCCACACGACTGCCCCCCCGACCCCCACTTCAGACGTCAATCACAAGTCCAAGCTGTCATCTGTGCTTCTGACCAAGTAGCTAAAGACGAGATGTTCCAACCATCCTCTACTTCTACAGATTAGAGATTCCAATGACCTCCTCCTTGGACTCCATTAATTTGCTAAAGGGGCTCACATAACTCAGAGAAACATTTTGGAAAGGTTCCGTAGGGCAAGGCACGCAGGAAAGGGCGCAGAGCTTCCAGGCTCGCTGATTACGCCACCCTCCCAGCACCTCCATGTGTTCATCAACCCAGAAACTCTCCAAATCCAGTCCGTCACGGGTTTTTATGGTGCCTTCATTACAGAGACATATGCTTGATTAAGTCACTGGCCACTGGTGATTGAATTCAACCTCCAGCCCCTCTCCCCTCCCTGGAAGTGGCGGGTGGAAAGCCTCAAAGTTCCAACCCTCTAATCACTTGCTTGACTCCACTGGCAATCACCTCCTCACCCACCCATTCTTAGGCACCTCCCAAAGTCACGTAATTAACCTAAAAACAGACAGCTTTGTAGCTCTCAGCACAGGAAGCTCCAAGAGTTTTAGGAGCTCTGATATAGGAAAAGGGACGAAAACCAAATGTATATTTCTTTTTCTTTTTTTTTGCGGTACGCGGGCCTCTCACTGCTGTGGCCTCTCCCGTTGCGGAGCACTGGCCCCGGACACGCAGGCTCAGCGGCCATGGCTCACGGGCCCAGCCGCTCCGCGGCATGTGGGATCTTCCCAGACCGGAGCACAAACCCATGTCCCCTGCATCGGCAGGCGGACTCTCAACCACTGCACCACCAGGGAAGCCCCCAAATGTATATTTCTTAATATAAAATACAATATCACAGTAACATTCCACAATTTTCAGATAAAACACTTCAAAGAAATGTCACCTTTGCACCCTCAAAACACAGCATATGTTTTTTCTTTCTACTGCTCTCTGCTGATGGGGTTAATTCAGGAAGAATGTTCAAGATGCCTGGGCACTATTGACATTTGGTGGGACGACTTGTCCTTGCATCGAAGGATGTCCAGCAGCATCTCTGGCCTCTATCCACTGGATGCGAGTAGTATTCTGCACGCCCCCCTCGTCCTATCTGTGACAACCACCAATGTCCCCTGGGGGGCAAAGTCACCTTCAGGGAAGAACCGCTGCTGGGTGTAATCAAGCTCTTTCATTGTAAAGATGGGAAATGCGGACCATAACATCATCAAGCCTTTTCTTTTCTCCCTCCTCACCGCCGTGGGCTCCCCAACCAATACGTGTGGGAAAGACACGCATCCACATAGCATCATTCAGCACAGAACCAGCTTTCCAATCAGAGCAGGCCTCTATGAACTGTTTCTGTACTTCGGTCTCCTCTTTCCCATGCCCCAGAAAAGTCCAAGTTAATCTCCAGCCATCCCATTACAACCTCTCAAGAGAAGGAAGGAAAGTTTCCTGATTTTGCATTCCAGGAGCAGTGCAACCTGAACCCTTTGTGTTTTTGACATTCTGTTTCTGAACTCCGTGCTGGGCTGAGAGCAGGGAATAAACACTTCTTTGAAAGCCCTGTGCATTCCTCTGAAAATCAGCCAGACAGGCTCTGAAGAAGAAAGCAGGGGTCCAGGGACTTGCTGGTAGAATGTACCAGACTGGTCACTGGATGTAGAAAGAGACAGAGCAACAGGGCAAGCTATGTGCGGGGCCCAACATGCGGCTCCTCACTTACTGGGTGTCTCTGTCTAGAACAGAGGCTTGAACTGAGGCTTAGTCTCCTCGCTTGTAAAAGGAGAGAGGTACTGTTACTACTCCCAGTGGCTACTGTTTCCGCACTGCCCTGAGCACTGCATCCTAATCATTCTTGTCCAAATGACACAGAGTCATGGTGAGAGGTACATCACATAGATTGACAGGCTTTGTCAACTGTAAAGTGCTTTAAAAATCCAAGGTCCAATGAGAATTGCCACCTGCTTCAGATATTTATACCTGTAAGTGAGCAAAGCTCCAGGACACAAAAGAGCAGAGCAGGTAAGAACCCAAGTTTCAGAGGCAACCAGCCCTGACATCAAATCCCAAATGGGCCACACTAGCCGTGTGACACTGGGCCTCTTACTCAACCTTTCTGGGCTCTTAGTGTTCTCATCTGAAAAGTGGAGCCAAACAGGATTTTAAACAGAATTGAATCTGATCCTCATTTAAAGCACTTAGCACAGGGCCTGCCGCTTGGTAAGTCTAGGCCATGACCGCAGAGAACCTTTCTGTATATTGCTCCATCCCAGAGGGATCTTTAGGGAGTAGAGCAGAAAGATGGGGTGCAGAGGGAATGGAGTTGGAGGGATGGGAGAGCCTCAGTCTGTGAGTGGAGGGGAAAAAGGCCCAGGTCACAGCAGTGATTCTGGCATATTCTGACTCAGGAGGAAAGGAATAATAAGACCGGGGCTTTGCGTATGCTACGTCAAGCGAGAGCAAGTGGGAGAATCTTGCCAGCCACTCTTCGCAAACTCCGCATCTGGCTCTGCTACCAGGATGGGCTACTTGCCCATGTTACCCCATTTGTGCCCTGCCTGGGGGAGGCTGAGGCTAATCCTTAGAGTTTTTCTTGGGTTAAGTCAGCCCCCACCCGTGCAAACACGCACAAACACACACTGGCTAAGGGGATCTCAACCTTAGCCCAGCCCGGCTTCCTGGCATGTTGCCCACCCACTAGAAAAGGCCAGTAGGACAGTCAGATGGTGGGTGTACTTCTGAGAAGGGCCTTCAAGCCTATGACAGTACAAGAACAGGGACATTCATTCTGGCAGACACCGGCGCTCTGAATCAGGCCTCCTCTGGCTTGGCGTTTCTGGGTGGTCTTTCCTGAACCTTCCATCTGTAATGTTATTGGGGCTACTCTTTGCTAGGTCTCTGATTCTTCCTCTTAATTTGGATTTCCCTGGTGGTCCTCTCTGGCATGGACCCCTTGCCCTAGAAGCAGACCCTGAGGCAAAGATTTATGGGGGAGGAAGCACTAGGGTGAGGGGGTGGGACAGTGAGCGGGGGAGGGGAAAGGAGCCCATAGCAGACATTAGCAAGCAAGCTCCTGTTGCGGCTCATTCTTTGGGGTAACCCTGGGAGATGGTGGAGATCACGCCTCGAGTTCTCCCACCCCAGTGTGCAGGGCTGGATGTGGTCTATCTATCCACATTGGTGGAGGATGTGTCTTAAGTCTGTTTGGGCTGCTATCATCAAAGATACCATATAATGGGTGGTTGATAAACAACGGAAAATTGTTTCTCATGGTTTTGGAGGCTGGGAAATCCAAGATCAAGGTACTAGAAGATTCGGTATCTGGTGAGAGCCCACTTCCTGGGCCACAGACAGAGGTTTCTCACTGTGTCCTCCCGTGGCGGAAGGGACCAGGGAGGTCTGCAGGGTCTCTTTCATAAGGGCACTAATCTCATTCATGAGGGCTGCACCCTCATGGCCTAATCACCTCTCAGAGGCCCTTACCTCCTGAAACCATCACCTTGGGAGTTAGGATTCCAACATATGAATTTTAAGGGGACACAAACATTCGGTCCATAACAGACTCCCTCCAAAGCCTTCACTCGCTGTCCTACCCAGAATCTCTGTCCTAAAAGGAGAACGCAGAGAAGCAGAGTCCCAGCAGCATGCAGTAGCCACCTTCACAGGTGGACATGAGTGCCAACAGCATCTGGTGGGACCCCAATGCTGCATGCCCCCTTCCCCCCAAAATTCCTGACCCTCTGGGCCCTAGACAGAAGCCCAGCATTGGCTGTGTGGGGGAAGGGAGATGTCAGGGATCCCGACCTTCACCTCAGCCTCTCAGAGGGGCAGCCATGTTGAAACGGTTGAAATATGGATGAACTCTAAATAATATATATGTGGGATATGCTAGGGAAACTGGAAAACATCAGTCACAGTTCTGTTTTTTCGGTGCCTCTCTAACCATGGCACATTTTTCATCAGGAGAGAAAATTAAAACAAAGTAAAACCATGAGCACTCTCTCCTGGGAGAGGCCCAGGACTCATTTCTCTGTCTGCTCCCAGCCAGCCCCTTCAATGCTAATATTAAAGGTTTTTTAAAAGCCTTATTTATTTACTTGTTGGTTTGTTGGTTTGTTTCAGAATTAGAGATTCCCCTCCTGCTTTCCTGAGACTGGTAGGATGGGTTGGGGAAGGAGATGAGCACTCCTGCTCTGTGTTCTCCGTGGATGATCTCTCCCTGCTGATAGAAAGCGATGCCCCCAGACCGTCTTGGGAGGGTCTTGATTCTCTCCCACCTGGACACTAAGGATCGCTCCCTGTATTTCCTTGGGCAGATGCCTAATTCCTTTGAGCCGTGGATCTTCATCTTTAAAGTGCTGGTATTCAAAGGACCCACCTCTTGGGGTGATTGTGAGGAGTCAGGGAGAAAACATAGGCCCACCTGCTGCACAGTGCATGCAGAGCTCTGTCTTCGGGGGTTAAGGGGTGGGCTGCACCCCGCTACTCTTTTCCTTCTTCCAATTTTAGTCCTATGAGTCTCACTCCGTGCTGGTAATCGATTCTCCTAATAGGTCTGTTAAATCTTTGTGCAAATAAAACCCTGGTGGCCTGTCTGTGATTCCCCTGGCACCCTGGAGTCAAAAGGGGTACCCTACAGAAAGCCTGGCCACATTTTTCCAGGAATCAAGAGAGGGGAGAGAATTCTCAGTCAAGTGCAACTGCCCTCTGAGGTCTGGCTTTATCCCCACAATGATCCCGAAGATCCCACCGTTGCGGAGTCAGTGTTAAGAGGAGCGTGTAGGAAGGAAAGACAGACTAATTCCAAGAGAGAAGGTCACTGCGTAGACCACATCTACACTGTTCTCTTTCTTCCCGGATGCCACACTCGGAGGAACGCTGGCACATGGATATATGTTTAAAATGTATAGATGCGTTCCTGGGCTGTATAGGAAGTGACGTGAAGGCAGAATGTGTGCAGAGAAAGGCAGGGGGGATGCCAGGTGAGGAAACAACTTAAATTCCTAAGGCGTCTAATGCAAGCGGCTCAGTAAATACTGGTGAAATCACACTAATGAGAATATTAAACCGCAAGGCTGTGCATACTGGATCAGACCATGTGGCCGTGTATGATCATATCTTAGCAGCAGGTAACAGCCCAAGATCTTTGGAACGTTAAGCCCAAAACGGAGGGAGAAATTCCCTCCCTTTAGGAGCTACTGATATCTCAAACCACAGGGCTCACGAAGATTGGCAGGTGGGAAATCACCCCGTCTCTTCCAGCCCTCCCAGTGCCAGCCAGCATCTGGTGTCCTGCTCCTAGGACTTCAGTTTTCCTGTCTAGAGCAGCTGTCTCATGGGACCGGGAATTTAGCAGGCTCCCGTTCATTCGTAATTCTATTTGCTTTGGCCAAGACATCAGAACAGAGGTGTTAGATGTGGTCCCTGTTTGAATGTGGCTCACATGGGAGACTGATTAGGGAATCTGAGCTGTCTGTGCTCATGAATATTCAGGGCAGAGAGAAAAAACAAACAGGGTTTGTGGGGCATGTAACTGAAGACAGATAAATACTTCAGCAGAGTAACAGGAATGCAGCCCAGAGATGGTGACTGCCACTTGACCAAGCGGACTGCCATGGATGCCCTAGTGACATGGTATCTGGGGGATCAAGGGCAGGGTTGTCTATCTTGTTTGCTGTGGTAGTCCCAGCAGTCCCTACAGTGTAGGGCTGGCACCTAGTGAGCAGTCAATAGAGATTTGCTGAATAAACAAAAGAAAGGACCAAAGGTGAGAAGCCCCCAATCCCTTTCCTGTACATGTTTTGTCATAAACAAGATTTTAATACTTTTTAAAGTTAAGTGCTATGGTAAGCAGAGATCTAAACATGGCCCTGCCCCCAAGACTCCCATTCCCTGTTATTCAATCAAACAGGAATCTGGGCACTGCCCTGAAAGGATTTTGCAGATGGAATTAAAGTCCTAAGTCAGTGGGCCTAATTAAGGAGCTTATCCTGGTGGACCCAACCCAATCAAGTGAGGCCTTTAAAAGCTGAGAGTTTTCCCTGGCAGTAGCAGAAGGGAAGCAGGAGAGATTCACAGCACAAGAAGGATTCGACAGGCTGTTGTTCACCTTGAAGATGGACTGGGTCATGTTCAAGGGCCAAGAACAGCCTCCAGAGGCTGAGAAAACCCTGAGCCTATAGCCAGCAGGGAAAGGGGCACCCAACCGTACACCCACAAGGAACCAAATTCTGCCAACAACGTGAATGAGCTTGGAAGCTGATTCCTCCCTGGAGCCTTGAGATAAGAGCCCAGCCTGTATGACACTTTAATTTTGGTTTTGCAAGACCCTAAGCAAAGAGCCTGATTAAGTCCACGCCAACTTGTGACCTATACAACTGTGAACTAATAAACGGGTGCTGTTTTAAGCCCCTAAGTTTGCAGTCATTTGCTACACAGCAACAGAAAACTAATACAAGTATGAACATAAAGAATCTAGCAATTTCTTTTCTGGCCAGCCTTACAGCATGGTGGTTACGGACATGAATTTCAACTCGGAGCCACACTGCCTAGGTTAAAATCCCAGCTCTGCCACTTCCCCAGCAGAAAGAACTTGAGCAAGTTTTTCAATCTCCCTGGGCCTCGGTTTCTTCATCTGTGGAATGGGGGTGATAATAGTATCTTCCTCATAACTCCAGAGTGAGAACCAAATAACATAAAATATCTAAAATGCTAAGAGCAGTGCCTGGCACATTGTACATATTTTATCAATCCTGTTTTTACTACTATTTAAAAAAAAATAAAGATTTCTAGAATCTCCCCCAAAAGCCCAGGACCTGGGAAAGCTGGGCCACAGACCCACATGGCAACCACCAGCCGAAACTGCCCCTTTACTCTACGACTCCTGGTCTTCTCAGATGCAGTCCTCTTGGTTCCTTTACACTTGCCGCCCAGCCCCTGTAGGCATCTGGATTTGCAATCTCTGACCTGAGATTGATTAGCTGGAGAGCAGAGCACAACCTCAATTCTGACCTTCACTTACGAAAGCAAGCCAAGATCCTCATTCATTAGCTGAGCGGATACAGTCTTCTCCTAAGTCCTACTTAATTTTTCTTTGGAAGCATTTAGAGGGCTGGCTGGAGTTTGGCTTGAAAGGAAACGTGCAAGGACTCTTGTGGGCCTTTGAACTGAAGATCCCAACGGATGCAGGAGAAGTGGCTCAGAAGTGCTCTTGAGCATCTAATCCATTTGTGGCTGTCACTGCCTCCCCGATTTATAAAATAAAGGACAACACGAAGCCTGAGAAAGATGCCATCCGTCCCTCTGGTGGCCCCAAAGTCCAAGCCCACTAGACACTGAATTGTGAGTGCTGGCTGCTCAAGGGCCCTCATACGTCTCTCTTCTGTTGTCCTTCGCCCTGGATCCTTGCCAAGAAGCGGGAGGACAATGCCACTTCAAGCCTGAAGCCATCTCCCTGTCTCAGCTCCAATTAGCCCAGAGCGTTTGGGAAGCTGTGTGTGAGAGCAGCAGGGCATGCAAAGTGCTCTCCAGCTGGTGGGCAGATGGGCAGGAAGAGGGCCAGCATTTGTTTTTAATCTAAAGAAGAGCCTAGGGTAGGGAACTCGGGCAGCTCCCATCCTGTCTCTGAAGGGTAATCTCTGGGGGCCATGAGAAAATGCTTCACTGCAACAGTACCTCAGTTTCCCTCCTTAGACCCTATGACGTCCCCAGGCTGGGCAAACAGACAGTTGACAACATTTCTTCACCGTCTGATTTTCAGCCCCATTTGGAGCAAAAGCAGAGGAGTAGACCAGTTGGCTACACACATCTCTCTCTCTCTCTCTCTCTCTCTCTCTCTCTCTTTCTCACACTTGTTCCTAGAACTCAACTCTGTGTGAGATTCAAGAATGCTGTGAAATATTAGAATCGTCTAATATCCTATTAGATGATGTGCCTATTCTTCCCTGCTCATCCCTCTTACGACTTTTCTTTGCTTTTTTTCCCATAGAGCCTTGTTACTCGAAGTGACCTTCTTGGGCCTTAACTACTGGCATTGCCTTCGATGTTTGTTAGAAAGGTCATCTCAGACGTGCCACAGACCTACTGAATCAGAAACTGCAGGTGAACAAGATCCCCAGGGGATTGATATGGCACATTCAAGTTGGAGACGTGATCCCTAGCCTAGGGATCTTTCTCCCTAGCCCAGACAGCTGGACTGAGACACCCACTGCTTTGGGAAGAAGCAATCACTATGGAATCAGAAAATAAAGCAAGAAGTGGGAATGCAAATTCCTGACTACTGAGTTAAAAACAACCACTAGTTTAAATTCAAGGCAGAAATATTTGCATGCATACTTAGAGAACACATTTTTTCCCCCAGAGCCAGATAAATTAAAAGATTCCACCCCTGGAGGAAAGGAGGAGAAGAGAGACCATGGAGACAGCAGCTAAGTGAGATCAGGAAACTTTGGGTCTCTGGGACCAATGCCAATCATTCCAGTGCCAGGGAGCCACATGGCAGCCCAGTCAGTTGCCGTTCTCCTGGCCTTCTGCTGGGGAACACTCATGGACATTTTGCCAGCCAATCACACAGGAGGAAGATAGCTCTTCTTTGACCAGAGAATTTGCCTCAGTCTCCATCTGATTACCTATGACCCTTGGTGAGCCCCAGTCCCCTGAGAATGGAGTAGGGGCCCTAGATACATAAGAGGTAATGTGACCTGGAAGAAAAGCTCCACTAGGACCAAGACGGCACTAGCAGATCCAGTGTTCAATCCCTCACCAGGTCAGGGACATCCAACCAACCCATCCTACACTTTTGATTTGGTTTCCTCCTGCAGGGCCCATCATGGAAGAGGAGGCTCTGAGGTTTCCAACTTCATCCTTCAAGGGACGAATTAGAAACAATGAAGTGAACTTATAGCATAATAGACTGTCAGAGCTGGGAATGACCTCAGCGTTCACAAGATATAGCCATCTCTTCCTTCCATCCATCCACCCAACCATCCATCCATCCATCCACCCAACCATCCATCCATCCATCCATCCATCCTTTCATTAATTTGACAAACATTTGTTGAGTGTCTCCCACAAGTCAGGAATCATGCTAGGCACTAGGGATCCAACACTAGGCAAAACCACACCCAGACTTTATCCTCGGGGAGCTGACCTTCTAGTAAAGAGAATGTCACTAAACACATAAGAGAATCCACTGGATGTGGTTCATTCAAGGTCATGCAGATGGCGACAGACTGTGAGTTCTCTCAGGGAGTTGAGAGTAGAGCTTCTTACGAAAACAGGGAGTGAAATCAGCTTTGGAGAAGGGACAGATAAGGCTACACAGAAGCCATGTTACTGCCTTCCAGCTCCTCTTGGCAGACTGGGCCCAGGTTGAATCTGTGATAGGAGCAACGCTTGCCAGCACATAAGCCTGGGCGACGCTAAGCTCGTCCGCTTTCTTATTTATGTCAGTAGAACCCTGCCCATTCGTTTCTTTCCTTCAGCCGCTCACCAGGTGCTGTGAGGAAGGGAAACAGAGGATCCCAGGGCTTTGGAAAAGTGTGAAGGATTGCTTCTCCAAGAGATAAATGGGGAAAAGGATGCTTCTCTTCCAAAGTCACTTTGCGAGCAATAGCTAATGGTTTTTAAGGTTTTGCTTTACATCAAGCACCAAGCTAAACCCAACTTGCATCATCTCCTTTAATCTTTGCAAAACTTTATCATTTTTCCCATTTTACAGATGCAGACACTGAGGCTTAGACAGGTTAAAGGACTTGCCCAAGGTCACAGAACTAGTGAGAGGTGGAGGTGGGATCTGACTCCCAGGCTCTGCCTGGGACAGCAAACATGATGTCTAATTACTCCGTGACAGCCATCTCATCCAGGGCTGGCTTCGAGGGCATTCAAGTGCAGTCACTTGAAGGGCAGTCACACAGGTCCCACACTCAGAGGGTCACTGCCCTTGGTGGGCTAATGCTCTCCAGTCACCATCTTGAAAGTGCTGATAACTGTACGTGTGATTTAGGGTTTAGTGTGTCAGTTCTGATGGGACCGTGGGGCATGTGCAGTCCTGCCTACTGCTACCTCTCCACCTCCCTGTCTCCCCCGGATGGGTCCTCTGTTGCCTACTCCTGCACCCTGTGATATCCCAGACCCTACTCGCCCTTCACGTCCCCACCACTGCCCAGCGGCTGCAGCCACCCCAGCACCTGGCCCCCGGGCCCCATCCAGCAATCCACGCTGCTCTTGCCCCGGACAGAGGCTAAGGGGTCAGCAGGAGAACGTAAGCAGATGGAGGTGGGTCCCCGGAGAAAGAGAAGCAGGCATGGCTTTCTTGACAGAAGAGAAGCCATTTCTGGCCTAAGCCATTTTGTGACCTAAGCCTGGCCACAGTGCTCGTCCTTGAGCAGGTGTCAGTTCTTAATGATTTTAAGGGAACAAAAGAATGTAGAAACATTGCCTGTGAGAGAAATAACAATAGCAAAGGTAACACATCGGTTGCAAAGGCTGCCTGTTCTGTTTCAACGGTAAAGATGAGCCCAAAGTGCTCAACCACCAGATCAACTGGAACCTAAGGGGAGATGATGTTGGTCTTTTCTGACCCTCATGACTTCAGTCAACTAAAGCTTGGACTCTGTGTACCGCCCAAGCCCCTGCATGAACATGCATGTACCCTTAGGTTAAAACTTCCCCAGTTTTGCTATTTGGGGAGGCCCCGCTTTGGGAGAGATCCCTGGGAGTCTCCTTACTTGCTGCAAGTAATAAATCCTTCCTTCTCCTGCTCTTTGGCTTGGCTGTGTCTTTTGGTTCGACACCCACCAAGAGGTGAACTCAGTTTCTGGGTAACAGGGAGAGTCAAGATTGGGTGGCATCTAGGGGCAGGGCAAGACGCAGCAGTCCAGGGCATGTCTGATAGGCAGCTTGGCAGGGCCCAGTCTCTTACCACCCCCCCCCCCCCACCAGTGGACAATGGATGTGTCCCAGCATGCGGTTGCCTGTCCCCTGTAGGTTGGGGACTGACTTCTTTGTCCCTGGCTGGGGCATAGATGGCAGGTCTGGTGGCTGCTGGGAGGGGGATCCTGGGATGGAGGGGAGGGGAATGGGGGTGAATGCTTACATGTGCTGAGTGACACATCCCAGGCACCTGTGATGGTCTGCATGACCAGGTGCATACTGCCCTGCCCAAGGAAGTGGGACATTAAATAGGAAGTAGAAACACTGGGGAAGAGAGTCAGAGAGAGATACAAAGACAGAGACAGACCACGGAAGAATGACAAAAGTTTCCTATATTAGTACCTTCAATAGCACCTTTTTCTTGAATTGTGAACAAGGGGCCCTGCATTTTCATGTTGTACCAGACCTCACAGATAACACAGGGCAGACTTTCCTGGTGACTGGGCATTAAAAGGAGCCCCTGCCATTTAAACCTCAGTGCTCCAGTTTGGAACATTCTGATGGGTTCAATCTACACGCGTTCCATCTGTCTTGCTTCTTAGAGTTCATTCCTTATTATTGTACTTAGTTTTTAATGTTCACATTCACGTGCTTGCCATGCTGAACCCGTCACACAGAATGTCTCATTCATCCCCACGATGACCTACTAAGGTCCATGCTGTTACTATGCCCATTTTTCATATGAGGAGACTGAGGCTTGAGAAGTTAAAGAATTAGCCCAATGACTATGAAGATCTTTCTGCCGCCTCTTTGCAGATCTGGCTTTGCCTACACTCCCCACTTGATAAAACAGCCTTTCTTCTCATATCCTTCTAGCTTCGCGGAAGCTAAGATTCATGGATTTTCAAGCGTCCTTCTTAATGTGTTTCTGAGGCGCCCGGGATCTGCCCTGGACTAGCTTCCGAAAGAGGAGTTAACTGGGAACACGTAAAAGCAACTGTCTGAGGAATAGATGGCTTGGGCGAGACATTTCAAATACCGCCTCCCCCCGCCTCTGACAAGCAGTGACTTACGCCGAAACTGCCCGGTTATTTACCACGGGAAGTCTGTGGCAGGTCTGCACACTGGGGACTTTCTTCTGTGGGTCTTTCATTGCCAAGAGACACCCTGAGAATGTAGAGGTTACAAGCCCCATCACCCAGAGCCAACTTGCAGAGGGAGAGCTGAATAGAGCTCTCTTTGGAAGGCCAAGCCAGGATTACAGTAATTGCAGGCCGGCTGCCGGCTCTCTGGCGACAGTACCCGGTGGAGGCTGCCAGCTGGCCCTGCTAATTACCTGTCGCCCAGGATGAGGAGGAAAACTTGCGAAAGGACTGAAGAGGCCCAGACTGAAGGCACTGGAGCGTGGCAGGCTGGCCTCTCCGGGATCCAGGCCGCCCAGTCGGCCCCATGGCAATAGCTCTGCTGTTGTGGAGAATGACTTGGCATGTTTCTGCCTGGTTCCTTCCCAAACAGCTCCCTTTTGCGGGCCTGCCTGTCTCCCCTTCAGAGCAATGAGCCTCTCTAGTTGCAGATTTTCTCCAGGGCACCTCAGGAATTGCTGAGGATGGATTCTTAAGCAGCAGCACAGACAGAGGGGAAGAAAGAGGCCCTTTCTAGACCAGTGATGGCCAACAGAAATTGAATGTAAGCCACAAATGTAACTCAAAATTTGCTAGCAGCCACATTTTTTAAAAAAAGTAAAAAGAAACAGGTGGAATTAAATTTAATGATATACTGTATTTAACATAATAGATCCCAAACATTATCATTTAAACACGTAACTAGTATTATTTAAAGTATTGAATTATTTTACATTCTTTCCTTTGTACCTAAAATCCAGTGTGATTGTTATATGTACAGCACATCCCAATCAGGATGAAGTGCCAACAGCCACATGGGGCTGGCTGCACCATACTGGAGAGCACAGCTCCAGGTGAGTGATAGAAAATGTAACTCAAAGCAGACTACTGGCCGTCCTTGACCACACTTGGGTTTTGCACTCTCACTTCCAGTCCTTCTTTTCTCCTTGGCTTGACATTTGCTCTCCAAGCCTTCGCTCCTTGTTACTCAACACATGGGCTGCATGATGTCAGCAGCATGACATCACCCAGAAGCTTGTGAGAAACGCAGACTCTCAGGCTGAAGCCCTGACTCACTGGATCAGAAACTGCATTTCAGCAAGTTTCCCAAATAATTTGTACGCAGAGTGAAGTTTAAGAGGTACTGCCCTAGGCCCCCACTCTCTTTCTCTGCCCTTCCTGATGGCATTTGACTTTCACTTTAATCTTGGGCTCCCTTGCTGCCTGGATTCCCCTGTCCAACTACTGAACCTTGGGCCGCTGCCCAGTGTAAATGACACCTGCATTCTCTGCTACTGTGCCAGGCTGAAGAGAGTGGAAACTTAACAACAGCAACAGACGAAACAAAACTTGGCCACCATTTATTGAGCACTTACTATGAGCCAGCCTCCACGTTCAGCACTTCTCATGCATAAACTCACTGAATCCTCATCCACTTTAGGAGCCTGATGCATTACTACACCCATCTTACAGATAAAATTCAGAGACGACTGTCCACACACAGCCCGTTTCTGGTGGAGTGAGAATTAAACCCTGGGTCTACCTGATTGGAAAGCCCATGCTCGACGGCCATGCTCTAAGTCAAATTGTTTTAGTGTATGTGTGTGTGTGCTGGTAGAGAGCACTTACTTCCTCCAACAGACAGGATTAGAGCGCACGCAGTTTATTTGAGAAGGATGGAAACACCATAGGCAAGTGGGGATCAAGAGAGGGAAGGGATAGCTGTCAATAAAGGGTAGATTTTCAAGCCAGCTACCCCTGTGGGTGCCTAGAGCTGAGTCCCATTAGGGGAGCTGGGATTTTATACAGCAAGTCCTCTCAGGAATTAGTTGAGGGCTGCTCACAGGGGGTTCCTACAGCAAGAGAAAGCTCCCACGCAAAGAAACAGAGGTGCTGGCGGTCAGAAGTCGAGTCAGGGAAGGGACGGGGGTGTCTAGGTGAGGCTTGGCAGTGTCTGCCGTGGTAGACTAGACCCATGGACTCCTCAGCATTACGGAGTCAAGTGGGAATGAACTACCTCTTACCCTTCGACCTAGCTTTTAAATTCTTTTAAAAGTCATTTCTGGTGCTCATTTTAAACCAGGTAGCACTCGTATTAAAAAGCTGGAACGGACTGAGTCACAGGCAGTTTACCCCATCCGGTAACTTGGTCCAGACCCTGACACACTGGTGCCTTCAGATGGACCCCTGGAAATGCATGGCTCCTAATACCTCTCTGTTGGTTGCTATTGGCTGGTTGGGAGGCACAGCAGTAACGTCAGGCTCTATGAGAATGTTGGGATCCTGTCCCTCTCCTATCCTGTATTTCCCAGCTTGACAGGCCAAGCCCGGCTGGGCAGACACACGCTCCAGCTCAAACACCCCGACTTCAATCAGTTTCTTTGGATCTCTGTTTTGGGGCAGACACAACTTTAGGGGAAAGTAATCTACCCCAGGGAGAAGTAGGGTGGAAAAAGTTTCTATCATTTCCCTATGTATCTATCCACCTATCTAACTATTTACACATACCCACTATATATATATATATATATATATATATACATATATATATACATATATACACACACATGTATTTATAGATATATACACATATATATATTATATATTTTACATATGGTTTTGGAAGGGACATAATGGGGGCAAGGTCACAGACAGGAGAAACACGTGCCTTGGCAGTGAGAGAGAAGCCCAGCAGGAGGAGAGGGTATGAAAGTTTGGAAAGTTTAGACCTTACTTTGCCAAAATCAACCTAGATGGGTCTGTGTTGGGGTCAGCTTTTTTTCGAGAATATTTCTATTAATATCACCCTGTGAAAATACTCCATGCCTATGACATTTCAACTTTTTCAGAGTGCTATGCATTCAGAGGAAGTGGGAAAGGGGAGGAGTCGGGGGAGAGAAGGGGGAGAGAGAAAGAGGGAAAAGGAGTGGGAGGGAAAGACGAGAGAAAGAGAAGGTAAAATTGAACTGAAGACTAAACAGCAAATTTGGTGCGCTCCTTTAAAAGGGGATGAGGCAGGGTTTCAACATACGACTTTGTGGGGGAGTGGGGGGGAGATCATTCAACCCAGAACACTATGAAGAGGATACTGGATTATTCCTGGGCAGGTCTAATCAGATGTGATGAGACCAGGTCGGAGGCTGCAGCAGTAAATCAGGGGAGAGATGAAGATGGCCTAGAGTCTGGATGCTATCGGTACTGATCGGGAGCAATGGATGGATTCCAGATAAAAAAATGTTTGCTAGAACTGGATATATCTCCAGTGGGTTGCAAGTAGTCAACAAAGGAAAAGAGGAACCAGGGATGACTCTGAGATTTGTAGCCTGAGCGTCCAGACAGGGAGGATTCACCCACCTGGGCTCTCCTTCTATGTTGTGTATGGCTACACTTGGAGCCTTGGCTCTTCCAGCAGGAACCCAAGAGAGCCCCAAACCTAGAAGCCAACCCCAAAGATCCAGACCCAGGATCCCCATGGGATACACCTTCTTCCTCCCAACAACAGACACCAGCTCTGAATAGACAGAGTCTTATGAGTTTGTGTCCCCCCGAAAAAGTTATACTTAAGTCCTAACTCCCAGAACCTCAGAATGTGACCTTATTTAGAGAAGGGTTCTTTGCAGAAGTAACCAAATGGATTATTAGGGTGGACCCTAATCCAGTATGGCATATATCCTTGTAAAAAGGGGACATTTGGACACAGAGACAGACATACACAGAGGAAAGACGACATGATGACGCACGGGGAGAATGCCATGTGAGGACAGGACTGCAGGCATGCATCTACAAGCCAAGGAACGCCCGAGGCTACCAAAGGTTAAGACATGCACGCAACAGTCCCTTCCCTAGCAACTTCAGAGGGAGCCTGGCCCTGCTAACACCTCGATTTCAGACTTTCAGCCTCCAGAGCTGTGAGAAAACACATTTCTGTTGTTTTCAGCCACGCAATTTGTTACACAGATCTAGCAACCTCCTATAGAAATAACCAGGAGCAGCTCTCAGTCAAGGTCTGAGTAGATCAATAACCCACGTCTCTTGCTTCCCTTCGTTCGGGAAACTCAGAGGTGTGGGTTCTATACATTTTCCCAGAGTTTCCCCAGTGGCATTAAGCTCCAGTCCTCCAGAGAGTAAGTGGCTTGATAACTCACTCCTTTTGCCTGCCTCCCCTCCCCATCTCACTTCTCCACTGCCTACCAGTGTTTCCGGGATCTTCCAAATGAACAACTTGCACACAGATCTTCGTCCCGGCTCTACTTCTAGGAGGACCCAGCCTTTGGGAAAAGTCGCCCATGGGCAGTGAATGTCTGGTGTCCCAGCTGTACACCCTCTGATCAGGTAAGCTGGCAGCCACTTGAGAAGACCATCCTCCACCAAGCTTGGCTCTAGAATATTTCTGCACAACTTTTCATGGGATGCAATGATGCATAAATGGCTCATCCATGTAAGGAAGTTAAAGAAAACAAAACACCCTCTTGTTTTACCCTCCATGTTCCCTTCTCTGTTCCCAAGCAGTGGACTACTCAAGAGATGCAGGAGGGAAAACTTGCCAATTACTGGCTTAATAGTTAAGGAATACTTGAAAACAGGAAAGCAGCGAAGCAACAATCTTTGTGATGTTCAGGCTTTCTGAAGCCGGGTCACACTGTCCTCGTAATAAGTTACAGAAGACAGAAGGATAGATAAGTTATAGGCCATATACAATTTAACTACCAGTGGGGTAAGATTGGAGGGATGGATAGAGCTGGAAGAATAACATCATCAAGATCTCAGGGAGTAAAATTTCTCTAGCACACACGCACAGACACACACGACACAACTGTGTTACTTAAAACACGTCTACAGGGCTTCCCTGGTGGCGCAGTGGTTGAGAGTCCGCCTGCCGATGCAGGGGACACGGGTTCGTGCCCTGGTCCGGGAAGATCCCACATGCCGCGGAGCGGCTGGGCCCGTGAGCCATGGCCACTGAGCCTGCGCGTCCGGAGCCTGTGCTCCGCAACGGGAGAGGCCACAACAGTGAGAGGTCCATGTACCGCCAAAAAAAAAAAAAAAAAAAAAAAAGTCTACAAATTTTGACACTCTTCCCTTGAAAGCTAGAACCTAATTCCCCTCCCCCTGATTGTGGGGCTGGACTTAGTGACTCAGTTTTAACAAATAGATATGGTGGGATTGATGATGTATGACTTCCAAGACTAGGTCGTGAAAGGTATTATGGCTTCCTCGTTTCTCTCTAGGGTCACTCATGCTCAGGGGAGCCAGCTGCCCTGTTACGAGGACACATCGAAACAGTCAATGGAAAGGCCCACAGGGTGAGGGACTGAGGCCTCCAACCAACAGCCATGTTCTCTCCCAGCCCCAGCCAAACCTTCAGATGAAGACAGCCGCAGTGGACATCCTGACCATAGCTATGAGACCCTGGGCCAAAACCCAGCTAAGTCACTCCCAAATCCTGACCCACAGAAATCGTGAGATAGTAAATGTTTGTTGTTTTGAGCCACCGAATTTCAGGGGTAATGTGTCACATGGCAACAGATAACAAACACAACTACATACCATTTGATGGTTAGTGGGGGTGGGGAGATAGAACAGGAAAGATTCATTATCAGGATCTTGAGGGAGTGAAACGGCTCTAGTACACGATACACAACAGAGATCAACATCTCCTGCCTATACTGTCTCCCAAATCAAGGTACCACACTGGGACAGTTGACAATTAAGAGAATTCTCATGGCACCTGAATGTTTGGGCTGAACGACACTTCCGAGTTGAAATCCTCATTTAAAAAAAAAATAGATAACGAAACCCAGGTCTAGAGAGATTAGGCGATTTTCGCAAAGTTATTGTATCAATTTTGGAAGAATCCTGGTCTGACTTGGAGGAAACAGGCAAGTTGTGAGAAGCTATAGATACCAGGAATCTCTACCGGGTTCAGGTAGTAGTTTTTCCTGCCACAGCATTGAGAATTCACAAATCTATTTACGATTTCTAGGAGACAAAGCTGCCTGTGGAATTCTAATACAGGATCAACATGTAAAACCGATTTGTTTTTTGTTTAATGAAATTTGTTAGAATCTTTCCTTAAACCGTGAATCCCCAAACACAAATAGAGAGTAGATGTTGACTGATACTCAGCTATCTCTTGCGAACAGTTGGCTTGCCATGTGACAATTCCAGTCTTCAGAGGAAGGTCACTGAATGCAAAGATCGGTTGAAGAAAAAGCTCTAAACTTTTCTAAAGCTCCACAGTGGCTGCCCATCTATTGGGCATTTTCTTTAGCTCTTAAAAAGATTCCTTTTCAGAAACAGTAAGAATTTTACTTCATGGAGCCCTAATAATTTCAGTTTGGGAGAGTCCCATGCCTTAAATGACCCACAGCAATTTTTCTGAGTAGGCGAACAGGTTTAGAACCAAACAGATACCCAGAAATTCTTCAGGAAAAAGCCTTTTTTAAGAGCCTACTCTTTTCTCTACCTATCAACATCTCTTTACAAATAGTCCTAGAGTTTTATAAACTTTATAGTCATCTTCTTCCACCCAACCAGATACTGCTCTCCCCTTGATGATCACCCTACCCACAGCTGCACTGACTTCTTTTGGGTTCTGAAAACAAGAGAGGTTCTTCCCTACCCCAGGGCCTTTGCACCTGCTGTTTTTTCCATCTGGAATGTTTTGATCTCCCTGTTCTTATAATGCAGTTCAGTGTTCAGTGTCTCAAAGTTCACGTCTCAAGTCAAGTGTCCCCACCTCACAGAAGACTTCCCTGCTGGCTGTGGACACCCCCTCCCCTTGCTATCTGTAATGGTCAGTTTTCTGTGTCAACTGGAGTAGGCTGCATTCCCCAGTTATTCAATAAAACACTAATCTGGGTGTTGACGGGAATATATTTGGTAGATGTGATTAGAGTCTATGATCAGTTTACTTTAAGTAAGAAAGATTATCTTCCATAATCTGGGTGGGCCTGATCCAATCAGTTGAAGGCCTACAAAGGAGAGGCGAGGTTTCCCTGAAGAAGAAGAAATTCTGCCTGTGGACAGCAGCTTCAGCTTGTGCCCAAGAGTTCCAGCCCGCCCTTCCTGATGGCCTGCCCTATGGATTTTGGACTTGCCTATCCAGCCCCTGTAATTGTTTAAGCCAATTCCTTGCAATAAATCTCTAAATACAGGTAACCTACTGGTTCTCTTCCTCTGGCGGAACTCTGAATGATACACCATCCCAGTCACTCCATTTATTTCCCTAGTACTAGTGGTGCCTGAGTTAAGAAACAAAAGTATAGAATGCAATTTTGGAAAACACATCCACTAAAAAAAAGTGGTTTTTTATCCAAAATTTAAATTTCACTGGACCTCCTATATTTGACCTGGCAATCCTACTTGTCACAATTTGAACTTACCTTGTTCATGGATTTGCTCACTTACTTATGGTCTGTCCCCCCCATCTAGTCTGGAAGCTCCATGAAGGCAGGGACCTGGCAGGTAGTTTGTGGCTGCATCTCCAGTCCCTGAAACAGAGCCTGGCGTAGAGTGGGTATCTAATAAATATTTATGGAGCGAATGAAGAAACAAATGAACTTATATCAGCTGCATATTCATGCTTTCTGCTTTGAGAGTCCTCAAATCATCCTTCACACACACAAGTCAGATTTCTGTTCACGAGCAGTTGAACGGATGGTCCAAGTGATGAGAGCATGGGGTCTTCTCGTCCGTCCATGGCTCCATTTTCCACATCGCTTAGTGTGTTAATGAGTGACTGTTAGTGTGATTATTTGACTATTTTAAGAGTTCTTAGCTCTGATTATTTAGGGAAAATGAGCAGAAAGTGGGAAAACAAAAGTGCTGATAACAGTGATAAGAGGCTTGTCTCATAAACTTAGTATAATCACAAGGATGACGGAAACCACAAGGCATGCCAAATACGGCAAATCTTCAGGCCTGAACAGAAGCCTAGAGAACTCGGGCTGCTTGGCTGTGCAATTATGAAAGGGAAAAAAACAGAGCAATCATCAGAACATGTGTGGAATCCCAGAGCTCCGTCACAGAGGACTGGCTGAAAGTTGAATGAGGAACTCTTTTCTAAAGCATCTCGAGGCAGAAACCGCTTTTAGCATGTGAATCTACTGTTTGGTTTGGGGCATCGGTCTTTTGTTCTGCCCACAATTTAAGCATCAGCTCAAGTGCCACTTCTTCTCTGTAGACTTTCTACAGGTCTCTCAGCCTCACCCTCAAGAAGCATTCTCTCTGTCTCTTCCCTGCGTTCCCAGGAGAGTGGGGTTTGCACCCATTTGAAGCACACGTTCTCACTTCCACTTCGAGTTTAGTCATCTGCTTATAATTCCATCTCCTCCTCTAGGCATCAAACTGTTTGGAAGCAGGAAACATTTTACACCTTCTACCACACACACACAAACACCCCAAACAGAGCCACGTGTATACGGGGCTCAGTTCTACTGTGGAAACTAATCTGGACTTGAAGTTGAAGGGCCTGGGTTCTAATCCCTTTGCAACCCATGTGCCCTTTGACAAGCCACTGCATTCCTTTCTGAGGCACAGTTTCCTCATCTGTCAAATGGGGACACGGATACACACTGAGGGGTCTTCATGATATAGGTCTCAGCACAAACAGTGACCAGAAATGTTGCTTAAGTGAGTGTCCGTGTTAGCCCGAAACGTTCTCAAGAGTTGGAAGAGAATACAAAGCTCAAGTTTATACTTAGGCAAGAATATCTCTGGATTCTGGTGGGATGGGCCTATCAACCAACGCTGCTCCCATCCCCTGCCAAGTGGGATTGAAATGATCTGTTCTGGAAGGAATTCTGGTTCCCCTTCCCCAGCTACGGTGCCTGAAATCTCCACCATTACAGTCCCTTCTTTGGGCCAAAGCATCCTGACTCTTGACTCCAGGCTGAAATCGATGGGCTTCCAGAAAGGATAGGTAGGTAAAGTGAGGGAGAAGAAAAAGGAATGAATTTGGGAACTGGAGATAAAGACTTCTGTCCCAGCTCTGTTAGATACCACCTATGTGCTCTCCTACCCCTTCTGTAATTCAGCCTCTCTTGGCCTGTTTTCTCATTTAGGAACCATGCATGATAACCACGCCCCCCCTTCACGGGATTGCTAGGGCGTGGCTTCTCAACCTCAGCACTACTCATCTTCCGGTTCTGTAATTCTTTCCCGTAAGGGGCCGTCCTGTGCATCGCAGAATGTTTAGCCGCATCCCTGGCCTCCACCTACTAGGTGCCAGGAGCTCCCTCTACCAGCTGTGACAACCAAAAATATACCTAGATATTCCCTGGGGGAAAAAAATCATTGATAGTTAAGAATCACTGCACTAAGGATCAAATTCAATAATTCCTATGTGAGCCCATAAATTTGAGAGCTCAATGTTAAGTGTTAGTTATAATTATTTTCCCCTGATTCCAGGTAAAATGAAATTACCCTCTTTTGTGATTCATTAGCACTTAAAAATAATAACAGCTAAGAATAACTGAATACTTGTTATGCTGTGGGATCTGCTATTGTCTCACTCGGAACATGAGAAAATTAAAGCTCTGAGTACATACACGGCATGTCCAAGATTATAGGAGTGTAGAGTAGAGGCAAGATTTGAACCCATGATAAACCCATGCTTTCAACCTGTATTAGTTATCTGTAGCTGTGTAACAAATTATCACAATTTAGCCACTTAAAATAGCACACAACTGTCCACTGACAGTTTCTGTGGGTAAGGAGCCTGAAAATGGCTTAGTGGGGTTCTCTGTAAGATTGCAGTCAAGGTTTTGGCCGTGACAAGGGTCTCAACTGAATGCTCAACGGGGAAGAGATCCACTTTCAAACTCACATGGATGATGGCAGGACCCAGTTCTGCCCAAAACAGAGAGCCTCAGTTCCCTGCTTGCTATCAGCTGGAGGCCACCCTCAGTTCCCTGCCACATGTGGGCCTCACTGTAGCATTGCTCACAATGTGGAACTTGCTTTGGCAAAGCCGGCAAAGGAGACAGTCAACAGTTAGCAAGGTGGATGTTATGATCTTATGTCAGGTAATCATGGGAGGACATATCATCACCTTTGTTCTATTCTACTGGTTAGAAGCAAGCTGCTAGGCCAACCCACATCCAAGGAGAAGGGATTACAGATGTACATAAATACTAGGACGCAGGGATCACCAAGGCCATTTCGGACTCAGCCTGCCGCTCTGCGCTTAGCCAGTGCATCACAAATTGGTAAGACTGTTTCGGTTGCTAGCCCAAGTGCTGTTTTGTGTTGGTTTGTTCGTTTATTTTGCTTTGAAGGTTATCTTAGTCTGCTCAGGCTGCTGTAACAGAATGCCATAGACTTGGTGGCTTAAACAACAGACATAGATTTCTCACAGTTCTGAAGGCTGGAAATTCTAAGATCAAGGTGCCAGGTGATTCAGTTCTGGTGACAGAACTGGATCGCAGATGGCTGCCTTCTCACTATGCCCTCACGTAGCAGAGAGAGAGACAGACGTACAGCGAGAAAGGACTTTCTAGTGTCTTTTTTTTATAAGGACAATAATCCCATCCTCGGCATTCCACCCTCATGACATCACCTAAACGATATTATCTCCCGAAGACCATCTCCAAATACCATCACATTAGGGGGTAGGGCTTCAACATATGAATTTTGACAGGACAAATTCACTCCATGGTATAGATGAAGCTGTGTATTTAGTGAAAGAAGAGGACTGATGTTTTTTAGAGAGAGGGATGATGATTCTTCCGGAGCGGGTATCTGTTTTATATACCTCTCCTAAAGTTTAAACCAAGGCTTGGCATTTGGTAAGTCTCCGAAACTATAGGCACAGTGAATGAAAAACATATTCATAGGGGGCTTCCCTGGTGGCACAGTGGTTAAGAATCCCCGGGTTCGAGCCCTGGTCCGGGAAGATCCCACATACCACGGAGCAACTAAGCCCGTGCGCCACAACTACTGAACCTGTGCTCTAGCGCCTGCAAGCCACAACTACTGAGCCCATGTGCCACAACTACTGAAGCCCGAGTGCCTAGAACCCGTGCTCCACAACAAGAGAAGCCACCGCAATGAGAAGCCCGCGCACCGCAACGAAGAGTAGCTCCCACTCACTGCAACTAGAGAAAGCCCATGTGCAGCAATGAAGACCCAACACAGCCAAAAAAAAATAAAATAAATTCATTAAAAAATTTTCAAAAAAACCACATATTCATAGGAGCAGAGAAAAAGTTCCAAGAAATTGGGACTCAGGTAAAGTTTAATGAGGATTGGTGAGGCACTCTAAAATGAGGAAAACAGAATTCTGCCTGAGTAGGGCGATATGTCACAGAAACAGGCACCATGGAGTTCAAAAGAATAGACTACTGGGTCAAACTCTCCAAGCAGTGTTTTTCACTTGGAAGGGGGATAATAATAATACTCATCTCAAAGGGTTGTCATGAGGGATGAAAAAGGTAATCCATGAAGGCCCCTTACAAAGTGTATGGTTAGACAGGGTTGACAAAATCTGTATTCGTTTTCTTTGTTGCTATAATAAACTACCACAAACTTAGTGGGCTTAAAACAATACAAATTTATTATTTTATAGCTCTGGAGGTCAAAACACTAGGCTAAGCGCAGGGCTGCATTCCTTCTGGAGGCCCTGGGGGAAATTTGTTTCCTTGCTGTTTCCACCTGTATTAAACACCACCTGGGGCTTCCCTGGTGACGCAGTGGTTGAGAGTCTGCCTGCCGATGCAGGGGACACGGGTTCGTGCCCCGGTCCGGGAGGATCCCACGTGCCGCAGAGCGGTTGGGCCCATGAGCCATGGCCACTGAGCCTGCGCGTCCGGAGCCTCTGCTCTGCAACGGGAGAGGCCACAACAGTGAGAGGCCTGAGTACCGCAAAGAAAAAAAAGAAGACCACCTGTATTCCTTGGCATGTAGTCCCTTCCTCCATTTTTAAACCCATCAGTATAGCAACCTCCCTCATGTCAGATTCCATCCTTAAATCATCTCTCTCTGATTCTGATGCTCCTGCGTCCCTCTTATAAGGACCCTTGTAATTATACTGGTCTCACCAGAATCAAGTCCCCATCTCAAGATCCCTAACTTAATCACATCTGCAAAGTCCCTTTTACCATGTAAGGCAACATACTCACAAGTTCTGTGAGTGGATATCTTTATTATTCAACATACAGCAATCGACTCTCTGTCCCCAAAGATTCATGTCTATCTCACATGTGCTGACCCCATTCCAACGTCCCCCAAACTCTCCACCCGTCACTACATCAACTCAAGTCCAAAACCTCATCAGCTCAGAAGTCTCAAATCTCATCACCCACATTATCTAAAGGAGGTATGGGTGAGGCTGTTGATATGATCCATCCAGGGATACAACTTCTCTCTGTATACAGACCTGTGAAACTAGCAAACAGATAGTTTTGTCCCTAATGGGACAGACCCCATCAGGATAACAGTTATAGACATTCTCATTCTAAAAAGGGAGGAAAAAGAAAGGAAAAAATGGTCCCTGGTTCCAAACAATTTCTAAATCCAACCAGGCAAACTCCATTAGCTATCAAGGCCTGACTCCCAGCTCTGTTCTGGGCCCATGGCTCTGCGCTGGGCAGAGAAAGTCATCCTTCCTTTTTCATGAGGGGTAGCACTTGTTGGCAGCTGTGTAGTTTCATCAGCCTGTCTCCTGTCTGTAGAATTTGGGGAGTCTGACAGCCTTCTTTCATTGTGTTCTCTCTGTCACTTTCAGTCCAAGCTGGCAGTGTTTCAGGTGAGATAACATTCTCAAAAGTCTTGCAGATCTCCTGTGTATGTCACAGGGATTTATTCCATTTGGCCCTCACTTAGGCTAAATCCAGCCCGTTACTTTTTTTTTTTTTTTTTTGGTATATAAAGTTTCATTGGAGCACAGGTAGCCCTGTTTGTTTATGTACCATTGATGGCTGCTTTCAGGATACAGCAACGGACGGGAGGACTTCCATCAGAGACAGTATGCCTGCAAAGCTTAAACTATTTACTGTGGCCCTTTACAGAACAAAGTTTGCTGACCACTGGCACAGAGTAGAAAATAAGCAGAAGCTGAAAAAAAAAAACAAAACACAGGCTTGGGTGGGTTACAAAAGGAGCACCACATGGGGGTAGTAAATGTTTCAGAGGTTTTTGTGGGAGGGGTGAGGAGGAAAGCAAGAAGAGGTGGGGAATGAAGGAAGGAGAGGTGATAGACTTGGAAAGTAAACTGGATCTTCTTGGCATGTTGCCTGGGAAGCCTGGGGCCAGGGCAATTAAGCAGTGAAATTACAATGAAGGAGAATAGTCCACCAAAAGAAAGTAAGGCCAGAAATCCAAAGTGGGTCCAAATGAGACAAGAGAACTCACGCTGAGAGTCATGCAACAAGTCCCTTAATTTGTAGGAACCATGTTGCTTCCTCGTCATCGTCATCGTTATCGTTCCCCTGAAAAGAGTTCTGCTTTGCACACAAGTCACACAGCATTTGCTAAGTTCTATGGGCCAGTGTCAGGCTCCCAACAAGCCTTTTCCCCTTTGCTTTTTTCTCAGTGGAAATGAGAACACGCTGAGGGTGAGGTTCGCGTATGCATTTGGAACTTGCGCAAAAACACAGCCTGAGGAGCCTCATTTACATTGTGATCGCTCCTTCCCTCCCCGCGCCTAAATCATGTCAGCGGATGGTGCCTGTCGCAGGTCCGTGGTTACGGGCTCTAAGTGTTCTTTGGCCTAAACAAAGCCGGAAAAATAAGCAAAGACCCACTCAGGGTCCTAGACATGAACAGAAACTGATGTCCCTTTCAAAAACAGCTCCCTTTGTAAACAGGAGGAAATAAAGCATTCAGAAAGGGCTTTGAAACCAGAGACTGGAGGCTGGCTATTGGAGCCGAACGGGTTTGGGGTTTGGGGTTTGGGGTTTGGGTGGAGATGGCGTGTCAGATGTTGTAGTGATTCCCTAAACACACACAGACTGTTTCAATATCAGATGTGAATATGCTGCCCCTCGCCCCACTCCCACAGCTCCCCAGCTGTGTCTCTTCCCCAAACAGCAGAGCCAAGAACCCCGGGCAAACAGTGCTGACAGACGTTCTGGAGTTCGCAGGCGATGGATTCTATTTCAGGAAGTCAGACCAAATAGAAATCATCCCACTTAAAAAGCCCCACTGGGCAAGAAGAACAGCAAGTGCCCACCTCACACAAAACAGACCAACCGCCAAGTTTCGGCCCTTCCTACGTGCTGTTGATGGCAGAGTCACCGCCTTGAAGCCTCGAGTTGATTCAATGGCATAAAATTGTCTGGTAAATGAGGCTGAGAGGATTTTTTTCCCCCACACGTCACAAGGCATTTTGATGTGCTGATTATTTACAGCAGCCCCGAGAAGTAAAGGAGTCCAAAAGTGACTGTGATTTCAAATACTACGGAACCCAGTTATCTGTGGCTCATTAATACTGAGCCTCGCGTGATCACCAGATTTTTTTTTTTTTTTTTGCGGTACGCGGGCCTCTCACTGCTGTGGCCTCTCCCGTTGAGGAGCACAGGCTCCGGACGCGCAGGCTCAGCGGCCATGGCTCACGGGCCCAGCCGCTCCGCGGCATGTGGGATCCTCCCGGACCGGGGCACGAACCCGCGTCCCCTGCATCGGCAGGCACTGCGCCACCAGGGAAGCCCCACCAGATATTTTTTGAGGACCGCCCAGCCCCACCCCCTACTCAAGCCCTCTGAACCTGCTTTGATACAAACTCTGGGGCTCGTGGTGGTGGGTGTCTCATCTTACTCAGGGAGTTGGGTTCTACATTTTCACAAAGATGAAAAGGATGTACAGTCAAAATGGCTCTTGGAAAATCCCTTCTGATGCCCACGAACCCAGCGACATGTGCAGAGGAAGTCACTCTCACGTGCCCGCTGGGTGGGGTGGGTGGAGGGAGCAGCTGCACCCTTGAAGTTGTGCTTCCCTTTTCTGGCTGTTTGCGCAGAGGGCGTGGAGGTGAGTTCACTTCAGTCAAATGTGTAGGTTATGTAACTTTACCCTGATCAGCTCCCCCGGGAGGGTTAGCGCCTCCTACAAATGCCAGGTCCTAGCGGGCTTTGTGGAGGAAAATTTCCCGACCACCGGGAACCATCATGGTTTTCACTACCTGATAGCGTAGACCGTGCCTTATCTCATCCACTAAAAACACGACCAGCTTCTTCTATCACTTTTCCTTCCTTTTCTTCTCCTAAACAGACTGACTCAGGCTTTTGAAGAATGGTTAAGCCTTTTCTCCCTCTCTCTCTCTGTCTCTTTAGCTTTTCCAAACTGAATGTGAATGCTCGATGTTTCCTCTAAGGACGATACCCTGAAATTTCAGACATCTCCAGGGAGCTCCTCCCAGCACTGGTGGGGGCATCTGAGTATGGGATTAGCAATTTCCCCAGGCACCAGTCGATTTCTAGAAGTTAGAAGGTTACAGGTAGATAAATGGACTTGACTGTTCAGATTCTTTTAGTTAAAATTGCCAGAAACCTGGCTCCAAGCTTAAGTAAAGAGGGGAAGTTTTTTTTGACTCATGCAAATGAAAATCTTCAGGCAGCATTGGCCTTTGGATTCTACAAATGATAAGGATCTCTCTCTGTCTGCATCCCTTCCTCTCCAAAACTCAGCCTCTCCTTTCTCTTTGGGTTGGGCTCATTCCCTCCTGTGACAAGAGGGCTTCATCCATGTCTGGGGGGTGGATGAGCTGCACTCTTCACTTATGTTATCACATCTTGGCATCTTCAGAGGAAAAAGAGTTCTCTCTTCTGACAGCCAGAGATGAATCCCAGAGAAGGACTCGGATAGGCTGTGCTGAGTCACATGACTCCTCAGCCCAATGACGGGGCCTGCAGGGATGGGACACTGTGATTGGCCAGACCTCGATCCCATGCCCGCCCCTGAGGCCAGAAGGGAGGACGAAGGAGACTACCAGCCTGACAATTACCATATGAAATTGTACGGTGACAAGGAATTTCCCAAAGAAAGATGATGGGAGAGAGCAAGTACAAATATAAAGGAGGAGGGACCGCTAAGTGGAAGAAACAACAAATGTTCACATCGGGGTCCTAAGAAAAATGACATGGAAGACAAACTGTCTCACTCCTACCATCCTGGACTCAACCCAACAACTTAATGAACCTGCAGGTTCCGGTGATTTTACCAGCATTGTTTATGATATAGCTTTGCAACTCGTCTGGTTCATTTTAGCCATTGGCCCCAAACAGTCATCCCTGAACAGAAATCCACAACCTGGAGAAGGCGGGAAAATTGATTCACTAATTCCAATATCCACTCACTTTGTAAGTCAAGGTTTTGCAAGTTTTCTAATTACAGTGGTTTACCCTGAAAAGAAACACAGAAACCCAACACCATAAATTGCTTTCCGTTCGTATAGCAATTTCTTCTGGCAGTTCCACATCCCATCTACATTATCCACCGTCTACCACGGTGTGGCCCGAACATTCTCAGAGTGGGCAGTCTGCTGCCCATCCCAGCACTGAGTCATCAGCCGAAGGTCGCGCCAGTCTTTCATCTCTCTTCTCCTCCCTCCCCGGAAGTGTAACCCCTGGACCAGCAACATCTGCATCACCTGGGAATAGATCTGAAATGCAAATTCTTGGACTCCATCCCAGACCTACTGAAGCCAAAAGGCGGGGGGGGGGGGGGCAGCAGCAACCTGTGTTTTAACACGCTCTCCAGGTGACTCTGAGGCTCAAGGTTGCTGAACCCTGACGTATATAATACTGTATTGTCATACTGATCTCAGAATGCTCCACATGTGTGCTTCTGCTTCTTGCTTTCTGCTCACAAGCTCTCCATTGTCTACATAATACATTATACACTCAGCTTAGTCATTCAAGGACCTGAGGAATCTCATCTCCCAAACTTACTACGTATTTATTGTTATAAATCTCATTTATTACTTACTTACTTATCATGGACCCAGGACTACACAAGGTTCCCAACGTATGTTGTGGATTAGTCTACTCAGGCTGCCATAACAAATACCATAGACTAGGTGGCTTACCCAAATGAAATTTATTTCTCATGGTTCTGGAGGTTGGAAGCCCAAGATCAAGGTGGGAACTACTTCAGTTTCGGGTGAGACTTCTCTTCCTGGCTTACAGACCACCACCTTCTCCCCGTATCCTCACATGGTGGAGAGAGAAATCTTTGTCTCTTTGTCTTCTTACAAAACCACCAATCCCATCATGGGGGCCCTACCTTGATGACCTCATCTAACCTGAATTATCTCCCAAAGGTGCCACCTCCAAATACCATCACAGTGGGGGTCTGGGGGTAGGGTTTCGATGCATGAACTTGACGGGGACACAGTTCAGTCCATAGCACATTGGATACTGGGATAAGGATTACTGAGCCCACTGACTGTTGAGGAAACTGAGGCTTATGGAAGCGAGGAAAGCAGTCCAGGAGCACAGTTAGTAGGAAGTGGTGCCCACGTCCAGTCCTGCTGTGATGCTCCGTCCCCCACAGCCCTGCCTCCTGGGGACTGTCCTCTCCTTTATCCACAGCCGCCAGTTTTCCAGGCGCATCTCATGCCCTCCCTCCTCGACACCTGGCTCACACCACTCCCCGCCTGGATCACCTCCTCAGTTCCGCCTGTTTGCTTAAATGCACTGAGTCCCAGAAAACAAATCCATCTTCCCCTCCTTCCCTAACCACAAAGGGTTTCTTTATCTTGGGCAGTGATTGTCTCCATTCCTTTCCTCTTCCATTATTCTCAGACTCCTTTGTTCCGCTCGTTTCTCTCCCCTTACACTGGTCGCTGCACAAACCCCCAGTGTTCCTCACTTGCTTTACTTCCCGAAGCTCAAGGAAGACTCCCACAGATCATTATTTATCACAAAGATTATCAGTGTTTCTAAACATTTTGGAAATGTCTGCTGCATTCTAACCATTATAGGCTTCCCCAGAAATCCAGCGTCCTGTCTGGAAAGCAATGATGACCCAAAGTAAGTACATTGAAACTCAAGGGCGGAAGTCTATTTAGCCAATAGTTTTCAAATCTTTTCTTTTTTCTTCCCACTGGAGTTTTAGGGATAGCAGAATCGAGACAAGCACTGATAGGAAAGGGTAAATTAGAAGGAGTAATGACCGACACCTTGACACTACCAGCAGTTCTAACATGTGATAACAGAGTAATATACGAAGCAGGGGTTCTCAAACTCCAGCACGCATCACAACCACCGGGAGGGCTTGTTAATAACAGGTTGCTGTGGCCCCTAGTCCTCCTTTCCGAGCCAGAAGACCAGGATAGGGCCTGAGAATTTGCATCCCTAATAAGTTTCCAGGTGAGGTTGATGCCGCTGGTCCAGGGACTACACCTTGAGAACCACTGATCTAACAGTCTTCCTTACTGTTGGAGATTTAGAGGTGAATGAGCATACATCATTCAGAAGCTTTGGGTACAAGTAACAGAAAACCCACCTAAAGGTACTTTAGGCAATAAGGCGTTACAAGAAGTCTAGACGTGGGAGTTTCCGTGGGTAGATCATCAACTGATTGACTTGATCAAGAATCAGGCTCTGGGGGCTTCCCTGGTGGCGCAGTGGTTGGGAGTCCGCCTGCCGATGCAGGGGACGCGGGTTCGTGCCCCGGTCCGGGAAGATCCCACATGCTGCAGAGCGGCTGGGCCCGTGAGCCACGGCCGCTGAGCCTGCGCTCCGCAACGGGAGAGGCCACAACAGTGAGAGGTCCGCGTACCGCAAAAAAAAAAAAAAAAAAAAAAAAAAAGAACCAGGCTCTTGCCATCTTTCTGCCTCACCATTCACCATCCTCATCATGTTGACTTTGTCGCTTCTTCATTGCTCTAAGCTGGCGGCCACAGGGCCTGGTGTCAAGTGTGAACCCTGTAATGTCTGCCTGAAGAAGAGGAGGTGCGGATTTCTTCTATGTGCCTCTTTTTATCCGGGAGGAACATTTCTCCCAGAGGCCCCCCGCTGATACCCTGTTAAATCCCATTGGCCGTAACAGTCACATGCTTAAGAGTCGCTGGCAAAGGTAGTGGAATCACCATGATTATTCAAGACCAAGCAAAGTTCCCCTCCTAACGTGGGGAGTGCACTCTTGTATTTAGCCAGGGCTGTGCCAGCTACGAGGAAGGTGGAGAAAGGTCCCTAGGGGAGGTAACCAACGGTGTCAGCCATAATCACGCACTCCTTCTCTCTGGGTGCCATCAGTGGAGAAAACTGACACAATCAGGCAGGTGGGAGCCAAAGCATCGGTCAGGGCTCCCTGGAACTCTGCACTGGAGGATGTCTGTAGTGGATCTCTGTACTTTTTCTCCCCAGTGTCTGACTCCCTTCTTCCCCTAACAGGACCCCATTTTCCCTCTGGGAAGCCACTTCACCTCCATTTGGGGCAGTCTTGGTGAGTCAGTTAAGCAAGGTGTGTTGACCTCACCCGGCCTTCTCCATCATCCAAGCTTGACCAACCTGAGTCTCCCTCCTGGGGATTTTCACCTTGAGTAAAGTGATAGAAGAGCAGAAAACATTTCGGGTGGGGAGGCGTCCTCCCCTCTCTGGAGATAGGGAATAGGTATCCCCTCTTCCCTTACACTACGCCTCCTACTATCATCTTTTAGTGACATATGCCAGTGTTCTGTTGGATACTTTACATGCACAATCTCAACTAATCCTGGTGACAACCCCATGGGGTGAGTAGCATTGCTCCCATTTTACAGATGAAAAAACTGAAAGTCTGAGAGGTTCAGAGCTAGTAATTGGTAGAGTTTACACCTCTCAGATTACAAAGCCCTGTCTTTCTTGCTAGCCCACCTTTTCAAGAGAAACAGGACTCCCCCTGGACAGCACAATGAAACGACTGAAGGTCTTTTATCATCTTCTTCTCTCTCCATATACCTAGTAGTCTCAGTGTCCACACTGCTGTCTAATCTAGGCATGTGGGCAGTATTTCACGATCCTCCCAAATGGGCACCAGTTATTTCTGCCTTTTGGTGGTCTTTTCCCCTTCTTCTGATATCAACTCAGCTTTTCTGTGGTTCAGGAGTTAACTCAGGGCCACCTCCCCACTCTTCCTCAAGGGATGCTGTGATGTTGTGAGTTATAAAAAGAAATATATATTTGGTCCTCAACCCATTTCTGGCACAGAGCTCTACATAAAACCACTGGAATTTCCTAAGCGAGAAAAGCTATAAAGGTGTCTTTTGTTATGTTAATGATGTGACTTTTGGAGAGCACCTAAGAAGGATGGCCGCTGGTTGGCTGGTTGCCGGGAGAAGCAACCATGTGATCAGAAGGCTGGAATTTTCAATACCCTCCCCTAATCCCACCCTCCAGGGAAGGGAGAGGGGTTAGATATGGAGTTCAATTGCCAGTGGCCCATGATTTAATCAATCATGTCTATGTAATGAAGTCTCCATAAAAACCCAAAAGGATAGGATTTAAAGAGCTTATGGGTTCGTTGACCACGTGGAGATTTGCAGAGCGGCTCACTTGTAGAGAGCATGGAATCTCCGTGCTCTTTCTCCATATTTTGCACTATGCATCTCTTCCATCTGGCTGTTCCTGAGTTACATCCTTTTATAATAAACTGGTAACCAGGTAAGCAAACAGTTTCTCTGAGTTCTGTAAGCCACACCAGCAAATTAATCAAATCGGAAGAGGGGGTCATTGGGATCTCCAATCTGTAGCAGGTCGGGCAGAAGCACAGGTGACAACCTGAAACTGTAGGGACAATCTTGTAAGAATGAGCCCTTAACCTGTGGAATCTGATGCTGTCTCCAGGTAGACAGCGTTAGAATTGAGTTGAATTGTAGAACATTCAGCTGGTGTTGGACAAATGCTTGGTAGTGTGGGAAAAAAAGCCCACGTGTTGGAACCGGTCCCAGAACCACAGACGCACATATGTCCAAGGATGCATCAATGTGGGTACTTTCTAGGGCTTTTCCGCTAGAGCTAAGAAGATTGGAGCACCTTTCCTTGTAGGGTGGGTGGTGGGCGGCAGACAGCTTAGCTGATAGTAGGATGTGAATGGCACTCATAGAGATGCTAATGGAAATCTGCTTAGAGACAATCTATTGAATACAAATAATATGGAGGGGAAAGCCCAGTTGACAGTATTTGAACCTCTGGATCTAGCCATACGTAAGGCTACACTCCTGGGCTTCGTTTTTTGCTTAAGTCAGCTTAAATTGTGTTCCAGTGCTTGTGGCCAAAAAAACTTTTAGTCAGTGTTTCTCAACCCTTTTTTTTTTTTATTATCTTCCCCCTAAGCAGACTTTCTAGATAATTTTCTCCTATTGCCTGGTTCCCTCACCACAAAGTTTTAGTACATATACTCTCTGTTTATGTACTATATGTATATCTGTGTGTTACACATAAAAAAAGATTGTTTTCACGCGTTCCAAGAGCAAATCGTTGCCTCTCTGCTGAGACTGCATGGTCTTGACAAATTAAGACGCGGCCCTCAGATCCTCACCTCCTGGTATCTGTGCCTTCCCACGTTTGATTAGGACTGGCCTGTGTGGACAACAGAAGAAGGTGGAAGTGATGGTGTGTGATTTTCAACTTGTAATCATTTAATTTGTTAATTTGCTTCTTTTTTTTTTTCTTTCTATCAGCTTCTCTAGACACTAACATGAAAACAGAGACGACACAGAAGCATCTCCAGAGGCAGACACTTGGTAGGATTCTCAATGAAGAGTTATGAATAAATGAATACATGAACTATCACTTTGAGTCTTCATTTCACTAGTAGCTGTGTGACCTTGGCAAGATCACTCAACCTCTCTGGGCTGTATTCCCTTTAAAGGGGATGGTGAAACTTGCTCTGACTTCTTCCTCAGGTAATCATGAGGACCAATTTCATAAAACAAGCACGAAACACCTCAAAATGCAAAGTATTACTATGTGACAATATCAACTGAGACAGCTACAGTTGTGTAAAGATTTAAACAGTGCGCCGTGGCACAGGGTGCTATGTAGTCAGATACATTCTGTTGTTGCATTCTCTCCTTCTGCTTTTTCGCCCTTTTCACCCACTTCTTCCCCACGGTAATTCGGGAGGAGAGCACCCAAAGGAATGTGTGAGCAAACAAATGGTCGGCTTGCTGGGCACTGCCCCTAACCTCCTGTCAGCTGGCAGAGCATCCGTCTAAACGGAGAGCAGCTTTCTCCCAGGAAAATTCACATCACTCTCCACGGCTGGAGCACCCCGTCATCGTGATACTGTTCAGCTCTCGCTGCACTACGCACCCTGCTGTCAGCGACCCAACAGTCTACATGGAGAGACATCACTGGCCTTTCCCCGAAAGAGGAAGGATTTCGCTAAAGGGACTGAATTGCCTCCTGCAAAGAAAACACCCCTCAAAGAAAAACAATCTAAGCCCCCAGCCACGTCACACTGTAACCCGGCTATTAGTTAGCTGACAGAACGCCTGCTTTTCACATTTGTACCTGGAGTCAGAAATCAGTCACATCTGGTTGCCGAGTACTTTTCCACATCGTGACGATCAGGGCGTGTGTTCCTGCTGCCTTGACAGCGACAGGCACTGGAGGGTGGGGATCAGGGCTAGCCGTCCCGCATTCTGTTCTACACTTCACATCGATCTTGCTTCTCACATTTCTCCTCTCTCCCCTTTCATCTGTTCCCCATCCCCACAAACTGCACTTAGCCAGGGCTTGGGAAGATAAGGCTATGTTCTTGATTTACGTAAAATGAACAGAAACGAAATCGCCTAGATTTACTGGTTTCCCCCACTATCTGAAAGTAGAGCAAACCTTTCTTAAGCCGAAATGGTTGTAAAGAAGCAATTACCTCAGGACACATCTTGCTAAAGGATGCGCAAAATAAGTCCAGATAAAGCACAGATGCTCACGGACATCGTTCAAAGCTATGGTGGCCTGATGCTGAGTGTACCTCCTGGGAAGGAACTGGGGGGTATCCATCACGCTGCCTCTATGACCGCTCGATGCAAACCAAGGCGGAATGCTATTCTGACAGTCTTTTTTGGTTAAAGCAGAAGTCCTCTTCGGATTTCTTTCAGTTACCAAAAACAGGTACTAATGTAGGTCTTTTGTAAAAGTAGTATAAAACGAGCTTTTGAAAAGTGCGGGATACCTGTGTCCCCTCTCATGCAGTGTTGAGTATATCTCAATTTTGTCCCTTCCAAGGGGATAGATAGCATTGTTTGTCTATCTGTATGCCTACGGCATCCAAAGGAAAAAGACTGTGGCTGATTACCACCTCTTTCCAGAATGTTCTAGAGCACTGCAGTCCAACAGAACTTTCTGCAATGATCCAAAAGATCTTTCTCTGTGCTGTTCAATATGGTGGCCACTAGCTACACACGACAAATGAGCACCTGAAATGTGGCCGGTGTGTCTGAGGAGCTGAATTGTTAACTTCATTTTAATCTAAACAGCCACACGTGGTTAGTGGCCAAAGTATCAGACGGTGTGATTCTAGAACCATGCCTTTCAAACCTTAACGCAGACAGGAATCAACCTCGTTAAAATACAGATTCTGATTCAATAGGTCTGGGGCAGGGCCTGAGATCCTGCGTTTCCAACAGCCTCCAAGGGATGCTGACTGTGCTGGTCCCTGGTCCACTCTGTGAGCAATGAGGGGCTGTGATTCTCAAACTTCACTGCTTCTTGGGCTCCCCTGGGGAGCTTTAAAATTTACTGATGCCTGGGTCTGACCTCTAGAGATTCTGACATAATTGGTCAGGGTGTGGCCTGGTCACGCAGACATTTAAAAGCCTCCCCTGGGGATTCTAGTGGACAGCCAAGGTTGGAGGCGCCACACTGCACTGCAAATGACCTACTTAATGCTTTTTAAAATAACCATCATCCCAGAGAACAGAGCGCTAGCTTCAGAATAACCTCTGAAGGTATCTTCTTGGTACAGGGCCAAACTTTTAGGGAATTTGGACCGATTTTGCCCATCCAGACTAGAAATAGTGGAAACATGTTTTTGACAGTCAATCCAACCAGGGTAGGTGTGGCTGCAGAGAGCCAAGTGGGGTGGGGAGCGCAGAGCTGGGAGATCTGTGAGAATCCCCCCAGGAGATAACCAGCCTGTATCTGCCTGCTCCTGCCTGGCCCCCAGCGGGGATTCTATGCCACTCCAAGTCCCCACAGGTGCTGGCCTATCCTACCCTTCCTACTAAAGACTGAAGGACATAGGGGTTAAGGCCACAGGTTCTGCAGTCAGAGTACTGCAGTTTAATTCTAATTCTGACGTTCATTAAGTCTGTGATTTGAACAAGTTCCCTCAACTACCTGGGCCTCGATTTCCTCATCTATAAAATGGGAATAAGTATAGTATCTTCCTCCCAGAGTTGTACAAAGCTTGCTACGGTTCCCAGCACTTCTGAGCTGCTCTAAGTTTTGGTTGTTATTATTACTTCATAACATCTCTCTCCCATCCCCTGTCCTGTGCTTGAATTTCACTGAACACCTTCTAGCTCTTAAAGCCCATCATGCTCTCATTTACCACAGGGCTTTTGCACACGCCAGTGTTTCCTGCATGGAATTATTTGCTTCTTCTTTAGGCCTAGGTAATGCCTTCTGATCTTTCTGAGATCAGCCTGACTCTCACTTCCCCTGAGAAGCCTTGTGTCTAGTCTTTCTCAGCTCCATGCTTATTAGTACTTGGTTTGCTTCATTCATTTAATAAACATTGTTTGAGCACCTACTATGTACCATGTACTGTTCTCAGCTCTGAAAATATTGCAGAGAACAAAAAAGACTTTAAAAAAAAGAAGAAAATCCTTATTCTCATAAAGCTTACATTCTGGGATAGATGGGCCCCAAAAAAAGGCAACAAAAGAAAAGAGAGAGAAGGGATATGGGTGGCCATAGACGTCCTCCGTGAAGAGTGATGATTGAAAAAAAAAAATGGAGAAAGTATGGAGCAAGCCATGTAAATAGCTGAGGGAAAAGCATTCCAGGCAGAGGGAACAGCAAGTGCCAGGAAAAATTGCAATGCCACATCTCTGTGAATCACCAATGAATCTCTAACGCTCAACATAGGTTATAAACCCCGTGGCGTGGGGTGGGACTCACACGTTTTTGTTCTCAGCACCCAGCTACTTGACATGCAGTGGGCGCTCACTTAATATGTGTTGACTGAATGCACTCGAGGGGTTTTCCAGAGGTTCTGGAGAATGTGTACATTGAGGGCTGGGGGTGGAAAAGTAGCTGTGTGTTCCCTGAAAAATCTGTTGCCAGCCTCACTACCTCTCACCTGTTGAAAATAACTGTCGGGAGGAAAAGCTCTTGAAATGGAGCATTATTCCTTCCTTTCTCACATTTCCTATAAATGATCTTGCTTCTGCCCAGCCAGAGGGATCCATCACCCTGGAGAGGACTAGAGGCAGGAACGCAGAGAGCGAAAAAGAGCTGATGTTATGATTTTAATTCCCAAAATAGGCACTTGAAGCCCATTTCCAAGAATTCAATAGTCATGAAAGGCAACGCTTCTGACGTACAAAACTGGTGTTTGTGAAAAGAAAACACTTAATAGCTTTATAGAAAGGTTTTTTTTTTTCCTTCCTCCAAATCAAAAGGCAAAGCTGTGAAGGAGGAGGACATAAATTTATCTACGAGAAATAGATTCAAAAGCAAGCTGTAGGGGGACTGAGAGTGGCTGGGAGGGAGGAGGGATGGAAGGGCTGGAGAAGGTGGGGTCAATGGGGAAGGTAAGGCTTTCGGCATCAGGGGTGGCCTGGCCCACTGTGTCTACCAGGATCCCCTCAGAGCACTCAATCAAAGGCCCTTTGGCCAGGAGACAATTATCAGAGGTGTGAATGGGGTGAAAAGAGCCAGTAAGGAGAGCAGAGACACCCAGAGAATAGCAACACCAGGATCCTCGGGCTGAAGGGGCAGGGGGCAGTGTTTCTGATCCCAGGGAGAGATGGTACCCAAGAAGAGCTGCCTGAAGCCAGAGCTACTGCCTGAGCCCCGCTGCGGAGGCAGGAAGGAGCAGGGCAGAAACTACCCCATCTTCCTCTCCTCCCACCCTCCCGGCTCCTGCTGGTACCTCTGCTTGGCCCGAGTACCTACTGCCTACAGGTGCTTTGGGGTGCACTGCACCACGTCCCCGGACATCTCTGAAGGTGGGGAACCCTCTCAGCCAGTGTGTAAGTGAAGCCCAGGAATGGGCACGGTTCGAGCCCTCACGGGCAGTTCTGGGAGCTGATGGGCAGAGGCCACCCAATGGACCATTCCCAGGGGGCAACTGTAACCCTTCTCAGAGGTCCCAGCAGGGTCTCTGGCTTTGACAACACACTCTTACATTGACTTTCCCTCCTTCCGGGCCCCCTTACTCCAGAGCTCTGCCACTGGTTGGCTTCTCTGGAAGTGGACCCTGAGACGGAATGTGGGGTGTTGGGCTTTATTAGGGAATCAACACCTAGGAAAGGAAGTGGGTGGAAGCAGGCTTGGACAGAAGGATAAGCTAAGATATGACACAGGACTGACAAAGCCTTGCGCTGCATAGGAGGAGCTTGGAACAAGTCCTGGGTGTCCCCTGTGGAGCTGAATGGTCCACCTTGCTCAGGCTCCGGATGTAGGTACACAGGAGGATGCCAGTAACCCCGGGACGGGCAGGCACGACCTCAGATGACACGATGGGGCTCTCTCTGCAGCTGGGGCAGATCCTGAAGGTGCTGACAGCAGGGCAATCAGTCCTTCCTTGAAGGGGGATCTGAATGGGCATCTCCATGTCCACCACAACCTTCGAGAAACCAGCAGCGCTCAAGTCCTGACCTGAGGCTCTGCTTCTGGGGAAGCCCAAACAAAGATAATGCGTGAGGCACTGCCAGGGTCAGGTTCCCAGGGCACTGAGTCAGGGGTGCGGTGGGGAGGAGAGGAGAGAAGGGCAGAGACTAGCATGTCCCACCCACAGGCCTGGCTCACAGCCAGTCTGGGAAGCCATGGACAAGCCCAGTGAGCCTCCAGCTGCCCTCCTCTTGAACTGAGTTTTTCCACTCAAACACTGCCGTCCTGTGTCAAGACAAACCTGTGTGGACACTCAGAGGACCCTGGGAGGGGCAGTCTTCCTGCCCTTCCTCAAAAGGAGCAAAACAGAACCTTCAGAGATCACCTTTTAACTGCCACCTGAGTAAGTGAAATCTACTTTCCTTTGGGGATGGTTCAATTTTAATCTTTCACAATATTACATAAAGAAAGTATCGTTTAGTGAGAGCTTCCTATGACTTCTGGCACCACCCCTTGCATTTATGATGATTACTTCATTTAACAGATGAGGAAAATGTGACTCAGAGAGGTTAAGTAACCTACCCAAAGTCACACAGCCAAAAAATGACAGAGCCAAGATTAAGAGGCGTACTGACTGAAGCAAACTCCATGTGTTTGACGTTGTAAGGCACAGTCCCAGTGAGTTCTCTGTACACACATTCCCCCCATCACATGCCCTGGGGCAGAGCAGTAGGCTGGGCTGGTGGGTTTTCCGGTTCGTCTGGGATGCCCAAATCACGCCGGACTTCCAGCAGCTTCTCACGTACTACCTGCCCATCTTCAAACACACTGTTCACAACCCTTGCCTTGTTCATCACTGCTTTTCCTTCTCTTGCCTCCTCTAATTTCTCTCCGTATCCTTTATGATGAGCCATTGAATAGAGGGTGATTTACAGCCTCTGCTCTCATCTGCCTAAGGCTTCAAAAAAGTATAGAAGAATTAAACCGGATGGAGCACTTCAGGAACCTGTCTCTAGCTTCAGCCCCCCTCTTTACCCAGTGATGCATCACGCTGCGTTCTAATGGCTTTATAACTGGCACCTTAATCTGCCATCAAACTGACTCTGGAAGCGCCCCTCGCCAGTCGCCTTGGCTATTGGTCTGCTTGCTGACCCATGGCATCAGTGTAGTGCCCATCCTGAGATTGGTGAGGGTCCTAGGAGGGAGGGTTTCCTGTCTTGTGGGGTCACACACTCAAATGCTGATGAGGACCTGAAAGGTAATAGAGGTGAGTGAAGCTGGTGGGAGGGGACCCTGGTGACCTGTATAAAAGAGCAGCCTCAGCTCAGCTCCCCCTGATTGTTTACTTGCAGGGATTTGGGCCCAGATCTTTCCATGTCTCAACACAAGCCAGGAATGCAGAATTTTATGTATCATCTCCCCCTTTTAAAAATGTCAGCATCTATTTTAAAACATTTTTTAAACACCGGACAGGCCAAATAAAACATGTCAGCTGGCAGCTTTGGTCCCGACTGTGAACTCCGTCTCAGAGAGACCCAGAGACTCCCGCTGTGTCCTTCCTGGCCCCAGAGAGTCCCTACAGCTCTGCTCAGCATGGATAAGAAAATAAGAAATCGGTCACTCCACTATCCAATTAGCAGCCGCTGCGCATTCCTTTCCTCTCCCTGCTGGAGGAAAAGAAAACAAACAGGAAAATCCAGGCTTGTTTTGATTTGGATCAAACTGGGGATGTTACCACCTATTTGAGGCGCTCTGGGGCTTGCCTTCTGGAGACCAGCGCCGGCCCCTGCCTCAGCCCGAGCTCCTCTTACATCTGGGTCCTGAGCGCCAAACCACAGCTGCCACAAGCCAGGGATACTTCCCCAGCAGGCCCTGCAGGGAAAGGGGCCCTGCGCAGGGGTTGGAAACCAGTGAGACTGAGCCTGGGGGCGTGGCCGGGCTCAGGGGTGCGTTGTCATGGTGACCTGCAACTTCCAGAACCACTGCTCCAGTTGGAGACCACTTCTATGGGGCTGGGCGGTGGGCAGGGTGGGGGAGAGGTTCTTTCTCCTGTAGAGTCTTGTCAACATCACGGCTACCTATTCCCCTAAAGTCCTGCAAAGGTGCCATTCTCGAGAGGCACTACAGAATGGGAACGCTGGAGGCAAACTTCCTGCGTTTCGACTTCAGCCGTCCACGCAGTACCTGAGTGAGCCTGGGCAGGATGCTTAACCTCTCTGCACCTCTGTTTTCTTATCTGTAAAATGGAGATAATAGTCGAACTGACCTTGAAGTTGAGGATTCGATGAACTTACGAAGTGCATCTCTAGTAGCGCCTGGCACATAGTAAGTACTATGTATAAGGTATAATAATCTATTATATAACACATTATATATTGTTATTACATTTTTTGGAGAAGCTGCTATCCCCTTTGCTCTAGAAATGGAGAGTCATTAATCTATTGGGTCTCCCATAAGATAGGGATAAACTCGCTGCAGAATGCCAGACCTTCCACCTTTGCTAACACTCCCTCCTTTCCATCTCCTCTGTTGAAATTCCACCCAACGTTCAAAACCCACCCCTGATACCCCTTCCTCCTCCACACCAGAGATAATCTTTCCCCTCCGCTCAGCTCACTTCCTACTTTACTGGCACGTACAGGCAGACCTCAGAGATACTGCAGGTTTAGTTCCAGACCACAGAGATCAAGCGAATATTGCAGTAACTCACACGAATTTTTGGTTTCCCAGTACGTATGAAAGCTACGTCTACACTATCCTGTAGTCTATTAAGTGTACAATTAACATCTAAAAAAATGCACATACCTTAATTAAAAAATACTTCATTGCAAAAAAAAAAAAAGCTCACTATCCTCTGACAACCCAGGGTTGACACAAACCTTCAATTTGTTAAACACGAAACAAAAACAAAAACCGCAGTACCTGCGAAGCACAATAAAGCAAAGTGCAAGAAAACGAGGTCTGCCCGTAGAGAAACGTGCTTATCACAGTTTTCCTTGGACCACAGCTGCGCGTGACTATGTCTTATCTCCCTGGAGACAGTGACCTCATCTTCTTTATATCTACCATAGCACCGAGTCTTCAATATAATAGGTGTTAAGCCAATATTTGCTAAAGATATGTTAACTTAGTAAAGGCACTAGATTCCCTGAAATAACCTGGGAGATTCAGCCAGAGGAAGTCTAAGGTTTGAGAGCAAAGAGATCTCAGATTAGATGAAGACTCAGCCAAAGAAATTTTAGGAGCTATCAACTGGTTTTCTTTTTTTAAGTAGCATTTACTGAATGCCTGTACACCAGATGCTGTTCTTAACGATTTACACAGACTATTTCTGGAACCTTCCCAACTCTCTTGTGAGATTTGTTCTACTTTTATCATCTCATTCTTCCCGGCGAAGGATGCTGAGGTTCCAGTGACAGGAGTGATGTGCCCCGGCACCTACGGCTGCTCCACAGCAGAGCAGGGATGTGAACCGGGAAGCTTCGTTCCTATGGAAGCAGACCCTGAGTCAAATATCTGCGTGCAACTAGTCCATTCGGGAGGTGGTCCCAGAGGGCTCTGGTAGGGAATGGGGAAGAGAAACAGAAAAAAGGGAGACCAGTAGAGTAAGGAGGTTATCTGTGTGAGTAACTGAGCCTTTGGTGGAGGCTGCTCTTGGGGCCCCCCACCACCCCTGCACGTCCAGCCTGGCCTGTGCGTGGGCTCAGTGTACTCTTGTGGCCAGAGAAAGCCCCAGAGAGGTGTGTGCGTCCAGCAGTGGTGAGTGTCACGGAACGGACACCCTTGACAGCAGGATGGGCTGATTCCAGAGTGGCTCCTCTTCCCAACAGGCTCAGGTCAGCTCTGCCCACACTGCCTGATGCTCTTGTTGGGGCAGGAGACCCCTCCTTGAGGGGCACTTCAACCCATTCTGAGTGATGAGTTCTACCATCTTGGTGTCCTACTTTACACTTCTTGAAACATACACACACACATCACGAACATAAATCTGCAGAAGGAAAGATTTCCACTTTGGGAGAGGAAAGCAAAGCTTGAAGGGGTTTGAGAACCTAGGTGAGCATCGCGTGGATAGCTCACGACACAGCAGTGGCCAGAGGTTAGCCCTTCACACCCACAGAATAAGAAATGAGTTTTATTTTTATTTGTAAGTTTTTTGGGGTGAAAACAGTTGGCCTGTTGACCTGCCTGATGTATAGTAGAAATGAGCTCTCATCGGTGAAGTTAAGTGAAATTTTGGTGAAATTCAAGACTCGGGGACTGGCTGAGATCTCTCAGAGATGCGCCACACGGATGTAAAAGTGTAGAGACTTTCCTACTTGTATGGTGGCTCTCATGGTACCGTGGGCACAGAGGAGCACTGGGCTCATTTCGCGTCTTCTCCTGCCTTTCCGGGAAGCCGCCTGGCAGGGCGCATGGGGCCGAAGTGAAGAATGCAGGTTTGGGAAACATACAGGCCTGGTTTGGCTGGCTGTGAGGACCTCAAAGGGAATTATTAAATCACTCTGAGGTGGGTTTTCTCACTAACAGAAAGGATATAAACAATAGTATGTACCCCTTAGGGGTGCTGTGGACATTAAGTAAGTACATTTGTGCAGTGGCTGGCATGGTGCCCAGCTGCAAATGGACGGGAGACGATGTGGTTGAGGGACCGCTCCCAGGTTCTCGCACAGGATATACATACGGAGCCGCCACTGAAGAAGTGTGAGATGCTGACGGTCAGCCCTGCCCTGCACAAGTTTGTTTACAAGTTCTAAAGGGGCTCTTGATCACACCTAAGAAGGTTTAACAACTTTTAAATTATTAACAAGTGAGCAGCAAAACAATTCATGGGACCGATTTTGCTGCCACCACTCCTTGGCATGAAAGGTATCATTCACGGGAGCATGTAGTGATTTCTGCCAGTGATTTTTCTCAGGGTGAAGTCTACAGACCTCCGCATACCTTATTCATGCAACACGAGGTCCATCTCTAAAAGATTTAAGATTCACTATACACGATCCACGTTTGGTGAATCCCTTTCACTGCATCAGACGGAGCACATTTCTAATACGTGGCTGGTCAAAGGTCAATATTTACACACACACAACACACACATTTCTGACATTATGGAAGCTCATTAGCAAAGCTCTGGTTGTTACTCAAGAGGCGGGAAACCAAAGAACTTGTAGCAGCTCCCCTAGAATGGGCCTCGCTGGCCTCCCCTGGACCACGCACCTTGGATTGGGCTGCTCTCAGCAATACTGGGCTAGATTCGGCAAACTCATAATATTGCATTAGATAAGCTGAAGGATTTTAAAGAAAATTGGAGACATCGTAAACCTGGAATATAGTTAGCACTCAGTAACTGATAGCAACTGGTAGCCTTTAGTATTTGTACTGGGACAGGGCACATCTCTACCTCTACTTGACCTCTTGGTCAGCTCGGACCCTCCAGCATGATCTCGTTTCAAAAGGAAAAGGTCAAATTGGTGAAAAGCTAAGAAGCTGTATCACCCACCCAACTGGCACTCGCGAAGGCTAAGATCAAGGAGGTTTGCATTTCCCAAGCAGCCCGGTTAGGAAATAAGGAGGCGGGGCGGGGTTCGGGGGTGCTGTACTCGGCTCCCAGTGTCCCAGCACTGAGGTCCCCCTGGCTGCCGGGAGAGCTGCCCGCAGACAGTCCTCAGCTGTCAATGTCCTAAAGGGATTGTCTGGGCTGAAGAAGAGAGATGCCTCCTCAGCAAGGCCTCACCCACTTGCACAGGGGGCTGCATCCAATGACAGACTGACACGGGGGTGTAAAGTCCTGACCCTGCACTCCCACCCCAGCTCAGATGACTCTAAGGCTGCTCCCAGCAGAGAATTCCGTGGCGAGTTGGCTGAGGCCTCCCTTATGACTGCACTGCAGCCCCACTTCTCCCTCTGCCCAATTCACTTCCTTCCCCTCCCTTCCCTTCCACAGATGTTGCCTCCTTCTCACCAAGATCCATCTCAAAGCCTGCTTCCTGGGGAACCGAACGTGCAGAAGGAAAACAAGGGAACATCCAGCTGCGGCACAACTTATGCCGATCAGAAGTCAATCTAGGGCCCACGGAGGGTCAGGGATACCTACCTTATAGGACAGAAATCAGAGTCAGAGATATCTGGCTTAAGGGCGGCTGAGTCTGGCCCGAACACCAGCTCAATTTCACTCTAGCGTTCCCTCTCTTCCTTGGTGTAATTTATAGTCCCCTGGTCTCTTCCCAGATCCTTGGAGACTTTAGTTTCTTTCCTTGGTTTTTTACTCCTCCTCTCCCTTTCAAACTACAAGAAGAGGGAAGTTATCCATCCTGTAAGTGAATGCTTAGGACCACGGCAGCCTGGAAGTATGGGAAGCATTCGAGATCGGAGGTTCCTGAATTCAAACCCTAACTCTGTCACTTGCTAGCTCTGTCCCCCGTCGGAGCCTCTAGCTCCACATTGGTGAAATGATAAATGAAAACCCATGATTATAAACCCTTCTATCTTGCCAGAGCAAAACGCTTGGCCCTTTATTAGAGGTCCTGTAGGTCCTTCTGTTCCAATAAGTCCTCACCCATGGAGTTAGAAGCAAGGATGATCTCAGGGCAAATAATTACTGGAACAGGAGGCACAGTGAAGAAGGAGGCAAACAGCTGATATTCAAAATATTCAACCTACCAGTGGCCAATGGCCTTGGTACTCAGTCTCCCCATCTGCACAACGGGAATGAAGGCAACAGAATACTTCTCCTAGGGTTGTTGTGAGCCTCGAATGAAAATAACGCCTGCGAAGTGCCAAGCCCAGTGCCTCGTACATCACAAATGATCGACAAATGGTACTATTATTATTGTCATCTCAGGGCCAGCGGCTTACAAGTCCTGAGAGTCACTCTTGGACCATGCCAAGAAGCAAAAACACCAGCTATAACCCAGACTAGTGGTTCTCAAACATCAGTGGGCACAAGAGTCACTTGCAGGCAGAGCCAGGTTCACGGGTGTATGTCCTGTGCAGTCACACAGGACCCCATGCTTAGAAGACTCTAGGTGTGGTTCAATGCTGCGCTGTCACCGTCTCGAAATTCTAGATAATTTCTGAAGAAGGGCCCTGTGTTTTCATTTGGCACTGGGCCCCATGAATTTCACAGGCCAGCCTTGTCTGGAAAACTTATTAAAACACAGATAACTGGGGCCACCTCAAGGATTTCTGATTCAGTAGATTTGGGAGGTAGTCCATCACACCCTGCCAATCTGCATTTCTGACAAGGTCCCAGATCATGCTGGTGCTACTGGTCTGTGGACCACGTTTTGAGAACCACTGATTGAGACAGTGGCTATGAACCCCGATTATGTATTAGAATCGCCGGGAAAGTACCTGGGCTCCACCTTCACCTGACTAAAGGGAATTGTTATGAGTGCATTCCTAGCTTCAGTATTTTTGAAAGGCTCACCAGGTAATTCTAATGTACACCCAGGAGTGAGGACCACTGGGTTAGAGCAGAGAATCCTGAACTTCCCTCAGGAGAAGAAACCCCTGTAGGCATGAGTCACCCACACGAACACCCAGGCCCCATCCTAAACCCAGTGCTGTGCGCAATGTCTAGAGAAGGGTCAAGGAGGCTGTATGTTCAATAAGCACTTGAGATGATTCTTAGCCTGGGACGATGTGGGCAAACCTGTTTAGAGCAGCATTTCTCAATCTTTAATGAGCACAGGGAACACTCGGGAACTTGTCACGCAGCACATTCTGATTTAGTCGACCTAGGATGGGCCCAAGGATTTCTATTTCTCCCCTGCTCCCTGGGAATTCCACTGCTGCTGGTCCAGAGACCACACTTGGGGTAACCCAGGTCTAGGCTAAAGAAACAGGAAGGTAATGGGGTGGCTTAAAATTTGGTGAAGCAACCTCCAATTGTCCAGGACAAGAAGAAGATGGGGAAAAGGTGATGCATCCCAGCTTCAGTTGGTGCAGAAAGTCTTTACGTGATAAACCACATGTGAGAGATCATTCCCAAAGTGGGGTCTAAAAAGCCACCCCAGGACGCTCTGCTCTTTCTACAGATGAGGACTACAGTGAGTCAGGGTTTAAGAACCACCCAGAGGAGTTCTTCAGTTCAACCCATCAGAACCTGGGCCAGCTCTCCTCTCTAAGCCTCCATCCTCTCAGTGGCAATGTTGCCTACATGCCCATTAATCTATTTCATGGCTGCTTCTGGACATCAGAACACGAAAAGGCCTTTTGATAGCAAAATTCCATACCAACTACAGTTCCTGTTATTTCTGTACAGTGACATGACAGGTTCCTAGATAATATCTTCTCAACTTTCCAACGTCTTCCCGGGGAAACAGACCAAGATGTGGCATACTTCCTGCCCTGGAAGGCCTTTCCCCTCAATCCATTCTCACATCTTTACTGAGCTCCCCAGGAAATTATCAGCTGGTGGGGCTGAAAATACAGCCAGGAAAGAGGCAGTGAGGATGAATGGTGAGTGGGCAGTACAGAGACCGGGTTCTTAAGAGAACTCTCCAGGATATGGAAACTGAGAAGGGTTTCCCAGGAGTGGCTGAAGAGAAGAGCGTCCAGGTGAAGGGTATGAGCATCATGGACAGGTAAACTGTATGTGAGGGTCAGCAAAGATGCAGGCTGGTAGGGAGTGGTGTTGGAACAGATCATCTCAGGTTCTCTTAGAGCTACGAGGCCCCTAAACCAGCTTACCCCTGTAGGGAAACTAAGGCTCCGAATGAAGAAGTGTGTTGATTTAGCATATTTCAGCTACAGGTAACAGATAGAACAGTCCCAAGGAAGGCTGAAGCACAGCCTAAGCTGGGGATGATTTTTTGGTAACTGAAATGACAAGCTCCTAGCCCACCTGTACGCAGAACAGTCACCAGCAAACCTCCCTCGCCAGAGCGCTGTCATAAATTAATCTTTAATTTCCACCGCTGGGGCTGTGGCGCGGCTAATCACGACCACTAATTGCTATCACAAGCTTCTCCCTTCTCTTTTTTATGTTTCCATATTAGCCTGTTCAGTATGCTTTGTGTCTGTTTATTTTATAGCCGGAAATACTTTTAATAGCCTAGTGAATTGAAAATGGACTTCACTACCATCTGACTTCACTGGAGTTTTACAACCATTCAATTAACGGTATCAGTAATCTTCCTGCATAATTAGAGAGTTAGGAGCTTTGTCAGGCACTGCCGTTAATGAAACTAGTACTCGGCATCCACCTAATCGTATTTTGGGGGGCTCCAAATGGGAAACTCACAAGCTTGGGGGCTGCCAGGACGGAATGCCACGATGAGCTGGCTGTAAATACTGCCTGCAAATATATGGTTTATTATGGTGATAACGGGCAATTCTAGTTTACATAAATCTGAGCATTCCTGCTGACAGAGGAGAAATGGTTTTCCTCAGTTGCTAGGAAATAGAGTTAGTTCCTGGGTCTCACACGCTTCACTGACTTCTCCTGGCAGCTGATGGATTCTCTATGCGAGGGGATCACAGCCGTTAGCCACCCCAGTGCGAAGGTGGGGAGTATCAAATCCTATTCCCCTGACGTGCACACCCAAGTGGGTCTACTCCACACAAGACGAAGCCGGGGAGATAGAGCTGCGTGTAAAAGGTAAGCAAAAGCTGAAGCTAGACCATGTGGCAAGGATGATCTGAAGGCTGATTTTTAATGTCTGAAAACAATCCCAATTTCATATGCCCAAGAATTTCTGCCAGCTGTCATACTTTGAAAGGAGACAGACTGTTTAAGCGTATGAGAAACTGGCAATGGGGAACACATCACGCGAGTGGTCCTATTTCCATATCGACAGCAATTCAATCCCCCAAATAGACTGCAGTATTTAATAAAAATTTAAGCTCCTTTAAAAAAATAAAGAAGTGTCCCCTGTTAGAAACAGTTCAACAACTCAAATAATTTCCTGTAATTGAAAAATTTCATAATGCAGGCACGTTTGTAGGAAACTTCAGTATATTACCCAACTAGATTTCTGACACTTTCCTGAATGTCCAGACAGCGGATTACAGACACTGACAAACACTGTAATTCCACTTTTAAAATCTGCATAACCGTCAGCTTTTCAAAACTTCTGAATTCTGACAGAACTTGAAATGCGATTGAGTCGTAGGTTCTTGAGATATCAAGAGGCCCTCACTGGAGATTTGAAAAACAGGGTCTTGTGGCAACAGGGAAAAGCAAAAAGATCTATTTGAGCTCAAGCCGAGAGATGGTTTAACCAGCTTTAATCAGGAGTGCAGTTTTGTAGAAGAAGGAGAATGAGACCTGAACTATGACACTGCCACTGTCCACTACCAGCTGTGTGACCGTAGGCAACTTGCTTAACCTCTCTGTTTCCTCCCTCATAAAATGGGGATAGTAATATTTCTTCATAGAATTATTGTGAGGATTGAAGGATATAATGTAATGTAAAGCACTTGCTGCAGGGTAGGTCTGCAGTAAATAACAGCATTTTCTCCTTCTTTTCTCATCCCTGAAAATGTCCTAAGCAGATTCCACTCCTCCCGCATTCAGTTCAACAGATGGCAAATTCTGCAGAAGACCCCGAAATAAAGCCTTATTCTCAAGGCATTTTCCATCTACTGGACTTTTTATGTCCCCAAAAACGTCTTCACTGGGGGAGGAGAGTTCTTCTCTCAAATCTGCCTGAGTCTATGAAACTTCTATCACGTGGACCTCCTTAACACATCCTCTGAAAGGATACATTCGATGCGACTAAAGTAAACATACAAGCAGAGAAGATTCAGGGGTTGAGGTGACTTAGAAGAAAGTGATTTAAATTGTGAGCAGTTTGCCGGCATCTATCTAGTTCTCGCAAAATAAGAATCATACTGGTGGCATGACCGTTTCTATCACTGGAAGACGGTTCCCTAACAGTTAAGGAAAAAAGGACTCTCCCATCCATAGGACAACAAAACATCCCGCTCATTTGCAAGAAACTAAAAGGGGGACAGGGATGTACTAGTGGGGAGGGAGTGGCCTGGGAGGTAGCCTGGAGAGGTGGGTGGGAACCAGAGTGTAAAGGGATTTGTAAATCACCTGAAAGGGGTATGGCTTTATCCTCAGTGGAATGGAAAAGCATTAAGGGCTGTGAGGTGTGTGATTCACATGGTCAGAAGAGGTGAGAACATGACAGAGTGGAATGCAAGGACTACGTTGGGCAAAGGGACCAGACTGAAGACTGTGGACAGGACAGAGGCGTGCCAGTGTCTCTTTCATAAGGTGCCTGCTGTGTGGGGTAGAGGTGGCAGCTGAAGGCACCCCGACAAGGGCCGATGGCTTAGGACTGGGAGTGAGTAGCCTGGAAAACCCTGATGGGTACTTGGCTGCATCAAGCTAAACTGAGGAATGAGGCTGTATGCGTGTAATTTATGCACCTCCTCGAACCCTGAGCTTACAAATAAATTTAGCTCCTGGCCAACAGCCTGAGCACATGTGCTGGGCTGGAGAGCTGCCGGGCTGCCACGGAGGACAACCAGAGTGGAAATTGAAAACAGATGACATCCTGCATGATCGCTCGTTGGAGAAAAGCCACCACCCACCACCAGCACTATCACCTTTGCTCTCCATCTCCAGATCCAGCCCGCCCGACCCTGGGGAGCTGAGAGCAGGCAGAGCTTGGTTTCCGAAACTCTCAAGTTACTCTGTCTTCTTCCAAGTTCATATTGACAAAATGTGTGAACTTGGGCAAATTAATCTCTGAAGCTTTCGTTTCCTCACTGTAAAATGGAAATGATAGAACTATCTACCTTATAAGGATTAAATAGCCTAATATATATATAAAACACTTAGAATATAGCCTGACACTTAGGAAGCACTTGTTCACAGTTAGCTGCTATTATTATTACTATCACAGTGACCTAATAAAGGCAGACCTCAGAGACACTGCAGGTTAGGTTCCAGACCACCGCAATAAAGCAAATGTCGCAATAAAGCAAGTCACACGAATTTTTTGCTTTCCCAGTGCATACAAAAGTTATGTTTACACTAATATGGCAGCCCACTCAGTGTGCAATAGCATTATGTCTAAAAAATGTACATATTGTAAAAGACTTTATTGCTAAAAAATATGAACCACAAGGCTTCCCTGGTGGCACGGTGGTTGAGAGTCTGCCTGCTGATGCAGGGGACACGGGTTCGTGCCCCGGTCCGGGAAGATCCCACATGCCGCGGAATGGCTGGGCCCGTGAGCCATGGCCGCTGGGCCTGCGCGTCCGGAGCCTGTGCTCCGCAACGGGAGAGGCCACAACAGTGAGAGGCCCGCGTACCACACACACACACACACACACACACACACACACACACACACACACACAAAATACGAACCATAATCTGAGCCTTCATAGAGCCATAATCTTTTCACAGCAGTAACATCAAAGACCACAGATCACGGTAACAGATATAATAATAATGCAAAAGTTTGAAACACTTCAAGAATTACCAATACGTGACACAGAGACACAAAGTGAGAAAATGCAGCTGGAAAAAACGGCATACGCTTGCTTGACACAAGGTTGCCACAAACCACAATCTGTATTAAAAAAAAATTAAAAAGCAATATCTGTGAAGCACCATAAAGCAAAGTGCAATAAAATGAGGTCTCCTGTACAGCATTTGGCCACGTTCATTCTACGATTATCCAGGGGGAGGGATAAATTAGGAGGCTGGGAGTAACATATACACACTACTATATATAAAATACATAATCAACAAGGACCTACCGTATAGCACAGGGAACTAGCTGTACTCAATATTTTGTAACAATCTCTAAGGGAAAAGAATCTGAAAAAGAATATACATATATATACACGTATGTATTCCTGAATCACTGTGCTGTACACCTGAAGCTAATATATTGTAAATCAACTATACTTCAGGAAAAACAAACCAAACCCCATCATTCAGTGCACACCTTCTGTGGGTTAGATGAGAGGGATACAAAGGTAAACAACCACAAGCTCTGTAATCCAAGAGTTCCTCAATCTTTACATTTTAAACTGGAGCTTTGAAGAATTCAATATCCCAAGATGGCGGAGAAATTTGAGAATTCCCTTGGTAAAGCCACAGTGTGCTGTGTATCAGGAAACTTTTAGACAGGCAGTTGTTGCTTTTTTGTCCCCTGAAGGCCATGAATTTCACTTTATCCTCCCAGCAACCCAAAGGAGTAGGGACTATTACTGCTGCCCCTGTTTTACAGACCGAAAAAAAAGAATGTCGTTCTTAGTTACGTAACTAATAGTTACACAGCTAATCAGGACAGAGGTGGGATTTGAACCGCTTATCCAACTACAGAGCTCAATCTCCAAACGACCACGTGTTATATGGTCTCTTAGAGTAATAAGATGCAGACGCCTAGGCAAGTAGAAGCGGGTATAAAAGACTAATTAAGGAAGGCGTTTTTGAGAGTAAGGATGGAGACAAATGGGAGTGGGTCAGCCAGGGAAAATGGTGACACTCTCCATAAGTTTAACATATTCTGTCTGGAGGCAAGAAGTCAATGAAATAATTTCTCAACATGCAGTACTGATTGCACGCCCACTGGACACACGCTATCCTGCTTCTCCAGACCCTGGAGCTGGGATGATACTTACTACCGACCTTGGATTAGTCCTGGAAACCCTACAGCACAAGGAAACCTTCTCACCAAACACCAAAGGAATGAAATGCTCTCCCCTCCACCTCCCTGGGCAACTCTGACCGCTGGGCAGCTGCTTTCACAGGCCAACGATTAGACTGGTAGTGAAGCAAGGTGATTAAAAGCTTAGACCCTAGGGGTGCCGGTTGGCTGCACTTGGGAGCAGTACCGTCTTGCCCCAGGGGATGTTTGGAAATTTGTGGAGGTCGTTATGGTTGCCCCAGGGACTGGGAGGCCCCACTGGCATTTAGTGGGCAGGGAGCAGGGTGACTAAACACCCTGAAATACACGTGACAGTCTCGCCCGGAGAACTGTCCCATCCCAGATACCCTTAGCAACTCTGTTAAGACACCGATGGCAGACATTTCTGGGTTCCAAGCCCTCCGTAGCCACTACCCGCGGCCACGTGGCTGTGCTGAGCAGGCAGAGCTGTGCTCTGGTTGTAGAGTGGGGATGCTGACACATAGCCACCTGCTCCCAGACTTATTTTCCAGTTAGAGTGAAATCAACTTTCCCTCTGGCTTCATCTGCTCAGGCTGCCATAACAAAATACTACAGGTTGAGACGCTTAGACAAAAGATGATTTTCTCATAGTTCTAGAAGCTAGAAAGTCCAAGATCAAGGTTCTGGCTGATTCGGTTCCTGATGAGGTCTCTCTTCCTATCTTGTGGATGGCTGTCATCTCTCTGTGTGCTTATGTGACCTCTTCTTTGTGCAAGTGCAGAGGGAGGGCAAGCAAGCCCTGTGTCTTCTTATAAGGGCACTAATCCTATCACGAGGATCTCACCCTCATGTCCTTTTCTAAACCTAGTTACCTCCCAAAGGCTGTGTCTCCAAATACCATCACACTGAGGGTTACAGCTTCAACATATAAACGGGGACAGGAGCAAAATTCAGTCCAGCCATCATAGAGAGGTACTTCTTTTCTTTTTTTGTTAATATAAATTTATTTATTTTTGGCCGTGCTGGGTCTTCGTTGCTGCGCGCGGGCTTTCTCTAGTTGCGGCGCGCAGCGGGCTTCTCACTGCGGGGGCTTCTCCTTGTTGTGGAGCACGGCTCTAGAGCGCAAGCTCAGTAGTTGTGGCACACGGGATTAGTTGCTCCTCTGCAGCATGTGGGATCTTCTCGGACCAGGGCTCAAACCTGTGTCCCCTGCATTGGCAGGCAGATTCTCAACCACTGCGCCACCAGGGAAGCCCGAGAGGTACTTCTTACCCTACTGTTAGGGATTCATATACATACATTTTTTAAAGTATATATTGTGTTAGTCCAGGTCCTCTGAGGAGTAGATGGCAAAATGGGATTAAATATGCAGGCTTTTATTATGGAAAACACTCATGGGGGGCGGGGGAATAGGGAAGGAGGTGGGAAAGACTGGGAGAGCCATTAGACCACAATGCCAGTCTGACCCAGAGTGAAGAACAGAGGGATGCAGGGTAGAATAAAGCATCCCGGAACGTGTGCTAAGGAAATTTCAGCAGGGCTTAGTGCCACAGCCATCAAAGGAGTTTGCATCTCTTAGAAATGGGTCTACCCCAGTATCCCTGCTTGGTCACTGGCTAGAAGCAGCCTGTGGGAAGCGTGGCTTTGGTGCAAATGTTAAGGATAGAGCTTGGAATTCAGGAGTTGGGAATCACTGGCCAGTTACCATCCCTATGTCCAGAGGGCACGCTCATGGCCACTACATACATTATTAAAGAATTCCCCCACTCTGAGAGAATGAAGATGCTTTGCCACATCTTTCTGAGGCTCAGACACTAAGAAAGCCTGTCTGGGGCTCAAATAAGAGCACATCCATGAAATCCAGACTTACAAAAAAAAAAAAAAAATGCACAACAAGAGCCACTGGGATTCGGGATCCAGGCACCATGGAAATTTATGGCATTAATGTTCCTGTAACAGAGGATTCTGCTCTGTGGAGGAAAGGCAGGCTGTGAGAAAAGCCCTCTTTGGATGCGAGGGCTCCCCCCATCCCCTGCAAGTGACAAAGCTGAGCACACTCTAAGTACGGCAAGAACCCCAATCCCTCACGTTTTTGTTTTGTTTTAACTAGCACTTCTTGGACTGGTGTACATTTGGAAGTAAATCTGATTAGTTTAATCTCAGCGCGATTAAAAGTGACTAAATGCTCATATTCTGGAAGCCATTTCCAAAATCCCCGCAGCCTCTTTGTGCGTTCCCTAGGAAAGAAAGTCGCCATCATTTGCTAAAGGTAAGTAGGGGCTATTAAAGAAAGGACACAAATGAACCTATCTCTGAAACAGAAACAGAGTCACAGATGTAGAGAACAGACCGGTGGTTGCCAAGAGGGAGGGGGTCGGGGGAGGGATGGACCGGGAGGTTGGGGATCACAGATGTGGGCTTTTACACATGGAATGGATAAGCAGCAAGGTCCTACTGTATGGCACAGGGAACTATGTTCAATATCCTATGATAAACCATAATGGAAAAGAATATATATAAAAAAAGAATGTATAAATATTGAAATATATATATATATATCTGAATCCCTTTGCTATATAGCAGTTAATTAACACAGAATTGTAAATCAACTATACTTCAATAAAAAAAAATTGAAAAGATAATGAAAAAAAGAAAGGAGGGCTTTGGAATTGTTCCATTAGGAAGTTGGTGCTGCCTGCTTACAGAGCACGTCTCATCCCCAAACCTGCCGGGGCGTCCCCATAACTGCTAGAGTCTAGACCAGGGCTTGGCAAACTACAGCCCCTGGACCAAATACAGATGCTGCCTGATTTGATAAGTAAAGTTTTATTGGAACACAACCACACCCACTTGTTAATTCTTGTCTGTGGCTGTTTTCACTCGACAACAGCGGAGTGGAGCAGCTGGAACAGAGGCTGTGTGATAAACACAAAGCTTCAAATGCATCCTATCTGGTTCTTTAAAAATAAGTTTGCTGACGCTGGTCTAGATTATTTCCAAAAGGCAACTGGAGGGGAAAGAGAGAATACAGGCGAGACTGGGAGGAGAAAACAGTATATACTTGAAATATTACTTAGCCTCCACAGCAATCCAATGAGGTTGGCATGAAACATGAGCAAACAGGCAGAGAGAGCTTGGATGACGTGCTCAAGGTCATACAGCCAGTAAATCATGGAGCTGGGATTTGAACTCAGGTCTGACTCCAAAGTCCAAGCTTTTCAACGTTTTCCCACTTGTAGAAGCCATGTGTCACCAAGGGACAGCCTCAATATGACTTCGCACCCCAGTCAAAGAAAAGTACTCTTTAATATGGAAGTTTTCTGAAGACTATGTTGATTTTGAACGAAGGCACCTTTAGCCTAAGAAAAGCCATGTGCTTGCTATACAAACAAGGCTCTCAGATGAGTCCATCAGTGCTGCAATCTGGTCACATCCACACCATGGGGAAATGGTGGAAAGGCAACTACTCAAGACTGTGTCCCCTGTAACAGGACCATTTGTAAAAAAAACTTGAAAAAGTGAGTAAAGTTTGCCTTAAAGGGCCCTGTCTTTCGTTTCAGAGGTTCCCACGAATGACTTCACATTCCTGGGCCTCAGGCGCCTCACCTTTAAAATGGGGATAATTAAAGCCCCTCAGGTTGTTCTGTTCTGAAGATCAAACGAGATAATCAACATAAAGCCTTGCTCACTTTCTGGGACATAGTAGGTATTCAATAAATGTTACCTCCTTCGGTTCTGAGCTGCCCCAGGCAATGCCTGCCTGGACTTGCTTTTTATCAAAAAGTTCCCAAATTTAGTCTATTATTCTCCGAAGTCAGACTTACTAGTCTCGTGCTCCATTCCTTCCAGTCTTCGATCTGCTTTAAACAAATTATTTCTAGGGGGAGGGGGTGTGGGGAGGTAGATGAGTATAGAGTTATTGTTTCTGAAGACACTGAGTAAGACACACATGCCTCAAAGTTCCACTAGTGCCTCAAATTCAAAACGTGCCAAAGATTATTCATACTCCTCTCCCTCAGCCTGTTCCCCTCCAACTCCCCCACCCTCGCCTTGTACAAGTGCCTAGTGATACCGCCACTGGCCTGGGCTTGAATCTGGACGTGGCCCTTGGCCCCAGCCTCTCGCTGGTGCACTGCGTTCACCCCCTCCCCAAGCCCTGCCACTGCTCTGCCTCTGCCCCTGTTCCCATCACTAGGACTCTCCTGGTCCATTTCCTAAGTAGTCTCCTGCCTCCAATGTCCTCCGCTCTTCAAGTGATCCGACCCAGAGCTGTCGGAACCAAGCCTGGCGGGCTCAGTGCCAGCACAAAACCTCCTGTGGCCCTCCAGGGTCAAAGTCCACACACTTGGGCTTAGCCCCCAGGGTCACCGTGACTGGCGCAGCTCACCTGGCCACTCTTAATTCCATTACCCTGACTATGGTCAAGGGCAGCCTTTAAATATTTGATGGCCAGCCACAGATGCTGACTGACATTAACCCTTTCGTTTCTGGCTTAGGGGAAGGTCTGGTGGAGCACTGACTCCCCACCTACCAACAGGGCACATTTCCACACTGGATGACTATCTGACCTCCCTGTGGCCAGACAGCTTCCACCATTCTCCTAACATGCCCTTTACATTCCTCTCTGCTCCTTCATGGACCATCTTAATTGCTACGTTCCCCACACAGTGCCATATGGCAGTCACCTTTCTCTGTTTTTCTGAATTTCCATAGCATTTCCCTAACATGCCTCTGATGGGACACAGCACTTTCTCCTCACTTTATAGGTACCGGCATACATGTGCTATATCCCCAGCTAAGACGGTTTGCAAACTGACAACCCACAGACTTCACTCAGCTTGCGGAAAGTTGCTAAACCCAAAAGTTCTTTTTTTTTTTTTTCGGTGAGAGATTTCAGATTTCAAAACTCTGTCTTTCTGGCTTCTCGTGGAGCAGGGGCGAGCCGGGCCATACAGGGCTTTTCTACTATACTAGCTATGATCGGCTGGACCCATGCAGCAGCCACCCCTGCGAGGGGATGGAACTCTCTGTTTCTTCTCAATGCCCACCTGGCCTACTTCACTCCTGTTCATTTCCTGCCTGGTCCCCATCAGCATATGAGCTTGCAGCCCTGCTGTACCTGTAACAATTTTAAGAGCGGAAAGAATCCCTTTTAATTTTCATATCATGTAAGGGTTAAAAGCACGGACTTAGGACCCAATCCACTTAGGGTCCTGCTTAAGGCTGATGCTCACTAGCTGTGTGACTTTCAGCAAGTTGTTTAACCTCTCTGGGATTCGGTTTCCTCTTCTGTAAAATGTGAATAATGATACTGTACTACCTGCTTTGTGGGATCCTTGTGATGATTAAATGAGTTAATACATATAAAGGACTTAAAACAGTGCCCAGTATATAGGAAGCAATCCAGGGTCAGCTTTACATATGAGTAATAGTTGCAACAGAGGGGATAAAACATTCCTCACAGAACCTAGCACACTTAGTAGGTATATAAGCATACTGGGATAATAAGTGAAGAAATTAAGTAATATTCACAAGAGCCTTGCAGAAACTCTGGGCTAACCCAGATGAAGGCCTGATATAATGGAATACCCATCAACGTGGGCAGCTTGGATGAAATCTTTGAGGAGCTACTGAAATTAAAGGGATCCTTCAATTTTGGCCTGTGAAAAGACATCTATACACGTATTCAAGAAAAACACAAGTCATTTGGTTGCATGTTGGAGATTATACACTAATAACCCAAGTAGCAAATAACGTATCAATAAGATTGTCTGAATTCCAACCACTGGCTCTGCTCTATACAATTTCTATCCAGAGGTGCTCAGGGTCAATATGGCAGAAGGAAAGGGGATGGCTTAGAGTCTTGGCATGGAAGTGCATCTGCAGAAAAGCTCATTTACTCAGATTGTAAATTCATCTGGAGTGGCTGGAGGAGGGTTAGTTGATGGAAATTATGGGAGAATTAAAATTTCCTCCCTTCACTGAAACTCTGGCATGTATAACTTTCAGTCTACATCAGTGATCATATACTTGTCGAAGGCACTAAAGAGTAATGAAAATAATACCTACATTCAAATACAGAGAAAGCAGACATCCAGCTTCTAGAAACATCCAGTTCTCTGCAATGTCTCTTAAAGGAAGATGTAATGGAGTATACAAGGGTGTTCTTGGCCCTATCCCTGAACCCGTGGTTAGGGATTCTGATTAAAAAGTGATTTGTATCCCAATGGTGGATTCTTTATGGATGAGGTGTGGCTAAGCTCAAACCAGAGGAGGGGTACTCAATAAAAGAAACTTTATCGTCCTTACATAAGTCCAACAGCTGGAAGAGATTTTATACCCTTTCTCATTAAGGTAGATGCTTTTTGCTTTTTTTTTTTTTTTTTTTTTTTTTTTTTACTGGAATTCCTTCAGGAATGACTTCAGGGAGAATGATGTCAGTGGATCATCATCCCTGGGCCAAAAGTCCTTCCTTCCAACAACGAGACCCCAGCACTCCACCTAGAACGGATCAGCAAGAACTGGGGGCCTCTGTCCACAGGCTACAAATACAACCCTGACACAGCGGAAAGGTGAGCTGTGATGATTTTGAAAGCTGAAGTCTGGCATAGTCTGAAATTCGTGTGATAACAAATTCTCAGCCCTGAATTTGGAAGATCTCCAAGGAAATTTCTCTCCAGAGTGTCGAAGGATGCCAAGAGAGATTACAACGTCTGGGACCACAGCTGAACATTTGAAGGTGATGATTGTTTAGGCAAGTGATTTACTGGTGACCTGTGGGGAAAACAAAGTCGAGCAGAGTAGGGGGAGGAGGGGACTGATGGGGCAGAGAGAACCACCAGTAAAAGCTGAGCATGCGAATCATTAACTGGCCAGGGGCCAAGTCCAAGTACCTGACAGTGAAGTAAAAGAAAATGGGCATGGGCTTCCCTGGTGGCGCAGTGGTTGGGAGTCCGCCTGCCGATGCAGGGGACACGGGTTCAAGCCCTGGTCCGGGAAGATCCCACATGCCGCGGAGCAACGGAGCCCGTGCGCCACAACTGCTGAAGCCTGCGTGCCTACAGCCCACGAGCCGCAGCTGGAGAAAGCCCGCGCGCAGCAACGGGAATGCAATGCAGCCAAAAATAAATAAATAAAATAAATAATAAATTTAAAAAAAAAAAAAAAAAAAAAAGAAAATGGGCAGAGAGGGCAGGAGACCTGAGTTCTGGTCTCAGCTCTGCCACCTCTCTTCTACATGACCTCCATGAGATGCTTCTATCGAACTTGTTTTCTTCCTCTCTAGTACGGGAGGGTAGAGATTAGGTTAGCAGGTAACTCTTAAAAGCCTTCAGGGACCAGGCTGGGAACGTGGATGTGTGGAGGAGCTTAGGTGAAGCAATAAGGAAGGCAGGGAATGGTGGTGATTGTGGCTAATCAGAGTGCACGCTCCTGGCTAAAGGCTTTCATGTGCCTTGTTCTTAGGGCACTGCTCTAGCTAACACACCTCTGATCTGGTGTGGCCTGCCGACTATTATCTTTAGACTCATGCATTGGATGATGACCATGCTCTGCTCTAATTCTCTGGGTGTCTGAAATCCTAAAATGGGTCCAATAATAGATATATACACTCTTGGCTCAAATACAAAGGAAATGGAATTGTGGACTATTTGGATTAAGAACTTGGGCTTTGGGCTTCCCTGGTGGCGCAATAGTTAAGAATCCACCTGCCAGTGCAAGGGACACAGGTTCGAGCCCTGGTCCGGGAGGATCCCACATGCTGCGCAGCAACTAAGCCCGTGCGCCACAACTACTGAAGCCCACGCGCCTACAGCCCATGCTCTGCAACAAGGGAAACCACTGCAATGAGAAGCCCATGCACCACAACAAAGAGTAGCCCCCCGCTCGCCCCAACTAGAGAAAGCCTGCACACAGCAACAAAGACCCAACAGAGCCAAAAATAAATTAAAAAAAAAAAAAAAGAACTTGGGCTTTGCAGTGAACTAGGATTGAGTCCCTAGCTCGGTCACTAATGAGTGGTCGATGCTTCCCTGCTTGTTCTTCTGAAATTCAGCAACGTTGAAAATCAAAAGGTTTTCTGTAGGTTTGTGGAAAATTCATTTGGTGGCAAAACTGACCTGAACTATTCAGAGATATTATTTATACCAAGGGTCAGCAATTTTTTTTTTCCGTAAAGGGTCAGATAGTAAGTATTTTGGGCTTTGCAGGTCACAACTACTCAACTCTGCCCTTGTAGCATGAAAGCTGCCATAACAAATAGGCGTGACTGCATTCCAATAAAACCTGATATACAGAACAACAGGTGGATGCGGGCCCACCTGCAGTTTGCTAACCACCGATGTATACAATTTAGCATGAATATTCATACATTTTGCTACAGAAATATTAATGATTCTGATTATGGGTGCTCTCCTGGACACCTGTGCGGTTATGACAGACTGAATAATAGCCTCCAAAGATGTGTATGTCCTAATCTCTGAATTTTGCAAATGTGACCTGATATGGCAAAATGGGCTCTGCAGATCTGATTAAGTTCAGGAACTTGCTATGGGGGGAGGCGACCCTGCATTATCGGGGTGGGCTCAGTGTCATCCCATGGGTCCTTACAGGAGGGAGGCAGAAGGGTCAGAGCCACAGGAGATGTGATGGTGGTAGCAGAGGTCAAAGGGAGAGAGGGAGACTTGGAGGTGCTGTGCTACTGGCTTGGAGACAGGAAGGTGCACAAGCCAATGAATGCCATGGCCTGGAGCGCTGGGAAAGCCAAGGAAACAGATTCTCCTCCCAGCCTCCAGAATGAACACATCCCTGCAACACTTGGACTGTAGGCCTCTGACTTCTAGAACTGTAACATAATAAGTGCGTTGTTTCAAGCCATTGCATCGGTGGTTATTTGTTACAGTGGTGATAGAAACTAATATAGAGATACAGCACAATATATGGTGTGGGCACCCAGTTTCCTCTCTAACATAGAAAATGTATGAACATAAAACTCTTGTCCTAAGAGTGCCAGATAGTGGCTTGTGGATTTGCAGTGGTAGGATCTATACAATCTCAGGTGAAATCTCAGGTTCCCCGTGCACAAGATGGGTATAAAATCGAATCTTCCCTCAAGATCATTATGAAGGACACGGGGAATCTCCTCCTAGATCCCCCTTCAAGGAAGGCCTTGATGTCCAAACTGCTGGAAGTGCTGTTAGTGGTCAACCGAAAAGCCCTCAGCCCCAAAGGGACTACCTCACCAGCAAAAGCACTTGAGGGCGGGGGCATATCTATGTCTGCACAAGGTGCGGGTTCTAAACGCCTGGCCGTTTCCAAAAGGCTGAGAATCAGATTTTCCAACTGTCAGCAAACATTTCACTCTAAATCATTGAAACTGGGCAATCGACGTGGGTATTGCAAAATAATGTGCTGAAGTCATAACACATACCTAGTCTTCCAATATCTGGGTGGAGCTGAGGATTATAACACGTTTTAAATGAAATGTAGCTCACTAATTAATTATATAAGTTCAAAACGTAAGTATTAAACCACTACGCTATTCTGCTGTGATGATGGTCAAGCCTCACCATCTCCGTGACATTCAGCAGGAAAATAAACTATTTTCAGAGACTGTTTTTCCCCACCGCCAGCACCAAGTAAAGTGGTAAAAATAGCTCAGTAGCCCGGTCTACACCTGATGAAAAAGATCCGCATTACTGCTGAGGATTCTCAGATCCAAGCAGCCTTTCTTCACCCCTTCCTGATCAGCTAATAAAAAGTTTGTAAATCGGTGACCTTGACAAGTGCTGGAGTATGAGTGGGAGCAACAGAAAGCATGTGAGAGAAAGAATGAAAAAGGCTTAGACTGGCAGGTCACGCTTAAATATCAAGTCCTTCCTCCCAAGTCTTTGGTCTTTAATAAGAGGGTGGCAGATGTACAATTTGACTGTTGACCTTTGAAACCGAGAGCAAGCTTTCATAGACAGCATCTCACCTCTTATCCAACAGAGGGAAAGGCTTCTGTGCTCCAGAAAATGGAATTTTTGTCTGCCAAATTAGACCAGCCAGAGGCCGCTTATCTTTAAACCCGTGGTTCTATAAACTGTAGTTCCCACTTAATGCTGTCACAGATCTTTGTAGCCTCACATTTCTTTTTCAAAGCCTTCTTGAATATCTTGCACATAAAGATGACCTTTAGACTCCATTTAGCAAGTTCTTAAATCTATCCCATCCCGCTGGGATTTGGGTTGGAAAAGTGTGAACTTTACTATTAATTTCAGCAAGATCCGTCATCTCAGTTAAGCTTCTTTGTTAAGGGCAACAGAACCCAGCTCTGCCAACCTAAGTGAAGAGGAACTTATTGAAAGGATGCCAAGGGCTCGTGGACTTGGTAGGAGACTTGCATGACTTATAGGGACTAGATTTGTGATGGAGAGGAACCAAGGAATTTTCACAATGCCAAGGAAGCAGGGAGGAGAGCTACGGTCCGGAACCTGGAATAATCTGGCCCAAATGCCTCTAAGTCCAGGCGAGACTTCTAAGCTGTTACACTGCTTAAGACGCGGAGCGTGCAGAGAAAGTGCTCGGGGAAGTCAGCTGAGGTTTATCCTCTCTCTCCCACCTCTCCCCATCCCTTTGCACCAACTGGAGTAGAGAGAGCAAGGATATGACTTTCCCAGTGGAAAGTGGTCACCAGGAATTGCCCTCTACAGAAGCTGCTATGAATATGCACCTCCACCCTTTTGGCCTAACCCAGAAGTTACCTACAGGTTCACCTGTACACAGAACTACTCCTCTCCCTGGCTACTGGACCACCATCAATCAAGGCAGGACAGGACTTGGAAGATCAACAACCCAGCCTCCTTGCCCCTCAGAAAGAAATTCTGAAGGGTATTCCTTCTCAGAAGGTCAGTGTGACTGAGGCCAGGTGCACACGGTGATAAGCTCAGCTTTAAAGCCATGGAGGGATATCAGCTTCCTCCTTTCCAGGTCTCACGTCCACATTGTCTCAGTGCTTCCGGGAATGTTCTCCCAATTAAACCACTTGCACTCAAGTTCCTGTCTCAAGGTCTGCTTTAAGGGAACCTTAAAACGAAGACATAACCAGTCTTTCTGCATAAGGGGAAAATCAAATCTCTAATAGAAACTTGAATTGCTATGAGGTAAAAGGAATTGATGATGGGCAACCATAGATGACAAATAGTCACCACATCTGTTAACAATAATAGTCCAAAAAATCGTTTTTAAGATTATAAAAAGGGGAAAATATTACAGATGATGTTCCCTGTTAGAAGCTTTACTTCAGCAACAATGAGTTGAGTAAGATTCTCAAGTATCGTCATGTCTTTTAGAAGTACACTTGTAATAGTTGTTATATATTGCTAGGTAAAATATTACCCCAAACCTTAGTGGTTTCCAACAATAAGCATTTACTATATCATGGTTTCTATAAGTCAGGAATTTGGGAGCAGCTTAGTTGAATGGTTCTGGTTTAGGGTCTCTCAAGAGGTTGCCATCAAGATGTTAACAGGGGCTGCTGTCATCTGAAGGCTGGATCAGGGTCTCCAAGATGACTCAGTCACTTGGCTATTGCTATTGACAGGAGGCCTCAGTTCCTCACCACATGGACCTCCCTACAGGACTGCTTGAGTATTCTCAGAACATGGCAGCTGGATGCCCCACATGAGTGATCAGAAAAGAGCAACATGATGGAGGTTGCCATGTCTTCTATGACCTAGCTTCAGAAGTTACATTATTCATTTCTGTAGAATCCAACTGGTTATAATGATACAATCAGCCCTATCAAAGTAGAAGAGGTCTATACAAGCATGTGAATATTAGGAGGTGGAAAAGGCTGTGGGCTATTTCAGAGGCTGCCTATATAGGACCACTTTCCTCTAAAGCAGTCAATGAATTTTGAAGTCTTTATGAAACTGACCGATAGATAAACAATTCTATAGAGGAGCAGAGTCAGGGACTCCCATCCCATACCCAAGTGGTCCACAACTAGATGCCTGAAGGTAACTGCTTAATACAAAGCCAAACGGTTTTGTGAAAATAAGGACCTCAGTACAGTTCATTTCCCTTGCACTTATGATTCTGGCCTGGAGTCTGAGGATAACCAGATCACCAGGGTTGGAACCAAAACGGGACTCATGCTGGAGAGTCTTGTGTTTGGATAGCCCATCTCTCCCCTGCCAATTCTTCCCCCTCCTCCTCCACGGGGATCAGATCCTAAACTCCAGCATGAAATAAACAAAAGAGAAAAAAATTCCTTTGTAAGTCCACCAGAACCTAGTAAAAACAGAGCCATATGCTGCAGAACCCAATCCGGAAATTCCAGCTTAACATAAAAAATATAAAATACCATCCTCAATGTGCCAAGCTTTTATAAGGAAGATGAGTGAGTCTGCCAACCCAAATAAGAGGAAAGGCCAAATGAGTTAGAGCGCCAAGCAGATTTCAGAACCACCCCTCCCCTCCCCAATCCTAAATCCAACGTAAGGAAGGCCTGTGGATAATGGCCTGGGAGACTGTCTTTCACCACATTCCTTTTACTCACCAAGAGCCCAGGGTTCGATGTGTGTGTCTGTGTGTGTGTGTGTGTGTGTGTGTGTGTGTGTGTGTGTGTGATAGATTATAATGACCCAGAGCTCAAAGGGAGATTAACATCATTACCTGAGAATCAGCCCCCAAAAACAGATTCAACCTAGAGCATTTCCCTCCATGAGAAATGGAAATTACAGAGATATTCAGAAAAGCATAAATTCATACAGTAGCAATATCGTATGCACTGATTGAAATAATGGGTCATTTCGTTGCAAATCTGTGACATAAATACACTGATTCAAATGACAAAATGCCAGGCACACACAGCGTAACAAAGCTCTTTCACAGAAATGTCTGCTGTGTGCTCTCCGGGTCCCTAACTCAGTAACTGGCACTGCAACCACGTGGTTGCTCAAGCCAGAAAACTGGGAGGCACCCTTGACCTTCCTCATTCACAGGCTCATGCTCCATTTCTAATTCAGTATCAAGGCTGCTACATCCTATACCTTCCTCAATTTTTTCCATACCTCTCCATCTCCACCATCCTACTCAGGTCTTTTTTGCCTGGAGGGCTGCAGTCACCTCCACACTGTTTTCCCTGGTCCTATACTTGTCATGCCTCTCCCCCAGAGTAGTTAGCATTAGTTTCTGCTTTAAGAGACAAACTACAAATAAAAGTGTAGGAAGGTGTGGAGATTAGCAATCTGAGGTTGGTGTAGCACCATGCCTCAAATTACCAGAGACCCAGCCTTCTTCGTTCTTGTGTTCTACTGTGCAGTTTCTGTTACGAGGTCACCTCATGGTTCAAATAGCTGCTGGAGCTCCAGCCATTACATCTGTATTGAAGCTAGCAGGAATGAGGAAAGGGTTGAAAAAGATCATACCCTCTCCTTTAAAGGACACTTCCCAGAACTGTACACACATACCTTGACACTGCCTTGTCTATAACTTAGTCACGTAAACCATACCTGGTGGCAAGGGAGACTCGGAAATTTAGTCTTAATTCCAGTCATGGGCCCAATACAAATCAGAGCTGCTATTACTAAGGAAGAAGAATAGAGTAGAAATTACAAAGAGAATAGAGCACAATGGCAATTTCCTATCAGGGACTTGATTCTCCCCTTACATACAGCCTGGTTAAGATGTCTTAGTGTGGGTTCCCATAAAGCAGAACTTAAGACAGTCTCTGCTCTTCTGCTTCCATAATCACCTCAGCTAGCACACGCTCTTTATATGTCCTATGAAGACATGCTCATGGAGGTCCCCTAGGCCATGCTGAGGAGTTTAGTTTGACTGTACAACAGGAAGCACCATGGAATTTTAAGCCTAAGAGTGGCATGATCAAATCTGTGGTTTTCACAGGTCACCTTGGTCATTCTGTAGCACAGCATGCAATAAGGTGAGCACAAGGCAGGGAGACCACATAGGAGGAAACTGCAGTACCTCAAGGGACCCTGATGGCATCTAGATAAAGGTGGTAGAAATACAGATGCTGAGATGTGGGTGAACTCAAGTCATACTGTGGGGATAGAGACAACCGTACTTTCTGATAAACTGGATGTGGGTGTGATAAGATGACAAGTGCTCAGAAAGGCCCCAGGATTTGGGAGGGACTGGCTAGGGGAGGAGCAAATCAGTGGAGGGAAAAACCCTAAGTCCTTTTCTGGATGAGTCAGCAGTGCCCAGCAGGCATCCAAATGGAGATGTCAGGTAGGCAGGTGATTCATGAGTCTGGTGTACAAGGGTCGGGCTGGGGCTAGAAATATATTTTTAGGATTCTTGAGCAGCACATGATGGCATTTAAAACCATGGGACTGGGTGAGATCACCTATGGAAAGTACAGATGAAAGAGGAGGAGGGGAGGGGGGAAGAGGGAAGGGGGGAGGGGGGAAGGGGAAAGGGGGGAGGGGGGAAGAGGGAAGGGGGGAGGGGCTATGGACAAGGCTTCCAGGCACTCCAACACATATCAATGCTGAAACCAAGCACATGGATCCCGGGAAAACTCAGTGCTCTCATCTGTAAAATGGGAACATGTCTGGGAAAGTACATGGGACACCACGCAGAGCTTTATAAATGGAAGAACACAGTCCTTATTTCTGCCTCAAAAGGTAAATAATTTGAAACAATCAATTACCTTTATTCAGTCAATGGAAATGCTTTATAACCATCTGTTATAAAATTAAGCTGTGGGACCTCCCTGGTGGTCCAGTGGTTAAGACTTTGCCTTCCAACGCAGGGGGTGCGGGTTCGATCCCTGGTTGGGGAGCTAAGATCCCACATGCCTTGTGGCCAAAAAAAAAGCCAAAACAAAAAACAGAAGCAATATTGTAATAACTTCAATAAAAATTAAGTTGTGGTTTGGTTGTGCTCAATATAACTCTGTTTTGTCCTTGCATTCTTTTTGCACATTGGTTTACGCATTTAGGCATAGCCCATGAAGCATCATATAAATGTAAAAATTGTTATTAAAAGTGTTCATAAAACTTCCTTCATAGTTCTCTTGTTTTATGTAACAAATGACATCCCTACCCACTCCAGGGAAAAGGGTTTGGAAGATAAACGTCTTAAAGAAGGGAAGAAAATTGTATTTTTTTTTTTTTTTAACATTGAACACTAGACACCACGTTTTAAAAAATTTTTCCTGCATATCATGATGAAAAAACAATAAAAAGGAAAATGACTAACATTTCTTGAGCATCTACCACATATAAATCACTATGATGATTATTGTACACATTATCTCATTTAATTTTTCCAACTCTTGTACGATGTAGATTTTAGTAAATGCATGTCACAGTGGGAGAAACTGAGGCCCAGAGAGCTTGGGTAACTTGTCAAGCTGGACAGTGGCAGAGCTGGTTTGTAAACTTGGATTAAGTTGGCCCTGAAGCCCACACACTTAACCTTTCATTCTCCTGTTTCATAATTGTGATCTATGTTACTTCCGCACTACGCTGGTTTCCTATTGCTGCTGTAACAAAAACCACCACAAACTTAGGGACTTAACACAACACTAATTTGTTATCTTATAGTTCTGCAGGTCAGAGGTTCAAAAATGGGTGTTGTGGGCTAAAATTAAAGTGTCAGCAGGGCTGTGTTCTTTCTGGAGGCTCTAGGGGAGAATCCATCCCTTGCCTTTTCCTGCTTCTAGAGTCTGTCCACACTCCTTGGCGTGTGGTCCCATCCAGCAATTAAATCACTCTGGCCTCTGCTTCCATCATCACGTCTCCTTCCCTGACTCTGACCCTCCTGCCCGCCTCTTACAAGGACTCTTGTGATTACATTGTGTGCCCACAGGGATAATCCAGGATAATCTCTCCATCTCAAGAGCCTTCGTTTAATCACACCAGCAAAATCCCTTCACCATGTAAGGTAACATATCTACGGGTTCCAGGGATTTGATGGGGACATGTTTGGGGGTCATTATTCTGTCTACCCCACCACCTAACTGCACTTTCATATTCCCATCTTGCCATTTGAAGAGGAAATTGTGATGAAGCATTTTGAGGTTTGTGCTTAGTGTCAGGTCCCCTTTCTGGGCCTTTGCCCCCCTGGATCTGTTCGGATTTTGGACACAGGAAACCTGGGCCGCACGGCTTGCAGGAGCTTAGTCCCCGACCAGGGATCAAACCCAGGCTCCGGCAGTGAAAGCACCGAGTCCTAACCGCTGGACCACCAGGGAATTCCCTGACTCTGATTTTTAAACCACCACCTCCTTCATCCCCAATAAAACGACCCAGCCAGCTCCTCACCGGCCCTGAACAGACCCTGCCCTTTCACACCTCACTGCCTTCTCACACACACCTCCCCCTTAAATGCCCCTGGGCTTCTTAGATGGATGAGAACTGACTTATCTTTGAAGATAGGCCATGTATCACATTCTTCAAGAAACCTAGATTGAATCCTCTCACCTGGATTAATGGGACTGTCTTCTGGGTTCCCCAAAACTGTGTTTATAACCATTTACAGGCAGGGATCCTTCAGCTGCCAATGTCTAAGCCCAACTTAAATTAAGGGGATTTGGGGAACTTTACCAACTCATGTATCTGACATTAGGAGTGGGATGAGCTTCAAGCACAGCTGGATCCAGGGTCTGAGACAAATACTGTCAGTTTCATTAGTTTCCTCCGTCTGTCTCTCTACATCTCCCCACCTCTTAGTTCTGTCCTTTTCTGCAGGTCCTCTTCTATGCAGCTTGGAACAATGACTGCCATCTATACATAATCCCAGGGGAAAACAGGGGCCCCCCTCTCTCTCAGCACACAAATGTCCCTCCCAGGGAGGCATCACTGTCTTGGCTTCTGCCCTGCCCATCACTGGGGAGATTAAAGTTCTCCTTCACCGGCCACCCTAGGTCACAGGCCCGACCCAGCACTGAGGAGGCAGGGCGCTTCAGGCCAGCTTCAGGAGGACCCACAGCACGGGGGAGGGGATGCCCAAAGAAACATGCTCAACAGACCAAAATCACACGTGCCACAGCCCTCTGAAGCCTGGGGGTCCTGCTCCCCCCTGGTGTTTTCCTTTACCTGTTTATACCGTTAGCTGTCACTAAGTATCTCTGATTCTGTTACTGAACACATACTTTTCATTCATTCATCGAACAGATATTGACCAAATGCCTACAGTGGGCCCGACGCTGGGCTGGGCACTTAGTCAGACCCTTATTCCTCACAACCGCCCTGCAGGCTGGATGCACTCATCACCCCAACACCAAAGATGGAGGAAGTGAGGCTCAGAGACGCCATGTGACACACAGCTGGGGGAAATTAAAGGCAGAATTCGAAGCAAAGGCCATTTGACTTGAAAGACTAGCGTCTTCCCGCTCCCCTGGGGCAGCTCAGTTTGGCCAGAGATTCAGTCTCGTTCACCTTTGCTCCAAGCCCAGCATCTAGCCCGTGGCCAGTCACCTAGCAGGGGCTCAGTAAACGTTAGGCAAACGTGGGAGTGAGTAAATGAAGGGCTGTCACTCCTCCAAGACGCTATGCTCCTCTTCTGAGATATTGAGAAAGGAGTTGGAGCCCACATTGTGGGACCACCCCCCTCCGCCACCCCGGCCCCAAGAGCAACTTAGAGTGACGAGTGATGGAGGGGAGAAGAGGGCGTAATGGCTGTGTCTCGATTTCGCTGAGATCCTCTCACTTATTCTGGGGAACGTAGTGGTAAGGACTGAGTTATGCCCCCTTTATTCATATGTTGAAATCCCAGCCCCCAGTACCTGAGAATGTGACCGTATTTGGAGATGGGGTCTTTACAGAGGCAAGAGGCAGTCCAGTCAAAAGGAGGTCATGAGGGTGGGCTTAATCCATATGACTGGTGTCCTTACACAAAGGGGAAATGTGGACACAGAGATACCTTTAGACGGAAGAAGATGGAAAGAGACATGGGGAGAAGATGGCCATCTATAAGCCAAGGAGAGAGGCCTGGGCCAGATCATCCCTCAAAGCCAACCCTGTAGATACCTTGATCTTGAACTTCCAGCCTCCAAACCGTGAGACAATACACTTCTGCTGATTAAGACAACCACTCTGTGCTACTTTGTTATGTCAAATTAGCCTAGGAAACTCTATACATAGACTATGAGTGTGTGCCTACACACAGACACACACACACACACACACACACACACACACACACACAGTTTTTCATTAAAAAGAAAAAGCCCCTAGTGAAACAATGAAACAATAATGGACACTTAGCAAGTAAATCAAATTTCATTTATAGTCATCACACCCTCCCCCAACGTCATTAGAATAAATGGGCCCCATTTAAAGGAAGTAGAAGAAAAAAACCCCAAAATTTTCTCATCTTCCAGCTTCTACATAAAAGTTTCACTCAGGGGAGACCACCATATGAAATCCAATTTTATTTGGGTTTTACTTGGAAACAGCCTCACTGGAATGCAGCAGTGCAGCAAGAAAGAGAGAAAGATGGCCTGGAACCCATTTGTGTGCAGCTGTCCCACAGGGAGCCTAGGCAGCAAGCCAGGAGCTGCAGAGGCAGAGAAAGCCCACGAGGGCCACCAACCACCCCAGTTTGCCCGGGATGAGGGTCTTCCGGGATGTGGCACTTTCAGTGCTAAAACTGGGCTGGTCCTGGGCAAATGGGATGGTTGGGCTCCTTCCAGTCCTTTGCAGGACTGGCAGCTTCTGGAAAGAGGCTCTGGAGTCAGCCGGCCTGTGCTGGGACCCCAAGGCCCTGCTTCACGGCAGGGCAAACTATCCAACGTGTCTGAGCCTCCCTTTCCTTACCTGTAAGGTGGAGATGGTAATAGTTGCCTCAGAGAGGTAGTGAGAGACAAGGCAGTAGCCTCTAGCTGCACCTATGGTGAGCAGTTGTGTCTGAGCTCTCGCCCACCTGCAGGGCCCACGCCCCTCTCATGCAAAGCCAAGCATCCTTCTGCTTTAGGCTCCAGGGCTTTGCATGCCGCAGGAACTTGCTTGGCCAGGACTGAAGCACAGGCCAGAACGGCAGAGGACTCAATGGCCCTGGGTGCAACCTTCCACCAACCAAGTTCAAAAGCAGTAGATGAGAGCTCTAACCTCCTTGCCTTTCAGGGGCTATGTTTTGGAGGTGTTTCTGTGCTTCTCAGAGGCCCCACTGCAATATGGCTCTGGGGCTTACAGCAGCACACTTGAGAAACCCCCTTATCCTGGCTTGATCTCCTTCTCCATGTCACTCTCCCCACATCCCATCCTCACCCCTGCTTCTGGAGATCACCTCTCAAAGAAATCCCCTGCACCCAAATCCTTGCCTCAGGCTCTGCTTTCAGCAAACCCCATACTTAGAAAGATAAAAAAAACAAAATCACAAGAAGGCTTAGCAAATTCAAGTAGGCATTAAAAAATACCCATGGATATTATTATTCATCTGGGGTCTAGAGCTGAGGAGGGCTGGGAAATCTTGCTTCTAAGGTGAGCCATCTCAGGGACCTGGCTGGTTTCCAAAGGGTTGGATATTCTTTCAGTGACAGACCTAAAAACGGACTGAGTCCTCCAGCAGAATGCTGTCACTTGGGTAAGCCAAAATGTGTTCGAAATGGAGATGCCTGGTAGAGCTTGAGGCATTTCATCAGGTGAGATGAGAAATCTTTCCCCTTCAAAATGTATCGAACTGTTAAGCGCGTAAAACTACAAACCTTCCCCTGTAGGTTTTTACATCCTCCATGTAAGGCTGGGGGAAGGAAACAAAGAAGTCTACACAACAGCCAGACACAAGGGTGTGTACTTCCAGTGGACAGAAGGATTTTTATCGTACCTTTCGGATGTTCATTTAGCTTTTTATACAAATGGCTATAGGCAAGTGACCTTACAAGAGAAAACGTTTCTGAGATTTGCAATGAGAAAAGCCTTTTGACATTAACTAAAGACTGAAGTACGCGGGTTGGAAATGGTTCCAGGGTGTTTGGAAACCTTGCTACACTAGCTCCAGAATCAGATGGGATTCAAAAGGAACAATGGTTTTCCACAAATGGCCATTTAAATATAAACCATTTACCAGAAGTTCTTCCGCCCACCATTTCTCCAGATGCAGAGTCAAGAGTATTTTAAATTCAAGCGCTTGAACTGTGGCTTGATTCGTATTAGCTATTAAACGATGGTGAGCACTGCCTAGGCTCTCTGGCCAGCAACGAAGAGCCATCTCGAAGGGGGGTTGCCAAGGACTTGAGGGGTCAGAGACCAAGGGGGTTCACCTCCTAGAACCTTGAAACAGATGGAGGAAGAACTTTTTAAAAGCCCGGGGACTGGGACCCTTAAAACAGTACTTCCCAAACTATCATGTACATTTGAATACTCTGGGGAAGCTTTTAAAAAATGCAGATTCTGATCCAAGGGGTCTGGGTTAGGGCCTGGGAGTCTGCATTTCTAACAGCCTCCCAAGGTGATGCTGATGGCTGCCTGACCACACTTGGAGTAGTAAAACTTTCAAGACAAGGGGCTGTATAACTGACTCCCTGTAGTCAAGATGTCTGGGCCAGAAGTTTGGTTCCCCTGCTGGAAGCTTGTTAAAGCTGTCAAATCACCACTCAAGGTCTGTGTGAGACAGCCATCAGGGAGGGGTTGGAGGTGGGTGGAGGGGGGAGGGAGGAAGAGAGAGAAGAGAGAGAGAGAGAGAGAGAGAGAGAGAGAGAGAGAGAGAGAGAGAGAGAGAGAGAGAGAGAGAGAGAGGGAGAGGGGGAGAGAGAGAGAGAGAGAGAGAGAGAGAGAGAGAGAGAGAGAGAGAGGGAAAGACCATATGTCACCCTTTCTCCTTCAGTGAAATCAGAGAACAGAGCTAATTTCTCCTGCTACTATTATGATTTCCCTACTGAGAGATGCTTTCATAAAATAAATACATTCTTAGTGACCATTTCCTAAGTAAACTGTCAGCACCCAGCCCCTGTTAGCAAGAGAACCAGGAAGTGTTAGTCCTGGAAGGACCCCTAGAGATCAATTTATCCAATTCCCCCCAAGTATAGGGTCTAGAAAGCACGCTTCAGGGGAATCAAGACTACTGAGGAAAACCTTTCAAATGAAACCATTACGAGAGGAGTCTCAGCCTACCCATCTTGGGGTATAAATATGGATCGTTTTTACTTTTGCAATTGCTGCTACAGCCAGTGCTGTGGACACCCATCCCCAGCTGGCCCTGCTGCCCCAAGTGGTAAAGGATTCCTTAAATGACTTTGAACCTCATTCGGTAACTTTGCCATCACTCCTGATCATTAACTCAGCCTCACTTTGCATCGTAAGGCTTAGCCCTACTCACTGTCAACCTTGATCTGGCATTTGACAGGGGCACTAAGAGTGGTCTCGGGGAGGGTGGTCTGCGTGTGGCCAGGGAGGCTGTTCTCCCCTTTCACACAGCCTGTGGGCGACGGGGAGTGAGGAGGAAACAGGCTCCCTTTCCCGTCCCAGCCTGGCGGAGGTTGTGGTCCTTTACTTCGTTGTTGTTTCTGGGTTCTCTGTAGGGCGATTCCGAAAGCTCATTCTTGGGGAGGCGTCTTGGTGGACGTTTTGAAACATGCCCACAGGTTCTGTAGTTTATATTTTCCACTTAAATGTAGGCCAGTCTGAGTGACTTATTTCTCATGACCAGAGTGCTGCAGAAATAGTGCCGTGTAACTTCCGGCCTAGGGTAGAAAAGGGATCCGAATTCCAGCTGGCTCTGTCTCGGGGACACTGGTCCTGGGACCCATTACTATGCTGTGAGGAAGGTCTGCAGCCGCCGGAAAGGTCACGTGCAGGTGGACCAGCTGACAGCCCCTGTGAAGGCCCCAGCCAGCAACCAGGGCCCACAGGCAGATGAGTCAGCCCGGGACCCCCTCAGCAGATGCCTGCCCTGGCCTTGGAGCCCCCCTTGCTGAGAATGAGTGGATCAAAGATGAGCTGTCCTTGCTGAGAACTGCACAAACCATAGATTCATGAACAAAATAAATCCTGTTGTTTTGTTAAGCTCCCCAGTGCTGTCTACACAACACTAGAAAACCACAGCAATACTCTTTGGAAGGCCCAGTGGAGATCTCCCTGCTACACAGACGCCGGCACAGGTGGCGATCCAGCCCAGGCTCAATTTCCTCCTTCGCCCACCCCAGGTTCTGCTTTGGTCCATCTGCTTCATAGCTTCTTGCTGTGAGATCCTTGCACCCAGAGGGTGAGCCTCCGGTGGGAGCAGCCCAGCTACCTTCACCCGTATCACTGGTCCATAGGGCTTACAATGTTTGGGCTGCTATAACAAAGTCCCATAGACTCGGTGACATACAAACAACAGAAATTTATTTCTCACAGTTCTGGAGCCTGGAGGTCCAAGATCAGGGTGTCAGCATGGTCCAGTGATGACCCTCTTCCAGGTCGCAGACATCTTATGGTACCCTCACATGGCGGAAGGGGCGAGGGAGCTCTTGGAGTCTCTTTTACAAGAATACTAATCTCATTCATGAAGGCTCTGCCCTCATGACCTAATCACCACCCAGAGGCCCCACCTCCTAATACCATCATCACCTTGGGGGTAGAATTTCAACATATGAATTTGGGGGAGACACAAACATTCAGGCCAGAGCACCACAGGAGGCTGACATATCCTTGCGGGGTGCAGAGCTGGGCCCGCAGGCTACCCCATCTTTTTCCTAACAGTCACTGTCTCTCGTCTGCCACCTTCTTCCTGCCCCTTTCTTCACACCCAGAAGCTCCTGGGCTGGAACCTGACAACTTCCGGCTAAAGAGACCATCAACAGGCCCCGACTATTTCCATCCCGTTGATCTTATAAGAGGTGGAGGGAACAAAAGGTAAGGTGGTTTCTGTTCCCCACTCTTTGGTCCCAAAAGGTTTCTGTCTTCTTCACTCTGCTTGTCTATTCATGGGTAGGAATGGTAGAGCGCGGCCCAGAGTGGGGATTCTGCCAAAATGTCACTACCTACGAGCCCCGCAGGGAAGCAGCCGGTCCCAGTAGTTGATGGTTTCAGAATCTGGACTGAGGCAGACTAAACACCATGGCTGCCACGTATCACTGTGCACGCTGGGCACTGCACAGCTCTAGGGCAGAGCTCTACACTTTCACTGAAGCTAACCGTATAGTAAATATATTAAGCTGTGCAGACCACATGGACTCCGTCTCAGATACTCAACTCTGCTGTTGTAGTACGAAAGCAGCAGCAAACAATAAGTAAATGAATGGGTAGAGCTATGTTTCAATAAAACTCTACTTATTAAAACCGATAACAGTGAGCCGATTTGGCCCAAGGCCCGAGTTTGCCCTCCTTCCCTCTAGGGGATTCTGTTCACAAAACTCAACGTGCACAGCCCTAAGCTGGGGCCCTGCTTAGCACCGTCTGCTCTTTGGGCCTCAATTCTAGGATAACAGGAACCATCCCAATGAGGGCTTAACACCATCCTGCTGGAGCGGTTTTCAAGGAGACAGCAGAATCGTCTGTGACGAGTCTGGAATCTTCCCTTTCTCTTAGGGAAATTTCTTGGGCGCTTTCCTCTTTAATTCATTGAAAAGAAGCCTTCTGCGCACCCACTGTGTGTCAGGCATTGTGCCCGGGCGGGGCTGGGAATGTAACGGACTACAGGTAGACACAGCCCTGGTCTTTAAGGAACTTGCAGAACTGTGGGGAAGACAGACTTTGAACAGGTCGTTATAAGTGGGATGAGTCTGATGTAAAGGGAAGCTTGGAACAACGGGAGCTCACACAGGGGAAGGCAAGGCCATCTCATGGGTCAGGAGGAAGCTGAAGTCTAAAAGATGAGGAATTAGCCAGGCAGAGCTGGGGGCCAAGTGTCGCAGGCAGAGGGACCAGCATGTGCAAAGTGGGTGGACGGCATGTGTGAGGGAGGGAGAACCTGCGGTCCTCTTAATCCACGGCTGTGTCTCTCCCAGTCTATCTTCTTCTATTTTTATTTTAAGAATATATTTCTATTGTTGGCACACTATATATATATATATATTATTTATGGCTGTGTTGGGTCTTTGTTTCTGTGCTAGGGCTTTCTATAGTTGTGGCAAGCGGGGGCCACTCTTCATTCCAGTGCGCGGGCCTCTCAGTATCCCAGCCTCTCTTGTTGCGGAGCACAGGCTCCGGACGCGCAGGCTCAGTAATTGTAGCTCACGGGCCCAGTTGCTCCGCAGCATGTGGGATCTTCCCAGACCAGGGCTCGAACCTGTGTCCCCTGCACTGGCAGGCAAATTCTCAACCACTGCACCACCAGGGAAGCCCCCTGGTCTATCTTTGACCTGCTGTAGACAATCAAGACCAAGACCGTAACCTAGGATCCCTCACCTAGCCTTCATATCTGTACTACTTGGTCACATGGCTTTACAATGGTGGAACTATTTGCTAATTGGAAAGTCAAGGGATTTCCAACAAAATCTGAGTCTTTGGCTTCCCGAAAAAGTCCTGGCTGGACCTGACTCCCACAAAGTGATAACTAGCTTAGAGCCACTGGCAGCTGCCCCCTTAGGTGGGACGCTTGCTCCCCATTTTGTCCCAGACCCCACCACTCCCAATTGCCTCATACCAGGTCAGACGCACTCATTTATATTATCTGCTGACTGATGCAGACATTTGAGTTTGTGATTATCTGACCCAGGCAAGTCTCATGCCACAAAGAGATGTTTATTCAAGACAGTGACAAAGGAATCGTTTATGGTGACCCCGCTCTCCAAAAACAAATGGGCACCGTGATGGAGATGAATCCAATCCCCATCGCCCAATCTGCTGAATTCCCCAGGTTACATCAAGAGAGGAGATGTCTCGGCAGACTCCTTGCAGAAGCCCTGCTGGGGTTTGAGGACAGCAAAGAAAAGCTCTGGAGAGAGGGGCTGAGCTGGAGATAGGCTCCAAAGGATGCCTTTTCCCCCCCAGTCAGATCAGGACTCTTCCTCTCCAGAAGATCAAGGTGGTGGTTGGAGGCTTGTCTCCAGGGAGGAATTTTTCAAAGTCAGTGCCAAAGAAGGATTCAAGATCTAAACCATGCTGATAAGAGTTTCAGGAACGAACAACCTGAACGTCAGAAACATGAGTTGTTTTAGGTCCACTGCCCCACAGGTGGAACCCGAGTGGACGGGCTGATCAGAGGCGTGCCTGCTCCCGGAATAACCTGTAAGGGGGCTTAACAGATGGAGAATCAGGCAAGAGTGTGAACTTGTAAGCTGGGACAAAGTCTCCCAGGGGCAGCTTTGGGCTGGTCCTGCAGGGGTGCTCTGGGCTCTAACATAGCCTCGAGCTGCCCCAACTAGGACAACATACTGGTCCCTGGTCCAGGGTTGCCCTGGGGGAAATAAACTGCAAGGCATTTTCGGCTCTGCTTGTGGACACGTTAGGCCCTGTAGCTGGAGGGCAGTCCTCTACAGAAGGGCCACAGGTACCATTAGAAGTGAAAGCTCACTGAAAGCAGGGGTGGGTCAGAAACAGGAATTGGGGATCCAGATGGAGCCTGCCATCATCTGCTACTTGCACTTCGAAATGATTTACAGAGTGAAAAATGTTTCTTGTCTACAGAACTTTTCAGTGCCTTTAGTGTGATCACTATCATCCCTGTGGAAAAGGATATAATATATTATATAGCAATTCCTGAACCCATCTGACTATGACTCTTTTTCTGGAATTTCTGTATGTCCCAGTTGGGGGAAATACCACTCTTAGGCACTTGCATGGTGGGAAAAGGAAGGCAGGAAAGGGTTACTCTTGGCCTCAACTGAATGCTGTCCTAATGTCTTTGGAAAACCCAGGGAAGCCAGGAGCATTCCCTACCCACCACGACCTCTCGGCCGCATCCTGGACGCTGAGTGTCGGGTGCCCACAGGACTGACACCGCAGGGCCAGGCCTACAGAGTCAGACTCCTCCAGGGCCCCCTGAGGGCCTTCCAAAGGCCTGAAGGCCCCTTCCAAGGGTGGCCCTTTCAAACCTCTTCCCATTCTTAGAGACCACGACATCCTTCCCTGACTTCTAGAGTCAACAGTCTTGACCAACCTTTCACATGGACGTCAAGTCAACTATCCACCTCCATTTCTCACTACCCCACAAGATTCTCTCTCCAGAACTAATGACACTTGTAAACTAAATTTGTTACAGCAGGTAGTGATTTGGCTCTCTTGTTTAGCTCCTGCAGTGTTCCTAATTTTTCATGCGACTGCGTTTGCATCAGTCAGACCAGGCTGGGAGCTCTCACTGGTGTATTGAGTGCAGTTATTCAGACCAGCAAAGGAACTGGGGAGGGTGAGCCAGTAAGGACCCAGGTGTGAACAGCCCTTTCCTTTTGAACCATAACGTGGGCCATCCCTCCCATGCCTGCCCCTGGATGGGGGCGCTCTGTCTTAATTGCTGGTGTCTAGGGCTGAGCCGTGTATCTCCTTGCTTATGTGAGATAGTAAATGGCATTCAAGAAATAACCCTGAGTCTTAAAGCCACTCCAGATGAAATGCTGCTCTGGCAGGAGGGCAACTTCTGGATAAGTCCATCCATTACACTTACTGAGGCCCTTCTGTGTGCCGGCCACTGAGGTTGGAGTGAGGCCAGCATTTCTGTTGTCAGCTCACTCCTGCCGTTTGAGTTCTACCTCTAACTGTTACTGGGTGTGGACCTGGGGCAAGGCAGTCGAGCCTGAGCCTCAGATCCCTGACCTGTACAATGGGTGCAATAAATAAATAGCTTTTACATCAAGGTGGCTTATGATGAAACATGCACTTAAGGCACTCAGTACCGTGTCTGAACCATACTGAGTGTTCAACAGATGTCTCTCTCTATACAATAATAATAATAAAAGTCTGCAGACACTGGAATTCAGCCTTCACCCAACTTTACAGTTGTCCTACAATGGATGCCAGGAAGAATTATCCCGGGAACCCTTTCTTTTCCCTCCTGTTTGCTTTCCCTCCTCATCTCCTTCCCTCTCTTATTCCCTTCCAGTCTCTCCCTGTTTATGGTGTTTTTACAAATCCCCTGTGGAGCACCCCTAAAACACGGATCCTCCATGCCAACCTAGAAATCCTGGGCTATAGAGGGGCTCTGGGATCTGTATTTGTAACCGACCGCCTCATGTAACTGTGCTGTGGGCAGTACAGGAACTGCCACGTGCTTGTAACTATGTAACAAGAGCTTGGGGCACGGGGGAGGGCTGGTTTGTAGCATGTGCTACAAATACTCCCACCGTGGCCAACGTCAGCCATCCACGTGCTGACCGGCTGAATGCAGAGCTGAGGAAGATGTTCAGGAGAACAGCACTAGACAATACTGCAGATACGAGGGGTATGCAACCCCCACAACAGGGAGAATAGCCACAAGAAGTAAACTAATCAGGAAGTGATGAGTAGTGAGTATTTATTGCCTTGGTTTTTAACGTAACTTATTTCGTTGTACATTTATACCGTTTAATATTTAATGTTTGTGTTTGACAACTGGCTTGCAAAGTCCTTGAAAATTTAACAATCAGTTCTTGCGAGTGGGTATAAGCCAGTCCAGCAGAGTGATACAGGGACCAGAGGTGAAGAACTCTGCCTACAAGATTTGGGGGAATATTCTAATCCTGCTCTCCCTAACAAAATGCGCACATTTGCAAATTTTTCCCAAAATTCTTGCAGAATTTAAAGACATCTCAAAGCCTTGCGTGGATTTTAGAGGGATCCCTGTTCCCCCCGCAATTCGTCCTGGGCTCTCAGAGCATCCCAAGGGCCGGTGGGAGGAGGGAGGGAAGGAGCAACATTGTTCGGGAAAAGGAATTTCACAGCCCTGTCGCTTTTCCCGTCCTCAGCCTCTGCCACCCTTGCCTCATGCCTCAAAGTGATGAAGGGTGCCGCCACCACCGGCTTCGAGAAGCTCTACGTCCCTGTCAGCTTCAAGCTCTTAACCTCCCTCTGGAGCTACTGGGGCTCACCCGAGTGGTCCTATCTTATCAGACGCTGGTGACAGCCACAGCGAGTCAAGAGAGGAAACAGAGGTGTCTTATCTCCTGTGCTTGCATCCGGTGGGAAGGCGAGCTGTTTTCCCTTGGCAGAGGGCACAGACTCGTGTCACCACGCTTGGTTGGGAACAAGAGAGATCAATTAACCGCCCTCAGCAGACTTGACGCCTTAGAGTGTCACGGGCAGACAGGAGCACAGGAGCTAAGAGAAGCAAACAGGAACCGATGCTCCATGCTTTAGAACCATTAGCACGCTAAATCCGGGGAAGGTGGATGCAACGATCATCCTCGTCGTACAGAAGAGGAACCAGAGGCTCAAAAATTTAACTGGCCTAGGACAGCACACACGACGGTACAGCCAGGATGCAAAGGCAGGTCTGTCTGACTCCAGAACCAGGCTCTTCACTTTTCTGCTATTGTCCTGACGTTTAATCCTCACAACAGCTGTTGCCCCCGTTTTATGGATGAGGAAGCTGGATAATCACTTCACCGCTCAGAGCCTCAGGAGAGGCAGCCAGGACTCTGTAAGCCTCTCTCCAACCTTAATGACTCCCCAGCGAGGGGTTTGCTGCCTTTAAAAGACTGCATTTCTGGGAGGGCGTTAAGAATAGGAGGAGGAAGGGAGAGACACGGGCAAGATCGGGGCTGGAGAATCATCTGTGTAGAAGAGCAGCGAGAGCGTGAGCAGCAGCCTGCACGCTTGGCAGCCAGGCTCTTGCTTACTTCCTGGTTGGGGAGAAATCTGAGGGGGAGGGAAGAGAGCAGAGCAATAATAACTCCCAGGCACTGGGGCGAAGTTCACTGGATTTCTAGAGATGAGGTCATGAGAGCTGCTCCCCTTTGTTCTCATGGCAGGGAGGCCGACACCCCTCCCAATCCCCAGCTCCAGTTTCACTAGGAATTAGGGGGTGGGAGAGAATGTCAAACAGATGGGTGATGGTAGCTGCAGTTACCATCGCGGTCCTCCATTATTCAGACGGTTACCCAGTGGTAACCATGGCAACTGGTCCTGGGATCAGTCATTGAAGAAGATGTTTATCCCACCCAGTGGGCAGGGCTGAGAGATACCAGGCCACACCAGGCCGTCCCCCCAGGGAGACGATTCCAGGCCCACAGCTGCCTTGCACATGTGGGTCTCCACCTCTCCATTCCAGGCTTCCTTCTATCCAATGTCTGTTCTAACACGTGGACAAAACTCGGGTAAGTCACCTAATTGTCCTGAGCCACGGACTGCTCATCTGTTCGCAGCAAGCATTCGGTCACCATCATCGCCATCATCCTAATCACCATCACTGCAGAATGGGCAGCGAGACTCACGAAGAAATGTGTCACACAGATCTGGAGTGGAACCCCTGTCACTGGACCATCTTCTCTGTACCTGTACAATGTGAGCCCACAGCACTGTCACGGTTGTCGTGATATCTGAACACTGAATATGTCTTGGCTTGGATTTCCCTGAGAGCAGAGTCTGACACAGGATCTGGGTACAGGTCATCTATTTGGGAGGTGATCCCGGAAGCACAAGTCGGGGGACTGAGAAAGTGATGGGACACAGAAGGGGGAGTGCAAATAGTGAGCAGGTGACCACTGAGCACACCTGGGAGAAGCGTGGAGACCATGCCTTCGAATCGTCCCACAGAGGGATGGGGAAGTTGGGGTATTTACCTAACAACTGCCACCCCACTGGATGGAGAGGCCTCGGGCAGAGAGATGCCAGTTTCAGGTGGGAGACACAGGTGAATGCAGAGGTGGGCAAGAGGGGATGGGGGACGGATCAAGAGCTACAACAGAAAGCCCCCAGACTATGCTGGCACACAGTACGTGCTCAAGCAATACATGTGTCTGGCCCTTCCCACAAAGCAGTGATCTGTTCCCACTCTGACTTCTGCTCACACGTAGATCTTTTTACTTTCTAGAAGCCTCTCCTATTTCCATGAGATTAGCCTAGTGCAGAGAGCCTGGACATTGGCCTCTTTGGCCTAAGTCCGTCTGGGTATGAGGACCAGCTCTGCATCTTTTATGAGCTGTGAGGCCTTGGGCAAGTGTTCGGTGCCTCTCGGCTTTTATCTGCTCATCTGTAAAAGGGGACAATAACAGGACTCACCTCACTGGGTAACGGGGATGAGAAATAAATAAGATAATGTGAGAGGGATTGGCAAAATGTTTCTGTAAAGGGCCAAATAGTAAATATTTTAGGCTCTGCACACTGTTTGGTCTCTGCTGCAACTATTCAACTCTGCCACTGCACCATGATGGCAGCTGTGACAATATGTAGACAAATGGGTGTGGCTGGATTCCAATAATACTTCAGTCACCAAAACAGGAAGTGGCCAGATTTGGCCAGGCCTCCATAGTTTGCTGTCCCCTGACATGAAGCACAGAACACAGTGCCTGGCATGTAGTAGGTCCTCAGTAGGAGGGAGCTGCAACTGTTGCCACAGTTTCGAGGGAACTGAAGCCAACAGCTCACCACAGCCTAGGTAAGTTTCAACATCACCCTCTTCCTTGTCGCTTATCAGCCGTTGAAAGCCTGGATCCTTGCTACTCAGTGTGGTCCACACACCAGCAACATCACCACACCTTGGCATTGGTTAGAAATGCAGACTCTCGACTATGAAGAATAGTATGCAGGATCCTTAAAAAACTAAAAGCAGAGTTACCGTATGATCCAGGGATCCCACTCCTGGGCACACATCCAGACAAAACTCTAATTCGAAATGATATGTGCACCCCAATGTTCACTGTAGCACTATTTACAACAGCCAAGACATGAAAGCAACCTAAATGTCCACTGACAGATAAATGGAAAAAGAAGATGTGGTGTATGTATATGTATACACACACACACAATGGAATATTACTCAGCCATAAAAAAGAATGAAATAATGCCATTTGCAGCAACAGGGATGAACCAAGAGATTATCATACTAAGTGAAGTAAGCCAGACAAAGAAAAACAAGTATCATATGATATCACTCATATGTGGAATCTAAAAAAGGATGCAAATGAACTTATTTACAAAACAGAAACAGACCGACAGACATAGAAAACAAACTTACGGTTATCAAAGGGGAAGGGGGATATATAAATTAGGAGTTTAGGATTAACAGATATACACTATTATCTATAAAATATACAACCAACAAGGACCTACCGTACAGCACAGGGAACTATACTCATTATGTTGTAATAACCTACAAGGGAAAAGAATCTGGAAAAGAATATGTATAACTGAATCACTTTGCTGTACACCTGAAACTAACACAACATTGTAAACCAGCTATACTTCAATTTAAAAAAAAAGAAAGAAATGTAGACACTCAGTCTTCATCCCAGACCAACCAAGTCAGAATCTGCATTTGAACAGGATCCCAGTTGCTACCAGTGCACATTACAGCCAAAGAGCCGCTGTCGTCATCAATCACCAGCCTGCCCTGCCCATCCACCCAAGGCTTGCTCTGTCCCAGCCTCAGAGCCAGTTCCCCCGGCTGGCTCACCACCCACACCCTGTTCTCACTTTTAATCCAGGTCACCTTTTTTTTTTTTTTTTAAACCTCGACCCCAGGCACAGTCACCAGCCACAGTCCCACACCCCCATGGCCAGCAGATTCCCGACATGTGGTCCCCTGGATTCTGCCCACAGAGATGTCTGCAGTGCTTTTGCTCAGCCAGGTCCCCTGTCTCTTTATTCCCCTCTCTCCTCCCCTCTCGGCGCTCCCTCTGCCCCAGGCTCTTCCATGAAGAGATCTTCTAACTGAAGTGTCCTGCCAGGGCACTGGCCAGCACTGCACTACCCTGTACTGTAGCCACTTGCCACCAGTGGTGACTGAACCTTTGGAATGTACTCCTCGAAACTGAGATGCGCTTGATGTGTGAAATATACACTGGGTTTCGAAAGACTTAGTAGACAAAAGAGAACATACAATATCCCATTAATCCTTTTTTAGTGTCTGCTACCTGTGGCAATGATATTTCAGATATATTCGGTAAGGAAAGTATTTTTTAAATTAATTTCACCTGTTTCTTTTTTCTTTTTTAATGGAGCTACCAGCAAATTTTAGTGACTGATGTGACTTGCTTAATTGTGGATACCACCGGTCTGGTGGGACAGGGGAGAGATTCAGAATGCAGGTACCAGGGGACAACTGCCTATTTTCTGCTAAAGAGAAAGTTATTCTGACACTTAAAAATGGTAAGGAAGGGTTTGTTCAAGACGATCGCAAAACGGGAGAGCAATAGGGGAGAGAGATTGGGCTCACGTGGAATACACCTAGCACTAGCTCAGATTTACAGTCAATGAACAGAGTGAAGGGGTTTGTGGGTGGAAAATTATTAAGAGGAGACATTAAGTACAGGATCGATTCTTGGTAAACAGACCACACAGGATTCCTGCTAAAGGCAGATGGAGGACTTAATGAAGTTGGAACTTGATCCGATATTAAGGGTGATCAGCTAGCAAGGTGGGCCGGGGGATTCTCTCTAAATGGACTCAGGATTCATTGCCAAGACTGGGCTGGACAGACTCAAGAAGTCTGGTCAAGGAGAGAGTCTGTCAGTTCAAATCCCAGCCTTGTCACTGTGCAGCTGTGTGGCCTTGTTGAAACTGGAGAACTTCTCTGTGCCTCGTCCAGCAAATGGTGATCTTGCAAGTATGCACTTCTACGGTTGCTGTGAGGGTTACATGAGATGATGTGTTAAGCTCTTAGCACTTTGCCTGGCATGTAATAAGCTCTCAAATTAGAACTTTGATTACTGTCCTTTCCTCCATGACCTAACGCACAGCAGACCACAGATGTTTGCAAGGGCTGGTTCTGAGACCTCCAGGAATCCTGGATTGCGAGCGCTGGAAGTGATGACACTGATTCCTGGCTCTGCCCTGAGTCACATGCCTTCCAAAGAGTCTTGAGCACCCTGTCCCATTCTCTTCCCACAAGCTGATGGTCATTTCCACATTCTCTGAAATTCTCTTCCCAACCACATGGCCATTTTCACCAGGAAACGAAACTTCTCCCGTATCATGAGGTCCACAACACTAGGATGCTGGCGGTCATCTCCGGCCCTGCCCCAGCTAAGAGACGCCCCCTCGCTGTAAACAGTCCAGAGACATGCACTGTTCAAATCTGTGCCTCATCAAAATGACAAATGGCCGGGGGTCACAGACCTTTGGATCTTACAGAGTTAATTTGCATATGCCAAGGTACAGTGGACTTAAATCATTCTCTTTCTTCCTTCCTCCCTCCCTCCCTTTCTCTCTTTTTTTTCTCTCCCTTTCTCTCTTTCTCTGCCCCCTCCCTCTCCACACCCTCCATCCAATTTGAAAACCTTGGAAACCCCAGTGTGTGCCGATTACAAGGAAACGTTTGTCATGAGCAGACACTGCAGGCCAGGACCAGTGGCCAAAGCTGGGCCATTAAACATGCGTCACTGTTGGGACGGCCAGCCTAAATCTCCAATGAGGAGATTTAGAATTCTCCAGAGAGAAAAGAAACCCATTTCTTGGCCAGCAATCTAGCCCATCCTATTAGAGAGGCCTTAAAAACACATCGAAACAAAGGCAGCTGAGTACGACACCCAGGCTCTCCTGGGTAAAGTCAGCTCCATTTATTGGACCCAGATGGAAATCTTGTTCAAAGGTCAGGCTCTTATCATGGGGGAAAGGTTTCTCTGAGAGATCCTGTGCCCAGAAGGGACCTCAAGTAAACCAAAAATGGCAAAGAACTATGCCTTCTCGCCTCTGCCCCACCTCTCTAAACTTCCCCTTCCTTGAAGCTAGAACATTCAGACAGGTTGTTCCCTGATTATAATGCAGAAGAGAATCACCCAGAATGTCCGCTTAGAAAATGCAGGTTCCAGGGTCCTACTCCCGGGTTTAGAACGCTGAAATAGCACCCAGGGAATCTTTGTTTGAATAAAAAATTACCCAGAGGAGGTAGTAATTCTAGCAGACCTTCCTCATTGGCCCCTGCAAAGCAGTAGAAATGCAGGTGCCTGGGGCTTGGCATCTGGCGGGGACACCCTCCTCTCTGTGCATCCCCGGGGGGTGGGGAGGGAGGTCTGAAGTCTGCAGAGAGAGTTCCTCCCCCAGCAAATGCCTGCTCAGGCCAGCGAAAAAGACAGTCTGAGTTTGCAGTTGTTTCTGGTATAAGGGCAAGAAATTTGTCTTGATCACACTTCACGAAACCGTTTTCTGCTGTTGTGACTTGCTTTACCACTATCATTGACTGTGGTGACCTGAATGGATCTGTCCCCATCCCTGCTGCTCCCACCCATTAACCTTTCCCAACATCAGCCCTCCCAGGTCCCTATCCCCTTGGCCAGCAGGTCTGCACCCCGGTTGCACGGGGAATCACCTGCAGGCTTTTGTTTTAGTGCCAATGCCCCGGCGCCATCCCAAACCAGGAAGTCAGAATCTCCAGGGAGGAGTGCAGCCCAGCAGCAGTGTCCTTTCCCCACTCCCTGGGTGATTCTAATATTTCGTATTCAGGGCTGATAACGTTTGTAGGTGGCTTCCTGCCGCGCCTGCACACTGGACTTTCCAGGGGAGCTTTGAAAACCCTGATGGTGCCCGAGTCCCACTCCAGAGAGCCTAAATTAATTGGTTTAGTGTTCTTGTCAGGCAGGGGGGTGTTTTAAAAATCTCACTCAGCTGACAACACTGACTAGGCCTTTCTGTGAGGGAAGTTCCAGCACAAACTCCTGCTGCAGCCATTATTAACTCGAGTCACATCTTCAGGCTCCTTTGGCGGGGCAGGAGTGAAGGTTTGGCCCCCAGACTCCATGATGCCATAGGACAAGGAGGTCCTGCACTCAGTTGGGTCTCCACACACATTGGTTGACAAATGGGACTTTGCTCAGCCTCACTGCAAACCCTGTAGCTCAGTGGTTTGAAATCTTTAATGCAGTGCTACTCAAAGTGAGGTCCCACTGGGCTTCCCTGGTGGCGCAGCGGTTGAGAATCTGCCTGCCAATGCAGGGGACACGGGTTCGGGCCCTGGTCTGGGAGGATCCCACATGCCGCGGAGCAACTACGCCCGTGAGCCACAACTACTGAGCCTGCGCATCTGCAGCCTGTGCTCCGCAACAAGAGAGGCCGCAACAGTGAGAGGCCCGCGTGCCGCGATGAAGAGGGGCCCCTGCTCGCCGCAACTAGAGAAAGCCCTCACACAGAAACGAAGACCCAACACAGCCAAAAATAAAATAAATTAATCAAAAAAAAAAAAAAAAAGTGTGGTCCCCGGACCAGCAGCAGTCACAGCAGCACCTGGGGAACTTGTTAGAAATACAAGGCTGCAGTTCCCACCGCAGACCTACTGAATCAGGGGTGGCTGCTGAGGGAAGGCCCCGTTCTCTGTGTTTAGCAAGCTCTCTGGGTGATTCTGATGCATGTTCAAGCTTGGGAACCACCACTTGGGCGTGCACAGGAATCTCTCACGAAGCTGTATTAAAATGCAAGATTCCAACACTCACTCTCCAAACGCTGAATCCTGGAGGTCTGGAGTTCAGGACCCAGGAATCCACGTGATTCGCCAGTACTCTGGAATAAAAATGGCTCCAGGGCTCAACTTTGAGAAATCCTGTAGAAGCTGACTACCCACAGGGCCCTGCACTCCATCTGGTGACATTTCCCACAGGTCCGCAAGGACTTCTGTCTTCTCTCCCAGGCTCAAGCTCCCCCTCAAAAGCTTCTAGAATCTTAAGCCCTCGCCACTTTCAGACCTGCCCTAGAAAATGGGCTGAACCAATCCACGGGCAGGGAAGGGCAGAACCAGCGGGCCGGCAGCAGGGGGGCGTCTGTTGTGGCTTTTGGGACCCGTGTGTGTATGAGGAGCTTTTCCACAGGTTCCAGAAGGATGAAAACATCCAATTACTCCCAGACGTTGCTGGGCTGGATGTATTTATTTGTAATAATACTCCCAGGCACACACTTCCAGATGGACAGTCCCGAGGAGAATGATTTGTTTCCTCCCATCTTCCTCCACCACGCATTTTACGACTGCAGAGGGTCATGCTTGCCATGTGTTTCCCTCTCATCTGTAAGTGTTTTTCCACAGGCTCGGCTCTTGGCAGCTCCCTTATTTACCGAGGAGAGAGCTCGCCGTCAGGACTGGCTTCCTCCCAGCCTCCTCCAGAGCTCAGTGCTGGCAGCCGGCTAGAAGCACGGCCTCTGTCGCTGGCTCCAACTTCCAGGGCGTTATGCCCCTTGTGCTGGATTTCTGTTGTCTTGGAGGGGGCTCGCCTTTTCATTTGTTTCTCGGGCAGCCATGCTAATAAATGAGACACAGCTGAAGAGCTGTCTGGGCAACAATAGCTGCTCAGCCAATTTGTCTGGAGCACCTTTGTTATGAATCCTCTGAGCCCATTAACCCCTGAACCTGGGAGATGGTATCTCCCCAGGGATGAATTACCTTTATTTCCAGACATGTGTTTGCTCATTTAGCTCCCTATTCATAAAAGCAGCCCTATTTCAGCACTGTTTTCCAGAAAGGGAGGGGCAGAGCCTCCGCACTCAACAGGAAGGACACGCAGTTCAGGAGCAGCTGGCCAGTGCCTGAGACTGACAGCTGACACTTACGGAGCAGTTGCTACATGTCAGGCAGAATGCCAAGTGCTTTTTCATATGTTGTTGTTTAATCCTCACCTCAGTCCTGGGTGCAACCCTGAGCCCCATTTTGCAGAGGGGTGCGTGTAAAGCCCAGAGAGGTTAGCTACCTGCCCACTAGCACTCAGCCTCTAAGTGGTAGAGCTGGGATTCGAACCCAGGCACCTGCTTAATTTAAACCTGCTCTCTCACCATCTGGCAGAGCTTCTACCCTTGATCTTGTCTCACGTGGGATGGGGACAGGGGGAGGCATTTGGAGCACAGAAGCAAGAGTTCTTTGGTCTCCAATGATCACTAGCAATGGCTTCACTCTTGGAAAAAAAAACATGTATTGACAAAAGTGCCACATTTGACTATTTTTAATTTGAATGCTTATTTTAATCCAGAAATTTAATTTTAGTTGTACATTGCTTTATCATGTGGGCAAAGGGATGGAAAATTTTGGTTAATATTTCACAGCTCTGTCACCATTCAACCTGAATTGAGCTGTACCCATATATGCTCTTGAACATGGTAGGATGTGAGCAGGGCTCCTGCCAGCTTTGGGTGGTTCGTGCTCTGAAAATCTTAGAAGATGGAAGTGATTCATCTCCTAAAATTAGACTTCTGATTGTTAGGAGTTGTGTTAGTCTCATATAACAAAATTAAAATACCATAGTTTAAAATATAGTTTATTCTCTTACCCAAGTGTTTATTCTTTAACACAGTGTCCTCAACCTTAACACATCAAAATCACCAGAGGAGCTTTAAAAAAATCATGATGCCTAGGCTGCACCCTAAAAGACCAATTACATCAGCATCTCTGGGGATGACATCCAAGCACCAGTATTTTTCAAAGCTCCCCAGGTTATTCTAATGTGCTGCAGTTGGGAACCAGTGCTCTAACATAAGGCAAATTCTAACATTATTCCAGTGATGATAGAGTGTCTCCACAAAGTCAACCCTGGTCCTTTCCCTCATTCTACACTTCTATTCCTAGGCCATTGGCCTAGACTTATTCTCAAGTCTACCACATGGTCCAAAGTAGCTGCTGAAGCTCCAGCCATCATACCTGCATTCCAGTTTTGAGGAAGGGAGAAGGAAGGGAAGGACCAAGTGACGTAATGCTTAGTAGCAATCAACTGAATTATGTCCTCTCAAATTCATACGTTGATGTGTTCATCTCCAGTGTGACTGTATTTGGATATAAGGCTTTTAGGAGGTAATTAAGGTTAAATGAGAGCATAAGGGTGGGGTCCTAATCTGAGAGGATTGCTTTCCTCAGAAAAAGAGGGAAAGTGCAAGAGCAAGAGTGAGAGAGAGATCTCTTTGTCTACATGTGAAGACACAGTGAGAAGGCAGAAGGCTGCAAGCCAGGAAGAGACTTGCCACCAGAACACAGAATCAGCTGGCTCCTTGTACTTGGACTTCCAGCCTCTAGAACTGTAAGGATATAAATTTCTGTGGTTTAACCCATCCAGTCCTATGGTATTTTGCTACAGCAGCTGGAGCAGACTAAGACACTAGGTGAGTCAGCACCCTTTCACCACCCTTCCCAGAAGTTCCATCAGTGCCTCCGTTTATCTGTCATTAGCCAGGACACAGTCACACGGCCACCCCTAAATGCAAGAGAGGCTGGCGAATGTAGGCTTTTTGCTGGCTTCAATGCCACCTTAAATAAAATTGAGGCCCTATGACCAAGGAAGAAAGGATATTTGGCGGCAACTAGCAGTCTCTTGCCCCAGCATCCTAGTGAAAAGGGGAGTAGGTGGAAGGGGTGGGAAGGAGAGGGCCTAAGAGAGAAAATTTTGAGAAACAAGGAAATGAAGCTTGAGTAAATTTGTATCATACGTCAAGAAACACCAGGAGCAGAAGAAAGGATTCCTGAATCGGAGCTTCCAGAGGATCAAGCATCCCTACCGCCCCTGCACAGCATCACAGGCTGTCGGTAAAGAGGCCACTGTGTAGAGGCCAGCTGGAGAAGAGCAGCCCTGCTCCCAACCTGGTCTTAGGATGACACATAAGTTTGCACAGGGGTCGCTGGACAAGCCCAAGGACTCAGACAAGTAGCTTTTTTTTTTTTTTTTTTTTCCTGTCTTTCTCACATGCACGGAGGGAGCTATTGGGCAAGCCTTTTCTGGGCAGCATAAGAAGGGCTTGGTAAAAGCTGGGAAAATCAGAGGCGAACAGACATCAGAAGAGACATTGCCTGGAAATACAGATCAGTAGCCTCTCTTCATTCCCTCATACTGGAGCTGATATTAGTGCTGAACAGACAAACGAGGTCCCTGCTCTCATGGAGCACCCACGTCAGCTTGGGAAGACAAACAGTAAACAAATCAACAAGACAGTTTCAAATGGGGTGATGAGGACGGAGCCTGCAGCATTAGACAGACGTCAGAAGGATTCTCTTTGGGGAGGAGGTACTGAGTCAGGAGCTGAATGATGAAAAGGAAGTAGCCACGGGAGACTAGAGGAAGAATGTTCCAGCCAAAGAGTGAAGGGAGCAGAGGAGAAAGGAAACCAGTGAAATGTGGAACACTGCAGGCAAGGAGAGGGACAGGAGGCAAGGTCAGAGAGAAGGCAGGAGCCAGGTCATGCAGGGCGAAGGGAGAGTAGGGAAATGGAAAACTACCAGACCATTTTAAACAAGGAAGAGACATCATCTGAGTACTTTTTTAAAGATCACCTTGGGGGCTTCCCTGGTGGCGCAGTGGTTGAGAGTCCGCCTGCCGATGCAGGGGACACGGGTTCGTGCCCCGGTCCGGGAAGATCCCACATGCTGCGGAGCGGCTGGGCCCCGTGAGGCATGACCGCTGAGCCTGTGTGTCCGGAGCCTGTGCTCCGCAACGGGAGAGGCCACAACAGTGAGAGGCCCGCGTACCACCAAAAAAAAAAAAAAAAAAAAAAAGATCACCTTGGCCGCCGGGTGGATCATGCATGGTCGGGGTGGCCAGAGTGGAAGCAGAGAGGCCAGTTTGGAGGCTTTGCATTGGTCCAGACAAGACAGAGTGGGGGCTGAGATTTGAATAGGGGTCAACAAACTATGGCCTGCTGGCTGCTGATTTTGTTAGTAAAGTTTTATTGGAATACAGACATACTCATGTTTACGTATTGTCTATGGCAACTTTTGCGCCCAAGGCAAGTTGAATCATTGTAACGGGACAGTACAGACCACAAGGCTGAAGATATTTACTATCTGGCCCGTTACAGGAAAAGTTTGCCAACCTCCGGACTAGAGGGGAGACAGGGATACATTTTGGATAGGGAGAGACTGGGATCTATTTTAGAGGTAGAGCCAGCAGGATTTATTGGCTCTGGGGGGAAAGGAAAGATGTCATTCAAGTTCTAGGCTTTTAGCTTGAGGATCTCAGTGGATGGTGGTGCCATTTACTGAGATGAGCAGATCATGTTTAGGATGGAAAAACCACGAAGTCTTCTGGGCGTGCTATTCTGGGATCCTAATAGCACACTGACGAGAAGAGCAGAGAACATTTTCCTGCAAATAAGTCCATTTGGATTCTCATGCCATTCAGAGAACTCAGTGGCTATTTTGAAAATGCTCCATTAGGTACTCAACCTTCCCATGTAGACAAATGTGGTCAATGGGAGAGTCAACAACCAGACGAACAGATATTCAGTGGTACTTACATGGAGCCCTGCCCTTCTCAGGATGATCAAGGTGGGAGGGACACGTAATGAACACTAGCTTCGAATTTGGCCGGAAAAGCCAAGCAATGAATCAGGTGGTGTTAATACCCCTTTGATAACTAGTAGAATTTGTACCAGCATTAAATTTATGCACTACTTAAAAGGTACAAGTTGAGGGACTTCGGGCTTTTTTTTTTTTTTTTTTTTTTACCCCCAAAGCAGTCTCCCTCTCTGAGCCGAATACTGTTGTCTCAGACCCCTACATAATCACTCACTTCTCTGGGTGACATGATATGATGTCCCTGGTTAACACATGAATGTTGTCATTCAACCTTCCAGATACTATCATATGCTCCTTTAACCAAGTTGGAAGCCTCAGAATTCGCCTCCTTTCTGTCTCTGTCTCAGCTCTTTGAAATGTCTCCCAAATCATCCGCCCTCATCCTTCTAGCCTCGACCGAAGTAATAGCTGCCTAACTGGTCACCCGCCACAGGTGGTCCTCACGTGGCTTCTGGGGTGACTGTCCCTGGACACACATCTCATTGTAATAGACAAGGACAGTTCTGTCTGCCAAGAACAGCAGCTGCCTTCTCCGGGGGTGAAGCCCCTCTGCCCCCGGCATATGGGCTGTGATACGCCTGCTGCTGTTTGTCCTTGGACCCCAGTCACAAGCGGGCAGATGACCTGGTGTGGGCTAATCAGAGAACTCCCCCCACCCCGGCCCAGAGATTCAGTTAACACCTGTGACACCAAGAGGAGAAAGCTTACAGTTTTCCCAAAAGATCAACATGTCAGTCTACTGAGCTGACAGCTGGGAGAGAAACAGGCGTTATCCAAGCAAACAGAGAAAGGAAAGTGGAGGCAAGCAGAGGACACAGCTGGTGCAAAGGGCCAGTGGTGGGAGGCAGCAGGCAAGACGCCAGGCACGGAGAGGTGGGTGCCACTGAAGGGGAGGGAGGAGGGCTGTGAGGAGTGGGTCGGCCACAGCAGCAAACCCACGGTCCTGTATTGTTCTGCACACCAGGCACCGGTTCACATACACTCACCCGTTCAAATCTACAGCAACTAACCAGGAAGATATTATTAGCATCTTAATTTCACTTATGAGGAAGTAAGACAAAAAAGACCTGGAGACCCTATAGCCCTACCGCCGCCCACACCATGATACTGGGCAGTGGGGCTGGGGAACGGTTAAAAGCTGGTTTGGGCAAAAGAGCTCACTGCCAATCCCACTTTTGCCCACCAGGGTGGTGGCTGATGTCCTCTCGCCTGGGATGGTCCCAGTCAAGGTGAACCTCAGATACTTACTGCCACCTCCTCTGTAAAACCAAGTAAGCTCGGTCTTGAGTTCAAAATCAGTACGGCTGGGAGGGCAAGAGCATCACCCATCCACCGACAGAGCTCAAATGTCAGGGCACTGAAGCACTCAGGTCATCGGGTTCTCAGAATCACCGCGTGAGTCTCAGCCCCATGGCCGCTCTGCCCACTCCCCGCAAGCCCCCACCCCACCCCCTGTGGAACAGGTTCCTGGATTTGTTGCCCATCCCTTCTGCCGCTTTTCCACGTGGCTGGATTTATTTTCAAAACAATTTACGGTCACATTAAATATTAAAGGCATTTTGCAGGTGGTGTTTACTGTTTGAAAAGTGAACAAATGTATGTTGTGCTGTATAAAATGGCAAAAACCAATTTGGAGCACTTGATGGCTTGGGCTGGATGATAGCGCCAGACATGACAGCTATTTCCATATTTTAATGAGGCAGCATCTTCAGGGTGGCTACGTGATTGGGCAGGAGGGTCACACGGGCGCCCGCTGAGCGCTGGAGCTGTGCGTGGAAAGGCCTCTGTTAGCCTCAGCATTGCCTGAGTAGATATTTGCAAAGGCCAGGGTCCAAGGTCACATGAAGCCTGGGGCTGCACGGTGGCCTATCTTATTATAATGCCTCTTTTATGATGAGGCCTTCACCGTTTACCCAGCTCTGCAACAAGTGCTCCATATTAACTCTATGACATACTCATTCATTCCTTTACAGATGTTTATGGAGTGAGTACCCACCCTGTGCCAGGCATTGGGCAGACAGACCCAATTCCTGCCCTCTTGGTGCTTACATACTGATAGGGAAGATAACAAGAAGCAAAGAAGCAGACGCAGAAACAAGATAATGATGGAATGAAATATATAGTGTGTAGAAGCACGGAGTTACAGGGGATGGAATGGGCGTGGGGAGGAAAGGCCTCTCTGAGGAGGTGACATTAAACTGAAGCCTGAAAGACAACAAGGGTCAGCCACAGGGAGAGCCAAGGAACAGGCAACCCAAGCAGAAGGAACAGTATGTGCAAAGGCCCTGAGGCAGAAAAGAGCTTGGCACAGTCTGGAAACTGACAGAAGGCCAGCGTCACCCTAGAGAGCTGAGAGCGGGGGGGGGGGGGGGGGGGGGGGGAGGTAGGTAATAGTGTAATCCCTATTTTACATACAAGGAATCCACAGCTTAGAGGGGTTAACCTTTCCACATGAAGTCACACAGCCAGTAAATGCAGAGTTCCTGATTTGGTAGGTCTGGGGTGAAGCCTGTGTATCTGTATTCCTAACAAGCTCCTGGGTGATGCTGATGCTGTGGGTCTGTGGACTACACTGCTTGACACCGAGGCTGATGGAGATGGTTTGCGTGTGTTGTAAGAATGGGAACAGAAGCTAGAAGCGACGACATCCCGAGCACCAATTCTGTGCCAGGCACTGATATTTGTGCTTAGGTATATAGTATGTGCTGTATTTTCAGAGCCACCCTTTGAAGTAGGTATTATTATTATCTCCATAGCTCTATTTCTACAGCTGGGGAAATTGGGGCTATGAGGGGTCAAGCAACTTGCCTAAGTTCCCACAGCTGGCTTGTGGCCAGACAGGAATTTGAACCCAGCACTCAGGCTCCTGGGTCTGCCATCCTGCTCTTCTGAGAAAAAGCACTTCTTGTGTTCACATCTCTGGTACCATTCAGTCAAGACATCTATCAACGTACTGATTAACCTTGCAGTCTGGTGACCTCCCCCGGCCCTGAGGCACTGAGTTCCTGAGCCCCGCACCACACTGAGGATTCCTGTTTCCTTTCCTGCTCTCCTTTCCTGATTAGTTCAGCAAATATTCAAAGGAGTGTGTGTTCCCGGAGCGCCCTCAGACTGATGGGGGCTGTCAAAGGCATCCGGAGAGAGCCTGTCTGAATGTCTACTGGGTGCATTTCTTACAAGGTCCCCTGTGTTTATCAATCTCACACCCTTGGTGGGGGGCAGTCAGCACCCTCCCCGTATCTGATTTTGATGAAACACCTGTGATGGGCCAGGTGCTGAGCTAAAGACTCTTCAGACCCTCACAAATGTGCCACAAGGGAGGCATCATTATCGGTCCCATTTAGAGAAACTGAGGTGCTGAGAGGCAAAGAAAATGGCTCTAGGTCTCACAGCTGGCAAGGAGTGGTGCCAGGGTCTGATCCCAAGGGTGGCCTGGATCCAAAGCCTCATGTTCTGTACAAGCCCTCTGCCTCTATTGGGATTACCTGTAATGAGAGGCTCAGAGGGCCCCAGCCCAGGGCCACGAGGCTGGTGTAAGAAGGGTCCAGACCACAGGCTCAGTCGCAGCGACGGGATACGCAGATTCCTAGGGAAGGAACAAGCCACTCAACCCTTCCAAGTCCTCCCCAACCCGTCGTTTGACAGATGGGAAAACTAAGGCCCTGAGATGGGAAGTAATTCATTTCTTTATACTACATTAACCCAGGCTTCTTCAACCTTGGCACTACTGACATTTTGGGTGGATGATCTTTTGCCGTGGGGGGCTGTCCTGTGCATTGTAGGTTGTTTAGCAGCGTCCCTGGGCTCTACCTATTAGACGCCAGTAGCACATCCCACGCCCAACAGTATTTTCAGACTTTGCCACCTGTCTCCTGGGTGCGTATATGTGCTGGGGGTACAAATGTGCCCTGGTTGAAAACCCCTGTGATCACCAGGTCAGACCACTTGCTTGCTTTAAAACGTCTCAAGTTGCCCACAGATTTTCTGAAAAAAATCCAAACTCCTTTGCTGGGTCCATCAAACCTTCAGTGACACGGCCCTGAGGAAAATGTGGCTCTAGCCAGTCCCCTTCCCAATCCAGTCACAGCGGCCAAGTACTGAGCACTTCCTACGTGTCAGGCACTGTTCAAGGTCAAGCCCTTCAGAGTGTTTCCATCCTGGTCACAGCTCAGAAAGTGAGGCTTCAAGAGTCTAAGAAGCATGTCCAGGGCCGCGCAGCACCTGGCAGGTCTCTGACTTAAAAGCCTGGCATTCTGCCCCTGCCCTGAGCCTTCTGCTTTATGTTTTGGGGAGTACAGAATACAGATGACCTCCTTCTCAAATGAGCCCTGCTTGGCTCTCACCAGCGCTCTCTCTCTGGACTGTGCTTCTCCCACCGCCCCTCCCTGGGGATGAAGCATCCTCCCGACTTCTCCTAACCGCTGACTCCTGCCCCAGTGCTCAGAGCGGGCGGGGACTCTGTCCTATCCGAGTGTCTGCCTCACACCAGGGCTCAGACAGTGTTTCTTAACTTACAAGCATCGGGCCTGGCCTCACCTCTCCCGGAAGAGCTGTCTCAATCGGGGATCATTTACTTGGCAAAAACAAACTCACTTGAGCTAACTTAAATAGAGGGAAAGCAATTATGAGGAGTTAGGTTATCTCTTGGGTGTTATCTCGTGGGCGCCAAGGGCAAGAATTCCCCAAGGGCACAGGAGCTCCCAGGGCCTCTTGTAGCAGAGCACGCATCCCACTGATGAGGGTTCTACCATCAGGACCTAGTCACCCCCCAAGATGCCACCTCCTACTATCGTCACCGGGAGGGGTAGGTTTCAGCATACGAATTTGGGGGCAGGACACGCTAGCTGCTCCAGCACAGCAAACCCAGCCCAAGCCTATGCGCCTTAGAGGTTTAAGTCCACGGAGCTGCTGGAGTCCAGTCTGAGCCTAACACCAGGTAACCTGGCCAACAGGCTACAGATAAGGAGGCAGAACTCAAGGACCACGAATCCCTCAGCAGGAGCACCAGGGACAGGAGGAGGTGGGCTGGGAGGAGGGAAGGAATTATCGAGGAAGGAATCGAAGGGCAGGGCATTTGTGGTGGAGAGGATGATCAGACAGAAGAAAGGCCTGGTGTCTCTCAGATTGTCCTGGGGGTCTCTCCTGGGTTGGGGACATATCTCCTCTCCAAGGAGTGCCCTTGTCTCTCTTCTTGCTGGCAGAGCTGCCATGCCTGAGAGAAGCCCACCCCGGGAGGCCGCCACCCTTCCCCATGCCCACGCGTGACGGCAATCAGTGGGGCTGCTGTTCAACTCCCTAAGGGTCTTCGAGTCTCAGGGAAGAGATGGAGGTGCAGACAGGGTGCACCTGGGCTCCAACAGCCATCGGCCGAGTCCTCTGGAGTTACGTTCTCAACCTCTGCTGCCTCCCGTTCTGGCCACTGGCTTCCAATGAACAGCAGCAGCTGGTGGGGTGCAATGATGGTGCGGGGCAATCAGACAGAGCAGGTTCCAGGTAGCTAAGACCCAGCCAGAGCTGAACGCTGTCACTGAAACGTGGTTCTTCCTCTCCTTCTGGAGGAGACGGAACGTGAGGGTCTGATGGCTTCCAGACACCCTAGGTCACGGGTCTGGTATGGTGCCTGTATGGTACAAACAGGGCTTGCATCTTCCACCCAGAGAAGGGCATCCTCCCAACCCCCTTCCAGAACCATCGCAGACGGCACACACCTGGCTGGAAGCGAGCAGTATCCTCTATCTTCTTCCTCCCCTTCCGGGCCCTGCTGAGCCCAGAGGGTCTAATTAGATTCAGCAGGTTGCCATTTGGGGCCTGCAGTTGGGCAGTAAATCTTGTGACTCACCATAACTGCAGGTGTAGTGCACCTGCACCAGACACCCCTGGAAAGCTTATTAAGATGCAGATTCTGGGCCCTACCCTTGACCTTTGGAATCAGAATTGCTGGAGTGGTGGGGCCCGGAGCTCTCCTCGCCCAGCCCCCAATGCCACCAGGGATCCTGTTGTACTCCAAAGCGTAAGAATCAACAATCAATGGGCGCTGTGGTTAAAAGCTCGGTGTCTAAACTCAGAGCCTGGCTCTGTCCTTAGCTGGCCGTGAGACTAAATTAGCTTCCACTCTTGGCCTCAGTTCTCGCACCTGTAAGAACTGAGGGCATAAAGGCAGCAAGCACTCTCTAATGATAACTGTCACACTCCGATTCTTGGGAGAGGGGAGAGAGGGAGCGAGGAGATGAAAGCTATGAAGGCTGAAGAATAAAACCCAGCCTAGACTTGGGCAGTTAGAGGAATGGGGGGTCAGGGAAGAATTACGCCTGTGCAGAGAACAGCAAAGATGAGCCATCATGCAGGAGAAAGCCCGGAGAAGGCAACATCCTGCAGCATCCCTGCAGTGAAACAGCATGGGATGTAGGGACTGCCGATGGAAGGGGAAGGCCAGAGCCAGAAATGGTCAAGGACAAGAGAGAAAGGTAGGCAGGAGCCTGGTGGATCAAGCGGTGGGGCCTTGATCCCGAGACTGGAGGAGAGCCACTGCAGGATGTTACGCACTGCAGGCGTGCCTGTTACATTTCCAGACTGCCCCACCCTTAGACGTGGGCACCCAAGGTCCTTGCTCAGGGCACCCTTCACCATGTCCCACGTTGGGCCTCCCCTGGCCCCTTCTGATGGGTCGAGAGGTCTGTGAGGCCAAAGGATACACCACATTGGCACCTGTGCCCCTTCTAGACTTTAGGTACCTGAACTCGGAATTTCCTGCTCCCAAGACCCCAAGCCCACCCCTAGGTCTGTGCAAGCCTCTGTCTCTGGTCCCTTCTCTTCCAGCGAGGCTGCTGTGGGCTTTGTCCACAGCCCTGCGACAGAGCCCTAGTCTGAGAAGTGGCTGAGTGTGTACAGGAGGGGAGGGCAGCACTTGGACTTGTGGACCGTTGGGGTCCATGCTCTTTGGAGCTGGCAGTGGGAACATGGCAGGCCTGGGCCTCCATGTATACTCTCTCCTAGGCCCAAGCAGTATCAGGGGCAGGACTGTTCCAGACTTGCTCCTTGGCTGCAGTGAGGGGACTGGATAAGGCCTACAGACCGGACGGCAGCTGCTGCCAAAATCCCGGCGAAAAGAAAGTGCCTTCTGTCTAAGCTGTGGGAGGTCGCGGGGAGAGAAGCCACTGATTCGAGGGCTATTAGGCAGTTTCATACTGTTCCCTGTCTTGCCTTTAACTACTCATGGGAACACACCCGCCCTTCCATGGGGAAGAAGAGAAGGTCACTGGAAACTAGAAGAGGTTGGATGCAGAAACAATGGCCGTATCCAGACTACATGAAAAAAAAAAAAAAAAGGTAAAAATTAAAAAAAATCATTGACTCACCAAAGCTAAAATAGTGTCACCTCACTTGGAAAAGGGGCCGGCTGAACCCTAGCGGGTTTACACCGACCTGTGGCATATGGTAAATGATGATGGGGAAGAGAGAGAAGTTATGGGAAGGAAGCTTTGAGCTGCTGTGATATTAAGGCTGTGTGGAAATCCCATGGCCTTCTCTTTGCCCCAGTCAGACCTGAACTGTCAAAGGCACCCAAGTGGGGCGCCCAGTTACCTGGGGTGTCCTTGGAGCCTGCTTTTGGAGGTGAAGGGGACACAGACCACACTTCTGCTCAATCCCTCCAGGCCCTATAGGCCCAGAGGAGATGCTTCGACAAGGGAGGTCACGGTCAATGACCATGACTCATCCCTAGAGAGAGATTTTCCCTTAGCTTGACAGCAGCAGGGAGAAAAGTGTGGACCTGATGACTATGTTGGAAACTTTCAGCAAGAAAAACCACCTTGGCTGGTGGAGTGATCATCCTCATAAAGGGTGATGTTACCTAGCATGAGCTCTGTATCAGACACATTTCAGGTACTAACTCAGTTAATCCTCAAAAGATCCTCCCAAGATACAATTAAAATTATTTCTCTTTTGCCAAGGAAGAACTGACAGATAAAATGGTTAAGTAACTTTCCCAAGGTCACGGCAGGAAAGGCTGGAACTTGGATTATGAATTCAGGAAGTCTGCCCCAGAGGCTACTCCAAGGACCTGGGGATCCTCAGCACTGCTGAATCTTCATCCTCCTGGACCTTCCCCACAGCTCTTTCATGGAAGAGATGATCAAGTCGAAAACCCCTTCCAACTATGGAAACCTAGGCTCTCACAGCCCCCTGAAGGAGGAAGGGAGATGTGGCAGTTTCTCAGATGGATAAACAAGACCTGAGACCAGAATGGAAGTCTCTTTACTAATTTCTGTAGAATGGAAATATCTTCTGTTTCATGGGGGTCTTTTTTTTTTGGTTTTTTTTTTTTTTATGCGGTACGCGGGCCTCTCACTGCTGTGGCCTCTCCCGTTGCGGAGCACAGGCTCCGGACGCGCAGGCTCAGCGGCCATGGCTCAGGGGCCCAGCCGCTCCGCGGCATGTGGGATCTTCCCGGACCGGGGCACGAACCCGTGTCGCCTGCATCGGCAGGTGGATTCTCAACCACTGCGCCACCAGGGAAGCCCTGTTTTATGTTTTTGGATGACGGATGTAAAAACTGCAACAAATACAAAAGTAAAAATCTATCACCCCTTCCAAAGCCCTTCATGTCATGGCCTCTTCCTCAAAATAAATGCTTCAATAGTCTGGTGTGCAGTCTTCCATGCCAGCATTTCTTCAGCTGTAATTTGCAGACCCTGACGGTTTTGAGACCTGTTCCAAGAGTCGTGTCAAAGCTATTTTCATCATAGTACTAGCACACGATTTGCCTTTTCCACTGTGTTACTGGCATTGATGGTGCACAAGTGATGGGAGCTAAAATGAGCACCTGAGCACAAATCAAGGCAGTAACACCAATGTGTACCAGTAGTCATTGGTACTGGTATCATCTTCACACACTTGCAGTCAAGTGAAACTGGATTTTCTACAGATTGTCCTTTTTTTAACATCTTTATTGGAGTGTAATTGCTTTACAATGGTGTGTTAGTTTCTGCTTTATAACAAAGTGAATCAGTTATACATATACCGCCATATCTCCTCCCTCTTGCGTCTCCCTCCCACCCTCCCTATCCCACCCCTCTAGGTGGTCCCAAAGCACAAAGCTGATCTCCCTGTGCTATGCGGCTGCTTCCCACTAGCTGTCTATTTTACGTTTGGTAGTGTATATATGTCCATGCCACTCTCTCACTTCGTCCCAGCTTACCCTTCCCCCTCCCCGTGTCCTCAAGTCCATTCTCTAGTAAGTCTGCGTCTTTATTCCTGCCCTGTCCCTAGGTTCTTCATAACCATTTTTTTTTTTTAGATTCCATATATATGTGTCAGCATACGGTATTTGTTTTTCTCTTTCTCACTTACTTCACTTACAGACTGTCCTTGATGAAGCATTGCAGATGATTAACTTTATTAAATCTCTCCCCTTGAGAAAACTTCTTTTTTCAATATTCTTTGTGATGGAATGGGAAGTATGCACAAAGCACCTCTTCTGCATATTGATGTATCATGGTCAGCTCAAGGAGAAGCATGTGCGTGATATCTGAGCTGCCAGCTGAACTAGCCACACTTTTCATGGAACACCAGCCTCTAGAACTGTGAGAAATACTTTTCTGTCGTTTATAAGCCACCTGGTCTATGGTCCTGTGTTATAGCAGCCTGAACGGACTAAGACAATACATTAACGTGTAAGGAGTTTATTACTGTTATTTACATAAACAAATAAATACATTTTAAACTCACATTTAGAAAAATGTCTTTGGAATTCTATAGTTTTTAAGGGTATAAAGAGTTCGGAGACCACAGTTTGAGAACATCTATTCCAACTATTTGATGCATAAACCCACTTTTTCACTTAACAAGTATTAAGGAAATCCTTTCATGTCACATACAATATCCAATAATATAAATAACGACTATGTTTTATAAAGTGCTTAGAAGGCGCTCAGAGATGGTGGTGCTAAGTAGTTTGCATATATCAACTCATTTCTTCTACTCTTCACAAAAGAACTTGTGTGAGGTAGGTACTATTTCCCCTATTCTACACATGAAGCAACAGACACAAAGAGGTTAAGCTCCTTTCCCAAGGATACACAGCTCATTAGGTGATGCAGCAAGCTTTGCACCTAGGCGCTCGGACTGTAGAGTCTGCAGGCTTCACAGCGGTCAAAGGTATGAAAGTCCCGAGATTTCCGTGCGCGCACGCCCAATAGGTAGACATACACGACTAGGATAATCTACAGGGCTCTGGCTAGGAGTAAGTACAACATGATTCGGAGTAGGTGATTTATACCCCATGAATCATTAATTGCTGTTAGTAACCTGCGGTTCTGGTGTACCTGTTGTGTTTTCGCAAGTGGCCCTCTGGTACTGGATAAAACTCAAAGACAAGAAGGGACTAGCCTCTGGCCTGCAAACTATTTCAAGACCCTCAATGAAAGCCAGGGATTATCCTGTCAAACTGAGTCGTGCCTTTCCTAACCCCACCGCTACGCCTAAATCCAGCATCTGTCTGGGAAAAGCCTCTCCCATGACCCTGTACTTTTCCTTATGCCGTGTGTCCCAATCTGTACTGATCTATGTCTAGTCTGGATTGCTCACACGCCCTGCCCCCAGACCACATGCTCCATGAGCTTAGGGAGACCGGCGGTCGGCACTGATCCTCTGTCCTCTGAACCTGGGACAGTGCCTGGCACACAGGAGCCGCTCAGAGACATGAGAGCCCTGTACCCAGACCCTCGGATCCCTTTACTGGTTTCAGGCACACCAGCTCCAGATGTCCTCTGGCCCCCGCCAACCCACACCTGTGCCTCTTGCTTGGGGCTCCTGGGACCAGCGTTGCCTGTACCAGTGGGAAGCCAGAAGTGTCTGAACATGTATGTCCTCCTGGAGACAAGCCTTAACCAATGATGAATGGGTGAAGGTATAGCAAGTTAAAAAACTCCAGTCCTGCCCGCCCCATCAAGACACCTGAGTGTACCCCACTCTTGCCAGAGCTCCCCAAACACGACTGAGTCAAATGCAGCCTCAACGGGACTCGGCGTGACAGTAAACCCTAGCCAGCCGCCTTCCCCTTCCCATCACACTTCCCGCCATCCTACCAGCTTCCCCTGCAACACTTCCTCATAAATCACGCAAATCCTTACCTCCGAGTCTTTCTGGGGAACTCAATGTTCGATAGATTGGACTGCACCTCAATCCCCTCTACACCCCTCCTGCCTCTACAACACTTCAGATTTGTTGAATGAATGAAGACCATTGTCTCATTTATATAATCATAGAGCTATGGGCAAGATTTAAGGGGTGGGATGCTTAGAAAAGAAGCTATTCCAACAATATTCTCTGGAAACCTTAACAATCGAGAACTCTGAAGACGTGCCATCGACAGTGGTATACTGGAGTTGGTTCAAACCAGCCTGTGTGAGCCGATCGTTAAATATTCAAGAATTTTGTAAACTTATCGTTAAACTCTTGGTAGCTCGAAATTGACCATGGTGAGAGTATTTACACCACAAAAATTGACAGACGCTACAAATCAGGGCTAGTCACCCTACCTCCACCCCTCCTCACCCCACTGCCTTCACCCCACCCCCCAGAACCGGCTTCCCACCACACTACTGGGAATAGCATTTCAGGGTCAAAAAAAAAAAAAAAACAAAACAAAACATATACAACAAATAAAATACAGTGCGGTAGTGTAGTGGTTAACACTCTGGGTTCTAAAGTCAGAGGGACCCGGATTCAACTGTATTGTCACTTACTGAGTCTATGACCTTGGGCAAGTTCACTTCTGTGTCTGTATTTCCTCATCTGTAAAACAAATGGTGTTACCCATTTGCCTCTTGACATAATGAACGTGAGAAGCGCTTAGCTCAGTGTCTGGCATATAGAAATAGCTCAACGAATGTTAGCTATTGTTAAGTTAGAAGAACCAAGAAACACAGAAACTCCTAGAGCACAGTCTTGCAGAGTACCATCATGGTATCCCCATGCCAGCAGACTTCACCTCAATGGTTTACTCTTCGGGTGCCAGCCCACCCTATCAGGTCACCTTGACCCAAAGCTGTGGTGCTTTCTGAGCCCTTGAGATTAACTGCTGGTCTCCGCTCCATGCGCATCACATAAAAACCCAACTCCAGATGTTGGCTTGTTCTATGGAGAGCTCAAAGAGGAAATGAGCACTGGCACTTGGCCTCTGTGGCTGCCTTCAAGAAAAGACAACTGGGGCTTCCCTGGTGGCTCAGTGGTTGGGAATCCGCCTGCCAATGCAAGGGACACGGGTTTGGGCCCTGGTCCGTAAGGATCTCACATGCCGTGAAGCAACTAAGCCTGTGCGCCACAACTACTGAGCCTGTGCTCTAGAGCCCATGAGCAACAACTACTGAGCCCACGTGCCACAACTACTTAAGTCCACGCGCCTAGAACCTGTGTTCTCTGCAACAAAAGAAGCCACCGCAACGAGAAGCCCGCGCACCGCAACGAAGAGTAGACCCCGCTCGCCGCAACTAGAGAAAGCCCGCATGTAGCAACAAAAACCCAACGCAGCCAAAAGTAAATAAATGAACGAATAAATAAATAAATAAGTAAATTTATTTTTAAAAAAGAAAAGACAACCATTCAAGGCAGATTTGTTAGCAGGCAGCTGTGCCCAGGTAGCAGAAATCACACCGTCCCTGAGACCAAGACCCATGCCCCTGAGGCATTACAGTGACACAAAATCATCCCATCAGATACGGCAATTTTTTAAACATGCAATACATATCCTGAGTCGAATGCAAAGGGTTACACAAAACTTCAGCAATTCTAGGATGGTGTAGCTGGAGCTACCAGCACCCTGCCCATATCTCTTTGGAACCAGCTTTCCTATACTCAATGGGTTCGTCACTTGCAACTCGGGCCACGGGAACATGCCCCTGGGAGAGCCCTGAGCCAACGACTGAGGGGAGTTAGTGGCTACATCGCTAGCTTCCTCACCCCTCCTGTAAGACAACTCTGAGGCATGCTCCATAGCGCCTCCTAGAGGTTACCAGCGGGACTGAGCCCACAGTTGCCCACATCAGTGACTGCTCTTTGACGCACCATCCCTTCCCTTCTCTTCCTCACTTCTTCACTTTCTTACCAGTGCTTCCTGGGTTCACCTCCCAAATAAAGTACTGGCACTCACTGCCTTATCATAGGGTCAGCCTCTGGGGGGAATCCAACCAAAGACAAATGGATGCCAATCATTCGACAGCTACTATGTACCAGACAGTATTTGGTGCTTTCCTCTGTGGACTGGCGATATACAGAGGGTGGGATAAGATTAGCGAAAGACAGGGAGTTGAGCTGAGTGAAGAACGGCAAAGCAGGCCAGGATTTCAGATGAAGAATTATTCCCCTCTGCTCTCCCTCCAGCCTTCTTGGGTTGTGACATGCAGTACATTTATCGAACTTGTAAATGATGACTGTAAGCATTTTACCAAGACCCAAAGTTATGGGCTTGCTGGAGGAACCCTGGAGAAAATAGAGGAGATGTTTAATTTGGAGCTTCCAGACTGACCCTTCTCAGTAGTCATAATAAAACACAGCACTGATTAAGCTCTTCCTCTGCATCAGATACTGTGATCAAAAGGATGGTCACATTCAGTGGCCACAACAACACTATGTGGTAGGTATTGTTATATTTCATTTTATGGATGAAGAAACTGAAGCTCAGAGAGGTTAAGTCATTTATCTAAAGACAATCAGCACAACTAAGTGGTGCAGCCAAGGACTGGAACTCAGAGCCCACGCTCCTGACATGGCTACCAACGGGCCAGGCAGTGAAGGAGGATGAAGGTCTACAGATCAGATTCTCCGCCCTCTCCTACCCCCTAGACTACAGGGTCATTGCTTAGTCACCCTGAGGAAGAGCATTTCTCAGATTTGTTCTGTTTTCAAGAAGGTGCTGACACTCGTTGTGGAATATTACAACCCCCTCTCCTCCTTTCTCTACGCTTCTGCCTTTGAGACCCTCCCACGCACTCATTACAGGTACAGGTAAGGGGGGGAATGGAAGCCACTGTGACACGACAAAGGAAACACAGCACTGCCAGTTGCCAAGGACCCGAAAACAAGTCATCGTGTTTTTGTTTTCCACGGAAGAAAACTAAAGGTTGTGTGACAGTCAATCTGAACATTGGCTGTGAAATGAATTCTTTGGCCAAAAGTCTCAGTCAAGACAGAAACATTATTTTGTTCGCACTGGCGCGAGCTAACATCTCCCAAAGAAAACACTGCTCTGGATCCATGAAGTCTTCAAATGAAAGAGAAGTTCATTCTGTCCTCCAGTTTATACTCCTCCCCAAGCGACTTTGGTCTCCCTGCCCACTGCCCTGCAAAGACCTGTCAGAACCCGCCTGGCTCCATCTTTCCACGGGTGTCAGCAGTTAGCACGACATTGAGCTACATAAACATAAAGGGTCCTTGATGCCTAATGAACTAAGAAGCCCACTTGCACAGGGGCTGGCTGCACACACCTGCAGCACACCAACTCCTGGAGGAGCTGGGATCAGAGAGCTCTTGGCACTGGCCCGGCTCTCAGGGTGAGAGGGGTCGGGATGGCTTGGTTTCCACAAGCCGGCTCTGACGACTTGCCATTTGGCTGTGGGCTCTCGGTACACCAAGCGGAGCCCGGCCAGGTCAGCCTGACCCCAGGTTGTCACCCCAGAGGACTGTGAAAGAGCTTGTGCGGTTAACTACCCACGGGGAACCAGGCCTGGAAGACCAAAGTGTCGGGTGCTAGGGCTTTTGTGGGCCTGCTCTGGAACCAGTCCTTCTGGCCTCCAGGTTATTGTGGTTTCTGAGAAGATGGTACTGGTCCTGGGCCTTCGAGTCCTCATATACATTCGTCCCCCTTCAGCTTTTCCGCTCTGTGTGCAGGGGTGAGTGAGCATGGGGGACAGGGGAAGACAGAGGGGGCGAAGCTGCCCCCTGCCGGTGGAGTTTCTGGGGCTCTGACATCAGCGGCGGTAGCTGGGATTGGCCAAGGGATGCATGAGTGAGAGGCTGGAGGGCTGGAAGAGGGGAGAGGCCAGGGCATCTCCCTGACTTTCCACCTCAAGGGGCCAGAATCCAACAGGGCCAGGATTAACACGAGGGAAATGAGGCCAAGTTGTGCAAATACAAGGTCAGATCCCAATTTTATTGAAAATTTCGATACTTTGTTCATTAAGAACTGTTGGCATTAACTTTGATATTTTAAAAACATTTCATGGAAATATTATTTGCGTTGATTACTGAGTTTTTTGTCACCCCTGTAGAATCTGTGCACAAAGCAAGTATCTTTGCCTTAGCCTAGTTCCAGCCTTGCCTTCCCCTACATGTGGCATATTCACATGCACAGAAGAATAATAGATCCAAAGGGTCTGACTCTACTTGATGTTCTATAAGCTGCTTTTGTGTACTCGACGTTATGTGGCTGAACACAGTTCTACCTTATCCTTTACTTGAAAGCACGTGTTAAAAAATATTCTACCACCCTTTCTTGTAGGTCTAGCAGGCTCTGCCAGTGTTCCACCCATGTCCCTAACATTTCCGTGTGCTCCAGCCAAATGCCACTGTTGGCACCTGCATCTCTGAGTTGGAAGTGTGGTTCCAGAACCGCAGAATGCTACGCTGTCTATGAATGCAGCAGGGGGCAAGTGCCGGAGAATTAACACCTGCCAGGAGCAGCTCTCGGACAATGACTGGGGGAGCTGGTGTATCAATACCCCAGCTCCCTCACCCATTGGATGAGGCAACTCTAAGGAGTGCTCTCTGCCTTGGGTTCCAGAGCTTTCCCTACAGAAATAAGCTCCAGATGCTGACAGCGGTACTAGGCTTAATAACACATTTTCTACTGGCTGCCTGCTCCTCTCCTTCTCTGTACCATTTCTCCATCGCCTTCCAGGGTTGTGCACACCGCATTCCCCCACCAACACACACACTGACCTCAAAAAATAATTACACTCAAATCTTTGTCTCTGCTTCTGCTAAAATGGACATTCAGATTGTTTCAAAATTTTCACTGTGTACTTATTCACCACCTATATAGGTTGTAGCATATTAATATGCTCTTTGGGGGGCCACGGTCCAAACTAAACAAGGATAACAGAAGTAGACCTTCGGTAAAGTGGAGAAAGGAAAGAGACTCAATTAGCATGATAGCATCTCAGAGGGATATCATGCAAAGTTATCATTTTCACCATGGGCTGTGGCATTAAAAATGTTGAGATGCACTGTGCTTGCCTATCAGACTGTGCATTAACTTCTATAATTTCACTGACTGGCACATAGTAGATTATCAACCAATATTTGATAATATCAAATAGTATCAAGGTTAGCAAGGTGAATTGGGGGCTGCTCTGGAGACATAAAACGGGGCCCAGTCTTTGGAGATGAAAACATGCTCTAGTTCTAAATGGCAGTAGGAGAAGAATCAAAAGGACCTTCTTGAAGAGGGAGTCAGGCTTCAATACTTCCCTTGGGAAGACTTCTGTTCCTGTGTACGACGGCAGGAGCTTTTCCACCAAGTGAGGTGAGAGACTGGTCCTCCACCAGTTTCATCCTCTCACTCTCTCTGTCCTGGCTACAAAGGGCCAAATGCCATGAATCAGCTCTAGACCCAACACTCAGGGCAACACTCAGGCAATGAAAGCAGAATTTTGACAAAAACTGAACACCTCCACTATTTCAATGGATTATCAGTTGACTCCAGAAGCATTTTTCTAAGATGATGAGGGAAATCTAGTTCTTCCAAGAACTGATGAGGAAAGACTGTAACTTTTGCTGACATGGCCTCATGGGAGTCCTGGCTTACGAACACATAACCCCCTCTCCCCCATTCCCACCCCGCCACCAACCCCAACAGAGGTTGAAATTTTGACATTGGCCTTAAGCAGCTCCTCCCAGATAATAACCCACCTGATCGCTGCTAAGCCATCCACTATCTCTTCCCTTGGCTATTCCGCACACGCAAGATTCCTGTTTTGCCTTGGAGAAGAGGCTCTCCCACTCCAGGATCACCAACCCTGCTGAGAGCTTGCATAGCAAGAGCCAACAGGCCGTTTGGGAAGAACCAGCCTCCCACTGTCCTGGTGAAAGTTTTGTACGCTCGGCTTGGCTGTTCTTCTCTTCATTGGTCAGGATGTTTACCTTCACAACTGTCCACCCTTAAATCTTTTCCTGCAAGGAGTCCACCCTGGAAGTGAGACTCTGAACCGGCCTCCCACTAAACCACCATCATAGACCGTGCACTAAGAACCGTCCTTCCACCTGGGTTCCCCAGGGTCTGAGGAGGAAGGACAGGATTTATGTCACATGAAGGCTTAGTCCCAGCAGCCCGGCTCCTCTCTCTTACCAAAAAGGCACCTTTTGAGCTTCCCATCAATCATCCACCCATCTTCACCGCATCACCTGGTAGGATAACTACATAGAACTGAACAGGTTGGTAGAAGGTAGAAGGACTTCCTACATAATGTCTTGATGGCCTCCTGCATCCAAGGATGCTACAGGCCAAGTCCAACTGCTCAAACACACGTAAGGTCTCTGCTTAGGTCCCAGTCGTTCATATTCCATTCACTAAAGCAAGCCACAAGGCCAAGCCTCAAGTCAATGGGAAGTATCCTCATGCCTACAAGGGGCAGGGAGGTGAGTGAATATTTGCTCACTTGTAACACAATCTGTCACACAACCCCTCCAGCCTCATCTTGCGCTCTCTACCCCTGATTTCCTTCAGCCATACTGCACGTATCGTATCTCCAGCCTCAGGGCCTTTGCACATGACGTTCTTCTGCCTGGAAGCCTCTATTTTCTTCCCAATCCTCTATTACTCCTTCTGATTCTCCAGATTTAGGTTTCCCTCTTACTTCCTCAGAGAAGCCTGCACTAATACCCAGACCATGTTGGTATCCCTGGTCAAGCCTGTGCTCTGCACCAGGCACTACCTTTAGTCACTGTCCTAATACTAGGAGAACACCTCATTACTAACACTCTGACATAGTTTCCCATCTCCATGCTTTTGCTCTTACTTTCCCCCCTCTACCAGAGATCTCCTCCTGTCTTATCTTTATCCATCTGGTTTCTTCCTGTAATTCACAGCTCAGCCTAAACCTCACTTTCTCTGAACACCCAATTTTAAGCAGCCAATTACAGCAGCATAACACTTAACAACTGACATGTTTTCTTAGTCATTGCATCCTTATACTCACATGTATGCCCCAGGGCACACAGTATAGAAAACACTTTGGGGTTACCCCAGCAGAGGGGAAAGGGAGCCAGGGCGTTTATCCACCAACTCCTACCAGGCATTGGCTGAGGGCTACTAGGGACTTGCGGGGGGGGGGGGGGGGGGGGCGGCGATGACACCCTGGAGCTTCTGGGCTATCCTATACCAGGGGCTGAACTGGCCTGGGCAGCCAGAGAAAGCCCTCAGGCAATGATGGCTGAAGGAAACCATGCAGGTGCTTGTGGCAGATGTAAGCAGGGCACAGTCTCACTGTGACAGTCTCACAGAACGAATGAACTGAAATCCAGGTAGAGGTGCTGACAGAGGCCAGCAGGATGGGACAGTCAAGGGGCAAGGGGTAAAAGACAGAAGAAATGCCGATACGTGCTTTTATGGCTGAGTCTGAAGCGGCTTGGGGGGTCTTAGGAGGGAGGGTCCTTCCTAATAGCCATCACTCAGCCAGGGGTCAGCCTAGAGTTCAGGTTGAGGGCCACCAGTAGCTGCTGGGCAATGTGCTCCTGGTTTCTCTAATAGCCAAGGCAGAAACAGAGTGTGTTGCTGCCTTTAAAAATGGCTTAGAACATTCCAGAAAGAGACCCAAATTCAATAGTGGGAAAACAGAAGGAGAGGAAGTGGATGCAGAGCCTGGAGGGAAGCCAGGAATCCTGCATCCTCTTCCCAAGCCCTCAAGGATGTGTGGACATGTCTGGGCAAGTCCTTCCTCCTATTGCAGCTGCCTTTGAATTCCAGGCTGGGGATAATCCAGGCCCTTTACTCATCCCCGGGTCTTGTTTGGGGCTATTCTACCACCTCTCAACGCCTACAACTAAGAAAGAAAAAAAAAAAAAAAACAAGAAAACTCAAAGCAGCCAGCCTCTCTGATTTGTGAGCAGCTCAGACCAAGGCTGATGGTTGAGCTAGTTTATAATCGAGGCTGACCTGCCCTGGCCCTGCCCTGGGGACCAGTGACAGTTGGAAGCTGGGCCAGGGCCTCACACCTCCCACCACCTCTATTTTCGTGGTCCTCTCCACTATGCTGCACCTCCCCTCTGTCTTCAACCAGCGAGTGTGCTAAATCCAGACTGATGCTCCTAACACTGCTTTACCCCAGGCACTGCCGTGTCAGCTGAGGGTGCCGGTGGCCCTCTTCCCCTTGGGGCCACACAGCAGTGCAGTTAAGGACCCAGGCTCCAGGGCCAGATGGCCTGGGTTCAGGTCCCAGTTCTCCTGCGCCCCCCTCAGTGACAGCTTCCCCCTGTACTGAGGTGGGCCTGCTGTCCACCTCCTTCATCCGGCTCTCGGTGAGGACACAGAAAGCTGTCCCACTCGTGGAGGCAAAGCTGTTCTCTCCAGCGAGGTCCCTTCCTGGAAGAATTTCCAAAGGCAATTTTGACTATTAGCAATTTTTGTTTTAGGCACAACTCTACAACCTTCCCCTCTGTGTATCAAGTCAAGTTTTACAAAAGGGGCACCTTCTCAGAATTACTGGGGAAGGGGGGCGGAGCTACTAAAATGCCTGTCTTCAGTCCCCACCCCACATGAAGACTCTCCTTCGCTTCTCCCTGTGGGAGAGCTGTATGAATGAACCCCTTTCACAACAGGCAAGACTGAGGCACAGAGAGGTTAAGAGACGAGCCCGAAGTGCTGTGTAGTTAAATAGTAACGAAGCATGTCTTCAAATGCTGCAGCCAGTACCCTGGTGACACGCTCGCCCCGTGGCTCCCAGCTGCTGAAAACACAGCCAGCCTGCTGCATGGTGGCCCAGCTCAAACGTGGGGACCCTCTGGGCAGGGTGACTTTTGTCTCCCCTCTGGTCAAGCACAGGAGAGAGCTCCCTAAACAGTTCTGACAAAGCTGCCCTTCAAAGCCAGCCTCTCTCACTGGAAGAAACTCAGATTTCAGAAACCATGTTCCCATGGCTCATCATTCCCCTCTGTTTCTCAATTCTTTGGCATTTTGTTTGCAGGGGAACCTTGCTCAAACTCTTCGCATGTTCATTCGATGCAAATGTAACGAGCACCTTCTACGCGCCAGGCGCTGGAACTAAGCATTATGAACAAGACAAAGGCTCTGCCTTCATGAAGCTTCTATTCCAAAAACGAAAAGGATCAATGTCAAGGGGCCATAAGTGCTAGTAAATAACATCAGACAGGGAAGAAGGACAGAACATGAGGGTGGAGAGGTGTCATTTACTTTAAAAGAGAAAGGACCGATACAAAACATAACCCCAATGCCAGCATCATACTTAAACCATTCAATAAGAATTTCTTAACACACTCTAACAGTCTACCCATTTTCATATCCCTCCACTGTCTAACATATTTTGCTGGCTTGCCTGGTAGGAACCTAATTTAGATTCTGATTCAAACAAATCTTTTAGTCTCTAATTCCCCATCCATTAGTCCTGTCTTTGTTTTTGTTTCTTGCAGATTTCTGTTGAAATGAGTAGGTCATTTGTCCTGTGGAATTTCACATGGTCTGGATTTTGCCGATTTTACCCCTGTGTTGACATTTAACCTGTAGGGAGGTGCTTTTTTTTTTTTTTTTTTTTTTTTTGGTACGTGGGCCTCTCACTGCTGTGGCCTCTCCCGTTGCGGAGCACGGGCTCCGGACGTGCAGGCTCGGTGGCCGTGGCTCATGGGCCCAGCCGCTCCGCGGCATGTGGGATCCTCCCGGACCGGGGCACGAACCCCTGTCCCCCGCATCGGCGGGCGGACTCTCAACCACTGCGCCACCAGGGAAGGCTGGGAGGTGCCTTTTTAAGTAGGGTGTGAATGTGACATTTGAGCAGAGACCTGAGTGAACGAAGCCAGCGAGTGAGTCCTGCAGAAACCTGAGGGTAAGAGGGTCCAGCTCGGCTTCCATTTCTCCTTAGCTTAACTGCACCCAGTCTCAGGCTCTGAAACCCCATTCTTTTTTCATATAAGTGCCCTTCCTGCTGTGACAAGTAACCCAGCTGCCTTCATCAATCTGCAGTGAAATATCTGTGGATAAAAGCACTTGGCCTTTAAAACGGGAAACAACCCAAATATCCATCAACAGAATGAATCGACACAGAGCACCACATTCATACAGTGGAATACGACTCAGCAGTGAAAAATGAACGGGCTGCTGACTCGAGCAGGAGACACGGGGTTCAATCTCAAAGTCTTCACGTTGAGTGAATGAAGCCAGGCACAAAACAGCACACATGATACAATGCCATTTATGAAGTTCAAGAATAGGCAAAACTCGGGCTTCCCTGGTGGCGCAGTGGTTGAGAGTCCGCCTGCCGATGCAGGGGACACGGGTTCGTGCCCCGGTCCGGGAAGATCCCACGTGCCGCGGAGCGGCTGGGCCCGTGAGCCACGGCCGCTGAGCCTGCGCGTCCGGAGCCTGTGCTCCGCAACGGGAGAGGCCACAGCAGTTAGAGGCCCGCGTACCGCAAAAAAAAAAAAAAAAAAAAAAGAATAGGCAAAATTAATCTATGACGATAGAAATCAGAACGGTACTTTCTTTGGGGGTGATGACTGAGAAGGGACACGAGGGGGAACTTTCTGGAATGATGGGAACGTTCCCTGTTTTGATCTGGGTGGTGGATGCATGGTAATAACTCATCACTTTCACTTAAGATGTATGTAAATTCCTGTATGTAAATTATACTTTAAAAAAGTAAAACTCAAAAAGCAGGTGAACTGTGGCTTCTGGCGGACACAGGCCCTAGTTAACTGTTTATTAACCTTTATCAATTCTCCTAAGTACTCAGGACCTCAGTTTCTTCAGCTTCAAATGGGACTAATACAACCCACTTTACTGGTATTGCCTGCAAAGCAGTTAGCACCGAATCTGGCACTGAGGAAGCCCTGAAAACAACGAGCTGTTATTCCTTATCATACTAATACCCCTCCCCCAATCCCTGGCCAGCTCAGGATGACACTGCAAACCAGCAGACACCGCCTTCATCTCCATTCCACGCCACACCTCTCTATCAGGCTCAGGGAAAGACTTACATTTACAACGTGTTCGTTGATGCTCTGCACATGACCTCCCACTGCTGTGCTTTTAACACGTTGCTTTTATTTGATCTAATTGCAGCCACATCGAGGCTCATCACAACATTTTGTGGGAAGCTTGAAGAAGCTGATGGGTCCCCCTTATGTGTTGGGCAGCATGCCTGCCAGCGCCTGCCAGGTCTCCTGGAGCCTGGAGACAAGGGAGTTTACTGAAAAATATCCTTCTCATCTGGAATCTTTTCTCTGAGGACAGTCTTGACAACGCTGTTGCCAAACATTTGCAACCATTCATTAATTTATCAAGAAATCACAGCTGATCCCCCTTCCTTCTCTCTCCCATTCTTTGCCCATCCTTTCCTTACCCCTCTTATTTCTTCCACCTGTCACCCAACACACAAAAAATATAACCTTGATAATAACTTAAAATACTGGTGATGGGGGGGGACCCTGAAGATGGCGGAAGAGTAAGAGGCGGAGATCGCCTTCCTCCCCACGGATACACCAGAAATACATCCACACGTGGAACAACTCCTACAGAACTCCTACTGAAGGCTGGCAGAAGACCTCAGACCTCCCAAAAGGCAAGAAACTCCCCACGTAACTGGGTAGGGCAAAAGAAAAAACAGAGACAAAAGAATAAGGACGGCACCTGCACCAGTGGGAGGGAGCTGTGAAGGAGGAAAAGTTTCCACACACTAGGAAGCCCCTCCGCGGGCGGAGACTGCGGGAGGCAGAGGGGGGAGTTTCGGGACCGCGGAGTAGTGCACAGCGACGGGTGCGGAGGGCAAAGCGGGGAGATTCCTGCACAGACGATCGGTGCTGACCGGCACTCACCAGCCCGAGTGGCTTGTCTGCTCACCCGCCGGGGCGGGCGGGGCTGCGAGCTGAGGCTCGGGTTTTGGTTTTGGACGGAGCTCAGGGAGAGGACTGGGGTTGGCGGCTTGAACACAGCCTGAAGGGGTTAGTGCACCACGACTAGCCGGGAGGGAGTTCGGGGAAAAGCCTGCACCGGCCGAAGAGGCAAGAGACTTTTTCTTCCCTCTTTGTTTCCTGGTGCGCGAGGAGAGGGGTTTAAGAGCGCTGCTTAAAGGAACTCCAGAGACGGGCGCGAGCCGCGGCTAAAAGCGCGAACCCCAGAGACGGGCGCGAGCCGCGGCTGAGGGCGCGAGCCCCCGAAACGGGCGCGAGCCGCGGCGGGAAGCGCGAACCCCAGAGACGGGCGCGAGCCGCGGCTAAAACCGCGGACCCCAGAGACGGGCGGGAGACGCTAAGGCTGCTGCTGCCGCCACCAAGGGGCCTGTGTGCGAGCACAGGTCACTCTCCACACCCCTCTTCCGCGGAGCCTGTGCAGCCCGCCACTGCCAGGTTCCCGGGATCCAGGGACAACTTCCCCGGGAGTACGCACGGCGGGTCTCAGGCTGGTGCAACATCACGCCGGCCTCTGCCGCAACGTCACGCTGCCTCTGCCGCCGCAGGCCCGCCCCGCACGTAGTGCCCCTCCTACCCCCATCCCCCAACCCCCGGCCTGAGTGAGCCGGAGGCCCCGAATCAGCGGCTCCTTTAACCCCGTCCTGTCTGAGCGAAAAAACAGACGCCCTCCAGCGACCTACACGCAGAGGCAGGGCCAAATCCAAAGCTGAGCTCCTGTGAGCTGTGAGAACAAAGAAGAGAAAGGGAAATCTCTCCCAGCAGCCACAGAAGCAGCGGATTAAAGCTCCACAATCAACTTGATATACCCTGCATCTGTGGAATACCTGAATAGACAAGGAATGATCCCAAATTGAAGAGGTGGAATTTAGGAGCGAGATCTATGATTTTTTTCCCTTTTCCTCTTTTTGTGAATGTGTACGTGTATGCTTCTGTGTGAGATCCTGTCTGTATACTCTTTCTTCCACCATTTGTCCTAGGGCTCTATCCGTCCATGACTTTTTTTTTAAAAATTCTTTTTCTTAATAATTAAGTTTAATTGTAATAACTTTATTATACTTTACCTTCGTTCTTTCTTTCTTTCCTTCCTTCCTTCCCTCCTTTAGACAACGAATCACCCCAAATTGAGGAGGTGGTCTCAGGGAGCAGGATTTATGATTTTTCCCCCTTTACCTCTTTTTGTGAAGGTGTATGTGTATGCTTCTGTGTAAGATTTTCTCTGTATAGCTTTGCTTCCAACATTTGTCCTAAGGTTCTATCCGTCCCTTTTTTTTTTTTTTTCTAAATATTTTTTAATTCAATAACTATATTATACTTTATTTTATTTTTACTGTATCATCTTTCTTTCTGTCTTTTTTCCTTCTTTCCCTCCTTCCTTGCTTCCTCCCTCTCTCCCTCCCTCCCTCCTTTCTTTCCTTCTTTGCTTCTTTCTTCCTTCCTTCCTTTCCTCCTTTCCTTCTTTCTTTACTCATACTTCTACTAATTCTCCCTACTTTTTCTCCCTTTTATTCTGAGCTGTGTGGATGAAAGGCTCTTGGTGCTCCAGCCAGGAGTCAGGGCTCTGCCTCTGAGGTAGGAGAGCCAACTTCAGGACACTGGTCAACAAGAGACCTCCCAGCTCCACATAATATTAAACGGTGGAAATATCCCAGAGACCTCCATCTTAACACCAGCACCCAGCTTCACTCAACGACCAGCAAGCCACAGTGCTGGACAACCTATGCCAAACAACTAGCAAAACAGGAACACAACCCCACCCATTAGCAGAGAGGCTGCCTAAAATCATAATAAGGCCACAGACACCCCAAAACACACCACCAGACGTGAACCTGCCCACTAGAGAGACAAGATCCAGCCTCATCCAGCACAACACAGGCACTAGTCCCCTCCACCAGGAAGCCTACACAACCCACTGAAACAACCTTAGCCACTGGAGACAGACATCAAAAACAACGGGAACTACGAAAGTGCAGCCTGCAAAAAGGAGACCCCAAACACAGTAAGATAAGCAAAATGAGAAGACAGAAAAACACACAGCAGATGAAGGAGCAAGATAAAAACCCACCAGACCTAACAAATGAAGAGGAAATAGGCAATCTACCTGAAAAAGAATTCAGAATAATGATAGTAAGGATGATCCGAAATCTTGGAAGTAGAATGGACAAAATGCAAGAAACAGTTAACAAGGACCTACAAGAACTAAAGATGAAACAAGCAACGATGAACAATGCAATAAATGAAATTAAAATCACTCTAGATAGGATCAATAGCAGAATAACTGAGGCAGAAGAACGGATAAGTGACCTGGAAGATAAAGTAGTGGAAATAACTACTGCAGAGCAGAATAAAGAAAAAAGAATGAAAAGAACTGAGGACAGTCTCAGAGACCTCTGGGACAACATGAAACGCACCAACATTCGAATTATAGGGGTTCCAGAAGAAGAAGAAAGAAAGAAAGGGACTGAGAAAATATTTGAAGAGATTATAGTTGAAAACTTCCCTAATATGGGAAAGGAAATAGTTAATCAAGTCCAGGAAGCACAGAGGGTCCCATACAGGATAAATACAAGGAGAAACACGCCAAGACACATATTAATCAAACTGTCAAAAATTAAATACAAAGAAAGCATATTAAAAGCAGCAAGGGAAAAACAACAAATAACACACAAGGGAATCCCCATAAGGTTAACAGCTGATCTCTCAGCAGAAACCCTACAAGCCAGAAGGGAGTGGCAGGACATACTGAAAGTGCTGAAGGAGAATAGCCTGCAACCAAGACTACTCTACCCAGCAAGGATCTCATTCACATTTGATGGAGAAATTAAAACCTTTACAGACAAGCAAAAGCTGAGAGAGTTCAGCACCACCAAACCAGCTTTACAACAAATGCTAAAGGAACTTCTCTAGACACGAAACACAAGAGAAGGAAATGACCTATAGTAGCGAACCCAAAACAATATATAAAATGGAAATAGGAACATACATATCGATAATTACCTTAAATGTAAATGGACTAAATGCTCCCACCAAAAGACACAGATTGGCTGAATGGATACAAAAACAAGACCCTTATATATGCTGTCTACAAGAGACCCACTTCAGAACTAGAGACACATACAGACTGAAAGTAAGGGGATGGAAAAAGATATTCCATGCAAATGGAAACCAAAAGAAAGCTGGAGTAGCAATTCTCATATCAGACAAAATAGACTTTAAAATAAGGACTATTAAAAGGGACAAAGAAGGACACTACATAATGATCAAGGGATCGATCCAAGAAGAAGATATAACAATTGTAAATATTTATGCACCCAACATAGGAGCACCTCAATACATAAGGCAAATACTAACAACCATAAAAGGGGAGATCAACAGTAACACATTCATAGTAGGGGACTTTAACACCCCACTTTCACCCATGGACAGATCATCCAAAATGAAAATAAATAAGGAAACACAAGCTTTAAATGATACATTAAACAAGATGGACTTAATTGATATTTATAGGACACTCCATCCAAAAACAACAGAATACACATTTTTCTCAAGTGCTCATGGAACATTCTCCAGGATAGATCATATCTTGGGTCACAAATCAAGCCTTGGTAAATTTAAGAAAACTGAAATTGTATCAAGTATCTTTTCCGACCACAACGCCATGAGACTAGATATCAATTACAGGAAAAGATCTTTAAAAAATACAAACACATGGAGGCTAAACAATACACTACTTAATAATGAAGTGATCACTGAAGAAATCAAAGAGGAAATAAAAAAATACCTAGAAACAAATGACAATGGAGACACAACGACCCAAAACCTATGGGATGCAGCAAAAGCAGTTCTAAGGGGGAAGTTTATAGCAATACAAGCCCACCTTAAGAAGCAGGAAACATCTCGAATAAACAACCTAACCTTGCACCTCAAGCAATTAGAGAAAGAAGAACAAAAAAACCCCAAAGCTAGCAGAAGGAAAGAAATCATAAAAATCAGATCAGAAATAAATGAAAAAGAAATGAAGGAAACAATAGCAAAGATCAATAAAACTAAAAGCTGGTTCTTTGAGAAGATAAACAAAATAGATAAACCACTAGCCAGACTCATCAAGAAAAAAAGGGAGAAGACTCAAATCAATAGAATTAGAAATGAAAAAGGAGAAGTAACAACTGACACTGCAGAAATAAAAAAAATCATGAGAGATTACTACAAGCAACTCTATGCCAATAAAATGGACAATCTGGAAGAAATGGACAAATTCTTAGAAATGCACAACCTGCCAAGACTGAATCAGGAAGAAATAGAAAATATGAACAGACCAATCACAAGCACTGAAATTGAAACTGTGATTAAAAACCTTCCAACAAACAAAAGCCCAGGACCAGATGGCTTCACAGGTGAATTCTATCAAACGTTTAGAGAAGAGCTAACACCTATCCTTCTCAAACTCTTCCAAAATATAGCAGAGGGAGGAACACTCCCAAATTCCTTCTACGAAGCCACCATCACCTTGATACCAAAACCAGACAAGGATGTCACAAAGAAAGAAAACTACAGGCCAATATCACTGATGAACATAGATGCAAAAATCCTCAACAAAATACTAGCAAACAGAATCCAACAGCACATTAAAAGGATCATACACCATGATCAAGTGGGGTTTATTCCAGGAATGCAAGGATTCTTCAATATACGCAAATCTATCAATGTGATAAACCATATTAACAAATTGAAGGAGAAAAACCATATGATCATCTCAATAGATGCAGAGAAAGCTTTCGACAAAATTCAACACCCATTTATGATAAAAACCCTCCAGAAAGTAGGCATAGAGGGAACTTTCCTAAACATAATAAAAGCCATATATGACAAGCCCACAGCAAACATCATCCTCAATGGTGAAAAACTGAAAGCATTTCCACTAAGATCAGGAACAAGACAAGGTTGCCCACTCTCACCGCTCTTATTCAACATAGTTTTGGAAGTTTTAGCCACAGCAATCAGAGAAGAAAAGGAAATAAAAGGAATCCAAATCGGAAAAGAAGAAGTAAAGCTGTCACTGTTTGCAGATGACATGATACTATACATAGAGAATCCTAAAGATGCTACCAGAAAACTACTAGAGCTAATCAATGAATTTGGTAAAGTAGCAGGATACAAAATTAATGCACAGAAATCTCTGGCATTCCTATATACTAATGATGAAAAATCTGAAAGTGAAATCAAGAAAACACTCCCATTTACCATTGCAACAAAAAGAATAAAATATCTAGGAATAAACCTACCTAAGGATACGAAAGACCTGTATGCAGAAAATTATAAGACACTGATGAAAGAAACTAAAGATGATACAAATAGATGGAGAGATATACCATGTTCTTGGATGGGAAGAATCAACCTTGTGAAAATGACTCTACTACCCAAAGCAATCTACAGATTCAATGCAATCCCTATCAAACTACCACTGGCATTTTTCACAGAACTAGAACAAAAAATTTCGCAATTTGTACGGAAACACAAAAGACCCCGAATAGCCAAAGCAATCTTGAGAACGAAAAAAGGAGCTGGAGGAATAAGGCTCCCTGACTTCAGACTATATTACAAAGCAACAGTAATCAAGACAGTATGGTACTGGCACAAAAACAGAAAGATAGATCAGTGGAACAGGATAGAAAGCCCAGAGATAAACCCACGCACATATGGACACCTTATCTTTGATAAAGGAGGCAGGAATGTACAGTGGAGAAAGGACAGCCTCTTCAATAAATGGTGCTGGGAAAACTGGACAGGTACATGTAAAAGTATGAGATTAGATCACTCCCTAACACCATACACAAAAATAAGCTCAAAATGGATTAAAGACCTAAATGTAAGGCCAGAAACTATCAAACTCTTAGAAGAAAACATAGGAAGAACACTCTATGACATAAATCACAGCAAGATCCTTTCTGACCCACCTCCTAGAGTAATGGAAATAAAAACAAAAATAAACAAATGGGACCTAATGAAACTTCAAAGCTTTTGCACAGCAAAGGAAACCATAACCAAGACCAAAAGACAACCCTCAGAATGGGAGAAAACATTTGCAAATGAAGCAACTGACAAAGGATTAATCTCCAAAATTTACAAGCAGCTCGTGCAGCTCAATAACAAAAAAACAAACAACGCCATCCAAAAATGGGCAGAAGACCTAAATAGACATTTCTCCAAAGAAGATATACAGAATGCCAACAAACACATGAAAGAATGCTCAACATCATTAATCATTAGAGAAATGCAAATCAAAACTACAATGAGATATCATCTCACACCAGTCAGAATGGCCATCATGAAAAAATCTAGAAACAATAAATGCTGGAGAGGGTGTGGAGAAAAGGGGACACTCTTGCACTGCTGGTGGGAATGTGAATTGGTTCAGCCACTGTGGAGAACAGTATGGAGGTTCCTTAAAAAACTACAAATAGAATTACCATATGACCCAGCAATCCCACTACTTGGCATATACCCTGAGAAAACCAAAATTCAAAAAGAGTCATGTACCAAAATGTTCATTGCAGCTCTATTTACAATAGCCAGGACATGGAAACAACCTAAGCGCCCATCATCAGATGAATGGATAAAGAAGATGTGGCACATATACACAATGGAATATTACTCAGCCTTAAAAAGAAATGAAATTGAGCTATTTGTAATGAGATGGATAGACCTAGAGTCTGTCATACAGAGTGAAGTAAGTCAGAAAGAAAAAGACAAATACCGTATGCTAACACATATATATGGAATTTAAGGGAAAAAAATGTCATGAAGAACCTAGGGGTAAGATAGGAATAAAGACGCAGACCTACTGGAGAACGGACTTGAGGGTATGGGGAGGGGGAGGGGTGAGATTTGACAGGGCGAGAGAGAGTCATGGACATATACACACTAACAAACGTAGTAAGGTAGATAGCTGGGGGGAAGCAGCCGCAAGGCACAGGGATATTAGCTCGGTGCTTTGTGACAGCCTGGAAGGGTGGGATGGGGAGAGTGGGAGGGAGGGAGACGCAAGAGGGAAGACATATGGGAACATATGTATATGTATAGCTGATTCACTTTGTTATAAAGCAGAAACTAACACACCATTGTAAAGCAATTATACCCCAATAAAGATGTTTAAAAAAAAAAAAAAAAAAAAAGAAATCACAGCTTCTTGGGAAGTGTCATCGCAAAACTGACTTCTTCCTGTCCCTCTCCTTTCTTTGCTTCTGATTCTTGAAGTTTTTGTTGAAGCAAAAGGTTATTTGTCCTGGATCTGCGGTATGGATTTTACTGCCCCCATCTCTGCTTGGCTGAGTTCCCACTTTCCTTTAGGGTAACAGCTCCCTTGGTGGCATCTTGGTCCAGTTCTGGAACTTTTCAGTTACTTTTGGTTACCAGAAAAGTTCATTCCAAGGTATAAGACTTAGTATTTTTGTTCAAAATTTTTTAAATTTTGTAAATGTATTGAAGTATAAAAGACATATAGAAAAGTACACAGATCCCAAATGTACAGCTCAATGAATTTGCATAAAATGGACACATCTGTGTAAACTCCACTCAGATCAAGAAACGAAACAAGACCAAAATCTTAGAAACCTCTCTGTGCTCCTTTCCTATAACTGCTACTCCACACAAGGTAGCCACTATCTTGACTTCTGACACCATACATTTGTTTTGCTGCTTTTGGAATTTCATGCAACAGGCTTCACCCACTTAACATTTTGTTTATATTGGTGCATGTTGTTATAGCTTGTTCACTCTCATTGCCATATGATATTCCACTATATGGTTCTGCTACATTTTATTTTTCTACTCTACTCATTCTTGATTTTTAAAAAATTCACTCTCAAGCACAATTCAGTGCAGGCCGGCACTGTGGCCCCCAGCTTCTTAAGCTGGGAATGGGGAGAGGGAGTCTTCTTTTAAGACCACCTCACTCTCATTTACAAAATAGCATTAAAAAATACTTAGGAATAAATTTAACCAAGGAGGTGAAAGATCTCTACACTGCCTGCCATAAAACACTGAATAAAGAAACTGAAAGTGACTCAAATAAATGGAATGATATCCCTGTTCACAGACTGAAAGAATTAGTACTGTTAAAATGTCCATACTACTCAAAGTTTTCTGTAGATTTAATGCAATCCCTGTAAGATTCCAATGATAGATATATATAGATAGATAGAGATTTTTTTTTTACAGAAATAGAGAAAACGATCCTTAAATTTGCATGGAACCACAAGAGATTTGGAATAGCCAAAGCAATCCTGAGAAAGAAGAACAAAGCTGGAGGCATCACACTTCCTGGTTTCAAACTATATTACAAAGCTATTGTAATCAAAATAGTATGGTACTGACATAAAAAGAGACAAATAGATCAATGGAACGGAATCAAGAGCCCAAGCATAAACCCATGTATTTATGGTCAGCTAATATTTGACAAGGGAGCCAAGAATACTCAGTGGAGAAAAGACAGTCTCCACTAAATGGTGTTGGGAAAATCAGATATTTACACACAAAAGAATGAAACTAGACCCCTTAAACCACTCAAAAAAATTAACTTAAAAAGGATTAAAGATTTAAATGTAAGACTTGAAACTATAAAACTCCTAGAAGCACAGGAAAAAAGCTTCCTGACATGAGTCTTGTCAGTGGTTTTTTTCTATATGACACCTAAAGCACAAGCAAAATAAATAAATAAATAAACAAGTGGGAGGCACATCAAACTAAAAGCTTCTGCACAGCAAAAGAAACCATCAGCAAAATGAAACGGCCATCTACACAGTGGGAGAAAATATTTGCAAACCACAGATCTGATAAACGGTTATTACACAAAATATATAAAGAACTCATACAACTCAACAGCAAAAATACAAGTAATCCAATTTTAAAATGGGCAATATAGATGGACCTTGAGGGCATTACGCTGAGAAATGTCAGACAAATACAGTGTGCTCTCATTTACATGAGAAATCTAAATCTAAATCTATAACTGAATCACTCTGATATACAACTGACACTAACACAATATTGTAAATCAACTATACTTCAATTTTAAAAAAAAAACGCACAGAAACAGAGATCAGATTTATGGTTGCCAGACGCAGGGGATGGGGAATGGGGCTGGGGAATTGGGTGAAAGTGGTCAAACTTCCAGTTGTAAGATACGGTTAAGTCCTGGGGATGTAATATACAACATCATGTCTATAGCTAACAATACTGTTTCGTATATCTGAAAGTGGCTAAGAGAGTCGATCTTAAAAGTTCTCAGGGCTTCCCTGGTGGCGCAGTGATTGAGAGTCCGCCTGCCGATGCAGGGGACACGGGTTCGTGCCCTGGTCCGGGAAGATCCCACATGCCGCGGAGCGGCTGGGCCCGTGAGCCATGGCCGCTGAGCCTGCGCGTCCGGAGCCTGTGCTCCGCAACGGGAGAGGCCACAACAGTGAGAGGCCGGCGTACCGCAAAAAAAAAAAAAAAAAAGTTCTCATCACAAGGACAGAAAATTTTGTAACTATGTGAAAGGATGGATGTTAACTAATTGTGCTGATCATTTTCACAGTACACGCATACATCATTAGGTAATACACATTTGGCTTATATGATGTCTTATTTCAATTATATCTCAATAATACTGGAAAGAAAAAGAAAAGAGCTCATCCCCACCCTCTTGGCTGTGGGCTTCTTCAGAGTTGAAGCCTGAGACAGGGAGTCTCCTTACCTGAGTATCCACGTGTCAGTGCTGGCAAAGTGTCCCTGGCACTGCTGGTTCCCGGTGGCCCCATGTGAGGCTGATCAACCTTGCTGCCATGGTGAGCACCACAAAGGTGGCTGTGTTGAGCTTTCCCCAGTCCCTCTCCAATGAGGATGACTTCTCCCAGAGGGGTAGCCATGTCTCCTTTTCGCACCAATAGCAATTCGACTTGACAATGACTTTTCCATGTTAGACATCCCATTGTGTGACCCAGTGGCCTCCTGGGCAAGCCCTACAGCTCCTTCTCAAACTCTGACCCCCATGGTTTTTCATGCGGAGCTGCAGGAAGTGCTGGGGTGTGCACCTTCCAACTGCAGTGAAGAACCGAGCTTGTCCTGGAGCTGCCCCATCTTCTTCCAACCTCAATACACCACGCTCCCTTCAATCCCTGCTGTCATGGGCCATCTCTAGACCAGAGGCAGGCGCAAGGCTCCTTGTTCAAGCTCACCCCACAACTTCTGAGCTCTTCCAAAAACTCTCAGCACACTCTTCACAGGCTCCACCAGGAGTGCCTGTTAGCTTTGGCAGTTCAGAAAGCAAGCAAGCAAGCAACTAACCAACCAACCGGGGAACAGGAGGCCACGCTCTGCTCTGCGGAGGCTCTGCTAATGATCACAAATGGAGTAGAAGTCATGGCGCCCCGTGGATCCCTTCAGCTGTTACTATTTTAGTACACACAAGCCTGACTCCCAGTTGCCGGCACCTGAGTATCTTTGCCTGCAGGCTTTCTCTGACAATTGGACCCCACCCTGCCCAAGTATGCAGCAGACCGAAATTGCCAGGGAATTAACACCCTCCAGGATCAGCCTCTAATCAATGGCCCTCCAGGGCTGGGGAATAAATACCCTGCCTATGACGTGGAATATCTCTGAGGGCACGTTTTCTACGGAGATCTCACTTTACAACACACCCTTTTAGGGGCTGCCTTCCCTTCTCTGACTCACTTCCCCCTCCCCCTCCCAGTTTTTCCCTACAAATAAACTACTTGCAATAACATTCTTTTTCCAGGGTCTGCTTCGATGCAAACTCAAACTAAGACACCCATGATTCTCTTGGAATCCCCCTCGCTTGGCTTCAGAAAGGTGAACGGTCCCTAGGTCTCCCTAGTGAGGATAGAATAGCTTTTAAAGAAAGGGGAGGAGGAAGAGAAGAAAAAAAGGCGTGGGTTTCCCCCACATACAGTCTTTTGTTACTTCTTTCCAAGGCTGGTCCTAACATCCAGGCTTGCAGGCTTCTCTCAGCCACCAAGGATTTACATTCTCATTTTTCTTCATCTTCCACCAGGGATCACTCAGCAGGGCTTAGAATATTCTTGCCTGCTCTTTTCCCAGCCCCGGATGGCTGCCTCCCAAAAACAGAACAGCTCTTGGCACCCAAAAAAAGCAAGGGGCTACAAATCGCTCCACTAATGGTCTCCAATGGGATTTCAGAGACAAACTCCCATTGTAAGATTTCTGGGTCAGAAACTTCTGCCAAATTCCCAAATATTCCTCCTGTTGTCAAGCGGGAGAGACCAAGGCTCCAAAATACTCAGGTTTCAAGTTCGTATCTGCCTCCACCAGGTCCTCTTGGAGACGGAGAGGCTCACTGATTTGGCCCAATTTCAACATGGTCTGATTTGCAGTGGCTGGGCCTTCAGCGTTAGGTAGAACCCTCCCCTCTATTCCTTTTTTTTAATATAAATTTATTATTTATTTATTTATTTTTGGCTGCGTAGGGTCTTCGTTGCTTCGTGTGGGCCTTCTCTAGTTGTGGCAAGCGAGGGCTACTCTTCGTTGTGGTGCGCAGGCTTCTCATTGCAGTGGCTTCTCTTGCTGCGGAGCACGGGCTCTAGGCACGTGGGCTTCAGTAGTTGCACCAGGTAGGCTCAGTACTTTTGGCTTGCAGACTCGAAAGCACAAGATCAGTAGTTGTGGCGCACGGGCTTAGTTGCTCCACGGCATATGGAATCTTCCCGTGCCAGGGCTCAAACCTGTGTCCCCTGCATTGGCAGGTGGATTCTTAACCACTGTGCCACCAGGGAAGTCCCCTCTCCCCTCTATTCTTGAATGAGGGTCTAAGGTTGGGCCTCTGGTATTCCAGGATCCCCTGAATACTGCTGCCAAAATTATCTGTGCACTTGTTCATCTGCATTATTCTGAGTAGGTTCAGAGCTTCCCAAAACTTCTCAAAGAGGCCTAGTACCCTCTACCTTTAGTAGGAGAGCAGAGTTTTTGAAAAATAAGTAACTTGGGCTTCCCTGGTGGCTCAGTGGTTGAGAGTCCGCCTGCCGATGCAGGGGACATGGGTTCGTGCCCCGGTCCGGGAAGATCCCACGTGCCGCGGAGCAGCTGGGCCCGTGAGCCATGGCCGCTGAGCCTGCGCGTCCGGAGCCTGTGCTCCGCGACGGGAGAGGCCACAACAGTGAGAGGCCCGCGTACCGCAAAAAAGAAAAAAAAAGAAAAAGAAAAAGAAGTAACTTTTCTGGGCTCCAGTGATCCCACATCAAATTCACCAAGAACATGTAACCCAATTATGTCCAATTGGCCTTGGGGCTGGGTTCTAGGCCATGACGCACCCCAAACAGCACAAACTCAACTGCAGAAAACCTGGAGGAATAATGTAAGGGTCTTCCAAGAGGACATGAAGGGATAGTAAAGACTGAGTCACACTACGTCACACGTGCTAACTTTCCTCTGTAGACATTTCTTTCCCCAAATTCTCACTCACAGAGGCAGCTGCTCCCCCCAAATCCCCTTTTCCTGCCTCTTCCTCAAGACCCTCTCTTATGCCCCTTTCTTTCACCTCTTCCACCCCTTTCTCCCAAGCACCTTAGAGGCTTTTCTGATGTAAATCTACTTGGCCTCTCTCAGCTGCTCACCATTATCCTCTCAACTCATTAACAGGGCAGCTCAACAAGGGGCTGAGGAGGGACTTACACGTGGTTCACCATGGTTGCAGACCCCGAATTGCAAGTCTCTGCTGATACCAAAGAAACCCATCTTTGCTGGAGAAATATCTGGCCCTCTATTTGCTTTAGGTCAATGCCTATAAGGAAGGGAGTTTCGGGACCTCCCTGGCAGTCCAGTGGTAAAGAATCTGCCTTACAATGCAGGTGACGTGGGTTCTATCCCTGGTCAGGGAACTAAGATCCCACATGCAGTGAGGCAACTAAGCCTGCGCACCACAACTACGGCGCTCGCGCACCTCAATGAGAAAGACTGCGTGCTGCAAACTACAGAGCCCGTGCGCCCTGGAGCCCACACACCCTGGAGCCTGCATGCCACAACTAGAGGGAGAAGCCCGCACGCTGCAATGAAGAGCCCACAGGCCTCAACCAAGAGTCCGTGTGCCGCAACTAAGATCCGACACAGCCAAAAAACATTTTTTTAATAAATAATAAATAAATCTTTAAAATAAAAGGTTCAGGGCTTCCACCACAGAGGCCACAGGTTTGATCCCTGGTCAGGGAACTAAGATCCCACATGCCGGGGGGTGCCCGCGTGCCCCAACAAACATCCCGTGTGCTGACACAGCCAAAAGTAAAAATGAACAATAATTTTTTTTAAAAGCCTATTTTAAAAAAAAGTTACTTTAAAAAAAAAAGAAGTTTCTAGAAGGTAGTGGAGGCAAGTTATACACAAATAGTTCTTTTCCTGTTGTACACTCCCTGGGTAGTTAGAAATGAAATTGAAGAACTGGTTCCCTTTAAAACGTAAACTGTACTATGAAAAAAAACATGAGGCAGAGTCTGTTTGACCTATAACAGAAAGGTATCTAAGATATAACAAGCAGGGAGACTAGGGTGAGGCCAGCCTAGGGCCCACCTGCAGGGCCCTGAGAGTAATGTTTAAGAGTGAGATGCCTGGGGTGCAAAATATAAGGAGGCGCTCACCCCCGGGGTTGTACACGTGCTGGTCCTGCACCAGCGTGCACCTAGGGGTGAGCGCCTCCTTAAATTTTGCACCCTAGCTGTCTCACTCAACTCACCCCCATCCTGGCCCAGATAGTCAATGCAAACAAATAAAGCACAATCATCCCACACACACTATTATACTCTCACGTGTAAACAATCCACGTGTGCGTTAAATATATAGAAAGACCCGGTGGGGATGGCACCAAAACAGTCACGTGGCTCATCCCCAAAAGTAGGATTGGAGGGTTCATCCTTCCCTCCTAACTTGACCCATTTCTGCGCTGTTTGAAGTTTCAAAATAACAATCTCTTAGGGCTTTAGTAATTTTAGACAATCCAGAAAAATAAAGAGAATAATAAACCATATTACATGTTAAAGGGCCTGCAAAAAAAAACATTAAAAGAAAACAGATTGTCAGGGGTTTCTTCTTGTGGTCAGATGCAAATGGTGAAAATTGAGACATGTATGGAGGATTCTTTCCCCCTGATTTCAAAGCACTCTCACTTGGGTTGTTTCCCTCCGAGAACGAAGGCAGCACGGCCACCCACCTCTGATTCATCCAATCTGAGGTTTGCTTTTGCAGCAGATTTAAGTCAGCATTCCCCTGGGACCCGCAGCAAAGGGCGGGATGGTGGTTTTCCCTTTCTTTCCCCTAAAACGGGGTTTCATAAAGATAACAGTCAGTCCTGCTCTGCATGGAAGGTCAGAGAGGGGATGGGCAGAAGAGGCCAGAGTGACCAAACTTCAAATGTCCGGCCAGTTGATACACCTAGCAAGGCTTTGAGCCATTAGTGAAGAAGCCCACAGATTCCACTTGTTTTTCCAGACTCTAAACTTTCTCACCAGTCAAATTTTTCCACCTGTCTTATCCAGCTTTTTCAGAGAAACATTTTTTAAAAATCGACTTGACTCTTAAGCAGAGCAGAAAAGTGTAATAACTTCTCTCTCTTCCTGCCTGGCATAATCTGCATTTCCCTAGTACCTGACTTATCCTGTCTGAAATGAGTTCTCCATCTTCTGCACCATTTCCATCATTCTTCGGCCCAGACAGGCAGGAGACAGACCAAACCCTATTGCCCAAGAGGTGGTTATCAAGACCCCGGGGAGCTGTGAGCCTGCTGGCCACACCCCAGACACCCCAGAGCAGTGATTCTCAGCTAGGGGTGACTTGTCTCCCAGGGGATGTCTGGAGACATTTTTGGATGTCACATCTTAGGGGGAACTATTGGCATCTGGTGAATGTAGGCCAGGGATGACGTTAAACGTCCCATAATGCACAGGACAGTTCCCCACAACCCAGAATAATCGGGGCCCAAATATGCACAGTGCTGAGGTTGAGAAACCCTGTCCTAGAGCCTTGCTGCTCAAAGGATGGTCCATGGACCGGCAACATCGATATCCCTTGGGAGCTTATTAGAAACGCAGAATCTCAGGTCCCACACATACCCCAGGTTGAAATACAGCAGCAGGTGTGTCTCATGTCAGGATAGGCTCGTGTAAGGGTTAGCAAACTCTTCCTGTAAAGGGACAGATAGTAAATATTGTGGGTTTTGAGGGCCTGACAGTCTCTGATGCAACTACTCAACGGTAAGTAGTCACCTAGGCATTTGCAGCGTGGCATCGGTCCCCCTAGAAGTGCCACCCACCCACCTGTCACATTTTATTGGCCAAAGCAAGTCACGTGGCCCCACCCAGTTTCAAGAGGGAGGGATCTGTGCCCAGAAGGATGGCAATTCCTGATGCCTACCCAGATCCATCCTCCCCAGAAGTCCCAGCCCTGTGCCCGTGTATGATGCCATCAAGGGTTTGAAGAGACTTGGGCAGAGTTACATGCCAGGTTTGGCCTGGAACATTTCGTGAGGAACTCATACCCTCCTCACGCCCTACTAAGGAATAACAGCACAAACCTTCCTAGACCCGAATGCCTGCTCTGTGCCAGGCGTGCACATACATACCTCAGACTCCATTAACATACCTCATACCTTAACATACCTCATACCTCATTAACATACCTCATACCCCATTAACATACCTCATACCCCATTAACATACCTCATACCCCATTAACATACCTCATACCTTAACATACCTCAAAAGAGTTTTAGGAGGTGGATGCCTTTTCTTTCTTTCTTTTCTTCTTCTTTTTTTTTTTTTTTTTGGCTGTCCTATGCAGCACGTGAAACTTCCCCAACCAGGGATCAAACCCGTGCCCCCTGCAGTGGAAGCACAGAGTCTTAACCACTGGACCACCAGGGAAGTCCCTGCCTTTTCCAGATGAAAAGGCAGAGAGATAATGTGACTTATCCAAGGCCACAGGCTGGTAGCTAGCAGAGTTAGGACTCAAACTCAGGTCTGATCTCAAAGCCTATATATTTTAACATCCTCATGACCAGATATTTTCTGGACACTTACTAGGCACCAGGCATTGTATATACTTTTTCGTGTTTTTAACCCTCACAATAACCCTATGAAGTAGGTATCAGTAGCTCCATTTAAGTGATGAAGAGAAGGGGCCAAGAAGTTAAGCGATGTGTCCAAGGTCATACATTTACTGATAGAACCAAAATTCTAACCCAGATCTACCGACTTCTAGTAACTTCCAGTACTACGACATCCGTTTCATAACTGAGGTCCTAGGGCACTGACCGTGCCCTGCTCATATCACTCGGGCCTTATCACTTTATGGTCATCAGCTGACTTGACGCTATCAGGACCTGCATCTCTTTGCCTGAGGCCTTTCTCAGAAGCCATACAGGGATGCTGCTCTGTCTGTGCTCATGAAAGGTCACCAAAGTCAGGAAATCACCACCTCAGGACCAGCACCCAACCCCACCCAGCTCTCAACCAAAGACTATTGGAGCAGATATACAAATACCCCAGCTCCTTTGCCTCCCGGGTTCAGTGACTCTGGGCCATGTGTCCCCAGTGGATAAAGCGCCCGTCACCCCAGTAGCTGCTGACTTGACCATGCATCCTTTATTGGCTGCCATCTCAGGTTGTCAGCTTCAACAAATAAAAATTAGAGGACCCCCCCCCCCGTTAAATCTGAATTTCAGATAAAACTGATTTATTTTTTAGTATAAGTATGTCCCCAGGCAATATTTGGGACATACGCTAAAAAAAAAATTATCTAAAAAATATAGCACAGGACATGCTTATATTTTTAAAATTACTCGTTGGTTATCTGCAATTCACATTTTATCGGGGTGCTGCACTTTACCCAACAACCCTGCTGCCGTCCTTTCCTGTGTCACATGCCCCCTTCCCCACCTGTGCTGCCCACACAAATGGCTGGCATTTGCATCTTGGTCTCAGAGTCTGTGCCGGGGGACCTCGAACTAAGATGGAGGGTGACATACAGGAAGTAAAGCACGTCTGCCCACGGCAGAGACTTTACTGATGCTTTAAGGTCCATCTGGACTCCTTGGGAGCCAGGACAATGGAGCCTTCAGCCAACCTCCAGGATCACCATTTTAAATACAGCTTATACAGTTGACCCTTGAACAACACAGATTTGAACTGCACAGGTCTACTTATATGCAGATTCTTTTCAATTGTAAATACTACAGCATTACGAGGCCCTCCAAGATGCAGAACCACGGATACGGATAGGGAGGAAACACCAATAGGGAGGGCCTAGGAAAAATGACAGGCGGACTTTCCACTTTGCAGAGGACTGGCACTCCTCACCCTCACACTGCTCGAGGTCAACTGTATAGAGAAGAGAAACCTATCCTCCTGCATCAGCAATGCAGTCACAGCTTGGGGCTTCCTGTGGGAAGTAGCCCTTTTTCCCCTCCTTGCATGTTCCTCCCCTAAGCACTGAGAGATACAGACATTTCTGACACATTGTATCTGGGATTCCCTCCACTGTGTTCAGCACTGATCAATCAGACAGATAAATATTCAGGATTGCACGGGCCAGACTCTGTTCCCACTGAATGGCCACCCTACTCTCCACCTTCCTTGCTAACATACCTGATTTTATATACCTCCTTCAGAGCAGCTTCATCCTTCAGGAGAAACCCAAGCTATCCCCAGAGTGTGGCTCTTTTTCAGTCAAAGGCAATCCTGGTATCTCCACTGCCGTCACCAATAAACGGTTTAGAAATGGATATGAGATGCAGTGCCGGCCAGGGGGATGTGAAGAGGCATGTGGGAAACACGTCTTTGCTCAGGAAAAGAGACGTGTGGTGGATGCCGGGTGCACCACCCAGACCCCCCTTTAGGACAGAAGCTCTCACTCCTGCACCTTCCAAGAGGTCTGTGGCCAAGGTTAAGCCCAAATCCAGTGACTGGTCCATGTAGAAGCACATAGGTCCAGCCTCTTGTCTCAACTTGGGAAACTGAGGATCCAACCAGCTCCAGGGTGCCCTGTGCGGTCACCTGAGGCCTCTGTGCGACTGCATCTCAGCTCAATTCCTCTTGCTGGCCAGTCCTGTCTGTCACTCCCCATCAGGTCCTGTTCCTGAGAGCAATCATCCGTCACCTCCCTGCATGCAAATTTCCATTTTAGGAACTGCTCCAAGTCCATGTGGGAGAAGTTGCTGCTTTCTGCACAGGGAACTACAGTTGCTGCTTTCTGCACAGGGAACTACAGAGCCCCGAGGGAACCAACGTAAGAAGGTAAGTCAACAATCTCAGGATGACAGAGCAAAAAGATGGTAAGAACCTGCATCTTTAATGTTGTCGTGGAGCCACTAAATTAAGCCACTCTGCAACTGTCCTACTTCCCGACAATAAACATTCCTTGTCAATCCAGTTAATAATACTGTATTATATTTTTGAAAGATGCTAAGAGAGTAGACCTTAAGAGTTCTCATCATAAGAAAAAAAATTATAACTATCTGTGGTGATGGACTATAACTAAACTTACTCCGGTAGTCATTTCACAATATACACATATATCAAATCATTACGTTATACACCTAAAACTAACACAGTGTTATGTGTCAATCACGTCTCAAGTAAAAATGAATAAAAATAGAATATTCCTTGCTGATAAAGCCTCTTTTAGTTTGGTTTATATTACTTGCAGCCAAAATCATTTGAAATCATATACAGCATAGGAGTAGTAGGCAAAAGGAAATACTCCAAGACAGAGAAGAAATGCTTCTGAGAACAGCATGGGTTCCAGAAATCCAGCACTTAGGTGACCAGCCAGGACACTCCTCCAATTTCTGGTGAAGTTCCCTATCTTAACCACACTGTGACTTCCTCTCTTCTTTTCATGCCACTGTTACCCAGCAAAGCCAGAGACTAAGAAGTAGTGGGCGTTTGTGTGCACAATTCCGAGAAAAAAGGAAGCTGCAGACAGTCCCTTAACACCTTGCAATTCACACACCAGCCACGCCTCTATTTTGCTTTCCTTCTTTTTCTTGTTGTTTAGAAAAAAGGAGCAGAGAAGCATGTCAGGCCAGGAAAGGCTAACTCATCCCAAGTGATGTCTACCTTGTAAGTATAATGAAATACTACAGGATGCTCAAAAAATATTTATACGGTTTTGCTCCCTTGTGATAAAACGAACTACTCAGCTACATCCCCAGCCAGGAGATGTGTCAGTGACTCTCTCCTGAAAGTCAGAGGTACCTTTGGCACATGAGCTGCTGTCACTGAGCTAAAGATCAGACAAGCTGCACATTAGGGAGCTGTTATGGTATGCATGTTTGTGTCACCCCCAAATTCATATGGTGAAGCCTGAATTCCCAAGGTGATGGCTTTTGGAGGCTGGACCTCTGGGAGGTAATCAAATCATGAGGGTGGAACCCTCATAATGAGGTTGGTGCCCTTAAAGGAAGAGACTTGACAGAACTTGCTTTAATCTCTCTCTCTCTTTCTCTCTCTCTTTTCTACCTCTGTCTCTATCTTTACCTCACATCCACGTGAGGACAAGCAAGAATGCAGTTGTCTATAAGCCAGGAAGTGGGCCCTTACCAGACATCAGACTACTAGCATCTTAATCCTGGACTTCCCAGCCTCCAAAACCATGAGAAATAAATGTTTATTTATTTATTTTTGAGGTGATTTAAAAAGAAAAAAAAAATTATTTATTTTTGGCCGCTTTGGGTCTTCGTTGCTGTGCGCAGGCTTTCTCTAGTTGCGTCGAGTGGCGGCTACTCTTCGTTGCGGTGCATGGGCTTCTCATTGCAGTGGCTTCTCTTGTTGCGGAGCACCGGCTCTAGGCGCGCGGTCTTCAGTAGTTGTGGCACATGGGCTCAGTAGTTGTGGCTCACGGACTCTAGAGCGCAGGGTCAGTAGTTGTGGCGCACGGGCCTAGTTGCTCTGCAGCATGTGGGATCTTCCTGGACCAGGGCTCGAACCCGTGTCCCCTGCATTGGCAGGCGGATTCTTAACCACTGTACCACCAGGGAAGCCCGAATGTTTAGTGTTTAAGCCACCCCGTCTATGCTATTTTTGTTGTAGCAGCCCAAAGTAAGACAACAACCAAACATGCAACTCAAGCCTGTGGCTTCTCCAGTCTGAGTCCTTTTTTTCACCACTTATATAGAAGATTAAGATCAAGCCTCTGGAATCAAACAGCCTAGGGTTAAGTCCTAGACCTTGGATAAGTTATTTAACTCTCCTCAACTTATTTCAACCTCTATAAAATGGGAAAACTAATAGTAACAGTGAGCTTAGGCTAAATGATGATGCAGTAACAAACAACCCCCAAATCGCAGTGGATTGCAACAATTAGAGTTTATGGCTTCCTAGACTCACATGTCCATCGTGGGCTGGCTGTGGCTTGGCTTTGTGGGATCTTTATTCTGTGATGCAGGCAGGCAGCCTGCATTTGGGGACACTGCCAACCTCGTGGCAGAGGAAAAGAGACCCTGGCAGAACTACATAATGACTGTGAAAGCTTCTGCTTAGAAGTCATGCTACACAGCCCCAACTTGTCACACGGCCAAGACTGAAGCAATACGGTGGAAAGTAAAATCCTCCCACGGAGAGGATGGGCCAATGTTTTGAATAATAATATAATCTACCAAACAAAAAGACACAACAGTTACAGGAATCGAAGGTTAGGGGCATATTTAAGTATTCGAAAAGCTAGCTATCATAAATATTAGGGCCACCATTTCAAGTTCTAAGTTACTTAGGCCAAGGAACTTTTTACAAAGGGGCCCTCCTACTCAGTAGTCACTTAGATTACGCCTCTGAAAGCCCTAACTCTATTTAGAGAGTATGTGGATTATTAGGTACTATGAATCAGTGACCAAGTAAATAAAATTGATTCAACTGTAAAACGGGACTAGAAGTAATGTCTACCTCCTAGTGATGCTAGGAAGATGAAATAAGATAATCCACACAATGGTCCATGAAAGATGGCTGCGCACTCTTGGTGAATTTGCCCATTGCAAGTGGAGTCTAATTCCCTTCACCTTCGATCAGCTGGTTTTCATGATCAATAGAATGTGGCAGAAGTTTCAGGACTTCCGAAGCTAGGTCATAAGGAGCCTTGCAGCTTCTGCCCAGCCCTCCTAGAACACTTGTTCTTGGACCACTGAGCTGCCCATAAGGGGTAAAGGGCTCCAGCTGGAACCCAGTCTTCTAGCTGTCTGGCCCAAGTGCCAGAGATTTGAGTCAAGCCACCTCGAAGCCATGTAGAGCGTAAGACTGGCCCGGCTGAGCCCTGCCTAAATCCGTGGCCCACAAAATCGTAAGATGATCAAATGGTTGTTTGAGCCACTGAATTTTAGCACAGTTTGCTATTCAGCAATAGATAACCAGGACACATGCAAGCCTGTAGCAGTGTGTCTGACTCACGGTTGATTCAGAAAATATTCTAGTGTAATGAGATCATAGGCAAACTCCCAACTCGTCTTCCCCTTCCAGTGTGGAAGCCTGTGAAACTTAGAACTGAGAAAAGGAGGTAAAGAAGCATCTTGAGTCAAATGTTTCAGGAGCAGTTTCCTCAACTTCCCCTAAATGTAAAGAAAAGAGGAAGAATATCCCTAAGGTCCACAAAAGGAGCCTTAAACATGTAAGACTCCTAACTTGAGGAAGATCAGAAATCTCGTGATTTCCCTTAGGTATGCTTGTGTCTAAACCCTTAAAGGAAGTAAAAATTCAACATTTTTAATTCCCTTAAAACTTCAGGGAAAACTGCCGCACTGATATGATGCCCCATGCTGACCGGTGAGGACACATGCCCTTTCACACCCACCACACTCCTTCAGGACACTGTGTACCTCATTTGGAGAAGCAATGATCTAGATTCTAGAGTTGGAAAATTCCCCTATTCAAGAATAAATAAGCAAATATGTCTGGGCTGGTGCCAACCCTTTTGTTGTTGATTTGTTTGTTCTTTATTTTTTGGCCGTGCTGTGTGGCATATAGGATCCTAGTTTTTTCCCTGACCAGGGATCGAATCCATGCCTCCTGCACTGGAAGCATGGAGTCCTAACCATTGGACCACCAGGGAATCCCTGTTTGTTCTCTTGACATGGGGAATTGGCCATTTGAGATGGAGATTGAGACAGCAATGCCACGAGTTCAGCAAATACCACCTCCTTTTCTACCTGGGGACACAGCTACACCATATTTCCCAGTGTCCCCTGCAGAGAGACAGGATCATATGACAGATCTGGTCCATGGAATGTAGGCAGCAGTGATGGACACCCCTTCCTGGCCTGGGCCCTAGTAGACTTCCTATGTGACCTTCCAAGACCCTAGGGGATGAAAAACCCAAGGGTGGAGGGGGCCTGGCTCCCTGAATGACTGAGTAGAGCAGACTCAACCCACTGGCCAGCTCCACCAGCACTGGACTATGGCCTCAGCGAGAAATAAGCCTTTGGTTCGTTACACCATGAGGTTGAGGGGTATTTGTTGCAGGAGTGAGCCTTTCTTAACTAACACAAAGGTATGGGGTAGGAAGCGTGTTGCGCTCTTCTCCCAGCTCCACAACGAGCAAACCACAGTCAGAAGGCCGTTGTCAGAGAATTTAGCAACAGCAGTTAAACTGTGTCACAACTCCCAGAAGAAAGGAAAGAGACTCAGAGGGCTGGCCCTGCCCTCCCTAGTCTCCTAAGGGTACGAAGCAGGAATCTTCTATTCTCTCTTTCTCTCTGCAGGGGAACAGCAGGCATATATCTAGCACATCACGTTCTGCTGGCTCCACTGACAAGAAGATGAAATTCTATCACTCATCCGACAGGATACCGCACAGGTGACTAGTTTAATCCCTGAGGCCTCTTTAGAAGGAGAATCCTCTCCTTTCTCGGCAATTCCTCCCTTTCCTCAGCCTTGTTTCCATGAAGCAAGACAGTCAGTCGTACTCAGATCAGCTCAGCAGGGAACAGATATTCTTGGAGTGATTCTTCCCCAGTTTGGTGGACTGAATTGAATAGCTATTTATCAGAGTTCAAAATGGTGTCTTTTGCATAACACGGCCTTGGGACTATACCCTGGAAATCACTCTGTCCAGTATGCAGCAAAGGGACGTTCTTGTGTTGAGAGGGACAGGGTGTACCAGGACCTGGGCAGGACCAGGCAAGATGAAGAGCTTTGGCAGAGGAAGAAATTAGCATCTGCTACCGATTTCTTCAGCTTTGGGGACTTGGATGTCCTTGGCCACCTTTCCCTAGAAACTGGAATCCCAGAGGTTAACGTAGTGAGTGACGTGGAAAGGAGAGAGCCCAAACCTAGAGATCACATAGAGCTAGGTTTGACTGCCAGCTCCAGCACGGACTACCAGCTGTGTGACCTAGGGATATAACTCAACTTCTCTGAGATCCTGCTTTTACACCTGGAAGATGGGGACTGAGGAAACCTATCTCATAGAGTCCTTAAGAAGGGTGAATGAAATAGTGAGTAAAATGCCTGTCGTCACAGTCGCCCTTCCCCCCGATCCCTCTTCAATATCTGGAACCACACGTTTTGGGTTCTTCAAAGTCACTACTCCCTTTAAATCCTCAAAATTGACCTCCCTATCTTACTGCTCCTCACTGGCCACTGTATGACATTTGCAATGGAAAGAAGCTAGGAAAACAAGCTTGAGACCAGAGTAGAAGCCACTGTAGACCTGGTAGCTGGAGCTACCTAGTATCTTAGGGGTTAGCAGCCCCAGTTAACACTTAAAAGAGCCCCTGTATAACACCCAATCCCCCAACCACCCCGATCTCTACCCTGCACTAGCGCAACAGGAGGAAATCAGAGGCTGGCTAGCAGACCATACCATATCCTCCTGGCATATCTAAAATGCATGGCCAGGTTGCAAATAGATAGCACGTGCCCCTCTACTGTCTAGTCCTACACCTGTGGCAGACGTCACAAATCAATCACAGCACTCTTCCCCACTGATCCCAGACAAGTCAGCACAATCTTTCCCCACAGAGTACCCCAGCAGACACCACCAACCAATCAAAAACATCATGCAAGTAGGAACCTCTTTATCAAACCATAAACATTTGCCCTCCAGAGTGGCTGAGCCATGGAGGGTGAACAGGAAGCCAGGGAGACACAGTAAGGAGGAAACCACGATGTATCGCTGAGCTGCCAAGTGCTCACAAGAACCCATTCATAAGTGCTAAGAAAATCTGGATGAAACCATGCAATTAGTCATGGAATCCAGGTCTGAAGGGCTCTTTCCAAAGCACAATTTCTGCACTTTCTCTGTATTGCTTGCTGGGCATTGACTTCCCTGTGGCAAGGACGTTTTCTCCAGAGGATGAGCAAAGCATAAAGAGAGGGGGGTCATTTTCACACAGGTCCAGGCATCATTAGCCAATCTGTTAACTAAACACAGGTGTCAGCAAGGGCAGTTAACCAGAGCTCATCCCACCTACAGGACTGTTAACAAGACAGTGACATATAGCCCAGGGTGTTAAATCTTCCATGGCAGGAATCCTTGTCTCTGGTGAATGGCCGTGAATCAACCAAACGGGATATGCCGGGATGTTTAAGACGGTTGTATATTTATTTATGAGTGAATGACCAGGTCAGTATTTCTGCCAGTTACCTTTATAGTTTTTATAAGATTTGGATAATGCTTATTTACCGCCCATACCACTTCCCATTCACAACGGAGCTTTGTGGGACATTTAGAGACGTTTCTAATGTTTTCTGCTGGTCTCTCTGGCATGAATAAAAGGATCTGTTTTCTTAGGGTTTCTCCAAGGAACTCATGCGAAGCTAACTTGGATGATAAAATGGTATCATTTCAAACATCTTCATGAACGGATTATATTATTTGAACCTTTTCAGGGGAAGAGATTAATCATGTGGTTTGCATCACCAACCTTATAATTTTAATAACAAGGCTGGTCACTTGAAGAGCCAAAATACATCTTTTACAATGAAATATGCTACATTAGGAAAATATCTTGTGTTTCTACTGTTGGACTGTGCTGATGTCATTGGCAATCCAAGGGGTGAATTTGTTTCCAGAATGGGCAATATCTACCCGAGATGAAACTCTATCGTTTACTGGTACTGTGAACTACAATATTAATAGCTTCCATTTACTGAAAGTTTATTTTGATCAGACCGTATGCACAGTGTCTCAAGCCAGAGGGTAGAACCCATATCCCGTATTATGCAGATGAAGACACCAAGGCTTCAATGAATACTGTGGTACATGTCATGGAAGCAACCTGAGTGTCCATCGACAGACAAATGGATAAAGAAGACGTGGCACATATATACAATGGAATATTACTCAGCCATAAAAAGAAACGAAATTGAGTTATTTGTAGTGAGGTGGATGGACCTGGAGCCTGTAATACAGAGTGCAGTAAGTCGGAAAGAGAAAAACAAATACCGTATGGTAACACATATATATGGAATCCAAGAAAAAAATGGTTCTGATGAACCTAGGGGCAGGACACGAATAAAGACACAGATGTAAAGAATGGACTTGAGGACATGGGGAGGGGGAAGGGGAAGCTGAGATGAAGTAAGAGAGTGGCATGGATGTATGTACACTACCAGATGTAAAATAGATAGCTAGTGGGAAGCAGCCACATAGCACAGGGAGATCGGCTCTGTGCTTTATGACCACCTAGAGGGATGGAATAGGGAGGGTGGGAGGGAGACGCAAGAGGGAGGGGATATGTGGATATACGTATACATATAGCTGATTCACTTTGTTGTACGGCCAAAACTAACACAACACTGTAAAGCAATTATACGCCAATGAAGATGTAAAAAAAAAAAGAAAAAGAAACTGAGGCTCCACATTGGTAACTAACATCCCTCAAGGCCCGCAGGTAGTACTGAAAGAAGCGGGACTCACAGACACATTGGTCCAATGCCCAGGCTCGTCCCTCTCCAGCTATGCTCTGCTGTCCTCGTGGCCTCTGCCTTCAGATACCCTCCTCCCCCAAGTTACTTTACATTGCCAAATCCATGAGAAAAAAAAAATCAAACTGGCTGCCACATACCATGGAGACATACAAAAAGCTAATTGACTGCAACTCTTATGTTCCAGCCTACGCTTGCAGTGGCAGGGGAAGTCATCTCAGCCATGCAGACGGCGACCCACTGGTTTGAAGCGGCGCCAGGGGCCGGGCTGTCCAGCTCAGAGGAGCCAGGTGCAGACCCTCACCTCCTGCCTGCCCTTTGCCCAGTGCGCTCATGTCCCCCATGTCTCTCACGTCCGGTCCTCTGCCAAACAGCTTCAGGACAGCATCTCTGCCATCATCACCATCATCACAAACCCCACTGGCAGCCTTATAACCGCTCACTCTACGGCACATTGGACGTGCCGGGCAAGCAGTGCTATTTATATATAATATGGGGCTCTATATCAGATGTGCCTGTTCTCATTTTATTCTCCCCACCTCTGGAAGTAAGGAGAGTATTCCACCCATCTGACACGCGAGGAAACTGAGGTTTCACTTGGGTCTGTCTAAAGTCACACAACAAGAAGGTAGAAAAGCTGGGGACAGGACTTCTCCGGTGGTCCAGTGGTAAAGACTCCGTGCTTCCACTGCAGGGGGCACGGGTTCAATCCCTGGTCGGGGACCTAAGATCCCACAAGCCTTGGGATGGAGCCAAAAAAAAGCAAACCAGAAAAGCTGGGGACTGGGATCCAGGCTGCTACCTCAGAGCCCAGGCATTTACCCTCGTATGGTAGAGGCTGAGAACCCTTCTCCAAAAAGACAAAGTGACACCCTCCTAGCACAAACCCATAGGTGGTCTCGGCGCTGGGATGATAACCTGGGCTCTCTCCTCATTCTAGAACTTTCTCCACCATGCCACACTGCCCCAACCTCTCTCCCTTTTTATTCCCCAGCAACTGGGCACAGACTGTTGGCGTGCCCTATATCAGGAACTGTGCTATATGCTGACAGGAAACAGCAACAACAAAACAAAAATAAATGGAAAGAAGTCATGATTCTTGTTCTCAGCAACCCCAGAGTCAGACTGCCCTTTGTCAGACTCCTGGCTTTGCTGTCAACCAGCTCTGCAAACTTGGACAGATCACTTGACTTATCTGTGCCTCAGTTTCTCTATTTGCAGAATGGGATAATGTTAGTACTTGCTTTGGGAGGTTACTGTGAGGATTAAAAAGATGACTAATGCAAGTTTAAATGGGGTAAGGTCTGTACAATGCCTGCTATATTCTCTGGATATTTTTAAGCTCTTAGCAAATGATGGAAGCTATTTTATTTTCGCCAGCACATTAAAATATACGTATAATTCTACCCACAAGTTGACATCCAAGTGCAAATCTAGAATTATAAAGAGGAGTTCTAGGGACTTCCCTGGCGGTCCAGTGAAGACTCTGCCCTTCCACTGCAGTGGGTGCAGGTTTGATCCCTGGTCAGGGAACTAAGATCCCACATGTCAAAAAAAATAGAGGAGTTCTTAAGGAAGAAACTGAGGTGTGAGATAGAATTGTCTGGGGGGTTCTCCTAGAGGAAATATGGATTAGTTTGGTTCTTGAAATTTGGATACATAAAATTCAGATGATGAGTAATAATAAAAAACATGTAACTCACAATTTCCTGTGTAATCAGGGTCTTGACATCAGGCACTGTATTCCTTACAACCCTGGCTGTCTACATATCCACATTTAATACATATGAAGGGAGTGAAGCTCAGAGAGGTGAAGTGACTTGCCCCAGGCCACACAGCCACAAAGCAGTTGATCCAAGAGTCAATCCACATTTGTCTGACTCTCTGGCCTATTCTTTCCTTCTCATAAAAGTCACTGGGGATTGCCCAGATGGCGGTGGAGTGAGAAAAGCTACCCATGGAGAGTAGAGAGTTCTTCCTGATGGATGGTGCCTGTGACTGTGGACAAAATTCAGGAGGTGTACAAACTTGGATGGGAATAAAAATTACACTGTCCTTTTCATTAACATTTACCTGAAGTTGAACATCGCCTTCCATTTTGAATCTAGGCAATGATCAACAACGTTATCAGCAGCACCTGTGGCTGTTTCACCACTAGGTCTGTGGGCCAACACCCCATAGTGGTAAAGTATGTAATCTGGCTCTGAAGCCAGACTTCTCTCTGCTCTGCTCCACTGCACGTTTCTATCAGTAAATGTACCATTCTGTGTCTTAAGTGATTGCTCACTTGATCAACTCTGCCTAGAATGGAACACCCCTGAGGCCAGAAAGCCTCTCTTGTTCATCTATGAGTAATGAATCTTAGCACTTGATCCAGAACGTGGCACAGAAAGGGGCTTAATAAATGCTTGTTGCCCACTGGGGGGCAACCTTCCACAATGGCTCCCAGGGACCCTGCTTCCCGCTATTCATGCCCTTGTGTAATCTCCACCCCTGGAGTGTGGGCCCAGGGACTTGATTCTAACACACAGAACATGGAAAATGTGATGGATGTCACTTCTGAGAGGTTATAAAGGGCAGTGGCTATTGTCTGGCACACTCTGGCTCTTATCACACACCTGCCCTGATGGAGTGGACCACCTGGCAAGGAATGCAGGGCAGCCTCTGATCATCAGCCAATGAGGAAATGAGGCTCTCAGTCCAAGAACCCACAAGGGATCCTACAAAAACCACTGAGTGACTTGGAGGTGGATCCTGCCCCATTTGAGCTTTTGGATGAGACCACAGACCCTGTGCCGACACCTTTATTACAGTCGGAGACACAGAGCTGGAGGTTCCAGCTAAGACATGCTCAGATTGCCAACCCCCAGAAACTAAGACATAATAAATGAGTGTCATTTTTAAGATGCTAAATGTTTTTGGGGGGCAGTTTGATACACAGGAATAAATAACCAATACACTGCCTGTCAGAATACAGGAGAAAGAGGAGAAAAGGTGGGAGAGAAAGTGAAAAGGGGCAGAGCCCTCTGTCACCATCTCTCCTCTGGCCATAATCTGGGGGTCACTCCTTGACACCACAACCCCATACTCTTGATTCTTTCTTGTCCCCTGCAACGCCCATAACTGTAGCACGACCTTGTCCGTGCCAGTGCCTGCCTTAGGGACTATGTGAACTTTCCTGCTGTGGTCACGTCAGGCTCCATGCCTCATTCCAAAACTTTACTGTAACCAAACGCCTCACTTCATCAGGACAGAGGCCAAAATTGGTTAGCCTTCTTTTAACGTCCTTGTAATGACTCCAAGCTTATCCAGGGAATTACACGAGCCCATTTTGTTAATTTAACATTCACTTGACTCCCAAAGAACTTCCAGGAATCTTGACAGTGAGGATGCATCTGGCTCATAAAAATCACACAGACACGGTCAACTGGCTCCACCAGCTGCCCTCACCCAAGCTCTCAAGTGCCCACACCATCCACCTGCTGGGAATGTGCATTTCCCGTCAGCCACATCCATCCGTGGCTGGCTTTTGCATGGTTCTACTTTAAACTCATGAACCCTAAAGTTACTGTCAGAGGCTCCTGCCTGGCTTCCAAAAGGCTTTTGATTGGAGCGGAAGTGCCAGCTAAGAGCCTCCCCAGAAAGAACTCTCAGAGCACCCCCTTCTCTGGCCCACCCAAGTCTTCTCCCCATTGCACACAGCACTCACTCTCTGAGATACAGCGGCTTCATTTGTGTTGCCTTACTTCCTCCATTCCCATCTCATGGGAAAACAGACTGTGGATTTAATAATAGCTCTTCATTTGGGAACAATTCTATCATATGGAATGTACACATTGACTTTTTTATAATATCGAATTTACTGGGTGTAGTGTACATGTGACATGCATTAAAATGCACCCATTCTACTGCCTGCTAATGCAGGGGACACGGGTTCGAGCCCTGGTCTGGGAGGATCCCACATGCCGCGGAGCAACTAGGCCCGTGAGCCACAACTGCTGAGCCTGCGCGTCTGGAGCCTGTGCTCCGCAACAAGAGAGGCCGCGGTAGTGAGAGGCCCGCGCACCGCAATGAAGAGTGGCCCCCGCTTGCCACAACTAGAGAAAGCCCTTGCACGAAAAGAAGACCCAACACAGCAAAAATAAATAAATTAATAAAAACTCCTACCCCCAACATCTTCCAAAAAAAAAAAAAATGCACCAATTCTCATCATGCATTTCAATGAGTTTGACTAAATTTTACCCCTGTGTAATTATGACCACAGTGAAGACAGGGAAACTTCCCATTATCCCTGAAAGTTTCCTTGTGTCTCTAATTCCAAATAATTCCCCGTACTTCTTTCCCTGGGCAACCACTGGTCTGTTTTCTGTCATTATAGATTAGAGTTGTGTCGTGTAGAGTTCCATAAATGTAGAATGACATAACATGTCTCCTTTTGTGTCTGGTTTCTCTCACTCAGCATAATGAGTCTGAGATTCATCTGCAGAGTCAAATCAAATGTATCCAGCATGACAGCTGTTCATCCCTTTTTAGTGCTGAATAGTATTCCTGTCTACTTGCTTTTCCTGTGCTTTTTATTTTTTTTTGCATTTTTCAACTTTATTAAAGAATAATTGACATGGACTACACTGTACCAAAGTATACAATTTGATTAGTTGTAATACATGCATATATCCATGATACACACATATTTTACAAATAAGAACTTTAAAAAACATAGTGCAGCTCCCAATGGTGAAATAATTCCTTTGCTCGAGTCTCCTCTGGGAACCTGAAGTGAATATTTGCCTCACATTTGATTAACTAGAGAATCTTTGATGACCTTTTCAAAAAAGAAAAATCTGTTCTAAAGGTGATTTGCTGCCTCTGATGAAAAACCTTTCAAAAGCAGAACTTTTGCTGAAAATAAAACAAACAACAACAAAAACCCAACAACAAAAAATAATGCTTAATGGGCATCTCACTACTTTCAATATTGCTATGACAGGCATCTCAGCTATAGTGACATGAACTCAATTCAAACTGGATCAGGAAAAAAAAAGTGAGGACAGAGAGGGATTTGTTGGCTAACATAAATGAAAAGCCCAGGGGCTTCAGGCATAGCTGTATCCAGGAGCTCACATCATGCTGACTCAGTCTATCGTCTTCTTTTTCTCTCTCTCTCAGCCCTCCCTACCTCCCTGTTAGCTTCATTCTCAGTCTAACTCTCCCCACTCATTGGCCTGCTGAAGTTCCAGATTACTTTTCTCGAACCACACATGAAAATAAACCACTTGGGTATTTTGCATTGGAAAAAAATTAATGCAGGGAACTGGTTATAGAGGTAAGGGAATGGCTTAGAAGACAACCAGGGATATTGACTAATCCAGAGAATAGCCACATTAGGAAGGCACTACCTTTCATATCAGAGAGAAAAAGAAAGCAGGACGATGTGCCTGGAGTCCAGAGGCTGGGTACCAGTCTGGTGGGGGCTAGAGCCAGAGAGGAGCCGAGCTGCTGCTGGAGACACTGCCCAAGACAGGGAGGGAGAGGGAGAACTACTCCGGCCTCTCCCTACTTTCACCCTCAGTCTACCCCAGGGCCTTCCATTGGCCCAACCCAGCTGCAAGCTAGCTGGCCAGGGTGCTGGGGAAATGCAGCCTGTAGGGGCCGGCCCCCTGGAATACAGACAAGAGTGGAGGGAAAGTAAGGAAGTAGGAGACAAGCTCTGAGGGCAAAAGGCCCAGCACAAACCTTGTGGCAAGCGAGCTTCCTAATAGCTCCAACAAAAGCCTCAGAAAGGCATCTGATGTGTCTGGGTGCGGGTGTCAGGCCCCACCCCTCATGGAGGTGAGGCGGTGGGGTGGAGGTGGGGGGCATCAGCAGCACAGACACTAAGTCACTGAGTGAAGCAGGATGGCCTCCAAAGCAAAGACAAGGTGCTCTCACCCTATGTGGATGCAGGGGTGGCAAACCCAGACGTCCACCACGTGCTGCTCCATGGGGAGGGGTACCCAGGGCTGCACAACTGCCAACGGCCCAACTTGGGTTATTTCCACACAGCAGAATTGCAGGTTTGCTATGATGCCAAACTACGGCCAAGGTCGGGACCTTGCTGATACATTCCCGGTCCCTGGGAAGGTAGGAAAGGGAAAAAAAAAAAATCAAGAAGCACTACTTCTGCCCCTTCTAATGAGGCTCCCTCATTCCCAAGCCTGGGTTTTGTAGCACAAGACCCAGGGCCTGGGTGGGAAGAGTGGCTGACGAACCCAAACCCAGGAAATGCAAAAACCAAATGGCTAAATGGTCTTCAGTGGCATTCTGCCTTTTAAAGGAGACACTTTGCAACCCAAATGTGGAGGCCAAAGGATTTCCTACAAGTCTTTTATGATCTCTATAAATTTCAAGAGAGAGAATTGGTGAGGAACTGGGCTCTGTCACTGTCAGGCCGCTGATTGAACGTGCCTTTAATGGAGTCTCCAGCAGCCATAAAAATGCAAGAAAACAGCCTTCTGGACACAGGCAAGTCTGATGGATGGAGCGGTGACACCCAGTAAAAGCCAAATGATCTGGGCTTGTCCTCATGCCTGTGAAAAAGAATACATCTTGGTCTCTTAGGATAGAATTTGCACTTGAAGAAACAGTAAGCATTCTAGGTGAAATTTCTCCCCGGGGGAATTGACACACACATACACACAATTAAAACTAAACATTGCACGGGGAAGGCTGTTATATAACATCGTATTCCGCAGGAGTTAAAAACTTGCACAGTCCAGTGGGTGGAAGAGCCCCCCCTCCCAAATTTGTATCCACCCAGGATCTCAGAATGTGACTTTATTTGGAAATAGGGTGTTTGCAGATGTCATTTTACACAACATTTTAAAGTCTCGGTTTGCCAAACTGAGGATGTTAATAATGGTGCCTACCGATGAAATGAGCAGAGGATGTAGAACACATATTATCATATAATAAATGCTACCTATTGTTACTACTTAGGAGAGATGGAGGGAAGGAAGGGAGGGGAATTATTAAAATCTGGCTAATACTCATTGTAACCCTGAAATCACAGAGCTGCATCCTAAGGGACTGCGGGAGGGAGATCTTCCTTAGCAGGCACGTCGCCTTCCTTCTCCATAACCCGTCAATTACAGTGTTTCAGAGGCCCCTTAACTGAAATCTCCTAGAAGAGGGAGAAACATCTCTCTCTGAGTGCAGATGCTTGTGAGGTTCTGCCCTGAGGAAGGAGAACGCCCAACTTGCCCTAACCCGCTCTGTCCCAGTCAGATGGTCGCCTGATGGTGCAAGCCAGCCAGGAAGTTTAGGAGCCCAGTTCAACACTCAGATAAGAAAATGCACTGAAGCCCTTTATTCCTGACACAGGCATATGGTACAAATCAAGTGGCATGCACTAAATTATTAGAATACTCATTTATTTTGGAATGTGTAAGAAGTAAGTAGAACAAAGCACGTACCATTTTCAAAAGAACTCATTCCCTCTGCTGGGGGCAAAATACCTCCTGTGGGAAGGTATTCATTGAAAATAAATTATCTTCGTGGGAAAGCACATGCTTTTCTAAAGGAGAACGTTGTTCTCTATAGATTTTCTAATTCAAGGGGTGTCTGTTGTGCATGTACACATATATGTTGTATTAAACGCCAAGTTGGAAAATTATTAACCATACTTATTAAAAATTGAAAAGGCATATGTACCCAAAATAACAGTAAATAAGAATTATTTTCTCACACATAAGTAAGAGAAATCCAAGGCCAGATACTCTAGAGTTACTATGGGGGCTCCACGGTGTTTTCAGACATGCATGCTCCTGTCTTCCTGCTTCGCTAAACTCAAAGCGAGTAGCTTTTATCCTCAGAGTCACTTTATGGCCCAAGACGGCTGTTGGAGCCCCAGCTACCACATGTGTATTCCAGGCCAGCAATGGATGAAGGAGGGAAAGACAAAGGAGTCCACCTCCCAGGTGCATCAACTTTTTTCACAGTCCTCCCCAAAGTCCTATACAACATTTCCATAGTCACATACACCCCCTAACTGTAAGCAAAACTGGAATGTTGTCTTTTTGTTGGGTGTATTACCACCTCAAATAGAATTGAGGTTCTGTTACACTTTGGGGGATTTGTATTCTACACATCACACTTTGGGAAACCATGGATGCTTCCCTCTGGAGCAGGAGTCGTCTTATCGGCACTACTGACATTTTAGAAGGGATAATTTTTTTTTTTTTTGCGGTACGCGGGCCTCTCACTGCTGCGGCCTCTCCCATTGCGGAGCACAGGCTCCGGACGCGCAGGCTCAGCGGCCATGGCTCACGGGCCCAGCCGCTCCGCGGCAATGTGGGATCTTCCCGGACCGGGGCACAAACCCGTGTCCCCTGCATCGGCAGGCGGACTCTCAACCACTGCGCCACCAGGGAAGCCCAGAAGGGATAATTCTTAATTGGGGGGCTGTGCTGTGCATTGCAGGAGCAGCATGCCTCGTCTCTGCGCAGTAACAATTCCTTCCCTATCCTGTTGTGACAATTAAAAATGTCCCCAGACATCAATTGTCCCCAGGGGCAAAACTGTCCTCAAGTGAGAATGTCCCCATTTATTTATTTACTTACACAAGTTCATGGATTCTTAGGTTATTCCATGTGTTACACTTGTTTACTATTTAACATTCAAATGATCGCAGATTTGGCCAGTGGGAACCCTGTCAACCTGGCTCCTATGTTCTTTGGACGTGTCCCTATCAGTCTTTGAGCACTTGATTTCAGAACTTTCCATCTGGAATTAAGAAAATATACAGTGACTATTGAAGAGACCACTCTGTCTTAGGATATGAATACTGAGCCCATTCTTGCAGCCTGTTTTAACAACACTGTTATTTGTTAAAAGGGACAATGTTACTGGTGAGGACTCACTTCAAAAATTGAAATGGCAATAAGAGTTGCTATTTCTATGAGAACTAAGTTAAAATCTTATACAAACTTATGGAAAGTGTTCATAAATGAAATCTGCTTTAAAAACGTTATGGAGTTAGGTGTAGACAAGATAACCCCATTATTTTAAACAGAATTGAATCCCTCCTCCCAACTCCACGTTTGCGCACTGTTTCAGGAAAACATCCACTGTTGAAACTCAAGTTTAGCACTTGTATAGGTTGTAAAAATCCAGAGGGGATCGTCTTACCAATGCCATTCACTAAAATTTTCCTCACTGAAATCAGATCAGTGTTAAACTGTAAAACCCCTCCCACGAAGTGTCAGCCCCAATGTATTTCAGCCTGAAGAGAGATCTGAGCCTGGAATGTCTTACTGTTCCAGAAAGTAAGGAAGTGATCAAAGACTGATGGGGACATGTCCAGAGAACCCAGGAGCCAGGCTGACAGAGTTCCCACTGGCCAAATCCCAGATTATTTGAGCGCTAAACAGTCAACAAGTGTAACAGATAGAATACACCAAGAATCCATGAACTTGTGTAAGTTACTAAACAAGTGAGCAGAAGGGGAAGCTCTCCCTTATAATAATCAAAAAAAACAACAAAAAAACAACAAACTAATAATAACATCAGAGGGATGATAAAATTAGAAACTGACCATTTGGCAAACATTGTAATAGTAACTGTTTCCATCAAGAATCACCATCAGATGCTGAAACCAGTGGGTTAAAGTTGGAGGAGGAACAATATTTACAAAGTCTCTTATCACAATATAATGAATTACAGAAGGAAAAATGGAACTTTCCAGTGGAGAAACCTGGCAGAGAGCATCATAACCAAGTGATCAAGGTCAACACCACCACTAACAGGCAACGCCAAGGGCGTCTGGATCTGACGTGGTGGGGAGGACATGGGATCCTTTCAGTGGTATCCCTGACGAAGGTGTATAACCTGAGCACCTTCACAAGGAGACATCAGACAAACCCAAACTGAGGGATACTTTATAAAATGACTACCCTGTGTACCTCAAAAATGTCCGTGTCATGAAATACTCAAATACCATGTTCTGGCTTAAAGAAAAACAAAGACGTGAGAACTGAATGCAGCACGTGTTCGTTTATTTTAAAGGACAGTACTGAGACAATTGACAAAATCTGAATAAGGTCTGTGGATTAGAAAATGGATTCTATCAGTGTTAATTGCCTAATTTTAATCATAAATTGTGATGATAAAAGAGAATGTCTTTGTTTTCATGTTTTCAGAAAATACATACTGAAGTCACAGGGAATCAAGTTTGCAACTTACTCTCAAAGGTTTGGGGATGGATATATATGTGCATATGTGTGTGTGTACATAATATATAATTATATATGTGTGTGTACACACACACACACACACACACACACACACACACACACACATATACACACAGTGGGAGAGCCGGAAGTGAGAGCCATGACGGTGATAATATGTTAAAGTTTGGGCTGGGAAGTCTGGGTGAAGTGTATAACGAAACTCTTTGTACTCTTCTTGCAACTTTTTGGTAAGTCTGAAAGTATGTCAATATTAAAAGTTAAAGAAAGCTGTAAAGTTCAGGACTCTCCCCACCTACCCCACCCCCAGACTGAGTTCTCCTTTCTGCTTTATCCCCTTCCCCTTCCACCATGCAAAGATCTTCCAGTCTCCTCTCTCAAGGAGCTCTGAGCGCTTACTCAACAGGTTTTGTCTGAATGTCTTGCTACTAATAGGTTCCTGGATACCGCCCCCAGAAACTCTGACTCAGGACATCCAGAGGAACGGTTTTCTGCTATGCCTGAGTCCCACCCCCAGAGGTTCTGATCTGACTGGCCTGGAGTGCACTCTGGGCCTCAGAACTTTTTTTCAGTTCCCTAGATGATTCTAATGAGTAGCCAAGGATGAACGTGAATATGAGTGACTTGAGGATTTATTAAAATGTGGATTCAGATTCACTAGGTCTAGGGGAGCCAGTGTTGAAACGTCTGCATTTCTGACACTCTCGCTGAGGATGCTACACGGACCACACCCTGAGTAACAACAGTCTCATCTAGAGTAGATTCCAAGCGTTCTTTGCCAACAGACCCTTACCATCTTAAGTTCTGACAACTTCAAGAGGGCAGACACACCATCTGGCTTATTCTCTGTGGCTGTCTAACACTGGGTGTTCCATTAATAGTCACTAAATACGTACATCAATGAATGAATGAAAGTTTCCCTGATACCATGCTAATCTCCACTGGTACCTCCCAACCACTTAATATATTTAAAGTCGTCATATTTTGCATTAGAATTGCCTCCATCAGATTTCGAGAAATCAATGGCTTTTGAAACTAAAAACCACTTAGGGGTGAGAAGAGTTGGCAAGATCTCCCACGCCTTCAGGAATCGCCTGGTGCAGGTGCAAACGACTATGGCAGTGTCCGAATCAGCTGCTCGCTTTCTTCTCCCCTTCTCAAATCATTTTTCGGATTAGCATATTTCTAAGTGCATATAATTTTCACATCAAAGAGTGTAATCTTTTGCAGAAGTGGAGGAGAGAATTATTTATCCACTGAAGTATCTCAAGCAGCAGTTTCGACAGCGTGACATACAAATTACACAGAAGACAGACATTTAGGAAAATTTGGTGGCAGAATTTGTATTATTTAAGTAGATGTGGAGAAAATTCACCCACTGAAACTAACAAATACATATTTGGAGGGCTAAAAGCAGGCTCCCAGTTGAGTGATGAGAGACCAGTCTGAGCTGGTTGCCCACTTCCTGGCTCACTGAATGGGAAGAGAGTCCATGGAGGGTCTTTCTTCCTGGGGACAGGGGGCCTAGAAGCACGGGATTCACCAGCCCTGCCTGCGTCCCACACACACCAGCATTCAGCTCCCAGTGGCTGCAGCCACCTCAAATCCCTCTGAGAGGAGACCCCGTTTCGAAAAACAATCTGGCCTGGGGCAAAAGGCACATAAAGAACCCAATCCATCAGTTCTCTTGTGCAGCCGGTCAGGCTCTGAACGCATGCCTTGTTCTAAAAACCAAGTTCCGCAGCCCCTGCCCTTTGCCCCAATTATCCTATGGCTGGAAAAGCCCCTTCCTTCCCCTGGTCCAGGAACCCTCTCCTGGGAACCTGAGTAGAACCTCCACAGAGGAGCCCTTGATTCCATAAACAAAGACACACAGACACCAAATACAGGTACACACCTGTACACACACACCTGTACACACACACATATCTAACACACATACACACACACCCAATAGATACACACACCCTCACACACACACACTTTTTTAGTTACATAGAGAGGAGGTTTGTGTCTCTGCCCCTAGACAATCTATCAGTCAGGTCTCCTAGGTTTTTTGGTCCCTTCAGATATAAAACACTTAAATTCCTAAATATTTTTCAAGTCCAGTCCAGAACACTGAAATGCAGTCAGACAAAATGGTCTTTTCGATGGATGCTGGTAGGTCAATTGGCTATTTCTATGAGTGAAAAATGTGTCTTACCCATCCCTTAACTCCCAGTGGATGACAGTCCTAAATATGAAAGGTAAAGCAGTGGAGCTTTAGAAGACACAGTAGGAGAATTTCTTTGGAATCTTGGAGAAGGCACAGAATTCTTCAACAGGACTTAAATAGGGGCTAAGATAAAAGTGGCCAGTAGCACTATTCCTAACAGTCCCATTGTGGAAACTACGCAAATGCCCATCCACAGTAGAAAAGATAATTATGGTGTATTCTCACATCAAAATGCACTACAGACATGAGAATGACCCTCTATAACTGCACACACACAGAAATAAGACAGTCTCACAAACATAAAGTTGTGTGAAAGAAACAAGACACAGAAGAAGAGATATCCTGTGATTTCATTTACATTAAGTATAAATAGAAGCAAACCTAACTTCTGCTGTTGTGGTTTGGAGTGGCAGTGACTCTCGAGCACTGTCGGTCTGGGAGCAGAGGGGCTCCTCAGATGCTGGCGTGTTCTGTTTCTCCCTCAGAGTGCTGGGCACACGGGTGTGTTTATTTTGTGCAAATTCAGCAGGTTGCACACTTGAAATATGTGTGATTTTCTGTGCCTACACTAGATTTCAATAAAAAGCTTTCTTAAGTACTATTCAAGTAAAACAACAACTGACATTGGCACAACGCTTGGGTTGGTTTTGAATAGGTGGTTTGTAAACATTTTTATTTTTGTCATTTAATAAGAAAGAAGAAGCACATACACACAGTTCGAACAGAGATTCAAACAGCTCAAAAGCAGAATCATCGATGTAAGCCTTCCTCCCACCCCAGACCCACCGTCCTCTTCTTCAGAAGAGCCACTGAGCATATTTCATGTGTATCCTTCCAGAAATTGTATATGCATACACAGGCTCATACAGATGTAGTGCAAATCTCCATCTATGCATTTTTTAACACAAACGAGAATAAGCAGAGTCTCCTGCACCCTTCTTTTTCCCCTTAACAATATCTTGGAGATAGGACCATGTTAATACAATACATAAAGACCCACCTCTGTCTTTAGCATTCCCTCGTAGATATTCTGTATTCCAGGAGATGGCAAGTTACGGGCAGCACGCCAAATTGGCCCCCCCCACTCGCGTTTGCAAATAAAGTTTTATTGGAACCCAGCCACCCCCATTCATTTACACATGGTCTGTGGCTGCTTTCAGGCTTCCACAGCAGAGCTGAGCAATGGGACAGAAACTGTATGTATGAGTTTCCCATTGCTGCTGTAACACATTACCACAAACTTAGTGGCTTAAAACAACTCACATTTATTCTCTTATAGTTCTGGAAGTCAGAAATCTAAAATGGGTCTCACTGGATGAAAAATCAAGGGGTCTGCAGGGCTGCATTCCTCTTTGGAGGCTTGAAGGGAGAATCTGTTTCCTTGCCCTTTCCAGCTTCTAGAGGCTGCTCGTGTTCCTTGCCTTGGGCCTCCTTTCCATCTCCCAAGCCAGCAATGGCCGGTCATGCCTTCCTCACATTATATTAGTCTGACACTACATGCTTGAGCTGTGGGTTTGGTTAACTGTCAAAGTCAGCTCCGGCTGCTGTAACAAAAATACCATAGACTGAGGGATTTAAACAACAGAAATGCATTTTCCTCACAGATGTGGAGGCTGGAAGTCCAAGATCAAGGTGTCAGAGGTTTGGTTTCTCCTGAGGCCTCTCCCTTTGGTCTGCAGACGGCCTCCTTACCCCTGTGTCCTCACATGGCCTTTCCTCTGGGCATGCACAACCCTAAGTGTCTCTCTGTGTTGGATTGGCTCATTTTAACTTAATAGCCTCTCAAAAGGCCCTATCTCCAAGTACAGGCACATTCTAAGGTACTGGAGATTAGGGCTTCAACACATGAATCTGGGGGGAGACACAATTCAGCCCATAAAGCTCCCCACCACCTTGCTTAGTTGTCATGATTGTATACGTGCTCATACAGGGCAAATTCCATGATGGGGAAGAAGGCACTTGGGCATAGAAGCAGAGCAATGCAGGTGCTGGAGGTGGGGAGTTACAGGCAGGACCAAAATTCTCCCAATGGAGAACTCTGTCCACCATGATTCACCAATCGTGGTGGACAGAGGGCAGACAGGAGAACATTAACATTAACCATCGCATCTAATCCAGCACCTCTTGTCACTTTCTGGCTCTCCACCTTGCTTTTTTTTCTTATCTCTTACTACATCCTGACATGTTATTCTTATTGAGATATAAATCACACACCATAAAATTCACCCATTTAAAGTGTGCAAGTCAGGAGGTTTTAATATATTCACAAGGCTGTGCAACCATCACCACTATCTAATTCCAGGTCATTTTCATCATACCAGAAAGAAGCCTGTGCCCATTAGCAGTTACTGACACACTACATTTTTATTTTCTCAATTACTATCCCCCCTGCCAGTACAACATAAGCTTCTTCAAAGCAGAGACTTTGATTTGTCCCCTGGTCTTTCTCCATCCCCTAAGAAAGAGCCTGATAATTGGCAGTAACTCAAGTCAATATTTAATTTGATTTAATATAGGAACCAGAAACTTACTTGAGATTTTGAGTCAAGAAAGAAGACGAGAAACCCAACACATAATGGGTTTATTACACGCAACGTGAACCCTGTGCTGACAACACAGAGGGATCCTCTGCGGCTGGCCTTCAGTCTCCAACCCAGAAAGAAATGAGTCTCCTCTTAGGGTGCTGGCTCCACAAACTGGGTTAGGAGGCTTTAAGATTTGGGCCTGCAGTTGAAAAGTTTTCTTTTGCTGTGAGTTACACTGGCTGTGACTGAATTCTTTTCTTGTGTCTTGGTGAATTTTAACACTTGTAAACTTTAGGGTGAGTTGATGAGATGATGGCTGCGTGGCTTAGATATGAGAAAGCACAGGCTCTGCTCCCAGCCTGGCCATTTTAGGGTGCTTTTGAAACCAAGCAGGGCCTTGTGGGGTCCTCACAGGTACAAAAGCCTTTCTGTGGCCCCCAGTTCTTGTTTGTAGGCCTTCCTTGAGTTCCAAAGAGCAGATTCGAGCAGTTACTTATTAGGGAAGAGAGGGAAAGCAGAAACAAAGGAACAGCAGGCAAGAAACAACAGCGCAGCAATGACGCAGAGTCCTAGTTCCTCCTCACAGGGTGGACATAACCATCTGATATAGATCTCTGAGTTCTTCTACAGGAAGCAAGGCCGCCACCTAGGTGGACGATGGTAACTTCAGGCTGAGCACAGCATGTGGACCCCAGACTGGTGGGAACCAGAAGGCTGATGACTGAGATTCTTGGAACACCACTCTGTTATCTCCCCACCAACCGATAAGAAGGAAGTCATACATCCTGTAGCCCTTACCCTAAAATTTGCCTTTAAAAACTCTTCCCAGAAGCCCATTGGTTAGTTCAGGTCTTTTGAGCAGGGGCTGCCCATACGCCTTGCCTGGCCTTTGCAACAAACCTTTCCCTGCTCCAAACTCCAAGGTTTCAGTTTGGCCGGCCTCACTGGGCACACAAATTTGGGTTCGACGACAGCATGGTCTCAAAGCAACTTAAGTCACCTCCCTAAGCCTCAGTGTTCCCATCTGTAAAATGGGGTGGGGGAGAGGAGATAACAGTTCCCATCTTATGGTATCGTTGTGATGGTGAAACGAACAAAAGCACATGGTTCATGCTTGACATGTAGGAAGTACTCCTTGGCCATTAATTGTGAGCGCTGAATGAGGCAAGGTTTGTAGCACCCAGGATGGGACGCAAGATCTCCTCTCTGCGAGACATTCTGAAGAGTCACTACATTCTGGGTGTCTGGCCAGGAAAACTAAACGTTATGGTAATACCTTATCTGTTCGAAAGAATATTTATAAAGATTGATAAATATGTTATCTCTGTGTCCTTGGGCAAATCACTTCTCTGAACTTTAGTTTTCTTATCCGTTAAATGAAAATCTATACAATGAGTGACCATAAAATCAACAACACAGGTAAAGTGCCTGGGACACTGTGGGGTTCAATAAATGATAGTTATTGATAGCATCTTTATTCCAAGTTTCACATCTCCATCTCTTAGACCTTGGGGCCCAGAACTGTTCAGGGAATCAGAACTTTTCATATTTTAGAAAGGGGCATATACAGTGTACTCTATGATATTCCCAGTGAGTCCAGGGCAGCAGGTGATAATCAAACACACCAATACTTCTGCAGTGGGACGTGTGAAAATTTACAGAAGTGCGATCAACCGCATGGATTAACCAACAGCATCGGTCAATAAAGGTCAGGTTTAGCCAAATGATCAGAGATCTGTGCAGGTTTCAACACGAAATGAGCAATGAAAAAACTTTCAGTTTTCAGAACTTTTCAGACTTGCAAAGAAGGGATAGTGAATTTGTACTTTAGAGACCAAAGTCTTTTGTTTCTCACTCTCCCCCCACCAAAGGAGGCAAAGGAAACAAACGTCTTTATTTCCCAAAGCGTGACAGGCTTAACTATTTAAAAAAGAGAAGAAAAATTATGACAGTATCCCAATGAGAATGATAAATGCAAAAGAAGTAGGGGAAAAAAGGTCCAAAATTGAAACTAATTTTAGTAACAGCAATGGATTAAAAGAAAAAAAATTCCTCGCTTACAAATTCAAAAACAAAAGCTGTCACGGTGACGTGTCTTCCCAAATTTGGTTGAAACATCCCTCCTGGTTTTAGAGAGGTCTTCTCTTGAGCTGTCGCCAAGAACACATTCCCACGGCCAAATTCAAGACTCAAAATTGTGAACGCAAATGCAAACACAGAGCAGCGGTTCCAGTAACCGCCAGAGTGTGACTCTGGTGGTCCAGACACCTTCTGGGCAACAGAATCAGCTCATCTGGTAAGGTGCCCTCCCTCGTGAGGCCACGTTTAATCAGGCCCAGAAAACGTTTCAATTGCCAAAAGTATATAAATGCTACCCATGTCATTGATTTGTTCTGAGTTCCTTGTCAAAATAATTCATGGGCATCCAAAGCACAGAGACAGTTTCCCTCCACTGGAGTTGAGCATCCAGAGAGGAAAGGATGCTGAGGTGTACCAGCAGCTGCCAGACAGGCCACCTCTGCAATCCCGCGCAGATAACAGGTGTCACGGAAGATGCCGTTCCTGCTTACGACTCCACGCAGCTGAATTCTGCCATATAAATTATTAAAGAACGTGCAGAACATTACACAGTTCATGTACTTAATGATTATAGTTCACAGTCTAGGTCAGATATAATTAGATGTTACATTAAAATAGCTTCACAGAGCCATTTATTCTGATTTAATTACTTGAAATGATAGCATAATGAGCCATGCTTTCAAGTAAAAAAGTACTCTTTTAAATGGGCTCATTTCAAGTTAATACGAAGAAAATTAATCATATAACTGAATGGAGGAAGACAAGTCCACGTCTTAAGCGACACTGTTTCCGTGTCACAAAGGTTATTTCCCTTTGATGACATGCTGCAAGTGACAGGGAATGAGACTTTTTTTTTTTCTTGTGGGAATGAAGATTCTCATTTTTACCATTCCCTCGAAATCTTACTCCCCTCTACATGAGCCTAGCCACAGGCAACGAGGATTTTCGATGCCAGCCCTGAGACACAAACATCCCAACGAGAGCATTTCCGTGAATACTGGGAGTTAGGAACATGGCCCACACCTGTTTTGCAGGTGGCATTAGCATCTGATCAGAAGCTGCCTGAGGCACAGCGGTTACATGCACACACTCTGTAATCAGACAGGGACAGGGTTCAAGGCCAGCTTTGCCACTTACACCTATGAGACTGTTCACAGCTTCTCTGGCTTGTCTGGGCGTCTGTTTTCTCATCTTGAAACTGGGGTTAAAATAGCACCTATCTCATAGGGTCGTTTTGAAAATCAAATGAGATTCAGCATGCAAAGCACTTAGCATGGTACCTAGCATGGAGAAGCTGATAATCACTCTTAGCTCTTGTTATTAAAAACAGAGATAACGAATATCTTGCTGACTGCTAATCCCCACCCTGCACGTACCCCTCAAAGGTTTTAGATGCCTGCTGCATTTTTCCAGGACAAATTATAAAAGACTTGAAAGAAAAAAATGGGACCTCTCTTAACCCAATTGCTTCCTTCTGTTTTGAATCATTATAAATGATAAGAGATCTTCATATAAACTTTTGAGAGTAGTATCAGTTCACTCAAAAAAAAAAAATCCTACATGGTTTTAAAAACATATGGCAATGTTTATCTGCTGTTTTTCTGTCCTGAGTCTAGCTTTGTAGTGAAAATATTCAATGCTGGGCTCAGGGGAAATGGGGAAAAATTTTTTTAAATCAGAAGTCTTCCCATGAATACCTTCTTCAGACAGCTGTAAATACTACTCGGGGGGCATGCGGTATTTATTTGAATCCTGGGACACTTAGCAAAGGTGATGACAGAAAACACTGGCTTACGGATACAGGGGGCTGTGGCAGCCAAGATAATGTGTCAAACTTGGCCTTGCATGAGCAGACAACATCCAAGAGAGAGCTGACACAATCTCCCAACACATAACATTCTGGACGAGGAGCCATGGGGTTTTGAGAGCATGGGCTGTCACAGGAATTGCTTGTGTTCAAAACGGGCTTTACTCCCTCAGGGAGGGGAACCTCGGGCCATGCTGAGTCAAACAGGAGAGTGGTAGAGGGTGTATCTTACTTTGGGTTCCTCCAAAAGCTGACTCTAAAGCAAACATTTAGGCACATGGAGTTTATCTGGGATGCGTGATGGTCAGTTGTGTGTGTCAGCATGACTAGGCTACAGTCCCTGCTTCTTCGATGCAACACTAACCTAGCTGTGGCTGTGAAGGTATTTTGTAGAAGTGATTAACATCTACCATCCGTTGATTTAAATAAAGGAAATTGTCCTCCATCATCTGGTGGGCTCCACCTAATCAACTGAAAGGTCTAAAGAGCAGAACTGAGATTTCCCTGAGGAAGAAAAAATACTACCAGGAACTACAGTGCCAACTTCTGCCCAAGAGTTTACAGCCTATCCCTCCTGATGACCTGGCTTACGGACTGTGAATACGCCACAGTCCTAGCCAGCAACCACAATCAAATAAGCCAATTCCTGTCAATAAATCTCTTTAAATATATAGGAAGAATTTTAATTTCTTTAATGAGTTTTTTCAATTTTCGGAGTTATTTCCTTAGTGGTTGCTCTTGAAGTTACTACATAGTTTTTAATTTATCAAATTCAGCTTCAGCTTGATACTAACTTAATTCCAGTGAGATACAGAAAGGCTATTCATGTATAGCTCCATTCTCCTTTTCCCTTTTTTGGGTTATTGTGTATATATTACATCCATATATGTTAGAAATGCATAACTATGCATTGTTATAATAATTTTTATAATTTTATTCCTTTTTATGTCTTTTAAAGAAGCTAAGAGAAGAATGGAGAGTAAATAGACATTTATAGTTTTTGTTATATTAGTCTTCCTTTTTTATCATTTCTGGTTCCCTTCATTTGTTCCTGTGGACTTGGATCACCATCTGGAATCATTTCCTTAGTCCAATACAAGCTTTGCTCTAATCTGCCTCTTTTGAGCTATTATTGGAAAATATATCACATTTCTACATCCTACAGGCCCAACAATATATAATATACATATTGTTTTATATAATTACTTTTTAAACTCAGAGAAAAAAGGAGAAGTAACTTGCATTTATACTGTCTCTTATAATTAGCTAACTTTACTAGTAGTTTGATTTTGTGTGTGTGTGTGCATTCAAATTATTATCTTGAGTTACCTGCTTTCATCTGAAGAACTTCCTTTAGTGTTTATAAAGTGGGTCTGTTAGCAACTAATTTCTCAATCTTTGTTTATCTGGCAATGTCTTTATTTTGCCTTTAATTTTGGAAGACAGCTTTGCTGGATAAAGAATTCTAGGTTGACTGTTTTTGCTTTGAGCACTTTGAATGTTATCCCACTGCCTCTGTCATCCATTGCTTCTGACGAAAAGTTAGCTGTTAATCTTGTTGGGGTTCCCTAATCAGTGATGAGTCATTTCTCTCTTGCTACTTTCAAGATTTTCTCCTTATTTTTGGCTTTCAGCCTTTTTACTGTGAAGTGTCTGTGGATCTCTTTCAATTTATCCTACTATGAGTTTATTGAGTTTCCTGAATGTATAAAGTTTTCTTCACATTTGGGAAGTTTCAAACATTATTTCTTTGAAAAAGAACTTTTTTTGTTCCTTTCACTTCTCTCGTTTTGGTATTCCCATTACACATATGTTTGTGCATTTAATAGTGCCTCAAATTTCTTGAGGCTCTGTTCATCTTTATCACTCCCTTTTATTCCCCTTCTAGTCTTTGCTTTGCATAATCTCTATTAATCCATCTTCAAATTCACTAATTCTTCTGTCACTTCAAATCTACAGGTGAGCCTTTCTAGTAAAATTTTTATTTTAATTATTGTACTTCTCAAATCCAGAATTTCCATTTTGTCCTTCTTTATAATTTCTATCTCTTAACTGATAGTCTATTTGATGTGACATGTCATCATACCTTTCTTTAATTCTTTAATCATGATTTCCTTTAGTTCTCTGAATAGATTTTAATAGCTACTTTAAAGTTTTGTTAAATCTAACATCCAGTCACTCACAGACAGTGTTTTTGCCGTTTCTTCCCCTGGTATATGAGCCATACTTTCCTGTTTCTCTGCATGTCTTGTGTTTTTTGTTGGAAACTGGACACTTTAGATTATATACTGCAGCAACTCTGGCTCTTAGTCCACTCTCCTCTGGGGTTTGTTACCGTTATCTGCTCATTTACTTGTTTAGTGACTGGCTGGATTATCTTAGCTAAGTCTATTTCACCCTGTACTGTAAAATCTCTAATGTTTCTCCTCAGGGATTACAGCTTGGGGTACACCCACAGTCACCCCGGGATGCCAAGAGTTTTGGCAGACTCTCTTTAAGTGTCTCTTTCCCTGACCACACCCAGATGTTAAGGGCCTCCTGGCACTTAACAATTAATACTGCTGACTGATTGCTCTGTTGTTTTCAACAATGCCCTGGGGCATAAATTACTTCATGGATTGATCCAATCACATTCCATTTCCTTTGAAGGAATAATTGCCCGGGGTCACTGTTTGAGACTTTTTTCAGAAGCCATGAGGTCTCTTACCAGCTCTTTCCCTTTCTCTGCCAACAAACTAGCTGCCTGCAGTTTCACCTGTACCTCTAATGACTCTATCAATCTATCAAATCATCTTTCACCACAATCTCTCACTATTTTTTGAGAGGGCCCTTCGACTTAAACTTTTCCACTTTGCTGCAAATGAAATCAGTTCCTTTAAAAAGATATTTGGAGCTCTTTATTCTATGTCACACATTTTCCCGCCAGGAAAAATCCCTAAGCCAAGGATCTGGTGCGTGGGGCAATGACAATGCTTCTCTTTGAGCTAGAATTCAGTGGGAGGAGGGCCAGCAATCCTAAGTCACCCTATCTTGTCTCTGTCTGTATGGAACCCCAACCTCATGAGCCAGATTAAGGGCTAGGGCCCCAGTAGTCTCAGTGGTGCTATGTCCAATGTAGAGCCTCCGTTCTTTGAGCACTGTTTGGGCAAAAGAAGTGAGCTCCCACTGTTACGTGGAAAACTGGGTTTGCCTCTTGGCGAGTGTCAAGTCAAAAGACACAACCAAGCCAAAGATCAGGAAAAGGAAGGATTAATTATTACTTGTAGCAAGTAAGCAGAACACTGGGGATCTTTCCCAAAGAGGTGTCTCCCCAAACAGTAAAACTGGGGGAAACTTTAAGCTAAGGGTACACGCATATTGACAAAGGGGTGTGTGGAGGGGGTGTGTCCACAGAGTTCAAGCTTTAGTTGACTGAAGTCACAAGGGTCCGAAAAGGTCAACATCATCCTCCCTTAGGTTCCAGTTGATCTGGTCATTGAGCACTTCAGGCTCATCTTTACCATTGAAACAGAACAGGGGGTCTTTACAACCGATATATTATCTTTGCAATTGTTACTTCTCTTGCCTGTTGTCGCATTCTTTTGTTCCCTTAAGATCATTAATTATTGAGAACGGTTCAAGGACGAGCACTGTGGCCAGGCTTAGGTCACAGAATGGCTTAGGCCAGAAATGGCTTCTCTTCTGTCCAGAAAGGAATACCTGGTTCTCTTTCCCAGGGGACCCCCTCCTCCATCTGCTGATACCACCTCTTGGCCTCACTTGCCCAAAACTTTGCCCAGCAACAGATAGCGAGAGGCAGGCTGCAAGGTGCTGACATGAGGAAGCTCTGTGTTCTTGGCTTTATCAGTCTGGAAGCAGGTCTGAGCTGAGAGGGAGCAGGTCATGATTCAGACACCACAGACGCTCACCGAATTCAAGTTCTTGCTGAATATTAGATTTTCTTCATTTGCTCTGTGCCCTTAGGATCGTTTCCAGAGATGAATTTTTTTTTTCTTTTATGGTTTTTACAAGTTTCACTGGCGATGGGGTCAGCAGAGGCTCTCACACTGTTATACCAGAAGTCAAATCCAGCTGAGTATTTAAATACTCATTTGACTCACAATCTTCCTGGAAGAGCGACAAGGGGATGTATTCTGAGACTTACTTGAAAGTACATTGCATATCCTGTTTCCACTGACTCAGCAATTTCAGGCAAATGAGTCTACCTCTTTGTGTCTTTGTTTCCTCATCTGTTGTGATGAGAAAAGCCGATCGCTACATGGCAGAGCTGCTGTGAGAAACTGAAATAACCTATCCAAAGTGTTGCACACAAAATAGGTCTGTAGGAAAGTGAACTGGTTTTTATTATCATGGGACTGGGCCCAGAGAGGCAACAGGCCCATAGAAGAGATGGATCTCAGGGCCTGGAATACCTAAGAGTGGCTTCAACACGCAGATGTTCTTTGATCACAAATCAACCCTCTCTTGGGATGTTGGGATCCCCTATTCTCCTACGCCTCACTTTCTCTCTCCCTCTCTCTCTCTCACACACACACACTCTCACACACACAGAATGTACAGTTCATTCAAGCAGAAAGAGAAAAACAACAGCTGACCAATTTTTCTCTTTAAGAATCTAGTTCATCAATATCACACGTTCATGGGGAAACCCTCCAATACTCCAGGGAAACTTGCAAAGCAGAAAATGACAACGTTTGAGTTATATTCATAGCTTATCAACAGAGTGGGAAATTTGGAGTGGAAAGGGCCTCCAAACCAGTGCTAACATGACTGGGACCTTTCAGCAGTGGTTCTCCAACTGTGGGGAACTTTATTGAAAATGCTGATTCCTGGTCTCCTCACCTTCTTCCTTTGGAAATTCTGATTCTAGATCTCTGGGTGAGACTCTGGAACTCGCATTATTAACAGTCCCCAAGGGATTCTGAGTCAAGTGATCTTGCTACTTTGAGAATCAACCCTCCATTGGAAGCTGACTCAAGCATCTATAGTACCTTCCAGGATTTTTCTGACTCCAAATATACAAAAGGCTCATACACTGGGTCCTCCCGGAGAGGCCTATAGGAACTCTTAGGTAGCTTCAGTTCTTAATTCAAGCCCCCTCTCTCAGGAAAGTCTGACGGCAGGCCAGGATCCCTGTGCACAGCCAGAATTCCTGCACATCTTCCTTCTAGCAAAAGAAGTAAGCAGACCATTCCTGAGCCTGTTTTCAAATCCACCTCCAACTGTTCCCCAGCCCTCCTTCATGTATTAAACCAGCTGACTCTCGCAGCTACACTTCCCAAGTTCCTTGGTCATCTGACTTCTAGCTGAGCTGTTTTACCCAATTGGAAATACTGGTGTTATTTCCCCATCTCCAGCCTATCCTTCCAGCAGCAACATCTGCACGCTCCAGCTCCCGTTGGACAGACCCACCAGGGATGACCCTAGCCACTGGGATCCTGTAACCCCAGCTCCTCCCCTTGTCTCCACAGCCTAAGGGTGGGGAGGCTCAACCCCCCCTTGTCTTCTTAGCTCCTCCAATTCCTGGCATTCAATGCCCTTCACTGCAAATAGTTGAGGGGGTTTCTGTCTTTCTGCTTAGACCCTGATTAACACAGCAGGTCTGGCAAATATGGGTGAGGGTTACAGTGGGGAGGGGAAGGTATACTTTGCAAAGACCAAGGAAGAGGAGGGGACAAGCAGAGACCTTCACACTGAAGAACCTTCACTGGTCAAACCTCCTGCCTCCCACCTGCAAAGAAAAAAAAAGTGGGGAAGGGGTATGATAACAAGGGGGCTGGAACCAAAGGAAACAAGCAAGTCGGTTCAGAGCAGACCCATTCCACTGGCCCCTTTACCACAGGTCAAGATTTCTCAATATCAGCTCTACTGGTATTTGTGGTTAGCTAATTCTTTATTATGGGGGATCTCCCGTGCATTAGAGGTTGCTGAGCAGCATCCCTGCTCTGTACCCACCGGAGGCCAGTAACAACACTCCCTCCCCCGAGTTGTGACAGGCCAAAAGGCCTCCAGACATTGCCCACTGGCAAATGATCTACTCTGCCCGCAGTTCAGAAATTGACCTTCACTCTATGGCAGAGTTCATGGGCCCCAAAGCCATTCTTCTGGTGCATTAGCTTGGGTGAAGCCAGAGAAGTCAGCCTAGATGAGGAATAAGTAGTTACTGCCACCGGCTCTAAAAAAAGAAGCCACAGCTAGGCCAAGCGCTCAGAGCCGTCACCAGGAAATATGGCGCCCCGGCAAGTCTCCCTGCCACACGCTCTTCATCCTCTGTTTCTCTTCCCCCATCAATCCAGGTGAAATGAGGTACAAGCGAAAGGGCAACCTGGTCCCGGAGACAGAAGAGTGGGAGGGGAAGCAGGAATGGCTTTCCATTTTGCCTAAATGTCACCAGGCTGCCAGGAGCATTGCCTCTTTGCTCCAGAGCCTCAAGTCTTTTGGGTACAAGGAGGCTAAGGAGACAAACAGACCTGGATTTCAAACCCAAATCTGTACTTGACACCTGTGTAACATTAGTCAAGTTACTTAATCCCTCTGGCCTCAGTTTCCCTATCCGTCAAATGGGAATCACAACTCCTTCTTCACTGGTGTTTTCTAGGAATTAAGAGAACGCTTGTCAAGTGCTGAAATCAGGCACTCACGAGATTAGAAGTTGGGGAACTATGGCCCACGGTCACATCTGGCTCACCTAAGGTTGCCAGATTAGGAAATAAAATATTTTATCTGGCAACCCTACCTGCTGGCCACATGCTTTCGTAAACGAAGTTTTATTGGACCCAGCCTTGCCTGTCCGTTCACTGTTCGAGGCAGGGCAGAGTAGTTGTGAGGGAACAAACGGCCTGCATGGGTCGTGGCTGTTCACACCAGCGGGTGTCACCCTACTGTCTGTCACATGGCGCCAATGCAGGGCAGTCAACAGAGTGATTATGACCAGGACTCTGCAAGCACTTACACTTCCTGGGTTTAAATCCTGGTTCCAACATGGAGTGCTGGGCAAGTGCCTTAGGCTCTCAGTGCCTCAGTTTCTACCTTTTGAAAGTGTTTTGACAGTGGAGCTACCACAGGAAACTAGGCTACACTCATGTTGATTAGTTGTTCTGGGCTTATTCAGAAAACTGGGCATTCTTCTGATAGGGTCCTTGTGAAGGTTCAACAGAATAACGCAAGTGAAGGGCAAGAGCACAGTGCTGGCAACATGGGAAGTACTTAAGATAGCTTCATCATTACTACGAAAGTTTGAGAGCTACTATTTTTATTACTACCATTACTTCATCTTCTACTACTACTACCACCACCACTGCTGCTAATACTTCACTGAACTATTGGAGGATTTAATGAGATATGGGTGGGAAAGGTCTGGCCACAGTAAATGCTCAATAAACACCACATTTGCTTCCTTGTCCCCTACCCATTTTCCTGGGTCCCTGCCCATTGGCCCAGAGCACGGTCTTGAGCACTGGCCAGACCTGGCAGCTCTGCTCAAAGAACAGTGAAACCCAGGAGGATCTCCTGCTCCCAAGCTAGCTCTGACCCCTGGTGGCCCTTCTCTCCCCAGGGACTTCTTGTCCCTTCCTCTGCACAGAAACCCAAGGAGGGAAAGAACTCTTCATTGCTCCATCTTGGCCCCCTTCCTGGGATTTGGCTGAGAACCTTGGGCCTCTGAGGGCCTGACACAGCTCCATAGAAGGCAAGTGTGCTAATGATCCCATAAACAGGGGACATTTACAGGGAGGGCTTTACTTCACTTTCCCTTAGTTCCCCTCCTTTTAAAGAGTGCCTACTGGAAACATCTCCTTCAGCTGAAGTCGTCAGGAAGCTTCGGGAAGGAGGAATTATTTGAGCCATGACTACAAGGACAACGCTGTAAACCAGCGCTGGCCAAAAGACACGTATTGTGAAATACACAGGCACACCTTGTTTTATGGTGTTGTGCTCTATCGCGCTTCAGAAATATGGTGCTTTTTTACTAATGGAAGGTTTATGACAACCCTGCATTGTCAGAGGATGATTAGCATATTTTAGCAATGAAGTATTTTTTAATTAAGGTATATACATTGGTTTCTTTGCACACTAATAGACTATAGTATAGTGTAAACGTAACTGTTAAATGCACTGGGAAACCAACATATTCATGAGACTCACTGTATTGTGGTGGTCTGGCACCAAACCTGCAGTATCCCCAAGGGACGCCTGTAATGTGAGCCACTTCTCTAACTTTTTTTTTTTTTTCAGCATGTGGGATCTTCCCAAACCGGGGCACGAACCCGCGTCCCCTGCATCGGCAGGCGGACTCTCAACCACTGCGCCACCAGGGAAGCCCTCTAACTTTTTTAAACTTAAAATATTTTTACCAGCCACACAGAAAAGGGTAAAAAAGAACAAACTGAATTAATTTTAATCATATATCTTATTTGACTTCTACATAATTCAAAGTACTGAATTATGGATGGCCAAAAAGTACATGAAAAGATGGCCAAAAAGCACATGAAAAGATGCTCAACATCACTGATTATTAGAGAAATGCAAATCAAAACTACAGTGACATATCACCTCACACTGGTCAGAATGGCCATCATCAAAAAATCTACAAACAGTAAATGCTGGAGAGGGTGTGGAGAAAAGGGAACCTTCCTACACTGTTGGTGGGAATGTATAGTGGTATAGCCACTATGGAGAACAGTATGGAGGTGCCTTAAAAAACTAAAAATAGAGCTACCACATGATGCAGCAATCCCACTCCTGGGCATATAAATAGAGAAAACCATAATTTGAAAAGATACGTGTACCCCAGTGTTCACTGCAGCACCATTTGCAATAGTGGACATGGAAGCAACCTAAGTGTCCATCAACGGAGGATAAAGAAGATGTGGCACATATATACAATGGAATATTACTCAGCCACAAAAAGAACAAAATAATGCCATTTGCAGCGACATGGATGGACCTAGAGATTGTCATACTGAGTGAAGTAAGTCAGAGAAAGACAAATATCATATGATATCACTTATCTGTGGAATGGTACAAATGAACTTATTTGCAGCACAGAAATGGAGTCAGAGATGTGGAGAACAAACTTGTTACCAGGGGAGAGGCAGGGTGGGGAGGGAGAGATTGGGAATGACAGACACACTACTATACATAAAACAGGTAACTAATAAGGACCTACTGCATAGCACGAGGAACTCTACTCAATACTCTGTAATAACCTACATGGGGAATCTAAAAAACAATGGATGTATATGTGTAGCTGATTCACTTTGCTGTATAGTAGAAACAGATACAACACTGTAAATCAACTATACTCCAATAAAAATTTTTAAAATAACAATAATAATGATAAAAATTTACTAATTTGATGTTTTACCATCTTTTCTTCACACTACGTCTTTACACCTCCAGCACACCTCAGTGCTTATTGAAGCGCCCAGGGGTCGCAGGTGGTTAGGGACTGCGGTGTTAGGGGGTGAAGCTGTAAGTCCTCACCCCTCAGATTCACGGACCAGCGGCACTTGCAGCACCTGGGAGCTCATAAAACATGCAGAATCTCCAGTCCTGCCTGGACTTCCTGAATCAGAATCTACATCTGAGCAAGTTCCGCAAGTGATTTCATGTTAGAAGATGAGAAGCACAGCTCTAAGCTCTTGTGTCTCCCTCACTCCATACTCCCAATCAGTCATCCAGTCCTTTGAGTTCAACTTTAAAATATCACCTAGATCCATTCCACTTGCTCCATGGCTCCTACCATCTCCCTGATATAAACAGCCACTCTCTCTGGGTTCTGGGTTAAATTGTATCCCCACAAAGATGCTGAAGGCCTAAACCCTGATATCTGTGAATGAGACCTTATTTGGAAGTAGGGTCTTTGCAGATGATCAAGTTAGGATGAGGTCACTAGGGTGGGTCCTAATCCAGTATGACCCATGCCGTTTATAACATATCCTTAAATAGGGGATATCTGGACATAGAGACAGATGCTCACAGGAGGAACACTGTGTAAAGATGAAGACAGAGATCAGGGTGGTGCAGGGTGGTGACCATCAAAGATCACCAGCAAACCACCAGAAGCCAGGTGAGAGGCACGGCAAAGACTCTTCCTCACAGCCCTCAGAAGGAATCAGCCCTGTAGACACCTGGACTTTGGATTTTTAGCCCCCAGAACAATAGAATACATTTTTATCCATTCTGTGGTACCGCAGGCTTAGCAAATTAATAAACGCCCAAATCCTAACAGCAGTCAGCACCTCCTCCCTCTTCCACTCGTGCCATCCCTCACCCCGAAACCCTGACCTATGAAGAATGCTCGAGTCACAACCAGAGGGGCTTTCTTAAAATGAACATGGGAGCAGATCACTGCCCCAGCCTTGCCCCTTCTGTCACTCCACGTTCCATTTCTGAACAACACACAGTTCTTAAGATACCACACACACACACACACACACACACACACACACACACACACAGTCTTTCCATTCCTCAACAAGCTAAACTCTTTCCCTCCTCTGGGCTTCGACACATGCTGTTCCTTTCCCAGAAACAATGATCCCTCCACTCCCCCCCTTGGCTGTCTCTACTCAACTTTCAGGTCTCACTTCCTTTGCTGGTTTCCCAGAATGAATAAGGCCCCTGTTTCTCTCTCTCTGAACACCCCGTCTTGTCCTTAACAGAGTCCAGCACTGGGCCATGAGCAGACTGTTACGTGTCCATATCAACCTATAGAATGTGAGTGTTTGAAAACTTCTTCTGCAGTCTGACACGGCTGTGACGGTGAAACAAGCAACCGGTAGACTCAACTCGTTAAACAGGCTTTGGACGGGCTCAAGCATTGCCCAAGTCACATGGTACAAACTACACACCAATCATGCACACACAGGAGGACCATGTGTTATCGGTCAGTGATGAGCAACAAACGGAAAATGACAGGTCCTTTACGGATGCTAGAGAAGGACCGCTTTATAGACACCACCGCTAATCATTCTACTTCAATCGACCTGTCCTTCCACAGACTCTCAATTTCAAGATGGTGACAACTATGCGTTCTGCTCACTCTGACCAAGACCTATCACTGCCCAACACAGAAAAGAAGTGTGATAAATACTGGACATATAAGTGAATGGGTTGGATTATGATAGGGGGGAATGGGGAGACCATTCTAGGGGGACAGAGGGCTTGAGGCCAACATCTGAAGGTGAGAAACCACTGGCAAACCAAAGACTGCCTGCAGTATTTTTAAAGCTTGATGACTTCACATTAAGGAATTCCTCAAATCTTATTATGAGGCCCAACCAGACAGTTGGAGAATTCCAGAGGAACGGACAGATTCTTCTGGTCCTGGACTGCATTCTGTTTTCACAATTGTTTCTGGCAGAAGCCTAAAGAAAAACGCAAACCAGATGTACAAAGAGATATTTTCTTTGTCAGGGAAAAAAGAAAACGTTGCTTACCCTGCTCTGACACTGCTGCCCCTCCAATGCAGGCCAGATTCCCAGCCTTTACCTTGAACAGCTTGAAGAGACTCCAGAACCTTCTCCAGCCTCATGTGCTTGGGGGTAAGTGGGAGACCAGTACTGTAGTGGCCCCTGTCCTCTTCCTCGAGCTCTCAAAGCTGGAGGAGCAGATGCAAATGTGATTTCTGCTTGTCCCCGTAGAAGAGCGGGCACGGGGGCTGCATAATGAACTCGGACCTTAATTGAACTAAATAAGGACAAAGCTTGTGCAAGCAATATGGGCAGGCTGCAGGGAATTCATCTTTCCTTTGGATTCTCCAGAAGACACCGTCTCCTGCTGGGGCCTCAATGGGTCTCCTCTGGGCCTCAGACACCCTGTCCCAACTGCTGGTGACCTCGACCCAGGAGAGTCAGCTTTTGCCAAAAACAAAGAAGCAAGCCAAATGCGCCGTCTGCAGCCCTGACAAACCCTGAGGGGTTCCCAGTCCTCAAAGGACCTCCTGGCTGATCAGACTGCCCCCACCAAAGCTGCCACCACCCTCCCAGCCCTGTCAAAATGCATCCGTCTTACAGGCCACTTCCAGAACATTTGAGAACCTTGCCCACAAGCACGTGAGAAAGGATGTTATGGGGAGAACGTGCTTCTCAAAGAGTGGTCCCTGGACCAGTAACGTCAGCATCACCTGGGTCATTAGAAGGATTGCGGGTTCTCAGGCCCCACCCCAGACCTCCCATATCCCGCGCTCTGCAGGTGGGTCCAGAGAACTACCTTAACAAGCCCTCTGCATGATTCTTACTTGCACCCGAGTTTAAGCACCACTGTGCTACTGACTATCCATCCCTAGAGTCGCCTACTGAAATCCCTAAGGGGCCAGGCAGGTGATCTAAATGAGGAAACTAGAGTGTGTCTGCCCATCTAAGGGAAGAGCGGCCAGCCAGCTTGAACCATGGAAGCCAGGTAGAAGGTGGGCCCGATTTTGCCAGATCTTTTCATTTTTCAAGAGTGGCTGGAAATGTGGATTAAAAAAAAAAAAACTCCCTATTTTTAAACACTGGCTTCATTTTTTTCTAGACACAGTGCAGGCCTAGCCATCTCCATTAATAACAACTTCATCCTTCCAGTTCCATGGACCAAAAGTTAGCCTTGATTCAACTCTCTTTCTCACTCCCCACCTCCTATCTTCCAGGACCGTCTGTTGGCTTCATCTTCAAAAGGCATCCAGCTACTCCTCCCCGCCTCCACTTGTTTACAGCGCTGGACCACTACACCAGCATCCCTCCCAGGCAAAATGCAAAGCCTCACCCGGGTCGCCCAGCTTTCACCCTTGGCCCCTGCACTTGAGTTTCAACAAAGCGGCCAGAGCCGTCCTTTACAAATGAAAGACAGATCACGTGTCACCTCTGCTCCTACCTGCTAGTAGATGCTCATTCCAGTCAAGGTGAAAGCCAAGGTACTCCAGGACTCTACAGTCACCTCCCCCAGCATCACCCCCCTCTCCCTGGCTCACCCCATCCAGCTGCGCTAAACTCCTTGCTGTTCCCCTTTAAGCTCATAACATACTATCTATGTATATATTTACCTGACTGTCTGCCTCCATCTGCTAGAATTTAAGCTCCACAGAGGCAGGAATTTCTGTCTGATTGACTGATTGATCCCTAGCACCTTGAACAGTACCTGGCACGTGGTAGGTTTTCAGTAAATAAGTGTTGAATAAATAAATGAATGAATGCAAACTAGAGATGGCGCCCAAGCAGTTCTGCATTTATAGTTCAAGAGGAATTTCTTGAAGATTTCCTCCAAGCTCAAATTTTGCCCCTACTCATAGGAATTTCAATCCTGCTGCTGGCTGGTCATGGGTAACTTAAATATAGAAAGCATTCCTGGGGCCCTTGAATCAAGAGCTACCTCCCTTTCCTGCCTATATATAGCCCCAGCCCTAAGCACATCTAGATGAGCACTCACGGCTTCACAGAGCTTTTTCATTCTGGAAAGAGGCTCCCCTAAAGCCTGCACAGCAACTGCTCTCTAAGCCAATGTTTCCCAAAACATTCTTTGCAACACTGGTCCCATGCGATGCTTCAAGAAAAATAAGCTCTGGAAACACACACACCCTCTCTCTTCTCCTTGGAGCTCACAATGCATGTTAGCATTTTAAAGGCTTCAAGAGGTCTGGTAGTGAATTCTTTATCTCTTTACTTGCTCTCCTGTTTCTCAAATTCGTTGGCCCACTCAATCCCTTCCCTAGTGAAACACCTATTAACACTCCAGGACACTAATGTTCTGGGCAAGCAGTTTCAATTTTTTCATCCTCTTGTGCGGCAGTGTAGGGGAGCTCTAACACAGTATATTCTATGCATTTTTCCAACAGGATACATATCATGAACTTACTGAGATACAGAGACGTCCTCATTCCCACACTTTCAAGCATGTTTGAAACATGCTGGTTTGAACAACATGTTTCTCTCTGTACTTCTCTCTCCAGCTGGTACCACTTGGTTACCCCCCCCCCCCCCTTACCTGTATCAGCTAGGGCTGTCACCATTACAAGTGACAGGGAAAAGTGACTCAGGCTTAAACAAACAAAAAGGGAAATTATTGGTTCATAGAGCTGGAAAGTTTAAAGGTAGGTTTAGCTTCAGGTAGAGCTGGATCAAGGATCAAACCATACTTTCGGACTCAATTTCTAGCCATCTTCCAGTTGAGCCTTCCACTCCAGACTCTCCCCTCATGGTGACAATATGGTTACCATGGTATCAACCTCAACTCCACTCAGGTTCAAATCCAGCTAGATAGAGCCAAAACCTTTTCTGATAGCTCCCTCAAAAATTTTTAGCTCTACTCTGATTCAACCTGCTTAGGACATGTGACCATCCTTGACCTGTGGCCAGAAGGATAGGATACACTGACTGGCTTAGGCTCAGGCCCTATATTCCACTCCTGGAGCTAAGCTTAGACTCTATAAACAATACAAATTGAGAACTGGTGATGAGTAGATTCTCCCTGCCTCCCCACTCCTCCCCAAATCAGGCATTATTGCTGGAAGCAGGAGGAATGAATGGACGCTGAGAAGGTAATGCTCAAATGTGTACCACTCACCCTTCTGCACATATATCCAAACACTGCACCTCCCCCAGGAAGTGCTTCCAGATCCCCAAGCCAGAACGAAGCATCCCTCTTAAGGAACTGACATATACATGCAAACACCTGCAGAACATAGTAGGAAGTTTTCAAGTGCACAGGAGAAAGCAGTAGGCAGTAGGAGTACAAAAGATCTAGAGTCAAATAGACTTGAATTCATGGTCTCAATGTATGACCCTGAATGAGTTACTTAACCTCCCTGAGTTTTGGTGTCCTCATCTATAAGGATTTGAGATTTTCAGCAATTCCCACTCACGGTGGGAAATGTGGATGATAGAGAGTAACCCCCAAGCCAGCCGTCATCCCGGTCCCTGTGGCTGGATCTTGCCCATCAGCCACCTCCAGACCCTACAGTGCTCACATCAGCCTCAGATCACATGGTCATCCCTGCCCCAAACTTCTCCAGAGACAACTGCTCCCTGGCAGCTCGGGGCACATGTCCTCCTCATACCACTCTGTGCAAAGGGAGCTGTTTCTTGCAGTCTAGCCTACTGCCCTGCCCATTACAATGGAAGTCAGCTCCTGTGTTCTCAGTCCATGCTCCCCCCGCGCGGAGAAGATGCGAGACCAGAAGCAGAATATTTCCAGCAGCTGCCAGGACTCACTCACACAAACCACGCTAGTTCTCGGATAAAACAAAAGTAAATACTAGTATTCAGCTTCATGCCATACAAAAGCCCTACTGACTTGAGATTAAAATGGAAGAAAGGATGCCAGGCACCAAGGCTGCAGCTTATTTTTCCCATTAGGAGACAACCAATCATACAGAGGAGAGCAGCAACGCTCATTCTCCTCGTGCCAGAGATAAACCATGGGGACGTGGAGGGGAGACGGCGACGGAGAAAGGAAATGTGTGGGAAAACAAGGAGCAGTGTTACCGGCCATGTGGCTCCTGCTTCACAGGAGGGGCTCGGGGAACAGTGCTCCAGGAGACTGTGGCAACCCCTGAGTTGTAGCTTCAGAGCACTGAGGAAGTGGACACACTCCAGAATTCTCCTCATGGGGGCTTAGAGATACATCCATTCATTTATTTTTTCCTTCCCTAGTCAAATATGTACTAAGCACATAACGTGTGAGAGCACTGAGCACAGGCAAACCCAGACTCCCCTGGCCCTGCCCTTGCTGAACTCAAGGCAGACGGAAAGGCAGGTGATAAACAAGCCAACGCTTCCAATAAATACGTAGCTGCAAACCGTAATCCCCACTAAAAGGAAACGCACCAAATCAATAAGAAAGAGTAAGAGGTGAGCTTGCTCGGGGCGTGAGGGAAGGGCCCCCCAAGAAGGCGCCTTCGAACACAAGCAGGGAGAATAAACAGGAAGCAACAAAGACCCACGTTCAAGGGCGAGAAAGAAGCCAACGGGGCTGGAGCTTACTTACTTAACGTGTGATGGGGAGAAATGAGCAAAGGTGGGGTTGGAAGAGGAGGGCGGGGCCAGATCACGTAGGGACACCTGGGTCCTGATAGAGTTTAGATTTTAGCCAGAGGGATTTTAGCCTCTTTTCGAAATCACCGCCCTCCACTACTGTCCTATTCGTGGCAGCTGCATAATATTTGAGAAATGTAATTTGCATGTCACATCACGTATCTGGGTACCAGACAGCAGCCACAAGAGTCCGGGGGCTTTACAGGAACTCCCCCAGCTCTCAGGGGGCTGGCTGTAGCCCACAAACCAGGAAACCCCGACTTGGGACATATCCCGAGACACCCAAGGGACCTCAAATAATCTCTGCCGAGGGAGGAACAAGGGCACAGAGGCAAGACCAGCTTATGAGAAGCTTCCAGGAACAGCCACTGCACAGCTCCCTCCCACTTCCAAGTCCTCACCCAGCCCAGCCCGAAGCCTCAAATATCAACATCACCCGGGGGCTTGTCAGAAATGCCAACTGCGTTGGTTTCCTCTTGATGCCGTAACAAATCACCGCAAGCTAAGTAGCTCAAAACAACACAAAGCTATTACCTTCTGGGGGTCAGGAGTCTGAAGCAGGTCTCACGGGGTGAAAATCCAGCTGCTGAGGGGTGGTACTCCTTCTGCGGCTCCTGGGAGGAAGTCATCCCCTTACACTCCGCACCTCCTGGAAGCCACCCACATTCCTTGGGTCGTGGCTCCGTGCCTCTGTTTTCAAGGCCTGAAACAGCAGATTGATTCCTTCTGACGTTGCCTCACTCTCACCTCCGCTTCTGCCCCGCCCCCTTCACATTTAAAGGCCCCTGTGATTTCACTGGGGCCCCGCCTGGATCAGCCAGCGTACTCTTCCTGTCGCCAGGTCGGCCGAGGAGCAGCCTTAATTCCGCCCACAACCTTAATTCTCCTCTGCCACGTCACCCGCACAGGCTCCTGGGATTCGGACGTGAGCGTCTTTGAGCGACCATTACTCTGCCTACCCCACAGACTCCTGGGGCTACTCCACACTGACCAATCAGAATCGGTATTTTAACAAGGTCCGCAGGCGGCGCACGCGCACATGCAAGCGCAAGCAGCCCCCCCCCCCCCCCCCCCCCCCCCCGCCTTGCGGCCCAGCGTGGCAGCCGTCTCTCAGGCCAGGCTCAGGACCGCCAGGCGAGCGCGTTCAATCAGGCCGAGAGGACCCCTCCTGAAGCCTGCTTTTCGCAGCTCAGTTGCCACAACTAAGCCCTTCGTGGGGCATGGGGTCTGCGTGTCCAGAAACCTGGACTGGGAGTCAGCCTCTCGTAGATGCTTTGAAGGTTTGGAAATGTCCCCTAAGGGTGAGAAAATGGGATTCACACCTGAGGGTGAGACTTGCACGCCTCTCGGCTGAAGAACCGTTTGCTCTTCGGCTGCAGCTCCAAGCATGGCTGGTCCTGGGAAAAGGTCAGCAAAACGTGGGGAAAACTGTGATTCACTACAGCCAGTTGGTGCCTCTGGCTCCCAGAGCTGGGGGAGGGGCCTCGTAGGTGCCACAGACGAGGTAACTGAGGCTCAGGGAGGTTGGGACTTGCTCAAGGCGACACGGCGAGCAGTGGAGCAGCTCGGGGAACAGGGAGCGGGGCCGGCAGGGTCCGGTCTCACACTCTCTCTCTCACACACACACACACACACACACACACACACACACACACACCCGTCTCTAATTGGCTGTTTTTTGGGGGCTATGCCTCAACTGAGGGCCGCCCGCTCACAGGAAGGAAAGGGCAGGGCTTAAGATCGCCACACCAATGGATCCATCTGTTCTGAGGGAAAGCTGATGCTAACCGCCTGGACACAGCCTGATCTGGCCAGTTCCTTGGGCAGCCAGCCAAACCTGGAATTTTCCAGGCAGCCAGTTCAGCCATGGGAGGGAAGCCATCCAGGCATCACTAACCTGGGCCCCAGCCCGAGGAGGAAGACCGTGCCTTCCTGGGAACGCTGACCCAGGGCATTTCCTTCCTGGAGGAGACCCATCACAGCCCCAGCACGTGTCCATAACCAGCAACCAAGGCAGCGCGCTGCTGGGGCCCCAGACAAGTACCAGGAACTGGAAACTTCTTGGGAGCGCCCACCCCCAAGGCAGAGCCTTTGCTCTGCCATGTCCCAGAGCACCCCCAGCAGCTGACATTTGAAAGCTTCCCTCCATACCCCAGCGATGCTCAGCTTCCCTGTGCTGCTGAAAAACATCTGGCTGGCTTGGCACCTAAGTGGGGTAAAAATAGCATGCCATCTTGTGAGCGGGCACCACGCCATCTCAGCAGATGGGCACCAGCGCTGCAGCCAAAAGACCGCTGAGCGGTATGGAAGGCATTTGCAAAGGGCAGGATTCACAGCTGGAGGGGTCACAGGGCTGATTGCCAGGCCCCTAGGTGAGAGGGACCAGAAGGTAAAACAAGAAGGCCAGAGAAAGGGGACAGGAGCCCCCAGACCCCACCCATCAGAGGCGGGACATGGCCTGGGAAGAGAGAAAACGCACTTGGACGCTGGAAGGCAGCAGGGCACGATGGTGAAGGTTTGGTGTTGAAGCCAGATGGACCCATGTTTGAATCCTTCCTCTACCTTCACTAGCTGTGTGACCCAGAGCCAGTGTTTAACCTCTCTGAGCCTCAGTGTAAAACCCACATTGCAGGGCTCTGGCAAGGCTACTCAATCATTCTTCATTCAGTAAGCGTCCTGTGGAGCGCCCACCATGTGCCAGGCACTGTGCTTGGGGTGGGGTATGGCGGTGAGCAGGTAGCGTTGAGGTCTCTTTCCAGTGTGGGTGGCCAACATTTATCAAAAAGTGACACAAAGAAAAGTAAAATGTCAGCTGTGATAAGTGCCTCAAGGAGAAGGTTTGCGGTGCAATTAGAGCCTCTGATGGAGGGGTGCGGAGCACAGGAGAGTCGAGGCAGATGTCCCCAAGGAAGGGACAATGAATATCTAAAGGACACCTGGGGAGTTAAATAGGGGGGAAGTGAGAGAAGGGACATTAAGCTCTTAGCACAGTGCCTGGGACCTGTTAAATATTGCTAAGTGGAATGATTATTAATGAAGGTCACTGAAAATAGAATTGTACTAATAGCAATCTCTTCCATCCAGGGTGAGAGTGCCGGGCTTCGGCCAGAGCGGTCGTGCAGGAAGAGAGAGGCTGACCTCTTGTCTCTACTCGGAGGAGAGCCAGAGGCCAGCGGACTTTAAAAATAAAAATCCATAAAAATATCTTAGGCCTCCAGCGAGGCCATTTGGAGTCTCCAAACACCGCAGAGTTCAAGCAACAAAGCTCCGGGGAGCCTCCTCTCCTGAGAGCTTTGGACCGTTTGGCTGGGGTCTAAACCGGGTTCCAAGCTCAGCCTTCTCCCCCTTTGCAGCCTGAGCCGAAGCCAGGAAGCCTGCCTGCGCGAGCCTTTGGTGGCCTGGCCGGCCGGCGGGGAGCCCCCCACTGTCCCTGAGGACGGCGGGCCCCAGCTGGAGAGCATTCACCCTCACCCTCGGGGCAGAGTCGGCTTGCAGGGTGAGTGGGATGCAGATTTCGTCATGTGAGTACATTCTGCAAAAGTGCTGCCTTTTGAAGAACGTAAAGATGCTGGGAAAGCAGTGTGAGGTCCCCAGTGAAACATCTGTCGCCAAACACTGCGATACGCTCTGCTCAGCTAGTCAAAGGCGGCCCCTTTCTCACGGGCCGGATCCCCTACCTGGCAACGTGCAAAGCCCACCGGGTTGGCCCCGAGCTACCGTGACATCAGGTGCTTCATACGCACATCGGCCTCAGAGGGATGAGGCTTGGGCAAGTGCCAACGAGTTTGGTACGGGAGCCCTCTGGTGCCCCGCCCCACATCCTCCCTGAGCCCTTCCCGGCCACCCGTGCCTCCAGCTGATGCTGCAGCAATCACCTGGGCCCAGGTGGACCTGACCACACCTGACCCCACTTCTCCACTTTCCACCTCGGGGATTCCCAGCTGCCTCTTTGTGCGGGAAACCCGCTCAGCTGTTCAGCTGTTCGGCGGACCTGGAAGCGCAAGCACGCCAACGCGCCGGGAGCAGCCCTGACCAATGACAGGCAGCAGCCGGGCAGTGACTGCTTCCCTCTTCTGCCCTTCAGCTAGACAGTTCTGGGGGCTGTTTCTAAATGACTCCTCAGGGGGTCCTCAGCAGCCCATGGTCCACAGTGGTGGCTGCCTTGCTTTCCCTCATTCCCTGTCACCCACTCCCTGGGATCAATCCCCAAATTAAACTACCTGCATGCAAACCTTCAATCTCTAGCTCTTCTTTCTTGGAGGAACCCAAGCCAAGACAGCTGCTCTCCTGCCCTCTCCCCACCAGCTGTCAGGGGCAGTGGGGCTTTCAGTGGCACGTGTGGCAGTTCCCTGGCCAAAAACAAGACAGTTTCTGCTCCCTCCTCCCCCCAGCCGGAACCCAGACAGCTGGATGGAATGAACGTCTCTGTCACGCAGGAAGGGCTCTTAGCCAATGCCTTTCAAACGGGTTAACAGTGGAGCTCTTCTGCAAACAAAATCCCATGCACATAGTGGGCCTTTGGTGTTTGGTCCTTTTTCTTAAAGAACTTGGCTTACCTCTTGGAAAATGCCTTGTGCCAATTTGTGAGGTCTTGGTTGGAAAGACTCTTAAGTGACCCCTGCCCACTTTGGAATTCCAAGAGGTGACGTCTTTCCTTCCTGTCTCAGGGGCAAGCTCAGTCAACTGAATGCCTTCCTCCTGGAGTTGATCTGGAACAAGAAATCTAAGGCAGGGGCACTGGTTGGGAGGTGGGCTTCATGATGGTGGTAAACCCACCGAGGCAGCCTTTCAGAACTCTCTCAGTATCCTTCCCCTGACCCCAAGCCTGGTCCTCCGGCCTCTTATTGAATCTTTAAATAACTGTCCCTCCTTTTAATACATTTCCTTTCTCTTTGGCTAGGAGAGTCAGTTTGCTGATGCTTGCAGTCAATAATGCTTACGGATACTCACCAAATTCCAATATTTAAAGTGGATAAAAGTGGAGATTCTCTGCTGAAATGGAGGAGGGTGGGCAAGGGCGCCTCCCCCCCACACCTGCTCACGGTGACTTCTTTGTTTTCTCCAAAGGGCCACTGGAGCCTGAAAGAGCTCTATTTCAAAACCCTCCATCTCATCCCATCCTTTTGGTACAAATGAGGAAAGCAAGGGAAGAGAAGTTCACTGACTTGCCAGGGTCCTGGTGCTGCTTAGGGATGGTCGGAAACTCAGGCCCCCTTTCCCCCAGGGCAACGGCCTTCCTAGCACCGCATTGTGGTGGGCTCTCTACAATCTGAGAGACAACTGGACAGCAGAATTAAGCCAAGGACCCGTGTAAAGATCAAGTGCGTGACAGGGTCTTTCCTACACTTCTCCAAGGCCACAGTCAACAGCCACGCAGGACAGTCGTGGAAGGCTCCTTCAGGGCAGCAGTCTTGGTCCTCACCTCTGTTCTTCCTGTATGTTGATGAGAGCTGGTCCCTAATGACAGACATGCATTGCAAAGCAGTGTGCCAGCCTTTCCCAGGGCACAGCTCCCTGAATCCTCGTCCTACAAGATCCTCGACAACAAACGAGTCCTGTGATCCAATACCTCATTTCCTAGATGCCTCCGATGCACGTTCTTATTTTTTCACTTATTAATATGAAATGAGAGGTTGAGTAATGAAGTAGTTACGAGCTTACACTTGGAAGTCTGACAAACTGGGTGTGATTATCAGCTCTGTCCCTTCCTAGCTGTGTGACCTCGGCCAAGTTACTTGAGCCTCAGCTTTCCCATCCATGAACTGGGAATGAAGTAAGAGATCCAACTGTGTTAGGTGAGGTTCTGCAAGAAGCAGATGCCAAGATGAGATGTGTATGAGGGAAACAGCTGTGAGAGAGTGTGGGGAGAAGCCAGAGGCGGCTGGAAATGCTGTGAAACCTCCATGCAGACTGAACGCCTACACAAAAAAAAAAAGAAAAAAGAGAGGAGAGGAAGAAAAAGTCTCAGGTTGCAGTGCCATTCTAAGAAAGTTTTGGCAAAGCTTTCAGGAGTTCTTGAGTCCAAGTCAACCATCAGGCATCGTGCGTCTCCCAGGAAGGGGCCTGCCTCTTATCCGCCACATGCTGGGTCACTGGCTGGGAACAGCCCATGGGAAGGGAGGTCTCTGCCCAAGATGGAAGTGGATTCAGAGCCCAGCAGCAGGGGCCCTCGGTCAATCCCACCCCCTGCAGTAAGAGAAGCACATTCTCGGGCGCTTCTGGGCTCCATACCAACCTCAAAAGGTAGGATGAAGTGTGTCAGTTTACATGAAAGCTCTTAAAATAGTACCTGGCATACAGTGAGAACTCAGTATGTGTTGCCTTAAAACAAATAAACAGGGTTATGAAATCAGGTTGCTTCCTCATATCCACTTGTACAACCGATGTGATGTTAGCCTTTTTGGTTCTGAATCCTAGAGAGCTGTTATTAAGCTGCTGATCCATCTTGCAGTCGGCACATATTGGAATCCAAGAAATACATTCAGAAAGTTTTGCAAACTGTACACCCCCTTGGAGACTTGCAAATGGCACACCAAGGATTTTGAAAAGTTCTGCAGTACTACAGCCCTATTTTACTTTGTTCAATTCTCTTTCCCAAACTTCTTCGCCCAGAGATCTGGGGTTTGCATGCACTTCCAAGAAACTCCTTTGCTCTTTAGTTAGAGAAATTGGTTTCTGTTGCTTGCACTCAAATCCCAGTTGAGACAGATACAAACTCAAAATATCAAAGAGGTGAGAGTGGAAGTGCCCTGGATGAACAAGAGATGAGAAGGAACTAGAATTCCATGGAATACATTTTGGCAGATGCTGTGCTTTGCAAATGCTGATGGCTGCTGTTTCAGGAGGTTCTCGGGAATGAGGAAGCGGGAATGTGTCCTGCTGCAAACAGGCCATCCCACCCCTCCCTGCAACTTTCCCCACAAGGTCCCTGGAGGATGCAACTGGAAAAGCCTCCGTCTAAGCCAGTCCCTCAGGTTAGCTCGACCAGCCTCACTCACTCAGCAGAGAACCTTCTCCCTCCTGGCTCCAGAGAGGTATAAGAGCACCACGGAGGGACTTCCCTGGTGGTCCAGCGATTAAGACTCCGCACTTCAAATACAGGGGGCGAGGGTTCGATCCCTGGTCAGGGAACTAGGGTCCCACATGCCACGTGGTGTGGCCAAAAAATAAATAAATAAACAAAAAAATTGTAAAAGACACTAAGGAGCTCTAAAGATAAAGAAAATAAAAACAAAAGCACCATGGATAAGAGTCTCTGGGCCCTGTGATCAGAGGCTGACGGCCATGAACCAGTTCAACAGGAACATTTTCCTCATTCCTCGTTTACCGTTGGTTTACTGTCTGCCCTGTGCCAGGTACCACGCTTACAAGTGGGGATTCGGAGATGTCAGAGGCGGCCTTCGGGGCTGGGTGGGACACCTTTTACGTGGTGTCTCAGATTCTCACCATCCACCTTTTTGTCCTGTCCAGACACCTGGACACCTGAAGCGAGAGGGCCTCGCTTTAGCTGCACTGGGGGGTCTGCTTTCTGTGGGGCTTCACTGCGGCGTCTGTCACGGGGCCCCAGGCACACGTTTAAACGCAACCCCCAGGAGCAACCTCAGCTAACACAGGAACAAACACTCCCCTGTGTTGCGTCCTGAGTGCACCGTGCTGAGGTGCTCTCTACTGCCCCCCAGAGGTCACATCCCCACAGCAGGGGCCTCTCCACGCGTTCCGGCCCACCTGTCTTCCCTGCTCGACTCCCCACGAGCCCCCCACCCCTCTTTCCCAAGAATCACTTCGTCACAGTAAACCATCTTCACACAAGCTCTTATCCTCTGCTTTTTTAGGGGAACCCAAAGTACGGCTTTTTTTTTTAATAACAATAGTGCTTTGCATTTGTAGCAATTAAAATAGCATGGACTTCTGTGAATTCACTTGACCCTCAGAGCAGCCGAGAATGATATACAAGCCAGACGGCAACCTCATTTTAGAGAAGAGAAAAACTGGAGCTCAGAGAGGTCAGCTGACTTTCCAAACGTCACACAGTTAGGAAAACAGTGAGCATCAGGGCTCCCCCATTTCAGCCTGAGCTGCTGTCACCGGAGGCATCAGTTCAGGGCCTGGGGCCTCAACCCAGACCCGAAGGTGGACCTTTCAAATTCCCTTGGGCTGAGTTTTGAGGAATACTTAAGAATTGGCTGGATGAAAAATGGGACGGTCAGAGGGTGGGGACAGAACTTCTGACAGAGGAAATAGCAGAAGCAGAAACACAGAAGTTGGAGGCATTCATCACGGTTTCTTCTGGAAACCGTAGGAAACATGGTTTGGCAGAAACACAGCGTCAAGGAGGCACGTGGGGCATTGGTGAGAAGTAAAGCAAAAACTCACACAGGGCCTGTGGACTAAGCGGCTTGATTACTGGCCGAGAAACACTAGGAGGGCATGGAGGGCGCAGTGCAGACAGGAGATGGCGCTTGCCCGAGACAACTTCAGGTTTATGGGCTCTGCCCGAAGTCACCTGGCTGATATGCAGAGCCTCGCCACCTGGCAGCCAGGGTGGGCTTGTTTCCCCAAGGGCTCAGGACTCCAGTCCTGAGTGACAGCCCATTACACTGTTCTTGACCGTCTAAAAGAACTCGTTCTTTTTTTCTTGGGAAGAGGCGCATCTTGAATTTCTAATGACTAACTCATTAAGACTAGAAAATGAGGGGCTAGAAAGGAAAGCAGGGCCCTTAGGTAAAGTCAGAGTCAGCAATCCGTGAACAGGGTACCACACCCCCCTCGGCATCATCTCCAAGCTGTGGTCACTTCTGTAGAGAAAGGCTGAGAGCAGCTCTCTGCTCAGCCAGTTCAATTACTGACAACCTCAGTAATTGGTTGTCTGGTCTACACGAGGTATAGAGAACCATGTTTAATAAGTAATCTTCCCCACACAGACTGCCTAGCAGAAGTCTCTCAACAGGCAGGCTCCGCTTTCCTTGCTGGTGGAAGCGTAAACAAGTGGGAACTCTCAAGAGAGAAATTTGGTGGTAGGCATGAGAGCCTTAATAATGCTCAGAACTTTTATTGCTGCAATTCCCTTTCCAGGAATTTGTCCTAAGGAAACAGTCAGACAGATACAGAGGGATGCTTGTTCCAGCCTCGTTTATATTAGGAGAAAATTAAAATCAACCTTAATGTCCAGCAATTGAGGCTGGAGTAAATTATAGGCATTGTCCCCTCAATAGAAAATGATGCAGCCTTTAAACAAGTAGGAAGTATGTGTAGACTGACTGCAAAAACAGCCACAGTTGTTCTCCTTCATACGTCCCTTGGCAACATGACTCTCCAGCAACTCTCAGCAAGGGATGGAGTCTGTTCTGTACTCTCCTGGGCACCACGCAACTCACTCTGGTCGACAGAATACAAAGTGACAGTGCACCTGTTCTGAGCTTAGGTTTTAGGAGACCTTCAGCTCTCCTCCCCTCTCTCTCTTTCTCCCTCTCTCTCTCATTCTCGGCCTCCCTCCCTTCCCCTCTCTCTCTGTTGGGCAAGCAGCCATCATGGGACCTACGGAAGCACGTGCATGCTTTGGCAACTGGTCAGCCCACCAGTATACCTGGTGGGAAGGGAACAGGGTCTTTGCCTGCAGCGTGAGAAGGGTGCATGCAGCCCATCATCCTGCTTTGGCTATCACAAGGGACCCATGGCACTGGGACACTGGAGACGCTGATCTTGCTGCGTTTCTTCTGTCTGTGAGTAAAGCATTGTTCCAACCAGTTCCTTGTGTGTTGAGTCCTCCTCGGCAACTCCCAAACTCTAGAAGACGCAGGGAACCATGTCTGCAGGCTCCTACTTCTGGCAGCTGACTTGTTACGATCTTTGCCGTCCTCCACAGCGTGGGAATCCTCACCTGGGACTGGTAGCTGCATCTCCCCGCTTCATGCTCTCTTTCCATCTCTCGCTCTCAGAATCCTGCCACCGCCATGCGCACATGCCCAGGCTAGCCTGTTGGAGCATGAGAGACCACGTGGTGGGGGGAGAGCCTAGCTGTCTCAGCTGAAGCCATCCTAGACCAGCCTCTAAGCAGGTGACCCTCAAACACAAGAAGGGGTCTGACCAAGATCAGGAAGGCCACCCGCCAGCCACAGCTGATGGCAGACACATCAGCAAGCCCAGCCAAGCCCTGAAGAACCGTCCAGTTGACCTGAGGACTTGTAAGCAACAGTAAGTACTTATTCTTTAAAGCCAGCAGTCCTTAAAGTGAGGTCCAGGGCAGGGGTATTTCAAGGGGGGTCTCTGAGATCCTATGAGAGGGTCTACAAGGTCAAAACTCTTTTTGTGATACCAGGAAGATGTTTTTTGCCCTTTCACTCTCGTTCTCTCGTGAGTATACAGAGGACTTTTCCAGAGGCTCCATGACGTGTGGCGATGTCATCGCTTTGACAGCAAGTGGGATATAAGCTTATGTATTCTTGATTTCAAAATGTTCTCGGTTTTAATTTCCAATACAGTAAGTATGGATCGATATAGCTGACATAAACAAAAGCTCTTTGAGGTCTTTAATGATTTCAAATGTGTAAAAAGGTCCTGAGACCAAAAGACTTTGAGAACCACTGTGTTAAACCACTGGGCTTGGGGTTAAGTTGTTACACAGCAGCAGGTATCTGACACAACGTAGGTGCGTGTGACTGACCAGGAAAGAGGTTTATACTATAGCGCCTTTTTCACGCAATTGTAAGATACCGCACGAGGCGCGCTTTTGTTTACACACGAACGCGCTTTCGTTTTGTACACAGTTATACGCCTATCCAAAATGTTAACGGTCATCATCTCTACAGGATGGGATGAGGGGTCATTGGGGTAGAGTTTTTCCCTCTTTTTTATACGTACCTATGCTTCCTAACGTTTTGCAAGCAGTTTCATGCTTATTAAAGAAAACATAGCTTTAAAACAAAGAAAAGAGTCTTTAGAAAGAAAAGAGAGCATCCTCTCTTTCTCTGGTGCCATGATCACGCCTACGGGAAGGTTTTAGTGGGAGGGCACCAGAGAGATTAAGTGGTCGTTCTCTGTATGCCTTCTCACGCCCACCCAGGGAGATTCAGCCAAGAACCTGGAGTTTCCACTGCCTCGACTTCTGGGGGCAGTTATATCAGATTTCTCTCATTGCCCTCTTTTCCAATAAGAAATGCCCAGCGGGAGGACCCCTCTCGAGACGCCCCCAAAAGAGAAGGGAGCATGAGCCATTTCATGTTCCTGTGCTCAGAGCCCCTAGAAGCTGACTGCATGCCAGCAGCGGTTGCCTAGGGAACACCAGTGACATCAAGGAGACAGGAGGACACAATAAATAACTTCAGCAACTATTTGCATTTGGCAGACGTAGCCGGGGGCAGGGCCCTGCGTGCCTCCCCGTGGAAAAGCCAGGGGAACCCCAGAAAGAATGGGAGCCAGCCAGCAGAGGCAGGAATAGGGAGGCTGGCATATGAGGGAGGCAGGGGAGTTCTGAACTCTTCTATAGTCCCTCCCCGAAAGCCTGCGGGAGCCAGAGATCAGGAGCTGCCTGCGTGATCTAGAAGGGGTCCCAAGGCTTTGTGCTTTCTAGGCGGTTTGACCACAGGCCAGGAAACCCCAGAGAGGGGCAGCCTCTTCTAGGGACTGACCCCTCCCACACACAGCCCTGCAGCCCCCAGGGTCCTGGTTCTCCCCCCACCGCCCTGGAAGGCAAGTGAGAGGATGGGCTGTGAGGCCGCGGGCTCTGCTTTGCTGAGGTGCTTAATTGGCATCCTTTTCACCCGACAGGTGAAAAGTCAGGGCGGGCGAGGGGACGTCAGCTCTCTTGTCAAGCTGGCTCCCTCTCTGATCTGTCTCCTCTCATTAGGGCTGAGCCAGTCCCAAGGAGCCCCGAAGAAAAGGAGGCAAATGAGCCAGGCGCTCCCGCCGTGGCCTGGAAATTGCAGCTGCTGTGACTGAGCCGTGCAGGGCACCTAGACCCCGGGGCGTCCCACTCTCTGGGTGGGATGGAGACACAGGCCCAGAAGACAGGCCAAGAGGGGCCCAGCCCGAGCCTGGCTTGTCTCACTGCCCCCCTTGCAAAAGTTCCAGTCAGATCGGATTCTATCAGAAATGACTGGTTCCTTTATTCTCCCCTTAGTTTGCACCTCCTCTCCCCCCACTCCCCGGCTCAACCACATCTGTAGGCTCCACTGAAACAGAGCCAACATACACAAAACAAAGCACACCCCGGCAGGGCAGCCGGTGAGGGTGCGGACGTGCCACCCATCTGGGCTGGCCACAGGCATACCTCCTGCTGGTAAAGGCCCTGCGTGGTGTAAGTAACCGATCTGGGGTTGCACGGGCCCTGGTGAGCGAAAAGAACCACGTACCCAGGCAGGGGAAGCGGACAGGAAGAGAAAAGGACTTGCCCACCGAGCAGTAAAACGTGCGCAGACTGAAGCACCCTCTTGAGCAGGATGGCAGGGGCTTGGCAGCGTCCCACAGCGGGGCTGCCAGCATCCGTCTTCCACACGGTTTCCCAGTCTGAATGGCTTCTGGACGCTTCCGCCTCTAAGCATGTATGCATCAAGAAAGTCCACTTAAAACCAGGCAGGATTTTTTTGTTTTAACTGAGTATGCTCAGGGCTGGAAAAGCAGAAGAGAAATAGGCACGCCAGTAGATTGCTTCGGAGGATGACAAGGGGCTGACATGTCGGAGGCCAGTTTGGGCTCCAGAACTGCTTGTATGTGTCCGTGAACGAGACACAGGGACCATGGTGCTGGCGAGGCTGGGATTTTGTAACCTCAGCTCTTGGCAGTCAACCTGGGTTCTGATCGCTGGTGCTGGTGAGCCTGAAAATCCACCACCTTCCACAGCCTCAAATCTCTACTGACACCAGCTCCTGGTGGCCAGCAATTCCCATCATCGTGGGAGAGAAATGAATGGAATGCCCTTGGCGCTACTGTCACACAGCAAGGTGGCTTAAGTCTCCAAAGCGTTAGAGCTTAGCGACAGCTCCTCTTCAGGTGACATCTACGGCTCCTTTCTTCCAGAAAACACACATGCCACCACGAGTTAGGGTAGGTGCTGATACCCATTATACAGGATCCGGGACCCCTCCTCCCTCTGACGTTACGCTCCGTGAGACAGCTGGGGTACCATGCTGGACTCCATCCCCTATGACAAGGGGCCCTGAAACTGGACCACCATCCAAGCTGACTACATGTATGAGTCCTATTGGTACTGTATGTCCAAACTCAAAGGTGGACGAGTCAGGAGGACTACATTTCCCCGAGGTTGCAAAGAGACAGCCAGGAAAAGAGTTCTCATCTAATTCTGTTCACCTGGTCATTCAAATTCTGGTTCCTACTCAGCCAGAACGCCACAGCATGAGCCTAGAGAATGACTGGATGACGCAGACAGATATCACTAATACATCCTTCTGGGGGGTAAGGTTAAACTGAGCTTCCACCCATTGCCTATCTGTTTACATGACGAGGCACTTCATGGTCTCCCGATCAACTCTGAATCTGTTATTTCATGGGTACAGCAGCTGGCTGGCAAAAATGACCCAAACTGTTTCCCTGCCTGTACTCGCACCTCTTTGCAGCGTGACTCTGCAAGCACTCCCACGGAGAGGTAGAGTCTGTTTCTCCACCCCTTGACTCCGGGCTAGCCTCTGACTTGCTTTGACCAAAAGAATAGAGCAGCGGTGACTATGTTGCTGGTCTAGGTCAAGGGCTCAAGAGGCCATGTGCGCTTTGGCTTTCTCTTTTGGACTCCAGACATCAGCAGGGCCAGGTCTTGGAAGATGGCAGACCAGTGGAGAGAGACAAACTATCTCAGCTGGGCCAGCCTAGAACCGCCAGCCCCCAGCTGACCTGGCAGCTAACCTCAGGCGCATGAGTAAGTCCAGGCAAAACTGAAGAGCCGCCTAGCTGAACTCCGCCCAAACCACTGGGTGCTCCGAGCCACTAAGTTGTGGAGGTTCTTTTCATGCAGGAAGAGCTGATCCTATGAGCTCCCAAACAGAGTAGGGTAAGTGTCATTGTAGCCAGTTTAGGAGTCAGAAAATGCTGGCACGGGACTGGGTGTTTCATCCCAGGCCCCAGTGCCAGATACTAACAGATTCATAACCCGAAGTGTCCCGCTGGCCTGTTTTCTCATTTGCGTTTCCTCCAGAATAGCAGATACTTGAGAAGCTTCTAGATAGCAGCCCTTAGAGATCCCTCCCGAGAGCGACCGCTGCATTTTCTTGAGGACCTGTCCTATTTCATCTGCAGCTGCCCTACCCCACACCCCGCCCTGTTTCCACCTTTCAGTGCAGCAAGGCCACGCATCAACCATCAGTTCCCTAACAGCAAGCCAGCCGGCACTGCCAGCTCATTCAATTTGCAGGGCTCGAGAGGCTCCCATGCCAGCCAGCATTCCTCCCTTCCGCAAGCAGCAAAGGCAGCAGCCCCAAGAACGAGAGAAAACCCTGCTTTTCAACCATACTGAATGGGATCAGCGGGTGGGCCTGTCCACTTGTCGGCATCAGTTGGAGATCAAAGCAAACACAAGAGGGAACAGACCCAGAAGGGAGGGCGAGGAGAGAAAAGCCCCCCTCAACACACTCCAAACCCAGCCAGGGCTTCTAAAGGGGTAGATGTGGAAGTAATCCTGACCGAAACGCCACCCCTCCCCAAGGAGCCCAGAGGAGAAAGGGTGACAAGGAAATAGGACGGTGTGTTTGGGGTTGGGGAGCGGGGTGGGGGCGGAAGAGGAAGCAACAGAAAATACAAAGGAAGGAAGGAAGGAGGGCAATTGGAGGAAGCAACTCCACCCTCTTACAGCTTCAAAGAGGGCCTTTCTCTGTCCCTGGGCCTTCAGGGACACAACAGGAGGGCAGGGGGCCCAAGGAGGAGACAGCTGCACGCAGGTCCTGGCTGCATGCACGGCACCGGCTGCCAGCTGGAGGGGAAACGGGCTCGCCTAGCTACAGAAGGCAGAGGGGTGGTACTTTTTTCTTTTCTCTGCAGAGTTGGAGAAAACAGAGTCGTGAACCTAGCCAGGCCTAATTTCCTCCCGCAAGGCAAATTCTTCCCTGTGCTTGGGAAACACACCTGGCTAGAATTCTCAAGCCCTTCCCAGTGGATGGTCCCCGGGGAAAATAAAACGTTTGGCTGAAGCAAAACACTCTGATGGCAAAAATCCTCCGAGGGAGACAAATAAGCTCTCAATGGCGGCTCCATCTGCCGCGAGCAGGTAGTAGTCACAGTGATGGCCATGGCCAAGAAGATGACGGGAATAATAATGGCTGCCATTAAATGAGCACGTACTAAGTGCCAGGCATTATTTTATGGCCTCCTCGCAACTCGAGGGGGTCGGCAGCGGAGACCAGCGCCCCCACCTCCACCCTTACGTACAGCACGCTCTGGCTGACATCACGTGCCAACCCCTGCGTCATTCTGCTGAAGGCTTCCTCCTACTCGAGCCGGCTGTGCCCACTCACCAGCACGCCAGAAGGGCCCCAGAAAGAATCTCCCACCCCCAGAGCAACCTCAGCCAATGACGGATGGAGCTGGTGGAGCCATACCCCAGCTTCTCTGCTCTTTGAGCGGGAGAACTGTGTCGTCTTCATCGGTTCCCAGTTGGGCTTAATCCCAGCAGGATGAAGCTCTGGTCACCCAGCATAGTCGTTTGCTTGATAACGGATGTGGTATGGGCTGCCTTCCTTCCCTGTCTCACCCTTGCCTCCACAGTCCTCTTAGTGTGTCCTGGGGTCATTTTCCCAATAAACTACCTGTGCTAGAACGCTTCTCCCAAGGTCAGCTTCTCGGGGAACCCAACCTAAGAGAGTTACAGCACCATTTTACAGGTGAGAAAACTGAGGTCCAAAGGGTTTAAGAACTCACCCTCTTCTGCCCAACTCAGAGTGCTCTACTTAAAATTACTATGATTTTCTGAATTCTCTGGGTGCCACGTATACCTTAGTTCAGGCCAGACAAATCCCAGAGGATGCACCCCCACTGAGAGGTGCTTGCAGCATGTGGATCTGGGGTGCCCTGAAGAAACTGGATTTCACCCTACCCGATTAAGAAGACAGGCTTTGGCATCAGGAGACCTGAGTTTTCCTTCTGAAGATGCCACTTAGTTCTGTGGCCTTGAGCAAGTCCCTTAATCTCTCTGAGCCTCCTCGGCAAATGGAAGCTACAGCAACTACCAGGTGAGGTGAAAATTCAGAGCAGTGGCCACCCAGTAGGTGCCCTGGACCCTGCACTCCTGTGAGAAAGAGGACAGCGGTGTGGGAGGGGCAGGGCCAACCAGGGGAACCTGGGTTACCCTGCCGTGTGTCGGCCTCGAGCCCTGGGACAAGCTGTTTAGCCTCTTGTGCCTTCTCTTCCCACCTGGGTCAAGTCTGGGTCTGTGAAATCAGACCCTGAAGGGGAAGCACTTGGTGGGGCCCGGATTCCTTCCTTTCTTGCCATTCTTAAGGTTTGCTTCTAACTAGGTTGCTCTGAGCCCCCAGGGACATTTAAATAGAGTTAGAAATTTTTAAAACCGCTCTGATTCTAGAGCACTCCATGCAGCTCCCAGTGCTCAGTTAACATTGTAAATTGTGCCAGGGAGCCAGCCCAGGAGGGTCTCCAGAGATGAGCAGCTTCTACAAAGTGCCTCCCAAGCCCGGAGGCCAGGCATAGCTGGAGGCACAGCCGTGGGCCACTGGCCAAAAACCTGGAGACCACTTCTTGGAGAGAAGACACAGATCAAAGAGCCCTTGAGGTTTAAGGGGAGCTTTAGGATCCCTGAGCAGAAGGTCTCCACTGGGGGAACACAGCTCCCTGGAAGGCCCCAGAGCCTTCATTGATGGACCAGCGGGCTGGAGACCTCCAGATCCACCGGCCATGTTTGTCCACCCTGCTCTGTGTCCTGGGAGCCTGCCCTGGACAGAGTGTATCCACAGGCTCCTTTGCCCTCTGGCTTCCTGTTAGCACTGGTAGGACACTGGAGGGTGGAAGGAGAGACAGACCTGTGCTGGGTTACTGCAGGTTAGCAGCATCCCTCTGCCCCAGGTCACACCCCTGTCAGGAAGCTTCTTCCATCTGGCCCCTCTGTCCCAGCTTCAGGTCATGGCTTACTCCCTTGCCCTTTTAGCCTAAGGGTTTTGAGCTCCAGGCTAGTAGCTCTGGGGCACTGACCAATCTCTTATGGTTTCCCTAAACCCTCTGGAGACCTTTGTAAATCGTCCTTTTATTTAAATCTCCTCAAAACCCTGTTTGAATATATCGTCAATTTCCTGCTGCGACCCAGACACAGCCACCAAATTCAAAGCATCCTGTAAAGTTTTCTGTTGCCAGAACTAAGTTTATATGCTGTTAGTATGATATGCATCAGTCTCAATGCCGAGCTGAGCAGGTTATATGGTGTATCTGCTAAAATGCCATTTGGCTGCAAACAACAGAAAACCAAACTCACACTGGCATAAACAGAGAGGGGACTACTTGCTCACATAACAGAAGGTCTAGAGGTGGGTAGTTGACGACAGATTTTAATGAGTTTGGGGCCATCCTCTGTTATCTTCTTGGCCTTTCTCTCGTGAACACAAAATGGCTGCTTCAGCTCCAGACAGCTCATCCATGCTCAAGTCAAAAATAAACTGGCCATAGGAAAAAGAGATAGCATCACTCACTTCTACACAGGAAAGAGAAAGATTTCCCAGAGGCCCTGCCCAGCAGAGTCTCAGAGACTAGAACTGTAGCTAACCACCCTGGCTGCAAGGGAAGCAGGGAAAGGAATTATCCAGGTTTCTATCCTCCACTCAGGAAGGCAGCGAGGGAAAGGAGGTTGCAAACTGAGTGAGGGTAACTATTCAGCAGGGTCTTCCAGGTGCACCAAAGAATCACACAGGCACAGAGAGGAATCAACAACAGAGCTCAGGGTCAAGCCAGCCACTGCCACCTCCCACTTCCTGTGTTTACTGGAGCAAGTGAGACTTTTGCAGGTCAAGGGAACAAATGACCCTATTCAGGCATCAATCCTGTCCCTTCACGTATGCTGCCAAAAACCTAGTATTTTGAAAGTCCAAGAGGCCTACAAAAAACTTACAGTGGGCTTCCCTGGTGGCACAGTGGTTGAGAGTCCGGCTGCCGATTCAGGGGACACGGGTTCGTGCCCCGGTCCGGGAGGATCCCACATGCTGTGGAGCGGCTGGGCCCGTGAACCATGGCCGCTGAGCCTGCGCGTCCGGAGCCTGTGCTCCGCAACGGGAGAGGCCACGGCAGTGAGAGGCCCGCGTAACCGAAAAAAAAAAAAAAAAAAAAAAAAAAAGTTACAGTAATTCATGTTTTCCCAGTGCTCAGAGCCAAATTCCAGGCTTGCCCCATAGCTGTATAGCACAGAAGTTTGGGGCGAAGGGTAAAAGCCCCTAAAGGGCAGAAGCCAGTTTGAAAGACTAAAAACAGGATCCAAATTCGGATCCCACCCTCCTAGCTCACCGCTCCCTCCCCTAGAATTCTCCTGTCTTTTCAGCCTCCAAATGTATCTCGTATTGTAAGAAACATCATTCTTCTTCCAAAATGTTTCCCCCACCTCTGCCTTCCCTTCCAGCTCTGCTTGAATATCTATGTATAGGACCATGGGGCCATCCCATCACAGTAAAATGATACCAGATCAGTTCTTATTTTCTTCTTTGTGTTCATCTGTCTCTTCTCGTTTTCTTGACAATGAACATGGATGGTATGTAATCATTTTTTTCAGTTAGGTTTTTTTTTTCCCCTACCACACCAGGCATAGACATCAGACAGGAAATGAAAATACCACCCTAGCAAATTATACCTTTGCCTCCATTCTGCCCCTCCAAGGGGGACTGAAAAATACCCCCAAACGGGCATAGGCAGCTGCCAATCATTTTTTGCGTCAGACTCAAAAGCCTTTCAAATGAGTAGTTCAATTTGGTGGACCTCAACCTGCCCCTGTGAGCTTTCTGCACACTCTGGGGAGAGAAAAGTTAATTCCACGCTGCTTGTGAGGTTTATCAAACATACCAAACTTTCCTTAAACAGTTTCAGAGACGGCCAAGCGATGGAGCAACCCCGCAAAGTACTTTCCCACTTAATTTCGGAGGCTGTGTGTATTTTGATGGAAATATAATCCATATGTTGGCTTCATTTCTATATCCTTGTCTACCCGGTTCTCAGAGCTAGCTGATTGATGTCCAAAGGACCTCAGAGACTTTTGCAAGAATGTTTTCTCCTCAAAGAGAGGAAGCTGTCTTCGCTGGCAACAGCAAGAGCCTGCCTGCCAGTGCCTGAGAGTGACTCACAGCACAGAAGCCAAAGGTCTGGAGAAGCAGATGAAAGACCAGGTGGCAAACTTCTCTGGGAAGGAGGCTCATGGCGGCTTTCCATACCCAATATTTATTAAGCACCTACTATTTACAGGTTGTGGTGTTGGGGGCAGGGAGCAGGAAGGTATAAAAATGGCTCGTCTGTGGATTCTCTTCCACAGGAGCTACCGCTTATATACCGAGGCCAGCAACCTCGATCTGCAAAAGGCCAGATAGTAAATAGTGTGCCTTTCAGGCCAGAAGGCCTGTGTGGCGATTCCACAACTGTGCCATTGCAGCCTGAGAACAATCACAGGCAACGGGTGAATGAGTGAGGGGGGCTGTAGCCCAATAAAACGTGATTCACAAAAACAGGGGTGGGACCGATTTGGCCCCCAGTCTAGGTGAAGCCACGTGACATTGTTGACATTTGGCCATCCTGACCTCCACAAACAGCAGTTTCATGTGGTTCCACGTAATGGTTGGAGAGATGAAATAAACACAGATGAGTGTGAAATGAAGAAGAAAGTATAAAAGGCCGTCATCGTGGCAGAGCTGACTTCGTTTCTTTAACGGTTCTTCCAAAACCATCTCTGAGGGAGCTGACGATTCCAGCCAGGTGACCTCAAATGCAACTCTCTTCACCCTGCCTGGCGCCCAACATACACTTAGTCAACCGGATGGAGCATGAAGCCACTCCCTAACTGATTTGTGCAGGAAGATTTCTGTTTGTGCAAAGCATCCCTCCAAATTGTGGTTCTGGGAACCACCCTGTGGAAATAGTGCGCTTTGTGTTTCTAAGAAGGCCAGTCTCCCCTCACGACAGATTTCATTGCTAGTGCCCCAGTGACTCTCATGTGACGCTAGGAATAAGGTGAATGGAATAAGGTGGGTAAGAAGAAGATTCTGCTGTCAGCCTGACATCTGTCCTGGACCCCAGGGGAGAGTTTTAACTGGGGCCGGTCCCTGAAGCAGCACTGATTAGATAACTGCCACTTTCCTGCTTTAAAGGATGTAATTTGACACCCAGACTTGAACCTTTCTGGGAAAAGTCATGTAATGACATTATGACATCTTGTGGCCACTTTGAGGAACCCACACTATTCCCGCTGGCTTTCGATCCTGGAGAAGAGCCCCATTGAAAGGCCACCACCCAAAGGAGCCCGAGGAGGACGAGTCCCCCCTTCCCCGCCCCTCACTGGCCACCTGGGGACATTTCTACCATTATTGTCTTGCTGCTCAAAGTGTTGTCCTCGGGCCAGCAGGGGCAACAGCAGTGCAGAGTCGCCGGCCACCCCAGCGCAAGAGTCAGAACTAGAGTTTTAATAAGAGCCCAGGGGACTGGCATACGTGGTGAGGTCTGAGGACCATCACTTCAGTCTACACTTCTTTGTGGGTAAATGCCAAGTTTTGCTTCTTTTTTCGGTAATGGGAAGAAAAAGGCAAGTATCAGAGGCCAGCGAACAAAATGTGAAGCCAGACAGGCCACTGGGCAGTTCCAAGGACTTCCAAGGGCCCTCGGATAAGGTCAATAATTTTACTTAGTTGTTTTCCTAGTATTTACTGGATATTCTTGCCAGACCCGATACGAAGCATGCCACAGGCACTATCTCACTTAATTCTCACCAACTTTGAGGCAGAAACTATTATGAGCCCATTTTACAGACGAGGAGACTAAGGCTGTGCAGAGAGGCCGACTTCCAGCTGATAAGCAGATGTTGATCTCTGCTCAGGCCCCAGAACTCATTAGAGTTAGGATGAAGGAAGAACAAAGCTATAAACAGAGAAGAAGAAAGCAAACGGGAGAGGGAACAACTGCAAAAGGGAAATGTCAGCACAGTTTAGGAAGATGGAGAACAGACAGACGAGTGACAAGAGATCTGGGTCTCAGCTTCCTCCTCTCTGCTAAATGCCTGCAATGAGAAGCAGAGAGAACGCACTGCAGAATCTTGGAAGTTCAAGAGGCACCAGGTACCTATGGAGACAGGTGAGTGGGGTGGCGCTGAAACAGGAGGGTGGGTTGAAAGTTAGTGCAAGCTCAGACGCCCCCCAGCTCCCTTCCCCAGGCCACAGTGCCAGGCAGGTGGCAGCTCTGCAGCTGTGGATGGGAAACCAACTATCAGGACAGGCTACGCCAGGGTCTCTAGCTTGGGGCCACCAGCCCCTGCCAATGGTAGGAATGAGGAACTATACTAAAAACAGGTAGAATTAATGTCCATCCACTGAAGAGTGAGGCTCAGAACCTTTCGCCCAACTCGGCCCCAGAATACCTACTGTCCAGCATCCCGCTGCCACCTCCAACACACGTGTGCATGCACAGACCAATCGTCAGAGGGTTCTTATCCAAGGATGTTGACTGAGCCAAAAGGCAAGACCAAGAGAATTTGATATTTGGGGTCCTTAGAAAAAAATGTCCACCCCACTGGTTTCCCAGACAGCTGCACACCCTAGACATTTCAACAGTACTTCTACTTTGACAGAGAGAAACCAAAAAGATGCAAAGGGAAAAATTCAGACTTAGAGAATGCAAGGAATTGAAGAAGGTTCTTGAAAACACCCTAAGAAAGAAAATGTATCCTTTAAACAAGAACAGGATACTCTCAAAAGTGAATAGAAAATGACAAAGAGTGTCTGGAAATTGAAAACAGGATAGCAGAAGGGTTCGGTAACCAAAGTGAGATAGCTGATGTGGTCATGATTTCTAGCCTTTGTTTCTTTGCTTCTTCTCTCCTCCAGTTTAACAAATGCTCCACCCAGGCCTCCTTTTAACACTGTCACCAGTAGCCCACTTACACAGCCCTAGGAGAACGCTATGGGCTGAACTGTGTCCTCCTCAAATTCGATTGTTGAAGCCCTAACCCCAGAACCTCAGAATGTGACTGTATTTGGAGTTAGGGCCTTTAAATCAGTAATTAAGTTAAAATAAGGCCCTTAGAATGGGCCCTAATCTAACATTACTCATGTCCTTATAAGAAGAGGAAATTGGAACACACACAGAGACACCAGGGATGCTCACGCCGGGAGGAAAGGCCGTGTGAGGACACCACAAGACAGCGGCCATCTACAAGGCAAAGGAAGAGGTCTCAGGAGAAACCACACCTGCCAGCACTTTGGTCTCGGACTCCCAGGCTCCAGAACTGTCAGAAATAAATTTCCATTGTTTAAGTCACCCAGTCTGGGGTATTTTGCTATTGTAGCTCTAGCAAGCTAATACAGAGGGCCGCATTATTTAATTAAAGATTGACTTGCTTGTTCCAAGAGAAAAAACAGAAAAGCTAAAACACAGAACTGAGCCCTGAAAAAGTAAATCTTTTCCCAGAGAACAGAACTGTGTGGGCATGACCGAGGCATAAACGGTCTTGATGGTTTCCTCCATCTTCCCAAGAACCGAGGATGAAATCAAAGGACCCCTTTGGGCAAAGAAGCAGCAAAGACTTCTGGTACAACAGCCACAGACCAACATGGTACCAGGGTGACCAACTGGCTAAGGCCCAGGCCCAGGGACGAGCACACCCAGGCCTAGACTCCCTCTGCCTTCACGTGTTCAGCACCCCTACCCCACCCCCAGCCTCACCCCTGCTAAGCCCCAGGCTCTTTCCCATCTGGGAGTCTGTTGCCTGGAACCTTCTGTAGCCAGAAGTAGCTAATCTAATCAACTTACAAGGTGTTTCCCATACTGCTTGATCGTGACTCTCATCTGGGGCAAGTATTAAATAGACAGCATTCCTAGACCTTCCCTTGGAGATTCCGATTCGGTAGGTTACATTTGGAACGTGTTGGCCAGAAAATTCTAGTGAAGGCACATTTGGAAAACATTAGACTAACGCCGGGGTAGGAGGATGGCATCTCTTCTGGATCCACGGCCCTTTGAAATCCACGAGGTGGCCCTTGGAGTCCCACTCTCTAAGTGATCCTGACGTGAAGTGACCTCGGCCAGAGCAGAGCCATTCAGATGAGGGGCGGCTCAGATACACAGTGGCTTCCCTGGGTCGGGCTGAGCCACCCTCAGTGGGCATGGAGAGATGCGCTTTCCAGAGATGCTATCTTCAGCTCGATGAAAAGAACTTCCTGATCATCAGAGCTGCTGTCCAACAGTGGAATGGGTCACAGAAAAGAGGGGTTCTGTGGAATTCAAGCTGGAGCTCTGTAAAGGGAGACGGTTCCTTCTGCCTGGCACAAAGGGGCCCGATGGATGCTTCCCAGAAGAACAGGAGGATTGTGTAGAGCCTCGCTACTCAAATGTGGTCCCTGGTCCAGAAGCATGCGTATCATCTAGGAGCTTTTAAAAACCTCTCTAATCAGACCCCATCCTCCAAAATTCCAGTATCCCTCATCCAAGGTCAAGTCTTGGCATTAATACTTTTGGAATCTCCCCAGTTTATTCTCCTGTGAAGCAGACACTGAGAGCCACAGAGTCAGGGACCCAGAGGGTTCCATTCAGCTCTGTGTGAACAACACTCTGGCTGAGCCAGTGGGGGATGGACTTGCTGGAAGAGGAAAGAAACATACATCACAAGCTCCAGCCTCTTTTTCACTTGCTTTTCTGCATGCTTCAGCAGGACTCTGTCTCCCAGCTGCCTCCAAAAGCAGTGACTCAGAGAAGTAATGTGACCTGCCCAAGGTTACCCCTCCAATGATGCAGGACAAACAGGACTTGGGATTCCTGCTCCAGTGCTCTTACGGCCTCCTGGGCCACTAAGGCCAGGCTGCGAAGTAGAGAAAGAGGAAGAAGACAAGTCCCCACCCCTAGAGATAGCCTGGCAGCTAAATCAAACCAAAAATCAAAATATCACAGAAGCAGAAATAATAATAAACTTTTCCTGAGTATTTACTCATACACCCTGGCCACTGTATTTTCTTTACTTCCATCATATTCCTTCATCTCTGGAATGATGGGTCCCCTGCGGACTGTTAGGCGCTATTATTCACCCCCATTTTACTCAGGAGGAAACTGAGGCTCAGAGTAGTACGGTCGCTCGTCTGAGGTAGCACAGCCAGTCAGTGGTAGAGCTGAGACTCAAACCCAGGTGGGCAACTCCTTGAGAGCCCAAACTCTTAGCCTCTGTGCTCCACCGCCTGCCCCCAAATGTAAGTGTGGGGCTGGGGTCTCTGTGGAGGCCGTCAAAATTAGGGGGAAGATGACTTCGAGTTTGACCACGGAGGTCAAAGACTAGTACCTACGTGGGGCAAAGGTGAGGCTGGAAAGCTGAGGACATGTGTCCAAGCTGAGCCCAAACTAGGAGTGAGGAGAAAAGGATGGGCTGGTGGCACCGCTGGCAGATGGGGGAGGAAGGTTTCACTCTGAAGCCCTAGAGAAAATGAACGTGAAGGGCGGAGGATGGGAGGGATGTGTTCCCTTTAGACGTGAGTGGACTCTGAGCTCCTACAAGAGGGTGGGGAGGACACAAGAGGCTGAGGAAATCTAAGACCCTGGGAGACATGGGGCCACCCATGCCTGGCGCACGCCCAGGGCTTCCCATGTGTTCTTTGGTTTATTATTATCCCACTCCACTCTTCTGACTTTAAAGGGGACCCAGGCTTTGAAGGACATGGGGCTCAGAGAGATCATGTACTTGTCCAAGGCCACTTAGCTGAGAGACTGAGCCACGGTGGAGACCCAAGTTGGCCTCACACGTGGAGGAAATGAGACTTCCTGCTAAAAATGTCAGACAAAACACGTGCTTTTCTCTGCTCCTCTCTATGAATCCCTCACATGAGAGTAAAGGAATTTTTTTTTTCAGTCATAAAGAAGCCAGGCAGGAAAAAAGAACAAGCAAGAGATGTCAAAATAAATAAATAAACGGGGTGGGGGCGAAAAGCAGGTGGATGAGAGCTAAGTGACGTATCAGAGATGAGAGAGCTCCAGCCAAGCCCAAGGGAAAACGATAGGAAGCCAGGGCATCTGTGTCCCCAGGACCCCAGAAAATATCTAGAACGGAGGCACCACATAGCCCTGAAAGCAAGGGGCTGGTGGAAAAATTCTTTAAAAAGAGAGTTTAGATCTCCAGGTTTCTTCCTAACCTCAGACATGGAGATGACTACCCAATTCAGTGGAAGAAGAGAGGCTTAATCTCCAGCCAAGTGTGGGTGAACAGGCTCCGGACTGGGGCTCTGGGGCACCACGGAATGCCAGATTCAAGACAGGCGGATGAGGCGGAACCCAGCACGTCGAACAACGAGGCTCTCCCCAGCCAGGCTGAAGCCTACGGGACCCACCATCCCTGTTTGCCTGAGACTGAGGGGCTTCCCAGGATGATGGGCTTCCAGTCCTGGATCACCCAGGATGACCTGTCACCCTTCTTAGACCCCTCTGACACTTTTCCTTTCTGGGAAAAGCGACCAGCCCAAGATAAAAGACCTGCGAGCTGAGAGGGAGGAAGGAAATGCCCTCAAGATATGGCAAGGCCCCCATCCTGTCATGAAACCAGAGGTCCCCAGGTCCTATCCCGACACAGACCTTGCATCCAGCGCATCACAGGACGAGCTCGCGGGTGGAGGCTCAGGGGCTCCAGCGGTGCCACCTGGGTGTGGCCCAGCTGTCCGCCCACACAAGGCAACCAGAGAAGGTTGCAGAGGCTGCAACCGGGTACCTGGAACAGAGCTTCAGTCATGTGAAACCCCCCAGGGACACCCAGAAATACCTGGGGGAGACTTTGCGGTAGCAGTTGTCACTCTGTGAGCAATTGTGCTACTGAGGGACTGAGGGGGTTACATGGCAGCACTAGTCACAGAAGCCAGAGGATGGAAACCACCAAAATGCCATCCCCAGATGAACCCATACACTGAGGTCTAGCCATACAATGCACCATCATTCAGTCACAAAAAGGAATGAAGCACTGACACACGCTACAACACGGAAGAACTCCCAAAACACTGTGCTGAGGGAAAGAAGCTAGAACCAAAAGGTCACACACCGTATGATTCCATTTATACGAAACGTCCAGGAAAATCCATATTGTTAGGAAGCAGATGAGTGGCTACCAGGGGTTGGGGGATGGGAAAATGGGGCGTGACTGCTTAATGGGTATTTACCTTTAGGGTGATGGGAATGTTCTGGAACTAGAGAGAGGTGATGGTTGCACAACACTGGGCATGCACTCAATGCCAATGAACTGTATACTTTAAAGTAGTTCACTTCCGAGTATGTGAATTTCATCCCAATGTCTATTACGTGCATTTCACCTCAATTAAATAAAAGAAGAAAGATCAGTCTGGCGAGAACGGAAAGGCGCAATCAACAGGCTCATCTAACCCAAGCTAAGCCCAACAAGCATGGCTCAGACTCCAAGAGCTGTTCAAAGTCATCCCACCAGGCCCCACTCTCAGGAAGCCCCAGACAAGCCCGGGAGAGAGCAGGCTTGCTTCCAGGAAGGGGGTGGCTGAACTGAGTCCCGAGACACTCCCCTCCCCTAGAGCTGCAATTAACAAGTAAGCCCCGAAATAAAAGAGGAAACACACACAACGCAGCTCTGATCAGTTTCCTCTCCTCCCGCCCCCCCCACCCCCACCCCCCCCCCCCCGTCACACCCCCAGCAGGCCCACAGGGTCCCAGACACACACACACACACACACACACACACACACACACACACACACACACACACACACACACACACACACACACACACACACACACACACACCTGGTGAGCCCCGCAGGTCTCTGCGGGGCACGAAGACCCGCTGCTTTCCGGAATGTTCTCATGAGAAACTGTCGATAATCAGGCACCAGAGACCACGCTTTGTGTGTCTCCGGTTAGGTTTGTTTAAGAAACACAATTAGAAAGGAAAGGCACACTTTTTTTTTTTCCTTGTTAAGACCTGGGGAAATTGTTCCTATTCAAGCTGGGTCTCTGGAGGCCTTGCTCTCCTCTGAAGGAGCATAAATACCCCGCATTCCAGCTGCCTGCCACAAACCCACCAGGAGCCTGTTACAGACCCGGGGAGGAATGCACAGCCCCCAGCAGCTACGAGGGCCCGGCACAGCCGTGTCTGCTCCACACACAGTTTTCAGGAACTTGAAAACTCCCCCATCACCTCCTGTGCTACAGCAATCTTACTTACTTACTTACTTTCTTACTTATTTATTTTGGTGGCAACATGCTTTTTCTTTTTCCTCCAGGAATTTTACATTTGAAGCCTCAAAATACAAGCCAGACTGGGCTTCCCTGGTGGCGCAGTGGTTGAGAGTCCGCCTGCCAATGCAGGGGACGCGGGTTCGTGCCCGGGTCCGGGAGGATCCCACATGCCGCGGAGCTGCTGGGCCCGTGGGCTGTGGTCGCTGAGCCTGCGCGTCCGGAGCCTGTGCTCCGCAACGGGAGAGGCCACAGCAGTGAGAGGCCCGCGTATCGCAAAAAAAAAAATACAAGGCAGGCTGACAAATGGAGCTTTTCTGGTTGGGAAAGAGACAGGGGACCCTGGTGTCTGACCTCCCTGATCTCGTTAGCATCCACCCTCAGGGATTTCTGAAGACACCCCGGGGTTCCCCAGAGCACAGTTTGTTAACCGCTGATCTATTTCCCAAAAGTTAAGATCAGGACTCTCACACAAACAGAAAATGCGTACGTTGCAAAGATTCCTCTAACCTATTAATGGGGGAACCAGCCGAATGGGAAAGCCAGCTCCAAGGCTTATGGGAGGGACCAAAGTCAGTAAAGGACAGAGAGAATGCTGAAAAAAGATTGCCAAGCTAGACACGGAGATGACGGATGTCCTACAGGTCAATAAAATCATTTTCTTTGGGGGTATCTTTTATACTGGACAGAAATCACTTTCATGACCACTGGACCAAAATCATTTGCAAGTTATCAATCTCCCACAAATTAGCATCACACTTTCCAGAGCCTGAGCCCGAATCAGTAGTAAACAGTAAATCAAATAACACTACGTTCCCCTAGAGCAGAGGTCAGCAAACCTTCTCTATAAAGGGGCAGGCAGTAAATAATTTTCAGCTTTCTGGGCCATCTGGTCTCTGTTGCAACTACTGGGCGCTGCCTGTTGTAAAGGCAGCAGTCACAGTCCCTAACCGAATGGGCGTGGCTGTGTCCCAGTAGACTGTCATATACAAAAGCAGGCAGCGGTCAGATTTGGCCTGAGCCCTAAAGACTTAGATAACCTTTGGGCGGGCGTCTCAGCTGGTGGTCGCGTATGGCATGCACAGGACACACCGTCATCCTTTTGCCTCATTTCTAAGTTTGGGATGCTTTTTCTTAACTTTTTCTTATGGACGTGGAAATTAGAGAGGGAAAGCAACTTGGCCAAGGGGACGCAGCCCAAGCTGGTTTCAAGTCACAAGTCTCCCATTTCCTGGTTCTTTAGAAGCAGAAACGACACCCATCTCTCCCACCTGGAAGGCAGGCTGGGTCAAGATGGAAACAGCCAAGTCTCCAGGCAAACAGCTCCTCTCACTTTCCCCAAAGGACCAGGCCAGAGGGAATTCCATTCTCTGCCTCTGTGTCTCCAAGGGGGACCCTTGATGGAATGAAGACTCTGCTCTCTTCACTGAAAGCAGATGCTCTAAGACAGAAAAGCACGGACCCTCTGCAGATCTCTGTTCTTTCTCGGGACAGGATCCACCCTTGAAACGCAAGTCAAACAGGAAACATCTCTGCCACAACAATGACCCTGAGAGAGCAGTTCTTGTCAGGGTCTCTGGCAAAGTGCTGAGGGAAAAAGTGAGGAAATGAGTTGACACTGAGTCTTGGAAGTATTTTCTCATTCAACAGGGAATAAAAGTACTTTGTTTCTTTTTCCTTCCAAAATCGGTGCCCCCCCACCCCCACAAATCTACCACAAATGTTTCTCACTGCACTACAGTGATGCAAAGAGATTTTTAATGGAATGCTGTCCCGTGAGCACTCAGCCAAGGCCATTTAAGCAAGTAACTCACTGTCCAAGAGGAAAGAGGAGTGAGTGGGGAAAGGGACAAACGGGGCTGCTGTGAAATGGTGCCTAAGTAAGAGCGTGAGGAGATGAATCCGTTGCTTCAGCGCCCGGCCATTCTCACATCGTGATCTCCAAACTCTAGTTCTATCCATTTTACCCAGCACATGCTACGCGCTTTTCACCCATATAGCCCGTGCCGCCTCCCTGAGTTCAGAAACCTGGCACATGACAAAGGTTACACAGTGTATCTAAGGTCACAGATCTGAGGAAGAGAATGGGGGCGGGGGGAGTTAGAAGTGAGAGAAAGGAAAGAAGGAAGGAGGGAAGGCGGGAAGGAAGGAGGGGACCCATGTCCATAAGAAGGATGGGGCTCATTTCTTTAAAACCATGGTTCACTCCCGGGAGCTGTATACCAAGCAAAAGCCAAGGAGAATTTCTTGTATTCACTCAAGGAACATGACAGGGATCCAGGATAGAGCCTGGATGAACTTCCCCAGCTCTGCAGCATCCTGGGTCTCCCTGCGTGGAATTCTCAGCAGAGGTGCTGGGAGCAGCGAGGTAGAGGATGGAGAGAGAAGGACGAATGGGAGGGAATGGAGGGGGTGATAAGGATAAGAAGCGGGGTGCTGCCCAGAGCAGGGCCCACCAGAAACCCGAGGCCCGAGCCCGGGCTGTGGCAGCAGGACCCGTCCTCTAGGCTACAGGGCCAGCCTGGAGGCAGCGGGCTTCACCTGCTGGCCAGGCCTGGGACACGCAGCAGGGAGGGACCGTGGCACAGCAGACGGCCCTTTGCGCCTAAGCCACCAAACTGGGGCCTTTCCTTCATCAGCCATTCCTCAGATGTCACCCGTGCCAGAGAGGGACAAAAGGGCAGCTGGGGGGAGGGGGGAGGGCAGCGGGAGCAGAGGATGCTGAAGATGGGAAAGGGGGTGCCACAGGGAGAAAAGGAAAAGGGAGCTGAAAGCAAAGAAGGAAAAAGGGAGAAAGGGAACAGGCCAAAGGGCGGGGGGGTGGTGGTAAGAAAGGGGGAAGAAGATGCGGAGAGCAGGGGAGGAGGAGGTCCTTGTGAATTCAGCAGAAGCCTAGGAGTCTTCCCGGGTCCCTCCTGGCTTCTCCCCGGCCTGTCGCCTCCCAGCTCTAAGGGGGACAAAAGTCCACTCATGTCGCACAGCAGCGGCTCCACCAGCGCACCCTGTCCCTCGGGATGGGTCGGTCGGAGCCACTCCATGCAGGAGTGGCCAAGAGAATGGGCAGTCAGGAAACTGGGGCTCCCCTGGAGCTGGGGTTCCAGCCCCCAACCTCCACTCACTGGGTAATCAGTTGTGGCAAGGCCGCCCCTCTCTCAGCCCCAGGGTCCTCACTTGGAAAGTCGGAGAGCCGACTCAATGATCCGCTGGCTCTCTCTCGGTCTGTGCTTCTGGAATCAGAGTCCAGTTTCTCTAGCGCCCTGTGCAATGAACTCTATCCCAAGCCTCATTTCACAGATGAAGAGAGGAGGCTTAGGACTTCAGTAACTTGCCCGAGGCCACTCAGCCAGGAGCTGGCAGAACTAGGCAGTGAATCCAGCCTGGACAACCTCGAAGCTCACCTCGTTTCCTGAACCACCGCGCCGTAAAGCCTCTCTAACCTGACAGCGTGCTGTAGAGCTATCTGATTCCCCTGCTACGGTCACAGAACTCAGAACATCCGCTCGACACTGGGCTGCCCAGGATCAAGGTGACACGCACAGCTTCCCTGCCAGCCGTGGCGGCGGTGACCTCGTTCTGGCCATCGGGATGTGTGGGGAGTGATAGGTCTGCCACAGGTCAGGCTCTTGCATGGAAGGGGCACGCTCCCTTCCCCTTCCCTGCTTCCTGCCGCACATCGTGAGGCTGGAGATAAACCATCCTGGCCAGGAAGCAAGGAGGTGGGCGTCTAGGGCACAAAATGTAAGGAGGCACCCACTGTTAGGGGTGCACAGCCCAGACAGGAATGAATGCCTCACTCAGTTCTGCTTCCTGGGCATCTCACTTACCTCACCCTGGCCCTGGCCCTGTGTCTTGGACCCTGTGGATCAGAAGCCCTTGCTCACATCACAGAGCAGAGCCAGCTTCTCTATTAATATAGCCCTAATTGGGGGGCAGAGGTGGAGGTCGGGGGGTGGTCCTCGTGGAGAGGAAACAGAAGGGCTACCTCGGTGGGCATGTCTGACGTGGTCTCCGGCCACCTTCTCAGCAGGAGCTGAGGCCCTGCTCTCCCCAAACACACTCCCGACCCCCAAATCCATTCTCTAAGCTACAGCTGGAACAATCTCTCCAAGACAAGATGTTTTCCCAGTGTTCTCAGAATAACACGCGAGAATGACAAGCAGAAGAGCATCTCTCATTGGCGCACAAAGTCCTGCCACCTCCCGGCCCTTCCTTCCTCCGTGGCCCTCTCTCACGCCACTCTCTGTGGTTTTACCTCCGGGCTTTCTTTACTTTTTTGCAGACCCCCATTATGGCATATGAGGTGGCAGTTCCTGGAATATCCTTCCCCACCCCTCTCTCTTTGCCTCTTTGTTTCCCATCTTTCAGGTCTTAGCTGAAGTGTCACTTCCTTGGGGACACTTGTCTGATGTCCTGACAGGTCAGCACCTCTCCTATGCATGCCCATAGCACCCTGCACCTTCCCCTCGTAGCGCCCCTCACAGCTGTAGCTGTCCCTCAGAATGTGCAAGTAAATCATGTCACGTCCCCTGGAGACTGTGGACACCAACACCATTTCTAGCTCATTCACCTCACCATCGCCCAGGTCTAGCACGGCATCTGGCCCCTGGTGATGCTCAATAAGTATGTCATGAGTAAGCGACAGAGGCTCTGGGGCTGTGCAAGATCCCGGGCACCGGTCGCATGACTAACATGGCAAAATGCACGTCAGTGTGGACCTTCCAAGAAATGGGTCCTCTCCCAAGTGACACCCTCTGACTCCATCTGGTTTGCTTCTCACGATACTGGTTCCAAGGAAGTCATAGGAACGCTTCAGAACTTTCCTTGACCTTTCCTTTGTTCCAAGTCCATGGCTTATGAACTACCTATCTGCCACGGGCAAGCCACACCAAGCCTCTGAACCTCAGTTCCATCACATGCAAAGTGAGAAAATTCAACGGGATCTGCCTAATCTACGTTTTAAGACTATCGTGACAATGTGATCAAGATAATGTGAAGGAACGTGTGGTGAATTAAAGTCCTCTGTCACTGCCCCCTTGAGAAATGGGGTCAGTTTTCTTCATCCCCTGAGTCTGGGCTGGGCCTGTGCCTGCTTTCATCAATACAATATGGAAGAAGTGACAATATGCCAGTTCCAGGTCTAACCTTTAAGAGAACCAGCAGCTTCCACTTCCTCCCCTTTGAAACCCAGTCTCCATGCTATGAGGAAGCCCAAGCAGCCTCATGGAGAGACCCACAGGAAGGAGAACTGAAACTAGCTGGAGCCCCAGCTGGGCTTGCAGCTGATAGCCAGAAACAGTCTGTCTGCCGTGTGAGTGAACTTTCTTGGAAGAGTCTTTTGCTCAGTTGAGTTGCCCCATCAAGCCCTGCCAAAATTGCAAAACTGTGAGCAAATTTTTAAAAAAACTACTGTTACTACACTACAAAGCTGCAGTCATTAAAACAGCATGGCATCAGCACAAAAACAAACACACAGATCACTGGAAGAGGACAGAAAGCCCAGAAATAAACCCATGCACCTATGGTCAATCTATGACAAAGGAGGCAAGAATATACAATGGAGAAAAAGTCTTCAACAAGTGGTGCTGGGAAAACTGGATGGTTATATGTAAACAAATGAAATGAGAACACTCCCTAACACCATACACAAAAATAAACTCAAAGTGGATTAAAGACCTAAATGTAAGACCAGATACTAAAGATATAAAACTCCTAGAGGAAAAACATAGGCAGAACACTCTATGACATAAATCGAAGCCATATTTTTTTGGATCCGTCTCCTAAAGTAAAGGAAACAAAAGTTAAAAAACAAAAACAAAAAAACAAATTGGACCTAATTAAACTTAAAAGCTTTTCTGCACAGCAGAGAAAACCATGGACAAAATGAAAGGACAACCTACTGAATGGGAGAAAATATTTGCAAATGACACGACCAACAAAGGGTTAATAATCCAACATCTATAAATAGCTCATACAACTCAACATTAAAAAAAACAAACCACCCGATTTAAAAAAAGGGGAGAAGAACTGAATAGACGTTTTTCAAAGAAGAAATGCAGACGGCCAACAGACACATGATAAGATACTCAACATCACTAATCATCAGAAATATGCAAATCAAAACCACAATGAGATGTCACCATACACCACTCAGAATGGCCATCGTGAAAAAGAACACAAATAATAAACATTGGCCAGGATGTGGAGAAAACGGAACCCTCTGCACTGTTGGTGGGAATGTAAATTGGTGCAGCCACTGTAGAAAACATGACGGAGGTTTCTCAAAAAACTAAAAATAGGTACCATATGACCCAGCAATTCCACTTCTGGGGACATATCCAAAAAGACCAAAAGAAATAATTCAGAAAGATACACGCACCCAGTGTTCATAGCACCACTATTTACAACATCCAAGACATGGAAACAACCTAAACGTCCATCAACAGATGAACGGATAAAGAAGCTGTGGTATACAAGTATACAGTGAAATCCTACTCAACCACAAATATTGCCATGTGTAGCAACATGGATGGACTTGGAGGGCATTATGCTAAGTGAAATAAGTCAGACAGAGAAAGATAAAAACTGTGAGACATCACTTTTATGTGGAATCTGAAAAATACAACAAACTAGTGAATATAACAAAAAAGAAGCAAACTCACAGATACAGAGAACAAACTAGTGGGCGGGGGCAATATAGGGGTGGGGGAGTGGGAGATACAAACTATGGGGTGTAAGATAGGTTCATGGTTGTACTGTACAACATGGGGAATAGAGCCAATATTTTGTAATAACTATAAATGGAAAGTAACTTTTAAAAATTGTATAAAAATTAAAAAAAAATTTTTTTAACTACTGCTGTTGTTTTATATCACTGAATCCTTGGAAGGGAGGAAGAAAAGGGGGTTATTACCCAGCAATAAGTAACCAAAGCAACATCTTTGGACTAGTTTATTTCTCAATACTTACATTTACTTCCAACTCAGGGCAGTAGTGCTCCCTTAGGAGTGTTCTGGAAATTGGCGGGGTGGGGGGCATATTCTTGTTGTCACAATGACTGGGGGTGGAGGAGATTTTACTATTGGCATCTAATGCCCATGGGCCCAGGGATATTAACTGTATTAAATAGCCAATAATGCCTGAGGTAGTCACCCACACCTAACTGCCCCCACATGAAATAACAATAGTGCTCCCACTGAAAAACAGTAAGGGCCTGAATAGAAAAGTGGCTTAAAGATAAAGATGAAATAAAAATGTAGGGACTTAATATAAACTGCTTTCTCAGCAAGGAAAAACAGGATCCATCTTGATGCCAACTTTAATCACCGGAGAGGCTGCTGGAGAGTTAGTTACTGAGAATGCCTTGGAGGATCAGCAAGGACTGGGTGCTGCCATCAACTAGTGATGTCTGTCACTGGCAAGGGAAGGGAGAGTGATGGAGTGATGGCCTTGAAGTAGGGTAGTACATAATTTAGCAACCAAACTGGAACACTTTGGGGAGTAAAAGGGGTCACTGTTCGTGAGTACACCAGGAGCAACAGGCGTAAACTAGGACTGCCCCAATAAAACCAGGACATACGGTCACTCCACTTCTATGCCAAGGATGTCATGTCTGGAACATCCTGATATGTAGCTCAGAGGTAAGCAAAATAGGGGTTGTCTGGACCTACAAGTCCCTGAGATCCTGAACGTTAATTTTCCTTTCAGGTGCTCTGTTTCAGAATGTGGTTAGGTATGAAGAATTGTTCTAAAGAATGCATTAAAAATTAATTAAAAGAGTTTCCGCTAATATTTAATCTTACCAGCCATGTACTCTGAGTGATGTATTCCCAGTCAGCGTGTCAGGTCCTGAATAATTAAAAGAGAAGGGGAGGGTGATTCAACCCCTTGAAGAGGCTTTCTGGAGTTTTAGATGCAGCACAGAACCTGGGACAGTATCACCCCAGGAAAAGTTCCACATTGAACAGCAGGGTCCAGTCCCATCAAGACCCCTAACACTGGCATTCATCAAGAGGGTAGCCTCAGGGAGACAGAGATGGATTTGGCTCCGCGGAGCCATCAGCCCCTGAGCTGTCCCAGCCTCGTCTTCTTCCTCCCAGGAGGAAGGAGGGGGAGTCAGTAGTGAGTTATGGAAACCTTCCCGGGGCTCCTCTACATGCTGAGAGCTTCCATATTTCCTCACCTCTAAGACACATGCTTCTTCATTTTGTAACATTTCAGAAATCAAAAGGTGACTTAAAATCGATGAGAGGATATAAGGTAGTATTTCTTAGGAGATGTTCCAGTGAGTCAGTTCAGAGCAAGGTTCTGGAGTCACACTCCAGGCTCTGCCGTTTCCCAGCCCTCCGGCCCCAGGCAAATCACACCCCCTCTGTTGCCTCATCTGGAAATTGAAGCTGTTCGATAATAAATGAAAGAGAGCTTGAGTGTAGCACCGGGAAGATAGTAAGCTCTCAACATAGGTTAGCTATTATTTCCTTCTGTTTACCTTCTGCATGGTGTCGTTAAATTGCCGACGTGTCTAAAAGTTGACAGCATCTTCAGTGTGTTTGCTGTGCTATCACCTTCAGAAAGAGTTCTAAAGCAATGACTTTTGAGCTCACTCTATGGCGACCCCCAGAGTATTGATTGTGTCCCACGTTTGGTGTATCAGGTAGGGGAGATTCGTATTTGACAGGACTTTGTTGAACATCATTTCTATTTAGCCAAATGTAGGAACCATGAAGAATCTCTAAGAACAACCCCCTCCTAACTTCCAACCCTCCTCCTTCCCTCATTTGATGCACTAAACCCAGGACCAAGGCTTCCTTTTCATTTAGCAGTGGCACAGTGCAAAGGGGGGCAAAAAGAGGGAGTGTAATCTCCATCTGGGCTTTTGTACCAAAGTAAGATAGGAGGTCTCCACCCATCATGGCCCATGAAGGATGTCATAGGTCTGATGGTTCCAAGAGAAGGTGAAAAACACAAGTGTTGCTGTTGGTGGGAATATAAATTGGTGCAGCCACTATGGAGAACGGTATGGAGGTTCCTTAAAAAACTAAAAATAGATTTGCCATATGATCCAGCAATCCCTCTCCTGGGCATATGTCCAGACAAATCTATAATTCGAAAGACACATGCACCCCTATGTTCATAGCAGCACTATTTACAATAGCCAAGACATGGAAACAACCTAAATGTCCATCGACAGATGAATGGATAAAGAAGACCTGGTACATGTATACAATGGAATATTACTCAGCCATATAAAGGAAAGAAATAATGCCATTTGCAGCAACATAGATGGACCTAGAGATTATCAAACTAAGCAAAGTCAGAAACAGAAAGACAAGACAAATACCATATATCACTTATATGTGTGGAATCTAAAATATGACCCAAATGAACATATCTACAAAACAGAAACAGACTCACAGATGCAGAGAACAGACTTCTGGTTGCCAAGGGGGAAGGTGGGAAGGGGAGGGAAGGAATGAGAGTTTGGGATTAGCAAATGCAAACTACTATATGTAGAATGGATAAACGACAAGGTCCTACTATAGAGCACAGGGAACTATATTCAATATCCTGGGATGAACTATATTCAATATCCAGCCTCCACTGTTCCTGGAGGGCAGACTTCCCAGGCCACCATGCTGGCCAGAAGTCAGGTTCCCTTCGTGGGGCTGCTTCCTTTGGCACCCAGTTCTGAATACTAGGCTCCCACAGATGCACTGAATTTGCAGGACGTTGCAAATAACACTCCAGAAAGCAAGAGACTCTAGCAACTTGTGTCTTCTTCCTTCAGGCAGGATTGAAAAGGGGGAAAAGGATCCAAAATGTAGGGAGAGGGCTCCTGGGTGACGGGCAGCCACAAATGACCATGTCTGTTCCACGCTACTCTGTCCCTTGGGATTTGGGTAAACGTGGCATAGACCCCCGTAGCCCAGCCTGTGTGGTTCACCTCCCAACAATTTCGGCCGATTGCCCAGCTTACCTCTCCCCTCCTGAGCCTACTGTGTCAGCTCACAGAGTCTGAACTCCCACGAAGCCTGGCCCCATCACTCTTTTCACAAGAAATTCTGTTACATGCGTGGATTTTGTGGTTTACTAATTTTCAGGAGGACTTGAAGAGTCCCTGGGGGAATCATGGTGCCCACATCTCAGGCCCCCGTCATCTTATTCATCGCCTCTGCCTCCTTCCGAGAGCCCAGCCTCCCAACCCAGGACCCCTACCTCAGGTGGAATAGCCAGGGAGTAACAGCTCCATCTTCCCTATTATTTTGTGAGAGCAGTCCCACCAGACTGTCTGACTTCCCCAGGCCTGCGCCCAGCAATTCTGATTAATACTATTCTCTCCCTCTTCATGGTCATCGACGTCATCATCTTCTTCCTGAGATACTGGACCTGTCTTTGTGGGCCGTCATGGTCTTCAAAGTCTCCCGTGTGGTTGGGGACTAGCTACTGGTCCATTTAGCTCAAAGGTGCCAACATCTGACCTTCCATCTGTGACCAGGAGGAGAAAGCAGCTGCTACTGGAGTGTCATTCCAGGCCTGTCTTTATCTTGGGTCTCCCCAGAGCAGGCCTGAGATGAGGCTTTGGACACAAGCGTTCTATTGAGGAACTGATGCCAGGAAGCACCAAAAGGAAAGTAGGGAAGGGAGAGAAGATGGGAAGTTAAGTAAAGGGTACGTTACTGGGTTACCACCGTGGGCAGTGGGAGCTCCATCCCACCGGTCGCCTCTGTGACACTGTGTAGCACTTGCCTCAGAACTGTCCCACCCAGGGTTGAGGAAGCCGGGGTGTTTATCTGCCAACTCCCAGCCCCCACTGGCTACGGGCTGCTCCCAGGGGCATTCATTCTTGGGCACTTGCAGCCCGCTCTGTGCCCAGCTGTACTGGATGGCTTCTGCGCTCAGAGAAAGCCTGCAGGCAGAGAGCCGCCAGTGCTGGAGATGAGAGCCTCGCTGGGTGACCAAACTGCAGGTGACCACCAGGGTAGCGTGGGGAAGCTGGGCAGGCGCCGGTGGCATCTGCTATGAGGAGCCGCTGTATTTTTTTTTTTTTTTTTAAAGACAGTCCCAGTCTTTATTTATTTATTTACTTTTGGCCACACCGGCATGTGGGATCTTAGTTCCCCGACCAGAGGTAAAACCCATGGCCCCTGCACTACAAAGCGCAGAACCTTGACCACTGGACCACCAGCAAAGTCCCGAGGAGCCACTGTTACGTGTTTCTGTCACCACCACCAAAACCCAGGTGGCTTAAACTAATGGCAATTTATTCTCTCATAATTCTGCAAGCTAGAAGTCTGAAACCATGGTGTCAGCTGAGCCAGGCTCCCTCTGAGGGCTCTAGGGAAGAATCTTTCCTCGTTTCTCACAGCTTCTGGAAGCTCCCGCAGTTCTTGGCTTCTGGCGGCATAATCCTACCTCTGTCTTCCCACGGTTGTCTTCTCTGTGTCTTTGCTCTGTATGTCTGTCTCTGTGTCCAAACTTCCCCCTCTGATAAAAACACGTTATACTGGATTAAGGGCCCACCTACTCCATAGGACCTCAGCTAATTATATCTGCAAAGACCCTGTTTGCAAATTCAGTCACATTCCGAGGCACTGGATAAGGACTTCAACGCATCCTTTGGGGGGCATACAACTCAGCCCAGGGCAGGCACCTTCTACATGTAATATCCTCTCATCCCAGCAGCAGCCTGCAAGGTAGGTGTGATTATCCCAGTGTCACAGATGAGGAAATTGAGGTTCTGAGGGGTGACAAGGGCCACCCAAGGACACCCAGCCGGGAGACTGCAGAGCTAGAAGCTGCCCTGGGTTCCACGTCAGGCTGGTCTCTCATGGGCTTGCCTCTCAACAGCAGTGTCCCTTGTCGCTGACACTAGTCTCAACTCAGACTATACAAGTCCTACCAGGAGGAATAATTAGGGCAACAGGTGAAAAGTACTCGGTTGAGGGCCAGGAACGAAGCAAGTGCACAGCGACTGCTGGCCGCTCTCACGTCATCACGGAAACATGAAATCCTCCTGAACCTTAAACATCCATGCTTGAGCCTCCATATTAAGCGCGATTTCCAGGCCACAACCAGGATCACTTTTGCCTTTTGCTTCTTGTCACAGCTGCTCCCAGTGAGCCCAGGCAGGGACCTGACGGGCTGGAGGGTCAGGTGGCCCCTGCGGCCGCTCCCCCTGCCGCAGGAGACCGTTCGAGATCAGCACAGCAGCTCTTAATCTCCTGCCCCGTGCTGGCGGCTTTATCTCAGCCCCTCCTCCCAGGCCGCTGGGGGCTGGAGAGGAGGTGGGCCGATGGAGATGGGCGTTGCCGACAAGCCCTCCCAGCCCCTGTGAAGTGGGGCAGCCGCCAGCATACTTACCCCAAGCCCAGCGAGGCCTCTGGAGGAACGCAGGGCCTCCCAGGCAGGGCACAGGGGCGCTGTGATGAAAACGCTCAGAGCCCACGGCTGGGGGCCGGGCGGACAGTTTCATCTACAACCGTGATTGCACATTTCAAGGGCAGCAGCTGGTGACACGAGACACCCTGGACTCATAACTCATGCATTTCCCCTCCTCCTATTGAAACAATGTGGCGCGGGAGAGGGAGGGGGGAACGAGGGCGAACCACCGGTCTGAACAGGTAGTTATTTCTCTGCCTGGGGCTCAGCCTGGCTGAGAACCAACATTTCAAACGTGGAAGGTGAAGGCCAGGTACTGTTGCGTAGGTGGCAGCCAGCTCAGAGTTCCTGAGAGTGACTTCCAAGACTGGCCTTCCCTACCTGCATTCTGTGTGCTCTTTTCAGTCCTGGACAGGATTGTCTTGCAACAGTTAAAAACCAGAGAGAGGGCGCGGACCACAGTTGTGTGGCGGGGCGCACCCCAGCATCACCACCCGCGCTCAGGGTGATGCCCGTGGTACCCCACCCCCTCCGGGCCCGGTGTGAAGCCCAGGATTGAGTGAGGAAAGCCTGGTCCCTTCCCTCAAGCAGCTGCCAGTCCCAGGAAGAGGGGACATCAGGGGAGGAGAATCAAGCAGCAGCGCACACAGATTACCACGGGAGAACTCAAGCAGCAGTCCTACCCCAGCCCGGCAGTCGCGGAAGCTCCCTGAAGAAAGGGACATCCAAGAGGAAATGGGAAGGATGAATAGGAGTGCGCAGGGAGAACCGAAAGTACAAAAACAGCTTGGCACATTCTGGAATATTCTGGAACATGAAGTTGAAGGGGCAGGGTGGGGGCGGGGCGGAATGGAAGGGTTAGAATTAAAGAAGCAAATAAGGTTTAAAGAATTAACTGGAGCTTTCAGCTTCTAAATTTATAAAGACGTACCAGTAGCCACAAAGAGCCATGAGTGTATTTTACCTGAGAGAAAGTACTTGGTGCTTGCTTTCACGCTCTCACTGTTCATTCGTGTAAATAAATGTGTACTGAACACCAAGCGTGTAGCAGGTCCTGGGCTAGATACTGGTAATTCGAAGGTAGTCCAGATGCAGTCTTGCCCTCAAGGAACTCGAAGAGCTAAGGTTAACCGCACACTCACTCACGAGCCCCACTCACGAGCCCCAGGCGCTCCATGGGTTCTACCCCATTCACGCCTCTCAAACTCTGCCTCTAGAGTCGGGGGTGGAGTCGGGGGGGGGGGGGATGGAAACTTCGGGAAGCACTTGCCCTCCACAGTCACCCAGGTCCCTGTATCAAAAGGAGCAGGGGGCAGCGCTCAGCATTAATGAACCAGACGGTTGTGGGTTTTGTGAGGCGACGGAAATGCATGGGGTGGGAGTGGGGCAAGATGGAGCGGGAAATGGACAGAGGGAGAGACGGACACTGAGACAGAGGGACAGACAGAGAAACGGAGATAAGAATAGAAAGAGATGGAAAGATGGAGAGAGTCAGACGTGGAGCGACAGAAAAGAGAAGGAAGGAGGTTGAGAAGGGGAGAGAGAGAGAGGCAGAGACAGGCAGAGAGACCAAGAGGGAGGAAGTGGGAGCAGGGCACAGCATCATCACAGAAACAGACAGAAAGAAACAGAGTGAGAATGAGAGACTCCAGACTGGGAGGGACAGAGGCTGGGAGGATAAAGCCTGCAACCGAGGGTCTTTCCTAAGAAACCCAGTCCCTTCGGCCGAGGTTGGGCATGGCCAGCCCTCCAGGTGCCCCTAAGGCCCAGCTGAGTCAGGGCCACGCCACTGGGAGAGGCTCGGAGGGGACTGGCTGCCAGGAGGAGTGGAAGGAGGCCGTTTCTACCGAGGCTCCCCACCCCTCCCCTGAGGTTCCCACCCAATTCCTCCCCTCCTAACCCCACCCCCCAGACCCACAGGCCAGACAGGGGCAGGCTGGTGTGCCTGAGGAGTTAAAGTCACCGAGCATCCTCCAGGGCTGCCACCTGCAGCTGGCATCCTGCACGGTCCAGCCAAGGAAGCAGGCCAAGAAGTCTGGCCAAAGAAGCAGGCTCCAAAGCCGCTCTGTTGGGATCCCACGGGATGTCTGAGGCACTCATCTCGACAGCCACTGTGTATGGCGGGCTGTATGTGTGCTGCCCTGGTCTAAGGGCTATAAAGGTTAAGGGGACTAAATGCTCCCTAGGTGCCAGGCACTGCATCCTCATAGTAAGGCAGGCAGTAGTAGCAGCCTCTATTACAGATATGGAAACCGAGGACCAGAGAGGTTAGGAACCTGTCCAAGGTCACACAGCCAGCACACTCTTAATTATTAGGTTCGCTGTTACTATGCCAGGCATTTTTCATTCATTATCACAGAAACCCCTGAAGTATCAGGACCCCTGTTTTTTAGATTAAGAAAACAAGGTCAAAGAAGTAAAGAAGCAGGGCTACAGAGCTGGAGAGGGGACACGGCATGAGAACCCTGGCACACTCCACTCCGAAGTTGGGAATCCCTTCCCTACACACCCCCAGCTCTAGGACACACACCTTTTCCACTGGAACCTCAGCATCCAGGACCCAGCGGAAAAGCGGGTTGGACGTTGTGATGGAAACACACCATGCTGTTACCGGCGGGGTAACCCCTCTCCACAGCACTCCTGCAGCCAGAGATCTGCCTTCAGCCTTTTCCTCTTTTCTGAGGGTCCTTAACCTAGGGTCATGGAACTCCAAAAGTCCATGGATAGAATTCACAGGGCCAGCAGATTCAGTTGGAAAAAAATTAGATCATTATTTTCATTGACCTCTAACCAAAATTCTGCCCTTTCTTCTACTGTAACATATAGGCAAGAACCCACCATAGGACTAGCAGTGCCTACAACTTTGTCACCACTGTGAATCACAGGTACTTTTATTTATTTATTTATTTTTGCGGTACGTGGGCCTCTCGCGGTTGTGGCCTCCCCTTGCGGAGCACAGGCTCCAGACGCGCAGGCTCAGCGGCCATGGCTCAGGGGCCCAGCCGCTCCGCGGCATGTGGGATCTTCCCAAACCGGGGCACGAACCCGTGTCCCCTGTATCAGCAGGCAGACTCTCAACCACTGCGCCACCAGTGAAGCCCCACAGGTACTTTTATATCACAGGACAGTTGTTGCAGACATCTTAAAATATTATGTAGCTCACCACTACTCTGAACTTCCAACAGGTACTAAACTCACTGCTAGATCTTTGTTATTTAATATGTTAATAAAGCACATATATTTTAATCATAACTTTTTTTCTTCTTAATACCTTGAAAATTGTATTTCCAAACAATTGCTTTCCTTAGTCCTATCGCATAAAATGAAAACATGTTTCTGAGAAGGGTCCAGGGGTTTCCGTAGATGCCAAGGGATCAATAACACACAAAAGATATAGAATATCTGGTCCATCCCCTTCTCATCAGGTGCAGAGAGATGGTCTTTGCTTCCGACCAGCCCCACGGAATCCTTGGAGTCAAGGCCAAGGGTCCGAGCCCATTGGCTCCCAGGTGCAAAAGCGGAATGTCTGCTGAATGTCTGAGGCACGTGAGCTGGAAGCAGGCAGCACACATCCCCCCGCATCCCCTCGGAGAGCCCAGCAGAGCACATGTTCAGCGTTGGACGGCAGGACTCCTCACCAGCAGTGGGTTTGCAGCCAGCCACTCAGAAGCGTTCAAAGCAGAGCCTCCTTACAGTCAAATTAATTTAGGAGGCAAGAAAGTGGAAGGCACTGGTTCTCTACCTTGTCTGCCCAGAGGAATGGCCCCCGGGAATCTAAAAGTACTGATGCCTGGGTCTCCCCCAAGAGATTCTGAGTTGATTTGGGGTGATACCCGGGCCCTGAGATTTTTAAAACTCCCTGGATGATTCCAACGGGTAGCCAAGGCTTAGTATCTCTGGTGTACTGAGGACAGCAAATCCCCAGACTAGCGCTGAGGGCACCCGAGGTCCAGTTCTGTGTCTTGGGCATATGGGGACCTGACTCAGTTTCCTCATTTATAAACATTATGGGTGGGGAGAGGGGATCAATGCTTATGAAGCACCCACCACATGCCAGACACGCTACGGAAGTTATTTCCTTTATTCCCCTCAACAATTTTCTGAGGGTGGTGGCATTACCCCATGCCTGAAGCGACCCAGCAAAGTGACAGCTAAGAGATGGAGCAGAAACCCTAGCCTACCTGCTATACCATTCTCTTAAATCAGGTTCCCCAACTTGCCAAACCTTGTTAAAGATTTAAAGATGTTGTAAAAATGCATATTCCGATTCCATACAACAGGGGAAGGTCCCAAGATTCTACATTTCCAACAGCCTCCCAAATTATGCCAATGCTGCTAAACCAGTAGCTTGCTTTCAGTAGCAAATGGTTAACAGGTCTTTGTGGTCGCACTGGTTGTGACTGGTGAGTGCCTGTGCCAGGCTGGTTGGTTAACTACTTAGGCTATTTCCCCTGAGGACAGCACCCAGGATGCTGCCCCTTGCCCTGCTCAGCCACGTGGCCTAAGTGAGATTGACATCACCCCCACTCCAGCCTGTGGCAATCAGCACGTCGCATCCCTCAGCCAGGCGAGATGGCTCAGGGATGGGCACCTGGCTCATTCCAAGCAAATGGGACACCAAGAGTTTGAGAGTAGAAGTTCCTCTATCTTCCATGGGAGCTCCCAGAGGGGAAGTTCTTTCTTCCCCAGGCTGAGGATTCAAAGGACGTAGCTGCTGCAGCTGTTTCCTTCCACGAGGGGAGAGTCCAGAGCAGCAGACTGTAAACCCAGTGGCATGGAGCCTAAGAATGAAAGCAGGCAGAGCAGAGAGAAACCAGGTCCTTGGGCAAAATGGCTGGATTAAGCCTTGCCTGAAACCCACATCTGGGCTCTAAATTCACAAAGGCCATTCAATCCTCTTATTGTGTCAGAACAAGTTGAGTTGGGTTCTATGTCTCTTAACATCAATAGTCCTGACACAAGCTCTAGCATCAGCAAGACTAGAGCTTGAATCTCTCAGCTCAGCTACTCACTAGCTGTGTGGTCTCCGGCAAGCCACTTGGCCTCCCTGAGCCTCAGTTTCCTCATCTACAAAATGGCACTAGTAATGCCTATCCCAGGGTTGTTGCAAGGATCAGGAGAAACCACGAATGCCCGAAGCCTGGCATCTATGACATAAATGATATTATTATCAAAACTCACTATTAGTCCCATTCTGGCAGGCCTTCCTTCTAAAAACTGTATATGTCAGCAGTTGTTTCTAGCTGTTGGCAAAAAGAAAAAGGAAGCAAATTAACTTAAAAGATTGGGGCGGGGGGTGGGGGGGCGGCGGGAGGCGGGTGCTGCCTCAAGGGTTATGAGTAACATTGAGAAAGAAGAAAAAAGAGGCTGAATTCTCTCAGTAACCAGGACAGATGAGAAAGCTTGTCCTGGCGAAGAATGCAAGGCTTGCCCGGGCCACAACTGAGTTGGTCATAATGCGCTCAGACCTTGGCTCCGTCCAGCAGGGCTTATGGAAGCCACGATCTACCTCTCTGGATATTTGATGGTCTGATTGGCTCAGCCTTCCTAATTGTGTTGTATTGACAAATATATTTGTTTGGAACAAGCAAATGTATTGCAGGCAGGAAACAGACCAACTCCAAGAATTTATTTTGCTTTCTGGCAGTGCTGCACTAAGCTTGGCATTCATTATGCGCCCATGTAAAACAGTCTCGGGGAGAGCTGGCCTGAGCTATCTTTTTTTTTTTTTTTTTAATAAATTTATTTATTTTATTTTTGGCTGTGTTGGGTCTTCGTTTCTTTGCGAGGGCTTTCTCTAGTTGCGGCGAGCGGGGGCCATTCTTCATCGCCGTGCGCGGGCCTCTCGCTATCGAGGCCTCTCCTGTTGCGGAGCACAGGCTCCAGACGCGCAGGCTCAGTAGTTGTGGCTCCCAGGCCCAGGTGCTCCGCGGCATGTGGGATCCTCCCAGACCAGGGCTCGAACCCGTGTCCCCTGCACTGGCAGGCAGATTCTCAACCACTGCGCCACCAGGGAAGCCCCGATCTTTTTAATCATATTTATTTTTTCAGCTGCATTTCAGATCATGAACAGACTTGCTGGTGCTAAACAGGCCTCATTGGGTGAAACCTCCTGCCTCCCTCAAATACACGTTGCACAGATTAAATGTTCAAAGACATCAGACAAACCTAGGATACTGCCATGGGTCATTATCACTCATGGACGAGAGATGGGGTTAAGTCAGTCAAATCCCTGCTCTGAGCCCAGAAAAGTCCACAGAAACCAAATCCTGGTCACCAGATTGAAACTGAAATCAGGTTTAAGCAGAGAGATGGAGAGACGAACGGCAGGCAATTGGCATGGATCACGTGAGGATGACCATGACCCATTCCACTGTACCCCTCACCACAGTGGCACCTGGCAGCCATGCTGGAACCATGCGGCCCTTCTACCTGATTGGATAAGGAATAAGGACCTGACCTCAGAAGAGCCGATCAGAGTCCCCTCTGGGGTTACTAGGAGAGAGAGTAACAGCAGACAGACACACTGACTCGCCGCATGGCAGGAGCTGTAACAAGAGAACTGGAAGGTGTAGGCAGCCATCTTGGATGTCATGTGGACAAAGGTGCAGCAAAAGACAAAGGAAAGGAACCAAATGATCACAGGGAGGTACAGAGAAGAGACAAAGGGCAAGATCTTTACGTAGGTCTCCGGGTCCTGTCCCGGGTTCTAGGCGCTGAGGCACTCTGCCTCTTAGAATCCATCTCCCCTTTTTGTTCCAGCAAAGTCAAGCTGTTCTCCCACTTACATCCATACAAGGGCAAACTATGCAACCAACCAAACAATGCTGGGGAAGAATATTTATTAACAGGAAAAATGTACACAAGAATATTATTGAGCGCAGACAGTGCGTTTCTTTCCTCCCTTCAACAGCTATTTATTGGGCACTTCCCACATGTCAGATGTTACATATACACTGGGGAGTAAGGTCATGGCCTCTGCCCCTGTCAAGTTTACAGTCTGGTTACCAAATGTCAGGTAAGATCTCACTTTAGTAGAAAGACAGGTATAATATAATTGGCTTGCGATGGGTTTCACACCTGGGAAAACAAATGCAGGGCACTTATAACAACTGCAAAACTAATGCTGCTCCAAGTACCGCCTGTGGACCTCCAGCCTGGGCATCACCTATGAGCTTGTGAGAAATGCAGATTCTCAGCCCCTGCCCAGATCTACTGGCCATAGGGTCCAGCAATCTGGTTTAGCAAGCCTTCCAGATGATTCTGACGCACTTCCAAGTTTCAGAACCACTTGCCTAAAACACAATAGCTCAAAGCCCTGCTTTCCAAATCAATAAGGACTTCCAGCTTTTCCCAGGGTTTCCCTTCCCAAATGCTGCATTTTCAAAACCACCCAGGGATGTATGTGAGTCAACAATTAATTGTAACAACCAGTTACGTACAAAGTTACATATATTAATTAATTTGATCCCCACAATAACTCTATTAAGATAGGTACTATGTATCCCCCACTTCACAGGTGAAAAAACTGAGGAACAGAGAGGTTAAGCCACTTGCCCAAAGTCACACAGCTAATAAGTAGTAGAGATGGGATTTAAACCCAAGCAGTCTCGCTCCAGAATCTGCACTCCTAACCACTAAGTTAAACTACTTGGCAAACGGGTCCTGAGCATCTTTGCCACCTGGTGGAGGTGGGGAATCCGGTCTTTAGGACTTTACCCTGCAGCTGCTGCTGGTTCCCTGCCTTGGTCTACCCCTCCCTGAGCTGATCATGCTGGGACCTCACATCTGGGGAGACCTCATTGGCCCTTCAGATCAGGGTGTGATGGCTCCCGCAGTTGAGATGGGCCCTACAACAGTGCTGTCCGAGCTTCAGAGAGTGAGAGCCTCTAAGTGTCACGTACTCCCCTGCCCCATGGGGTCCCCACTCAGCTAGGGTGGGCTCTAGTACTCGCCTCAAACCACGTTCGGAAGAACCCTCGCCTCCAGCTCCCTGGGCCTGAGTGCTAGGTCTTGGCTCTATCCAGGCTCTCCCTTCCCTTATAAGGAAATCTAGAATCTAGAATCCTGTGCTCCTCTCTGACTATCTAGCCTTGATGAAAGGCAGCCGAGCCCAGAAGGTAAGGAGGTTTTACCTTTGAATCCCAAGGTGAAGGCCAGAATCCTAGATTCTTCTCTTCTAGGGAAGTGCTTGGTGCCTGTTGGGGGAAATATTATTAATTTAAAAATATAAGGGGGGGTATGTGTGGCCCAGCTCAACCTCCAGGATCAACAACGCTCCAAAAGCAAATAGAAACACGGGCTGGGAAGTGGCCTCCTAACTCCGCCCACCAATCACCCTCCCCAGCCCAGGCCAGTGTGCCCAGTCACACCCTCAGAGGAGTGAGGATGGGCACCACCGATCATTATCCGGAAAGGACCAGCTCAAGTCGTTCAAAACTTAAACTATTTCCAGTCTGGTTGATAAAAGTTGCTGCCTTAACTCCACGCACCACATGCCACCCCACCTGTCCTGGCCCCAGACCCAGGACCCTAGACCGTCCCGTCATCCAGCAGCTCGAGGGTTAATGCCTGGCCCAGCAGGGGTCCCACCCCGCCCACCCCAAGGCTATAGCCATCATCTACTCTGATGGACTAGTGTCCGCGCTGCCCACGTCTGGAAAGACAAACACCAACTTGCTGAAATAGTGCTTTTCTCTAGGTATTAGGATGACAGGTAGGTCTGCTGATTCACGTTTTTCAACCTTTCTGCAGTAAGTATGGTTTCCTCATGCAATCAAGATGACTTTTTTAAAACGTTAAAGATAACGGCAGGTTTTCAATTTCCTGAGGTGGAATAGAGGGCCCATTTTTCACTCCTGCCTTCACCCCCACCATGACTGCTGGCAGGCCCCCATTACAACACAGCAAGCAGGATCAAGGGTGGTGTCAAGAGCCCCCTGAACATGGCCTCGAATATCTGCAGAAGGAAGGTCCACGCCCTGGGTCTCAGCAAAGAAGCATTGTACTTCTCTGGCCATGAGCCCACCTTGTGCCCCTGGCCAGCATGACTAACCATCTAATTCTGCAGAAATGGGAACTCATTGAGTGATCTGGCTTCCTCCAAAGAGCAGCCCATTCGTTTCCTGAAGTGACTGGTCCACTGGGAAGTGGGCCAGGATGAACCTTTGAAATACTCAATGGCAAGAGAAGGAGAAGGAAGGGAAAGCACAATAGAGCAGCCAGGGACTAGGAAAGGGATGAAAGAGTTCATGTCCTGGTCAAGAGCAAAGATTAGATCAAAGCTAGCAGATACATGACACACACACCACTACACTCATCTGCTGCCCAGGGCAGACATTGCCAATCAACCACAGCACTTTCTCCTCACCGAGACGCAGCCTCAGAAGCCTTCTCAGTGCAGCTCCAGGCAACCTTCTCATCAACTGCAAGTATCACTAGAGCAGAATCTCATTTGTTATCCCTGGAGTGCTTGCTGCTGATGCTAACCCTCCAGACGAGTCCACGGGGACATCTTGGGTTCAGGGATCATCCGTTTTCCCTGGATCTGTAGCCTGTACTGAACGGTGTCGGGAGGTTTGTTGTTGTTAATTCCCTCCAACTCATGGAGACGTCGCTCTTCCTAGCATCAGGGAAACTCCCAACTGGGTGTGACTCTACCCTCTGCCAGATGGAACATGAGAGGTCATCTCCCCATCAGCCTCTCTTGAGTCATGGAGCCCTTTCGTCAAATCAAAACTTAGAGGGCCAAATTACAAAACAAATCACGGCGGAACTCCTGTGCCTGAAGAGAAGGTGACAGTCCCAAGCCACAGCCAACCAACACCTCCTCAGCCGCTGCCATGGCCACAGAAACACTTCCTGAAACTCCGAGGGCTCGGAGGGACAGTGAAAGATCACTGATCTTATCCAAGTGCCGTATTTTATAGATGGCGAGTCTGACGCCCAGAGAGAAGTGACCCATCCAAACTCACACAGCCAGCGAGTGCCAGACAAGAACCCAGGAATCTCCTGGCTCTTGATCCAAACACCCAACCCAGTGTCAAATGTTCGGTGCCTTCTTTCCTTGAACGACACAGGCTCTGTGAGCTACTGCAGCTGCTCTTTGCTTCCAGTCCTGTTTGTCTGGCTTTACCTCCCAGGTCTAGATTTGCAGCCCAAACCTCCCCCTCACCTTCCGATTCATGAAACTGCCCTGTGCAAACCGCCACTGTGAGATTCACAAGGATTCCCAACTCATCATCCAACCTCTCCTCTTCCCAAACAGTTCCCCACCCAATGTCCCGCTCCCTGCCAGCCCCACCAGCCCCTGCGATTGCTCAAGCCGTGAAGCTGAGGTCCTCCTGGATCCCTCCTGCCCCGAAGAAGCACTCCCTACGGCCATTTGCCTTGATCCTGACCTTGACCTCCATGCATTTCTCTCCACCCCCACTGCCATTTCCTTATTTTAAGCCACTATAGGTTCTCGCCTGGATTTTGGCAACAGCCCCTTAACCGATCGCTCCACCTCCAGGTTTCCCCACTCCGTTATTCAGGATGCAGCCAACGTAATCTTTCTAAGAGACAAATGTGAGATAGCCACTCTCTGGCTTATAATTCTTCAAAGGCTTCCCACTGATCTTTGAACAGTGTCCAACCCCCTTGGTGTAGCGTATTATACCGTTTGTCATCTGACCCAATTACCTCCCCACTGCCATTGCTTGCTAGACTCCTGCAAGATGGAACTACAGCCGTCCCTCCCTATGAGTGGAAAGATTGGTTCCAGGACCCCGTGGATACCAAAATCCGCGGATGCTCAAGTCCCTTATACAAAATGGTAAATACAGTTGGCCCCCTGTATCAGCGGGTTCTACATCCCTGGATTGGATCGCACTCATCACCCCAAAGAACCTTTGCCTAGCGTCCTGTCTGCCACCCACACTAAATTCTAAACCCCTGACGTCAGGAATTCTGTCTTGCTCCACAATGGAGCATCACCCTATGGAACATAGTAGGTGCTCAATAAACTGTCAGTGAATTGATAGTGAATTGATCCCATGACATATCTGTTCTTGATGAACCTCATTGGGGCAGGAAGTTAACGCCCTCACCTACTCACAGGGCACTATTATTTAATGTAGAATAGAAGATGAGAAAGAAAAAAAAAAAGACAAAAAAAGAAAAGAAAAAGGACAAAGAAAAAACTGAGAGCAGGCCCTGCTATGAAGGGAATGGCGCTCAGGGCCAGGCCTTGAGCAACGTGCTCTGTACACAGATGCGGGCTCCCTGTGCATCCCAGAGGGTGCAAAGAGTTTTCCAATCTCGTGTATTTTAATTTTGTCTACAGTCTCTTTCCATGTACAAAGAGGATCTAATTCCCAAAATTCATCTCAGTATTGTTCTCGAAGAGCACACATCTCTCCTCCAAGCTGATACTGCACTTTTATTTATGGTGCCACCCTGATTGTTCATACTGTGCCTTGAGGACAGAAGCGCCTTAGTCACAGCAGTGTCCCCAGAGCTTAACACGGTATCCGGCACATAGTAGGCCCTCAGTAAATACTGGGTGGGTGGATGGATGGATGGGAAGTAAGGAGTGAGGGAGCGGGAGAGAAAGACGGGGAGGGGAGGGAGATGAGAGGGTAGAAAGGGAGAGGGGAGGGGAATGGGAAAGACGGCTGAACCAGGGAAGGAAAGTGACATCACTAAAGAAAATGTGCTCCGTACATGCTGGGGGCTGGCCGCTCTCTGGACTGTGGTCCCTGGCACAAGCATGGCTCAGCCCAGCAGCTGCTGGCCACTGGCTCCCAGCCTGAGTGACACACCTGCCTGGCAGGGCCCGGCTGTGCTTGGCAAGTCAGGAGCCCAGCCCTTCAGCGCTGCAGGGCAAATCTGAGCCAGGAGCCACCTCAAAGACTGGGATACATCGCACTCTACCTTGGGGCCTCTCTTAGCCCTCCAAAGCCAGGGGCGGGATCAGCCCTTGACAAGCTGCCGTGTTAGGGATGTTAGGGAACGTCTGGTCAGCCTGGAGAGCAGGGTGGCCTCTGTCCTCTTGATCTAAAATAACAGCCCTTCCTTTCTTCTGCCTTGTTTCTCTTCTCAGCACTCATATTGCCGCTCTATTTACTGGAGGCAAAAGGAGGTGATGAAAGCATTCGCACTACAGCCAGACAGCTTGGGTTCAAATCCCAGCGCTGCCCCTTCCTGGCTGGGCAACCTTGGGCAAGTTTCTTAACTGCTCTGTGCGGTTCGGTTTTCCCACGTGAGATGGTGACGTAACACCTGCCCCACAAAGTTAGTTACCGTGAGGGTTAGAGGAGATGGGGAACACTGAGGGCACCCAACAGCAGCTGGCACATAGTAAGGGGCTCACCTGGTGTTAGCTGTCATTATTATTATTACCATCTCCCAGGCCAGGATGAAGCTCTGGGAGGAGAAGTGTGTGCTCTTCCTCAGCCACTCCCAGAGCCTACAACAGAGCATGGTGTAGGCACTCGGTTTGATAGCTGGCAAAAGAAAAGCCTAGAGAGGTCTAGCAACTTACCCAAGGTCACACAGCAAATTGGAGGCAGAGTTTCTTCTACCTCTACTGCTCCATACGCCTTCTCTGGGAGGTCAGCTGGGGAGCAGCCGTGGGCGCCTGGGTGCAAAGGCCAGAGCTGTGCCACCTAGTATGGTAACCACCAGCCACGCGTGAGACCTGGCAATGCGATATGAGTGCAGTTAATGAGCTGAATTGTTCCTCTTATTTAATTTTAATTTACATTTAAACTGAAAAAGATACTTGTTCAGTTGTTGGAATACTTTTCTCTGGGTCTGAAACAACTTAGGTAGGTGAATCTACTCTTTGAACGATTCATTCTGTGAAATCTAAATACAGATCAAGTATTCCCATGAAAACTTAGCATCCGATTTGAGACGCGCTGTCAAAGCGTAAAATGCACACCACGTTTGCAAGGCTTACTAGGCGTGAAAGAACGTAAAATATCTTGTTCATAATTGTGCATATTGGTTCTATGTTGAAAAGATCACATTTGAAATACTTTCGGTTAAACAGAATGTGCTATTAAAATTTCATCTGTTTCTTTTTATTTTTTTTAACATGGCTATTAGAAAACTGAAAATTATTTACGTGGCTCACGTTATACTTCCACCGGACAGTGCTGGGCTAGGGGAACAAAGATGGGGTGAAGAGGAAGGTGGCTTGCTGGCTGCAGGGCTGCCCGCCACAACTCCAGGATGACTCCAGGACCAAGGGCCGTGATGCTGGGCTCCGAGCTCGGCTGGGCTACTTGGGAGGCCCGAGCAGGGCTGGCTCCCTGCTCCCGGCACTCACAGGCTTCCCTGACAGGGCACGGGAAGCAGCTCTGGGGATTAACGTTAATTCTTTCCCTGGAGGGCAGATGGGGAGAAGGTTAAGTACCGAGTGACTGCAGCTGCCCAATTAAGCCCCCGAGAGGGATGAGGGCGGAGGAGGAGGCTGGAGAATGTTCTTAGGGATTCCCAGGGAGACAGGAAACAGCAAGGGCTTGACCTCCTTTATCTCATTTCCCCTTCACCCATCAGTCAGCCGTTTCCCCCCAGGCTCAGCAGGGATGGTTCACTTTCCCAAGACCACACAGCAGGTTCAGGTCTGACCCCGACTCGACTCCCTTGTCCTAGTCTCCACTCCAAGCTCTTTAAACAGCAGCCCCGGGTTCAAAAACAGTTGCCTGCTTTGCCGTTGCTCGGGGAAGACGCTGGAGGCAACGGGACGGTGCAGACAGAGAGGGATTCAGCCAAGACTGACCACTGACACGGACCCAGCAGGCACCCTGGGCCACTGCTTCCCTACATCACCTCACCGAATTCTCACGACTCTCCTGTGCTGTCAGTATTGTCACCACTGTCCCCATTTAAGAGATAAGGACGTTGAGGCTCAGAGAGTTCAGCAGGGTGCCCGGGGCACCCAGGTAGACAGTAGGGAAGCCAGGGGATCTGTACACCAGGTGGCCCGGTCTGACCTAAGCTCTGAGCTTAACCACCATGTTGTGTTACCTCTTGTCCCAGGCGTCTTCCCCCCAGTGTCAGACTTGCCAGCAGGGAGGCCGAGGTGGTGGGATGGCTGCCTGCCTGGAGCCTTCCTCTGGCTGTCACATTCCCTGACCTGGAGGTGAGGGAGGAGGGATGTCATGATCCCCCAGCTGACTCTTACTTACCCCAGCTTAGATGCCTCCTCCTCCAGGAAGCCCTCGCTGACTCCCCACCACTTCCCTTCCAGCCTAGTTACCTGCCCACCCTCCCCGCTCCCTCTGCTCTCCTGAGCTCTATATTCATCCACATAAAAACAACCAATATACAGTATCTCAACTTACCCTTGTGACAGTTTTCTATGTCTACTTAATGAGGACCTGGGATGCCCAGATTAAACATTATTTCTGGGTACCCCTGTGAGGGTGTTTTCAGAAGAGATGAGCATTTAAATCAGTGGACTGTAATGCAGATGGCCCTCCCCAATGTGGGAGGCCTCATTCAATCCCTTGAAGGCTTGAAAAGAACTAAAAGGCAGAGGAAGAGGGAATTTGCTCTCTCGGCCTGACATTGGTCTTCCCGGTCCTTAGCTGGGACTTACTCCACTGGGCCCCACGCCCCGCCCCCAGTTCTTAGAACCACTGGCTTTCTTGGGTCTCCAGCACACAGGTGGCAAATTGTAGGACTTCTCAGCCTCCATAATCACACGAGCCAATTCCTTATAATAAATCGTATATACATCTATATCCTATTAGCTCTGTTTGTCTAAAGAACCCTGGCTAATCCAACCCTCATAACCATCCAATTAAGAAGGTACCAGTATTACTTCTATTTGACAGTTGAGGAAAAAGAGGCATAGAAAATATCAAATGAATTGTTCACGGTCACAGAGCTCATAAGCAGTCACAAGCCAGACGTTTCCAGCCAAAGTGCCCACTCCCTAAGCCACACCATTCCTACTTCCTACACAACATCCTGTCAGATTACCAGTTTTCCTCTGGGTTTTCACAAACTACACGAATGTTCACAGCGGCGTTATTCATAAGCCAAAACAACGCAAGGTCCACCAACCAACGACTGGATAAATGAAACGTGGAAAAATGAGCCCATGTTCCCAGCTAGGTGACTGCAGCACGTTACGTAATCTTTGGGGACCTCAGTTTCTCAACCGCAAAATGGGATGATAACAGCATCTCCCCCCAAGGAGACGTCACTGAGTGAATACTCATGAAGTGCTCAAAATAGTGCTGGGCACACGGGCAGGTCCATAAGAGTTTGGTAACTTATATAAATAAGAAGGTCCTCAACCAGGTGATTCTCACCCACCTGGGGAGGGAGGCCAGCCAGTCGAGATCCGCTCTTCTCGGCTCCGAAAAGCTCTTATTACCCTCGCCAGGCTCCATCCAAATAATTGCTCCCGAGGCTTCAATACAAATGGGCTGTAAATCAGAGGCCAGGGGCTCCTGTTACCCACAGCTGGCTGTGCAGTCCCTCCGCAAGGTAATGGGAAGCAGATGCGGCCCGCTCCTCTGGCCTCCGGAGGCCTGTGTACCTGAGCGGCTCACGGCCCAGCAGGAGGGGCAAGAATTTCCAGGAGCCCTTAAAGCGAGGGTTGCCAAAGAAAACGGCCTCCTAGGGCTTCCAGATGTTCAGCGGCTTGTTTCAAGCAGGAGGTGGGGAGCTCCTGGGGGTCCCTGCAGGCTGAGACAGGAAGGCAGGGTCGTGAACAGCACTGGGTTCCTTCCAAAGGGCTGACCAGCAGGCAAAGGTGTGGGAGCCAAGAGGTGGCAAGCTGTAAGGGACCAGCGCCGGCTTTACAGGTGTGAGGACCGGTTTAAAATTCCCCGCTTCACACTTTCTCAGCCTGTGCTCTAAAGCCAAGGATGCCACCGTTCCAGACCGCTGTTTTCTCACCTGTGAAATGGGTGTGATGTTACCAAAGTCCAAGACATTTGAAGGGTGGGAAGTCATTTAAGTGAAGTCCCCAGTACAGTGTCTAGCACATAGTGAGACAGGCTGGGACCTGGGACCCTTTGCTGCAGGGCTGTGATGCTTGCACCTGGACACACCTCTCCTCCAGCAACAAAATACAAAGAAACTGTATGGGACTAAAAATAACTGCGTACCTGGCAGTTGGGGCAAATTCTGGACAAAAGATACAAAGAGACCAAAAAACCCAACTGCCACTTTTGAAGAGCCTGGAACAAAAGCAGGGCATCGGGAGCAAAAGCAGGGCGCTGCTCGCATGCCCCCTGCACACACCACCACCTAAGGGGTGGGCAAAACACCTAAGCCATCCCTCTGGCCCAACCCCTGGACACACCCCTACCCTCACCCCATACGGGAGCGAACAAGCAAGGGAACCTGCTGTTTGTTCCCACTCCCCGCTGCGGCTGCGGCTGCCGGGGGGGGGGGGGGGGGGGGGGGGGGGGGGGGGGGGGGGGCCAATAAATCCTTGCCTGAATTTCTTGTCTGGCCTCTGATCAATTTCTATTGATTAAAGAGGCCGAGAACCCTGGTCGGTAACAATAGTAGATGCTCAAAGAAATAAAAACAATTTATTATAAGGGAGCTAAGCCCAGAAACTTGTTGTTCCATAAACCTTTATCTCCCTGACCCCGAGCACGGTGTCAGGACAGGAGGAAGCATAGGACACGCTTAGGAGGCTTTCTTTCCAAGCTTCCCAAGGCCAAGACTTTGAGAAGGTCCAGAAAATTTCTTAGCAGTTTTGCAGCTGTAAATCCCTAGGTAGTTTGGCTTTACGTAAGTTTGAATTTATTTCATTATCACAGTGATTCCCAATGGAGGGAGAGACTAAGGGCTCAGATGGTGTCACCAGGAGCTATCTCCTCTTTAGCCTCCTCTGATAGGTGGACAGGTTTAGCAAATAAAAATACAGAATGCCAGGAAACCCTTGGACACTGTTGGTGGGAATATAAATTGGTGCAGCTACCATGGAAAACAGTACGGAGATTCGTCAAAAAACCAAAAGCAGAACTACGATAGGATCCAGCAATCCCACTCCTGAGTATATAGACGAAAAAAAAATGAAAACACTAATCTGAAAAGACACATGCACCCCAATGTCCACAGCAGTACTATTTACAATAACCAAGATGTGGAAGCAACCCAAATGCCCATCGACAGACGAATGGATAAAGAAGATGTGGTGTGTATATATATACAATATATAAACAAGAATGCAATTCTGCCATTTGTAGCAACATGGATGGACCTAGAGAATATTATGCTTAGTGAAATATCAGACAGAAAAATAAAAATACTATATGATATCACTTACATGTGGAATCTAAAAAATAATACAAGTGAACATATACACAAAATAGACTCACAGACATAGAAAACAAACTTATGGTTACCAAAGGGGAGAGGGAAGGAGGGAGGAACAAATTAGGGGTATGGGTTTAAGAGATACAAACTCCTATAAAGAGAATAGATAAGCAACAAAAATATATTGTATAGCACAGGGAATTATAGCCATTATCATGTAATAACTTTTAATGTTGTATAATCTGTAAAAATACTGAATCACTATGCTGTACACCTGAAACTAATATTGTAAGTCAACTATCCTTCAATAAAAAAATGCAGAATGTCAGTTTAATTTGAATTTAAGATAAACAAGAATTACTTTTGTAGTATGTCCCAAATATTTAGCGGCACATACTTTAAAAGAACTTTTTTATTCACTGTTTATCTGAAATTCGAATTTAACCAGCCTCCTGTATTTCATCTGGCAGCCCCTTAGGCTGAGCCCCCCGGGGTAGCCATAGGGCAGCAAACCTCTCAGAGCTTCTCACTGGCTCAGACTTGGTCATCCCAAAACAATCACTGCAGCCTAAGAAAAGTTATCCACTGGTGCTATCACTCTGAGTCTGGGGTCAGTTTATCCCAAGCTCCTAGGAGGAGGGTGGTTCCCTGAAAGCAAAGTCCAGGAGTTATGAACACAACACATTCAGAAGTAGAGGTGGAATGGAAAAAAACAGAAGCTGTTGTGAGCAAACGCAGAGGGGGGAATTCCTGAGCTGGAGGCGGAAAAGTGGGGCCCCCAGGGGGCGGGGTCACCAAAGCAGGTGGGGTGCCAAGAGACAAAAGTGAATCCCTTAGGGCCAGAAAAAACCCCATGTTGTGCCTGACTCTGTGGCGGCATCTTCGGGTGAAGCCCACCTCCAGGAAGTCCTTCCCCAATTACCTGTCTTCTCTGAGCCTCAGTTTCCTCATCAGCAAAATGGGGTAACAGTTCAGACTCCTTTGGGGTTGTTGTGAGGATTACCTGAGGTTCAGTCGACCCTTGATTTGGGACCCCATTAGTTCTTACATCATGTTCACAAATTCAGTGGGCATCTCTCAAAACTTTTTTTTCCTTTTGCGGTACGCGGGCCTCTCACTGTTGTGGCCTCGCCCGTTGCGGAGCACAGGCTCCGGACGCGCAGGCTCAGCGGCCATGGCTCGCGGGCCCAGCCGCTTCGCGGCATGTGGGCTCTTCCCGGACCGGGGCACGAACCCGTGTCCCCTGCATCGGCAGGCGGACTCTCAACCACTGCGCCACCAGGGAAGCCCCAAACTTCATTTCTTAAGGATAGATTTTCACAAACTGGGCTTCCAGTCTTAGAGATCTATTTCATTCCTTGAAAATAGCAAAATGAATTATGACTGCTGGGTAATTCTTTGCTGTGGGGGCCATTCTGTGCAGTGTGGGATGTTTAGAGGCGTCCCTGGCCTCTACCCACTAGGAGCCAGTAGCAGATCCCCCCCGCTCCCAGCTGTGACAACAAAAACGTCCCCGGACAAATGTCCCCAGAGGAAGGGGGAGGGTAAAGTCTCTGTGAATCACTGTGATAAGGAAATAAAATACAAATATATATGCTCATATAAACAGGTTTTAAACTGTTGGATCAAATGTATATTGTAAACCCTATATTATACGTGTCCCATCGGGAACACATCCACATGGGTTGAGCCCGCTGTAGTCTCTGAAAATCAAGTCCACGTAAATTGGAGTGAAGATACCACTTCCGGAAGTAAGCAAGCCTAAATATTCTTCCTGCCCCCAGGGACTTTCAGACTGCACTGGAAATGAGAATCATCGTCTCAAAAATGTTGACTTGTCAAGTTAATTGAATGGGGAAGGCCAGGCACGGGGCAACGCCCAAGCCTCTCTTTAGCTTCCATTTCAGCACACGCCAAAGGGCTGATGGGAACAACACCGGATTTGTGTAGTGTCCGAGTCTTACAGTCCTGCTCTGCCTTTTACTATTCTTTTTAAGTCATGGAAATCAGGGACAGAGCCAAGCTTCCATCAGCCGTGGTGGGTGGGAGGGAGGGAATAGGGGCACCTGCAGGTGAAGGACAGGAGACAGCAAAATTCAGCTTAACGCTGTCCGAGGACTTGCGCTGAAACCTGGGCTTCCGCGCACTAGCTGTGTTCTTGAGGTACTGCCTCATCTCTCCGACAGGTCTGGCTCTGTGGGCCCGGGTGTTGTGCAGTCACACAGGGCCCCGAGCTCAGAAGGGCCTCACGCTTGGTTCAATGCTCTGATATCAACACCTTGAAAATTCTTAGTCATCTCTGAAAAAGGACAACACATTTTCATGCTGCACTGGGCCCCGTAGATCATGTGGCCCCAGCCTGCTCTCTGAACCCAGTGTTTGCATCTGTAAGCCGGCAGTAAGGACTCCCTCCCTCCGTAGGTCCCGCTGTCAGGATCACAGACTGGTCCGGCTGCTGACAATTCAGGACACTGCCAGTCCCCGCCTGGCCATCCCGGGAGCTCAAGGAACAGTGGCTGCAGTCATTTTCAAGACCTATCTCAGAAGGAAGTCTTTAACTACAGGCCTGAGACCATGACTCGAAGCTTCCGGAACCTTTGAAATTCTCACTGTTTATTATTTTTGTGACTCCCATCTGTTTCCTGCAGCGATGAGCTCTTTTAATAAAAAGGCCTGTGCTCTTGTGAGGGGTTGGGGAGTAGGGCCAGGCAGGGCCATTGGGAGACTCCACCCCTTGGGCGGCCTGGCTGGGGAGGAGAGGCCCCGGGGGAGAACTGTCAAGCTGAGGAAATAGACCAAGTCCCCTGAGCTTCTGCAAGGGAGGAAGGAAGGGGGGCTTCTGTCTTACATTTGCACCCCGTGAAGGTTTCAAAGAGGAAGAGAAAAGGTGGAGTTAGAGCTGGTCCTCACGAACCCCCAGCCCATCTTATTCCTCCTTCCCATGCTGTAAGCTAAGGAGTTTCTAAGAGCCCTGGGGTGCGCCCTGCCCCACCTCAGCAGGTACATCTTGGCAAGTCCACTTGGGGTTGGGGGCTGGGAGACATCAGCGGCTCTGTCTCTTCCATCTCTATCACCCCTGCAGGTGCCCAGGACCCCAGCCACCTGTACAGTTTAAAGCCCCTGTGCGTTGATGGTGCATGATGACCACGAGAAGAGACTGCACTGTCGGGAGGCCCCGACTGAGCTCCCCTGGGCATCCCTGCCTGAGGACCCAAGTGCTCTCTCCCAGGGGGCCAGGCAGTATCTGGAAGCCGAGTCCTCTCTTGCCCACATGGCCCCAGGTCCACCTTCCTTTATCATATCCCCTCCATCTCTCTCCCTTCCCCCACCTAGGGGAATCCTTTCCATCACCAGGTTGAGAATTTTCCCTCTTCCCCAACCCTTCTCCCACATCTATTATTTATGCCTGTCACTCCCTCGTGTCCCCCTGAGGCCTAAGCTTTTGAAACTCCAAAGCCAAGAGCTGACACTCCTTGACCTCAGAGTTTCTGCTGAGTCATTCCCTCCCCGAGGCAATAAGTACAAAGGGCACCGCTGGCAGCGTGAAAGAGGCGGCAAGGTAGAAACACCAGGGGCAAAGAACACGTTGCATCCCACCACGTGCTATCGGGTAGTTCGGTCAAGACTGGGATGAGGATGTCTACCTGTTTCCCGAAAAGTAGAGCTATGCCTGTGGGTATGTGTCACATAGGAAAACCATCGCTCAGGTGACAAGATGCTGGGGGAGGGAGTGGTAGTCCTGCTGAGAGAAAGCCCCACAGCCCAGCATTGCCTGCATTAGTACTGTTACCGAGCAGGGCCCTGTGGGGCTCCTGGGCACAAAGACTTTCTGTGTCTCCCTTTTCTTTGATTACAGGAAACAGCCTTCATTCAGCCTCCATGACCTTCCCTGAGTTCCACTGGGCAGGTTCAAGCAGTAGTTGATTAGGGAAGGGAAGGGAGGGGGCGCGAAACCAGGGAGAAACAAACAGTCAAGAGCAGCCTTGCCACAAGGTCCTGTTTCCCTATCAATGGATACACACGACAATATGTTTGAGCTATTTTGCAGATACTGAAACCCCCTCCAGGTGGGAGAAGTTAACGATTAATGAAGGTAGCTGCACACAAGCATGTAGATCCCAGATCCGCTGGACCTCAAGATTGATGATGCTGACTCCTACTTACCTCACCACCAACCCATCAGAAGACCATCCAAGAGCTGATCACGTCCTTTTTGAACCATTACTAGGAAACCTCTCACTCACTTCTCCAAGTGGGGACACATAGTTTTTCGAGGCAGGAGCCCGCTGTGTCCCACTTGGCCTGGCAAAGTAATAAAGCTTTCCTTTTCTACTTCACCCAAAACTCTGTCTCCAAGATTGGATTCGGCACCGGTGTACAGAGAAGACGCTGAGCTTTCAGCATCAGTACCAGCGTCTTGAGGTTGAGACTAAGCAGGGCTTCTCAGCCCCCTGCCCCTTTCCTTCTCCCCTCTGAGGCCTTCATCCTTAGGAAAGTCACTTTATCTGAGACAGTGTGGTGGTCACAGAGTCCGTGATGGGGACCGTGGGAATGGATAGGGCTCTAAAGCTCAGTCAACAAGGAAGCCCGGGGCTTCCCTGGTGGCGCAGTGGTTGAGAATCTGCCTGCTAATGCAGGGGACACGGGTTTGAGACCTGGTCTGGGAGGATCCCACATGCTGCGGAGCAACTAGGCCCGTGAGCCACAACTACTGAGCCTGCGCGTCTGGAGCCTGTGCTCCGCAGCAAGAGAGGCCGTGATAGTGAGAGGCCCGCGCACCGCGATGAAGAGTGGCCCCTGCCTGCCACAACTAGAGAAAGCCCTCGCACAGAAACGAAGACCCAACACAGCCAAAAATAAATAAGTTAAAAAAAGACAAAAACAAGGAAGCCCACTTACAGGGAAGTTAGATGTGCTTCAAACCCGAGCTTCTGAATGGGAACATTATTTACTCAGTGAATCTTAATAACTCCGTCAATTACCATACAAATTTTTTGGAAACATCCTCACCCACTTGGGGAAGACTCCCAGTCAGGGGATGAGGGGAACTCTTCTCTTTTCCCCTTGGTGAGCAGGACCAGCCACTGACAGTTCACCGTGGTCTACAGTCTTGGCGACAGCAACTCTGCCATCGCCAGCACCAGAACAGTCCCGAGAATGAAGAAGCTTGTTCAGGGCCTAAGCTGGAAAATAAAGCGCCTCATCCTAATTTGGAAGACATTTCCATGCATAGCTTTGCTAAAAGACACCTCCTTTAGGTGTTGCATGCCAAATCAACTCCTTTCAATCAGTGCGTTTTCAAGTTCGGGGCTGGAATGGGTCTCTGGAGGTCTGTGAGGCCTGGAGGATGGGAGGGAACCAGGGGCAGTGAGAGGGAGTGTGGAGCTGCCATCGCAGAGCCCACTGGGACCCTTGTGCAGTGTTGGTCCTCCGTACAAGGCCAAGCCACAGAATTTCTCTGCTGAATTTGTTCCAAAGTTAGTAGCACTTCTTGTGCTCCTCCCAAGTTCCCGCATGGTACTGAGGGAGAGCCCCACCACAAACCAGTCAGCTGATCTTGGGCACATTTTATAACCCCCCGGAGTCTATCTCCCCAGCCATAAAATGGGAATAATTACACTAATCCTCCCTCCTAATACAATGAGCCCCTCCTATCAGATCATCGGCTGTCTGCGGACAAGACCATGTCTTATTTATTTTCCACAGGGCCCAGTAGAGATGTCCATGTTGTTCAAGAAGAACAACAATGATAAAAGTACCCTCTATTGAGGACCTACTCTGTTCCTGAACTTGGCAAATCACTGGGCTTATATTATCTCACTGAATCCTTACAACAAACTTCAGTATGGTACGCTTCTCATTCCCATTCTACAGATGAAGAGACTGAGGTTCAGAGAGAAGTATAACCTATTTGATTTTTAATACAGGCACACCTCATTTCACTGCACTTTGCTTTAGGGTGCTTCACAGATATTGGGTTTTTTTTTTTACAAACTGAAGGGTTGTGGTAACACTGCATCAAACAAGTCTATCAGCGCGATTTTTCCAACGGCATTTGCTCACTTTGTGTCTCTGCCGTCATATTTTGGTAATTCTAGCAATATTTCAAACCTTCCATCAGTGAAAAGATTACAACTTGGTGAAGGTTCAGATGATGGTTAATATTTTTTAGCAATAAATTATTTTAAAATTAAGGTCACTTTTTTTTGACAACGCTATTATTGCACACTTAACAGACTATAATGTAGTGTAAACATCACTTTTATATGCAATGGAAAACCAAAAACTTTGTGTGACTCACTTTCTTGTGATATTCACTTTACTGCGGTGGTTTGCAACTGAACCCGCATATCTCCGAGGTCTGCCTGTGCTTGATCCCTGTGCTTGATCCTCGCTCATCTGCTTTTCCTTCTTTCCCCTCCCCAGTCCTTCCCCTTTAGTAAAAAAAAAAAAAAAAAAAAAAAAAAAAAATACAGCCTGGTATATGAAAGGATGTTCCGTAAATGTAAATGCAAATAAATTTTGTCCAGAGCATCTGCAGCTCCCTCTCCTCCCCCAGGATCATTGGCCATTTACCTATTCAGGAAACAATTATTACAAGTCTCCTCTGCACACGCCGAGGATAAAATAATGAGCAAAAATAATTATTATCCAGCCCTTACAGTCTAGGAATATAGTCAAACCTGCTGGGCATCTTTGTAAGCAAAAGGTGCTCTCTACCTTACCTCCACCCCCTGCCCAGAGTTTATTCATTCATTCTTTAACATGTACAGTTTTTTGAACTAAGATTGGATTAGGCTGCAAGTAACATGAAACCCAAGTATCACTGGCTGCCTGAAACTATACAGTGAAGAGGTTTTTCTCTCTTATGTGACATTATGTCTAGTAGTAAATTGTTTTCTTTTTTTTATGAATTTATTTATTTTATTTATTTATCTTTGGCTGCGTTGGGTCTTTATTGCTGTGCATGGGCTTTCTCTAGTTGTGGCAACTGGGGGCTACTCTTCATTGTGACGCGTGGGCTTCTCATTGCAGTGGCTTCTCGTTGAAGAGCACAGGCTCTACATGCACGGGCTTCAGTAGTTGTGGCTTGCAGACTCTACAGCTCAGGCTCATTAGTTGTGGCACACGGGCTTAGTTGCTCTGCAGCATGTGGGATCTTCCTGGACCAGGGCTCGAACCTGTTTCCCCTGCATTGGCGGGCAGATTCTTAACCACTGTGCCACCAGGGAAGCCCAGTAAATTGTTTTCTAATTAAAAGCTGTAGGAACAGTGAGAAATCTTGATGTTTCTGTTGATCTTTTCCTCGTGGACATAATATGGCTGCCACAGCTCCAACCATTAAAACTATATTCTAAGCAAGAGGAAAGTGGGAAGGTCATAAGCAAAAGAGCCCTTAGCTGAGTCAGGCTACCTTTTGTGGGGCTTTTCAGGAAGTTCTTTGCAACAACTTATACTTCTATAAAAGACACTGTTGGTGCCTGCCCCTCCCAAGTCCCCTGGACACTCGCCAGTTAAGCCACAGAAACTACTTCTACAAATATTTTCCTTTGGCCCCAGTAGCTTGCTCAGGTCACCACATAGAGCAGACCCAATGTGCCAGAGTTAACGGAGCCCAGGAACAGCCGCAACCAGTGACAGACAGCAGCTGGTGGACAAATACTCCAGCTTTCTCGCCCTCAGAGGCTCCCAGTGGGACAGAGCCCCAGCTGCCCCCAGCGGTACCCTGCTCACTCACAGCGTCTGCATTTGGCTTCTCCTCTTTGTCTCATTTCTCCACTGCCATACAAATCCTTCCTGGATTTCTCTTCCAAATAAACTGCTGCCTCTTGAATCTTTGCCTTAAAGAGTCTGCTTCTGAGAACGCAACCTCAGACAGCCTGGTTGGTCTGCGGTCACCGCATCACGTGGCCACCCTGGCTGCCAGAGCCTGGAAGGTGTTATCCTTTAGATGAATACATTAGTGCTCCCATCACAATCAGGTGAGAGGAGGTAACATCCTGGATGAGATTGCCTCTAGCAATTTCTACCACACCTAGATCAGGTAACCTCTAGATCGGATCCAGAATTTCCCACGTTTGCACCAAGGACTCTCCCAGAACCGTGTCACACCCAGCATCACGGGGGGGCACAGGGTTCCAGGGGAGGCTGGGACAGCCTCTGCCCTCAAGGGGGCTTAGAGTCTGAAGGGGGAATCGGACGGCCGAATAGCAACCAGAACGCAGAGGTGAGGGCAACAGGGCAGAAACGGGTGCTGACTTTTGGCAGCGCTAGTTCTGAGCGAGGCTCTGTCCTAAGAGCTTTACACGCATGAAAACGTTTAATCCTCCCAGGAGCCTCAGAGGCAAGGACTATTTTTACTCTTTTCTTTCTGCAGATGAAGAAACTAAGAATCAAGGAGGTTGAATAACTTGCCCAAGAACACCGGACTGGTACATGTCAGAGTTCCAACTCAAAACTCAGTTTGCCTGACTGTTGGAGGAGGTGATAGCTCAGCTACGCATGGACGGATTCACAGACAGACAGGTGGAGAAGAGGGCAAGACAGTTCCAGGCAGAGAACAGCACGTGCAAAGGCCAGGAGGCTTGAGATGCTCAGGAAGGATGCCCAAGCCTCAACTGACCCACCCACGCAGAAAGGGAGCCACAGCTGGAGAGGCGCTGCTCCGGCCTCCAGTGTTGCGACCTGGAGCTATTCTCACCCACCCATCCTGTCCCACCCACCAGGACACTGCCCAACCATTCCTTCTGGCTCACTCGCTCACTGGCTTGCTGTCTCCTGCACACACACACCGCTCCTACCTTCTGACTCCACACTGACCTGCCAGCCTCACCATGTCACCCTATCATCTCTAGCTCAGGTCCAGAACTCCCCAAGTTTGCACCAAATCTTCTAAGCATCACTTTGAGAATTAGAGTCAGGTGTTCAAATCCCCGCTCTGGGACAATCACACAGGCAGTCGGATCCTCAGTTTTGTCACCTGTAAAACGGGAATTAAAATACCTACCTTGGGCTTCCCTGGTGGCGCAGTGGTTGAGAGTCCGCCTGCCGATGCAGGGGACGCGGGTTCGTGCCCCGGTCCGGGAAGATCCCACATGCCGCGGAGCGGCTGGGCCCGTGAGCCATGGCCGCTGAGCCTGCGCGTCCGGAGCCTGTGCTCTGCAACGGGAGAGGCCACAACGGTGAGAGGCCCACATACAGCAAAAAAAAAACAAAAACAAAAACAAAAAACCTACCTCACAGGGCTTCCCTGGTGGCGCAGTGGTTGAGAGTCCGCCTGCCGATGCAGGGGACACGGGTTCGTGCCCCGGTTCGGGAGGATCCCACATGCCGCGGAGCGGTTGGTCCCGTGAGCCATGGCCGCTGAGCCTGCGCGTCCAGAGCCTGTGCTCCTCAACGGGAGAGGCCACACCGGTGAGAGGCCCCCGTACAGCAAAAAAAAAAAATAAAAAAAAAAAAAAAAAAAAAAAAACCTACCTCACAGAGCTGTAGTGAGGACCAAATAAGATTGTATCTGTAAGTTCATAACACAGTGTTTACACGTGGCAATCTTATCTTGTTACTATTACCATCACCAAAAGCGCTACCTTAGCAGATCCATCCATACGTTGGATACTCCTAATATTGCAAAGCACGTTCTCACCCGGTCTCTTTTGCTCCTGCTATTCTGCTCACCTGGAGTGCCTTCTCTTGCCCTGACTAGTCAAGCCATTCCCTCATTGAGGTCTGGGAATCTTTCCCCTCCAGGTATTTCTCCTCTGGCTCAGTGGGTCTCAAACTTGGCTGCAGAGTAGAATCACTGGGTAGCTTTTAAAAATCCCCCTGTGAGGGGGGTGGGGGGAAGGATGAAGGGAAGGGACAGTTAGAGAGTTTGGGATTGACATGTACACACTGCTATATTTTAAAAGGTTAACCAACAAGGACCCACTGTAGAACACAGTAGCAGTCTGCGCAATGTTACGTGGCAGCCTGGGTGGGAGGGGAGTCTGGGGGAGAATGGATACATGTATATGTATGGCTGAGGCCCTTTGCTGTGCACCTGAAACTATCACAACATTGTTAATTGGCTATACTCCCATATAAAATAAAGAGTTAGAAAAAAACAATCCCCCTGCAAGACCTGGAGGGCATTATGCTAAGTGAAATGAGTTGGATGGAGAAAGACAAATACTGCGTGATTTCACTCATACATGGAATATTAAAAAAAATAAAACAAATGAACAAACCAAAAGCACAGATACAGAGAACTAAGTAGTGGTTCCCAGAGGGGAAGGGGCCAGGGGGAGGGTGGATGGATGAAGGGGTCCAACAGTATGGTGACAGATGGAAACTAAATGTTTGGTGGTGAGCGGGCTGTACACATGAAATTTTTATAATGTTATAAACCTATGTTACCTCAATAAAAGATAAATTTTTAAAAATCCCCACCCCTAGGCCCCCAAGGGACAGACTGCTTCAGAACTGAGCGGATGGGACCAGGACATCGCTAGGTCATCAAGCTCCTGCAGGTGATTTTGATTTGCAGGTAGGCTGGAGAACCGGGACGCTGACCTCTCTCTTCTATGGAAGACCTGCACTTTGACCCAAACTTACCGAGGGACTTGCGTCATTCGATAGCTGGCTTGTGTGTCTTTTTGTCTCATGGAAGCAAAACCAAGTTCTGGCGAGGAAGCTCCACGAAGAACCCCTCACGGGTCCCTGCAAGCCAAGTGCTGACTCTCCTTTCCACACTCAGTCAAGACGCTGGGCCGGGAGGTCGGTGGACACACAGGGGGTCATTTATCTCTGTCTCTCTCCTCCTCCCCTCGGCCCTTCCTGCTCAGCGGCGGCTGTCACTCGGATCCCCCAGGAGCTGGCCTCTGCCCTGTCCACATGGCGCTCTCGGTGGGGACTCCTCAAAGCACATCCAGAGGGCCTGCCCTGCCCTCCAGGCAGCCTGCCCCTGACACGGGTGAGGCAGAGGGCCCCCGGGCTGGCGGGAGCACAGCCAGCCCGCCCCTGTCCGGCCACTCCCAGCCCCTGCAGCCGCCCCAGGGCCTCCTCCGCTGCCCGCGCATCCTCGGAGGAGGCCTGCAGGGAAGAGAAACGTGCAGACTGCTGCAGAAAACGCTCTCCCAAATGGCCCTGGAAGCATCTCTCACTCCGCAGACTCTTCTCCCCGTGAAATCCTGCCCCTGCACCATCAAGGTGGAGTTCGCATCCGCCACCCCCCCGCCCCCGACTTTTGTTTCTGTCTCCACCAATAAGCACATCGGCAGTGACTCAGACGCTAGATTATAAAGGTGTTTCAGCTTCCTCCTGGCTCTGCGTCTTGGGACCGTTGTCCTGAGTGCCAGTCGCCCCTCGATGAGGAAATGGGCCCTAGAGAGGCCACGTGCAGATGTTCTGGCTGGCCGTCCCGGCCCAGGCCTCAGCTGACAGCCAGACCGACCTTAGACACGTGGGTGAAAGAACCTCAGGAGAATGCCAGCCCCGGCCGCCACTGACTGGACGGCAGGAGAGACCCGCGGGAGGACTGCTGCGCTGACCTCACCGGCCCCAGAGCCATGAAAGGTAATAACAATGAGGTGATTGTCGGGACTTCCCTGGCGGTCCAGTGGTTAGGACTCCGCCCTTCCACTGCATGGGCCACAGGTTCGATCCCTGGTCAGGGAACTAAGATCCCACATGCTGTGCCGTGCATCCAAGAAAAAAAGAGAGAGAGAGAGAGAGAGAGAGAGAGAGAGAGAGAGAGAGAGAGAGAGAGAGAGAGATGACTGTTGTCCCGCACAACGCAGTTTAGGTAGCTTTTACAGCAACAGAAAACTGACACACTGGTGCGAAAGCAGGCTCCAGGCCTTGGGGGAGGGAATTCTGAGGTCTCCAGGCCCCAGGGGCTGGTCTAGAAGAGAGGGTGTGAGCTCCGGGTGGGCAGAGCTCTCGGTCCAGCAAACCCTCCTCTTCTTCCTGGGCGGGGGCACAGCGGAAGGTGACCCTCTGAAGTGTGGAGCCAGCGGGGGCCCTGACTATCTGGATCGAAGGGTGCCACCGTCCCCAGGCATCCAGCCCGAAAGTGGCCCAGGCGTGGCCATCCAGACCGTGGGCCTTGAGCTGAATTCTCAGTCCTGACCCCTGCGTGGAGGAAGCCGAGGGCCGGGCAGACAGACTGGGCTCTGCGGTGGGAGCAGAGCGATTGCCCCAAGCCATGTTTGACTTGGCTCCCACTGTGCTTTTTTAAGAGAAGGAATGTGCTGCCAACATTTAAAAACTGGAATACTTCAAATAAAAACCTGTAGATGTATAAATAGATATTTTCCCCCTGATTCTAGAAACAAGCATGCCAAGATTTTCTCTTGAAAATCAGACACGCTGACCCCAATGGGTCCACATCTCTTTGTGGCAACAACTCGCTAGAGCTGAGGATTCCACAGGGGTTTCCTCTCCCCTGTGCTCCAGTCCCAACCACTCCCAGTTGCCGTGCACTTAGCAGGCTTCGCTCATTAACCTTCCCGTTCCCTGTAGACACTGAGCCTTAGAATCGCCAAGGCTCAAATGCTCAGCTGGCCACCCAGGTCCACCACTTACTAGCTGCGTGACCTTGGACAAGCTACTCACTTTTCTCTGCCTCTGTCTTCTACCTTGTAAAACTATGACACACCTGCCTTGAAGAACCAGGCTGAGAACTAAAACTGAAATGCATGGGAAAGACTTATCCAGCATCGGACATATAGTAAGAACTTTGTAAGTAATTACTATTCTGATCACTGTAGTTATTTTTGTTATTTGAGGCCTTGGACCTGATTCCCTGTCCACCATCTCCCATGGCTCCCGCTCAGCCCACACAAGTAGTCCCCAACACCCCCCGCTCTGCAATTCCATCCGCTGGGCCCAGGAGAGCCATGGGGACGGGAAGCAGCCCTGAGCTCCAGCCTTGCCTTCAAAAGTAAATATTAGTGTTGACCCAGCCTGGAGGTGCTGGATGCAGGAGAGCGAGTGTGCAGGAGCCCAGACAGCACGTCTGCCAGGAGCTGCCGGGCACAGGGACCGCCGCTTATCCCCAGCACCAGCCTGCAGCGCTCTGGGTTGCTTGCAGGAGACCAGGGCCGGGGAGAACTCAGCTGGCAACGTGTGTACCCTCGCCCGGGGTCAACCCCACCAGGCCTGGGGTCTCTGACCGCAGGGGAGCAAGAGATGATGCTGGGGTCCAGGACTCTGACTTCCACATCGATCACCCCAAAGTAGGCAGTGGAAGACCAAAGGCTTCCCTTGAGAGGGGCAAGTCCAGGAGGGAGGCGACTGGCTTCTGCAACCGAAGCTGAGTGATCAGCTTTGCTTCAGCTGCCATGATCTGGTTATTTTAGGCAAAAGCTAGCAAACCAAAAACCACGGGCTTTGGATCGGACGGCTGCCTGAAACCAGAGCCCCACCCTGGCTACTTAAAACTGTTGAGTTGGGGCAGGGAGGATTATTGTCATAGCCGGGACTTTAGGAGGCTTGGGGACTAAGGTGCAGCTGTGTTCTCCTATCTTCCCATCATCAGCTGACCTCAGCACGTTTCCCGAGGACCAGGCCATCTAGGGATATGGCAGTTACAAGGGTGGGCGGCCTTGGGGTCACTCAGGGCCGGGTTTGCATCTGTTCTGCTATTCAGCTGTGTGATCTTGGGCAAGGTTGTTAACTTCTCTGGCCGTCAGTTTACGCATCTGTCAAAGGGTGAGAATGGTACCTACCGCATAGGACTGTGTGGAGGATGAATGAGACGCTCCCCTTTCCCACAGCAGAGGGATGAGTATATCTGGCCCGGAGGTGAGTGCTGTGATACCGACCGGGCAGGGCTTCACGCCTGGCACCTCCTAAGTCGCTGACCAGCCTGTGGGCCATCAGCCCTGTGCCCACATTGATTTAATCTGTGTCTGCCTTCTCGCCCTCACAGCTGCTGCGTCACGTATGTACAAGGGAATATAAGGCAGCAGTTGGAAAAGGAACAAGGCCTTCCTCCGTGACCTGATGTGGAAAGATGGAGCACCCCCCTCTGGATGGGCTGGCGGACAACAAGGATGGTTGAGGGGTAGGGTTTTCCCGGCTCATCTATTCTTTCCCTGTTTGTGGGCAGGCACTGCAGGTAGATGCCCAGATGCCCATAACCTCGGCTGGGCACGGAGACCCTGATGGCTGCAACCCCCCACACGAAGCCACCGCTGCCCCCTGCCCCCCAGCCTTCTCGCTCCCCGCCCCAACTCCAACTACAGCATCCATGACAAATAACCATGGACACGCCGAGTCTCTGCTGGGGAAAAACTCGTTCTCCACTCCATTCGCTACCAAGCCAGGTGAGCGCTCCAAGTTGACAGAATTATCAGCTCTGAGCTAACAGTGAGAGATGGACGGAGAGGTGAGTGGGGACAGCCCACAAACACATCTATCTCCCAGCTCCGAGATTCCATCTAGACTTGCCCCCAGCAAAAGATGACTTCGCTGCGGAAGTGTTCATGGGCCCTTGTGGTGGAGTCAGTTTTCTTCCCCTCGGCCTTTGCCGAGCCATTGAGGGAGGGAGCAGAAGAAGCCCCGGCAGCAGACCCCTGGCTGCAGCCCTGAGCATCTTCCTCCCCAAGGAAGCTTTCCTTTGATCCTGCCCAACATGCCCGTTGGAGGACCAGGGGGATAAAAAGAGTCTGAAAAATGCAGTTCTTTTGTGAAAAGATTGGCTGTCTGGGGGGCTGAATGGAAAACAGTCAACTTCAATCCAATGGGAAATTCTTCTTTCCCCAGGCGTTCTATCTGATGAGTTTGCTCAGCCCATCTTGAGGCCCCGGCAGCCCTCTAGGGATTGGAACTGCTTGTGCAGGGGCTGCGGCTCCTGGTGGGAAAAGGCGCCCAAGCTGATAAAACTGCAAGGCTCCCAGTCCACGATCTGCGGCCTCGGACAGGCCAGGTGGTGCCCAAAGATGCACAGCCGTGAGGGCTGTTGACCCCTGGAGCTGTCGCTCTGAGTTGAGGGGAAGCCAGCGCCAAGGGCTCCCCAGTCTCTGGTGGGTTCCCAGGATGAGCTGCTAAATGACTTCACAGCTCGAGGCCTGGACAGCCCCATCCATCAGATGGGAGGGGGGACACCTGCTCTTGCCAACTGGGTGTCCACCTAAACATCACTGTTCATGTGTTGTGGTGTGTAGTGTTTTGGGGGGCTGGACACCTGGAAGTAGCACAGTGGATCAAAGGACATACCACGAAACATGCTGACAGACGGCCAAAGCCCTCACGGTTTTCACTCCTGGGTCAGGCAACTTCTACTGGGTAACAACCTGGCGATTTCAGCTGCACAAAAAACAAGCATTTATCTTTCAGCTCACTTACCTGCAGTTCAGCAGGGGTTGGGCTGCTCCAGGCCATGTCTCCCATCTCCTTGGATTGGTGGCTCCCTGGGGAATGTCCCTCTTCTGGTGATGGCAGAAGGACAAGACGGACAATCGGAAACATTTGAGGCATCTGAAGGCTTAGGGCACCGTCACCCCTGCCCTCACTCCACTGGGCAAAGCAAGTCCTGTGGCCAAGCCTGGCGTCAGTAGGACAGGGAGGCATCCTCCTGTCACAAAGTTCAGAGTAAGGGAGGAGTGAGTACGTGCTGAACTGTGATCTGGTCTATACACATCTGTCTGTCACGTGTGTGTGTCAGCTTATGCTCACTCGTGCGCAAAGAGGTGCAGACAAGAACATTTGCTGCAACACAGGTTGTGTGACTGACACCTAGAGAAACAAAAGTATCCATCAACAAGGAGTGATTAAATAAACTGTACCGCGTGGCTATGGTGGGATACTGTGTAGCACTTCAAAAGGAATGGGGCCGAACTCCATGAACAGATAGGGCAAGATGCCTTCAGACAGGGTACGTGAGAAAAGCAAGTCACAGAAAAACAGATTTACTATGACCCCTTTGGGGGAAAAACACCCCACCTATGTGTCTGTGTGTGTGTCTCCGTGTGCGTGTCTGTAACTGTGTGTGTCTGTGTGCACGTCTGTGTGTGTGTCCGTAACTGTGTGTGTGTCCGTGTATGTCTGTGCGTGTGTCTTGTGTGTCTATGCGTGTGTTTCTGTGGTCTGTGTGCGTCTGTGTGTGGTCTGTGTCTGTGTGTGTCTGTGTGTGTTTCTGTGTGTGTCTGCATGTATCTGTGCACGCATATATGTGTGGCCCAAGAAGGCCATGGGCAATTTTACCTGTAGGGAAAACCTTCTGAATTATTTTAATCTTTTACACGGGGAATGTGTTCATATATTATATACAAAGTTTTTTTTTCAATTAGAATACCAGAAGAAAAAATTAGAAAATACCAGTGTTAGGGGCTTATGACCTCCTTAGGTGCAAATATTTTAGAACCTCGGGTATGTGAGGACCCTGCCAACACAGAGCCACCCACTCTGCCCCGCCACAGACACTTCTGTCCCACAAAGTCCCTGTGGAAGATAAACTCACACGAGAGATCAGGAAAGAAAACTAAAAGTGGCTTTTTTATTATGAGCTGGGCTGGTGCCCAGGCAGGCAGAGCCCTTGGCCGGGACACCGAGCTGGAGCATAGGCGCGGGCCCACGACCTCCATGCGCTTCTCCGCTGAGCCCCGGCCTCACGTCCTGCTGTCTGCTGCCTGGATAAGACCCGGATGTCAGAGATGCTCCTGGGAAACGGAAAACAGAGAGGCCAGGGTGGGCACGTGGGCCCCAAGGGGGCAGCCCAGGCTCTGCTTGGCTATCCAGCGCCGTGAGGAGGGAACCAGGGCAGAAGAGAATAGACTCTTGTCTTTATAACCATGCAGTTTCTTGCAAATCTCTAGACCTGCACTGTCCACTCAGGCAGCTGTTAATCCCATGAGGCCATTCACATTTAAATTAACTAAACGATCCCACTGCCCAGCCACACTCAACCCGCCTCATGTACTCAATAGCCACGTGTGGCCCGTGGGTACTGTACTGGGCGGCCCAGATGGAGAGCACTGCCATCGATGTGGAGACTTCTAGCGGGCGGTGCTGCTTCAGGCTTTCACAGTAACTCCCAGTGGAGGAACTGCGGTGTCCGGCCGAGGCTGCCCTTGGTACGGGAGTGCGGGCGGGAGCCACAGACCTGAGTCTTCCGTTGTGAACGTGGTTAACATTTAATTTCAAAATGTCTGTGATGTGCAGTATCCCAGGAGGCCTTCGAAGGATGTCAACAGTTCAGCCGCCCTTCACGGGGGCAGGGGGCACTGGCCTCACGCTGGCTGCTCTGTCCCGGCCCCATTCTCTTCTAGGGGCAGCCCTGGTCTGAAGCAAAGACACTGCCATCTGTCTCCCCTTGGTTGTCCCTTGCAAGGAAGGTGGAACCCTTTCGGTACAGGAAGGCGAAACCTGGCTTCTGCACTTACCCTTCCACAGAGCTGCCTTGTGAGGCTCTCCTGTGATGCCCTGAAGGCCACGTTTCTGTTCTAAGACTCCTGGCCCTCGCCAGACATTCAGCACTTCAACCCACTGCTGGCTGAGCAGCTCAACCTCCTGTGCCTTCGGCCACACAGCACCCGCTGTGACTCCATCCCCCAGGTTCTGCCCGAGGGCCTTTCCCTCATGATGTCAGCTGATTGCCCATGGGCTGAATCTGGCTCACAGACATGCGTTCTTTGGCCCATACAGCACTTGTGCAAAGCTTGAATAAACTATCTCAAAACAACAATCAATTTCACATGAAAATCCAGATTTCCGGCTTCCATCAACAAACCAGAAGCTCTTACAAGCCCAGACCTGTCTTCCCACCTGGCAGTGAGCCAGTGGAAGCCAAGAGAGGCTCCATCTTCTTCCAGCAGGGATATGGGCACTTGTGTTTGCTACAGGCCCCAGTCCTCCCTCATGTGACCGGCCTGGTTCCTGGGGGCCTCTGTCCTCACTGTTCTCTCTTTGTTCTCACAGTCTGATCCCTCGGGGCTCCACCCTCCTGGGACTCCCAGGATTCTTCCATGCCGGGGCTTTCCACTACACCCCGTCCTCACTTCAGTCACTGACCTAGACCTCACTTGGACACCCCAACAGCACCTCCACCTCGTCCCACACCAACACAGCATCTTCCTCTCCCTCCACAGCCAGCCAGCTCCTCCCGCTGCATCTCCAGGGATGGGAGGCTCCCCGCATGGACCAGAACACCAGGAGTCATCATCACTCTTCTCACCCACCACCAGATTCCACACCCCTCACCTCTGTCCTCACCTGGAATAGCTCAATAGTCTCCTACCTGGGCCCCCTGATAATAACAGCCAACAGCCATTCATTCATCACTTGGCAAGTATTTATTGAGCACCTGCTGTGTGCCGGGCACTCTCCCAGGGGCGGTGAGCAAAACAGACAAAGATGTCTGTCCTCACGTGCTCACATTCTGGGGGACAGAGACACAGAAAACAAGGTGAATGAGAAAAAAAAGACATCAGTGTGTTTTGTGGTGACGGGCGCCATGGAGAAGAATGAAAAGGGGGAGGACAGTAGAGAAGGGGACTGTCATTTTATTTGCTTTTTGGTTTTCTGTGGTTGTTTCTGGCCATGTGGCAGGTGAGGTCTTTGTTCCCCAGCCAGGGATCAAAGCTGAGCCCCCTGCAGTGGAAGCGTGGAGCCCTAACCACTGGACCTCCAGGGAAGTCCCAGGGGCTGTCATTTTCAACAGGAGAGCCCACCAAAAGAAGGTGACATTTGAGCCATGGCCTGAAAGAGGTGAAGAAGTGAACCACGTGGACGTCGGCAGGCAAAGCAATTCAGGCCGAGAAGCAGCCCAGGATGTGCCGGCTCGTTCTAAGAAGAGCAAGGAGCTCCTGTGATTGCAGTAAGTACATTGGGCCTGGCGGGCATCTCATGACACGCGTCAGGGAGGAATGTAATGACGAGGGAGTCGCAGATCACGTAGCACCGTGCAGGCCATTGAAAGGACTTGTTTACGCTGACGGAAATGGGCTGTTCCCAGAAGGTCCGGGGCAGAGGTGAAAGATCTGACTCAGGTTTTATCAGGATTTCTCTGGCTGTTTTGTTGAGAAGAGACTGAAGGGACCAGGATGGGAAGGAGGGAGAAGGAATGACTTTCTGCATCCAAAGGAAGTAGCACCAGATGGATGTGCAGACATGTTAGATGGGTGATGTGAGAGGAAGAGAGCATGGCGGCTTCAAGGCAGCCCGACTTCCTTCATGAAGGGTCAAGGCTTCAGAGGCACATGTCTCAAGAAAGGCAGAGCCAGGAGGAAGCTGTACCGCCATCCTGATCTAGTCTCCGAGGTCACATCGGCCATCTCTATCTCATTCTACTCTTCAGAATCGAGTTGTTAATCCCAGCTCATATTTAAGGGAAAGAGAATCAGACTTCATCTCTTGAAGGGAGCATCATAGAATTTTCAGGCATGTTTTAAAACCATTCTAGGACTTTCCTGGCGCTGCTGTGGTTAAGAATCTGCCTGCCAATGCAGGGGACACAGGTTCGAGCCCTGGTCCGGGAAGATCCCACGTGCCGCGGAGCAACTGGGCCCGTGTGCCACAACTACTGAGCCTGCGCTCTAGAGCCCACGTGCCACAACTACTGAAGCCCGCGCGCCTAGAGGCCGTGCTCCACAACAAGAGAAGCCACCGCCATGAGAAGCCTGCGCACCACAACGAAGAGCAGCCCCCACTCGCCGCAACTAGAAGCCCGCGCACAGCAACAAAGACCCAATGCAGCCAAAAAAAAAAAAAAAAAAAAGAAGAAAGTTAATAAAACCACTCTAACAACTTCTGTCCCTCAATTTCCCCATCTGTAAAGTGGGGAAGATGGTGATAATACCAGTCAACCTCAAAGAGCTATCGCAAGGATGAAATGAGATATTTCAGGTGAAGGATTTATACAAGGTCCCATACACAGCAAGTATTTTTTTAAAAAAAAACACATGGTTAATCATTTCATTCAGATCAAAACCAAGTAACTTTCAAGCCAACAACCTGCCTTTTCGTAGATTTTTCAAGCACCCACCTAGGTTCTGGCTAAGATGTTCTGAATTCTTTGCAGGTGCCTGTCAGCCCTGGAAGGACCCCGCAGCTGAGTGGCACCTGGCTGGGCCTGGGAGTTGGGCCCTCCAGGTTCTGCTGTACACCTGGCAGATCGAGCTTAATTCACTTCCGGCTCGTTAGTGAATTCAGTTGCCGAGCGTAGGTGCCAGGCTTCCAGCCAACCTCCCCCGCTCTCCCTCAAGGAACCATGTGAGAAGGGGAAAAATAATTAGTCATTAAAACAAGTGCTTCAGGAACACGACAAACGTCAAGACCCAGTCTCCCGGCTGGGTGACATCCTGACATTTAAAACAGTTCCACAACCCCCTCCCGACACATGATGCGTCACCCACCTGGCTTCCCAAGTCATAGCTGGTGGCCCAGAGAACCCTCAGGCTGCCCTGCTGGCTGCAGACTCCATGTGCCCTGGGCTTCCGTACATAACTCACCCTTTGTCATCTACCTGGCAGAAGTGGCATCACACACAGAGTGCCCATGCTAACAAGGCCAAAGTCATGGACCTGTCTCCCACCCACCCAGCTGCTTATCTAATCATACACCCACCAACCCACGCAACCTTTTCTCTATCTACTCACCCCTCCATCCAATTATACACCAACCTACCCATCCATCCATCCATCCACTCATCCACCTATACTCCCACCCATCCATCCAGGTACTCACCCACCCACCCATCTCTTCATCTATTCACCCATCCACCAACCTACCCAACCAGCCACTCTACCATCCAATCACCCATCCATCCACCTACAGCCCAACCCATCCAGCCATCTACCAGCCAAGCCATTTACTCACGCAGCCAGGCAAGAGACACTTAATGAGCACCGACTGGCCATTCAGGTATTCATTAATATATCCAGCAAGCATTTATTAGTAGCTACCATCTATTCATTCATTCAACCAACACGTCTAGAGAACTTACTATCTCATTCATTTATTCCAGCGACGAGCACCTGCTCTTTATGCATTCACTTAAGAGTGATCAGGCAACAACCATTCATTCATTCACTTAACAAACATTTAAGTAACCATTATTCAGTCAGTCAGCCAGCTAGCAAGCATTAATTGAGCACTTACTAATGCCAGACCCTGTTCCAGGCACTTGCGATGCTATGAGTTAGGACAAAGTCCATGCCTTTGAGCAATAAACATTCTAAGCCAGCAGACAGACCCATCAAAAGATAGCTATTCTACAAGGCTGCCAGTACATTGATAAAGACACACATGGAGTGTCCAAGACGGTGTACAAAATCCAGTGTGGAACCTTCAGGGGAGGCTTCCAGGGGAGTCAGGTGAGCTGTGACTTACCTCCCGGCTTGAAATTCAGACCACCTTAAATCCCAGCTGTTCTCTAGCTCTGTGACTTGGGGTTATGACTTGCCATCTGAGTGTCAGTTTTCTCATCACAGAATTGAGTTAGTGACAGTGGATAGAACGTAAATAATAACAGTGCCTACCACATAGCATTGGGAAGAGGGAGGCCTATATGGTTATTCATCAATAAGCAGTCATTCTTACTACCTACACTTAAAACGTGAGTAGCAGTTAGCCACTGCTAACTGGTGGAAGTGGGGGGAGGCGAGGCAGCAAGACCCAGATCCAGGCCAGAAAGTCTTATCGACGGCAAGGCCAGGGCACTGTGGACTAACAGTGATGTAGGGCTGCTACAGGAGGTGATGCGAACGGAGAAGGAAGGGAAGGAGCGACTCGGGGAAAATATGGGCCACAGCATCTAGGGCAGCGGTTCTCAAAGTTTGCTTCCTGGAGCACAGTGTCCGCATCTTGTGGGAATTAACTAGAAATGCGAATCCTTGATTCCAACCCCACACCAGAGCTTGGATGACAAACTCTGGGGCAGGGACCAGCATCCAGTGATTCACAAACCCTCTGGGTGACTGTGAGGTACTCAAGTTTGGGAGTCTGGAGACTGGTCTAGTGGACTGGGAGTTATAGTGGGAGGAGGAGGGGCGGAGGCGGGGGGAGCCCAGCAAGCTTTCCATGGGAGAATGTTTGTCCACAGGTTTACTTTCATTACCAAACAACAGAATACCTTTAGTTGCAAGCTGTTGACAGGAGAACAAGGGGTAGAAAGTATAGGTAACAGATAAAAAACCCAAAAACCAAACATCTCTCCTGCTGGCAAAGCAATTCCCTGCCTGCTCCCAGGTGGAAGGATGGGGTCAGAGGGTCCACACGTGGGGAAGCTCTTGCCTTGGGGTCCCCCTACTCCTGAAGGCGAGGGGCGGCTTCTGGCTCGGACCCGAGGGCCCCAGGCTGTGGATCTGCCAGCTGTAGGGGCTCTGCCTCCCCCATGCCCTCACCCTCTGCCTGTCACTCGCGGGGATGTCACAGGAAACAATGCGCTTTTGCTAGCACCCTGCCTGCGTTGGCGGCGGCCTGGCGTCAGGCATCACAATGACTCTCATTTCCTAGGAAACAGGGAGTCGCACTTGTACCTTTGCTGGGAGCCTCCGCATTTGGAGCTGTCATGTGACTCGGGGAGCTATTTTTAGCCTCCCCCAGCCCTGTGTTGTAGGAAGAATGATTTGATGAAAATACTAAACTCATTAAAAGCCTGGGGGGTGGGGACGGGAGGAGGGGCTGCCGGAGCAGAGAAACTGCAACCTCCAAGCTTCTGGTCCAGGCTGAGCAGCACAGAGGGAATGACAGCTGGGAACTGGCATTTCCTTGGCATCTGTGCCCTGGGGAGGTGGGTGGGGGAGGGACGATTAACTCTAGTACCTGCTACTGCTGCTATGAACTGTGGACCAGGCACCGGGCTCCACAATTTACCTGCATCATATTATTTCCACCTCACAATACTCCTAGAAAATAAGAGCTAACGACATCCCACTTTGCAGATGAGGAAACTGAGGTTCAGAGGGGTTAAAGAAGTTACTCAGGGTCATTAACTAGGAAACTGGGAATTCAGGATTCGAACGCAGTCCACTTGACCCTAGAGCTTGCCCTGTACTCATCCTGCCAGAGAAGTCCATCTGTTCAAAGCAGGAGTACAGAGCCAATGACCTTACAGGTGTGTGACCCAAGTGGTCCTGCACTTAGAAGGGCCACGCATTCAGTTTAATGCTGTGCTGTCACCATCTTGAAATTCTCCATCGTTTTGTAACCAGGGGCCCCATATTTTCAGTTTGCAAATTATGGAGTCCAGCAAATTATGTAACCAGTCCCGCTGGAGAATTCTCCTGCCCTCTTTGCAAATTCCTCTGAGCTGCGTGCTAGACTAGTTCATCACTTGGTTTTTCCTCCTGTTCAGAATATAGCAAGACTTTCTTTTCATTGCATTTGTGGAGAAGATCCATATTGTGGAGTCACCCCCCCAGACATGGGTTCAAGCCCAAACTCTGCCACTTATTAGCTGTGTGTCCCCCGGGAACCTGCTTCTCCTTTCTAAGCCTCAGTTTCCTCATCTATAAAACAAAGGCAATAATAGTCCCTACCTCATTTCATTGCCGCATGGATAAAATGTGATTTTTTGTGGTAAGCACTCAGCATGGTGCCGAGCACGTAGTAGACACTCAGTCAAGGCTAGTTTTTGTGAGTAAAACAGCAAAGCACTGGGACTTCCCTGGTGGCGCAGTGGTTAAGAATCTGCCTGCCGAGGCAGGGCACACGGGTTCCAGCCCTGGTCCGGGAAGATCACACATGCCGCAGAGCAACTAAGCCCGTGCGCCACAGCTACTGATCCTGCGCTCTAGAGCCCACGAGCCACAACTACTGAGCCCGTGCGCCACAACTACTGAAGCCCACGTGCCACAACTAATGAAGCCTGAGCACCTAGAGCCCGTGCTCCGCAACAAGAGAAGCCACCGCAGTGAGAAGCCCGTGCACCGCAACAAAGAGTAGCCCCCGCTCGCCGCAACTAGAGAAAGGCAGCACGCAGCAACAAAGACCCAACGCAGCCAAAAAATAAATAAAATTAATTAAAAAAAAAACGATTCCATTAGGGCTTCCCTGGTGGCACACTGGTTTAGAATACGCTTGCCAATGCACGGGACACGGGTTTAAGCCCTGGTCCGGGAAGATCCCACAGGCCGCGGAGCAAGTAAGCCGCCCGTGTGTCACAACTACTGAGCCTGTGCTCTAGAGCCCGCGAGCCACAACTACTGAAGCCTGGGCGCCTAGAGCCTGTGCTCCGCAACAAGAGAAGCCACTGCAATGAGAAGCCCGCACACCGCAACGAAGAGTAGCCCCCGCTCGCCGCAACTAGAGAAAGCCCGTGCGCAGCAACAAAGACCCGACGTGGCCAAAAATAAAATAAATTTTTTAAAAGAGGCCCAATGCCTTCTTTAAAAAAAAAAAAAACCTGTTATTAAAAAAACAAAACAAAACCACTCTATTAATTAAAAAAAACAACAACACAGCAAGCATTGTGTAGCTCCATCCCCACAGCACCACCAGGACCCCTCCTACTCTGCCCTGTTTTCCCTGGGTGTGGTGAGTTTCACACAGTCTTATGAACCTGCTGCCTCCAGCGTTTGCCACGGACACCCCCCCCCTCTGCAGCTCCTCCTCCATCAATCTGCATTGCCTGGAGTCTCGGGAGGGGGTCCTCAATCATGTCCCCACTGCCAAGATGGCCAATAGCGTGTGTGCCTCTCTGGATCCTCAAAGGCTCAAATCCTCCAGGAACACACCCCTAGAAGCCTCGGTTCCAGGCTGCAGTGGGGGACACTCTTCAGCCCACTGCATCATTTACCAAACGCGTGCAGATCTAGTGCCATGCTCACGTTAGCCCTGTGGGGGAGAGGTGAAATAGAGGTGAAGAACTGGCTCTGTTTTACAGATGCAGAAGGATGAGCCTGGAGAAGAAAGTAACTTGTCCAAGGTCACGGCCAGAAGGTAGCTCAGCCAGGCTTCGAATCCAAGCGTGACATCAAGTGCAGTGCCGAGGTCAGGCCCCATCCTGTGCTAAGCAGACAGCTTCTCGCCTCATCCCACAGAGAGGGGTGACCTCAGTTTCTGCTTGTAGCCCCTTGCTCCAAAGGACCCAGAGCCACATGTGGGGCTGCAGGGAGGAGCTGGGGAACGCAAACAACAGGCCGGTGGTTCGTGCCCAGCCTCCAGACACCGTGCAGGAAACCTCCCTCTCCTTTAGCCAAAAATGTTTTAAATGCTCTTGTCCGAACCGACTCCTCCCAGACCTGTCCGCCAATTTCCCAGCTGGCCCCAAATCTGCAGAGTCTCCAGTGGGATGACCTGGTTCAGAGGCTATGGGGAGAAAACGCCGGAGAAGATGCCAGCAAGAGGAAGGTGCGCTCAGACAGATACCCATCGTTCTGTGGGGACATTCAGAATGTAAGGGAGGGCGGAAGACCACAGGGTGACCATGTACAGAATCACGTGTTGCCTCTGAAGGACGTCCAGAACCAGGGAGCCCTGAGAGCCCAAACGGCACCCGTAGGTGCTTCACCTACATCCCTGCTCTGACACCCAAAGGCTTCTCAGGCAAACACCTGGGCTCCCTGTCCATGGGAGCCCCTGGCCTCTGGAGTGAACCTGGCCGTGCAGAGTTTATGCCCTTAACGTCCCCAGGAGCAGCCTCAAGCCAAACAGTCGGGAAGTGCGGATCGAATACCCAGCTTTCTCACACCTCACGAGGGATAATTCTCCCGGCCACCCAATGGCACCGAGTCCCAGTTGCCCACAGCAGTGACCTGTTCATTAACGCGCCCTGTCCAGGCTGCTTCCCTTCCCTGTCTCGTTTCTCCACACCCCTACCTCTGTTTTCTGGGGTCCTCCCCAATCTTGGCATAAGAGTCTGCTTCTGAAAGGACCCCAGCCTAAGACAGAAAACATTCATTCATTCATTCATGTATGTCACAGGTCCTTCTTGCATTTCTGCCTTTGTATGGCCATAAACAGTGATTTCAAGGAGCCCCTCCGCGGGCCCTGCCTCTGACCCAACTCCGTTTCAGGTGCCTGGGAGGCAATGGATACGAATAAAAGTAGACACCTTTACAGAGGGTGTCACGTGTGCCGGGGGTGGTCCTGAGCAAAGACCTCCACATGCACCATCTCCTTCCCTACCCACAGTGAAGCATCCATTCTCAGACTCCTTTTTCAGACAGGGAATTGAGCCCTCGGGGAGGTTAAGTGTTTTCCCAAGGGGACACAACAAGTAAGTGGCACCAGCGAGGTCTGTGGAAGCTTGACCTGGTCACCAAGCTACACTCTTGGAAGCCGGTCACCATGCTGTGAGGAAGACCAAGCAGCCCCATGGAGAGAGTCACACGAGAAACCAAGGTCCCTGGCTCACAGCCCTGGCTGAGCTCCCAGCCAGCATCTACTTGCTGGGCACACGAATGAGTCACCTTAACTCCAGCGTCGGTCAAGCCGCCTCAGCATTCATCACATGGAACTGAGAAAAGCTCTCCCCACCGAGCCCTGCCCAAATTGCAGATTTGTGAGCAAAACGTATGATAGTTGTTGTTTTAAGCCCCTAGACTTGGGAGTGCTTTGTTTGCTGCAGTAGATAACTGACTCAGAGGCAGTGAAGGGACTTGCCCAAGGTCACAAAGCTGGTCAGTGGAATAAAGCCTTGAACCAAAGTCCCCAGCATCCTGGAGCAATGCTTTTCCCTTTCACAACCCTCGTTTAACACATGGGAAAAACAGGGTTCAGAGAAATTAGGTAACACACCCAAGGTCACAGAGTAATTTGAGGGGTTGAACTGTGTCTGCCGCAAAAGATACCTTGAAATCCTAAGCCCCAGTACTTCAGAATACGTACAACCTTAATTAGAAATAGGCTTTTTACAGAGGTGATTAAGCTAAGATGAGGTCATTAAGCTGAGCTCTAATTCAATATGACTGTTGTCCTTATAAAAACAGGACATTTGGACACAGAGAGACCACACAGAAGGGAGACAGTGCAAAGACACCGGGAGAAGGGTATTTACAAGGCAAGGAATGCCTGAGGCTCCCACAAGCTAGGGGAGAGGCACGGAACAGCTCCTCCCTCACAGCCCTCAGAAGAATCAACTAGGCTGATGCCTTGATTTTGGACTTCAAGAACCCAGAATTATGTGACAATACATTTCAGTTCTTTGAATCACCCAGCTCACGGTACTTTGTTACAGCAGCCCTAGGCAACTAATACAGCCAGTAAGTGGGAGTCTAACCCAACTGTGCCTGAACTCCTAGCGGTTATAAACTACTGCCCCTCCCCTGAAGCATTCTGGGAAGGTTTCTTGGAGGAAGTGACGTCTCGGTCCTGAGGGCTGCATAGGAGTTGGCTAAAAGCTAATGGGAGGGAAGAGTGTTCTCTAAAGACGGGGTAGCTTGGGGTGCCAGGAGACCTGTTCCAAGGACTGGAGAAGTTCTAGTGGCTGGAATAGGCTGCATGTGACAAGGGCACAGGCTGGAGCAGTGCCCAGGGGCGGGATGAGGATGGCCTTTGTGAATCCAGCAGGCAGGCCGTTTGGATGTCATCCCGAGGGCAGTGGGGAGCCCTCTGCCTTTTCCTTCTGCCTTGTCACCGCTGCAGGGTTCCTCTAAGAGCATTTCACACTGTGGCCTGGCCCTCCTACTTGGAACCTGGAAGCGAGGGAAACGGTGGGTTTGCAATCAGCAGGGGAGGAACCGTCTTTGCAAAGCCCCCTCCTCTCGGAATTAAGGGCTTCTGACACTGCCTTCCACCCTGCAGGCCCTGCAAAAAGTCTCATCACTGCCAAGCGTGAATCGAAATAAAGGCCTCCACGGAGCTGCTGGGGACGGGAAGGGGAGCAACGTTGCTGGGGGGCCACCAGAGGGTCCCTTCGAGAAATCTCTCCTACAGGGCAGCCCCATCTCAGGAGGCACTGGGTGGGATCCTAGGCCCTTATTGCTAATGGGCAAGTTTACAGATTAAGACACAACCCTCACCCCTTGCAAAGCTGGGGCCTGTAAAGAGCTGCTGTTAAGATTCCTGTTGTCCGGACCAAGGCTCACATGATGTGGAGATGTGGACGCCAGAAACCTTTCTCCTGCCACCTCCTGCACACCCAGAGGACAGCTTCTCTGTGTCTCCCAGTCTTTGCCTACATTCCTTTCGTATCCAAATTCCTCAGCCAAACCAGAACTTCTGAAGTGTCCCTGGGGCTGCCACGTCCCCCTTCCCAGTCTCCCGAGGGCCTTCTGTCTCCATTGATATCTGCTCAACTGTTCACCCACCCCAGGTCAGCAAATCTTGTCAGCAAACATCCTACCAGGTACCTACGAGATGGAGCAGAAGCCTGGTCGGGGAGGGAGGCGTCACTGGGATAAGGAAAACAAGCACCCAGCCCCTCTGCAAAGGCCCCTAGCACTCTTTTCTAAGAAAAGCTTGAGTTGTCTTTAAACCGGGAGACTGTCCAAGTGGAGGCTGTCAGGAGAGCCTAGACGGCTGGGTGGTGGTCCTGGCGGGAACCTGGTTGAACGGTGCTCCCACGTGGGCCCGCTGCACATCCCCTGCGGGACACAGGGGCTGCCTCCCACACCTACACCCAGACAGGGGGCAAGGCTCAACGGAGATCAAGGGCGTGCAAAACAGGGACTTGGGAGCAGAGAGAAGGAAGGGGGTGGGGACATGTTTAACTGAGGCCTCTGTTTATGTATGTTTGTTTTGTCTCTGCTGCTGGGAAGGACCAGAAGGGAGGAGAGCTGTTTGTGCTGGTTCACGGTGGCTCCAGCAGGCAGCCAGGCCCTTCGGGGTGACTGCAGGGCTTGGAGACAGCCTCTGGCTGCTGTGAAATCTAGAAGATGAGGCTGGGCTCCCCCGAGGGAAGAGAGGGGAACACTGCCTAGGAAGGGGAGGGAATGTGAAAGTGCTCCGGGCACCCCCAGGGTGGTGGGCGGGGTTGGAGTGAGCACATGATGGCCTCTCCGTGGGGTCCCTAAGGACACTGATCCCCCAGATCTGATACCAACAAATGCCAGACCTGACTGTGGCTTAGAAGGAACAGCCCTGGGAGACTTCAAAGGATGGGCTGGACTTGGCGATGAGGCGGCCCTATCGTGCAGACAAACCCTGCAGGAAAGATGCTGGGAAGGCTCCATGGGGACTGAGACCGACGAGATGATCCTCCCGTCCCACGAGCACGCAGCCTGGGGCTTGGAGTCGGGGTTAGGTTATCGTACAGAACATGCAGACGTGAGGGCGGCTCCTGCAAACCTGAATTCACCAGAGGAGGAGGGAAGGAAGGAAGGAAGGAAGGAAGCGGGGGAGAGCTGAGAGGCAGGGAAGGGAGCCGGGGAGGGCCGGGGAAGAAAGGCCGAGGGGCAGGGGAGGGAAGCTGAGTAAGGACAGTCCCAGGCCCCAGAGCTCCGGGGTAAGCACGCCACAGTCCCCTCACACTGTGCCTGGGGCTGGGCCTGAGGACTGATCCCCCTGCTGCCCCCGGCGCCAGGACTGGTTTACACGGTGGGAGTGGAGACTGAAACCCCAGTCCACACTCAGGTCCCGGGGCTGCACTTTCCAATCTACACAGAGCCAGCCACTGGCCCAGACCTGGGCCAGCGGAGCCCAGGCCGAGACAACCAAAGGCTTTTTCTGATTCACAGAAAAGCCATCCTGAAGTCGAGGAGCAAGCCGACTTTGCATCCTATCAGCCCTAACACAGGCTACACACTGTGCTGCAAGGGCAGCTGGGGAATGTCATCTCGATCCCAGGGCATCATGTGCCCACCTAGTATTTGGAGGTTCCATTTCTTAAAAAGGAAGAACAAATATTGAAGAACATGAAGCAGAGAGCAGAGCCCCGGGGAGTGGGAGCCAGAAAGGGGAGTCAGGAAGAAAGGGAGGCTGACAGCGAGGCTTCTCCGGGGAGGAAAGACCAGAATGAAATGTTGGGGGGCAGGGCATGGGGTACGCATGTGGCTCTCAGTACAGGGGGAGACGTCCCCTGGGCCTGAGGAGTCGGACAGTCCTGGCTCTGCCGCTCACCACTGTGGCTTTGGGCAAATTACTCCAGCTCATGGAAACTCAATGTCTTTTTCTGTAAAATGGGCACAGCAAAAGCACAGCTTTCATGGGGTTACTTTGCGAGTAAAATGTTGACAGCCCATGCAGCGGCGCTGGGCACACAGGAAGGCCTCAGCGACTGGAACTGATGACAGGGCCCTGTGTGTGGTGTGTGGAACTAGGTTGAGAAGGACTATGGGAAGAATCTTCTAGGAGCCCCTTTGGCCTGGGCCGTCAGTTTGCCTGCTTGGAAAACATTAGTCCCAAGTCAGCAGGGACCTAATCCCTTTCCATGTTTTCTTAATTTCATCCCCACCCAGACCCTAGGAGGTAGTATCTGATCTCTGAAAACCAACTACTGTGCCCAGTGTTGTCACAAACCAGTAAGAGGGCGAGCCCAGGTGCTAGAAGGGGTCCAGAGCCGCCCTGCCAGGAGCACGCTCCACTACAGCAGGAAGCAGCCTCCGTGCCTCCGAGATGAACACTCCTCCCCTCAGGCTGAGAAATCCTGGCTGACGCCCCAGCTGGACTGGAGCCAGCGTTTGCCCAGTAATGAGCACCGCTGCCTGGCTCCAGGGAAAGCCTGAGGCCAGCACAGGAGCTCAGGGAGCGGGACACCACCATCCCGGGCTTTTCCTTGTCATCCCTCTCCTCCAGGAGAGCTGGGAGGACGAGGCTTTGCAGCAGGAAAAGCTGCATCCTGGCGCCGATGCTCATGCCAGGAGTGGGTCTCATAAGGGCATCACCGGGCAGCAGAATCCATGACAGCAGAAAGGGAGGGACAGGGTGCAGTGGGGGTCTGAATGTCCTCCACCCCGGGCTACTTGGAGGCAAGCAAAGGAGAGAGGTGTGCATGCCTGTGTGTGTGTGTGTGTGTGTGTGTGTGTGTGTGTGTGTGTGTGTGTGTAGGGGAGGTGAGTGGCACCATGTCAAGGACAGGATCTGAAAATGGGAGAAGGGTGGGCATTGATCTGGGCAGAGCAGGTGGGAGGTGAGGATGGAGGAGGGAGTGGCAAACAAGAGGTGGGGAGAGGCACGAGGGAAAGGAGGGCACCAGGGATTTCAGGGCCATCTCCTGTTCCCATTGTTCCCCACCCCCTTCCTCTGGGAAGAGCACTGGGGTGGTCCCTGCTCTGAGAAAACCCCCAAGCGTATATAGGTGGTGTGGGTCGAAACATGTCCTAGGGTCTCCTGCCCTTTCCCACTGGCCTTCAGCATCTCTGCCTGACAAGTGGGTTCCACTGGAGTCCAAAGTCAGCTTACCTGCCCCTCACCGCCCCCCTTCCTGACAAATCAGGAACAAAGGCTGATTTGGGACCATTATTTCTGGACACTGTTGAAGGGGGTTAAGCCATGTTTTGGGTTTGATTTAGGATTTCTCTCGGATTTGCTAGTGATTCATTTGGTTCTGTAAGAAGCCGGCCTGCACCTTGGTGTGGACAAGGTTAAGTGACTGACTGACCGATGGTGGCCGGCTGGCTGGGATTGGGATGGACCTGGCCTCAGACTGTGGGAGCCTGCAACGAGCTACAACTGACTGGGCTGCCCGAAATTGGGCTGATGGATGGAGCCTGACTGGCCAAGGGACGGGGTGACCAGCACGCTGACTCACGGACTTCATGACTGACTGGCTCCTAACAATGGGCCTGGTGGTGGGTAGTTGGCTGGTTGGTTGCCTAATTCAGACTGAATGGATAACTAGGAACTTCCCGGGACTGACTTTTTTGACTGCCTGAGTCCTGCGGCTGACTACTCCAGTGTGGCTGGTGGCTGATCCAGACCAGGTGACTGGGTGACTGACTGTGACCCCCTACCCAACAGCCTTGATCGGTGATCTTGCCTGAACGACTCTGGCTGGGGGAGGGGTCGTCTCTTTCGGACTGACTAGACGACTGGATGTCTGCCTGCGACCCCAGGGCCTTGGCTGGTGCTCCTGCTTGCACCCCTGACTCTTTGAGACTGACCGACCGGCTGGCTGGTGTTTCCTTGGGGCTGGAACCGACCTGGCCACGGACGATGGCTGCCGGTGACTCAATGTTCAATGGATAGAAACTGTGCCCCACTGACTAGTCTGGCTGAGTGGACCGACTACCCGCCTCAGTCACTGAAAAGTGACCGTCCAGCCGCCTTGACGGCCGTGGGCGGCCCGAGACGGACCGGACAGATGGATGCCCGCCTGCCTGTACAGCTGAGCCTGGCCGTGAGACAACGTCCTACCAGCTGACTGACGGGAACGTGCTCGCTGGCTGACTTCGATGGGCTGTCGGAAGCCAGAGGAGGAGGCGACGCAGGTGATCGGTGGGCTGCTGGAGGTGGGCTGACCGGCCCGGCCTTGACTGACCGACTGGTTGGCAGGAGGCCCGCTGACCACGGCTGTGACCCACAGTGTGAGTGGCCGTGTCTGCCCGGGGCAGCCCTGGCTGTACAGAAAGCAGTGACTGACTGGCCGACTGACACTGGCTGGGCCAACAGCGGTGACTGGGTGTAGCCAAGTCCGTCTGTGAGTCACGGCCCGCCCGGTGGAGGCTAGCCAGGCACCCGGCTGAGCACAGCTGTAACTGGAGTCCTGAGGGGCCCTGCCTCACTGTGCGGCCCTGGTTGTGCGTCGGGGGCTGTGACAGACAGACCGCCTGCAGACACAGTCCCTACTTGTCGCAGAACCGTCAGGGGCCCTACAGGGAGCCGGCCCAGCCCAGGGGACCCAGCGGCTCCTGTGGAACAGCAGGAGGCGGCAGGAGGCGCTGCCAGAGGGAGAAGAGCCTAACAGGCCCTGCCCAGGGCTGGGCCCAGGTGGAAAGTTCTCCACGTTACTTAGCCGCCTCACCAGGGCTGGGCCACAGGCACACGTGCTCTGAGCTGTGTTTCTGGAGTCTTACAGCTCCTTTATTAGGGGCAGGGGAACTGGGGAGAACCTGTAAAAATGCTGAGCCGATAACCCCCACAGAGGACGCCAATTACAGGAGCTCGTCGCGGGGAGGGGAAGGAGGAAAGCCAGCTGGGCCCCCGGGCTGCCGGTTATATACAGGGCTTGGACGGGGGTTCAAACACGGCCCTAGAAAACGCAGGCCTCGTAGCACAGGGCTGGGGAAAGCTTAGGAAAGAGCGCGAGTCTGCCAGGCGCACCTCTGTTACCGAGGCCATTCTACAGCTGAGGAAACTGAGGCCCACAGGGCCCGGGGCATTTCCCAGAGCACAGCCCTCCTGGGGCCACGGGAGCCCAGGGAAATGGTGAACCCCAGGCCCCTCTCACTCTCCCACAAGGCACTGGACTGCAGGTTTTCAGGGGCAAAGTTCATGACCTTGGCCAAGGCACTCTACCTTCCTGAGCCCCAGCTTCCTCATCTGTTAAACAGGTATTTCTAGTTGGAGGCCGTTTGGTAGAACCGAGATCGGGCTCACAGAGGCCTCTGCTACTTACTGAATACGTGGTTTCCTCACCCACCAAGGGAATAATATCAATCACGGCTCTTACTCTATAAGCTTGTCACGAGAGAGAAAAAAAAACCAATCCAGATGAAGACTGCAGCTCAGGGCCTGGCACCCAGTAAACAACCGAGAAACGTACGCTTTCAGGATGAGGGATACTGGGATCAGTGAAGATCTTTGAAGGGAAGCCGGGAAGCTCAGCCCCAAAGCGCTGGGAGCAGCCCCTCAGCCTGGCGACAGACCCTTGACGGAGCCCAGCCAGGCCCTCGCTGGCGGCCCTGAGATGCCCCCCGGGCCCCCAAAGGATCCAACAGACTCTCTGGGGACACCAGCTGCTGCCGCCACTGCAGCTACTGGGCCTGGCCCCCGAGGGACAGGGAGGTAAAAACAGGAGGAAATTCTCAGGGGTTCTCCTGGGAAGAGGCAAGGGCCCGGGGATTTTGAGTAGCCGTGGTAGGGCAGGGGCTTCTTCCAGAAAGGCCCAGGGTCTCAGGCCCTCCAGCGCCAGGAGAAAAGGCCAGGCTCGCCTCGGAGCCAGGGCAGACCGAGGGGTGGGATTTCGCCAGGAGGCTGAGGACCGGGGTGTGAACCCAGAAACACCCACTCCCCACCCCCATGCTGCTGCCCTGTTCTCAAAGTGCTGCCTACGCGGCCTCATTGGATCTTCAGAGCCACCTGTAGCTGCGAATTCCAACAAAGGAGGATCAAACAGCCTCAAGGTCACAGCCAAGGAACTGAAGTTCCCCTCCTGACTCTTTCCTTCCTCAGTCATTTCTTCCTGAGGCTTAAGACCTCAGACTCGGGAGCTGGGCAGACCTGCATGTCTGAATCTGGCAGCTCAACCAGTTACTAGACCTGTGACCTTGGGCCAGCGACTCCTCCCCTGAGTCTCAATTTTCCCATCTTAAAATGGGGGTGACTGTAGCATCAATCTCACCGAGTCACAGAGAGGACTGGACAAGATGCTCCGTCAGTGCTTTACAAATGTAAGGCTGAGGGAGCTGAGGGTCTGTCCCTTCTCCCCCACACCAGCTTCCTCGTCTGCAAAATGGGCTTAACCTCACCCTGCAGGTCACTGCGATGAGTAAGTGGTCACTTAGCACAGTGGCCACCCCCTTGCACAGCTCCAGAAGGTACTATTCACAGCCTACTCGGTCAGCCACGGCCTCTGCAGCTCTTCACAGCGACCCTGACTGCACGCAATAAAGGCTGTTTGTCTTCCCCTTAGAGGGGAAAGCAAAGAAGGAGATAAGCCTTTAAATACCAGGGGCGTGCTAAGGGCTAAGTTAAGGAGGGTGAAAATGCCTCCACTTAACAGAGGAGGGAATGAGGAAGGACTAGATGGGTCACAGACAGGTAGGGCTAACCCGAGGCACAGGCTATGCCAGCTCGGGGGCTTTGGCAGAGGGGACGCCCTGTGAAAGGCCTGGAGGCTGGAGAGAGCAGGACATCTGGGGCCACCCGGACCAGCTAGTGGAGCCAGACCCGGAGTTCCAGGGGGACCGGGCAGGAAAAGAGGCCCTAGGTCTGTGGCTGGGGAGGGATACGGGCAGAGTGAAGGACCTCACTCCTGGCCCCCAGAAACACCAGGGGAGGGATCTTTTCGGCAGTGGCCAGGTCAACAGGCAATCTCTGAGCAGCTCCCCTGCCTGGGGAGGGGCTGCTGGGTTCCCCGCACCCCCAATTCTACGGCCCCTCAGGCAGGAGCTATCACTGTTCCATTTGACCAAAGAAAAAAGGAGCTACTTCTTAGATTCATTTCCTCGGGACGCTGTTAGAAATGACCACAAACGTGATAGTTTAAAACAACACAAACGTATTCTCTTACAGTTCTGGAGGTCTGAGGTCGAAAGGAAATCAAGGTATCAGCAGGCCTGAGCTCCTTCTGAAGTCCTCAGTGGAGAAACTGGTTCTTTGTCTTTTCTCGTTTCTAGAGGCCCGCTACCTTCCCCAGCTGGTGGCCCTCCCTTCGATCACGCGAACCTCTCGCTTCCCTTTTCACGCTGCTTTCTATCCCTCCAATCTCCTGCCTCCCTCTTAATGACGACCCTCGTGATTACACTGGCCTCACCTGGGGAATCTCCCATCTCAAAATCATTAAGTTAATCACATTTGAAAGTCTCTGGTGACCTCAGGGCCTCTGCACTTGCTTTTTTCACTGCTTGGCATGCTTCTCCCCCAGATAGCCGTTTGCCTCATTCCTGCACCGCCTTCAAGTGCTCAGATGAAACGCCTCACCCACATCCTGGTACTCCTCATTCCTCTACCCTGCCTTCCTTTTCTCCATTCCACTCATCACCAACTGGTGTATTAGAAATTCACGTATTTGTTTATTGTCTCCTCCAACAAGAATGTAAACTGCACAAAGACTGGGATTTTGTCTGCCCTGTTCACTGCTATATCCTCAACACCTGCAGTAACAAATAAACAAATGGGGCACCTGAAGTTCAGAGAGGTCAAGTGACTTGCCCAAGATCACACAGCTACTAAGGGGCAGAGCTAGGGATCTGAACCTAGGTGGGTCTGGCTCCCATACCTTCCTGGTTTGGCTTAAGGATGCCTGTCAGCCTCTTAAAAATCACTTACGTAGATACCAGGCCATCAGGCCCTGCCCTCTGCCTTCTCCCGGTTGATGATGGGGTAATTGTGGGCTGCTGGGTGATTCACCCTAGGAAATAACCAGAGGAATAAAAGTAGTTTCTGTTGGCCCAGGGCATTAGATTTCACAACGGACTGAGGGCACCGTGAGAGCAGGGAGCATGCCTGTGTCACCTGGCGCAGCGTCATCAGTGCCAGACAATGCCCGGAACGTTGTTGGTGCTCGAGTCGTCTTTGCTGTCGAATGAATGGCTGTCACTTGATTGCACAGAGAAGACGTGCTCTATATCTAAGTATCTACGTGGCGATGTACCTATCTATCATCTATCTATCACCTATCGCTCTATTCATCCATCTGTCATCTCTCTGTCTCTCTGGGTTGGGGGACCACCCATCTTTCTGCCCTGATGTCCTGGCCACACTCCTTGTCTCTCTGTGCATCCTCCTCGCCTCTGCCTCTCTGAGTTTCACGACAGGGTCCCCCCCAGCAGTACCTCAGGAGGAGCCCCGCCCTCCCCTGAAGTACGTGTTCTCCGATGTCAGTGTCCATGGTAATGACCCCCAACAACAAGGGGAAACATGCTGGAAAAGGCCCCACATGAGCCTCCCTGTCTCTCCTGAACCGTCCCCCCGGATCGGCCAGAGCGTAAGGTAAAGGGGCTCTCCCAGACTCTCCCATACACTTTTCTGTCTTACCTCCCCCTTCTCCAGCCAGGATTTTCAAGAAAAACAGACCCTTACCTTTCTCCATAGTTTCTTTCCAACCAAGCTGCCAGAAAGAGAAGTCGAGAAATCTCCCATGATGAGAGAGGGGGAAAAAAAAGGCACGGGAAGGTATGAACAAGGATGCACACAGAGGCCAGCCCAGAGGGGCAGCAGAGTGGCAGCTGTGGCTACAAAGATATCTCCCCAAAGGGGGAAGAGAATGCAGGAGCTGGCCATGGCAGGTGAGTGATGCCACACTGAGGAAAAGGGAGGAAAACACGCAGAAGGAATGTCATCCCCACTGAAGAAGAGGCTCTAACCCATGGCACCGCCAGCTTCATGCAATTCCATGCTCAAGCATTTCAATCAGCCACTGAAGCAGCACGATGACCAGCAGGTGTTTGACGCTACTGACCCCATGCTTTCAAGCCTTGGCTTTACGCGTTCAACCACCCTGGTTCCATGCGGTAAGAGAGCAGCCGCTGGTGTGGGGCCACCATGTGTCCACCTCCGACCATGAGCCCGGGCTCTGCGCTCAGCCCTTCCTCTCCATTAACACTCAGATATGTCATAAATGTTCCTTTGAGGTAAGGTGTGCCCATTCTACAGATGGGACAACTTAGGCTCGGGGCGGTTAAGTCACTTGCTCAGAGCCACAGTGCTCTTCTCGTTCCCACGCTGGTCCCCCTGCAACAGGAATCAGCAAACCGCTGCCTGCAGGCCAGTCCAACTGTTGCCTGTTTTTTTTTTTTTTTAATAAATCGATTATTTATTTATTTATTTTTGGCTGTGTTGGGTCTTCACTGCTGCGCGTGGGCTTTCTCTAGTCGTGGTGAGCGGGGGCTACTCTTCGTTGTGGTGCACAGGCTCCTCATTGCGGTGGCTTTTCTTGCTGCGGAGCACGGGCTCTAGGCGCACGGGCTTCAGTAGTTGTGGCTCGCGGGCTCAGTAGCTGTGGCTCGCGGGCTCTAGAGCGCAGGCTCAGTAGTTGTGGCACACGGGCTTAGTTGGCCCGTGACATGTGGGATCTTCGCAGACCAGGGCTCGAACCCATGTCCCCTGCATTGGCAGGCTGATTCTTAACCACTGCACCACCAGGGAAGCCCTGCTGCCTGTTTCTATCAAGTTTTATTGGAACACAGCCACACCTGGTTGCTTACAAGTTGCTTCTGGCTGCTTTTGTGCTATAGGACAGCAGAGCCGGTAAGTCACGACAGAGATTTGATGACCCCCAAAGTCCAAAATATTTACTCTCTGGACCTTTACAGAGAAAGGTTACCAACCCCTGCCCTGTTATCTATTCTCTGCCCGTTCCCCAGAGGGATCCTTCAGAAAGCTCACTCGTCACGACACAACCTGTTTAAAATCTTTTGAATAAAATCCAAATTTCCTTCCACAGGCCCAGCAGGATTTGTCTCCTGCTAACCTCCTCCCCTCTCACCCCCACAGGTTACACTCCAACCTACTGGACAGTTTTCCGTTTAATGTGCCAGGCTCTTTCTAATCTCAGGACGTTTGCACATGCTGTTCCCTTGTCTGGAATGCTTTTTCCCAGCTTTAAGTCTTAGTTCAAATTCCATTTCCTCTGAAAGGCCTCCCCTCTACTTATGCTCCATCTCCACACTCGGTCTGTTTCCTGGCTAGCAGTGATAAAGGTTCGTCATCGTTTTATCTATAGGTTCCCTTTTACTCTCGTTTTGGCCGGCTGAAAAAAAAAAGCCATATTCACAAACGTCTGCAGAGGGGCGAGGCGACTCCAGAGAGGTGGATGAACAGATCCGTGCCTCAGTGAAGCCCCGGGGACTAAATCCTCCCCCAGCCCAGCTCCCTTCCCGCTTCTTCAGAACTGCTGGCCAGGGAAGAGGGGCCCATGCTGGCTGCCCCTGGGTAGCCCCGCCCCAGGAAGGAGTCTGCTACTCCTCACTCAGACCCTACCAAATGTCCCCAAGATTGTCACCCCTGAGAGGCTCTGGGACATAGCTGGGCTTCCCTGGAGAAGGTGACACTGCAGGACTGCGGTTGGTGCTCGACAGGGTCCAGACCCCAGGTGTCATAGGCTGGACAGTGGCCGCCAAAGAGATAAATCCAAGTCCTAACCCCCGGAACCTTGGCGGAAAGGGTGTTTGCAGACGTAAGGAAGGATCTCAAGATGGGATCACCCCAGATTACGAGGGTAGGTCCTAAATCCCATGGCAAGTATCCTTTTCAGAGACAGCAGAGAGGAAAACACACACACACAGGAGAAGGTCATGTGAAGACAGAGGCCGGGATTGGAGTGCCGTGGCCACGTGCCCCAGAAGCTGAAAGAGGTGAGGACGCATCCTCCCCTGAACCTTCAAAGGGAGTGTGGCCCTGCCTACACCTTGATGTCAGACACCCAGCCCCCAGCACTGTGAGAAAATACATTTCGGTGGCTGTAAGCCAGCCAGGTTGTGGTTAATTGGTTAAGACAGCCACAGGAAACAAATACACCTGGGAGAGGCGGGCCCACTTCTGGCTTCAGCCCACAAAGAATCACAGGGTATTTTGCTAGAAGGGACATGGGGTCTGAGTCATCCAGCACCGCTTGACTCCAGGCAGCCAGTCTCCACCTGACCGCTCTTTCCACCTCCACACACACGCTGCCGCTCATCCCTAATAATATTTATCTTCAAACCGACCTAAGATTGTCCTACTCAGATGGATTTCCAGAGAGAACTTGAGCTCTGAGTGGGGAGGACCAGAACCGCTGGCCACGTATTCGTTCTACCCTGTTACTCCCTGATTCAGTCACCAAAACATTCATGAAGCGCTGACTGTGTCTTGGGCGGTGTTCAAGGCTCTGGAAACACAGCAGGGATGAAGCAGACAGGAACCGCTCTCCTGTCGAACTGGCTTTCTCCTGTGGAAGGGGCAGGTGGGGATCATTACCCCAAGGAATACCAAGCTGCTGAAATTAAAAACCTTCACTGGCATGTGCCCTAAAATTGTCAGTGACCCCTGCGTGGGCACGTGCTGCCGAAGTCCCACACCTTCCCTCTCAGGGAATGAGCTGAGGGGGGTGTGGGGGGCAGGGCGGTGACGGAGAACAGGGTCCGGACTCTGGGTGTGCGCTTCCTGGCTCTAGAAGAGCCTTGAGAGCCTCCACCTTCCCTCCACCGAAGCAGGACTTCCCAGGCTCCCTAGTTCCCCCGTCTCTAAGAGCCTGTGGTTCTGGAGAGGGAGAGGCCTCCCCCCAGGCACAGAGCCAGGGCGGGTCTGTGGGGCTGGGACAGCAGCATTTCCAAGGTGCTGAGCCCTCTGGGCCAGGAGGACGGGCCGGGAGGACGGGCGAGAGGGAGGTTCTCAGAGCCCGTGCCAACCCCATCCTCCCACAGGCGACGGGAAGGGCTGTCGTGTGACTTGCGGGATCTGCGGACAAACAAGCCGTGAGGCTGGACGCTGGCCCAGGGAGGACAGGAAGCCTACTTCTGAATCCTCTGGTTTTGACAACATCGACCATTCACTGAGTACCTACAACTTGACCAACCCAGACAACCTGTTTTATATAGTTGAGCAGCACAACCACCATCAAACTATTACTAGTCCCATTTTACAGAGAAGGAGGCTGAGGCTCAACGAGGCCACGCAGCTCTCAGCGGCAAGGCTAGGATCTGAACCCAGGGCTGGTCTTAGCCATCTCACTCTACCACATTTAGCTCTAGTTCTGAACTAGTAAGGTGTTTTCAGTTGCAAGGGACAATGGTCCAATTCAAAATGGCTTAAGCCCACTTCCATTCCCCAGAAGAATTTATTGTAGAGTTTAGGGCTTTCAGGCACAGCTGGATCCAGATGCTCAAACGGTGTTCTCGCAATTCTGTCTCATCCTTTGGCCTTCTTTTCCTCGGTGTTAGCTTTACCTTACAGTACCAGAGGTACAAAGATGACTACCCAAGACTTCAGTCTTCTACTCTACTTCACGGAATCTCTGGAAACATGACACTCTGTTCTAAATAGTTCTAGCACAAGTACTGAGTATCAGTCTCATTGACCCAGCTTGGGTCACATGACCAGCCCAGAACCAATCATTTGGTTAAGGGGATGCAGTGTTCCCACTGGCCAGAAATGGATCAGGTGTCCACCCCTGAAGTTGGCAGGTGAGGACAGTATCCCTACCCCCAAATCACAGAGACTGAGAATGAGGCAAGTGACTCACCAAAGCGCAATCGAGAACCACTTACTAGCAGAATGGATTCTTGGCAAGTAGAACCAACAGACATCCACTATAGTCTCTCTGTTTCCTCGTTCAGCCTCTGGTAAATTTCCTTTGGGAAATCTCCAGCCTTATCCTCATAGAAAGAAGAGGCAAAGCCTTTGCCCACTGCAGCAAGGCGAGATGGCCTTGGTGTCAGTCGCCTTTGAATGGCAGATGGGATTGGTAGAAGAAGTGCACTGTACATCTCCCCACATTGATGGTGTGTGCGGCCATTTGACTGCCTTTGGTCAGCACAGTGTAAGTGAGCGTGTGTGAGTAGAGGTTTTAAATGTCTTTGCTTCATTTCACTTGGTCTTCTGTGCTTCTGCCATTTACCATGAGACATCCTCTGGGTAACCACTTATTCCAGAACAAAGAAACACCTGGAACATACCTGACAATAGACCCGGGGCCTAAAGCAGAGCTACCCCGGAAGGCCACAGACCCAAGAGCAAGATCCATGTGTGGCTATTGCTGTAAGCTCCTGAGATTTGAAGGGAGTTGTTTGTCATGCAGCATTATCATAGCAAAATCTGACTATCACACTTTGAAAGTTTAGGAGGTTTTATGTTGAGGGAGACCACTATTCTTTGAAGTAAACAGTTCTTCAGGGCCTTAGTACTCTGGGCTGTAGCCAGTCTGTATTCTGCCAAGATGCCCTGGGAACCCAGAAAGGCACAGCCACCAGATTTTAACACAATATCATATTTCAACTGGCACAAAGGCCAGAAAGAGTTTCAGCATCTTTTCTGGAGCCCTGCAGCTGCCCTACCCTCCCTCCAGGGTCTCTGCATGACCTTGGACAAGTCACTTGCCCTCTCTTAGCCTTAACTGTCTAATCTGTAAATGGGAATAAGACTAATCCTTAGCTTTGGAGGGGAGCTGATCAAGAGGATATATATAAAGCACAGTTCCTGGTGCATAGAAATAGCTCAGTAAATGTTAGCTTTCTATTTACTTTATTTTTAAATTACAACAGGAGTAAAGATGCTTTTGAATGTTGAGTCTGCTCCTCTGAGCCTTGGGAACATCATGAAATAAGCATGTCTGCGCCCCTAACAAGAAGCCCCCTGTGCCTGAAACCTGGCACAAGAAGAATCTAGAACATGACGAGGCAGGTCTCTCTTTGTTTTAGTTCCTTGAAATCACACAGTCTATTTATTCTGATCATTTGTCACACAAATAAAAATAAAACAAATCCTTGAGAACAGCGACAGCATTGGCTGCGACTCTGATCCGTGAGAAAGAGCCACGCCAGGAGGAGAAGCCACAATTCCTTTCAGTGGGAAAACATTGCGCTTCCACGCTTCCTTTCCAACGGAAATTTCCCGTGAGGTGGGATTTTCATGCAACTGACAGACCGGCCTGGGTCCAGCCCTCTTCAGGCTCCGCCTCTGGGGGCCTCCTGTCCCCAGCCCTGCAGTGTGAGCCTTGGAATGCAGGTGGCGAAGTGGTGGTAGCTCAGCACGAGCTAATTCAGGGCTTGCCGGGTGCCGGGCGCCACATCACATGCTCGGTGTGCAGGCTCACTTTGTTCTCACCACATCCTGCCGGGCTGCTGCACATCTTATCCCAGAGGAGGAAACTGAGACTCAGAGATTTTAAGTCATGTGCCCACATCCCACAGAAAGCCAGGGGCAGTTCCAGGACTTGAACTCAGCCCTGATTCCGAAGCTTATGCCCCAAATCCCTATTTTAGGCTGCACTGCCTGGTCCTGGGTGTATGGTCCTGGCCCTCTTTGGGGAGGGATGTAGCCAAAGCTGCAGCTCCTCCAAGCCCCTGGCTGGCCACATCCAGGAAGGGCACCCTCCAAGCTACAGCCTTGTGCCCTCAGAGCAAAACGCCCACCCCGGGCTTCTGTGGCAGTCGGCCTTCTCCACTGCAAAGAGCCCTGGAATAAGGGGCTGCATACCCGCTTCCCATTCTTGGAACGACCGCCTCCCAGCTGTGTTGCTCAGGAACTCACTAACCTCCCCGAGCCTCAGTTTCCCCATCTGTAAAAGTTTCCCCACCACACACTTGGCTCAGTGGTTTCCAAACTCTTTCAGGCAAGGACAGCACGAGTGAACGGGCACGCAGACCCCCACATGAAAAGCCGATGAAAGAGCGGCTGTTGCAGATAATAGAGGCCTGGGTCTTGGCGCCCCTCAGTCTCCAGGGGAGCTGTCTGCACTCGACTATCCCAGCTCAGCTCTGTGGCTCCATCCAGCTCTGCCATTCTGTGTTTCTCAGGTCCTGACACATGCCCCCCCAAGAAAGATTTTTCTTATCAGATGTGTTCATCAAGACAGTTTTGCAAGTGACACAAACGATTCAAACCAAGTTGAGCAAAAAGAGAAACGTAGGGGCAGGGTCCCTAGAATTCCTCTTCGGCTTTCTTAAACTTGGCCCTCTCTTCCTTAAAGGCTTCTTGGCTTTCCACAGTCCCAGGGAAATTATGAGTGCCTTCCTTTGGCCTGTAATTCCCTGAGCAACCTGGCCCCTGGTTTTCACTCCAACCTCATTTTGAGGCTCCGTCTCCCTCCTCCGGGCCTTTGCACATGCTGTGCCCACCAAGAACTTCCCCAGATTCTTCCATAGCTGACCCATTCTCACCATGCAGGCTTCAGCTCAAATATCACCTCTTCAGAGAGGCCTTTCCTGTCCACTCCAACTTAGGTAGCCCCTCACCTCTCCCATCACCTCGCCTGGCTGCATTTCCTTATCACAGTCTGGAAGGACCTTATTATCTGTGTGCTCCCGTGCTTGTTGTCTATCTCCGCATTAGAACGTCCACTGGATAAGGCTCTGCATTGTTTACTGCGGTATCCCTGACAACCAGCACTGTTCTTGCCCTGGACAAGTACTCCATAAATAGCTGTGGAATAAGCGAGTGCACGGTTGACAATAACTTCACGCTTTACGGAGTCTAGACTCCTCTGTCTGAAACGCAACAGCTCACCACCGAGCAGACCCTCTTGCTCCTCTCAGAGGGAAGCCACCCCCCGCCCCCACCAGCTCTGCAAGCCAGTCCCTCCTTGGTTCCTCCCCCCCACGCCCACCCACCCATCCCCACGTCCTGCGAACTCTACCCCTGACCTTTCAAAGCCGACCACCTCTCCCTGTCTCTACCACCACCCTCCAGGCCCAGCTCCCGTCTCTCTCCTCGGGGCGCCTGCTGCAGCTTGCCAGGACCTCTCGTGGAATCTCTTCTTGCCCCAGTCCAACCTGATCCTCTCAGCACAACGTTGATTCTGTCAACCTCTGTTGAAAAACTACCAAGAGCATCAGCCGGGACACAAGGAGGACGCTCAGCTGCCTTCCCGTGGGCCACAGGCTCTGCAGGCCTGCCCTGTGTGCCCACCTGTGCCGTCCTGCCCCTCTCTTTCTGTTCCAGCCCCAGGTTCCCTGGGACCCCCAGCTGAACAGAACACTCACCAGTGTTGGTTCCCACACTTCTCCTGGGGCTACTGGATCCAGTCTGCCCTCCTCTAAGCGATCCAGTCTGCCCTCCTCTAAGCTCATCGGGGCAGGTACCTTGCCTGGCTTTCCGGGCTCAGCCCAGCCCCATTTCTGGCCTTAGGGCTGCTTAATAAGTATCGGTAAGTGCATGGATGAATCAATGCGGTTGAGTACCTACTATGTGTCAGACATGAAGTGAAAAATGTAAATACGGTATTTCATTTTCTCAGGAATCGTTTTTTTTTCTTTTGGTCACGCCACATGGCTTGTGGGATCTTAGCTCCCCGACCAGGGATCGAGCCCAGGCCCTGGCTGTGAAAGCACCAAGTCCTAACCGATGGACTGCCAAGGAATTCCCTGAGCAATCTTTCAAAGTAAGCACTGTTATGTTCGATCAAACACATGATTGAATGAATGAACGAACGAACGAACTTCTAAATGAGGGCAGGGGCACAAAACCCAAAAGCGTACAGAAGCCAGGAGGGAATGCACTTAGTGAGAGGCACCCAGTAAGAGGCACCAGTGGATAGACAGGGCCACGGCAAATGAAGCACCATGGCGTCCTTAGGAGTTGAACTGTGTCCGCTCAAAATTCATGTGTTGAATTGTACCCCCAGGACCTCAGAATGTGACCTTATTAGGAAACAGAGTCCTTGCAGATGATGGAGTTAAAATGAAGTTGTTAGGGTGGTCCTAACCCAGTGTGACTGGTGTCTTTATAAAAAGGGGGAATTTGGACACAGAGGGACTGACACACATTGAGGGAAGATGATACAAAGGGACACTGGGAGAAGACGGCCACCTGCAAGGCAAGGAGACAGGCTGGGAACAGGCCCTTCCCTCACAGACCTTAGAGGAAACGCTGTCAATACCTTGACCTTGGTTTTGCAACCCCGAGGAACTGGGAGATTTCTGTTGTTGATCCACCCGGTCTGGGGTACTTTATTACGGCAGCCCCAGCAAAGCTAATACAGCACAAATGACATCCACATGCAGCAACCCTTTTCAACTCCTGGGGGCCCAATAAGACGTGTCTGGAGGTCGCATTCTGCCTAGGAGGGCACAGGTGGCAACTCCTACAGCCTGTCGGGTCCCCAGAGCACACTGTCCCCAGGGAATCGGCTCCAGGGGGGAAACTGAGGTCAAATGGGAGTTCAATTATGGCTTGGAGACAAGTCCCCGAGGTCACAGATGAAATGAGGCCAGACGCCGCAACCGGGCCCCAGCCTCCAGAAGCCGTGCGGACACTCCCACACAGAGCCAGGCCAGGCCCAACCTGCTTGTAAAGTACAGGAGAAAACCCGAATTAAAGGGAAGAGACAGACTGGATCAGAGACGTGCCTCTCGACCAGTACCCCCAGCATACGGTAATCGATACTCTATAAAGCACGCTGGAACTTCTGTTTACAAGTATCTGTTAATTATTAAAATCGAATCTATTTTTTCTCCCCTCCATTTAGTTGAGAAATCTCACATTACACAGAAAGGTTAATTACACACCGACTTCCAAGAACCCTTTGTTGGAAGCTTCTGTTTCATTTTCTCCAAGATGAATCCTTGAACTCCACGTTTGGGAATGTAGACGCAGGCCAGCTTAGTGAAATCGTTTCCTCACTCTAGCAGCCCCCAGCTGTAGCCAACCTCTCAGATGGCCTGATGCAGCTGGGATTAACCAGAAACCACTTCAAACCCCCCCCCCCCAAACCGTCTAAAATGTGGTTTTGTTGCTTTTTCCATTGAGACTGAAGACCACCATGTTTTCAACATGTTATCCTGGTTGCAAAAGGAAGAGGGTCTCCAGTTCTGGGACCACAGTGAGAGACATACAATATCCCAGTGGCTACATCAATTAGGTCTGTTTGCTCCCGGCCTTGGGGAAGGTAAATGGCCTGTTACTTGGCGGGTAATGCATACCACATGGCATTCCTCAGCCTCGAGGAAGCCGGAGAGGCCTTATTTTCCTAGCGAGAACTGGAACGGTGCAGTAGGGAGTTGGCCCCCAGCACCAAGGCTCAGCCCTTCCCCACCATTAGCTGTGCCAGTGAGCTCCCCTGCGCACCATGATCCCTTTGCAGCCTTCCCAGATTCACTTCTCTCCAGCCGCGCCTGGAAATCTCCTTGTAGCAGGTGGGGTAGTCCCAGCCACCGCCTAGACTCTCTCCCTGGCCAGTACTGAGACTCATAAGGTTGAGGAAGCTGTCTTCTTCTCCTAGTTTGCTGAGTGTTTTCATCATGAAGGTAAAAGTTACTTTTAAAAAGAGACCTTGAGGCTTTCGCATAAAGATCTCCATCTCCATTTACGTTCAGCATTTCCCAAAAAACTGTACACACATATCATTTTGTTCCCTCTTGGCATGCCATCTAAACTAGAGTCGAGGTTTTTTGGTTAGGGTTTGGGGGCGGGGGGTATTTTTTGTTCGTTTGGCTGGCTTTTTGTTTTGTTTCAGCAAAAAAACAAAAACCAAAACCCGAAAAACAAAACAAACAAACACAAGTCTGGGAGAATGAAGAGGAGACAACGATAAGAAAAGGTTTTAAGCTGGGAAATAGATGGGTAGGTAGCCACTGCCTTAAGAAAGCCAAATCTTAAGCCAAGTTGCAAAAACCACCAATCAACCAAATCTTTCCAAAGGTCAGGAATTTGTTCCTCATGTAATTCTAGAAGTCGAGGTGAAGGGTAGGGCTGACTTTATAATAAGGAGAACCGGTTAAAGTTGTTAAAGAAGTGGATGGTTTCCCAGATGGGCTCGCTGGGCCCACCTCTCACTCATGGAGGCAGGGTGCCCTCTCCTCCCCGACTCCACCCTAGAATGAAGGTTTATTCCCCCAAGAAGGTGAAGCAGACGATGCATGGCTTTACCTGATGAGGACTGAGGCCCCAGACTGTTCCCGGTCGGTCTTTACTTCCAGACAGGAATTTGGAAGGGTCTGAGACTCCTGAGGTGGGCAGACCTAAAGACATTTACATTCAGCGTTTCCCCAAAAACAGCGCCAGCACATCCCTCAACAGATAACAAGCTCTGCTCTGGGCTTGGTGTTTCAGCTTTTCAGCCCGCCCCTCTTCAACAGGAGACACCTGAGGAAAGCCTTTAACAGGGCATAAAACAAGGACCTGAACAACAGAGACTACTTCTGGGGAAAAAAAAGCTTTAAATCATCATTAATTTTCTCAGAGAGTTGAGAGAATATACTACAGGCATGATATAAGAAGAGGATGTGACAAAGAAAATATACAGAGAAAAAAACACAGCAACAAAAGGCTCTTGGAAATCGGAAACATGACAGAAGAAATGAGCTTAATAGAAGAACTGGAAGGCAAAGATGAGGTGTATTAGTCTCTGGGAGCTGCTGTAATAAAGTACCACAAACTGGGTGGCTTAAAGCAACGTAAACGTATTGTCTCACAGTTCTGGAGGCTGGAAGTCCAAAATGAAGATGCTGGCGAGGGTTGGGTCTTTCTGAGGACTGTCAAGGGAGAGCCTGTTTCTTGCCTTTCTCCTCGCCTCTGCTGGTTTGCTGGCAACCTTTGGCATCTCTTGGCTTGTAGAAGCATCACTCCAATCTCTGCCTTCATTTCCACGTGGCATTCTCCCTATGTGCATGTCTGTGTCTATGTCCAAATTTCCCCTTTTATAAAGACACCAGTCATATTGGATTATGGCCCATACTACTGACCTCATTTTAACCCAATACTCTGCAAAGACCCTATTTCCAGACAAGGCCACATTCAGACACCGGGGTTAGGACATCCACATCTTTTGTGGGGACATAATTCAACCCATAGCATGAGGATGTTTCTTTCTAAGAAAAACAAGAACATAAAAAGATAGAACACAAAAGAGAAATCACAAGAAAATCAGAGGAGGTGATTCTCTGAATATCTGAATAACAGGGGTTCTAGCAAGAAAACGGAGAGTAAATGAAGGGAAGTCATAGCAAAATATTTCAAGGAAATCTCTGAACACTGAATGACTTGAATTTGGGGTTTCAAAGGGTCCACTGGGCATTTGGGAGAGAGGTGAAAAGAGACCCACACCAAAGAGCACAGCCATGAAATGTCAGCACACTGGGGACACAGGAAAGTTCTGTAAGTGTCTAGAGAGAAAAAATCGGTCCTGCGCACAGGTCAGGAACCAGCCGGTTTTGGGCTTCTCATGAGCGTCACCAGCTGTGAGGGAGGAAAATGACTTCCAACCCAGAGATTGTGCCAGGCAGGTGTGAAGGAAGAATAAACATGTCATTGGTCTGGAAAGGACTCAACGAATATGCCTCCTACACATACACTCTTTCTCAGGAAGCTACTGGAGGATGAGCTCCGCCAAAATGAGGGAGTAAAGCAAGAAAAGGAAGACTGAGGTGATTTACACAATCAGACCCCGAATTCTCAGGCCTTTAGACTCAGACTGAACCAAGTCACCAGTTTTCCTGTTTCTCCAGCTGGCAGGTGGCAGACTGTGGGACTTCTTGGTCTCCATAACCATGTGAGCCAATTTCTATGAAAAATCTCTCTCTCTAGATAGGTAGATATCTATAGATACACATATCTGTCATCTATCTATCTATCTACAGTTGACCCTTGAACAACACGGTTTGAACTAGTCGGGTGCACTTATATGCCGATTTTTTTCAATAAATAGATACGACACTACACTATCTGCGATAGGTTGAATCTCCGGTTGGTTGAATCTGCAGATGCAGAGCCATAGATACAGAGGACCGACTGAGTTATACTTGGAGTTTTTACTGCGTGGGGAAGAGGTCTGCATCCCTAACTCTCCCGTGTTGTTCAAGGGTCAACTTGTAACATCTCCTATTGGTTCTTTTACTCTGGAGAACCCTAACTAACACAGAATGGCTTAAATAAAAGAGAAGTTTAGGTCTCACCTGTGAGAGGTCAGGAGCTGGGCAGGGCATCCAGGCTGCTGTCTTTCAGCTCTTGTTGTCCTTACTGTGTAGCTTCCATCCTTAAGCTGACCTCATAGGCCGAGATGACAGAGGTGCAGCCATCACATTCAAGTTCCAAGCTGAAAGCTTGAGGAGTCAGGCAAAGCTCAAGGATGTTTGCCTCCCTCTCATCATTCAAGGACATTAAGGGTCTCTACTGCATAACTGGCAGACGTTATTGTTCTTATATGCACTTACGGCCCTTCTGATCAGACAGGCCTGGGCTCAGGCTGGCTGTGCCCTTTGTGACACTGCGTGAGCGTTGTCAAGACGTAAGGACGGTTCTGTTTGTGTACGGTCCGCAGCAGTGGTTTAGTGGGAGGCCAGATCAGACTGTCATTTCCAGGGTGGGCTGACATCTGACAAATCTTTGAGAAAAGAAGCCAAGCCATCCAAACAAAACTCAGGAAATAAAACGTTAAGTCTTTCAACATGACGGCGGGAGGCTGGCCACCATCCCGCTCTTCCCACAGGGCCTGTGGCTTCTTGGGATGCAAGCTCCCGGCAGGACTGGTGGCCCTGGAGTGGGAGAGCCTGTTCTCCAGGAGAACTGTGGTGAAGCCAGAACCTTCCTTGTGGGGAGGAGTGGGGAAGGTGGGGGCGGGGAGGGTATCGGCTAGCCGCTGTCCTGGAACTGTGTCCTTTACCACCAAACAGCAGCAGAGTCAACGCTGGGCTTTGAGAGGGGGGGATGGCTTCATAGCGGGAGAGACCAGCTAAGAACAGAGGGAAGTTACAGGCCGGCTTTCACGTGGTTGAGTGCCAGGCTTTTTAGAGGCACTCAGGCGGATGTGTGAGAGAAGGCCCTGGCTCTATCTACCGACTGCCAGAGACTAGAAAACGCCCGTAGCAGGGCCTTGGAGCCCACGCCTTGTCAAATATATATTTACCGCCTTCTCCCTCCCCTCTTCAGGCTAGGCTCTGCGTAGCTGGGAGCAGAATAGCTGGCTTCCTCAAACTTTTCAACAGAAGCACCCGTCAAGACAGCAGAGTATACGGAGAACGTGAAATTTCTTTGAGGTCCTGCTTTTACTGTGAAAATTCACGCTGAAGTAGTACGTCACCAAACCCCAGGCTTCCGGAATTGGTCTTGTGAATTTCGCTCCCCCTGTGCGCCAAGCGGCCTGCCCCCGCCCCTCACTCCCCTCCAGCAGCACCAGCCTTTCCCAGGCAGCGGTGCCCGGGAGAGGGGGGGCGAGGGGGGGCCCGGCTCAGGCGGAGCGGGGCTCACGCTGGGCCCGCCAGCCCGGCACACCTCCCTCCAGTGGCGGCCGACTCTCTCAAGCAAAATCTTCAGATGTCTGGGTCGCCGGGCGGTGGGGATTTTCGCAGGCACTGAAGTGGATGGTCCCCGTCGAGAGGCTGCCAGCATCTCACCTGCTGTCAGGAAGAAAGGCTTCTGGTGTCCAGGGAGTCAAGAACGACTCACTTAAGCAGGAGTGTGACTAAGATGAGAGAGGATTCAAGAGCACGGCTGACAGCCGGAGCAGACTGTTAAATCCTCCCTGGTTAAGTGACGGTGGACAAACCCACAGGGAGAGAGCCGGCACCCCGCCAAGGCCACAATGCTGGCACGCAGATGTTCCAGGAGGATTTCCCCATCTGCAATTACAGCGCCAGAACCTTCCCTCTTCTGTGGTGGGAGTTCCGGTTTACAGCTCTGAATGCTCCTATCTCTGCAACTAATTGGTACCTGAAGGTGAGACGAGCGATCCCCTTGCAAAGCTACCGTGGTTCCAAATGTGGCCTCCATGGTGGGAAGTGGCAGATAGAGAGAAAGACAGACAGATAGATAAAGGAAATATTTAAAAACAAGATAAGACAATCACAAAACAAAACAAACCCTTCTCATTCATTCCTGGTGTTAACATCATGAAGCATTATAATGAACGTTCGGGAAAAGTTTTGCTCTCCTTTAGTAGAAACATAACAAAATACAAGCAAAGACTGGGCCACTGGCCCATGGCCCCTTGGAGCAGAGAACAGGGCAGGAGAAATTTGCTTCAGAGGTGAAGAAAATGAGCCTGAGGAAGCTGACTTGCCCAAGGTCACCCAGTCAGGTGGAGGTGGGAGTCTCACCCAGTTCTGGCTCCAAAGGTGTATCCTGTTGTTTCCGGGAATCACACCCGTTTGGTGTTCTGCCCTGTCATCTGAGAGTCCCCGAGTTGGCAGAACCGGTGTGACTGCCTGGGCAGGTCCTGGTCCAGCCTCCATGGTGGGCCGCTGGTCTGGCACTCAAAGCAACAGTGCTCAACGTCGGCCTCCTCCTCTGGTCCCGTTGTGAACTGCGTTAAGAGTTGGTGTTGGGGCTTTTCTGGCGGCGCAGTGGTTGAGAGTCCGCCTGCCGATGCAGGGGACGCGTGTTCGTGCCCCGGTCCGGGAAGATCCCACATGCCGCGGAGCGGCTGGGCCCGTGAGCCATGGCCGCTGAGCCTGCGCGTCCGGAGCCTGTGCTCCGCGACGGGAGAGGCCGCAACAGTGAGAGGCCCGCGTACCACAAAAAAAAAAAAAAAGAAAGAGTTGGTGTTGGGTATTTTGTTCTCTTCTTTCCGGACTCCTTCGAGCCTCTCGGCTACCTTCTGCTTGGAATCCCTATGGCTCCAGCAAGTGCTCCACAACTGAACGGTTGATTCCAAACTGCCTTGTAGTGTTCCCCGATTGCTGTGGGTAAGGATGCCTGAGAGCTGTGTTGAGGTTTCAGAGGCTGAACTCAGCTGAAAAACAGTACCGTGATCGACCTGTGATGCCTGGCACAAGCTCGAGGTGGGGAGAACAGGGTGGGTGGTCCAGGTCACAAGCACCCGTGCACCACTTTCAGCCCGTGCCCTTGTCTCCACACTCCACCCTATTCGCTGTTTTTCAGAACCACGGTGGATGCGTAACCAGGCACTGGATGCCTTACAGCTTGGCTTCCGCCCCAGCCTTGCGGTTTATGCCTGGAGAGAAGGCAGGTTGACCAGGCAGAACACAACAGCTGGATGCCTACTTTCACTCTAGGGTCTACCCAGACCTGAGCCCCCTCCCTTCAACCTCTCTAGACATGGCCTACGATCTTTTCTAGAGAAATCAGAGCCTTCCCTGCAGTATTCAGTAGTTCGTTTCCACTGTGCTTACAGAGCCCAGGCTGCCGGGATGAAGACTGTCCTTTCCTGACAAACGTCATTAAGGGCAGCCAGATTAGAACCTGGCTTCTCTTGATGATTAACAAACAAGACCTTGATCAAGAGTGTTTACGCCTAACACGACAATGGCTCTGAAGCTTTCCTTGCTATGATGTTAAAATTTCAGAGGAGCTCTTCAGAACTGCTGGGAGGTCAAGGATGAAACAGATGCAGGGCCTCCCTGACAGCCCTCTTCTCCTCACTGCCCTTGTTTCCATGTTACAGGACAAGGAAAGGAGAGCACGGCCTGGTCACTTCCCAGCTGAAGACATCATCCTACCCTTGACCAAGAGTAATTCAGCAAGAGCTTCTTACCTCGATGGTGTCACACCCCGGCCACGGTATTCCTCAGTAGGGGTCTGGACATGTGGTATCAAGGCTGGGGTTTAGCTAAAGACCTGAGGGAAGAAGCCTTCCCCTCTCTTCTCATCTTCACAACCGGAAGGAATCCACTCTTCCTAAAAGACATCCTTGCACTTTCACTGTAGGGACCAACATCTTGCTGTACACCTCCACCTGGTGTGGGAAGCAGCCTCCGTTCTCCTCAAAAGGTGGTGCCAGTGCCACTGGCAGCAGGGACCCTCAAAAAGGACTCCTCAGGTATCAAGGAAAGCTGACCGGTCGGGGTACAGCCCATCCCTTATCTGAGAGCCCTGGGAAACATCAGAGACACACCACTTGCTCCCTGCTCTTCGATCCTTCCAGATCCTTTCCAAGACTCCCGAGGAGCCGGAGCAAAGACAAAAAAGAATGAAGTCTGCTAAGTTTTCTTTTACCAGGACAAACCCATTTTCCAATTACAGTCCTGCACCATTTATACTCTCCTCCTCTCCGTGCTAGTTCAAGTGCAGACTCAGGCCAAAGAACAGTAGTCACAGATGACTCTTACGAGCGCTGTTAAGTGACTTCCACATTCTTTGGAAGTGACTGTCTCAGCAGCAGTCTCCCTAGCCCCGGGCAATAAGCCGGCTTTGTTTGTGGGGCTTTTAGGTTTGACACTGCATTTCCTTTACATCAGAGTCACAATTCACCTAACTGCAGTTGGCCAGAAATGGGTTGTCTTCTGAGGGTTTTCAGTCATGCACTGAATTAATCATCGTTACCCATCATCTCCACTTCCTTCCTTAAATCACTGCAACCTGCCTCAAAGGATGCATTTACAGACACTACACACACGCTTTCTTCCAAAGTTTGGCCATTCTTTGGTTCCATCGTATTTTGTGCTGCAGCTCTGAGCCGTGCACCGAGACACCCAGATCAACTTCAGCATATGATAAACTCAAGTTCTTGGCCTCCTGTTCTACGGGGGAATATGACACAAGTGAAGAATCTGAGTACAAAAGTTCACTGTTTTCCTACGGGCTAAAGTCTACACAGACAAAAATAAAGATTTCAATGTAAATTTTACTATTTTATTTGTGAAAAAACTACAAGCAGAATTCATAAATAGACATTTCTATTTAAAGCAGGAAAACGATAAAGTGGCTTCTAATAACATAGTCGTGCACATGCCAGTAACAGGAATATATTAACATCTTTTATTTGCTAGACAAAGAGCAGTGTCCAATATAAATTTCCCCCAAACATTTAAGACCTGTGAATTTCTGACCAGTTCACAAAACCACCGACACTTTAGCATGAAGAAAAAAAACAAACCTAACAGACTGTCAGCTCTAAAGACGTTACAGAGCAGGAACTTCCAAAAGCGTTATACAAGCTGTCTTTCTGAGCAAATGAAAAATATAGCTCGTATAATACATTAACAAAAATTCACAAGGTAAGATTATGTTTTGACATACTTAACAAGCATTCTCTATTTGTCTCCAACAAACAAAGCTAAGGAAATAATGTAACCATCTTTACACAGTAAATTAAGGTTACAAGTCATACACAAGAACAGAACTGCTTGCGCATTAAAAACTGTTCAGCTCCATTGTCATACTCTAAATGTTGGCTCTTAAACCATTTTCGGTTACATACAAGCAAAGGTTATTATATATTCAGCAATTAATAAATTTTCAATAATTTAAGATACGGTAGCTTAAAAAAGTAGACTGAGAATGGTCTTGATAAGGCAGGTGAAACATCTTAGTGGAACTAAACTCACAGAAGCTTCTGCCAATGTTTTGAATATCCAGATTGAAACTGAAAGATTTTGATTAAAATTTTTTGTGGGTGTCAAGATGTCTTTACCTTAATATTACTATTATTATTTTTTGAACTGCATGACTCAAGCAGAGCAGGTCAGATAAGCTCTGTGCGCGCACGCACGAGTGTGAAGGATTGTGTGGTATTAAAACAAATGGAAACTTGCAAGCGTAACACTGTGCTTTTGTTTGTTTTTATAACCTGCTTACTGTGCCGCTGAATACCAAGTATTTCCGGTCCTCTTTTAATATGTATCTTTATCACCTACACTAGTGTTTTTACACACTGCCTACTAATTGTAGGGCAAACTGCAAATGCAGAAAGTTACAGGAATTCCATTTCCAGAATACATGCCTGAGGGACATCATCAATTTCAGAAATTAAAAGCCTGAAGTACCTACCACCTCACTACCGTAACAGAATTACACAACAGCAGCTAAAGGATGGGCCCAAGAACATCTGATTGCTGAGAGCAGTCCCACCGTGCGCTGCAGTTTCTACCAAAATGGCCATTTCATCCTCTCACCTGTTCTAAAGCAATCCTCCCCCTTCCTTCACCCCTCCCCATTCTTTAATTTATTCTTTATCACGGAGGCAAAACTGAAAAACCAAGACATTGGCAATGACTCAATTAGCAGCCTCTGAGTAGCTGGTGAACCAGCTTTTCCCACTAATCTCGGGGTCCAATCACTTTACATGAAACTAATTTTGAAAAAGTACACAGTGTTTCTGAACAAAGTGCAAACCAACACTTACTGGTTTCAAAAGCAGTGCAACCCACATGAGTTTGGTGACTTTTATATTTTTTAAAAAAGTTAATTAAAAAACTTAGCAATTCCTTTACACCTCTGGAAAATAAATATGGCTGACTAATTCACCCTCCCTGAGACCCTTAATAAAAGGAATATTAAAACTTTAGAAGGAATGTCTTTGCAATACCCCACTAATATTAAAATGTGGATTTAAAATTCATAGTCAAATCACTATGTATTCTATATCCTGATGCTTACAGAAAGCATCTGATTTCCTTTGGTTCGTTAATAAATACTTTAAAAATGTATTTAAAAAGGTAAGTATAGCTTGCATCCCAGATAAAAGCAGTATTTTAAAAAGAGGGGGCACATTGTCCATGCATTTGAGTATAGGACCACAGCAACAAATGGCACTGCTTTATCATCTATACCTTTGAGAACAGAATTTAAACGATGGTACATTAGTGACTAAGGAATAGTTTTAATGTAAATGTGAAAGGAGCCTTCCTGTTGGCTACTCAAATCAAGCTGTTAATTTTTCTCTTTACTTGTTGCCTCCACAGACAGAAGTCACTTCTATTCTTAAGCAAACCAGGTTTTTCACACCAAAATGTGGCGTTTCATTACTAATCTGCTGCCCTCCCAGAAGTACCGTCAAATAAAGGAAGGTGACATCAAGTTCCCATGCTTGAAATGACTCTCAAGTCTATGAACTCTGCAGATATGAATGTAAGAGTCAAAGAGAAGACAGACCCTAAATCTAAACAAAGCAAAACAGAACATTTTTAAAATGAGGAGGGGTGGATTCATATTAGCGGTCTTTTTTTTTTCCCCCTTTTTTTGTTTGTTTTTGCAAGACAGTTTTTAAAAAGAGAGAGTGAAAAGAATCTTTTTTAAAAGAGAGTTTTACTCAAGCCATCTTTATGTTGAGGAAGAAAAAGATCACAGGCTCGCAGGAAGTAGGAGCTTTCCCTGCAACTCTGGCTGCCAGCACTTAACCATTTATTCACCACTGAGTTCCTTCCCACAGCAGGGAATTGAGACATGTCTCCCAACACTGAAAAGCTCCATGTGGGGACTGGATGTACTGGTTGATAACCTTTGTTCAGTAAAACAACAAGACTAGATTTTAAGAAAGAAAAAGAATTCTCACAACTGAAGGGGTAGGGTAAGGGAAACCAGGGGAAGTGAGGCAAACAAAGTTCCATTAAACAAAACACCACATGCAAAGTGGAGACAAGGATTTGCTTCTTGTATGGACGAGAAATACAGGTTACACAGTTTGAATCCTAAAACTAAGAGACAATTTATCAATTTACCTCAGACATGAGTAGAGGTCTGGAAAATGGATGGAATTCGAGTTACAGAATACCATATTTTCATGAATGCTTATGTAAGAACAGCAATGTTAACATGTAACCGTAATTTACACGAATACTTGGCATTCTGGAGCTAGTTTCATTACTTTTGACTGATCAAAGCCCTCCCAACTAAACCACTTGTGATTTGTCAGTTATTCCATCGCAAATGCAGGCTATCTGGAGCAGTCTTTAATTTGAGATCACATTGTTTAAAAAATATATATTTTTCTATCGTCCAGTACTCTTTAGACAGATGAGAAAGCCAACTTCCCACGTGGGTTGGAACATACTTCACGTAAGACTGATTTTAACTTAATTTCAGCACTTTCATAGAAGGGACCATCCCAGATCTGTAACTGTTCAATGTTGTATTCACTTCACAGTGTATCAAGCACCAGCGTTGCCATGGATTGGTTTCAAATAACCCTTTATATATAATTTTATATTTATATATATATAGTTATATCAAAACTGATAGTACATAGTATAACTGGAAGAAAGAACTAAACTTAAAAGGATATGCTGAAAGGATGGAGTCTGTGAACACAATAAATAAAAGCTCCCTCCCCCTCCCACCCCACTCCCCCCCAACAAAACAAAAACAAAAACCAGTTGTAATGTACATGGAAAATTGTGCACAGCAGATTTTTTTTTTATATATAAAAAGTAGATTCAGGAGCACATCCAATTATAAATGATTGTTAGGAAAATCATATAAAACAATGGAATACATAAAAGTGTCAAGAGTAATCGTCAGGGTGCGAAATTCCTTGGGGGCCAGATGCCCATGGCAAGCAGAAATTATCCTGGCAGCATCACTAAGAGGTCGATGTCCACAGAAGATTCTCCAGGGGTGCAAGCGGCATGGGCAGGTGGAGGATGTGAATTTCATACCCTGATTCATAGTTTTCACAACTCCATGTGCAATTTCAGAAAGATTCATCATTTACTGCTGACATGTCGCCCTTTGGCGTGGAGGAACGGGAGGAACCCTTGTCTGTGCTCTCCGACCCCGAGCTGCTCTGGTTCTGCTGTTCTGACCCTGCACTGGAGGTCACTGTGGATGAGGAGGTCGAGGAGGAGCGAGTCTTTTCCTTAAAGTCTGTGATAATGACGGTGACGTTGCCCACAGTTACTGCCAACTGCTGTGCGGTGCTCCTGTCCACGTTTTTCAGCCGGGGCCTGAAAGCAACACCACAGGGGAAGAGCCCGTGAAATCGGCTACGGATGCAAAGGACTTCTGGCCCAACATCACCCCGCCACACACACAGACTGCAAGTCGCTGTGGCAATGAATCTAAAACGCCAGCACGGACACCAGCGCTTACTACCAAATCTGCCGACTAAGCATAGCAAGAAACGAAACCGCCAATCAGTTAGCAAAGCTCCGGACCACGGCAAAATTATGATCAATTTATCCTTCTCCTGTTTTGGACTCAGTGATATAAAAGCAGCTCATATCTATGTGCATGTACTTTGAAAGTTAACAGTCCCACCGCCCCAGCTCTTCACCCCACCCCTTCTTAGCCTACAAACCCAAAGGCACAAAACCACCCCTGACTCTTGATTATGAGCAGACGTGGTATGTCACTCTAGTTTCAAATACCTTGAGGTGTGATTCGTTTCACTGGTCTTTGTTGTAGCATTTGCAGACTGTATACTGTTCGCTTCGCTAGGAGGATCTTTCAGAATATCGGACTTTGGTCTAAATGGGGAGACAGAAAAAGAGGCATTTAAAAGACATCTTTGATTCACCTGCAAAATAACACAGTACTGTACTGAGTTACCGAAGAACTTACTTTGTTTTTTTGTTGGTATTTTTCTTGGTAACACTAGGACTAATTTCTTTATCTTTCTCGGGTTTCTCTTTGTCTTGCTTTTCAACCTTCTCCTTCTTCTCCTTTTTAGGGGGTGGTGGAGTGGCATACTGTTGGGCCACTTGCTGGGCCACCAGCTGAGAATTGATCCGAGGTTTTCTAAAACAGTCAAGAAAAGATGTCTCATTATTTGCTTTTTAACTGTTTCTTTAATTTTAAAATTTTGGTCTCATAATTTTTAGGTATTTTATTACTGGTATCCGGCAACTCAAAGTAAATTATATGGTGTTTATTATTTCCAGATAGTATGGTTAAGTCCATAAAACTTTTCCTCTTTCAAATCCACTCTCCGTACATCCACCTTTAATGACATAAACACACGCGCTCACACAAACATACATATCCCTGTGCAGTCAAGACTTTCAGCCAATTAAAACATGACGCTGCTTCTAAGAGTGCTGAGAACACTACTTCTTTTGAGCTGTCAAGATTATACTGACTGACAGCTTTCAAATACTTCTGCTGCAGAGGGTTAATCTCATTTTATTAAATGGACACTGGTAATCCCTTGAAAAGAGAATGAAATTAGAAGTGTGACATTCACTCCTCAATCTAATTATTCCGACTTGGTCTGCTCCCCTGCTGCTCTGTGACTGGCACAGACAACACGTATCGAGCAATAAAAGGTAACTGTGGTTCATACGAGCTTCCAAGGGCACGGTGAAGACAAAGTCACTAAAAACATCTTAGACAAGTGATACATTCATTGTGCCATAAACCATTATGTCTGCACCAGTCTCCAACTGACACTGGCTCTTAGCACTATTGTTTACAAATTCTAAACGGTGCCAAACGCTTCTCACAGTGCATGACCATTCGGACACAAATGGCAAAGGGAGAAAGGAAAACCTAGGCGCTATTTCTATACAATATTAATTTTCAAAGACGTTAGCATCTAGATCGACACTTACAATATAATAAATTCTCCAAGTACAAGGTAGAAAACACATATCTAAGTGGGTTATTAATGAGGTGAAGCAACGACCTGCCATGATGTAATGATCCCCTTCAGACCCCACGTCCCCCTCTGTTCCCAACGATGAAGGCACTGGCCAGAGAAAAATAACTGAACAGACAAGGTCTGCCTCATCAATGAGAGAGCCAGTGGTGGAAGAATGGAAATAGAAAAAAATTAAAAAAAAAAAAAAAAAAAGCCTACGAAAAACAAAACAGAAGTTTCTTTCTTAAATAATTCCGCCATTTTTTTTTTTCAAGAAAACAAAAAGAGTTGCTAGGTACAGGACACGCTGGCTCCTAAATTAAGCACAGTTACTGAAGCACCTCTTGGGAGGAGGTGTGATGTGGCGAAGAAGAAATACAGGACAAGGAGGGGACAGACACCTACTCCTTGACTTCATCAAGGCCAGCCTGCTAGGGGAAGACACTGGGTTTGTTCTGAGTGTCTCAGTGCTGGCTCCACAATAGTGTGGCTTTGCAGGAAACACAGCAACAAAGGAGCAATCCCAGAGCAAGTTTCCTATTGGTCTCCAGCAAACACAGGCCTTGGTTACGGCGGCATACGACGAAGCCCACAACGGGTACGGTCACCTCAGGCTGGACCACAAGCAGCCTCACATGCCACTGAGCAAGGGATTCAAAGATGTGAAGTGCCCCGAGATAAAGGGAGGAAGGTACTTAATACTCTAAACCCCCGGCCCTCAAGTGAAAGGTGAAAGGTAACATTCTTTTTTCACAGGTTCTAACAAAGGCAGCAGCAGCCATTCTAACACATTCTTCTCTTTCAAAGAGGAAGTGTATCTGTTAATACTTACAGAGAAGATAATCACCACTACAAACTATTTCACAAGTATTCACGGGGAACACAAACAGACCAGCTGTCTACAGGGATTACCAAGCAGTTTAAATCAGAGTTTAAACAAACTGTCATATACTAACCAATACTCAGGTGTCAAAATGAAATAACTCAGCCAAGTGAAAACTAACTAAATAAATAAAACTTTATGAAAAACTACACCTTGAGGGAGACTTTCAATTAGGCCAGTATGTGTACTTCACTGCATGGAAGTCTGACAAGAGAAGACAACTGGACACCAGTCCAAGACCACCTGCAACAGCGAGAAGAACCAATGGCATGTGGCACACCAGACGCTTGCCCCAGAGAAACCACCCCCGGCCCCATCACCAGGCCCACCCAGTCTGAGTTAGGGGGGCCTGCCTCACTCCAGCACGTCCTACAGAGTTCTATGATGTCAGTTAGCACGCCACACTGTAACTGTCAATCAAATGTAACACTCCTGAATGGCAAGACCGTGTCTTAATCAGCCTTCTCTGTGGCATTCAGCACAGTACCAGGTACCCAATAAAATTACCTACTGGATGAATAAAGGATAAACGAAAATTTCAGAGAAAGACAAAGTAGGATAAGGACTGAGGAAAGGGCCCAAGCTTTGGTGATCAAGAAGTCAACTGCCGACTTTCAGGAGAGCAAGCCACACACTATCAGGGCTGCAAAGAGGAAGGAACTACAGGATGTCAGAGGAACAATCTAGAGGCAGCCAACAGGAACCCTTTTGAGAACCGTGGTGCTGAGGTAAAGGACAGCCCTGCCACTGCAGAAAGGGGTCAGCAGGGTTTGAGGATATTTCCTTGGGAACAGGAGGCTTAAATCATGTTGTACACTGAAGAGGGAGAAAGACTGAAGGCAGGCAGAAGAGAGGGGTTAGCCATGGGGTAAAGGAGAGAAAGCATACAATCAAGAAAAGCGCTGGGGGCTTCCCTGGTGGCGCAGTGGTTGAGAGTCCGCCTGCCGATGCAGGGGACGCAGGTTTGTGCCCCGGTCCGGGAAGATCTCACACGCCGCAGAGAGGCTGGGCCCGTGAGCCATGGCCGCTGAGCCTGCGCGTCCAGAGCCTGTGCTCCGCAACAGGAGAGGCCACAACGGTGAGAGGCCCACGTACCGCAAAAAAAAAAAAAAAAAAAAAAAAAAAAAAAGAAAAAAAGAAAAAGTGCTGGGATTGGGATTGACATGTATATACTGATGTGTAAAAAACCGATGACTAGTAAGAACCTGCTGTATAAAAAAATAAAAATTAAAAAAAAAAAGCAAAGCACTGGGAAAGGAACAGAGACTTTCTTCTGAGATGGGAGGGATGCTAGGTACTGGGGGATTATTGGCAGAATATGGGAATGAGAGATCAGAGGAGAGATCCTGAAACAATGGACATCAGAAGTGGTGCCTGGGTTGGTGAGCAGCTGGCACTACCAGCAGAACAGAGAGCTAGGGAAGAGCAAACAGGAAAGGAAGTCACCCTCGTCTCACAAACAGCCCCTAATGGCAGGCACCTGATGCACCTGCAAGCGGCTCTCAACCACCCAGACGCCGTGCTGATCCAAGATGGATTATCCCCTCACAGGTGGCTTGCCGAGGCCATGGGCAAAGCGTGGGCAACAGGCCAGGTGCCTGTCTCGTATTCCTCCCGCGGATGACCACTCTCTAACATTTCAGCAGGGCAAGCAAACCCTCAGAATTTTTCAGTGCATGCACTACAATCCAGCATCTGTAGGACAGTATGTACACACACACACACACACACACACACACACACACGGTGACATAAACTGCAATTCCTCAAATGCAGCACGTGTGCACAACCGCATGGATGTCCTCACTTGTTCCTAAGAAAATGATGTCTGACTAGAATAGTGAAAGAAGTGTGCCTCCTCTCTAATGGGCAACCAAACTGAAACTTCACAAATGAAAAGGACCCAAGGCTCACTGGGATCAGATTATTACCAAGAAATATGGGATGTCTGCTAAAAGCACCTGTTTTGTTTCACAAGTACGTCTGTGTTCTCAACGTCCTCACATAACAAACTAGTAATTCTTCCATCATCACTTGCTCCTTCCCCACAAAAAACCCTCACCAACAGGTGGGAATCTATTCTTTTAATTATTAGAGTGGTTTTTTCAAACTAGTTCCCCCAACAAACCCCACAGTCCTTCTCGGATCAGGGAACGGGGTGAGGTGGGGAAATGCACCGAATTCATTTTGAAATGGTGCACTGCTGCTCAACACAATGCATACCTCTGAAGAAGGTGAAGAAGTGAGAAGGGTCATCTGTGGGAGACCCTCCAAAGGTGCCACCCTGCCAGAACTGCTGTGGCAGCTCCTGCCATCCGTCCCCTACTTACTCCCAGGCCGGAGCATTCTGACGGCATGAGGATGGGAACGTGCCACCTCCACGGAGAGCCACGCACGCCGCACCCCAGCCGGCCGCGCTCTCCAGGTTAGATGCTGTGAACTGCCGTCGAGCAGCAGGCCAGGACCACCTCACAGCCAAAAGAGGACAGGCACACTACGGAGCCAGAGTCAGCACAGCATCCTCCAGAGCACAACTGATTGTCTCTGTTCTACCAATTAAGGAGACTGAAAGCAGAAAGATCAAGAACCTTGTCGAAGGTTCACAGTAAGTGGCTAAACTGGGATTTTTTAACCCAGATCCACCTGAACTTTTCAAAGCTTCCTCTTATTTATTTATTTATGTATGGCTGCGTTGGGTCTTCGTTGCTGCACGTAGGCTTTCTCTAGTTGCGGTGAGCAAGGGCTACTCTGTTGCAGTGTGCGGGCTTCTCATTGCAGAGCACGGGCTCTAGAGCGCAGGCTCAGTAGTTGTGGTGCACGGGCTTAGTTGCTTGGTGGCGTGTGGGACCTTCCCAGACCAGGGGTCGAACCCGTGACTCCTGCACTGGCAGGTGGATTCTTAACCACTGCGCCACCAGGGAAGTTCCCAAAGACTCCTCTTATGAAAGTAACTTCAAATGAGTCTCCCCACCGTTTGTGTGTGTCGGGGGGCGGGGAGGGGGCACAGGGCACTAGGGATGGAAGACCCAGGTCGACTCAGGCTACCGTTTCAACAGATACCTGCCCAAGAATTCCAGCACTCTCGTTAGCTCCACCATCTTCACTGGGGTAAGAAGAGGACTACTTGGTTGTCCTTAAGGGGAGAGAAAAGGGCACGGGGAGAGGAGATGGCAAAGTATGTTTTCCAATGTCTTTTAACATTTCCTGTAAGGAAAGAACCCTTATCATGATATTTAACACTGCTGATCAGTGAGAAATAGTTACTTCCCACAGATTTACACTGCTCAGTGCAGTCTTTTAAGTGTCATACAACACACTGTATACAGCTCGCTCAATGGGCAGAATTTCCAGCATATTGCAGGACGTCAATTCTTCAATATGGAGCTGAGAGTCTGGGGTTCTCCAAAATTACCTAAGTTTCCCAACTAACAAATCTTAAACTAGCAATTAACAGCTTTCCCAATACAGGGGAAAACATCAGATCAAAGAACATGGCTTATTGCTTTTGGTGACTACACCTCAAAGCCCATTAATCACCACCAACAAAAACAGACAAACAAAAAGCCCTATTTGACCAGAAATACTATACAGTATATAACATGGGGCCTGGTTTCCTTTGTAAGTACGTTTGCCAACAAAAGTTTTTTCCTATCTTCTTCAAAACTGTATTTTTTTAATAAAAAATTTTTAGGTTTCTGAAAATTGTTTCATACCTTTATTGCTGCTTTTCCAATAGAGTTTACCAAGGAAAATCTGCTGTGACATTTCAGTAATAGACATCATCAGGAAATCTTGTCTATTTATTTGCATTTGAACAGCTAATATTTCAGAGAAGAACTGATTCCACAAAGTGAAGCAAATCTTTATCAAGGGACATCCTTAATTTTTGACGAAGAAAAATTTCACACAAACACAAATGAGAGCAAAAAACAAGCTATCTTCCTGGATTGCTCTGGGGGAACATGGGCAAACCCTATGTTTTCCCCATACAACACTTTCCTTCTCCACTGTGTGCTCAGGGGAACCTGAGATCTGTGATCATTTCTCACGTGCTTTTCTGTATCTCAGCTCCCACAAAGAGAAACAGGACAAAGCCATCTTCTCGTAGTTCAGGCAACAAAGAGCAATAACAAATCTTTTTTTTCCCTTGATTATGTCCAGGTCTTCCTAAACTAACATTTGTGTGTTTTGTCCACTTATGGAATTCCATTTTCAGTTAAAATACCCTAAAGGCTCTGAAATCAGACAATCAACTTATCCATTAAAAAAAAAAAAGAAGTACCCTGCAACTTACAAAACATCTTTGCCAAGTTAACTGACACTGCCCTTGAGTTCTGCCATCGCCCTTACCTCCCCCACCAAGCCCTTCCTTGCCTTGGCAATCTGTTGGTTGAAAAATTAGCAATTTCCAGGACTGAACTACTCTGAAAATGCCTGTCCATTTAGCTCACTCTACCAGGAGCCCACGAGTCTTTGAGATCACATCATGGCTCTGTAATTAAAAGGAGACTTCTCCACATGACCCATTTCCCCGTCCCTCCACTCAAAAGGTTACTCTACACATGCGCATTGGACTAACTAGGATGCATCTTACCTCCCCACCAATGACTGAACTTCTGTATTACCGAGCCCCCAATACACGCGCGCACGCACGCACACAAACACACACCAGCTGGGAACACAGCAGAGTACTCTGCACAGCCGTTACCGACTAAAATATTTTGAAAATGAAATGGGAATAGAAAATACAACCTCAGGGAAGCGGGTGGGCCAAATGTGTAAAATGCGTTATAAACTGCACTTTTTTTCTTTGCAGAAGTACCTGTTAAAGCCATAATTAGGGTAAATAAATCTGATCTCTGTCTGCATACAATATGTAGTCCAAGTTAAAAGAAGCTGCGAATCCATTTTCACGCCAGCTATTGCCTGTATTTAGCTCCAAGGCCATGTAAACGTTAAGATTCAGAGTCTGTCCCAGCAACACTGCCAACCACACACTACTGGCTCCTGGCTTCGGTGAGCGCAACAGAAAAGAGGCCCTACAAGAGCAACTCGCTTTCTGTTCATTTTACCCACCCGCTGCTGACCCATTGTAAGTTACATACCAAAGATAAAGCAGAGGAGAAATGCTGTGAACACAGAAGTCAGGATTCTGGCTCCAACGTCAATGACCATGAGATCTCAAAGGGTGACACAAGACTTCTTTTAAACTCTAGACATGCACAGGTAGAACAGATTTGAAGTAATTAGGCTACTTTAGGGCTCTTTCCCCTCCACCTATACTTATATTTTAGCAACTACTGCCTCACTTTATCCTCAACAATTCTAAAAGGTATGTTACACAACCACTAGTATTCTCAGTTTAAAAAGAGAGAGAGGATTTATAACTACACCAGAGACAATTAGTCTGGTAGTCTTTCAGTTGTACCATGCTAGGCTGAGAGTTTGTAACAAAGGGTGTTAATCTCATGAAAACTTCTGTACCTTTTCATATTTGATTCACTGTTATAGTACAGTTATTACTAAGAGTCACCCAGGTGAGTCAATCCAGCCCAATGAAGAATAACAGATGGGGAAATATGGCAGATAATCTAGTTTTGTAAGTAAGCTCCCAGGGAGTTTCTAGTTAAGCACTTACTTTGCCACTATTTTAAAGGGCTGATTATCTTAAGAGACCAATGGACAAATAAATATTCATCTGTTCAGTTATGGGAGGAAACCACAAAAAGAGCTCCAGTCAGATTCTTCCCTGACGCAGGAAACGTAAGACCTTGTACTAGTTGTCAGTCCCAGTGACTAGGATGCTCTTTCAGCTGGCTGATTTAGGCTCACTTCAACATTACTCAGACCTAGCTGGCTTTGCTTTGGAAAGATGAATACTCACGGCCTTCCTTCCCCAGAGCTGCTGCTGCCACAGAGTCAGGCCACGCTACACCAGGGTAGTACGAAACTTCTATGACCCTGTGACCTTCACTGCTACAATCATACACTGCGTGGCATTATTAAATTCTCTCTGCTCCCCAAACAGTATCTCTTCTTGCTGTTCTTTTCTCTCCTAAATAGTTCTTTGGCCTCTCAAGTAAACACCTGTTTTCATGAAATTTCTCAAATCTTCTAGAATGAGCCACTGGGTGGCCTGAAGGGGTCAGAGTTCATCTTCTAGGTTACTCTTTGCTGCCAATATACATCCTTGACTCAGGAGAACCACTCTGCCTTGTACCAGAAAACTAAAATTTCCCCCTTAATTCGGACTCCAACTATCAAATTAAAAAAAAGAAAAGAAAAAACTGTCAAGCCATCCCCTTTATTCCACTTATCTCTCCATCCTCACCTTCACAGGTAAATAGGGCGAGTACAGACTTTGGAGTTAGGACAGCCTTTGGACTTTATCCAGACTCTGCTATTGAGCTTGGGTAAATTACTCAAAATGGAAATGGGACCACACCTAATATAACAGGGCTGAAATCAAGATGAAAGGAGGTGAAGTTCTCTTAGCTCGTCATAGTACATGTACACAGAACATGCAGATATTCCACAAAATAATTCCCCTTAAAAGTAATATCTACGTTTCAAAGCACTAACTTTTCCAGCTGTAGATGCACCTACTACCCTTCCACAGACACAGGGAGGGAAATGGAAATATTTACAAATAAAAGAAGCTGTTAAGCTCTGCCCTATGGAAATGGCTCTAGAGACAGAAATCGCTCACGTAGCTTAGTGTCCTAAGTTAATCATGCTGGCTGGTAGCGGAGACAGCAGTAAGGATCCTCACTGACTTAGCTGTCAGTTTTTCTGCATTACTTCAGACAGAATTTTGGTTTTGCAGATATTCCTTTTAAAGGAGAATGCCTTTAGGGGAGGCTGCCGGACTTCAATTTTACAATAATATACGTGGTATCGCACAAACTCACCAGATACAACTTGGTTAGAAAACAACTGGCTCCAAGAGAACTAACACAAGCATCCTTAACAGCATGATCTGAAATGTTCTACTACAGATTCAAAATTATCATTGTATTCAAATGTCTCTTATGCTCTGAAAACACACTTACTTAAAAAGTACTTGAGCACCAGTAACTGTCGGCACTGTAACTTTTCTGCAACTCTGGAACATATGTTCAGAAAAGTAAAAGGAGCTACAAGTGGTTGAGGTTCTTGAAAACAAAACCCTTATTTTATAAACGAAGCTGGCGGCAATGGAGAGAGAGCCTAGTCCAGGTTGGTTCTTAAAGTGTGGTCCAGAGACTCCTGGGGGTATTCAAGAACCTTTGAGGAGGGTCTACAAGGCGAAAACTATTTCTATAATAATTACCTCCACAGTAATACTTGCCTTTTCATTTTCCAAAGACTAAATGACACGTGACATCACTGCTCTGAGAGCTAATGAAATGTATGTTTGTATATTCCTGTGTTCTAAACATTGCTCAGTTTTAAGTTCTGATGTGGAAAGTATCTACAGGTATAGCCAACATGAGCAAAAGCTACTTGGGGTCCATAATAATTTTAAACAGTGCAAGAGATCCTCTGACCAAAAAGCTTGAGAGCTGCTACCCTAGGACCATGACAAATATTTTACTGTGCAAGTCTGCTGCTTCATCACAGGTAAAGAAAGAAGAGGTTTTCTTCAGAAGACAACTTCTAAAACAACTCAAGCTTAAATTCTTGCTCAGCAAAACTGCAAAAAAACCAAACAAAAAACAACAAAAAAACCCCACCACCATGAAAAGCAGCATCACCTCCAAACGCAGCTTAAGAAAACATTTCAAAGAAAAAGAATAAATTTTCAACTTCCTAAACACAAGCACAACTTTCAAGAACAAGGCTTAAAAGTATTTCAACCACAGACTATAAATCTGGCTTCCTTCCATTTCCTCTCCCCTGTGGTGCCTAAAATAACAGAATTTCATTGTGGTCATTCAAATATTTAAAGTAAATGTCCCATAATAAATATGCCCTTTAGATCTCTCACAGCATTTCTCCCAAAGTAAATCCACTGACAAAGAATGGACTAGTTGACATCATGTGAAGAAAAATGTTTCCTAAATTGTTTTCAAAATGGACCTTCTTTGAAGATGGCTAACTGCATTTCTTTCCGATACCTGCCATTCCAAATTTTCAATACAAATTTTATTCTACAGTAAAAGACTTTGGTGTTAAGACTGGAAAGGTGTTTTGCTGGCTGAGGATTTCTTCTGAGCTGTGTTAGGATCGCTGCCACGCTTGAGGCAGTGTGAGAAGTACAGTAGCTGCTGTATTGTGACTACAGAAGTGGTGGAGACACACCTCCCCTCGCCCGCCTCCTTGAGGAGAAGTCCATGTAGGTTACCAAATCCCAACTCTCTGGGCCAGCATCCCTACTTCCGGAAGCCCATCTGAGTAAAGGAGCAGAGAGAGATGTAACATTCCTCATGCTGTCTCTTGTCCTGGTTTCACCTCTGGCATTTGGGCTTATGTTTCCAAATTCATCAAACAGACTTTTCCTGGTGTCTACTCTATGCCAAGGCAGGCGCTCTGCACTCTTGAGTACGGGTGTATGCTTCTTTTCCAAAAAGCTGATAAAATATGACGCTTTAGATTTCAACGGCCAAGATCTCTGTTGAGGGTCCTTTGTGTTTTCTGGGCTGCTCCCTGTCACACAAGTTGGATCATAGGACTTAGCAGGCTGAGGTGCCTCAGCTCTCTCCTCTGCTTTCTGTATTTATTTTAGAATCTAACTCCATGACCTTGGATGAATTACATACTCTCTCCAGACTGCAGTTTCCTCATTGATAAAAGAGATCAGAATAGAGTAAGTAAGCAATCTCTATGGCTCCTTCAGCTCAGATACTTGTATTCAATATTTAATAAAAACAATAGAGTTATTTGTTCTTAACATACAGGCAAGTTTGCGTTAAGTACGTTCTACAAACTACACTGCTGGTTTAGTGACTTTGATATGACCTCTCCCAATCTCCCCAGAAGATACACAAAATTACCTTATAAATCATGCAAATTATTTTAAAAAGGATCACAAGACACTACAAATCTCTTCGCAAACCATGTATCTTCAGATGCAAATAAACTTGATGATGTATCAAGTCTTTCTCCAAGAAACTATACTAAAGCAACCCAATCTGCTCTGAAAATTACTTTATAGCTGTCAGAGATCCCATTTAAAATGCACGTAACCATTTTGAAATTACAGTTCATGTCACAAAACTGGGCACCTACAAAGCACACAAAAGAATTTGTAATTCTTCAGAGGGAACTCCCCGCCCCCCCGCAAAAAAAAACACTATTTAGATAATTTAAAGAAATCCAAGATCTAACAAACCAGTTGCCCTCTTCAGGTCTTGGTTTTCTCACCTGTAAAATTAGAGGGTTGGACTAAATTAAGGTAATCTTAAGGATTCCCTCAAACCTAATCCTTAAAACGAAACAAAAACATGTACTAGAAAATAAGAGTTATAACAAACAGGCTAGTTCACGGTCAAATTATAATGGGTTTCCTAAATCGCTGGTAGTCAAAACTTTCTAAAGCCTATCATCACTTTGGAAGGATGTCTACTGCATGGTCTCTCAACCACAGTGCTGGTGGCATGTTAGAACTCGTAATTCTTTGCTGTGGGGCTGTGCTTAATGCAGTGTGGGATGTTTAGCAGCATCCCTGGCCTCTACCCACCAGATGCCACTGGCGCCCCCCCATCCCCAAGTTCTGACAGACACTGCCAAATATTCCCTGGGTGGCAAAATCAGTCCCAGGTGAGAAACACTGGTCTACAGAAGAATATAATATAAAGGAGTAGAAACATTTACAAACATGGGAAGGCAGCCCAGCAAAAAATAGCACTTGACCCATCAGAATTTTATCCAAAGATATCTACCAAAAACATATATAATATATTCATCATTCTAACTGGTTGGGGTCATAAGAGGGGAGGATTTGGAAAGAAGAATCCTGAGAGCTTTTAATATGCCGACACTGTGTTGTTGTTGTTTTTTATTTATTTTATTTTATTTTATTTTATTTTATTTTTTGCAGTACGTGGGCCTCTCCCTGTTGTGGCCTCTCCCGTTGCGGAGCACAGGCTCCGGACGCGCAGGCTCAGCGGCCATGGCTCACGGGCCCAGCCGCTCCGCGGCATGTGGGATCTTCCCGGACCGGGGCACGAACCCACGTCTCCTGCATTGGCAGGCGGACTCTCAACCACTGCGCCACCAGGGAAGCCCTGTGGTTGTTTTTTTAAATAAAGTTGTATGATCACTCCTCTCAAACGTTTTGCAAGTTTTATTAAAGTTGTACACAGCATAGCAGCACGGAGATATACCCATCATAAGATAGATCAGTTACAATGATTAAACACGATGTCTTTGGTAATTCTACATAGCTAAGCATCACACATTTGGTCAGGAACATATCATTCTCTCAAGATCTTATGTAACATTATTTTAATACGCAGAGCCTTTTCTAGGGGAAAAACCCAAGGTAAAATGTAAAGCAACTTCTGTGTATAATACCATAAGACCAGTCTGTTCAATCACCAAACAGATGCTTGAGGGAAGACTACCTAATGGTCTCTACACAAGTTACGACTCTGACAATGTCATCTTATACTTCAGGCATTTCAGGTTAATCATAGTCTTTATTTGAAGCAAGGGAAGGAAAATTTTAGGGTATTTTATTTACTTCAAATGGTTGAAAAATTAGATGTAAATGAAGGTGATGACTCTGAAACCACCAGTAGCTACTGGCTAGAGGCATGAGCACTGGCTTGGAGAACTCCTTCAACTCAGTATACATGACTTTGTTGTGCTGGGACAGGGGGACAGTGTGGCACAGCTTGAAGATGGGAATCCATATACCAATTTAAACAATACAGTAAATATTTGAATTAAATGTTGGTCATATTTGCTACTCATGGATGAAACATTTCTCAGGATTCCAGAAAATAATTAGAATTTTTTGGATAGGAATAGAAAGTTAAATAAATATGAGAATAGTTTGAGGTATGCCATCAATACAGTTGTCCCTCGGTATCCGAGGGGGACTGGTTCCAGGACCTCCGGGGATATCAAAACCAATGGCTGTATTTGCCTATCTGCTGACCCCTTAGCTTCTGAAATGTCAGTTCTCATACTTTTTCTGCTAAACTCATACCTACTTTAAGATCCAGCTCATATGCCACTGCTTTCCCAATTTCTCCTGGCAAATAATAGTTGGTGGTCAGATTTTCAGGGTTCCCAAACCACCATGACATACCTCTACCACTTAATGTTCTACATTATGATATTACCCTATTTATCTGTCTCTTTCCACAAAATTATATACATCTCTGAGGCAGTCCCCACCTTTTACATTTTACGCTATACTCTCCAAACTTGCTTCAAAATAGTTACTTGTTTCCCTGACAGTACGGTCTAAACAATGTGGTGCCGACAGCAGATGCTGTATCAGCATGTAACATTACGTTGTATTCTAATACTAAACAGTTTCTCTGGGCCTCAGAACTGGGGGACTTTGTATAACTCTTCTTTTATACTGCCAAGACCAAGCAAAAAGCCTCACACATGAGAGGTTCTCAATGAATATAGTAACTATCTATCCCAGAGATAGAACGGCTCCCAGTTTGTAAGAGGTGAAGAAGAAAATTAACAGATGATGAAATGCGTCCTATGAGGCGGCACTGTGTTCAGTGTTTACATGTATCACCTCATAATTCTCACAAGTTTTTGATGTTTTTGGTGGAATCAAAACTCAAAGGTCCAAGAGCCAATAGGCTAGAGCAGTTTACACTAAGTTTATGCTGCTTCCACTAAGCCACATGGTCCAACCCAAAGAACCTTGAGAAGAAAGGGAATCCAACTGGAGCCAGTGAAAGTGAGGAAAACAAAGGAAAACACTAAAAAGAGAGCCGGAGAAAGTTTTCATGAAGTGGTCAGTAATACTGAAAACTGCAGCAAATGAAAACTTGAAAACAGGTCTCTGAATCTGCCAGTCAAGGAGGTGCCCTTCCAAACGAAGTGTTTCTCTTCCATTCCTTCACTAGATCACCTATGTGCCCCTTCACCCTTCCACCTTTCCTCTTACCTCAAATATCTCAACTACTTCAACATACCCCACCTATACTCACAACCATACAGGTATGAAAAATGCAGACTATGACATTCTGTACTGCAGTGCCTGTATTTTTCTAGGGCTAGGGAATTAGGACAAAATTCTTAGGAAGTCAAGCCTAAGTCCTTCAGGAATGCTCTTGGTCTTCTGTTTCTCTATCAAAGTAAAAAAGATCTATGGGTAGTAACAACTGACTTCACAGAGCATGACATAATTAATAAGTCTGCTTACTTAACCTTAGAGAAACCACATTATCACCAGATTAAGTACTGTGGAATCAAGTGGGATTCTCACACTACCAGCAAGCTCTCCAGTTACACAGATTTATCTAAATCCTTAGCTTATAGAAAGGGATACTTAAACTGGGACGATGGTATACTGCATACACACACGTATCTGCATCGTTCTGTTACAGGCACTTTTTTTCAAGTTGGTATTCCACTCTGAAGCATCTCCCTTTGGCATCAAAGTAAGCGAATTTGCATGCCTTGTAGTAAGTTTCCAACAAGGTAAGGCCTGTGTGTGCCAAAAATGACTCTGAAATGTCTTTGTCTGAAAGGGACTTTTTTCTTCTTAAACTACATTGCTGCAAGTGCACTGTCATCAAAGATCTGCTGAACATCTGATTCACTGATCTGCAGAAGTACAATGGAGATTTTGCAAGGTTTTTTTTTTAAAGTCTAAAACAAAATTTTAAATGTTTCATCTTAAGCTAGAGTTGCAAAACGGCACAGAGTTCTTCCCACATACCCCTCACTCAGCTTCTCCTAATGTTAACATCTTATATAAACAAAGGATAATTATCAAAACCAGAGAAGTTAACACTGATACAATACTCTTAACTAAACCGGACACTTTTTTGGATTCGCACTCGTTTCCCCACGAAAGTCCTTGTCTCCGTCAGCCTCCCATCTAGGCATCCACATCGCAGTTTGTTTTTCCTCACGTTTAGTCTCCTCCTATCTCTGACAGCTCCTCAGCTTCTTTGTCTTCGACGGCCTGGACACTTCTGATGAGTACTAGTCAGTTGTTCTGGAGAAATGTCCCTCAACTTGGGTTTATTTCATGACCAGAATGAGGTTATACACTCTGACGATTCCAAAGCAAAGACGTGCGTTCTCCTGACTGCATCACAGTAAGGGGTCCCGGATGTTTCCATGTCTTATCCCCGATGTTAACCATGACCAGGTGACTAAGGTAGTGTCTGTCAGGTTTCTCCACTTTAAAGTTATTATCTATTAAATAAAAGACTTTAAAAGAGCTACCTTGAGACTCTATATACCAATATGCTGTTTCTTCTCAAACTTTCACCCACTAACTTCAGCATTCAAACGTGAACTGCGCAAACACTGCCATTGTTTTGTTTTGGCCCCATGGTGATTTGGTCTTCCACATTTATTAACTGGAATTCTTCCTTAAGTAAGAGCTGTCTCTTCAAATTCATTCATTTTTTCAATTATTTTTATCAGTATGAATTCATGGCTATTTATCTTATCTTATGGGTTAAAATCCAATTCTATCGTAATTTATTTTGTTGCTTAAATTGTTCCAGCTTTGGCCATTAGGAGCTCTTCCTTCAGGCTGAGTTCTTTTGACAAGCCCCCACCCTTCCTTGATCCCAAAAAGTCTAGAAGTTTTTAGGATCCAACGTTCCTTGGACTATTTTACATTCCTAAGCACTATACTCAAAGAAAACCCTTACAGTCCAGCTAGAGAAGGAACAAAACAATCATTCGAAGTGATGAATCATTTACATATTATCACAATCAGCGTTATATTCCACACAGCATAACCACTAACAAAAGCTGGGTGATAGCTAAGCAAGTGAGAGCTCTGGATATCATAAGGAGTACATTTTCTCAGAATGTAATCACTTATCTAATGCCTCTACTAACAGAAAACTTTTGTGTTCTAAAGACATACTTCATCATCAAACATTTTGTGGCGAGAGGTGAAAATTCCAGGTGGAACAAGATTCCAGTTAGTTAGACAAGTGTCCTCTAAAAACACACAATGTATTTTTCTGGCGTTCTGCGAAGGGAAAGGGAAAAGATTTCAGACTCTGGAATAAGGAATAAGGGTACAAGAGCCAAGGCTGAGTGCATGTTCCAAAGAGTAAACAGCCTGTGGTGGAGGGAAGCAACGACAACACTGTTCCTTTTGACTTTATCGCGCCCTCTCCACGGCTCCAAAAGCACTAAAGAAGAGTGGGACCTCAAAAATTACTCCCTGCTTGCTTACAGATGCCTAATCACCTGCCATCCAAACATCCCAAAAAGGGTAGGGTTGGGGGTGTGGTTGCTAGAAACAGCAACCGCTGCTGAGGTCTGTTGACTTGGACAATCTTTGCCTGGGACAAATCTTAAGGAGATACAATTTACACAACAAAACGCACGTGGTTTTAAGGGTACAGTTTGTTTTGACAAATATATAGAGCAGTGTAATCACCACCCCCAACCGAAGTTCTTTAGTGTCCTTTTCCAAACAAGCCTCACTCCCAGCTCTAAGAGACCACGGATTTGTTTTCCCTCACTGTGGACTGAATGAGTCTCTCCTCGAGTTTCACATAAATGGAATTATACAGTACATATTCATTGTTTCGTATGGCTACTTCCATTAATCAAAGTATTTTCTGACATTCATCCCTGTTGCTGTGTGTTTTGTTTACCTAGGTTCCTACTGATGGACATTTGGGCTGTTTGCAGTTTTCAGCTCTCATGAATAAAACTGCCATGAACATTCACATACAAGTCTTAGTGTGGACCTGTTTTCATTTCTCTTGGCTAAAAAATCCTATGGCAGGTATATATTTAACTTTACAAGAAATTTCCAAACTCTTTTTCAAAAGTGACCATACCGTCTTACACTTCCTCCAGCAAAGTATGGACATTCCAACTGCTCCGTATCCTCAACAGCACTTGCTACTGTCAGTCTCTTTGAGTCCCTCTAGTGCATGTACAGTAGCGTCTCAATGTGACTTTAACTTGCAATTTCCCAATGACTAAAGATGTTGAGCCAACTTTTTGTCCAGGATGCACTTTTACACAAATGCAGTTGATGGTTTCCCGCAAACAATAAGCTTTTATAGTATTTGTGAAGATCGAGAAGCTTGCCAATACGATAAGTGTGGAAGCTGAGTGATAGGCAGAGAGACTGATGTCTCTACTTTTGTGTTTAAATTGTGTCCACTGAAAAAAAGTTAAAAATAAACCAGAAGCCTGCTGGGTTGCCTGCCCAGAGAACATCTTATTGAGGTACAATAATTACTGAGGTACAATAATTTTCAATAATCTTATTGAGAATATCTTACTGAGATACCTCAGTTAAGACCTCAATTGAGGTCTTAACTGAGGTACAAGGATTCAGAAAGAAGAGAATGAAAGTAAAGACAACTACTTGTCTAATTTAGGTACAGAGTAATGGAATAAAAGCATTTTGACTCTGAGCTATAAACAGCTTTTCAAGAACCTACTATCAACTAATTCTTAAAAATTACCCAGCTGATCCAGACGAGTAAGAGTGTATGTACGATATAAAGGTCTGTACAAATCAATGCATTAGATGGAGACACGTGGCAAGACTAGAAAGGTGAGCTGCATGGATACCTGCCACCTTGGATGACACAATGGAAATCTGAAAGGGTTCAGTGAACTGGAATAATGGATTTGATATCAGACAATAGGATGTCACAGGAAAGCAATATTTACGGAGGTAATCTGCTTGCTGCATTTCTTAATCTGAATGTAACTGGTCTAGTGAAAAGAGTCATAGGTGTTAAGAAAATGGAATTTTACTGCTGGTTCTCTTAACAATTTGCAGAATGATTTATAAGAACCACAGCCTTCAGCCTCAGTTTTCCCATTAAGAGAGAAAATACTGGGTTGGCCAAAAAGTGCCTTTGGTTTTTAAGTAAAAACATAAGACATATTTTTCATTTTCACCAAGAACTTTATTGAATGTATTCACCCTTTTGTTCCACTACCTTCTGCCATTTTCAGACAACTTCGTAATTCCACCTTCCCAAAACTTTTTATCTTTTTGAGCAAAGAACTGTTCCAAGGTGCCTTTTACAGTCTTCCAGGGAACTGAAACTTTTTTCCATTGAGAGGTAAAGACCGAAATCAATGGAAATCTGAAGGTGCAATGTCTGGTGAATACAGCAGATGAATCAGAACTTCCCAGCCAAGCTGTAACAGTTTTTGCCTGGTCATCAAAGAAACGTGCAGTCTTGCGTTATCCTGATGGAAGATTATGCGTTTTTTTTTTTTTTTTTTTTTTTTTTTTTTATGCGTTACGCGGGCCTCTCACTGTTGTGGCCTCTCCCGTTGCGGAGGACAGGCTCCGGACGCGCAGGCTCAGCGGCCATGGCTCACGGGCCCAGCCGCTCCGCGGCATGTGGGATCTTCCCAGACCGGGGCACGAACCCGTGTCCCCTGCATCGGCAGGCGGACTCTCAACCACTGCGCCACCAGGGAAGCCCGATTATGCGTTTTCTGTTGACTAATTCTGGATGCTTTTCACCCAGTGCCACTTTCAGTTGGTCTAACTGGGAGCAGTACTTGTCGGAATTAATCTTTGGTTTTCTGGAAGGAGCTCGTAATAGAGGACTCCCTTCCAATCCCACCATATACACAACATCACCTTCTTTGGCTGACGACCAGCCCTTGGCGTGGTTGGTGGTGGTTCATTCCGCTTGCCCCACGACCTCTCCCATTCCACATTATTGTACAGCAACCACTTTTCATCGCCATCACAATTTGTTTTAAAAGTGGAACATTTCTGTTACGTTTCAGTTGATTTCAGAGAATCACACGTGGAAATACGGTCAAGAAGGTTTTTTTTTGCTTAATTTATGTGGAACCCAAACATCAAAGCGATTAACACAGACAAGCTGGTGCAAATGATTTTCAATATTTGATTTGGATATTTTGAGTATGTCAGCTATCTCCCACGTGGTATATAATGTTGATTGTTCTCAATGAATGTCTCGATTTGATCGCTATCAACTTCAGCTGGTCTACCCGACTGTGGAGCATCGTCCAGCAAGAAATCTCTAGCACGAAACTTCCCAAACCTCTTTTGACATGTTCGATCAGTCACAGCACCTTCTCCATACACTGCACAAATCTTTTTGGGTGTTTCAGTTGCGTTTTTACCTCTCTCGAAATAATAAAGCATAATATGCCGAAAAGGTTGCTTTTCTTCCATCTTCAATATTAAAATGGCTACACAAAAATTCACCAATTTTGATAAGTTTTTTTTTTTAATGCACGTTGATATGATAGCTGTCACAATTCAATCTAAGAAAATTGTTTCAAACAAAGTTAAAGACAACTAAGCACTACTAGGGCCACCTTACAGAAAAAAACAAATGAACATTTTGACCAACCAATACCTCTCCTACCTTCTTCCCAGTACAGGCGAGATAAAATGTTGGAACCAGCAAAACATACGCTTGGAGGGGGCAAGTATAGCAGAGCTATTTTGGTTTTCACATTTACACACACACACTTTTGTATGCATAGTCATAAAACAAATGCAAGTTTTCAAAACTTTGGTTTTAGTAAAAACAGAAGAATGATTCCCCAAGTTTCATACCAATATATGCCTCAGAGAGGTGATACTACATAAAAAAATCATTCAATAAGAAAAAAAGACAAGCCTTAATTGCCACACTACATTTACTGAGCACTACCAGTCATGAGCGAATTTGCCAAATAGTTCTTTTTTTAAAGGTTTTTAAAAACTGTATTCCTAATTCCTTGTATTATTATTAAAGACTACATGGAAAACAACTTAACCTTCTTCTGGTTACTTCAGGCTGCTATTAAACTGAAATTCCCTGGAGAAGTGCAGACCTGCTCTAGCCCTGTAAAGCCCATACTGCTGTTTTCACGGTGTCGATCAATGATAGTGTCCTATACTCATGCCATCTCTGTTACCTAGCAGCTGTCCACTGTTCCTCCTGTTAAGAGCCATCCACACCCATACCCAGACCTCATTCTGGGAAACTGGAATGCACGTAAAATAACCTGTTAGAATTGAGAACACAATTCTTTCAGAAGCAGAGTACAACGTATTCAATTGCCTCTCACCGTTGTGGCCTCTCCCATTGCAGAGCACAGGCTCCGGACGCGCAGGCTCAGTGGCCATGGCTCATGGGCCCAGCCACTCTGTGGCATGTGGGATCTTCCCGGACCGGGGCACGAACCCGTGTCCCCTGCATCGGCAGGCGGACTCTCAACCACTGTGCCACCAGGGAAGCCCTCCAAGTGTCTTTTGAAGGAACTTGTTCTCTTACATAAGTTACTACTGCATCAAATCCATCAATCATAAAAAATACATTTAAAACTTCCTCCCATACCTAACAGTTCTTAACAAATAAACCACAGCCACGTAATCTCAATATGCATGCACATGCCAAACTTAATATCTAGTAAGGAAAACTTGAGGAAGACAAAAACTCATCAGTAGTCATACTCATGTTATAAGGAGAAAATGTTAACTCCTGGAAACAACAAAATAGTAAATCAAGACCAAAACTCTTCCCTTCAAACAGGAGCTAGAAAATAATACTCTTGATTGGCAGGGATACGGGTGAGGACATCAGGACTAACCATTAAAATCTTCATCAGGGTAGAGGTGTTTCCTACCCAACAAATGACTCCTAAAGAGCTAGCAAATTCAATTCAGAACTTTTAGAAAAGCACAAAACTCTAAATAATACTACCAATTTATCTTCTCTATTGTACTTTTAACAGAACTAGCTTCATTCAACCTTCTCAACTACTGAAGAATACGATGAACAATTTGCTGACCATGTTTTGGCAAAACTATACATACTCTCCCACAGAGTTAACAAAAATATGAACATGTTTAAAATAGAAGAAGTGATAAGGAGAGCAAGAGGGTCAATCGTGGGGGGAGGCACAGCATACAGCGATACCTCCACTCTATTTTTGAGTTGTGAAAAGTTAGTTACCCACAGTTCAAGATCCACAGGCTGCAGAGACTAGACTGGACAAGGGGGCTGAGAGCCACACTCTTCCTAAGTTCCTGAAAACCCCATCTCTTGGTCAACAGGATCTTGCCTGAAGCCCCAGCACTGCCGGTGCACAGCGAGACGCCAAGAGAGGAAATCAATGGTGCTTAGAAAAAACCAGAAGCCTGTCTCTCACTTTTGTTCCTTATCAGGGAGGATGGGGTTCAAGCGCGTACCTTAAGGGTCTAGTAAATGCAAAACTGGCCCCATACTAGATGTTACAAGAAAATAAAGGTGAAAAAGACAGGGAGTCCATGATGAGATTCAGCAGGATAAATACCCCAAAAGGTACAAAGTGTATCAGAATTTTGTTCAAAGGGGAAAATACATCCAGTTGGTGTGATGAAAAATATGCTTAAGGGGGAGGAGGTTTCAAGTGAAATGTAGGGAATAAACAGGATTTTCAAGCTTTTGAAGACCTAGCTTGGACTTGTAATCATAATTGACCTAGAGCAGTTGCTAAGTAGTATTTGGTGAGGTAGAAATAGGTGTTTCTTGACGAAATAAATTTGAGAACTATACGTCCTAGTATCCCCTTTAGAGTTCACAACAGACGGTAAACACTGAAGACCAAAAAGCTCTACACTGAATCTGCATAGCATTGTTTTTACCCAATGATCCCACATTGCTTTGATCACAGAACCATCTTTGGTTTTGCTATTTTCCCTATTACATTCATTGAATTTCTAACTTTCATACGGTGTCCTTTTCATGTTCCATCTGTCTTACCATCGAACTAAATTAAAGTATGAGGATTGGTGCTCTTTTTTTTCCTGTTATCCTGAAGGAAGATGTGGTTCACTGTTTTCTCCTTTTTTCTAGTAATAAAAGTTAATTCCCCAAAGTGCTATGTGTCTGTGATAAAAGTATGAGTTAGCAACCAATAGGGTAATGAGTTTATGCATTTCACACATTACAATTCCCAGGGTAATCTTATTGTGGCTGCATGATCATAACTGCCATCCAAGAATGCAGAGACTGGAGAACACCTGCAGAGGCTGCTGGAGTACACTGGCTACTCTCTCTCCTTTGCTTAGTTTCAAAGTAATTGTTTTTTAATAATAATGAAAACTTTCCTTTATTTTACAGATGAGCAATAGGCTTAGGGAAAGCTAGTAATCTCTTCTCAAGAATGTGGGTTTAATTTGCCTCTCCACACAGTTGTAAGTGCCTAACCAAGACTCCTAAAAAATTTTCCCAGTTTTTAGCAGAAGGGTCAGTGCATAACTAAAACTCTTATGCATCTACTCCAAGCCCCAACTGATGTCATGTTTTCTTAATCTTACCAGAGGTCAAAGGGAAATTTTTACACCTCTACTTTCCAACGCCAACTGAGATGTCAACAATATTAATATGTGCCACCGTGTCAGAAAGGTTAAAATATGGGAACGTGACAGAGCAGGCAAAACAGGGTGTGACGTGATTTACTCCTCTGGACCACTCTATGCCTGTCCACAGTCACTGCTACCACTGCAGTAAAAAGACATCGTGCTTAACAATAAAACTGGATTAAAAAACTGAATCAATTTTTAAATACTCTTAATATTCTCGTTTTGAAGTCTGCTTTGATTTCTTCCCCTCTACTCCCACTTAATCCAAAATATTTAAGTATTTCATTAATACTTATCCCCTATAAAAGCTTCAGACCACATGTCTATCTAGTGCCTTTAAAATAAAAATTCTCCAAATGATCCAAGAGAAGTGCTCTCCTTAAAAGGTCCTGGGGCCCAAGAAGAAAAAGGAATCAAAACATGGGTTAATAAAGGGAATCATGAGACATCTACAGTAATAAAATTTTCCCAGAAAAATACCAGCTTGTATCCCTGGGACATATTTAGTCACTGTGCTAAGTGCTGAGGAAACAGAGATAAAGAACACTACGTGTATCACAAATATATTCTTCAGTAGTTCTTAACCTGGGTGAGTACATGGGTACCTCTTGGAAACTTCTGCGAATATGCTATTAACCTACTCAGAAAAACGCACAAACAAGTAAACGTCCGCGTGCAATTTCAGATTTGTAGATCCCACAGTTACAACTGGTCCGGCAAATACCAGTTTGTATAAAAACAAACAAGAACAACAGGGATGACTGGCTAAGATTCCATCTGGGACTTTCAGAATCTCAGGATGTTACTGCTGAAGCTGTCTGACTTTTCCTTTATCGACTATGAAAACTGCAAATGCTGAATTTAAGTTGAATCAGTCCTTGAACGGTATCCAGAAACTTAGCTAAATGGTAATGACTGAACATGGCCACACATAAATGCCATCCTACCTTTTTTCTATAGATACAGTCACTGACATTATTCGCAGCACGGTGCGGACAGAACACCCACATCCAAGAATCATTCCATCTTTCCCTCTCCACCCTGGTCCCATCGTTACCATTTATTAGAGAAGAATTAACACAGAGTATAGGTTTAAACTTGCTTATCTATTCTTAAATTGAGTTTTTGCTTGTGTATTAATTTCCATAACTAATAAATGGTAAGCATTTTGTGACCCAAGAATAGTTTTTATTCTTTCTTGAAATATAAGCCTCTGTAAAATATTATCCTGAAGATTAAGAAAAATCACCAATGTCTAGCATTACAGGATGTTGTGTTTCTTTTCTCCTGTGACACCTTGGACAATAGCCCTGAATTCAAAATCTGCACTTTAAAGTCCTCTCAAAATAGAAATGTTTTGGAATATGTTTCAACATGAGGGAATAAGACTTTATACAAAGATTTATTCAATCTCCTTCATAACTGAATCCAATGGCCCAGTGTGAAAATGTACTGGTGATACCTCAAACAGATCCCTGACTGAATTGATTGGGGCAGACTAAAATGGGGTAGTTTGGGTGAGGCAAATTCCACAGGCTTGTGTAGAAAAGCCATCCATATAAAAATTCATGTATATACATACATATATATATGTGTGTGTGTAATGAAATAATCCCAGTTCATGGACGGCAAAGGCAGCTTCCAAAAGCAGAAACGTAGCCTCTCTTGGAGGCCTCCAAATGAAATCTCAACCCGCCTGGGAGAGTGAAGAGCCTACCTTTTCCCACCAGTCAGCCTTCTTTCCTGATAAAAACAGCATCCCAGTGTTACCTTGTCTCAATTTCATCTCAGACACACCATACCCCTCTTCAGACAGACACATACACATGCCCACCCACGCCCCTCGAGCAATCCCCGAAATCCACCCCACACAAGTTCCACACCCCCCAAAAGCACATGGTCTTCAAACACACACACCATGACACCAACGAAATAAACACAAATACACCACCCAAATAAACCAGTGCTCCTAATTCCACCCAAAAGATACATACTCCTGTACCTTCCTTCTGTCACTTCACTTGATGACATGCATGTAACAAACAGAATATGACTTAAGTGATCTGAGCTGAGAATAAAGAGGGAGTGCAGTTTCCTCCTCATTCTCTCTTGGACCACTGAGAGAAGCCAGAAGTCATGTGTTGAGGAAGCTTACAAAGCCTTAAGGAGAGGTTCATGTGGTGAGCAGCTAAGACCTCCTGCCTTGCCTGCCAACAGCCAGCAAGGAACTGAGGCTTTCAGCCAAGTCACGTAAGGACTAGTTATCTTGAAAAGCAGATCCTCTGGCCCCAGTCAAGCCTTCAGATGACTGCAGCCCCATCCAACACCTTGATACAACCTCATTAGCCGGAACACCCAGCTAAGCCACCCTCAGATTCCTAACACTTTTAAAAGGTGTGTGAATTTGGATAAAGGTGCTGACAAGGTACAAAATTCCAGTTATAAAATTAAATAAGTACTGAGTATGTAATATACAACATGATGCCTACAGTTAACACTGCGCTCTATGGTAATCTGAAAGGTGCTAAGAGAGTAAATCTTAAAGTTCCCATCATAAGGAAAAAATTTTTTCTCTCCTTTTGTTTGGTATCTGAGGCAATGGATGCTAACAAAACTTACTGTGGTTATCATTTCACAGTATATATAAGTCAAGGGATGCTATACACCTTAAACTTATATACAGTGCTATATATACGTGTGTGTATACTCAGGTGTCAATTATATATCAATAAAACTGAAGAGAAAAAGGTGTGAGATAACATTTGTTTTAAGTTGCTACTTTGGGGATAATTTGTTACACAGCAATAGATAGTTCAGACAGACACCTGCTTCCCACATTTCTCAAATAGACAACAGTTTAAAAGTAAAGAAAAATGCCTACGAAAGAGGATGCATGTTCCATGTTAAAACACATTGATTTTCTACAAAACCTTTACCGTTATACGTTCTGATCAGATTTACTCTAGAGGGAATAATGGTTAATTCAACGAAGCCAGAAGTGAATCTTAATTAATATAAGTAACTCAGCTCTGACCTCCTAGTCAACTCTTCAGATACTCAGTTAAATATTATCAATAATATTTATTGCATTCTTTTAGGCCAGGGGTCAAACTTTTTCTGTAAGAGGCCAAACAGTAACTATTTTAGGTTTTACAGGCCAAGAGGCAAAATCAAGAAGATTATGTAGACTTAAACCACCACCATTTAAAAACGTAAAACCATTCTGAGCTCTCAGGCTCAGAATACAGGTGGTGGGCCAGTTTGCCGATTACAAATCTAGACTACAGAGAGCATACGGTTTCTCACACTAAAGCAAATCCAAAGCTTTCAGTGTCTGTATGTCAAAGGACTTCCCCATAGGTTGCATATTATGCAAGCCTTAATAAAAAAGCAACAGAAACTAGAATAGCTGCTTTTTCATAAGAGAACAAGACTTGCCATTCCAAAGTTAAAACAACATCAAGGGCTTCCCTGGTGGCGCAGTGGTTGAGAGTCCGCCTGCCGATGCAGGGGTCACGGGTTCGTGCCCTGGTCCGGGAGGATCCCACATGCCGCGGAGCGGCTGGGCCCGTGAGCCATGGCCGCTGGGCCTGCGTGTCCGGAGCCTGTGCTCCGCAGCGGGAGAGGCCACGGCAGTGAGACGCCCGCGTACCGCAAAAAAAAAAAAAAAAAACAAAAAAAAAAAACACAACATCAACACCAGAGCTCTAAGAACAAAGACACACACATTCCTGTCAAACTGGAAAAAATGTAAATTTGTTTCAGTCAGGATATTAAGGGCAAGAGAACGATGGTGGTAATGTTCCCAGAAAATAAATTTATCATTAAACAAGTAAGGGGTTTGAGTAGTAAAAATGACATACTAGTTAACCAATACAACAAGGAATCATACAATTCACCTTCAACTATTGCCATTATCACATCCTCTGGTTTTAAAATTCCTCAAGTGACAGGTTTCCTAATTTATTTTTTTAAAAAAGAGCGTGCAGCTCTGCAAACTCAACTTATTTGGGCCACTGGATGCCTAAAATGAGGTTAATCCTATTAAATTAGCCCTTGTAACAATATAATAGTCAGGAGACTCCCAAGTCTAGTCCTTATACTCTGTGACTAGCTAGCTGTTCAAACCTTTCCCAGTCATTTGCGTTCTCTGAGATTCAGATTCTACATGATGGAGCTCAAGTTTATTACATCTGAATCCTCTGAATGACAAAAGACCATGATTCTTATATTTAAAACAATTATGAGAAAGCCTAAAATAACTTAAATCTGTCTACTTAACTGCTATTAGGCGGTAAGCAGGTGTTCTTATAGTTAAAAAAAAAAAAGGGAGAACAATGAAAAAAATTAAGGGCTGGAAGGTACACCATTTGCTTATGTTCTTGTATTATGAAAATTTTCTAAGAAGCCAGTAAAATGTTTTCTAAAGAGAATACCAATTTCATTGTTTTTTTTTTTTTTTTTTTTGCGGTACGCGGGCCTCTCACTGTTGTGGCCTCTCCCGTTGCGGAGCACAGGCTCCAGACGCGCAGGCTCAGCAGCCATGGCTCACGGGCCCAGCCGCTCCGGGGCACGTGGGATCTTCCCAGACCGGGGCACGAACGCGTATCCCCTGCATCGGCAGGCGGACTCTCAACCACCGCGCCACCAGGGAAGCCCAATTTCATTGTTTAATTTGCCTTAAGACAGTGTTTTGTCTCTGTCTCTAAAATTATAGACCCATTAATCTTCTCAGTAGAAATCTTTTTCCCCCAGTAAAGGTTTCCTGTAAAATGTCCTCTCTTAAGTGGAAATATCACTGACAGCGCTTGCAATCGGTCTCGTGGGCCAATCAATGGCCCTGAAAACCCCCATAGGAAAAATAACAGGATCAAGATCCATCTGCCACAAATGGGTAGCCAGGTACTCACTGGGAAATTATACATAAAGTCTTGCACTCACTTGGTTAACGCAGTTTTCCTGCTTGGTGGCTGAGAGCATTTAAGGAAGACCTCATTATCCTATCTTTGACATCTAGTGACAGGTAAGGATCCAGTTTGAATCCAAGTATACTACGTATTGAGATATTGTTTAAAGCCTTCAATATTTTAGACATACTTAGCATAAAGCTGTGAATGTATTTAGAGTCCATACTGAAGTAAAATTCTTTAAAAACTGAAAAATATTAAGTACATTGGAGAAATCCAATGCTTTAAGAAAACTTACATTTTCTCAAAACTCTAACCATTATTCTACCTCCACTGTATACCACAAAGGAGGCAATGGATTATAAATTTTCTTAACCACAGATTAAATATTTATATATTTAAAAAATCAATACTAATGAAAACCAGAGCAGAAAATTAGGACCAGGAAAAAGAATATACAGCATTGACACTGTCACTCTAGTTACTAGAAATTCAAATTTTGGCTGAGTTTCCCATGGCTCCCTGGTACTTTTAAAAACCAATGGGCAAGTCTCCACTTAGGGCCACTAGATCCTTAAGGGAGAGAATTTAGGGACAAATGGACTGTTCAGTCTCTCTAATCTTTTGTTATCAGTAATTTTTTTGGGGGGGAGCAATTTTTGAGAGACACTGAACAAAATGAGCTGGAGGGGGAATTTTCTGATGAGGGCCTGGGTGCTAGCAACCACATACAGAGGTTAAGTCCTAAGGCATGACAATTACGGCACTTAAACCAGGCCAACGACCCCCTTGTCAAGTGAGCAAGCAGAGGCAGCTGCAGGCAGTCTCGTTTTTTGTTATTTAGAGAGCCCACCTCACCACACGTACAGGTACCAAACTGACCCCCCTAAAGTTCTACATGATAGGCGATGGAGGGTGATTTTTGCCTGGAAACTTTTCAGAAGAGCTGCCCACCAAGATCACAGAAAGGTCTTCGTTTTACTGCCATGAATACTGTGGCTTTGCTAATGCTTTCCAGTGAGCTTAAGCCTTAGGCATCCTGCAAGGCTGGTCATTAGTGAAAAAAACAGTGGTGAATCCCCAAGTACTTTATTCCCTGGACAATTAAAAACAGGAATTAATGGGGGGTGGGGAGCCATCTATGATTACCTTTTTTTCTTTGGTTTATGTATTACAATGCGTTTTCTTCTAAGTTGTGAAGTTAAGTCCAGACAAAAAAGAGTAGTAGTTAACCATGTTCTCTTGGTTCTTCCCTGTGAGAAAATACTTAGCTCAATTTCTTCTGTTTTACAGATGACACAAATGAAATGCAGATACCTAGCGGTCTGCCAAAGGCTTTACTGTTATTTAGTGTCTTCTGACTCCTGGGTACAGTGGTCTTGATCCTTTTATCCCATAACACTGCCTTCCTTATAAAATTCATGTAAATATTCTGAAAGTAATATTCATAGATATGTGAAAATACCCTCCTAAATATTAGACATGTATCCCAAGACTCATCTGCAATTAATAAGCAGGTGATTTAATGAACAACTGGTTTGCTTGCCAATTTTAAACTTAAAAAGGTATGAATTATCCCCATTTCCTTAAAAAAAAAAAAGATGCCCAGAAAAGTTGTAACTACTTAACTTACGTCCATAAATTTTGCTACCACTGAGTAACAATTTCTCTAAAAATAACCACTCTTTATAAACCACTATTTCTCCACAGTGACCCTTTAGCGTCCATCCTGCAAAGCCCATGGAGGACACATACCCAGCACAATTTCTCCCCCTTCCAAACCCAGAGCAAACATAGCAGAGCCCAAATGGGGCTCTAGAATCCTCAAAACAACACTCCTGAAGGCTTTAAGATAAAACCCGTATGCTGCTCAGTATCTCCAGCCTCAGAAGTCTCTGAGTTCCTATCAACTCTCCTATTTATTTGGTTCTATAGACATATACAAGCTATTTGTGTCCAGTTACCTTGCATTTTATTCATTCATTCAACACACGCTGTTATCTCAAGCACTGTGCTAGGTGCTAGAAATACCCCATGGTGAGTAAAAACAGGCTGATCCCTGCTCTTAAAGAGCTAGGTCTAAATAGTGAGTCAAACTAGCAAATAATCACACACATACATAGGAAATTACAACTGAGGGAAGCATTCCAAAGGACAGGAACATGAAGGGCACATTCAAAGAAAAGTGGCTTTGGGGGGGCGGTGAGGTAGTTAACCAGAATGGGGGGAGGGAAGAGTCAAGGACAGACAGTCTCAGATAGGCAAAGTATGGAAAATGGCCCTGTAGTTGGAAGGAAGATAGTATGGTAATACGAAGCGCAAGGTGGCAGATTTGCAGAGACGGCACCAGAAGATGAGGCCAGAAGGACAGGCAGGGAGCCAGATCAACACTATTATTTAGGGAGCATGTACTCAGCTACTGTAAACCTTCTGTACTGTCTACTATAGTGCTATTTAACCAGAAAGGTAAAATTCACTAGCTGAATGGAAAGTTAAATTCAACAACAGGAATATGCTGGAATATTAAGAGACACAAAAGTTGCTAAAGAAATGAACAGCTTGGTAGGCAATCCTACCAGATTCATATCACTGATAGCCAACTATGTTTACCACTAGATCAGTGACTCTCAGAACTGACTGCACATTAGAATCAACAGGGGAGGCTTTAAAGAAGAATGAGGCCCTGGTCCCACCAACGGAGACAATGATTTAATGGGTCCGAGATGGGGCCCATCTATGCAAAGGTTTTGTGCTCCCCAGGAGACTAATGTGACGTCTGCATGGAGAACCATCTTTCTTAGGGATACTCTCCTAACAAGCCTCTCAGAAATAGCCTTGTGCTTCTCATAGCCCTTCTTTAACTGCTAGACACTGCCCCCGATTCCTCCTAGACTTAACCCAACTGCTGGGGTCCCCAGACATATCTGAGGAGCTAAGTCGCAGGAACCACACTCATTCTTTCCACACCCTTTCAAACAAGCAAGTTGGTATAAAAAATGAGGTGGGGATGGAGTGACGGGTTAAGCTGGAATAAAAAAAACCACGCTGAAAGTAAGTTCAGTCTTGAATACTCTAGTCAAAACTCTTGTCTGTGGGAAAGGAGTAAAAATCCCTAAAGTGGCAGACAAAACAAGGGTGACTTCTGTCCAAGAGAAGCTTCCCCCCAACCCACAACACCAGCAGAAAAAAAAAAGGAAAAAGAACAGGGAAAGGGAAACCACTGGATTCGTGTCTGCTTGCTATCTCAGGCAAAAAGGTCTGAGAAACCAACAGAGAATATTAGACAGCAGGATGCCAAGAACAGGAGGAGGGCATTCAAACCTGCTCCTGAAGCTGCAAGCATCAAAACAGTCTTAGGAACTCAAACACAAGTCAATGTAGGTCAACTCTTGAGCTATTAAAATTGCCAGAGTTTAAGCAGAGAGACTTTGCCTATAGCTTATGTTTGTTATATAAGAAAATTGCTTGTCGATGTTATTGTAATAATAGGATTCTATCCCCGAATTCTGGTTATATACAAAGATAATGTTTATAATAATTCAAAATTAAATGCAACTTATGAGTAATTTTAGATTTCACTGGCAACTTTGGATCTTCTGTGCATATCTCCTGATATGATGGGTGCTGATGCACAAAGCATAAAGATTTTAAGTAGGCAGTTTTACGAAGGAAAAAAAAAAAAAAATCAGAATTTGCTGAAAATTACCTCCAAAGATGCGATGCAATTTTCACCTTCTCTATTTTAAAAGTGAAGCCGTTTTAAGAACAATTACAGGTGACACAATGAGAAAAATTAGCTCTCTCCAAGAACTTTCCATTCTAAGATGAACCTGGGCCAACTGTAAACGACACCATCCTGGCACCATTATTTGAAGTCGTTTTCCATTTAAAGAGTCTCACATCAATGGCAGAAGTGCCTTTCATTGTCTAGCCCACTTAATGCCCCCAATTTCTCCCCAGTTCCACTGGCCAGAACATACAGAGCTGACGTGAGTGACAGTGGATTACTGGGATTCTTAATGCCTTTACTTTCGTTAGCTACAGGCTGAACCCTGGGCACTGTGCCTGAACTAACATTGAACTGTCAGCCTAACATCAAGTGTCTTGAGGAGAGTCCTGAAGGAATTAATGAAATAAAAAACAATGTCTGCTCAGCAAAATGCCTCTCACCTCCAAACTTCTAAGTTTCAAACATACATGAAATGTTTATTCTTTAAATCCAGGAACAAGAATATTTCATTCCACCTTTTTGATGACATAATAAAAAACACTTTTCATTCAGATTTTTATTTCCTTCCCAAAAATTACATGTCGAAGAAAAGAGATGACTTAAAAATGCCATCCAATGGAAGTCCTTCTTTTAACGATGGCTGCATTCTTGGAAATGTGTCCTATTTCATCATCACCACCACTAAGGCAACAGTATGCCTTTGTGTTTAGAACGTTAACTTAATATAAATCTTTGGACTGGCAGAAATAAGTCAAAATTATTTTATAATACATCAGGCATCTTTTACAAATACATATCAGGCATCTTTTACAAATACAATACTTTTCGTGTGGTACTTAAAAATTGTTTCTATAAACTCAGCAATTTCATATTCCTAAAATCATATTCTCTACCTTTACTATTTCATCCAATTGCTGTAGTTTAAAACACACAAAAAACACTAAATTTTTTTCTTACTAAAACCTCTTTTTTGTTTGTTTTTTTTTGAAGAAATGAGCCTGTTCACACTGGACTAAGCTCAATGCCGTACAAATGAAAGACTTTACAGTTCCCTTTTGGACATTATGGTCTAGACCTATAAATAAAAATATTCAGAACATACACAGTAAAAAAACGAAAATATCTTATCAAGCTAAACAGTGCATTCAGTAGACTGGTGAATAAATAGGCAAAGGAGTACTAGCAGCATGCTGCAATAAATCATTATGACTCCCTATAGAATAGCTGCACCTCCTGATATTATAGGAATCTACTTGATTCCAATCTCTGGGGTTACTGAGGGGAGGAAGCTGAGAAGCTGATATAAGGCATTTCAGAAAGAAATGCAATTAGAAAGGAGGCTTGCAGACAGGAACAGAAAGCTTAAATGAAGTAGATTGCTGTGTATAAACCTGTAAGATCTATATAAGGCAAAGAAGTGTGAAGACATCAGAGGGGGAAACGTCATCTGTCCAAGGAAGGGGCTTTGGCATATAAAACAACAGAAACAGTGGACACGGCCAAATATCTGAATGATAAAAATTTTACTTTCATTTCTTCTTCGGGTGGTTAATGTAGTTAAGTTACTCAAGTGTCAAGTTAGTTACCGGACAGAGCTCTTCGGTTTACTTTCAAACATATGTAGTAATTGTTATTTTTCTCCCCCAATCCAAAATTTTTACAATACGGTACCATCATTCATTCATCAAATGATCTCTTTAAAACAGGGAGTATGCATTTCCAAAGTGGTTAAAGATCCTTCCTCACAGTAAGGCTAATGTTCAGGATAACAGAACAAACATATAAAGGTCTGACTTTTAAATAATAATTAGTAAACAACTTGAACAAAAACACGTAATGTTTCCAAAGAAATCAAAACGAGCTTCACCAAGCTGCCAGCACCAGCTTGGGTGGTAGTTCTCCACCAAATCTGTAAAGGCAACGCCTCAAGAGGCCCACACGTTAAAGGCAGTATTTCACCCCGCCCCCGCTTCCACCCGACCCGTGCTTTTCTCTGCCGCGTAACGCCTTTCTCTGCAACTCGAGTTAGTACATCATACTAACACCACGTACGTTCTGGATGGCTTATGTCTATCCTCATCTTTAAAATGGAAGATTAATACTAGGTGTCTCCAGGGCTGCTGTAAAGATAAAAGTACATGCCTCGTACCAGACCTGGAATATCATGGTCCCTCAATAAATGGTTATTATTCCACCTCCCACTGTGGATCAAAGTACAGCTCACCTGAGCTACTTCTACTACAAACCTCTGGGCCTCTAGTATTGTCCTTTCTTTGGTTTACCACAAGAGTGTCAAAGTTCATTCTTTCTCTGTCACTGATTTACACCACTCCCTTCCTCAAAGTATCAGCACGAGTTCCCACTTGCACTGGGAGCCGGATCTAAAGTTCTTACCTTCACAATCGATTGCCAGGAAGCACTGACACTTCTAGACATTCTCCAGAGGATCCTTTTGTCTGGAACACTCTTCTGCACCCCAGTCCAAGCCACAGTGTCATTCTTGTTCATTATATCCCCAAGCCTCACTTGTTTCCTTGACTCAGCAAGTATTTACTGAACATCCACTGTATGCAAGACCTTATGTATTAACCTCTTTGACTGACAAAAGAGGTGAGACCTAGAAACCGCTCAACAATTCAAACTTAGAATCTGTTCGGTTTCACTAACACTTCACACTTCTATTTTGCTGCTTTCTCACTTTCAACACACTTGCTCATACATCCTCCTCAAGCAATTCTCTCAAAACAACAATTTCACAAATGAGAAAACTATGAGAGGCCCAAGAATGGTACTGACCATTGGAATATTCCGAGGGATATTCAATGGGAATATTCCGAGGAGGGGGAAATATATGCAAGGGGAGAGACAAACAAGTAAGTGCGGGGAACGCCGAATAATTTGGGCAGCCAAAGCACATGATCACCGGTAACAGAAAGGACTGTAGGTGTTCACCAAGTGTTTGGGTTGCTGGAAAACTAAAAGCATATGCCAGGTGGTGAAGTCTCAAGTACAAAGAACATCTCTGCTGTGGGTTTTGTTTTGCATTTGTAAATTCACATAAGAATTGATTACACCACATCACAGTGTCCACAGCCTTTTTCAACCTGAACCACAGAACACCAAAAAGTCATTTCATTGATTATTTTCTCAAGTCTCCCGAGGATATAGATAGGAATACACACACACACACACACACACACACACACACACACACACGTATGGCTATGAACGCATGGGAGAGAAGGTAATTCACTATCTCCAATGGAAGCCTTAGAGCAGTAGAGATTAATCCTCTTCAGAACCATTTAAGGAAGTCTGTTGGGTTTAAAAACTCTGTGTAGGCATCCTAACACTGAATACAGAATGTATAGAAACTCAACTTGAGGCTTCTGCTCTTATCTGAAAGCTAGTAGACAGTAAGGAATTTCCATTGGTGTTATAGTTTTTTCTCAGAGGCGAAAGGGGGAAAGGCAGCAAGATACGCTAGTTTCCACAGTCTGTAAAGTATTTGCAAATAATTTAATTGCTAAGCATATCAGATGATGTTTTTATTTAGAACAAAACTGGGTAAAAAAATTACAACCCATGAAATTTGAGGATTTGGAGCTGGAAAGCACTACAGAGATCTATTAAATATAAGCCTTTTATCTGATAGGTTAGAAAACAAAAGCCAGGAAAAGTTTAGAGTCACACCCTGTGCTCAGGCAGAGGCTGCATGGAGCTCAGGCCTTTGCAGGCATTTTCCATTTGCGTTCACTACCCGTCCTCTTTACAGCTGACATACACCACTTCAAAATAAAGTATTTATAATGGAGTGATAATTAGCAACTGCAACGACGGGGAAGAAGCAGCATTACTTTATAATGCTTCCCAAATTCAGTGTTTGTATTCACTTGAAACACACATTGTAATAACTAAGCTTGTCTGGTTGCATTTCAATGTCAACTTTTTAAAGTCTGAAAATCCTTTTAGATTTGTTTACTTATTGGTGACATTGTTGTTCTCATCAGTGAAAAACTGACTATCAGGAGAAATACACTAAGACCCTCTAACCTGTAGATATCTAATTTTGTAGTAATTCTTGAAAATTAAAGTTAAAAATAAAATACAAATTCCATCTTTAAGGCTTCTATAAGAAAATATTTTACAAATTCAATTTTCATAACATCTCATGTCTTATTTATACCTTCAGAATGAGGAAAGTTTGAATTTACTTGGCTTGAGCCAAAGTCATTTATTTTCACAGTGCCATGGTTTTTTTTTTTTTGGTCAGTAACCTGTATTTTATTTTATTTATTTATTTTTTTAACATCTTCATTGGAGTGTAATTGCTTTACAAGGTGCCATGGGTTTTAAAAGTGGTTATTACTTAACTTTTGACAAGATCCACTTAGAAACTTTAAAGTATATTCTAAACTATATAGACACCTCAGAACACAAACTTAAGTATAATTTATATATGAGAGAAATGAGCAATCAATCAACTTTAGCCCACATGACAAATTCTAGACCAACGATAGCAAAACTTAAGATGATTCAGCCAATTTGTAAATCTGTGATGAGAAGCCACCTCAGTATTTACCTCTAGAACCTACTGTAAAAAGAGGGTCCTCCACAAGCCCATGAAATCATTTCACAGGTGACCAGGATGACATATGCACCTTGGCAGCTTTAAAGGCCAAGATCTGCAGGGAGGCGACAGTGAGGATGAGCCCACTCTTGCCACTCGAGAGATTCAGAAGGGTCCCCATCGACCTTTATGCAGCTATACTAATGGTGCAAATAAAGGACGACAAATATCTAACATTTTTTCTATATTGCAGCAAATGGGATTCCATTATTTGTTAGCACATTCACTTTCTTTATGCATGCTCATGCTTAAGTGGAATAGAGCAGCCTAGACATCTACCAGTACAAGTTTCCTGGTCAAATCAAAATTCCTTCCCCAAAAACCCTCCCTGGAGTTTGTCTGACACTGACAAACAAGTGTATCAGAGAATATTCTTCAAAAACAGAAAACTGAAACTCATCATCAGCCCTAAATGCTGCGAAGAAAACCTTATTATGTCATATAGTGAAAACACAGCCAGTCAGAGCAACACCATCACTTTGGGGAAGAGAATTAAAGACAGGAAGTTAAGTCCAGTCATCTTGTTAACTCTCCACATTTCCTCAATAGTCTGCAAAACATGCACCCTGGTTTGTAATTGAGGGAGGGCATCCAAGCCAGGTTGGAGGGCCCTCAGCTTACTAGACTAAGTTGGTAAGGGTGAGACAGGCTGGGACCTGGGACCCTTTGCTGCAGTGCTGCAATGCTTGCACCTGGACACACCTCTCCTCCAGCAACAAAATACAAAGAAACTGTATGGGACTAAAAATAACTGCGTGCCTGGCAGTTGGGGCAAATTCTGGACAAAAGATACAAAGAGACCAAAAAACCCAACTGCCACTTTTGAAGAGCCTGGAACAAAAGCAGGGCATCGGGAGCAAAAGCAGGGCGCTGCTCGCATGCCCCCTGCACACACCACCACCTAAGGGGTGGGCAAAACACCTAAGCCATCCCTCTGGCCCAACCCCTGGACACACCCCTACCCTCACCCCATAGAAGGAACAAGCTCACCACCCCCTGCCCCCCCCCCCCCTCCGGGGAGCGAACAAGCAAGGGAACCTGCTGTTTGTTCCCACTCCCCCCTGCTGCTGCCGGGGCCCCAGTAAAGCCTTGCCTGAATTTCTTGTCTGGCCTCTGATCAACTTCTATTGATTAAGGAGGCCAAAAACCCTGGTAGGTAACAAGGGGACAGGATCAGATTGCCTGTATAGCTAGCTAACTGCTGCTTGGCTAACTGCAGCCTAACTGAAAGTTTGTGGTTAACTCAGCAGGACCCACCACCACAGAAGGCTTGAAAACTATTTCGTACTTGAAATACATTTCTGGCAACCTCCAAGAGAGTAGATGTTTAAAAGATTATAGCATGCTTATTAAAACACTTTCCTGTATTTTCACTTTTGTGCTATCAACTATGCTGGGAAAAACTGCACCAAGTTAATTGTTTGAACAAACAGGTGCTCCATGTCTACAAGATGAACCTCCACAGCACGGTGTACAATGCAAAACAAAGTAGACGACTTCCAAAAAGGCACAGCTAATCCTCTGATGGGAATGATCCTGCACAAGAGCTTAACAAGTTACTCTGCCAGCACTCCGGATGCCAGGCACATTCTCCCTCATCGAATTCTCTCATTTAAAGGCAATCAGTGAAGCAACAACTAGACTCCTACTAACTTTTCCCCCATCTTATCACCAACTTTCGGTGTGTCATTTTACTTCTTAGCCAGAAAAATTCTAACTTTTACTGGCAAAAATATGCATATGAGGTAGGAAGTGCACACACAGTTCATACTAATGTGTCCTATCTGAAAGGTGATCTCAGTCCCCTCTGGTTTCTGATCTTCATTATCAGAGTCTCTTAAATAGCTTGCTGTCCATACATGATGGCACACTGCCCCAAAGCTAGGACTGTTCTGCACAGGGAAAATTCATAAAAGATGGTTGATGCAAAGCAGTGGAAAAAGTACTCAAATAACCTTCAACTTGTACCCATATTGAAATCCACCTGAGAAGTTCACTTTCAGTTAAGTGTTATCATTCTGCTGCCCTCTGCATATGAAGGTGATGCGTGGCTAAGGAAACTCAACTTGAATGCCATAATTAGGTGTACAGCTTGCATTCCTTCCTTTATCAAGTTTTCTCTTTTTTTTAAACAAAATTTACTCAAGATCTACCTTGCACTTTAGTAAGTTATTACTAGTGAGCCAACGTCAAACTAAGACAAAAGTGAGATATGCAGAGAGGAAAAAGGATGATAAAAACTTGACACTCTCAAGCCAGAATTACACTGTTGTGTAATTGACCTCCAGATGGCAATTTCAAAAAAGCTTGCTGCATCAATAAAATATACATTAAAAAGTTACAAAAGGAGAAACTAAAATGCCATTTTATTTCTTCTGCTGAGTTCTAAACAGAATAAAGAAAAAGAGCTCAAACATAGACACCTGTTCCCCACTACCCTGAATTTCTAATAATCTGACGCCATTTGGTGTTAGTTTTAATATATATTGTGTATCTCAATCAAGCTTAATTACTTGTTGTTCAAGAAACTGTCTTGAACATGCCAAGGGTAGAATTAGTTACTGCTTTTTCACTATAAAGTAAAATGATGAAAACCTAACTTTTCACACAAGATTTATAATACATTCAGAAGGTTCTGGGGCAAAAATATAGACAGATGTTATAAGCTGTTGTTTCATTGTTGGGTAAAAAAAGCTAAAAACCAAGAAAAGAATCAAGTCAGGAACCCGGTATCATTTTAGAAACAGACTAACAAAGGTCACAATATATCATTTTTCACTAGTAAGACTGCCTTCTTAAAAAATATTTTTCTATAAGAGGATGAAAAAGATAAATTTAAAACTTCTGCTCTTCAAAAGACATCAATAAGAAAATGAAAAGGCACATATATTTGATAAAGGACATACATTCAGAACATAGAAAGAACTCTTACAATTCTAAAAACACAGATAACCCAATTTTTGAAAAGGGGCTAAAATATGTGAATAGACATCTGACCAAAGAAGATACACAAATGGCTAGTAAGCACAAGAAAAGATGCTCTTCGTTAGTGATTTCAGAATCGCAAATTAAAACCACAATGACATTCCACAACACATTCACTAAAAAGGCTATAATAAAAAATACAATACAACCAAGTGCTGGTGAGGATATGGAGAAAATGGAACCCCTGTATGTTGTTGGTGGGAATACATAAAATGGTATAACCCCTTCGGAAAGCCCTCTGACAGTTTCTTTGGAGTTAAATATACAATTACAAGTCAGCAATCCACCCCTAGGTTATCTACTCAAGAGACACAACATAAAAAAAAAATAATAATAATAACCACACAAACATTTATAACAACCACAATTGGAAACGATCCTAAATCCATTAACTGGTGAATACAGAAAACGAAATACTACAGAGCAATAACGAAACAAGGTGGACAAACCTCAAAAACATTATACTAAGTGAAAGAAACCAGACACAAAAGACTATACAGTGAATGATTCCACTGCCATAACATTTATACAGAGACTAAAAACGTATCAGTGATTGCCTGGAGTGAGGACTCACTGAAAACAGGCCCAAGGGAAGTTTCTGAAGTGCTGTGTTCTAAAACTGGACTTTAGTGATGACTGTAGAGCTGCATAAGTTCACTAAAACTCACTGAATTGTTTGATGGGTGAACTGTATAGTAAATAATGCAATAAAGCTGTTAACTTTAACCCAATCCTCCAAATGTTTTAAATATAGAAGCTAATTTCCAAAATATTCTCACTCCTTATTCTTTATTTACCGATTAGACAACAGACTGTTTTCAAGTATAAATTGTATTGGAATTAAAGAAAACTCAAGATAGTGGCAATTTCCCATTTAAGACACGATGTTTAGAAAATTCTAACATAGCATACATATTCCAGTCTTATCTGTAGTGTCAAAAAAAAAAGAAAGAAAAAAGCATTGCCCAGTAATTGTACTCTTGGGCGTTTATTCTAGAGAAACAAAACTTATGTTCACATAAAAACCAGTACACAAACATTTAGACCAGTTTTATTTGTTCATTGCTCAAAACTGTAAATAACCCAAATGTCCTTCAAAGGGTGAACGTTAAAACTGTGGTATATTCATACCATGGAATACCACTTAGCAATAAAAAGGAATGAACTACTGATGCATACAACCTGAATGGATCTCAAAGGAATTATGATGAGTGAAAAAAAATCCAATTTCAAAATATTACATATGCATGACTCCATTTATATAACATTTTGAAAAGACAAAATTACAGAGCTGGAGAACAGATCAGTCGTTGCCAGAGGCTGGGGGTGCCGGAGGTAATTGTGGCTGTAGAAGAGTAGCTGAGGGGCTCTTGTGATGGCAATTCTGTTCCTTGACTTTGATGGTGGTCACACAAACCACGTGTGACAACATTACAAAGAAGCGAATATGCATGCTTTCACACCTACCACCATATGGGTCTGAGTAAAACTACAGAAATCTAAATAAAGTCTGTGGGTTGTATCAGTGGCAATTTTCTGGAAGTGGTATTAGTCATGCAAGATGTTACCGCTGGGAAAAACAGGGTAAAAAGGATATATCAGATTTCTCTGTAGTATTTCTTAAAACTTCCTGTGAACCTATAAGAATTTCAAGATAAAGGTTTTTTTTAAGTTAAAAAAAAAAATCAAGGCACTATATTTGCATTACTTCTTCTGTGGAAAACCAATAAATCACATATTCTGAAGCTGCATTATGCTTAAGTCTTGCGATATATGATTCTTTTTTATGGGGCATAAACCGCCTCATCAGAAGAAAAGCTGTGATCAAAATCAATCATTAACTTTCGACTCCTAAACACCAGAGAAAAAAAGGTATGAAAGAAATTCAGCACTTAAAACTTCTACACCAAGCAACATAAAACCACCTCTGGAAGTAGACTTAAAATTTTCACCAAAAACAAAAACAATCATCAATCAGAAAGGTATTTCCTACAGTGTGGTATAAGCCATGTCTTTAAAAAACTGTAAGACACACAAACAGGCACAGCTTTTGTTATGAATTCCAGGTTTACCAAGCAAGTTCAAATCACTAACCTGGATTCCCCTTAGCACCCTGACATGTAACAAAGTACATCTGATAAGGATACCTGAGCATTCTGGTTAGCAGAAAGAACTATCACCATAAACTGCCATTCTGCTTCTACCTGTCTTCTGTGTGCCTAATTTCACCTTCCTTCACCTACTATCCCTCACTGAAAGCCTGTGAAGCTCAGCCCCTGGAATCTGGTGACGTACTGATGGCACCATCAAGTCTTCAAATGGAATGGACAGCTGCCAGGAAAAGGAGGTACAGGTGGGAAAGCCTTCCTGCCCATTTCAAAGAAAGGTGCAGCTGTGAAGTAGCCATTTGAAAAACCGTAACATTACCTGACAGTTATAACAATAAAAAGAAAAGCAAAATGGGCACATACTGTAGTCCTTTTGCACCCTGAACTCAACAGATAACTAAAGACAAAAGGATACAAAACATGGGAAGAGATGCTAAAGGAACTAAAAGAAAGGAATGCCAAAGTTCAAACTCAGAGAAGTATGTTCAGAAGATTAAACCCTCTCAATGTTCCAACACGGTGAACAAATACAGAAGGATTTCAAATAGCTAACAAACATATGAAAAGATGTTTAACCTTCTTGATAAGGGAAATGTAAATTAAAACAATGAAAAACCCTTTCCCATCCTACAGATTCCATTCTCCCTTCTCAAATTTAAATCTGGTAACCCCAAGTGTTGATATTACAGGCATAACCTGGAGATATTCTGGGTTCAGTCCACAGCAATAAAGTGAGTCATGGGAACTTTCTGGTTTTCCAGTGCATATAAAAATTATGTTTACACTATACTGTAGTCTATTAAGTGTTAACGTCTTTAAAAAATATATACACACCTTAATTATAAAATATTGCTAAAAAATGCTAACTACCAGAGTCTTCAGCGCGTTGTAAGCTTTTTGCAATGGTGACATCAAAGATCACAGATCACCATCATCATCATATAATAATGAAAAAGTCTGAAATTACAAGAATTACCAAAATGTGACACAGAAACACAAAGTCAGCAAACGCTTTTGGAAAAATAATGCCAACAGACTTGCTTGACACAGGATTGCTACAACATTCCATGTGTAAAATGCATCACCTGTGAAGCGCAAAGGAAAACTGGAATTCTGCTGCTGGCAAGAAGAGTCTGGAGGACAATTTAATAGACAGCCCTCTATCTGTAGGTTCTACATCCATGGATTCAACCAACTGCTGACCAAAACTATTAGAAAAAAACGAAAAAATTTCTAGAAACTTCCAAGACCCAAAACTTTAATTTGGAGCATGACAGCAACTACGTACATAGCATTTACATTGTATTAGGTATTAAGAGATGATCTGAAGTACACAGGAGGATGTTAGAAAGTACACGGGAGGATGTGAGGATGTGCATAGGTTATATGCAAATACCATGCCATTTTATTTAAGAGACCTGAGTATCCTCAGAGTTGAGTATCCGCAGGGGGTCCTAGAAACAATCCCGTGGTAATACCCAGGGATGACAGTGATTCTTAATACTGAAGAAGCTCGTATCTTATGATCCATCAATTCCACTTAAAAATCTCTAATCTAAAGAAACTCACAAAATTATCACAAGAAAAAATTTCAAAGATGCTTCCAACAGTGCTACCTGTAATAAACAAAAGGAAAAGAAATCTAAGACAAGCTATTTTACCCAATAAAATACTACATAACAGTTAACATGTGCAAGTCAGATCTAGTATCAACATGGATGTATCTCAAACAATGCTGAAAAAAAATAAGATATAAGACAGGTACCGTACACCATTTAGGTTGATTTTCCAAACAAAGAAAAAAGGTTTATATTGATAATGAATTCATACAAACACGTACTAAAAACGGGAAAATATGCACATGAATGATATATACATCTGCTTCAGTAACAGTGGTGTACTCACCATTTAAACCCCAACTAATGTACACTAAACATTTTAATTAAAATTTCCCAAAGCAAATGTAGGAAAAAATGCTAACATTCATTAACGACGGGTGGAGAGTACGAAGGTACTTTTTACTATTCTTTTGTACTTTTCTGTTAGCTTGCAGGGTTATGTTTTTTCTTAAGTTTTGAAAGGGGTTAGCATATTAGCCAAGGAAAAAAGAAGAGAAAAAGTCTCTGTATCAGGAATGAAAGAAGAGACATCACTACAACTCTTACGAACATTAAATGCATACGGGAAAATTACAAGTAACTTTACGCTTAATGCTGACTGCTTAGATGAACTATGTGTCAAGGAACTTTTCCAACCAAAGCTCACTCAAGAAGAAAGAGAACATAAATAGACCTATATCTACTAAATAAACTGATTTGTATTTAAAAACCTTCAGCAATTAAAATAACAAAACCAGAAGAACCTCCCTCTCCCCAGCCAAGAAGACTTCATTAGTGAATTTCTACCGAAAATTTAAGAAAGAATTCTATACAACCTCCTCCAGAAAAAAAAGAGGAGCACTTTTCAATTCAGTGTTACTAGAATACCAAAGGCCAGCATTACTAGAATACCAAAACTAGGCAAGGACAACACAAGAAAACTACACACCAATCTCTCTCACGAATATGGGTCCAAAACTCGTTAACAAATTCCTGGTAAACTGAATCCAGCAATACATAAAAATAATAAAATATGATGACCACGTGGGACTTATACCATGAATACAAAACTGTTTCACTATTTGAAACATCAAAATAATTCACCATGTCAACAGATTAAAACAAACAAACAAACAAAAAACCTATATCTCAGGAATTTCCTGGCTGTCCAGTGTTAGGACTCCTCTCTTTCACTGCAGAGGGCCTGTGTTCAATCCACTGGTCCAGGAACTAAGATCCCACAAGCTGAGAGGCGTGGCCAAAACAACAACACCACCACCACAACTGTATCTCAATAAATGCAGTAAAAAAGCATTAATAAAATTCAACATCCATTCATCATAATAATTTTCAAAAAGGCAGCAAACTACGGGTTCTCTTCAACATTGCCCACGGTCCTTGCCCATGGAATAAGGGGGAAAAATAAATACATAAAAAGCAAACAGACTTAAAAGGACAAAATAAAACTGTCTTTACTCACAGTCTGCATGACTGTGTATGCAGAAAATCCCAAGGAACATACCAAAAAAATTCTTTAAAAAAAGTGAATACAAAAACCAATTTTATTTCTACATATTAGCAATGAACCACTGGAAATCTAGAGATGAAAAAGTACCATTTACAACAGCATTAAAACACCTGCAATAGATGTATCTAATAAAATATGTGCAAGATCTGTATGCTGCAATCTGCAAAACACTGACAAGAGAATCAAAGACAACTAAATAGGGGATATACACCACGTTCACGGACTGGAAGACTCAGTAGTTTTAAGAACTCAGTTCTCCTCAAAATGACCTACAGTTGAGCTATCCCAATAAAGTAGCCACTAGTGACATGACTATTTACACCTCAATGTAATTAAAATCAAATGAAATTTAAAATTCATTTCCGGACTTCCCTGGTGGCGCAGTGGTTAAGACTCCACCTGCCAATGCAGATCCCTGGTCCAGGAATACCCCACGTGCCGCGATGCAACTAAGCCCATGCGCCACAACTACCGGAGCCTGCGCACCTAGAGCCCGTGCTCCACAACAAGAGAAGCCACCGCGATGAGAAGCCGGAGCACCGCAACGAAGAGTAGACCCCGCTCACCGCAACTAGGGAAATCCCGCGTGCAGCAATGAAGACCCAACGCAGCCAAAAATAAAATTAAATTTAAAAAAATAAAATTCATTTCCTCAGTCTCAATATCCACATTTCAAGAAGTCAACAGGCACATGTTGTTAGTGACTACCATGTATTCGACAGTGTAGATATAAAGCATGACTATCATTACAGAAAGTTCTATTGCTGTTGGGCAGTGCTGATCTCTAGATTCAATGCAATCCTGTTAAAATCCCAGAAAGTTTCACAGAAATCGACAAGCTGATTCTAAAATTTAGACGACAAAACAATGGACCTAGTAAAGTCAAAACAGTTTTGAAAAAGTAGAGCTGCCCCTTGGCGTCTGCAGGGGAGTGGTCCCAGAAACCCCCACTTAAAATCATTTCTAGATTACTTATAGTATCTAATACAAAGTAAATGCTATGCAAATAGCTACTGGCAGGGAGCAAACTCCAAGTTTTGCTTTTCTGAAACTGTCTGGAATCGTGTTTTTTTTAATAACTGTTTTTTCAATCCATGCTTGGTTCTCTATGGATGCGGACCCTAAGGACACAGAAGGTCAACTGTACCAAGCTGAAGGTTACCGGATTTCACGCCAACTGTACCAAGCTGAAATTTCACGATTTATGCTGACTACTTGCAATAGACAGTATGGTATTGGCAAAAGGACAGACACATAGAATCCATGGAAAAACAGAGTGCAGAAATATATCCACACGTCTGATTTTTAACAAAGACACCGATATAATTCGACAGAGAAGGGTCTTTCAACAAATGGTGCAGAAAAAATTGGGATGTGCATATGCAAAAATAAGAGACTCAATCTATACCATGCTCCATATGTAAGAATTAACTCAAAATGGATCATACACCTAATTGTAAAACCTCAAACGTATTATAAAGCTGCCAATAAAACATAAAAGAAAATCTTTATGATCCTAGTTTAAGCAAAGATTCTTTGGATAAAACATAAAAAGCATAAGCCATAAAAGAAAAAAATTGATATACTGGGTTTCATAAAAATTAAAAATGTCTGCTCTTTGAGAGACATTATTTTTCCCCCTTTTATTGAGAAATAATTCACATACATCACTGTGTAAGTTTAAGGTGTACAGCATGATGGTTTAATTTACATATATTGTGAAATGAGTACCCACAATAGGTTTAGTTCACATCCACCATATAGATACAATAAAAAGATGAGAACTCTTAAGATCTACCCTCTTATCTTTCCTATAGAAGAGAGTCCCCGTTTATCCACGGTTTCACTTTCCACAGTCTCAGTCACCCGTGGCCTGAAAATATTACGTGGAAAATTCCAGAAATAAACAATTTATAAGTTTTAAATTGTGGTGCCTTCTGAGTAATGTGATGAAATCTCGTGCTGTCCACTCCATCCCACCCAGCATGTTAATCTCCCCTTTGTCCAGTATATCTCACCCGTGAGTCACTTAGTAGCTGTCCTGGTTGTCTGAGAGAATATCAAAGTATTCCAGCACTTACGTTCAAGTTAAGTCTTATTTTGCTTAGTAACTACCCCACAGCACAAGAATAGTGATGCTGGTAGTGATGCTGGCAATTTGAATGTGTCAGAGAGAAGCCATAAAGTGCTTCCTTTAAGTAAACAAGTGAAAGTTCTTGACTCAATAAGAAAAAAAATTGTCTGCTGAGGTTGCTAAGATCTAGTGCAAGAATGCATCTTCTATCCATCAATGTGTGAAAAGGGGTCGGGGGAAGAGAATCTATGCTAGTTTTGCTGTCACACCTCAAACTACACAAGTTATGGCCACCATGCATGCTAAGACAAGATGAAAAACGCATTAAATATATACAATAAGGTATTCTGAGTGTGTGAGAGACACCACATTCAGGTACTTTTATTATAGCGTATTGTTATAATTGTTCTATTTTATTACTGTTGTTGTTAATCTCTTACTGTGCCTAATCTATAAATTAAACTTTATCATGGGTATGTATGTATAGAAGAAAAACATGGTGTATATATAGGGTTCAGTACTATCCACAATTTTAGGAATCCCTTGGGGGTCTTGGAAAGTACGTCCCCTGGATAAGGGGGGACTACCGTGTATCATGCAGCAGTGATAACTAAAGTCATAATGTTGTACACTACATCCCTAGTGCTTATTTCTCTTATAACTGGAAGTTCGTACATTTTTAACCATCTCATTCCAATTCTCCCTCCCCGCTGAAGGACACTATTAGGAAAATATAAAGCCACAGACTAGGAAAAAACATTTGCAAGACACATATCTGATAAAGAACTGTTATGCAGGATACATGAAAAACTCTAAAAGCTAAATAACAAAGAAACAAAACATTTTAAAATGGGCAAAAAAATCTCTAAACTCGTTTCACCAAAGATACATGGGTGAGTTACATAAGCAAATGAAAAGAGGCTTATCATTATTCATTAGGGAAATGAAAATAAAAACTACAATGTGGTACCACTACAACCTACTATACAAAACAGCAACTGGCAATACCAAGTACTGAGAAGGATAAGGATGCACAGAAATGGAATTCCTACACTGCTGATGTGAATGCCAAGTGGTACTTTTAGGATGAGGAAATATTCTTTTCCTTGTTTGTAATTAAAAGACCAAGTTCAGACCTAATACATGAAAAGGTTTGATACTACTATATACAAATACCTCAATAAACCAGATTTTTAAAAAATTCTCATATATTTTCTTAAGTATTTTCTCTAAAATATTTTATCATTTCAGTTTTCCATTCAAAAACTCTTTTCATCATGTCCTTCTAGATGGCCTTCTGAGAGCCTCATATAACCAGCTTCATCAAACCTCAACTCTGCAAGACAAGATGACTGGCTGTTCCACATCACTAGACAGTATGTTTCTAATGCATAGAAATGTACAACCAATCAGATAAGCTTCAAAAAGACATGTAAAGCATTCTACCTCTGTCAAAGTACTCCAGCTGCTCCACAATTATCTATAGAGAAAGTCATCAAGACGAGTTATCAATATGAAAGGATTGATTCTAAAAACAAAGGACATCTTACAAAGGGAAAGGAAGTGCTATGGATGTGATACAGATAGCAACTTAAAAAAAACACCCATCACTCTTACATACTTCCCACTGGGGGAAATTAGATGGGTTGAAGAACGGAAACATATGTCAAGAGAAAGTTCACGCCCCGAACCCCCTCATTTCAAATAAGAAGTCTACCTGTCAAGCACACCAAACCACAGACTTCCAAAGACAACATAAATGTTGGAAGTCGAAGATCGTAATAACTGTTTATGGACTATAACATGAATCAATCACCAGCAGACCTGCACTAACAAGAAATGTTAAAGGAAGTCCTTCAGGCAGAAGGAAAATATTACCACATGTAAATCTGGATCTACAGAAAGGAATGAACAGAACCAAAAATATATGTTGGGAAAATATATAAAACTTCTCGTTATATTTTAAAATCTCTTTAAAAGGTAACTTGACAAATTAAAGCAAAAGTTAATTGTGGGAGACTACAACATATGCAGAAGTAAACCTATGACAATAATAGTGTAAAGGCTAAGTGCAGGAAAAGGGCTACTACAATAAGGTTCTAATACTATATATAAAGAAGTGTAATATGACTTAAAAGTAAACTAAGTTAAATATACAACAACAACCGAAGAGTAATAGCTGAGACGGTAAGAAAGGACATACGTGAAATAAAAAAAACAAAAACAAACAAGCAAACCAAAAAACCTCAACCAAAAGAAGAGGGGGAACAAAGAATCAAGAATAGGTGGGAAGGGACTTCCCTGGTGACACAGTGGTTAAGAATCTGCCTGCCAATAAATGCAGGGAGTGTTGATCCCTGGTCCGGGAGGATCCCACATGCCTCGGAGCAACTAAGCCCATGTGCCACAACTACTGAGCCTGCACTCTAGAGCCTGCGAACCACAACTACTGAGCCTGCGTGCTGCAACTACTCAAGCCTGTGCCTAGAGCCCATGCTCCACAACAAGAGAAGCCACTGCAATGAAAAGCCTAAGCACCAAGGAAAAGTAGCCCCCACTCGGTGCAACTACAGAAAGCCCGCGTGCAGCAACAAAGACACAACACAGCCAAAAATAAATAATAAACTCAAAAAAAAAAAAAGAATAGATGGGAAAAATAAAAAACAAATAGTAAGACAGTAGTTAAAATTTAAAACCAATAATATCAATAATCACATTTAATGTAAATGGTCTTAACACCACAATTAAAAAGGCAATGTTGTGATATCTGATCAGAAAAACTAAATCCAACTACCTACTGCCTGTAAGAAACCCACGTCAAATAAAGATACAAATATGGGAAAAGGTATGCCATGCTAACCCTAGTCAAAAGAAAGCTGGAGTTACTATATTAATATATGACAAAGTAGGTAACAGAGCAATAAATTACCAGGGATAAATAGGGTCATTTCACAATGACAAAGAGCTCAATTTGTCAAAAAGACATTATTCTAAATGTTTAGACACCCTAACAACAAAATTGAGATAATTAAACCAGAAGTCGACGAGAAGGATACCTAGAAAATCCTCACACACTTGGAAACTAAGTAACATAATTCTAAATAATGCATCAGTCAAAAAGAAATTAAAGGGATAAAAAAGTATTTTGGATTGATTGAAAAGGCAAACACATTATCAAATTTTATGGGTTGTAACTATAATAGTACTTGAGAGGGAGATTTATAGCATCAAATGCCTGTATTTAAAAAAGAAGGCTCTCAAATCATTGACCTCTACCTTAAAAAACTAGAAAGGTATAATAATAGTAAAGACTAAAACAGAAATCAACAAAATACAAAAGAGAAACAAAGAAAAATCAGTGAAATCAAAACCTCACTGAGATCAATAAAATCCTGGTAAGCCCAACTAGACACATCAGGAAAAAGGGAGAAAACACATATCACCAATAAGGAATAAAAGAGATGACAACTCGGGCTTCCCTGGTGGCGCAGTGGTTGAGAGTCCGCCTGTCGATGCAGGGGACATGGGTTCCTGCCCCGGTCCGGGAAGATCCCACATGCCGCGCAGCAGCTGGGCCCGTGGGCCATGGCCACTGGACCTGTGCATCCGGAGCATGTGCTCCGCAACGGGAGAGGCCACAGCAGAGGCCCGCGTGTGGCAAAAAAAAAAAAAAAAAAAAAAAAAGTGACATCTCTACAGATGTTATAGATATTAAAAGGATGATATGGGAATATTATAAGCCACTTTATTTCAGTGAAATGGACAAAGTTCTACATTCCTTGAAAGGCACAAACTGTCAGAGTTTGTGCAGGAAGAAAGAAGTAATCTCAATATTCCTATACCTTTTAAAGAAATATAATTTGTAGTTAAAAACTACTTATAAAGAAGACTCTAGGCCCAGATGGCTTCACTGGTGAATTCTACCAAGCATTTAAGGAATAAATAACACGAATTCCATAGAAACTCTTTCAAAAAATTAAAGAGAAGGAACATTTCCCAACTCATTCTATGAGACTCACATTAGCCTGAATGTAAAACCAAACAAATATAAGGTAAGAAAACCACAAACCAATGTCCTTCGTGAACACAGATGCAAATATCCTTAACAAAATAATCCAACATGGATTATTGCCCTGAGAATACATCATGACAAAATGAGATTATCCCAAAAATACAAGGTTGGTTTAAAATTCAAAAAATCAACCAATGTAATTCAGCATTACACATGAAAACCTGTATAACTGTTTTAATAAATCCAGGGGGAAACTATATCTGACAAAGTCCAACATCTATTCCCCAATAAAAACTCTCAGCAAACCAGAACAGAAACTTCCGCAACCAACCAAAAGAAAACCCAACTAAATACCATACCTAATGGTAAAAGACTGAATGCTTTACTTCCTTAAAAATCAGGAACAATACAAGGATTTTCACTCTTACAACTTCTATTCAACATTGTACTGGACAAATGACCAGTGCAATAGGCAAGTCAGAAAAAACAAACAAAAAAAATCAAGGCATCCAAATTGGAAAAGTAAAACTCTTAATTCATAGACAAGATCATCGATGAAAAAAACTACAGAACCTGAAAAAAACAAAACAAAAACCCTGTATTTTTATAAACTAGCTACAAACAACCAGAAATTGAAAATTTTAAAGTACCAACATTCACACAGCATCAAAAATGTGATAAATTTGACAAAAATATGCAAGACTTGCACACTGAAAACCACAAAACACTGTTGAGAGAGCATTTAAGTAAACGGATAGCTATACCATGTTCAAGGATTGGAATATGGAATCTAATGTTAAGATGTCCATTTCTTCCCAAGTCTATCTATAGATTCAACAAATCCAAACAACAATCCCAGCAGGCTTTTTTGTAGAAATCGACAAGCTGATTCTAAAATTTATACGATAATGCAAAGGACCTAAAATAATGAAAATTACTTTGAAAGCAAAATTAAAAGTCTTATCAGCCTGCCTCTGTATCCAAGGGCTCCACATCCACGGATGCAACCAAGCAAAAATATTTGGGGGAAAAAAATTCCAACAAAGCAAAACGTGAATTTACCATATGTCGTCAACTATTTACATAGCATTTACATTGTGTTAAATAGTAAAACTACCGTAGAAATGATTTAAAGTACACAAGAGGATGTACACAGGTTACATGCAAATATGCCATATTATATAGGGGACTTGTGCTTCTATGGATTTTGGTATCAAAAGGGGGTCCTACAACCAATCCCCATGGATAGTGAGCATCTACTGTATGCCCTGATTTCAAGACATTATAAAACTATACTAATTAAGATAGTAGTAAAGAAAGACAAACATATCAATGGAACAAAACAGAGTGACAAATATACAGTCCACTGATTTTCATCAAAGATGCCAATGCAATTCAACGAGGAAAGAATAATCTTTTCAATAAATGGTGCTAGAACAACTGGATAGCCATATATGTAAAACAAACCAAAAAAAAAAAACCCAACTTACTTCACCCTTACAAAATTTGTATACAAGTGTTAACCCAAAATAGACTAAAGACCTAAATGTAGGCATTATAACTATAAAACTTCTAGAAGATGATCTGAGAAAATCTTAGTGGTCTCTGGCAAAGATTTCTTAAATGACACAAAAAATTATAAAAGAAAAAGGAAATTAAAATTCATCAAAATTAGTATATCTGCTCTTCAATACACTTTCAAAACATGTATCTGAATCTAGAAGAACTCTCACAATTCATAAGTCAAGCAACCGTATTTTAAAATGGAGGAAAGATATAAAAAAGATAATAAAAAGAAAATACACAGATGGCAACTAAGCACATGAAAACACGCTCAACATCATTAGTTATTAGGGAAACACAAATTAAAACCGCAATGAGATACCATCAGAAGCCCTCTTAACATTAAAAAGACTGACCACATCAAGGCTGGCAAGATGTGGAGCAACTAGAACTCTCACACACTGCTTTGGAAATTTAAAATAATATAACCGCTTTGAAAAAAAAGTCTGGCAGTTTATTAAACACACCCACTGATTCTACTCTGAGGCATGTACTCCAGAGAAGTGAAAGTATACATCTACACCAAGACTTGTTCAGGAAAGTACAAAGCAGCTTTTTGTTTGTAAGAGCCAGAAAATGGAAACTCAAAGGTCCATCAACAGATGAAAGAATAAACAAATAGCAGGATATGCATGCAATGGAATATTACTCAGCAATCAGAAGTAACAAACATGGATGAATCTCAAAATAAGCATGCTGATTGAAAGAAAACAGACCCAAAGAAGTGTATACTGTATGATTACATTTGTGTAAAATTCAAGAAAATGCAAGCTAATCTATAGTGACAGAAAGCAGATTAGTGGTTGCCTGGAGACAGAAAGGAGAGAAAGCAATTACGAAGGGGCAAGAGGAAATTTTTAGGAGTGATAGATATGATCATTATCTTCTTTGTGGTGGTTTCCCAGTTTACTCTTCAAATGTGAAGTTTTTTATATGCCGATTATACCTTAATAAAACTGAGAAAGAAACACAGATGACAAGATGCTGTGCTTTTTTTCCCTGACTGCAGTGTAATACTTCTTGGTTTCTCTTAGATAGTACAAAGGATTAAGTAACACAGAGTTAATACAGAAATTATACATTAGTGTACAAAATTTACACAGGTTTTACTGTTTATCATCTTTTAAAATCAGGAGATAAAAAATCTAGCTGTTTAGTACTATTTGACAACACATTCTAGAAATGCTACAAATAGATCCTCTTGTAGAGCAGTTATCTTCTCGCTAGTTTCGAAGTATTTTCAAAATACTCCATCTTCATTCCTAGTAATTTTAACTGGCAATAGAGCCTGACATTTTAGCTGTAAATTTAGTATCCATACCATCATTACCATTACACACACACACACACAAAACACACCCTATAAATTATAACATGCATCTCTTCAGGAACAATCTGCACTGCCAGAGTTTCACCAAGGCATAAAGTGGTTTTCCTGATGACTGCAAGAGGTCATAAATCTAGCTTGTTTACAGCTTCGTGTCGTGTATTTGGGGTTGCTATGCTATTTCTCACACTCCCTACAGTAGAGTAATCCTACTCTTCTTATCTCCACACCAGTATCTGATCCAAACAATTTCATGTCCAGCACAAGAAAAGATATGAAAGGAACGAAACACAGCCACGCTGAATTTACTGAACGGTCAGTTATCTAGTTAGCTCTTCCCTGCTTCACGTCACCTAAAACTTCTCATGGGGCTGGACATGGAGAGTTGGGACTTCTTTCCCTACTTTTGAATCCATGAGTCTTGAAAAGCCAGAGGTTAGCAAAGAAAAGTGTGTATCAATTTCCACTTGCCAGAAGCCTCGTGTGTTCTAATTCCAGGGTCTGCTGTTTGGTGTTTTGTTTGGGGATTTTTCTGGGTGGGGGGGGGGGGGGGGGGGCGGGGAATGATAAAAAGGTTGAAGCTAAAATGAATTTGCGGGTTAGATGAGGAAATTCTAAATCATATAAGACAACTGAAAACTGGCTCTAATGTTCTGCATTCATCACTCTTACTTTGCTTCATCTCATAAAGCAGAAGCAGGGGAGGCCAACTAAACTGGTTCCTCTGATTCTAAATACAGCCAATGGAAAGAACTGAAAAAGTGTTCATTCACAGGTAATAAAATGTATTCCACAAATATTTGCTAAACTGAAAGTCAAACTGTATCCTCAAGAACAGAACTATAGAAAAAGTCTGATTTATCTGCACACTACAAATATTCTGACCCTAAAGAACAATCAGTAAGTCCAAAAGCCTATTCTTTAAAGGAAAATACAAAGAACCCAAGAAAACCACATACTATACCTTACCTTCTACAGTCCGGATAGGTTTACTCAATTACATAAAGGTAAAAGAGTTTTAAAATGAAATTCACAGTAGCAGACACCACCATGAAGTCAAAGTTAGAGTTAGCTCTGACCTATCGAAACTCTCATTCATTAGCACGAGGGTTAGAAAAGTTAAAATGACACAAAAATATCCAAAATATATATGTCATTATGTCAGACTTTGAAAGGTTTTCCATTTCACCACACTGCCTATTACTAAGAAGCTGGAGAATAAAAACTATTGTAAATTTGAATTTTACTTTATAGACATTTGAACAAGAGTTACAAACAATTTCTAAAGCAGTATTTCATAGAAAACTTTAGAGCCTGGATAAAGGAAAGGGGAATAGGAAAAGATAATCAGGACCCGTTTACTTGACAAAATCACTGAACTGGAAATAAAACAAACTTCCAGGGACAGGAAAACAAAATTAAAAGGACACTTTAAAGATTCTATTGCTCACTGAGAAAAACAAAGCAATATCCTTATATCAATTTTCTGTGAGCATGTTACGAACAAAATTAATTCTGAAAATACACCTCTCAAAACCACAAGAGGATCACAATGACTCGTCAAGTTAGCGTAAGTTGATTAAGTATTAGGATTAACTCTAATACTAAGTTTAGCAAAAGCTTCCCAATCTACTGATCAGCTTGGTTGCTGTGTACTAAATTTATTCAATTTTGTAAAGACATTTCTTGCTTGTAAATATTCTTTAAAACTAGGTATTGATTTTACAGAAGTTTCTACATTAACATCTATTTAGAAACCTTAGTCTCTATTTTCAATGATAATTTGTTTATTCTCAAAATTCACACTACAGTTATTAAGTGCTTATTAATAGCTAATAGTTTTATTTAAAATGCAACAGGGCTTCCCTGGTGGCACAGTGGTTGAGAGTTCGCCTGCTGATGCAGGGGCCACGGGTTCGTGCCCCGGTCCGGAAAGATCCCACATGCTGCGGAGCGGCTGCACCGGTGAGCCATGGCCGCTGAGCCTGCGCGTCCGGAGCCTGTGCTCCGCAACGGGAGAGGCCACAACAGTGAGAGGCCCACGTACCACAAAAAAAAAAAAAAAAAAAAGCAACAAATTCACTTTTTTACCAAAACATCCCAATTCATCAGGAAAAATATCTTCTCACATGAAATTCATTACTCACATTAAATTCATTATTAGATCAAAGATTTCTGAAAATACTAACAATTCAGAGGCTCTGTTTATAAAACAGTACCAGCTGAAAGGGAAAGATCCGGGACTTCACTCCTGAAAAATAATAGGTAAAATTCCAACATGTCTAAATTATTAAACAATTCAAAAAATTCTCTAGCCCACCTCCTGAACATCCTTTTGCTAAGAGAATTACAATCATTCTGAGTCCTACGTAGCTGCAAAATTTCTAAGAAAAAGACTTCACGATCTTGTCGATTTTAATTCTCCTTAAGCCATACTCTTGAGCCTAGTAGACCCTCTAGTCACTGTTTTATAAACCTTTATAGATAGCTCTGTTTCTAAAACCTTCAAGCAGAATGGAATTTAAGAGGAGGTCATTCTTTAGGAGTTCTCCTGAGAAGGATCACCTTTTTAAAAGATACTGCTTCAGAAGAATTCTATTTTGCAATCAATTGTTGTCTCAGCTGTGAGCAGAAAAGCAGGTATCAACTTGAAAGGGAGATAATCAAGGGACCTATCTAAACAGTAACAACAGAACAGTAACAACAGACTATGCAAAGACTAATGTAAAATTAGAAACTAAAGAGAGGAAGTAAATTAGGGTTAGCAGTATTTCCAAGTCATTTACCAAGGTGTTTTCTTTTTTAAATGGACATACCCATTTGCAGAGAGGGTTAACCAATATACAGCACAATCATTTTAAAAAGGAAACAGGATTCTTAAAAGAGAGACTAGGAGAATGGATTACACTCTAAAGGGTATCATGAAGAATACAACAGCAGCAGCACAGAAGACCCTGCCTCTGAAGACATAACAGTATGTCACTGTACCTGCCCATGAGGGCTTCAAATGTAAACTTGGGGCAACAAACGCAAACAAGAAGTTTCGGTACAAAAATTATGCTATGCTATGCTAGAGATGCATACAAACTACTTCAATGATCACAGAAAAAAAGAATCAAGAAAGGATTCCCAAAAGAGCTGACATGAGCTACGTCTAGAAGCAGAAGGTGGCATTTCCTAGGCAACAGTAAGAGGTAAGAATATAGTTCCCTGTGCTATACAGTAGGACCTTGCTGTTCATCCATTGTACAGTCTCTCTTTTAATTAAACGATATAATAAAAGACCAAGTAAGCATACCCCTGGGGCTGCAGGACACCTGTCTGTACTTAAAAAAAAAAAAAAAAAAAAAATTCATCTTCCACACCAGGTGTTCTGTCTCGAAGCCCTTATCGTAAAGATCCTTAATAGGAGATTAAATGAATCTAGTGTTTTGGTCAGTCTGCAATGAGCTTAATTTATTTGGGAAAATCAGGGACAAGGATTTATTAACCCATAAATGAAGAAGTTAAAAATAAAAAGATTAACTATAACTTAAATAGGAAACTATTTAGTTACACATAAAGTTGACAATGCCAAAAAGTTTTAACAAATAAAGTTTTCCTTTTCGAGATTCTGAAATGTGTATCTACTGATGTACCTTGGGGGTAGAGGGTAAGACATTACAAATACATTATTTTCTATATATTTTAAGACAAGTTATTTGGCATCATGATATTCAAGAGTCATTATATTAAAAGCTAACAAAATTGACATAAATCACAGTGTTTCAAAACTGGAGGAAACATAGACATCATCTAGTTCTGTGAATTTCAGGGAATTTCAAGTGTTAATTGCAACCCACAGTTTTACATTCCAACCCAGCACACAAATCTGTACATATATATTTTACAATATATTATTTTTAAGATATATATAATTGTAGTAGCGGACATCGTGTATAGCGAAACTTTTAAGAAATCCTAGGCATTAAGATTGCCCCTGCCAAAACAGTAGACATCTTTGTAACATGATTACATCAAACTTCATCCCCAAAGTGAATCAGGATAGCTACATTCCACAAACCTCACAACTCTTCAATAAAGAAAAACAAATACCAAAGCAGAATTTCATGTTGTAAGACATCACCAAGATCAGAAACGATGAGTCTTTTGTAGGAGTTCTGATGGGTTCTTTGTGTAAGATTTACAGCCCTTAACTATATAAGGGTAAAGGCTATATAGACAGGAAGAGAGGCACTGTGAGGCAAATCATGCTGAGCCAAAGTAAAACGATCTGAAAAGGCAGGGAGAAAACCAAGGGGCAAAGAACATTCCACCTACCTCCCCCTGTCATCACTTGGTCCTGAGCACCAAAACATAACTTCCCTTCTATAAATACGCTTCAACGATGCACACCAAAAGTACTTGTGCCAAGATGACTTGATAGTTTACTGTCACACATTCTGTCCCAGGGTACCCAGCAACAAATTGGATGTCCTGTGACTTCCTCAATTTTCTTAATTGAAGAAGAAACCAGAAAAAGGTCAGCAATGCATACACTGAAAGGAGAATCTACGTATTAGAACACAAAGAATGAACACCTGATGATATATGCTGCACCTGACTCTGCCCAGGAGCTGACTGCCTTGCACTGCACCACTGCTCTGGGAGAGTCCATCATTCACAAACTGCCTCTCACCACTGACTTTTAATGGTAGCATGCAATGTTCTTTCAAAGAATTGTTTAATCTTCTGAGTAAGTCAAGCAACGAACAGCACTTCAGACGAATAGCACTTCAAATAATCTGATTTTAAGGCAGTCGGCATATATAGCATATTCTTAGCCCATTTTTATGGGTATATTTAACCAAGAAACAGAAAGATAAACACTCAACTCCACAACAAGCAAAATACATCACCTAATCTACACAGACTTGTATTAACTTTTTACATCACACATAACCTGATTAGGCTAATAATAATGACGGAATAACTCTGAATCAAAAGAATACAGTTAGGGCTTCCTTGGTGGCGCAGTAGTTGAGAGTCCGCCTGCCGATGCAGGTGGACGCGGGTTCGTGCCCCGGTCCGGGAAGATCCCACATGCCGCGGAGCGGCTGGGCCAGTGAGCCATGGCCGCTGAGCCTGCGCGTCCGGAGCCTGTGCTCCGCAACGGGAGGGGCCACAACAGTGAGAGGCCCGCAAAAAAAAAAAAAAAAAGAATACAGTTAAAACACTTTTGTACCATATTAATTTGTCCATTTAATTATAGTCATTTTTCTATTTCTTCTATTCTACTAACTGGGTAGGAAATCAAATAAGTTACTTCACTTTTCTGAGCCTCAGCTTCTTCAACTGTGAAAGCTAGAATAATAACTACCTCTCAGGATTGCTCTGAGTACTGCACTGGGAAAACAGACCAAAAACTGGTATGCAAAATGTAAAGTACTATGCAAATACAATGTATTTGAGGATATCATGTTACGACTTACAGTCTAAATGTTCAGGTGTCTCATGCAATATTTTGCACATAAGTGCTCAAATATTTGTCCATTCATTCAGTCATAACTTTAAAGTTAGGGCCCAAAACTTTAATTCTGGAGAACAAAGGTTATGTCATATACTCCTCACATATTTATTCACTAGGAATATTATTAAGAAATCAGTTGTGCCTTTAGAATGATGAGTCGTTCAATCAATACACAATCTATTGGAATAGTAACATTACCATCAGTTATATATTGTTTACAGTATGTATTCTGTGCCAGGTCCTGTGCCAGCTATGCTATATACATTCACTCATTTAATCCTTAGAATACTCCTAGAGAGAAGTTATTATTCATAACTGAAAAACTAAAGCACAAGTTAAAGTAACATACCCAAGGTTACAAGGTTAGCAAATGACAGAGCTGGTGTTACTCAAACTTAGGTTTGACAACCAAAGCCCTGACTTTCAACTGCTACTGCTACTACTCTCCAATATGGGAGCCACGAGGCACCTGTGGCTACTGAGCATTTGCAGTGTGGCTAGTCTGAATTGACTCATGCTATAACTGTGAAAACACACCGTAATTTGAACACCTAATATGAAAAAAAAGAATGTAAAATATCTCACTGCAGCTTAATATTGATTACAAGTTGAAATGACAGTGATTTGGATATAATGCATTAAATAAAATATATTCTAAAAAATAACTTCACCTGCTTTTTGCTTTCTTACTGTCTGTCTCTAGTAGAAAGTTTAAAATTACATGTAGCTTATAATGCATATACTTCTCCTGGACAACACTGATTTAGAATATTATACAGGATTTTGTAAAACAAAGAGCACAATGGGCTTCTCTGGTGGCGCAGTGGTTGAGAGTCCGCCTGCCGATGCAGGGGACACGGGTTCGTGCCCCGGTCCGGGAGGATACCCCATGCCGCAGAGAGGCTGGGCCCGTGAGCCACGGCTGCTGAGCCTGCGCGTCCGGAGCCTGTGCTCCGCAACGGAAGAGGCCACAACAGTGAGAGGCCCGCGTACCGCCAAAAAAAAAAAGAGCACAAAACATTTTATTTCTTAAATGTTTTAATATTTTTTTTCATCCATATTTAATGGAGTATAGTTGCTTTACAATGTTTTGTTAGTTCCTGCTGTGCAGCAGTTAATCAGCTATATATATACACATATATCCACCCCTTATTTGGGTTTCTTTCCCATTTTGGTCACCACAGAGCACTGAGATCCCTGTGCTATACAGTAGGTTCTAATTAGTTACCTATTTTATACATAGTAGTGTATATATGTCAATCCCAATCTCCCAATTCATCCCACCCCCATTTCCCCCTTGGTATCCATACATTTGTTCTCTACATCACTGTCTCTATTTCTGCTTTGCAAATTAAGTTCATCTGTATTATTTTTCTGGATTCCACATATAAGCGATATTATACAAGAGCACAGAACAATTTTAAATTTACAAACACAACATATTTTAGAGTATACAGATATGTTCCAATAATAACAGCTGTTTTAATACTGTTAGTGTAACCAATATAAACAAAACTTTCAAATCCCTTAATCTAAAATTTGATTTTGCTTACTTAAATTTCAATATTCTAGAATTAGATTTTTTTAAAATTTCCTATTGTGAAAATTGGTTTTTCCAACCGCAAAACTGATACCAACTCATCCACACTACAGAAATCACAGAAGAGCACACATACAAAAAAACCCCATCATCCCACCAAGCAGAATTAGTCTTTTGATCAGTCATTACTTCTAGGTATGTGTATTAGTGAAATGGTATGAAATATTATTTCAAGTGCGATTATATTGTTCATCATTTTGTAACTTGCTTTCTTTCAATATATTAAGAGCATTTTCTTATATTACATATTATTTCTAAATGTGTTCTTAAATTTTTATTTGGAAATAATTATAGATTCACAGGAAGTGGCAAAAATAGTACAAGGTCCTAAATAACCCTTACCCAATTTCCCCAAAATTGCATCTTCTTGATTATAGTACAGTATCAAAACCAGGAAATTTACATCGGTATACTATATGTAAACAGTTCCTGTCATCTGATCACACGTGTAGATAGATGAAACCATCACTACAATCAAGATTCAGATCTGTTCCATCACCACAAAGACCTCCCTCTTGCTACCCTTTTCCAATCACACGCATCTCCCTCCTTTTCCCGCCATCCCTGACCCCTGACAACCACTAATCTGTTCTCTCTGTAATTTTGTCATTTCAAGAATGTTAATGGCATCCTACAGTAGGTGACCTTTAGCGATTGACTTCCTTCCCTCAGCATAAGGGCCCTTTGAGATCCATGCCGGTTGTATGCATTGATAGTTTCTTCCTTTTTAACTGCTGAGTAGCAGTCCATGGTATGGATGTACCATTCACATACTGAAGGACACTTCTGTTTCCAGTTTCAGGCTATTGCAAGTAAAGTTGCCATGGATACTTGTGAACAGATTTTGTGTGAATGTCAGTTTTCATTTACCTGGAATAAACGCCCAGGAGTGAAATTCCTAGGTCACATGGTAAGTTTTATAAAAAACTGCCCAAACTGTTTTCCAGAGTAGTTGTACCATTCTACATTTCCACCACCACTTGATAGAGATCTCAAACCATTTTTAAGAGGTGCAAAATATTTATGGCTATTCAATAGTTTCTAACAATTCCTTGTTGATTCCTATGTAAGTAATTTCATTTTTTGTTAAAATAACGATGCAATTAATATACATAACACAGAATTTTCACATGCAGATCCTGTAAATTAAATTGTTGGGGAACAGGATACACATATTTTAAAGGCATTTGCTACCAACTGCCGTGATGGCCTTTGGAAAATTTAAATCAACTTACACACCACCCACCCAAGGGTCTTGTAAAAATGCCCATTTCCTAGCCTCACTAAAAAGTTTTTTTTAATCTTTAATTTTTTACTTGCAAAAAAATGTTACCTTGTTTTGTATTTATTTGAATAATGGGAAGGTTGTATACATTTCCCACACTTCCTAACTTAATTTGCAGTTCTTTCATAAATTACCTGTTCATGTTCTTCGCCAACATTTTACTGGAATGTTGGTTCACTGATTTTAAGACCTAGTTCTGTCTCTCTAACTTACGTTGCAAAGAAATAGGTTTTTAAAATAAACGTCTGAAATTCAAGCCAAGTGTTAGAAATGCAAGATAACTGCTGATTTTAGGACGTAAAAAATAGTTTAGTTGATATGGTCCCCCAATTTATCAATTCACACAACATATTTATTAATTAAGGAATCACCTCTAATGCCAGCTCTGGATTAAAAACATGGTTCCTAGAACGTTGATCACTTACTTCTCTTAAGCTCACTTCAAAATACTAAGACATAATTTTTCCATAACAGACATCAAAAACGATCTTCACCTTCATGAGGAAGCGTGGCTGGCTTCTCTTTAAAGGAGAATTTAAGGTCATCTAAACCAGTCTTCAAAGTGTGCTCCCCACACCAGCAGCCATCAACATCACCTTGGACTTGAACTTGTAAGAAATGCAAATTCTCAGGATACCCCAGACCTACTTAATCAAAAACTCATAGCCTACATATGAAATCTGATCTGTTGTTAGAAAACAGTCACCAGGTTTGTTTTCGCCCTCTGAGTAACCACCATGCACTTTTGTGTTTAAGACCCAATAAGCTGATGAAACTGGCATCCTATATCACCCTCAATTTCTTGTCCCTCCCAAAGGCTATCAAAGTTTCCTCTTCAATTGTATTGCTTATGATCTGAAATTAGAGAAAATGTTTTGAGCAAGTTTTAAGATGCTTCTTTTACATCCCCCTTTCCTAGTTTCTTTTCCCAGCCAAAGGATAATTTAAGTAGATTTTCTAAATTGACAGAGAGAGGAAAGGAGAGGAGGAATAAAGATCTAATTGTATTTAAAAATAAAAATTTCACCTGTTTTACCTTGTGATTTCAACTACAGATGGTCCCTTACTTATGATGGCTTTTTCAACTTTACCATGGGGCAAAAGTGATACACATTCAGTAGAAACCACACCTCAAATTTTGAATTTTGATCTTTCCCTGGGCTAGAGATATGTGGTACAATACTCTCTGGTGATGCTGGGCAGAGGCGGGGGCTGCAGCTCCCAGTCAGCCACGTGATCAGCAGGGCAAACAACCGATGTACTTACAACCATTCTGTACGCAGACAACCAATCTGTTTTTCACTTTCAGTACAGTATCAATACATTATATGAAATATTCAGCACTTTGTTAAAAATAGGCTTTGCGGGCTTCCCTGGTGGTGCAGGGGTTAAGAGTCCGCCTGCCAATGCAGGGGACACGGGTTCGAGCCCTGCTCTGGGAAGATCCCACATGCTGCAGAGCAGCTGAGCCCACGCGCCACAACTACTGAGCCTGTGCTCTAGACTCCTCGAGCCACAACTACTGAAGCCCGTGTGCCTGGGGCCTGCGCTGTGCAGCGGTGGAGGCCATCACAATGAGAAGCCTTCACGCCACAACTAGAGAAAGCGTAAGCGCAGCAATGAAGACCCAATGCAGCCAAAAATAAATTTAAAAAATTAAAAAAAGAAACACAGCTTTGTGTTAGGTGATTTTGCCCAACTATAGGGTACTGTAAGTGTTCTCAGCACATTTGAGGTAGGCTAGGCTAAGCTGTGATGTTTGGCAAGTTAGGTGTACGTATTAAATGCATTTTTGACTTACAGTATTGTCAACTTATGACAACTTATGATGGGTTATCTGGATGCAACCCCATTTAAAGTCAAGAAAAATCCGTATTTATGATTTCTGAGTAACACGGGAGTTTATCTGCAATGCCTTTACTGAGAATTCATCTTTGGCACCACAGTCTGTCAATCACTGCACAGAAGTGAAAAAATAGCCACATAAAGAATGAGTCAAGACTTAACAGCAGTAATTAATCTAAATAACAGTAATGTATACCACGTATAAGGTACAACTATCAAGTTATGGGTATGTTAACACAACAGAACTTAACACAATGAACAGCATAGCAAAACATTTCCAAGAACACCCAAAATGTTCCGTAGCCATTTTTAAACTCCCTTTAGGTGCCAGCTTACAAGTGCAACCACCTAGCTCCTTATCACATCTCAAAACTGGTTTTCCACAACGTGACTGACCCTCTGCTTTATTAGCACACCTTTCGACATGACTTTTGGCAGCGTAAATCACCAAATGGGCAACAAAAAAGGAAAAAGAGTCATCACAGTTATTGTTATTTAGTTAAGTGTGCTAAAGCTCTGAAGCCCAAAACCACTCCAGGAAGTACTTTAAATGCATGGCCCAAGGTCTCCAAGGTTGTAAACTCTGTGTTTAATTTCTAGAACATGTTTAGAAAACAAAATCAGAAAAATGAGAATACTACTTCTTAAGGACATGCTTTACAAAGACAAATTTCCCGTAATCCAATAACTTTACAGACAGGACGCAAGCCCTAAAGTGCAATACATATCAGAACTCTTAACTGCAATAGTTTTAAAGGCGACTCCAAACTTCCAGTCTTCATCTATTCTACATACATTGAGTGAACCCCTACCAAGTGCCTGGCACTGTAACAGACATAGGAAAAGATATGAAAAGAAAGATCGTGCCCTCAAAAAAAAGGTGGAAACATAACAAAGGTAATCAAACCAAAATGCGGTTCAAATGTTAGGAAGAGGTATACATGATCTTAGGGTGTTGGAAAAGGCTTCCAGAGACATGTAGAAAGACAAATAAGAGTCAGCCAGGCTACAAGGAAGGAGGAGCATTTTAGAAGAAATCCAGAGGAAAAGAACGTGTGAAGGTATGGAAATGAGACATCATGGTCCATGCTAGGAAAACACCAAGCAGTTCGGTATGAAACACACACATGCTGTGTGTGGAGGGCAGATAGGGTGGTGGCAGGCTGCTTCCAGAAATTCTAAAGAAACGGTAGAGGACCATGAAGCCCCTTGTGATGCTCAGGATTTGGACTTTACCCTAGAAGCAATGAGAACCAGGAGATAATTTAAGCTGTCCAAATGGAGAGGCCCAAGAACCAGTCGGATCTGTTTGTCACGTGTATTGTGTACATGGGGATGGTGACAGGTGGTTAATAAATAGTATCTGGGAATTACCAGCCTGTGAACAGAAGTGGAAAGGTACGGGTGACATCTAAGGAGAGTGAACAGTTAAAAAGGAGGTAGGAGGAGGCAAAGAACTAACTAACTTGTATCAACCTGTACAACAAACCCTACATCCAAGAACGAAAAAGGCCTAGTTCAAACCTCAGATTCAGTGAGGCCTTCCCCAACACACCCCATATACTGCCTCTACCTCCTCTAAAAAGCACTTAGGGTCTCTACCAGGTACCATTCACTCCATGCCTACCATGGCATTCACACCACTGGCTATCTTTTTATGGTCTTATCTTTTCAACAAGTTTGTTAGGTTCCTTGTTTATTCAACCAGTGCCTTGAAATATAAATGACCGATGAACAATATTACTCATGAGAGCCAAAAGTTTACTCCATTTGCATACTCCAGAAAATTCCACACACCAGGTTTTATTCCTTTCACCTAATGATGTGTGGATTTTATGCTGCTGCTGGGAGGAGATGACTGTGTTCAACTGTGTAGGTAATGAACATAAGGTGCAGAGAGACCCCATCTCTCGAATGTGTTAGGGGTCTGTATGTAGAGTTGAGCTCTAAGATATTCTTAGGATGAAACAGCAGTGGTTGACTACACAAGAACCACACACAACATGGATATTCACAAGCATAACAATGAGTGAAAAAAGCCAGACCCAGAAGTGTACATACTGTATGACTGCACTTAAATAAAGTTCAAGGGGAAGTGACTGCAGCGTGAACAAGGGGCATCTGGGGTCCTGGTAATGTTCCGTTTCTTAATCTGGGTACTGGTTACACAGGTATGCTCACTTTGTGCAAGTTCATCAAGCCTTACAATTATGATTTGTGCACTTCTCTGTATGTATGCTACAGTTCAAAAAGTTTACATAAAAATAAACAGGCAAGGCTTCCCTGGTGGCGCAGTGGTTGGGAGTCTGCCTGCCGATGCAGGAGACGCGGGTTCCTGCCCTGGTCCGGGAAGATCCCACATGCCGCGGAGCGGCTGAGCCCGTGAGCCACGGCCGCTGAGCCTGCGCATCCGGAGCCTGTACTCCGCAACGGGAGAGGCCACAGCAGTGAGAGGCCCGCGTACCGCACAAAAATAAAAATAAAATAAACAGGCAAAAAGAAAAAACGGGAGGAGAGATAGTGTTAGGAAGTATAAAGGAAGATGTCACAAAGAGAAAAGGCCCTGGCGATGGGACAAGAGGGCAAATGAGAACCACAATGACTGTAAAATGTTTTACTTTAAGTTGTAAAGGAGACTTTTGGAGACCCACCATTTCCTAAAGTACTAAGGAACCGAATTAGTGCTAATAAGTATTTTCGTAAGCTACAGCCACTTGGAATTTCTTCAGCATCTACGGAAGCACACAATAAATACGTGATGCATGAAAAAATACACACTGAATCCATTCAAAACCTCCCATCCTAGTAACAGCTGACCCTTGAACAACATGGGTTTGAACTGCGCAGGTCCACGCATACACGAATTTTTTTCAATAAACACATACTACGATACCATACAGTCCGTGGTCGGTTGACTCCACAGATGCAGAACTGCAGATATGGAGACCAACTATGGGACTTGAGCAGCCAGGGAAATCCGTGACAGGTCCCGGAACGAATGCCCCTCAGACACCAAAGGACAAGTGTTACGTGGATTTTCAGCTATGCACAGGGGGGTAGGTATCAGCACCCCTCACCTTCCAGTTGTTCAAGGGTCAACTGCAACAGGATATACTGGCACGTTAGCTGGCCAGACTTTAGTCTACGATGTGTAGCTAAAAGTTGAGCAGCCTATGCAGAAAGGCTCGAACTCTAAACTGTCCCCCACCAAATGAGCTAACTGGCACAGGTAAACCTCCAGAAATAACTATCCCCTTGCTCCAAAAGAAAGCAGCTTTAGTGTTTCCTAAAAAGGCAAATGTGTATCTCGACACTGCCTACAAAGCAGTCGCTCTGCCCAGTACTCACCACTCTGTAGTTCCCTATTCTGCTCTAATTTCTTCAGAGCACTGGTCTCTAGCTGAAATGATCTTACTCTTCTGTTCACTTGTTTATTTTCTTGTCCTCGCCATAGTACTTTAAGCTCCACGGGAACAAAGATCTCATCTGTCTGTACACCACTGTACACCCAGAGCCCAGATGTCTGTGTGCTCAATAAAAACTTGTCAACTACCCAGGTAATTTAAGGCCACCAAGTATACACAAGATCAAGTCAGTACTAATAAATCAGTTAAGTCCAGTGTAATAGCAAACACAAAATAAATCATCACTCCGTTTCTGGGTAAGAGTGATCTCTAAACCTGTACCCGCTTTTGTATCAGCTTCGAGGCCAAAAGGTTTGACAAGGTTTGATGATTTGGAGGACCGATAATTTTTCTATGTATTTTATGGAGAAATTTTACAAAAGACAAACACTACAATAAAACCAGTGTGGCCTAAGGAACAGAAGCACTGTGGCGAGTGACCCAGAGCTGCGGGGAAGGGCCTGGCTCCTCCAGGTCAGGCACCCCTCTGCTTTTGGGAGGCTTCCTATCCGCAAAGTACCACAGGATGATGCTCTCTTCTGAAGCTTCCAGCAAAGAGCAAAACTTTCACGTTTCACTAAATATGTGTGTTTTCCCCTAAAGTACTTTATGACTAGTCAAGACTTTCAACTGTCAGGGTATCTGAATTTAAGAGGAGAAAAAGTCCAAAGTTACAACTGCAAAGAATCAGGGAGCTCCTGGACAAGGAAAATATTTTACACACAAACAACTGAGTACTACCAACTTCCCATTCAATATCCTTAGTACCAGAATTTTTTTTTTTAAAGTCACACAATCTTATCACACATCTAAAGCAAATTCTTCACTTTTACTTGTCTGTAAAAACTCTAAATACGGTACATTTTTCAGGGGAATAGTATTCAGTGCAGCACTATTATCGAAGAACCACTAACCAAGAAGAAATGCAGCAATATTTTAGTAATTTTAATTTTACAATAGAGATCACTGCATTCAGAGAAATAACAAAACCAAAAAAGTAAAATATACCTCATTTATCACCATGTCTAGGAAGTTACTCTGCCCAATACTAAAAAACTTCAACTTAGCAGAACAACGGTTAGGTAAATTTGTGAGTTTGTGGTTTTGTTGGTTTTCTTCCTTTTAAAAGCTGATATCCTCTTTCATGAGACAGGCAAAGTGGGCTGGGAAATAGTACTTTGGCCATCACATAGGGAAGGGGTAGTGTTTCTTTCCCACTCACCACCACCTTCCATAGACACTCCTTTATTTACTACCTTGAAAGGCTCAGAGTACATCAGCATGGTGGGGAGGCGAACTTCTCAGCCGCAGGTGCCTCCTCCATGCGCTAGTGTTAAAGACTCCGTAAAAGTGTATCACAGAACAGGCATGAGGAAGCCATTCAATGTGACAGAAATGTACTAAAACTGGTTTGTGGTGATGGCTGTACAACTTTTTAAAATTTCCAAAAATCACTGAATTGTACACTTACACAGTTGATGCATCATATGGTATATAAATTATGTCTCGATAAAGCTATTAAAAAAAGAACAACCAGCAGGGTACAAAGCGGAACAGTACAGGCGGAAAAAGGACTGTATTTAAGAAATAAACAGACCCAAAACAAAATTGGTAATACATCCAAAATAAAGCTCTCCACTGCCCCGTGAACCTCCAAGTAGCCTATTAAGTGTTGTCTCCTTCTTCCCTTAACACGTTCCTTTCGAGCTTCTGACCCTCTGCTCTAAGCTGCTACAGAAAGAAGAAAAGACCTTCTGAAACACTTTCATGACTCCACCCACAGAATTAAATTTATCTAGTACACATGGCAATAACAGTGAAAGATGGCAGGTAATTCTGTAGAAATCAATTCTTCTTATCCAGAAGAATTGAGGGGAGGGGGAATTCTTCTAATTGATGCCCAAGCCAGACTGCTCAGACCTCCCGCAGCACTTTATTTATACCTCTCTCAGAGCCTTTATAACTTGGATTACAGCCATTCCTATACATGTCTTACCAACCTTTTAACACCCTCCTCCCGTCCCCAATGTCTTCAGCAGACTCTTTCACACCCTAGTAATTTAATAAATGTTCTTTGGATGAGTGGCAATATTTTCCTAATGAAACTGAGGAATATCAATTCTATTCTCAAAGAATACAGTTCTATGTCCTATTGGACTATCACTAATTCAAAGCTGACTTCCTTGCTTGATTGGTAGATAGATGATGGCAACGACAGTGACAACAATGATGAACAAACTCCAGAATTACCACTGGCTACCCAACCAGCGAGGCTGTTATAATACAAAACATCAGCTCAGAGCAATAAAACCCAATTTCTATGCCAGTCAACAGGCTAGAAATCCTTTTATTACTTAAAAATTATTCTAAAAATCACTGATTTTTGCCTATTACCCAGTATCCAAAACCCACCAAGTTTTCTACTGCCATCAATACCAAGTCTGATTAAAACTATACAAGGCAACAGATGTCAAATCTTTGTTGTATGAAGAAAACTACACACACACAAAAAAGGCCCAGGAAAAAAACAAAGCAGTAGTAACTAGTGTCACAGAAAAATTAACAACAGTTAATACACTGGATAACACAGGAGGAAAACCTGTGAAATTCACCCTTTCACATGAAACCCATCCACAGCATAAGAAAGCCAAATGTTATCTGCCTTTTGATCAATGACTTCTAGAACAAAATCTTATAAAGACTTCCAGATCTAACACATGAAAATACTGACAATAACCAAGATGAAATTAAGTTATGTAAAAGTATCATGAGTTGGTAAGAATTTAAATCCTCAGATCTCTAAAATCTTGTGTTCAAATTCTACACAACCACAGACCTAAAAAAGTCACAGACTCTTCAAGATAGTAGGTGAGTATCCTGTTCCTGAAACATTTTCATTATTAGTAATTTAATATATTTGTTAAAAAAACAATTCCAATGTTGTCATCTGTGACTCTGGAAAAATTTTAAACAACTATATTGTTTTTCAAATCAAAACCTTACACGTGCTTCCAAAGAGCTGATGAGTCAGATTTTTTTATACGTGTAGAAACTGAAATGCACTTTATTATGAGATAATTATTCCCAGCAATGCACTGGATGTAAACTTCTGAATCTGCTTTAAGTTTCTCTTCACCAGTAAAGTTCTCAAGTTCTTAGGAGTTTCCTAGTCATTTACTTTAACATTATCTACGGTAACACTCAAAGCAAAACCACAATAAAGAGGTTTGGCCTCTGAGGGATTCTACATGTAAAAAAACATTACTCAAATAAAATACAATCACTACTGCTTTAAATAACAAATACATTTCTAAACTTGCATGGCATTTGATGGAATTCCCTGTTTTAGATAGCAAAACAAAATCTACTAAGCTCCCAATCTAAATCTACTAATCTACTAAGCTCCCAATGAGTGTTTTTTATTTTAACTAAATCTGCTCTATGATAATACAGAATATTGATATGAATTTACTTTAAAAAGTACCTATGGGGAAATAGGTACTTTTTAGTTCTGGAATACTTTTATTCAAAAGTCTCAGTATTTAGAGTTAGTGGAATTCACAGAACTGTTCCACCAGTAATTGGACAAAGTTGCCCAATATCCTATTTATTCCCAGGTATAAATAAAGCAATGAAACCCTAAGAGGACACATTCATTTAGCCAAAGAACAATAACCAGTTAGAACTGTGCAGTGCTACTACACGGTCATATTGGAATGCCACCAATTCAAAAACAAGTACCTGATGAAATAAGACTTTTGGCAATCAACTTTAAAGATCCCCAAGGAACTCACTCATTCTGTCTTTCTCTCTCTCTCTCTCTCTCTCTCTCTCTCTCTCTCTCTCTCTCTCTCACACACACACACAGCCCGCCGATGTCTGCCCATTAAATGACATAAAGAATAGTTTTTAACTTCAAACTCTAATCACTGAAACAAATTCCAGTTACAAGTTAAAAGATGACCGGAAGACTACAAAATCAGCTTCCACATTTCATTCAAGAATATCTAAATGTTAAATCTGTAGTAGTTCAATTCGTTTCGATACCACACAGTTTACCACCTTCACTAAAATGAGGAATTCCTTCAACATTCTTTGCATTTTAATAAAGCTCTAAACACAAACTTCAGTATAATCACGCTATTCATTCTACATTTTGCAAAAATCGTCCTCCATCACCATTTCTCATAAGCTAATCAGAAACATACACACACACACACACACACACACACACACACACACACACACTGACAGTTTCACTCTTCCAAAAAATGCACTTTCTTTATCAAACCCCAGCATTTATCTTCAAGTGCAAGGAAAACAAAAAAAAGACATTTGCAGTTCAAGACAGGAAAAGCACAACCACCGCGTTACTGTACAACCACCACCAAATTTCTCAGGGAAGAGAAGAATAATTCACGACAGGCAAATTAAAAGCATTCTGCACATGGCAAAAATAAAAGGTCCAATGTCCTACAATCCATAGCAAAGCTTCCTCTCTTTTGGAGCCAATACCAATAAGCCAATGGATACAAGTGTCAAATAAATCCAGCGTCTGTTTGAAACAAGACGAAACCTGGAAAAATTCCCTCCCATAAATCAGTGAACATGAGGCTTTGCACCCAACATGAAATATACACAACCCAAACCGACATCATCCCCCCCACCCCACCCGGCACGTACAGAAAAAGCCGTAATCAACAAGTTGGAAAGAAGGCAGAAAGTAGAGCTCACAACCCTATACCCCCGCCTTTAAAAAAAAAAAAAAAAAAAAAGTCCTATAACAAAAGGTAACACATATCTTCAAGTACCTGGTGGAGGTGCCTTTCCTCACATCGCAGATGCTGCATTTAAAGGCTTCCGCGCTGTTTCTGAAGGTGCAGACGCTACAATCCCAAAAGCCTTCGTCTGCGGCAGGTTTTGCTTGTCTTTTTGGCCTTCAGAGGAGTGAGGAGTGAGGAGTGGGGGAAAGGGGAGGGAAGAGTCAAGGAGCAGGAAAAAGGGGGAGAGACAGCAAAACACAGCCGCTGGTGAGCCGTCGTAATTTCGCAGGAATCCGGCGCTGGAAACTTCGCCCTGGCGACCACCCACCCACCCTTTTCGGGGCCGAGAAGAGGAACCGGGGGAGGGAACGGGGCGCCCCCACCGGCACCACGCAGCCTCCGGGCCCGGGCCGTGCTGCCTCGCACAGTAGGCGGCGGCGGCGCCCCGGGAAGGGCCGCGGCGGGCGCAGGAAGCGGGCGGACTTGTGGACTTGAGTGGGGCTGGGGGGGCCGGGAGGGGAGCCGCGGGCCGGATCTGGAGGGGGCGCGCAGGGACAGCCCGAAGCCGGCGGCAGGGAGTGGGCCGGCTCCTTCCCTCTCCCCTCCCATGCTCGCGTCCTCCCTCCCTCCCCACCTGGTTAAATCTCCCTTTGTCTGGGAGGAGTGGCGGCGGCGGCGGCGGCGGCGGAGGGCGGCTGAGGAGGAGCCGCCATGGCTGCGGCGCGCACGGCCGCCGGCCCCGAGCGGGAGCGACACCGCCTCCCGCCGCCGCCGCCACCGCCCGCCGCCGCCGCCGCCGCCTCCCCCCGCCCCCGGATCTCCATCTTAGCAGCGCCTCCCCCCGCCCCGGGTGGCTCCGGGGCCTAGTCGTCGCCGGCCCCCGCCCGCCCCCAGCCCTCCCTCCCCTTCCGCCCCCTCGGCTCGGAGCAGGTACCTGGTCGGGCTCTTCTTGTCGCCCATGGTCATGGATGGGCTGTACCCCCGCCCCCCCCAAAGCTGAAACCGGCGTTGCTCGGAGGAGAAACGCCGTCCGGGGAGTCGTCGCGGACCGGCCCCCCTCCCTCCCCCGCGCCCGCCCTCAGCCGCTGGGGCTCGAGCTCCGGCCGCCGCCGACGCCGCCGCTGCCAGTCTCCGGACGAGACTAGTCCCCACCAGCGCCGCCTCCGCCGAGTGACTGACGAGGGGCGGGGCCGGGCGCCGCGCGTCACGCGCCGGGCGGCCAATGGGAAGGCGGCGGCCGGCGCCGCGAGGGCGGGGGCGGGGCGCGGGGGAGGGCGGGGCGTGGCGGACGTGGGCCGGGCCGTTGGTGTGCGTGCCCGGGAGTGTGTGCGCGCTGGGGGCGCGCGTGGCTGCCGGTGGCCCCGCGGCCCGGCGCGGTGGAGCGTGCGAGGCCGGCGGGGCGCACGTGGCCGCGCCCGGGTACCGGGTCTGGGCTTCGGGCCTCGCGCGGCCGCACCGTGGGACTGTCGCCGGGCCCCGGGCCCCGAAGCCGCCCCGGGGAAGTAGTTGGGCGCAGTTTGCGCGCGCCGCTGGGGCTTGCAACAGCCGCGACGCTCGCAACGCCTCGAGGCTTGCGGTGCCCTGGGAGCCGGCAGGGCCTCTTTTGGCCCGGGTTCCCCCGCGCCCTTCTGCTCCTCTGCCACGCGGAGCTTTGTATCTGCCTCTCGTGAAGTCCCTGTTTCCAGCCGATACACCGCCCCGAAGCCCCTTCCCAGGCCCCTGACGCCAGAGGGAACTGTGCGGAAAGGGTGTGGCTCAGCTCAATGTCCCCCAAGGCCCGACACTCAGCTCCTGCTTGAACCCCCGAGAGCCTAAATAGGGCGTTTCCCCTAGGGAAACTGCTGTTCAGATCCCGGCAGCCACATGCCAACAGTTTAAGCCTTATGTCTCAGCGCCTTCATCTCCAAAATGAGGCTAATAATCATCCTCCATAGGTTCTTCGGAAAATTCAGAGACGTAGTGCACGAAAAGCAGGCAGGTCAGCGCCTGGCACTTAGGAAGGACCAACACAAACTAGTGGGTTGAGAGCTACTATAACTGGGCCTGGGTTGTGCACCATTTCCCCTGCTTCAGAAGCTTCTTAGAGGCGAGGAACAAGTAGTACCCTTTACTTTCTGCCCTGCTCCAAGGACGCTTGCCAAATTGACTTGAACGTGACTCAGGCCCCTCTGGCCTTAGGCAGTGGGGAATCGTGGTAGGGGGAAAACCACAGATGATAAGATAAAAGGCTTGGCTGGGCTGAAGCCCTGGGTGGGGTAAGGGACAGGCTCAAGGGATAATGCTAGAAGTTGGGGGGTGGGGATAGGGGTGTGGAGGGAAGATAAGACGGGCCCTCAGCTTCCACTGAGACAGCCCCCCTCCCCCCAGTTTATATGCAAACACAAAGTGGGTTGCTGTCAAGACTGCCCCATAAAAGGGAAGCATTCCAGGGCAGTAGACCGGGGAAGCTCACTTCCCTGAGACAGAGTGCCCAGGGAGCAAGAAGTCCTAGGATCAGTCCAGGGATCAGAAGGGAGAGAATTAAAGAGGGAGGGAATGTGTCAACGGATAAGCTTGATAAGCACACGCTGTCCTTCCTAGGCAGGCACACCCTGGAGGGCCAGCACGAACACACTGTTCAGCCAGGGTCAGCCACCTCCCGCAACCCTCCAGGGAGGAAAGGAGGAAGAGGAGGGCCAAAGAGGCCAGAGGAAGGCAAGGGGCATGCACACAAGCCATGGCACAGTGCCTGCAGCCTTGGCCTCTGATGTCTGCCTGGCATGCTCCCAGGATTCTGCCCCTAGCGTGAAGGTACTGCGAGAAAAGGGGCATTAAGAAATCCCGGCTGGAGAAGTGGCCTTGTGGGACGGAAACTTGGGTAGCTGGAAGCCACAGGTAGTGGGAAGGAGACGGACTTTATTACTACTTAGCAAGAGTAAAACGCACGAATTGTTTTACAGCTCCGTGAATTTTTATGTGTATCCACTGCACCTTTGCATGCACCATCTGGATCAAGATACAGAATCTTTTCATCTTTCCGGCGAGTTACTCCTCTCCCTGCAGATTAGCTTTGCCTGAACATCGTACACATGGGTCACACGGTATGGACTGAAGTGTCTGGCTGGCACCTTTTGCTCGACAAAATATTTGTGATATTCATCCATACTGTTGGCTATCTCAGTAATTCATTTTTTGTTTGCTTAAGGGTGTGAAATTCCATTGCCAATACATGGTCATTTAGTTATCCATAGGAGACTGACTTTTTCAGTGTATTTGTGTGTGTGTGTTTGACCTGTGTATTTGTGTGTGTGTGTTTGACCTGTTTTATCTCTTCAAAAAGAGAAAAAGTTTAAAAACTGGTTTGAAGAAAAAAGAAGTTCCAGAATAGAGAACTAGTTTCTAGGAACATATCAGACCCACACATCACCATGTGGTTGTAACTGCAGAAGCTCTAAGTTCGTTCACATGTTGGACGTAAATATCTACTGAAAGTCTCCTTGTAGTTACAGGAGCCAGACAAGACTCCTTCATGCTGGAGAACAGCATGACTCTAGGCAGAGCATCAGACTGTGGTCCTAGAGCGGTGGTTTCAACCTGAGCTGCGTGGGGAATAAATCTTCCTCCACAGCGTAACCTTGAACCAGTGTGGGGTGAAGGGATGAGTGGGAGTTGACAGAGAGCTGCCTTGCTGCTCCTCTGTTTCCTATCTTGAACTTCCACTTCGTATTTCATTGGAAGGAAGGGTTCTACTGCTTTAAAAACTATTAGAAGCCGGTGGTTTTAGAACAGACGCTGGTTAGAAGCACTCCCCAAGAAATGTCTGGTGTAAATGATTCCATGGATACACAGGGCAGATTAAAGGACCACATTTGGACATTTTGCCTCCTTCCCTCTCATTCACTCCACTTCAGTCACACGGGCTCTTCCAGGAACAAGTCGTGCTCCCACCACAGGGCCTTTGCACTTGCTGTTCCCTGTGCTTGGAATGCTCTTTTCCCAGATAACCACATTTTCAGCTGCCTTGCCTCCTTCAGGTCTTTGCTCAAAAGTCACATTCTCCGTGAGGTTTTTCCTGGTCACCAAATCTAAAAGTACCGTCCACCAGCTCCCTGTGTGTCCCTTAACTGCCTTTCTGTTGTCTCCTTTGCACTTATCACCATCTGGCATACCATGCTGTTTGCTTATCTTGTTTAGCAGATCTTTACCCAGTAGGATAGAAGCTCTGTAACGGCAAGGATTTTTTTTTCTCTTTTTCTCTTCACCACACCCCACCCCCCCTCCAAAACACACACACTGTGATATATAAACGCCTAGAACAGTGCCTGGTGAACGAGCATCGAAGAGGATTTCTCTCATTTAACAGTAATTTATTGCACCGCGACTCCATGCCTTGCCCCACGCCAGGGATGGGAAGATCAGATAAGCAAGACACACTTAATTCCTGATCTTTTGGAGTTTACATTCTACTTCAGCAGGCAGACTTCATCAGAGTAATTAATTATGATTGTGACAAATGCTACAAAGTACGGGAAGCATGGCAAGATTGCCTAGGAGAAGAGAAAGGAAGAGCATTCAGGGATGTGGGGCTTTGGAGGAGACAGAGGTGAGCAGCTGTGCCAGGAGCCCTGTGAGAGAGGAGAGATGGGGCCAGAGAGGTAGCCCCTGGCTACCTCCTGTACGGCAGGGTGGGCTGAGATGGGAGCAGGGTCTTTATCCTGACTGCCATGGAAACCACTGAAGAGTTTACCAAGACTCTCTGTCTGCCGGGGACTGTCTTTGGTCTGCCTTCATGAATGAGGGACTGGGAGAGACAGACCCCTTAGAGCAGGGAGGCAGGGGGAGGATCTTTAGATTAGCTTGGGAGTTGGACAGGGAAGGGCAGTTCGAAAAGAGCTTCCCCCCTTTCTTATACTCCAGAAAGAAGCAAAACCTACTGGTGCCTGTCAAAGGAAGGGTCTGGAATGTTATCAACTCAGCTTCCTCCTGCCTTTACATTTGCAAGTGCTACTCCAGGCAGAAAACCTAAACACTAAGACTGGGGCTCTGAACTTCAGCAACACCCAATAAGGGTATTACACACAAGTGAGAGGAAAAAAAAGCCTTTCTCCAGATACCTTAGGGCTTACTCCGCCCCCGCCCCCCATGTTACACCTTCCTATGGTCTGAGTCCAAACTGTGGTTTGGGGTGAGGTTTTCACCAACCTGCAGTGAAATGAGAAAACTAAAGGGGAAATGTATGAATACTTTCCTACACTCAAGTAAATTACCAATTAGTTGGTTCTCAGCAAAGACCATTTTTTTTTCTGAGATTATGTCCTTCCAAGTTTTTTCTTTTCTTGTAGGGTTGGGCAACTTAAATCCTCCTTTTTCAATGGAGCGGCGGCAATAGTAGACAGTACTTGCCTTGCTTAGAATGTCCTCAGTTGACCAAATCAAAAGTGGACAATTCTCTGTTGGCTTCCTAACCCCCTCTCCTCATCCAATTTTATTCTTGATGTTTTAAGTGTACCAAGATCTAAATAATTGTAATGAAACTTCTCAAGATGGTGTTATTGAGGGGAACAGTAAGGAAAAAACAGTATCACTTAGTGACTGAAAAAGTCACCCACGAAGGACGGAAGCTAGAAAGGTTAAGATTTTGATCGTAATTGCAAAGCTTTAATGCCCTACTTTGCACTGAATGTTCCTTCAGTGGTTTAAGAGAGAACATTGTTTCTTGAAGCATCTAACTACCTGGAGTATCTTAGGAACTGGGGAAAACCTAGCTCATTTCACTGAAAAACTCAGGCCTGTGCTGAGATCACTGGCGACATCTGTGGAGCTGTTACTGAAGACAGGATGAACTTCTAAAGAAGCAGCCCCGGAGTCAGAAAGAGGTGGAGCTTCCCTGACCGTCTGTGTTTGAACCTTAACCAGATTTTGCAATGAGCCACACTGTCACCTGTGCTCATGCTCATCAGAGATAGGAAGTTTTATTGATCTGCTTCTTGCGCAAGTAGGAAATATCACAAGTCACATTTGCCCTGGGTTATGCCTCACACCATTTACAAAAATTAATTCAAAATAGATCAGAGGGCTTCCCTGGTGGCTCAGTGATTAAGAATCCACCTGCCAATGCAGGGGACACAGGTTCGAGCCCTGGTCCGGGAAGATCCCACATGCCTCGGTGCAACTAAGCCCGTGCGCCACAACTACTGAGCCTGCGCTCTAGAGCCTGTGAGCCACAACTATTGAACCCGCATGACACAACTACTGAAGCCCGCACGCCTAGAGGCTGTGCTCCGAAACAGGAGAAGCCACCGCAATGAGAAGCCCGCACACTGCATCCAAGAGTAGCCCCCGCTCTCCGCAACTAGAGAAAGCCCGTGCGCAGCCACGAAGAACCAATGCAGCCGTTAATAAATAAATAAATAAATAAATAAATAAATAAATAAACAAAACAGATCAGAGGCCTAAGTGTAAAACCTAAAGCTATAAAACTACCAGAAAAAATGTAGAAGAAACCTTTGTGGCTTTGGATAGAGCAAGATTTCTTAGATATGATACCAAGAAAACCACATGACCCATAAAAGAAAAAGTTGGTAGCTTGGACTTCATCAAAATTAAAAAGTTTTGCTCTTTCAAAGACACTTTAGAAAATGAAAAACAAGTCAAAGACTGGGCGAAAACATTTGCAAAACACATAGTTGATAAAGGAATTGTATCCAGGATACATGAAGAACTCTTAGGATACAATTAAAAAAACAAGCAACCTAGCGAAACATGAGGAAAAGATCTGAATGGACATTTTGTCAAAAAAGAGGTATGAATGGCTAATGAGCACATGAAGAAACACTCCACATCATTATTCATTAGGGAAATGCAAATTAAACCACAGTGAGATACTACTACACATTCAAATGGCTTAAATCAAAAAATCCTGACATTCCCAAGTGCCGGGGAAGACATGGAGCCGCCTTCAAACAACACCAGTGGGAGTGCAATATGGTATGAGTCCTCTGCAACAACGGTTTGACAGTTTCTTACAAAGTTAAACATACACTTACCATATGAGCCAGCAATCCCACTTCTAGAAATTTACAAAGGGAAATAAAGACATATGTTCACCCAAAAACCTGTACTCAGATATTTATTCATCATCACCAAAATTTGGAAACAACCCAAATGTCTTTCAGCTGGTGAATGGGAAACAAAGAGTGGTAGGTACCTCCACACCATGGAATACCACTCAGCCAGGAAAAGGAATAAACTATTGACACATCTGTGCAGCCCGAGTGAATCTCAAATGCGTTCAACTAAGTGAAAGAAGCCGCCTCCAAAGGTCCCACAGGGTATGATTCAATTCATGTGACATTCTGGAAAAGGCAAAACGACAGGGATGGAGAACAGATCAGTGGTTGCCAGGCGTCAGGGGTGGAAGGAGGATGCGACTGCAAAGGGAGGAGCAGCAAAAACGGAATTGGGGGCGTGATGGAAGCAGTTTACATCTTGACTGTGCGGGTGGTGACAAGACAAAACGAATTTGTCAAAATTCATACCTAGTCACCCCAAAGAGCACATTTCACTGTACGTAAATTATGCCTCAATAAATCTGACTCTTGATCGTTTTGGGTTGAAAAGGTCCCAAAGCCTCTACATTCTACATTGCCTGCTCCCTTCATAGTACTAAGCAAAGAGCTAGCATTTTGTAGCTCTGCTGTGCACCTAGCACTGTGGGTAACCCTGTGCTGTCCTGGGTGCTCTTTTCAGTAAGTTACTCAGGCCATAATCCCTGGAGTCATCCGTGACTCTTTACTTTCCCTAATACCCTACCTCCCGTCCGTCAGCAAATCCTTTGTACTTAACCTTCAGTATATCCTGAACCTGACCACTCCTCATCCTCTCTGTTGCTTTCACTCCAGTCCAAGCTGGGATCACCTTCCAGCCTCCTAACTGGCTCCCTACTTGCCCTCTTGCTCCTGGTACCTGCTAGGATAGGTTAGGCTAGGTTATGGTTACAGCTCCCAAATCTTCATGATTTATCCTGACAAAGGTTGACTTCTTGCTGATGTGATGTGCCCACTGCAGGCCAGCTGCAGCTCTTTTCCGTCTCCTCCCCCTGCAACCCAGGCTTCACCTCCAACATTACTGGTTGCCGACACAGAGGAAAAAGGAACTCTGGAGGGTCTCGTACTGGCAACTGAGTGCCTGCCCTGGAAATGACACTCGTGGGCTTCTGCCCCCAGCTCACTGGTCAGTTGGCAACAGGAAGTGCAGCCCACCATGTGCCCGAGAGGTGCAGGAAATATTTGGTGATCAGCTTGGTGACTACCGTGATTCCTTAAAGTCTCTTCTCCAAACAGCAACCAGAGGATCCTTCTAAGATGTAGATGACAGTCACTCCCCTTGCTGAAAATCCTCCAATGACTTCTCATGACGCTTTGGTTAAAATCCAGAATCTTTTCTTTTTTTCCTCTAACATTTTCCTTCTGTCTTTACATTTAATATGCTTTATTATGTCAATATAAAATGTATCAAGGATGTTGATCTTTTCTTCTTAATCAATTTTGAGATGACAAAGTAAATGTTCTGTTTTTATTCCAACCTCACAGTACATAAAAAATTAATAAATCATACATTTCCCTGAGAGATTCACGAGCTAAATGGAATTAATAGCTAAACATTACATATAATGCTTAGAGGTTATAAAATCCAGAATCCTTTTTTATTTTCAGCTGCGCCATGTGGCTTGTAGGGTCTTAGTTCCCTGACCAGGGATCAAACCTCCACCCTCGGTAGTGAAAGTGCAGAGTCCTAACCACTGGACCGCCAGGGAGCTCCCTAAAATCCAGAATCTTGATCCTAGTCTTCAAGGCCCGCTGACTTCATCCACTCCCAATTCAGCTCCAGGCACACGGGCCTCTTGCAGTTTCCTGCCAAGTGCAGCCACCTCTTAGGGCCTTTCTACCTGTTCTTCCCCCAGATATTCCCATGGCTCCATGTCTCTCATGGTTCAGGTGGCTGCTAAATGCTCCCTCCTCAGAGAGGACCTCTCCGACTAAGCCATCTTACGTGGTGTCACCCCAGTCAGTGCCATCCCCTCATCCTGCTTTATTTTTCTTTACATCCTTATCATGATCTGGCATTGCATGGTGCATTGTTTTTGCCTGGCTCTTCCACTAGAATTTAATTTCTCTCAGGACGATGGCTTTGCTTCGTTTCATTCTGTATCCTTAGTGCCTAGAACAGTGTAGGAGATGTTCCTACACGTAGCAGGAGCTCAAAAATTATTGGTGGAATGAATGAAGCACTTTTACACCTGTTACCCCATTGAAATTGCAGATGATCCAGTGAGGCAAGAACTATTATGACCCTATTTGACAGATGAAGAAATGGAGTCAGTGATGTGCCCAGAGCCAGGGACAGGGTTTGAATTCAAACTCGGCGTCTGACTCTCCGACTCCATCCCTTCATCTCTGCTTCTAGAGCACACCTTGCGTTGAAAAAGAACCAGCCGGTTTTGGAGGGAGCCTGAGGAAGGTGGACAGATGTGGAAGTTCAAGTGGTCTTTTTTTTTTTTTTTTTTTTTTTTTAGTGGTCTTTTTGGACCGAGCATCCCGGGGTCCTCTTAAAGACAAGTAGGTTTCCTGCCCCTTGCACACCTAGTTAATGGGCCCACATTACTGTGAGTTCTTGCCAAAGCAGACAAGCCACATGTGCCAGAACCCAGGGACTGAATGATACACACTGGCACTGCTGCAGTTTGGGCCTTGGGAAGATGCAGAGTGGGAGCTTCCCTAAGATGGGTGTGGTTTCCTTCATTGATTCAACAATATCTGCTGATGCCTTGGGCCCAGAAACTGCTTCCCCAGCAGCTTGTTCTTGATGCTTGAATTTCCACCCTTAGAATCACAGTCATAGAATTTTGAGGATGCAAAGGAGAATCAAGACAATCCATCTAGTTCTGTCTTTTTAGGTCAGAGGCAAAAACCTGGGGATGTGGAGATTGTGGAGGGTTTCACCCACACTGCCCTCTTGGTCCTCACAGCCACCCTCAGACCCATGAGCAGGTTTTAAATTGGAGCTTCAAAACCTGCTTCTCTGAGAGCGGGGTCTCTCTACTAAACCACGAAAGAAATCCCCTCAACCCAAACACCCTGGGATTCATTAATCAAGAATTAGGTTAAGAAAGAGGCTCCCCCAAAGAACAGATGTCTAATGGTGGGGTTTCTTTACATGTTGTCATGGACTGAATTGTGCCCCCTGCTCAAATTCATATGTTAAGCCCTAACTCCCAATTCCTCAGAATGTGACTACTTGGAGAGAGGGCTTTTAAAGCACTGATTACGTTCAATGAACCCGTTAGTGTGGGAACTCATCCAATCTGACCTTATAAGAAGAGGACGAGACACTGGGGATGCATGCACACTGAGGAAAGATCATGTGAGGACACAGCAGGAGGTGGCTGTCTGCAAGCCAAGGAGAGAGGCCTCAGGAGAAACCAAACTGGCAGACACCTTGATCATGGACTTCTAGCCTCCAGCACTGAGACAATAAATTTCTGCTGTTTTAAGCCACCCTGTCTGTGGTATTTTGTTACAGCAGCCCAAGCAGACTAATAAAGTGCCGTGAGTTTGTAGGTAGCTAAAGAGAGGCCAGCGCGGGATCATGGTAACCAACATACGTGGAGCGCTTACGGGCGAGGTGCTGAAGAATTTAGGTTTGTTTACTCAGTGAACGCTAACAATAATCCTGTGAGACGGCTTCTATGACGATGCCTCTTTTTTTTGCGGTATGCGGGCCTCTCACTGTTGCGGCCTCTCCCATTGCGGAGCACAGGCTCCGGACGCGCAGGCTCAGCGGCCATGGCTCACGGGCCCAGCCGCTCCGCGGCACGTGGGATCTTCCCGGACCGGGGCACGAACCCGTGTCCCCTGCATCGGCAGGTGGACTCTCAACCACTGTGCCACCAGGGAAGCCCGATGCCTCTTTTATGAACAGGAAATGAAGACAAAAGTCACTTGCCCTGAGCTGCATATTTGGAAAGTGGCAGGGCTGGGATGTGAACCCAGGCAGCCCGAGTCTAGTTATCATCGCTCCCATCTTCCGGATGAGGAAACTGAGACCCAGAAACCTGTCCATCTTCCCACAGCCAGGGCATGGCAGAACCAGAATTCCAAGTTCTCTGTACTTTATCACACACTGAATCCCTGGAACTCAAGAATCCTGAAAGTCATTCACTGGAGGGAGAGTAGGGACCCACCTGGAAGGGTCAGGGCAAAAACATTTGGTCTCACCAAATGCATCTGCAAAGGAGAGGCGTCTGATACAGAAATTTGGGCCACATGACAAGGGTGAGGGGAGATGATAAAATTGAGCCAGAATGTGGGCAGGTGAGGAGGAGGGGACGTACAAACGCCAGGGCTTTAAGGAGCACTGTCTCTCACCTCCTCTTCGAGTCCTCACCTCCCCGTGGCTACTGCCCACAGACAGAGCTGTGGAAACTGGCCCCAGGTCACACCCCCAGGAAGGCAGCTGGCAGGATTCATTCAGCTCTCCCTGGCTCCAACGTCTACTCTCGTCTTAGTTTTTTAGCTTTAGATTTGACAGCTGTTTACGAGGCACCTACCATGTGCCAGCTTCCAGGTGCTGACAACCCCTGGGAAGGGGAGGCCACGGCGGACCTGGGCCGCTGGAACGCACGGGCTGGGAGAAATGGGCCAAAAGCCAATAATGACAGCAGGGTGGGGAGGGCAGCAGTGGCCAGGTGATTGTAATGGTCCCTCTGTGTTCTTCTGTCTCCTGGCATTTTCCTCTTTCCCAGGCAGTTAATTCTCTGTCTGAAGGAAGCGACGTGATACAGTACAAGCAAATAAGGCCTGTCAATCTCTGCCTCTCACGTTCCCTAATTCTAAGCCCTCCACATTCCCACAGGGGAGCTTAGGGGAAGTAAGGAATAAGCAAATGTTCAGAAGAAGAAAGCAGATGGAAGTGCTTTTTTGAGACAAGAAAACTTCCCAGGTGCTGAGGGAGGGAGAGATGGCAAGGAGGTAACAAGATGGAGAGGGCAAGGGCCAGAGAGCAGGGGTGTCCATCCACAAACCCCCAGGAAGGTGGCAAGACCTCAGAGCAGGCAGAGGGGTGCCTACGCGGGCACAGCAAAAGCCACCTTGTAGAGATTCCAGGGACCCAGCGTGGAGTGGGCATTGGCAAGATGACTCCTGGACTGGAAGGGGCCATGAACAGAAAACCAGGGATGTCTCTATGGCAACCTGTGATGAACAGATGCCCTGAGACCAGGCAGACACGTCCCTCAGCACCCTGACACTTGGATACAATGCTGGAGAGTCTAGAACTTGGATACAATGCCAGAGAAAGGGGAAGCACCAAATGGACCAAGATTGAGTTGGGATGGGGGTTCAAAATAAAAATCAAGGGGAGAGAGATGAAAATAAGGCAAGCTATTTCTGGCATGCCTGAAATTCACACCTGCTATGCTGTGTGAGTGGCAAGCCAAGGTGCGCAAGGATCTACTGGCCAACCAGGATTGTCCAGGGAGACAAGTCAGGGAGGACATCCCAGGTCCATGGAACCACACATGCAGTGACACTTGGCTCGTGGACCATAAAAATCAGTGGGCTAGAACTTAGAGCATGTGTGGAGCGGTGGAAGTGAGAGTTCAGAGAGGTAAGGGCCATCTTGAAGCATCTTAGAAACCATGTGGATTGGATGGATTTCATCTTGAAGACAAGGGGACTGCCGACACAGTTTAATCAAGGAAGTTGCTGGACTGGTACTGAGTTTAAAAAATCTCGTTGGGAGCAATATAGATGGTGGTGGCTTGAGTCAAACTGAGAAACGGGGCAGAAAACCAGTAAAATGGCAAAGAACTGAAAAGAACAAGGAGAGGGTAAATGGAAAGAACACATGAGAGATTTTCAATAGTAGAATCTCCTGGACGTAATTCATGATCACACTTTTAGGGGTGAGGCAGAGTGTGGAGTCAAGGGTTATGTCCAGGTTTCGGACTTGGGTGAATGAGTCAACCATGGTGCTATTAACAGAGATAGAGTCATAGGAGGGGAGGCTGTTTGGAGGCAGAGATAATGAGTTGAGTCGTAGATATGATGAATTTGATGTGTCACTTAGGATGCTTTTGGCTGCAAACAACAAAACAAAAACAAAAACCCATACAAACAATGAGAAAAATGTGTTATTTAACACAGCTGGAAGCCCCTGTCCCAGGAAGATACAATCAGCGGGTCATTAAGGACCCAGATTCCCTCCTCCTCTTGTTGGATTCAACCTACCCCTCAGGGTTGCTGATGGCTGTCACCACTCCAGTATTACAGGGCACAACATCATCTAGAAGAAGAAAAGGAACCACTTTTCATGTGTCGGTTTAAGAGAGAGAATAACCCCTTATTGCTAGACATCCCCAGCAATCTCTCCTGCCTGAATCAGGTCACGCACCCACTCCTTAAGCAATCATGGACTTTGGTAAAATATCGGGAATGGAATGGTCGTTAGTGAGTCCACCATCACCACCTCTACGAGGTGACTGTGGCACATGCAAATGGAGAAATCTTGGGAACAGCTGGAAACGTGGAGCACAGGACAGATTTTGGCTATATTTTGAAGCTGTCATAGAGGGGCTATGAGAGGAAGGCTGGAGATGAACCTCTACAGGGACGGGGCAGGCAGAAGAAACAGGGGCCAAACACAGAGCTCCGGGGAACACGCCTATTTAGGGGGCTACCTGGGGAAGATAAACGGCACTGTGGTCGCCGAGAATTTGATTGTGGATTCAAACGAACCTAGATGGGAATTCCAGTCCAGCTACATATCAGCTGTGTGACCTGGGGTGAGGATTGCTTCATCGCTCAGAGCCTTACTTTCCTTGTTTGTAAAGTGGAACCACTAAGCCCTACCTCCCAGGGTTGCTGTGAGGAGTTGACAAGAAAATGCACACAGAGCCTGCATGGCCTCAGCACACGGCAGCTGCTGGTAGCCATTGGTGGAAAAGAAAACAGCCTAGAGAGGGTCTGAGAGGGAGTGACAGGGAAAGCTAGAGTATAACCGGGATGGGATGGTGTCATTGAAGGCTCAGGGTGAGAGGATTTCAAGGAGGAAAGAGTGTCATCTGCTGAAGAGAGGTCGGGTCAGAAGTGGACTGAAAAATGCCCTTTGGCTTTAGCAATTAGAAGGTCACTGGTACCCTTGACAAGAGCACTTCGAATGGAGCGCTGGGGGTGGAAGCCAGGAAGCAGGGGGTCAGCAGTGAAGACCAGAATTCAAGCTGCCTGACTGCCAACGTCAGCGCCCTTTCCGCTATGCCAGGAGCTGCTTCGTTTGGAAAATTCCCGTTTTTTTTAAGTCTTGCCTCAAAAATACTCATTCAGAGAGCAGAAGACAGTAGGATTCCACAAGCTGTGAATGAAACGGCCCCTCTTCGTCTTTTTTAATTTTTTTGTGGATCAAGCGAAGGTGGTTGTTTCCTTTCATTAGAAATATGTTGCATCCTTTTGGAGGGTTTGTGTTTACATTACCATTTTATTGCTCTATGGTTCTTTTTTATATAACATATTTTGCAACTGTAAAAACAAACAAACAAACCCCAAACAACATGTGTGCTTTGCATTAAATTCAAAAAGTTCAAACCCCTCTCACTCTGCACATTTTTGAGGCAAAGTGTGGGACTTGGAAAACTCTAGAAGAACCATGCAGTTTGGCAAGCCCTCCATTAATAAACGATAGCAGTTGCTTTTGAGACTGATTTGCTCATACGGATCATGTTTGTCAGGGCTGTCATTTAAAGCCTAATATTTTTCCCATTGCAGAATGGCTCCAAGTAATCCGAACGAGGGCAGCGGCTAAGCACGGTCAATTTCATGACCTCCTTCCTGCTACCCACCTCCCCCTCCTGGCTATTTCAACTCCCCAGTGGATGCTCCCTCATCCCTAGCAACAACTGCAGCTGCTACTGTTTCTTGACTCTAGCGAGGAAAATGGGCTCGGGGCCAAGTCTACTGTCCAGGGCTCCCCGTGGAAGATGCTAGAAGAACACTGCACGCTCTCTCATCATCAGTGACCCAAGTTCATCACCTCTGCTGAACATCTGGATTGCTACACAGTGAGTTCAAAGGTCCTGCGTGTGGGTCTGCACCTGGCCTGGCTGCTTAAACGGAGCTGACCTCAAACCAAACACCGGGCCTCCGTGCTGATACTTATGCGGAGGACTGGGTGCCAAATATAAATATTAACTTCGGCATCTTCTCCCTACAGGCCTTTGCGACTAAAAAATGCATATTAGCCGTCTACTGTGCAGAAAAGGACACCCAACTCTTCTCTGACTCCTGATCTCTTTTCCCAAGCAGGCTGCTCTCCTTTTTGACCACCGCCTTGTTCACCTGAATAATACAAGGCCCCTTTCCAGCGTGGAGCCCACTGTAGCCTCTTGCATTTCAAGTCATCAGGGATGGGCATGCTGCAGAGGTGGTCTTTCCCATCCCATCTCCCAGCGGGAGAGGCTGCGAGCCAGCAGGGCAAAAGGGGGCCTTCAAGCAGAAGTCGGTGCTTCATTCTCAGCGGCTCTGAGACCGTCCTCCTCTTTGAAGTCAGCCGAGGAAGATGGATGAGCGTGTATGGTGGGTGTGGCTGAGAGCAGCCGGGGGCAGAACAGGTGTAGCAGTTTAAGGAAAAGGGAGCCCATGCTCCCTGGGAACAGGAATGGACCTAGTTTTCCTGTTTCTAGAGAAAGGCCTGAAGAGAGAGAGCATGGTTTAATTTCTACCAACATTTCTTAACAAGTTGGTTGTAATTATCATTCAGTGGAATGAGTGCTGGAGGACAGGGGCATGCCCAAAATATTACAGGGTAAAGAGAAGAAAAGATTGTAACGTTCACTCGGATACTTAAAAGTTTCGCAAGGAAACGAGCGTTTGAATGGGATCCTTCGGTCGTTCCTTCACTCAGCAAATATTTATGAGCGCTACTGTGTGCTAGCACCATACTGGGCGCTAGGCAGAGGGCAAGCAAGGTTGCTCCCACCATGGAGCCATCTCTTTCATGAAGCTACACTGCATGCCTATTGGGTGCCAGGCCCTGGGAGATGCCCTCTTGGAGATAACAGTCGGTTGAAACAGATGAGACAGTCAGACGAGTCATTTTAAAAATGCGCTATGGCTGTTATGATCGGGGAAAAACAGGGAGCTATGGGGTGATAAGAAGGGAACTAAGTCTAATTCAATGGTTCTCAAGGAGGGTGGTGGGACGATTTTGTCCCCCAGAGAATGTTTTGTAGTCTCCGGACGTGTTTTCCTTGCCGCAGCTGTGGGGGAAGGGAGCTCCTGGCATCGAGCAGGCAGAGGCCAGGGATGCTGCACGACATCCTGCAATGCCCAGGACGGCCCACAGCAAGGAGCCATCCAGCCCTAAACGTTAACCGTGCCGAGGATGAGAAACTCCAGTTTAGTCCTAGGCTCAGGGGATGCTTTGGGGAAGAAGTGCAGCGTGATGTGAGAACCAGAGGATGCTAGGAGTTCAGAATGCTGGGGAATGGGGGTCTGGCGCCCAATCAAGGACACAGCAGAGGGAAAGAGGAGTCCCCGGGAGGTCAAGCTGAGGATGCAGGGAAGGTGGAGGGGAGACGGTAGGAGACGACACACAAAATGCAGTCTGTTCCCAGAGTGACTAGAGGGTCTCCTGTGCCATGTTTTAAAGTGTGGACTTTATTCGGAGGGCATGATGGGCTGATACAGTCTCCCCACCCATCCACCTCTCACACACACATTTATCCGCTTGGAAAATTTCAAATCCAACAATCTGATTCAATTTGCTTTTAGAAAATCCACTCTAACAGCAATGCAGATGATGGGGAAGGGAAGAGATCCGAGGTACATGAGAGGCTTTTGCGATACAGAGATGACGAACAGAGGCCATGGCCGTGAACATGAGGAAGCTGCCACAGACACCTGAGAATAGAGACATTCTTATACTTGGTGGTGATTAACTGGATGTTGGGAGAGAAGGAATTGCTGAGGATGACTCTGAGGTTTCCAGCTGAGGGCTAGTGTGAGTGGCGAGGTGTGTCATAGAGGACAAGTAATTTGTAGGGGACATAGTTCAGTTTAGAAATAATGGTGTCTATAGTCCTGAGGGGACGTCCAAGTGGGCACGTTCTGTGCACAGAGAGATAGGTGGATCTGATGCTGAGGAAACACCTCCATGGGAGACACAGATGTGGGGATCACTCGGGCCTGTGGCGGCTTAGAAGTGGAGAAAGCATTCAGGGGAAGCGCCTAGTGAGAGATGAGAAGGAAAATGCAAAGGGCAAAGTGTCGGGGTTCATCCATGGTTGAAGGGCAGAAAAAGAAGGGGAAATAGAGGGCCCAGAGATGTAAAAAGAACAGTGACATCTGCCAAGGAAGGGACTCACTTTAAGAATAAGAAAGTGGTCAAGCTGTCCAATGGATCAGGGGTTCAGCAAGATGTGAAATTAGATGAAGCTGTTGGACACGTCAATCAAGAGGTCATTGGCGACCTTTTCAAGAGCAGTTTCACTATAATGGCGAGTGGAATTTATTTAAAGACACTTGATTATCCAAATATAGAGGAAGAAAATGGGAATTGAATGTCTTTATATCAGGGCAGAATTTATACAGCAGTCATTTTCCAGACTTGGCAAACAGAAAAGGAGGGTATCAATTAAGCAGCAGAAAATCAGATTCACAATAGGCCGAATCATAAGAACAGTTATTGTACACTAAAATAGAAATTTGGAGGCAAGCATCCCCAGAGTCAGCCTGGCAGCTTAGCGATGTCATCAAGAAGCTGGCCTCTTTCTATTTTTCTGCTCTGTCATCCTCATGCTTATAACCACGTGGTTACAAAATGGCAGCTGTAGCTCCAAGCATCACATTCTCACCTGACGGTACCTAAAGCAGGAAGGAAGACAGCAGGGGCCAAAATGAGGCTCACCCCACACTGCTCTCTCCTTTTAGTGGGAGACTTTCCCTTATATCTCACTGGAAACTCAAGCACATGCCTTCTCCTAGACCGATTAAGATAAAGGCAAAGGGGACAGCCAGAAATGGCTTACACCAATTATGATTCCTCTCCTGGGGCCAGGCACATGGCACATGGCTGCCTGAGCAGAATTGGTCTTCTATTCACAAGAAAGAAGGGGGACAGGCAGTTGGGGTGGTAACCAGCAGTGTCTGCCATAGGAAAGCATCCTTTCATAGGGGGAGCATGGGCCGTGGGGAAGCAAACCAGAGAACTCACAGAATGGGACAAGCCCTTAGAGAGCTTTGAAAAGAATGATTAAATTTCATAGTTGATATTCACAACAGAGATATGACATCCACCATCTATTTACCAACTTTGGACAGAAAGCTGGTTGCTTTGCAGATCATATACTGAGTATCACCAAGATGTAGGTAATAATTACAATGATGCTGGCCTCAAAGTATACCTACTGAGTGCTTACTGTGTGCCAGACACTTTACATTCATTATCCCAATTAATCCTCAAAACGTAAGTGAGCTAGGTGGATGCTATTAATATTTCCATGCTATAGAGGAGAAAACTGGGCTATATAGCGGTTCAATAACTTGCCAGAGGTTCCTAGTAGCAGCTAACCAAGGGCTGCCTCATCCCGGCATCCACTGACTGCCTCCTTAGATTAAAAAGAAGCCACTGGGAAGTTTTGTCTTATCCCAGACAGAGAAGCAGTTGTGCATAAGAATGGAAAATCTGCTGCCACGAGCTCTGTCTCTCCACCAGTGCCCTGAGTTTTCAGTATTTCATTTTTCCACACAACTATGCAACTAAAGTACGTCCAATGCATGGCCCATTCCTTTCAGCTTTGCACCCTTAGTGACCAGCTCCCTGGCCTAACACTGCACTCCTGGGGCCTGGAGACTGAGACAGAGAGGCATGCTGACGGCTAAGTGCACGTCACGGTAACCAGAACTTCTTCCTGGTGGGAGTAACGACACGGACAAGGTTTTGGGAACTAGGATCGAATTCTGAAAGCATTCACACGGAGTACAGGGGGGTCCTCCAACAAAAGATGACAAACGCTGTCTCAGGTGTTCAAGTTCTCAACCAGCATTTGGCTTCCCATCTCGAGACGTGAGAAGAACTGGCATTTACGGGTGCTACGTTCTCGGCCCTGTCCTCACTGTTTTACATGCATTATCTCATGGAACCTCACAATGAGGTTATGGAGAAGAAACTTACTATCTCTGTTTTACAGATGAGGAAAATGAGGCCTAGAGTGTTTAAGCAGTTTGCTTAAGGTTATATGGCTAGTAAGTGGCAGAGATAAGATCTGAACCCACCCAGGTGTGTCCCTTCAGATTGATTGTTTTTTCACCACTATGCATTACTACCAAGGTAATGCCACGTTATAAATATCTTCAGGTATCGAATGAACCTGGTGGAGGGGCAGGAGGAAGGGGATCTTGAAACTCATCATCTCTCTGTTTCTTTAAAATCCTATCTCTGTTCCAAATATATTCCAGTGTGTATATTTCAGGATGAGCACACATGCCTAACTTAAACCATGGCAGCATGTTGGAAAGGCATCTTAACAGTATCTAGAAACAGAAGTAAAGAGGGCATAAATACTGTGTAACCCTTTAGCTGTGCCTGTAGTGTCCTGGGGGTTGGGTGGAAGGACTTTCAGATTCCTCAGAAAGAAAGAGCTCTAAGGCAAGCCAGCCTCTCTCGGGGTTAACACTGGCCTGCTCTAAGGCTGGGACCCGTTGTTTTGCTAACTGAGTTTTCAGTTTCTTTCCCCACCATTCCCAAGACTGCTAAGATTACTAAGGCAAGCCAGCCTCTCTCGGGGTTAACACTGGCCTGCTCTAAGGCTGGGACCCGTTGTTTTGCTAACTGAGTTTTCAGTTTCTTTCCCCACCATTCCCAAGACTGCTAAGATTACCCACTGTGGCTTGGATTAGGGTTGTGGGTGGAGAGACCGGCTGGGAAGTGTCAAGGAGATGAACCCCGCCTTCCCACCAGCATGTGAAAACTCAGTTCTAGGCACCAATGTCAACCCCTCTCTCCCTTGAGAAAGAATTTGGATTCCTCTTACCAATACAGAGATAAGAGGTATTATCCAGAAATGGCATCATCACAAATCATTATCCGAACTTAAAACAGGGTGGCGGGGGGGTCTGAAACAACGTTAGATCCATTCAAGGCTGCCTCTGGACCACAGTGCACCCACAGGGTGCCCTAGCATGTGAATTAGAGTAGGGCACCTCTCCCTCTAAGCAATACAGCCAGCCTGGTGCCAGGGTACATGACTTGATGAGTGGAGAGCAGCCTGGATTTTAGCCCTCACTGTGCAAAGCACAATAAAAAATGACGGCCCTGATCCAGGTCTTGTCTCGGATTCCCTGGAATGTTTTCCAGTGGTTAAAAGCAGAAAGCTGGGGGACACCTTCTCACCCAGCTTAAAGGGGAAGGAAGAGAATTCTGAGGACTCTTTTCTTGTTGTTGAATTACAGAAATCCTGTAGCTCAGCCTGGAAAGACTCAATTAAGAAGAGTTGTAGGAAAACCTCAGAACCATGAAAGGTACAAGGCCACGTTCAAAAAGCTTTCAAAACCCGTTAGCACAGAACAACTTTGTTTTGTTCACAAAATTGGCATTGATTCAGCCAACACCTCTCCTCTTAGCTTCATCTCTCAGCCTCATTCACAACTCCTCCTGTCCCAGGAGGAAGGCAAAGACAGTGTTTAAGAGGACAGGGCTGCTGGTGGGAATGTGAATTGGTACAGCCACCGTGCAGAACAGCATGGAGGTTCCTTAAAAAACTACAAATAGAACTACCATATGACCCAGCAATCCCACTACTGGGCATATACCCTGAGAAAACCATAATTCAAAAAGAGTCATGTACCAAAATGTTCATTGCAGCTCTACTTACAATAGCCCGGAGATGGAAACAACCTAAGTGTCCATCATCGGATGAATGGATAAAGAAGATGTGGCACGTATATACAATGGAATATTACTCAGCCATGAAAAGAAACGAAATTGAGCTATTTGTAATGAGGTGGATAGACCTAGAGTTTGTCATACAGAGTGAAGTAAGTCAGAAAGAGAAAGACAACTACCGTATGCTAACACATATATATGGAATTTAACAAATTAAAAAAAATGTCATGAAGAACCTAGGGGTAAGACAGGAATAAAGACACAGACCTACTAGAGGAATGGACTTGCGGATATGGGGAGGCGGAAGGGTAAGCTGTGACAAAGTGAGAGAGTGGCATGGACATATATACACTACCAAACGTAAAATAGATAGCTAGTGGGAAGCAGCCACATAGCACAGGGAGATCAGCTCGGTGCTTTGTGACTACCTAGAGGGGTGGGATAGGGAGGGTGGGAGGGAGGGAGACGCAAGAGGGAAGAGATATGGGAACATATGTATATGTATAACTGATTCACTTTGTTATAAAGCAGAAACTAACACACCATTGTAAAGCAATTGTACTCCATTAAAGATGTAAAAGAAAAAAAAAAAGGACAGGGCTATAGATTTAGGTTTAGAATTGACCATACTTCTTTGGAGCTATGTGACCTTGGGCAACTTACTGAACGTCTCTGAACTCCACTTTCCTTATAGGGTTATCATAGCAAATAAATGGGGTAATGATGTGTAAAGCACTTTGCATTATGTTAGGCTCTTGGAAAATGGACAGTACATAATACTTATTATTAACCTAAGCAGTGCTAGAAGAAAGAATGCAGGAGTGCTCAGCCCATCTGACCCCGCTTTTCTTGCCTAAACACCCAGATGCGTTAAGACCAGCATGGTAAGGACTATGAGAAGTACATATGACTGGAAGTTGGCATGAAAAACGTTTTTTTTAAACTTATTGAGCATCTTTATATAAGGCACTGAGCTAAGTATGGTGGTGAAGACAAAGATGAGAAAACCCCTCTACCCTTAAAAAGTTTGCAGATTGGTAAGAAAAGAAGTAGCTGAGAGGCATCTTCTATTACCAGTTCAGAAAAAATTCTGGAGGCATCATTTTCTCCCTGCCCTATCCACCACCTGGAGGTGCCAGGCCTTCATGTCTTGTGACCCCGACTCATCCTGGGTACAGCTCATTGGACCAGAACTAGACACGTGACCACACCAAGCCAATCAGATTCTCTCCTGGGAATTTAAAATTGAGTGGATCCGAATTCAGACTCAGGATGGAGTTCATCATGATGGTTATGGGTACAGAACTCACAGTGATGTAAACTCAAGGCTAACAGAATTCTCAGCCTTGCGCACACCAACTAGGAAGCAGAGAATTCCACAGTAAAGCCATGAGGGGAGGCCAGGCGGCTCCAGAAAGAGACAGAGGCAGTAGCCCTTTTGGATTCTTAATGGCATTTCAGTGCCTTGGAGGCTCGGCTATCCTTTCTTCAAGAGGGTTTCATGAGTCTTCTCTTCCGATAAACCCCTTTTCACCTGAGCAATCAACACCCCCTGGGTCCACAGAAGGGCTAAATGTGTGGGACCCACTGATTAGATATAAAAAGCTGCCAAAGGTCATTCAGCTATGACTCCTTTAATCAAAAGAACTGCCTCTTGAAAGCCTGATTAGATTAACTATTTGGATTTAATCCAAACAACTGTTTGGCCATTGATCCCATTTGGACACACCCAGGAAAACAGGAGGACCCTCCCCTCTTACTCAGAGCACCACAATGTTATGTGACGGCAGACCATTAGGAAGAGTTCCTTGAAAAACGCATACTTCTGGGGAGATAAAATTCCAAAAGTTGTAGATAAAAGAGAAGTGCGGTTAAAGCTCTTTCAGGCTCTTTCAGGCCTGCCTTGTGATCTCTAGAGGGGGGTAACTGCTTGCTTTCAGGTCTTGGGCTTGTAGGTACGTACTTGTTTTCACGGCTGACTTAAGAGACGGTTTATGCCAGCACCACCCAGCTGTGTAGAAGACAGGAACAGCTGGCCATCAGTCCAAATGCAGTGTCCATCCAAAACATCTTTTTAGAAAGCATAAACACAATTACTTTCATCCAAGCACACTTTCTAAACATTCTGGGCTTGCTGGTACATTAGCAACATTATTTTGCCATGGCTAAAGCCTCTAAAATTTATTTCAGGGAAGTCTTTGAAAGGGATATTGCATTTGAGGAATATGTATATTGCCTGTACATCAAGTGGCATCTTGGGACGGCTCTGGGGCACAGAGGTCAAAGCTTAGTGATGCATGGAGTTGTCGTCCTAATGGTAAGTATTGATTAGTAGCCTCAGAAACAACCAGCAGGCACTCAGTCTTTCTCCAGCCAGACGCCGGGCTCCCAAAGAAGGAGTGTCTTTCCCAGAGAGCCTTGAAAAACAATGCATGGAACACTCAAGCCTGCAGTACAGAGAGGCACTGAGATAGTGAAGGAGTGCTTCAGTGGGATAAGTGGAAAATGATAAATAGCATCGTGAAACATATGCATAGCTATGATACCTGATAGGAGAGTACTCAAAACCAATAAATATCATATCCATATAATTACATTAGTTTTCTATTGCTGCCCAAATTACCCCAAACTAAGTAACTGAAAATAACACAGATTTATTATCCCACACCTCTGTAAATCCAAAGTCCCAGTTGGCTCGACTGGTTTCTCCGTTCTGGGTTTCACAAGGCCAAAATGAAGGTGTCAGCAGGGCTGCATTCCCTCCTGGAGACATTCTGGATAAACTGCTACCAAGCTCGTTCAGGTTTCTGGCTGAATTCAGTTCCTGACAGATGTAGGGCTGAGGGACCGCTTCCTTGCTGGCTGTCAGCTGGGAGCTGGTCTTTGCCCCTAGAGGCTGCCCACATTCATTCTCATGCTGGCCACATTGTCCCCTCCAGCAATGGCGGGGTCCCTCTCACACTTCAAACCTCTCCAACTTCGACTTCTGCCAAATCTATCCTACCTGCAGCCAGAGAAAGGTCTCTGCTTTTAAGGGTTCATGTGATTCGACTGGGCCCACTGGATCATCCAGGATAATTTCTCTACTTTAAAGTTTGTAACCTTAATTACATCTGCAATGGTCTTTTGCCATGCGTCCTAACATATTCACATGTTCCAGGGATTAGAATGTGGACAGTTTGGGGGTCCTACTATTTGACCTATCACTATATATATATATAAAAATATGTATGTGTGTGTGTGTGTGTGTGTGTGTGTGTATATTCTTTCGTATCCTGAAAAGCAGAGTTACAGCTGGAGCAACAAGGGGGGGTCTGCACTGCAATCTAACAGAGCAAAATGCATTGGATGGTGTATTAGTCACCTATTGCTGCATAACAAATTACCCCAAAATTTAGCAGCTTAAAACAACAAGACTCCATTACCCCACAAATCACATGCAGCTCAGCTGAGTGTCCCTCGGTCTCTCATGAGGTTGCAGTCAAGTTGTTTGCCGGGGCTACAGTTTCTTATGAAGACCTGACTTGGGGGTTAAAGATCCACTTCAAGTTTACTCACAAGTTGGCAGGCCTCAGAAGATTCACCTCCAAGTTCACCCAGATGGTTGTTGGCAGGCCTCTACTCCCCACCACATGGGTCTCTCCATAGGCTGTCTGAGTGTCTTCCCAACATGGCAGCTGATGATCTGAACGAGAGCCAGAGCCAGAGAGTGAGCATACCAAGAGGGAGTGAGAGAGCCTGAAATGGAAGCTGCAATCTATTTTTTTTTTAAAAACCATCTTAACCACTTCTAAGGGTGCAGTTCATTAGTGTCAAGTATATTCACATTGCTGTGCATCAGATCTCCAAACCTTCTTCATCTTACAAAACTGACGCTCTATCCTCATTGAACAGCTCCCATTTCCTACTCCCCTCAGCCCGTGGCAGCCACTGTTCTACTTGAATTTGACTGCTCTAAGGACCTCATATAAGTGGAACTGACAGTTATTTGGTTTTTGTGACTAGATTATTTCACTTAATCTAGGAGGTCTTCAAGTTCATCTGTGTTGTAGTATGTGATAGGATTTCCTTCTTTTTTAAGGCTGAATAATATTCCAATGTATGTACATACGCCATTTTCTTTATCCATTCATCCATTGATAGGCATTTGGGTTGCTTCTACCCTTGGCTATTCTGAATAGTGCAGTTGTGAACATGAGTGTGCAAATATCTCTTCAAGACTCTGCTTCCAATTCTTTTGGATATATACGTAAAAGTGGGGTTGCTGGATCAGATAGTACTTCTAGTTTTCTTTTTCTTTCTTTCTTTTTTTTTTTTTTTGCGGTACACGGGCCTCTCACTGTCGTGGCCTCTCCCGTTGCAGAGCACAGGCTCCGGACGCGCAGGCTCAGCAGCCATGGCTCACGGGCCCAGCCGCTCCGCGGCATGTGGGATCTTCCCGGACCAGGGCACGAACCCGCGTCCCCTGCATCGGCAGGCAGACTCTCAACCACTGTGCCACCAGGGAAGCCCCTAGTTTTCATTTTTGAGGACCCTCCATACTGTCTTCCACAGCAGCTACACCAGTGAATATTCCCGCCAAAAGCGCATATGGGTTCCAATTTCTCCACATCCTCACCATCACACGTTACTTTCTCTGTGTGTGTGTGTGTGTGTCTGTTTATAGTGACCATCCTGATAGGTGTGAGGTGATATCTCATTGTGGTTTTGATTTGCATTTCTCTAATGATGTTGCATTTCTCTAGTGATGTTGAGTATCTTTTCATATGCTTATTGGTCATTTGTATATGTTTTTGGATGGACGCTACATTCTTTTAGAAACCTAAAATCAGAAACAACATCCCATCAATTCTGTTGTACTCTGTTTCTTGGAAGGGAGCAAATAAGCCCAGTTCACACTCAAGGGGATCAGAACACCAAAAGTAGGGACCACAGGGGCCATGTTAGAGGCTGCTAACCACAGCTGGAGCCTCCAGGGTCCATGAGGAAGGGCGGCTCAGGCTTGCAGTGCACCAAGGAGCTCTTCCTAAACTTCGATTTTGATAAGAATCATTTGGGGATTTTACTAAAAAACAGATTCCTAGGTTCCTACCCTGGAGGTACTAAATCAGTGGATTTTGGGTAGGGCCTAGGAATCTGGTTTTTTAAGCAAACTTCCAGGGAATTTTTTTAAAGATATAATTCACATGATATAAAATTCACCCTTTTAAGGTATAAAATTCAGTGGTTTTTAATATAGTCACAAATTTGTGCAACCATCACCGAGAACATTTTATCACCCGATAAAGAAACCCCTACTCATCAGCAGTCCCACTGCATTCCTCTCTCCCTCCAAACCCCTGACAGTCACCGATCAACCTTCTGTCTCTATGTACTTGCCTATCCTGGGAAGTTCACATAAATGAATTACACAGTATATCGCCTTTTGCATCTGGCTTTTTTCACTTTGCATAATGTTTTCAAGGTTTATCCATGTTGTAGCAGGTAGCCATACACCATTTCTTTTTTTTTTTTTTTTTTCTGGTACGCGGGCCTCTCACTGTTGTGGCCTCTCCCGTTGTGGAGCACAGGCTCCGGACGCGCAGGCTCAGCGGCCATGGCTCATGGGCCTAGCCGCTCCGCGGCACATGGGATCTTCCCAGGCCAGGGCACGAACCCGGGCACGAACCCATCGGCAGGTGGACTCTCAACCACTGCGCCACCAGGGAAGCCCACGCCATTTCTTTTTATGGCTGAATAATATTCTATTGTATGGATACACCACATTTTATTGATCCATTCATTCGTTGAAGGACCCAAGAGATGCTTATCAGAAGGGAAGTTTGAGAAAGGCTGCCAGCTAAGCTTTTTACAGGGAGATCAAAAGCAGTTTGGATGTCTCAGATGCTCATGAAAATGCAGATTTCTAGACCCAACCCAAATCTCCTGAGTTAGAATCAGAGGAGGGCCTAGAGATCTGTATTTTAAACCAGCTTTTCAAGGAGATTCTTTTGCACAATGAAACTCAGACTTAGAGCAGAAGTGAGGTACGGTGGGTAGCAGGAAAAGCGACTATTCCCTATAAGAACACTGTTCCCAAGGGGCACCTTTTCAACAGTTTTTAAAGGTAACGTGATGAGATGAACGCTCATCACTGAGCAATACGACTATGATGAAAAGACCTGAACAGAAGCTTCGTGAACGCAAAAGCCTGAGACACACACAGGAGGTAGTCAAAGATGAGGCCTCTTACTATTTTTCTTATTTTCTGTTTTATCCCCCTGTAGACCCTGCCCTCTGGCCAGGCCTCAACCCCAGACCAGTTTGCTCTGATATAAGAATTTAACTAAATAGGTGTCATGTCATAGATTCTTAGAGCCGAGAACTTAGGAGCTTATCTTGTTCAATGGCTCCAAACACAGGTGATCATCCAATCAGCTTTCAGGATTCTTTTAAAACTCCTTCTTTACAACACTCCTCTCCCCTCCCAAGCTGTCTAGATTCAGTAACTCTAGGATCTTGAAATCTGTGGCTTTACAAAGCTCTCTAGGTGTATCTGACGGTCAGCCAGCTTCGATAACCACTGGTCCAACACCCTCATTTTTCAGAGCAGGAAACTGACTCGGCATCAGACAACTGCAGGAAAGAACTTTCCCTCGAATTTAGGCCTCCTGAATCCTCATCAATATTCTTTCAAACCTGCGTTGTCAAAATCTCTAATCGTTGGAGTAAAGACCACATGGAATTTGAGAATTTGTTTGTTGATGCTGGGGTACAAGTCTGTACACAAACAGACTGTCAGGATTTCACTCAGTCCTTGATGTTGTTATGTTAACTGGTTGAGGACATGAAATTGTGAGAGAATGAATGATGGATGAAATGGTCACTACCGATTTAATACCCTTTGGAATCAGCAGCCATTAGTATTTCAGTTCCAGCTGTATCTCCTGGTGGTTTGATTATCACTAAGATGTAGAAATTAGAAAACTTGGACTTCAGTCATATCATCATTATGGATAAAATGCTCACTCTCATATATTTACCATAAACCTAGAAATAACAACTTTCCAGCTCAGTGGTTCTCCAATCTTACTGTGTATTAGAATCACCTGGGAGAGTTTAAAAATAGACCCTTGCCCTGTCCCACCCTCAAGACCTCCAGAAACAGAATCTAGGTCCAGAGCCCCGGGTCATGTTTTCAAATAAAGCTCCCCAAATTATTCCGATGCATGGCCAGGGTTGAGAACCACGAGTCTAGCTCCCTGGATGTCTAATAAAACGAAAATAATTAGAAAACTTTCAAGTTTCACGTCATATTCCTGAAAAACATTTTCACCCTGAATGGGCTCATGAAGGATCTCATTCTGTGCTCCTACAGCCGAGGAATTATAATCAGTAACATTTGTGTGCTGCTTTACAATTTACTAAGTACTTTCACATATATTTCACCACCCTGTTACGATTAAGTGTCTATCATACCTTTTCTACTAGAAAGGTAAGATGGTAGATTCTCCTGCCCATTCTAAAAAGGACTCCATTAATGAGGCTTTTCTTTTTAGAATTTTAAATAAGGCAAAGGGAAAAATGTCAGAAACAGAGTAGAAATCTTTTCCACTGGAAAACTGCACCGTAAGTAATGACACTGGGACTCGAACACTGTGTGCTGAGACTGTGCTACATTCAGCCTCGGAGGTTCACAGACCCTTGGAGTTAAAGTAATAATGGGAAAGGAACCAGGGGGGAAAAGTGAGTTCTGGACCAGGGCTTTTCAAAGTCTAAATGCATATGAGTCAACTGCGGATCTTGTTAAAATGCAGATTCTGTCTCAATAGGTCTCAGGTTGGATTTGAGACTCTGCATTGTTAAAAGGCTCCCAGGTGACACCACTGCTGCTGGTCTACAGATCACCGTTTGAGTGGAAAGATTCTAGCACTAGGGACAGGCAGTTGGAAAGGGGTCAGGAGATCTGTACCCGCACCCCTACCCCACGTTCTGCCACAAAGTTACCAAGAGACTTTGGAGAGGTCACTCCACCCCTCAAGTTCTTAGACTTCTCATCCATAAAATGGGGCTGGGACACCGGTCTCGATCAAAGACGACAACTACTTAACACTTGTGACTGCTTTTCCAGATGCTGTGGAGAGACGGGAAGACCCTGGAGGCGGGATGGACACGATTTCCAGTCCTCCCGCCAGGAGAATTCAGGTGGGATCTGCAGGAAGACCCTAGTTAACTGTAAGTTGTCACACCTTGCAAACTGTGACCCAGTAACTTTTTCACATGGATCTGATTGTCAAAGCAGTTAGGTTTAGCGAGTCATACTTGGTAGCGATAATTTGTGATGGGGAGAGAAGAAACCACAGTGAGAGAGCCTGAAGCACCCAGAGTCCCTTCAACAGGAAATATGCCCAAAGAGAGGGAAGGAGTCCAGCGGCAGGGGAGCCACAGGGCACTTCCTAATGTCCTGGTTCTGGGATTATCATCCTGAAACCTTGGACTTCAGCTTCAGCCCGCAAACCTGGACTTCTGCTAGAGAAGGGACTCTCCAACCCAACCCAAGCAGAAAAAAGGGGATCCCTATAGTCAGAGCCTGCTCATTTTCTCCTTCAGCCCTGACTGGTCCTGACTGGTGCTGAGAGTGGGTTTCCGGAACTTCCAGGAGGGCCACTCAGCCTCACTGCCTGGAGCTGTGCTCCAGCATCTTCTAATCTCACGAGGAGATGGTTCTACGTCCATGAATAGAGATGCAGTTTAGTGGGAGCTGTCCAGGGGCAAAACTGATCAATGCACTCCTCATGCAAAAGCTTCAGGAGTCGTGCAGGTGGCACTGCTTTCAGATTTTCAAGGTTAAAGGAGATCTTCCCAGAGGGAAAAGTATATATACTCAGACCCAGACAGTTTGCCGAGGCACTACGCCAGCAACTTTCACTGAAGTAGCTCAACACTGAAAATTTAGTATTGCCGTTCCCGTTTCACAGATGAGGAAACTGAGGCTCAGAGAGGTCAACAAAACTCCCTCAACTCACACAGCTGAAATGCAGATGACACGGCATTTGATTCCCAGGTCATCTGACTCCAAGTCTGCTGCTCGTAACGCTGCTTCTCACTACCTCCTAGATGCTGTACTTGGAGGATGGAATCTGCAGAAGCTGTGACTGACTCCATTTCATCAGTCTCACTCAATTTTATTCCACCTCTCTAGTTGGGGACAGACAGGTGCATAATACATTGGAACACTTCTTACAGTTCTTCAAAGAAAAAATGTAGGCCTGCCTCTTCTGTCTCCAGGTGGTGGCCATCTGACTTTGGTGGGTCTGTGTCACAAACAGATGACATAGAGAAGGTGCCTGGGGCACTGACTGCCCCCCTTGAGCAGGATCTAGTTCCTAGTAGATATGAATTGTGAATGCCCTTGGCAACTCTCTTGTGTATACCCCCAAACCCTGCAGTCAATTCAGACATGTTTTGAGTACGACAACCTGCCAGACAGAGCGGCAGGTGCTGGGAGGTAGGTACAGGCGAACAAGGCAGATGAGGCCCCCTCCTGGGGGCTGACCCTCTGGTTGGGGGAGGGGCAAGGGAGCGGGTCACAAATAGGACATTTTATGTGTAAGGAACATGATGAAAGGGGGCCTTGCGGTGCCCTGGGAGCACATAGGGCCCCAACCTCTCAGCGGGCAGAGTAGAAGGCCAAATGGATAGAATTAAATGGATAGAATTAAACCTCCTACCTGGAGGAACTCGAACCAAACCAGAGGGTGAGCCACTCTGCCGCCCGGAGCCATGGCTGCCCTGCCTCTAGCTTGAAGAAACACTCTCTAGGGTTGTAATAAATCCCCCAGCAATTTGGCTAAGTGTTGGTGTGCCAAACCTCCCTGGCCTAGACAGAGAAGTACCAGGTGTGTACACAAGCATGCTCGAGAGAGCGCGTGCGTGCACGCGCGCACACACACACACACACACACACACACACACACACAGCCCACCGCACTCACGAGGTCATATTTCACATCCTTCCTCTCCTCCGGCAAAGCCAAGTGGATGGGGTTTCCTTCAGCGTCAGCCCTGGAGATGCCGTAAATGTAATGCACTTTAAAACCGTTTCCTTTGTTCTTAGGGGAATACACTAAGATGTTAACAGTGCTAGATCTGGGTGGTATTATTATGAGGGAATGTCTTTTCTTCCTTCCTTTTCTAAAAAATCATTTTTTATTTTGTAGCTTTTCCAAATGAGCATGGATCAGCTGTGTAATAAAAAAAATTAAAAATAAAAAGGAGATTTCCTTCACTCCACTACAACTGCTCTCCAGTTCACATTTGCCCTGGAAGATAGGGACACATGTGGTGTCTTTGAGGCTTGGTGGCAGCTGTGTGGTATGATGGCAAGGGCACTGGATTAGGAGCTACAACACACAAGTTCAGTTCCCAGGCTTCTAGAACCTTCTAACTTTGGGACACTGGGCAAGTCACTTTACTTCCGTGAGCCTTCATTTTCTCACCTGCAGCATGGAGCAGAAATAGCTCTCAGAAGATGAAATGATGCACAAATGTCAAGTGGGATTATCATTTTCATGTAACTGAAAATTGGGTAATTTCGCATTCCTGTAGAAAGAAACAACAAGTGTATCTGTGAATGGTAGCTTAGTCAGTTTCAGTTGACACCTGGGAGTGGTAGCCAGCCCTGGATGGCCTCGGTGATTCTCACTTCCTGGCATTTATGCCCTTGGATTCTCCCCCATTGAGTAGGGCTGACCCGTGTAACCAATAGAAATGACCGAGTGTGACTTCTGAGGCTAGGTCATAAAAGACACTGTGACTCCGCCTTCCTCTCTCTGGGATCACTCACTCTGGGGGAAGCCAGCTGCCATGTCTTGAGGACACACAAGTGTGCTTAGGGGGAGGGCCTTGGAGCAAGGAACTGAGGCCACCTGACAGCACCAACTTGCCACCCACGTAAGCGAGCCACCTTGGAAGCAGATTCTCCTGCCCCAAACCTTCCGATGGTTCCAGCCCAGGGTAACATCCTGACGGCAAACTCCTGAGCAACCCCAAGCCACCACCACCCAGCTAAGCCACTGCCTATTTCCTGACCCACAGGAACTGTGTGAGAGAATTAAGGGTTTACTGTTACTCTAAGCTACTGAACTGTGGGGTGATCTGTTATCACAGCAGCAAGAGATAATCAGCCCTTCAGCTGGCAGCCATCTAGGAAGGTTAGGGACTTGCATGGCTTTGGGAAGGGCAATTCATTCCAAGCCAATTTCATTTCATCACTTTCCTGATGGAGTGACCTGGCATGTGAATAGGGGAGGGGTGGGAGAGAGCCGTAAGTGTATTTCTCTGACCTCAGGAGGGCTTTTAATTTGATACCACACGCAATGCTCATCAGCAGGCCTGGAGGCAGGGTCTTGGTGGTTCATTGATTTGGCCCCAGGAAAATGGATGCAGGAGCTAGTCGAGGACTTGAGGGAGGCAAAGGAATAAAGATACTGATGCCAATACCAATATCAATGCTAACAGTAATACTCTTCACTACTACTCATATGAGCACTGCTAACACTCGTCACCCGGACACCTCCCCCTTGGAGAGCCCCAGGTTCTTTGGAATTCAGTAATCACCCTTCCCTTTAATAAACTGGGAAAACAGTTTCAACCTCCATGGTAGTGCTTTGACAAGTCTCCTTCAAAACCTCCACAGATTTCCAGAAAGATCCACCTTCTCAGGTCAGTGAGGGCTGCAGCCTTGGTCACGACTGTTCCCTGGTCCTTAACCATCATCCATTGCTCCTGAGGCTGCCGCCCCCTGTCCTGCTCTCTGTTACCCCTGGACCACCTCACTTCCTTCACGCCTCCCAAAGCACTACGGACACAAGGGGCTGGTTCCCGAAAGCTTGTGGATGATGGGAGGGGAGTGACAGTCCTGCACAGCGCATCGGTTAAAAGGGAATCTCCAGCAGCCTGGTCCTTGAGTTCCTCGGCTGTCAGGGTTTCTCTTGCTCTGCATATGCCCTTGCTGATCACTGCTCTTCCGAGATGCTTTTTATATCGCTCTGGACCCTCTCCCCTCAATCTCTCCCTTCCTCCCTCCCCAGGCCCCCCTCACTTCCTTTTCACTGGCTCGCAACCCCCAACTCCAAATTCCCATCACCCTTTTTGCAGACAGGCTACCTCTGCTATGTGTCACTTTTCCCACCAGGGTAATAGAGACATGATAAAACACATGGGCTCTGAGGCCGGAAGAGACGCCCCCCGCTCCTCCCCCATTTAACATCTAACTCCCGGCTCTGCCTTATCTTCTCGAATCCTTCCTATCCCTGCTATACAGCTGTCAAAATGGACTTCCAGGGGAACTAGGTTTCGTGCAAGGACCCATGGTAAACAGGAAGGACCTGGGCCAACTCCCAGGCCTCTCCCAGGCAGGAGGAGAACTGGGGTGGAGACCGCTAGTTGGGGACACCTGCAGAGGCTAAATCAAGATCTGCCTGAAGCTTAGGAGGAAGGTAATGTATGTAGAGTTAGTTCCTAGGGGGCTTATAAATAGGACCATTGCTCATCTGTCCTGAAAAGTTGCAGGGCCGGCTTTCCCAAGGTGAGGAGAGGGGGCAGGGTCACATGTCCTCCTGAGGTCATTTCTAGCTCGGTGATTCACGAGACAAAATCCCAGCGTGGGTTCAGCCCCGCTGAATGTACTTTCATTTTGCATTATGATTTGCCACTCGAGCTGATGTGAACCCAAATTGATGTCATTTCTCTCCTAATAAGCTCTTGACCAGAAAACATCTATTTCTCCATCTAACTTGGGAATTTTTTTTTTTCACCCAGTTCCTACAAAATCATGTTGCACTTTACTTCAGTATTTTTCTTCTCTTTTAAAGACAGCCTTTGTCAGGGCTTCTCCTCTGGTCATAAAAGTAATGTACATGCTCATTGCCAAAGAACCTGGAAAGCACAGAAAGCTGAAGGAAGAAAATAAAAATTATATATAATGTTACACCCATAGACAAACATTAAAATGGTAGTATGTTTTCTTTGTCTTTTCCCCATGTATATGATAATTTTTTCTAACCATAATTGGATCAAAAACTTTTTTTTAAGACTTCTATTTAAGAGTGGGAGGGAAGGATTACACATGCTGGTTTTAGTGAAAAATGTGTTTTAATAATAGCTACACTTGCAGAGTACTGACATCATTCCAAGCACTTTATATGCATTGCCTTAAGGAACATAAATCCTTTTATGCATTGCCTTGTTCAGTGCTTATAACAAACCATTGAGGAAGATGCTAATACCATCTGTGCCCATTTTACAGATGAGGAAACTGAGGCTCTGAGACCATAACTTGCCCAAGGACAGCTAGTCCACAGCACAGTTGGGATGGACTTGGATGAAAATCTTTTTGCCTCCGCAGGCTAGGCTGGGCTTTATAGCGTATACAGTGTTTGTCTCTTTTTAGCAGTAATTGCCACAACTGGAAATGCCACAGTGGAAATACTGGCGTGCTATTCATTTGTTTTTTTATTTGATTGATTGATTGATTGATTGGCTGCATTGGATTTTCACTGCGGTGCACGGGCTTCTCATTGCAGTGGCTTCTCTTGTTGTGGAGCGTGGGCTCTAGGTGAGCAGGCTTCAGTAGTTGTGGCACACAGGCTCAGTAGTTGTGGCTCACGGGCTCTAGAGCACAGGCTCAGTAGTTGTGGCGCACGGGCTTAGTTGCTCTGCGGCATGTGGGATCTTCCCAGATCAGGGCTCGAACCCGTGTCCCCTGCATTGGCAGGAGGATTCTTAACCACTGCTGGCGTGCTACTCATTTAAATGGGAATATTTTAATCGAACCACCACATATTGACGGAACAAAGACCTCGCTCCATTCTGACCTTCTGTAGCTCTTTGCTTGTAAAAAATACAGGGAGAAAGAAAATCCAAGGGAAAGGTCAGCAGTTTATTAGCTAGTGCTGCTGCAAGCTTACACACGCTTTCCTATAAGCTGTTGCTATTTTAGTGCTTGGTGGCCATCTAACATGTCCCCAGGCACAGGGGCAGCTGACAGATGCCAGGAGTCAGCGCAGATGCTGTGAAGTGACTGCTCATTCTTTCCATGCCCATTCATTAAGCACCTACTGCATTTCTCTCAGGCCCAGTACTCAGCGTGGACCCCAAATGTAAGCTGTGTAAAGGTAGCACCCATGGGTTCAGCCTAAGTGATGAAGTGGTCTTCTATTTAACACACACACACACACACACACACACACACGACTCAGGAAATGAAATATCATTTCAAAATAACAACTCAAAATCTTATGCTGGTTAAATAGCTGTTAGGGTGCTTTGATTGCAAGCAACAGAAACGGACTCTGGCTGATCTAGGCAAAAAAGAGAATTTCTTGGAAGGATACTGGAGAGTACACTAGAGCAAAGGGAAGGCTAAAGACTCAGGCTTGCAGCCATCAGGCACCCCGCAACTCCAGAAGGTTCTTGGCAGCAGAAAATGCTCAAAAATCTCACTTAGCTGCCTCGGCTGGAACGAGAATACTCCAACTGTTCTCTGTTTTGGACCTGAATCCGTGATTCAGATTTCCGAGCAGGAGCCCCCACTGGCCTCGCTGGCGGTCGTGTGCTGGGGAGGGACGGAACCTGGCTCACCACTCAATCGGAGGACATTGCAGAGCTATTAGCTGAGGAATAGACGCAGCTGACAAACAACAAATGTCCTTGCATTTCTTGAGAATGATGAGAGCTAAATACAGAGGCTGTGATAACGCTTATTTAAAAAAAAACAAAAAAACCAAAAAGCCCTTCCTCTTCTATCCATTTCTCTCACATGCGGAAGCTGCTCCACAGAATTTTTCTCTCCAGTTCTGTGCAAACCTCCCCGCTATCCACTCCTTTACACCCTTGCTGTGCATGTGGTCTGAACACCAGCAGCATCTGTTTCACCCGGGAGCTTGTCAGAGATGCAGAGTCTCAGGCTCCAGCCCAGACCCACTGAATCAGAGTCTGCAGTTTAACCAAATCCCCAGGTGGTTCCAATGCAGACGGTTTGAGACTCACTCACTGATACACGTTCCTCTCCCCTCCTCTCACTTTCTTTATTAGATGGATCGACCTAGTCTCTCACCAACCTGAAAGAATCCCTCCCCTTCAGCGAGAGGGAGATGAGCTGCGTTGTCAACTACAAGGCTGTGACTGGAGGGGTGAGAGAGAAGACATAAGAACATCTGCATGCTAATAATTTCTGTCCTGTAAACAAGGACTAAGCAGACACAGTCTGTGACCTTGGAGAGCTCATGTTCTAGAGGGAGGAGCTGGCCAGCCAGTCCAAATCCTACTGAGGGCTTCCAAGGGGCACGGCACGGTTCTCAAGAGCTGAGCTGGCTCTGGCACGTAGCATCTGGTGAGGATCCAAGGGACAAAGGGACAGAATGGGCAATTAAGTTTCATTGGGCTGCTCAGCTACATCTGGAGGGCCAGCGGTCTTTTAGGTGCCCTCTCCAATGCCACGCTGAGGTATAAAACAGTGCCAGGTACTCACGGCTGGCCTGTCTTCCACTCAAAGAGAACAAGGCGCAGAGCGGGGCGCAGAGGGGAGCGCAGAGGGGAGCGCAGAGGAGGAGGAGGGCGCAGAGGGGAGCGCAGAGCCTAGAGAGTGGAAAGTTGCAAATGCAGAGTTTTGAAAGCTTTAGAGTTCAGGTACACCGCTCTGTTGGCCTCTCATCATACGGTCTTTGCAACGTCCGAATAAAGCTGGCACGAGATTTCCCCCCCGAGTTACAGTCTCCTGTGACTCATTTCTCAGGAACTTGGTGGCAGCCACTTGGCTGAAGGCAGCTGTGAGGAGGAATGTCCAGGCGGGTGGTTTCAGCCACGGGGCGGTGGCAGTGGGCGTGACTGGAGCAGGAGGACAGACGGCGGGCGTGGTCACAGCGGGGGGCGTGGCTATAGTGGAGGAGGGGACAGGCTGTGGGCGTGGCTGTCAGCCTCAGCGGCGTCCTTACTGACTGGCTGACTGGCCTCAGCTCTCAGGGACCCCATGGCAGAACTCGGAATGGTGCCCTTGGTCCCCCAAACAGGTAGAGCTTTAGACAGAGTCTGGGTAGAAACTGAGCCAAAAGTGAGAACAGGCCCTAGGGGCCCTGGGGAAAGATCAGAAAAGAGGTCCCAGTCACACACCTTGGTGTTTTCTGTTGCCGCTGGTGGCAGTGAGGTCCGGCATGAGGGTGACCTGAAACGCCTTGAACCCCTTCTGTCTGGAAGGCACCTGGGTTCAGGGAGCCCCAGCTGGCCGTGTCTGAGGCAGAGGGGCATGTGGTGAGGATGCCCCTCCCCAGCTCCCCTCACCCCGCCCTCATCATTCAGATCCCTCAAGGCCACATGAAAGGACCAACACCATCCCACCTCTTCCTCATCTTCTGTCCCTCGGGCCTCAAAGTCCACCAAATATTGTCCTCCCTTCCATCAGCCAGAAATAAGCAAAGACACACCCCACGCCAACCCCAATCCCTCATACTAACGCTGTGAGTTCCCACCAGCCCAGCCCTTCCACAAACAGTAACGATCGGAATTCAGTTCGGGCTCAGCTAGAACACTCTGTGGTGGAGTCCAACGAGCTAATGGTTGTGAAACGTCTTAGGAAAAGATAGACACATGCTCCTAGAAGAGTATGATTTACATTTCTTTGACATTCTCCAGTTTCAAAAGCCACTTACCAATGCCAGTCCTTCTGAGTTTTATTTCTGGTACTTGTAGAAAGGCACCTTTCATAAAAAATAAAAAAGCCTTTTAAACCACGCACTTTCGGACGGGAGAACGGAAGATGCAAAAAGGAATAAGGATGAAACAAATAAACAAGCAGATTGGCTTGTGAAGTAGCCCCAGCCATAAGTCCACACCTTTCCAGGACCTTCTCATCAGCACTGATGGCTAAGGGTCACCCAGCACTTACTTGGCAGCCCTTACTTCCAAGTGTTTTACCTGTATTATTATCTCACGTGATACTCTAAACAAGTGCTTTTCAAGCAGGGATTATTTGGCAATATCTGGAGACATTTTTGCTGGTCACAGCTGTGGGGAGGGAAGGGCGCTGACTGGCATCTAGTAGGTAGAGGCCAGGGATGCTGCTTAAACATCCTATGATGCTCAAGACAGCCCCTGCAGCAAAGAGTTTCTGGCCCAAAATGTCAATCAATAGGGCTGAAGTTGAAAAACCCTGATCTAAGAGATAAGAATGACCCTTCACGCCATTTTACAGGTGAGGAAACAGAAGTTCAGAGAGGTACTTCAAGAATCTTAGGTTTACGATCAAACACACGCAGCAAAAATGAGTGCAGACAAGAGATGGAGAAAAGTTTGCCAATATTTGAAACGAGCTAAGAGTAAAAGGGACACGGAAACCGTTAGCTTTGTGCCTGCCCTGTAATTTTCTGGGTTAGGATAACGTGAATCCGTGGCACCTACTGAACTGACTCATTGGAATGGTTCATGTGTGCCTTGCGCTGCCCAAGACAGCACAGTGAGGGTACAGTGAGGGTACTGACACAGCTTTGCAAACTCCTCGCTCGCTTCCCCTATTTGCTAACACTCTGTTTTCCGATCTCACAGCCACACTTCTCATTCTCTTCTCAGTTTGCTGTCTGTGCTTCCATCTTGTTAGGTCCATTTGTGAGAGCTCAGTCCGGTGGGGATGGAGGGAGGCATCAGCTCTGCAGACCCAGCGCTTTCTCACTTTAGACAGACAGCCTGCCTCTACCTGGGGGTGGACAGGGCAGGTGTCTGCAGTCTCTCCTCTCTCTCCTGGGCAAAACCTTCTCAGAATCATCGCAAATGTCAGCTGATGGCTATACAAAGAATGAGGCCAGAAGGAATTAAAAAGAGGCTAAGCCTCTTTCACACAGACTATCATAAAAAAAATGCTCAGGGTATCTGGAATGAAACAGCCAAGTACAAAATTGAATGTACATCGATGATGACTTTTTTAAAACTTTGCACTTTTGCATGTTCCATTTTCTAAATGAGCATGTAGTACTTTTATCAGAAACAAATTATTTTAATAAGAATGCTTTTCAAAAAATCCCACATAAGGAGTGAAATGAGTGAGGTCCACAAAGGGCCATGAACAAAAATGCTCAGAGCAGCCTTTTTGTGTGTGGGAGCTAAAACGATCCAAATGAAGTGGAGAAGGGCTAAATAAACTAAGGGTCTTTTGCTACAACAGAATACTACACAGCGAGGGAAAAAGAGCAGACTGATGCCACCCGTAGCCACACGGATGCGTGTCAGAGACATAATGTTAAGGAAACTCGACAGAACACAAAAACGTACATGCTGTAGTATTCAGGTGACGCTCAAGAACAGACAGAATTCATATGTGGGCATGAGTATTGACTGGGAAGGGGCAGAGAGTGTGGGAGGGGCGGGGAGTGGGCGGCTCCCTCCCCTTGCTCACCCAGAGCCCCCGGGCTGGCCCCTCATTTGCATAAACCACTCAGCAAAACAAAAGCCCTGGAGGTAACAGGAATCTGCTCCTTTAGAAGACAGTCTAGCCACAAGGTAGCTGGATTTTAGGGTGCTGCTACCTTGAGGTCTCACCCAACAACCCCAAACCCCTGCTCCCCCATCCACTACCAGAGAAAGTCCCATCATTACCACCGTATCAGGGATCCTATTTCACCAATGTTATGCCTGTATATTTTAGTTTCCCACTAGAAACTATTTTTTCTTTTTTTTTTAAAAATAAATTTATCCATTTCTTTTTTGGCTGCAGTGGGTCTTCGTTGCTGCGAGCGGGGGCCACTCTTCATTGCAGTTCACGGGGTTCTCATTGTGATGGCTTCTCTTGTTGTGGAGCACGGGCTCTAGGCATGTAGTCTCAGTAATTGTGGCTGGCGGGCTCTAGAGTGAAGGCGCGGTAGTTGTGGCTTGTGGGCTCAGTAGTGGTGGCATGCGGGCTCAGTAGTTGTGGCTCGCGGGCTCTAGAGCGCAGGCTCAGTAGTTGTGGCGCACGGGCATAGTTGCTCTGCGGTATGTGGGATCTTCCCTGACCAGGGCTTGAAGCCGTGTCTCCTGCATTGGCAGGCGGATTCTTAATCACTGTGCCACCAGGGAAGGCCCTTTCTCTTCTTTTTAAAAAAAATTAAAAAAAAATTTTTAATTTAAGTATAGTTGATTTACAATGTTGTGTTAATTTCTGCTGTGCGGCAAAGTGATTCAGTTATAAATATATATACACATTCTTTTTCTTAAATATTCTTTTCCATTATGGTTTATCACAGGATATTGAATATAGTTCTCTGTGCTATACGGTAGGACCTCGTTGTTTATCCTGGAAACTATTTTCTTGCTGCTGCCCAGCACTAGGGCTGAGCCAGGAGGCTTACTGCCCCAGGGAAGGAGAAAGATCTTTTCGAATAAAGAGGCCGTTGATCAGCATTAGTCTCTAAGCTGAGGTTCTTGACCTCTGCAGGGGGACAATGGCCTTGAAAGTCAGGCTCTTGGGAGGGGGGCAGGTATTTCTCAATTACTCAGTTCCCTTCTCACCAAAGTCAGGCTGACGGCTCTAAGAAGGGCTTGTCAACCAGAGTGCCTCCGAATGCCCCAGGAGACTTGGTCCCCTCTGCTCTCAGAACAGCCTGGCACGATATGGGTGGCTGGGGACCCCATTAGTCCTCCAGAGCAGCCCTCCGGGGTTCCAGATCCTCTCCGGGACCCACTGGACTCCACACCTTATTTCCTATATGATGTGTGCTATAGCACATGAAAAAAAGCTGGTGAGCTATGGCTCTTAATCACTGGGTTTTGTCACTCCCAGTAATACCCCAAACCTGTTCATGCTACCCTGGGAGGGCAGCGGAAGGAAGAAGAACCTGCAGACCATTGATAAAATCAGATATCTCTAGGTAGAGGAGATTTAGAAACACCCAGAAAATGATGGGAGAAGTGTGAGAACAGCAGGGTAAGTGGGTCACATCCAGGCACTGTGCAGGGAAGTCTGCAGGACCTGGGGGTGGGGACCTATCGCTGGCTTAAAGCCACGTGTCCCGGGGGCCAGCAGCAATGGTGTGCAGGTGGTGTGAGGAGTGTATAGAGGAGTCTAAGGAAGACGCCCTGACCCTCTGTGGCCTGTGCAGTGCATGCAGGTGACCTAAATTCTGCCATGGGCCCGACGTGGGGTCAGGGAAGTGCCAAAAGAACTTGGAATCGGTTCTAGCCTGCGATCAGGAACAACAAGCTGCCACAAGCAAAGAATGTAAAGCCCAGGGCAAATAACCTGGACTCTGGGTGCTGGCCAGGGTCTGTCCCGGCCCAGGGAATGCCTTTGTGCAAACTGGAAAAAGCCTCCTTCTGACACACACAGCCCCCGGGCTCACGGCTCACCTAGTAAAGCACTGGCTAGATTTCAGCCCCTCTGTGGGCATACCTGGGCAAGGCATACGGCCTACACCTGTTAGAGATGGCTCCAGTGCCAGAACACTGCTACAGAAAGCTAGGAGGACAGAGAGCCCCTCGGCGGTCCCCGGTGCAGGCAGTGGCTCAGACCAATCATTCTCTAAAGGAGACCCTGATGCTCTTTGACTTCCTACTCATCCCCCATATGCCCAAGTTTTCACCTTCAGAGGTGAGGTGGGAGGGGAGTTTGCAGCGATGGGGGTAGGAATTCCGGCTGTACACTCCCTCTGCTCAGCCATGTCATGACTGAAGGTCTCAGAGACTGTTTAAATTATCAGGCTGGTATAAAATCATATTCCTCTCCTTCACTATCTAGCTGGGTGGAGATATGCAGGGGGGAAACATCTATTATATAAAAGTAAACAAGCTTTTTTGGGGGGGGGGTACATCCAAGCACTGGGCAAGTAAAACTTCAGCTCTGCTAAACAATTTTTTCTCTCTCTTATTTCTGGGGAGGTGTCAGCACCTCTTACAGAGGGGGTCACCAAATGTTGTTATTTGCCCTAGAACTGTCCTGGATTTTGCTGATTCCCAGGATCATTATTAATAGCACCCCCTTTCACTCTCAGAAGTGTCTCGGTACAGATGATATACATTATGTGGTCATCTACTAACAAAGACACAACAGATGTCACGCTTGGCTTTAGCTGTCTTTCCTTCTAACTCTGGTTAAGGCCAAAGAAGGAGGAAGGGCATGGTGGTCGGGCATAGAGAAGGGAGAGATTCCTCTGGGCTGGAGAATCCAGGCAGAAAGAGGAATTTCACTTCAGCCTTGAGGGAGAGAGAACTTGGAAAGGAAAGGAGTAAGCCTTCTAGACAGGAGGGTGAATGTATTAATTACCTTTTGCAGAGAACACATTACTGCAAAACCCAGCAGCTCAAAACAAAAATAAGTGTTATCTCACACAGTTTCTGTGGGTCAGGAATTTGTGAGTGGCTTAGCTGGAGGTCCTGGCTCAGGATGGGTGTAGTCAAGATATCCGCTGGGGATGTTGTCATCTGAAGTCTTGACTGGGGCTGGAAGATGTTTCTACAATGGCGCACTCACATGCCATTGACAGGAGTTCTTACCACATGGACCTCACCACAGGGCTGCTTGAGCGTTCTCCCGACGTGGTAGCTGGATTCCCTCAGAGCAAGTGATCCAAGAGAGAGCAGAGAAGAAACTGCCAGGACTTCTATGACTTAGCTTCGGAAGTCAGGCTCCATGATTTCTACAGTATCCTATTGATTACATCAGCCAGCCCTATACAGACATGTGAATACCAAGAGGTGGGGATCAGTGTTGGTCATCTTGGAGGCTGGCTACCACCCAGAGTGTGCACTAAGGCACAGAGGCAGAAATAGGGAGTGTGTGCTCGGAAAACCAGTGAGTGGGCAGTTGTCTGGAACATTTACTGACTTCCCACTACACTCAACACCAAACAGTCCTCTCCAGCCGAAGTCCAGCCATGCAGTACTGGAGAATATTGATTGCCCAAGCATGTTTGAAGACATGGGGAACTGCAAGCCCTTATCCATTGCTGAACTCTAGAGCAAACTGCTAAGAAACATTTTACTTTTGATAGCCTGAAAAATGCACTGTACAGAAAGCACATTGCTGCCTTATATAGGAGTTGAAGCTTACCCCTTTTTAAAAGTACATTCCAGGGGCTTCCCTGGTGGCGCAGTGGTTGAGAGTCCGCCTGCCGATGCAGGGGACACGGGTTCGTGCCCCGGTCTGGGAAGATCCCACATGCCGCGGAGCGGCTGGGCCCATGAGCCATGGCCGCTGAGCCTGCGCGTCCGGAGCCTGTCCTCCGCAACGGGAGAGGCCACAACAGTGAGAGGCCCGCGTAACGCATAAAAAAAAAAAAAAAAAAAAGTACATTCCAGGAAAAAAAATACATCATTAAGAAAGAATCTTTGAAAATTCATTTTTCTTTTTACTTATGGGCATTTTTCTCATGAAAAAAAATGATGTACTGCTTGTGTAATTTTTAAAAGATTAAAAAGTATTAAAAAATACACTCTGCACAGAGCTATCATTCTCTTCTAACACCTGACTCCTGCGAAATAAAAGAGAATGAGTTTCCAGGAGTCTGTGCTAAAGAATGAAACATAGCTAAGGTCGGACCAAGGGGGGATCGCCCTGGTTACTGGCCGCCTGGCTTCCGGCGAGGTCAGCATTTTAGCAGGTTTGGGGAAGGTTTGGGCATTGGGGTTCTGAAGCCACAACTGCTATCTGTTTTACTCTGTGATCCTGGAATACTAGCCCACTTCTAGATTTTTCTCCATCCTTAGCTAATGTGTTATGCGCCTTATAACCTTGTTGTAAAGTGTTACTGCTTGAAACTGGTCTGAATGTCCTTTTGGAGAACAGTTCTCCCTCAATCCACATCTGTTTATTTAACAATTATTTCTTGGTACCTCCCTAGGGACACCATGATGTACACACAGACACAGCCCTGCCCACATGGACCTTCCATTCTGATGGGCAAGGGAAGGGAATACTGCCTGGAAATTTTACTTACAGAGGATCCATCTCAAGGGAAAGCCTGTTATCTCTATGTCTCTTAGATGGCTTTAGAGTTAACTTGAAACAATACTGGATGGAGATATTAGATTAACATATAAATACTGGAATTCCCTGGCTGTCCAGTGGTTTGGACTCCGAGCTTCCACTTGCAGGGGGCAAGGGTTCAATCCCTGGTTGGGGAACTAAGATGCTGCATGCCTCGTGGCACGGCCAAAACAAAAACAAAAACAAATACCCATATAAGTACCATATAACCATACCAGGCAGCCAAAGAACCCCCAGAATCATTTATGTCTTATACCTCTCTGTGACTGCCCTCTCTTTTTCTTTTCTCCAGTTCTGTAACAAATATATGATGCCAACTATTTGAGCTATTAGGAATACTTCATTTTCTGTGATATATCATAGATCAATGGACTATTACTCAGCCATAAAAATGAATGAAATAATGCCATTTGCAGCAACATGGATGGACCTGGAGATTATCATACTAAGTGAAGTAACCCAGACAAGACAAATATCATACGATATGACTTATATGTGGAATCTAAAAAATGATACAAATGAACTTATTTACGAAACAGACTCACAGACACAGAAAACAAACTTATGGTTACCAAAGGGGAAAGGGAGGAGGAGGGATAAATGAGAAGTTTGGGGTTAGCAGATACAAACTACTATAAAATAGATAAACACCTAGGTCCTACTGTATACCACAGGTAACTATACTCAATAGCTTGTAATAACCTATCTTGGAAAAGAATCTGAAAAAGTATATATATATATATATATATATATATGTATGTATGTATAACTGAATCACTTTGCTGTACACCAGAAACTAACACAACATTGTAAACCAACTATACTTCAATTAAAAAAAAAAAGAATACATCATTTTCCAAGCCCATGTAGGTAGGGAACATTTACTATGCATCACACACAAGGCTGATGGCCTCACTTCTATTATCTTAATTAAATCACACAACAGGGCTTCCCTGGTGGCGAAGTGGTTGAGAGTCTGCCTGCCGATGCAGGGGACGCGGGTTCGTGCCCCGGTCCGGGAAGATCCCACATGCCGCGGAGCGGCTGGGCCTGTGAGCCATGGCCGCTGAGCCTGCGCGTCCGGAGCTGGTGCTCCGCAACGGGAGAGGCCACAACAGCGAGAGGCCCGTGTACCGCAAAAAAAAAAAAAAAATTACACAACAACCCTACCCATGAGGTAGGTCCTCTTTTTATTCCCATTTCACTTATGAGGAAACTGCAGCTCACGTTCAAGGCCAGCGCACACATTCAAGGTCACCCAGCCGGTCAACGGTAGAACAGGGACTCAAACTCCTGTGAGTCTGATACTCTCAGCCACCACTGTGCTGGTGCCAGTCCTAACTTTTGGCTTTTAGTTCCTACGGAGTCTATTTTGACATTTGCCAGAACTGAAATTTAGTGGTAGCTCCTATGAACTGAAACAGCAAACTGAGAGGGAAGAAAACAGTTTGAAACCTGTTTCAGACCCTGCAGGACACAAGAAACGGAGTCAGCAGAAATGAGATGCCAGCTGGATTCAGCAAGTCCTCAAGTAAGGGGGGCCATGTGAACCAACTTAATTGGACAATTATTTCAATTATCTAATTAAGAAAGATAACAGCTGAACAAAGCCAGAGCAGGCCTCCAAGGTGATAGGAAAAAAAAAAAGTTGATTAGCCAGGCTGGCCCTTGGTGGCATTGGGAGGTAGAAGGGACTCCCCATTGTAGGCCCCAGCCCTTGGGACAATCAGCCCTATGCCCCTCCCTCTTCCCCCCAACGCCCCCCCCTACCCCCGCCAGGTGAAAGCTATCTTCCACCTTACTTATTACTTGAGACTCAAGTTGTCAAGGAGCCAAATTTTCTCCTCTCTCCCTTCTTTCCTTCCCTTCCTTCTTCCCTCCGTTTCTTTGGTTGATTTTGTTTTAAATTTATTTATTTTATTTATTTATTTTCCGCTGCGTTGGGTCTTCGTTGCTGTGCACGGGCTTTCTCTAGTTGCAGCGAGCGGGGGCTACTCTTCGTTGCGGTGCGCAGGTTTCTCACTGCGGTGGCTTCTCTTGTTGCAGAGCACGGGCTCTAGACATGCAGGCTTCAGTAGTTGTGGCACATGGGCTCAGTAGTTGTGGCTCGTGTGCTCTAGAGCGCAGGCTCAGTAGTTGTGGCACATGGGCTTACTTGCTCCACGGCATGTAGGATCTTCCCGGACCAGGGATTGAACCCGTGTCCCCTCCATTGGCAGGCGGATTCTCAACCACTGCGCCACCAGGCAAGTCCCCCTCTGTTTCTTCTTCCTTTCCTCCTTCCTTTTTTACTTCATATTTATTTTTGTACTAGTTTAGCAAACAAAAGCCAAAAAACAGTGCGGGTTTCCCTCTCCAGTTTAGAACAGGGTTTATAATCTGGTGACCACTACCCACCTACCCCTATGTCTGACCCATATACCTAACAGAAAGTTATTCACCAATATTTCAAAGTCAAGGATTTCACATAAAAGTCCAGATCTCTGGTTTTATTAGAAAAATCAGCTCTGACAACACCGGGTCCACCTTCTTAGAGGTCAGATTCAAAATGTTTAATGCCGTGTATGACTCCGTGTGGTCCTGCAGGTGCTGTGTTCACGCAGCCTCCAGATGTGCCATGGGCTCCCCAGCTCCCAGGGGCACCGTCTGTCCTTTTGTCTCCTTGACACTGGGGTGAAGGTCACCTGCCATTTAGCATCACACTTGCTTGACCCACTCACAGTAAAGAGGGAAGAGAGTGTTTCATCAGTCTGGCCTTTGCTCTATTATGTTATTGGCCTGGCCCGAGTTGGCTTTGATCTTATGATCCTTGTTTCACGGGGCTCAGGGCTTTTACTCTTTAACAAATATTGGTTGAGGGATTTCATCATGCAACATGGTGTAGCAGAGCTCTTAAGAACTAGGCTATGGAGTCAACAGTTCTGGATTCAAATCCTGCCTCACTCACTCACTAGCTGTGTAACCTTGTTCCATTGCCTGATTTCTTTTCTTTTTTGAAAATATTATTTATTTATTATTAATTTTTGGCCGCGTCGGGTCTTAGTTGCGGCACGTGGGGTCTTTGTTGAGGCATGTGGGATTGTTCGTTGTGGCGCCTGGGCTTCTCTCTAGTTGTGGGGTACAGGTTTTCTCTCTCTAGTTGTGGTACACGGGCTCCAGGGCACATGGGCTCTGTAGTTGTGGCGCATAGGCTCTGTAGGTGTGGCAGGCGGGTTCCAGGGTGCGTGGACTCTGTGGTCTGCAGCACGCAGGCTCTCTCGTTGAGGCGTGCAAGCTCAGTAGTTGTGGCACGTGGGCTTAGTTGCTCCGTGGCATGTGGGATCTTAGTTCCCTGACCAGGGATCAAACCCAAGTCCCCTGCATTGTAAAGGAGGATTCTTTACCACTGGACCACCAGGGAAGTTCCGTCCATTGCCTGATTTCCGAATGAGGAAATTTACAGATTACCTAAATACCTATATTGTCATAATACCTGCTTCCCTTATAATGTAGTTGTGAGTTTTATGGTGGGGATTCAATGAGAGAACATAATAAAGGACCTAGCACAGTGCCTGGTGTATGGTAAGCACCTCAATAAATGACAGTTTAGGGAAAAAGTACCAGCTCTCAACCTTATGCATCTACAATCTAACAATAATATATACAATATAACTATGCTGTAAACCCATGTACTTTATGGGTTTACAGCATAGTTAATGAGATCCCCAGATGGTGAACAGCATTATCCCTTTTTTACAGAAGAGGACACTGTCTATCAGACACTGGATTCTGTCTTTAAAGACCCAAGTGTGATGAGAGGGGATGGGCACATGAAAATATATAAGAGGGTTAAAAGACAAAAGTACTCTACCAACTGGGGGGAAAGGAGCAGTAAACTGACATAGGAGATGAGGAGGAAAGATTACTTTTTTTGCTGGGAAATAAATTATCGTAGATCAGTGCTTCTCAAATTTTAATGTGCATACAAATCACCTGGAGATCTTGGGAAAATTCAGATTCCGATTCAGAGAGTCTGGAGAGGGGCCAAGATTTGGTATTTCAAACAAGGCCTGAGGTGATGCTTTCCTCCTGGTCCATGGACCATGCTTTGAAGGGCAAGTTAGTCCTAAGTTAGCCAAGGTACCGGTAGCCAATCACAGTACCCTATTTCCATCTCCACAGTGACTGGTTCAGTTACAGGCATGGGAACCAAACTTGGCCAATGAGAGTCTTCCCTGGAATTATACATGCATTTTGGGGAGAGAAGGCCTCGGCTTCTTTTAGGGCCATTAAGGGGAGAGGAAGAAACCCTGAGTTGCCTCTAGCCAGGCCAACCTATCCTACATAGAGGAAGTGTCTCTGAGAGGACAGAATGAAGAAGAAGGAAGAAGCCAACAGAGCAATGACGAGAGAAAGAATCCTGATGACATCATTTGAATATGTGGATCCCTGAAGCCATTCCATCTCTAGTCTTCCCCAGGACAGGAACAATAATAATTCTTTTTTTTTTTCCCCTCACTAGTTGAATTGGATTTTTATCACCTCCCACTTAACAAGTCTTGAGTCAATATTAGTATTAATTATTAGTATGAGTTATCTTGGTGTATTCATTATCTATCAGTGCTTAACAATTACCCCAAAGTAAACAGCTTACGACAATAAACATGCGTTCTCTCCCACAGTTTCTGTGAGTCAGGAATCAGAGAGTAGCTTAGCTCTGCGATTCTAGCCCAGGTTCTCTCATGAGGCTGCAGTCAAGATGTCATCAGGGCTGCAACCTGGAGCTTGACTGGGACTAGACAAGGAGCTCCTACTGTGGCTCCATCATACTGCTGGCAAGTTGGTACTGGTTGCTGGTAGGAGGCCTCTGTTCCTCCCCAGTAGACCTCCCCTAGAGGCCTATTGAGCATCCTTAAAACATGGCAGCTGGATTTAGAGAGACACAGAGAGAGAGAGAGAGAGAGAGAGAGAGAGAGAGAGAGAGAGAGAGAGAGAGACAACCAGGAAAAAATGTATTCTTTTTATGACCTAACCTCAGAAGTCACATAGTATCACTTCCTCACATTCCATTCATTAGAAGTAAATCACTAAGTTTAGAAGGGGAAGGGAATTACTCTGCCTTTTGAAATGAGAAATGTCAAAGAATCTGTGGACTTATCTGTACCTGTAGTTTTAAACCACCACCCCTAGCATGTCACATGACTGGTAAATTGTAGAACCAAGATCTGGATTCCTGTCTTGACTTTACTACCAATGGACTGCTTGGCCCTGGGCAGGTCACTTCACATCTCTGAATCTTGGTTTCCTTATTTGCCCAATGAGGAGGTTGGAATAGACCTAGTTAGCCTTCAAATCCTACAGATGTTTATACCAAAGACCCTTAAGGCCACGTACATTACCACCCTTGTAGGAGCCTAATTATCTTAGCCTTCTGCCGAGTCTCCAATCTCCTGAAAAATGACTCCGGGACATGAGGAACCAAGATGTTTTTCAACTGTGAATATAACTTGTCTCATATTGCAACCCTCAACCTCATCAAGCAGGACTTGATTCAACTAGTCACCTCGTTAAACAAATGCGACCACATATGAGTCCAGAGGAACACGTGTGTTTCAACCAGGGCCTTTTGGGAACAACTGTCCCCACACTCTTGCTTGCAAGCTTCAGATGGTGCAGATTTCAGGATGGGATGGAGGATGAGCAGCCACCTGACAGCCCAGGTGGTAAAATATTTGGAGGGAAGGTGGACCTTAATCTTATTGATCATGATAAAGATAATGCCTTTAAACTGAGCGCTTACTGTTTGCGGTTACTGCGCTAAATGTGCCTTTTATCTCTTTCTCCCCATGACAATCTCATGAAGAAGGTAATATTAGCACCAGTTTATGGATGAGGAAATAGAGAGTAAGAATAGGATGAATTGTGCAAAGTCAAATAACTAATGAGGGGTGAAAATGGGATTAAACAAGGGTCCACTGGATTTATATGCCCGTGCTCTCTACCACTATACTAAACTCATTATTTCTCGCAGGCGGCCAAATAGCCTCTCAAAAAACAAATAAAAGTCTTAAGACTGGGACTGGCTTTATTGCCATTGTCAGTTTCCTTTTTTATCATAAACTTTGATCTTCTACTTTTTTTTTGGCCTTGCCTCGTGGCTTGTGGGATCTTACTTCCCCGAGCAGGGACGGAACCCAGGCCCCCAGGCAGCGAAAGCGCCAAGACCTAACCACTGGACTGCCAGGGAATTCCCATGGTCTTCTACATTTTAAAGAATGATTCCAATTTAAGAGTTACTCATCGTTATAAAGCACTCATGAGGTCCTCACAGTGTGATCCTTTATTAGGCAAAGATAATTAAAGAGACTCAGCCTCAAATGCATCTACATAATACACTCAATCAAGGGAAGTCCAAGATGGTGCCATGAATTGGGTAGGTGAGGCCAAGGCAGTAAGTGGCTCTGGAAGGGGAAGGAGAATTAATCAGAAAAGTCAAGGCCAGATGGGTAGCCAGGAGGCTTATAGAGAGGAGGCACAGGAGAGGACAACGTTGGCAAGTATCATAAAGTCCTGGATCAAAGCTCAGCCGGAGGTTCAAGAGCTAGGTAAGTAGCTGGAACCCCGTGGTACCCGAGTCAGTTGGCACAGGCAACCAGGAGAAGTCAGGGGGGAAACAAGTGCCAGGGGTCAGGGCACACAGAAATCAGGCAGGTGACGCCTAGAGATCAGGGGGGCAACAAAATCAAGAACAGGACAAGTCAGCCAGACAGCACAGGCAAGTAGAGTGCACATGTGCGGACAGGAAAAGCCAAGTGGCAAGGATCATGGAGACACAGTTTAGGCAGGAGTGGACAACTTGGTGACTGGACAATGATAAACTTCTGTTTCCACTAATGGTGGGTTATGTTATTTGGACCAACCCTCCTTCGGGACACAAGTAAACTGGCTGGATAAACTGAGCATCTTGCAAGCACTTAAGAGTTAATTATATAGTAAGACTTTATTGAAGAAAAAACAGGAACCCAAAGAGATAAGCAGAGCATGGAAATCACTTCTGAACCAAGGGCATCAGCTGATTCCAACAATCTGAACTTTTGTTTTGACGGCCTTGTGGAATAAGGGAGGAAGAAATCAAAAGGGCAGTCTAATTGGAGAGCGTCTCCATAATAACAGGGACCCCAAAGCCCTGCACCCTCAGGGAAAAAGTGAACCAGAAGTAGCTAGGCCTGTGTACTGGATTTGCAGCCAGGATTCACAGTGTGTGGTGGTGCAGGCAACCTCAAACCCCTGAATCTGGCTGAAGGGTCCCCAGGCCACTGGCAAAGGCAGACACACATTCTCTCTGGAGGAAGGTACATTCATCCTAGACCTCAAATTACTCCTACAAGTTGTTTTTCAGGTACAATGAGCAGCATACAATCAAAGATAACCACGAATAAAAAGAAATAAGGCACCATGAATACGAACAAGCAGAAACAACAGCAGCAGCAATAGTCCTGCGAAGACTTCAGATATTGGAATTATCAAACACAGATTACACACTAACCATGCTTAACATGCCTATGAAAATAAAAGACAAGGTGGAGGATATCTACATGGACCAGGAAACTCTCAAGTCACCCAGTAAATCTGAAAAGGAATGAAACAGAAATTCTAGTAATAAAAAATACCGAGTTGGGACTTCCCTGGTGGCGCAGTGGTGGAGAATCCACCTGCCAATGCGTGGGACACGGGTTTGGGCCCTGGTCGGGGAGGATCCCACGTGCCGCAGAGCAACTAGGCCCGTGCGCCACAACTACCGAAGCCCACGTGCCTAGAGCCTGTGCTCTAGAGCAGGAGAGGCCACCGCAGTGAGAAGCCCACGCACCGCAACAGGGGGTGGTCCCCACTTGACGCAACTACAGAAAGCCTGTGCGCAGCAACGAAGACCCAACACAGCCAAAAATAAATAAATAAAAATTTAAAAAAAGATACGGAGCAATATCAAAGAAAAAAAACTTTATTTTAGACACAAATGTATATTCCATCAAGGAAACTTCTTGGAAACAAGTCTAAGACATAGTAACGGGATGATCTGGGGCTGCAAGAAATAAAGTACCGAACTAAATGTGGTTCAGATGATAGAGGCCATTTACTGTCTTACTTATCAAGAAATCCAATGGCTGGGCTCTCCCAGGGTTATTTCTGTAGTGAAACGGTGTCATCTAGGATCCTGCCTCTTTGCATCTTTCCACGCCACAAACCTTAGTGTGCTGGCTTTTGTTTTAGACTTGTCCCCTTGTGACTGCAAGATGGCTGCAGCAGCTCCAGCCATCATATCTTTATATTACCATATTCAAAAGCAGAAATAAAGGAGGCTTTCTCATGTGCATCTCTCTTTGATCAAGGAGAAAAACCTTTCCCAAAAGCGACTCCACCAGACTTCCCTTCATGTCTAACTGGCCAGGAATAGGTCACATACTCTAGCTGCAAGGCAAGCTGGGAAAGTGAGTTGCATTTTCAGTCTCTGAAGTGGGAGGTGGAATCTGCAGCCAGAAAGAGGAGGGAGGAAATGGCTGTAGGGTCAGCAGCACTGATTCTATGTAGGAACACTGAGAAGGGGACTATGGTGACAGAGAAAGAGGAGGAAGATCTAAAATTGCAGCAGTCTGCTTTCAGGAGCAATGAACTTCCTTTTCTATACTATTTTCCTTCTTTTGGAACCATTGCCACATGTCACCCCCTTTTTTAACCCATCCTCCTAAGATACTAAAGCCCTTTCATCTGTGATGAAAGAGGGTCTTAAAAGCAATTCATCCAGTAGTTTACATGAGTTGTCTGTATTACCACTCCCAGAAGAAGCACAAAGAGAATGGAAAGGAATGAATACAATGGTGATATTTTAGACAGTGCTGGCTTGATGAGGGGTAAGGGGCAAGATGAGAAAAAAGTAGGGTCAGTGAGGTTGGGGACACACCATCCAGTGACTCGGGAATTATACACTCAATGAGCCTGTGAATTACCTGACTAGCCTGGAAGAATGAATGCACATGGACTTGGATGCTGAAGCCTGGGCGCCAGTCCCAACTGAGAAGCTGGCTGGCTGGAGAGAAGGCACTGCCTCTCGACTCCATCTTATTCATCTAGCAAACAATAAAGGTTGGCTCTTGACCTTTAAGGCCCCCTCTTGTTCTCCAGCAGTCACGAAACCCAAATCAAAATAAAGAAGCAGTAAGAGTTACAAAGGAGAATTCAAAAGAAACTGAAACAATGCTGTTGAGACTCCATCCCCCTCTGTGTACAGATCTGCCTTTCTTCGTGTATTGGCTTTATTTTCTCTCTGCAGCAGGAGAAAGGATGGAGGGAGAGGGGGATGGAGGGCGGATGGAAGAAGGATTCCGAGGCATTGCTACCCAGACCTCCAGACTTCCATCATTTTAGTTCAGCAAAGGGAAGAGAGAGTCTCTTCCAGCGTTTATATATAAAATCTTAAGAAAGGACCTTGCCTATTCCTCACGCCCATTCTTTATTGGCCAGGCCTGGGCCCTGTTGAGGGAATGGGGGGTGGTGGGTAACTGCTACTATGACTGGCACCTCCACTAGAACCACAAAGAACAGGAGATGCTATTACCAGAAGATGGAATTTTTCTGGGCAGACAAAAAGAGAAAAGAAAAGAATAAAAAATGTCTGCATAGTATACTTTGCCCCATTTATAATGATAAAGAAATTGAGACCCAGAGAAGTGCAGCAACTTACCCAGGATACACACAGCAGGTAACTGTCACAGCCAGATTCAATACCAGGTCCACGTACCTCTGAGGCCCAGGCTCCTGCCACTGTACCTCATACATCCTTATAATCACAAAACCATTTGCTTTGCTTTACTTTAAATGGCAATTCTTTGTCATCGTTATCTTCTGAACTAGAGCAAGAGATAACTTTTATTCATTTGTAGGTCACCGTCTATTACTGGAAAGTTCTTCTCATTAACCAGTAACTGCTCCACAAGGCATGGGAGAGGGCATGGGAGTCACTGAGGAGGCACTGCCAACAGCTTCACTTCAGAGCACGATTGTGCGGGGAGACAGGACACAGAGGGAAATGGGGGCTCTCCAACAGAGTCATAATGTTCTTAGGTTCCCATAAAGTGCCCCAGTGGTCCAGGAAATCGAGAAGTGTGATAATGAATGGTTGGTTTTTAACGAAGACACTCCCCAAACCTGATAGGTGATTAAAAGGGTCAGGAGCACTTAAGTGTAATGAGGAGAAAATGTCCACTAATTGTGCTAAGATACAGAACTTACTACCGTCACAGGAGATGTCAGGAACAGGGGGGACGTCCTGCCTGCTGCTTGAAACAGCAGCTCACTAAACAAGCATCCAAGTCCCCCCGATCCCCGCCACTATTTCTGAACATCTATTCAACCCACACCACCTCCAGTCTTGAACGTTGCCCCCCGCCGCGTTCAGTGTTCCAGGCCCCGAGTCAGGACCTCTTGCCTCTGTCAACAAAGTCAGCCTCAGAATGGTCTTTTGCGGTGACAAGTGGCAAAATCCAAGCAAGGAGGAAAGAGTGGTGGCAGAATCGGACTGGCTCCTGTTCTGGAAGGAGAAAGAGAACAGCCCTAGTTTTAGACCATAACAGCCTTTAGTGTGTCCACAGTTGAGTTGGGAAAAAGGGGGGGATTTAAAGAGTTTTATTAACCAGATGGCTCCTGCAGCTCTGAATGGACAGGGGAAATCTTATCACATGTGAACCAGGAGTGGGAGGATAAGACCTCAAGTAGCCTCAGCCTTATGTTGGTATAAGCATGTGGGCGTGCATGTGTGGGTGTGCGCACAGGTGTGTGTATGTGTGGGTGTGCACATGCGTGGGTGTGTACATACACTTGGGTGGTAACGTGACGGAGACCAGAGGGTAGGCCAGACGATTTTTTTTCAGTAGTAATCAGAGCTATTATTATTATTTTTAAAATTTTTATTGGGGGTATAGTTGATTTACAATGTTGTGTTAGTTTCTGCTGTACAGCAAAGTGAATCAGTTACACATATACATATATCCAGTCTTTTTTAGATTCTTTTCCCACACAGTTCATTAGAGTATTGAATAGAGTTCCCTGTGCCATACAGTAGGTACTTACTAGTTAATCTATTTTAGATATAATAGCGTGGATATGTCAATCCCAATCTCCCAATTTATCCCTCCCCCCCGGCACTCCCCCCTGGTAACCATAAGTTCGTTTTCTATATCTGTGACTCTATTTCCGTTTTGTGGATAAGTTCACTTCTACCCTTTTTTTTAGATTCCACATATAAACCATATCATATGATATCTGTCTTTCTCTGCCTGACTTACTGAGAGCTATTAATTATTAAGCACTGATCATGGCCAGATATTCCACAGGCAGTGTCTCACTGTCTTATGGAATCCTGCCTTAGTTTCGGTTCCCCCAAAGTAGAGCCTGAGAAAAGGACTGAGGTACTGGAAGTTTCTTTGGGAGGTGATCTCAGGAAGCAAGAGGGAGGGAATGGGGAGAATGAGACAGGTGAAGGGAGACACATCAGTGTAAGGTGAGTTACGGAGGTCACTCCACCTCTGCAAGCAATGGAGAGCTGGATTCCTCCAATCCCCCGGGGCAGATGCAGATGCCTCCTTGAACTGTCCACCCCAAGGACCAAGGCTGCTGGGGTGTTTATCACCCTGTTCCTGCTGGCTTTGGTTGGAGGTTCCTCCCCAGGACAGGCGCTCAGAGCATCACAGAAGGCCCTGTGCTTTGTGCCCCAAGGAGTGCCTACATCTGTCTGCACAGTGTCCCACCTAAGACAGGCCAGGGACGCCGGGGTGTCCGCTACAGGTTCTCACCACAGGATGAAGAGGAATCGACTGTTAGTCCCATTTTATGCATAAGGGACTGGATCTGCCCAGGGACTCCCAGCTGGAAAGTAGCAAACCCAGAGCAGGAATCCAGGTCAGGGCTGCCAGCCCTCAACCGTTAACATTTCAGAATGCTCAGGACATATCTCAAAGAGGAACATTTCCCGAGGGCCCATGACGTGTCAGACAGTGCGACTCCATTGCCCTTGATGACCCATACACACCGTGACCGAACCTGAAGGGACCCCACGTGCAGGGATACTGGCCTGGCTTCTCAGGGCCTCCTAACCGGGGGCCTCCAGAGACACCCAGCATCACCCTTCTTTCTTGGTGTCGTTCAAAGTCAAGTCCAAAATTCCAGGGCTGGAATAGAAAACCCGCAGAGCTCCCAGAGCCTAGCAGGACAAGCCCGGCTGCCGAAGTGCCAGGAGCTTTTCACTTCACTCAGTCCCCTTGTCATGCACTGTGCGGTCCTGTCCACATCCCTGCCCTGTGGGCATCCGTCCTCTGCTCACACATTTCCCTCAAAGAGGAGCTCACTACCCCCAATCTATTTCCGACAACTCCAACTGTATTCTCCTAAAGGGTTTTCCGTGACAAACTAATCCCCAAAGCTACCCTGGGGGCTGAAAATGGTTGGTGGGTAAATATGTTGGAAAAAGCTGCTTGTGATATTTGCCTAGATATTTAACCCACAATAGTATATTCCGGGCTTTAAGGAACACAGCCACTGAGAAACTTCTTTAACTTGGCTTAACTGAGATCTATTTGACTACAGAACAAGAATCTCCTACCGACGTCCCCAGAACCTTGTATATCTTAGAAGTGCTGAGTCACCAAGTTTTTCCCGAGGTTAGAATCTCTCTTCCCGAAGGTTCTACCTACTGGCTTCACTGGTAAGACCTGAGGTACAAAGACCAAGCCTGGCCCCTCCACAGATTGGAATAATCAGGTCTAACCCTTACTGAGTATGAAGGTGTGACCAGGCACTGCACTGAGCGCATTTCCCAGGTTACCCCACATCCCTGGTTTAATGGATGAAGAAACGGAGGCTCAGAGGGGTTAAGTGATGTCACACAGCACGACAGTGGCAGAGGTGGAAAGCAAACCCAGCCTTAAAGATGATTTTTTTTTCAAGATTTTTTGTTTTTTTGATGTGGACCATTTTTAAAGTCTTTACTGAATGTGTTACAATATGGCTTCTGGCACGAGGCATGTGGGATCTTGGCTCCCCGACCAGGGAAGGTACCCACACCCCCTGCATTGGACGGCGAAGTCTTAACCACTGGACCACCAGGGAAGTCCCTAAACAGGGTATTTAGAAAAATACTTCAAAGAGCATTTGGCACATGGTAAGTGTACAGTGTTATCTGTGTTGTGTTATTATTATTGTCACTATTTGACTTAAGCCTAAATACTCTTAACCACTTTGCGGCCCTTGCTGGAATCTTCCATTTTCTGGATTAAACATTCCTAACGTTTTCCCATGTTCACGTAATGTCTCTTTCCTATTCATTTCTCCACACTGTACAAACCAGGAAGAAGGACTGAGCTCTAAGGACACCTTTTCTAGTTGAAAGCTTTCTTCCATTTGCTCTTTCCACAGATTTTGACCCTCTGTCTAAATCCTCAGAAATGCAATGGTAATGAATCCTTCAAAAAGGTCAGTGAGGGAGAGAGAGCAGAGGGGGCTGGGGAGAAGCCATGTGGAGGTTGAGCCTCTCCTAGACCAGGGGTCAGCACGCTACAGCCCACAGGGCAGATCTGGCCAGTTCACTGTTTTTTGTAAACAAGGTTTTAAACGAGCACAGCTAAGCTCATTCCTATATGTATTACCTGGGGCTGCTTTTTGGATTGTAAGAGCAGAACTGAGCAGTTGCGAAAGACCTAAGATATTTACTATGTGGCCCATTAGAGAAAAAGTTTGCCAACTGCTCCTCTAGATTGTGGAGAAGAGAAAGGTAGGCTGGAGAGATTTTTGATGAGCCAGGCGTCTGTCTTTCATTGTTTTTTGGATATGCTTGGAAAAGCCAGCTGAGAGCTGCTGGGGCCCAGACCAGGACACCTTCCAAGAACTTGCAAGTGAGGAAGATGCCACTCTCTGCTGAAGTTAAACTTCAAATCTACTTACAACGGTTCGGAGCTAAGATACGCTAAGTCAGCTGTATCATCCTTTTCCAAGGCCCGATCAGTATGGCTCTCAGTGGATCGAGGTACTGGCCCAATCTAAAGAGAGTCAAGGACTTCGCCGGCGGTCCAGTGGTTAAGACTCCACGCTTCCACTGCAGGCGGCCCGGGTTCCATCCCTGGTCAGGGAACTAAGATCCCACACGCTGCATGGTGTGGCCCCGAATCCCGCGCTGCAGCTCTGATTCAGAAGCAACCTTCTGGGTATGACTTGGCTGCTTCTGTGCAGTGCTGTCTACAGAGGGGGAGATTCTGCACCCCAGGTCCCGGATGGGTTTCAGGGTGACCGAGACTCCCCTGAAACTGTGTGTAAGATGCTGTGTGTGTGTGAGAGGACGCACATCGTTCTGAGGACAGGGATCTTCATGGTCATCAGAGTCTCAAAGGCCTCCATGAAACAAAAAAGGGTCTTGGTGTTTATCTGTGTGAATGTTTCGATTAGGGTTTCCGCCCACCCCCCCACCCCCCGACTGAGGGCAGGAACTCTGCTGGCTTCATACGCCATGGTTCCTCTGGATCTCAGCCCCATGGCTGGCTCCTAGGACATGCTCATGAAGTATGTGTCACAGCAGAAGTGGAAGGAAGGGAAGAGGAGAGGCTAGGAGAATGGAGCACGGGAGGAGGGAGGGAGATTGGGGTGAGACGCGCAAACCCGAGTGCTCTGGTCCCCGGGATGGTCAGAATTTTCGTTGTAAATTCGTAAACTGACCTTCTGGTTTTACAGAAGGGTCATATGAGCGTGGTTTACAGGTTTTCCCTGGGGCACTGACCCGCTCCTGGTGTGCTGCCTGAAAAGCTCATGGACAGAGCCTGGGCCTGGGTGAGTTCACAAGTCACCCCGTGGGGCTCCTTGGAGACAGGCTGCTGGCTTTTCTCCCAAGTGGAAGAGCGGGGGTTAGCTTTCCTCTACTGAACAATGGCAGCTACTCTTCTCCCACAGTGCTGAGGACATTTCAATCCAGTGTTCCAGTGCCTAGGCCAGTGCTGGCACCCAGCAGGTGTTCAGCAAATATTTACTGAATAAATGGATGCTGCGCTACCTTGAGTAGCCAGTAAGATATAGACTGTACAATTATTTTTGCTACTGAATCTATAAACATGATTGAGTAACCCACAAAGCACTTGCTATGGTCTGCAACTAGATACTTCCTAAAGTAAAAAGGCTCACAAAAATTCAAAACAACAATCATGGCTAGTTTTGAAGCACAGCATCCATTAACACACACAAGAGCCCAGTCTGACCCCAACCTGCCATCTTGTGGGAAGGGTGTCCCCAGGCTTGCTTGACATAGTCTAGGTGGCAGTGGCTTATAGCTTGGTAGGCAGCAGCCTCCAGCCTTAAGAAAGATCCATTTCAACTTCAGATTTGGTTAAGGATTTCTAGGAGTTTAGTAAAATCTCAGAAAGCTGGAAATGGATGCTCTGTGAGAACATGAGGTGGTCGTGTCTGTCTTTGGTGACTTAGGTAGATCTCTATCTTATTTGCTCACTCTCTCTTCCAGTCTCTCTCTTTCTCTCTCTCTCTCACACACACACACACATAAACGCGTGCGCATGCCTTTATTTCTTCTGGAGAATAAAAGTAATACATGTATGGTGGTGTATTTGTTATCTATTCTTGTGTAACAGATTACTCCACAATTTAGCAACTTAAAGCAAAAACATTTATTATCTCACACAAGTTCTGAAAGTCAGGAATCCAAGAGCAGCTTAGCTGGATGGTTCTGACTGAGGTTCTTGTGAGCTCTTGTGAGGGAGCAAACAACCAGCTGAGGAGGCAGTCTTGTGAAGGCTCAACTAGGGCTGGAGAATCTGCTTCAAACTCACTCATATGGTTGCTGGCTGGCCTCAGTTCCTTGCTGGCTGTAGCTGGAGGCTCTAGTTCCCTGCTACGTGGACTTCTCCATAAGGCTGTTCACACACGGCTGCTTGCTTCCCCGGAGCAGAGCAAGGGACATGGAGGCTGGGAGGAGAGACAGACACAGAGAGAGAGAGACAGATAGAGAGAGAGAGAAAGGGGGGTGGGGGTGGGTAGAGAGAGAGCAGGAGAGACTAAAGGAGATTTTTATAGCCTAACTTCAGAAGTGACATACCATCACTTCTCCATAAGCCACTGGTCAGGCACAACAAATGTGATACAGTATAGGAGGGAAATATACACGGGTGTGATTATTAGGAGGTAAACGGATCACTGGGTGGCCATCTTGAGGCTGGCTACCACAGGAAGTTTTAAAATATATCCATAAATTCTTTGACATTCTTCTCTTCAAAAGGTGGAAACTCATTTTCTTCCTTTTGAGTAAGAGCTAGACTTAGCAACTTTCTTGTAACAAACAGAATAGGGTGGGAGTGATGGTGTGACTTCACATAGACAAGGTCATAAAAAGCACTGTGGCATCCATCTTTCTCTCTCAGATCACTGCCTCTGGGGAAGGCAATCTCCATGTTGTGAGGACACTCAGGCAGCCCTATGGAGAGACCCACATGAGAAGAACTGAGGCCTCTGGCCGATAGGCAGCACAACTGGCCAACGATATGAATAAGCCATCTTGAAAGTGGATTCCCCAGCCCCAGCCCCTTGGCCAACAACTTGAATGCAATCTCATGAGAGACCCTGAGCCAGAAGCACCCAACTAAGCTACTCCCCAATTTTCGACCTATAGAAAACGTGAGAAATAATAAAATGTTTATCATCGTTTTAGACTACTAAATTTTGGGTAATTTGTTATGCAGTAATAGATAATCTAACCATTTACTGAATTTCAGGGTTCTTGGTTGCAAACAACAGTATCTACCCTAGTTAGTTTAAACAGAGAAGGAATGTATTAAAGGAACTGGGTAGTTCACTAAATTCCTGAACTCAAGGATGAGCCCTGGAGCGACAGAAACAAGACGCCTCTCGTGGGGATCCTTCTGCTGCTGTTGCTGGCACAAACCCTGTACACTCCATCAACAGGGTGCTGCCACTACGACTGCTGCCACTTTGCCTCTGTAAGCTGGATATGTCCACCACCACCCCGCTGGAAGGATGGATTCCACATGGTACTTACTTCCAAACCAAAGCCTTGTATAAAGATTAGGTCATACGTCCAGGCAGGCCCTGTTGTGATGGTTAATTTTATGTGTCAACTTCGCTGGGTCACAGTGCCCAGATATTTGGTCAACCATTATTTGAGACGTTTCTGTGACTATGTTTTTGGATGAGATTAACATCAAATCAGTGAAGTCTGATTAAAGCCAACCGTCTTCCACAATGTGCGTGGGCCTAATCCAATCAGTTGAAGGCCTTAATAGAACAAAGACTGACCTCCGCCAAGCATGAAGGATTTCTGTCAGCAGATTGTCTTTGGACTTGAACCACAACATCAGCTTCTCCCCGGGTCTCCGTAATTGCATGACTCAATTCCTTAAATCAATGCCCCCCCTCACCTCCCCCCTCTATTCTGTTGGTTCTGTTTCTCTGGAGAATTCTGATTAATACACCTACAAGGTGTATCAGCCTTCTGAGTTACAAGGGAGGCTCAGAAAGTGAGTTTCTGGCTTAGACATATTCAGATGCATAAGATGGGAAATTCTACAAATACAGGCAAGCTATTCTAGTTGCCAGGTGGCCAAGGAACCTAACAAATTTCCACTCTACTTATTATTTAAAGAGCCAAACATCACAGCAATCTTTTATATCAAGTTAAATTTATCCCTCAATAACCACGTCTCTCCCCAGTCCACAGAGAAAAGCCTAGATGACAGTGTGATGTATAGCCCTCAAGCTATTTTTTCTGCATTGTAGACTTTAAATATGTGTTTGGGGCATGCACTTGGTGAGATCCCAGGGAATTCTTCTTATATTTAACTCTTTGCTCTACAGACAATAACATCTTTATTCTGTATATACCTCCTTTCTTTAATTATGTACATTTGTAAATAATGAATGACATTTCCCGCAAGAGATTTTCTATCTGTTGATCCAAATTAAAGTCTGACCATAATTCCTTCTCTAGGGAATGATGTTGTATGTCTGTGAAAAAAGTTATAAGCGTCACAGTTCCCTGGGAGGAAGGCGGTAGTTCTTTCTTGGCTGGAAAAATCCCAGGAAATCTCATTAATTCAGATCCCTTAAAGTTGGAGTTTATGATTATTCAACCTTCCCTAGGTTGGAGTTTGCCTTTTCATTTTCTCTGGGTACAGTGATTATATAAAAAAAAGCCAGATTACAAGAGGAGGCCTGCAGTAGCTATAGCTTTAGAAGGCTTTAGGACACAATTTATTTGGGTCCAAATATAATCTACTACATAGAAGTAATTTTTACTTCTAAGTCAGAAGGAGAAGTGATGAAGACTGATTCTATCATAGAATCCTTAAGAGTTTTCTGATAAGAGTGATAAAGTTTTGTTCCTTGCTTTAAACAACAGAAAAGCTGGAATCCGCAATGGGACCTTGGACTGTATGAAACAGCATTAACCTGGGACCATGCTTCAGGAACAATCCACGGTCTAATGGAAGTATCCAAGAGAAAGGCAATTCGAGAATGATTGCCACAGTTGTCTTCTACAAAGGCTTCTACTAGAGTGCAAGCAAAATCCAAGCACAATGAGAGTATTTATTATGAGTTCCATGAATATTTTAAAACCAAAATAAATACCTGTAATAATGCTAGCCAAGTTTCAGAACTTCGAGTGAGATACACTTCCCCTGGCATGAAGGAGAAGAACTTACAAACTGTGCATTTTCAATAGAAAGGGCCTCTGTCCTATAATCAACTGAGCTGTTGCTGAGCGAATGGGTTCCAGGTAAAGAAACTGATCCCCTCAGCTTTTGGGACAACTGGGCAGGTTCTAGGGCTGACAAGAGTGCCCAGGAAATACATTCTGGCTTCACGTGGCCTTGATCCTTCAGTGCGCCGTACAGATTTTAGCATCTTCCAGCTGTCCTCACGTGAGACAGGTAGGGAAGTTCTACAGGAGAGACAGCAGGGGTGGCGGTGGGGTCCTCCTTCATGTCATTTTCTTGGCATTTGCTTTGAGTAATGGCCCTCCGAGGCCTTGGTGTGTGTGCTATGGGCATGAGGTTGAGGACCCAGCCCAGGACCATTCCACAGGCCTTTCTGTCCACACCTTTCCAAATCTGTAGTTTTTTCAATGTTAAAAGGTCACGCACGCTTGTCTTTAAATGCAAATATTCCAGAAGCTGATTGTTAAAAAATGACACCCCTTTCTTCTCATCCCAGAGTGTGGACTGTGTGAAGAGTTGGGTGTGTATCTTTCTCATCTTGCTCTCCACGCACGGACAAACACTAACTTTTTATTATTTATTTATTTTTTTTGCGGTACGCGGGCCTCTCACTGCTGTGGCCTCTCCCGTTGCGGAGCACAGGCTCCGGACGCACAGGCACAGCGGCCATGGCTCACGGGCCCAGCCGCTCCGCGGCACGTGGGAGCTTCCCGGACCGGGGCACGAACCCGCGTCCCCTGCATCGGCAGGCGGACTCTCAACCACTGCGCCACCAGGGAAGCCCAAACGCTAACTTTTATCTGTTCTATATCCATCAACGTATGGAGCTATCTAGCTCTCATCTATCTATTCGGTCGTCTGCTTATGTATCTAAAATTTACTCAAACCCGCCAGCAGTGAAGGAGGCTCACATGCCAGGCAGTGATTAGACTAAACTCAGCTGTACATGATAGGAGATTCTTTCCAGTTGATGAAACCATCTTAAGGAAACAAAAATCTGTGGGCTCCCTTTGTACAGAAATTTAGGGGTAGGTTTAATTTCCATTATAGCCTGATTCAGGGGCTCAAGGACATCATCAGGACCCTCTTTCTCTCTCTCCCTCCTCCCTTCTTCCCCCAGGTTGGCTTCATCCTCAGACTCTCGGGGTGGGCAAGATGGCACCAGCAGCTGTGGGGTCCCAAGCTCTTCCAAGTTCAAGGCAGGCAGAAGTACGAAGAGACCTAATGGAAGTTCCATTGCCTCTCTGTGGCTCTGGCCACCCTCAGCATAAGAGCCCCCCACCTTGCCCCTTGTGTTACAACTCATTACCCTGTTTTATTTTGTTTTTAAATACTTATTACCAACTGAAATTATGCTGAGTATCTGTAACTTGTTTATTACCTGTCTGCCTACACTAGAAAATAAGCTCCACCAGAGCAGAACCTTCCTCTCTCTCGACCCTGCTGACTACCCCAGCTTCTCTCAATGGATATTTGTGGAGTGAGGTCCTACTGTAGAGCACAGGGAACTCTGCTCAATGTTACGTGGCAGCCTGGATGGGAGGGGAGTCTGGGGGAGAATGGATACCTGTATACGTATGGCTGAGTTCCTTTGCCGTGTACCTGAAACTATCACTGCATTGTTAATCAGCTATACTCCAATATAACATGAAAAGTTAAAAAGAAAAACTTTGTTGAGTGAGTTGCTGCAGCCAGGGAAATATCATGTGCTGATTGGCCAGGCTCAAGTCATATGACCCCCCCCCCCCCCGCCCCACGCAAAAAAAAAGACATCTGGAATGAGAGCTGGGAAAAAGATGGCACCGCAGAGGAAAATCAGGGTATTGTTAGCAGAAGAAAGGTGACTGGAATGGATGGCTTGAGTGGCAAAATCCACTGAGGTCCACTCCATCAGCTAAGCTTACATCTGGATTTCCCAAACGTAAAGACCAAATACTATGGTGCTAGATTTGAATATGGGGTTCGCCACTTATTAGCTGAATGACTTCTTGCAAGTCACTTGGCTTCTCTCAGCCTTGGCTTCCCTCATGAGTAAAACAAGAAAGAGACCTAACACTTCATGCAACGATTAGACATAATATACCTAAAGTGGTCAATAGATGGTAGATTCAGTAAATAGTAGCTTTTACTATTTTTGTGGCCCTGGTTATCCATTCCTAGTAATCTTTTGATATCTTAAACGAAATCCAGTGCAAACTCATTTCAAAAGCCCCAAAATGTGAGGTAATTAGGGGTTGGTTAAGGGCTTCACCACTTTTTTTTTTTAAAGCAAAGTTATCAGAAAATTTAACACTAGCGTAGCGTCACTGACACTGGAGGCTGACGGCAAACAATGATTTGAAGGAGATCCCTGGCTGGGGTGACTTTTAAAAATATTTAACACCCGGCTCAGCTGGATATTATCCAATCAGAATAATCAACTACATCAGTTTAAAAGGATGCTGGCCTTAAATAGCATGTCCAGCTATCCTAGGAGGCACTAATGGGAGGCAGGTCTATCCAGAAGTCACTTTTTGGGCAAATCCACCATCAGTGTCTGGTCACACAGCTTCACGTCAGAAGTGGCCGTGGCTATGCTTCTTCCCCATCCAGGAAGATCTTTTCCACTCCAATTCACAACCGACGTACAACTTGGCATTTGTGATGCCATGGATGACAGCCATCCAGCCCATCCCCCCAGGCTTTCCCACAGTAAACCAGACCCTCGGCCTTTCCAACGTGCCTGCCCTGCTAATCTGACCCTCTAGTCATTCACAGAGGATGGCGCACATGCTCGGTGGCCTGGAGGAGCTGAGACCTGCCCACCAGCTTGGGCCAAGACTCAGACCTTAAATTCTGTGGGCAATGGCCACAATCCTGGCGGGTTATTGGAAACCTAGTGGATTTTACCGAGATCAAGGTTGTAAAGGCAGCATACCAGGAACGAAAAGTCAGATCACTGGTAACACCACTAATGACAGCTCCAACATTTCCTTTAGAGCCTTTTCTTGGCATTCTTACAAAATCACTGAACTGGAGGTATCAAGTCTCTGACTTCCCAAGCGGACCTATGCCTGAACCTCCAAACACAGAAAGCAAACTCTCAGTGGCAGCCCAGACTCTCCACAGCATCCCTTTATCAGTCACCACCTTTAAGCATTACGCGTCACGCAGCCTAAAGACTTCTTTCAGTTTCTTGAACTTTCTCCTGCTTTCCCGAAATCCATTTTAAGTTCTTTGCTTAAGATATACCCTTATTATGACCAAATTTCATCCACTTGAAATTGGTCCGTTTTTTAAAATTATGGTCACATATACATAGCACAAAATTTCACCATTTAAACACTATTTAAATGTACAGTTGGCTGGCATTAAGGACACCACATTGTTGTGCAAACCATCACCATCCATCTCTAGAACTTTTTCCCTCTTCTCAAACTGAAACTCTCCACCCATTAAACGATAACTCCACACCGCTCCCTCCCTCCATCCCCTGGCAATGACCATTCTACTTTCTCTATGAATTGGACTATTCTAGGGACCTCACATAAAGAGAATCATATACTATTTGCACTTTTTTGACTGGCTTACTTCATGTAACCACTGTCCTCTAGGCTCACCCATGGTGTAGCTCGTGTCAGAATTTCCTTTGTTTTTTTGTTTGTTTTCTTTTAATTACTTAATTAATTTTGGCTGCTTTGGGTCTTCGTTGCTGTGCATGGGCTTCCTCTAGTTGCTGCAAGCAGGGGCCACTCTCTTTGTTGCAGTGCACGGGCTTCTCATTGCAGTGGCTTCTCTTGTTGCGGAGCATGGGCTCTAGGCACGTGGGCTTCAGGAGTTGTGGCACGCAGGCTCAGTAGTTGTGGCTCACGGGCTCTAGAGCGCAGGCTCAGTAGTTGTGACGCACGGGCTTAGCTGCTCCGCGGCATGTGGGATCTTCCCGGACCAGGGCTCAAACCCGTGTCACCTGCGTTGACAGGCGGATTCTTAACCACTGCGCCACCAGGGAAGTCCCTCCTTTGGTTTTAAAGCTAAATAACACTCCATTGTATGTATATGTCACATTTTGTTTATCCATTCATCTGCTAATGGACACTGCAGGTGTTGCTTCTACCTTTTTGTTATTGTAAATAATGCTGGTATAGGGACTTCCCTTGTGGTCAGGTGGTAGAGAATCTGCCTTACAATGCAGGGGATGCAGGTCTGATCCCTGGTCAGGGAACTAAGATCCCACGTGCCGTGGGGCAACTAATCTCGCGCGCCACAACTAGTGAGCTCGCGCGCCTCAACGAGAGAGTCCGTGTGCTGCAAACTACAGAGCCCGTGTGGCCTGGAGGCCACGCACCCTGCAGCCCATGAGCCACAGCTAGAGAGAGAAAACCTGCACGCCACAACTACAGAGAGAAAACCCACACACCACAACGAAAGATCCTGCACGCCGCAACTAAGACCCAACACAGCCAAAACAATAAAAATAAAATAAATAAATAATGCTGGTATAATCATTGGTTGTCAGTGTTTAAGGTTATTTTTTCCCCAGAAACTTGTTAACTAGGTTCTACCTTGAATATCAGTTCTTGTATCTGTATTAAATGGTTATTACAACGCCCTCCTACTAGGATTTATTATACCTGAGCTTAGATACACTGTGTCAGGTTTATTCTACAATTTAAACCCAATAAGATCCCAGGTGGCCTCTTTCAAATCCTTTTACCCCGTCTCCCTGTCACAGCCAATGTCCGCTTGCACCTCTTGGTCTAATCGGCCCCAGAAAGACAATCCTCACTTTTATCTGAAAATGGAGCAGGTTTCATTTTGTCAACAGCTGGTTGATAAGAGATAAGAAGGAAGATTTGAGAAATGGGTACCTGGAGGATGATATTCATTTTCTTTTTTATACTCTTTGGTACAGGCTACATTGTCTAAAAGGGTCTTGTATTAGTTTCCTAATTAAAAAAGAAAACTCTCTCTCTCTCTCTCTCTCTCTCTCTCTATATATATATATATATATATATATAAAATTATTTTTTTTTAAACTGGTTTTAAAAACAAAGTTGTGCGTGAAGAAATCTCTTTCTAAAATAGAGGTCTGGGACTTCCCCGGCGGTCCAGTGGTGAAGACTTCGCCTTCCAATGCAGGGGGTGTGGGTTTGATCCCTGGTCTGGGAGCTAAGATCCCACATGCCCCGCGGTCAAAAACCAAAACATAAAACAGAAGCAATGTTGTAACAAATTCAATAAAGACTTTAAAAATGACCCACATCAAAAAAAATCTTAAAAAAATAAAACAGAGGTCAGCAAACTTTTCTGTAAAGGGCCACATAGTAAATACATTAAGTTTTGTGGTCCACAGTCTCTGCTACTACTAGTTAACTCTGTCTTTAGAGCATGAAAGCTGCCACAAGCAAGACAAAAACACATGGGTGTGACTCTGCACCAATAAAACTTTATCATCACTAAAATTTGCATTTCACATTCACAAATGATTGAACATTTTCAATCATTAGTAAAAACCCATTCACAGCTTGAAAGCTGTACAAAAACATTTGTACCACTGATCATAGTTTGCCAACTTCCCTCTAAAAATAGCATAGATGAGATAAAAAGTCCCCTTTCAAGTTTCGCACCAATTCCAGTCTTTTCCATGCCTTTTCTCGGTGCTTATTTATTACATTTTACTATGGGAAGTTTCAGATATACACAAAAGCAGGGAGAAAAGCCTAATAATCCCCATGTATCCATCACTCAAGCTTCAAGGATGATCAACTCGTGTCTAATCATACGTTATCTATAGTGTCACTCACCGCCTCTGTGTTCCCCTGCATTATTTCAAGCACATCCTAGACATCATATCTTATCCATAAATATTTTAGGATGCATTTCTGAAAGATAATACTTCATTTAAAAATACCATTATCACATCTAAAGTAAGTGACAATAATTTTAGCTTTCAACATGCTAAAGCAGAATTTCAAAAACTCCTTTAAGCAACAAGGCATCATCAGTGACATTCAGAAGTTCACGATAACGTAGCGGTTCCAAGTCTAAAACCGGACACCCCTTGGCAGCGATGTGGTGTGGCGAAAGGCACTCGCCCTCTCCGTGCCGCAGTTTCCTTATCTGTAAAGGTGAGGATGTTAGAAGTATGTACCTCCTGATGTCGCTGGGAGCATGAGCCGGGTTACGATGCGTGATGTGCCTAGGACAGTGCCTGGCACACGGCAAGTATTAGCCAGTGTCAACAGTACTATTAACTTCTTGCTCCTGTTTATATTTTGTTCTCGTTAGGGTTCTTGTTGGAAAGTACAGAAGCAGCCTGGACTCATTCAAGTAAAAGGTGTGTGTGTTGGGGAGTTAGTGTTAGTCTACAGGGATCTTGTAGAAGCCGGAAACCAAGCCCACCAGCCCGTTAGGGAAGAAGCGGAAAGTCAGGGTTAGCTGGGGGCTGCACCTCCTTTCTCAGCCTCCTTCTCTCTCCTGAGTCCCTCGACTGGCCCTGCCTTATACCAGGTGTCTGTCTTGTATTTTCCTTGTTCTTCGCCCCACCTGACCCACAGTTCCAATCGTCCCTTAGATCCTCTTAGCTATAGCTAAGAGTCCCACAGAGTGCCAATTGTCTCTGTATCCCTGAAGTGTTCAAATTCTTGAGAAAGAATCAATGGGCTGGTCTTTTATCAGAGGTGACATGACCGCCTTTGCCTTAGAGCTGGGGTAAGGGGCGAAGGCCACAAAGCACATCCAGTGACCATTCTCAGAGACCCTGGTGAGCACCTCAATTGTGCAGGCTAGGCTAGGCTATGCTGAGGTGAGTCCCGAAATCTCAGTGGCTTGAAGCAGTAACGGGTTATTTCTTGCTCACAAACATAACCATCAAGGGTTGGCTTGGGGTCTCGCTCCCTCTGGAAGCCAGGCTGCTGAAGCAGCCATGACCTGGAATCATGGTAGAGGGGGAAATAAATCTTTGGAGAGAAACCACACTGGCTCTTTTTTTTTTTTTTTTTGCGGTACGCGGGCCTCTCACTGTTGTAGCCTTTCCCATTGCGGAGCACAGGCTCCGGACGCGCAGGCTCAGTGGCCATGGCTCACAGGCCCAGCCACTCTGCGGCACGTGGGATCCTCCTGGACCAGTGCACGAACCCTTGTCCCCTGCATCGGCAGGCAGACTCTCAACCACTGCGCCACCAGGGAAGCCCCACACTGGCTCTTAAAGCTTCTGCTCTGAAGCGTCATTTCTGCTCACGTGTCATTGGCCAAAGCAAGTCACACAGCTGTAGGTATCTTCAAGTGGGCAGGGAAGTGCAGTCCTACTGTGTGCCCAGAGGAAAGCGAGCTGAAGCGTTTATGGACGCCCTCACAACGATACACAGCTTTCATCTATGTCCTCTTCTTACCATTCCAATCGTGTATATAAAGGCATGCAGAGACACCTACTCCTACCGTCACCTCGAAAGTAGACCATCACTTTCTTCCTGGACTAAAATACCCATTCTAAGGGTAGTTGAGTTTTCTGGTAAAGCAAAAAAAACAGCCCTAACTCTACTAACTTGTTCACCCTGGACTCATTTTTCATCTCTTAAGTCACTGAGATTATTTTATTTGAGAACTTCTCAAGCTGCCTCCCATTTCTCTTAAGATAAACACGTTGAAATTAGTCAGAATAGTTAGAACAGCCTTTGACCACTGCAGGGTGACTAATTGTGCACCTTTCTGAATTAGCCTGGTGTTTTCTTTGACAACTGTTGTGCTGCCGACTCAAATTCTGTCTGAGGTTCCGGGGAGCCCAGCACTGCTCCCCCATTAGAAATGTTCACTCAGATTTTCCACACCTTCTGAATATTTTCCCCTACAACTCATCCTGTTTTTGATGTACCACCTTTTGACTATAACTCTTTCAAGCTGTTACCATTTTAATAGTAAGGCAACTGGTCTACCCCTTGAATCAGCCTAGAGCCAGCCCTGAACACTGTTGCTCTTATTAGAAAGTCACACTAGCAGGGCCAAAATTGACACTCTTCAACTCAGATGTGCACAAAATATGATCTTTTTAAAAAATCTTCCATTAACTGACCTCATTTAGCTCTAGAGTCCCCATTTCTGCAGACAGAGAAAATGTAAACGACAATTGGAGGTCATTCTGCTTCTCTAGCTTAAAATGGTCTCTTTCAGGTTCAAATTCCCTAAGGGAAGTATTTCTTTCATCTTAAGAGGTTGCCATCCTTTGTACTCTTTCTCCAGATGGCATCTATGAACCATCCAAGTCTCCTTCAACAGTAGAATGGATAAATAAATTGTGATGTAATCCTACCGTGGAATTCTACTCAGCAATGGGGAAAAGGTGAACTGTTACTTGCAACGGGATGGATGAACTTCAGAGGCATGATATAGAATGAAGAAAGCCAGACCACAAAAACCATAAACTGTACGATTCTACTTATGTGATGTTCAAAAACTACGCTATGGTGATCAAGCTAAAAAGTGGTTATCTTTGGCGGCAGACGTGGACCGGGAGAAAGCACAGAAGCACCATAGAGGGTGCAGACGTGGTCTGTATCCCACTGTGGGTCTTGGGTACATACGTGCGTGTACATCCATCAAGCTATATACTCTGTATCCTTCTCTGTGTGTATGCTGTATCTCAATAAAACAACAACAGCACAGACGGCATCTGCATATGGGCAAAAGCTTAACTAGCTTTGGGTGGTGCGGAAGGACCAGCTCACCTGTGGAAACTCACTGGCTTCCTGAAGCGGGTCTTTTCCCTCTGGTCAAGGGAATGGCCTTCACAAGTATCTATGGAGGGGTGGTCGGTTCCACCTCTTTTAGGAGACCCGCTGCTCGAGTCTCCTCTGCCTTATCCTCCTATTATGAGCTCCTCATTTCAACCCCAGGCCTCTCTCTGACTCACTGTTCTCTGTGTATTTCAGGCCCTTCTCCCCTCCAGCTGGGAAACCCCAAGGCCTTAAGAAAAGGGGCCCGATCGCAAGCCCACAGCCCTGGACGCCTCTCTCAGCCTTTCAACTCCACTGACTTGGTACCCACCCCAGTCAGAGTCTTTCCGGGGAGGGGCTGTGTCTCTGCTCTGCCAAAGAGGGCTTCTAACCTTCCTGTCTGATAGCAACTGCCTGTGACATTTCCTCTCCAGGCCAGCTCCCTGCTGTTTTCTGGGATCATCGTGGGAGATGGGTTACAGGTCAAGAAACTGTCCTGACATTCACAAAAGTCACGTACATTGGGAGGCATTTAAAAATGTATTATACACATTACTCTTGATTTCTTTCACTCAGAGTCTGATTTCTTTTCACCATGTGACTTGGATGATTCAAATGAATGTGGCTAGAATAGAATCACAGTATTTCAGCAATGAAGCGGTTCTTAATTACCATTCCAGATTCTAAGTGGTACAATTTCTCTTTGTGTGGCCCTGAGCATTGAACACATTGAGCATCCCCGCTCTGTCCCCCCAACACAGCATACACAAATGCCACTCATTAATCAGTGTGACCACCCCAAACACCCCATCTTGCACCCACCTCAACACACCCGGAGTTCTAAATGCCTGAAGGCAGGGTTTTAGCCTAAATTATTTATTTTAGCGCTAAGAAAAGTGAAGCCTAAAGCACAAAAATGACTTACCCAAGCCAGTGGCCAAGCAGGGATTAGACCCCGATCTCCTGATTTCCAGTTCCCTTGAGACTTTTATGCCATGCCACTAGATTTCAGTTCAGGTTTGAGGAACTGCCAGAGAACTGTTTCTTACTGAATTTCTGCTTTCCTTTCTCGCAGTGGAAGCTGCCCCATCATTTCCTCTTTTCCCTCCCTTGAGAGCGAGCAGACATTGTGGTTCCAGAGCTCGGTTCCCTCAACGAGAGCAGCAATGGGGACAAGTCGGAGAGCCTGCCAGTAGACACACCCAGAGGGGACCTGCCCTGTATATCCACACTCTCCACCCTGACCGGCTTATAAAAATACGTAAACACACAGCCATTCCTTCACACCCTCTACTTCCCACCAAAAATCGATAAAAGAAAGTGTGAACACACCTAGGTCTAATTTATTCTGCTATAGATAGAGAATGCTCAATCCTAATGCATCGTGTCATTCAGCTACAGAGATGAGGCTGACAGCCTGCAGAGCTAAGTGAGGAGGAGATCCAGCAGGGCTGCTGAGATTAGAGGAGTCAGACCCCTTCATTCATTCATTCATTCATTCATTCTTCATTCCAGTATTTATTGAACATTTACAATGCCTGGGTCTATTCTGGGCACCAAGTAACATACTGGCAAGCACAACTTCCCTTACCTTTGTGAATCTTAGAGTCTATGATGTTAGTCCAAAAGCCGGCTCTGCTGCTTACTAGCTGTGTGAGCCTGGGTGAGGTGCTTAATCTCTCTGAATCTCTAAGTCTTCATTAATAAGATGGAAAAATGGAAATAGAGTGGTGACGATTAAGTGTCACAAAGTATGGGAAGGGACTAGCCTAGTTCCTGGCACATCATAAGTGCTATGTAAGTGGAAGCTACTTCCATTACTAAAAATTTAACATTCCGAAGGGGAAACCCCTAAGTCCCCATACATTTAATCTGGACATCAAGTTTTGGCTGAGAACTCTCCATTTCCCCCAAATCATGTATAATAAACTTACTTTTTCTGAAGTTGTGTAGTTGCATGTTGTAAACCAAAAATATATATACACTATATATATTGATATTTCTGTATCCTAAGGTGAGGACAGCAATAGCTTTTATTTGAAGCACACTTTTCAAGGAGTCTTAGGTAAGAAAAACATGATACGAACCATGAGTTTTTTAATATTCTCTTCTCTTCTCTGGGCCTCCCCTCCTGACAGACACGTTACCTTATTTAGCTCTGCTGCCTGGTCTTGAAACCTCTAAATAGACTGGTTATTTCAGGCTGGCCAAACCCTCGAAATTATTTGCCAGTAGCCTTTTGGAAACGTATCCCCTTACTGTGTGTAAGAGGCCAGAGAGGACTGTGTGTTTGTTTCTAGTCATCTTCCTTCTAAGCCTCTGCTTCAACTGTGTAGAGTCCGCGGGAGGAACCACAGGCCAAGGGAGGAGCCTGGCTTTGAGGTCACTGCCAAGCGTGCGGCCCTCAGCAAGTGACAAAGCTTTGAGAGCCTCAGTTTCCCCACTGGTAAAGTAGGCGGCATACGTTTAACTGAAGAACTATTGGGATAATTCACTAAGTTAATACTTAGAAGTGTGATTCATAAATGACAGGTAACAACAGATAAGACTTCTCATGACAAATCAGGGATTAGCCTAGAAAGCAAAATTCCAGGGAAGGATGCTGGGCTTTACAGTCACACGGAGGTGTGAGGATGTGACATCCCTGGACATTTCTACGTGCCCTTTATATGCAGGGAAGGAGTAGAGAGAAGGCTTCTGCTCAGGTGTGGGAGAAGCCCAGGTCGGAGGGAACACATGGCCAGAACTGGCTAGAGTACATCCACCAGGACTGGCTCGTCTCCATCTGGGCCTGGCGGGTTCCTTAAAGCCCGTCACAAAGCGACAGGGTTAGGTACGGGTCTAAAAAGATGCTTCTGCCAGCAAAGCTAAACATTTTAGGTGCATCAACGTGATGAATTCAACCCACGGGCCTTTCCTGTTGTTTCCCAGAAGGCCCAGAAACTGCCCGCACACCCTTACGGCTCTAGAGCTCTGTATACTTTGAAAGGACTTTAGCATTTTCCTTTCAACAATTTCCTTCCTTGACAGTTTACTATGTCCCAGGTGCCATCTTTGGAGATGGGATCCCAGCAGTGAACAGACTAGATTTACCCCTGCCTCCTTGAGCTTGAACTCTTGGGAGGGGACGGGGGAGGTGGCCCACGGTACATGTGTGAGAAATATGCGGTCACATAAGCTCTGTAAAAGAATTAGAGCAGGGGACAGCAAGAGTGGCAGGGACACTCTTGGAGGAGGTGGCAGTTGAGCAGGGACATGAATGGAGTGCGCCATGCACAGCTCTGGCAGGAGAATCCAGGCACAGGGAATGGCCATGCAAAGGCCCAGAGGCAGCAGCCAATTATGATTTCCACTCTACACATGGTAACAGTGAGGCTCCAGAAAATTAAGCGATCGCCCAAGGCCACCCATCACATGAAAAGAAGACTCTGACCTTGAACCCGGTGGCTCATCAGTTGTCCCAGAGCTCCTGGCGCTCGTATAACCCAATTACACTAAACCAGTCACGAAGTTATTTGTTTCAGCTTTCCCCCAAACCAAGGGCCATCTATCATTATGTGGATAATCACTATTACCAACGGCTAATATATAGCCAGTGCTTACCACACACCAGGTGCTGTGCATTATGTCCTTTCAGTCTATCAAGAAGTCGACGAGCAAGTACTATTAATATTCTCATTTTACAGATGAGGACACTGTGGCTTAGACAGGTTAAATTATTTGTCCAGGGACACGCTGCTAGTGAGCAGTGGTGCAGAGATATGAAGCCTAGGGAGCAATTTGACTTTCAACAACCACTAAATGGTTTTTTTTGGAATTCAATGCCCAACAGAAAAAATTCTAGCAATAAATGAAGATATGGTTTCTCTAAACTGGCCCGTTGGAGAAGCACAGGCCTGGGGCTTTCCACTGAGACCAGGTTCCAAGGAACCTTTGTGAGGCTCAGGAAAGTTGACAGCAAGGGAGATGGGAAAGGAGAGTGTCCAGGAGGAGTACTGGGTGACCCAGGCAAACAGCATCACCAAAGCCAACTCTCAGGGTTGGGAAGGGAAGTAAAACTGGGTACAAGGCTTTGGAAAGGTCCTAGAGACCCCAGGACGGAGGAAGTTGAGGAGATGGAAAGACAGGCTGGGAAAGAAGTGCTGAGAGCTCAGAGTGAGGTGTTCTGAGGGGGCACAGCCTCAGCTGGGGCCGAGGAGAGTCAGGGAGGATGCTGAGTCCCCTGCCATCTACGGGCTCTGCCACTGACCACCACACGGGTCTCCCCAACATGGTCACCTCTGCTCTGCCTTTCCACTCTCGGGAAGTTATCCTAAACACCAGCCTCCTTTGGAAGTAGGCTTTCAGAAGTGCAGAAGGAAAGTGATCTTTATTTAGGAGCAGTCCAAGAAGCCAAGACAATGAGACACATTTTAAAAGTTCTGGTGAAACCTTTGGGCCCTGAGAGCTTGATACACAGCAGTAAAGGATGGGGCGTGGAAGTGAGACAGATGTGGGTTTGAAATCCAGTTCAACGGGGGAGCCGTGGGGCCCTGAGCAAGTCACTATTCTCTTAAAGCCTCCATTTACTCACCTGTAAAGTGGAGGTTAAAAGCATTTGCCTTACAGGGTTATTAGGACTGAGGTAAGTAAGTTATTACATGTGAAAATGTGGGGCTAAAGCGAGCGCTCACTAAATGAAAGGTATGGTTGTGATGATGATGATGAAGTAAATTTTTTTTTTTTTTTTTAGTGGTACGTGGACCTCTCACTGCTGTGGCCTCTCCCGTTGCGGAGCACAGGCTCCGGACGCGCAGGCCCAGCGGCCACGGCTCACGGGCCCAGCCGCTCCGCGGCATGTGGGATCTTCCCGGACTGGGGCACGAATCCGTGTCCCCTGCATCGGCAGGCGGACTCTCAACCACTACGCCACCAGGGAAGCCCTGATGAAGTAAATTTTCAAAGTTTCTTCAAAACTAAACACACTCTTACCATACAATCCAGCTATCATGCTCCTTGGTTATCTCCTCAAATGAGATGAAAACTTAGGTCTACATGAAAACCTGCACATGGCTGTTTACAGCAGCTTTATTTATAACTGCCAAGATTTGGAAGCAACCAAGATGTCCTTCCAGAAGCAAATGGATAAATAAACTGTGGTACATCCAGAAAATGGACTATTATTCAACACTAAAAAGAAATGAACTACAAGCAATGAAAAGACATGGAGGAACCTCCAATGCTTTACTCAGTGAAAGGAGCCGATCTGAAAAGGTTACACATCATATGATTCCAGCTATCCGACATTCTGGAAAAAGCAAAACTATGGAGACAGTAAAAACATCAGTGGTTGCCAGAGGGGGAGGGTAGGGAGATCACAGGTAGTACACAGAAGATTTTTAGGGCAGTAAAGATACTCTGTGTGATACTCTAGTGATGGATACATGTCCTTATTCTTTTGTCCAAACCCATAGAAAGCAGAGGACCAAGAGTGAGCCCTAATGTAAACTCTGGACTTTGGGTGATTATGATGTGTCAATATCAATTGTAACAAATGTACCACTCAGGGAGGGGGGAATGCTAATACTGCGGAAGGCTGTGCATGTGTGGGGCGGTGGATACGTGAGAACTCTAAGTTTCCACCCAGTTTTGGTGTGAACTTAAAACTGCTCCAAAAAATAAAGTTTATTTGAAAAAGACTCCAAAATAAAATTAAAAATAAAATAATCATATAATAATTTCTTAAAAGTGTCTTTCTTCTGTCATCTTCTTCATGAATCCACTTCTAACCACCCTAACCAGATTATTAAAACATATTTCCTTTTTTGGAATTCTCATTGCAGTGCAACTTGTCTAGCAATTACCACTTTGGTTACATTAAAATTATTAAGGGATTCACCTTATTTCCTTTACTATAATATTTTGGAAGGTTCTTACAAGGGATGACAGTGTACCACTCAGTTCTCTTGCAGTGCCTTTCCCATGCCTTGCACACGGATGGTGCTTGAAAAATACATAGTTGTGGAATTTAATCACTAGATTCTAGATTTCCTGCACTGTCTGATAAGGCATTCACTAGTCACAAGTGACTACTTAAACTTGAAATTAATTTAAAAAATAAATTTAATAATCATTTCTTCCATTGTACTGCCCACATGCCAAATTCTAGTAGCTAGTGGCCACCATATTGAAAAGCTCAGATAAAGGATATGTCCATCATCACAGAAAGTTCTACTGGACAATGCTATTCGGGAACATTCTCGTTCAACTTTCTCATTTAGTCCTTGAATTAAATTTGTGTTTGCAATGCTTATACTTTATTTCTAAATTAAAAAGAAATGTTTTCTTAAAAACTGTTTGAACTGCCCAGATGGTGCTTTCTAAATACCATTTATCACTAAGAGAAACCAGGCTCTGTAGAGAAATGACTGATTCCAGGTCTAGGGCAAGAAATGTAGATAAGCCTGGTCATCTAGTCACATCAGAAAGCAAGGAAGCTATCAGAGACTACTGGGGTCATGTCAACAGGACTCAGGGGTCAACTTAGAGAAGCTTCCACTGGCCAACAGTAGGATGGTTTAAGCATTAGTAAGCAGAACCACAAAGGACTGAATCACATTTCATATGTAAAAACTCATGAGTTCATAAACAACAAAATAAAAACAAACCAAAACTCTCCGTCCTTTTGGAAGATGGTAAGGAAACAATTCATTATTCTGAAAACTGGTAAGTAAAAGGGAAAAAAACAAGCATTTATCCTGTCCTTCCTGTAGGAATTGTTCCTCACGGTAACCATAAATAGCTGAGGAGGGAACATTGCCATCTACAGAAGGACTCCAGCTAGCAAATAAAGAAGGAATAAAAGAATTTGAACATCACATTTTGCAAACACCTACTGAAACAATGGATCGAGTAAATGATCATCAACATCTGCTAATGTCACAGAGAGACAGTCAGGCAGGATGGGCCTCCTGCTGTAGGAACGTGCACCAGTGAAGCCAGATCTAACCTGAATGAGACCAAGCCTCAAGATCTAGCAATCAATCGTCAGGAAATGCAGGCGAGGAGGAACATATTAAATGACACCAGTGGGATGAAGCCAGTAAATCCAGACCTTGGGGGAACTTTATGATGTAAATGGGGGAAAAAATAGAGGAAGTGGGAACCTGTAGATTAAAAGAAACTTAGACACAATATTGTAAACCTACACTTCAATGAAAATAAATTTTAAAAAAACGCAACAGAGGCATGTGACATAGTAAGCAAATACGGCAAGCAGCCCTTGTTTGGATCCTGATGTCAACAAATCAACTGTAAAAGGGTGGGGGAGGGGAACTGGATAAAGTTAAACACTGATGGCATATTTGGTTATATTAAGGAATTACTATTGATTGATTGATTGATTGATGGCTGTGTTGGGTCTTCTTTGCTGTGCCTGGGCTTTCTCTAGTTGCAGCGAGCGGGGGCTACTCTTTGTTGCAGTGCGCGGGCTTCTCATTGCGGTGGCTTCTCTTGTTGCGGAGCACGGGCTCTAGGTGCACGGGCTTCAGTAGTTGTGGCTTGCGGGCTCTAGAGCGCGTGCTCAGTAGTGGCGCACAGGCTTAGTTGCTCCGTGGCATGTGGCATCTTCCTGGACCAGGGCTCAAACCCGTGTCCCCTGCATTGGGAGGTGGATTCTTAACCACTGGGCCACCAGGGAAGTCCCTACTGGGGCCTGCCTATTGATTTTTAAACTGTGATTATGTATTCTGGTTATGTCTTTTGTAAAAAAGTTCTTATCTTTTAGAGAAACATACTGAAATTTATAGATGAAATGATACAGTGCCAGGATTTACTCAAAATAATCCAGGGGTAAGTCAGGAAGTGGGTGAGGGGTGCAGGTCAGATTGGCCAGGACTTGGTGATTGCTGTAGCTGGGTCTATTGTTTACGTGTTCAATTTTTCATAATAAAAATGTTCATCTCTCTGATTCAGTCTCTGTCTTCCCCAGCTCCATCTTGTGCTCTTTTAAAATAAAGTCTCCATGTCAGCAGTTTTCTGGTCTAATTTTGACAAGTAAGAGGGGCTTAGGCATGAATGTTCTGAGGGGAAAACCAGTCTTTGAAAATATCCCAGGGCTGTTTCATTAGAAATCTTAGCAGCAAGTTCTCCCCAAATGTCAACGGGTCTTTCAAAGCTTTACTATCTGCTGAGGTTTTCTCCTTTCCAGGGTATTCTAATCCACTCACCAGACTGTCATTCAAGTAATATGCAAACTGCATTATTCTGAAAATTTAAAGGTCAGCTAGAGGGGTTTTGAGGGGCAGGGGGAAGCAGCTCTCTCCCTCTTGCCTTTTCCTCCCCTCCCCTAGCTCCTCCTCTTCTTGCAAAAGGTAGAGAAACTCCTCTTTCAATGAATGAGTAACTGAAGCTATACCCCTGGGACCTCTCTTTTTGACCTCCTCCCCCTTCACCTCCCTTGATGAGTCAGGAACAAGAGCTAGAAGCTCAAACCTCCAGCTGGAAGGAGGCATCTCACATTGGCATCAAATTCCCGGGCACAGGTGAGCACTGTTTTCTAAGGATGGGTCTTTCAAAGGGGTTAAAAGTTCTCCGTGGCCTGGGACTAGTTTCTATCTTCACATTTCCTTTCTGGAAACCTGACCACCTCTTTTGATTCCTACTCAGTAAATTACAATCACATTCCAGACCCATTCCTGTGATTATTCCCAATGGGTCGGTTGGGGTTTTGGACGTTCTGGCCGTCTTCAATTTCACAGTTGCCCACGGTCTCGTGGTCTCTCTTAAGGATGGGGTGGCAGGCTGCCTTTCCTCCTTTCAGTGTAAAGAGACTTCCCAGGGGAACACTACACTTGCCACCTCCCCTGTAGTTCTGTGTGGCTATTAGATTAAGTTCTAGCTGGAAGGAGTAACGCTGGTACCCATTCTGGATCTTGGCTTTAGAAAAAATGGAGGCGTCTTCTTGGTCGCTTTCCCCCCTTCCTGCTGGTTGCGAAGGTGCGAGACAGACTCACAAGTGAAAGCCATGTGGTGAGAAGAGAGTGATCCAACCAGTCCAGAATTGCCACCTCTGGACTGTGACAGGAGAGAGAAATGACTTGTACCTTGTATAAGCCACCACGGTTTGCAATCTCTTCATTCAGCTGCTTACCCTGTTTCTTAACTAATATAGATAGCTACCACTAACCACTGGGTAGGAATTTTACTTGGGCAACTCTGAGCACAATTTCCAAGAACCTGGGGCAGCCCCTCCCCGTCACTTTCTTGTCCCTATCTGATGCCTGTGAACCCACACAAGGCAGTCACTTTGAAGACGTGCCTGTCCATGGCTATAAACTCAAGGATCATTTTGTCAGGCAGAAATTCTCAGGTGAGCACCTCACTCCAACATCTTCCCTTCAAAGTCAAATGACAAGGAGGGTTTGGAAACACCTAAGACAACTGGGCTCCACTCCTCCTTTGCCCAGTCCCTAGAGTTCGCATCTTGATTCTTCCTTGGAAAGAGCATTTCCCACTGAGAGCCAATAGCTCGGCCAACACCGGCAGACATACTCCATTACAACTAATAACAGGACGCCGGCACTTCAGAAGCTGTTACTAATTGAGCCGCTAAATATCCCTATGAAGTAGGTAACTATGATGGTCCCCAATTACTGTCAAGAAGCTGAGTTGTAGAGACATTAAGTGGCTTGTCAGGATCGTGCAGTGCTGTCCCAAGCAGACTAAGTTCCCGTGTGGAGCCTGCATTTCAGCCCCAATCAAAGGAACTAGAATTGGCCTGGAAGTCAGGAGACCTGTATTCTGTCATTAACCACTGAGTACAAGTCATTTCCTCGTGTGATGAATCGGGAGACTGGGATTGACATGTATACACTGATGCGTGTAAAATGGAGGACTAATAAGAACCTGCTGTATAAAAAAAGAAAATAATCAAAATAATTTTTAATAAAGTAAAAACAGAAAAGAAGTCATTTCCTCTTTCTGTGCATGCGTGCGTGCATGTGTGTGTGTGTGTGTGTGTGTGTGTGTGTGTGTGTGTGTGTGTTTGTGTGTAGTGTGAATAATCCGCCCACCCTCTGGGGTTTTTCCCACTGAGGGCGGAAGTGGAGTTTTCCCATAAAGAGTAGACATCCCACTGTTAATTCTCCCAGGAAGAGCTTAATCCTGAGACCGGAAATCAAGACTTAAGGAAGAGAAAATACCCTCCTTATAGGGCCAAGACTCTGAGGTGAAGAAATGCCCATGTTAGGATAAAGTATGGTCTCCGGGGTGTTCGCCAGAGCTGGGAGATGGACTAGGACGCAAAGGGCGGGAGGGCAGGGAATTCAGGGCTCCTCTGTACACCAAGGTGCAGACACGGAACAAGGTGACAAGTGGAAGACAGCCCTGCCTGGCTGTGACTGCCTCATGCCAAGTTCATGGAGTGACAGGGCAAGGCCAGCAGCCTAGAGAGGAAAACGTGGGGGACTTGTGCCCAAGGAGGGGCAAAGCAGCACCCTGGGAAATGCTCCCAATCCACAGGGAAACCCAGAGCGGGCTGTGCCATCATAAATTGGGAACAAACAGAAGCCACAGGCTGTGCGGGCTGGGACGGAGTCTGTCCTCTTAGACTCCTTCCCCCTCCCTCCCTCCCTCCCCTCTTCCTTCCCTCCCTCCCTCCTCCCTCCCTCCCCCCTCCCTCCCTCTTTCCTTCCCTCCCTCTCTCCCCCTTCCCTCCTTCCTTCCTTCCCTCCCTCCCCCCTCCCTCCCTCCTTCCTTCCCTCCCTCCCCTCCCTCCCCTCCTTCCTTCCTTCCCTCCCTCCTCCCTCCCCCATCCCTCCCCCTCTCTCCCTCCCTCCTTCCTTCTTTCCTTCCCTCCCTCCCTCCTTCCTCTCTCTCTCTCCCTTTCTTTCTTTCCTTCCTTCCTCCCCCAGCCCTTCCTTTTTTCTCTCTTTCTCTTTGCCTGCACCGTGCCCCATGCATATGGGATCTTAGTTCCCCAACCAGGGATCATTCTCGGGCCCCCTGCAGTGGAAGCACAGAGCCCCCTTTGCTTAGGAGCGGCCAGGGAACCACTGGACTGCCACAGAATCCCTCTCAGACTCCTTCTCACTGAGATGCAGGAGCCAGAGTCCAGGCCTGCTGGGAATACAACCCCGAGGCCCCTGGGCAAGTGTGATTGACGATTTCACCCAATCCGTCTACACTGGCCCTGGGCATTGTCTACACTGGCCCCAGACTGTAGGTGATTGGCTAAGGTTGGGCTTAGGGCAGAGGGCCTTCGGTGTTGAGGGTCTGGTTAATTCCCAGACAGAGAAAATGGGCTGTCCTGTGATCTCTCCTTCCTGTTCCCCATTTCTGTTTTAAATGAATTAAATTTTCAAGGTACAGTTTGATGCATTTTGACAAATATCACCACCACACCAATCAAGATCTAGAACGTTTCCAATCCCCTGGAAAGTTCCCTCAAGCCCCCTTCCAGTCAATCCCCCCGTCCTCCAACAAGCAAGCGATATTCTGATTTTTATCACCTTTCTTTAGTTTTGTCTGTTGTAAAATTGCCACAAATAGAACCACGCTGTATGTCCTCTCTCCAGATCCGTTTTTAACATGCAAATGACGCTTTCAATTACTTGCCATGAGTAAACATGTCACACCAAGAAGATCCAGTGCATTGACTCTCACGGCTGTGCAGCAGCCCCAGCACGCCCAACCGCGCAGACGTGAGTCTGCAGAGCCGAAATACACGAACCACGGTTGTCTGCTTAGCAGCTGGCCAGGCTGATCTCTCCCGTCCCCCACAATGAAGTCCTGAAACCTTAGGGCTTACATCCTCCCAACTCCCCTCCACCAGCCCCAGAACAGAGCGATCGCTGTACCCTGAGGGTCCTGGCATCCTGAGAGGTTCTATTTTGGGTTAGAATAACAATCCTGCATGCAGGAATAGAGCTGTTACAGCTGAACAGCTAATAATAATAAAAGCTACCATTTACTGAAGGCTCTCCCAGACGTGCTTATGTTTGCATATATTATCTCATGTCATTTTCACAGCCCTCACCCCCACCCCCACCCCCACCCCAGGTGTTATCTCTACTTTACACAGGCCAGGGAGCTGAGGCTCAGAGGTGTTAGAATGCAGCTTCCAAGACGTTAACGAGCAAATGATTCATCTGGAGTCCTTGTTAAAATGCAGATCCTTATTCGGGATGTCCTGGGCTGGCCTGAGCGTCTGCCTCTTGTAAAACCTCCCAGTTGATGGGGATGGTACTAGTTCATGGACCACATCTGGAGTAGCAAGAGGTACCCTCTAAGGTCAACTACCAGCAAGGCGAAAATCTAAGATATGAACTCTGAACATCTGCTTCTAAAGCTGTTGCTCTTAACAGTTCTACGTATGTAGTGGGGAAAAGAAGAGAAAAACTGTTCCAGGAGACAAGTGTTTTTGTTCAGCAAAACGCCTTGATGACTATATATAAAATAGATATCTAATAAGGACCTACTGTAAAGCACAGGGAACTCTACTCAATACATTGTAATGACCTACATGGGAAAAGAATCTAAAAAAGAGTGGATACATGTGTATGTGTGACTGATTCACTTTGCTGTACAGCAGAAAGTAACACAATGCTGTGAATCAACTATATTCCCATTTTTAAAAATGTAAAGAAAGAAACAACACCCAAAACAAACAAACAAACAAAAAAATGCCTTCATGAAACAAGCGGTTGTAGAACGCTATCCCTCTGGGTAAGGCAGGGTTGGGATAGAAATGTGACAAAGAAACAGTTAAAGAACATGGCAGGCGAAGTGAGCAGGTGAGTCGGGAGGTTGGAAGCTAGGGAGGGGAGGGGAGGGGAGGGGAGGGAAGGGGAGGGGTACCAAGATGGTGGGCGACTGGAGCGCAAATGGAGAAGAGAAACAGCAACCAGCCCCTGGAGGTGGGAATGATATAAAAACGAACAGTTTTAAGATGTTTGCTCTGGCCTCCTATAAGCCCTTGATGTTGTCCGGACCCTTCAGCACAGTCTGTCCTATACATAGCCTTGAGCTTGAGTTGGTACAAGTTTGGGGAGAGAAGGACTGGGGTGGGGTAGGGATGTGCCGTAGGCAAACATGAAGTAAATCTAAACTGAAAGTCAGAGCCAAAGGGAGTTAGGGGAAGGGAGTCCCCATCTCCAACACTGTTCCCCACCAACCTGCTGAGAGAAATGCTGGGTTTCCCACTGCCCTTGAGCTGGGGCTTCAAACTCGTCTTGTTTACAATTTTACGAGCAGTTACAAGAAGATTTCGTATCTTTTTTTTTTTTTTTTTTTTTTTTGCAGTACGCGGCCACTGCTGTGGCCTCTCCCGCTGTGGAGCACAGGCTCCGGACGCGCAGGCTCAGCGGCCATGGCTCACGGGCCCAGCCGCTCTGCGGCATGTGGGATCCTCCCAGATCGGGGCACAAACCCGCGTCCCCTGCATCGGCAGGCGGACTCTCAACCACTGCGCCACCGGGGAAGCCCAGATTTCGTATCTTTCATTTCATTTATTCCACATAACAGGCTTGAGTGGCAATAGGGTAGGAATCATTGCCCCCATTTTTCAGATTCAAAAATCAAGGCTGTAAGCAGCGGGGTGAGCATTGGAATTTTCCGAAAGTCACAGCTACAAGGTGTCAGAGAGATGGCCAGAAGTATGCTTTTCAACCCTCCCTGTGAATCAGAATCACCTCGGAGTGTTTAAAGAACGCTCACTGGGTCTGGATCTCCACCAGGCACTCTAATTCTGTGTAACTAGAGCTGATTTCATTCTGTTTATCTAGAGATGGGCCCAAGCATCAGTATTTTTCAAAAGATCCTCACGGATTCTACTGTTGAGTCAACATGAGAACCTTATACTAGATGATACATATAAAGTGCTTAACTAAGAGCTGGGCACAGGTAACAGTCAGTCAGCCTCAGTTAACATCAGCAGCTGTGAACATTTTTACTACACAAACCCAAACCCTCTGAAACCGTGCTGTCAACCACTGGTTCTCAGAGTCTAGCCAGCATCAGAATCACCTGGAAGACTTGTTTAAAACAGATCACTGGGCCTCACCTCCAGAGCTTCTGACCTCCTAGGTCTGGGGTGGAAACTGAGAGCGTGCCTTTTTGACAGGTTGCCTTTCCTGGTGCTGCGGATCCAAGGACCACACTCTGGGAACCAACCCTGCAAGCAAAGTAAAAGGAGGTGACTCAAAAAGGTGAGTTCTCTTTCGTCTTTCCAGCTCGGGGTGAAATGGCCACGTGGGGACTCTTCAGTGCCCTGCCATGACAGGCGGGAGGGCCTGGGGTCGAGGCCACCTTTGGCCAGGAGCATCCTCTAGCATGTGCGCCTAAAACTGCTGGCTAGGGGCCCTTTGATGGCTGAAGGGAGGCTGAGACTGATAGAGAGCGCCTGTCGCCTAGGCAATGCAGTCCAGCTCCCACGGCTAGAGGCTACTTGACAAGGGGGTGGGGGGTGAGGAAAGGGAAACATGTACGGGGAGAGGAGCCTGATGTCAAACGTTCTGAATGTCTGCAGGCTCATCATACCTGTTCCCTCTCACACACAGAGACAAAATTATGTATGTTCTTTCAACCTGCGTTGGGAGAGATGAACCATGGGAAGGATTCTAGAACCTTCTCGAGATTTTCTGCTTTGAGGGAAAAAGCCCCTCTATCCCATTTGAAGCTGTAAGGGCATCACGTGAGCACCTTCCACCACTGCCGCCTGCCTGCAGTCTGATCAGACCTACGAGCCCCCATATGGCATCTGTAGGCATAAGGGAACCCAGGGCATGAGGAGGCCCAGTGCAGGAACTCTGACCAGTAGAGAAGCTCCGTGGTGGAGAGCGGCTCACTGTCTGGGTTAGAGCTTACTCGCTGGGGGCACACAGGGTAAGGGGCAAAGAAGCAAAGGTCATGGGGTGAGACAAAGAGAGTAGGAGGGACTGAGAAACTGAGTCACCAGTAGGACAGAGTCCCTGGAGTAGGCAGCCCTTTCTGAGGGGATGACAAGATCTAGTCACTAGAACTGATGACATCTCCTAAGCCATATTCTCTACCGGCCTCTTGCCCATAAAGCTTGTTGGCTGAGCGGAGCTAATGACCTCCTCCCACCCCATCCCATGGAGCAGGGATGCAGATTTGGGTCTAATTCGAAGATCGTATTGAGGGCTTCCCTGGTGGCGCAATGGATGAGAGTCCGCCTGCCGATGCAGGGGACACGGGTTCGTGCCCCGGTCTGGGAAGATCCCACATGCCGCGGAGCGCCTGGGCCCGTGAGCCATGGCTGCTGAGCCTGCGCGTCCGGAGCCTGTGCTCCGCAACGGGAGAGGCCACAGCAGTGAGAGGCCCGCGTACCGCAAAAAAAAAAAAAAAAGAAAAAGATCGTATTGAGCCACCATCCCCGAAGGCATAATGGGGCATACAGTGACTTCCAAAAGGCATGCACACGTGGGTGTGGCCTCCCCTTGTCTCCTTCCATGTGGCTGAGCACAAAGAGCCAGGACAACTCCATCCAGTTCTGTCTCTTCACATGTCTGTCCTTCTCCCACCCTTACTCCACCTTTGGACCAATGTTCTCTCCCTCCCTCTCTCTCCTCTCACTCAAGAGTGGGTCCGCCCTTCCCTCTCATTGCAGCGGCAGGATTGGAGATTCATGTGTGGGCTGCTTTGGTCCTAGGTGTCCCATGAACTTGGGTAATAAGTTTCTACAGCAGAGTTCACCAGAGCTCTGCACTGAGATGCAGTGGGAGCTCTAGTTAAATAGAAAGGTATTTTACTCAGGACCCTTTTGCCCGCCAGTAAAACAGAAATCCAATTCAAAGTGGCTTAAAGAACAAAGGGCTGGCAGGGGGGCACATGGGGAGGGGTTGAGGAGGGGAGGAAGGTGCATTTGCTTAGGATGCTTCCGGCATGGCTGCAACCAGGAGCTCCAACAATGCCATCAAGACTCACTGTTTCTGCATTTCTCACCTCTACTTCCCTGCATCCTTGAGTAATGAGCACCACCATTAGCAACTCCAGGCTTACGTTCTACCAGAGGAGATAAATGGAGCCCTTCATTTCTCACACCAGGCAGGCGTCCTGGGAGGCCTCCTCTGGCCAGGTCTAGTCACAAGCCTGTCACTGCACCCGCTGATGGACTGGTCAGGCCTGGTTTTGTGCCAACCCCTGGTCAGAGAGTGGGCGAGGGCTGGTCCCCAAAGGAGAGTCAGGATCCTGTTATCGCAAGAATGGGGAATGAATGCTGGGAAGGAAAACCTAGCAAACTCTGACTACAACGTATTCCTTAGTTTCATTCTCTCCACCTTTGCCCTTCCCAAGGAAGGGTGGTCTTGGCCAAAGAGCATCTCCTTAATACCACCCAACATCACCAGCTACCTGTGCCTGGCCACATGCTTGCTGGCATGGTTTCCCTTCTGTCTTCCCTTCTCCCCGTAATCTAGAACACAGGGTAAGGGTCTAACGTACCCTCGCCAGTTCCTTCTCTAATTTGTAAGATAACACTCAGCCTCCGTGACATACCCCCCCCCTCCACATGGCCTCAGGTCACAAAGCACCTGCATGCCAAGGGTTTTCTGGAAGCTCCTCTTTACGCAGAGCCCCCTGGGTAGCTCAGCGGCTCCTTGATAACACTGCTTCCTTGAGCCCCAAGGCTTCTAGAACAACAGGAAAAACCCAAGATCCAAACTCCAAATAATACCTGCCTTTCTGCCAGCACATAGCTTAGAACAAAGGCAAAGATGTGGGGGCTGCTTTTTTTTTTTTTTTTTTTTTTTAAAGTAATTAACTTATTTATTTATTTTTGGCTGTGTTGGGTCTTCATTTCCGTGCGAGGGCTTTCTCTAGTTGTGGCAAGCGGGGGCCACTCTTCACGGCGGTGCGCGGGCCTCTCACTATCTCGGCCTCTCTTGTTGCGGAGCACAGGCTCCAGACGCGCAGGCTCAGTAGCCGTGGCTCACGGGCCCAGTCGCTCTGCGGCATGTGGGATCTTCCCAAACCAGGGCTCGAACCCGTGTCCCCTGCATTAGCAGGCAGATTCTCAACCACTGCGCCACCAGGGAAGCCCTGGGGGCTGCTTTTTGATAAATTCTTCAAGGTGATGCCTTCTATCTATCTGGAAGCAATTAATCACATATATACACAAAGCATGTTAAACTAAAAGCATATCAACTCCTCTGTCACTTGTGACGGAAAAGAGTTAGAAACCATCTAAATATCCATACAAGATTGGTTAAACAACTAATGGTACATTCATATAGCCATTATACAGCTATTATGCAGGAATACTATGCAACCAATAAAAACAGTGGAGAAGAGTATAGAATCATGGGAGAAAAGAGGATATATTGCTAAGTGGAAATAGAGTAAAATCCAACTTTTGATTTTTAAAAATTGTACACACACTGCTATAGACTGAACTGTCTGTCCAAAATTTATACGTTGAAGGCCTAACCCCATGTGGCTGTATTGGGAGACAGGGCCTACAGGGAGGTAATTAGGGTTAAGTGAGATCATAGGACTGGGGCCCTGATACAACAGGATTAGTTCCTCCTAAGAAGAGAAACCAGAAAGCTCACTCTCCCTCTCCACCATGCAAGCACACAGTGAGAAGGCAGCTGTCCCGTCTACAAACACAGAAGAGGGCTCTCGCCAGAGCCCAACCACCCTGATCTCAGACTTCCAGCCTCCAGAACTGTGAGAAAATACATTTCTGTTGTTTAAGCCACCCAGTCTATGGTATCTTGTTACGAGAGCCCTAGCAGACCAATATGCACATGTACATAGATGACATAAATTTACGCTAACAGGGATTATCTCTGTGAGGAGGATTAATGATGACCTGAGTTTCTCCATTTTACTTTTTTATGTTTTCCAGACTTTGTTACAATGAACAACTACTATTTTTATAAATGCATAAAATCAATGTCATCTTTCTATATGTCAATAATGATAACTTATGGATATTACAAAATTAGTACATGTTCAATGAAAAAATTGGTGGTTTTATATTCTTTTTCCTAATCTGTACTTTCTAAAATTTCTACAACGAATATATATTAATTTCATTTTTTAAAAGCTATTCTCAAAAAGATTTTCCCCTTCCACATGAAATCATCCATAGGGGTCATGCATGAGGTCACACATGAGGTGTGTGTGTGTTGTGTGCGTGTGTATGTGAGAGAGAGAGAGAGAGAGAGAGAGAGAGAGAGAGAGAGAGAAATAGAGACAGAGAGAGAGATGGAGAGAGACATCTTAGGGTTCTTTCAACAAACTTCAACTGATAACCCACTGCACGTCTGGTGCTGGGCTGTTTTTTTTTCTTCAGTGCCATCATTGTTTTCTATTATTGTGTAACATTATTAAGACAGACTTCACAGCTTAAAACAATGCCCGTTTATTTGCTCGCAGTTTCTGTGCGTCCGGAGTCCTGGCCTGGCTTAGCTGGGCCCTCTGTCTAGAGTCTCACCAGGGTGCAATCAACATGTCAGCCAGGGCTGAGGTCTCATTAGAGGCTCGACTGGGGAAGGATCTGCTTTCAAGTTTCTTCATGTTGTTGGCAGAAATCAGCCCCTTGTGGTTTAAGACTGAAGGTTTCAGTTTCCTGCTAACTGTTGGCCAGAGGCCATCCTCAACTCCTAGAGGACCACATGGGGATCATGCCTACTTCCTCCAAGCCAATAAGGGATGCAGAGACTGCAGCAACATCTATGTACTGTAATCATGTACGTTCTGTCATCACGCTGTGTCCTACTGGTTAGAAGCAAGTCACAAGCCCTGCCCACACTCAAGGGAGAGCATCACACAGGACATAACCACAGGTAGATCACAGGGCCATCTTAAGCATCTGTCACAAATGCTATATTTAATGTTATTTATTATATGTGGCACATTTTCAAAATGAGACAATGGAAGATTTTTTCATAGTCTGTCCTAGAGACTTATTTTCACAGGGCTTTAATTCTCTCTCCTTTTTGTATCTTTTGAGACTTTTACTCATATTCTATTCGTCTTACTATGTAAAATTTTTAATGAAGTATAAACATACCTACAGAAAAGAGAACAAATCATAAATGTATACACCATTTGATGACTTTGCATAAAGTTGTGACTTTTCGTACCCACCGAACCAGCACTCAGATCAAGAATCAGCACACTCCCACCCTGGAAGCCCCCTCCTGCTTCCAGGCGGTCAGTGCGAGCCCCACCCTCTACAGGTGTTCCTAGCAGAACTGCACTTGCCTCCTCTAACTTCTTCATGCCTGTCGGCCCTACTTATGAAGTCATCCCATAATAGGGATTTTCGGGCTTAGGAAAAAGACCTGCTCAGCCAACCAGGACTAAAAAGAACCTCTGCTACAGACCTGATGCTGACAGAAACAATGCTCTGGCTCAAGCAGGATTGAGCTGCTGGAATTTTCAGGTTGATGGCATCCTCTCCAAGGGAGAATTGGAAGAAAAAACCCATGTTCAAGGAAATTGAAGGCTAAGAGAGGAAAAGCTACTGTCAGGTGCTCCTTTGCTCCTTCAAATAAGTTCCTGCTTCTGGACTTAAGTGAATTACTCCCCAGGGAAGTAAAGAAAACTTGCAGATGTAACTGGGAAACTCAGAATTCTCTAAGGCAGCACCGTTCAATAGAAATATAACGCAAGCCACATTATACAATTAAAAATTTTCTGGTAGCTGCATGAAACAAAGTAAGAGAAAATAAGTTTTAAACATTTTAATAATTAAATATTAAATAATAATTTAATTTTAATAATATTTTAATTAAATATAACCTAAATAATATAGTTATAACCTATAATCAATATAAAACTATGGGGCTCCCCTGGTGGCGCAATGGTTGAGAGTCCGCCTGCTGATGCAGGGGACACGGGCTCGTGCCCCAGTCTGGGAAGATCCCACATGCCGCGGAGCGGCTGGGCCCGTAAGCCATGGCCGCTGAGCCTGCGCATCCGGAGCCTGTGCTCCGCAACGGGAGAAGCCACAACAGTGAGAGGCTCGCGAACCGCCATAAAAACTATGAATGGGATATTGATTAGATATTTAAGTACAATGAGATATTTTACATTTTTATTGTGCTAAGTCTCTGAAATCCAGTGCTTTAAGTCTAGTGTTTTACATATAAGTTCAGAGTAGCCACAGTTCAACAGCTCAGCAGCATGTGTCTGATGGCTACCATATTGGAAAGTGCAGTTCTAAGGAATTGGAGAGAGATGCGAGGACGTGAGAAAAAAAAAAAAAAAAAAAAAAAAAAGCCAATTTAAAAAATGCTTCAAGAGTGGGTCGCAATGATATGCAAGAAACAAACATGCATTCATTCATTAAACATTTTTGCATGCAGGGGATAGAAGAACTCAAAGCTTCTGCCCTCAAGGACCTCATCATCTAGCAAGGGAGACAGACCTGAATAGATTATTATAACACCAGGTAGCAGACGCAGCGCCAGAGATAATCACAAGGGAGCAGAGAGATGCACCATCCATGGGGGAGGGAGGCTAGAGAACAGGACCCTAATACCACCACCCATTACGACGGGTTAAGGTCCCTGAAATTCTCATCATTCATGAAATTCTCATCATTTCAGGAGCTCCGCATCATGAAAATAACCTGGTTAAAACGCAAATACCTACTCAGGCAGGGAGAACACGCAAACGCATGCATGCCCGTTCACATGTATTACTTTTTGAAACCAGACTTATTGTGTTGTTTAGCAGAAAACAAAGCTGGAGGTATGACAGAAAGATCTAAGACGAAAGGCTTAAATGTGGAGGATTCAGAGCCCAGAAGGCTTCTAAGATAAAACAGTAAAAGGAGAAAGGAATCAGTGGAAGATTAAAGTGTCAGGCAGAGAGACAGGAAACCGCCCAACTCTGCACTTTGAGAAACTAGTCCAGACCGATGTCTTTTGTTATCCTAACATGTGATCGCCCAGAGGTCCTCAAAGTGTCGTCATCTGAGCTCCTGCAGCAGATTCACCTGCAAATACTACTAAAAATGCATAGTCCCAGGCCCCACCCCAGACCACCTGTCCAGAAAGTATTACTGCTCCTAAATCATTCGCTCCTTCTTTCCTCTAAGATGATTATTCACCTTTGATACAAGAGTGGCGTGTCCCCTATAGGCGCTGTTCCTTCAGTCCGTGTCCTTAAGTGAAGAAGTATGGCATACTAACTGATAAAATAAAAATGTTACAGTTTCATGTTACGGTCAACACGTACTGTGAGTAAGAAACAAAACCTTTTCTTGTTACAAGCCACTGAGATGTGAGGAGTTATTTGTTACTGCAGCATAACCGAGCCAAAGGTGACTGATATACCTACTGAATTAAAATTCCCAGGGGAAATGGTGGGTCCTAGGAATCTGCATTTTAACATGCTCTGTGTGGGACCCTCATTCTCACTAATAACATCTGAGCAAAGAATCCTCTTTGAGAAATGAGCCTTCCATCAGCTAGACAGTTAAATGTTGACCACAAAACAAATGGACATTTAGAGTTTTAGGTTTCAGTAGTGCAGCGTACCTAGGAGTCTTACTTCCTCAGTCCATCACATTCCTAGAAATTAAGAAAAACTAAAGCAAGGCGGAGGCAGCCTCAGTAGCTCATCAGCAAGCATTATTTGAGTTCCTGCTTCATGAAGGGCACCGGGCCAGGTGCTGCAGGCAAGTTCCTTGCACCAACACCGAGAGTCCCCAATCCTCCAAGACTTGTCATCCACGATGCCCTGACAGCGGGAGTTCTCTCAGAGTTGGGCAGAAATGGGCTTCCCTGGTCCTTTGACAAAAAAGCGGCCTTGGTAGGAGGGTGAGGGCGACTCTCCTGAGAAGGTCGCCTCCTGTTCCAGAGTGGGAGGCTGGCTTTGCTTGCCCAGAGCAGCCATCCACTTCTAACAGAGATGGCAGCTGCCACGCTTCTTCCAAAATGCAAACCAGACGACGAAACGCCCCGACTCTACACTCTCCGGACTCCTTACCAGGCAGGGAAAGCCCTTCATGAACGAACCCTGACTTCCCTTTCTGGTCTCCTCCCCACAGCGACACCCCCCCTGCCCCCTCCCAGGTACTCCAGCCACCTAAATATTTTTACAGTCAAGTCTCCACCCTCTCCTTCCCACCTCCGGGCTTTTGCACATCCTTTTTCCCTGTCTAGAACGTGCTAGACCAGGTAACTCTAGGGTGCAGTATATATGTCGCCTCTTTCAGGAAGACTTTTCTGGCACCACCGTGTCCCCAAAATGAAAATGAAAGACTAGGCGAGGTGGCCGTCCTACCTGCTCAGCCAGCGCCCTGCACTTCCTCTCTCCTTCACGACCGCCACGGGTGGAATCTGTCTGTTTAAACGTCTGCTGCTCTACTAGCCTGGAAGCACCGAAAGGAGGGGCTCTGTCTTGCCCACCACAGTATCCCCTTTAGCTGTCACCTTAACCGTCACATGGCAGGTGATCGGTAAATATTTGTGGATGGAATGAATAAACAAGGAACACAAAAGCCATCAGAACAGCTCCTTTCTGAAACTACTTTGGGCTGGGATGCAGACAACTCTTAATACATTTCTCACTGTCCCATGAGTTTGTCAATAACTCCTACCCCCTCTTCTCTTTGGTGGGCTCCTCGGGGTTCTGGGCCTGACCACCTGCTGAGCTGTCCCTGGGCTGAATGAGGACCCGGGAAGGGCAGGTCACTGGACTCATGCCCTGTTCACTGGGCACCTACTATGTGCCAGGACGCCAAATGCACATCTCAAAGAACGCTCCCACCAACCCGGGAGGCCAATTTCATTATTTTGTTAACCCTTTTTTTTTTGTTTTGCAGTACGCGGGCCTCTCACTGTTGTGGCCTCTCCCGTTGCGGAGCACAGGCTCTGGACGGACGCGCAGGCTCAGCGGCCATGGCTCACGGGCCCAGCCGCTCCACGGCATGTGGGATCTTCCCGGACCGGGGCACGAACCCGAGTCCCCTGCATCGGCAGGCGGACTCTCAACCACTGCGCCACCAGGGAAGCCCTGTAACCCTTTTAAAGTTGTAAAATACAGCATTTGAACTGACAAACACCAAAAGCATAAACACAAGGCTTCACAAAGCATGACCCACAAACAGCTACTGAACCACCAGCAAGGTGAGTAAGGTGAGTTTCCACTCCAGAGCCTCCAGGACCCATCCTGCCGCAAGCTTCTCCCTCCCCCTCCCAGTAAGCACTTGCTTGCTTCTTTGGAGGTACCTAGTGTGCCCCCCAAATAATAGAGTATTGTGCTTTTGAAAATCTCATTGTTGAAGTATAGCTGACGCACGACAGACAGCACGTCGTTACAGTGCAGAGCTGGAGGTGGATGTTATCTCAATTTGTCAGACAAGGACAGGGAGGCCCAGAGGTGAGGTGGGCTCTTCCAGGAGCCACCCCCACCCCCACCCCCGCCCCGACCCCAACACCCAGAGCAGCTTTGCCTCCGGACCTCCAGCCTGGCTCCCGCCCCCAACCACACCTCCCAGCCACCTCCAATCTCCGCGTGGGAAACCACGGGTGACACCGCCATGGCCCCAGCAAGGCTGGGATGGGGGAGTGGGAGAGTTACAGGCTGGCAGGAGACCTCGGGGTTACTGGGGTGGGATCCAACCTGGACCCCAGGAAGTCTGTGAGGACTCTTCCCACTCTGGTTGTTCTCGGACACCCCACCCCCCACCCCACCCCACCCCGCCGCCGGAGGCGGCTGGGGCTGAGGGACCCAGCTCAGAACCATTCAGGCCCTCGTTCTCCTAAGGAAAACACCGAGAAAAATCTGCCGTGGTTTCACTAACAAAGGAGAGTGTGAAAACGCTCTGGGGATTCTCCTCATTCAGGGTACGTGCAAGGAGCACAGCAGGTAAACAGCAGGCAGCCCGTGGTTCCAATCCCGTCTGTCTTCCTGCTGGGGACCCTGGGCAGGGTCTTTGCCACCCCGATCCGCCTCAGTTTCTCCCTTCAGTGCGGGGGGGGGGGGGTGTGTGTCACAGCAACCCCTATTCCTGGAGCTGTTGGGAGAATCCACGGAGCTGGCTCTAAAGCACTTAGCGTGGTGCCTGGCACTCAGGAAGGGTTTCATTATTATTTATTTATTTATTTTTTGCGGTACGCGGGCCTCTCCCTGTTGTGGCCTCTCCCGTTGCGGAGCACAGGCTCCGGACGCGCAGGCTCAGCGGCCGTGGCTCACGGGCCCAGCCGCTCCACGGCACGTGGGATCTTCCCGGACCGGGGCACGAACCCGTGTCCCCTGCATCGGCAGGCAGACTCTCAACCACTGCGTCACCAGGGAAGCCCCGTTTCATTATTTTTAAAATATCATTTCTTATTATTTTAGAATTTTTATTTTTTGTCATCAATAAAAAATTACACTGCATGAGAGAGTGAAAGGGGAACTTGGGCTCTGAAAACCCCTCAAGCGTGTGCCCCAATGCACCTGTTCTGGAGCGTTCCAGCAGGTGTGGAAGAAATTCCCACCCGCCACCCTCCCGAGGACCCTGACCCTGACGGCACCAGCTGCAGAGGGGGCCACCGAGCCCTCGGTGGGGCTGACCAGCAGGAGGCAGGGGGCTCATCATCATCAATACGGTCCCAGAAAGCCACCTGGCCAGGAGGCCACTGGAGTGCCAGGGAGGAGTGCCAGGGAAGGATGGGGAGACTTCGTGGGGCTGCGTCATCCAGCAAAGAGCAGCTGGTCCCCCACCCATCCCATGTACACAGCTCGCTGCAGCGACCCCATCCCAGGCACCTGGCCGCTGTCAGCCTCCCTGTTCGCGCTCCCAGAGCCAGCCTGGGTGCCCAGGTGAGGGCTCAGGTGCAGCTGTGCACTCCTCGCCACGGGGCCAGGGTGTGGGGAGCAGACGCCCTCTCAAAGACACCTGGTGGCGGGGGGGTGAGGGTGTCATGTCAGGACGCAGGGGACACCTTGGGAACCTCAGGCCGAATCCTCAAGTGACCCAGGACATCGAAGGGCACGGACACTGGGGAGGGGCCGAGGGGGCGGCGCAGCCTCTCTCCCTCTGCTCCCTGCACCCCTGCTTGGTGCTTGGCTCTCGCTCCTCTTTCTCCCCTCCCCTCCCCCGTGCCTGCCTCCCTTGCCCTCCCCTCCCTCTCCCTCCCAGCCCTTTCCCCCTCCTCTGCATCTCCAAAGACCAATCGGTTTCCCAGGGCTGTCATGACAAGTCACTACAAACCTGATGGCTAAAAACAATAGCAACTGATGTTCTCCCAGTTCTGGAGGCTGGAAGTCTCAGATCAAGGTGCCCATGGGGTGGTTCCCTCCGAAGGCTCTGAAAGAGAATTGGTTCCTTGCTTTTCTCCCAGCTTCTGACGGCCAATCCTGGGCATTCCTGGGCTTCTAAACACATCACCCCAATCCCTGCCCTGTCTTCATATGGCCTTCCCCTCTGTGTGTCAAAGCTCACTCCCCTTTCACAGATACAGACCCCAAGCACTGGATTCAGGGCCCACCCTAGTCCCAGGGTCATCTCATCTTTAGATCTTTTAACTTAATTACATCGGCAAAAACGCCTTTCCAAGCCAGGTCCCGTCGTGAGGTTCTGATGAATATGCATCGTTTGAGGGCCACTATTTAACCCACTAAACTCTTTCTCCCTCTTCTCTGCACTTGCCCGGTTTTTCGCTTCCGCCCCCTTCTCCCTCCCCCTCCTTTAGCCTCCCTCCCTCTTCCTCTCCAGCTCGCTTCCTCTTTCTCTCTCTTTACTGACCGTAATCTCGTGTGAATTTATAGAGCTGGTGCCCAGCAACCAGAATTTAATTAAAAATTCTTGGGAGAAAGGATTTGACTGGGGCAGCCTAGTTAGGTGTCCAATCAGCTGTGGGCTGAGGGGCAAGGTTCATTCCCAGGTGGTTAGTTACCAGGTGCAGGCAGGATGGCCTGGCCCCTGCGAGAGGCTGTGGTGCCCTGGATGGACCCGCCCTCTAAATGGATGCAGTGTATGTCATCAGGACTGGCTGCCCCGTGTCTGTGGGTAATGTGGCATCAGCTGAACTTCAAGATCCCTTTCTCTTGCTTAGATTTAATAAATCCACTCTGTCTGGAAATCTGCTCTGTCTGGGCCTATATTCAATGCCGGGAGGTATAGAGATTTTTCTAACTTGCTTGACTGTGAGACTCAGGTCGGGGAGGAAGATGTTTTATTAAAAATGTAGATTATCAGGGGCCTTCTCTAGAATCTGCATTTTAACATTCTAGAAGATCTTACAGTCAGAAAAATGTGGAAAATATCACCCTAGGGTAGAGTGTCTTTCCAATGTCAAAATTCTAGTTCTTGTTCCCCAAAAGTCTGTCCCCTAATCACAAATTCTTCTGAAATTCAACCAACCTAAAGAGAAAATTCAGTGAAATCGTGCAATGCCAGACCTGGGAGTGCAGCATTAGCGTGGCCAAGAACGTGGGCTTTGGTGCTACTGCACAGACCTCAGCCTTCTGGCTTGTGACCCTGGGCTCTGTGACTTGTCTAAGCCTCACGATCATCTGTAAAGTAGGGATGGTAATATTCTCATTGGCTTGTTGTGAAGATTAAACACAGGAGTAAACGTAAGAGATTTTTCGAGCATTTCCCCTGTTGAATGCTCAAGCTGGGCCGTCCCCCGAAGCAGCCAGCACTGCAAGTGGCAGCTGCGGCAGAGAACGAAGGGCCTCGCTCCTGGGGCTGAAGCCGCTGCCACACCTGGCCAGGTAGCCGAGGGAGCTTTACTTAACAGAATTGAGATGCTCCGAGGAAAGAGAAAGCAGGGGTAGCAGGGGATGAACAATGGGTTAGAAACAGCGAACTATGTCTGCCACATCTTCTTCGGGGCATCTCAGCAGTGACTGAATTTTTGTTAACGATTCTCAAATACACAAGTAAAGAGACCGGTACCATGCACGCTATGTACGCACTGCCCAGCTGCAACAGCCATTATTTGCCATTCTTGTTTCATCACTCTCCCTTCCTCATCAGCTCCAGCGCCCCGATCTTGGAGTATTATAACGCAATTGTTTCACTTTGTTTTTTTTCTTTCTTAAGTATACTTTGTTTCTCAGAGCACTTTCAGGTTCACACCAAAACTGAGGGGAAAATCCAGAGACTTCCCTATAACCCCTGGCCCTTGTACACACCGCCTCCCCACATCAACACCCCCGACCCGAGTGGTACATCTGTACAGCGAGCGATGAATCTACACCAACACATCTTTATCACCCAGAGTCCACAGTTCACCTTAGGGCTCAGTCTTGGTGTTGTACACTCTATGGGGTTGGACAAATGTAGAATGACATGTAACTGTTCCCCTTTTAAATGCCACGGTGTGTAATTCTGACAGATACCACCTGCCACGACATTATGAGCCTCCTGATGGGGTGCAGTGGAGAAAGCACAGGCCACCACCTACAAAGGACTGCTGCTACAAACGCTGAGCCCGAATTGAATCAAGCTCTGGAGTTTACAGGGACGACACGCAATGGTGGGGGGCAGGTCATGTTCAAAATCACCACCTGGAAACAATCAGTTAAAACTATAAGGTGGCAAACTCAACAGGCCAGAGAACCCAGGTTTTCTTGTTTTAAACTAATGAATAGCACAAAAAAGGGAAGGAAAACTGTTACAGATGAAAACAGACTAAAGAGACCTATCGACCAAATGCAACGTGGGGCTCAGGAGAGAAGTTTAGTTCTTGCCTGGAATAATCCAACCGTAAAGACAGAGGGTCTGGGCATTAAATGGTAACAGAGGATTATTGTTAGTTTGGGGGTATTATAATGGCATGGTGGCCTTTATTGTCATTTAAGTCCCCACCAGCATTTCTTTTCACCTAAACACACAAGGAACAGACTTGGAAGTGACCCAAGACCTTGGGCCCCACGTGGGCTCCACCAGGACATCACTGGTTGCTGGGTAACTCACTCAGCATGTCTGGGCCTCAGTGTTTTCATCTGGAAAATGTGCAGGTTAGAAGGGATTTCATCTGCAGTCCCCCACCTCCCACCCCCAGCACCTTGACAATGTCAATTCCAGGGTCATCTCTACCCTTCTTCATGCTGACACCCTCCTCGGATCCAAGAGGTCCAGCACCATGATCTCATGGTTCAGACAAACCATGCTTCTATTTATGGATCACACTAACTTCATTGTTTCCAGAGACAACATTATTGATTCCCATTTAGCTTGTGGGCCACTCTGAGATTCTTATCTTTCCTCGCCCTAAGAGCCTGGGAGGCTCAGCCTCGATCCAGGGAATAACACTTTCTGATTCCCGTCTCCTTACTTTTCCATCTTGTCAAGGTTATTTTAATAGGCCCCATGTATTATTTACTATTCAAATAGCTGTGGTCACTCTTACTCAAGATGGGTAGATTGCAGACTGGCTCAGGTAACCACAGACTCACGATAATAAAAATACCTTCCAATTCCACAGAGTGGCTCGACATTTAAAACACATTTGCGTGGATTTTGGCCTCCTTTTAAATTCACAGTCACCCTAGCTTAGAGTTGACAAGATAGGTATTCTTTTTTTTTTTTGGCTGCGTCGGGTCTTGGTTGCAGCACACGGGCCCTTCGTTGCAACGCATGGGCTTCTCTCTAGTTGTGGCGCATGGGCTCAGGAGCATGAGGGCTCTGTAGTTGCGGCACTTGGTCTTTTTAGTTGTGGCGTGCAGGCTTACTTGCCCCGCGGCAGGTGGGATCTTAGTTCCCCAATCAGGGATTGAACTAGCGTCCCCTGCACTGCAAGACGGATTCTCAACCTCTGGACCACCAGGGAAGTACCGAGATAGGCATTCATTCATTCATTCATTTATGGCTGCGTTGGGTCTTTGTAGCTGTGCATGGGCTTTCTCTAGTTGTGGCGAGCTGGGGCTACTCTTCCTTGCAGCGCACAGGCTTCTCATTGCGGTGGCTTCTTTTGTTGCGGAGTATGGGCTCTAGGCGCACAGGCTTCAGTAGTTGTGGCTCGCGGGCTCTAGAGCGCAGGCTTGGTAATTGTGGCACACGGGCTTAGTTGCTCTGCAGCATATGGGATCTTCCCAGACCAGGGCTCGAACCCATGTCCCCTGCATTGCCAGGCGGATTCTTAACCACTGCGCCACCAGCGAAGTCCTCAAGATAGGCATTCTTATCCCTATTTCATGGACTGAATAACTGAGGTTATGAGGTAGTGCAGTGAGAACTCAATTAAGAGTCAGGAGCATGGGTTCCAAGCCCAGATTCTACCACTAACCACCCTTATGAGCTTGGGTAGGGCTGGGGCCCTACCAGGCTACAGTTAAATTGACTACACATTGGATTCGCCCAGGACAACCCCAGTTTACGCCTGTTAAACCTGTGTAATTATCATCTGTGACCTCTTTTACTCTAAAAACGTGTTCCAGCTTGGATGATAAATGATATAGTTTGAAAGCCCTAAAAGGTGAGGCTCGTGGACCAAACCACCGGTTTTCAATCTTGGTTGCACAGCAGAATCACTGAGGGAGATTATTTAAGCTTCCAAAACTCAGACCCTGCCCAAACCAATTAGATCAGAATATTTGCTGGGGTGGGACCAGATACCGTACTTGATTGGAGCCTCTCAGGTGATTCTAACATGCAGCCAGAGCTGTGACCAGCCATGGATGCTCTCATCCCACATCAGCATCTCCTGGGAGCTTGTTCCACTGAGGATGCACTGGTCCCAACTGAGACCTACTGACTGCATCGGAACCTGCATTTGCCCAAGGTCCCCTGGGGATTCACCTGCACAGTCAAGTTCAAGAAGCTGACTGCTTCTTAATGACTTGGCCAATATCAATTTGCTGGTGAGAGCCCCAGAAAGGGCCTCCCAGCCTTGTGTCACCTCAGTAGGTCCCCATGGTGATGTCCTCGCTAACTGTGAGAGCTAACGCCTGGAGATACCATAACGTAGGTTGGAAGGGGGCCTAGGTGTAATGAAGGGACAAAAAAGGCCGCCTCATACACTCTCCACGAGGCCCATGAGACTAAGAGCAACAGTGATCAGTTTCATGGGCTTGACCAGCCTGGCAGCTCAGGGCACAAATAAGGTCACATCCATTCTTAATACTCCCATGATTGGTCGCAAGCTCCCACTTGTCAGATGAGCAGCATGCCCACTGCCTCTCTCTCTCCTTTGCCCTACCTGTACCCCTGTTTACAAAAACCCCAGGTCCTCACCTCTCCAAAGGGATCAAGACTGTGTCCAAGGGTGGAGAAGCTGACGGGTCTATGCAGAGCCCAGTTTGGGATTGTTTTCTCCCACGGATTGATGTAGGAAGTTGGTCCTGCCCAATGTGTTGCATCTTTGGCTGCTGCCACATAGAGCCCTTGACAATCCAGGTGCCTCCAGACTCTGAGAGGAAATATCACAGTCCCTATGCAGGCGCCCTTGGCCAGAGCACCCCAAGTGGGGGTTCTGTGTTCACAGAGCTGAACCTTAAACTCACAGTAGCTGACAAGGGGGAGCTCTTACCCCAAGGTGAGATCCCCTGCGGGGGTGGGGGGCGGTCTTTGGTGTCTGTTCTGGTAGCTGACCTCAGGTGACACCACCGCCATCAACACAGTGATTACTACTGCTCAGCCTCCAGAGGGTTCCCTGGTTCTCCCAAGAGGCTCCACGGCCCTCATGCAAATTTGCCTACCTGCCCCGGAGCTGAGTATACCAGGAAACATGGATGGGGACAGACAGATGCAGGGCCAAGAGGGGCCCAGCTTCCGTTCCTCAGAGGACCCTTGCAGTTTCTTTCTAGACCGATGTAGTGCTGGCAACTTGAAATATCGCTGCCTGCTCCAAAACTAACCATGGAGCACTTGTTCAGCGCCAGCACCGTGCTGGTCAAACTGCAGCCTTTCTCTCTCTGCCCACAGCCTCCCCAGATGGCCATTTCACTCCAAGTGAAACCCAAGGCCTGCGGGGTCCCCAAGCAATCTGCCCTGCTGCGGCCCCTTCCTCTCTGCCTGCCTCTTCTCGGGCTCTTCACCCTCCCCACCCCCACCACCCCGTCCCCTCCATGCCAGATACACAGGCTCCTCTGACACACAAGGCATATTGGGAACTCAGGGTCTTTGCCCTGCCTGTTCCCCTGTCTGGGAGCCTCTTCCCCAGATACCTGCAAGGCTAACTCCCAACTCCGTCAAGACCTGCCTCAAACATCATCTTCTCTTTAAGACCTATGGTAGCAAAATTCCATTTAAAATTGCAACCAAGATCCATGCTGCCAGCCCCCTCTCCACCTCCTTATCCTGTTCTGGTTTTTCTGCAGCTGAACTTACCTTCTATCACGCCACAGACTCTTCCTCTTTATTATCCTCGTTCTTTATTGTCTGTCTCCCTCTGGTAGAATATAAACCTCGTAGTAGAACAGAGAACTTTCCCCCTCCGTTTGCTCATGGAAACATCCCCAGTGCCCAGAATAATGCCTGCAACACGGAGGCCCTCGGTAAATATTCACGGAATGAATGAATGAATTTTCAAGACTTCCGGAGGTAGACAGAATTATAGTGCCCGTTTTACAGACAAGAAAATGGAAACTCAGAGAGACGAAGTGATCTGCGGGAAGTCATGCAAGAGCCGGTTACCAGCACCAGGCCACAGACTTCGGAGCCAGTCAGTGGACTTGTTCAAAGGACCCCAGTGTATGAAAAATGTGGACACTTCAGGTACAGTCTAGGGAAGAAGAATTAACTTCTGTCTCATTTTTAGGAGAAAAAAAAGCTGGAAGAAGTAGAGTGGAGACGAGAAGGATGTAAGGAGAATCGGTCACTTAAGAATTTGGGTACACTTTATAATTCTGTGCTTGAAAACAGATTTGGGGCCTGTACCCTAAGCTGCTAGAGAAAAAGAAGACCAGACTGACGTTCCCCCTGTGGAGACAGTGAAGTATTAACCTGTCCACTGCATGGAGACGGTGTCACTTGAGGTCAGCTACCAGGAAAAATTCCAAGATGTACTGTAAGAAACCACCTTAACACAGGTGTTTGAAACAATAAGCCTCTGTTACCGCTCTCCAGGCTGTTTGTCAAACTAGGCGTGTCCGCTGATCTGGGCCTAGCTCAGCTGATCTCCACTGGCCTCACCCAGGTGGCCACAGTCCGAGGTGGGGTGCCTGGGGCTGACTGGTCTACAGTGGTCTCACTCACGTGTCTGGCAGGCTGCTGGACAGGGCGATGGAGGGGCTGGGCTGCTGTGTCGCTCATCATCCAGCAGGCTAGCTCCAGCTTGTCCACGGGGCAGCCAAAGCGTGCCAGGCTGCCCGAGTTGACAGAAAGCCAGCCACACTCAGTCGGCTGCGTATTACTAGCTGGGGGGCCAGCACAGATTCAAGGGGTAGGGAAATGGACCCCACCCCTTGATAGGATTTACTGCAAGGATTTGGGGCAAGGAAAGGGACACTGTGGTCATCTTTGAGAAGCAATCTACTACAGGTTGGCTTAGGGTAACAGAGATGCACAGTATAAAGCAATAGGCCAAGCAGTAGATAAATAGTGAGGGTTAGGAAGAGGGAGTGGGCAGAAGAGAGAGATTCCTATGCAGAAAAATAGCCTCTCTATTCTTTGAACACACGTTCAGTGAGCATCTCCTGAGGCCAGGCAGTCTGCCGGTCTGGGGATGATATGGGAGACAGACCTGGAACCAGTCCCACTGGGGCTTGCATTTTAGAGCAGGAGACAGATCAGGGAGGCCACCCTTCAATTCACTATGATCAGTGCTCTGTCAGGGGAACTGTGGACATCTGTGGGAACTCACAGGAGGGATGCCTAGCCAGTCTGGGTGGGAGAACAAACCAGGTATGCCTCCAGGGAATAAACTCTGAAGCAAGATTCATGGCACTACAACTACTCCACGGGGGGGTGGGGGGGGGCGGGTAGGGAAGAGAGAAGAGCATTAGAGGCAGGGGAACGGTATGTGCGGAAACCCAGACACAACAGAGGGTGAGACTTGTGGATTCAGTATGGCTGGAGGGGAGGAAGACGGGAGTTGAGGGGGCAGATGGACATCCTGCAAGAGAAGCTGGGGAGACGAGACTTCACGTGGAAAGATGGGTAAGTAGTAGGCGACAAGATCCGACTGGCATTTAGAAAGACCACTTACCCTATTAGCGTGGAAGATGGACCTTTTTTGGTTGGGGGTACAATGGAGTAGGGTAAGATGAGATTCAGGAAGTCCAGTCAGGCTGCTTGAGCAATCCAAGAATGAAATAAGGGATGGACAGATTAGAGAGAGAGAGAAAGATTTCAAGAGAAAAACCTCCAGGGTGGGTCCTTGCCACAAGGAGACAGAAAATTCTAGAATGTTGTCTGGGATTTCTGGCTTCAGCCAGATAGATCGATGGTGGTACTATTCAACAAGATAGAAGACCTTGACTAAAGGAAGTCCCCTTAACTGAGCACAAAATTTGATTCTAAGCTTCCCAGCAGCAAAGGCAAGGAGAAACCAAGATAAATGACCTCATCTCATGGGCTCCTAACAGGAAGCAAAGCCATGCAGCATGGAAACCAAACTTCCTCATCAGGTATACAAGGGGATTCTGTTGAGGGAATCTCTGTGGAAAGGACCACGAACCAAAGACAGATAGTAGTTTTGTAAAAGATGCAGAAATGTTCTTTGCAGGCCTGTTCTGTGTATCGACCCTTAATAAGAGCCGAGAGTAAGAAATTAAATCACAGCTCTGTAGAGTCATCTGTGTGAGGAAGTCCGTATAATGGCCTCTGGGTCTCTCATTTGCGAAAGAGCTCTGAGCTCCTGGCATCTAGAGAAGAGAGGGGCTGGATACAAATGGAAGGAACTCGCACTGATTAATACATTTTATTTTATAAACTTGAAATTATGAGTTCATGACCTTAGAGTGCAAGTTACTGCCTCAGGGTAATTTTAAAGGAGAAAAAAAACAAAAGCCCGCATTCCAGCAAATACCATTAATGGCACAATCAAGTAACTCAGAGCTTCAGTTTTAAATGTTGAAGTAATTAGAATCCATTGTGGGGTTTCTTTTATTTACATTTTTTCCTGATTATTAAAGTAACTCAGGTTTATTATAGAAAATTGGGAAAATTCAGAGAAGCAGAAACAGAAAAACCAAAAATCACCTCTAATTCCAGGACAGATGACCAGCCACTGTTAATACTGTGGTGTATATTTACACTGTATCTTTTCAGTCGTTTTTCTAGGCCTACCTATAAGTAAACATTTTTCTGTTTGAAAATTTGGGGTAAGGCTGGATCAACTGTTTCATATCCTGCTTTTTTCACTCACATTTGCCAGTGACAAATAGAACCCTTTGTTTTAAAGGAATTTCGTGTCCCGAGGACCTCTCAATTTCTCAAAATGCATATGTCTTTTGTCACTTGTGTAGACTTTGTGTAGTCACTCTGCCTGTCTCCTCACTAGCTTCCTGAAAAAGAGAACTTGACTTTTTCTTGCCAAGGACTTAATTGTGTCGTTTATAATTGAAATCTTGGAGCTTGGCATTTTAGCACAGGGAGAAAGAAATATGCTTAACGCGCTGTGCTTCACAGAGAGCGCAAGAATAATTAGCCACCCCAAGGCCACTCCTGAACAGGTTGTGGCCTTGCTGCCTCCTTTCCTGGGGAACTTTCCAGGGAAAAATGCTCCTCTGGTAACTATTCCACAGGGACACGACCTCCATTCTTTCTTTCTCTTTCCTGCAATGTCACTATGGTAGATGGCAAAAACGGCCACAATAGTTTATTACTTCTCCCATCAAGAGATAAAGTCTATTTCCTTGCCCCTGGAATCACAGTTTGTGATTTGCTTTGATCGATGGAAGTGGCAGGTGTGACAGTGGGTCAGTTCTGAGCCTAGGACTTAAGACACCTTGCAACACCTCCTCTTGTTGTTCCCTTCCGTCAACATGCAAACAAGCCTGGGCTACCCTGTTGGGTGATGAAAAACCACATGGAGAAAGACCCCATACATTCCAGCCAAGACCATTATAAACCAGCAACCCCAGCAGATCACGGTGAGGCCAGTTTAAATCAGCTGAGTCCAGCCCAGTCAGGAGAACTGAAAATGATGACATAAAATTGAGAACTAGGGGAATTTCCTGGCAGTCCAGTGGTTAGGACACCATGCTTCCACTGCAGGGGGCGTGGGTTTGATCCCTGGTTGGGGAACTAAGATCCCGCGTGCCAAGGGGCACAGCCAAAAAAAAAAAAAAAAAAAAAAATTAAGCCCTAAATAAATAGTTGTTTTGAGTTAGAAAGCTTTGGGATTGTTTGTTATATAGAAAAAGCCAACTGATACAGTCACCGAGCATATGTGAAGTAGATTTAAGCACACTGAGTATAAGAATCTGAGAGTTCAAATGTTATACTGATGAGACTGGATAAGCCCCACAAAGGCAGGTCCCACATCCATTTTGATCACTGTGGCAGCTCCATGTCTAGCACATGCTGGGCACATAGGAGGTGGTGCCTAAATGATAATAAATGCATTTACTGAATGCTTACTATGGACCCAGCACTATGTGACATGATTTTATGTTGATTATATTATTTTGTGCCAAAAATAACACACACACACACACACACACCCACCAAAAAAAAAAAAAAAAGATGTCTCATCCTCCTCATCGGAACCCCACGGCTATGTTACCTTCCACGGCAAAAGGAACTCTGAAGATATGGCTGAGTTAAGGGTCTAGAGATGCAGAGATTATCTTCGATTTTCTGGGTGAGTGCTACGTAATCACAAGGGCCTTAAAACAGGGAAGCAAGTGGGTCAAAGTCAGGGAAAGGAGACGTGACTATGGAACTAGAGGCTGGAGTGAAGCCCTCTGACGATGAAGGGAGGCATCATTCCTGGGGTGTACAAAGAGCTGGTAAAGCAGAGGATAAGCCCCAGGACTGCATGGAAGGGACTCAGGGAGGCAGAGGAGGCTCTAGAAGAGGCGATAGGAGGAGGGCATCCTAGGCGGAGGGGAGAGTGTGAGCAGAGGCACGCAGACACGGATGTTTCGGGTGCTGGGGGGACTCGGAAACATCCCATGTGTGGAGACAGGTGAACTGCTGGGAGGGGAGAGTGGGAAGAAGGGTGGGGTGAATGTTCAGGCTCTGTGAGCTTTGATAAGGGCACCCACACTGGGAGGCAGGGCAAAGAGTAGGTATATACAGGTGGTATGTCAAACAGGCTCCCCTGGGCAAACACAGTTCTGGGCCTCCTGGAGGGACCACAGCCTGGCTTGGTCTCAGATGGTCTGGGGACAACCTGCTTGCAGAGTACCTCTGACTCTGCCCAGAGGATTGGCCGGAGGGAAATAAAGTCTTTTTCTTGGAGAGTTAAGCTCACTCATCCAGGAGTGGCTTACTGGGTTAATGGTGTAGCCCTGTGAGAAATCACTGAAAACAGTCTTTTCACTGAGACATTAGTTACATAACAAATAATCCCCAAATTTAGAAGCTTCCAACAAAAAACACTTATTATCTCACAGTTCCTGTGAGTTAGGAACTTGGGAGCTGCTTGGTTGACAGCTTCTGGCTTGGGTCTCTTATAAGGTGGCAGTCAAGATGTTAGCTGGGCTGAAGGCTTGACCAGGACCTCTTGATGGCTCACTCACGTGGCTGTTGGCAGGAGGCCTCGGTTTTTCACCGCCTGGGCCTCTCCACGGGGCTGCCTGAGTGTCTCACAACATGTCAGCTGGCCTCTCTCAGAGCAGGTGATCTGAGAGACAGCAAGGAAGAGGCCACGCTGCCCCCTATGCCTAATCTTGTATGTCACCCACTGTCACATCTGCCACATGCTATTCTGATAAGTGAGTCTCAAAGTCCAGCTCACACTTAGGAGAGGAGAATGAGGCTCCATCTTTTGAAGGAAGAAATATTAAAGAATATTAGATATATTTTTAAACTACTATAACCAAACCCAGAATAGTGATTTTAGGAATGTCCTCAGGTGGGACAGTCTAGGCAGGAACAATATCTCTAGGTTAATGGTTCTCAGATTTTGGTGTGACTACGAGCCATCTGGGGTTGTTTGTTAAGAGTAAAGATCCCCATACCCACCTCCAGGATACTCTACACTGGGAGCTGGGGCCCAGAAATTGGCATTTTTGGAAAAGTCCCTTAGAGTATTCTAAAGCAGGTTATTGGGCTCCAGGAATCTGCATCTGAAAAGTCCCCCAAAGTTCTTCTGATGCTGGTGATCTGTAAAAATAATGCCACTGGAATTGGCAATAATTGGCCACTGGAATGACAGCATCAGAAATTCCAGGACAGGAAAAACAGATCTCCAGGCTGGAGGGAGGAGGTCAGTGAGAAGCCTGCTGCATAATCCAGGCAAGAAGTGGAAGTGGATCAGAACAGGACAGTAGCATGCTAAGAAGACACAGAGGGCAGACAGCAAAGGCAAGAAGAACTACAATTCTGCAGCCTGTGGAACAAAAACCACATTCACAGAAAGATAGACAAGATGAAAAGGCAGAGGGCTATGTACCGGATGAAGGAACAAGATAAAACCCCAGAAAAACAACTAAATGAAGTGGAGATAGGCAACCTTCCAGAAAAAGAATTCAGAATAATGATAGTGAAGATGGTCCAGGACCTCAGAAAAAGAATGGAGGCTAAGATCGAGAAGATGCAAGAAATGTTTAACAAAGATCTAGAGGAATTAAAGAACAAACAAACAGAGATGAACAATACAACGACTGAAATGAAAACTACACTAGAAGGAATCAATAGCAGAATAACTGAGGCAGAAGAACAGATAAGTGACCTGGAAGACAGAACGGTGGAATTCACTGCTGCGGAACAGAATAAAGAAAAAAGAATGAAAAGAAATGAAGACAGCCTAAGAGACCTCTGGGACAACATTAAACACAACAACATTCACATTATAGGGATCCCAAAAGGAGAAGAGTGAGAGAAAGGACCCGAGAAAATATTTGAAGAGATTATAGTCGAAAACTTACCTAACATGGGAGAGGAAATAGCCACCCATGTCCAAGAAGTGCAGAGAGTCCCATACAGGATAAACCCAAGAAGAAACACGCTGAGACACACAGTAATCAAATTGGCAAAAATTAAAGACAAAGAAAAATTACTGAAAGCAGCAAGGGAAAACGACAAATAACATACAAGGGAACTCCCATAAGGTTAACAGCTGATTTCTCAGCAGAAACTCTACAAGCCAGAAGGGAGTGGCATGATATACTTAAAGTGATGAAAGAACCTACAACCAAGATTACTCTACCTGCCAAGGATCTCATTCAGATTCGATGGAGAAATCAAAAGCTTTACAGACAAGCAAAAGCTAAGAGAATTCAGCACCACCAAACCAGCTCTACAACAAATGCTAAAGGAACTTCTCTAAGTGGGAAACACAAGAGAAGAAAAGGACCTACAAAAACAAACCCCAGGGCTTCCCTGGTGGCGCAGTGGTTGAGAGTCCGCCTGCCGATGCAGGGGACACGGGTTCGTGCCCCGGTCTGGGAAAATCCCACATGCTGCGGAGTGGCTGGGCCCGTGAGCTATGGCCGCTGAGCCTGCGCGTCCGGAGCCTGTGCTCCGCAGCGGGAGAGTCCACAGCAGTGAGAGGCCTGCGCAACGCAAAAAAAAAAAAAAAAAAAAACAAACCCCAAACAATTAAGAAAATGGTAATAGGAACTTACATATCGATAATTACCTTAAATGTGAATGCATTAAATGCTCCAACCAAAAGACACAGACTGGCTGAATGGATACGAAAACAAGACCCATCTATATGCTGGCTACAAGACACCTACTTTGGACCTAGGGACACATTCAGACTGAAAGTGAGGAGATGGAAAAAGATATTCCATGCAAATGGAAATCAAAAGAAAGCTGGAGTAGCAATACTCATATCAGATAAAATAGACTTTAAAATAAAGAATGTTACAAGAGACAAGGAAGGACACTACACAATGAGCAAGGGATCAATCCAAGAAGAAGATATAACAATTATAAATATACATGCACCCAACACAGGTGCAGCTCAATACATAAGACAACTGCTAACAGCTCTAAAAGAGGAAATCGACAGTAACACAATAATACTGAGGGACCTTAACACCTCACTTACACCAATGGACAGATCATCCAAACAGAAAATTAGCAAGGAAACACAAGCTTTAAATGACACAACAGACCAGATGGATTTAATTGATATTTATAGGACATTCCATCCAAAACCAGCAGATTACACTTTCTTCTCAAGTGTGCACGGAACATTCTCCAGGACAGATAACATCTTGGGTCACAAATCAAGCATCAGTAAATTTAAGAAAACTGAAATCATATCAAGCATCTTTTCTGACCACGATGCTATGAGATTAGAAATCAATTACAGGGAAAAAAATTTAAAAACCACAAGCACATGCAGGCTAAACAATACATTACTAAATAACCAAGAGATCACCGAAGAAATCAAAGAGGAAATCAAAAAAATACCTAGAGGTAAATGACAATGAAAACACGATGATCCAAAACCTATGGGATGCAGCAAAAGCAGTTCTAAGAGGGAAGTTTATAACTATACAAGCCTACCTCAAGAAACAAGAAAAATCTCAAATAAACAATCTAACCTTACACCTAAAGGAACTAGAGAAAGAAGAACAAACAAAACCCAAAGTTAGCAGAAGGAAAGAAATCATAAAGATCAGAGTAGAAATAAATGAAATAGAAACAAAGAAAACAATAGTAAAGATCAATAAAACTAAAAGCTGGTTCTTTGAGAAGATAAACAAAATTGATAAACCATTAGCCAGACTCATCAAGAAAAAGAGGGAGAGGACTCAAATCAATAAAATTAGAAGTGAAAAAGGAGAAGTTACAACAGACACTGCAGAAATACAAAGCATCCTAAGAGACTACTACAAGCAACTCTATGCCAATAAAATGGACAACCTGGAAGAAATGGACAAATTCTTAGAAAGGTATAACCTTCCAAGACTGAACCAGGACGAAATAGAAAATATGAACAGACCAATCACAAGCACTGAAATTGAAACTGTGATTAAATATCTTCCAACAAACAAAAGTCCAGGACCAGATGACTTCACAGGTGAATTCTATCAAACATTTAGAGAAGAGCTAACACCTATCCTTCTCAAACTCTTCCAAAAAATTGCAGATGGGGCTTCCCTAGTGGCGCAGTGGTTGAGAGTCCGCCTGCCGATGTAGGGGACACGGGTTCGTGCCCCAGTCCGGGAAGATCCAACATGCCACGGGGTGGCTAGGCCCGTGAGCCATGGCCACTGAGCCTGCGCAACCGGAGCCTGTGCTCTGCAACAGGAGAGGCCACAACAGTGAGAGGTCCACATACCACAAAAAAAAAAAAATTGCAGAGGAAGGAACACTCCCAAACTCATTCTATGAGGCCATCATCACCCTGATACCAAAACCAGACCAGGATACTACAAAAAAAGAAAATTACAGACCAATATCACTGATAAATACAGATGCAAATATCCTCAACAATATACTAGCAAACAGAGTCCAACAACACATTAAAAGGATCATACACCATGATCAAGTGGGATTTATCCCAGGGATGCAAGGATTCTTCAATATACATAAATCAATCAATGTGATACACCATATTAACAAACTGAAGAATAAAAACCATATGATCATCTCAATAGATGCAGAAAAAGCTTTTGACAAAATTCAACACCCATTTATGATAAAAACTCTCCAGAAAGTGGGCATAGAGGGAACCCACCTGAACATAATAAAGGCCATATATGACAAACCCACAGCAAACATCATCCTCAATGGTGAAAAACTGAAAGCATTTCCTCTAAGATCAGGAATGAGACAAGGATGTCCACTCTCGCCACCATTATTCAACATAGTTTTGGAAGTCCTAGCCATGGCAATCAGAGAAGAAAAGGAAATAAAAGGAATACAAATTGGAAAAGAAGAGGTCAAACTGTCACTGTTTGCAGATGACATGATACTATACATAGAGAATCCTAAAGATGCCACCAGAAAACTACTAGACCTAATGAATGAATTTGGTAAAGTTGCAGGATACAAAATTAATGCACAGAAATCTCTTGCATTCCTATACACTAATGATGAAGAATCTGAAAGAGAAATTAAGGAAACACTCCCATTTACAACAACAAGAATAAAATACCTAGGAATAAACCTACCTAGGGAGACAAAAGACCTGTATGCAGAAAACTATAAGACACTATTGAAAGAAATTAAAGGTGATACCAACAGATGGAGAGATATACCATGTTCTTGGATTGGAAGAATCAATAATGTGAAAATCACTATACTACCCAAAGCAATATACAGATTCAATGCAATCCCTATCAAATCACCAATGGCATTTTTTACAGAACTAGAACAAAAAATCTTAAAATTTGTATGGAGACACAAAAGACCCCAAATAGCCAAAGCAGTCTTGAGGGAAGAAAACGGAGCTGGAGGAATCAGACTGCCTGACTTCAGACTATACTACAAAGCTACAGTAATCAAGACAATATGGTACTGGCACAAACACAGAAATATAGATCAATGGAACAGGACAGAAAGCCCAGAGACAAATCCACGCACCTATGGACAACTAATCTATGACAAGGGAGGCAAGGATATACAATGGAGAAAAGACAGTCTCTTCAATAAGTGGTGCTGGGAAAACTGCACAGCTACATGTCAAAGCATGAAATGAGAACACTCCCTAACACCATACACAAAAATAAACTCAAAATGGACTAGAGACCTAAATGTAAGACCTGACACTATAAAACTCTTAGAGGAAAACATAGGAAGAACACTCTTTAAAATAAATCACAGCAAGATCTTTTTTGATCCACCTCCTAGAGTAATGGAAATAAAAACAAAAATAAACAAATGGGACCTAATGAAACTTTAAAGGTTTTGCAAAGCAAAGGAAAGTACAAACAAGATGAAAAGACAACCTTCAGAATGGGAAAAAATACATGCAAATGAATCAACGGACAAAGGATTAATCTACAAAATATATAAACAGCTCATGCAGCTCAACATTAAAAAAACAAACAACACAATCCAAAAATGGGCAGAAGACCTAAATAGACATTTCTCCACAGAGGACACACAGATGGCCAAGAAGCACATGAAACCTACTCAACATCACTAATTAGAGAAACGCAAATCAAAACTACAACGAGGTATCACCTCACACCAGCTAGAATGGGCATCATCAGACAATCTACAAACAACAAATGCTGGAGAGGGTGTGGAGAAGAGGGAACCCTCTTGCACTGTTAGCGGGAATGTAAATTGATACAGCCACTATGGAGAACAGTACGGGGTTCCTTAAAAAACTAAAAATAGCGCCAACATATGACCCAGCAATCCCACTACTGGGCATATACCCAGAGAAAACTGTAATTCAAAAAGACACATGCACCCCAATGTTCACTGCAGCACTATTTACAATAGCCAGGTCATGGAAGCAACCTAAATGCCCATCGACAGATGAATGGATAAAGAAGATGTGGTCCATATATACAATGGAATATTACTCAGCCATATAAAGCAACGAAATTGGGTCATTTGTAGAGACGTGGATGGACCCAGAGGCTGTCACACAGAGTGAAGTAAGTCAGAAAGAGAAAAACAAATATCGTATATTAATGCATATATATGGAACCTAGAAAAATGGTACAGATGAACTGGTCTGCACGGCAGAAATAGAGAGACGGATGTAGAGAACAAACGTACGGACACCAAGGGGGGAAAGCAGCGGTGGGGGGTGGGGGTGGTGTGATGAACTGGGAGATTGGGATTGACATGTATACACTGATGTGTATAAAACGGATGACTAATAAGAACCTGCTGTATAAAAATTAAATAAAATAACATTCAAAAAAGAAAAAAAAAAGAAATTCCCTTTAGCAGAGGAAGTTTGCTCCATTTCTAGGAAAAGTAACCTTCTGCTATTTTTTCTAAACATTCTCAGTAAAACAAACAAAAAAACAACCCTCAAAAACAAAACAAAAAGCTAAGAAGACAGCTTTTTAGTGGAAAATCCAATGTTCTTAATGATAGGAACTAGCAGATGGATATGCCCCTGAATTAAACTATTCATGTCACTCGAAAAAAACAAAGAAAAAAAGCAATTCCAGTACAATTGGGAATAACCACGTGGATAGACAGGTCAAAGGCTAAAGAGGAACGGAGGAGTGCTTGGGCCCAACACTCCCTATGTATACACCCCTGACAGACAACGCAATCACAACCTGTTTCCCACTCTCCTGGACAGAGTCCCGGGAAGCTTCCCAACCCAGCGCTTCAGCCAGCTAGCTCTACTCACTCTGAGTTGCCACAAGACTTGAAGCCTCTTTGCCATCCTCGATCCAAAGCCACACGTCCAGGAATCTGCCTGGATCAGAAAACCCTGGCAAGAAAGCGATTTCTCCAGTGTGCATGGAGAAAGAGCAGAGCAGGGCTATTATGTTTTGTACAGCTGAATGGGGATGATGGGTGGGAGGCGGGTGGGACCTTGGTGGGCAGCAGGGGCACTTGACCAGCACTTAGCCCTGGGAACCTGTGGTCTGACTCAATCGCTGGAACACCCAGCGCAGAGGCAACGCTCCCCCTCCATGAGGAGCAGGGTTTATGAGGTGGGCCCGGAGGTGGCCATTTGTCTAGCGCTGTCTGCTTCTTCACCCGTGCTGTCAGGAAACTTGCCCGGAGCCCCTGTGAGTTTCCAGCCATTGTCTGGGCCCCTCCTGCCCTCGTTTTATGGGATGGTTTATGTCTGCTCCTCGTCCCGGCCGGGGAGTTGCTAAGCAGCTGCTGGAGCCTTTCTGGTTTAAGCTGGGACACTATCGTCTCTCTTTATCCCCATAAGGAGCCGTGACCCAGGTGATTACGAAACTGCCGCCTGAGTCTGCAATGTTATTGGTCCGTAAAAGGTCAAAGAGCACAGAGCCAGCACACAGCGCTCGGAGCGAGCAGGTGATGGTGTTAGACCCCATCATTAACACCGTGGCAAAACCTCCTGCAAGTTCACCTCCAGCCCTCCGGGATCTGACAGCCCTCGAGGTGGGCGTGGCTTCTTGGCACACACTCTGGCCCTGGACACCTTTGCCCACAGGTTTTTGTGGTTTTCATGTGCTGGGTTTTTACCCAAGCTTCAAAACCAGGGAGACCGTTCCCCAAGAGAACGACTTGACTTGGCAATGGCTTGAACCCCTGGAAGACCTCCCCCCACAAAACCTTCTGCCCTTCTGCTGCCTATCATTGACTGAACTATTTCCCTTTTTTCTTCTTTTCCTTAAAAAATTTTCTTTAATATTTTGTCTGGGCTGCACAGCACGTGGGATCTTAGTTCCCTGACCAGGGGTCAAACCCGTGCCCCCTGTAGTGGAAGCTCTGAGTCTTAACCACTGGACCGCAAGGGAAGTCCCCAACTGAACTATTTCTAAGACAGTTATAACTACACAGTTTGTAGCTTAATCATGCTCTTAAAAAAAGTTAGAAAAAAGAGATATGGAAAAAATTCACCCACACCCAAAGATAATGACTGTTAACATCCCGAAATATTTCATCTAGATGCTTTTTCTCTCTCTGCATGTATATATTTGTAAGTATGTGTATGTGTGTGTGTATACAGTTGATCCTTGAACAACACAAGGTGAGGGACACTGACCTCCTTTCCTGTGCAGCTGAAAATCCTCGTACTGCTGTCTCTGCCTCAAAAACAAAGGAATTTTATAAATGACTCACCCAAGGGCAGGAAGCTGAAACAGTTTGGATGGAATCAGGACTCAAACCCTAGTTCTTTTGATTCCACATGTAGTGATCTCTAATCAAACACAAACTTCTCCTCACATTTAGTTCATTTAAACATTTCTAAAATGAAAATACAGATACTATATTTATTGAAAAAATCCGTGTATAGATGAGCCCTGGTGTAAGCGGGCTTTTTGAAGTTCAAACATGTGTCATTCAAGGGTCAACTGTATCTATTAAACTACTGACACTTTGGGTAGGATAATTCTTTGTCGTGGCGCTGATCACACACACACAGTTACAAAAGGGAATCATATTGCAAATACAGTCTTATCTGTTTCTTTTTTTACAATATACTCTGCTATGAACACGTTCTAGGTCAACTATTAAAAATCTACCGTATTATTTGCAATGTCCGCAGACCTGTCCATCCGTTGGGCTCACACGTGAAGTAATTTCTATCACCAATCGCCCATTACTGGACCTTGTGTGTAGAAGTGTAATGATACTGCACAGCCTGCATTAAACTGCTTTTTAAACTTAAGATGTCATGAGCGTCTATCCACGTCACAGCTGCGGGATGCTGACTCAGCTACCGCACCTCTCTAAACCCCCAATTCCTCATCTGTAGAATGGGAATGTGCTGCGAGCATGAACTACCAGAATGGATGCCGGTACCCAGCACAGAGAACACCCTCAACGCAGGACCAGAGCTGGAGCTTGTGTCTTTGCTATGATCACCACGTCCCGGCTTTTCAACGGCACGTAGTGGCCATCCCCCTTACGGAGACAACGTACGTTAGTAAACCGCCCCCATGGATGGACTCTTGGGGGGTTTCTGAATTTCCATGCTCCTCCATGACCCTGCTGTTAATACACTCACAGATACTTTCTCCTGATGTTTTGAGAAACCAGTGAAAGAGAAGTTAACCCACCTGTGCTACCCTGGGACTAGCAAAGCAAAAGACTAATCGTATTCCCCATGGCCCGGTTCTTGAAACACTAGTAAATGTCACGTCCCGCCCGCCCTGCCCCCTCAGGCCCTGCCACGCACTAGTTACCTGGTCCTCAGTCAAGATGTTAACCACGGGGCACGGCTCCTAAGCTGAACCCTGGATCGTTTTTACTCTGCATTTTTGTCAAGCCCAAGCCCCCTGCACCTTGCCTTAAGACCACCCCAGGACAGTCTTCAACCACCACGAGATTCCCCTTCTATTCTTTCCTATTTGTTTTCAAGGTATGGGTGTGCAATGTTTGACGTATACAGTGCACGTGTGTGTACGTGTGTGTGAAAATACATTTTACCATTTACAGAGCAATAACAAAATAAATACCCCTGTAACTACCACCCAGATCAAGAAACAGGACGTTCGATGTCAGAAGCGCCCACACACATACCTGCCTCTCCCGCAGGGAGCTTTTCTCGGGGGTGTGGAGTGGAAGGAGGAGGCGTGTTGGTAACGGTGCGGTCAGCAAAACACACCCCAGCCGCCTTCTGCCCGCTTGCCCCTGTGGCTCTGTGGCCCTGGGCGTTGGTTAGTTCTGAGAGCTTCAGTTCCTGACCTTGGAAATGGAAGACCGTTTCGCAGAATAAATGGGATGCTCCTCTGGATAAACCTCGAGTCCGGTGTCCGGCATCCGACGAGGTGCCAAAGCACAGAAGCTGTTGTTTTTATCGTGGTGGAGAGTTTCTGGACAAGGAATTCAGAAACTCGGCACTCACCCGGCTCTGCGAGCCCTGAGCCGTGTGATTCCAGGCAGAACAAGTCCTGGGCCTCTGTTTCCTCACCTGGCAGGGGTAAAGACAGCAGCCTCAACAAACCTCCTTTCTTTCCAGCCCTGGCCTTGGAATTCTATTATTCGGTCAAGGAAAATGGGTTACGATAAAGCAAGAACCTAATACGAGGGCTCAGTAGATCCTTAGCTAGATCTTAGACAAAGATAATGTGACTGGCCTAAGGTCACGTGAGCAGAAGGTCACACTCTGGTGAATAATGATGCTATTTTAAGCATTGCTGGGGACTCTGTGCTTGAGAAACACATTGACTCTGTTTAACATGGTGATGATGCATGTGGGAATCCTTGAGCTAATGCCTGGGCACATGATCTTTTAGTAACGTCCCAGCCTCCTACACTTCCACCCACGTCCTCTCTGCTTACACCCTGGTCCTTTGTACCCTCTGGGTCTTCTGAGAGCTATATGGTTTCTCAGTGTCAGAGTTCAGGTGGTCAGTGTGCCTCTCTCTCCACGGGATGGAATTCTCTTTCTGCTGTGGCTCTCTGAGCTTGTCTATCGTCACCTTGGCTCTCACTCACCCGTGAGCTGTGAACTCATCTGCTTTCTCGTTCCTCTGGGCTTAATTACCCACTTTTCTAAGGTGACCTGCCTTTCAGAGACAAACGACTCCCACATGTAGTAGACATCCACCAGTGGCCAGAAAACAACACTGGTAAGACAGAGGCTCCAAAGGAAGAGTTTACAGGCGTGGTAAGGTCTTCCTGGGGATCCAGTGATAACATCTGTTTGTCCCCAGGCCTCTTTCTTCTGCAAAGCCCTTCTCTTCTGCTCCAGACACAAGTCCCTCCTGTCAGGGAGAAGGACGACGACACACTGAAAATCTCCCTGTAAGAGGCAACAGCCACAACACGTCCTGCAAAACCCTAGCTCAGTCCCGACTGCTGCCCCAGACAGTTGTGCTAAGGCAGGGAGAAGGACTAATTTCTTTACGCCGAAGAAGGGCTGTTCTTATTACATCGCAGGAAGAGAAAAATCAGGGCGCCACTCACTGCTTCTGGGTCCGACAGACCAAAAAGGAAATGTTTCCTGTTGACAAGAATTTCCAAGTTTCTCCCACTGGCCCTGTTTACTTTTTCCTGACTTTTGTTGAAATCTCTGCTCTGGATCTCTCCCTGCGGAGGACAGGGACTTGCAATGTGAACTCACAGTTATTTTCTAACCACACACCTCCGTGAGGGTACTCGGCCTCCAACCCTTCACAGGTGTGCTGTCAGGTTCCGATCGTGGCTACCACCAAGGTTCTTTGCTTTATCCTCCTAGTTATGCCCATTAAGTCTGGGAGGGCATTTACATAAAGGCTATAACAAGACAGGAAGTCATACTTAGATGTGCACATGTACAGTCAGAGGAAGAGTAAACCATTTATTTTCCCCAGCAAGTCATCCTTTGGTGCAGAACAGTGGGCTCTGGGAACCTCTTAACACTCTGCTCTCCCTGGGTCCCCACCTCCCACTGCCCTCTGCTCCCGGTCCTGCCAAGGTCCCCGCACCTTGCTCCCCCTTGCTGTTCGTTCTCCTCCCAGGGTCCTGACTCCATAACGAAATAGCGGCAGCAGTTATGTCCTTTAGAGTCCTCAGAGGAAAACAGCTAAACGAGAGAAACGCTCCTTTCTTTGACAAGACTGCGGTGCGTTACTGTTCAAATAGAGACTCTGTAGTCTCCTTTTTTGGGAACTGTACCCCTAGAAAAGGATCTGGGGGGACAGAGAACCTCATGTTCCCCTGAAACTACTGATGCTGCTTATGCAGTGTTCCATGCAACCTGGAGCTGAAGAGCCGCACGTTGTGGCGTGGAATGGGATGCAGCTTGCCCTAAGGATCATGGAAGAGGAACGGCCTTACACCAAACCAGCGCTAATGGAAGGTTACAGTATCTAGGAGAGCGTTTGTCTGACAGGTATGAAAACAAGCAGGGTTATGGTGGGAAACACCTCTCAGACCTGACGTGCTACAAGGTGACAGAGCAAGTGTGTGATAACTGCAGATGCATTTACAAGAACTGTAGACGCTCTAGGGTATAATCACGGCTCACCAGTTGGGCGCTGAATTAAGCCATTTGGGATGAATCCCATGAGACGGTCAAGCCTTTGGTCAGTATTCACTGCTTTTGGTGTAAACCTTCGAGCTCGAGAAAGCTGTCCGTGAATCCAGGCAACACCCAAAAGGCAACAGAGGTGCCTTCGTGGGCGTGTGCTCCGCATGGCTTTTAGAAGGGCCGTGCGCTCGGTTTCACACTCTGCCGTTGCTGTTTGAAATGCGCCGCAATTTTGGAACGAGGGGCCTACGTGTTCCTCTCGTACTGCGCCCCACAAACCATGCGGCTGGTCCTGAACGCCGCGGAGAGTCACTGGATTTCCCAGACCTCGATTTTGGGTTACACTTCTTTTCCTCCCAATTAAAGCAAAATTCTGAACCATCAAAAATTAGGAACTGGACTACAGCGGCACACACGGTGGGCCCAGAGGGAGGACTCGCCCTCCCTGTCCCGTTGCAGGGCTGTCAGGGAAAGGAGCTTGAAGGATGCGGGCGCGGGCGTAGGGCGACGCCGCTGTGCACCATCAGCCATTTCACCTGGAACTCCGGGGGCCTGCGATGCCCCACACTCTGGTGGCAACGCTCATCCCGATGCACTTAACTGAAACTTCTCCACCTCTGCGTCTTAGAGAGTCTCTTCCGTTCTGTTCATTCGGCCTGAATTTAGTGGCTCTTCACTGTCTCCACAGAGCGCTGTGGGCAGGGGTGAGTGGTCCAGTGTACAGAGACACTGTCCCACAGCTATAGAGGACGTGACTAGGACAACTGGGGAAATCTGAGTGTGGGCTGTATATTACATAGCACTGTTGTATCAGGGTTAAGTTCCTTGGGTGTGACCACGGAATTTCTGGTTGTGTGGGAGAACGCCCCTTGTTCTGGGTAGACACGTGCTGAAGGATTTACAGGTGAAATTGCATCAATTCTGCGATTTACTTTCAGATGGTTCAGAAAATAAATAAATAAATATGAACAAACATACATACATATTTACATAAAATGTATTAGCAATTTTGTAAGAGAAAGGCATGTTTGTCTTATCAGTGTTTCCCACTGAAGGGTCTAAATGTGTAAGTATTTTTCCTGAGTATCTTATAAAATATAATAAAAGTATAATTATATGACATATAACATGTACACGTAGGTAAAAATACGAATATACGTATTGAGAAAGAGGGAGAAGAGGAGAGAAAGCAACTGTGGCAACACGTTATCGATTGATGAAACAAGTAGAAAGGGTATGTGTTCTTCCAATTCTCCTTTGGTTTGAAATTCTTCCAAATAACACGTTGGGAGGGGAAGCACACTATCTCTGCCACTGAGGTTGTCATCCCGGAAAGGCAAGACGTTGTCCATGTGTCTTATGTTGCGTTTCCCCAGAAGCGGACCCTGAGATAAAGGTTCAAGTGCAAGTCCTGTATTTAGGGGGTTGCTCCTGGGGAACACCGGTGGGGAAGTAAGATGAAGGGAGGGTGTCAACAGAGAACCTTTCCTAGCCAGCCGCCTCCCACAGTAAAGGGAGCTTCATCCCACCGCGGAACCCTGGAGTTGTGTAGAACATCCCAGAAGAGAGGCGGGGAATTTCTACACCAGGGCACCACAGGCTGGGGAGGCAGGGGCAGCCAGAGGAAACCCGCCCCCCCCCCCCCCCCCCGCCACCACACCAGGGCTTGGCAGTGGGTTGGGTACCGGCCATGATGAGCCTGGCTTCCCCTCCCCCATCACCCATCCATTCACTCATCCAACCAATTTCTACCTACTATCCACCAGGGCCAGGCTCCGTGCTAGATGCTGGGGAATTATTTAGAAGCATTAAGACAGACACAATCCCTGCGCCCACAGGGGAATGAAAACAAGTGGGGGAGACAAATAAAAGCCAGGATTCAGAAATGGACAAGAGTTGGGAGAATTCCAATCATCCACTCAGCGAATCCTCCAGCTTTCACTAAGCACATACCTCGTGCTGGTCATAATTCTTGACATGGGGATACAGAGATCAAACAAGCACTGTAGGTCCTCCGACAGCTCATGGATTTTTTTTTTTTTTTGCGGTACGCGGGCCTCTCACTGTCGTGGCCTCTCCCGTTGCGGAGCACAGGCTCCGGACGCACAGGCTCAGCGGCCATGGCTCACGGGCCCAGCCGCTCTGCGGCATGTGGGATCTTCCCGGACCGGGGCACGAACCCGTGTCCCCTGCATCGGCTGGCGGACTCTCAACCGCTGCGCCACCAGGGAAGCCCGGATTTTTTTCTTTTAAAGAAAAAAATCTAATCAAGTTCCTACTGCTGCAGATGGGTGATGAGGCATTGAAATCCAGCTGCAGAGACACTGAATGGCTGCATCATTTGTATGCAGTTAGAGAAGGCTCCCTCCTCCCCTCCCTCTACCCTGCTGTGCCCAGAGCACTAACCCTGCCTGTGAACTGACCCTGCAGAATGTTCCTCTATGAACTGAATTCGCTCCCGAAACAGCTGCAGCAGAAGGGTGCACTCTGCCTCTGTTCTTGGTACCCGGCTCTTCTCGGTGGTGTGGCACCTGTAAGAACCCTGATGCCCCCCAGGGGGAGAAGGGGACCCAGGGTCCACTTAGAGACGTCACTCGGCCTCCACTCCTGCCCAGAGACCAAACGTTGCCCCCGATCACGTGAAAGTAGAGACATCAACCAGACCTGGTTCCATTCCCTTCTAAACACCAGATGAGTTATTCGTACAAGATTCGGCATTTAACTGATGCTGGCAGAACGCTGTGTGATCTCAGTATCAAACACATCCCTCTTCCGTAACAGTGTCCGTCCATCCGTCAGGAGACAAACACAAAGACAGAGATAAGCGTGCGGCACGAGCTACAGACATCAAACCCTGGGATTTGGGGAGTTGCAGCTGTTTTAGAAAAAAAAAAAAAAAGCTGGAGGTACAGCTTTGAGGATTGCAGCCCTACTGTTCTAAGTTGTTTTTTTCCCAGCATGGTGTGGAATGGATCCTTTTCTTCTGGTCAAGCTTTTATTGCTTTCCTGTAATTTGGATGAGGAGGCAAACCAGCACTTTTTAACAAGAAGCCTGAGGAAAGCCACTGCGTGCTGGTTTCTGAATGGTGCCGGGCTGGTGGTGGTGGGAAAGGCAGCAGTCGGGGGCCAGCTCTGGGCAGCCCGGCCCAACTTTGTTCTGGGCTCAAAGCCCTCCTCAAAGTTTCTCCTTTCTGTCTTTGCAAACGGTCTGTCTCTATTCCCATGGGCCCGGCATCTGTCTGTCCAGGCCGTGCACGCATCTCCTCTCCAGGCCACCCCTGATGAAGCTGGCCCAAGACCCATCACCTCCAGCCGGATGTCAGCACAGACCCTTTGCTGTGCCTTGGGCCTCGGCCTCAGCCTTGCCCCCCTCCAACCCTCCGCACAGCAGACTTGGGGAGCCTCCTGCAATGCACATCTGCTCCTGGCGGGCTCCAGCGCTCTCTGTGCTCCTCCGCATGAAGCCCTCGCTCCCTGGCATAGCCTCGATGGGCCCAAGATGCTCCACCTCCCAGCCTCATCTCCCCCTTCCGCCCCCTGGACACCCAGGCAAACCCGCTGCCTGCTCTGTCGGGAGCACATGAGACGTCCGCCCATGCCCTTCCCTCTGCCTGGAGAGGACTTCTTCCAGGCCCTTCCACTCTCCCAGACCTTCTTTTCACTGAATCAGTATTTCCTCCTCTTTCTAGACTTGCCTGGAGGCCACTCCTCCGGCTGGGCATCCCTGAGCCTTGACACTGGGGTGAGCTGCTCCTCCCATGCACCTCTGCTCCCCAATCACGGCCCCGCCTCGCCAGCAGGGCACACCTGCCTCCACGCCCACCGTGCGCCCCGGCACAGCCGTGTCCTAGCTTTCCTGGCATGTCCCACAGAGCTCCTGGGGGGAACGCAGCCTCCATCAATGCGTGCACGATACACAGGCGAGTAAATGAATGGACCTTTGTTCAGTCCGCCACTGAAATGGAGTTCTTCACCAGTGCTGGGCAGGGTGTGGGCCCTACACTGGTGACCAGCTGGTTACCAATTAAGTGTAGAAATTGAGAGTGTTTGGAAACCTCTAAAACAATTTACCCGAGAACTTTCTTGTCTGCACAACCTATTAATAAAAATGCTGGCCTTGTATTTTGTATGTCTCTGTTTTATATACGCATTTTTTCTATTAACATATTTTTATGGTATTTTATGCAAGTATTGGTCTGTAGGGGATTCAAAATCTAAAAAACTCGTCTTTTACCCCCAGATCATTTGAGAAGTGCTGTTCTACACCCTTCCTGGGGTGACAAAAGAGAAATGGTGTCTGTGTGTGAGTGTGTGTCTGTCCGTGTGTGTGCGTGCACGTGTGTGTGCGCGCGCTGCGGGGTTGGTGGGGGGCACAGGAAAAGGAAGAATTAGAAGATAAACCTGGTCGAATTGGCATTTTCAGGGAATGCTTTTGCATAGGATGTCATCAAAAAACTTTCTCATAATCACACAATCCAGACAATAAACAGCTCGTCAAAGAGACTCCGGAACCCTGAGCCCCAAAAGGAAGAATAAGTTGCAGCTATTAAGACCATCCTGTTCGCCTAACTGGCCCACACAGCCCCGTGTCACGGGGACCGCACCATCGAGATGTGTCCCTCTCACACACACTGGAAACACGATTTTTAAATTTGTTTCCTCACTTTCCCCCAATCTGGCTTCCATTAGAGAGCTATTTCCTAAATTAACCTCTGTGCCCTCTCCAGTAAAGAATGCGAGAGAACTCCACCAACTCTCTTCTCCTGTTCCCAACACGTCACATGTGTTTAAGAGAGGGCAGCGACTTCCTGGCGAGAAGTGGTTGGGAAGGGATCGTTCTGGCAACTGTTCTTTGAAAATCTGCCCAAAGTTTTTTCTTTTTTTTTAACGAGAGGCACCCCTTTGCTCCCCAAACGGTCTCTCACGTTGCCATCCTGAGGCCAGTGCTTAACTGATGCTAAGGAATTTCACTTGAAATCACCTTCCAAGTGCTGAGCAAGTGGAAAAGTGATGTCCGCAGAGGCAAGAGGCTGGGTGTAGGGGACCAAGGTAATGGCTGAACTTTATCTGTGTTCGTGAGAGGAGATCAAATAAGTCCCCGGTGGCCCCAGCAACAGTGAGTTATCATTCTCTACACTTGTTCAGAAAAATGTCAGAACACAGGGTGGTGATCATGCATTCAAAGCCCACATTCAGTTTCCCCAGAAACGGTTTTCTTAGCTGAGCCCTCCAGAATCAGACACACTGGGTTATTTCTTTGAAGGCAGCACCAAACACATGTTAGTGGAAAAGTTCAAGCCCCAAAGTATAATTTCAGAAACTATGAACCGAGTTTCCAACTCAGGCATTTAGGTAAATGGACACAGACTGAGAGCTTAGAATCAGAAGCACTGCTTTTCTGGAAAGGAAGTGCCGCCATATTCCCATTCCTACATCCACAACCTGTATTCACACCCTTCTATACTAACTCTGGGCTTGGCTGTGAGATTTGATTTGAAAAGTGCTTGTGCCCTGGTGCTTGCCCTCCCCTGCTGCTCTTTGGAACCCTGAGTCTTCCATGGGAACAAGCCTGGGCTCACCTACTGAAGGAGGAAAGGCCACGTGGAGCAGAGATGAACCACCCCAGGTAAGTCCCTTCGGGACCAACCAGCCTGCGTACTGCCAGGTAATTGAGCAAGGCCATCATGCAGCCCCAGCTGAGCCTCCAACAGACCACAGATACCAGTCGAGCCAGTCCAGAGAAGAAGAACCCCCCAACTGATCCACAGAATTATGAGCACTGAGTTTGTCATTCTAAGCCAGCAAGGTGCTTTGCTACATAGCAAAGGCTACTGACACACATTCATCCATCCATTTGTCCATTCAACAAGTAGTTGTTCCGTGCTTCCTGTAGGGTCACTGTGATGGGCACAAAGGCAAGTGAGCCTCGCCCTGGAGCCCCTTGGAGCCAAGGATGTAGCTCACGCGTCTCCGCATCCCAGGCCTAATAGACACTGGCATATAAGAAGTAATCAAAAACTTTGTCTTGTAAACATAATTTGGAATAAATCCCAAGGGGAGAATTATAGAGATGAAGCTTTGAAAGTGCATATTGCTTGACTCAGCAATTCCCCTTGTGAGTATTTAGCTGAAGGATATATTTTCAGGATGTGTGCAAAAATTTAATTACAAGAATGTCCTATCATAGCTTTGTTTACAGGGACTTCATCTGATTTGGTTGAAAAGCCATTGGTTGCAATAGCAGTTTGGTCTCTACGAGAACGTGGCTGAAAAAAGTATTATCAGTCATGGGTGTGAGTAATTGTGATCCGTGGTGGGGTGGCTTTATGACCTTTTTGTATCTTTAGACACAAAATATTTCAATATTTTTTTAGAAATTTGGGGGATTTTTTTCTGGTTTTTAAATTTCAAATTCCTTTTCAGTCAATCAAGCATGCTTTGGGGCTGCTAGTAATAAGAAGCAGAAAATAAGTTTTATGTCTATCAAAAGGGAGTTGGTTGGGTGGCGGCAGAAGCATAAAATGGATACTTACTGGGAATTCCCTGGCGGTCCAGTGGTTAGGACTCCACACTCTCACCGCCGAGATAGATATGTCTCTGGAGAGAGAGAGAGAGAGAGAGAGAGAGAGAGAGATTTTTAAGAAATTGGTTCATATGATTTGTGGGGGCTGCCGAGTTTTGTTTTTTTTTAATAATTACTTTATTTATTTATTTAATTTATTTTTGGCCATGTTGGGTCTTCGTTGCCGCGCGCGGGCTTTCTCTAGTTGCGGCAAGCAAGGGCTACTCTTTGTTGCAGTGCGCGGGCTTCTCACTGCGGTGGCTTCTCTTGTTGCAGGGCACAGGCTCTAGAGCGCAGGCTCAGCAGTTGTGGCGCACGGGGCTCAGTGGCACGTGGAGTCTTCCCGGATCAGCGCTCGAACCCGTGTCCCCTGCATTGGCAGGCGGATTCTTAACCACTACACCACCAGGGAAGCCCCCTTGAAAGTTTTTATTTAGCAAACTGAACCAAGATTAATTTTTCAATCACTGGCGCACACGTCATAAATTTTGAGTGTTCCGTACAAGGCAGGAAATGACTAACACTTAGGCCATTTCCATCTTTTTAGGTGATGGTCGCATAGGGTGTTTCCTTCTTAATGCAATCCCAAACAGAGTGTCATTGATGGCAAATATGAAGACATTTAAAAGTAGAAAAGTAAAAAACAATAATCTTACATTAAAAAAAAATAGATGATATCGGTGAAAGATACATAACAAGTTGCAAAGTCATTCCAAGGAAAATTTCCCCTTCGCACACAAAAATCTCCTCTTTTTATAAACCTAAGAACTAAACATCTTCATTTTCAATCAATTCAACATCCTCACCACACCAACAGCTTAATCAATTTGCTTCTGGCCAAACTGGTCTTGACCAAACTGTCTGCTCTGATGTGTAACAGTAAAACGCTGGAAATAACCTAAACATCTGACAGGAAGGTTAATAAACCATGCTAAATAAATCATGGTTTGTCAATACAACGAATGCCATGCGTGCATTTAAAGCAATGTAAATGCGCATTTATTGCAAAGGCAGTGAATGAATTCTTCTAAACATTTAAGAGAAGATTTATAGGTACAAATAAGCCCAATTTGGTTGACGACGTAGCAAACTCTAGGAATTTAACCAAGAGGGATGGACACTTTTCACCCACATTTCCACTGCTTATTCAGTTCATCAAACCTAGTATTTGCTAAATATTCTTTCCTAGCTATTTCAGAACAGAAGTATCAAGCGGAAAGCAAATCCACTCAGTTCCAAAATGGCAGGGGTGATTCCAAGGCTAATCCTCCCCCGGTCAAGTCTCCAAGAAGAAGAGGGTGACATGTCAGCTTGCGTCAACCCAGGAACAACGCGCTTTCCCAAGAGAGATTTTAGTGTTCAACTAAACCGTGATGCCCTCCTCCTCCTGGACTTCAGTTCAAGAAAATAATTTTGAACAGCTTTATTGAGGCATAACTGCCATACAATTAACTGCACATTGATGAGCTTTGATATATTCACCCACCCATGGAACTAAAACCACAATCAGGATAATGAACATATCCACTCCCTCCAAAAGCTACCTTGTGCCCTTTTATTCTCTTCTTTTCAGCCCATCCCAACGTCCCCTTCAGGCAGTCACAGATCTGCTTTCTGTCACGGTAGGTTAGTTGGCATATTCTGGAATTTTATATTGTTGCCAGTGTCAGTAATTCCTTCCTTTTGACTGATGGGTAGTATTCCATTGTATGGATGTAGCACAGTCTGTTTCTGGATTCATCAGTGAATGGAGTTTGGGATCGTTTCCAGGCTGGGGCTGTTAGAAATAAAGCTGCTATGAACATCTGTGCACTGATCTTTGTTCGGACACAGGCTTTTGTTTCTCGTAGGTGAATACAGTAGGCCCTCCATGTCCACGGGTCCCACATCCCCAGATTCAACCAACCGCAAATTGAAAATATTCGGAAAAGAATTCCAGAAAGTACTGAAAAGCAAAACTTGAATTTACTACAACATGGCAACTATTCACATAGCATTTACATTGTATTTACAACTGCTTATAGAGCATTTACATTGTATTAGGTATTATAAGTAATCTAGAGGTGATTTAAAGTATACAGGAGGATGTATGTAGGTTACATGCAAATACTATGCCATTTTATATAAGGGACTTGAACGTCCATGGATTCTAGTAAACCTCGGGGGGGGTCCTGGAACCAGTCTCCTGTGGATTCAGAGGGATGTCTGTATATAGAAGTGGAATGGCTGGATCATATGGTTATGTTTAACTTTTTAAGCTGCTGCCAAACTGCTTTTTAAAGTGGTTGTACCATTTTACATGCCCATCAGCAGTGTGTGAGCATCTGGAGTTTGTTTTAAACCCAGATAGAAGTCTGCAGAAGGGCTGTCCTTTACATAAACATCTTTAAGAAGAGACGTGGGTGGAAGTCGGGGACAGAACGGTTATTCGGGAACCAGCAGTGGTCCACAAGAAAGTGGGGAGGACCAGTCTGATGGGAGAGCTGATGGGCTCTGCATCTACTCCCCGCTCTCTGTGTCCCGCACTGGGAGTGGGTGTGGGAGAGGAGGGGGAAAGAATTCCGATGAGCTGCTTTGACGTGATGCAGTTTTGTTGGTGTCAATAAATACTTAATTAATAAACAAGTGTCAAGGGAGGCCAAAAGGGAAGAGGCGCGGGGCTCAGGTTCCAAAGCGGGAGACTAAAGAGCTCACGGAGGACGGGGGAGAGTGGGAGAGCCATGGCTGGACTGACACAAGACTCTCATTTTACAAAATGCCTACAATCGGGATTACAGAGCCTTTTCATTACTGGGGAAATGAGGTCCTTAAGGATGGCATTCTCAATCCCGAGAAAACAAATCGCTCTTTTCATTCATTCATTTTTGGCTGCGTGCAGTCTTCGTTGCTGCGCACGGGCTTTCTTTAGTTGCGGCGAGCGGGGGCTACCCTTCGTTGCGGTGTGCGGGGCTTCTCATTGCAGTGGCTTCTCTTGCTGTGGAGCACGGGCTCTAGGAATGCAGACTTCAGTAGTTGCGGCTCGTGGGCTCAGGAGTTGTGGCTCGTGGGCTCTAGAGCGCAGGCTCAGTAGTTGTGACGCACGGGCTTAGTTGCTCCGCAGGCATGTGGGATCTTCCCGGACCAGGGCTCAAACCCGTGTCCCCTGCATTGGCAGGCGGATTCTTAACCACTGCGCCACCAGGGAAGTCCCCAAATCGCTGTTTTTAAATCTCACAGTTAAAAAGATATTTGATGTCTCTCGAGCCTGTGGCCAGAGGGTTTTCTGATAGGAATCCTTGATTGGATGTTACACAAAATGAGCCAAAGAAAGAGGCTAGCTTCTCATGGCCCACCTTCTTTCCTGGGCTTCCTTCTAGGTTCCTCTGTGCCTGCAGTTTGATTTCACTCCATCCTTGATTTCTCAGCCTCTCCCACTCAGTGGAATGACTGGCTCTGGGCCCCTTGCTGGCTTCCTAGCTGCTGCATCCAATAGCCTCTCTCAGGTTCATGCTCCTGCTCTCATGGAAGCACTGGGTCTTGCTGCCCGCCTCCTCCTTCTGGATCTTTCTCTTTCTAGGGCCTGCAGAATGCTATTCTCCTCCCCACTTCTCCCACGGCTGCAAGCTGACTTCCCTACAAAGCTGACCCCGAGATGCCGATGACTGGGGGTGCTCTCCGCCTCACCTGTGGAGGGGGGTAGCAGGGTGAGGGGGAAGCTGAGCTGTGGCTCAGTCTTAGCAAAGTCCTCAGCCAGCCCCCCTGGGAGCTGCGGAACTGGCACAGCCATTCTGAGCTCTGAGTCGGAGCAGAAGGGCCAGATCCTTAGGGTCCCGCAAAGCGGCCAGGGGATGAGGGCTGCCCGCGGAAGGAGGGGAGGCTTGGGTGAAGCGGTGTTCTTCAGCCAGAGGCCATTAAACAGCGCTCCCGGCAGCCAGGGAATCAGTCCCTTCCCTACAGGGGGATCCAGGCAGCACACGACAGCATGCGCTAGACCTACCTTCCCTCCAGCAGCTCCTTCCCAGTCACGGCTGACACCTTAGCCACGGCCTCAGGCTACGGCCTTCTGCTCTTCTCTATTTACAATCTCCTTTTAGTAAAACACTACCAAGAAGAGCCAGGAAGAGCAGCTAACGTTCACAGGGTGCTTCCTAAGACTGCGCGGTAGGCGCTGTGCTGGGCATGGCCACTGTACCATCCCACTGAAGTTCACAGAAACCCAATGGTGTAAGCGTAGTAAAACTCCCTTTCAACAGCCGAGGAAAGTGGCAGAAGAGTCTTCCTAAAAACACTGTTTCTGCCGTGTCACCTCGTAGCTCGAAGACCTTTGATAACTCCCATTTAGTCAGGATAAAAGCCCAGTCTCCTAAGTCAGCATCCAAGGCCCTCCACCATCTGCCCGGAGCCTGCTTTTCTGTAATATTTCCTGTTCTACTCCTGCCAAACTGGTCCCTTTGCTAGGACCTTAACCTGGTCTGCTCCAACCTCTTCCACACTAGTTAGGGTTAGCCGACTATGTTCACCCCTTCATTCATCATTCATTCACTTCTTTGCTGGCTCGCTTACTAGAGACCTAAGATGCAAGGCTGTGTACCAGGTGCCGGGGACACAGTACTGAGCGGACATGGCCCGTCCAGCCCTCTGGAGCCTTATACTCTGACAAGAAACATGAACATTATTCAAATATGTGCCAACAATCTGTCCAGTGCTAAGACGGAGCCTCAAGGTGTGCTGAGAGTTTGAGAGACACTGACAAAGAAATACCGGGGACCCTCCAGGAGCCAGGCACTCTTGGAAGGCCATGGATACGGCCGCTTCTGTCAATCCCCCCACACCGTGTTCATACCCCACTCTCTTCCTGGGGGCCGTATCTGAGCAGCCCTGCCTCTGGGGCCGCCCAGCCCTCCTCTGGGCATCTAAAGCGCTCAGCCACAACACAGCCTCGCTTTCTTATTGTAAAGCACCATCTCTCTCAGATAAATGTTAAGAGTCTTCCTGATGCTGGTTATCACTTATCTGAGGGCTCATTCTGTGCCAGGTTCTCTGTACGCTTAGCACTGCTCAGTCATTGCAATAACCTCACGAAAACCCTGCTTCTTCTCATCTTCTCAACGCCCACGGTCTCAGCTCCACCAGAAGCCGACCCTGAGAGGGGACTCCAGTACAAGTCGTTCATTTGGGAAGGAAATCAGTAAAAGGCCTGGGAGCGAGCAAGCTAGCCCTGTGGGAAAATGGAGCTGGATCCCCTGGGGAATTTCTGGGAAACGGTGCAGAATGCACACACCTCAGAGTCATCCTACCCAACGGGGAGGGAGTTGGGGTATTTATTCACCAATTCCATCAGACATGGGTTGAGAGCCGTGTGGGCCGGCGGGGGTGGGGGTGGGCGCGGCATTAATTCCTGGGCACTTCTGGCCCCTTCCAGGGCAAATAAAATGGTCATGAATAGCTAAAGTCCCTGCATGAAGGAACACAGGCACTGGGGTGCCCTGAAGCGGTAAGGGCATGGGACCCATTGCTCCCATATTATAGATAAGGAAATTGAGGTTTGGAGAAGCTGGCCCGAGGTCACAGGACCAGAACTATCAGCACCAAGAGTCTTTCTGGCTCTGAAACAACCTAAAATGCCCCTTGAGAGGCAGCATCTTGTCTTATCCTTCAGTAACCCTTACTGCTCTTCGCACAGGCTAAGAACGCAGACGGCTTCCTGATGAGCCTTAACGACAAGAAGCTTGTTAAAACCACAGAATAACAAGCTCTGAAACGTGCCTCCTTCCTTCCTAAGAGCAGGTTTCTTGTCCCCGTTTCCGAATAAGCTCCTGCACATCTCAGATCCCTTGTCACTGCATCCCCTCCGAGGCCTTGATGTGTGAAGACAGGGAAACCGAGGCACGAGGTCCTTGCCGGCATCCTTTCGTGAAGCAGGGGCCAGCGCTGGAGGTGCTCCTCCTGGGCCTCCACCGAAATCCAAATGCCCCACCAATCCTTTTTTCCCCCTCCATGAAATTCCCCTAACTCGATTAAAGAAAAAAATCAATCCATTTACGTGGTAACAGGGAAGGACAGGGTCATGTTTAAAATATTCCCCTATCTGTACCAGAGGGCACGGCCTACACGCTTCAAGAGCGCAGCCAAAGGCCCTGGGGATTTGTTTCTCTTTCCCTGACCCGAGAACTCTGATCTCTCACTTAACCTCTGACCTCTTCAATTCAGATAACCAGGGAACTGGCAGCTGGGGCTGCAGGGAGGGGGGGGCGGGTGCGGGGGGTGCTCAGAATGCCACTCTGCTCCGCCTCGGGCTCCTTCTGGCCATGGAGACAGAACAAAGGGAGGCGGGGGCCCCACAAAGCACTCCAGAGCCCAAGAAGCCGGCTCCCAGGACTGCGGCCAGTCCTGCAGGGACCCTGCTCCGTAATCACTTCCCCACCAGGCCCTCCACCCGGCGGCGCAGGGGCCGCCTCGTTACAGCTAATGCCGTTTAGAGCCTGCTTTGGGCAGGGGAAAAAATCATCAAGCAACACGAAGCCCTTGCTTTGGCTCCATCTTCCAGACAGACTGAAACAGGCTTCACCCAAGCTCCATGACCTCCCTGCCAACCCAAATAGGCCTTTCTTCCTTCTCTTTTCTTTTTCTTTTTTTTTCGACCTCAGGCTTCATTTAAAACAGGTCCAGAGCCTGAATTTTTAACAGCAGCTACTTAGAGGTAGGTATGAGCCACTTGTGTGAAATGGAATCATCTGTCTCTATTAAACCATATATTTTCATTCTGCCGGCAAAGCTGGGAGAGGATTTTCATCCTCTCTGGTGTACTCCCCAGCGCAGCTGCATGGGACGCAGAGCGGCACATCCAGCCCTCCAAGCCCTAACTACTCCACTCTCATCCCACCGGCTGGGGCTGCGTCCAACTCTCCGATGCAGCCCCAGAAACAATGCACTTTAAAGACCCCGACGGCCAAAAATCACTTCGAAATGAGTGGTCCCTTCTCCCCCACTCCACAGCCCCACCTCGTCACTCCCCCAGGTTCCCAGCTCTGTGGCTGCTCCCCGAGGAGACCTGCTGGCGACCTGGCGACTCAGCAGTGACCACCGGGGTCGGTCGTGCCCCAGGGCTGATGACTAAATTCTCTGCTCTGGCAAGAAGCTGTTTGCTGCCCGCTAGACAACTGGACGTCTTAGTGACAGACATGTCTTTGGAGCCTCCAGCTCCCAGATGCATGTGGGTGGGCCTTTCATTCATTCACTCACTCATTTATTCATTCAGCCTCTTAGAACAGTGCCTGGCACTTAAGGACAGCCGTTTGCAGCTGCCGTTCGTATTCACAGCCAACATTTACCAGGGGCCTCCTACTATGCGCCAGGGAGTGGAGATGAAATAAGAGCCAGGCCCTACCTTCATGGAGATCATGCCATCCAAATGCAGTTTTCCACCCAGCCGGCCGGCACGTTCGAAGCACCTGGTGGGCTTTAACAAGACGCTGATGCTGGGTCCCAGCTCCAGAGACTCTGCTTTAACCGGCTGTGGAGTTGGGGGTGGGCAGGTCTGCATCCTAAAGGCCCCCCAGCTGTTTCTAATGCACAATCACAGCGGCGAACATGGCTCTCTGGAGGGAAGGGCAGGCAACACAGCTAACCCCAGGGTGAGCACGGCAAGAGCAAGGTGCTGTGCCTACAACCCTGCCTGGGGGCTGGAAGGCTTTCTAGGGGAGCTGAGACCTAAAGCCATGAATCACCATGCGCTGGGCCCAGGCACCGGAAGAGGAAAGGGAGGAGAAGATTCCAGGAGATGCGAACAGCACAGTTCAAGGCCCAGAGTGAAGATGGGGACAGGCAGGGGCTGTCATCCACATAAGGGGTTTGAACCGTGCCCAGGAGCGCTGGGGAGCAGAGGAGGGAAATCATTACGTCTGCACCTTAGAAAGCTCCTTCAGCTATAGAGTGGATGAAGGCAGCCAGAAGGAATCCAAGTGAGAAATGACAGTGGCCTGAACTAGGGACGTACCAGTCTGACTTAGTTTACTGCCCCCAGGAGCACACCTTGAGAGACAGCACAGGACAGACATCAGTTATCCCGCCTAAGGAGGCTGGGGCATCTGCCCGCCAACTCCTCTCTGGCACTGGTCCAGGGCTGCTCCTGGGAGGGGTTGACCCCCCCCCGCCCCCGCATCCTAACCTGCCTACCTCCCACCCCCAAGCATGCCGCCGGCCAAACGAAGCTCCCTGGCAGAGTCCCAGGCGCTTGCAGTAGGAAGGCAGCCGCGTACCCGGGGACGGTGAGAGCCAAGAGGATACATACTCTGCGGCGACTAGGTCTTTACCCAGTGATGGAGGGGGTGAAAGACTGAGGCCAGTCACTCCTGGGACAGGCTGGTGAGCGGAGCGTGATGGATGGTGGGCATGGGAATGAGACGCCGAAGGGGGGAGGGCATGGCCAATCAGAGGCGAAGCTGGAACCCCAGGGGGAGATCAGCACAAACGAAGGCAGGTGCCAGACAACAGCCCTGTGAGTGTCCACACAGGGCAGGGCTGTGGGATGCGGCTGCTTGAGCCTCTTGGACTTTTGGTTTCCAGGACACAGCAATCTGCACTATTCGTAAAAGTTTAGGCTATGGACCCAGGAAGATGCCTCGCTGGCTATTCGGAACCCAGCTTTAATTCTGGCTCACCCCCAGCCCTAGCCTGTGCCTCCTACCCTCTTCTCTCCCCGTGATACCATCTCTGACCTCATCCCCGGTTCATTTATTTTCCTTGTCTCCCCTGTCCTGTTAGCTGCTGTGTTGGTTGTGAATTCTTTGGGGGCCAGGAAAAGAAATCCATTCAGACTAACACAAGTCCAGGAGGCCAATTTACTGGAAGGATACAAGGGCTGGGGAAGGAACTGAGAGCAGGAAAGGCAGTCAGGCTCCCTGCGGGTACAGAAGCAGGGACCATGAAGACCCCAGGAGTAACGAGAAGGCCTTATCTCATTTTTTTCCCCTGAGGTCACAATGACTCTTATCTTTCCCTCTCTGTTCATCTGTTTCATCTCTCACTCTCGTTCCTTTCTGCTACCTGTGCATATTATGTGGACTCTCAGTTTAAGCCAGTGTAAGTGAACTTCAGTCTTCAATTCCTAATTCTCAGAGGAGACCTGGTTGGTAAGTAATAGAGGACCCAACTCACACTGGCTTCAGGAAAAAAGCAAATGTATGGGCTCAGGAACCTTCAAGGTAAAGTGTAGGGCTGCAGGCATAGCTGGATCCAGGGGCTCAAGCTCTTTCATTGGGAAGTCCAACTCTCAGCACTATTTTGCTGTGTATCAGTTTCATTCTCAGGCAAATTCCCTCTAGGTTTAGATCCTCCGGTTTAGCAGTCTCAGTAGAAAGAGGGCTTCTTTCTACCAGAAGTTCCAATCAGACTCCTAGGGTTGACTTTCACTGAGCCAACCAGGATCAAAACCTCACTGCTGAACCCTTCACTCTGTCCAGTGGATGCTGATTGGTCAGACCAGAGTAACATGGGCACCCTGGTACCAAATGGACTAGGAATGGGAGGAGGACGTTTCCCCAAAGGGAAATGCGATGCTGGTTATCAGGAGGAGGAGACATGGACATCAGGAGGCACAAGTAAACAACCCACACGGCCATGGGGTGACGCCACCCCCCTTCTGCCTTCCCCGGAGGGCTCGGAACAAGGCAGTTTCCTTATGACACAGTGAGAACCAAAGCTGTCGCCAAACGCTACTGTCATTTCACCTGAGCAATCTTTCTGAAATCTGCCTCGGTCTCTCCGAGGCCCAGGCACCAGCCAGGGCTGATTTGGCTGTATGTGCTCTTACAGCCATTAGCATCGTGAAAATACTGCACTGCTGCCACATCTGCTGTTAAGTATCCACTAGCTTGAGTCCCCAGCTCCCCACACTCCACCCCCACCCAGGCCACCCAGCCCCCTCTCCTGGTACCCCCAGATTGCCAGGGTCTAGCGACTAAGGAGTTAACGCTGAGCACAGCAGGGGCACCAAGATGTTGCTCCAGCCCCTTCTGACTGGTTGATCTCAGGACCTACCAGGTGTCCCATTGCTCAGGGGCCAGTAGTTAAATATTTCAAATACCACCCTGCTTCTAGCAACAGCTTCCTATCTGTTCTCCTTCAGGCCACTCTGTCCCTCCAGCCCACAGTCCACCCTTCAAAGAGCCGCCAAAGAGCTTCCTACACCCCAATCTGAGCTACCCATGGGCCTGCTTATCATTCTCCAGTGTGTCAAGTCCTAAATCCCTAGCAGGCCTCAGCCTGCCCCTGGGAATCTGGTCCCAAAGCCTTCTTCAGCCTCATCTTCCCAGCCATCCCCACTCAAACTTCTGGCCTTTCCATAGGGGCGTGCCTCTTCATGCCTCTCGCCCTCGCCCGAGTGGTTTCCTGCATCTGATAGTGTTCACCCAGATCTTTACAGAGGGCCCAGGACGTGTCAGGCACCCGCCTGGAGTCGGAGAAAAACAACAGGACAGAGAGATGCTGTGAGCTGTACACAGAGCAGCTCAGCCTTGGGGGGGGGGGGGGGGCACTTCACTGCAGCCCGAGGAGCTCCCCAGGGGAAGATTCCTGGAGGATGAGTAGGAGGCTCTGAGGTCTGGGTCACGGGGATGAACTTCAGGAAGCCACCCTGCTACACTGCGATCCCACGGATTCCAGAGCTCTGGAAATCAGCTGGAGCACACCTCCCATTTACCGAGCGCTTTCCCCTGTGCGTGTGCGGCCTGCACTGACCCCTTCCGTGCACGGTCTCACTCAGGCCTCGCCTCCACCCTGCGAGGTGACGCTGTGCAGAAAGCACAGCCCAGAGAGAACAGTCATCCAGCTTGCGAGCAGCAGAGCCGCAATCCCAGCCCAGGCTCCCTCGGCGCTGGTCACCACCCCGTCCCTGCTCCTGTTTTGACAAAAGCGTCTGCTCCATGCCCATCGTCAGAAGACAGAAGCATCTAAGAGGACTAAGAAGGATAATCTGGCTTCCCCGTAAACCTGCAGGGGCGATGGGCTGGCCCACCTCAGAGAGCCAGTGGCCCTGGGACGGATGCAGCTTATACACAGATAAATATGGTAATTCTTCCCCCCACCCCCCCCACCCCCAGCAGTAGCAGCAGCATCAGGGATATGAATTGATTGTCAGAAGCTGTTTAAGGGCCTGTGATGGAGGAGATGATCTGAGATAAGCTGCTCCAGTGAAATAAAGGCCAACAGCTGCCTGCTTCCACGTCAGCCACTGCACTTTTCTAAAAGGCGCCACCCCCCCCCCCCACACACACAACCCCACCCTCAGGAGGCAGGGAGCTCTCTCCCCGCGCTTTAGGGGAGGGAGATCCTACTTAGTGACAGATGAGATGTTGAGGACTAAGGCCGAAGGCGTCAGAAAGTGCAAGAGCTGGGGCTAAATATGTCAGTTTCCTCTTCTTTGTGGGCAGGGTCTCAATTACCAATAAGAATTTCATGGAACTCTCAGGACGGAAAGGAAGGAGGGATTGGGGAGGCTCAGGCCGCCCCAAGTCAAAGCACGTGGATTTCCTAGCTTCACGTGAAGCAGTTTGCACAGAATCAGCTCTTTCATCTGAAATCCCATCCATTCATTCATCCATCCATCCGTTCACTAACTCACTTGCTCATTCCTTCAACAAATACGAAATGCAGAAGAGTGTGGGCTTTGACAGCTGACAGATGGGTTCACTGGGTTTGGCCGCTGACTAGCCATGACTTCAGGCAACTCACCTGTACCTTTCTGACCCTCCGCATGCTAATACCTACCTCGCAAGACGACTTGAGGATTACTGAGACAATGCCCACTGGGGCCTGAGCCCAGAGCCTGGCACGTACAAGTAGGCAATGGCTGCAGTGCGCCAGGGAGCCGAAGAGGCGTTAGAAGGGTTTCAAGATGAAATCACAGAGCCCCTTAAGGAACCCACAGTCTAGGACACGAATAAGTACGCCGTAACGAAGATGGCATTAATGTTATAGGAGGCAAGAGACTTCTTCCCATTCAGAGAACAAGGAAGACTCAAGGGGATCGATCAGGAGCGACATTCGAGCGGAACCTTAAAGGCTGGGTAAGGAGAAAGGGGCTTCCTGGGAGGAGGGGGCCATGCAAACAAGAATATGCCTATATTCTTAGGACCTTGCTAGGCCAAGTATGGCTCACAGGCAAGCAGGGCGCTTGTTCGAAATTCAGACTCTCAGGCCCACCCCAGACTCACTGGATCAGAATGTGCATTTGAGCAACCAGGAGGTACAGGTGCAGATCACAGTTTGAGGAGCTCAGGGTAGACATCTCTGACCTCTGTGAAATGCCCTTGTGGCAAAGAAAGAGGAAGAAGAGATGACCTCCCTGTGTGTTTGGGCTGATGACAAGGGAGTACAGACGTGCCTACACTAGGCCCTTGGCTGGGGCGTGCTTCCCAGAACCAGGGGCCCCTAGGAACAGAGCCCCAGAGGCACCTGGCACGTAAGTGCTTCAGGCCAGAATGTTCTCTGGAGCCGCATCTGAGCCTGTTGCCCCCTCGGGGGCAGGGTGCAGTCCTGGCCACTCACCCTCTCATTCATTTATCCCACAAGCATTTGGGGGCGCATTTACGAACCAGATGCCGTGCCAAGTTCTGCCCTAGTGATGGTGTCCACCTTCATGCAAGTCCCCTGCCCTCTTGGGCCTCAGTTTCTCCACTGGTCAAGTCCGGCTCGTGTGAACTGATACCCCACAAACACTTCTGTTCCCCTCCCTGTCTCTCCCAGCGCTTCCTTCTTTCCTCTGTGCTCCTCCCCCACTTCTCTTCACACTGGTGTCCATCCCTGTGGCCTGGAAACTCCCCATACCTCTCTATCTTAGACCGGGGTCTCAGAAACAGACCCCTAAATGACGATTCAGGTGAAAGTGACTTAGGAAGTGGGGGGAGTGGGAAACAAGACTGGGATGGAGGGGCTCCATCCTGCAGGGGAGTGTAGAGCCAGTGTGGGTCACACCGCAGAGCTGTCCCTGGACCAGGACCGCCAGGGTAGGGGAGCCAGGTGGGCCGTACATTCCCAGGGACTTCCAGCTCTACCTTGGCACGGACTAAGGGGCTCCAGCAGCCTAAGGACAGCCCATGAGTGAGTGAGTTGGTGAGGGCTCAGGTGCAGGGTGGGGAGACGTGGTGCAGGAGTATTGCAAAGAGATCCAGGGGGTAAGAGTGGAGTGCTGACAGCATCCACTACACTAACTAATTATAGACCACACTGAACTGAGGTCCTTAAGACGTCGTCACCACCATCACCATCACCATCGTTAGACTAAACCTCTCCTCTATGGAGCACTTACTCTGTGCCAAGCACTGCCCTACACAGTGACTGCACAGTTGCTCATTCCACTGAGGGGACGACTCTCTGAGGGCTTTTCAGCTTTCCTAACGTCCACCCCACCCACAGCCCACACACTGCCACCATTGCTTTGATCTTTCCTGTTATAAGCAAAACTATTAACACGTATGGAGACTGCAGACACGAACTACGAAACCGGAATGCAGAAAAGTCTCAGGCAAGCCAGAGCACTTGAAGAAATCTTCACCCCACCCCGTCTTCCAGACCTTCCTTCACTGCCAGGGTTTTGATAATTATCTGGAAGACAGAATGATTTCACTTCCCAAGCACTTGCACTCAGACTTTCCATTGGTCCTTTTGTGTGCCTGGAAAATTCTGTGCAGCACTGGAGATACACAAAGTCGCACAGACTGAATTTTATGGTGATTTAAGGCATTTTTCAAGGGTATTTTGGACGCTACATGGTATCCAGCTGACTTTAGAACCTAACCCTGTGTTAAAATGTAAGTCTGTAGCACAGTCAGTATTTTGAGGCTGTGACACAGAGAGGGCATATAACCTGCTTGGGGTCACACAGCCTAACCAGGGAGGTGGCAGGATTGTAAAGTGAGACCACACAGGTACCAGGCCTGTGTCCTTGATCGCAGGGCCACGCTGTGCCTGATGCACAAGAAAGAGGGGCATGCGGTGCTTTCTGGAAGCCGTGGGGTGCTTGGTCACTGTGGACAGCGCTCTGAGCAGCTCCTGGCTCTGCCCCTCCTTGGCCCCACAGAGAGGAGATAATCCCTCATCCATCTTTCCACCCAGCCTCCTGTGGTCCCTATTTGCAGCAGCTGCCTGACACCACCTCTGAAAGATGTTTAAGACTCTGCCAACCCGGTGTTTAATGCATGCAAAGCCTTTTCTAAAGAAGTCACTTAAAAAGATTATAGAGGACAGGATCGCCCCTCCCGCCTCCAGCTTAGGAAGTCTTTGCAGCTGGCCTGGAGCTAAGCGAGGAAGCAGAGTCTTTAGCAGCCTGAAAATAAAGTGAGCCTTCATTTGAGAAATCACTCAGAATACCAGCTGAGGGCTCCATTCATTGGTTTGTTCAGTAGCTATTTGCTGCGCGCGGACCAAGTGCAAGCACTGCTCTGGGCACTGGAACAGACTGCGGACATGGTACCTGCCCTGCTGGGGCCTATGTTCCAGGAGAAAGTCCCCACTGTCAGGAACCCCACCTTCCCACATGCTTCCCTCACAGTAGGGGTTCTCTCTCCCGCTCTCCCCTGAGAACAGCGCAGATGCCTTTTCTCTCCCATAGCATTTTGGGGAAGCAGGTAAGGTTCGATCCAGCCCCAGGGAAGGAGCCAGTCTGGTTTCATTTCTTGTTCTCTTCAGCGTCTGCTCCCTCCTCTTCCCTCTCTGGATGGAAGAAGGAGGGGAGAAGAGGAGAGGATTAAAAGGTTAGTGAGTGCACAGAAGAATAAAAGAAGAAAAATAGTTGCGGGTGAGAGGAGGGGAAGGGAACAGAGGAAGGTCCGGGCTGACAGCACTCTGGCCAACCAAGCGATGGAGGGTGGGCTGACCATGCAACCACAAAAGGCCTGGCCACCCCCTCCCTTGTGCCAAAGCACTTCAGGCACTGGAAGGACCAGGAAAGGAGGAGAGGACTGATGGACAGGAGGTGACCGAGGAGAAACATGACCTAACCTTGCAGCTGCATCCTCCAAGGTCACCAGTCTGCTCAGGTATTTTAAAAAATATGAAACAACCATCTTTCCACGTTTGTCAGCGCCCTAAGGCAAGAGTCAGCAAACTCTAGCCCATGGGACATATCTCACCCACTGCCTGACTTTGTAAATAAAGTTTTATTGGAACCCAGCCACGCTCACCTGTGTATCAGCTACGGCGGCTTTCACGCTGCCATGACAGGGTTGAGTGGTCATAAGGGAGGCTGGAGAGTCCACAAAGCCTAAAATATTTACTAGCTGGCTTTTTGCAGAAAAAGTTTGCCAACCCCTGGGTGTTATTTCTAGGATCTCCAGCCTTCAGAGTTCTAAAATTACTTATCAGTTCTTCAGTACTTCCTTTAAATTCACTCATCAAATATTTATTAAAGCTTACTGTATTAGCATATTCTCCTTTGGTGGCAAGTGAGCTCAAGTGGGCTTAAGCTAAAAAAGAGGGAAAGGATTATTGTCTCTTGTAACTGAAAAGCCCAGGGATTGGGGCAGGTCAAGTGTAGCTGATCCCAGAAGCTCAAACTCTGACGTCATGTCGGTGGCCAGGAGGGACTGGCTTCCAATCAACGCAACACGGGAAAGGTGATAAGATGTCACTTCCACGATGAGGTTACAAGAGCCTGTTCCCTCTCTCTTGCTAGCATTACTCTACTGCCTTCTCTGCTTGCATACTTTGATGATGCCAAGTGCCATATTGGAGAGGACACTGCTTTTTTCACCCGGCAAGAAAGGGAGGGTGGCCTCCGGCCAAGAGTCACCTCGAAACTGACACCCTCGATTAAACAGCACTTCAAGGGACTGAATCCGGCCAACAAAAACGTGAGCTTGGAAGTAGATCCTTCCCCAGTCAAGCCTTAAGTTGAGACCCCAGCCTTGCATGACACCCTGAGGGCAGTCTGGTTCCCCAGGATGACCGTATAGCAAAGCACCCAGCTAGCCTTTCCTCCCAGAGCTTTCCCTCTCTGTGGGGAGCAGCACCGATTGCGCTTTCTGTCTAGAGAAGCTCAGTGGGGAGGAAGCCGTCAAGGCGGTGGTCATTTGTCATGCAACAGGGGACAATGAATACATCGCCTAATCCCTGAGGGAGGCTGGTAAGATAGTTTTTAGCTTGGCATGTTGCCATCAGCCACTAGACTGTGATTCTGTATTTTAAAAAGAGGAGAATGTATTATTGGGACAGTAGCAGTTATTCACAGAAGCTATGGAGGTATTTATTCCTAGGCGGAGAGGCTGGCATCCCGGATTAGGGCCACGGCAGCAGGAATGACGGGTAGTGATTGGATTCCTGGTTCCTTCTTTCTTTTAGAAGTAACTTCCTTTCACTCAGTAACCATCACCTATTAGCAATTTGCAAGGTCCCCTTTGTCCCCTTATCCATGACCTGGTTCCCACACAAAGTGCCTAAACAGAAGCTCAGATCAGAAACACAGGCGTAGCAGGAAGACAGACTGGACACAAAAGCCATTGGCTAGTTCACAATCACACATTTCCTCTCCTTCCATCCTACTGACCTTGCTACTTGTGGGACCTGGTAGCAAAGTGAAATCTTTCCTGGGGAGTGGAGAATGTCTGTGACCCCAGATGCAGAAATAAAACTTACCCTTTAAATTGTCTGCAGAAATGAAGAGAAACCCTGGTCCCTTTATAAACGTTTTAAATAGAAACAGGACAGATTTGGGGGTCTAGACATGAACTTTACGGTTAAAATTCCAGCTAGCCCAACCCTTCTAAGTCTTCACTTGGGGAGTTCGGAAAAGGCATAATTTTAAGTGAGGCTGAATTTATGAGCATTGTAGTTATAGCAACAGACACTTCAGCTTCTGGGAGGCAGGTCTATGAGACTGTTACATAACAGTCAACTTCGTGGTGAAAAAAATGTGGGAACACCAAGGCTGCTAAAGAAACATATATAACGGGACCCAAAGAAAAGGAGATGGCGGGCAAGAGGAAGAGCAGTGAAGGCTGGAAAGGCTTTTTCAAAGAACACGAGGAATCTTTTTGCGAAGGGACAGAGCTTCATTTTGCAGGCCTGCTGCTGCCAGCTCAGGCGTGTAGGAAGGAACTTATCAGACAAAAGAGCAGACAAAAATATGGAGGCAGCCCTCGGGGGCCAGCCAGGTGGAGGATTAACAAACAACAGAAAACACGCGGATTGTGGAAGGAAGATCTATGGGTCCAGAGAAGGCCAAAAGGAAGACCCTGGCCATTGTAAGGGGGCTGTCAACCCTGTTTTCTCCGCTGATCTCGCTGGTCCTGAGGCATTTCCTATCCTGGTGAGCCTTTTCCTCGGGACGCAGGAAAGCCAAGGATTCGTCTCCCCCAGACTTCAGCAATAATGCTTCCTGCCATATGAGCCTGGTCTCCAGATTGGTAGGAGATCGGAATTTCAGGGTTGTTAGCGGGACGGAAGAGCCTTTAGAATCAGGCAAGAGGGAGGGTCTTGCCTGGCCCCTTGATTTAAAGGGCCCCTCTGGCTCTCCCTTGGCCTTGTGCCTCCCCACATAGAGCCTATGGGACCAAGGGGCTGTGCCCATGTTTGCCTCAGGCCCTGCTCCTTCTAGATGCCCCTGTGGGCTCCTGAGACACCATTATTTCCTACCCAAGTGGCCCTGATCCTGTCTCCAGGACGCGAGGGCACTCCTCCCCTTCTTTCGTCCCTGGGAGACCAAACCTCCCCACCAGTGTGCACACCCCAAACCTGAGAGGTGACTGTTTGCAGGGAGGTGGGGACAGAGCATGGACACACAGGCCGCAGTATCCACACGCGAGAGAGCCAGCGGGGCTCTTCTTCACGATGAAAGGCTGCAATGGGAGACTAGTGGGTGGAGGCCAGGGGCACGGAACACCGAGGGTCCTAAGGAATCTGAATTCAGTCCTGTCACCGCAGGGCATTAGGAAGGTGTATCTGTCAAGGATGGAGGGAAGAACATGTTTTACATAACACGTGACATACCTGGACGTAGCATATGTGGACCCCCGTCTATACTCGTGCTCCAGCCCCACAGGATTAGGGGCCCAGCCTGAACGCACAGCTGGCAGCTCTGCTCTGCTCCGCTGCCTTCACCCTGGCAGGAGAAGGCAGGGCAGCTGGAAGTGTGAAACCCTGTCCCACTGTAAGGCCAGAAACTGGAGACTTTTGAAAACTATAAAAACCAATGACAATCCACTGGCTCCTCTGCTGGGGCGACCGGGCCGATTCTTCACAGGCATTCCTCACTGCACGAGGCACACGGTGGCTGCGAAGAGTCATTACCCGGCTTCTGACACGCGCCCGGCTCCTCCATCGCCTTCCACCACCCCCTTCCCCGTCCCCCCACACCCCCTCCCCCAGCCATCCTCTCTGAGCTGGCTCACACAGCCCACGCAGAAACCAGCCTCTTGTCTCGGCCTCAGATCCTAGCAAGAAAAATCAATAGCAGTTTGGCCCCCGGCCAGCCTCACGTCACTCTGGACAGGCTCGTCTTATGTGCCGTCCACCAGATGAAGCCAGGGCGCCACAGCCTTCAGACAGCAGGAAGCCCAAATCCTCTTCCCGGTTGACCCTGACACAGCCTGATTTCCCACCTCAGGGACCTGCTCTGGCCCCGGGTGCCCCAGCCAGGCCGCGTCTCCAGCCCAAGGGACAACCCAGCCCTGCCTTTGGCTGCCTGTGGGCGTAGCCGTGACCCCGGCTTGAGCTTGCTAACTGAACGGGCTGGGCCTCTGGCAGTCCATCTGCACGTGGGCTGGGACCCGCCCTAAGGGACCACAGAGCTGGACCCTTAAGTTTGGCCCCATAACAGAGCTTCGATTGTTAAGGAGGGCGTGTAGACCCTGGGGTCTGTTCTTATGTTTCATATTCCAGCCTGGAGTCCCAGGGACTTGTGTCAGTGCTAGGTTAGAAGGGAGGAAGGGCAAAGACGGCAGGGGGAGAGAAAAGATTTTATGAAAACTCCATAAGGCTTCTCTGAGGGGGAATTGTTTTTAAGCCTCCTTTCTCACACCTACTTCCCTCAGGAAGACACAAATTAATAACAACAGCTTTCAGTCAGGGCTGACGCTGTGCCAGGCTGAGCTAAGAATTTGGTTCCACTTTTGTATTTACCTTTTACCACTACGACCTTACAAAATAGTACTTTTTTTGTCAACTACACGTTGTGGAGGAAGAAACTGAGTCACAGAGAGTGTCACCCAGACAGTAGGTAACAAGGGCAAACCAGGGTTGAACCTGGGCAGCCTGACGACAGCCTCTGGCTCTTAACCACTGAGCCACACGGCTCTGATTGGTCTGTTCGAGAACCTGCTCGGATCAGGTCTGCAGTGGAGTGGGGTTATAACGCATTAAAAGATCAAGACACGATTGTAGCTCCGATCTTCCTTTCCTTCCATGTAGCCAGGATGTAAAAAAATATCACACCTGGGTATCTGCAAGTGGGGGAAATTCAAGGGAGCAGAGCTCACCAGTTGCTCTGGTTTAAGACCTAAACATCTGAAACCTAAACAGTGCCCCCCCCGCCCAAATCTGCATCCACCTGGAACCTAAGAATGTGAACTTATTTGGAAGTAGGGTCTTTGCAGATGGAATTGGTTAACATGGGGTACCACAGTGGATTAGGGTGGGCCCTAAACAAAATAACCGGTGTCCTTGTAGGAGAAGAGGACACTCAGAGGTAGACAAAGGGAGAAGCCCTCGTGAGGACAGAAGCAGAGACTGAAGTGACGCAGCCTCCAGCCCAGGAATGCTAAGGATTGCTGACAACTTCAGGAGCTGGGAGGAGGTGAGAAGGCAAGGAAGGACCCTCCCCTAGCGCCTTCAGAGGGAGCGGGGCTCTGCCCAGGCCCTGATGTCGGACTTCTGCCTTTAGAACTATGAGAGAACAAGTTCTATTGCTTTAAGCCACCCAGTCTGTGGTCATCTTTCTATGGTAGCCCTAGGAAACGAATGCACCAGTTTAGAAAGAAATAAGGTGTTCCATGTGGTCCAGTTAAGCTACTAGACTTGTCTGTGTTGCAGTTTGGGGCCCAGCTACTGAAAAGTGTGACTTTGCCTCCTATCAGCCATTATTCCACGTGCACATATCTCTCTCGGACTGGTGTGCAGTCATCATTTTTTGGCTGCTCAGAATCCATTTTCCATCCTAGCCACACCCATATTTCTTTGGGGGGAATTATATTTTCCTTGATGCAGGGAAATGACTGGTGACCACGTCTCACTACAGAACTCAAAGGGACAGGCGCCCCCTCTCCCTCCCCTAATGTAGCCAGAGAACAGGCCCACTGTGTAAGCTCAGTCAGGTGGATTTCCTTTCCTGAGCCGCTGCATAACGAAGGATCAAGAGCAAGGCCACTAAGTGCAGAGCGGCATGCTAACACAATTCCTGCTTGGAGACTGCCGCTGTCATTCATGCCGCCAGTCTCTTAAGTTGCCTTGGTTCCAGCCCATGTCCAAGTCTTATCCTTTGGCCCAGAATCCATTTTCTTTTTTCTTTTTCTTTTTTTTTTTGCGGTGTGTGGGCCTCTCACTCTCGTGGCCTCTCTCGTTGCGGCCACGGCTCACGGGCCCAGCCGCTCCGCAGCATGTGGGATCTTCCCGGACCGGGGCGCGAACCCGTGTCCCCTGCATCAGCAGGCGGACTCTCAACCACTGTGCCACCAGGGAAGCCCCCCAGAATCCATTTTATATTCTAACAACATCCAGACTTCCCTTTGGAGAATTACCTTCCATCATTCTGTGAGCACTTCCTCTATGTCAGCTAGAGTTGATTTCTGTTGCTTGCAACCAAAAACTCTAACCGATATACACGAGAGACTGATGGAGAGGGACACTTTAGTCTAAGGCAAAATTTAGATATTTTGGGCCCCTTCGGACAAAAACAAAAAGTAACCTAATACTATACAAATTTTTCTCAATTCCTGTACCACCGAGGGGAGTGTAAACTCATACAAAAACTTTGGAAGCCTTGCCAAACTTAGGAGATACCAAGTTTAGATACTAAAACTGAATACATGCATAGCTCATGACCCAGAAATTCCACTTATTCAAACACACACATCTAACAGAAACGCATACGTTTGCATATATACGTTCACCAAAAGACATGTACAGCACAGCAACACCATTCATAATAGTCCAAAACTGGAAACATCCAAACATCCATCTACAGTAGAATGGATAACTAAATTGTGTTACATTCATACAATGGCATACTACACAGAAAGGAGAATAAACTGATAAACTACACCTATACTCATTACTATAAATATATACCACAAACATAATATTGAAAGCAGAGTTTTAAAAGTCTATGGTTCCTATTTACATCAAGTTCAAAAACAGGCAACATGAAACTACAGCATTAGAAGTCAGGATAGCGATTACCCTTACGGGGAGGGTAGTATCCTTATTAACTACTGGAAGGGGACAAAAGGAAGATTCTATGGTGCTGGGAAGGTTCTGTTTCTTGGTCTCAGGGCTGGTTACATGGTGGGTTCATTCTATGAAAAACCCATGGAGCTGAACACTCATGATTTGTGTACTTTTCTGTATGCATGCTACACTTTACTAATGCCCCCCCCTCCAACTTTACCCAGTTTCTTCACACTCTCTAACAGATTACTGCACTCCCCATTCCCATCTGGCCATTTGAGGACTCCTGAAAATGCAGCAGGTTGATAAAGGGGTCAGGAGACCAGAGATGGGGACTGAGAGTGCCCTCCATCACGCACAACTCACCAAAGGGAAGCAGTGACGGTACCTCGTACACTGCGCATGTCCAGAAAAATGGGCCCAGAGCAAAAGAAGGGACATAAAATGGCTCATGCCATGAGCTACTCACTGGTTATATTCATGAGCACATGGTGACTTCCATGAATACTTATTAGGAAAAGATTCTATAAAAAGTCAGGGTCCTAACTTATAAGTGGGGTCCAGAGCTGGTAAAACCCAGGTACAAGTCACTGGTGCTGGCCTGGCAGCTCTTTAGCGATGCCATTCCACATAAATTAAAGATGATGATAATAAGGAAAAAGAGTCTAGTCCAAGTAAAACCCACAGCTTCCAATGGGCCGATCCCTGCAGGTAGGGCAGTATGTAACATCTTCATGCATCCTCCCAGAATCCCTACGAGACAGCCATACCAGGTTGAGACAAGGTCTCATCATGAAGTGGCAGGGTAACACATTAATTTTAAGAACGCATATACTGCAATTAGACCCGAGTTCAAATTCTGACTCTATTACTTATCAGTCATGTGGTCTTGAATTTGCCCCTTCATTGCACTGAGCCTCAACTCCCTCATCTTTAAAATGGGAATGACTGCGAGTATTAAACAAGACAATGCATATGAAGTACTCAGGAGAGTGCCTGACACATAAAAGAGACTCCATAAAAGATAGCTGTTGCTGTTTTTCTTATTAGTGACAACCTTATTATTTCACCAAAGGGAAACCACAGAACATTAAGAATGGCATTACATGTTTTCTGTAAACTTTAGAGTCTGCTAAGTACAATTCCCTGTCATGACTTTTTCTGAAGATGCTTTTGCTCTTGTATAACTCTTCAGAGACAATGAAGATATAAGTTCACTCATGCCTAGCACATAGTATTTTTAAATACTGGCCACCTAGCCCCACTGGCTCACACCTGCTGGATCCACATTGCTTCCTTCTGTTAAGAGCCTCATCTGGGTATTAATCCCTGGAGCAAGGTGGGAAGGGAAGGGCAGGGCCCTTTTCCCATAGGTGTCATCTGTGATAGGAGAGAATCAAGACCCCTAACTGATTCCTGTCTGGGAGGCTACAGGTGCCCTCGGGATGCAATGAAAAAGTGATTAAGGACACTGTGGGGAAATGTGTGGGGTCTCATTACCTTTTCTCTTAAAAACACATAAACCTGGCAAATTCAACATCTGTTTTGAAATAAAACTTCTAAGAGAACAGAATAGATCAAGAAAGGGCAACTGCAGGTTTCAACCAACCATATGACTCCACTTAATTTGGATTTAAAAATTCTTTAATTTTTGGAATTTTTGTCCCTTTGCTGACATGCCTAACTCTAACGATCCACTTCCAAAGAACAACCAGAAGGTGCAATTATGCAGATATAATAACACATATTTCTAAGATGCTCCATTTCTCACTATGTACTCTGTAGAAGTAACACAGCAAATTGCTATCTGAAAACAGGGTCTTTGGATGAACTAAGTGTGAGGACACTGTATACTATTATCAAGGATATTTTGTTGCTGTCTCCCCAGCAACAGTTCCCCACTCTCCATTTTTGATTGGGGATTCAACCTCCCCTTCTCTCTGAACATGGAGACTGGCTATGGTGTCATCGCTCCTTGAACAGAGCTTGTGGCCTTGGTCTCAGCCAACCAGCAAGCCGTATTTCCCTCCTCACAGTGACTGGCTTACAAGTGGGCACGTGACACGGTGAGAATCAATGAGACACAATGAGGTTTTTGCTAGGGCTGCTGGGAAACAGGCAGATGCTCTTTCCCATTTGTTTACGCAGTGACATGTGACATTGCAGCTGCAGGCAGCCATCTTCCCATCTGTAGGGGAGAGCCTGCCTGAGCATGGAAGCAGCATGGCAAAGGCAAAATGAAAACAAAGAAACAGACCAGAGGGCAGACAGCAGAAACAAGAAGAACTACAATCCTGCAGCCTGTGGAACAAAAACCACATTGACAGAAAGACAGACAAAATGAAAAGGCACAGGGCTAGGTACCACCGGATGAAGGAACAAGATAAAACCTCAGAAAAACAATTAAAGTGGAAGTGGAGATAGGCAAACTTCCAGAAAAAGAATTCAGAATAATGGTAGTGAAGTTGATCCAGGACTTCAGAAAAAGAATGGAGGCAAAGACGGAGAAGGTGCAAGAAATGTTTAACAAAGACCTAGAAGAATTAAAGAACAAACAAACAGAGATGAACAATACAATTACTGAAATGAAAAATACACTAGAAGGAATCAAGGGCAGAATAACTGAGACAGAAGAACGGATAAGTGACCGGGAAGACAGAATGGTGGAATTCACTGCTGTGGAACAGAATAAAAAAAAAAAGAATGAAAAGAAATGAAGACAGCTTAAGAGACCTCTGGGACAGCATTAAACACACCAACATTTGCATTATAGGGGTCTCAGAAGGAGAAGAGAGAGAGAAAGCACCCAAGAAAATATCTGAAGAGGTTATAGTCAAAAACTTCCCTAACATGGGAAAGGAAAGAGCCACCCAAGTCCAGGAAGCGCAGAGAGTCCCAGGCAGGTTAAGCCCAAGGAGAAACATGCCAAGACACACAGTAATCAAACTGACACATAGTAATCAAATCAAAATTAAAGACAAAGAAAAATTACTAAAAGCAACAAGGGAAAAAAGGACAAATAACATACAAGGGAATCCTATAAGGTTAACAGCTGATTTCTCAGCAGAAACTCTACAAGCCAGAAGGGAGTGACATGATATACTTAAAGTGATGAAAGGGTGGAACCTACAACCAAGATTACTCTACCCAGCAAGGATCTCATTCAGATTCAACACAGAAATCAAAAGCTTTACAGACAAGCAAAAGCTAAGAGAATTCAGCACCACCAAACCAGCACTACAACAAGTGCTAAAGGAACTTCTCTAAGTGGGAAACGCAAGAGGAGAAAAGGACCTACAAAAACAAACACAAAACAATCAAGAAAATGGTAATAGGAACATACATATCGATAATTACCTTAAACGTGAAAGGATTAAATGCTCCCACCAAAAGACACAGGCTCACTGAATGGATACAAAAACAAGACCCATATATATGCTGTCTACAAGAGACCCACTTCAGACATAGAGACACATTCAGACTGAAAGTGAGGAGATGGAAAAAGATATTCCATGCAAATGGAAATCAAAAGAAAGCTGGAGAAGCTATACTCATATCAGATAAAATAGACTTTGAAATAAAGAATGTTACAAGAGACAAGGAAGGGCACTACATAATGATCAAGGGATCAATCCAAGAAGAAGATATAACAATTATAAATATATATGCACCCAACATAGGAGCACCTCAATACATAAGGCAACTGCTAACAGCTCTAAAAGAGGAAATCGACAGTAACACAATAATAGTCGGGGACTTTAACACCTCACTTACACCAATGGACAGATCATCCAGACAGAAAATGAATAAGGAAACACAAGCTTTAAATGACACAACACACCAGACAGATTTAATTGATATTTGTAGGACATTCCAGCCAAAAACAGCAGATTACACTTTCTTCTCAAGTGTGCACAGAACATTCTCCAGGATAGATCACATCTTGGGTCACGAGGCTTGGGTCACAAAAGCCTCGGTAATTTAAGAAAACTGAAGTCATATCAAGCATCCTTTCTGCCCACAACGCTGTAAGATTAGAAATCAGTAACAGGGGAAAAAACATAAAAAACACAAACACGTGGAGGCTAAACAATACGCTACTAAATAACCAAGAGAACACTGAGGAAATCAAAGAGGAAATCAAAAAATACCTAGAGACAAATGACAGTGAAAACACGATGATGCAAAACCTATGGGATGCAGCAAAAGCAGTTCTAAGAGGGAAGTTTATAGCTTATACAAGCCTACCTCAAGAAACAAGAAAAATCTCAAGTAAACAATCTAACCTTACACCTAAAGGAACTAGAGAAAGAAGAACAAACAAAACCCAAAGCTACTAGAAGGCAAGAAATCCTAAAGGAGCATAAATAAATGAAATAGAAACAAAGAAAACAATAGCAAAGATCAATAAAACTAAAAGCTGGTTCTTTGAGAAAATAAACGAAATGATAAACCTTTAGCCAGACTCATCAAGAGAAAGAGGGAGAGGACTCAAATCAATAAAATTAAAAATGGAAAAAGAGAAGTTTCAACGGACACCGCAGAAATACAAAGCATCTAAGAGACTACTACAAGCAACTCTATGCCAATAAAATGGACAACCTGGAAGAAATGGACAAATCCTTAGAAAGGTACAACCTTCCAAGACTGAACCAGGACGAAATAGAAAATATGAACAGACCAATCACAAGCACTGAAATAGAAACTGTGATTAAACATCTTCCAACAAACGGAAGTCCAGGACCAGATGGCTTCACAGGTGAATTCTATCAAACATTTAGAGAAGACCTAACACCCATCCTTCTCAAACTCTTCCAAAAAATTGCAGAGGAAGGAACACTCCCAAAGTCATTCTAAGAGGCCACCATCACCCTGATACCAATACCAGACAAAGATACTTCAAAAAAAAGAAAATTACAGACCAATATCGCTGATGAATATAGATGCAAAAATCCTCAACAAAATACTAGCAAACAGAGTCCAACAACACATTAAAAGGATCATACACCATGGTCAAGTGGGATTTCTCCCAGGGATGCAAGGATTCTTCAATATATGCAAATCAATCAATGTGATACACCATATTAACAAACTGAAGAATAAAAACCATACAATCATCTCAACAAATGCAGAAAAAGCTTTTGACAAAATTCAACACCCATTTATGATAAAAACTCTCCAGAAAGTGGGCATAGAGGGAACCTACCTCAACATAATAAAGGCCATATATGACAAACCCACAGCAAACATCATTCTCAATAGTGAAAAACTGAAAGCATTTCCTCTAAGATCAGGAACAAGACAAGGATGTCCACTCTCGCCACCATTATTCGACATAGTTTTGGAAGTCCTAATGACAGCAGCGATCAGAGAAGTAAAGGAAATAAAAGGAATACAATTGGAAAAGAAGAAGTAAAACTCTCACTGTTTGCAGATGACATGATACTATACATAGAGAATCCTAAAGATGCCACCAGAAAACTACTAGACCTAATGAATGAATTTGGCAAAGTTGCAGGATACAAAATTAATGCACAGAAATCTCTTGCATTCCTATACACTAACAACGAAAGATCAGAAAGAGAAATTAAGGAAACGATCCCATTCACCACTGCAACAAAAAGAATAAAATACCTAGGAATAAACCTATCTAAGGAGGTAAAAGACCTGTACTCAGAAAACTATAAGACACTGATGAAAGAAATCAAAGGTGACACAAACAGATGGAGAGATATACCACGCTCTTAGATTAGAAGAATCAATATTGTGAAAATTACTATACCATACAAAGCAATATACAGATTCAATGCAATCCCTATCAAATTACCAGTGGCATTTTTTACAGAACTAGAACAAAAAATCTTAAAATTTGTATGGAGACACAAAAGACCCCGAATAGCCAAAGCAGTCTTGAGGGAAAAAAACGGAGCTGGAGGAATCAGATTCCCTGACTTGAGACTATACTACAAAGCTACAGTAATCAAGACAATATGGTATTGGCACAAAAACAGAAATACAGATCAATGGAACAAGATAGAAAGCCCAGAGATAAACCCATGCACCTATGGACAACTAATCTATGACAAAGGAGGCAAGGATATACAATGGAGAAAAGACAGTCTCTTCAATAAGTGGTGCTGGGAAAACTGGACAGCTACATGTCAAAGCATGAAATTAGAACACTCCCTAACACCATACACAAAAATAAACTCAAAATGCATTAGAGACCTAAATGTAAGACCGGACACTACAAAACTCTTAGAGGAAAACACAGGAAGAACACTCTTTGACAAAAATCACAGCAAGATCTTTTTTGATCCGCCTCCTAGAGTAATGGAAATAAAAATAAACAAATGGGACCTAATGAAACTTAAAAGCTTTTGCAAAGCAAAGGAAAGTACAAACAAGATGAAAAGACAACCTTCAGAATGGGAAAAAATACATGCAAATGAATCAACGGACAAAGGATTAATCTATAAAATATATAAACAGCTCATGCAGCTCAGTATTAGAAAAACAAACAACCCAATCAAAAAATGGGCAGAAGACCTAAATAGACATTTCTCCAAAGAGGACACACAGATGGCCAAGAAGCACATGAAAAGCTGTTCAACATCACTAATTATTAGAGAAACGCAAATCAAAACTACAATGAGGTATCGCCTCACACCAGTTAGAGTGGGCATCATCAGAAAACCTACAAACAACAAATGCTGGAGAGGGTGTGGAGAAAAGGGAACGCTCTTGCACTGCTGGTGGAATGTAAATTGATATAGCCGCTATGGAGAACAGTATGGAGGTTCCTTAAAAGACTAAAAATAGAATTACCATATGACCCAGCAATCCTACTACTGGGCATATACCCAGAGGAAACCATAATTCAAAAAGACACATGCACCCCAATGTTCACTGCAGCACTATTTACAATAGCCAGGTCATGGAAGCAACCGCAATGCCCATCGACAGATGAATGGATAAAGAAGATGTGGTACATACATACAATGGAATATTACTCAGCCATAAAAAGGAACGAAATTGGGTCATTTATAGAGACATGGATGGACCTAGAGATTGTCCTACAGAGTGAAGTAAGTCACAAAGAGAAAAACAAGTATCGTATATTAATGCATATATGTGGAATCTAGAAAAATGGTACAGATGAACCCGTTTGCAAGGCAGAAATAGAGACACAGACATGGAGAACAAACGTATGGACCCTAAGGGGCAAAAGCGGGGGCAGGGGTGGCGGTGGGATGAACTAGGAGATTGAGATTGACATGTACACACTAATACGTATAAAACGGATAACTAATAGGAACCTGCTGCAAAAATAAATAAATAAAATTTTTTTAAAAAAAGAAAAGAAACAAAAAAAAAACAGAGGGAAAGCATGTGACAGCTAAGAAAATGCTTCCCTCAGATCTCCTGCTGCGAGGAGGGCAACTGACTGATGGCCCAGCTATTGCCCTGTGAATCTACCACCATTCTGTGACCAAGACCACTCTTCCCAAGGCTCCTCCCAGCCAACGGCCAGCATGGTTGGGAAACTAGTCTGGGACCATTACTGCGGGAGACGAGCCCATCGCCACACCAAATCACAAGGGACCTCTTAAGATTCTGAGATTTCATACACGAAGGAAGAAGGGGCAAAAGGATGCTATGGACAACTAGGAATCTCTGCCACTGTTATCTAGTGCTTCCAAGTTTTCAGAGCATTTTTCAGGAAATTATGCAGAAGGCTCCTCGGGCTGCTTCTCACTGCACCTTTATCTAATAACTCCTGGACAGTCTTTCTTTTCAGTGACCCTTATTCCCCATCCCCTATGCTACCATCCAAGTTACAACTCGGTGATCTTTCTCCTACTGTTGTAAACATAGCCTCTTGCCTCATCCCCCTCTCTGGCAAATTCATCCTGGTTAAGCCACCAGACGAAGCTTCCTAAACATCACTTCGCAAATACTGCTTCCCATTTAAGCTACGTCTATGAGGAAAAGAACCACCTCCTTGATTTTGCCTGCCCTATGGGCTCTCCTTGATCTAGATTTTTCCAAACCATCTGAAGCTATTCTCACCACGACCTGGTGAATGGGGCTACTTCTCTTCACCAATACACAACTCCTCACTGGCTTCTCTTTTGTGTCTATTGCCTGTTGTTTGCCCCACGTCCTCTCTCCTTGCAACTTCTCCTGGACTTTTGGTCTTTTGAAGACAAAGAACTTGACTATGTCAAGTCATGGCGGGGTGGGGAGTGAACTGCAAAGACATATGTAGCACACTGGGAGACAGAAATCTTAAGGGAACCCAAGAAGGGTAAGCTGTTGAGCCTCATGGAGACTCAAATCAACTTTGGGATTTGGCAAAAAAAAAAAGATGGTTTGTTGGTTAAATTGTGGATTTTGGAGTCTGACAGGCTAGGTTTGAGACCTATTCTTCCACCTACTAGTTGTGTGAGCTTCAGCAAATGAATTCAGCTCCCTTTCCACATTTAGGAGATAGGATAAACATCAAACCAACTCTGTTAGGTTGTTGAGAGGCTAAACGAGATGACATATAGAAGCCAATCAGCCCAGTACCCAGAAAACAGAAGGCACTCAGTAAATGGCGGTGGGTCTAGCATTTGAAGTCCATCCGAGAACCAGATCACCTGGCCCTACCCACAGTGAGAGTCGATGGATCCCCACTCCATTCCACCATTCATACAACTGTTACTCCGTCTCCACTTTTCTGTGGTGTCTCTGGTTTCTCCTCTCACTATCTACTGATTCTTTCCTCCTATTTTTTCTTCAGATCCTTCGGACTGGCCACTGCTCATGGTAGCATCTCTTGGACAGCATTTCCTGACCCTGAGCAGCTCCTACTGGCTGTTCCTGGTCAAGGGTGCACTCCGGTCCAGCCAGCCATGGCACACAGGACAGGAGGTCTATGAGACCTGGTATCGCCATGCCCCTTAGCAGGGTGGGGAAGGGAGAGGAGACTGTGGCCACAAAAGGATTGAGCCACTGGGTATGTGTGGTGTCACAAATGCCTGCCCTGCACTTTTTCCTAAAGCACAGATGGAAGGAAATGACCCTTGTCTAAGCTCTACTCTGTACCGGATTCTGGGCATTTACACATCATGCTCACCCATTCAGGGCTGCATTAGGACCCTTGTGAGCCGTTCCTCCATTAAAAAAAATACTAAAAATTATACTTCATGACTATGTTGGTATCAAGATGAATGTAATTTAGGCTGGATTCATTATTCTATATTTACTATTATATATGTACTATTATTCTCTTCTGTTTTAAAAAGACATTTAAGTCACAATACGATTACAGGCCCCTAACAGTATCTGGGCCATAGAGACCACGTCTATGAGGCCTAATGGAGAGGTCGGTCCCGCAGCCATTCAATGAATATTTATTGAGCATCTACTATGGGCCAGGCACTGCTCTAAGTACATATTATACAGCCATGAGGAAAACAGTCTCTGTCCTATTGGACTTTTTCTAGCATAAGCTCCAGATCATTCCTCGAAAACTCCGAATGAGGAATGGCGTTTTCTGAGGAATTTTCCCACTAGTGATTATGGGGAATCGGGTTTAAAAGGATCCTTCCTTCAGTTTCTTTTACATTTGGATTCAGGACGAAAACAAAAAGTCACTAGATGTGCTCACTGAAGGGTCTACAGTTCATCTCGGTCTCTTGAGAGCAATGACAGGTGGTGTGCATTTCCGTCCCGCGGGGCTCCCTTCTAGAATGGACTCTTTTGGGAGGCAGTGCGGGGCAGTGCCAGGCAGCAGGCACTGGAGTGTTCAGCTTCCAGCCGGGGCCCTTCCTGGCTGCATAGCTTCGGGCAAGGTGCCCTCGCTGCAAATGTAAAATGTTCCCAGTGTGCAGGATTTTTATGAGGATTAAAGGGGAAAACTCATTTGTAGCACGCTGAGAGCTCAAGAAATGTTCACTATTAATTAATACTAGAGGCTGCCAGCGACTGAGAGGCCATCTGCACGCTGGGGCAAAGAGGGGCTCAGTCCATTAGTGATGCTGGCCGTGAACAGCTCATTGCTTCCATATCTGCTGCCCTAAGAGAACGCTTGGGGGGCAGGGTGGGAGTAAGACCAGGGCGCCAAGACAAGGATGACAGTAAGACAGCCCGCACTGGCTGAGTGTGCCGTGTGGAGGGGTTCTGGGCTGCTTACTTGACTCACGGTATTTCATTGAATTCTCTCAGGTCAGTGGTGAGGTAGCATTACTGCTCCCATTTTACAGTAGAGCAAATGGAGACTTGAGAGGGTAAGGAGGTAGGATGGTACAGTGGAAGCCGCAGCTGTGCGGGGATCATCCTCCCTCCCTTTGGCTCTCCTCCTCTCAGTGGAGTTGGAGGTAGAAGTGAGAGACATCCCCGGCAACGGGGAAAACCTGGCCTGCTGTTAGTGTACGTTAAATCACACACTTCCCAACTCTGGCGGGCAGGTGCTTTGTGGACACGTCACCAATTCAAGGAAAGTGACGCTGGCTGCTGCTGAGATGGAATCTAGTACTTCTCCGGCATGTGACCCTTCCCAGACCTGGGAAGAGCAGCTGAAGAGCTATGAACAGTGCTTAACCCTTTCCCCTCTTTCTCTGAGCCAATGAGGCCACTGAGCGCTTGCTTTTACCAAGCCTTTGAGTGGTTCTTGTCGCAGCTGCCAAGGACAATAACAGCAGCAGCCATGGAGAGGTTTCTAGAGGATGTTCACACCTCCACCTCTCAGAATTGTAAATAAACAAAGCTCCCGCAAACCACGTGGTACGTCAGTTAGAACCCCTCGCACTGAATCTCTGATTCCAGCCCCTGCTCACCTCTGCCGGCTCCTCCCCCAGGTCTCTCCACCTGGCCGTTTGCTCTCTCTTAATATTTAACTGCTCCTAATTCCTCGGTAGCCCATTCTGTTTTTTCCTTCTATGTGGTTTTTCAAGATGCCCTTCTCCATGGATGCCCTCCCCGTTTGGCAATCTGCTCTTCAACTCCCAGCTCAGGAGTCCTTCCTACCAGATCCTTTTCTCTCCCAGTAACCCACTGCTGCGTAATAAAGCACCCCGAAGTCAGCAGCTCAAAGCAACAGTTACTCTTATCGGTCACGGTTACTCAAGGTGCTGTGGGTTGCCGGAGCTCAGGTGAGTGGTTCTTGCTCGGGGTCTCTCATGCAGTCGCAGTCAGATGACAGGGGCCGGGGTCGTCTGAAGGCTCACCTGGGCTGAGCACCTGAGGGAGCTCCTTCACGCAGCCCTCCAGTGCCTGGCTGAGATGGATGGAATGACCGGCTGCTGGGTGGGTATCTTTCAGTCTGTCTCCTTGCGCTGCCTTCCCAAGGCTACGCTGGGCTTCCTCACAACCTGGTGGCTCAGCATAGTCACACTTTTTACATGAGAGCTGGCTTCTCCCAGAGCAGGTGTTCCAAGAGACCAAGGCAGAAGCTACAAGGTTTTTTATGACCCAGCCTCAGAAGTCACGCGGGGCCACTTCCACTGACTTCTCTTGGTTTCGCAGGTCAGCCCAGATTCAGTATGGAGAGGGCGCACCCAAGGGCGTCAACGCCAAGAGGTGCAGCTCATTAGGAGGCCACGCTTTCCCGTCCCTCCCCTTCTCTGCTCCCACAGGAAACAGGACTACCCCCACCTCTGTATTTCTCCCAGGGCGCTACCCTTGCTTCTTTTCCTGCCTTCCCTGCTCCACTGTGGGGGCCAGCGCTTGGCTGGTTATTTTTGAGTCTTCTGTGCCTGGTCTAGTGCCTGGCCCTCGCTAAACACAACTTCCCTTTGTGGAACTGAACTCAATTGCGACTCAGGGCTCCCTCCAACCCGCCACCAGCCACCCCAGATGTACTCAAGCCGCCAACCAAATGGCTCCCTCACCTCCAGATTAAAGACAGTCACCCCGAAACCCAGACCCGCTCCAGGCCAGTCACCGGACAGACAACATGGAACCAAGCACTCCTCCTTTTCTTCCCTTTGATGATAAGTTAATTCAGTTCTTGAAAAAGACACCAGCTGACAGCCCCACAGATTGAGAAACATATGTCTTCCTCCAGAGGGGCCCCTGCGCGCAGAGAAGCACGGGTGGATTCTGAGGAGGAAAGCTGAGTGTGGGCACACACGGAGCCCCAGACTCAGACCTTGACTCCCAGGGGCCAATCCCGCCCCTCTAGAAACAGCCAAGTAGAGAGGATGTTTCTTTAACAAAGACATCACCTCCGGGCACAATCTGACAATCTGACAACCTGCCCGGCTTCAAGCTTCAGTTCTGCCTGAGTTCTTCCGTCTTTACTAGATTTAGGGTGGATTGGAGTGGGAAGAAAAGTGAAGAGAAAATGTATCTTGATACTGGAGACCAAGGGGAGGATTATGGGATGAAGAAAAGAAAAAACGTCTTCCTTCAACAAGATACGAGGGAAATAAATGTACAGCCAGCTCCTGCCTGTACAAACCACATTCACTCACCTTTCTCCAAATCATGACCCAAACCTTCTTCATTAAAAATAACAAATATTACAAGAGCTACCAATTAATGAGCGCTCACTCTAGACCAGGTATGTATGTTACCCCGCTGAATCCACACCATTCTGGGAGATGGCTGTCTAGCCCTCCCTTTCCCCCTGTCCCCAGTTTCCAGAAGACGCTGAGAGATCATCAGAGAGACAGAGGAATCTGGCAAAGATCAGAGTTTGTAAGTGGCAGAACCAAGATTCTCACCCTGGCCTGTCTCCCTCTAGAGCTCTGACGCTCAAAATTGGTCTAGCAGCATCAGCATCACCTGGGAATTTATTGGAAATGCAGACTCTCAGGCCCCACATACGACCTACTGGATCAGAATTTGCATCTGAACACGGTCAGGTGATCCTTTCACACAGTGGAGTGTGAGTGGTCTCAGCCTCCGTTCTCCAGGTGGGAGCAGTCCTGAGGCCACTGGCTCAACACACCAGCCTTGACTGAGGCTTGGGTGACTGGTGCCCATTGCCCAGCACGTGTCAGTAAGAGCACATGTGATGGCGATCTCCAAATGGGGCTGAGGAGACAATGCTACTCCCGTCAAGCTGCTTCTCCCAGGCATGGTCCTTGGGACAGCTCACTCTGCAGTCCCTCCAGACAGCCCTGCCAATAGAAACGAACTCCCTTTTTTTCTTTTTAAGTACTCTTCTATTCGTGTATAATTTACTTGCAGTTCAGTGCCCAAATCTTACTTGTGTGACCATCACCCGGATAAAGATATCAAACATTTCCCGCACCCGAGATGGCTCCCTTATGCCCTTTCCCAATCAACACCTGCCTAATATTCACTATTCTGCCCTTTGCCATCATACGTTCACTCTACCTGTCTTTATACTTCGAATAAATAGAATGACACAGAATGTTTTCGCTTGCATCCATGTGCCATGAGATCCAGCCATGTTGTTGTGTATTTCACCATGTCATTCTTTTACGTGGCCCAGTAGAACTCCATGTGCGACTGGTGCCACAGTTTACTGATCTGTCCTAGTACTGACGGACGTTTGGGTCGTTTCCATTTCTTGGCTTCTATTGTTTAAACCGCTGTGAATACTTTTGTACATGTGTTTAGGTGGACAGGTACTCGTTTCTCTTAGATAAGTGCACAAGCATCAAAATTGCTTTTATTCAGCGCATAGGAGGCTTTATTAGCTACTGTCAGCTTCCCTAAGCAGTGGTACCAATTTATACTTCTGCCAAAAGCATGTGAATGTGAGGCTTCCTTTTTAATTCCTGTCCCAAAGTTAGCCAGGATTCCATTACCCTGCACTGAGTCATCCTCCTTTGAAAAGGAGAAAGAAAGATTTGCTCCTAATTTCCTATCTAAGAGATGAAGGCATCACACGTCATCTGAAATCAACAGATTGTTCGCACACGTTTGTCTGACATCAGACACCAGATGCAGAGGCCTTTTACGGGCGCACTCCAACAGACACTTGATCCCAACGAGCTGCCACAATTGAAACTTTACAGCTTCTGCTCACATTAGAAAAAGGTCCCAAAGATGTAATCAACCTTCACAAACATATGGGGCAAATTTCAGGGCAGTGCATGGAGAATTCAGGGCACAGCTCACAGTAATGATAACCTGAAACAACAGGAGCTCCGTGGAGAACTCCTGGGCGGCCAGGAGAAATTACACCCCTGAGGTATTCTCCACACCAGAGGCCATACATTAACACACACTTCCCTCTGGGGACCCTGCAGTTTACTAGAAAGAGCCATGACTTGGGCCCAGAAGTAAGGGTTAGGGGCTCAAAGTCCATGCTCATTGCTCAGTGACCCTCGACCTGCCATTTAGCCTCTCCACGCCTCAATGCCCTTTCCAATAAACCAGCAGCTGAAGCTCCCGGCTTCTCTCTTTCCCCTCCCCGACTCTTAACCTACACTTTCTTTTCCTCCACGCATTTAAAAAATCTTTTTATTTTAAAATCATTTGAATCTGACAGAAGAATGGCAAGAAGAGTAGAAGGAACTCCCTTAAACCTCTCTGCCCAATGCTTCCATCGCTAACATTTCACCCTATCTGTTTTAATCACTCCCTCAGTCTAAATAAACAGAAATTTTCCCTGAAATATTTGAGACTTCATCGTAAACACCATACCCTTTTATCCCTAACACTGGAGCCTAAATTTCCTAAAAACAAGGACATCCACTCACATAAGAGAAAATGGGATTTTATTTAATATCAATACAAAACTATGATTTAATAACAGCCCCTGATTCAAATTTTGCGAGTAGCCTCATTAATGCTTTTGTAGAGCTCCTGCTCTGCCCAGTCAGGACCACTTCAGGGCTGTGCATTGCACTTAGCTGTCATGTTTGTACAGTCTCTTTTAATCAGAGACAGTATTTAAGCCTTTCTTTCTGTTTCATAATGTTGACAATTTGAAAAGGGCAGGTCATTAGTACTACAGAATGCCCTTGAACTTGTCACTCTACACTCGTACCACACACAGATGCACAAATCCACAGAAATGAAGTGTTTTCTCTCCACCAGGCTTTTGTTGGAGCCAGCCTCTCCACCGAACTCCCTTCCCTTCCTCTTTCCCCTGGGAAATTCTCATTCAGCCTTCTCTGAATGACCCCCCGAAAGCTTGGATAAAAGCCCCTTCCGTGGGTTCCCACTGCACCCCGAGCTTAGCCCCTCTGGGCATCTGTCCAACTGTGCTGTCTGTGTGGTGAGGAAGCACTGGCCACTGCCTTGCCGAGGGCTCCCCCTGACACGTACAGGCAGGAACGCTCTGCACACCAGCCCCCTTGCCCTACATCACCCGCTGTGTGCCCACGGCACCCCCCTGCGGCTCACAGGTACCTGGGGTGTTACAGGGTAGAGCTCTCCGGGTTCTGTCAGAGTTGGAACAGCCAGTGCGACCAGCTAATCCTTGGGAAGCCCTATGTGGATGGAGTGGCACTGCAGACATCTGCAGATCAACTGGGTCCATGTGACAACAATAACTACAACGACAGCAGGAATTTTCATAGCAAACACAGAGCACTTACTCTGTGCTGTGTCTAAATTATTTATGGATATTAAATCATTTACTGCTAAGAGGGAGACATTTTGGTCGTGTGTTGGAGATGGCTTGTACTGGGTTCATGAGAACCAATTGTTAAATATTTAGGAATTTCACCATTTGGTTTCTAAACCATTGTCTGCTTGAAAGTGACCACTGCGGGAGTATTTACACCACAGAAATCAGCAAATGCAAAAACTCACGGCTTTTTTTTTTTTCTTTTTTGGAGAGCTGATTTACCAGCACACTGGCTATTGTAATTAGCCCCATTTTATAAATGAGGAAACAAAGCAAAGGGAAGTTATGTAACCTGTTTGAGGTCACAGAGCTGGCATGTTAGCTATCTACTGCTGTATAACAAACTTAGTGGCTTAAAACAATAAAATTTATATTATCTCTCAGGGTGTCTGTGGGTCAGGAGTTCAGACAGGGTCTAACAGGGATAGCTTATCTCTGCTCCATGCAGAAGCCTAAAAAGCTGGGTCCCAGAATAATCTGAAGGCTCGTTCACCCACATGCCTGGTGATTGATGCTGTTGCCTGGAGGCCTAGCTAGGGCTGTCAGCTGGAATGCCTGCCCAGATGCAGTCTCTCCATGTGGCCTGACCTTCCTTATATCATGGTGGGTAGGTTCCAAGGGAGAGTGTCCCTAGAGAGAGAGACTGCCAGAGGGGGAACTAGATCCTTTTTATGATTCAGCCTGAGAAGTCACACAGTATCCCCTCTGCCCACTCCTTGGTCAGGGGTGTCACAAGCCCTGTTTTGTATCCAAGGAGAGGGAGCACAGAACCCCCTCTCAGTGGGAGGAATGCCAGCCACGTTGTGGAAGATACAATATGACACAGCCAGTAAGTGGTAAAGCAGAGATCAGAACCCACAGTCAGGCTCCAGAGTCCGTGCTCTTAACCAGGCAGCGCTGGCAAGGCTGCAGGCCAACAGAACACTGAGCCTGGGACCAGCGCCCCTCCCAGGGTTCCTTCTCGTGTCTGCCCAGCACGTATCCATCCCACGGCCCCAGACCCCACTCCAGTCCATTTCAGCACATCTTCTATCCACAACCTCATCCTTCTCTCTTCTTTCCCAAAAGACCTTGGGAGCCATTAAAATCAATGCCCAAATCATTAGTTATCGAAAACCTGCCAGTGCTTTCCTTCTGTCAACCACCCTTGCCTTGAGATGACATATTTGCCTGGACTCAATCATGAGCGGCTTCCTGGAGGAGAGCTCGCTTTCCTACCTAAAATAGGCCGAATTCTTTTGATTCAGGGAAGAGACAGAAAACATAAAATTGTGGTTTCCTGGAGGCAGTCTGAATAACCGTACCCTAAATTATCTTACACTAGACGCTTTGGGGCTCACTTAGTCACCCTGCTGCCTCAGAACCCGCCAAGAAATAGGTGCTTTATTGATTTTATGAATGAATTGATAATAAGAGCAAATATGTTTTGAAGGGTTATTTGTGCCAGGTACTGTCCTAAGTGCTTTACAGGTATTAGCTCATTTCATCCTCACAAAAACTCCACAAGGCAGGATAACAGTAATCCTGTCATTACCTCCGTGTTACAGGCGGGAAAACAGACCCAGAAAGAATAAGTAATTTGCCCAAGATCACAAAGGTAGTAATTTGTAGAATCAATTGTACTACCTTTCTTGACAAGAAGGAAGGAAGGAAGGAAGGAAGGAAAGGAGGGAGGGAGGGAGGGAGGAAGGGAGGGAGCGAGGGAAGAAAAGCACTATAATTCTTTACCCCAGGCCAAGGTATCGCCCTGACAAAATGTGAATGCTATCTGGAGAGTCACTAAAAACTTCCTACCACAGTGCCTGAAATTCCCACGTTTACATTCACGTCTTTGGATAAAGGTCCCCAGATTACAAATATCTTTCAGCAAGAACTCTTCTTCAAGACCCTAGCAAGCACTTACGTATTAGCTCAAATCAATGTATATGTTAGAGTACTTTGGCAGAGTTCTCAGACTTTGGACCCTCAAAATGGCAAATCTGGGGAAGTATAAACTAAAGAACATGGGCCATGTTTGCAAATATATATATATGTATTTTTAATGCTCTCTACTTGGATGAGATGTCACCTCAGATAACAGTCTAGTAACAAAAAATTCTTTAAAGAGAGGATTACAAGAAAAAGCTGAGGTTTCAAAGCAGGGTCAAGAGAATTCCTTCACCTACCTCACAGTGTGGCCCGGGGCTCCTGCTTCCAGCCTGAGGCTGAGTAAAGATTTATTGATAGGAAAGCCCAGAGAGGAGCCAGCTGAATTGTGAGAGTGGATTAACTCAGGGACAAAGTGACAAGAGGAAAAACAGGCACTAGCCATCAGTGACAAGCCGGCCTTGGCAAAAGGCTCACATAAATCTGGTGGCAAAAGGACGAGAAACTTGGAGGCCAAAGACTGAGATGCCAAACCCAGAAGGCACAGCCAAAGTGGCCTAAGTGAGCCAGCAGAGCCCTGACCTCTGGGTACCCGATATCAGGCAAGAAACTCCGTTCCTGAAAAGTGGTATCAGGTCAATCACTGGGAAAGGGAGGCGTTTCTAACCCAAAGCTGGTGATCGCTGCATTAGTGTGGGCCCCCGAGGAGCAGCCCCAGACGAGGATTCAAGCGCAGGTGGTTTATTTCGGTGGCAAAAGAGAAACGGGTAGGGAAGTGGAGAAGTGAGACGGGCGACGGCAGGCAGTTAATAAAGGGCGAGGTACCCGTCAGCGACCACTGGAGGTGACTGAAGCTTCATCCCACAGGGATTTCTGCAGGTGCTGGAAGCCTGGAAAAACACTCCTGAATGCCCGACAATAGGAGATTATGTCAATAAATCATGGGCTGTGCTCTCAACAGAGAGCTATGGAGAGAGAGAGAGGGAGGGAGAGAATTTAATAGCAATGCAAGCAATTTTTCATAACAACCAAAACTTTCACTTACCTGTTCTTTCTCAGATTTTTCCATAATGAACACAGATGACTTGTTTAATAAAAATGATAGTCCGGGACTTCCCTGGAGGTCCAGTGGTTAAGACTTTGCGCTTCCAATGCAGGGGGCACGGGTTTGATCCCTGGTCGGGGAACTAAGATCCCATATGCCACGAGGTGTGGCCAAAAAAAAAAATGACAGAGGTTCCAATAACAACAAAAAAAAGAAAGAAAACATGTAACTCCCAAAGATAATAGGAAATTTGGTGGGTAAAAAAATTCTAAGGCAAATCCTTCTGAAAAACAAAGCCTCCCACCCTCAAATAAGGTCAGCATGGGTCCCTAGTTTATCTTTTACAATTTTAAAGGGAAGAGGGGTACTTCCACACAGACAGTGGGCTCAGAGCCGGAGCCCACCTCCACCTGCTCCCTGAATCAGCCAGAGATTTGCTGGGTTCTGCAGGACACACACATCCGGTCCAAGGAGATCTCCTGGCCACTTCTTGTCATCCCATGATGAGCTACCACCAGTGAACCCCATCTCTGCATGGTATCTGAAGAGTGAGTCTGGGGCCATATTGCCATAACTTTCCCATCAGGCCCGTGGTCCAGGGTCCAGCCTGGCAAGTTGGGGCCTGTTTGCCAAGGCCTGGCTGAGTGGAAGACTGCAGGCTGAGCAACGGGGACAGAGCCTATTGGGCAGGACCAACCTGACGGGCAACCTGCTCAGTGGCAATGTGGGGGCAGAGTCTTCTCCCTGAGAAACTGAAGCTACATGCCCCAGGGGAGTTGGGAAAATCCCAGCTCCTCCACCATCCAGGGGCATACAAAGACTTCCTTCCTGTTGGATGGCGGCCACAGAGGCTTTGAATATTCTTGCACAGCCTGGTGGGGAGGCGGGGGAGCTCAAATCATTTAAGGATCATGATGAGTGAAGCAAGAGGACTCATTATGAAGCATATGGAAATGCGCCCCAGGTACAAAGACCCTCGGTTCCACACAGAAAAGCAGGTCCAGTGCCTCTTGACTCTTCTCCCACAAGGGTAAGGGTCTCCTGCTTCATTCAGGCAGTAAACTCCTTGCTCCCTGCTCCCCTTCCTCTCCCGGCAGCGGCCAGCCCAAACCTATCCCCCCCTCTCCTCTTCATATAATATGCATCATCACTCCCTCCTCTTCAAAACTTTCCAACTAAGTTCACATTTTCTCAGTGCTTAAGGTTCAGCTTGATTTTCATGGAAGAAAAGGATCTACTCAACCAATTCATACAAAGTATGAATGAATACGGATGCCTTAATGTATTCAGCCAATGGAATGAATCTCTAACAGCTGAATTCTACCATTTGGAGGCAGGCCAGTAGGCAGAGGTTTGTTTTGCTCTGTTTAATACCTTCCTAGAAAAAAATCCCAGACCAGATCACCTTGCAACCAGGAACTGGGTTCTCAACAGAATATAAAAACAGCACTGCCAACCTGAACCTCAGAGATGCATAATTTATTCAAATTTTAAGGGAACTTGAAAAGTACATCATAATAATAGCAAACATATATTGAGTAATTCTTATGCTATACAAATTATCTTATCTTACTCAATCCATGCAACAACTTTATGAAGTAGGCAGTGTTATTCTCATTCCCATTTTATAAATGAAGAAATTGTGCTTGGAGAGGATAAGTAGTTCTCCTAAGGCTACAATGCAGCTAAAGAATCTGGGGCTGGAACCCTGAAAGTCTGGCTTCAGGGTCAGGACTTTACTACTGCATGAGTGTCTTCCACCTACTTTTTACAGACTAGGAAAACAAGACTGCACGGGTTACTGGGCGCGGTGAAAACGATGAGTGAATGGCCAAGGTCAGCATCTTCCTCCTTCTTGGCACTAGTTCTCTTTCACCAGAAAGCAGGAAGTGCAATTCTGCGAGTCACAGAGGAGGCAGCAGAGATCCTGACAATTACTTCCAATAAATTGGTATTCAAATATCTTTTAACAATGACAATTTTTGTTCTAATGAGAAGTTACTTGGAAGTCCAATATATCTTGCAGATAAACCCCAATGTTCGTTGCAGCACTATTTACAATAGCCAAGACATGGAAACAACCTAAAAGTCTATCGACAGAGGAATGGATAAAGAAGATGTGGTACGTATATACAGTGGAATATCACTCGTCATAAAAAAGAATGAAGTAATGCCATTTGCAGTAACATGGATGGACCTAGAGATTACCATACTGAGTGAAGTAAGTCAGACAGAGAAAGACAAATATCATATGATATCACTCATATGTGGAATCTAGTTTTAAAAAAAAGAAGATACAAATGGGGATTTCCCTGGTAGTGCAGTGGTTAAGAATCCACCTGCCAATGCAGGGGACATGGGTTGGATCCCGGGTCCGGGAAGATTCCACGTGCCGTGGAGCAACTGAGCCCGTGCACCACAACTACTGAGCCTGCGAGCCACAACTACTAAGTCTGCGTGCCACAACTACTGAGCCCGTGTGCCTAGAGCCCGTGCTCCACAAGAGAAGCCACCGCAATGAGAAGCCCGCGCACCGCAACGAAGAGTAGCCCCCACTCGCCGCAACTAGAGAAAGCCTACACACAGCAACAAAGACCGAAAGCAGCCAAAAATAAATAAGTAAATAAAGATACAAATGAACTTATTTATAAAACAGAAACAGACTTACAGATATTGAAAACAAACTTATGGTTACCAATGGGGGGAAACGTGGCAGGGAGGGATAAATCAGGAGCTTGGGATGAACATACACAGACGACTATATATATAAGACAGGTAACCAACAAGGATCTAGCACAGGGAACGCTACTCAATATTCTGTGATAACTTACATGAGAAAAGAATCTAAAAAAGAATGAATGCATGTATATGTATAACTGAATCACTCTGTTGTACACCTGAAATCAACACAACATTGTAAATCAACTATACTCCAGTAAAATTAAAATTTAAAAAGTGAGTTACTCTGGTTGAAGGTGAGAGGGGGCAGCCCAAACTCGAACCTTGACCCGATGGTGGCCCCCGAGGCTCTCCCATGAAAGCACTCGGCTTGAAAAGCACATCTGGAAAATCACTCCCTGTTGTAGATTACAAAAATGGCCAAAATTCTTTGTAGCCCTTCCCATCAAGAGGTGGGGTACATCTCCTCCATTCCTAGCATTGGAGCTAGGGTGCTGACTTGCTTTGATCAAAAGAATGGAGTGAAAGTGTCGTCATGCCAATTCTGAGTCTAGGCCTCAAGAAGCTTCTGTGCTTGCTCTCGGAATCCTTCTGCCACCAGGCAGGTGAGTTTAGGCTAGCCTGCTGGATGATGAGAGCCCATGTGGCCCCAGACATCATAAACCAAGCCACCAGACGACCATGCCCGTCTGAGATCAGCCAATTCTAGCCCAGGCCATAAGGACTGCCCAGCTGAGACCAGCCCAAATTGCTGATTTACAAAATTATGAGCGAAGTCAACGATGTTACCTTAAGCTACTAAGTTTCAGAGTGGCTCGTTATGCAGCAACAACTAAATGATAAAGTTCCCTGACAGAAGAACCTCAAAATAATGCAACGACCTTCCCCTCGGGTCTCGGAATTCGAGGAAATGCACAGCAAGGAGTCCAACACCAGAGCAGACCCTATCCCCAGTCCTAACCAAAGCCCTTCCCGATCCACCTATGCTTCCGAATGTGGTGGGCAGAGGCCAGACATGTCCCCTTCTGCCCTAACTTCAAACAGAATTACGATCACAGAGGGGGACAAAGACACTATTACTTGGCCCCAAGAGGACCAAAGGTCCAGCTAGAGAATTCCATTCAGAATCCACACGTGCAGAGAAAGGGCACCTCCCAGGTTCCCCACAGATGCCTCTGGGCTCATGGCATTCTTAAAGATTGGGGGTGGGGAAAGAGGTGGCAGAGACAAGGAGAGAAGGTCTTCAAGTTTAAACCTTGTATGTTACAGCTGCTCAGAAAATGCCAAAAAAATGTAAATGAAAATTTTCAGCCGCAGTGGGAGAACTCAAGGCCCAAGGTCCCAGGTTAATCTTTCAGACTGCTGGGCACACTGCAAAGCTGTCTCCATTTATTTACTTCTAATTGAAAGCTGGCGTGCTGAGGGTTACTCCACCCAGGCGTGAAGCGCAGCCATCCGTGAAAGATTTCCCAAGACCTCTTCCTTTGCAGAAGCATCCTTCATGTGCTTGAAAGGGAAAATGTCATGGGGACACTAAATTAAAACTCAGTTTTGTCTTTGAAAAATAGCTCCAATCCTCAATAGGATGTGGTTGGAGAGATACCAGCATTAGCATAATTCCTTAGTACATTTTATAGGCCAATCGGAAAAAAAAGGATGCCCAGAAACCTATCGAATAGAAAGGTCTCATGGGGGCCACACATGCTACTTTTCACAGATGGAGACTCCTGGGATTCACAGTTGACAAAGGGTGGTTTTCTCTGGGAGACTTTTAACCCTTACAGGGGTTGTTTCAACACAGTTGGTCAGCTGGTGGGATATACCAACCAGGAAAAAGAAGTTCACTACCTTTCAAGATTGTTAGCTATGTATGAATTCATTAGTTCACTTACCCACTTCTTCATTGACTCAACAAATGCTCATTGAGCCCCTACAGTGGGCGAGGCACTGTCTTGGCACTGTCTTGGCCACTGGGCATACTGCTGGGGGACCGGGCCCCAAGAAGCCTATAGTCTACCAGGAAAGAGAGATGGGCAAACAAGTTAAGACAGTCCTCCATTTACGTAAGGGCTCCCTTTGGAAAATCTTCTGTGAGTCAGTTTTGGACACAAACTAGAATTGTTCAAAACGCTGGACCCATTCAGCAGGTGTCCGTACAACAGCAGTGGAGACGTTTGAGCACACAGGGAGCAGCCTGTGCAGGCTCCTGCCTTGCTTCTTAGACAAACTCTGTCATTAGTGTAAAGAGGTAAAGAACATGGGCATTGGAGTTGGGCAGACCTCCACCCAAGTGCTGTCTCTGTCTTACCATCAGTGAAGTCTTAGGCAAGATCCCTGATTCTCAGAGCCTCACCTTCGTTGTCAGTAAAATGAGGATAGCATGGCTGAAGGCTGCAGTGAGCCCAGCTGAAAGACTACCTTGGCCAGCCTCCCTTGCAGCTAGGTGTGGCCATGGGAGTAATCTCTGGCCCACGAGATGTAAGTGGCAGTTGTTGTGTGGGATTTCTGGGAAAGTGAGCTCACAAAGCAAGCTGGAACTTGAAAAAATATCTTTTGCTTTCCTCTTTTTCCTCACTGTCAGGGATGTAGATATAAAGACAGGAGCTACAGCAGCCATCTTGGGCCATGAGGTAATCTTGAAGATGGAATTTTGAACTAAGAAAGACAGAAGGAGCCTGAGATTCTGATGATCAAGGAGCTACTATTAAGACCATGGCCAACAAGGTTCAGGCTTCTTTTATGTGTGAGAAAAATTAAAGATTTCTTAAAATCACTATTATTTCTGGTCTATTTTAAGGCACCGATGGCAACTCCTAATACAAGTAGCCATAGTGTTACTGTGAAAATTGAATGAGGTCATTCACACTGAATGCTTAGCCCAGTATCTGGCCCACAGTGAGCTCTCTCAGGGCAGAAGAGTTCACACTGTCATTATTCATATGAAATATTTACATTGTCTTAGCTCAGGATGCTAGAGCAAAATACCAAAGATTGGGAACCTTACATAAATGAAGTTTATTTCTCACAGTTTTGGAGGCTAGAAGTCCAAGATCAAGGTGCCGGCCGATTTGATTCCTCAAGGGTCCTCTTCCTGGCTTACAGCCACTTTCTTACTGTGTCTTCACATGACAGCAAGAGAGGGAAAGCTCTGGTCTCTTTGCTTCTTGTAAGGGCACTAATCTCATCATGGGGCTGCACCCTCATGACCTCATCTAAAACTAATTATTTCCCAAAGGCCTTACCTCCAAGTAGTATCACACAGGGCGGGGGGCAGGGGTTAGGGCTTCAACATATGAATTTGTTGGACATCAGTCCACAACATACATAGACCCTACCGGAAGTTTCAAACACAGTTGGTTTGCTTAAATTAGATTAGCAGAAATAGAAAACCTCCTGGATTATACTTGAGAATCGTGAGGGTTACGATAAACGGAGGTCAGGATACCAGAGGACTGAAAGTCCAACATGACGACTGGGGTTTGGAGGTTGTGTCCATATGCCTTGCTTCCTGGCAACACTTAGATGGCAGGACCAGTCATTCGTCAAGGCCGCTCCTAACTCATGAGAGTAAAACCACATCATCTGATTAAGAAGACCTCAAACAATGAAATCCACGGTCAGACCACACATCCATCTTATGTTTCATTCTTTGCTTCATAGATGACAAAACAACAGCAGCAGCACATATGAGGAGAATCTGCTGTGAGCCAGGCTCCGTCCCGGCTCTGGCCTCAGAGTGAATCAGTCAGGGCCTGCAGATGGCATGCTCAAATTAGGAACTTTGGGGAGAGTTTATTAGAAAGACCGTTTCCAAAGATGTGGGCAAGATATAGAGAAACCACAGGGCGAGTGCAGCACCAGGGGGTAAAGGGTGGGCTGTCACCCCCTCCCCCAGCCCCCCAGGCCTGCAGCCTTGAGCACACAGAGCAGTTACCAGATCCTGTAGACAGGACTGCCCGGCAGGAGTCACGGCCCGCTCACGCAGACCCCCCAGGAGTGAACATGAACCTCACTCTCCTCCCACTCCAACCTCATGGTTCCCATGAGGTGGACCTTCCAGAAACCAGAGAGTAGTGGAGCCTGTGCCCACAGCCCATTCAGGTCAGTCTTCTAGACATAGAGGAGGGTGAAGAGTGAACTTGGAGGGGCCCAGGGCCTTATTCTTTTAATCTTCAATAACTATCCTATGAGGTAAATACTATTATTACCTTCCTTACACACACGAGGAAACTGAGGCCCAAAGAGAAACCATTTACACATTTGAAACAACTAATTTTGTAAAGAGGTACAACTTGGATTCTCTAGGATGAGATGTTGAACTCTTGTTACTTAAGCTATTTAAAATAAGGTAGTATTCCTATTAAAGTGTATGCACATCTATGTCAGCGCTTAACAGACATGACAGCTCATGCCCCTATGAGATGCACCCTCTGATTACCTCTATTTTACTGTTGAAGAAGCAGAGACTTAATGATGTTGAGCCAGGTGACTTCTAGAATCCTTTAAAATCAGAATTGTCTCTAATTCAGTAACTACTTAAACCACTGCTTATGGTTTGTAAAAACAAGACCACAAAAAGCCCACACCACCAACAACAAACATTTGTACTGAAATTATAAAACTCTTTCCGGTGAAATACACCACTGCAGTAAATCCTTCCATTCAGGGACACAAAAGTGGATGACATTAGCGGGAACAGCACAGATAACCGAAAACCAGGGGCAAACGTGTTCTGCCCCTCCCAGGTGCATTCCTGGCCATTATGCCCCAAATTCTTTCTTTTAGTCCTCCTTTGTATCCCAAGACCAAAGTTTCTTGGAAAGAAAGAAAAGCGTTTTCTGGAGACATGACATATCATAGTGTTATTGGTCATAGTATTAGTTGGGATTCTGTGGGTACAAGTTACAGGAAATCCAGCTCAAACTGGCTAAAGCTAAAAAGGAAAGCTATTGGCTCATGCCCTAGAATAAGGGTGGCCTCAGGCATTGACTGATTCAGGGCTCAAAGGATGTCACCAAGAACTAGCTCCCTTCTCTGCGTCTGATTCTGCCCCTTGGTGTTGGCTCCATGGAGCTGCGAAGTGGCTACCAACAGCTCCTCAGACCACCCTCTTCCAGCATTTAATCCAGCAGGGGAGCAAAACTCCACTTCTTCAGTAATTCAAATGAAAATAGTAGAACGGAGTCTCTCTGGCCCTGACTGGCATGCCATGGATCCTATGGTCACTACGGCCAAGGAAATGTTGTATTCCAATCAGCCAGGGTGGGGTTGACCTCTCCTACAACATGTGGACTGAGGCTGGGCCAAGGATGATCTCATAGAAGCATCAGGGCTGCTGATCAAAGAAAAGGGAAAGGACGCGGGGTGGGGAAAGCAACCCCTCTCCACCACAGTCAGCAATACCATCACCAGAAAGATGCACCAGGGAACTTCTTCAGCCCAGAAACGGGCGGCGGAAGTCCTAGAGATGTCCAAGCCACAGCGGGATTCAGGGATGCGTCCGTAACCTCCTCTCCCCACCTCCCCCCAGTGGCCCCCCCATCCCAGCCTTCTTCCTAACTTGGGGAAAGGGGTCACAGGGTGGAATACATGCCTCCCAACGCAACCACCTTCAGCTTTCCACTCAGTTCCCGGAGAATTCCTCCCCCTGGCCCTCAGATCTGAGCTGGAACCTTGCCTTCTCCCTGAAGCCATCGCTAACAAGACTCCCCAACTTCCCCAAGAGCTACCATTCCCCTCTTCCAGGGACTTACAATATTTTGTACGTGCACTATCTTCACTCGAGTGCTTCTTTTTTCGTGCATCAAAATGATTCGTTTACACACCAGTCCCTCCTACTCTACACTCACTCACACACACACACACACACACACACACACGCTCACCCCCAACCAGATTAGAAACTGTTGGAAAGCAGAGTTCTTCACTCTGAGGGCCTAACACGCAGCATAACATCTGAAAGGGTGGGTGAATGAATGAGTGAATGAAAGCTTTCTACAGTTCTTGACCACCAGACAAAACGTGCAACACTCATTTGGGCATTTAGTCAATCAACAGTGCTTGGTAAAGAATGAAATAATGCCATTTGCAGCAATATGGATGGACCTAGAGATTATTATACTAAGTGAAGTGAGCCAGACAAAGACAAATATCATATGATATCGCTTCTATGTGGAGTCTCAAAAAAAAAAATGGATACAAATGAGTTTACATACAAAACAGAAACAGACCCACAGACACAGAAAACAAACTTATGATTACCAAAGGGGAGAGGGATGGAGGAGAGAAATTAGGAGTTTGGGATTAACATATACCAAAAAAAAACCCCCAAAGCAGTGTTTAGCAAACTCCTACTGAGTATAGACTAGGCATGAGCAAATTGTCAAAAATCAAATCAAACAGGTAAAGGGAAAAGCAATGGTATGCTTATTCTGCTTGTTTTAAAATAGAAAAAACCCGAAATAAAGAGAATGTGCCGGGTCTATGGATTCCGTGCGGGAGCTACACCGTCAGGCAGGGAAAATAGACCCAGAAGGACCGAAGAAGTCACCGTGAGATCCCGGGAAATGTGCCCGGTTTGTCCTCACGAGTGCAAACCGGTGGTTAAGGGCAAACTGTTGAGCTGTGAAAGCGCCCCCGAGAGATCCGATCTGAGAGGCAGAAAGGCCTGGGCTTGCTTCTCACTCTGCCCCTTACTAGAGGATCTCAGGCGGCTGATTCAACTGCTCTGGGCCTCCTCTGCTCATCTGTAAAACGAGGAGATGACCACCCACTGATCTGCCCACGTGGTTCAAGCCTCAACCGGATGCGTTGGTACCTCCTTCCCTTCGTTCCGCACATGCCATCTCCATCGAGCTCACCTGCGCAAACGTGCCGGAATCCAACCGCCTCTCTCCCACTTACCTGCTGTGGGTCTGAGCCTCCGCAGACTGGCGTGGGCACCCTCGGTGTCCACAGAGTTCTTCAGCTCCTGAGGTGCCCTGAATGAGCGGTGGGGCCAGCAGACTGCCTCGTCGCAAACAGCTGCTTGGTCCACTGGGCTCCTGAGTTTGGAAAGGGAGGGGGACCCGTACCCCCTGGTTAGCGTAACTTCCTCGTCTCCTTTCCCGTCTTCGCTCCTCCTATCTCTTCTCAACCCATCACGCAGAGGAACAGTGCAGACGCAGGACCGGTTCCGTCCTGTCCCGTCCGCACTCCAGAAGCTTCCAGGGCGGCCCGTGAATCCCTCCGCGCCTGACGCAAGTTCCGCCCCGGCCACGCGCCACGCACCACGCACGCACCACTGCGTGGTTCGCCCGCCGCCTAGTCCGCCCGCCGCTCCGGCGTGCGGCTTTTCTACGTGATCCTGGATGTGCAAACGCGTTCCCACTTTGTGACTTTGTCCTTGTCCTTCCCTCTGCAGGGCAGCCGGGGTTCCCAGATCTTTGCAGCTGCATCCTTGCCGTCCCTCCGATCTCCGCTCAGTCCTTCCTGACCACGCGTGCAAGTCCAACGGGAGTCCTTCTGCCGCCTCTATTTTATTTTTTCCATCACACAGATTCTGCTTGAAACCATCTTATTCGTTTGCTTAATTGCACCCAAACTGGAATGTCTGCTCCCCGGTGTAAGGATGTACTTTGGCGTCTGCAGACCCTAGAAGAGTGCCTGACACATAATAAACGCTCAAAAAATATTTGATGGCTGAAAGAATGAAGGAAGGGAGGAAGGAAAGAAAGGAAGAAGTGGGGGGAGCACATCCCTTAAAGGATGATTATATAGTCTCAATTAGAGCGTTCTAAACCACTCAGCACAGTGCCTGGCACTCAGGAACGACTTAGTACATCAACTATTATTCAGTTATTAGGATAGAATAGCGGGCAGCACACAAGCACAGGAGAAAAAAGCAAAAACAGTCCTCCCCCACTTTGCTTGGATTCACCTGGCTTCTGAAGAGAATATCTGAGGTCTCTGACCAAGCGACATCCCCTTTGGCTTCCCTGGAACTTATGCTTGAACCCAGTTCAGACCCCAAGGGTTTGGAGTTCATTTACTTTTGGCAAACCGTCGGCTCTTTTTTTCTAAGGGGAAAAAATAAAATACAAAAAGATAGTCACATAATATCTTGGAGATCAAATGCCTCTTGGAAAACTGCATTTTGATGAGTGAGGGAATCAAAACCATATGGATTAAATTCTCCTTAGATCTCTTAAGGGGAAATGGGAGCGTGAGCAAGGGAAGGGCAGGGAAGCCAGTGAAATTCCGCACTGACTTTTCCAAACATAAAGCTAGCCGTGAAGGATGGCCTGAGATGTCTCAGGTCCTTCAAAACTGTTTGTTGACCACTTGCCAGCTGACTCATCAGAGAAGGAAATGTGGAAGGTTTTTGTTTTTTTTAATCATCTCTCTTTCTTTTCTTCTGATTTCCGCTCCTCTATGGGGCTGACTTTGGGGTCTTGTTAGTGACTCAGAAAAGGTACTGGGACATTCAATGTGTATAATTTCTCCCAGAAAGCAACCTCCCTGACAAAAGGGCCTTAAATATCTGCTGGAGCTAAAGATTTGCAATCGGGTACTTAGATGAGCTCCTTTCTTTCTCTCTCTCTCTCTTTCTCTCTCTCTCTTCCTTTCTTTCTTTCTTTCTTTCTCTCTCTCTCTCTCTTCCTCTCTTTCTTTCTCTCTCTGTCTCTCTCTCTCTCTCTCTTTCATGGTCGTGTTTCTATCTGCATTTTGCTGATGCGGGCAAGTTGCTGAAAGAGACTCCACATCCACAGCGTGATTGACTCTGTCACTTGCTGTGAGAGGAAATCAAGGGGAACAAGTGCTTCCAACTTTTTTACCTCAAGCACAGAGGAACCTCAGAAGCCGTTTCCTCTGTTCTTCTCACCCTAATCTGAGAGCAGGTGACACTGCTGACCACCCGCCTGGCTGGGGTACTGAGCTCAGGTAACACTGACTGGACGTTTACACTGTAGGAGACCCCAAGCGTCCTCTCATTTCATCCTCCCAAACCGCTTCAGGGGAGGTGCTCTTATTGTTCTTATTTTACAAATGGGGTGACTGAGGCACAGAGAGGTTAAGCAACTTAACCAAGGTCAAACAGTGAGGAGGTAGCAGAGCTGGGATTTGAACCAAGGTTTTGCCACTGCCAGAGTCTGTACCCCCAACCATTATTTCCCTCAAAATATCCTGCATTTCTGGAATTTGTGTCTTTGCTCTTTCTGTGCCATTCATCTAAAAAGCCTTTCTCGCTACTCCTAACCTTTCTGCCAGCTGCCTGACAAGAATCTTCCCCACCCTCCAACGTGTGTCTCAGGTGTCCAGCAAAGCTTTTTGGAAGCCCCCAGGTTGGTTGGGACTTCTCCCACCTCTGAACTCCAGGGCACCTGTCCAGCCCCCGCCTACGTCATAAAACCAGCCATTTGAGCCCTGGTTTTAAATGATTCACCCCTGCGTTTAATCGCCTGCTGGGACACTCTACATTTACAAACCACTCCAAGACTCAGATTCCTTATCTACAGAAGGGGGAAAATGAGATGACCGGTGTGAGCAAGCAGCCAGCTAATACATGCAAGGCACACAGCAAGCACGCCCTCCGCCTCGGCTGCTGTCTTCTGGTTCCTGGGCTGCTTGTGTGAGCTCCCGCACCTGACTGTAAATGCTCTGAGGAAACGTAATAGTCACTGATTTAGCCAGTGATTGGATTAGGCATTTTGCTGAGTTTAAAGGAGAGAGGAGAGGGGGCCGGTGGGGACAGCAGATGGAAACACGGCTCAGAGGGAATAAGGGCAGCCACTGTGGCCTCAGTGCCTGTTGTGTGACAGGGTTTTCGAGGATTAATTCATTTCATCCTCACAGCAACCCTAGCAGCTAAGTGCTGTTATTACTCCCATTTTACAGATGAAGAAACTGAGGCCCAGGGAAGTTGAGTGACTTGCCCTAAGCCATATATGTATTCGGTAAGTTCAGAGTCAGGATTTGAGCCCTGACATTCTGGGTCCAGAGTCCAAGGCCTTCCCTGTTAAACTAGATTACCCCTAAAAGGGGGGATTTTAAGCTTTCAAATAGCAACGAAACAAAAGGCTGAGAGTCTCCAGCCGGGATTGGCAGCTATTTAGTGGGTACACATGCTGAGAGAAGTTTGTCAACACTTTCCTGGGAGTTTATTCAATGGGAGGAAGTGTTGGGGGCTCCCCCTGCAGGAAGCCATGTTGGCTTTGTGGTTGCACATGAACTTGATCATGAAACAGGAAAAATGCTGACTGAGGTGAGGAGGCTTTGGGTGGGATCGTATATATACGTATTTTATCATGCTTGTATATAATTTCATGTTTTTTCTTGAAGAACTTGATTTCACATATACCTCAAGGTGAGGTTCAGCAAATAAATGCATGACCGGGGAAAACGTAAAAGATCAATACGATGGAGAAACATTTAATTAGTCCTAAAAAGGTGAGGCATCAAGGGAGTCTTCTGAGAGGAAGGGACAGCTGGACTGAGACCAGAAGGGTGAGTCAGAGTTGGCTTAATGAAAAGGACACTGAGGGTTGGATCATTCCGTAGCCATTTCCAAACCCTTTCCCTTTTATTGTTCTCCACTATGGAAGCTTGAATGAGAAGCTTCCCAGCATCCCTTGAAGCTAGAGGGGTCTATGAGACCAAGTCTGGCCAATGTGACACCAACATAAGTCTGCTGGAGGATTTTCTGGGAAAAAGTTTTACTTTCTTCATGAAAGAGACAGAAATGGCTTGTTTAGCCCTTTCCCATTCTTCTTATGGGAAAGGAAGGATGTAACGCCTGGAGCTGTGGTAGCCATCTTATGACCATGAGGCGACACAGAACCAGCCCTGTTGTCATCATGCTGCTGAAGCAATGCTAGCCGCTACCCACCTCTATATTTCTTGTTATGTGAAAAAAAAAAAAAGAGCCACTATTTGAGCCCATCTGCATCCATTTTTTTTCATTGCTTGCAATCAAAAGCATTTATAACTCATACACTAGGCAAAGCAGGAAAATAATTATGAAAAAATGAGCTGTTCAAGACAGAGGGTCCAATATATGCACAAACCTGGAGGAGAGAAAGACTGCAGCATAATCTGAAGATGAGAGACTCAGTGTACGTGAAGTATATGTTGCTGGTGCTGGTGGTGAGTGTTGGCTGCTGGCTGTGGTGAGCAATGAGACTGGAGAACCACACGAGGGCTAGAACACGCAGGGCCTTGCACAGCTTGTAACTTGAGATTTGGACATTACCTGTAATAAGGGGACACCATGGAAAGCCGTGTGTGTGTGTGTGTGTGTGTTGAATCAGGGGAGTGCCTGGGATAAAGTTAAGTTCTAAAAAAGACCCTTCTGGCCTGAGTTCGTTCCTTCAGTAAATACTTTATAAGCATGGGAAAGTAAACGGGTAGAATCACTTTGGAAAACTGTTTTGAAGTGTCTACAAAGACTAAACATCCGGTACCCTACAAACCCAGCAATTTCATGACATACGACACACCCGAGAGAAATAATTGCATGTGTCCTCCGAAAGACAAGCCCAGGCATACTCAGAGCAGTTCTACTCATGATGGCCAAAAACAGGTAGCAATCCAAATGCCCATCAAGTCTAGAAAAGCAAAATAATTTGCAGGTGTCCTCATACTGTGGAACAGCAATAAAGAAAAGGGACACCTTGCTGCTGCATGCAACAACATGGATGAAAATCCAGACTTCGTGATGAGGAAAAGAAGCCTACAGAGAAGGGTGGACATGTGTCTGGGTCATCCAAGAAGGAGGTGCCAAGATTAAGTGTCCAAGAGATGCTTAAGGGAAACACCTCTGGGAAAATGGGGAGGGAGCCTGGAGAGGCTGGGAACCATCGGACTAGATGCAGATCTGCCCCTTGTGAAGGAGAGAGGGAATGAAGGAAGGTATGCAAGGAGGAATATTAGTTAGACGGAAACATCCTAGACCACCATGCAGTTCTAAAGAAGCTCAGCAAAACTGATGGGGAGTCCTTGAGCCAAAGTTGCCAGTCAGTGGAGCTGCCTGTCTTCCAGGAACGGCCTGCACTCATGTCCCTGCCACACCCAGGCAAAGGCTGGAGCAGCCTGTGGGAAGCGTGTCCTCCCACGGACGCGGTGATGATGGATTTCAGAGCCCAGCAGGATCGGCTGTAGGTCAATCCCCACAGTCAGAGATCAGAGAGATGTACTTTCATGACCACAACACGGAACAATTCCATAGATGAAGGTCAAGAGAGGCCAAAAAATCAATGTTCAGTGATAAAAGTCACAATGGCGTTTACTTCCAGAATGAATAGGGCTAGGGGTGTGACAGAGAGGGCGTGAGGGAGCCTGCTGGGGCGGCTGGAAATGTTCAGTATCTTGATGGGGGGGTGGGGATTGAGTAGGTAAAAATCTTTTGAGGTATCACCTAGGTTTTGTGCATTTTGTAGAAAAAATGAAGAAGTTCTTAATTGAGCGAATTCTTTCTGTCAAACGCTCAGCCCTGGGCACAGAGGGGTGACTAAAGCAGACAGTGGTGCTGGCCCCGAGGGGCATGCAGCAAGAAGCATGGTCTGCAATACAAGACCAGGGCAGGGAGGCTCATTAGGAAGCCATGCGACGTCCCCGCTGAGCACCGTAGTGGCAGGGAGCCCGCGGCATAAGAGACTGTCTGCAGACAGCTGAGCCCAAGAAGCGTTTTGCCAAAGATTCTTGAAAAGAGAGAGTAAAGCAAAATGACTGACTTGCAAGAAACAAGAAGTGGAGATGTGAAAGCAAGTCAGGAGCCATCAGAACCGCTTACAGAGGAACATGCTTTTAGAGAGATCAGTGACAGGAAAATTCGGTGTGACTGCTCGCTGCTGTGACCGCAGGAAGCGGAGCCCTGGGAATTGCATCTTTCCCGGAGCCAGGGTCCTCTCCCTGTGCCCAGCCATCAGGTTCACTGGGTTTACAGGGACCCACTGGGAAATTATGTCCCATATTTTTCAAAGCCAGCAAAAGATTTCACACCTTTGTGAGGACTGCTGGGTGGCGGGTAAGAGAATGTAGCCTCTGGGAGGGAAGGGGTGCCAATTAGGGCCAATTAGAACTAAACTGACCTGTCATTTGGCAGAAATGCCTCATGGAACTCACTCTGTTCTAGAAAACTGGGGATTTCTCCTGTGAGTTCATTTACTCAGAGAAAGTTCTCTGTGGGAAGATGCCTGTATGGGTCATTCCTTAAGAAAAAAAAAAAAATTTTAAAGTAAACTCATCTCAATGACTCTTGTGTTTTTCCATTGCTTCGGTCATCAGTCCTGAATTTCCAACCATTTTCAACTTGAGAGGGTGATGTTGGCTGTCATGCTCTGAAACAAAACATGTTAATATCTGTATATTCCAAACCAGCACGCCCTAAAATATGAACTCGCCACAGCTTTCCAGAAATAACCAAAAATAGAACATTTTATACTTGTCTAACTTTTCCTAGGCTTTTAAAAAAAACTCCTGTCTTTTCAGACCGTGATAAATGCAAAAAACCGAACATATTTATTCAATAATTTACTGTGTGGAGATGGCGGCATAGCTGAGTCACGCAAGTGCTTTAGGAAAATTTCCATCAGGTGCCATCATGTTCTTGGCCTAAGCTTTATTTAAACTCGCTGGATCGATTTGAATCAATTTGACATGTACACACTTCAGGGCACGGTTAGTTTCAAATCAGTTAAGCTCCTTATGACTTTATGATTAAGAACCCAAGGTTATAAAACGTGAATATAAAAATCACAAATTATAAAGTGAAAAGTAAAATCTCCACCCAAGGTTTCATAAAAATCACCAGAATCATTATGTAAGCTTCATTAAACAAACAAGGTAAGAGTAATTAGGTAGTAAATTGAGTACAGCAGTTTCAAAAGGTTCTAATTGGGCCGGACCAAACCGTTTAATGAAAATTAGGAAGCTAGGGTCCAGGGCAGCTTTCAGCGGGTTCAGATCTGAAAGGAGCTCCTCAGAGGTCTGGTGGCCCTTGCAGCAGGAGCTCAAGGTTCCAGTAAAGATCAGAGAGTGGGGGACTTCCCTGGTGGCGCAGTGGTTAAGAATCTGCCTGCCAATGCAAGGGACACGGGTTCGATCCCTGGTCCGGGAAGATCCCACATGTCACAGAGCAGCTAAGCCCGTGCGCCACAACTACTGAGCCTGTGCTCTGGAGCCCGTGAGCCACAACTACTGAAGCCCGCGCACCTAGAGACCGTGCTCTGCAACAAGAGAAGCCACCAGAGTGAGAAGCCCACACACGGCAACAAAGAGTAGCCCCCGCTTGCCACAAGTAGAGAAAGGCCGCACGCAGCAACAAAGACCCAACGCAGCCAAAAATAAATAAATTTAAAAAAAAAAAGTAGAGAGTGGACCTTCCAGCCCTTCCCTGACCTTGACCAGCCTGCTCTTCACCACCGGAAGGCAGTGGACACAGGATGACGACCTCCTCTTGGCTGGAGCCAGCGAGCAGCCAAGGAAAAGCATTTTAAGGATCACAATGAAATGTGATTCCCACCTTCTACAGTTACATGGGATTTTTCTCTCCTGGTTTTGAAGCTCAAGAAAAAGAAGTAAGGAGGAGGGAGCGGATTAGAGTTTACATTAAAATAATAACGAGGGCTTTCCAAGTGCCAGGCCCCTTGATAAGTCTGATCATTGTCTTCTGTCTTTACAACTCCCCATGAAGCTGAGGTGGGTTCTCTTAACTCTCATCCCATTTTAGAGACTGAAGCACAGAGAAGTTAGGTAACTTCTCCGATGGTCACACAGCGAGCAAGGGGCAAAATCCAGGCCCATGTGATTCCAAAGGATGGATTCTTCTCCTCCAAGGGTCGAGAGACCACTTGCATTCATTTATTCAACATGTATTGACTGGGGGCTTTTGCCTCCTCTGTGTTCTAGCAACTAAAGATACAGAGTGAACCAATCAGCCAGGCTCCTGCCTTCACGGGGCTTTCACTGCTGTGCAAAGACACAAGTGAAAGTAAATCATTAAACAAACCGACAAAGTCAGGGAGTGATATTTCTCTGCAGAAAATGTTCGAAGTGTAACGTAATAGTGACTGGCGGCTTCTTTCACTGGATGGTCACCTCTTAACAGCTGGCATATGAGGTGAGATTTGAATGACAAGAAGGTGCCATCTGTCCCGAGATCAGGGAGAAGGACACTCCACATGGAGGGGAAGGCAGGCACAGAGGCCCCCAGGTACGAATGAGCTGGTCACGCGCAAGTAACAGGAAGAGGGTCAGGGCTGTGATTCAAGATGGCCACAAATTCTTTGTCAACTTTCCTCCCTTTCAATCTGGGTGCATCTCGTGACTTGGTCTGACCAGCAGAATGTGAACAGAGGGGCTGTGTTTTGGTTCTGGGTCTAGGATTCTGGTAATTTCCTATTTCACTCTCTTGAAGAAGCCCCGGGCCAACGTGTATAGGGATCTAGCTACACTGCTGGAGGGACCACGTGGAGAAAAATAGATACTCGGCTGGCCCCTAGCTGAGGAGCCAGTCATGTGAGAGAGGAGTTCCAGCCCCAGTAGGAATCCCAGCTAAATGCAGCCACATGAGTCAGCCCAGCTGAAACCACAGACGAACAGAGATGAGCCTCCCAGCCGAGCCCAGCTAATCCACAGAATTGTGAGAATAACCCATGGTTGCTGTTTTCAAGACACTAAGTTCCAGGGTGGTTGGATTGGCAGCAATAGATGATTAAAGCAGCCAAAGTGACTGCAGTTAAGTGGGGCAAAGGGATGGTAGAGAATAAAGCTGGAGGTCATTCTCCATCAAGGGCCAGATCAGGCAGGGTCTGTAAGCTAGGTAAGCAGTCGGGATTTCATTGAAAGTGTGATCGGGAACCATCGGAAGGGGCGTGACATGATCTGATGATTTATGTATATTTTTAAGCTTATGCTGGCTGTTGTGTGATGAATGAATAGTGGTGTGCGGAGAATCAGAGAAGCAAGGAGGTATCAGGTACGTGGCCACTGTGGGAAGGCTGGGAAGAGATGATAGCAAACTGGACCAAGATGGGGGCAGTGGAAATTCAGGGAACTGACTGATGCTGTGTTTTGGAGATAGAGTCAAAAACTGTTGCTAGATGGAGTACACTGGGACTGCGGAGGATCAATGCTCGATCTTTGGCTTTGGGAACTCAGTTGATGGTCCACGGTCCACTGAGATGGAGAAGACTAGGGTATAGGAGCAGGTTTGCAGAAAAGACAAGAGTTTTCTTAACCATGGCAAGTAGAAATGTCACATGGACAGTCGACTACAACGGTGTGGCATTCTAAGGCGAGGTCACTCCAGGAGGCCTTTGGAAGTCCTGGGAAAAGCACGGTATCTGAAGCCACGGATCTAAAGAGAATGTTTAAACGCATAAGAAAAGGGGGCTCTGGATTGAGCCTCACGGCACTCGACATTTGGAGATGAGAGGAGGGTGGGATTCAGTCACACAGGCAAAGAAGGAACAGCTAGTGAGATGGAAGGAAAAGCCAGAGAGTCTCTGGGATCACAGAAGCCAGGAGAATACAGTTGTTAAAGGAAGGATGCGATCAAATGAAGTCAAACAAGAACAGACATGGCCATTGGTTCACAGAACCAATGGAACTCATTGGTGATCCATGAGGTCACTGGTGATTCATAAGCAACCATCCAGAAGGATTATATGTTTCAGAGGATGATGGCGTAGAACAGAAATTGGCTCCCACTTGTCCCTAATCAATGCCATGACAGTATTTAAACCTCTCAGTCTTTGAACAACACAGAGGAGGAAAGGAAACGAAAGAATCCTGAATTGGGTGAGTTTAAACTTTAAAAGAAAGGGTTTTCCCACAGATGTCATTAGGAAGAATGAAGGCTCAAAGGGGAATACATAGAAATGAGTTCTAGGAATGGGGAAAAGAGATGCAAAGTGCGTTAAACTTGAACGCAAAGCTCAAAACCATTGTGTCTGCTCCATCACTTCCATCACCGTCACCCCCATCATGACTGGGGAGAGGGGAAGTCACCTTTAGTGGCAGTGCAGCATTTTTCAAGAGACGCCCTTTTCTTTTCTTTTGCTCCCTTGGTGAGGAAGTGTGTTCCCACATCCAAAGCCAGGAAAGGGAGGTCCAGAGGGTCTACACCCTTGTGACTGGGGGCACCTGCAAGCATAACACAGTGGAATTCCATTTGCTGATTGGAAGCCCCGCTGACATTTGTTTTTGTCACCAGAAAGGGGATGATAGAATTGGGGTAGGATGGCCTGGTGGAGTCCAAGAGTAAGAGAGGGCCCAGAGCACCCCACCCTAAGTCCCTAGTTCTTGAGAGGTACAGGAGCTGGATTTCATACGTGCCCAGAGGCCCTAAAGTTGGCCACAGAAGGCGGATGAGCAAGGGCCCTACACGCAGAGGATGATGGCATTGTCAGCTGTGGCCAGATCCAGGAAGGAAGCCGCAGCACTCAGTGAGGTGCTGGGAGACAAGCCCGTTGTAAGGCCAAGGGCAGGCAGCCTACAGAACCCTGGGGCAGCAACAGCGCTGGCCAATGGGAGAGCAGTCTGTGAACTCATCAGGAAAGGCAGGAGGCTTGGTGGTGCCTCCTCTCCTTCCTCCTTCCCCCTCCAGACCCTTAGAATCATAGTTCAGGCCTGACCCAGGGCAAGAGCAGGAAAAGGCCTTTCAATCCAAAACCAGATTGAAGTTTTCAAATGAACAGGATACAGCGTAAAGAAGCAAAGCTGATGGCTTTAGTAAGGGAACTGGTACATTGTAGAGTCCAGCTGGACTTCTAAGGATGCGTTTCCTGATGGAAAATGTCACATGGCTGGATTGGGGACAATTATTAGAAACAATAAAGCCATTTCTTATTTGTCTCGCCAATGAATGGAGACATTTGAAAAAATAGGTTACAGTGGACTGAGGAGCGACCCTGTGCCAGGCACTGCCCAGGGCATTTTGCACGTTTTGCTCATCTCATCGTTACACACCCCGCGTGGTGGGTGCTGTCAGTACGATTCCTATGGTTTGTATGGTTGGTATTCTTATGCCTGTTTTGCTGATAAGAAATTGAGGCTCACACTGAGGCCACATAACAACTAAATGATAGGGTTAGGGTTCAAATCCCAGGTACTGTGACTTAAAACTCGAATATTTTAACCGGGACCCTGATTTCTTCAGAACGCCCCATTTAATCACAATAGCCAGAACCGGACCACAGTGCAATGCATGTAGAATTACAGACCGCAAGCTCAACCATGGAGGAATATTCCTCCATTTTCTTGACATCCAAAGTTCATTTCTTTGTCAGGTCCCTGATCCTGGAAGTGACAGAAACAAAATGACTCTCATGTAGGAATTTCTCTGACTCTCTCCCAGGCTGAGTCCAAGCTCTGGGGCCCTCAGGAGTGCCAAGGTGTGAGAGGCAGAGGTGGGCAGAGTCTCCTTGAGGCTTCCATACCCTATTTGTGTTTCACCTGTCACCCTGAGACTTTCTCAGACCCTTTCTACCTAAAAGCCCGACTGACCATCATCAGCCAGTTGGTCCCACGCTAAGCTGGGCATAGGAACCCTGGGCTCTCCCCTCATCTGTCCATAGAATGACTAGGTACCCAGGCTCTGGAGTCAGATTAGTTTTGTGACTCTGGGAAAGTTACTTAACTGGCTTGTGCCTCAGTTTCCTTTTCTGTAAAACCAATGATCTCACAGGATTGATACAGGATTTTTAAAAAGAGAAAGAATACTTGTAGAATACTTGGGAACAGTGCCTGGCACATCATAAATGCTTAACTGAAGTTAACTGTCCTCATTGTGGGGGGGGGGAAGGAGGAAAATGATGACTCTTACTAATCAAGTCTTTTTTTTTTTTTAATGCTTGGACAGTAGCTTGGGAAATTATTCCCTGCCTTCTGTAGCATCCCTTCTTTCCCTAGGCAAATATAGGCAAATTATCTGGCTTCCCCCAGATTGGGGAGTTTGGGGTTTGGGTGTGGTATTTCAAAATTCCACCCTGCTCAGTCAGAGGTGGACAGTTCTGGTTGAAACCCTATGAGCTGCCCTGCAATGCCCTTCCCCCGAACACACACACCCCTCACTCCCTCCAGCATCCCTCTCTCTAGGTTAGAATTCTCTGGCATCTAACTTTCCTGCAACAACTCAGTTTATCTTGCAGCCACATCCATTCTTTGGAGCCTTATCGTGACCTTTGAAAATAAAGAAAAGCAGATTTGGTTCTTAGCTGCCATCCTTTTTTTTTAAACAAAAATGTTTGCACTGTGGACAATTTCAAACATATACAAAAGTGGATGGAACAGGACTTAGAACACCCATGCATACACCATCCTCAACTCATGGCCCATCTGGCTTCATCCATCCCTACCCATGTATTTTGAAGCAAATCTCAGGGATCATATTCCATTTGTAAATATCAGCGTGTGCTTCTAAAGATTTGGAACGCTTTTTTTTAAAAAAAACACATTACCGTTATCACAACTTAAAAAAAAAAACCAACAATGATTCTTTATCATCAAAAAGCCAACCAATGTTCAGATTTTTAGCAACATCCAATATGATCCATCAGGAGTGGGATTGCCCCTCGCAAATTGTTTTAGGAAACAGCCTGAGGCTCTCCAGGAGAATAATTCCATCCCTCTGTTTCCTCCACAGACAGAAATGTCATAGCCAAACCCACTGCTGGCGGTGCCAAGAACTCCAAAATACAACCACGTGTCAAATAACCATGGAGACACGGTGGGAGAAGGAACTTATTCCTCGCTCCGTTGTTTAGAAAGAGCAGTCAAAAAGCTGCTGAGCGCGGAGGGAGAAGGCACACGCTGCGTGCGGCTGCACACACCTCATGACGTGCACCGGGGCATTCCTGCCGCATCAGAAGGGCCAGCGAGGGCTGGTGCAGCAGCTGTCGGTACCCGGGATTAGTACGTGCGCCTGCGGGAGCTGGGCGGACCTCAGCGCTGGAAAATGGAATCGCCTTGTTCCTTGTTAATTTCTTCTAATGGTTCAGCAGCAGCAGTTTTGAGCTGAATCCAGCAGAGAACTCATCTGAGGTATTTTGATTTATGATTTATTTATTTATTATTTTATCTGGTTCTACTGCTGGTCATTTACATGACAAGTCTTGTGATATCTTTAACTGAAGGGCAGTTCCAACCCTGATTCTTTGAAGTGCCTGCAGTATTAGAGGTGCAGCCCCTTCTAATGGCTTTCCTTTTGACACCTTACATAAATCAAGGTGCCGGTAGAGCAAGAATGGACTGATCCCACCTTTACTTTTAGAAAATGTGTGTACAGCAGTATTCCCATAGCCCATGCTCTGGTGCTCTGCCCCTACTGCTTGGCCTTCCTGCTGCTGTGTCTCTCTGCCCTGGGCTTTTACTGGGCTGCAGGAGGTGGTCAGGCCTGGAGTCAGAGAGGCGGTACCCTCAGTATCCACCAGTGAGGGACCCCTGTTGGTGGATAAAAGCTCTGCAAGCGGGGTCAATATGAGGGGCGTTCTACAGCACTGCCCAGAAGTCCTAAACCTTCCGGAGCCCCAGCTGTCCCCAGGGCTAACCTGTTCCTTGTCAGCTGCCCTCCCTTCCCATGTCATGGCCTCACCCCTCTATCAGTGCTTCCTGGCATCCCTCCCATTACAGGGTGACATCACTGGGAAACCTCCCAGCCCCAGACAAAACAGGAGAATTGATCACCTTACCCCTCAAATAAATCACTTGTGCTCAAATCCTAGTCTCAGGCTTGGCTTCTGTGGTCCTCAATCCAAGGCAATCCATATGCAGAGAAGAGTCTGGAATGAGACATGCATCTTAACTCGGTATCCTTTGGGAACAGAGCGCTCTGAAGTTGGGCAGTGGGGTAGTGCTGGGCTCCTTGGGTGTTTGGGGGTGGGAGTAAATGAGGATGGGTTTTTCGCCAAATCTGTATTTGATTTTTTACGAAAAACATATAGCATTTGTCTATTTTTTTAAATACACAATAAAAACTTGGGTTTTTAAAAACTAGTAGCAGATATGTGTTTTATAATTTGTAAAGGGTCACTTCCATTTAAATTTTTTTAAAAGAAGGAAAGAAACTAGGGTTTAAAACAATTTTTTTATAATGACTTAGAGCAAAAGTTTTTTATTTTTTTTAAGCCTCCAAATCTTTTTGTGATGGAATCCCTACCTGGCTCCTCCAGTTACCACCAGATGCAAGTGGCACTGCTGTGACTAAAACAGGGTGCTGGGGCCTCCCCCGCCAGCCCCCCATTCTCCTCCCCTACCTTAGGTAACCACTAGGTACTTCCTAAGAACGCTGAGGTTTTTGTTGGACCCAGTGCGAAAACCACTGTTATAGATTATTTAATGGCATAAAAAAATTATTGTTAACTTTTTACTTTAAAATGCATTCTGAACTGAAAAGAGCAGGTCAAAAACAGCACGAATAGTGCCATCTTGATTTTTGTGGAGAAAAAAACCCCTGTATTCATGTACATTGAAAAAAGACTAGAAGGAAATATACCAAAGATACTCATGGCAGTTATTTTGTGGGGGCTGGATCCCCAGTATTTTTTTTAGTCTGGCTTCTGTGTCAATGCTATATTTCCTTCATTTTCTATGGTGAATATGAATTATTTTTTAGCAAAAAAATAATTAACTAAAAGCACAGCACATGATTTTAAGGAGGTGAGAGAGTAGGAAAAATGATCCCAAAGTCTCATGCAGACAGTAGCAGCATCGAGACCAGATTTTCATTGTTTTTAGGTACCGATCTGAAAAGCAGGGCCTTCCTCAGGTTAACAGGGTTTAGACACCGATGGCTGCATAGCTCAAGTTATAGCCTGTCAATTCCATGCTCAGCCAAGCCTTTGATGTTTCTGATGATGATATATGAGTACTGTCCACAAAACAAGCAAAACAACGGGCTTTGCTCCCGCCTCCATTGCCGTGGAGTGGTTCAGGCTATGAGGTGGGCAGTGCCTCCCACAAATATGGGTGCACTCGGGTCAGACTCTCAGCCAGGGAGCCTTTGAAGGGAGATGGAAGCTTTGCCAGACCAGAAGCTACCCTAGAGAATTGGAGTGTTTAATTCAGCGGTTCCCCAACCTGGCAGCCCATCAGAATTACCTGGGGAGTTTCTTAAAAATGGGTCCCCAGCCCCACCCACTGATCCTCTGGTTCAGGAGGCCTGGACAGCACTCACCATCACCTGCATTTTTAACAGTCACGCTGGGGGATTCTCACGAGATGACTTCGTGAAGTTCATCCTCACTGCTGGGATGTAAACTCTGGGAGACCAATATGCCTGTTGGTGGCTGTAACCTGGTACCGTCGGCACAGCCCCCGATACCCTGTAAATATTCAGGGAGGCAACCTTTTACCAAAGGCCCACTCTGTGCCTGACGTTTTGCTAAGTGGTTTCAAGTCCCTTTGCCTTAATTACAACTCGGAGGAAAGTATTCTTATATCCATTTTGTAGATGATGAAGCAGATTCAGAGAGACCAAGAAATTTGCCCAAGATCACTGAGGAAGATAGAGAGGCCGCATCCAAATCCTGATCTGAGGGCCAAACTCTAGCTCATCCCACTCAGCCATGTCACTTCTAGAAAGTTCCATGACATTTCCTTTCTTTTCCTGGGAGAAAAACGGTACCAGAATTCTCCACTCACCTTCCTCACCTCTTACCTTCTACCTGCTCCTCTGTTCATGTACCCACACACACACACACACCACACACAGACACACACACACACACGCACACACACACACACACCTTCTAAGTTTGACCTGCATCTAAAAAAATAGCACTAGAACTCCACCCCAGGACATGCTATACAGAGTGTTATTCTCACAATTTTCTGACTTCCTGTCATAACACGTCTTTCCTAAGCTAGAGGAAACCAGTTATTCCTTGATTCCACTGTAATTCTCTTACTTATTTGAAAGCAATTGTTGCAAACTGTCCTAAGCAATTTGACTATTCAAATTATAAGGTGCTTGATTATAGCTTCCCCATCCCCCCAAAGTTAGAAGGCTATGAAGGCTACAGGTTTCCTCCCCTACCTCCAAACCGGATGGTATGATACAGACAGAGCCCATCTCAGCCTGAATTCCACCAGCAAGGAAACAGTTATTAGCGAGCAGCCATATCCACAGCCAGTCAACCCGTCCCCTGAGCCTGGGGACCCCTCAGCGATCTGCCTTTCAGATACCTGGACAGCCTCTTTCATGAAAAGTTCATTTGAGGCGGATGTGACAATACCGTCAGTGCGGTATTTAGCTAACCCAGTCAGGTAGGTGATAAAATCAACCCTTTAATGTCTAGACTCAGGACTGATTGGACTTCAGGGCTCAGGGCCTTTCCAAGAGAACGAGCAACTGGTCTCACTCAATTCGTTTGCAGAGTTGAGACAAGGCTGGTGCATCACGAGATACCTCTAGCCATCTACCTTTCTCAAACACCATTATTTTCATCAATGAAAAACCATTTTAGAAATCCATTATGCTAATTAACACACCCGTGGGCGCCGAGCTAAGCCAGATAATTGAAGCACTTAGGGAAACTTCCTCTGGAGTCTGGGGCTGTGATCTTTCAAATGTTAGATAACCGCCCCTACAATGCGGATGAAAGCACGCACGCGCGCGCGCACACACACGCATGTGTGCCACACATACGCAGGCACACGCAGCATATTATCTATGCTTTAGCTTCAGAAGTAAATTACAGACAACACAGCATAACCGCCACCATGCAATGAGAACTTACTGGATGCCAGGTACTCTGCTAAATGTTTGACCAGAAAGAAAACTGATCTCATTTCATCTTCACTGAGGAAACTGTGGCTCCAGGAAACCCAGTTAGGAAGGATGAGCTGGACTCACACGTTGGCTGACTTGAAAGCTCTAAATCTCAACCAGGAGACTGGTTGCCAGTGAGTTCTTCTGGGCCTCCCGGGAATTCCCCAGTCATCATCAACAATAAGTTTTCACTGTTGGCTCAAAACTTTGAACAATAAATAAAACCCCATCTCCGAAAAGTATTCCACAGCGTGACTTCTGAGCATAAGCAGTCCTGAAGCAGGCTTGGGAACTCCTCGCAGAAGACAACTGTGCAGGGCTTCCCTGGTGGCGCAGTGGTTGAGAGTCCGCCTGCCGATGCAGGGGACGCGGGTTCGTGCCCCGGTCTGGGAAGATCCCACATGCCGCGGAGCGGCTGGGCCCGTGAGCCATGGCCGCTGAGCCTGCGCGTCCGGAGCCTGTGCTCCGCAACGGGAGAGGCCACGACAGTGAGAGGCCCGCGTACCACAAAAAAAAAAAAAAAAAAAAAAAAGAAGACAACTGTGTTCTACATGCAGCCATGCAGGGCGGCTCTGAGAGACCCCAAGGCCAAGGGTGGCCAGAGTTTGAATGTTGTCTGCTCCCTGTTAGGTTTCCACGTGGATACCCCTCTTCTGCCATCCTCTGCTTTGTGTCTCTATCTGAATCTATCAGCCACCCCGACAGGTCCATAGAGAAGCCAAAGAAGACGGCAGCCAATCACAGCCTCGGAGCACCCTCCCTCTCCTGCCTGGGAAGTACAAGGACCCCAGCTCCCCTGTAATAAACTACAGAGGTGTCAGGGAGTTTATGAAAGGAGAAGGGACAGGGCAATGCGGGTGGTGAAACGTGGTCAAAATCTGGATACATTAAGAAGGGAGAGTGGAAAGAATGTGCTGATGGATCTAATGTAGGGTCTACAAGAAAGACAGGAGTCAAGGCTGACTTTAAGAGTTTGGCCCTGAGCCAAGAAGAAGCGAGTTGTAATGAACCAGATGGGGTAGAGTACGAGGAGTAGGTTTGAGGGAACAGCTGAACGTGTTAGGGTTAAGATGCTATTAGGGGACCTCCCTGGCGGTCCAGAGGTTAAGACTCTGTGCTTCCACTGCAGGGACCACGGGTTCGATCCCTGGTCTGTTGACTAAGATCCCGTGTGCCACACAGCACGGCCAAAAGAAAAAAAAAAAAAAGATGCGTTAGGTATCCGGGGGTAGCCATTTACAACTGCCACGTGACAAATTTCCACAAACTAAGCAGCCTGAAGCAACACCCGTGAGCCCAGTTCTGGAGGTCACAAGCCTAGCAGGTTGTCTGCCCAGGGTACCAGAAAGCTAAGGTCCAGGTGCTTGCCGGGCTGGGCTCCTGTCTGAGGCTCTACGGAAGAATTGAATTCCAAGGTCATTTCCTCATTGGGGGGATTCAATTCCATGCAGTTGTAGGCCTGAGGTCCCTGTTTCCTTGCTGGCTGCCAGCTGAGGGCCACTCTGAGCTTCTAGAAGCTGCCCACATTCCTTGCCGTGAGGCTTCCTTTATCTTCAAGCCACAGAGTCTGGGTCAAATCCTCCCGCTTTGCACCTCTCACTTGCCACCAGCCAGAGAAAACTCTGCCTTTCAAGGGTGCTTGTGATTAGATCGGGCCCAGGTGGATCATCTCCCTTTCTTAAAGTCAAGGGTATCTTGTAACATAACCTACTCATGGAAGTAAAATCCATCGCATTCTCAGTCTCGGGGAGTGTACAGGGAGTGCACCCTGGGGAGCAGGCAGGGGCAGAAAATCCTGGGGGCTTTCTTAGAGTCCTGCCCGCCACCCAAGGGGAAGTGTGGCAGAAACGGTGTCCTTCAGAAACTTCCAGGGCTCAAGGATGGAGTGGGAGGGGCAGGGGACAAGCCCATCTGGATCTCTTTAGCCTCTGGAACCCAGAGCACTCAGGGAAGAAGGCCCAGCCCTTTGAAGCTGCCCCACAGAGCCATGCCTCCGGGCCTCACAACGGGCCTGTGTGCCACTCCTCCCACACGGGCCCTGAGGCGTCTTGGCTGCAGCATCCCTGTGTCTGGCAGGTGAGTCAACATTTGGCTTCTCTCCTGGGCTTTCTTGGAAAGGGCTGTGCTCCAGGTTGGCAGCTGGGCTGGCAGGGAAGGCGGAAGGAGAAAAGCCAAGTTCCGGGGGCCTTGCCGCCAGGCAGGACACCTGGGCCTTCTCCCCTGCAGTCACTGAAAACTACAGGAGGAAATTTTACTATCACTCCAGGGAAGCAGGAGGGATAGTAAAGCAGGGTGGTAAAACTCCAGGGCAATGGAGTCAGATGGGTAACAGCCTCTCAATTTCCCCATCCATAAAATGGGGATAATCATTAGTAGCTACCGCACTGGGCTTGGGACAGTTAAACAGCATGGCATCTGCAAATCATTTAGCACAGGGACTGGAACGTAGAAAGTACCAACAAAGCCCGCACGACGCATACAATTAATGGAAGGAGAAAGAACTGGCACAGTTCATCCAGACGGGATTAAAAAGGAGGAGAGGATCAGGCAAAGAGTCAAGGGGATGGCCAACTTCCTTTACAAGAAACTCCCATGATATTGGAATGCAAGTTTGTTGTTTCTATAAAGACCTTCCTTTGAATATACAGGGACAGTTGCTAAACTTCAAGGCCTGATGGATTTTGACTGGGCAATGCAGTAAATCTGGATATGACGTTTCCAAGACTCCTGGGTAGCCAGATAGGGTTTCTACTTCCTGTAGAAATTCAGAAGGGAATGGAGGGACAAGCAAGGGGCAGATTACTGTGTCGGTATGTTGCATGACACGTTTGGTTGCAAGGAATAGAAATTCATCCAAGCTAGCGGGGTTGGGTAACATGTGAGGCATTAACAGTGGGTTCACGCAGCCCTTTCATACCATCAAATTTCTCTGCTGCATCCAGAGGACTCCGTTCCCCATCTCTACCCCCAGTGTAACTCAGCAAGAAGTGAGGTTACTCCAGGGGGAAACAAAGCAAAGACAGCTTACACTCAGGGCATCACAGTGGGAGGATAAGGATCACAGCCCCCCCCAGTGTTGCACCAAGGAGCTGGGAGTTCCTTGAGTTGACATCAAGGCTACCCTCTTATCTGGCAAGGCCCACCAAACCCCATCAGTCATGCAGTTTGCAGTGATGTGTCCCATGGATAACACCCTTCCCCCATCCAATGGCCAGGACAAAAGCCTCCCAGGACAGAAGGGCCCATGGAGACCACTGGACCCACTGAGAGCAGACGGTAGAAGATCTCACTCCTGACCACGCTGGACAAGCTGGGACCAGTTTGGAATTCCCACTGAGTGGGAGCTTTGACCATGCTTATTCTGAGGATGCAGCAGGCAATCCCATGGACACCCAACAATAGGAAATCAAGGTAGCCAGGCCCTGTCTGAAGGGCAGAGGCTGGCTGGCTCATGGATTGATACCTGGGTCAGGAGCTTACTTTTGATCCGGTTAGTGGTAAGGGGTGGGGTGTGCAGGTCCCTTGGCATAGGCATGGCTGCTTAGACCCCCTCTTTCTTCCAGTGGGGTTGTGGGTGACTAGACTCTCAGAGGAGAGACAGGGCTTGGCAGGCACCCCAAATGGATCCACCACAAACCACCCCAACCCAATTCAGATTTCACAAGTTCTCTCTGACACATCATTACAGAGTTCTTGAAATCTAATCTATTCCAGAACATTCCCAAATGGACCAGGAGGGAACCCACACATCTCTGTATCTATCCCTCCCTTTTTTCCAGAATCAAATTTCCAGGGTTATTTTGAGACAAGCTATACCGAAATGCCATTCTGCAAAACAAAGTCTCTTGTGGTTAAATAATTATCTCCCATTCATCTTTTCGAGTCTCAGTTTTCATAGAGTTGGCTTATATATGGGGTACACCCATATGGGTATTTCTGGGACAACAGTATATCACAGAACAAGCCAATTAATGACAGGAGCGTTAATGGCCTTGACCCGGTTAACAGTAATGCCAAGGGCCACTTGCTGAGTCTTCTTCACTGACTCAAATCCCAGCTGTAACTTTCTGCTAGGTCTGGGAGTTCTGACCTTCCTTACTCCACCAGATAGAAGCAGAGCCACAGGAGAGGCTGTAAGTACTCTGTCAGGGCATGAAGAATAACAATAAGGCATTCATGTGAGGAGACGAGATTCATCCATCACGGTTTGTTTACCGTCTCAACAACCCAGTAGATTTGGTGTCGCCGTCTCTGCAGAAGCAGCTGGCGTAAGGAAGTCAGACTGCAGTGAAAAGCATCTAGGCTTTGCAGTCACATGGGCCTCATTTCAAATCCCGGCCAAGGCCCTTCACTTCCCGGATGGGACAAACCTATTTGGCAGCTCTAATTGGCCAGTGCCCATGCCCTGAGCCGAGTTACAGAGCTTGAATGTCAACCTGTTTGTCTTATCCTCAGTTTTTCTTCTGAAAAATGGGGGAATAATAATACCTACTTCATCGGATAAGTGTGAAGATGATATGTGAAAAGACCTTGTGTCTCGTGGGTGTTTACTGTGTTTACTTCTTTCTCATTATAACGGACTTTTTCGAGGTTTGGGTTTGGGCAAATCTTCTGTTAAGGTTTTTGAAAGCTTTCTCCTATTAAGTTTTCATGACTGAACAGTGCAAGACAAAGAGAGGAAAGCCAGGCTTTCTTCATTCTTGTGAGAAAAAAGAATCTTTCTCAGGTAGGTCCTGCCTCAGGTTTGAATCCCATCCTTTTTTCCAGACCCTTCCTTTACCGTGGCAAAGGCTTTTCACTGTCCCCTAATATCAGCCTTTCCCTAATTCTATAAAAATATAATTTTCACACACACACCAAGATTAAGCTGAACATACAGCCGACGAGAGAGAGAGACTACGTCCCGCAGCATCCCCTGTAGCTAGACTTAGTCACCGTGTGACTACGTGACCATGTGACTAAGTGACCATGTGACTAAGTTCTTACCCGTGGGATGTGAGAAGAAGCGAATGGTGCAATTACTAATTACTGGAACTGACTGAGCTTCTCTTTCCCCTTTCCTATTAACTGGAAGGTGGACAAGGAACTAGTGAGCCAGCCCTGACCACATGGATAAAGACAACACTCTGAGCAACAAGATAGAAGGAACCTGGGTCCCTGGACAATCTCAGGCAGCAGAGCCATCCTGGACCATCCACCTACCTCCAGACTTTACATAAAAAAGAAACACACTTCTATCTGGTTACCAACACTGTACTATAGTGTCTCTATATTACACCAATTCAACCTACTCCCTAACTAATACCTGTCCTTGTGAGAACGCATCTTTGGAACCTGCCTTGAGCAAAAATGGTCTGGAGCCAAGATCAGCCATTAGGATGGATCAGACATCATAATCTGGCTGCTTGTAAACTGGATACAGCCCACAGACATGCTCTGGTTAGCTTCTACAGTATATTTTTAAAATTTTAGGTTTGATAGGGGTGGGGGAGGGAGGGAGGTCCAAGAGGGAGGGGATATAGGTATACATATAGCTGATTCACTTCACTGTACAGCAGAAACTAAGACAACATTGTAAAGCAATTATACTAAACAAAATAAATAAAAATAAAATAAATAAAATTTTAGGTTTGTTGTCAACATTTACAAATTGAGAAATTTCACATAAAAATCTAAATGTCCAGCTTTTCTTGGGAAATCAGAAGGTCTAGCAACCCTGGGACCACATTCTTCCTTGGTGGAATTCAGCTGCAAGCATGCTTCAGCTCACCATGGTCAATGCCTGTTGCACCCTCGGGTCTTACTAGCTTGGGGTCCAATGGCCTGACATCCAATCCCCAGAACCTGTGTTCCTTTGCCTGAGGGCTTTCTCTGGTCCCCTGGAGCCTACTCAGCCAGACAGGCCAAAGAATTAGAGTTCTACCACCTGCCAAGAACCCCTAACCAACAACTGATGGGAGTTGATGTATAAATACCCCAGCTCCCTAGTCCTCAGATGGGCTAGCTGAAGGGCAGCTTTTACACTTGCTTCCAGAGTTTGTGTCCCAGCTGCCCACAGTGGCAGCTCACTCCACGAGGCATCCTTTATTGACAGGCTGCCTTCCTTTCCCTGTCCTGGTTTCTAGTTCCCTCCCAATGTTTCCCAGGATCACCTTCCAAATAAACTAATTGCATCAAATCTTACTCTTAGAGTCTGTTTCTGGGGCAGCCCAAGTCACCAGTCCCCTTAGTTTTCCACGTTGACTATTAGCATTTATCACCATGCTGCACTGTCGTTTTTCTCCTGGTAGAGAAATATTTATCTGTATTTGATCTCTATTAAAAGTGAAAAGAAAAGGGAACAATTGTTCCAGAAGACAATGTGTTTAGAAAAAAAATAGGTGAGGGTATCTTCGTGGGAGTGAAGAATATTCCTGCATGTCTAACACGCAAATACAGGCCTGCTTAGTTCACTGACGTTATCGGCCTGACCCTCTGCTGTTCGTGCTGGTGATCCCTGGTTTACAGCACTGAAAACTCCTGTTAAAATTCAGGAGTCATTAACCCTTGACTTTGAATGAGGCTCTGAGATTAGCTAGGCAGCCATCTGGGAGCATACAGCGGGAAGAGGAAGGAAGACACACACGTTTCAGCGGGAGGAAGGACCAAAAGCAATCTTGGAACTTGGGCCAGGCAAGGGAGCCCAAGGTGGCATCAGGGTAGGGCGCCTCAAGGGAGGTGAAGGAGGGCTTTTCCTGATCTTGTGACAGTCTCTTACCCCACAGCATCCACGGGTCTCTGTCTACACCCTTCACTAGAGTTTGGCTCTCCTTAAGCCAACACAGCTTCTGGGTGTGTCTTTCTTGAATTGACAGTAATTCCTGGAGGGTGCAAGCTATACCTGTTCTCCTATCCCCAGGGCCTGACTCAGGGTTTGCCGCATAGTGGGTGCCTAATAAAGGTTGGTCTTAAATTTCTTTGGGCCAACTTGACTCTAGAGTGAGGGATCAGATTGCTATGTAAGCCAGAGGGCGCTGTGGTTCAATGTTTGTTTCTCAGTTGGGGAGCTCAAAAGGGTATTGAGCTGTACACTGCAGTGATTAAGAGTCTACTAGCTGGGCCCACACCATTAAAAGCCAGGAACATGCACTTTTCGGAAAACTAGCCATCTCTTACCTGGTTTGCAATCAACAGGTTTAAGAATGTGTGCTCTGGAGTCAGACTACTCAGGTTCAAATCCCAGCTCCCCCAGTTACTAGCTGTGTGACCTTTGGCAAGTCACTTAACCTCTCTGTGCCTCCATAAAAAAATGAGAATTAAATGAGCCAGTGCATGTAAAGTGCTTTGCACTATGCTTGTACAGAGGAAACGCTTAACACATGTCAGCTCCTATTGGCCCCGAATGAGGACAACAGGATCCTAATTAAAAAGAAAGCCAGAGTAGAAAATGATCTAGAGGGATATGCCAGTCCTAGCATTCCAAGCCCTCAAACTAGACGTAAGACACAAAGAACCCACATGTTCCAGAGCAAGGCTCTGACCTTTCCCATGTTGGCATCCAGTGAAGTGATGGACCTCTTTTTAGAACAATGCTTTCAAATGCACAAAATAGAACACATGGAACTACAGAGAAAATCAGTTACGTGGCTCTCAAAATATTAAACAGATTTATGATATAGTAATACTGGTGCTACTTTATTAACATTAAAAAACAAGATCTAGCAGCGGATCTAATTACGACTGTAATCTTTAAATGGAGATGAACATAAAATGTCATTTTCAGATATCTGACAACTGTAGTGTGATACGAAAATATCTCTGATTCTGATGGATGACAAAGTCACAGGCACGACTAATACTGTGGGATTTGATGTCTACATTTTGAACAGGAAGAAATGCCAACTTTCACTTAGAGGTTGGTGAATACAAAAAGCAATGCTCCCACCCAAGGTGAGAACCTCTTTCCTAAGGGAGCCACAAAGCAGCCAGAGTGCATTCAGGCAGGCGAAGCGATACCCAGACTGGCCCAACCACCATTCCTTCCTTCCTTCCCTCCAACCTGCACAAACAAACATGGGGATCTGAACAGCGCTCTGACTTCCGGGTGGGAGAGGTGAGTCTCCTTCTCTGAGTCAAGGAAGGAATGTTCTGGGAGAGGTGCTTAGAGACTCAGGGGGCTTGCACGGGGAGCTGGGCATCTCTTTTCCTGGTTGGACCCTCGTGAGCAACAGGAACTTCAGACCGATTCTAGAAGCGTCAGGAGAGAGTTGGAGACAGTGAGGGAGAGAGAGAGATAGTCAACCCTCCCACCACTAAAAGGGATGGGGCAAGGAGTCTGCCTCAGGCAGAGAGGACCCCATAGGCTTCAGCCTCAACCAGGAAGGTGGCCCCCAGGCAAGAAGACCCCAGGAGCCAGTGGCTGTTGGGGGATTCTGCTGAGGGGGAGTCAGGAGAGGTCAAGCAGTGGTGGTTCTCCTACATCGGAGATCTGTGCATCGATGGGACGTTCCCCACATCCCACTCTGCCCACGCACACCCAGACGCGCTTCACAGGAGTCACGAATGGACCCATTTGGAGCTCATCACACAGAGGGAGCACGCAGACAGCTGGTGTTGGTGGAGAGGGGACTCCTGTAGTTCCTGCTGAGTAAGAACAGGTGCCTTCCCTTTCTCCAGACCCCTCTCCCTGTCTCAGCACCTGGCCCCATCGCAAACTCCAGAGAATGCCCTTCACGTTGTCTTCTGCAGCCCAGGGGAGAGAGGAGGGGAGGAAGGGCGGGGAGAAGGAGGAAGGATCCTTAGAGCGGACCCGGCTCCCTCCTCACTGCACCCCTCAGGCCATGAGCAGGACAGAGGGAGGTGACGAGGCTAGGATTTTTTTTTTAATTAATTATTTTTGGCTGCATTGGGTCTTCGTTGCTGTGCATGGGCGCGAGCGGGGGCTACTCTTTATTGTGGTGCACAGGCTTCTTGTTGCGGAGCACGGGCTCTAGGCGCGCGGACTTCAGTAGTTGTGGCTCGCGGGCTCTAGAGTGCAGGCTCAGTAGTTGTGGCGCACGGGCTTAGTTGCTCCGCGGTACGTGGGACCTTCCCCGATCAGGGCTCGAACCTGTGTCCCCTGCACTGGCAGGCGGATTCTTAACCATTGCTCCACCAGGGAAGCCCGAGGCTAGGATTTTAAACTGGACCTTTCTACATCCAACGTGAACAGGAACCTATGAGCTCCAGCCAAGGTGTCATTAAGGGACAAGAACTGCCTGGCTGAATGTCCTTTCTTACTGCGGACCCAAGGTCCTTCTGGTAGGGGCACCAACCACCTGAAGCCTGTCCCAAAGGCAGCAAAATGCCTTTATAATTAGAGGCTTAAAAAGAAGACAAAGAAATGGAAGAGTTCACAGCCCAAGAGAAAGTCCCAACTCCCGGGCGTCGTGGATGTGTAACTGGCCGGAGTGAACATCTGTGTGCACAAGTCACATGAGCTCGGATGGAAACTTCCACAGATGTTTCCTAAACTCCACCTCTAGCACTACTCAGGTTTCCTCCAGAGCCAGGAAAGGCCGCTTGGTTGCACAGGCACAGATAGAAAGGCAGGGAAGTTCGTTTTCCCAGGGACGCCCCTCCAGCAATGGGGGTGGCAGGCAGCGGCTAAATGCTCAGCCTCGCCACCCTCCAGTGGGACGGCACAAAGGTCATTCCGTTCCTACGGTTCCCTGCAGGTCACCCAGTGGGTACCCAGAAGATGAGGTGGCCGTCTGGGCCCTTCTCCCTTCCCTCTCTCACCCTCCCTCACTCCTGCTTCCTGGATCACTTTCCAAATCAACTACTGTCTCCGTGCCCTTCTCTCAGGACCAGCTCTTGGAGGAGCCCGAATTAGGACAGTGATGGTCCCCACGGCTGAATAAGTCAGGCTTCCTTAGAGGGTCACCTGCACGGCTTTGGCGCCCCAGGAGGGAAGCTGGGGAGTGGCGATGGAGAGGAACCCTGGCAGGCGAGGAAAATCATTGGGAAATTATAAAACTAAGTAGCGTTTAAAAAGCTGAAACCTGGCTGGGAAATCACTAGAAGAGCACGGACTAAAAAATGTGCTCGCGACAGCTGAGAATCCGTCAAGTGCCAAGAGAGGGCTTTGCGGAGAAAACAAAGCAGAGCGTGGTGTCAGGGGGACAGATTGGCCCAGTTAAGGACAGGGGAGGCTGGGGAGGAGGAATGAGTTATCGGGTGGCAGGGAGAGATGGGCCCAGACGGGAGGTGGGCAAGAGGCTCTGGGGTGTCCGTGTGCTCCATCCCCAACGTCAGACGACCCTAAAGGAGACACGGATGGATGAGACACTGAGTCTCAAAGGACCAAGAGGAGGGGAAAGGACCTGCAGAGAGCTGTGTGTGTGTAACTGCCCCCTGCACCTGTGGGTACGTCATTTCATGGAGGTGAGCTTGGCGTTTCTTAAATGTGCACTCTGTGGAATGCTGATTGTGTAAGAGTCTCTAGAAAAAAGAAGATAGGGTGAGGGTTCCGTGGAAAGCCCCTCTTGGAGATTCTTTCCTTCAACCAGGGTCCATCCATTGCATCTGTTCTGGGCATGGCGCTGGGTACCAGGACTGCAGCAGTGGACGGTACAGATGACACCTCTGCCCCAGGAGTGCCGAAGTCCTTTGGGGGAAACAAATATTAAATACCCAATGCACGGGGAGCTGTAGTCTAGGTGCTCGGCATGTACTACCTCACTGAATCCACACGACAACCTGTGAAGTCGTAACTACATGATCATTATTTTAGAGATGAGGAAACAGAGGCACAGAAAGGGTAGGTAAATGGGCCAAGGTGACAACACTGGTGAGACGTGACCCAAACCCAGACAGTGCGGCTCCCAAGTCTGCGCTCTGACCCACTAGAGCGTGGTGCCCTTTATGTTACAGGATCTGACAAGTTCCACAGGTGGGATGCCAAGAAAAGGGAGAATGCACAGCCCTGGCGGGTGAGGGGAGGGGGCGGGAATTCACCTTCTCTTCCCATAGGTGCCCCAACTCACAGCAAATGGGTGATCCCCAAGGGATTACAGCCTCCTTGGTACCTGGGTCAGAGGGAGGCGAGAGGCCCCCACCAAACCGTCTGCCCAGCGTGCCGTGGCACTGCCAGCCCAGCATCGGGAGAGCTGCTGCCTTGCCCTGCGATGCCGTGGGATGGGCACTGGATCCCAGCCCTCCCCCTCGCAAGCACCCAGGCCCAAGCGTGCATGCAGGTGGCAGGGGGTGACAGCAGACCAGTCCACCCCTTCAATGAGAACCAGTCTCCGTCCTGAGCTCCGTGATCTGGGTGCTCTGGTGACGTGTCTCTGGGCAGGGCAGGGGGAGCCGGTGGGCAGAAGGAAAGAGAAAGAGGCAGTCAAGAGCCCACCTTTAGGATACAGTGAGAAGGGGGCTCCTGGGAGTCGAGACACCCATTGCCCGGCAAAAGCTCTATTGTCCCATCAATCATCACTTAAAAAACACAACTTCAAAGATTAAAAAAAAAAAAGGGTACAAATGAACTTGTTTGCAGCATAGAAATGGAGTCACGGACGTGGAGAACAAACTTGTTACCAGGGGAGAAGCAGGGTGGGGAGGGAGAGATTGGGAGATTGGGACTGACGTATCCACACTACTACACATAAAATAGATAACTAATAAGAGCCTGCTGTAGAGCACAGGAAACTCTACTCAATACTCTGTAATGAATGACCTATATGGGAAAAGAATATGTTAAAAAAAAAGAGTGGATATATGTCTATGTATAACTGATTCACTTTGCTGTACACCTGAAACTAACACATTGTAAATCAACTGTACTCCAATACAAATTTCTTTTTTTTTTTTTTGCGGTATGTGGGCCTCTCACTGTTGTGGCCTCTCCCGTTGCGGAGCACAGGCTCCAGACGCACAGACTCAGCGGCCATGGCTCACAGGCCCAGCCGCTCCGCGGCATGTGGGATCTTCCCGGACCGGGGCACGAACCCGCGTCCCCTGCATCGGCAGGCGGACTCTCAACCACTGCGCCACCAGGGAAGCCCCCAAATTTCTTTTTAACGTATTAAGAATTTCAAGACAGCAACAACAGGGCCCTTCTGAGATCAGGGCCCTGTGTGGCTGCCCCGGCAGTAAGCCCACGAAGCTGGCTGTGCCTGTCATCAAGGAAGGTGGGAAATGGCTGGAATTTGCTTAACACGGGAAACCACGCTCACTCCAGCACAGAACACCTTTTGGGGTTAACAGCCCATGCTGCTAGTGTCCCATGGACCCGCCTCTTGGAAATGCTACATCAGCTCATTCACACCAAGTAATATAGCCCTGTGAGTCCGGGAGGACCAGGGTTATCACCACTTTTATACCTTCGGAATATGAAGGTAGGTAAGAGGCAGGGCCAGCTCTCAAAGCCAAACATCCAGCTTCTGGGTCCAGCACTTTCCCCTGTGATGTACCAACCTCCTCAACCCTCTGAGATGCTTTACACATCCCTTGTTTGTCACTCAGGAGAGGGCTGTAATGCTGGCAGGTTGCCAGCCTGAAGCTACTGTTTATTAGGAAATCTCCAGACAAGGCAGGAAATTACAGACCAGCAAATTAGTTTAGTCATTTCACCAGTTTATTTAAGGAGCTCTTTGCAAGCTCTGAAAAAAAAGCTCTTTCAAGCACAAGTTGTTGGAAGGGGTGTTTTTTGGTGCCTCAAAGATGCCACGTTATCCTGAGCATCCACAGGCCTCCTTGGTGAAGAGAAGTCCCATCAGACCAAGAAGAAACTTGAATGAGAGTTAAGAATACCACTGCTCCTCTCATAAGCGTGGCAGCCAACCTCTAAGACGGCCCTCAATGACCCCGACTCCTGGTACTCACATCCTTGTGTAGCCCCCTCCCACGCTGAATAGCTCTGAACTGTATAGTCGGAAGAATATTGCAGAAATGATGTTTGTGACTTCCAAGACTAGGTCATAAAAGGTATTGCAGGGCTTCCCTGGTAGCGCAGTGGTTGAGAGTCCGCCTGCCGATGCAGGGGACACGGGTTCGTGCCCTGGTCTGGAAGGATCCCACGTGCCGCGGAGCGGCTGGGCCCGTGAGCCATGGCCGCTGAGCCTGTGCATCCGGAGCCTGTGCTCCGCAACGGGAGAGGCCACAAGAGTGAGAGGCCCGCGTACCGCAAAAAAAAAAAAAAAAAAAGATATTGCAGCTTCCATCTGCCTCTCTCTTGGATCACTCACTCTGAGGAAAGCCAGCTGTCATAGCCTGAGGACACTCCAACAGCTCTGTGGAGAGGTTTATGTGGCCAGGACCTAAAGTCTCCTTCCAACAGCCATATGAGTGTGCCATCTTGGATGTGGATCCTCCAGCCCCAGTCAAGCCTTCAGCTGAAAGTAGCTCTCTGGCTGATGTCTTGCCTTCAGCCTCTTCAGAGACCTTGAGCTAGAACTACCCAGGAAAGCTGTTGCGGCATCCCTGACCCACAGAAGCCAGGTGATAATAAATCTCTGGTTGTTTTAAGCTACTAAGTTTGGGGCTCATTTGTTATACAGCAATAGATAACTAATACACTCTGTAAAAAAGGTAATGGGGAATCAGTTGCTGTGGAGTAGGAGGGAGCTGGTCTTCTTAAATTAGATCTAAACACAGTTACATCCTTCAGGTCATTGCGTTCTGTTTCTGTCACCGTCACTTCAAGAGAGCCCCAGGGGACAGAGGAGTCACAAGTTTTGGAGGGAGATGGGGAGGGAAGGAAGGGGAGCTTGAGTCACTACCTGAGGCTTTTACGCCAGATTGTGAAGGCGGTGTATAACGCTTTGTGGGGTAATAGGAGACTACACACAGGAGGTGAGAAACAGCACACACTCTAGTTATGTATTCTACAGCTGTGAACTGTGACCCAGACAGTAAGCCTCGATGGTGATTACTGAGCACTCTGCAAGGTGAGCTCTTCACACTTGCTTTTGGTTCTTTACCTAAATTAGCCTTCACAATAACCCAATGATGTGGTCAGAACACATCCATTATGAGTGACAAAACCCAACTCCAATTGGCTTAAGCCTGAATGGGCACTGATGGGCTCACTAACTAAGTGCAAGTGGTGCTTTGGGCTTCAGGAACTGTTGCATCCAGCACCTCAAAGTTTTTTTTCTCTCTCTCTCTCTTTCTCACTCCTCTCTTTCTTCCTCCTCTCCCTACCCCACTCATCTCCCTTATTTTTTTCCCGAGAAAATTGGACGCCAGTAGGTCAAGTCTATGGTCTTATAGCTCGTAATCTAAAAGCAAGAAAGACCCTTTCCTCCAACAGCCCCATATCAGATTCCACGGAGGTACTCTGACTGACCCTGCTTGGGTCCCTGAGACCAACCCCTGGGGACAGGGAGGCCGGGCCCAAGGGGCCTGGATTATGTGCCCAGAAGGTAAGTGGGGCTGAGGGATCCCCCGTCCCACCAGAACCACATGCAGTGGTAATTTCCTAATCGGAAAGGGGATGATAGGCAGACAAAAACAACACATTTATTACTATTAGTATCCTCGTGCTACAAATAAGGAAACAGGCTCAGAGAAGCTGCAAACCTGCCTGGGATCTCACAGCTGATAGACAGCAAAGCCAGATCTGTCTGACTTCAGGCCTGAAGCTTTTTTATCCATAGTCAGTGACGATCCTTCCACCTTCCTTACTCGTAGGATCCTCTGACCCACACAGGAGGTGTGCAGGCAGGATACCTCCCTTTCAAGAAACCAGAACAGGTACCAATCCAGCCCCTGGGACCAATGCTGTATCCAACCCAATCTGCTTCTTTCCAGTCCAGGCAGTTCGCCTGAGGCTAGCAAGGCTCCCCAAAGGACCCACCTCCCACCCCACCCTTGACGGCACCAACAGCCAAACCGATCACACCCATCCACCACCCTGCCTCCTGGCCCCCAGGGAAACTCTTCAATGGCATCCCCTTGTTTTTGGAGTGAAGACTCAAAGTCTTACCTCGGGTGCGAGCCCTGAACATCTGGCCTCTGCCAACCTCTGCCTTGTTTTTTCCACTCTCTGTCCCAGCCACACTGTTCTGTGAAAGTGCCTCGCTTCCTCTCAGCGCGGGGCCTTTGCACATTCTGTTCCCTCTGCCTGCCGTGCTCATTCCTCTTCTCTCTCATTTAGAAAACCCGTCCTTCAGATCGGCTCCTCAAGGAAGTCTCCACGTCCACACGGGTTCAGTTCGCCTGTTCAGATCCTCACGGAAATTCAGAGCTTTCATTGAGGTTGTGAGAATATATGAATGTGTGATTTGTGGTGAAAATCTGTCTCTCCCACTAGACTGTAAGGTCATCAGAGCAGGGATCATGTCCATGTTTCTATTCACTGTGTCTAGCACTTAGCCCAGAGCCTGGCCCAGAACAGACCCTCAAAGAACATTTATTGAATAAATGGAAGGAAGGAAGGAAGGGAGGGAGGGACTTTCCTTGCCTCTTTTTAAGGTTCCGTGGAGTAAATCACAAGTTTTTCGAAGATGTTGATTAAACTCTTAAACTAGGAGGAACATGAAGAAAATGAAACTATTACAAGCATTAGAGGATTTATTGGCTGAGTCTGGCTGCTTTTCAGTATTATTCCCTTCATTCTCATTTCTCTGGAACCACAGGGTGAAAGTCCTGCAGGGGGAGGGGGGAGTGGAGGAAAAGGAGAGAGAAATAAGAAAGGAAAGAGTGAAGGAAAGACAGGTGGAAAGAGTAAATAAAGGGAGGGAGGGAGGGAAGATGAAGGGGAGAAAGGGAGGTAGAGATGAGGGCAGAAGACAAGAGGAGGGAGAGAGGAAGGGAAGGAAAGGGAGGCAGGAGAGGGAGACAGGAAGGAGGGAGGGAGGGAGGGAAAGACAGAAGGGAGGGAGAGGAGAAAAGGAGGAGGAACGCACCCAAGCCTAAATGAAGAGGGACAGGAGATAAAGCAGGACGATTCTGGCAAGCCCATCACGGAAACCTGTGAGCCCCACCATACCCAGGAGATGTCCTGCTCTGGGTCCCTGCCAGTGACAGGCCGGAAGCTGGATGGAAAGTAGGATCCGTGCAATTGAAGCCTTGTGGTAGGTGTGCTCCGAAGCAAAAGGAAGGAAACCAAGATCGGGGCTGAAGCGCTGTGTGTGTTTGTGTGGAGGGGGTGAGGTGGAAAGAATAGGGCATGCGTCCCTCCCTTCCTCTGCTGTGGGTGACCCACAGGTCCTCACATCACCTTGGCGGCTTCTGGACCTCTGTTTTCCCCTCTGGTTGTGTCGACAGGATGAAGGGACGTTTGTTGCTAACACAGCAAAATGTGGTCCAGCGGTCGGGAGTCTCCCTGGCATGACTAATTCATGTTCCGAACAAATGAACAAGACTTTACAGTGTTGGAGGGGTGCTGAACACATGGGGAGGCGGGGCCAGAGGGTGGGGAACTGGAATCGGACGCTGGTTGTCGGCAAGTCACTGAAGGCACAGACACCGAACGAGTCCCTGCGATGCACCAACTCCCATCTTGGGTTCTGGGAGCGTTTCCTGTTAAAAATCATAAGCACGTACCTTGCCTCTGGGGGTGAGAGGGGGCCTCCAGCACAGCACTGCGCATCTCAGGTAACGTTTTTGAGCAAGGACAGCTTTACAAAAAGGTAGGAACACAAATGGGAACAATGAATGGGATGACTACGAAAAGGAGGGGGAAATTCCTAAGGCAGAAGCAACTTGGTGGGTGAGGTGTCCAGGGAAATGCCTGAGAGGAAAATGAGTAAACTTCCCCTGCCAACCCCACCCTTAGGCCCCCACGTCTTGGCAGTTTGCTGCTGTCGGGACCACTCATTCATCACTAGAACTGACACAGCCCTTTCTGACAGGCAAAAATGGGGAATGTATTGGCTTATGTGACTGAAAAATCCAGGGATTACGTAGCTTCAGGCATGGCTGGATCCAGGAGTTCAAGAATTGTCATCAAGACTGTTTCTCTCCTTTTGTCTCTGGATCTGTTTTCCTCTGTGCTGGCTGGCTGCTTCCGTGTGGCAGCCACTCCTGCCTAAAGAATGCTTCTCTTTCCTAATAGCTTCCCAAAAATCTCAGCCCTGAGTCTTATTGGACAGGCTTGGGACATGTGCCACCCCTGGAACAAGGGATGAGGGATCAGTCCCACTCAAACTGGGATGCCATTAGCCAAATTATGATGAATGGCCATTGCACAGACAAAAACAACAGATGTGACCACAGAGCTGTGCTGATAGCCACAAGATGACAGCATCCCTCCCCCAAGAATTTAAATACAAATGCTGGTTGCTAGGGGAGGGATGCTGAGGACAGCCCACACATTGGTACTTTTCTGGGACAGAGAGAGCTGGGCAGAAAAGATTCCTCCTAACTGGTCTCTTTGCAGACTGTACTTGGCAAGTACATCCCGGTGTCTCCAGAATTACCACACCTGCGAGGAGGCATGTAAAGACTTTCCTGGGATGCTATTCAATCATTCATTCATCCATCCATCTAATCACTCATTTATCCATTCATCACTCTCTCACCTGCTCTTCACCCCTCAACTCTCTGCCATCTGCCTTCTCCCTATATCTCTCAGGGAAGCTTGTCCCTGTGAAAGTTGCCAGTGAGTTCTTTCGTTCAATCCCCTGGACAATGTCGCTCCTCTTCTTCCCTGATGCCTCTGACCATTGGGTAACGTTGCCTGCCCCCCTCCTGAAACCTGCCCGCCTTCTCCATGGCTCTGCCCCATCGCGCTCATCCTTCCCCTGTGAGCACGCACACACCTGTGGTTTCAGTTTCCATCTCTCTATCGGTCCCTCGTCCAGATGCACAGCCCAGACCACTCTGCTGAGCTTCGGTTTCGTGAATCTAAGCACCTCCTGGAACCTCCACTCGGATATCCCCTTGGCATCTCAGACTCAACGTGACCAAAAAATAACCTCCTCACAGCCCCACCCCAAGCCTACTCCTTCCCTAGGGTTCCCTGGCTGAGGGTCTGGTACCACCATGCCCCTATTTGCCTAAACCGGAGAGCAAGCCTTGACCCAGCCTCTGTCTCGTCCCCACCTCCATCCAGTCCTTGGAAATACCCACCTGTTCCCCCCCATCCCCACCTCCTCTCACTGCGGCTCTGGCCCCCATCGTCTCGCATCAATATTTCTGCCAGCAACGTCCCAACTGGCCTCCCACCTTGTCCCGCTCCAATCCATTATCTGCTCTGCAGTCAGGTTCTTCTAAACACATACGGATTAGGTTGCTTAATTATTGGCTTCTCACTGCTCTTAGGAATAAGTCAAATTCCTTGAGGTGGCATTGAACGCCCCGTGACAACCCAGACCCTGCTTGCTCCTCCAGCCTCCTCTTATATCTTTTGAGAAGACAGTGACAAAAGGTAAGCCTTTTGTCACTCTCTTCTCAAAATCGACGTGCCTGGGCTTCCCTGGTGGCGCAGTGGTTGAGAGTCCCCCTGCCGACGCAGGGGACGCGGGTTCGTGCCCCGGTCCGGGAAGATCCCACATGCCGCAGAGCGGCTGGGCCCGTGAGCCATGGTTGCTGAGCCTGCGCGTCCGGAGCCTGTGCTCCGCAACGGGAGAGGCCGCAACAGTGAGAGGCCCGCGAACCGCAAAAAAAAAAAAAAAGTCGACGTGCCTGCCACCCTGAACTGCTTGCCTCCGTCTTTGCGTAGGCTGTCTCCTCTGCCTAGGGTGCCCTTCCTTCTGCCTCTTCACCCTGCTTCCTCTTGCTCATCCTCCAGGTCTCCTCTTATATCTATCACTCCCTCCAGGACAACTTCTCTGACCACCCAAGACTAAGCTAACTACCTCTTCCATGTGCCCCCAAGTGTGAATGAATGAATGAATGAATGGATCAATCAATCAACTCTCCAGGCAAGATGGTGGGAGTGTTTAAGTTCTTGATGAAAAGGAAAGGTCATAAGAGGAGAAGGGAAATCTAGGAGTATATTTTTAGGCAATAAAGACTTTCTTTTTGACACTCATTTTCCAAACAAAAATGTATTTAGTTCTTACCCTGAGTCAGCTGCAGCTGTGCTGGACACAGATATACCAGCAAACAAGCCAGATACATACCTTACCCTTTAGGAAATGATAATCTAGCAGACAAGATAGATACTAAATAAATAATTCAGCAACATTTAGTGTGTACCAGCCCCAACCCTCTTGTAGCAGAGTGTATTTTCCAAAGATGGCTGCACCAACATATATCCCATTTGATATGCCCTCTCACAAATGTGACACTCGCCATCGAGATGCGGGGTCTGTGTTCCCTCCTCTGGAAACCAAGTGGACTTTGTAACTGCTCTGACCAACAGATTGTTGTAGAAGTGACACTGTGTGACCTTCAGTTCCATAAAGGTAACATGGTTTCCACCAATCTCTCCCCCTATGCCTCCTTCTCTCGCTCCATCTCCCTCTCTCAACTCTCCTCTTTGGAGCTCAGTCCACCATGTTTGTGAGGAAGCCCAGACCACACGAGAGGCCGTATGAGGATATTCCAGCCGACAACTCCAGCCAGTGTCCCAGACGACAGACAGCAACAACCTCTACTCATGTGAATGAACAGGTTTCAAATGAACCCAGACCCAAGCCTTTGGCTCTTCCAGCTGAGTCCCTAGACACCCAGGAACAGAAAGAAGCCACTTTCATTGTTCTCCATCAAATTCCCGATCCACAGATTCCGTGAGCATAAGTGGTTGTTTTATGCCACTAGATTTTGGAGCAATTTGTTCTGCAGCCATGGCAACCCTATTACCTCTCCAGGCTTACTTGCAGAAAAGAACACTGGACTTGAAAGAAAGAGCATGAAATATACTGCTGTCTCCGTCTTTTAACAGCTGTGGATATTCATGCACTGGGTGAGCTTGGGCAAGTCGTTTCCCGTCTCCGGGTTCTTAGTCTTCCCGTGTACAAAATAAGGGGATGGGGCTGGTTGATTTCTAAGAGCCTAGGAAGTCTGAAAATTCTACCAACGGAGACTCACTTATGGGATAATCCAGTCAAAAGCACATCAACTGATATGGCAAGAGGTGAGCTTTTGATTTGAAATTCCTGATTATTTTTAAAAAATCTTTCTAGGAGATGAACTCAACTAAAGCCATTAGAAAAACAAAAGGATTCCTCTAATGCATAATTCATGAAAGGAGAGTGGGTTTGACCCAGCAGGTCATTTGGAATAAAAGTGCCATAAAGATAAAATATGTTTCCCTCCCCTTCTCCCTCCTCCATCCCTTACACTAGCTAATGGAGGGGGAAGAGTGAATTAAACTGGAGTTCAGGTCAAAGGTTTAGTTGATCCATTCCAGAATGCTCATCCCCTCCAGACGCTGCTCCAGTAACGAAAGGCACTGCAGATGTTCAGGCTGGTTTTGTGCCCACCCCAGGGCTCCTCTCCTGAGTGTTAAGGCCCTGCCTCCTTCCCTGGGGAGATGACCTCACCTTCTAATGGCCTGCCCAATTAGGAAGCACAGGAGCCTGTCCCCTCAAAAGAACACACCCTGTCCCCTTCAAAAGCTTTGGGGAAATTCCCCAAGGGGCCAACCTGCTTCACAGAGGCAGAGGGAAAACAGTAGACAGCCCGTAATTAGTATAATAACCTGTTCGGATTCTACCTGCCTGTGATTTCCCCAGCTTGTTCATCCGTTCATGTACTCATTCACTCAGGCAACAAATATTGACAGTGCAGCTGTGATGTGCAAGCCCTGGTGAAACGACAGGTCCCCCAGAAGGAGCTAACAATTTGTGTGCAAGCGATTGATTAAGGAAGTGCTCCCGGGGGGCATCTGGTGGGGAATGGGGGGAGGTGGAGAAAAGGAGGAAAGGAGAAGACTCGAGCAGAGGTTGATTTCAAGCAAGCCCAAAGCCTCAGCCGGATCCTGCAGGGAGCTCTGGCATGGAAAGTACACCTCACCATTTGTCCCAATCCAAAGCAAAGGAGTTGAGCTTTCACACTTCTGCACCAGTCATTGGTAAGGGCTGCCCAGTAGGAGCATAAATCCTAGGTACTCTTGTGCCCTGCACATGCAAAGTGGCTCCAAAAGTCACTTTGTAGAAGTGAAACAGCACAGAGGTCAGGGGCAGACATTGTTCCATTCTGCCATCCCCAGTATATCAGCAATATCTCACCTCATGGTTGCAAGACGGCTGCAGCAGCTCCAAACACCCCATCCTCTCACAACAATATCCAAAGGCAAGAAGGGAGCTAGTTCCCCCTATAGATCTGACTTGTCAGGAAGCAAAATTACTCCCAGAAGCCTCCAGCACACTTTGCATCACGTCCTACTGGCCAGAAGTGGGCCAGCGCACACTTTAAAACCAATCATCACCAAAAGGTGACAGAATTACCATGAATGGTTTCCTGCATTGAGGAGGGATCACCTTCCCTGAGCATCTTGCCCACCTGCTTGATACCTAATGGGTTCTTGTCGACAAGGAAAAAGAGGAAATGGCTTTTGGGTGGACAATGACCTGTATGTGCTACACTGGCCAATCAGAGAGCACCATGCTTTCTGGGCTACAGTGATTGGTTCAGGGATGGGCACATTACTCAGGCTAAACCAATCAGAGTTAATTCTGAGAATTCTGCTTTAGTCACCAGGAAGAGACACTTACTCCTTCCTGAACGCATCCTAGGCAAGAGTTGTGGCAGCCACTTGGCATCACCAGGAGCCTGAAAATAAAGCCAACGCAAGGAGGAAAATGAAATGGAACCAAGAATGGTAGAGAGATCAAATCTGGATGACTTATGTTCAGAATCCCTGAATCCAGGACTGTCCAAAGCCAATTCCAAACCTGGGCAGAAAAAAAGTCCCTTTTTGCCTAATCCAGCTTGGGTTGGGATTTCTGTTCCTTGCAACCAAAAGATTCCCAAGTGATACAAGTGGCGAACAAGGCAGACCCAGCCTCCGCCCTTATGGAATTCACAGTCAAATGGGAGAGGCAGGTGCTGAACAAAGATTACAGGTGTAATCTGGGCAACAAAGGTCAAATGCAGAGGACTGACAGCCAATAAAGACAGAGGAGCCAAGCTGGTCTATGGTCTGAGAAGGCTCCTTGGGGAGGGAGGTGTGGTCCAAGCTGAGATGGGAAGGGAGACAGCTGTGTCTTCCAGTGTTGAACTCCAGCATGACCCCTGTACTTCACAGTCACTGCAGGCTCTCACTTGGGTAGCCCAGGGATTCCATCCCTCTCTGACACGCCCCTCCCTCACTCCTTCATCCATTCTCCCAATACTCCAATTTGTTCAGAAGCAGCCAAGAATGACCAGGTGTTTTTTCTGCACTCCTGTAAAAGCCTTTCATTCTGGAGAAAGACTGTGGTGTCTTTCACGGTCAAGAGTGTTTTCTTTTTCATTCCTTCATTCCCTGCAGAAATCGGAGCCGTCAAGTCAGGTCTTGAGGTAACAGAGGGATATAAAGAACTCCCAGCCAAGCACAGGTTGTTACTGCAGCTCCAGGAAAAGTGGAACTTATGCCTCCCCAGATAGAAAAACCACTCATTGTTCTCTCCTAATCTGACCCAGGGACGTCTGTTCTCTGGCATCAGTCACTGACTCAGAGAGAGAAAAACTCTAGGTTCAAATGCCTTCGTGCCACCTCCTCTCCCTAGCTCTGTGGTCTCACACCGCACAGCTGTGAGCCCTCACTCAGAGGGCTCGCGGGGCACCAGAGCTGATTTTCCCGGTGAATATGTTGCTTCCCCAGCCCCCGAGCAGAGGGAACAAGCTTCCTAGTTCCCCTGCTCTGCTGACCACACCACCAGTGGCCCAGTCTTCTGTTCAGCACTGCAGCTACCATAGCAGGCACTGGACCAAAGTGGCCAGTTGGAAGGGTCATTTTATGGTTCACCACCTTGGGATGGGAAGACTTGCGTTTAAGGGCCATCATGTCCACTGCTTGAGGCTAATTGGCTCCTTTGGGGTCCAACTTGGCCACCAGGCCCCTCATCCTGATTCCCGAATGGAAGAGCTGGGGCAGGTCCTAGGCATTTTACCATCCCCTTTGTAACATATAGGACTCACCCCCGAAGCCCAACTCCATTCATGTAATGGGGATGAGGCCCCTGCAATTGTGCCACTCAGCTTGGGGCTGATACTTGAACACAGCAACTCTGCCCAGCTTTGCAATCACCACTGGAGCCCGCGGGCATCTTAACGCATCAGGACAACCTTGGAAACAGCCCCAGGTTAGTCTTTAAAGGTAGGAGGCAGGCAACAGTCTGGGCGCCTGTGGGCAACCTTGGCCTCCGCTCCTCAACCATCCCTGGCTTTCCAAATGGTGTTTCCGAGGTTGTTTCAGAGTTCCCAGAGGAAGGGGGCCTTGTTGGGGGGGCCTCTCTGCACCCTGCGTATACAGCACTCCGGTATCCCAACTTCCGAGAGAGCAGCTCATGGGCTCTGAATAAGAATGTGTTTGAAAGAAGGGAAAACAGGAAGGAAGGGGGGCTGACAATTAGGCTAGTGGGTTGTCAAAGCTCGTCTACTTTTCCCATTTGATGACTCGCCTACAGCTAAGAATCTCTGATCGACATTTTCGTTGTAATGACCTCAAGGAGACGAAGTCCGTTCACGGCTGATGTGGAGTCAATGGATCAGCTGTTTCTTAATCCAAAACAATGCAAGTGGCTCTGAGATAAAAGATTCTTTAGAGCAGCATTACTTCTCTTGATGTGCTCATGGATCCCCTGGGAACTTGTTGAAAATCCGGATTCCTGAGCTCCACACTCCGAGGGTAGTGACTGCAAGTTTGGGTTCAGAGCCAAGACGGGGGTCTGGAGTGCCCTCCACCACCCAGCAGCGCTGTAACTTGGAGCATGCCAGTAACCTGCTCCGTGCCTCCGCTTTCTCATCAGGGAAGTGGGTGTGATCATGTACGTATCCTAGGGTTTGTGAGGCTAAAATGAGTTAGTAAGTGAAAAAGGCACTTAGGACAGTGGCCGGCACATAAGACATGTTCAATAAATGTGAGTTATTATTAATATCAGGTTACAATCTAGGAAGTTGTCATTTAACAAGCAGCCCCGGGCGACTCGGCTTCAGAAGATCCCTGGGCCCCAATTCAGGGACCTCAGCTCTACAGGTACACAGAGTAGCCTTCACCACCCGCAGGTGACTCCTTTCCCTTTTGTAAAAAAATAAGGAGTAAGGTGCTTTGGGACCACCAAGCCATCTGTGCGTCTGAAGAGGCAGCAGCTATCCTGCCCTCAAATGGAAATAGCTTGTTATTCCAATTAGACGTGTAACACATGCTAATTACCCCCCAAAATCAGAAAGGTCAGAGAGACGGAAAGAAAAAACATCTATCTATAAGTAATCCCAAAACCCAGAGAAACCAACTAGTAAGTAATGTGTTGTTTCTATGCCTACACACACACACACACACACACACACACACACACACACACACACACGCATGCACACACGGGGAAAGAAATTTTTTTTCTTTTACCATAACCATTCTTTTCCCTTTAATAATGTGATGGGAACATCTTGCTATGTCAGTAAACATAGTCCTGTAACATAGTCCTGTAACATTCATTTCAATGCTGCCCAGTATTCCTAGGTATGGACATAACATAATTTAGCCAAACCCTAATTGTCAGACATTTAGGTTATTTCCTTTGTGGCCAGGCTGATGATCAACCACGCAGGGATGTCCGAGGTGCAGGTTCCCATGGCGCCCTGCACTTTTCCTTCAGTAACAGTGAACATGTCTAGGTTTGGCCCAATGTCGGCCTCACCTGGGATGCTGAAAGCTCTAACATGAAATGGTTATAAGCTGACACTCTCGAGTCAAACCCAGCTCCAATGCCAGTCAGCTCTGTGACTTTGGGCAGCCAGTGAACCTCCAGAGGCCTCAGTTTCCTGGCTATGAAATGAGGATGGGGATGGTGGCATCTCAGGGGCTCGTCCTGAGCAGTCTATGAGATCACGTGTATGAGGTCTTAGCAGGGCACCTGGAACCGGTTAAGTCTCGGTCACTTACCAGGCACTTACCAAATACTTAGTGTACTGAAATATCACTAAAGAGCTTTGCACTTTAGTCAAAACTCCTTAGGATAAGTTCCTAATTTTTTTTTTTTTTTTTTTTTTTTTGTGGTATGCGGGCCTCTCACTGTTGTGGCCTCTCCCGTTGCGGAGCACAGGCTCCGGACACACAGGCTCAGCGGCCATGGCTCACGGGCCTAGCCGCTCCGCAGCATGTGGGATCTTCCCGGATCAGGGCACGAACCCGCGTCTCCTGCATCGGCAGGCGGACTCTCAACCACTGCGCCACCAGGGAAGCCCAGGGCTACACTTTTTAAACACTTAACTGATACTATCAAATAAGAATCCTGGTTTCTCTTCAACCCTCACAAACACAATTAGGTATGTGCTGGGTTAATATGTCTTCCTTTTGTGCTGGGAGGGAGGGCCTGGAGCCGGCATAGCAGTTTCTCGAGGCTGTAGAGGTGAGGACTCCTGAGTCGAGTGCCTGTAAGAAACAGCGAAATGGCCAGTATCCCCCGAGGGCAAAGAAGCATTCACCCTCCCTCACTGTGACTAAATCACATTAGACGTGCCTGGACCTTGAAGTTAGGTCTGCCAACGTGTAACAGTGGAACACTCAGGCGTCTCTATCCTGGGCTCTGGCCCCCAACCTGGCCTGTCTCTAGTGGGCAAGGGAAACGTCTGGAACCAGCGCCACCCCTTCACAGCGAGGACTAGGGACCGGCGCGGACGGTTCTCTGGCTCTCCCAGCCGCCCGGAACCTAGGCCTCCCTCCAAGCCCCTTCTCCTCTCCCAGCTGTGACCAGCTGGGGCTGTTTCCAGCCGCCAATGGCTAATTCCAGGATTACACTTTGTAAGTTGATGAAATGTAATATCCAGAGTGTAAAAACTGTGGACTTGCTCCCAGCAGCAAAGCCCAGGGCGTTTCTCCAGTGTCTGATAGCGTTCAGACCACAGCAGAGTATAGCCTGCGCTGCTAAACCCTTTCACGACACACAGTCCCGGGACCCAGAGGGAAAATGCAGGCCCAGAGGTATCAACTTTATCACAACATGTTTTCAGCTCCGGAGGAATTGAAAAATCTGCTCTGAGTCATGTTCTCTAAAATGTGTGGGAAAAGGTCGGGGAGGGGGGAGATTTCTTCCAGGTGCTTCGACATCCTCGCTCCAAAGTTTCACACTCAGAGCCCAATTAGGAAAGGGGTTTTGAGGATCATAGAACGAAAAGGAACATTTTCAAAACGGAGCTCTCTCTCATCTTCTGCGGTGACTTGACACCTATCACAAAATAACTTCAACCCACAGAAAAGCCTTTTATAGGGCTTCCCTGGTGGCGCAGTGGTTGAGAGTCCGCCTGCCGATGCAGGGGACACGGGTTTGTGTCCCGGTCCGGGAAGATCCCACATGCCGCGGAGCGGCTGGGCCCGTGAGCCATGGCCGCTGAGCCTGCGCTCCCCAACGGGAGAGGCCCGCAAACCGCAAAAAAAAAAAAAAAAAAAAAAAGCCTTTTGTAGGGCTGTTTCTTAAATTTCTTTCTCACTTGAAGAATCTGGGGACATTTTCCCCAGATTTTTTTTTTTAATTAGGCATTCAGAGAAATCTAAGAAAAAGAAATTAGTAAAAAAAAAATAACAAGAATCATCATTTATGAAGCACTTTAACGTGTTCAAGGTTTTCACTATAATGCTCACATCCACTGAATCTCAGTATAACAATAGCCCTGAAGAAGAAGGCTATATTATCCATTTTTTTATAGGTAAGGAAACTAAGCTTACAGAGGCAAAAACCATTTGATCGAAGTTGGCTAGCGTGTTTCTAACCTTTTATTCAAATACACATCAGAAAAATATACACATTGTAAGCAACAGGGGCATGGAGTTCATGGAGTGAACATTTCCATGTGAACATTTCCATGTGAAGTGAACATTACCAGCATCTCAGTCGAAAAGCAGAACATCATTACCAGCCCCCCAGGAACCCCTTCTGTTCCTCCCACCTGTTAACCCCCGAGGGCACCCGCTGCCCTGACTTACACCATAAACTAATTTTGCCCGTTCGAAAAGGCACGGAACTGGAATCGTGCAGTAGTCACTCTTGCTCACAGTGTCCTGTGACGTCCTGGAATGGTATGGAGATGGAATGGTGTGGTCAGTAACTGACCGGCTTCCGGGTTGTTGCCCGTGGGTGGCTCTTACAAATGGTGTGGCCCCGCCCACTCCTGAAGGGGTCCTCTGCTGCACACAGGTGCCTCTGTCAGCATGTACTTCAGAGGGAACGGTTTGGCTTTAGTAGAGTCTGCTTTCCTAAGTGTTCGGACCCAGCTACACTCCCACCAGTGGCATAGGAGAGCTCCAGGTGCTTTATTGCCTCATTAAGATTTGGGATTGCCTCTCACTTTTGTTCTAGCCATTCTGCTGGGGTCAGAGAAACTTTGGGTAGAGGGGCCGAGCATCAGATCTAGGACAGGGTCTAGCCTGGTATCTGGCAGCACTTGGCGTGCTCACGGGATACTAGTTGAACGGACGAATGAAGGGCCCTGATGCTCGCAGCGTTTTTTCTACAGCACTCTGCTGGTTGCCGCTCCCTCAGTCCCGGACTCCTGCATATTACAGCTCCCAACTCCTCCTCTGAAACCACACGGTTTCACACATCAGGCAAACCAGCTTGACGTTACACCTTCGGTCTCTAAGACTGGGAATCAGTAGCAAAAGGAAGCCAAGGCAAGCTGTGAGCTGACTCGGGAGCCGTGGCTCTGGGAAGCAGGCACAGCCGTGGGTGGCGTGGTCCTGGGCTGCAGACCAAGGCAAACATCCCCGGTGTCCACCTGGGACTAGAAGTCAGTAGAGACTGTTCCCCTCAAAGAAAAGTCACTGGAGCAAAAGGAGGGAGAAAAACAAGAAGACAGCTGTGCCAACAGCCCCGTGTGCGTGCACTAACACATCGCACAGCAGAGAAGAGTGACCTCGGGATGGAGAAGAGGCTCTTAATTCCCTCGCAAACTACACGGCTTCATTAGGGCAACTCTTTCAGAGGAAATCAAATAGATGACTGTTCCAATTTTAAATGCCCTCCTGAGAACAGGATTAAGTATGATTAAGACAATTCTATTCATTGGGAAAAGCAGATGGCTGACCAGGGCCTCTTGCCCTCAAACACACAGGGTCTGAGAGCTTTCCTCCTTTTGCGTCTTATTCGTCATCCTGCCAGCAAAGTCTGAGAAGGGAATAATAACAGTAACAGCATTCTGGAGCGCTTACTATGTACTAGGCACTGCCCCGAGCGCTTTGACGGAGTCACTTCATGTCATCTTCACTAAGATCCTGCCAGGCAAGGACAGGTCCCATCCCCATTGAAAGGTAGGAGACGGAAGCTTGCAGAGGTAATAGCTAAAGATCAGATAGCTGGTTAGCAAGTGGTCAAGGCGGGCCTCGGACCCTGGCGCTCCAGTTATGTACCACGGGTAGCAAATCACCCCGATATTTGACGACTTAAAAAGACAGCCATTAGGGCAGGGATCCACTGCATGTGGCGTTGACTGGGGTCACCTGGTCGTATTCAGCTGGTGGAGGGGCTCATCGGGAGGGTACGAGACAGCTTCTCTCACGTGATCGGTGCCTTGGCCGGGAGGCTGGGTAACCCGGCTGGGACTGTCACCTGGAGAAAACAGGTATGATCTCTCCAGCACAGCTGTCTCACAGCAACTGCACTTTGACATGGCAGCTCAGGGCTCTCAGAGAGTTCTGAGGGAGCCAGTGGAAGCTGCCTGAGGCCTGGGAGGGCATCTCTCCAGCGCTGTCAGAGTCCAGCCAGACCCAGGGAAAGGGACACAGACTCCACCTGTCAGTGGGAGGAGTGTCAGAGTCTGCAGCCGTCTTGAGTCACCACATTTTGTCTTTGTTGGATTCCAGAGCCCTCGGCCACAACCATGAATTTACACTGCCTCACTGGTTATTGCTGACTTTCTCCTCTGTGCCAGGTATTTGATGCATTTATATATCTTGTTTCACTTAGTCATAAAAGAATGGAAAAGGGGTGGGGGAGAAGAAGGAGAAAAAGGAAGAGGAAGGGGGAGGGGAAGGGGGAGGGGGAGGGGGAGGGGGAGGGGGAGGGAGGAAACCTAGGAGCCCAACATTTTCCTCATTTTATAGATGAAGAAACTGCAATTCGGAGAAGGGAAGCCCCTTGTCCAAGGTCACAGGGCTAGCGCGTCAGGAGGTGAAGCCTCTGTTCTTTCCATCCTCCACACTTCCTTCCTTCTGGGTCCGTGAGCCCTTTGCCCTGGCGAGTCTGCAGCCATACTTTTGCCAGGTCCCAAATACCGCTCTACATGTAAGAGTTAAGGGTATCTTTTGACCCTTCACCCTCGCTTAAAGAATCCCCAGTTTCCCGAACAGCCTCTCCCAAGAGTTTCCTTCCCTGAGCAGAAGCTCTGATTTGTTCAAAGGTAGAAGAGTGATTACAAGGATCACCTCTGACGGCAGAGAAGATTTTCCTCCGTCCCGCTCCCTTTCAGGCCCCACTTCCCCCAAAAATGCTCTGTGGAGACACATATTGAAACTACACATGCCATTCAGGGACAAAAAATATATCTATCCTAGTGGATGTCCAGTGCAGGGGCAGCTTTGAGGATGTACACAGAGCACCCAGAAAACGACCAACAAAGCGAAAGAGGTTTCTGCGCTAGATTTCTCATCTTCACGCCCTGACATAACACAGGAGCTGCTGCCTTTCCCGCGCTATTTATCGCTGTGATGTGACAGTGCGGGTAACAGAAAGCAGGCAAGGAAGGCTTAATTGTAAAAAGGAATCTTTTCAAGACACGTTAATCCCCTCTTTTTTTTTTTTTTCCCTGACAAGAACTCACACACGGACACAAAAATGTGAACCTACCTTAATCTGGGGCTCTCAGAATCACTGCTACTGTGATATCTTAATACCCGTTGGTTCAATGGTAGAATTTCAAAAATTTCTGGCTCAGATTTTCTGTGGCTGAAGGCAATGGAGCAAGGAGGTTGAAGGTGTGTGTTCTAGAGACAGCCTTCCTGCCTTCGAATTCTTCCCCTACCCCTCAGCACCCATGGGGCCCCGGCACCTCATGGCCAAGCCTCAGTTTCCTCACGTCTGAAATGGAGAGACCAACAGAACCTGCCTCCCAGCCTTGCTGTGAGGTTAAAGGAGACAAATATGAGAAGAACCTAACACAGTCCCTGGCACTTGCGTACTAAGTGTTCGTGTTTATTACATATCAGCTATTTCCATGTCATTATTATCAGGTATTCCAGAGTTCAAATATCTAAAGAGTCACATACGCCACGTGGATGTGTGTGTCTCAGTGTAAAATGACCAAGTATACATGCCTCTTGTCAGTCACTTCTAAACAGGTGAATTATTATAAAAGTAATTTGTTTACTGTGGAAAATGTTTTGAACATAGAAAAGTGGAAAGAAAAAATAATCACCACCTATTATCCAACTACCTGCAGATAAACATTTTTTAAAAACATTTTGGCCTATGTCCTTCCAGTTCCTTTCAATGTGCATACATATATTTAATTTTTTTTTCAAGGTACTTGCCTTTTTATGAGACTGATGCCTTTCCTATTGAGACAGGTTGGTACTTGCTTTTTTATAACGTGCTCTCTTCACCAATCACATATCATAAATATAGCCATGTGTCATTAAATATTCCTAGACAGCATCATAATAAACAGCTGTGTAGCCTTCCATCTCCTGAATATATCACCATTCATTGAACTGATCCCCTACTGTTGGACATTTAGGTTGCTTCCAATATTTTTACAATATTAAAAACAACACTGAAATGAAGTCTCAGAAATAAACTACCGTGCACTTCCAAGGTCTATTCCCATAGGAAAAATTCCTAGAAATAGAATTCCCAGGTCAAAAGTTCTGCACATTTTTAGGGTTATATATAGGACCACAGCACCCTCCAGGAAGGGTGCACCACTCCCGCAGTGGCAAATGAATATTTCTTTTCCCTATATTTACCACCCCTGAGCATTCCTTGTTCAATTCTTTCAACAATTTTTTTTATTGAGCTGCCACTGTTTTCCAGCACTGTTGGAGATGTCTAGAACACAATCTCATTTCAGTCTGGCAGCTTTATCTCTCAACTTTACTGTCAGAGAAATAAAACTGTCTGATAAGTGCAACAGGGCAGGAGACAGGGCTTCAGCCTCTGAGACTATGAAGGGCCCATTCTTTCTGCCCCTTGGCCAGGAATGTGCCAGTCCTAATGCCCCCTCCTTACTGCTCTTGGGTCCTCTGTGCCTTGGTCTGCTCTTCTGGTCCAAGCCTTCTCCATAATGCATGGCAAGAGCTTACAACCCAGACAGGAAGAGGGTTTCAATGCAAACACCTATTCTAGTGGATTATAACCTGGATCTCTGATTGAGAAGGATTCTGAGGCTACATTTAAGCTCAGTTGAAAGAGTGCTATGATTGATTAGTGATGTCTGCCACTGACATAGGAATGGCAAATAGTGGCATGTGTACTTATAGATTCTGTTATTTACTCAATTTCCAGGCTTTGGGGCAGAACCTTGTGGATTCATGTGCCATTTTCCTGTACTTCTGATTTCTTTTGCTCCTTTCTTCTTCCTTATACTCTCTCAGTTCACTTTTTCCTTCTTTTTTCTTTCTGCACTTCACACACATTTCACATCTCTGTAAATCTTGTTTCCTACAGACCACACCCCCATTGTGTTAAGCTTGCCGAGAAAGCGAGAAAGCTCACTGTTGCACTCTCTCTTGTCCCTTGATCTTTCTTTCTCTGCCTCTCCGCTCCTACAGATCATTCACTCAGTTTCTCCTCTCTGTGTTACCAGAAGCTGTCACAGGCAAATGGTGATTCACTCTTGCTGGACTGACCACAGGAGAGGGCTGTCTCCCTCAGGAAGCCCTATTGTTCGGTCAGGAGAGGCCTGACCTCTGATACAGTCACCAGGAATCCACCCCCACAGGAAACAAAGCACATCATTTACAATGCCTTGTTCACATTACAGCATCTGCTGATTGCTTCACAAGCTCCTGGAGATTGGTAAAATGTCACTTGGAGAACAACTCCACGCTGGCCGGAGGCCTGTGGATAGCACTGCAATAGCCTCAAGGGGTCAACAGTCTTTGGGTTTAGTATTACGTTTCCCATAAACAGCCTCCCCTGACTGAGCTCTGACAATGGATCAGACATCGTGCAAAGGGTCTGCATGCATTATCTCAAGGAATCTTCCTGCTCTTCTGGAAGCTGGTATCATCATTGCTCCATTCTATAGATAAGAAAACTGAGGCTCAGGGAGGCTAAGTAACTTGCCCAAAAAACACTCTGCTGAGAAGCCTCCAACTGGTTTGTGCAGCTCCACATCATACGTTAGTCAATATAATACACCGCTCCTTGCTCGTTGCCCAGGTGTCCCGCCTATCCATCCTGTCCCACCAAAGAACTCGAAAATAACGAAGGCAGAACTGCCATTTTGGAGTTAAACCATATAGTCAGCCCACAGTGGGTCCAATCAGCAAACTGCAAGGCGGCTCTAAAGAGATAGTCTGGCTCCCAGGTTTCTAAGAATGAAGACATCAGCATATTTCAAGAAAATCATTGTCCCTCTACAGGAGGCTGGGCTACTACCAGTAGACACCGTCAAAAAGGGGACTTAAAGGATGCCCATCGAGCGCCACCCAGGAGAGAGGTGGGTACACCTAGTCCGCTCCGTTAGGCTACGCATTCACTGAACTGTCACGTACGGAGCACCTGCTATGTGCCGGCCACTGTGCTGGGCGCTGTCCCCGCACTCACGGAACCCACATCCTAGTCAGAGGGTGATGTACATGAACTAACGAAGTCTGAGCATTGGGGCCCTCAGCCGCCTGGGCCCCTTCCAAGAGCCCCAACAGTATGTTCATGTGGTCACATGTTTTTGTAAAATTTGTCGGTGTAAGATCCTTCAGTGGCCATCAGTTAAGGCCACTGTCTCCACTTTTATTTCCTCTCTGTATTTAAAATAAATATTCACTTCTGTGCTGACTTCATTTGGTTCCCCTGGACGCAGCCCCTGGGACAAGGATGGGAATATGGTTGGTTTATTTGGGAGGTGTACTGGCAGGCCTGTGGGGAAATGAGACCTGGAAGGGCACTCAGCCAACAAAGGCCACATTATCAAGCCAGCTCCCACTGTGGGTATCTGGAGCTTAATCCCATGGAGGCCTTTGGGGAACAGAATGTTTTAAAATAGGAGATTTCTCACTATTTAGCTAAGGCAAGGCCAACAGATCAGGGGGCGACTGCCATCAAAAGGGTAGCTTGTTACTCATAGTTCCCAAGAGGAGGGGGCACAGCACATGGGGAGCCACACAGAGAAGCACAGGCGTTGGTCGGGAGGCAGAGGGACGGGGGTGGGGGGCCATGAAGAGCCTTTACTGTGGTTTCTGCAGGAAGGAACAGGTGAGGCAGGGTAAGGATGCTTACCATTGGCTAACTTGACTCATTTCTGTGGGCTCTGGGCACAGGGCTGTTCCTCGTTGGTTGGTACCTGGCCCTGGAATGGTTAGGGAAAGGGGATGGTGACTTGGGAGTGTGAGAGCCTGATAGACAAAGAAGGTGCTCGGATTGGTTGGTTTGCATTTGAAAGATACACCCGAGGCCGCATTTTTGAATCCGCTAACCCTGGGAGGGAGTATTCCCTCAGGGTCAGCAAGGCCTCAGAGGTCAAAACAACAGCCTTACAGAAAATAAAGACATAGTTAATGCCCAGGGTAGAACACACACCTCAGAGCAGTCCCACCCTGGAGAGAGGGAGTCACTGACTGAGGGCTTCTGGTGGGAGTTATTTCCCCAGCACTGTTGGTGGCCAGGGGCACTTGGAGAAAGCTGGGGGTCCTGACACTGAGTGCCAGAGCCTGTGGGACATGGGCAGGGCACCAAGAGCTCTGCTCCCTGCACCAAATTCTACATTCACAGTTGTATATTCTTTTTTTAAATTTTAATCAAGAAGGCTTCCAACATTGTATAAGCTTCAGACTCTACAAAACGGGGTCTGCCCCTATGGAGAGACAATCAATACCTGATCGTTGGGGGCTGAATTGTGGCCCAACTCAAATTCGTATATTGAAGTCCTACCCTCCTACACCTCAGAATGGGACTATATTTGGAGAGAGGGCCTTTAAAGAGGTGACCAAGTTAAAATGAGGTCATTAGGGTGGGTCGTAATCCAGTACAGCTGGTGTTCTTATAAGAAGAGCAGATTAGGGCAGAGACGCCCTCAGAGTGAAGACAGAGGGAGAAGACAGCCATCTGCAAGCCAAGCAGAGGCCTCAGAAGACACCAACCCTGCTGACACGTTGACCTTGGACTTTTAGCCTCCAGAACTGTGAGGAAATAAATTTCTGTTGTTTAAGCCACCCAGTGCGTGGTACTTTGTTAGGGCAGCCCTAGCAAACCAATACACCGAGGAAGTTCCGTCAGGCTGGTACCCTTCCACGTTGGTATCCAGGAACGTCCCTGGCTGGGCCCAGCCTCCCTGTACAGCTGTGGGATCATGTAATTTCCCATAGAGCAGGCCCCTGGCTGAGCAGGGGCCATGGCACTCCAGATGGTTCCTGTTCCTTCTAGAAAGGGCAGTCATCCTCGGCTCCAACTGACTGTTCCCAGATCTTCTGGTTTCCCAAGAGGAGCCAGAAATCTGCATTCTATATGAAAACTCCCTATTTTTAAGAGCTGGTAATAAATTCAAATGTTCTTAAAGAAACACTCTTCAGGCCAAACAAAACAACGCTGCCAACAGGATTAGACTTGTGTCCATCGTTTGCGGCCTCCAGCTGTATTTCTTCCTTACAGGGAGCTACCAGGTTCCCATCCGCCAGACATTTCTGTTTCTTGTTGTCAGTGAATCACTTGGTGTTGACTTGGGAGCCAGATCAACCTGGGTTAAGAATCCCAGCTCCACTGCTTACTCCTGCAGAAGCTTGCACAGCTCACTTCTCCTCTCATGCCTTGGTTTCCTCATCTGGAAAGTGGGCATCACGAGGACTGCTGAGCTCTGAAGGTCAGAGGATGGCCTCAAAGGGCCGAGGGTGCAGCAGGCATCCAGGAGATGACAGCACTTTGCTTTCCTAGCTGATGTCTGCCTCCCAGGAATGTTGCAGCAGGCAGTATCTGAGCCCGTGTGGGACCTGTGATAGCTGACTCACAAGGTAAATATCTCCTGGCCGTGACCTTGTCAGGCTGCTGTCCTCTCCTGGGGGTGGCCTGACCTTGAGACATTCTCCTTTCCAGTGTCTGCATGTTGGAATGAAGCACTGTTGGTTTGGCCTTAGAGGGTCCACAACGCTGAGGCTTAAAAGCTGGAGCTTTTTCCCTGATCAAAATCACTCTTGAAAACACACACCCGGACACTCACTTCCCAGGCCCCGGATCATGATGTCAGTGGGCTCCAGAAGGAGGTCGGCTCCAAAGCCATCCCTGGTTCTGCCATTGGATTCACTGCATCACACGTGTTCGTTTTTAATTTCCATCCAGCCGTGTAAAGACAGGAAGGCACTGCCAAATATTGATCCCGGGAAATGAGACATTAATAAAGCTAATTCTGTCCACCCGGGCCCTGTTCCCACAGGCGGGCTAGAAAGGCAGGCAGAGCCAACATCTTCCTTTTTCTGTACTTTTCATAAATTAAAACCGACACTCGGCCCCGTGGATCAACCTGAGAACACAGGCAACGGTGCAGCTGCGAGAGGCCAGGTTTCCTATGGATCTGGGGAATGTTTTTGTGAGTGTTTTGTTTGTAGAAGGGAGATGGCATAGCCAGCACGTGAAAACAAGTGTCTCAATCCTAGCTTGATTATTTCCTTACCGTGTGAGGACTTTGAGCAAGCTACTAACCTCTCTGAGCCTCAGTTTTCTTATCTGTGAAATAGGTAAACAGTAATACCTACCTCACTGAGAAGGTAAGAGGAATAAACAAGAGACTGTGAAATGCTTAGCCCAGAGCTGCCCTTAGCTGCTAAAACAGTCATGTGCAGCTCTTTATGTGAACACGTATTTTCCAGACGATATGACTTTTATGGCACATTCTCTGGTTTATCTCACAGAGTTCAGCAGATGTTTAAAAATTGAAAAAAAAAAATTTTGTTGTACCAACACATGCTATGACATGGACGAGCCTTGAAAACATTAAGCTAAGTGAAAGAAGCCAGTCACAAGAAAACATATCATATGATACAACACAAATGAAATGTCCAGAAGAGGCAAACCCATAGAGACAGAAAGTAGACCAGTGATTTCCTAGGGATGGGGGGTTTAGGGGGAAACAGAGAATGACTGGTAATGGGTATGGTGTTTCTTTTCAGGGTAATGAAATGTTCTAAAATTGATTATGGTGGTGGTTTCACAGCTCTGTGAATACGCTAAAAACCATTGAATTATATATATTAAATGGATGGATTGTATGTAATGTGAAATATTTTTCAATCAAGCTGTTAAAAATTATTTGTTAAATGAATGTATGATTTAATAATTGGATGATTCCATGTATGAAAGAATTTTGTTTCCTTGGCTGTTTAATCATTCCAAAGCACTTCGACATTTATCTGTAATTCAACAGGCTTATTGGACATTTATTAAGTGCCAGATATGGTGCTAGGGGCTGGGGGTTCAAAGACAGAGGAGACACGGGATCCATCTTCTCAAAGACACACACTAGAGAAAGGGAAACAGATCGTAAACGCAGCTGCGAAAGATAACACTGACACATCACTTACAAGGAGCCAGGCACTTATATTCTAATTATAAGTACAAATATATGTTTTTTCATTTAATCTTCATAGCAACCCTTGAGGAAGGTACCGGCATTATTTGTAGTCTTTAGATGGGAACACGGATGCACAGAGAGGGTCAGTAACTTGCTTAAGGTCCCTCAGCTAGTAAATGGTCAGCTCGGACTTGCAGCCCAGAAAGCCTGGCTCTATGCCCATGGCCTTGACTCCTGTGCTCCACTGCCCATGCAGGGTGACACTGTTCCAATGGCGAGGGTCCTAACCATGCCAGTGATGTGAGAGCCAAGGGCACTGTCACATCCCCCCCACCCTTGGGCTTGGGTTATCAGCCCTGCAAAATCTGTCTTTACACTTTCCCCCCGCACCCTCCTCTCTCGGCCTGGCCGGCATCTGGCCCTGACACACTCTGGAGACCGCAGGAAAGGATCCCCAGCCCTGCCTCTGGCATCAAGTACCGCCTCGTCACCTGTCTGTTTCTCTTCCTTTCCTGTGGCAGAGCAGAAACACCCAACTGCTTGTTATGGACTGAACGGTGTCCTCCCCGCCAAATCCATCTGTTGATGTCCTAACCTCCAATGTGACTGCATTGGGAGATAGGGACCTTATGGAGGTGTTTCAGGTTCAATGAGGTCATAAGGATGGGGTCCTGATCTAATAGGACTGGTGTCCTTACAAGAGGAGGAAGAGACGCCACGAGCGTGGTGCACAGAGAAAAGGTCATGTGAGGACACAACTAGAAGGTGGCCGTCTACAAGCCAGGAAGAGAGGCCCTGCCAGGACAATGCTGCTGGCACCTTGATCATGCACTTCTGGCCTCCAGAACTGTGAGAAATAAATGTCTGTTGTTTAAGCCACCCAATCTGTGGTATTTGTTATGACAGCCCAAGCGGATTAATATACTTCTCTGCATCTGCTTCTCTCAGAGAGGAAGTGGCCTGGCCCTGGCTGGGAGGGGAGAGCGACATGGGACGGGAAGTTCTGAAGTGCTGGCCCTTCTTGGAAGTCTCACCTGGCTATGGACACTGGGTTGAATCTCATCAAACCACTGTCGTGCTACCACCAGCTCATACCCTCCCAAGAGCTGACTCTAACATTTTTAGGAATTTTCCAAGCTGGTTATTAAAACACAGCCATAATTAAAAATTAAATTATATAAATTTCTATTAAATAAATTATATTAAAAATAAAGGTCATAAATACTCAAACCACCTCTTCCTAAGTATTTTACTATGTTTTACTATTATGTATACTTCTGAGGTTATTTATATCTCCTGTATCTGTAAAGTGGGTATACCACATAAGGGCATACAACCACACAGCTCTTCTGAAACCCAGTTTCACTGACATCACATGGGTAGCTTAACACAGGTCAAAGTAGGAGTCTTTACACCATAGACATTGGCCAACACTACACATCAGAGCTCAATCTATTGTTTTGTTGATTGTCTAGACTTAAGAGAATAGTGGCGAAAATGTCAACAATTAAGCGCATCGTATATACAGCTGTTACACTGTGAATAGAGCAAAAGTCAAGGAAACAGTCTTCCAGTATTCAAACGCTGTTATCCAATTCAGCAAAGAAGTCACTCATGCCATTGATGAATGTATAACGTCCTGACATATGTCTTTGTTGTTTCACTTTCATCTTCTTCTTTAATATAAACAAAAATATCAACCAATATTCATGTCAGAACCACATTCATTTGTCAGTTGTAACTGCTGGTTGGATACTGATAGGAGAGTTGGGCAAAAATCAACAAAAGCATTTTGTGAAAATTATTTGGCTATGTGGAATGCATAATATCCTATGTTTTATTATTTTAAATTGTATCTTATACGTCACTAATATCAGTAACTTTATAAGCACATGAATATATGCAAATACATATATACATGTGTATATATACATAGTACATATATATACATGTATATACATACAGGTACTTTTTTTTTGGAGAAGCATTTATTAAGCGTTAAACGTTCACCAACACATTGCTGCATCAAATCCTCCTCACGTGAGGAGGTTGGGGTCCAGAGGGGAGAGCACCTGCTCCAAGTAACACATCCAGGTCTCCCGAGAGCCCCACCCCTGCCCTGTTCTGCTGTTTCCACCGCATCACAGCACCACCTCCCACCCTGTGGGGTTACAGGACAACCCAGCAAGACAGGAAAAGTCCCTGGGGTTCCATCACTTATATTTGCTCCTGAAATCCTCTCCGTGCCATACCAATAGCTAAGCCATAAATCCTAAGAGGTGCATAACTGCATTACTCTTATTATGCTTAATTAAAATAACACTGAGCCGGGGCTAGTGATTAACTCTCTCTCCACCTCCCTCAGCCTCACATTAGGGAAATTTCGCTTCTGAACCCACTGAACAAACACAGGCCAGGATTGTGTTTTTCCTCTGGGTATTTTAGTTATTTTTCACGATTATTTTCTTACCCCTTGAGGGTCTAATTCCTCGAGATGGACCTTACTTGGGAAAGTGGAAAGGAATGAAGGGCAGACAGACCGTGGTTCAAAAGTGGTTCTGAGGGCTTCCCTGGTGGCGCAGTGGTTGAGACTCCGCCTGCCAATGCAGGGGACATGGGTTCGTGCCCCGGTCCGGGAAGATCCCACATGCCGCGGAGCGGCAGGGCCCGTGAGCCATGGCCGCTGAGCCTGCGCGTCCGGAGCCTGTGCTCCTCAGTGGGAGAGGCCACAGCAGTGAGAGGCTTGTGTACCGCAAAAAAAAAAAAAAAAAAAGGGGGTTCTGAGACACCATTAAGGAGATGAAAAGACTGGCCACATACTGGGGGAAAAATCATATTATATAATGTAAATGTGTAAATATGTTCACAATGTATAAACGTACAAATGCATAAAAACAGTATATATAAAGCATCATTTAACCTCAGTAATAATACGACAAACAATCCAATTAAAAATGGGCAAACGATCCGAAGAAATACTTCACCAAAGAGGATACATTACTGGCCAATAAGCACATGAAAAACGATCAACGTTATTAGTCGTTTGGGAAACGAAAATGTAAGCCAAAAGGAAGCACTGCTGGACACCCAATTCAATGCTGAGAGTTAAAAAGACTGACCACACTAAAGGTTGGGGAGGATGTCAGCCCGCTGGAACTCTCACATGCTGCTGGTGGGAACGCAAAGCACTACGAACACTCTGGAAAAGCGTTTATAGCCATTTCTTCTAAAGTTAAACACAGAGCGACGGTACAGTGCAGCCAGCCCACTCCTAGTCATCTGCCCAGGAGACGATAATAGACGTCCACACAAAGCTGGTACATGAATGTTCACAGTGGCTTTATCTCCAACAGACCCAAACCAGAAACAATCCAAACGTCCACCAACAGGGAAACGGATAAAGAAATTATGGCCTACCCATATTACAGAACAGCCCCAGTGCTGAAAAAGGAATGAACGGTTGTACACAGAGCAACACGGATGAATCTCCAATAATTATGCTGGGCCAAAGAGCCAGGCATAAATGAGCATTCGCTATATGATGCCATTGTATAACACGTTCTAGAAAAGGCAAAAGTATAAGGGCAGAAAACAGATTAGGGGTTACCAGGGGCTGAAGGATATCGACTGCAAAGTAGCACAAGTGAATTGTTGGGGGTGATAGAGAGGTTCTGCATCTCGCTTGGGTGATAGTCACATGGGTGTATCCACTTCTCAACTGCACATTGAACGTGGATGCTCTGTATTATATGAAATTTATACCTCAACAAAATTCATTTTTAACGTAGCTTTAGAAGTGTAGCCTTGGGCAAGCTATTCTACTTTTCTGGGCCTTAGTTTCCTCATCTGTAAAATGATGATAATAACAGTTGCTATGTCATGAAAATTAAAGGAGAGAATATTGCAAACACTGAGAATTTGGATGTGTGCAATAAGCTTGGTTTGCTGTCCTTGTTGATTTTCATTAAACTATAAGAGGCCATAGAACGGGTATTCATTCATTCATTCATTCAAGCAACAAGTATTTATTAAGCACCTCCTACATTCCAGACCTTGTTCAAAGCAAATGAAACACACCAAAGATTCTTTCCTTCTTGAGATTTAAAATTCTGTTTGGGGGAGACAAATAATAAATAGTAAAGATAATACAAATAACTTATATATGTTGTATACAATATTATATAGGTATGTTAGAAGACGACAAGCGCTATGGGGGGAAAAAAAGAAAAAACAGAACGAGCATTGAGGGCTCACACAGATTGCCATTTGAAGTAAAACAGCCACGAGACGTTTTAGTGAGTAGACGATGTTTCAGCAGAAACTTGAAGGATGCATACTGGTGAGAAAAAGGAAAGAAGAGAGGCAGGAAGGAAGGGAGGGAGGAATCATTATTTCCCAATTCAATAATCTATCAGTTGTCTAAAGCTGAGTATTAATTCTACCAAGTGGTGGTGGGGGGAATCACACTCTTTCTACCGTATCAGTTGGAATGATTTTGCTGGAGTATAAACACTGAGGAAATGACAACTAAAGTGAAGAATGTTTACAAGTCACAGGAAGGCACAATGGCGTCATGAATTCGAAACACCTAGACCGAAAAGTCAACACAGCCACCTATTAGCCACATGACCTCTGGCAGGTCACTCAACCTCTCGGAGCCTTAGTTTCCTACCTGAGGGAAGGTGATAAGGGCCCCCAAAAGCGCTGTGAGGGTTAAAGGAGATAACGGAGGAAGGTTCTGGCATAATTCCAGGTGCCCTTCTTGGCTGAGACCCACTTGGATGGGCGTGGCTGCCCCAGGGAGCAGGGCCCCCTCACTCTGCCCTCCACAGAACAACAATGACTCTGCTGTCTGCAGTCCCAACACTGCTTCCCCGACTCGCCAATTACCTTGTGCAATTTCAACACTTCTCCAACGAGAAGATGTTAAATTCACATTCAATAATTTATGGAAATGGATGCTGGTATCTTCCCCTCCCTTTTTTTTCTTTTTTTTCGAGAGATCGCCCAATTTCTGACACTTGACACAGTCGATGAGCAATCTGCCCGATGGCTGAGTGGTGCCACCTTTGTCGGAGCTGGGCCTCCTGGGGAGACCCAGGAGAAAAGAGAGCTTTCTCAAACATTTTAATTGTAAGTGGAGTTCATTAGTTTAGATTCCTTTACAATAAATTATTAGCCACTGCTTTCAATCTTAACAAAAATGGACGCTGCCATGATTAGAGTCTCCTATGTTTGCAGAAAGACCCTATAATAAACCTACACTTGATGATAACAACAGCAGAATGGTCCTCAACCAAATCGGTTATTTGTCCCAAGAGGGAAATCCCCCCATCTGACAATCAAAATAGAAGCCTGGTTTGCTTATACTCAGAACATTAACACTGATCCACAGGCAAATCCAATCATGGCAGGTGCTGGCTTAAAACCCTCCATGGTTTCTCATCATGCTTAGGAGAAAGTTCAGTCAAAAAATAATATTCAGAAAATAAAAACCCAACTCTTTTTTCCCCAGTTTCATTGAGATATAACTGACACACAACACTGTATGAGTTTAAGGTGTACAACATAATGATTTGATATTTGTATATATTATGAAATGATCACCACAGTAAATCTAGTTAACATCTGTCACCTCACATAGCTACAACTTTTTTTTTCTTAGGATGAGAATCTTTAAGACATACTCTCAGCAACCTTCAAATATACAATGGTACTGTCAACTGTAGTCACCGTGCTGTGTACCTTACATCCCCAGAACTTATTTTATAACTGGAAGCTTGTACCTTTTGACCCCCTATATCCATTTCGCCCACTCCCTACACCATCTCTGGCAACCACCAGTCTATTTGCTGTATATTTTTGAGTTCCGGTTTTTTAGGTCCCACGTATAAATGAGATCACATGGTGTTTGTCTTTGTCTGTCTGACTCATTTTACTTAGCATAACGCCCTCAAGGTTCATCCATGCTGTCACAAATGGCAGTATTTCCTTCTCCTTTATGACTGAATAATATTCCATTTATATGTACACCACATTTTCCTTACCCGTTCATCTGTCATTAGACACTTAGGTTGTTTCCATGTCCTGGCTGCTGTGAACAATGCTTCAGTGAACACGGTGGTGCAGATATCTCTGAGATACTGTTTTCTGAAAACCCAACTCTTATTGATATGGGATAAAAATGTGTCAGATGTTTATTTAACTCATTAATGAGAGAACCAGTGACATAGTAGAGCTGGTTCAAAAAGCATTTGATGACAGGGGTTTAAACAGTCCCTCAGGAAAGATGTATGGAAGTCAATTTTTATTTACTTGTTCCTTTTTTTTTTGGCCACGCTGCGCGACTTGCGGGATCTTAGTTCCCTGACCAGGGATCGAACCCGGGCCCACAGCAGTGAAAGTGTGGAGTTCTAACCACTGGGCCACCAGGGAATTCCCTACTTGTTCATTTTTTTAAGTTAGAAACAAAACTGACTAAAGTCCTTCAGGGTAATAAAGCGAGAACCTTTGGGGTGGTCTTCTCTACCAGACCAAAAGCACTGACTTCTCTGCAGAAGGGCAGCTCTCTGCAGATATACATGTAACTTCAGAGAGATCAGGCCCAAACAGTAAAGAGTAAAATCAAACAAAGGTACAAGCTCATAGAGAATTAAGTCATCCTTGGGTGGGCTGAGTAAATAATGCTCTGGTCTGACATCAAAGAATCTGTGGTCTTCCTTTTTGCTCTCTTTCTAAGCTTTGGATCGTTTTTCTCACAAGTTCTAAGTTTTCACCGTGGCAGACAACATCAGCTCCTCCCCCGGCCCAGCCCCTCCGCAATGCTGCCCTCCTGAGACAGCTTCCCCAGCCTGCGCCACCACGGTTGCTTCCTTTGTCTGGAAGCACAAACCTCCTTACTCCTCCCCTTTCCTACTCCTCTGCTCAAGTCTTCAGCTGAAGTCTGTCCTCAAGGGAAGTTTCCTAACCCCCTGGACTAGGTCACACCCCCAAGAACACCTAAGGCAGCCTTCGGTGGGCCTCCCTCTGGCACTTCTTACAACTCTGGTCAATGACCTCATTGTGCAGTTAGTTGTCCAAAGTCTGGCTCCCTGACTGGACTATAAAGCCCCTGAGAGCAGGGGTGGGTTTGTTTCACTCATTACCGGATACCTGGGGCCAAGCACATAGCCTGAAATGAGAGAATGGGGGAGGGCAGCATCTCTCCTTAGGACCCAGAGTCTCCACACCCGGGGCTCTTGTGCCCAGATCTGGACAAAATCCCAACTGAGCCCTTCGTGTTCCAGGAAGCTCCCGTGAGGCCGGCTAACTGGTCACGGGGACACAGAGGCTGCACCCCCCTGGCTGCAGCCGCCTTCACCCCTCACCCCCATTTTGCTGGGCTCTTGGAAAGTTTTCAGACAGATTTCAATTAGTTGTCAACACTCAAGGTTTAGAGTCCAGAATTTCCAGTTCCTCTTGGAAAATCATTAGGCCCAAGAGGCCACACTTGGCGGGGGCTGAAGAGCAGCCATTTCCTATGGTCTCTCTGCTGACTGAGCTGGATTACCAGCTGCGTCGACCATGGTGTAGGCACCCAGCCCATGTCACATGCATCTCCCTAGTATGCGGGCATTTGAGTTTTCAAGCCTTGCGCTGAAGTCCCTACGAACCAATGAGGTCATCAGAAGGAGACACATTACTCTGGCTCCCACAAATATATCCTGCCCAGCCCACTGCTGAGATTCCGTGATGTCCCCTCCCTCTACTTTCAGAACTCCCCAGAAGGGAATCTCCACACATTCAGAAAAACTAAATCACCTGAGAAATTTAAATTAAAAAGTTGCTGAGAATCTTCCATCGTATTTCTCAGTTCCCCTTCCACAGAGAACCTCTCAAGAATGTCCCCTTAGCTTTAGCGGAAGAAAATGCTTTTCTCTTTTAGTGATCTGCTCTGCCTTGTTTTATTAGCAGATGAGAGCTCTGAAACCCACTCATGTTTCTTTCTGAGCTTTGGCTGCCAGGAAACTCAGGGTTAAATTCTGAGCTTGCTTACAGCTACATTCTTTAGTTTCTGGTTTTCTGGCAACTTGGACACTTTGCTTACTCTGCCCTACACCCTCACTTCCCTTTTGGAGAATTATTCCTCCTGCCCAGACCCCCATCCTTACTCAGAAGCAACCAGGATGTCAAGCGTGACCCCATCCCCCTCTGGCCATAGCTGATGGGTCCAGGAATGGACTCCGGGCTCAAGCCAGCCCCTAAGTCCTTAGCTGAGGCATGCTGGAACTGAGAGATGCATTGCTCTTGAGACGCTGGATTGTGGAAGTCAAGTTCATACAACAAAGGAGCTGTTGGCTCCATGTGGATTGGGGTGTAGAGAGCGCAGAGAAAACCCAACATGGGGGTGGAGAACTCATCCTCCAGTGTTCAAGCCCAGATCTGTTTTTGCCCATAGCTTCTCTGAGACATTCCCACAGTCTTTTAAGAAATCTTCCCTTTTGTTAAAGCTACCTAGAGTTGGATTTCTAAACGTTTTAAAATGGTAAAGGAGGGTACTTCCCTGGCGGTCCAGTGGTTAAGACTTCGCCTTCCAATGCAGGGGGTGCAGGTTTGATCCCTGCTTGGGGAGCTAAGATCCCACATACCTCACGGCCAAAAAACATAAAACAGAAGCGGTATTGTAACAAATTCAATAAAGACTTAAAAAAAAGAGAAGAATGCAAAATAATAAAAAGAAAAGATTTAAAATGGTAACGGAGACTATGCCATTTGTCTGCTTCAAGCACCCAAAGTCCTTAAAATAAAAGTCGAACACTTTACCCAATAAGGCCCTGCACGATCTGGCCCCATCCAACCTCTACACACTGCTCTCCTTCCTTCATTTTGCTCCAGCCACAACAGCTTTCTTGCTATTCCTCCAACTCTCCAAGCTCCCACCTACCTCGGGGCCTTTGCACGTGCTGCTCCCTCTGTATGGAAAGTTCTCCTCCCAGAGCTTCACATGGCTGGTTCTTTCTTGTCACATCACCTTGTCAGAGAGGCCTTTCCTGATCACCCAACATGTATTTGCCGTCCACCCCACTCCGCCCTTTCACTCCATCCTGTTTACTTTCTTCATGTCTCTGTCACTCTGAAATCATCTCATTTATTTGGTTGTTTACTTGGGCTTTGTACAAGTAACACTCAAATGCAAGCTCCACGAGGTCACTGCTGTTAAGACCAGCAACGAGCATGCTGGCTGGTACGCGGTTAAGTGATCCGTACATAGTCATTGGATGAGTAAGTGTTCCTTGGAGCCCAAAGAGCCCTCCTTAATACAACAGACGACAACCCTCTCTCCTTACCCCTTTCCTTATGTGGTTCTTGAGTTCCTCAGTCATTTTACTGGTCTTTGTGTATCTTCACTGGTGGATTCCTCAGAGCCTTTCTGGAGTGGACAGAAAAAAAGTAAGAGAATTTACTTATTTGACAAATACCATGTGCCAGGTATGTTTCTAAGCACTTTACCAGTATTAACTCATTTAACCCTCCTAACAACTCTATGAGGATTGCAGCATTATTATCACCCCATGTTACAGATGAATAGACTGAGGCAACAGGGGTGGAGTCACTCTCCCGAGGAAAGCACCCTATTAGGGGCGGAGCAGGGATTCATGCCCAAGGAGTCAGGCTTTGAGACCACGTCTGTGACCTTTCGGCCAGTCCCCTCCCGGGTGAAGGGGAGGAAGCGTCCTCACTCCTGGTAGGCGGTCATGAGTCCTTGGGCCCCTTTCTCACTCTTATATTTGGGCTCTTGAGCAGGACCCAGGAAAGCATGTACTCATCCCAGCACAAAGCCAGGGTGAAGCACGTCTGGTGAGGACTGTGACAGATTGCAGCGCGACACTGCAGGATGATTGAGGGCTTCGTCTAATCACACCAATTGGTATAAATTACTATGTTGGCCGCCCCGAGCGGCATCTGTGGGATTTACACCTCATTAGATCAGCAGTGCCAAATGAAGCAACAGGGTTGGGTCATTCCCTCCTCCGGAGCTGTGTCTGTGCTGGGCAAAAATCGTCAAGGGGAGCTGGAAAGTAGGATCATAACCCTCCAGGGAACGACGGCAACAGAACTGGAGGAAACGGAAACTAAAGTAGTCGCAATTTTGCGTTTGGGTGTTTCTGATTTGAAGCAACTCTTTACACTTCTGCCAAGCTCCTGCTTCAGCTCTTCTGCAGTTGGCCATTTAGCCTGAGAACAAGCAAAATTGCAGCCCCAGGTGGTCCGGGGAGAGTGCTGGAAGGCGCAGAGGGTTCTGAGGTTTGGGGGTTCAGCCGAGGCAAGGATTCAGCTTTGTTGGGGGAGATGCCAAGGGTCAATTGAGCCTCCTCCAAGTTTCCACTGGCCACCACCCCCATTAAACGAACAATGTCAGAGAAAGTGGCACACACAGCTTCAAGATCACCCCAGCACTGCGCAAGCCCCACTCCAGAGCTTCGTGCAGTCACTCCAGGCAGCCACCTCCTGTTCCTGCCAGCCCTGCCGGAGGTCCAGAGGATAAAAACAGGAAGGCAGGAAGCCAGGAAACCTGGATTTCCTTATTGGCTTCCGAAGGTGGGGGGCGGGAAGGGAAAGAGGCAGAAAACGAAGAAAGGGTACATCAGAGCCAGGAACAGAGCCCAGGCTTGATTATAAAGTCAGGAGGCTTTATGTCATGATGATGCTTTAGCGGCCATGGGCTTTTTCTCCAGACAATGTCACAGATGGGTGTCTATGCTCACCCTGCAGTTGATGAATGGGCTTGGAGGGGGGGCATAGATAATCACTTGGGTCGATTAGATCCAGCAGAATAGAAGTCTTGGACCCGGTGTCAGGTTCACGTAAAGGGCGCCCGGGTAGACGCTGGCTCCACCCTGCCCAGATGTCCTCTGCACACACCTGCAACCATGACAGCTCATCAGGCAGGAGGGCTGTCTGCCGCCCCGAGAGCACGACCTGCGTGTGGGGAAAGAGGAACAGCCCCCCGGAAGCAGCCCTGAGTGACGGCCGATGAGGCACTGGGATGACTTCAGGGCAACCTTCTCTGCTGTTCCCCAGAGCTCCCCGCGGCGACCTGGGGCTCTGGTTGTCCACGGTGATAACCACCTTGATACATACCTGGATAATTCTGCCTCCCCCTTCCCTGTCTTACTTCCCTCCTCCCTGCTAGTGCTTCCTGGGATCCCCTCCCAGACAAAAGACTTGCACTACAATATTGGTCTCCGGGTCTGTTCCCGGGAAAACCCAAACTAAGACAGTGTCTTTGTACAACTTATTAAGAGGCACCTGTCTGGGTAGATGTGGTCTCAGGGGCATAGGACTTGACAGGCAACCCTCTCTGGCCTGACGAAGCCCAACGCCAGTGTACCGACCAGCAGGTGACATGCGGGCTAGACTTCAGCCCTGATTCCTCTGCTGGGCATCTTTGCCTGACACAGAGGCATCGTGGCATCTACCTCTTCTCTCTTCTCAGTTTCAGGGAAGGAACAATTTACTGGAAGGGACGCTCATCTTTTTAGAGGCATAGCAGAAATCCCACCAATGTACTCTTGAGCCAGGGAATTCCGGGCAGCAGCAGACTGTGAAAGACACAGTGTGGGGTTTGAGTGTGACTGCTCTGAATTCGAATCCCGCCGCTGCCACATCCTAGCTGTGTCACTTTGGGTTCATCATTTTAATGCTCCGTAGCTTCCACTGCCTCAGTTGAGAAAGGACACATATGGCTTGAGGCATAAAGTTAGGAAGTAAATCATGGGTGCAGTGCCTGGCAGTCAGAAGGTGCCCTTTCAGGACTGGTCCCTCCTCATTCCTCCTGCGCCCCTCTCCCCAAATAGCCAGTGGGGCTCGCCGAGTGGTCAGGGCCAGCCTGGAATGCATGCGCATGCGTCTCCGAGGCCCCCTGATACTCAGAACCGGGTCAACCCCATGCTAGTGTTGAATGATCCCGCTGTTAGTGCCAGGCTATAAAATGTTAATGAAAGGAGGCCACCGATCAGGTGATGGTGACAAAGCTCCCGTCCCATCTGTTCTTCCCCTCCCTCCTCTTCGGGCTGGCATGAAAACAACTCCTCCACTGCTCCTCCGCTGGGTGAAGTGACGCACAAACACACGCCCCTCAGGAGACCCCACGCCAGGAGGGGGTACCCGCCTTCTCTTTGTGTGTCTTGACTTTTGTGCTCTGAGTGTAAGGGCCATGGTTGTCACTGGATTTCTTAGCAGGTCCTCCTGGGTTTGGCACCATCTAAGGTTTTCCTCACCTGGAGGTGCTGACTGACCACGAGTGCTGGGCCTCTTTACCTAAGCACAAACCTTGCCAAGCTTATTGTTTCACTCAAGGGAAAGAGCCAGGAGGACGTGCAGAAATAAGATTCTGGAAGCCTGGAGACCCTGACAGCACCTCCTCCAGGCTCCCCATCGACCCACCCCCAGCCAAGCAAGCCTGTTTTATCCATTAGGACACATGCATAGACACACGCACATGGACACACACACACACACACACACACACACACACACACACACACACAGAGGCACACACGCACACGCCACCCTCCAGGTCTCACAAACATGTCAGAGAAGAGGAAAAAATAAAAGGCACTGGCTTGAAATATTTAAAGAAAAATATGCAAAATCAGAATGAATAAATGTCTAATTCAATGTTTCCAAACATTAGGTCCACTTTGTTCACTGTCAAGTTTAGTTTTCATAAAGATTGTATTACATACGAAGACAATCTGTGAGCTGGTTACCTTGCTTTGCAAGAACTCTTGATTATGCATGGTGATTACTTAGAAAGCAGAGCCAATAGCAAATTAAATGAGTGACTATTCATAGCCAAGTAAGTTCAAAAGTAAACTTCTGAAACTTCTTTACAATATAGATAATGTATAAAAATAAATATATCTACATATATACATATGATAGGAGTACATTATAATATGTATGTGGTATATATAATATAGGTATTATATATAATATATAGTATATATATAATATATAATATAGGTATTATATATAGGATATACTGTATATATATTATATATAAGATAGGTATTATATATAATATATATTATATATAATATAGGTATTATATATAATATATGTATAATGTATATTATATATAATATATATATATACTTACGAGTGGTTGCGATGTAATGTTTGATACAACATATAATGTAGGGTGTGTGGCTCTAAAAGAGAAAGCAGAGCCAATAGCATCTTTGAATGGCCTGCTATGAGGCAAAAGTCACAATCGTTACTTATTCTTGGGGAACTCTTTACTAGAGTATAACTCCCTCCTGAGGAAACCCCTACTTTTTTCCCCTGGAGACTCTCAGTCACTGGTCATGAAAGATGCACACGACTAATTCCTGCCTATTATTTCAACATAGGAAAATGGCCACTTTGCCCCTTAGAATTAACCAGCAACCCATATATATGCCTTCCTCTGCCTCTTGTCCTACAGATTTGCTGCCACACCCGTTACCTCCAGAGACTTCTAGAAGCTGGTTGCGTTCACAGGCAACTGAACCTCTTCTTTAAACCTCTGAAATCTTACTGCCTTTCCCCCACCCCTGCTCCACCCCAGGAGCCAGCGGGGTGCACCAGGCCTCCCAGGGCTGCCACCGCAAATGTGCAAGTGATCAGGCCCCCCATCTTCTGTCCGTGATTCTCAGAGGCTGTGCCCTGGGAAACCTCTGAGACTAGAAAGCCACGTGCCCTCAACCCCCACCCGGCTTCTGCCAGCCTCTTCAGAGCAAAGGTGTGAGGGGGCTGTTGGCCACAGGTCATTAGCGGAGCCTGAGCTGACGTGGCGCCAGGGCGATCTCCTCACAGTGGGCATCTCTCAGCCTTTTGTTTTCATGCCGCTTCAAGGAGCAAATTGATTTCAAATACACACTTTAGAGCCTCTTGTTCGCCCCATCATCTCTCCAATTAAGGCAAAAGGCTCAGGGGCTCGTCTTCACTCTGAGGAAACCACGGGGGTGCCCTGGGCAGCTCTGGGTGCGGAGAGGTGCCAGCAGAGCTGACTGGAGACAGATGGGTGCTGGGCTTGTCGATGAATAATTCACACCCTGAGAGCCCTGCTGATACTTGGCGTTGAAGAAGGATTCTTTCTGAGCCTGGCCGCTGTGCAGATGCGGGGGGGTTCTCGCAAGCGGAGGACCGGACAAGCCTGGGAGAAGGAAGAAAGAGGCGCGGCTGGAGCTGCATCCACTGACTGCTTCAGGACACACATCAGGCATCTCCAGCAGCTAACTCCCAAGCTGCTCTCCTAGGCAGGGCGGCCAGGGCTGAGCTCTTAACAACACTGCAGGCCACTAGATCTGGCTCCTGGAGGGCTCTTGAGTGAGATGAGCGTGGATCTTCCCTTCCTCCATGCAAAGCTTTGCTCCTGGATCCCCCTCCGCCCCCTGGTCCCAACCACTGTTGGGAAGCCACTGTTAATCACATGTGACAGAACTGCAGACTCACAGAAAGAGAGAACTCAATTCAACAAACACGTATGGAGTGCCTGTGATGTGCCAGGCACCGTTCTGGTGCAGGGGATACGGCATAAACAAAATGACCAAAAACCAACTTCTCAGGGAGCTTAAATTGCACTGCATGGACTCTCTGGAAACCAGTATGATTCAGTCTACTCTGGTGGAATAAAAAGTAAAAGGGGGCTTCCCTGGTGGCACAGTGGTTGAGAGTCCGCCTGCCGATGCAGGGCACACGGGTTCGTGCCCCGGTCTGGGAAGATCCCACGTGCCGCGGAGTGGCTGGGCCCGTGAGCCATGGCTGCTGAGCCTGCGCGTCTGGAGCCTGTGCTCCGCAACGGGAGAGGCCACAACAGTGAGAGGTCCGCGTACCGCAAAAACAAAAACAAAACAAAAAAATAAAAAAGTAAAAGGGATTGAGCTCCAACTGTGGCCTTAACGATGTTTCAGGAACTTTATATTTCTCATTTGATTCTCTCCCTCAAGATGAAATTATCACCCCTCCTCTAGAGACAAAGAAATCGAGGCCCAAGGAAGTTTGGTAAGATGCTCCAGGTCATAGAGCTAATGCGCGGTAAATCCTGACCTGTCTTCAAAGCAGGTGATGGGTGTCCTTCATGAAAGCTCCCCATTTCTCTAGCCCATTATTAGTCTTTCTTTAAAATAAAACCAAGTTTAGTTGCCAATGCCAATATTTCATACCTTTGTGAGCTTGGGCAAGAGACTTGGCTTTGTCATCTGTAAAATCGGACTAATGGCACCCATATCCCTGAGTTGTAGTAAGGATTAGAGGAGATCAGGCCAGTAAAGCCCTTTGTCCAGAGATTGGCATTTGGTAAGTGTTCAATAAGTGTGAGCTGTCACTAATACTAGTAGTAGTATTTTTGTATATGATATGAAGAATCTCATATAGGGAGAGAATTATAAATTACACCTAGCAAATCACCCCTGATAAAAGAATAAAAACTAAGTCAGAGAGACTTTTATACTAAAAGTAGAAGCATACTGTCAGGCCTATAGAAGAACATGTGCTGGGGCACAGTATGAATACAGCAGGTGTTCAATACACTGCAACCTTTTGACTCTGACTGTCACAGCTTTAGGACATAACTAAGAAAAATTCGAAATTGTTAGATGTGTATCTGACCACTCCATCCTAAAGACAGATCTGTGCTGGCTGTGATGACTGCAATGAACACTGCCCAGAATGGCTGTCAAGGGGCAGGGCCAGGCACGGTGCCTACCTGGGTGGCCCCTCTCACAATTCAGTAAGTGTCAGGGGCTCCATGCTTAGTACAGATACACCTCATTTTATTGTGATTTGCTTTACTGCCATGGGTCCACCCCTGTGGTGGGACCAGAGTGTAGTGTCAGCCCTTCAGACAGTCAGGGACAGAGCACCATTATTACAGAGTGGGACAGGAATGGTTTCCCCGGGAGGATGCCAGACAGACCAAAAGACATGTCTACTATCGCCCAGGAGCTCAGGTGATTATGGGAAGATGCTTCGTATGACAAGCTTTTAAAAATGTTCAGAAAAGATGGGAGAAGGACTCCAAAAAGGATTACAAAAGGGCCACAGCTTTTGGAAAGATGCTCCTGAAGCCGGACTCCACCATTCCTAATCTCAGGAATGATAAGGTAGTTCTAAGTCACTTCCCATCCCAGGAAAACAAGTATGACCCTGGCTGGCCCCTGTGACAACTACCAATGGGTTGTTTTTGTTTTGTTTTGTTTTTGAAAGCAGCCTCCATCCCCGTCCCCTTAATTGCCCTCCCACACTGGCCACAGAAGCCTCACCCCTCTCACCCCAGCCTCTCTCAGACCCTCCCCCTAGGAGGGCCTGGAAAACCCCAGAAGCCCCGGGCCAGGCACCCCAAATGCTACTGCGTAAGTACCCATATCCCAATTCTAAACCAGGGGTCAGCAAACTTTTTCTGAAAAGGGCCAATTGGTAAAATAGTCTAGGCTTTGCGGGCCAAAGGCAAATTCAAGGCTATTACACAGGGAAACACACAATGAGATGTAACATATGACAAGAGAAAAAAATTTCTACAAGTTCTTTTCAATCATTTAAATACACACACACACACACACACACACACACACACACACACACATATATATATATTTAAATTCTCAGTTTATGGGCTGTAAAGAAATAGGTGATGGGATGCATTCGGCCAGAGCGAGGTCTGCTTTGTGGACTCCTGCCCTAAACCATGCAAGGGGGAAGGAGCCATAAGTGAGCAGAACTTATAGTGAAGGGAAGAGGGTGCTCTAGGATCAAAATCACAGCCACAGAGGGGGAAGGAGGAAGAAGGGAAGGTAACTGTGGGGGCAGAGAGTGAAAGAGAGAGTCAGAGAGGTTTGGAGGGGAAAGGTGACTCTTCATTTGGGGGCAGGCAGAGACTATGATAAAAGAGTGATAGAAAACAAGAGAGTAAGAAACAGAGAGAAGGAGGGGAACGGGTTTACAATATTTGGTGCGCCTTACAATGAAATTCACCAGGGACTATAATATTCAATTACTTTTCACTTATTGTGTGTACGGGGTTTTCTTTCTTTCTTTCTTTCTCTCTCTCTCTCTCTCTCTCTCTCCCTCCCTCCTCCCCCCGCCCCCGCCCCCAAGTCAGGGCCCACAGGGGCCTGCAATTTCTATGGGTTGCTTTTCCAGTCCGCTGGGGTAGCTAACTCACCCGCCTCTCTGTCCCAGCCATTAGAGCAATCTGGTTCCCTCACCCATCACCGTCCCTCCACCTGGGACACGCTCTTCCCACCCCACCCTCCGCCTGCTTAACCAACTCCCGTTTATCCTTTCTTCCGCAATGTTCCTTGACTCCTACCGAGTCCTCGGCTCCCGCTGCGCGGTGTCCTCCCCCGGGAAAGCCTGAGCGCCTCTCCGCTTCCTCGCTTTGAAATGGGCCCACCCCTGTTGAAAACCAGGCAACGGAGAAGAAAACTGTAAAGCTCATATTGGCGTTTGGTTCCAAAGACAGCCTACTTCCGATCGTCCCCTCTGTGCCTTCCACCCCAGGTGGTACTTCCATAGGCCCCTGGAGCCAGGTCTCCACACACGGAGAAATAACGTTATTGGGAGGGGAATGAAATACGCTTGTAATTTAAGGACCTGCTTCAGGCCAAACAATGTAGTCGGCCTTGGGGGTGGGAGCGGGCGCTCTGACTTCTCCATTACAGCCTCCCGGTGTTCCAGGTGATTATTTTTACATATCAGGAAATTCTGAGCGCGCCCACCCCCAATTAAAGATGCAGATGTCTGCCCTCCCCGGCAGCTCCCAGCCTGCTACCCTCTCGAGCTCGGCTCCGAGCTCCATTTGAACCTGCCTCCTATAATTCTTAACTAAAACAGCCCCCTTCGTCGACTGTAATTAAGCATATACTCAGCCGCGGCGAGCTTGGCATCTGCACCTGCCGCTGGGATCCCCTTTCTCCCGGCACCTGCGCTCCACCGCCCTCCTGCCCCGCCCCCGCCCTCACGCACGCGCAGTCGCGCAGCCCCGCCCCCGCCCCCTCGCCCGCCTCCCGATGGCGCTGGAGGAACAGATGGAGCGATCATCCCTTTCATTCTGCCAGAAGGGCCCCGTTGCTCTGGGGGGAGTTCTGCGGTTGTAAGACACATAATTAGACACTTCAATGGACAATGCGGCGGATTAGAGGGGGTGGGGCTCGCGTCACGGAGGACAGGCGTCCTCATTGATGTGCGGCCCTCACACCCCCGCCCAGCCCGGAGGGAGCAGGGGCCAAGCGAGCGCATCCCGGTTGGCGGATCGCCCGCCTGCTCCCGCGCTTTGAATTCCCGGCACTCTTCAGCGACGTCTGACTTTTCCTTTTCTTTTAAAACACCATGCCAGGACGAGTTATGCGCAAAGGATGACAGGCATGTTGACGGCTCACCTGTCAAGTCCCCAAGCTCCGCGGGTCAGTGGGTCCCGCAGCCTGCGCGGTAGACAGACAGTGACGATCTCCACCGACAGCCCTCGTCCCCCAGGTGTGAAGGAGTCAAGAAAAGCCCTCTGCAGTGGACACACGCTGGGACTCAGCCTCTCCTCCCACGAGGAGCTGGGTGACCTTGAGAGACTCAGGCCACCTCACCAGGCTCCTCGAGGACAGCATCTAAGGTTGTAAAGGGCTGCAGAGAGGTGAAGATACGATTTGGAATCCAAGGCTTGCCCCTTGCTGCCTGGGTGACATCAGGCAATCTACTCAGCCTGGAACCCTGGTCTCCTCGTCTGTATAGTGCTGGGGATCGTCTCTGCCCCTCAGGCACTGTGGGACTCAGTACGTTTGAGCTGAGCTCCTTTGTGAAATTAGAGGTTCACTTGGAAAACCAGGGTATGTCAAGGGGGTCCTGTGGGAAGCAGAAGCCAAGAGAGAATTACAGGTGCATCCTCTGTGAAGGATAAAGAGGAGAGGAGACAAGAGTAGGAGGAGAGGGCCTCAAGCAGAAAGAGGACTGACATGTGCGAAAGAAAGGAGGCAAGGAAGATCCGGTGGAGAGCCCCACAGGGTCCTCAGCCTGACAAAGTCTCAGAGCTGTGAAAGAAGTCCCACGGCGGGTGGCAACGGCCCAGCACTAGCACCTGGGAACAGCCTGGGGAACATGTGGCCCCCACATGAACGCCGTGCTGGATCAGGAAATGAAGCTGTGGCGGCCGGTAGCTGTCGGCTCACCACATTCCCCAGCAGGTTTTCCCTGGACTGCGGGCTGAGCTGACACTCCTCTGCCTATCCTGCTCCAGGGCTGGCCACCTGACTGAGAAAAAGCCAGCCAGCACATTTCATTGGCCAACCGTGAATGACTGAGTGTGTCCCTAAACTGATCCAATCAGAGTGAACCTGAAGACACCTGCTGCGGATGCTGGAACACAAATACTCTCTTTTTTGGATGGATGTTAAGAAGAAAGTAGGTAGTTGCAGGGGCTGCTGGCAGCCGCCTTGGGATGTGAGAGGTGTCCAAACTGGGATGAAGCCAACATTGAGGATGGTAGAACAGACAAACAAGAAACAGGGCTTTGGTCACAAAGTCAGCAGCTGGGTTAAGCCTCTCCTGAAATCTACGCTATTACCGGACTTTCATCATGAACTAATAAACCCTCTTTACAGTTTGAAGCAGCTGTCTCAGGTTTCCTGTTACTTTAAGAAAGACCTCTGATTTGACCAGCAATAATTGGGAAACGGATGCTCTCTGATCTCAAAGAGTAAGCACAGGCATACAGTCAAGCCTAATGGAACTGGAATTGGTGAGAGGGTGGTGTAGGGATCCAGGGCTGCTCTTGGGTCCTCTTAACAGCTTCAGGTGTCTGCATCCTTCTCCATCCAGCCACTCTCTTTTCTATGACCAGCTGGTGTCTTCAACCCTCTCTGCTGTTATCTTTTCTCCACTGCATAGATCCTCCTAAATTCATATTTCTTTGCCCTCCTCTCTGAGTTTGCAAGACCAACTCTAGATCCCGTTCAGTGCATCTCTCACCCTCAACATCTGCTGCCAAGGGCCTGATGCCCTCTGCACTTCCCAGTGCAGATTTCTGAGAGCATGAATTTTTTTTTTTTTTTGTCAAATAACACTTTATTAAATTATTTTTCTTTGCAGTTCTTAACCAGCTGGGCATTCCACCACACAGCAGCTGTTGATTTCATCTATGATGTCATGAGAGTGACGGTCATCAACACTGCGGCCCACAGACTGGGCAGTCCCCAGGATCTTTTTAATGGTTCCAGAGAATTCCCTAGCTAAAAACCGATGCAGCATCTGTCGGGCAATGCTGACAATCTCATCAAAAGTGATTTTTCCACTGTGCTTAATGTTTTTCTGCTTCTTTCTGTCTCTTGGTGGTTCCTTGATGGCTTTGATGATCAGGGCAGAAGCAGAAGGTACCACCTCAGTCTGGGCCTGTCTGTTCTGAATGGTCAGTTTCACTGCAATCCTCAGAGCCTTCCAATCACCAGTTGCCTTGGTGATGTCATCACCAGTGTTTTTTGGAGACACACCCAGGGGGCCGATCTTGGGGGCCAGGGCAGATGTCGCACTGACTTCCCTACCAGTGCACCTCAGGCACACGACTTTGACCTCGTTGGGGTGGAACTTAGGTGGCATGGTAGAGGTGGCTGGTGTCAGATGAACCCGGATTTGGGAGGACCGAAGAAAGTCGCACCTTGACCTCCTCTGAGCCGAAAGCCGAAATGGCACAGGAACCTCATTATTCCACTTTTTGCCTGTTTAGACATCCCCAGAGACTCTGATTCCATTGTCTTCAGAGAAGACTGGGTATCAGTATTTCTCTAAAGTTTCTCAGATGATCCAAGGGTGTTGCGAAAACCGAGAATCCCTGGTTTTAATAAAGCATTCCGGACTAGCAGATCCCACCCTGGGTCAAGTTCAAGCCCGATCCAGTCGGCTAAGAACGGAGCTACCTGGTCTCAACACACCCAGAGCTGCCCCCATCGGCGGGTCTATGCCTACAGAAGGATTGACGGGGAGACAGGCCCTGCGTGGCATGCTTAGGACAAGACAAGCCTAGCACAGAGCTTGGTACCATGCAGTGGCTCCACAGTGACGGATGTTCTGAAAATCCTGTCCCTTCTCTAAGTCGAGGGTATTCTTTCTATAAAATACACCAGGCTGCAGTAATGCGACTGAGGAAACGTTGCCAAGGAAGTACCTGGAGGATCTAGGTGCCCATGCTTGGCTAACACACTACACAGCAGGAAAACTGATTAATACAATTTACATGTGAGAGTAATCGCTTCTGTTTCAGTGAAACTACATCAGTGCAGCTAGGAAAAGCCTCATTTTGGGAGGTTATTCAATGACTTATGAAAATAGTCGTGACCTCTTGTTAAGAGAAAAAAATGGATTTACAATTTATGTAGTGCATGATTCTAATTTTTTTAAAATGTGGGTATGTATAGATCTGTATAGAAATACACAGAAAAAAGACTGGAACTACAGATGCCAAGCAGTTAACTGCGATTCTCAGGTGAGAGGGTTTTTCTTGTAGGGGGGTGTGTTGGATTTAGAGGACTATTACTCTGAAAGGTCATTTTACATTTTTGATGCCAACACGTTTGTGTGGAAGCACGGTTTCAGTAGAATATGGCCTGTGTACATCCATGAACAAAATTAACCACTGGCAGCCTTGTACTCCTCCCTGCCCCCCACCCTCGTTTTCTTGTTTCTAATTTTAATTTTACAGAAGTCTGAATACAGAACTCTGGAACCCACTGCCCTAGGGGACAGCCTGGTAGGAATCTCTCTTCCCTGCTCCAATCCCTTCGGCTTTCCTTGGATTCCAGGCTCTTCCAGCAGGACCTGGCTCTGATTCAGTGGGAGTTCAGAGGAGGGAAATTATTTCCAGCCAGGGAGAATGAAGGGCGACCTCCTGGAGGAGGTGGCATTTGCATGGGCCAATCTGGGCAAACTCACAGGGAGAAGAGAAAGCAGTACACGAGCAAACAGGTGGAGGTGGGAAAACACAGCATGTACAGAAACAAAGACAGTAAATATGGAACTCTGTGCTGTAGGTGAGGCTCCACGGGAGTCCCTGGGTTGCAGCAGGGCTCCTGTTTTCCGGGGGGTCTCTGGGCTGGTGGTGAAACTGCTGGAGCCTCAGGCTACATGGGACTATAGACAGGGCTCTCCAGTCGCTCAGCTACTCCTTCCCCTGAATGCTCACTCCAGCAGGAGGTGGGGAATGTCCCCCTGGAAAGAGCTTAAGAGACGATGGCCTACCACTTGGAATACCTAAAATACCAGAGGCAGAGCCTTCAGCATGTGGTCCCAGCCAGGACCGAGGCTCGCGTGGCCAAATCGCTGCTTCCAGCATTTTCTGGGGGGAAGGGAAAGCGGATCCACGTAGCAAGATTCTTCTGGGAGGTACATCCTTTCTGTTTGTTTTTTTTCTCCAAGTGCTAAGGCATCTGCTCCCACATTCATCCTTTTCCTCCAGCTTATCTTTTCATGACTTTGGAGAGCAGTCTTCCTTATCTAGAAAACAAATAGCCTCTGCAGAGAGTTCTAAACAGCCGAGGCATTTATCTGTTTGACATGTGTTTCCCTGTTTGTTTTCTCCAGCCTTGAGACAAGAGTTGTGTCAACTGTGGATGGCTGAGCCCCAGTCACTGGAGAGGCATGAATCAATTTCCAGCTGCATTTATCACTTGCTGCCTTAAATCAAGTCTAATCAATGCTTCCTTCATTTGGTATGGATTGAAACTATACATAACGCACTTAGAAAATGGGCGGGAAAGGGAGCAGCCGATCACGAACAAAAACTCCATCGGGGATTTAGATGGAATGATGTTAAGGAAAGATTTGCAATCTCTGATTTGCTTTCATGGAGACGCCTGACCAAACAGTCACAGAGATTTGTGTTGATGAAGCTTTAACTTCAATCTACCGGACATGCAATGATATTACATGAAAGATCATTTTATACAAGAGGAAGAGGATGTCTACATCTTCCAAGATTTTATAATTAATATATTCTGAAGCGTTGGTATATTTTTAATACAGCGGCAACTCTAAAGCTGCCTAGAGTTTCCTTCCTATATTGTCTTTCATTCCTTTCCATTTCTTTTAGATGTATCTTTTGTCACCATTGACTATACGGGTCAACTTCTAGTTACAAGATAGAAAATAACAATCTCCTTATAACAAAATAGATACCCAGGAGTTCCCTTTGATTTAGAAGAATTTTATAAAGTCTTATGGCTGAGAAAACTTGATCCTTTCTCTCATATGCCCAATTCTTGGTAACAGAATTTGATCCATGCAACCCAAATGGATTTTTCACTAGCAGGTGTGAAAACCACCCCCCAGCTGTTCAACCAATTTAGAATGTGGTAGGGAGTAGCCCTGTGTCATTTGTAAATTAATCCCGTGCCAGTGAAAGATGGTATCGGTGTAGTCCCTGGCACCTAAAACCGATCATGTCCACGGCGAGGGCCCCGTGTCATTCTTCAAGGATAATGGGAGGAGAGACAGAACACAGAAAACAGGTCAATGATAATGCCCGCCCAGAAGATGAGGCAGTGCTGTGATTCACTGATGTAATTAATATTTCTGTCTAATCTGCTGAACTGTGTAGACTTTTACCACGAGCACGCCTCAGAAGCGATTGACAGGGCTCTCATTTTCCAAGGGCTGGCTCCCCCAGAAACCTGTTGTCAGGTAGCTGAAAAGAGCCCTGTGCGGCACTGGGGAGCGTGACAGTAATAATAAACTCTTATGCTGGTTTAATACTTTCCAGTTGATAAAGTGTTTTGAACATGCAGTCTCATCATTCTGTAAGATAAGCAAAAAAAGTCGTTGTATTCCCATTTCCAAGAGGAAGGGAGAGGCTCAGAGGTTGGCGTACCTCCGAACTATGGCTCTGGGACTCAATGCCTTGTCTCCTCAGCCCCGAGGCCCTGGTTCTTGCCACTGAGCTGCAGCTAGGCAGCTGCTGAGGTCTCCTCTCTGTGCTTTCCCTAACTTTTTATTTTTTCTTCCATCACCCAGGGTTCTTGGGAAATGCATATGGTTATAGGAAATCCCTCGAGTTGCCTGGCAAGTCATCTAGTTAAAAAAAATATTCAAGGCAGCACCCTTGGATGTGTTTTGGGTTACAGACATGGTATAGTGTTCTTAACTCATCTTAAACAAAGACAGGGTAATGCGATATTACAAAGCTTTAACCCTCTGAGAACAAAGAAAGGGTAAAAGTAACACGGCAGACACGGAATCTAAAATTAAGGCGTTCACTCACATTGTTTTTAAAACTCATGAGAGTCGTTCAGTGAGTTCCTCTGCTTTGAGGATGTCCGGGAAGGATCATGTTTGCCCATCCTTTGAGGAAGAGAGCAACAGATTTTTCTACCCAAGACAATTCTCACCAAAGTAGATCCTGTTTAGATTCCTAAGTAAGGACAGAAGGTGATGGAAGGAGAAATTTCCATGGCTTTAAACTTTTAGACAAGAGTGGATTTGCTCAACTTGACGTCAGTAGAAGTAAATGAGGGGAATAACAGATAATGCATTTTCAAACTGGCCTCAGGTCATGTGCTACTGAGGAGAAATGCATTTTCAATGGTCACAGGGATTCTGAAGGTCTCTGGGGAGCCTGAGAAAAGTCCTGAACACATTCTAAAAAAGCTGTTATGGTGTTCAGGAGTTAACATGTGTGTCAAATAGCACAGTCATTCCAACTATCCTGTTAATATAAACTGGAATTTACAGTGGAAATACAAATACTTGCAACCTATACAGACCCAGAGTAAAAGGGATCATACCCTTTCCTGAAATAAAAACGCTACTGAGATTAATACATATCAGATTTCATTTCATTTCCTCCCTAAAGCAAATTGGTTTATTTCATTTGTTCATTCATTCAGCAAATATTTATGGAGCTCTGAGAATATGGGCACTGATGATTCAGTGGTCACAAGACACGACACAGACATCACTCCCTAGGAGCTTACACTCAAGTAGGAAAATTCACATTTAAATTATTAATGGAGGCTTACGTTTCCAATCAAGATGGAGTAATATGGACCAGATGAATTTTCCCTCATGACATAACCAAACAAGAAAAACAGAAATAATACATGAAACCGTGGTTTTCAAGACACTGGACATCAGGCAATGAAAGACAGTGATCCCAAGGGATGGAAAACAAACCCCAGGAGCAGTACGAGGGCCTCGCCTACTGCCCTGGAAGAATGTCTAGGCTGCGCAGGGAGGGGCGACCCAGGCAGAACCCAATGGACTCCGGAGTTCAGGAGACAGAGCTGGGGGCTTGGGGAGTCGAAGGCAGCCCGAGTCTGCAAGACAGAGTACGGGAGAGGGGAGAGCTGCAGAGAACCCCAGATACCTGGAGAGGGTCGAGGACTCAGAGGAGAGCCTATAAATGAGGCCAGGCAAGAACCACATGAAAGGATTTGAGGGACCAGTGCTCAGCACTCACACAGGTGTCTATTTCCATCAGCCGGACTGGAACACTCATAATCCCTGGAGCATGGGAAAATCGTTCCTTAGGACGGGGAAACAGTGTGTCCTAGACAGCACTGTTCCAGACCTGCCTAACAAATTACAAAAGCAAGACCCACAAGGATCAAACTATTTCCAAGTAACTTAACTGCATCCCAAAACAAAGCTAAAGAATATCTATAAGAACACATATCCAGTACCCAACGAGGTAGAATTCACAATGTTTATCCAATCAAAGATTATCAGGCATGCAAGGATGACTCCTCTGGGGATTTGTATCTAGAATCTATAAAGAACCCTCCAAACTCAAAAATAAGAAAAGCAACCCAACTTAAAAAAATTGACAAGAGATCTAAACAGACACTTCACCAAAGATATGTGGATGACAAATACACATGTGAAAAGACGCTCAACATAAGAAGTCTTAAAAACGCAAAATAAAAGGAGATACCACTTCACACCTATTAAAATGGTAAAAATGTTAAAAATGGACCACACCAAGTGATGACAAGAATGAGAGAGAAGCGGAGCTCTCACAGGCTGCTGGTGGGCGTGTTAAATGGTACAGCCACTTTGGAAAACAGTTTGGTGGTTTCTTCAACTGTTAAACATACACCTACCATACGGCTCTGTCATTCCACTCCTAGATATTTACCTAAGAGAAATAAGAGCATATGTCCACACAAAGACTTGCACACAAATGTTCATAACAGCTTTATTTGGAACAGCTGAAAGCTGGAAACAACCCAAATGTCCATTTAATGAACTAGTACTCAGATATGGAAAAAAAAAACACCTCCAAACCTCGATACACGCTACATCAATGTATCTCAAAATAATTATACTGAATGAAATAAGCCTGACAAAGAAGAGTACATGTCATACGATTCAATTTATATTAAATTCTAGGAAATGCAACCTAACGTACAGTGACGGAGCAGACGGAGGCTTGCCTGGGGAATGGGGGTGGGTGGCATGCAGAGGCGCGGGTGGGAGAAGGGTGACGAAGGGGCAGGAGGGTAAGTACAGCATCTCAACTGCAGTACTGGTTTTATTCGGTGTATGTATCTGTCACCACTTATCACACTATCTGCTTAAGATGTCTGCGGCTTACCGTATGTCCTGCGTATCTCTGTAAAGCTATTCAAAGTACTTTAGGGCTCTACCTTCTAGAGATTCTGGCAGAACTATTATTCTCATCTCCAAGTATTAATTACACTTTGCTTTAAGAGAAACTTTAGAACTTTATTTTTAAAGGTGCAACAAGAAAACCGACTGGTGTCAACGTTAGCTCACTGACGATGTTGTATACACTAAGGAAAAGTACAAAGTGAATACGAAGAATTCTCATTCGGTCAACAAAACCAAATCTGACGTAATTCTCAATAACGAATGGGACCACTCGGAGTCAAATCTTGGGTGTCTGCCGGCTGTCTCTCTTCAGCACGCTGTCCAGCAGCAGAGCCCTTGGGCTCAGAAATCTGAACCGAAGTCTCCAGTTGTTCTCCAAGCTCCTGGATTAGAGGCTCAGATGCCCCAGGAGCCCGGGGAGAGGCGAGCGGCTGTCCCTGACCATCATCAGACCCTGGGAGGACCACGCTTCTGCACATCCCACCATGGTCAGGAAGCAGGGCCGTGCCGCTTTCCTCAACAAAGGGACCGAGCAAGGAAGGCCCTGCCTCACGTTCACCACCTCTGGGCTCCTCGTGTTCCGAGTCTGAGTCCTCCGTCTCAGACGATGTGCTGCTCTCTGATTCCTCCGAATCGCTTGTCTCAGAGCTGGAGGAAGGCGTCTGCTGCCCGGAAATGCAACGGGCTCCTGCTTTCGATGCAGCTTCTTCCTCCTGGACCAAGAATGCCGCTGCTTCCAGTTCCTGCAGTTCCAACCCCAGCTGGGCCTTGGTCGGGGATGCTTTCTTTAAGGCTTCCGCAAGAGCTGCCAACTTTCTGGACCTTGAAGACCATTTTAAGAAGAAATGTTAGGACTATTCATTAACTGGTCTGGGGATAACAGGGTCCACAGCTTAAAGAGATAACAAAATAAAGTTGGATCCATACTTCATATGGCACACAGGATGAATCCCCAAACAGATCAATGATACGAATGGAAAAAAGGAACCAAGTATTACAAGGACACGCAGGAGATTTCCCTCATGAGCCTAGAATGAGGAAGGCCTTTCTAACTAGGATGCAAAATCCAGAAGCCACAAAAGAAAGGCAAAGATTGATAAATTCAACTAATAAAAATCAACAAGTTCTGTAGGGCAAAAGGAAAAAAAAATTATAAGAAAAGTCAAAAGGCTAATGGAAAATTGAGAAAAATATTTGCAATTCATATCACAAAACAAGGCCTAGTTCCCCTAACAGAGTTCTTAAAAATGCAAATGATAATCCATCAGGAAAATGGGCAAAAGACACAAGCAGACAATTCCCATACAAAGGAATACAAATGGCTCTTAAATATGTGAAAAGATGTTCAACAACTTCAGTCAAATAAGAGAAATACAAATTAAAGTCGTGCTGAGATATATTTTTCATTTATCAGATTGGCAAAAATCCAAACGTTTGGTAACACTGCCAGCAAGGCTGTGGAGGAAAGGCGCTTTCATACACTGCTGGTGAGAGAGTTAACAGCTCCAGTCCCGATGAAGGAGAACCTGGCAATACCTTTCAAAACTGAAAACGTAACATACCCTTGACCCAAGCAAACCCGCATCTGGAAATTAAACACGTAAGCTACACGACACAGACCCAAGGTACTATTTACTGTGGCACTGTTTCTAATACTCCAAAGTAAGAAACACCCAAATGTCCATCAACGTGGCATACGGCTATGGCATATCCCCACGAAGGAAAAGTCTACAGCTATGTAAACAGATGAGGCTCTCCAGGGGCTAACCCAGATATGTTGTGTAACAACAAAAGGCCTGCCATATGTGTATGCTGCCTTCTATGTTAAACACACACAACAAAGGAAAGACATAAAAACGTATTTTATTTGCTTGTACACTTATCCATGAACTCTGGAGAGCTACAGAAAACACTAATATTTATGTGGAGGGGGCACTGCAGGAGCTGGAAAGATGGAAGATGATGGTGAGAGGGAGACTTGTCACCGCATACTGGGTCTTATTTTTAAAATTTTCATAGAGTATAGTTGATTTACAATGCTGTGTTTAGTTTCTGCTGTACAGCACAGTGAATCAGTTATACATATACATATATCCACTCTTTTTTAGATTCTTTTCCCATATAGGTCGTTAGAGAGTATTGAGTAGAGTTCCCTGTGCTATACAGCAGGTCCTTATTAGTTATCTATTTTATATATGGTAGTGTGTATATGTCAATCCCAATCTCCCAATTTATCCCTTCCCCTGCTTCCCCCTTGTTAACCATAACTTTGTTTTCTACATCTGTGACTCTATTTCTGTTTTGTAAATAACTTCATTTGTACCCTTTTTTTAGATTCCACATATAAGCAATATCACACAATATAAAAATATGGAACACTTCACAAATCTACATGTCATCCTTGCACAGGGGCCATGCTAATCTTCTCTGTATTGTTCCAATTTAAGTATCTGTGCTGCTGAACCAAACACTATCGTTCATTTTTAAACCTATGTGAATGGAATACCTATTCAAATTTTTTAACTAAAAATGAAAAAAAAACAGCAGTCAGAGAGCGACATGGAGTGCTTTTCATTTTTAGCAGAAAACCATCTCATGCTATTTCAGAGGATATTTTTGCTACATTTATAACATGACATTATACTGAACAGATAAACTTTTTCATTAACCTGGATTCATTTTAGTAGTTCTGTTTCTGAAGCAACGTGTAAAGCATACTGCAGTTCTCCAAAAACGATATCTTTGCTGTTCCATAGAGGAAAATCTGGTGTGACAAGTGGAAAAAAGTGGCACTGAGTGACATGTCTTCTGGGTTTCCCTAGCTCCAAAGATTAAGTGAGTGCCTTGAGACAAACTGGATGCGGTGAGTTCACAGGATGAATTCATTTGTCAAAGCCAAGTCCATCCCATAAAACTGGGGAAATGAGGCTTCATTTCAATAGGGCTTAAGTGATAGATGGGGACTTGGGGACTTTCATCTAAGTGCCTGGATGTACCGGAGACCCCTTTGATTCAAAATACTTAACGTTAACCATGAGCTTCCGCGCCCCGCCCCCGGCCCTCCACAAGTGTAACCAGGACCCGAAGCTTCCACTGCAGTCAGTGTCCAAGGGAGGGTAGGACAAGGCCAATGGCCGTCATGGATGCACAACTTTCTCTTAAATGAGGAAAACCCCATGTATCGGTGCTGGGATTGCCAGAGCTTAGAAAAGGAAAGACGGTCCGGGATAGAGAGGAAAACTGGGATGAGATCTACTAGAGGTGGTGAATGATTCCCAAAGGGCTATAACTCTGAGTGAACCCTGGTGGGTTTGAGACATCTTTAAAAACACAGTTATGAAATAAGATGATTGCAGTATAATCTACATCCATGTCCAAGACAGCTGTAGGTGATGCCCACCGTATATTTTGAAACCTTGGCTACCAGTGGCCACGGATCTGGTGAGAGCCAGTTGGACCAGTTTAAACCCTCCTTACTGCAAGGCCCTGCCAGCCTCAGGACTAGTTCACTGCCATCTTTCTCACTGAAAAAGGTCCTCTCTGGGTAATGACACACAGCTTTAAGAGATAAAGAGCCATGAACTTGGGCAAGGAGACAATGCCTCACATTAAATTATCATATGCAAAATAAAAATCTGAAATAAAAGCCTTCACACTTCAGTAAGCACACACCTCACATGTTTAAGAGCCACGATAAACACTTTCAACAATACATGAAGGACGGCGCTCCACAAATGTCTCATTGCGCTGGCTCCTAACGACAAGCCTATGAATCAGCTTCATTTTTATCCCCACGTGACACGTGGTGAAACAGAAGCTTGGAGAGGTTAAGAGACCAGCTGAAGTTCACCCCGCTGATGAGGGGCAGTTAGGACGGGAAGCCCAGGCCTCTGAGCTCCCGCACTCTCTCTTCCCCGCTACAGGGGCTCCCAGGAATTCTCAGGCTCGGAAAAGCTTCTCTTCTTAAGCCCACATTCTTGATTCCTTCCCAATGTGATACCACTCAACACCTCAAAGGAGCAAGTTCTGACTTGCCTAAGGCCCAGAATTCTCCAGAGAAACTAGGACTGGTCCCTTTAGCTCAGCAATCTTAAATGGAGTATACATTTAAGCTTTACCTACAGAGGTTGTAGAATCCCAGGGGAAAAAATGTGAATTATTTTTGTGGCTATTCATGAATACAGTAGATATATCTACTCAAGTTAAAACTATGTGTATCTTTGTTATTGTCTACTATAATATTACATCTGTCACTTATAAGAGCATGAATTTGGAATTTCAAAGCTCCCTACCTGTCATCTTGGCTCTTTTCAGAAAGCATCCCTCACAATGCTGGGACTAAAAAGTGTCAACTCTAACAGGCAGGAAAGTGGCAAGGATGAGGCCCAGGACCCAAACAGAAACTCGTGCCTCTTACCAGCCGAGATGACTTTTTATGCTTCAGAGAAAAGTTTGTTTCTCACTTTTAGCACTGTATTATGTTTAAGATGACCCATTTATATAATGTGTGTAAAAAATGGATTATATGTTTCTTTTTTTTATTCCTTGCCACCCTGATTCATCTCTCTCTCTTTTTTTTTAAATAAATTTATTTTATTTTTGGCTGCGTTGGGTCTTTGCTGCTGTGCACGGGCTTTCTCTAGTTGCGGTGAGTGGGGTCTACTCTCTGCTGTGGTGCGCGGGCTTCTCATTGCGGTGGCTTCTCTTGTTGCGGAGCATGGGCTCTAGGCACGCGGGCTTCAGTAGTTGTGGCGCATGGGCTTAGTTGCTCTGCAGCATGTGGGATCTTCCCAGACCAGGGCTCGAATCCGTATCCCCTGCATTGGCAGGCGGATTCTTAACCACTGCACCACCAGGGAAGTCCCTCTATTTCTTATTATCCCACTTTTACTACCTCAAGCTGTCTAGTTTCCCAAGTCGATATTAAACTTCATATAGAAACTTTACAGAAGAAGCATTTTGACCTCTCAAAGAATGCTGGGATAAAAAACTAATTAAAATGTTCAAAATATCATTGGTGTAGAATATGACCCAACAGCCTGAGGAATGAAAGTTGGGTTTGTTTCTATTCAATCATTTTACACAGATAACTTAGCAGTCACTGTTCACAGAAAAGGAAATTATTCCTTTGGAGAAAAAAATTAAGCCATGAAAGAGTAGCCTCTTTGTTCTTTCAAGCACTGGCACAATTGGAGTTGGTTCTAACTCTGCCACTCCTTGTAAATTCTAGAATCTAACTCTGTAATGGCCTTTCCATTTCAGAAAACACCTCATTTAACACAGTTAGTGGTTTTTCACTGTCACACTCAAAACAGACCAGGCTAGGTCGTGTCAAAAAGCCTTGTCAAGTGACATTATTAGTTAACTAGAATGCTTACAAAAACCAGGTACATGTGGATATACTCAATGAACACATACGCTGAGTTACTAGTTGTACTTATAGTATATATTTTATATCTAAGTGAAGAACTCCTACCTGTTAAGATGTATTAATTACAGAGTGAAGAGATTCAGCATTTAAAAGACACATGATAGATCGTACTAATGTCGTATTTTAATAGAATTATACTCAACACAGGTTTTTCTTAGAAAATTTTTGGAAATGTAATCCTGCCATGTAGCTTTAAAAAAACCCAAAACCCTGCCATTCTGTTTATAGATGTGAAATAAAATCCTATCTGGAGGAATTTTTTTTTTAATTAAAGACTGCCTTCTGACAAGTTACAGTAAATCCAACTGCCATGAAAGAGTAACAGTAACAGCTGAGGGTATATGCCTTTACTGTGGCTAAGCTGATATAAAATTTCCTCAATTATTTTATATTTGGCAACTGAATTTAGGGGGAAAAAAATAAAGGGAACCTTAGCCTTATGAAACAGCCAAAACAAAGTGCAAAAGGAGCCCTGAAATGCAGGAAAAAGAAAACTAGGTATAAATAGAAAGCATACATCCTGTTTCTTGCTGTAGAGTTTTGTCTCAAACTATCAATCAACTTTTCACCACTTCCTGCAATAGCAAGCCTACTATAAATCTTGTAGTAACTGACTAGGTTTCATTTCCTCTGCCAAACCCTGCTAACCTGCCAGGCATGACATACTGACACTAGAGCCAGCAACTGATAACGTGGGACATGACTCCAGCGAGGCCACTCCAGACACATTTCATACTGGATGACGATGGAATACGCTGACTTGGCCTTCTAATTTCAAAGCACAGACACACACACAAACACACACTCGGGTTCTTTCTGGGAACGAACAGTATATCAACTTTCTTTTTAAAAGGCAATGATGATAATGACGTCTAACCATAATTCTTCTCTACTGAAAAGAACCAGTTCCAAACTTCAAACTCCTCTGCCCCAAATACATTTATGCAACCTGATCTAAATAAAAGGTAATGCATTAGCTTTAGGTAGAAGTTGCTAGTGAAACTCTGCTCTGAAAAGTGCCATGAAAGACAAACAGCAATTGATGCACAGAGGAATACAGCCTGTCCTTACTCTCTAAGAGTAAAAACATTTCCATCTCAGCCATCAACACAAACAACGGATCTCTCTGAACAAGAAATTACCGATTCTGTACGTCATCTGACATACAGAAAATACTACAAGATAAGAGTCATTCATGGAAGCAACCTAAGTGTCCATCGACAGATGAATGGATAAAGAAGATGTGGCACATATATACAATGGACTATTACTCAGCCATAAAAAGTAACAAAATTGAGTTATTTGTAGTGAGGTGGATGGACCTAGAGTCTGTCATACAGAGTGAAGTAAGTCAGAAAGAAAATACCGTATGCTAACACATATATACGGAATCTAAAAAAAAAAAAAAGATTCTGAACCTACGGGCAGGACAGGAATAAAGACGCAGACGTAGAGAATGGACTTGAGGACACGGGGAAGCTGGGACGAAGTGTGAGAGTAGCATGGACATATAGGACATATATACACTACCAAATATAAAATAGACAGCTAGTGGGAAGCAGCTGCATAGCACAGGGAGATCAGCTCGGTGCTTTGTGACCACCTAGAGGGGTGGGATAGGGAGGGTGGGAGGGAGAGGCAAGAGGGAGGGGACATGGGGATATATATATATATATAAAACTGATTCACTTTGTTATAAAACAGAAACTAACACACCATTGTAAAGCAATTATACTCCAATAAAAATGTTAAAAAAAAAGAGTCATTTATGCCATATGGAGTTTGGGCCAATGAAATAATTTTTCATCCTATTTTCAACTTGACTTAATACCATTCTTTGGGGCTGGATTATGAAAAACAACACCTAGTCCATTAGACCATTAGAATAATTTTCCAAAAACTCCCTGTATTAGTTTCCAGTGACTGTCATAACAAACTACCACAAACTGGGTGGCTTCAAACAGCAGAAATTTATCCTCTTACAGCTCTAGAGGCTAGAAGTCCAAAATCAAGGTATCAGGAGGGCTGCTTCCTTCTGAGGGCTCAGAAGGGAGAATCTCTTCCATGCCTATCTCTTAGCTTCAGGTGTTGCCAGGAATCCATGGCTTATAGAGACATCACTCTTAAACTCTGCTTCTGTCACCACCTGCCATTCTCTCTGTGTGTCTGTCTGTCTTCCCTCTGGATGTGTCTCTGTGTCTCTTCTCCTCATAAGAATACCAGTCATATTGGATTAAGGGTCCATCCTACACCAATATGACCCCATCTTAACAATAATTTATATCTACGACAACCCTATTTCCAGATGAAGTCACATTCTAGGGTTCTGAGAAGGATATGAACTGGGGGGGCACTATCCAACCCAGTACAGCCTGTCTTCTAGCCACCCCAATTCATGGCTGTCCCACATGCAATATACATTCACCCGTCTCAACATCCCCAAGGTCTCAATCCATTCCAACATCAATTCTAGGTCCAAAATCTCATCTAAACCTCATCTCAATCAGGTTTAGGTGAGTCTCTGGGTATGCTCCATCCTGGGGTAAATTCCTCTCTGTCCACAGACCTGTGAAACTAAAAAACAAGTTATCTGTTGCAAAATATAATGGTTGGACAGGTGTAGAAAAGACATCCTCATTGCAGAAGGGAGAAAATGGAAAGGATAAAGGAGTTACCATTGCAAAGCAGGTTCACAACACACAGGTCAAATTCCATTAGTTTTTTTTTTTAAAACATCTTTTTTGGAGTATAATTACTTTACATTGTTGTGTTAGTTGCCGCTGTACAACAAAGTGAATCAACTATACATATACACGTATCCCCATATCCCCTCCCTCTTGCATCTCCCTCCCACCCTCCCTATCCCACCCCTCTAGGTGGTCACAAAGCACCGAGCTGATCTCCCTGTGCTATGCAGCTGCTTCCCACTAGCTATCTATTTTACATTTGGTAGTGTATATATGTCCTATATGTCCATGCCACTCCCTCACTTCGTCCCAGCTTCCCCTTCCCCCTCCCCATGTCCTCAAGTCCATTTGCTACGCACAAGAGCAGACTTCTAACCCCGATCCAGGCGCCTGTCAAGACCAGCTGGTCAGCAGCTCAGCACACACACCACACCCTGCTGGGTACAACCACCTCTCGCATGTAGGCTATGGACGTAAAAGTCTGCTCAGGCTTGGACTTTCAAGAACTGCCTTAGGAAGCCTTGGATTTGAAAGCCACACTGGACAACAGTGCTGACAAGCGTTCATCTACAGAAAATCAAAATCGGGGAAGGCCAATTTTCTTAATGGTCGCTTATGTTCTCCCCAAAACTACTTGAGTTCAACTACAGTGAAAAGCATTTGTCTATCGGAACATCCTTAAGTGACAGTCCCTAGCCTATCCAAGGAGAATTTTCAAATAGTCTTAATAAAGGTAACTGATATCAATGACGCATATTTCGTTCCTCTCCTTAATAAAGCCCTGCTACTTAAAGTGGAGTCCCTGGACAGCAGAAGCAGTATCACCTCAGAACCTGTGAGAACTGCAAAACCCCAGGGCCTATCCCAGACCCCTGAATCAGGATCTGCAATTTTAATAAGCTCCCAGGGGACCTGTATGCTCAGTGAAGTCTGAGAAGCACTGCTTCAGACAGCCGTGACCGTGTCGGAGTGATGATTATGACCACCTTACGCTATACAGCTCTCAGCATCGCTGACTCAATCTGACCAAACAGCTGGCAGGATGGGACTGGCACGAGGCTCTCCCCCGCTCCTGGGTCAGCTCTGAAGCTTCAGCTTGCAGCCACTCAGCCACCTGGGCTCCAGGTCAAGGTGCGAGGAGCCCTTCTCTAATGGCCCTTTGGCTCAAGAGTTCTCTCTGTGGCCTTTCTTCTAAGCCCGCTTGATCCTGAGGCTCGTTCTCAGAACCATCTCATCTCCCAGCACCGATTCTACAAAGCTGGGATCAGCTGCTTTCTTGCACAAAATCTTCAACCTCTGCAGAGATCTCTCCCAAGGCCAGGCTCCAGAAGCCTGCTCCTCCCCCACTCCCTCTCCAGCCCGGTTAGACCCCACCCGGGCCTGCCCTAGCCCCGCCCTGCCCTCCTCCGATTGCTTCCTTACCTCCAGTATGGGCCTCTCCCACAAGTAACCTCTACCTCCAGGTCTCACTGAAACAACACGGCAGACGCATTTCTCATTCATTCATTCATTCATTCAATATCTACCGAAAGTACTATGTGACTAAGCACTGAGCAAAACAGATAAGGACCCTCATGCTCACGGAGCTTATACTCTTGTTTAGGAAAAGATAGACAACGAACAGAAACTAAGTAAATACAGTGTGCTAGATGGCATAACTGCTATGGAAAAAACACAGCTGAAAAGTGGCCCAGGAGTGCTAAGGACAGAGGGGATTCAATTTTTTACGTGTTTAGAGAAGACCTCACTGAAAGGTGACATAAGGGACCAAATACATCGAATAGCCTAAAGTGTGAGACCTGGCTTTATTCTTGCTTTTTACTTAGTCCATTTCTTCCTGGCTTGAACCTCCAGCCCACTGAACTTGGTACAATACTCACATCCAACCCCTGCTCCCAGCCTAAAAGCCATGTGGATGTCAATTCCCACGTAGCTGTCTCTAATCTCCAGATCTTGTATCCATGCCTAGAAAACTGCTTCTCCTACCTTCCACTCACCTGAGCCTGATACCCAATCTGTGCTGTCCCACGTTCAAGGAAAATGACAACAGGCTATCTTGTTTCTAAAAAGGAAGACCCAGAGGTTTAGTAAAAGAGGAGAAAACTTCTGGCCAAGCCAGAATTTTATAGTATTTCATACTATAAATATAAGCTAGATAAAATTACTTAAGGGCTCAAGAATGTATCTTTCTACAGCTAAGTTTTCTCTACTAAGAAACTGTGAAAGATGCCATAGGAAGGCCTCATGCTGAGCCACCAGGGAAACAAGGGCAAAGATTACAGCAGATCCACGCCCCTGGTGCGGGTGGAGGATGGGGCATTAAAGGCACAATTAATTCTCCTTTAAGAACTGAGCAAGCCACTCTGTTGAAGTCTACACAAACGCAGGCTGGAGGGAACCTGATAGATAACTGAGCCCAGGGCTGTCTGGCAGAGCTTTGCGTGAAGATGGAAATGCTTTAGATCTGTGCTATCTAACGTGGTAGCCACAAGACACATGTGGTAACTGAGCACTTGAAACGTCCAGCGTGACTGAGGAACTGAATCCTAAATCTTATTTTATTTAAATTAATCTCCACCAAAATAGCCTCACGTGGCTATGTATACAAAATTCGACTAACAAGATCGAATCGAAAGCCCTAATTTCCTGTGACAAAGACGAGGCCTAGACAAAGCTAAGAGTACAGGGCTACCACAGCCCGGAGCACTAATAGTCCACACAGGCACCAGACTGGAGGGTTCTGAACTGCTTTCATATGCGTGAGCCCGTGTGATCCTTTCCTCAGTCACATGGGCTAAGCAGGTATGAATGACTCTCTATACTTCACCAGTGCTCACAGGCCAACATGGGCCTGATGCCAGAGGGTAAATCCGGGGGATGGCCAGGGCTTCTAACACGCAACCTGCTGTGTGCTAGCTCCCACCGAAGCAGTGACACCATCTGGGTACTCACAGGGCTTATTACCTAAGTGAAACAAGAGGCTGGAAGACCACACTAGCCAGGAGAATCACTGAAGAACCTTTCCTATGTTGGGGGATCCAACCCTCGGCAAAACATTTACGCAAATTAAGCCTGAAGAACCTTTCCTATGTTGGGGGATCCAACCCTTGGCAAAACATTTACGCAAATTAAGTCTGAAGAACCTCTCCTACGTTGGGGGATCCAACCCTTGGCAAAACATTTACGCAAGTTAAGCCTGAAGAACCTTTCCTATGTTGGGGGATCCAACCCTTGGCAAAACATTTACGCAAATTAAGCCTAAAGAAGCTTTCCTATGTTGGGGGATCCAACCCTTGGCAAAACATTTACGCAAATTAAGCCTAAAGAACCTTTCCTGTGTTGGGGGATCCAACCCTTGGCAAAACATTTACGCAAATTAAGCCTTCTAGGATACTTGTATCAGGATGGGAACTAAAATTTATTCTCTATTTTAAGGTAGTGACCATGACTCTCAAAAATTAGTTTGTTGGACATCGCTTAAGAATTCTATGTTCACTTTAGTATCAAGACATACAGGCGAAAGCTCTGCTATAATGAGAACTGAAGAGTTGCCAAGATGTCCAATCAGACCCAAATTACTATCCACGAAAATTACTGATTACTAAAAATAAGAATGAAAAAGTGGCTCCAAAATATCGTGTGACTAAATACAGGAATACACAGCACAACTGAAACCCCCAGTTAGAGGGCTGTGAGTACCCAACCTGCTGGCTGAACAGCATTTCGTGTTCCTACGAGAACTGGATGCAAAAGCTTAATTATGGTTAGAGTCAAACGATGTGATCAAAAAGCTTCCCACGTGGGGCGAGAGACGTAAGGGCTTTTCTCCTTTCGCTCCTCGTAGGGGTATCCGGGTAAGCTTTTTCTTGGAGCCACCTCACTCCAAAGGGATGAATCCAGCCCCACCAGGAACACTTGACAAAAAAGCAGGGACGGCTGTCGGCGGGGAGCGCGGGGCTGGGCTTTGATCGCAGCTGCGGCTCCCACCTGTTGAAAAAGGCAGCCATGGCGATGCGGCACTTCCTCCCCTTGCTCACAAACACAAGAAATCGGCAGAGATAAGCTGACACGGAAAACAATACACAAATCGCTGACCCTGCTGCAGGCGGAGAAGAGCTGCCTCTGCTCGGCTTTGATTTTCTGGAGCCAAGCCCGGGGTGGGGGGGGGGGCGGAGAGGCAGGTGGACTTTATTCTTTTCCGGGGCTCCCATGGCAAGGTGACTGCAGACGGAGCCCAGAGGAACACCACGTGCAGAAGAAAGGGAAAGAAAGAAATAAACAGAACAAGAACCCGGGCTAAACTGAGCCGTGGCAGAGAGCTGCCATCCGCAGCCAGGAGGAAAGATCACGTCCCTAGTGAAAAGCAACTAGGGTTTTACAGGATTTGTGAAATCGCACAGAGCGGGGACCTCTGGCTGTGCTCTCGGTCGTGCTGCTGTTCCTGCTGAATGAAGCCAATAAGCATGTGCCTTAGGTCTTCCTGATGTATTTTCCACTCCTGTTGTTTAGTGTGTGTCCGAAGAAGAGAATAAGAGCGTACCTCCCCGGGTCCAGGAATGGGGCTGGAAACAGAGCAAAGCACAACCAGCAGTTTTCTCCTTGACACACACGTAGACCAGTCTCGACTTCATAAGTGGCCTATTTGCTGCTTAAGGGTCATCCACAGTTTGCCTTTTTAAAAACAGGGCTTAAAATGAGCCACCCGGTTGACTGCTGTGCACCTCATCCGTCTGTGTTCGGCTTCGGAAACTGAGCCCACTGTAACGTGGTCACTGCTGCCACCCATGTGCCACATTGATTGAGGGCCCGAGATCTGCAGGGTGTTTCTCTAGCCCGAGCAGCGCAGCAGTGCCCAAGCAAAGCCTGGATCCTGCTCTCATGGAGCCTGCAGTTTGAAAGGAAGAAAGGACAGGGTCCTCTGAGCCAGTCTCAGAGCCCGTATCCAAGAGGCCAAGATCACAAACTCTGCTGCCCTCACCAGTCAGGCAGATGGAGTCGCATGGAAGGGGCGGGGGTCTGTGCAGAATGGGGCACCCTTGTCCCGTACAGGGGAGACAGCTGGCCTCAGCTCTGGCCAGTTGTCAACAAGCGGGGACGTGGGCTCAGCAACTGCCAGAACTTCTCCGTTAGCTCCAGAGCAGCTGTAAATCCAGACTTCGACATAAAATCCGGTTTTTAAGTGCTGACAACCAATTCGAAGTTTTAGAAAACTCACTGAGAACCAATAGTGACCCAAGGGCCACCAGCTTGCAACTCGTACATGCTGCAGACATAACTGCATCTCCCCAATTCTCTAACATATTCTATATACCCCAGCACATTCCCGCTCCACCAGCGCGACCAGTTCACCACTGCTCTCACTCCCAGCACAACTGTTTTAACTTCGCGGATTTGCCTCAAGTTGTGTCCCTGCCTTGCAAACCTCCCTCCTTTCTCTCTGTGCCTGGTCAGACCCCACCCATCTTTAGTTCCCAGGTCAAGCCCCGTACTCCACTCAGCCCTGTAGACCACGCCAAGTTCCCTCTTCTCTTAATCAATACCTTTTATTTTATTTTATTTTATTTATTTTTGGCTGCATTGGATCTTAGTTGCGGCACGCGGGCTCTCTAGTTGTGGTGTGCAGGCTTAGTTGCCCTGTGGCATGTGGAATCTTAGTTCCCTGACTAGGGATCAAACCCAGGTCCCCTGCGCTGGAAGGCGGATTCTCAAACACTGGACCACCAGGGAAGTCCCTGAATCAATATCTTTCTTACGGCTGTATCACCCGCTGTATCACTGGCAATGAGGCGGATTCTCTCCGTAATCCACTAATTCTGCCATTTACATATGTTTTTTCCCCAGCAAGACTAAATGCTCATTAATAGAAACCACACTGGAACTTCGTCAACAGAGACAGAGCATGCAGTGTTAACAGAGAGGGTGGGTTAATGTTCTGGGAGATGACAGGGGAATGACTGACCACAGCAAGGTGGTTAGGAGCTCAGGTTCTGACAAGCAGGCCTGGGTTTCTTCATCTCTTTGAGCCTCCGTTTCCGTACCTGTAACCTGGGGCCATAATAAAATGGGGACATAACCCAAATCATATAAAACCTATGAGATTAAGAGACATGATGAATATAAAGCACTCAACACAATGCCTGGCATGCAGTAAGCTACTATTATTATCATGGACCAATTGCCGGATTCAGCCAATGGCATTGTTAAACAAGCAATGCATCAATGGAGGAACTGTGTTGTTTGCAAGCCATTAATTGACTACTTAGTCTGTGCTAATGTGCTCTAAGCATACTGCGTGTGTCAGCTCATCTAATTTGCCTAATTCTACCAATTTTGTGGATAGCTGAGGCACAGAAAGTTTAAATGACCTGTCCAAGGCCATACAGATCTGAAGCCAGCCAAGTGGCCCACTGGCTCCCATAACCGTTTAACCATGATACTCGATGGCCTCTCTACATTTCTAATGGCAAGGGACAAGTTTTCGACCTCAACCTTTTCAAATCAAAAACAGGATTTGGCTTTGTGGACCATGGCTTAAGATGACAGAATGATCAGGGCTTCATTTGGACCAGACTATATCTCAGAAGTCCCAAGGAGAAGGAGTTTGCTTTTCTGTCAATTTGGCCAAGGGCTGTCTGTTCAATAAAAAGAGAATGATGAAGAAAAGAGAAAAAGGGCCAGGAAGTACCATAAAATTACAACTATCATTATGGAAGGCAAAAACTGTGACACAGATTAATACTAACAGAAAAGGCATTTTGCTGATCACAGAACAAACTGGAGAGGGGCTAAGAACAATGTTTCTAGCCTCCAACATCCACACAGAAGACAGGGAAGAGGCAAATGCATCTTGCTTATCTTTCAGACGGTGAAGAAGGAAAGTGATGAAACTGCAGACCGTGAACTCAAAACCCATGAACTGTGCGCATTAGGAGATGAAGTGGTGTCCCCAGGAGCTGGCATGGGTTCACAAAAATGGATGCCATCCCTTGGACTGGCCTCAGCCTGTGAGCCCTGGGCAAAGATTGTGCCTGGGTTTTAGGAAGGCATATGACAGTCTCCTGTGGCTTCCTTACGGGTGAAATACAGAACATGGGGTGTACGGTTATAAAGCTGACTGGATTCACATTTGACCTTACAGGTAAGATTAATTTCAACCTGAAGGAAGGGACCTAGTGGACGAGTAAAAAGTTTTGACACCAGACTTCTTCATTCAACGTGTATTCACTGTCTTAGGTGAAAACATAAAACATTCATTCTAATTCCTTAAGGGCATAAGCCTTACTAATTCCTCTTCAGTTCCCGGGTCCCTCATCTTGTGCTTCGCATACAGAAGCTGCTCCAAAAATGATTACTTATTGGATTTCAGGAGTCAAGTTCACAAAGAGTGTTACAAAAGTAAAAAGATCAGGAAATAGCTGGGATGATAGATGCTAGTTCCAAAAAGGTTAAAGCAGGTGCATGGGACAAAACCAAATTCAACAGGGTAAAAACCAGGGAACAGATACAAAGTTCTCAATAGCTGACACATGAGAAATTATAATTGTAAATAATTAAGCAACGTCTAAGACAAATTATAATTAATTCAACAACATCTGAGACAAAAATCTTAAGGGTTTTGGTTAATGGTAAACTAGGAATAAGGAGTGTGTTGAGGTTTCCAATATAAGTAGATGAGCTCCCAGACCACATTAATACAGAAATGGTGATAAAAAATGAGAGTGACGGCTCCTTTCTACTTTCTGGCCAAACCTGGAGGATTATATTTAACCTGGAGGATACTTTAAAAGGGTATTGACCCCAAAAAGGAGAGGGGAGGCACTGACAAAGTACAATTTGCCTTTTAAAAAGAGATCATAAAGGGGGACGTCCCTGGTGGTCCAGTGGGTAAGACTCTGCACTCCCAATGCAGGGGGGCCGGGTTCAGTCCCTGGTCGGGGAACTAGATCTCGCAAGCATGCCGCAACTAAGAGCTCGCATGCCGCAACTAAGAGTTCGCATGCCGCAACTAAGGGTTCGCATGCCGCAACTAAGACCCAGTGAAGCCAAAATAAATAATCAATAACTAAGTAAATATTAAACAAAGAGAGAGAGAGAGACCAGGAAGGGCAAAGAAGTAGAAATTCTGGACCTGTAAGAATCATTTAAAGGCAGAAGAGGCTGATGGAGAAGACTCAGAAGGAATGCGATAGCAATCCCCTAGACAGATAAAAACAGGTATTTGAAGAGAGAAAGGAATTATTCCATATGGGTCCGGAATTAAAACTAATGAGAAAAAAAGTAGATTTCAGTCCAATTCAAAGGAGAACTTTCAAACAATCTAAGGTGCTTCAGAGTAGAACCAGTCCCCTCCTCCATCAGTCAGTCTCCAGACATGCCAAGTGCCTCGTGCCAAGGACTAGAAATCACATAGTGTCGACAGTGCACAGGGAACTGACCCACAAAGTAAAGGCTGGCAAAGGAGGAGATTTTGCCAGACATCTCAACTCTACGACTGACTGGATTACAATGATCATCACCAAGACAAGTGATGCCATCATCAGCTTCAAGCCTTACAATGGAGAGATGACTTTGTTGGTGTCATTAGAGAAAGCTTCAGGCAAAATGTAACGTTTCTGGTAGAGAAAATGGAACGTACAAAGGCAACGAAGGGCTGAAGCTCTTGGCAAATTTGGGAAATGCTGAGTGTATCTGGAAGGAGGGAGGGAGGGTGCGCAATCAGCAGGAGTGAGGGAAGAAGTAGGAAAGATGAGGACGAGGACCCAAGGGGTCTTGAACCCGGCTCAGGCATCATTTAGGCTCTTAACCTTGGCAGGGGGAATTGTGGAGAACTGCTGAGCAGGACAGCCATGAGCAAAATGGCATTTCAGGATGACAGGACTGGCATTGTTGTTGGAAGAAAACAAGACAGGGAGTGAGACTCTGGGGGCAAGGAAAAACATAGGGGACACTCTGGCAGGAAATGAGAAAATACAAGCCTGAATTAAAGGAAAGGCAGTGACAGCAAAAAGAGGAATTTAAGTGAAAGAAGTTATATAGGACAAATTAAAAAGACCTGCTGGATTGATCCAGTGTGGAGTGGGGTGTCAGAGACAGACACGCTTGAATCAGGGAACCCAGACAGGACAACGTACCTAACAGTAAGACCAGAAACCCCCAAAACATCTAAACTGGTTCCCAAATTACTGATCCATCACAGCTTTATATCAAATGTTCAGTATACAAAAAAATGTAAGATTTTGTAGTTATCTTTCAATCTGAAACCAGTCATCGAAAGTTTATTGAAACAATGTTCCCAAAAATTAACTCCTCCGAGGACATAAAGAAAATATGCCAGGCAAATATTAACCAAAAGAAAGCTGGGATCTCCATATTAGTATCAGACAAAATAGATTGTAAGGCAAAAAAGCATTATCAGTGATAAAAGAAGACCACTATATAATAAACACTGCAGTTCTCCAGGGAGCTATAACTGGGAGACAAAATATTAGTTACTGTAAACTACTAGCACCAAATAACATGCCTCAAATCATAAAGTAAAAACTGACCACAGGTCGACAAGAAGAAATTGACAAGTTCACTAATACAGTAAGAGACTTTCACACACCTTGCAATCCAAAAATTGATAGATTAAACAAAATAAACAAAAATTAGACAAAATTAACAAAATTAGACAAAATAAATCATTAAGGATATAAAAACGTAAACAGCCCAACTGACAAGCTTCAACAATAGACAGACATACAAATTAGCAGCTAACAATCAGAGCATAAACCTTACTTTCAAGCTTCAAAATTTAAGAAAATGATCATGCTAGGCATAAAATTAATCTCAACAAATTAAATTCTCTGACAGAAGTGCAATGAAGTTAGAAATCAGTAATAAAGACATTACATAAAAACCCCATACACTTGGAGAAACACACTTCTAAACATTTCCTGAGTAAAATCAGAAAATTTTGGAATAGAATAATAATGAAAATTCAGTATATTTCACAACCTTGAAGATGCATACAAAGCAGGTATTTGGAGGAAAGTTTATAGACTTAAATGAAGAAAGGTCCAGAGTTAACCAGTTAAGCATCTACATAAGAAGTCAGAAAAAACAGCATAACAGATTTCCCAAAACAGAACGAATAAAATGACATAAATAAAAGCAAAGAGTAATGAAATAGAAGACAAAGAGAGAGGATCAAGAGAGTAAAATATTGGTTCTTTGATAAACTAATCAAATACACTCTCTTGCAAGATTGATCAAAAGAAGAAGAAACAAAAACAAGAAAGCACAAATACACAGGAATGTAAAGTAAGAAAACTATAGATGCTGTAGAGAAGAAAACAGATAAGAGGAAAGAAGAACAACTTTATGTTAGAAAGTTTTGAAAATTTAGATGAAAGGGACAAACTTCTAAAAAAATATAATCTATTAAAACTGACTCAAGGAGAAACAGAGAACTAGAATACTTGTATAGCAATTGGAAAATCTGAATGAATAGTTTAAAAATTTCAGAAAGAAAAAAGTCAAGATGGCTTTTGGGGTGAACTTTACTGAAAATTCACTGATGAGATTGTTTCAGTCTTACATAAGCTATTTCAGAGAACAGAAAAGGCAACAACCCCCAATACACTTTATCAGGCTGGCATAACCTTGATAACAAATGTAGATAAAGATAGTACGAGAATGGAAAATCATAGGCCAAACTCCTTCCCTTCCCTTCCCTCTCCCTTCCCTCCCTGTCTTTCTCTCTTGGTCTTCTGTTTCCCTCTCTTGCACATGCAACTCACACACACACACACACACACACACACACACACAGTTAGCAAACCAAATTCAGCATCATTATTCAAATAATGCATCATAATCAAGATAGGTTTATCCCACGAGTGCAAGGGCTAATTTAAGTTAGAGATTTTATAAATGTCATTCATTATGCTAAAAAGTTAAAGGAGAAAACACTTAAGGTCATCTCAAAAGATGAGGAAAATATGCAATAAAATTTGATGACCATTTGGGATCAAAACTCTTGGCAAACTACGAATAACGTGAACCTTTCTTAACTTGATACAGGCTATCTACAAAGGCCTGCAGCAAACGTCACATTTAATGGCGAACTGTTGAAAGCATTTTCTAAAAAATAAAGAGTAAGATAGGGAAGTACGGTACCACCATATCTACTCAGTATTTTACTAGAGGATCTAGTCAGTACAATATGATGAAGAAGAATAACAAAAAAGAAATGAAAGATATGAAGATTGGAAAAGAAGAAACCTAACTGTTATTATTTGCACTGCTATTATTGCCTATATTGAAAACTGGGGAGAATCCGTACATAAGTTAATAATAGAGTTTAGCAAGGTAGCTGTATACAGAAATCAATATAAAAAAGTGAATTACGTTTCTATATACTTTAAACAAGGGGTTTGAAAATAAAAAATTGTTTAAGTACCATTTACAATAGCAACTCAAAAAATAAAGCAATAAATCTAGCAAAGACGTATAAAGTTTTTATGGAGCATATTATAAAATTTTATTAAAAGACATTAAAGAAAACTTAGAGAGTCACACCATGTTATCGCAAAGCGACTAAATGTTTTAGTCTCCCCCAAAACTGATTAATAGATTCAAAGCAATTCCAATTAAAGCGTTATTCATGGAACTTGACAAGCTGATGCTAAGATACAAAGCTGCGGTAATTAAGAAAGTATGGTATTGGCACATGATAGACAAGTAAATCGGTGAAACTGAAGAGACAACCTAGAAACAGATCCATGTGTATATGTAAACGATGTATGACAGAGTGAGCACTGCAGGATGCATGGGGAAAGGATGGACTATTTAATAAATGAAGCCGGGATAAGGTTATCCATATGGGGAAAAAATGAAAATGGATCCCCATCTCATAAAATACACAGAAATTAGTTCCAGGTGGACTAAAGACTTAGATGCTAAACCCAAAAGAATAAAAATTTTAGAAGATACTATATGAGAATATCTTTATGACAAGCAAATCAAAAAACTTTCTTAAACAAGAAACAAAAAGCATACCCATAAAGGAACATATCGATAAATTCTACAACATTAAAATTAAAAACTTCTGTTTATATAGACACTACAAGGAGACTGGAAGATAAACTACAAACTGGGGAGAAATGTTTGCAACATATTTAATCAATAAAGGACTAGTATCTAGAATACCAGGGAAACCTAAAAATCAAAAAGAAAAAGATAGCCTTAATAAAAAGTAGGCAACACAACAGACAGACATTCACAGAAGAAGGGACATGAATGGCTCACAAATACATGAAAGGATGCTTAGCTTCATTAGTTACCAAGAACATGAAAATGAAAATTACAAAAGAAACTCTTTCACACCCATGGAGAATGCCAAATTTTAAAATCTGAACAATACAAGTGTTGGCGTGAAGGTTGAGCCAGTGAAATTCCCATTGCTGGGAGTATAAGTTGAAATAAATTGGTACAGCCACTTTGGAAAACCCTTTGGCATTACCCAGTAAAGTCTAACTGGCCTCCAACCATCCCCTAAATCCCAGCAATTCCATTCCTGGGTATAGGGCTTACTCAAAAAGTTGCACAAGTGTACCATGAAGCGTGAACAAAGATGTTCAGAACAGGATTTTCCTAATAATCCAAAATGGGAACCATTCATCAACAATCCAATCTACATTGCAATACATGAACAAACTGCAGTCGACTCAGATAGCAGGAGAATAAATAAACTACACCTCTGTGCGTCACCATGGTTAAATCCCCCCAAAAAGAAAAAGCATTACGTGAAAAATGCAAGTAACAGAAGAACACATACAGTATGATTCCATTTACATACAGTTCAGAAGCAAGTAAAACTAAACTTGGGATAAATACACAGATGGCAAAACCATAAGGAAAAGCAAGGTAATGATTAGTACAAAATTCAGGATGGTGGTTACCAGAGGGAGGAGGGAAATATGACTGGGACTGGTCTCATGGGGTACCTCTAGGAAACTGGTAATGCTCTATTTCTTAAGATTGCTGGTAAGTACATGCATGTTCACCTTTTTATTATTCTTTAAACTGTACACATATTTTATATTATTTTAATATTTTATATTTCATAAGAAAATATTTTAAGAAAATAACCAAACTCTATACACATACAAAAAAGGCAAATAAGAGGTAACGATAATTGAACCCAATAGTTCCATTTTAAAAAAAAAAAGGGACTTCCCTGGTGGCGCAGTGGTTAAGAGTCCGCCTGCCAACGTAGGGGACATGGGTTCGAGCCCTGGTCTGGGAAGATCCCACATGCCATGGAGCAACTAAGCCCTTGTGCCACAACTACTGAGCCTGCACTCTAGAGCCCACGAGCCACAACAACTGAGGCCGCGTGCCACAACTACTGAAGCCTGCGTGCCTAGAGCCCGTGCTCCGCAACAAGAGAAGCCACCGCGATGAGAAGCCCACACACCGCAACAAAGAGTAGCCCCCGCTCGCCGCAACTAGAGAAAGCCTGTGTGCAGCAACAAAGACCCAAGGTAGCCAAAAATAAATTAATTAAAAAAAAACCCCACAGAGGCAAAGAAAGAAAACTAGCCATTACCCAGAATTATGAACTATAGCGCAGATCACCACAAAAGAGGCTAAGTTCTGTGAACAGAAGAACTTCTCTAACAAAAGCCAACTGCCTGAGAATTATTCTTCCCAAATGAGGTCTCATCACTTGTTCAGCTGCGCAAGCCACAGACTCAGGCGCTGTCCTCCGTGACGGCTTCTCCCTCTCTCCCCAAATCCATTTTAGTCCCTAAATCCTACTTCCCTGGTCAGGCTACACTCATCCTTCACAAGGAGCTTTCTAGCTGGTGCAACATGCAATTCACACTACTACTCCAGTGATCTTCTCCCATCGTGTGCCTAAGATCCTTCTCCAGCTTCCCACAGTTCTCAAGACCGAGATAAAAACTCTTAACATTATGCAGAAGCTACTGTACAGTCTGGGCCTTGCCTGAATCACCAGCCGCATCTTGATCCATCCACACACACATATACCTTTTATGTTTCAGCCACCCTGGCTGAACATCCTAATGTTCTTTCAATTTCTTGAACACATACAAAATTCCCTCCTGCCGCATGACCTCTGCTAGTGGGCCTCCTACATTCTGTGAAATCCATCACCTCGCTTAAGTTAACTCCTGCTTGTACTCTGGTACTCAAAGCAAGTACTTCCCCAAGGAAAGCTTCCCCGGTCATCACCTGCCCCCTCTTCGTATCCCCCCACCAGACCAGGCTGGATATAATGTGCTTTCACAGGAGCATGAATCTTTTTTCTTGGAGCACTTTCCAAGCTTTTGCTTTTACGTTTTGGGTATGCGATTCTTTGATTAACATCTCTCTTCCATTAGACCATAAATTCCATGGGGCGTGGGAGCATGTCTGGGTTTTGCTTACCACTGGAGGCTCAGAACCTTAGCACGGAATGCTGCCCAGAGTAAGAACTCATAAATATCTGTTGAATGAACAGATGGTTGGGACAACAGATACTCTAGCCTATAGCAGTCACAACTTACAAACCACCATCACCGCCACTTGGTAACAAGACCCCCAAAGATGTGAAACACAGTAGGTGTGTGGCCTCACCTCTCACTCCCAAGCCTCAAGGGGAGAGCCCATCTTTGACTGGCAGGTGACCTTTGAAAAAGTATGATCAATGGAAACATGGTGGAAGATCTGTGTAAGCTTGTGTTAACCAAAAACAAAGATGTTTTCCCATAAACCTGGAGCAAGACTGGATCTTTCTGATAAAAAGGTAACATAAACCTAGTACGTACCTCCTGAACATTCTAGATTTGAAATTTCCATCTGAAATCATGGGTTACGATAACGCTTCTGAAGCATAAGTATGTAGAGTACAGATGTGTTCAGAATAAAAGCTTCACAACTTCCTGAGTTTTGAAAGCTTGTATTTTATTAATCTAGTATTTAGTCAAGTGGAGACCCTTTGCCAATAGTTTTATTCATTCAGATGGCTTTAGCTTACCCAGCTCAAGTGAAATCCTTTTAACTGTTTTATCTGTTAAAACAGGTATATAGGACGCGTGCTGACAACTGTAATTTTAAACATCAAGTTAGAAATGAAGTGAATTTCTTTCAGTAAGAACAAAACCCTTACTTTCTTGAAGCTTTAGGATATTCTACGGATAGAAAATCTAAACTGGCTGGCAAGCTTACTTGGAACGGCCAAGGGTACTTAATACTAGATGTGAGATGGTGTTTTATTCTTTGCTCAAAGTGTCTTTTGAGTTCTAGGAAGGTATCAAAAATGAGATCGCCGAAGAACAACTTTGGGTGTGTATGCGGCTTGAGGTTACAGGGCAAGAAAGAGCCTGAAGAAAACAAGATCATCAGAACAGACATCACTTTTCACATTTCACCATCATTTAAGGCACACCACATAATTATAAATCTGTGATGTAAAGTGATATTTCATCCATCACAAGGCCAACAGCAGTTCACCTACACAAAGGACAAGTATGCCATGATATCAGAGTATATTCTGCCACTTGATGTATTGTAAACCTGAGAACAGATACACAGGAGACGTCTGATGGTCTGGTGTCTTTTTTCTGCTCTATATCATTTTATATTGAATAAATAATAAAATGGTGCACCCAGCAAGGAGAGAAACTCCACATCTGAAGATAATGTCAAATTACTACTTGACTTAAATGCTAAGTTCATATTTGAGAAAGCTCAAGCAAGTACTGATAGATTATCTATGTATGTCTACTTCATTTCATTCAGGACATAAGGGCTTTCTTTTTTCATTCGTTTGCTGATTTAGTTGGGCCTTAAGTGCAGATCACCACACTTTTTACTTCATTCAGTTCTGTAATATTCTCTTACACGTAAGGAAAAAAAAAAAACAAGCACTGATATCACCCTTGTAATTTCCTAAAATGCCCATCAGGGAAAAAATAAAATACATGTTCAATGTAAACACACCCAAAAAGTAAGTATAAAGTAGAAAAGCCACCCGTAAATCCACAAGCCAGAGATAACTTTTATCAACATTAATGTGCTTCCTTCTAGGGTTTTTGTTCTGTGAATATGTTTTTTTTTTTTTTTAAACAGTAACATCACTTTAGAATGAACAGCCATGTTGGCCAGCCTTTTATTTTATTTTATTTATTTATTTATTTATTTTATCCATTTATTTTTGGCTGCGTTGGGCCTTCGTTGCTGCGCACTGGCTTCTCTAGTTGTGGCGAGCGAGGGCTACTCTTCGTTGCGGCGCGCAGGCTTCTCATTGCGGTGGCTGCTCTTGTTGCGGAGCACGGGCTCTAGGCACGCGGCCTTCAGTAGTTGTGGCACATGGGCTCAGGAGTTGTGGCACACAGGCTGAGTTGCTCCGCAGCATGTGGGATCTTCCCAGACCAGGGCTCGAACCCATGCCGCCTGCATTGGCAGGCGGATTCTTAACCACTGTGCCACCAGGGAAGCCCAATACATATTTCTTAATGTGATTGAGCCATCTCAGCATGTACAGCTCTATACACGTGGCTTTTGCCATTTAACTTTCCAGTTATGATTTTTCACGATAGTGTAGTGTCTTTAACCTTCCCAGACAGTGGGTTCCTTGCTGTGGAAATTTTGACCTTGATCTAACCTCCAGCACTGAGTACAACGCTGGTCATAGTAGATATTCAATAAATTTTGGACTCAATCAGACTCTGAATTCATTTAAACAAATGAACCACAAAGAAAAGAAATATTTATAATTACAAGTAACTGAGTTTAATAATTAAATTATAATTAATACACTATTAATAATTAACAAGCAATTACAACTATAAATATTTTAGATAAAGAAGGTGTGATCTAAGACACTATTACACATAGGTATCTCCCTTTTGGAAAGAGAATTAAATTGAATGGCTATCCACGACATCCTTCAGTTACACAGTGGATCGCCTGTCTGTCTCCTGCTCGGGTGTGTAACTTGGAGATGACCTGGGGAATGTCCTGGAATTGAAGGCCAGAGTACCTTCCTCCTCCTCAACTGGCTCATGTTCTCTGTCTCGGGACTTGCGGACAGCGTGTGGCTGCTGGTCCCTTGATGGTCGATTCTTGCGCCTGACTCCTCGGGGAGGTTGCAGGGCAGTCCCCACACCAACCTCTGGGTCCATACTGCTCAACAGTAAGCAGGGGACATGGAAGTGATCTAAACATCCACCCATCCAACCATCCGAACCTCCACACACTGCTCTCTCTCCTACACCTCCAGCCCGTTTTGACTTTCTCAGATCTGAGTAGATAAGCACCCGCAAAAAGTTCTGTTTCCTTTGACATCCATCTGGACACATAACGTCTGTGTAGGTAAGTGCATGTATCCTTATCTTGTGATTAGGCCAAGAAGAACAGGACATACACTGAAGGTCCTAGAGACAGAGGTTTAGTATCGTGTAAAGACAGGGTAAAACTGCTACTTTTCATTGAAGCTTTTTACTGAATTAGAAAGAAAATTTTCAGTTCCACGAGCATTTACTAATAAGTGACCAGCATCCTGCTAGGTGCCAGGGTACCAAGTTGAATAGGTGCTTTGCCCTTTAGGACATTCACAGTCCAGATTTCTTTGGCTCCTTTTCTTTGGATCAGTAATTAACAATGAAATCACAAAATCACTCCTCATGGAATCCTAACATCTTGAGACTGAACCTCTATTATACCCCACTCCCAAACCTATAGGAGCATCCATTTCAAATTGCATTCTTTTTTTCTCATAAGGATAGTTGGCTTTTTGTTCTTTCACGTTTTAAGTTAATACATAAGAATCCCGAAAGCAAAAGACAAGGTGTCTGGGCACAAGAAATACATGTTATCATCATGACAAAGGCTCTGCATTCCCGAGTTAGGCTTCTTTCTCTCCACTCATCAAACAGAACATAAAACTGAAGCAGGAAGGGACCATTTTACATCTGGCACAAATCTCAAGCTCTGGAAGTTGAGTTTCTTTGTCTTCAACTACGTTCAAGCAACTAGCAGAGGCTGACTGGAGTCCCTGAACCCCAACTCCAGTTTCTTAGGCGAGACAACCCCTCCCCGGCCATAATTTAGGCTTTGAGAATAAATTTACTAAGTGCTTCCCTTTGGAAATAAAGATGGTTATTCCTCTAAACTTTGGATCAAGTAGCCCATCATTGAAAAAGTTTGGGACCCACAAAACATGACTTTTGCCACTGATCCATACATTAAATACTAGTGAAGCTTAAGATTCTTCTTAATCAATAAACACAGAGCTATTATAGTTTTCCTGCACTCTAGAAAGATTGTTTTACGCACTCCGTGGCCTTAAGTGAAGCTCACTTTAGAGGCCACTATAATAGAAGATTTGGAGAATAAACATCTAAATCAAAATCACAATTTTACAATATCAGAAAACTATCCAGGAAAAAGAGGTAAGACAAACATATAATAAAAACAGAAAACAGTGCCTCATGAAAATACTAATTTATCATTTTAACAAAAGCAGAAGCTTCTATGAGGAAAAAACAACATAAGCATCTAAGAGTTGACATTTTCTTTAGTTTAAACCTTCCAAAAGGCCACACTAAGTAAAAACATCTAAAAATGGATCAGAAATTTGCTGAAATTGGGCTTCCCTGGTGGCACTGGTTAAGAATCCGCCTGCCAATGCAGGGGACATGGGTTCGAGCCCTGGTCTGGGAAGATCCCACATGCCGCGGAGCAACTAAGCCCGTGTGCCACAACTACTACTGAGCTTGTGCTCTACAGCGCATGAGCCACAACTACTAAGCGCCCGCATGCCACAACTACTGAAGCTCACACGCCTAGAGCCTATGCTCCGCAACAAGAGAAGCCACCGCGATGAGAAGCCCGCACACTGCCACGAAGAGTAGCCCCCGCTCGCCGCAACTAGAGAGAGTCCGCACGCAGCAATGAAGACCCAATGCAGCCAAAAATAAATAAATAAAAAATTTTTTTAATTGCTGAAATCTATACACTTAAAATACACTCTGTCAAATTCCTCCAATGCTCTGTTAATATCTATATTTTGAAAGATAAAAACTATCCTTGGAAAGCTGTTTAAACTGAGAACAGCAAATAATCAATGATAAAATTATCTACAATTAACATCATATATCACTTACAATCTACGAATATACCTCAGGGACGCCCTTTTCCCACCCATGGCACAACAGTACTCTCTAAAGCTCTATTTACGATTTTCCCAGCTTCTATTTATTCAGGAAAGTAGTCAGAGCAGGAAATGGGACCAGTCAAATGATCACAATCAATCTCATCACCTTCATAACATGCTGTGAATGTAATTAATCTTCTATTTGTTTAGGGGACTTCACACCCCTTACATTAAGGCAGCAACTCCCAGTTGGCTTCAGTTGAGATAATTATGTTATAACAAGGATTGGGTTTCAGTCATATTTGGCAGAAGAAAAAGGAAATTGTACTTGAAGTTGTCAGTTTTTTTAAAAAGCTTTCTTGCGACTCCATTCAAAGGACGCTCTTGACAAAGCTCTCCTTAAACAGAGCACTTTCTAAGTTAGATAACCACACATATGCCACATTAATCAATGTAAGCCTCTTCTCTGAGTGAGACGTGAAGAGCATCCGAGCACAAGGAAAATTCTATCTGAAGCAGAGAATACGGGTTCACAAAACCTGACTACATCAATTCCCACCGGAACTCACTTGATCCTGCCAGTCTCCTCCACCGAGAATCCTCCCAAGACCTATGACGTGCAAAAGTACATTAGAACAGGGAGGTGAAGGAAAATACCAATTTGCTCACATAGTAGCTAATTATACTCTGTGAAAAGCCAGGGCTCCAGCAAGCCAAAACCAAGGATTTAAGAAGTCTGGAGCCAAGTATCTGGGAACAAAACGAGTAAGGACAGAGACAAAAACCAAACACAGCCACCCAGCTGTAGTCCTCGAATGGCCTGACACGTACAAGCCTCCCTGTACAGATAAATGCCCTCACTTTCCAGTCTGGGAGCTGCCCACTCACCCCTGCAAGTCTGTATCTTTTTTATAAGAACTTGTATTCACACTTTATCCTCTAATGTCTACCACCTTTAGAAAATTAATATGAAAATATAAAGCCTTGCTCACTTTATTTTTACAAACCTCAATTTTTATTAATATAGCAAAATCACAATGCCCACAGTACAGGTAGAAGTAAAAATGATAAATGAATTATGTTTCCAAATTTCTAAACATTTTCCCACCTGCCAAACCTATATTTTTCAAGGTCTAGATTAGAATGTTTGTATGTAGTAAGCCCCTCAGGCATCTTAATATATCTCAATAATATTTCATTGCCTTTCAATAGCATTTAAGCTCTTGGAAAAACGAAATGTGCAAGAAACAGAGCTTTACTGATTTGAGTTCCAGTTCTTAGTAAACGACGAAACAAAATGTGGTATCCTAAAATAGGAAAAGGACATTAGGTAAAAACTAGGAAAAGCTAAATGAATCTATGGACTTGAGCTAATAATAATGTATCAATAATGGTTCATTAATTGTAACAAGTTACCATACCAATGTAAGAAGTTAATAATAGGGGAAACTGAATGTGGGGTATCTGGGAACTCTCTGTACCATCTCCACAATTTTTCTGTAAATCTACAACTATTCTAAAATAAAAAAGGTCACCTTAAAAAAAAAAACAAGGATATTACACATTAAAAAAAACAAAGAAACAACAAGTAAAACAACAACAAAAAGCTCCACAAAACCTGAACATTCAGATATAGAATTCTTTGGCTAGTTTTCTCAATGTGTACAGTGACATGGAGCATTCATATCTTTACAAAGGTTTATTTTGTCTTGAAATCTTTAGGAACATTCGTAATCTCATGATTTATTGGCACATTTCTTGTTAGAGAAGTCTAATGAAGAGCAGCAGTCCCCAGTGGGCATTGCTGAACTACCGGTGATAAGGTGAAGAAGCATTAAGTAAATCCTTTCTATATGAAACCGCACTGAAGGGCTACGGTGAATGGATATTGGCATGTACTAATCTTTTCTTATGGAGATAAAACCCACTCCCATCCAGGACGAATTGGTGGATTTAATTAAAAATAAACAGTAAAACTGAGGAGCAACCTGACAGGCCTGAATAAGCACCTTCCCAAGAATGATTTCAATTCAAGGGAGGTTTAAGTTGCTTGAAATTCTGCACAATTGTTTCTTGAAATTTCTACATGCTAACCATTAGCAGCTAATGTAACCCTTAATGTTGTACCATTGTCAGAGAAGTAACTTCCCCTGCAGAAGTGGAACCACCTAGAGTAACTGATGATCAGCCTGAACTGAACAGCCCTCTGAAACCAGCCTCAGCACTGTATATTATTATGAGTATCAGTGACACAGGCAGTGGTAGGTGTCAGGGCTCGCCCTTAGCTATGGCTCAGAATGCTGTCATGGAATTCCAGCAGCAACCTCTTAAGGGGTCCGCATGCCCCACATGCACCCTGCTCTGAGAATGGGCACTCACTGGTGACAAAGGGTGTCAAAGGTGACAAAGCCCTGGGACCCTGTGTGTACCACTTTAGGGGGCACCCCCACTCCACGCCCTCTGTGACCAAGGCAACTAGACCAGGAAAAAACACGGACCCATGCTGGGCCAACCACATCCCCTCTCCCTTGGAATCATAAACAAGGGACTCTAGTCCATCTCTACTGAAACTAGGCACATGGAAACTCAGAGCTGTAGAAGAGCCATTCTCCTCCATATGCACCAAAGGGAGAAGAGCAGCAGGGACCTGCAGAAATAAGCAACTCGAGGGACCACATGTCACCAGAAAGTAAGCCAACCCCACACTTCGTGCCTTGAGCTCACGGGGCCCAGCTGTACTCAGCGCCTGGGTCCCAGAAGATAACCTGTAGCCTCCTAATAAAGTCCCCATTTTTACTATAAAAGTCCGACTGGTTTTCTCATATGTAACCAAGTGATTTTTTTTTTTAATTTATTTTTGGCTGCGTCGGGTCTTTGTTTCTCTAGTTGCAGTGAGAGGGGGCTACTCTTCGTGGCGGTGCACCGGCTTCTCATTGCGGTGGCTTCTCTTGCCACGAAGCACGGACTCTAGGTGCGCGGGCTTCAGTAGTTGTGGCACGTGGGTTCAGCAGTTGTGGCTCACGGGCTCCAGGGCGCAGGCTCAGTAGCTGTGGCGCACGGGCTTAGTTGCTCCGCAGCATGTGGGATCCTCCTGGACCAGGGCTCAAATCCACGTCCCCTGCATTGGCAGGCGGACTCTTAACCACTGTGCCACCAGGGAAGCCCACCAAGTGATTTCTAAGTCAAAAATACCGCGACAGTCTCCAGCACACCGAAGGGAGAAATAAGCGTTTCAGATCTGGCCCTGTTACTAAAACATCATGACCTCAGGCTAACTGCAGACTCTCTTATTTAATAACAAAGGGAAACTAAAGGACAGATAAAACTGTGATCCAAATGCAAAAACGCCTCACGTCCATTCTTGCCCTTCTAAGCCACCAGAGCTACAAGCAGGAAATCTGTTCTCCACGTTGCTTACACGTTTGACTTGCGACTCTGCATGATGCTATTTTCCCAGCCTGGAATGCATCCACTCCTGATTATCATTATACTCATATGTGTAACAGTACTGTACAACCAGATACCATTTTTTATGCTTTCCTATTAATTCATATCCCTTCTTTGTCCAACTCTTCTCTATACATCTTTTCCAGCTGTGATCCAAATGTTCCCGACTCTTTCTTTATGGATACTCCTTAGAGACCTCAAATCAACATTTCTGAAACTGAACTCCTCGTCTTTCCACCCTCTCACTTCTCTTCCAACCTACCCCCTCCAGTATGATTTAATTTCAGCAAAGGCACCTCCGACGGCCCCATTAACTGGCCCAAGGCAAAATCCAGACCTCACCTTTGACTGGCCCCATTCTCACTCTCCCCTGAGATCCCATCCTTATTCAGTCCTGTCTCATCTACCCCTTAAACCTGACCACTAGTCTCCTTCTCCACTCTCACTGCCCTGGCTCAGGCTACAGCTGCCTTTTGCCTGGATCACTCACCTCCTAACTAGCCTTTCAGCCTTGAGTCTGAGCTCTGCCCTCACCACAATTCGTTCCCCACAATGTAACCTGATGGATCTTCCCAGAATCTAAATCTTACTGTGTCGCTCACACAGACACTCCATCGCTTAAACTCTTCAGCTGCTCCACACTCTCCCAGGACAAACCTCAAACATCTTCATGTGGCCAATGATCTACAAGAACTCTCCAGCCTCACTTCCTTTCTCTCATTCCTGTACCGAGATCCAACCGTTCTGAGCTCTTTAAAAGGGCCACATTCCTCCGTCCCTGTTGTCTGAAATGCCCTCCACCCCTGCTTCCCCATCTGCATCTGACCACCCCTTCCTGACCTTTCAGCTCTCAGCTTCAACTCTTCCTTCCGGAAGTGGTTTCCTATACCCCAAGACTAAGCATGTGGCCTCCTAGGTGCTCCTATAGCACCCATACTTCCCCACTGTGGCTGCTGCTATCAGGCTACGGCATAACATTTTCCTTCTATGTTCCCCACTAGAAGATCAGCTTCAAGGTGTTGTGTCCCTTGTTCACCGGAGTATCCCCACCACCTATCTCAGTACCTGGCATAGAGTAGGGCTCAATAATTAGTGGTTGAAAAAAATAAATAATTCCGTTTCTACATTCAGTGCCGATGTTTTACCTCTGCATATGAGTGACCCCCCACTCCCACGGCTTTTGGCAGATAAACCAGGAACAAGAGAAAGCCAAAAGGAAGAGAGCTACACTGTTCTCAGGAATATAACCCTATCCCCTACCAAATCACATACACAGAGGAAGCAAAGCAGTATGAAGCAATGATATGGTCCTAAGTTTTCTAAAGTTTTAAGATTTCAGTGCAGAAATGCCTTGGGTTTATTCACAATTGAGGAAGCTGAGGTCCAGGATTTATCAAATAAAACAAAACTATTAGGTGATGGAGTTGTTTCCCTCTACAAACTTTGCACGTTAGTGTCCAAAGGGTTGCAAAGTAAGATTTCATTTTGGGGGGTGGGGGGAAGAATGCGAAAAAGCAGTGAAAAAACAAATGCATGGAGAGTATTAATCACAGTAAACCATCTATCAGTTCAATGTAAAAAGGTTCAGTGTTTCAAAGACATACATTTTCTTTTTCCCCCTTAAGTACCTACCTTAAAAAACTACACTAGAGAATACAAAGATACAGAACCTTCATGACAAGCTCAGACTTGTACTCAAGTTAGCTGGGATTTTAGATCTTAATTTCTTTTAAACAAAAATAGACAATGAAAAATTTTCCATGCAGAAAAACAAAATAACACCATATTCTATCCCATGTCATTTCAAATTACACCGTGCATTAAAACCATAAAGTATCAAGTTTTCTTCAGTGGGTGTGTACTTCTTGTATAATGAGGAACCAATTAGTTTATTTTAAAAATACTATGCTATGGGGCTTCCCTGGTGGCGCAGTGGTTGGGAGTCCGCCTGCCGATGCAGGGGACACGGGTTCGTGCCCCGGTCTGGGAAGATCCCACATGCCGCGGAGCGGCTGGGCCCGTGAGCCATGGCCGCTGAGCCTGCGCGTCCGGAGCCTGTCCTCCGCAACGGGAGAGGCCACAACAGTGAGAGGCCCGCGTAACGCATAAAAAAAAAAAAAAAAAAAAAAAAAAAAAAAAAAAAAAAAAAAAAATACTATGCTATGGATATTATGCTATAAAGGAAAATGATTTATAGGGTACTATTATAAATATTAAACACATTACAAAATGATATGTGCAGTATTACTTCCACTGGTTTAAAAATGCACTGGAAAATAGAGAAAATACTAACACTGGTGCATTAGATGAAGTGATGGAGTGATTTGCTAAGGTCTTATGGTCCATGAGAGGCAGGGCTGGAACATATTTTACAGGACAAGCTTTTCCACCCCAGCTTAAACCGAAGGGTGTAAAACACTAAACTTTCAGTAGGTCAGAACTACCAGTGCTACTGGTGAGTGCAGCCCACTGGAAAAGAAATGAGGGGAAGGGCGAAGTCTTTTATTGAATGTAGCTAAAAATGTCAATAAAAATAAGTTAGAGCTAATTTACAGTTTGGTTTAAAAAGAAAAAAATGAAATGCTCCTTCAACTGGCTCTACTAGATACCATTCAATTAAACTAAAATTTACTGTGCTCACAAGGGACTGTAATGGGCCCAGATAGGTGCTCATTCACATGGACTTTAAAATTTTAGAGGGAGAAAGAGGTATGCCCAATGTGAGGCAGACAGGACATGTGCCTAATATCCCGGAGGAAGACAGATAAATCCTTAATCCCTCTTCCTATAGGAAAAGCGCTCTACAGGGAGGGCTCCCTGCACACCACCTCCCCCCGCCCCGCCATACCATGGGCAAAGACAACGGCTTGTCTAGGTGGTATATCTGGAAAAACATGAAATCTGGAGCCAGAAGACCTGAGACTGTCACAGACCTATCTCTTATAACCTATATGACCTCAAGCAAACCAACCACTCTGCATGCTGCCACCCAGAGTGTATTTGCTGCAGGGGCCACCACACTCGAAACTTCCAATGAAGCTTACAGCAAAGGATGGCAGGAAGTGTTCCTTTTCAGAAAAATTATGTGCAGAGTCTATAACTCAAAAATGCAGCAGCTTCAGTTTTTAAGCTCTGCAAATGTGCTCTACAAGACACATATCACAAGGAAAACTAACTACGAAGCACTAAAGCAAAACTTACCACAGTTGTTGCCCTAACTTCATTAATTCACTGTAAGAATGACTTTGCTACCCATATTCTAGTAAGTTTTTGCCAAAGTAAATGTCTGTCTGACTGTAAAAATGGAATGCTAGTCAGAATTTAGCACTTGCCTGGTATTTCAAATAAAACTTCACACAGTCATTATTATTATAATCAAAAACATCAAATAGAGACTAAGAAAAATGCAGAACTATTTTAATACATAAAAATAAGGTGCTAGGGCTTCCCTGGTGGCGCAGTGGTTGAGAGTCCGCCTGCCGATGCAGGGGACACGGGTTCGTGCCCCGATCTGGGAGGATCCCGCATGCCGCGGAGCGGCTGGGCCCGTGAGCCATGGCCGCTGAGCCTGCGCGTCCGGAGCCTGTCCTCCGCAACGGGAGAGGCCACAACAGTGAGAGGCCCGCGTAACGCATTAAAAAAAAAAAAAAAAATTTAAAAAAATAAGGTGCTAGATTTCAGTAATAAACTGTATGGGAAAGAAATAAAATAGAAGGTGAAAAGTAAGGAAGAAATTAATTATGGAAATTATGGACATTCACCACAGTATTATTAATTCAGAGCCAAGAAAGTTCACAGTAAAGATGATACTGGAAAGTTCAATTATGCTGTGCTTGAAATATTAAGAATAAAATTAGAAAATTTGATTAAAATTAGGTTCTCTTACTTCAAGGGGGAGGGGAAAACAGTTGGGCTAGACTAGAGTTAAAACGTAACCCACCAAGTGAAAACACACAGCTTATTTAGGGATAGGAAAGTTACAGTCAAACTGGTAAAGGTGAACATTTTTTTTCCAAAGTAATTTGAAGAGTTCCTGCTGGTTTCTCTCTTCTACCTTGCTCGCAATACATTAACATCTTTTTTAAAATTACTATTATCATAACAATGACTAGAAACCTAAGAATGTCGTTTCATTTCCTGCAACTTGAAACCCAGGGGAAAAAATTTTTTTAAGTGAAAAAAAGTCCTATTAATCCCCACATCAACTTGAGGGTGTATACCCTTCTAGTTCAATGAAATACGATCTTCTCTCTAGTCAATAAAGAATGCCACAAATAGAGGAAGGAGGCATTCACAGAAATGGGATCCTAGCACAAACGTCGATGCTCATTACATGCTTATAAAATCCTCACCCTGAAAGAAAAAAAGAAAAACCTAAACCCTCACAAATAGGCTATTTCAATTTAATTTTATTATGAAAACAACAGGAAATGGCAGCAGGGTATTCGATAAGCTCAATTAGCAGGAGGATCAAATGAAGTGATGACATACCATCATGACCTCAGGGGTTAAAGATGCAATTTTCCATCTGGCGAAATCTAGATTTCCAACTCGAATGCTGACACCACCTGCTGTATGTTATTGGCGATATCTTGAGCAGTCCCTAGGCATTTTGCTTACAACAGGTAGAGCCTCAAGTTTTTTCCTTATTTCACTCTGCAATATAATTGCTTCCCCATCAACAGAAATCAAAAATAAATTCTATATAATGGTTCACTCAAAACAGGCATTAAACGCCATCCTAAAGCATTCATTTACTGATCACACTAATAGTAAAAATATCATGATCATTACTCTTCTAAGTCACAAATGATGTTGTGCCATCTTTTTCTCTAGCACCTAAGAATTATTCCAATCAAAGGCTCTCTTTGTATGTTCTCCATTAACAGTCTCTTGCTACTAAAATGGATATTTTGGGCACGTCTGATAAGAATCAGGTCTATAGAACACCCTTTACAAAATGAAAATTCACTGCATTTTTAAACTTGATATGCTTCCTTGAGTGAGGCAATGGCAAACAATTAAAAAATTTTTTACATACCAAGTTCAAGGAGGCTATTTGTAAATGTTCAGACCCTTAGATACATTTTATTAGGCCCTGAAGACTTTCGTTCTTCTACTCTGAATAAAGGATTCTGTAAGCCAGTGATTAACCAAAGAGGGCACAGCTCTCGTTGTGATTACATTTGATTAGGTTTGTATCCTGTGATGTTTACACATATGCCTGCACACACACTCACATTCACACCCCACTGTAATTAAACCACAGACACAGGTTCAGATAGACCAGTCTTGAGATTTCACTGAGGACAGTCAATAGCGTAACAGTGAAGAGTCACAACTGTCAGTTTTAACACATATTTTCCAGGCGGTACCAATTTTTTTCTAGGAAAATTAACCTTTTTGTCATCTGCACCTCCTCCCTAAGCAACTTCACCAAGTTCCTTGTGCTGATACAGGACTTCTCAAATGTTTGGTACCTGTACGGGTTTGTCCCTGATTAAAACTTATCCTCCAGGTTATTTCATGTGCTTCCTCCCAGGTAAGTAGGTGTTCCGGAAATGGGAGCATGTAAAATTCGTAACTGAAAACTTACTTGGCTTTCTGAATCCACACACAGTAGTCTGAGATGTAGAGATCGTTTAGAATGTAAGCTGGGTCATTTTCCTGAAAAATTTTGTGAATGTCCAGTAGGCACTTTAAAACTGCACTTTTACCTGAAGGAAATTGAAAAAAAATCAAATCAACCTCAAGGAAAAACATCTGGTTTTTTTTTAACTGAGAAATTCACACACTGAGGGGTAATATATTTATGGCAGCTCAGAGTTTTAATCATTTTTTGAATATTTTTCATATTCTTTTATTGCAAGAAATCGTATCAGTACTATTAAGTCCAAACCTCTTTATTTTTTTCCTTAAGAATTATGAAAAAATCTTTATATTCTATTGTTATAGCTGATTAATTGTGGTTACCTTAAAAATAACATAAAACATGAGTAGGTACATTAAATGACAGGGAGAGAAGCTTCCTAAGTAAATGAGTATTTAAATGCATCATAACTTTAGACAATGTTCTTCTATTTCAAGCTTTCAAAATACCATGGAAAATTATATTTTAGTTTTCAAATGTCTCTATTTCTTACATCAACATTTTTTGTCAAGGAATTATCTAGTACAAACTTAAATTTTTTCACCTTGAAGAACTGAAGAAAACTCAGACTGAAAACTAAAATATCATAGCCCTACTTCAAAAACAAGCTGACAAAATCACTTGGAAAAAAAGCCATCAAATACTGAAGTCTTGTTCAACCTAATTACTTCCTCCTGGTTGTTAAATGAACCTAATTTTAATCCAAACCCAAGCCTACAAAAGGAATCACACAACTCGACAACAATTCCCTAGGTGTTCCAAACTTCAAGACGGTCCCTGAAATTTATTAACCATCAGGCAAATTACTATATCTACAGTAGTACCACTTCCTTAGATCTGTGAAATACGGCATTTTCAGTTTCACTGTTTCATTCTTATCTTTATAGTCCTAAAACGTGAAAATGCTGTACATTGACTTCGTGAAGACACTGGATGTGCTTTCATCGACATTTCCCACTTGACTTTTAGATATGATAAAAGGACCGTGAGCTACCTAATGACCTCACAAGATGCCAAAATCGCTGCCACTAAATTTTTAACACAATTAACACTAGAAAGTGAGCTTCATAAGAGCAGGGACTTGTTTTATTTAGTCATTAATCCCCAATACCTAGAACAGAACCTTGAAGCAGTACATTTTCAATTGAAGTATTTTAAGGATGAATGAATGACCCGGTAATCACCTGCTTAAAGCCTCACAATTTCTTCCATCCCCTAGCCTCACACACCAAGCCCTGACGACTTTTCTCTGGAAATGCCTCTTGTAGCTGCCCTTTCCCCACCACTCCCCGACCACCCATCCTCACTCGTGCGGAGATTATAAATTCTTCCACATCCCTCGGACTCTCTCCCGCTGAGCCCTCTGACATTACATTTTGATGCACTGCTTTCATCAGGGCCCTCCCTGCGCTTGCTTTCAAGACTCTGTGGACTTGTCCGTGGCCCATTACTCAACTGCTTCCCCACACCTGGAAGGCCTTTTCCTCTCTGTTCCACCTGGAGGGATCCTAGCCTGCCTTCACAGTCCAGCTCAAGCCTTCATCCTGCAGGAAGCCCGGACTGACTTCCCTAATCGTCAGAGCTCTTACTAAACCCTGCAAAGGAGAGAAAGGGAAAGGAAACTCGGCTGATTCTCCTCATAACCTCCTTTGCTCACTTCACAGGAGAAACTGAGGCTCAAGGACCGTTAAGATACACTGCCATTGAGTGGAGGTCCCAGCATCCAAATTCTTAATTTACTGACTCCCGAAGCTACCCGCTATGCTACCCATGTGTTCTTGGGCCATTCGGTCTACATCACGTTTTTATTATTTGAGTTAAGCAGGTAGTAAGTTCAAAACAGGGGCCATGTTTTTTTCAAAAATTTTCACTATGTGGCTTCCTCATACGCAGAGGGGAGGAATGTCAATAAACGCTCCACTGCTCAACGGGTTAAAAGGAATACTTAGAAGGCCTAAAACTACACTTGGTTAAGTCAAGGTCTTTGTGTCTTATCAAAGTGGCCCAGGGCAACTACGTGTAACGAAGAGTGGGGATCCCCGCACGCCCCAGGCAGAGTCTGATGACAGGAGGAGAGAATACAATTAAAACTCACAAAACCGATGAAACCAAGTTAGCCGTGTTATCCAAACAGAAAAAAATCAAGGGAGAGCTAACTAAACTGAGAATTTTTGGAACAGTTTAAATTGCAACAAAGAAAAAATGTCAGGGCAAGGGTATGCCAATTTCTTACTCTCTCTCTCTCTCTCTCTCTCTCTCTCTCTCTCGCTTGTTTGTGGGGAGGGGGACAGGGGGGTTTATGACAACTACTAACTTAAAGTTTTAAAAGTCAGCCATAGGTCTTTAGCCAAAAAATAAACCATTCACTTGAAGCTTGTATAAGCTCCTCTATAGCGTGACGCCCCTGGATACTGCCTCTCGAGGACATGCCTTACTAACAGAAGTGGGTTAACAGAAAATCCAGGACTTGGAGCTGGGCCTCACAGCAAATAATTCAGTCAGTGAAGAAAAGGGGTAGGTATGCCAGCTTGGAGGGCGGTGTGAAAAGGAGCAGAGTGGGACTTAAAATAGGGTAGGTTTGGGGCACAACAGAAAAAGACCATTTAGGTGGAGCAGATGGTTCCAGGAGAAGAACAAAGGGAGTACACGGGCGAGCCTGGGAGAAGCCAGGCTGTGACAGAGAGCAGGAGATGAACGCAGTCAGGCAGGACTGTGGGGACAACACCTAAAGGCAGGTGTGCACGGCGGCGACAGAAGACCCTACACACCAGAGAGTTTTCTGAAAAGGAGTGTGGAATTAAGGTCACATATTTAATGAGAACCCATTGCAACCGTTACCTGATGAAATTAGAGGAGCTCTCTTCTATTGATACTTGCTAGATGGGATGCTGCCCGATTCATGAATCACTGAATAAAGCCAATTAAATCTTCAAATTAAAAAAAAATTCCTAGTTTCGTTTTGCAGACATGCCTAAAGTGAGGTTGTCCCTTGCTAAGGGCCACAGGCAAGTTGAAATCTTCCAGTTATCACAAAATAACAGCAATAATAATAATAGCAACACCCAAAGTAATCAAATTTAAAGTGAAGCTGCATTGTACTTACATGTTTTGATCCCTATTTTCTTAAAAAAAAAAAAAGACAAATACACATGGAAAAAACTCTTAAACATAAACACCCCCAAATGATATTAATAGTATTCGTCTCTGTAGTCACTGAACAAATGTGTGAGGACCTGGTGTGTGCCAGGCATCGTTTCACACATGGGATTACAGTTATTCTTCTTTAAACTTTCCCCTATTTTCAAAATTCTGCACAATAAACATTTATCTATTTAACAAAAAGTCAGACATTCCTGACTACATAGCTAACCCTTGAAATACTAACAAAGAATGTTAAAATTTTTAAATTCCTATTTCAATTTTCTTTACCTTGTATTTTTGCACAACTGAGAAGCAATATTTAGATCAGGTGATTCTAGAAAATCACACGCGAGGCACTTTTGAAAGAGAAAGTTACGCGTTCTTCAAAAGCTTGTGTTTTCATTCTCAAACTGTTTTCAGTGTGCTACGTGACAAGTAAGGTAAAAGAAAAGTAGGCTCCCGGCAGCTGACACTCTAGAACAAAAAGTACATTAAAACCATCCTGCCCCCAACATTGTGTACTGTTACCCCAAGGCCATACTTGACCTCGTGTGTTCCCACTAAATCACCATAGGTGACTACAGCATCAATAGATGATTACATTACAGCCAGGAAGCTCAGGAAGCATGCAGCTTTTTTTTTTTTTTTAAATAACATCTCTCTTGCACTGACTGCTCCTTCTCTCAGGTTGCCAACCACTTATCCAACAGCTATCAGCAAAGGAAAGAGCTGGCCCTCCTCCAGGCTGTCACACAGCCAGTGGTTAGAAGGGGACTCAGTGTACCTGCCTCCTGTGGGGCTGTATCCAGTCATGGGCTCGTCACACATCCCATGCGCCTGAAAAACTGCTCAGGCCTAAATCTGAGAGATTCATTTCTGCTCAAAGGCACTGCAGGAAAGTGACCATTGTTTGCCAGCTCACTGCCTGGTCCAGAGCAGGAAAAAGCAGGTACCTTGCACAGTAACCATGGTAACTATTTTCACCACAGAGATGCAATAACAGGCCTGTCCAAAGAGTTAGGGATTCTCTATGCTCAACCTCGTCCTCATTGAAGCCAACCCTATCCATGGAGCAAAGACTTCTGACACCAAGGTCTCTCCAAGAGAGTCTAAAACCAGTGAAGGCAGTTTAAAACTAGTAACCTGGCATATAAATGACAAGTGCCATGAACGTTTTACCTCAGGGAAAATGACTGTCTAATGACAACAGAGAAACATAGTAACAACATTAAAAAAAAAAAAGGATGATAGTAACAAGCAGGTAGGCAGTAAACAGTATTTAACACAGTCTCTGGCTACGCATTCTCCAGCTTTTCTTTAAAGGGAACGTAAACTAAGAACAATGCGCTTTCCTGTTCTGGACAGATGCGGCATCTCAGGTTAATATATCTTAAACCAGAGACGAGATTGAGCTGTTCTAAATTAGAATCCACTGGCTATTTGAAATCTTCCTATTAGCCGATGAGGTTTGGCCATAATCGCTCACTGACAGACCAAGCTCATGGTTGAAGGCTCTTAAGAAATGGCTCCCATCTCTAGGAGATTAAAAGGATAGTGGATGTTTCCACTGGCTAAAAGCCAGCATAGAAAAAAGATAATAAAAACTGCTAACTCTATATAGCAAGAGCTGAATTTCTTTTCAACTCTTGGTACATTATAGCAATGATATGGCTGTGGTTTTCAGGGAAGCTATTTCTGTCCTTGAAAGTCTGAGCCATACAAGACAAGAAGCCAAAAAGAGTAAAGGAAAAAGAGTGGTTATTCAAAACACCTGGAGGAAAGCACTACTTGGTCTTCATTTGTAAAATCATCTCAAAATGAAAGCCGACAGGGCTATCATGCTAAAATGCATAACTTAGCTGGGATTTTTGATGAGACCACATTATCAGGAGGGATAATTCATGAATTATTCTTAACATTAATTTTCAGAGATCATCTGACCATAAAAAGAGATGACAAAAGAACTGTGTCAAATTAATCCAAGTTAAGAGAATCGAAGTGTGGTAATTTGCTTCAATATCGGGCCCTGTTAGGAAGTAGCATAAAGTCCAGTCCCTAACAATTAACACAAACATGCGTTAAATTTAACTTTATGAAAGCTTCTCAGTCTGTTTAGTATTTTTATCCTCAACTTCCTCAGATGCCATTTAAGCTCTTACATGTTGGGGCTGTAATAAGAAACAAATACTGGAAGCCATGATAGTTGTCATTTTGAGCACAAATTCACAGCCCTAAATAAATTTTTAGATTCTTTTTTGTTATTAAAATTACATATACTGTCTGTATAGCCACAAACAAAATCAACACAAAGCAAACATACACTCTGTAAGTGTTCCCTCTGCCTGCAATGCACAAACCTCAACCCAAACCTAACTTACCATCCAGTCTCAAAATGAGCATGTACTTCCTTAGGAACTGGCTTCCCACTCACCCAACCCCTACCCCGACCCAAGCCGGTTTGAGTTGTTCCATAACGCCTGCCACACTGTCCCTTACGGTAGTTAATAGCTACCCACTTCCGCTGCACCAAGTACTCTCCACACACTGCATCATTTAACCCTTCTAAAGTTGGTGACCTCTTGCTCATTTCATACATGAGGAAACTGAGACTCAATGTAATGAAAGAGTTGGCCAAGATCACAGCTGGGAAGCAACAGTCAGGATGAAGACAGGTACATCTGCCTCCCAGCCACTGCGTAATATATAGCGTCACTATTTATCACATTGTGTGGCAACCTCCTTGACAGGAAAGAACACGGCTTCTCATCTGTCTTCCCGGGTCTAGAACAATGTCTGGCAAACTGTAGGATCCTGTTCAGTAAAGGCTGGCTGTTAATGTAGCCTGGCTCACACAGAACCTAAGTTTAAAAGCACCTGGTCAAATTGCTCAGTTAACACGTACTAGCTGTAACACCTTTGTGATCTGTACACTTAAGCCATGATGTCATGACAGATGTGGGCTATACAATGGGTTTGCCTCCCCTTTTTATTTCTATTCCCTGACAAGAAAAGGATGTAGCTGTGCCAACTTTCTTCTATCACCACACCATCAGAAGTTCAAATAATGAATTTAACCCAAGGCTGCTTTTTGCCTTTTCTGCTCTAACAGTCCCTGCCAGATTTGCTGCTTTGAAAGGACAGCTTGGACATTCACTCTATCCTCCTCCTTAAGTCACCTGTCAAAGCAGTAGTTGTGTCAGTTTAGAAATACATGGCCGGATGTCATCAAAATTACATAATGGCAGCATGACTAATTTTTCTTCAGACAGTTAAGAGTGAGGCATCCAAGTTCAAGGTAGAACATTAAAAAAGAAAATCCCGGGCTTCCCTGGTGGCGCAGTGGTTGAGAGTCCGCCTGCCGATGCAGGGGACACGGGTTCGTGCCCCGGTCTGGGAGGATCCCACATGCCGCGGAGCGGCTGGGCCCGTGAGCCATGGCCGCTGAGCCTGCGCGTCCGGAGCCTGTCCTCTGCAACGGGAGAGGCCACAACAGTGAGAGGCCCGCGTAACGCATAAAAAAAAAAAAAAAAAAAAAAAAAAAAAAATCCCATCTGTACAGTAAGTATAAAAGTAGAAAGGTTAAGAAGTTGAACATACACGGAAAAAAGCTCTTGGAACAGTTGCAACGTAGACCTGAATTAAAAACAAAAAAATCCATAAGCACCTAAAACTTCTTAATTCTGTGGATAAAATTTTATTTCGACTATTCCACCTTATGAATACAGCATGTATCTCAATGCCTGGGAGCTCAATTTAAAATAAATTCTTTGCATTGCTCCTTTAATTAAGACTATTATACTTCATTTTCCCAGGAGCTATTACTTAATATGAAAAGTTCTGACTTTTTTTTTTTTGGAATTAGCTTACTTTCCAGTTGGGAAAACTAAGACTGTACATGCAGTCAGAGAGAAGAAACATATAGGAAGAAAGACAACTGGATTCCTTAAATGGCTCACAAAGGGGAAAAACAAACCCAGTCCGACCAGACTTACGAGTCCCTTTTGGTGATGGGAAATACTGACCAGGTCAAGGTAAAAGGAAAAAAACCAAAGCCTTTCGACACCCTCACTGTATCACAGTTGAGAATGTCTGTGATGCCTGAATGGTTTACATACTGGGAGAACTGAGTTACGCTTCTTTACATTTTAATCAGTGTACTGGAAACAGAATCTAGTAAAGATGATTACATATCTCTATCTACATGTAAGTTTAATTTATATTAAAAAGTTACATAAAAACTTTGATTATGAAATTAAGGTCTTAGAATTCTAGTCTCAAAATTCTAAAAGGCTAAGGAAAGATCATTAAAAAGCTACACATAAATAATCTTGTGCAGTTCTTAGCTCATTTATTTACAAAGTAAAAATAACAATGGTAACTCTTGCACTGTGGAACAGCTGTACAGCCCAGAGTCCGCTTGCCTTGGTGTCATTTCTTAGCTGTTTGGTACTTAATCTGAATCTGTTTCCAGGTCTATAGATGGAGAGGGGAAATTCTTCAGAATTGCTGTGGGAATTGAGCGAGACAAGGACATGTAAGCACTTTACAGATGACAAGGGAAGGAGGACATCAGGTCATATGGGATCAAGGGTCCCGGGACTCCCCTGACTAGCTCCTACCCTTCTACCTGCAAAGCACGTGCCCACGTACTCCTTCCTCCTCCGCACCACTGCTGGCACCCCAGTCCAGACCCAGTACCTGTCCCCAAACTACTCGGCTTCAGGTAAGAATGGCAGTCTCCTCTGTTCTCCACACCTCGAATCTCACCCCCTGCAATGACTTGGTGCTTCTGCCAGATCAATGTGACTCCATGGGCCTGTCACAGACCCCAACGCCAGACTCTGCAGTGGTCCCTCACTGAATAAGACCTAGTCCCCTCAGAGGAAGACAAATCCTGTATGGTATCAGTTATATGTGACATCTAAATAATACAACAAACAAAAGACACACACTCACAGACAGAGAGAACAAACTAGTGGTTACCAGTGGGGAGAGGGAAGGGGGAGGGGCAAGATAGGGGTAGGGGAGCAAGAAGTACAAACTATTAGGTATCAAATAAGCTACAAGAATATATTGTACAACACGGGGAATATGGCCAATATTTTGTAATAACTGTAAATGGAACGTAACCTTTAAAAATTATAAAAAAAACAAAATCAGAGCCAGTCTCCTTAGGAAGCACTGCAGGCTCTCCACCGTGCTCCCCAACACACCACTCCCGCCTCTTCCTTCAACTCCCCTCACAGCCCAGGCCTCCAGACAAAGCAGAATATGTGTCATTTCTTAACGTGTAACTCTTTTCTTTTCCTCTCCCTGATTTTCTTTACTTTCTGCTTTCTCAGGAAATACCTTCCTCCACTTTTCTAAATCCTACACATTCTTGAAGTAATAAGGGCCATGCACCTCACGCATCAGGCTGTTTGCTTCTGCCCTGTCTAGCCCCTCCCCTCCCCCGTATCAAAAGCACCCTTTGGAGTCCAAGTGAGGAGGCATGGTACTGGAATCCGGGGACTCCTCCCCTCCACCCGGATCAGGCTAAGCTCAGGAGGGTAGCAATACAAAAGCAAGTAGAAAGAGAGGTAAGGGATCTGGGTTTTGTTCTGTTCTGCTTTTTTAAGGTTCCTGGTCATAGTCACTTAAGAGAATGCAGGACCTCTACCTCCTTCCCCACCTCATCTTGGAGCCCACACCAGGGGGAGACTGTGTCTCAAGCCGCGACGGAAGGAGCAGAGACCCGGTACAAGGCCTCACTGCAGCTGGAAACGGGCAGGACCAAGAGGGTGTGAGAAATCAGGCTGGCACTTAGCTTGCTCTAGAGTCGAAATCATAAACTGATGGCCCACGTAGGCTGACCTGGGTGCCCAGACATGCCATGGCTCTTATAGTATCACATTAAATCTTCACATCATTGTTCACATTCGAACTTTTGAGCAATTTTATATTAAAGATCATGACTTTCCACTTCTTTTTAAGTCCCTAAAGGTGGCAACTCTACATATCCACATGGCAACAACAGGCTACCTATGGAGCATGTATGTCTCCAGCTCACACAGGCCTCAATGCTCCCATGTTTCTTCAACTCTGCCACCCTCATTCATTCGCCTGCTTGGCCAAGCAGGCATCTCTGTTTCTCCTAATGTTGAAGGACCTACTCTAACAGGAACGAACTAGTTCAGGTCTGTCTCGTCTTGTGGGGAGGACAGAAACAGCTGACAGGATCCCCTTCAATACTGGCTACTACCTGGAACAGAAGGCAGCCAAAGACTTTGGCTCACTTGCAGAGGGTTCCCCTCCAATCCCGTACACAGCTGACCCTTGAACAACGAAGGGATTAATCCGCATGTAACTTATAGGCAGCCTCCGTATCTGGAGTTCCACCCCATCCACAGATTCAACCAACCACAGACACTGTAGCACTACAGTATTTCCTACGGAAAAAAATCCACCTAGGAGTGGACCTGCCTATGATCAAACCCACGTTGTTCGAGGGCCAACGTCAGGTATACCTATAGCAAGGGGAGGCACATTTTTTCTCTGAAGAGCCAGAGAGTAAATATTTTGCCTTTGCAGGCCACATAATCTGTTGCAACTACTCAACTCTGCCACTGTATCACAAAAGCAGCCATAAACAATACCCAAGTGAAGGAGGATGACTGTGTTCCAATACAGCTTTATTTCTGGGCACCAAAATTTGAAGTTCATGTAATTTAAATGTGTCATGAAATACTATTTTCCTTTTGATTTTTTTTCAACATTTGAAGATGTAAAAAGCATTTTTAACTCACAAGTCATACAGCACGGATTTGGCCTGTGGGTGGTAGTTAAGGTATTTTCTTAAGGGATTTTTCTCCTTTGTATATTACAAATCCTTATATTTTGTATACTATCTTTTGTCTTATCATTCCTGTTACACAATAAACTCAAGAGCCAAGGTCAAGTCATATATAGTCTCATAACTCTTTGATGATTCTCCTTTAATGCCTTGCACTGAGAAGGGATTTGATTTGTGTCTGTTGAATAAATATCTGCTTGCTTGTTACTTTTCAGTATTAATTCCTATTGAAAGAAACCCTAACTTGCAAAAATAGGATTCTTCCATGATTTCCATTTAACATATAAAGTATTATTCAACTTACTTCATTTAGGTCTCAGTATCACCATGCAACAGGACTTTCACTCATTAGGGTAAATAAAATGTTCTCTCTTTGTTCTCCCAAATTTGTCTTAAATATATACATTTTCCTGCCTTTATCTGCTTACTTCAAGAACGTAAACTTACAGTTACTTCCTTATAAAAAAATAGATCAATAAAAAAAATCTCTAAACTGACTTTAGATTTATTAAAAGAGGCACTAACCAGAGAAGTTTTTTTTAAAGCCATAATATCAAACCATGTAACTAACCTCCTGGGGGTTCTTTTACACCACTCAGCTCAGAAACTGCAGAAATTAACAAAAAATCTTATATAAATAGTACAGGAAATACAATGTAGATTTAAATTGGATATATGTATATGTATATGTGTATATATCTATATCTATCTATCTATATATATATATACACGCACACACATATATGTAAATATTTAAGAGATCAGCAGTGGATTTTGAGCCATCACTCACCCGTAAGATACTTTAAGTGTTTCTGGAGCAGAATAACCATAAGATCTTAATCATTTGCGGCAATTAAAAGGCACTTGTAAACCATACAGGAAATGCTGCTCCCTAGAGAGTATTTTAAGGGAACAAAGAATGTTTTATACAAATGTAATAACCCAGCGATTATGACGTGAGCAATCTAAAAAAATTTCAGAGGTTAACAATATTTAATGATTAACAGGATCCTTAGAGGAAACAAGTGTCTATGGAGTTGATGGGAATTTGATTTTGCTCCCTTTAATGTTTATCCACATACACAGCATCCTTCCACACAAAAGTGTACGTATAAACCCGCAAATGCTCTGAGGGTAAATAATACAGATAGATACCAAGAAGGTTCCAATTTAAGACCGGGAACCCAGATTTAGGCTCTGATGAAGAGGTGTGAGTAAAAGAAATCTGCTTTGCCTGGTGGAAGAAACCCAGGAGAGTGAGGCCAAAGACTGGCACATGGGGACCTCCCAGCAGAGTCCTACTCTTTCCCACACACGTTCCAGCTGCAGCTCCCACGCACCAGGGCTCAGAAGCCCCTCCTTTCTTAGGTTAGCTGGTATGCAAGTAAGCAGTCAGCAAAAGCAGGTACCAAAAGTACTTCAATATTTGATCTGAATTCCACGCTACTGAAATTTCCTGAAAGCACTACAGTTGTTCCATTCTTTGAGACATTTTGTGATGGGGAATTGACTAGGAAATGAAAAGTTCGAGCCCAATTTAGAATGAAGACGAAAACAGAAAGAATTATCATCTCCTGGCTGGGGAGCAGGGAATTAAGTGATCATATTAGGGAAGCAGAGAAATCAGTTCTGGAGACCAGCTGACTCAGGTAGGAAAAGAACTGTCAACTAGTTTTAGAGGCTGCAGAGCAAATCTCAGGGTCAGAGAGCCTATAACTCGCAAGTTTCACTGATGAAATCATGCTCCTCTATGAACTGCCTCATGCCCCGCACTCACAATATTTAGAACACTTCTCCTACTCCTATGTCCAATACTACCCACCCTTCAAGTGCCAATTCAAATCTCATGTCCCAAATGAAGCTTCCTCTGATCCCCAATGAAATGTCACCTCTCCCTGTTTTGAACTACTTAGCTGGCATTTCGTGTAAGGTGCTCACCACTGCCTACCCTGTATTTTACATTTGTGATGGACATCCTAGCTCCCCTACTCACGCAGGTGCTCCCAAACACAGTACAGGAATCTAATTCAGCTTTCTGCTGCTCTTCGTACGTACAGGGTGCTTTGTACATAATAAATAGCTTTTTAGTAGGTACTGACAAAATACCTACTGAATGAGTAAATAGATGGACGCATCAACCAATGTACAAGTACTTCAGAGCAACAGGAAATTGAGGAGCTGATAATCTGAAGTCAAATAAGGCAGAAGCTCCCCTCTGTAGGAGGTTCAATGTCTTACGTGACTTAAAGCTCAGCCAATTTTCCTGGCTTTATGTTTTCGCCCGCTGTATTTCTGCTTTGAGCTACTTATTACGAATGTAATTTTTTTTTTTTTTAAACCTGGTAGCTGTGTTATTCCAGGGCCCCCATTAGAATTTTAAGTTCTCTGAGTGCGAGTCGCATCCTTCCTGCTCGCTCCTGGATCTTCAGACCCAGCTCAGCATCTTCACATGGCAAGTGCTCAACCAACACTTGTTGAATAACCCCCAAAATCATTTTACATAATGCACTTGAGGAAAAACTAAAAGGTCTAATGGTTCCTTAAAATGTCCCTAATAGAGAAGCCACAAAAATGAAATACAGATGAATGTCAACACCGAAAACTCCTAGTGATTTCATCTTCTAGTTTTCAAGTTAGAGTAATCCTTACAATTCAATTAAAAAGCAGCATTTGGACTTTTGACTAAATAGAATTCAAACACTAAAAACAAACTCATCTTCCAGGTTGCGTGAGGACTCAGAGCTCACACAACATACTGGCCATAGCTCAGTTTCTTGAACTATCATTTTCCTTAAAGGAAAAGATCAGCCCCCAAGTCCTGTGCTGTGGTTCTTTTCTTTCACATTGATTGTGTTATTACAACTATCTACAGAGGAGGTTAGTAAAGCAGTCATTTCTGAAAAATTGATTATTGAGCCCAGTGAGACTAATATGTAAGGGTTATTAATTGTATGAAGTAATGCCAGTTTTTACTTGGTAACAATAACTAATCTCCAGAAGCCTGTTTCTTAGGTTATGGTCTGCCATGCAGCCACTAGGCATCAGACCCCAAATGTTCATGGAAAGGCAGGTTTCTGGTTAGCCCTAAAAACAAAACAGAACCAGAAATAATAATAATACTACCTTCAAATGTGTGTTTTCATTAGCCAAAAAAATTTATACAACTGTCTGAACAAAAAGTATAGCATTTTCTACAAAACGGTGAATAAATTTAAAACACAGATGTATAGGGGTTAAGAGTCCAGACTTAAATAAATAAACAAAGATCACAACATGTACAAAGAGAGACCACAGGACGGTGAACCCCCAAGTACTCATCACCCAGCTTCAACAAGTACCAACTCGTGGCCAGCCTTGTTTCCTCCACACCCTGCCCACTTTCCCCCGACCCACTGTGGATTATTGTGAAGTGAATCCTGGCTTCATATAATTTCCTTTACTATAACTATGTCAACACTTCAAAGGGCACAGACTTTGAGTCAGACAGACCAGGCGTCCAGTCCAGGCTCCACCAACTCCTAGCTGGGTAATCCTGGGCAAGTAGAGTGAACTTCCTTGAGCTTGTCTTCTATCTGCAAAATGGAGACAGAAATCCCGACTTCTCAGGAAGACAGTGTGGATGAAATGAGGAACTGAGCCTAGCGCTGGCACACAGAAAGGAGTCAACAGGGCGCTGCAGCTAGAATGCCTACTGTGCTAGCACGTTAAGGCAGGACTCTCTCTGACTCACTTCCAATAAGGCTCACAAAGGACAAAAGAGATATCGAGTGTTCCCATATAGTAACAAGACATGCTAAAACCCTCTGTGCTAAGCTTGTAGAGACACTAACCAAAAACTGATTTATGACCCCTTAGAACAATATTCACCTCTGGGAATTTAAGTGTAAAGAGGTCCAGAAAGTCTCTTCGGATAAGGTCGCTGGAGCGCTATGGGGTTTCTACCACCACTCTGGAGGGAGAGGAGAAGGTACCTTCCTACCACCTTAAACCCCCAAGAGAAAGGAGGTTTTGTGGGGGAACCCTGAAGAACGGAACCTACCTGGCCCGGAAGCTGTGGGGATATAAAGCCTGGTGTCTGACCCGAACCTGATCACAGGCCCCCAGGGAGAAGCAGGAAGGAACAGCCCGCGGCCGAGTGGAGGGCAGATCTGGAAGCAAGCAGTGCTGTGCAGCAGGGCAACGGGCCCCTCGCCACTGCTGGCTTCCCAACCTGACGCAGGCCCGAGCTGGGGAAGGCAAGATTTATTTTTTTAATCAAGTTCAAAGGAAACACTTTGAGTACTGAAATCAGACTCCTCTTATAATCTAAAGCAATAGAAAAAGTTACAGAATATCATATATTATAGGATATACGTGTGTGATGTGATATTTATAGGATACATATTCCATCCAGAAACAATCAAAGAAAGACTCCACAGAATGAGCTCAAAGCGGGGAACGGGGAGAAAAAATTAAGTTTTTCCCCTTTTACCCCTTGAAGTTTAGCCCTTTCAATCTAACAGTTACATTATATGTTCAACAGCGGCACAAGAGTATAAAAGAAGAGTAAAGAATCCCTTTAGAAAGCTGAATGAAACGTAGACAGGAGTACAAACGGTAAGTTGTATAAACAACGTATAATCAAATACTAAACTATGTCACTTCTAAAGAGAATAAAATTTCTTAAAACATATTAGAAAAGCTGCTCTCTTTTGATTCCTTTTGTTCATTGATTTTTCAGTGAGTAACAGCACCTAAGTGATGCTTCCATGAAGGATTCTTCCCACTCTTCCCCAAAGAATGGAACAAGGAGGAGGAAGTGAAAATTGCTAGAGACAGGAACAGATAGAAAAATGGGGTTGATCATGTGCCCCAAGAATATCAATTCAGGGAGAGCAATTCCACATGCAAGGCCCTATGTTAAGCACTAAAATAACACTTACAGGGACAAAGTAGGTTTTCTGGCCTTGCAGGAATTTGAGCAAGACATACGGTAACGATGAGAGATGAATGTACAGTCTTCCGGGGTGGGGAAGGTACAGCAGAGAGAATGTAAAATTGAAAATAGCCAAAGGCCCAGTAAAGAATCTTTGTAAAGGCCTCTGTGAAGTCACGAAAAGCAAATTCATGGCTGTTTAAAAACTTAGCTCTCTTGGGCTTCCCTGGTGGCGCAGTGGTTGAGAGTCCGCCTGCCGATGCAGGGGACGTGGGTTCGTGCCCGATTCGGGAGGATCCCACATGCCGCGGAGCGGCTGGGCCCGTGAGCCATGGCCGCTGAGCCTGCGCTCCGCAACGGGAGAGGCCACAACAGTGAGAGGCCCGCGTACCGCAAAAAAAAAAAAAAAAAAAAAAAAAAAAAAAACTTAGCTCTCAGTCAATCTTCTGTGGATTCTGACACCAGCCTTCCTTCATTGGTTCTGGAAGCGTGTTTCACTTGAGGTTGGTATTTCTTCTGGGGCAAGACTTATTTATTACTTTCAACTATGGAAGCACTATACTGACCTTTATAATAAAAGTGTGATCACTCTTCTGAATTATAAGTAGGCACGAATTCATTCTTGGAAAACATTAAAAACTAAACCAGAGCTACCTGCACTTAAATTATAAGGTGTCTAAACAACTGAGACTCTTCCATGGCATTAAAGGCATCCCAGTGTCACCCACCTGTATGAACAAAGGTTTCAATCCTCATCCAGAACTTGCCATCCCCTTAGCTTATGGTGTGAACTCTAGACAATCCAGCTCTCTGTTTCAGCACTAACGAGCCACAACCTAAATTAGCCACAGAACATACTGTGAATGATTTATAGAGGGTTGGTATTCATTTTCAGCGTGCTACCTCAGGTTTTTCTGTTGCTATTACAACACAGCTGATAAGCCTATTTTATGTCAGATAGATAATGATGGAAAGTTAAGTCTAAAGTTTCAATTTCAACATACTAAAACTCTGAGTAATTGACTACAGTGTAAGTCAAGGCAATCAAATTTATTTTGGGTTATGAATCACAGCACTGCTTACTTTTCAAATAAAAATGCAGAGAACTAGATTATTTCCCAGAATGAAAAGTAACTAGTAAGAGGGTGTGTGTGCAGGCGTGTGTGTGCACGCACACGCACATGGGGGTTTTGCCAGTTTTCCATCTCGAAGCCACGATATAACAAGATAATCACCAACTGCATTCTCACTGTTTAAATCTATGAATGATGCGCAGATAATCTAGCATGACTTAAACAAGAAATTAACTGTGATGTAACTCAAGTTCAACAGTCGTTTACAGTAGATTAATTTTTCAAGGTAATTTTTGCAGTTCAAAACATATCCTGGACAGAAGGCAAGAAGAAAGAACATGCAAAAACAAAAACAACCAAAGCAGTTTGTTTCCCACTGTTAAGACAGATTCCTCAAAGGTAGTAGCTCTGCTATCCTATAATCAACAATCCTTTAAAATAAAATATGGCCAGTCTGAACCAACAGGATTAATAAAAAAGTATCTTCCATTTAACCATGATTCACTTTTACAATTATTATCTACTTTGAAAGAATCTACTTCAAAGATGACGTTTTCCCCCAGAGCAAGAAGACTATAGGTTACACAGAAGTCAAAGAAAAACCGAGATAAACCTCCAGGAGGGACAAAACGTTAGAGATGTGATTCTTCCCATTAAGCCAATGAAGTCACCTAGATATAAAGGAAAGAACTTCTTCCTTTCTTTCTCCTTCTTATCCTCAAGTCTGAAAACTAAACCCCCAGAAGCATTTTTATCTAAGGACAAAGAAATAAGACTCGGAGGAAAAATACAAGAAACGACCATAAAGTACAGCAAGTGACTTTCGAATAAATGTGCCAGAATTAAGACATGCAAATGGATGTTGCCCCTTCAAAGTCATTACCTTGGAAACTATATACTTAATCCAATGATGCTGTTATAGGCACTTCGGAATTTGTTTCAGAGCTTAGAATTTGCCACATCCTTAAAAATAGCAAATATCTGTCTTTTCGGGTTTGATATAGCAATAGTCAAAAGTCCTCGGAGTAGCTGTGCTTTCTTTGCGAAACCTTTCCTGATCTCCCAAGTCCAGGTTCCATGCCCCCTCCTATGATCACTCTCCTTCCCCCAGCAGAGAACTTTTCACTCAATGTTGGAATTGCTTACTTACTTACCATCCGTCACCCTGGCAAAACCATAAACTTCATAGGAGCAGGGAACTTATTTATTATTATACTCACAATCCTAGAATAATGCCTAGAAAATTATAGGCACCTGAATGACACAGAAATACTGCACGTTACAATCTACTATAACACAAGATGGTTTGGAAAACTGTCTCTATTTACCCTCCCCACTCCTCTCTGAAAAGAGTACCATACTTCTCTGTGTGATTATACACCTATATGGAGGGACTATTACTTTATACAATACCTGGGAGGAAAAGGGGCTGGATGGGATGATTTTCATTACTTCTTTTTGTATGGGAAAAAAAAAAGCAAAAATCATGATTATATCCTCACAGACTAAAAGTGTTTAACTTTTCACTCTCAAATTTGCAAGCATAATAACATCTTACCTAGTTGCAACACCTTTATAGTGTCTCTGTAGGCTTGCATCACCAGCTTGAAATGGCGGTAAAGTGGATAGCACAAAACTCTTCTTCCAAAAGACACCAGGATTTCATGAACATTAGTCCAAGTCTGTGAAGTATCATTTAAATGAGTAATCGTTTCCATATTACACAAAACAAAAGCACACAATGAAATGTAAAACTATTCTCAATTAAAAACTAAGTTTGGATCAACATGAAGCCAAGTGGAAGACAAATACAAAGCCATGAAGTGAGACTCTTTCTGTAAACCTTACAATAAAATTTTTATCTCAGTCTTTGTAATTTCTCATACTTTATCAACGTATCACAAATGCTCCTTAGAAATCACATACGTAGCAGGAAAGTTTTAAAAAGTCTTTTAAGAATTACCAATATGAATGTAAAACACATGGCACTAACAAAATACAGATGCACATAAAAGACATTTCTAAATGATATATGTTTCATGTTTTTGTCTTTTAGGACCATTCGAGATAATGCAGATGAAAAATATAGAACTCTTTAGTGAAGTGTGTTCTCAGTTCCCCCTTCCCCCTCTTTTGATTTTTTGTGGTTTTTTTTGGGTTTTTTTGCTTTAGGCATGAGTAATACATGGTATTTACTTCAGTAATTTGCTTTCACTTTTCAAAGAGAAAACTACTCATTTCTGGAAAAAAGGCTTTATCCTGAATGGTAATGGTTAATGGTAATGATACCACTAACAATGCAAAACTTACCAAAAACACTAAACAAAGGCAATTTTCCACAAAATTGTTTTTTAATTCGGTTTTGATTTAAAATGCATTAAAAATGTAACCCACATATAAAAATTAAAATATAAAATTAAAAGTAAGGGAGTACATATCACTTCCATGTATTTTCATCCTTAACAAATGAGTGATCTGATTATGAATACTGAGTACCCAACAGAGGATACTTTATATCTAAAAAGGAATGATGAATTTCTAAAAAATTCTGGCAAAAAACTAAACATTTATAGAAGTTCGACAGAGCTAGTTACATGTCTGGCAATTCTAAGTTATCTCAAAAGCAATAAAAATGTCAAAATAAAATCATAAATAGGTGGATCTCTTCATGCAGACTTTTATAACTAAACTATGAAATTATCTAGTCCCCAACTACTTTGTTTTCAATATTGGAATAATCAATGCAATTATTACGAAAGCCAGCTTCTCCATTATATGCTGATTATGGAAATATGCAGAACTCAAGGGAAGTCTGGAGAACAGCACTTCTCCATCTTAAATATGCATATGAACTCCTGGAGATCTTGCTAAAGATTCTAACTCAGAGGGTCTGGAATGGGATTCTGACTCTCCATCAAGCTCCCAGCAGAGGACACTGGTCAAGCTGTTGGTTCATGGACATTCACGAATAGCAAGATTCTTTGCTAAAGTTAAGTGCTTCAGTTCCTGTTTACATGTTATCTATTATTTGAATAAAGCGATGCCATGAAACAACTTTGATTTTCCAACTTAAAATGTACACTGTCTAGGATTCAAACTGGAAAAAAAACAGAAACAAAACTAGTTGCCTTAATAGATGATGCAATGATCAACTGTTTAAATAAACACTGCTTTAAAGCTTCTGCTTTGATGGACAACAGTGTGTTCAAAACTAGTAAATTTATTTATTTTATTTTTTAAAATATTTATTTATTTATTTTGGCTGCACCGGGTCTTAGTTGCAGCATGCAGACTCTTAGCTGTGGCACGCGGACTTCGTAGTTGCGGCATACGAACTCTTAGTTGTGGCATGCATGCAGGATCTAGTTCTCTGACCAGGGATTGAACCCAGGCCCCCTGCATTGGGAGCGCGGAGTCTTACCCACTGGACCACCAGGGAAGTCCCCAAACTAGTAAATTTAAAGATAACATTCTTTGCTATATTTGGTGAGCCCTACACAACTATTTTCTACAAAATAGATATAAAAGCAATTATTACTCTATTATAAGAGTTATCAGATGTAAACATACTAAGTGTAGGACCTAGGATAAGTTATTTAAGCTATATGATCTATGTTTCCTCATCTGTAAAATACCAATAATTCTATCTCACACACTTCAATAGAAAGGAATAGGTGAAGTAATATACACAAAAGCTTTATTAGCACAGCTTCTGGTGGTAAGTGACACTTAACAGTAGTATCACCTAGGTTTTCTGCCCATCTTTGAGCTCTGAGCCCCAATATATGCTGACTTACATACATGCCTCAAACTCAACCCAACATCTTCCTGCAACGGACAGTATACCCATTCCTTCTCCAAACTTCCAAGATACCCTACAGCTGGCCTTATTAGTGTACTATGATTAAAGTAAACGTAACAAATAAAATCAGTTTTATTAAAAAGATGGAAAAAAACTTTGTACAATAAAGCTATCACTTTTAAAAAGTTAAGGAATTGCTTGAATTACCCCAAATGAGCTAATAACAACAAAAAAATAACTCTGAACAAACAAAATCTAAACAACTGCAACTGACAATCATACCTCAAACCAGCAGAGTGTTGGACTCAGTTTTCTGATATTCCACGCGGATTCAACCTTTATTTGTTTTGAAGAAAAGAACAGTGTCACATTAGAGGTAAAGTCATTCAAAACTAAAGCAAATATATCCACTTATTCAACTAGTATATAAATAGTATTGACATATGTAAAACCTAAGAAGCATCTATGACTGCAGGAAAATAATGGCTTTACTGATGTCAAGGAGATCAAAGGCAAGTTTCGGTCTACTTTGGAAATTTATAAAGTAAAGCTGTTGCACTGATAAGAGTACCAGAACACAAGAACACATAAGCAAGGACTTTGAAACTAAAGCAAAGCAACGCGTGCTCACTTTCTGTCCTTCTCAACTAGGTTACCTGCCTCCCAAATATGCTATAAATAATCTACCAAAAGACTCAAAGATAATGTTGAAGTGCTCTTTCTGGCACTTAGATAGCTGCTCAAGAATCTGGCCTTTCAGAGAATGCCTGTGAGAATAAGTGCATTCTAGAGAAGATTCTGAAGTTGCAAGACTTCATGATTTCAAATATGTGAATCCAAGAATCAAATCAAAAATGCGAAGTTATATCGTGCATAACTAAACACTCTCATCTTCTCAAGCAATATGAAGCACTTTTTTGTCAAAGAAAACATTTTCGCTGATTATGGTATTCTAAAAAGATGAGCGGAAACAAAATCCATTTTCAGTCATAGTATGCCCTTGTTACACTCATTAATATTCATTTTGGAGACAAATCCAAATCTCAAAAGTCACCTTTGAAATTTTCAGAATCCCAGCAGCAAAACGTTTGGCCCATATCAAATCCTTATCCTAACACTATGCTCATGCTATGATGGTGAGTGAGAAAAGCAGGTTAAATAATAGTATATACATTATAACCCAAAGTAAATACACATACACAACAAAAGAAGCCTAGGAGAGAAACATCACCTTGTAAGTGTGGCTACCTCCGATGGCTGAGATGACAGGAAATCTTAATTATTTTCTTCCTATGTGTATTTTTCTTTACAATGATATGAATTATTTGTGTAATTTAAAAAGAGGGAGGGGGAGGGGCATGATGGGGCAGGAGATTAACAGGTACAAACTACTATGTATAAAATAAATATAAAAAGATAGTGTACAGCACAGGGAAATATGGCCAATATTTTATAACTTGAAATGGAATAAAATGTATAAAAATACTGAATCACTATGTTGTAAACCTGAAACACTGTAAATCAACTTTTACTGCAATTGAAAAAATTTTTTAATAAAATAAATAAATGAAAAACAGGGAAGCATATGCACAGCTCAAAAATAATCCCTTGAGCAAAGACGACTATATACAGATGCAGGGACACATTAACTGGAAAGTTTTTTTGTTTTGTTTTGTTTTGTTTTCCAGCCTTGTTTTAAATGTATGCAATCAGTGACATAGGTGAGAAAGAAGTTAACTCTTCATTTACAAAATCAAGTGTGGTTTAAGAAGAGATACAGTATAGTCTATATTTTTTAAAAAAGATCATTTAAGAAACAACATACTTTACAAAAGGATTTACTTTTACAATAGGATTTCACCGAATACCAAAAAGATACAATCCAGGTTTTTAAAATCTGATTTATATATAATTTTTCAGAAGTACACACACTATTTAAATTGAGGGCTTCCCTGGTGGCGCAGTAGTTGAGAGTCTGCCTGCCGATGCAGGGGACGCGGGTTTGTGCCCCGGTCCGGGAAGATCCCACGTGCCGCGGAGCGGCTGGGCCCGTGAGCCATGGCCGCTGAGCCTGTGTGTCCGGAGCCTGTGCTCCACAACGGGAGAGGCCACAATTGTGAGAGGCCCACGTACCGCAAAAAAAAAAAAAAAATTGAGGAACACCTGCAGATAAACGCGTCACATTCCTTTCTTTATAAAATACTATACCTTACATCTGTTAATGGACAGGTCGGAGAAAGACTAGAAATGGTTATAGTAAAGTTTACCCCTTGCCAATGTCAAGTGTCATGTAGCAACAGCCCTCTCATTTGGTCAGTTCATCTCCTAAAAGAGATGAGAGCTCAGGATATCCTTTTTCTCTACCCTCAGCTTTACTTCCATACTCTGCTATTTGGCAGAGACTAAAGCCAAGAGAGAAGAAAAAAAGACCAAATAAAAACATTATTGGTACCCATCACCAGCACACCTGTGCACCTCCGCCCAGAGCGTCACTAAGTAACTAATCACGACTGGTCTCACTCATGACATTAATACAGTTTACTCCATACAACAGTCTATGCCAACCTGCACAGACACACATGCACTTACATTCTTCTCTCCTTCGGTGACACGAGTTTCATAGCAATATGCCAGAAGGATATCAATCAAACTGTAGTACACTTGACGACAGGCTCTCTTGTCCAGCAGGTAAGATTTATTGACAAATTTCCGCAGCTGATATTTCTCTTCTTCAGAAAAAGACACTAGAATAAAATGCATTTAAAAATTAGTTCCATTACGTGCTGTAAAACCCTCATTGCACAAGATCCGTCAAAATTATAACTTGGATTACAGAAGCTGAAATAAAAAGCTATTTAACTCTGGACATAGAAACAACTTTTTAACTAGACGTCACAGTTTTATTAAGAGTTATGTATTTGCTTAAATCCTAGTAGAGCTAAAAAAAAAAAGAAAAAAATGTCTAAACAATATCTATTCCTTATTTCCAGACCCCCCCCCCAGCCCCTGATCTTTTCCCGCTACACTGTTCTGTACTCAAGGCAGCTAAATGACAGAGTTATTGACTCTAAGATAATTACATTTTGACAACGGAAAACATATAAAAGCTAAATGAAACACTCTGTAAATATTCATTATCTACTGTGAAAGTGCTATACAAAGAAACGGAAATATTCCCATGTATTAGTCAATTTTAAGGGCATCGCATTTTTTAAATATTATTTACACAGAGAAACAAAGTTTTATGTAAATCTGCAAATGTGACCATACCACACATATCAGACTTGTGGGAAGAGGAAGTTTCCTTTTCTCCTTTTGCTTGGCACCCTGTTTCCATCCTTATCAACTGCCTCCCCTATGTTAAAAAGATCTAGTATATATCACTTCATATTTTTCTTTACAACCAGACACAAAAATGTGTATACAAGCGAGTTGATACTGTCCCCCCCACCCAGAGAATTAGATTTTTTTTTTCCATCTAGCCTATCTCACTCAACAATACCTCTAGGAAATCCCCCCAAGTCACTTGATACTTAGCTAATTTTGTAAAGGAGTAGAATACTCCATGGTGTAGCATGCTCTATCCAACCACTCCCCCTACTGATGGGCATTCACTCTGCTTCCAGCTTTATGTCACTTCTAATAATGCTGCAATAAATGTTATATCATATGTCACTGGATACTGGAGGCTTTAGATTTACTGGGTCAAAAAGTTTATCTGTTTTTAAGAGATACTTTATTTAAGGGCTACAACTCTCCTTTCTAATGGTCATGGATAGAAGTTCCCTTTCCTACACATATATCTTGCCCACTCCCAGCAATAAATGCTTTTTAAAAAATCATTTCCAGGGGACTTCCCTGGTGGTCCGGTGGTTAAGAATCCGCCTTCCAATGCAGGGGACGCGGGTTCGATCCCTGGTCGGGGAACTAAGATCCCACATGTCGCGTGGCAACTAAGCTCGTGGGCCACAACTACTGAGCTCGCGCGCCTCAACCACAGAGCCTGCGTGCTGCAAACTACCGAGCCCATGTGCTCTGGAGCCTGCGCGCCACAGCTAGAGAGAAGCCCATGTGCTGCGACGAAGAGACCACACGCCGCAACAAAAGATCTCACATGCCTCAATGAAGATCCTGCATGCCGCAACTAAGACCTGACACAGCCAAATAAATAAAAATCAAAAGAAATTTTAAAAATCAAAATCATTTCCAGTTTAATGGATGCGAAGTGATTGTGGTAAGAAAAATTCTAAAATGACCCCCAATGAGTCACATCATTTGAGTGTGGGCAGGACCTGCAACTTGCTTCTATTTAAAAAAATATGCCAACGGTGTTATAATTATGATGATTATGTTCCATTATCAGCAGACTGGAGCCAGAGACTCGCCTGCTGATTTTAAAGGACTAAGATGCCATGTTGTGAGAGGGCCACGTGGCAGGGAGCTGTGGGTTCCTCTAAGATCTGAGAGTGACTCCGGCTGAAAGCCAGCAAGAACACGGAGGGCCTCAGTTCTACAGCCGCAGGAATCAAATTCTGCCCACCATCATGTGAGCCTGGAAAAGGACCCTGAACTCCAGAAAGGATCATGGTTGCCAACACCTATTTTTAAAAAAAAGAAAAAGAAAAGATGGCCACAGTTGTTTATATCCTTCCAAGACCCTGAGCAGAGGACCCAGCTAAGCCATGCCTGACTCCTGACACGTGGAAACTGAGTCAAATTAGAACTGTGTTTCTGTTTTGTGGTAACGTGTCATGCAGCAAGAGGAAACTAATACAGTGACATATCATTGTTACTTCAGTTAGTATTTCTCTAACTGCTAAACTTTGAACATTATTTCATAGGTTTGTTGGCAATTTGGATTTGCTCTCTTGTAAATTACCCATGAGAATATGTCTTGCCCAGTTTTTTCTGGATGGCTTGTCAAATATTTAAGAACTCGGCTATTACGGACATCAACCCCAGTCATCTCTCCAAATCTACGGCATCTCTACTGACTTTGCTTAGGGGATCTTCTGCCATTGAATTATTTATGTTTGTGTGTAGTCCAGTATATCTATCTTTTTTTCTTCACCAGACTATGAATTTATAGCCTTTGATAAGGTTTCCCCAATCCCTGAAATTGTACATGGAGTCTCTCAGCTTTTCTTTAAGATTTACTTGTTTTCTCTTTTAAATTTAAGTCTTTAAAACGAAATTGAGTTATTTGTAGGGAGGTGGATGGACCTAGAGTCTGTCATACAGACTGAAGTAAGTCAGAAAGAGAAAAACAAATACTGTATGCTAACGCATATATATGGAATCTAAAAAAGAAATGGTACTGATGAACCTAGTTGCAGGGCAGGAATAAAGACGCAGACATACAGAATGGACTTGAGGACAAAGGGTGGGAGGGGGACGCCGGGCGAAGTGAGAGTACCATCGACATATATACACTACCGAATGTAAAACAGATAGCTAGTGGGAAGCAGCAGCATAGCCCAGGGAGATCAGCTCGGTGCTTTGGATGATCTAGAGGGGTGGGATAGGGAGGGTGGGAGGGAGGCTCAAGAGGGACGGGATATCGGGACATGAATATGCATAGGGCTGATTCACTTTGGTGTACAACAGAAACTAACAGAGTATTGTGAAGCAATTATGCTCCAATAAAGATCTATTAAAAAATACATCAATAAAATAAAAAAATTCAAGTCTTTAATCCATCTGAAAGTTATCTTTTCAAGTTTTAAGATTTTCGTTAATTCCAGATGAAGAGATAATTGTGCCAGCACAGTCTGTTCAGTAATCCATCTTTTCCACTGTATTGAACCACCAATTTTATCAAATAAATCTGCTGCTTTTCTTGCTAAAAACTACTTCCAAGCACTTTTGGGTTTTGTCACCTGCAAATATAATATTTTTCCCCATTCCCAATAAATTACTGACAGAAGAATGAGAAGCTATTTCTTTTTACGTATCAGTCACCTTACCAAATGTTGGCTACCCAGACCAAAAAACATATTTAATAAAAGCTAATGATTTAAAAAAACACCTTTATGTCTACATTGGGAAGGCAAGCAAGTCTAAGACTGCAGTTCCTTCCAAGTTGCCTTTAATGTCTACGATTTAGGTAAGCTATCATAGAATATGTATCTTCTCAAGTTAAGAAAACATGAGCACCATCAGTTCCTCATTACTATACATAGAAAGTAAAATACGTCTTGTCTTCGAGCAAGATTTACAGAGAGAGTAACAGCTAATCACACAGATGTGCTGAGTTCCTAGTTAGTATGAGTAAAACACAGCCTACTAGTTCCTTAGAACAATTTTTAAAGAAACTTAAGCATCTAGATATATTGCTACCTCTAAACCAGAGCGTCATCGATCTCTTCCCTTGCCAAGTAATCCTTAAGTTTCCTTCCATGTCCTGTCAGACAACCACTTTCAAATCCACGTTAAAAGCTGTCCAACCCAGTCAAGGGGGGCATTCAGCTTCTAGTGCCAGTGCATATCAAAGTAATGCTAAAATAACTCGGAAGCCTTTTTCTCCAGGTTTTAGAACTGTCCATTATACGCAGGTCGGGACAGGCTAAACTGCTGTATCAGACCCAAAATACGGTGGTTTCAGTAAGACAGAAGTTTTTCTCTCATGCTGCCTAATCGGAGTGAACGATCCAGGATGGGTGGGCATTAGAGTCTCCACCACATGACTTCCATTTATGGTCCAAGATGCTGTTCCAGGTGCTAAAATTTTCCAACCAATGGGAAAGCAGAAGAGGAGGACAAACACCTCCTTTCTAAAGACTTGATCCAGAAAGTGCACACAGCACTGCCACTCACTTCCCATCATCGAAGACTTAGTCTCATGACCACACCCAGGGGCAAGGAAGGAAAGAAACTCGGCCGCTAGCCAAGTGGGCACGAGCCCAGCTCTAACTCAAGAAGCCTCTTTTTAGAAGGGTTAACAAAAGACACCTGTCTCTGACACCTTCTCAGAGACCAAAAATTATTAAACTGCCTTTTTTAATATTCCCAAAGCACTCTCTTTATACCTAGTCAAGTCCCAGTCCCTTTCTGTCTCTGCTCAACAAAAGACTGCCCTTCTGTTCATCACAACTGGGCAAAAGCCAGAAGGAAAAGAATATGACTGATTACTCCCACATAATGGTCCCTTTTCACCTATCGTTTTCCAAACTCACTTCTGTACTCTCTTAGGAGCCTTAAGTTTAACGTGGTTTCTTTTTGCTGTAAGGCTTCCTTCCAGCACTTTTTAGCAGCCTGTCCTCTGGGGGAAGAAAATCTTAAATACACTTACTTGATATTACGAGAAGCAATATTCCTTTACTCACTAAAATATATTTAGTGCCAAAACAACAACAATAACAACAAGGTTTTGACATAAAATATGTATTTTTTCCAACCATGTTAAAAACCCTATGTTTAAAAAAAAGTTTTAAATGTATTTGTACAAGCATTGCTTACATAAACAACAAATAACTATGCGAATGTATTTATTTAATTTGATGGCCAGCAATATAAAGAAATGTGTATATTTTTAAACTTAATGCAGGCGAGTGTCAAATGAAGCATTCTTTAAAGACTGACATTCAAAAAAGAAATTCATGTGACAGATCAACTGGGTGTTGAGTGTTCCATTACGGGGCTCTTATGAAGATTTCTCAATTTAAAGAGAAGCTCTCAGTTCACTTTAAGTGGTCTGATGTAAGGAACCTGTAAGGAGGAACATTTCTTCACTACATGAAGAACGTATTATGTCACAAGGTATTTGAAGACCCCTAGAAGGGCTGAGACAGTATTCCTTCCCTTAGGTACAGTTTTGGAGACGTTCATTAGTTTAGCTAATAGCAAAGTGCCAGGTGTCCGTGACCACAGTATCTCAAGAGAGAGAAAGCCTTTAGATCCTAGTTGGTTAATAAAGACTTCTGCTTCCATGGAAGTCTGAATCACAAGGTAAGCGTGCCCAGAACCGCTGAACGACACATCAACTCATCCACATGTTTACTCCTTACTCTTTGGTCATCACACCTGTATGTGTTCAGTGATCTGTAAAGGATGACCTGGGAACTGCGTGTTCTGATGTTACATGACCAACAAGTAAGTGCTTCCACATATCACGGGTCACTTCCCACAACCGTACACACAAGGAAGGCCAACTTGAATGTACTCTTCTGAATTCCTGAATGCTGGGCGCCCCTAACTGTCCTTTAAAACACCACCACTGGGACTTCCCTGGTGATTCAGTGGTTAAGAATCCGCCTGCCAACGTAGGGGACATGGGTTCGATCCCTGGTCCGGGAGGGTCCCACATGCCGCGGAGCAACTAAGCCCACACGCCTAGAGCCTGGGCTCCACAACAAGAGAAGCCACCGCAATGAGAAGCCCGCGCACCACAACGAAGAGTAGCCCCCACTCGCCGCAACTAGAGAAAGCCCGCGTGCAGCAATGAAGACTCAACGCAGCCAAAATAAATAAATAAATAAAATATATATAAATAAAATAAAATAAAAATTTTAAATTTTTAAAAATGAAACACCACCACCTTTTTCTGAGTGGTTTTGAGTTCCATTTTGGCCTAAGTACTTCATTAATAATACACAGAAGTATTTAAATTCTGAAATTCAAAGAAACCAGAGATCATAAATAACAATAACAACAGCCTGGGAAATCACTAGAGAAACCAAAAGTGTGAGCTCCCCCAGGCCTTTTTTATTAGAGCTGTAAATAATATCACCCAAAGGGGATCTTGGGGAGGTTTGCACACAATCAGGTCTAACCAAGCAGCAACGCTAGAAATAAGTACAGACACGGTGCCAGCAATACTTGGATGATTGCCACCACAAGTAACATTTGTCAAGCATTCGTATAGACTTAGCTACACGACAAAGCAACTTTGCTATATATTGACAGTTCACAACATTTCGGTTAATTATACTTCTATACATAATCTACAGTCAAACAAAAGCCAGCTTAAAGCTCAGTTCATTTGGGGGAGAAACTGGCGCCCTAACACTGAAGCAAAGGGCCCAGGACCAACTCCCAACATGAAAAACCCCATCAAAACATTTGAGGACTACCCGGGGGCTCCCATCAAAGTGGAAAGTGACCTTGTCACTTCACTTCGAACGTCACCTCGTTCTGTTACTTTTAAATCTTCTCTTCTGCCTAATTCCCCTCCCAAACATCCCTGTCTTCCATGGGTCAACAATTAAATCAACCATGATCTGGCTCCTCTCAGAGGAATGCAAATGCATCACATTGTCCACTTTCTGGAAACAGATCAAGGGAATCAGAAGAAAATGTGCTCATTCAAACCCTTGGCCCACATGGGCAGCTCCACAGTGCTGCAGCTTTCAGGGCTGATGCTGACAGCTCTGCAAACACTGGTGCCAAACAGGATGTCCCTGGTAGGAAGTTCATTGACTATAAATGTTATGTGGTGTCATAACAAGCAATCGTGTGCCAAGATTCCTGGGCTGAGATTAACCACTGAGAGACAACATGGGAAATGCGGGAAGTCCATCCTCGTGAAACCAGAGCTCAGTGCGAGTACATCATTTAACACTTCCATTTACAAGCCTTTGTGGAGGAAGATCCGGATCATTACAAAACTGAAGATGGCAATGAAAGTCTCCGTGTTGTAACTCAGGGCGACGATGAAAATGACAAGAGTCATAACCTCGTCTTTGGCAAGGCAAAGGCGGGGGGCAAAGTTCACCACCTAAGGCTTATCTGCAAATCGAGACAAACCAGCTTAATAGTTTATGAGGAGGAATCAAAGGTGCACCCCTCACCTGCACCATTATATATTCCTGGCAACGTGCCACTCCGGGGACAGAGAGGAAGGCCTGGGAGGCAAAGAAGAAAAAAGAGCAAGAGGAGGGAGGAAAAAACTACAGCAGCAACACGCTGCTTGAGTGAGCTGAGAACTTTAAGGTTTATTTTTTGGTTTATTTCTTTTTTCTCCTATTTGAGCCTGGCTCGACACACTTCAATTCACGCCTCCAATTCTGGGTGTCTCAAATATTTGAACAAGAAAAAGAAACTGAAAGAGGAATCATGTTAAAGAATTTCCCCTTAAAGCTGTGTAAATGTATAAAAATTATGATTTCAAAAGGAAGCCAGGTAATTCCTGGCTCTCCTGCCACTGATTTACTCTGTGATGACAATCGCCAACACTTAGAGTATGCTAAGGATTTTAAGTACATTGTCTAGTTCAATCCTCATGACAAGTCTGTGAGGTAGGTACAGGATGTCCACAGCAACCCAGAGAAGTTGCAAAGTCACACAGCCAGCCTGTGGAGGAGCAAGGCATTAAACCCAGAAACCCACATTTACCTTCTATGCATAACCTGATACTTGGCACATTTACAAGAGGTACTTTCTGTACAACACAGAATTCAAGTTGTTCTACCTTTATCACATGCCCTTGCTGTTTTTAAAGGTGATTCTTAGAACGAACCACCATAATAGCTAGCAGAATATGAGTGTGCCTGAAGCACCAGTCTGGATATATGCCACAGGTCAGATAAAGATAAAGGGTCAGGAAGGCCAATGGTTAAAGGCACCGACTGGCTTAACCTTCTGTTAAAATTACACATAGAGAACTAACTCAAAGCACGGCTGACACAGAAAACAGGACCTAGAACAAGCTGCAATTGATCAAAGCAGAGCAAGTTAAAATTCAAATCAAAGGTAATGCCGTCTCTTGATTTTTAGGGCAACTAGCGCACCCTTGTGGACAGAAAACTTAACTACACAACCACCAATTCCTCCCCAGACCACTTCAGTAAAATACTGAACCCAAACCGGGGAAAATGATTCACTAGAGAGCACTGATGATTTAAGTTTGAGCGAACTTTCTGAGCAGATCCACATGGCATATACAGTTAACTATCTAAACTGTGTTAGCAATCTCGTACCTGAAAATTCGCCTACATGATATGGGAGGTCTCTGAAAGATTCTTAAACTCAAATCAAATATTAAACCAAGGATCTGTTGAAAACAATGTAAACAAGAGTCATTATTTATAAAAGAGTTTCCATTGTGCAACATAGAGTCCATTCCAAAAAATTACAATGGCAATTTTTCAACCTGGTAGAGATCACCTAAACTCTAATGAAATCTAACTACAAAAATATTTACTGCAATATTTATTTATTCTACAAATATTTATTGAGTACCTATTACATAACAGGTTCTTTCTAGGCTCTAGAAAGAGAGCAAATAGCAGGATATTGCATTGCTATGCAGAGGATCAAAATACCGTGCTCCAACAGCTACTTCAGAATGAGTGGTCAAAACAGACCATAGCAGAACCCTGTAAACAACCCGAATGCCCACCAGTGGTAAACAGACCACGTGGCCACTAATCGTGACACAAATATACAACAGAACACTAGGCAGGCTTTAAAAGCCTCAGGTAGGACTGTAGGTGCTGATGAAAGAGGTACAGCATACACTACAAACTGGGGAAAGCAGTGAGAAGAGAGTGTATATGAATCTATGTGTACACATTTCTTAAAGCAAATATTTAGGTGTCAGGATATGCATTAAAAATACCCCAAATTGGGCTTCCCTGGTGGCGCAGTGGTTGAGCGTCCGCCTGCCGATGCAGGGGATGCGGGTTCGTGCCCCGGTCCGGGAGGATCCCACATGCCGCAGAGCGGCTGGGCCCGTGAGCCATGGCCGCTGAGCCTGCGCGTCCGGAGCCTGTGCTCCGCAACGGGAGAGGCCACAACAGTGAGAGGCCCGCGTACCGCAAAAAAAAAAAAAAAAAAAAACCCAAATTGTTTGTAGTGATTCCTTTCAAGAAGAGGAATTTGGAGTGGGGAAATTCTATATTCCATTTAACGTATTTGCGTGTGTGTGTGTGTGTGCGCGTGTGTGTTTGTGTGTATTCCTTTCATTTAAACACTAAATTTTGGGGGGGGTTGTAAAATTGTTCATTCTCAAATACTGCACAGAATAGACTTTTAAAATTTTAATATACTTTTTATTATATAATTTCCAAGTATACAGTGTTAAAATTCAGCATTTGTATATACTACAAAGTGATTTGTATATACAAATACTGATTTGTATATACAAATTCAGCATTTGTATATACTACCACACCACAAGTCTAGGTGTAGTATTTTTAATCAGTGTAACAGTGTAACTAAATCAGTGTAACAGAAAACACTGACCTACTAGAAACTGTTTTAATTCTAATTTACAGACTTAACACACCAACCCCCCACTTAGAGGTGTTAATACAATGCCCATCTAAGAAATGACTGTGTATAACAGTTAGCCTAATATTAAATATGGCACAGCAGTCTCTTGTGGCTCATAAAACCCCCAGCTCAGCCTTCGCTGGTAAAAACTGGCTCACCTGTTCTCTGTAAGGTACAGAAAGGAAGATAATTAGTTCTGCTTCCACATGAAACCACATGTGAAAAAACTAGGAAGAACTTAACAAATTCATTCAACAAAGGGATTGAAAACTGGGTCTCTTCTCACCATTTCTAATACTCAAATGCCCTTGCCACAGAGGAATAGTCAGATCTCTCAAGCAGATTATTCAACAACTACAAATATTCTGTTAGTGTCCCTAAATTTGATAAAAATATAAAAAATTTTTTTAAAATTTAAAAGACCCCAATGATTCAAAAGTAAAACATATTCCAAAAGAATTTTCCAAGACAAATAAGTGTAATTATTGAGTGGCATTTCCCAGTCTGGGATGAAGACCCATTTCCAAAATTAACAAATCAAAATAACGTCTTCACTCTATGAGGCAATTATAATTGTGTTTTTAGGAAAGGCAGTAAACAAATGACCTAATTTTGAGTTTCTTACCTAACGCAGCAAGATTTTCTTGTTCCTGACTCTTTCCCAAAGAAGCCATCATTTTTGAATACAGATCAATCCACCACGGATTATATTCCAAAACCTGTTTAACTGCCTCATCTTCAAAAAAGTCAGCTCTGGGGAAAAAAAAAATATGAAGGGGCTTGTTACACAGAGTTAGGCTGGTTTTCACTTTTTAAAATTTTACCTTAACTCATCACATCTGCACTAGAAATACAGACTAAAAGTACATTTCAAGGAAAGACTGAGCACTGCTATTACTTTCGTTGTGGTTACTAATAGTCATAAATAAAAAGTAAGCACTGGACTAAAGGGATATTTGACATCTGTGATCTCTTTAGACAGAAAGTACAGAGAAGACCAGTGCCTTTCTGAAGTCCCATGCCCTGTACCACAGCCATGTGGGATGAAGTGAATCTGAACACACAATGGACTGAAGCCTAGGGCTTGTGCGAGGTTTGCAAATATCACAGATTTTTGTAAGGTTATATAGTTAAAGGAAAGCATCTTTTCACTCCACCAACAAAAAATAAATAAACACATGAGAAGATTTAGGATACTACATATCCACAGATGTCTCTCACACACACACACACACCCCTTATTTTTTAGCATGTGCACTCATGTTTCCTTCCATGATGCAATCTATTTTATTTAGCTGTGCTAATCTTAATAGTTCCTTTATTTAAAACTATTGCAAAAGATAAAAGCAACCTTTGTAGAGAACAAAAAATTAATTTTCCCGCACTTTACTTTCTCAGTTTTAACTAGGAAAATAACTGCTACATTCAAAATATACTCTTGGAGGTCACTTATTCAGAAACTATACGGTCTTGCACTCAAAGTTGGAAACTGATATTCTTGGGAAAAGAATGACAAAAAGTATATAACTCATGGTGGAAAATTCATTTATATTTCAGGTAATTAGAACCTCAAGACACTGGCTGTTTTGGTAAACTGGATTTCCTAGCTCACAGTTTTGTGACCTTAAATATTTTTTCTTTCAACTGAGATACTGAAATTTTTTTTTCATTTATTTATTTTTGGCTGCGTTGGGTCTTCGTTGCTGCGCACAGGCTTTCTCTAGCTGTGGCGAGCAGGGCCTACTCTTGCAGTGCGTGGGCTTCTCATTGCAGTGGTTTCTCCGGCTGTGGAGCACAGGCTTTAGGCACGTGGGCTTCACTAGTTGTGGCACACGGGCTCAGTAGTTGTGGCTCGTGAGCCCTAGAGCGCAGGCTCAGCAGTTGTGGGGCACGGGCTTAGCTGCTCCGCAGCATGTGGGATCTTCCCGGACCAGGGCTCGAACCCATGTCCCCTGCATTGGCAGATGGATTCTTAACCCCTGTGCCACCAGGGAAGTCCCTGAAATATTTTTAAAATTAAAAAGATCACAGACAACTCACTGAGTTCTTTGGATGTGCCAAGCACTGCACTAAGTACTCTTCATCAATTATTTCCTTGAATCCTCACACCACCCCCACAGGCAAGGGGTGCTATTAATACTCCCCTTTTACATGAGTGGAAACTGAGGGTTGGAAAAATTGTATATCATGGTTAAGGTCAAAGAACCAGTAAGAAGCGTGGCCACAATTTGGATCCACTGAAGTCTCAGTCTGAAACCCAAGCTATTAACCAATACAAACATTCCAATTTTTATGACTGAGGACATGAGGCACCTACTGGACAAAACTGAACAGCAATTATCTTGAAATAGTAATTCTCAATATCAATTCCTGTCAGGATCAGGCTGCTGCCCAGGACACTGGCCTCGACAATTCGGTGGACCACAGTGCCCTATGCTAACTTGGGATGTTAGCAGACATGACTGGAGAGGGAATGGCTTCTGCTTTGGGATGGGCTGCTTGAGGTGTCCTTGCAGGACATACAAACAAAGACCTGTCCAACAGGCGGTCAGACATGCAAATCTGATGCTCAAGAGAGACACCTAGGAGTCCTGAGCATTCAGACAGTTACTGAGGCCAAAGAAGAGGACAGAGTGCCCAGGGAGAAAGAAGTGGCACAGTGAGAGGAAAGGGTGTCGAAAGCTGGGGTACCAAGGACATTTAAGTCAAGGGTAGAAGAAGAAGAGCCCATCTGAAAAGACGTTGTTTTCTCCCCAGGAGAAAAATACTGGGGAAAATTGCTTCTGTAGAACAGTATCTCTGCCACCTTCATGCCCTACCCCACAAAAGAATTTCAAAGTGTTTTGAGTAAAATCTCACTAATACAGTCCCTCATCTAAATTGGGATGGTTTATTCTTTATGATGCCCAAGATCTGAGGTCAACTGATGTTCTACTTTCCCAAATAAATTATTTTCAACTTTTTAAATGCCATTAATTCAACGAGCACTCACTGAAGACCCTCTACATGCGGGGTCGGGCCAGTGAAGATCAGTAAGACTCAGCCCCTGCCCTTCAGGGCACCACAGTTTAACGGGAACCACAGACACAAACCCAGAATGTTACAAAACCACGCGGTAAAAACAAGATGAGCTATAACACACAAGCAGCTCCTATGCCAACTTGGAAGGGAGGGTGCCAGGGGGTGACAACTGAGCCCAGCCTTAAAGGGTAAGTCAAAGTTTTTCAGGGAAAGCGGGACGGGGTGGGGAAATAGTCAGCAAAGGGAAACCAGGAGTAAAAACTGTGTGAGAAGCGGTGTAGTACAGGCGGGGAGATGCAAACATTCGTCACCGCCATAGTATGAAATGTGGGCAGGGGGTGGCAAAAGAGATGCTACAGAGGCAGGTGGCGCCCAGATCACAGAGAACTTTCTATACATGCTAAGGAGTTAGAAGCTTATGCTGTAGGCAAAGGAGAACCCAGTAAGGGTTTAAGCAGATTTTCACTCTCAGTACCTAAGACATCTTGCTGGTAGTCTTATGGTTGATGGATCTGCAGAAGTGCAGGCTGGAACGAGAGATGCCAACTGGGTGTTAGGGGACAGCTGCAACAAGCCAGACACAGACCACAGACGAGGGCCAGGAAGAGACGGAGTGAAGGACAGAGCAAGGAGATAAACGGTACAATTTCAGGATTGATTGAAAGGGTGGGATAAGAATGAAGTCAAAGATGAACCCCAGGTATCTAACCTGGGTGACTGGGATGAAAAAAAGGGCATTCCACCAAGCAGAAAATTCAGGAAGACTTTACAGGTAACATGATGAGTTCGATTTTGAATATGTTGAAACAAAGGAGTCAGTGAGATGCCCAGTCGCTCTCTAAACCCTTAACCTGGCTTTTCTTCATAGCACTTATCACAGTCCAAATACTATCCACTTCTGCACTAGAGTGTAAGCCACATGAGGGCAGCTACCTTGTATTCACCACACTCTCCCTGCTGTCTACAACGCTGCCTGGCACGGAAGTCATTCAAACAGATATTTGTTGAACAAATAAGTGCGTATGTGAAAGGATGAATAAGTGACATGTTTATCCCAGTGCTTTTTCCTAAGGTTGCTGTTTTGAATAAAGAGCCACCTTGGAAGCAGATGATCCTCTTCTCAGCCTTCTAATTACTACTTGTCATTTTGAGATTTCCTCAGTAAATCCAGAACCCTGATCAGTCTGTCATCTTCTTTAACAAATGTGTAGCACTGTACATTACAATTTTACTTAACACCCCGGATCAGGAGGTACAAACTACTATGCATAAAATAAACAGGCTACAAAGATATACTGTACAGCACAGGGAATATAACCAATATTTTTTAATAACTTTAAATGGAGTATAATCTATAACAATTTTGAATCACTATGTTGTACACCTGAAACAAATATAATATTGTAAATCAAATATATCTCAATAAAAAATAAACAAACAATAAAGAGGGCCTTCTCTTGTTCCAAAAAAAAGGCACCGCAAATGCTATATGATCATTTTTGTCCCTTTTCTTATCTCATAGATATTTTGAATGTTGACTAAATTCTTTTACTTTCTCCCAAAGAAGGAAATAAATGAGATTTTATGAACTGGTTGAAGTAAAAAATATGCCAACAATTAAAAAACACTTTGCCTGGGAAGGAAAAGAAAACACCACTCTCAGCAAGAGAAAATATGAAAACTTAGCTATAATAAGCAAAAGGGAAAGGACTATGAAGGAATGTTTCAAGATGCCTTCAACATATTTTACTGCAAAAATACTACTCAAAAGGAATTATAAATGGCAAGAAATGGATAGAAAAAAAAAATAATTGTTTATGGATCATCTATATGACCAGCATTCTGCTGGGCTGCAAAACATAGGGGGCAAAAAAAAAAGTCACACACTGGTACCCATACTTTACAAGAGAGGATTTTAAAAACAATAATAATCTGAAGTCATTTATATGTGCCTTTGAAACGTGTACATTTTTGTACATAGTCAATTTACCTTTCCGCTTTAGGATGAAATTAAAATTAGTTTTCCTTAAGCTCCTAAAAACTCCGACAACATGAAGAGACATCATGACTTGTGAGGACAAGTCAAACAACTTGAAAATGTCATACATTATGCTAATGTAATATATTTTATATTATGTATTACACTGGCACATATATGTATTACGTATTACCCATTTACGTATATTGGTATAAATGTCTAATACAATGCATGCAATGTACTGTCTGCATGGTAGATAAGAATTCACAATAAACTTTTTCCTCCACTGTACTAACCGTTAAGAACAACAAAAAAAGCACTGAGCTAAAAAATTCACTGAAAATTTAAAAGAATTTTGCTTGCACTTCATTTAATACAATACATTTGGGTGAGTCAGTCAATAAGTAATGAGTAATGCAAAAATGACAATTCGCTGAAGTCTTATTCCTACCAGAAAAGTCACAAAGAACCTTTATCTCCTGACACCCACTCTCCAACTTGCCTGTGACTCAACTTAAGCCACTCGTGTAAAAAAAAATCTTCCTGGAGAAATGCGAGGAACATTTCATGCATACTGTTAAAGAAAATGTGGTTTTCTGGATAAAGAACCAGAAGATGGAGAAAAATAAGGGCTGCTTCTAATATCACACTGCTAAGTATAAATTCCAGTTTCTTGATTTTCTCAGACCATATCCCTATACTTCGAGTTTTAGAAGAGAAGAGATAGGCAGTTCTGCTAATTAAGCTCCGTCCCACTCGAAATTTCTGTCTTGTAAGGCTCAATCTGTTCTCATGCTTGCCCGGGAAATTTGGTGACAATGAAATGAAATCTTTCTGCTTTAAATATTCAGCATGATTTTAAATGCGTTTCTTCAAATTATTCTTCAGTGGACCTTTAAAATCACAATTGGAGAGATAAAGGTAATTAGAAATGGCAATGTAAATGGAGTTGAATCTCCCAGACGTCCTCCAAAATATAACCCGCCCTGCTCTTACTCAGCTTCCCTCAGGATGTCCAAGAGTTCCCCCATTCATCACTGCACTTCACTCAGCCCATTTGCACATCACAGGATATATTTCTGCCACTCCAATTAGTCTCCCACTGTGTCACAGGAGATAGAGGGTTAATCACAAGACCAACGGCAGTTAAACTGAGAGTGTACATGAAAAGGAAACACAAAATGACAAATGGAAAGACGCTTTTCAAGTCCTGGCCGAGCCACTTAGTAGTGGTGTGACCTTGGATGAGTCCCTTAACCTCCTTTCCTCAGCTGTTGTGAAAACTGAATTAAATAATCACATGAGAGCACTTGACAAGCTGAGAGCACTATACAAGTATAAGGGAATATGATGATGATAGCTGCATATATATAACAGTTTTAAAAATCGTGGGCCCAGAACTTGGGAGGAATAATAATTGAGGTCTACATCAAAACACGACTCACATCCTAGGAAAGCCACTGAGTACCCACAGAGGCCCGGGGACAACCACTTCTTTGAAAGAAGTGCTGCTATCGAGTCCAATGAGAGACATCACAATCTTTCCGAGGCAAGTGATTATTTACCTGCCCATTAATTAGATCTGTTCCTTAGACAAATATAAGCCCGATAGAGACACACGATGGCTCAAGACACAATTAATGCAGGTGGGAAATACAGCAAAACTTAAAAGTAGATTTTGTTTATACCCTACCCCAATGAACAGTTATTTGTTAATTTGAAACAGATCCTTGATTACAGGTGCCAGTGGATGAAAGTGTTGGGAAAACCCTGGATCAGCCAAGAAACGTGGGACATGTAGATTCAAATTCTTAAAAGAAATTGAAACACGTTTTCAATATATATACCATTAATCACAACAAAGAGTCTCCTGAAAAGAATGGTACCTACTATTCTCATGAATGCAATGTTCTATTTTTAAGTTTGGCGAGGAAAAAACTCAAAGTACATTAAAAGACTTCTCTGGTGCTGCAATGGGGTAATGAAAAACAGTATCTTACAAAGATCACAGAGGTGTAACAGTTGTAGGTTAATTCAAATGTCAACTAAGGTTGTGAGCCATCACTAAATTCTAGAGTCCAAAAAAGCACATACCTAACAGTTAAAAAGATACTCAAAAAATTTTAAAATACTCAACGTCAAGTAAATTATTCAATCCTCAAAAAAAAAAAACCCTCAATACTCACAGGTAATGATCAGGATCAAACTTGGCCAGCTCAGCAGCCAGGCGTTTCTGCCTTCGTTCGGCTGCAGGGGTGGAATCTGGATCCTTAAGATCGATAACATCACTCAATTCATCCTAAGAACACCCAGGAAAGAAAGAATAATTGCTATCTCCTATTTCAGCGATGAAAAATCTCATTTTGTACAAAATGCCCAAACACAGGAAGAATCTAATTGATCGGTAAGCCGTGATACCACGTGTGACATTTAGATTCAAATCCAGCAAATGTTTGTTAGACACCTAACTACCTGCCAGGCCCCGTTAGAAGCTTTCACATCAATTATGTCATCTAATCCTTAAAACAAACAAACTGATTAACATAGATTAAGGCTATAAAAGTTTAACATGAAAAACAGAGTAATCCTCTGGAAGCAAACAGGAACATTTAATTCTGCATTCATCCCCCCATTTACTCCCGGAGATTTGAAAGTTAGGAAAGGCAAGATGAAATAAATTTCTAGACCCAAGACAGAGCTGCTGCTGCCAGGGGTGCCACATCAGCAAACCAAAACTTGGTAACTTCCGTGTCCCTGTAAATACTCGTCTTGAACAGAAATGCAGGCTATCCAGTCGACCCCCGCCCCCCCCCAAGGCCAAGCTAATTCTGGGCTCTGTCCTTATTTCCTTGTCCCTTCTCACCCCTAACGAGAATTGTTAAGGGCAATTTTGATAGATATGACTTTCCACTTGAAAATTTACAAATCCAGTCCCAAGTAATATTCAACCTTACTATAATCATCTTCACCTGGATGAATACACACTGCTGTATGGCTTGTTTCCTAAGCGCAACCCTACAGAAAACAGGTGTATTAGTAAAACCACCTACAATACCACATGGTCTTTTTTCTTTTGATCAGAATTATGAAGGAAAGAAACTTTGTACAATGCAAAATACTCCTAAAGCTCTTTTTTTTTCTTTCTTCAGTCTGCCCTTTCCTACTACCAACCGCAAGGGATAGTAGGCAAACCGGAAGCAGCTTGAAGACTATTAGCTGAAAAGAAGTCAAGGGAAATAAGTTGGTAGACAGTTGTGGACGCAAACCATTAGAACAGACTTGTAAATTGAATGGTAGGTTAGTGCCTAATACCCAGGCTTAAAGTCGGCAGCTATAGCACAGCAAAATCACTACAATGAAACCAGCTACACAGAATCGGCCAGGGACAGACTAGGATACAGAACTCCCCACACAATCATAATTTCTGCACTTAAAAAAAAAAAATCTCTCATCCCTATCACAATCCACTGAGCTCAAGTAACATCAACAACATTTAATATAAGCACATTCTAGTACAATGAAGGAGCCCAGGGAACTTTCTGGAAGTCACATCCAGAACATCTGAATACTTTTAAGTACAAACATTCTGGGCAAAAATCAGATCACTGGCTGTCCCCAAGCTTAGGAAAATTTGCATTCCAAAAGTTCTTTTACAATTTACTTTTGGAAGACTCAGAATGTATTTTCCTATAGACATACTATGATAAATAACAGAGATTCTCGGGGCAGCCCGCAAGTTTATTCAAGTCAAAATAAACTGTAAATAGAGCACTCACAATACAAAGTTCACAAGTGTGCAGCAATGCTTCCATGGGAAAACGCTTTCAGAGCTCTAGTTTCACCCATCAGAAGCACCTCTCCCCTGAGCAGGACAGCCTGGACTCTTCCTCGCTTCTCTGCCTCCTTACCTGCCTGGCATCAGCTCCTCAGCCACAGAGCCAGAAGGGGCGGTGAAGCGGGCCCTGCGGGAGACAAGGACGGTGCTGTGTCCGCAGGACTCTCCTCCGCTGGATGAATACTCAGAGCCGCTTCCTGCCCAGGGACCCCAAGTCCCTCTCCCCAGCAGCCTCCAGTCCCTGGATTTGTTTCCTCCTTCGAGCCCCAAGGAGTTCCCTGCCTCCTGCCCACCATGACACACACACATTTCTGAAAACAGCCTGATGAGGTAGAAGAACTGTGACTCTGGAGTTAGACAAACTCTGAATTTAAAAGCCAGGTCCAGTCTAACTGTGCAACCTCTCTGAGCCTCAGCACCCTCACTGTGAACAAACTAGACACTCCTCCGTCACAAGGCTGGGACTACTTTCCTCTTGCTGCTGTAACGAAATGCCACAAATGTGGCTTAACACAACACAAAGGTAGAGGTCTAGAGGTCACAAGTCCAAGGTCAGTCTCACTGGGCTAAAACGAAGGCGAAGGCAGAGTTGGTTCCCTTTCGGACGTTCCGCGGGACCGTGTGCTTTTCTGCCCTTTCCACCTTAGAGGCTGGCTGTCCTCACTCCTGGCCTAGGAGCCCCTCATCACAAGGCTCCTTCTCCCTCGGCTTCCGTCATCATGCGCTTGCTTCTCTGTTTTCACTTTGACTCTCTGACCTCCCTCTCGTAAAGACCCTGTGCTTAGACAGGGCCCACCTGGATAATCCAGGATAATCGTCCCATCGCAAGATCCTCAGCCTCTTCACATGTGCGCAGTCCCTTTCGCCATGTACTTAGTACATGGGGTCAGTACGTGGACATCAGGGGCAGGGGTGAGGGACAGCATTCTGTCTCCCATAGGCTGTTAGAAGGGTTAAATGAACTAATATGAGCAAGGCCTAAGTACAGGGTGTGATCATTCAAGAACGTCAGTTGCTTTATCTCTGACTCCTGGCTCCACTGCTGTTCCCTGTGGCTCAGGCGCTGACTTCCTATTGAGAGCACATACCCTCCCTCCTCTTCAGCTGCCTCACTTGCAAGTAGTAAGAAAAAAAAAAAAAAATTGGGGAGCCAGGGAGGATTATAATGTCCTGCTTCATTATTTCATCTGGACCAGATACAAGGTCAACAACGGGGTATAATCTTTCAGACTCACATTTCTGAGGATAACTGGACCGAAGTAACCCCAGGCATTTCAAAACCTTAACTGCACCAAGAATAAACCCAGACTCTCACCATGGCTCAAAGCGCTGCAGAATCTAGCTGCTGTCTTGTACTTCAACCTCATCTCCTACCTTCCCCTTCTGGCCCAAATACACAGGAGCCACACACCAGACTTCTTGCCATCTCTGGAGCACTGAGTCTCTGCGCTTACAGCACCCTTCTCGTCATTCAGGACTCAGCAAATGTCACCTCCTCCAAGAGGCCTTCTCGGGGCCTCCTGGCCAAAACAGCACCACCCCGCCCCGGCTCTCACATCACCCCCTTGTCCTTCACTTGTATCTGAAATTATCTTGTTGATTTGCCCTTTAGACGATTACTATCTGTCTCTCCACTAGAATCCCATGAGGGCAGAGATCTGGTCTGTGTTTTTGCTTACTGTACCCCCAGCACCCTGCCTGGTGTTCACTTTCAAACTGCTCATTCGGCAAACAGCGTGTGAGGGTCTGCTCTGGGCTAGACGCTGCTCTGGGTGCTGGAGACCTGGAAATAAACATACAGGCAAGGCCCCTGTTCCCATGGGAGTGAGAATTCAACAGCCAGAAGAGGATTCTCCCCCTCCTCCCCCAGCCTCCAGACTCAGGGCGTCCACACAGCTGCGCAGCTCGTGCCCCGCAGAACGTGAACGTCCATAGCAGTGCAAGCCCCGCCCAGGCCTGTCCTTCGCACGGTCATCCGCAGCGGCCCTGTGCCCACTGGACCCTCAAGAGAAACTGGAACTAAAAAGTGAAGTTAGCATGGGGTAGTGAAATCAGCCTAAGGCATCTGTCAACCAAAGGGAAGGAAGAAAAGAGGATGAGAAATGACACACTACAGCAGGGTGAAAGTGATTCTCTTTGTTTTGAAAGCATTGCTAAGGTCACTGCTAGGAGAGCTATTTAAAGACCAGAGACTCTAGGATTGTTGCTGCTGGCAGCCACTGTCACCAGGAGCCTGCTGTGAAGCCCTGACTTGGAGCAGCCAGAGCAGCTTTCCAAAGGCGCCCTGTGGCTGGCAGCAACTTCAGAAAGGAGACAGACAGAGAGAGAGAGAGAGAGAGAGAGGGCGAGCGCACGCACGCGCACGCATCTGTATGGGGAGGGGGGTGACAGAGAATTTGTTTCAGCACACATATTTTTATTTCCATCTCAGTATCAGTATAAAATACAGATGCTCACAAGCCAACCCTGTGTAAATGGCTGGTGGGAAAAAAAATATGAAGGACTATACCCTCTCCCCCAATAAAGGGTTAAATTATTCACTTCAGAGAAGATACCTGGGTATTGGAATTATGGATGATGTTTTACTTTCTTTGTTATACTGTACTTTCAAAATGAATACGTATCACTTTTATCGTCAGAGAAAAATGAAGCTATATTTCACTTAAAGGGCTGGTGGTGGAAAGAGACTAAAAATACTAGTAAAGTATGAGTAGTCAGCAAAACTCTATGGATATTTTCTCATCCAAAGGCAGCACCAGAGAAACTATAAACTTGGGAGAAAACATTTTCTCACTAGTTGAGAAAACAGTGGTTTCTTAAACACATCATTTTAAAACAGATGTTCTCAAAGCTCTTATTTATGCAATAGTGGTCTCAGTTTCCTCTAGCTGGTTTACTAGCAGAGCAAGGTCTTAGGTGGGGGAATAAACTAGGAGTTTGGGATTAACATATATACACTACTATATATAATAGATAACCAACAAGGACCTACTGTATAGCACAGGGAACTATACTCAATATTTTGTAATAACCTATAAGGGAAAAGAATCTGAAAAAGAATATATATATATATATATATATATATTTTTTTTTTTTTTTTTTTTTTTTCTCTCTCTCATTCCTTTATAGCTTTAGACGGGTAATCCCAAAATAGACTGACTAATACTACTCTCAGCCAAACAATTAAGATCCATTTGCTGTAGTTTCTGCTGTAGAAAAAACTGACTCTACTCTTACTACCTCAGAGATGACCTGGGAATGTGATTAGGGAGAGAGAATACAGAGAAATGATAACTCAGCAGAAAAACATAAGGTTCTGAACGAAGTATCTCATCAGCAATATTTGCTCTTAAGTAACTCCCAATTTTGTTCCCTTTAAGGAGTCTTGAGAGCATTTTATATTTCTCAAGGGCAGAGGTCTTTCTAGCATCCTATTCTTTTTGTCAGAGAGTTTTCACAATGTAGCATCTCCTTAAATTTTCTAAATGGCCTTATAAAGTAGGTGAGCAAATTTATCCCTATTTTACAAAGAGCAGACAAAACTGATTTGTGGTCAAATAACTGGCCGGCACCCGAAATCTAAACAGAGGTACGAGTGGGACTAAAACATAGGTCCTTTAACTTTCCTTAGCAGACTCAAATATGTCTTACTATAATAAACCACATGCTAAGCAGGTTTAACATCCTCTACCCAGACAGGGATGAAGTTAAAATAAAAAACTGTTCGCCACCATTTCTTTCATTTAAAAAAAATTAAGACCCCATTATGTTGTTTTCTGTAGTACAAATAGAAAATAATCCAGAAACTCCATTTCATTCATGAAGTAGAATTTACTACAATGTTTGAGGAACAGAAAGAGTAATGTCATTCCTTTTTAGCCTAACTGACAAAACGATCAGATTTTAACAAGAGATTACATTCAACCCCCATCAAGAGTAAATAAACAGAAGTGCCTACTGTATATCAAGAACTAAACAATTTCATCAAAAGCCACAAACCCATTCTCACCAGGAATATTCTGTCTCATTTACATACAAAACAGAAGAGACATCAAGCCACAAGTATACGATTTTCATTTTTTAGAGGTATAAAACATAAAGCTTTTCAGGAAGTATGATGAGAGAGGGGTTCTGTTCTGTATTTTGGAAACTTCAAGTCTACAATAGCAAATGAAGTGGAAAAAAAAGGAGACCAGGGCACCTTCCATGTGTAAGCGCAGTGAGACTGGGCAGCACAGCCAGTGCAACGGAAGGGAGTGAACGTCCGTGTAACGACTACGTACAAGGAGCTGTGGTTTGTGCTCTAAATACGTCACCTCCTACAATCTTCATAAAAAACCTCCAGGTATAAGCAGAACTGAAATTAAAATACGCAAATAGTAAAACCCTTGGTATATACCAACGTCTTTTAGAAAAACATACCTGTAACCGCTGAAACACTCCTGAGCGTAAGTTTCCAAACCCATAGTGGCACTCCGGATTCAAAGTACTTTCTGGTACCTCTTCATAGGGGGACTGTTCAATTTCCCAATCAAACTCTTCATCGTCATCTTCTACTCCTTCCTCAGAAACCTCAGAAGCACCTAAATGTGCGAAATACTAATTTGTTAAAGCGTTGGATTTCCTAGGTACAACCTGGGGAAGAAAAAGTATAGGAAAAAAATGCCTGCCCATGTCCCCAAAAGACATGTATAAGGATATGAATAGCCCCGCTATTCTTTTTTTTCTTTAATTGAAATACAGTTAATGTACCATACTAGGTTCATTACAGGTGTACTACATAATGATTTGACATTGGCAAACATTATGAAATGATCACCATCTGTCTCCTTACAAAGTTATTACACTACTATTGACCATATTCTTTACACTGTATATTACATCACTGTGGCTTGCTTATTATGTCACTGGCGGTTTGTAAGTCTTAATCCCCTTTACCTATTTCGCCCACCCCTAGTCTCACTAATCTTATTAGCGAAAAAAAAAAAAAAATAGAGCCAACCCAAAGTTCCATCAGTAGCAGGATGCATAAATAATAAATGCAATGAAAGCAAAACATATCTCAGCTATACGTGGATAAATCTCACAAAAATGTTATGTGAAAGAAGCCAGATAGCAAACAACGCCTACCGTATGAATTATATATACAATTCAAAACCAGGCTACACTGAGGGTAGTGGTTACCTTGGAGAGTAAGGAGGGTGAAATAACCAGGGTAGGATTCCAGGATGTGGGAAACGTTCCATTTCTTGACCTAGGCAGTGTCCACTTTATATTTACTACACTGAATTGTAACCTTCTGATTTTAGCTCAAGAGGCCAATATTTTGCCAAACACAGAGATGCTATTTCAATTCGTCCCAAAACATGACTGACCTACAGGTTCAACAGAGTTGTTTCTGTCTTTAACTTATGTGTCAGCAAATGAACTATTTTCACATGGTGTCACCTTATCTTGTCACCTGAAGTATTTTCTCCAATTTCCTATTTGCTATATCCCTTTTCCCCTAGAAACACACAGCATTCCAAATATTCGTTTACCTGTATTTCCTCCCAAAGGCAATAAACATACCTATTTCTTCCACAAGTGGTTTTGCAGTCCTGGATTTTCTTGGTGCCAGTAGAGCAGTTAACATGTTCAGCCCTTCAAAATGCTGGCCAGGAGTTTCTTTGGGCAATCGAATGGTAAAAATTCCTTAAAGATAAATTTGTTTTATGCTTAGCTAGATTTAAAAATTCAAAGACTTCACAAATACAGTTAAGAAACAGGTATCTTGGTAAACTGTAATTCTATTACATAGAGCTCCAAAATTACGCCCTTATTATATAGTTAGTGAAAAAGGCTCAAACAAGATTTTTCAGAACCACTGTTTCAGCTGTCACCTCTATGAGAAATTAATCTGTTAAAGCCACAGAATGCTTAAATCCTACCCAATATCACCTTCACCTATTTATAATAGTAAAGGTTCAAGTCAAAAATGCAATGGCCTGAGAAGGCAATAGCTTAGGGTTACCCGTAGCTACTCATAAGATTTATTTCTGGACTGGGGGGGGAAAATCAGGATACTTAATCCAATGAAGAACAGCAGCAGTTTCAAATATACATGAAATCTTAAATAAGGCAATGACGGCTTGATAAAGTTCTTGATATCTCAAGAAATATATCCCTAAAGTCTGTCTAACGCAGACCCAGATTCCATCTGTGTACTCCTTTTCTTTCCTTGACTGGGTTTATCAGCTTCATCTAGGCTTGCCTATGAATGGATTACATTATTCACTACTCTTACATTTTAAAACAGTTTACCTCTTTCAGTGCACTTAACCCATATTCTAATGTATCAGCTACAACTAAACCCAAATATTTCCACATATACAACCTTCTTAAACCCCCATATACTTTCAAGATTTAATAACTTTACTCCTGTATGCAACTTACTGCAATTAAAAGCAGATTTACTACCTAGAAAGGCAGTTTCATTATACTTTATTACCACATTAGTTATACTGTGCTATGGGTTAGAACTTTGTCATTTAACTCTTTCATCCCATCTTTCCTCCCTTACCCTAGTTCACTGAGGTCAATAAATAGTCACTGAATAAATCACACAACAGTACACAAGTTTATTCTTACTCCAGATCCAGTGACAAAGGAAAATCCAGTGGTTTCTACAGAAGGAAAATAAATGGTTTCAAGACGAGTTGAAATGAAGGGCTTATCAATTAGGAGTAGAAAATTCAATCAGCCTTTAAATGCCCCCTATGGACAGTTTCTCTCTCACCTACATGTAATTAAATTTTAAGATTGAAAATTGCACAAGAAAAAAGAACATATATACAAATACATATATATATATATAAATATGAATATATATACTGAATCACTTTGCTGTACACCTGAAACTAACACAATATTGTAAATCAATTATACTTCAATTAAAAAATAAATTTTTAAAAACTGTAATTTTTTAATTAAAAAATTAAAAAAATTTTTAAAAAGAAACATTCGACTCACAACTTACAAAAATCATCCACATCTTTTCTAATCAGTCACCTCCAACAATCTAACTTACTAAATGGAGGGAGAAGTAGGAAATAAAACTTCTAGAAAGCAAAGCCAGAGTATATGACCAATTGAACTTTACTTTAAAGAATATTGTGAAGTACTTTAAAGGACTGAGGAAATGTAATTGTTAAAAATCCATGAATAACAGGCACTGGACATTAAGAAACGATAAAGAGTGACAGGGGCAGATTGCACTTGCCATACACCTAAAGGTCCCCGTAGTACATGAGATTATTATTTAACTACTCCAACAGGAAGAATCCAAAGAAAAAAAACTAACAAAAATTCCAAAGGCAATACCTTTATCTGCAGCATAGGATCCCTGCTCGCTTCCATTTTCTACAATTCTTCCAGGAAGGGTTAATCTGCAGATTTAATAAAAGGTCTCATGAAGTCCTTAAATTACAAAGCATCATAAGGGACCATCCGTGATAGTAAACATCAACAATTTTAAAAGGATAATCCTAGCATTTAAATTTTACAAACTAAATAACTTACATTTCTTCTCTAGCTAAGAAGAAATCAGAGATGACTCATCTTTCTGTTTGAATAGGCGCTGTCACTGATAAAACACTTAAAAAGAAAAGCCACAATAAATATTAGATATCATTACTGTTACAGTTTTTTCCCTTCCTAGTGGGAGTTATTTATATACCTGGTGCCTGATACAGCATGGGCTCAATAAAAGTGTACTAATTAGCTTCCAAAAAAAAAAAAGAATCAAGAAATGAGAAAGAATAAAGAACCAACAAAACCAACTGTTTATATTGGGCAAATTACTACTTTTAAGTAGTACAAAAAAAGGCAGAAAGCAAAAGGGTTTTTCTCATATCTCATTAATACTATATGGGGATTTCCCCCTCTTTCCTACTGAAGGACATGAACTGATTTCCCTGTTTGCAGTTTTACTCTGGGTCAGTCAGTCTTCCACCGAGGCCCCAAAAGAATTCTTCTAAAACAGAAATTTGATTGTCACTTTTCTATTAAAAAAGCTTCTCTCGCTGCCTTGATACTGACTAGACAATTTAAACTCACCAGTACTACATGAGGCCAACTCCATTCCACTCCAAACTTAAAATATGAACCTCCTTTCCTCCCACACCCCCCTCCTCCATGCCACCTATTCTAACATCATCACCATCATCATCATCATCATCATCAAACTTGGCAGACCCCAAAAGGTCCGGGGCTTTCCAACCTACCTACCTTTGATCCCAATGTTTCCTGAAGCTACAACACATTTTCCAAACAAAAATCTCTTCTAAACTCAGCCTAAAGATTCAGTTACGAATAAATTAGTTTGTTATCATGCATACAAACACTAACTTTACTCTCAGAATCTAAATTAAGTCCTTTTGTGGACTTAAGTCCAAGTTGTGCCATTTACTAGCTCTGTAACTTTCTTGGTACAAGTTCATTAACTTCAAGGCTCATATTCATCATTCATAAAAAGGGAAAAATAACAGAATCTATCCTAGGGTTACTCTGAGGAAGAAAGGATAATGCAAAAAGCTTAGTGGCTAGTACAGTAGGCAAGCATTCAGAAAATGTAAACTATTATTATCATCTCCCTTTTCCTAAACCCTTTGTAACTATAGAGTTAAATTCATAATGCGTGATGGTGAAATCATATTCACTCACAGATCTGCCTTCCCCACTAGACTCTCAATTCCTCAAGGACAGGGGTGAGGTTTTATCCATCTCTGGTATACTGTAGCAAACTGTATTTCCAAAGATGGTCCATCTCACATCACTCCTCCCAACAGTGCAATCTATGTCCCCTCCCCTTAAAAGTGAGTGGGCTTCTGGAACTGTTTTAACCCATATAATATAGAAGTGACACTGTGATTTCTGAGGTTAGGTTATAAAAGATGACATGGATTCTGCCTTGCTCCCTGGAATATCTGCCCTTAAAACCTTCAGGTATCATGGAAGTGGTCCAACTCCCTGAAGGAATCACAAACTAGACCATGAAAACAGAACACACAGGGAGGTCCTGAGACCACTCGAGAAGAGATTCCCTCCTCCACCCACCCTATCAGTCCCCAGTTGCTTCAGCCCTTCCTGTCCCAGGTCTAGCCACCATGTGACTACAACTAAATTAAAGACCTCAAGCCAGAACAGCTCAGCCAAGCCCTTACCAAATTCCTAAGGCACAAAAACCAGGAGAGGGAGTTAAATGATTGTTGTTTAACACCATTAGGTTTGGTTATTTAGCAGCAGGTAACTGCAACAGTAAGATGCTCTTAATAAATAATAATACCCACCATTTATTGAATACATAATTACCAGGCACAGTAATAAGGATCATGCATGTATTATCTCAATCCTCATATCAACTCTTTAAGATCACTAATATTAGTTCCATTTTACAGATTAGGAAACTGAGACTAAATAACTTGCTAAAAGTCACAGAACTTTAAGTGTGCTCAGACCCACAACTCCCGAGCCTCTGCTACCCAAGGAATGGATGAATTTGTATTAAAACTACTCTTTAAATTGCTTCACACGTCCTCTTACTTTGTCTTCATTAAAACTCCCAAACTTAAGCAAGTGGCTTTTATTTTGAAATTTTTATTGTATTGTATTTATTTTACAATCCTATCTCATTTGATATCTTTTCTCTGAGCCTCTGCACTCTCATCTGTAACATGGGTAAATAACAGAACCTACTTTATAGGACTGTCCTAAAATCAAGTGAGATAATTTACATAAAGCAGTAACCTGAAGTAAAAAGTCAATAAATGTTTCTTAACACCATCAGCGTCTTCTACCCATTCTTCATGTTCTGGCTTAAATGTCACCTCTTCAGAAAGGCTTTCCCTGGCCACTTTGTATAAACCCAGGCTCCTTTTTATTCTCTATCAGTGCACTTTACTTTCCTTCAGAGAAATTACCACAATTTGTAGTTATATGTTTACTTGTTTATTGTTTTTCTCTCCCCACTAGAATGAAAACTACGTAAGACACCACCACATCCCCAATACCAAAAACAGAGTCTGGAATATACCATGAGCTCGATAAATCAAGCAAAAGAACGAAAGAGTGAAGAAGTAGGGAAATGCAATATATTCGGATAGATGGATTAAGTTAAGGCCTAATAGATGTCTGAGCAAAACTGGTTCAGGCCCAGTGAAGGAACCAGCTCAACTCAAGAACAATGTCTGTGCTGGGAAAGTACTTAGTTGGGCAGGAAAGGTAGGCTGGAATGAGAAAGATGAGGAGAATGGATTTTCCCTTGGCGGAAAGGAGAGAACAAGGTATTGACAATGTTAAGTAAGAATAATCTGGCTGTGTCCTCTCTAAAATGGGGCTAATAATAATGCCTATCTCTAAGGATCGCTGTCCAGGTAAAATGAGACAATGCACTCAAGTACTTAACCCGCCACCTCGCACTGCTTGCCTGCCACACGAAAGGGGAGGAGAAGGGGTTAGCTGCAAACTGCTGTTACGGTTCTTCAAGGAGAAAAATGCAAACAGACAAGTGCTGAAGGTCCCTCCCTGAGGCTTGGGGGGCAACAACCACAATGAGGGGGCAAAAACCAAACAGAGAAGCAGACAACGAGGAGGTAGGAGAACGAGAGGACTTTGGCGGCGGTGGGGCCAAAGAAGGCGAAAATTTCAGGGAATAGGGAGCGGTCAGCCAAGAGGTCAGGGAACAGAACGTGGACTGAGAAAAGTCAAATGGACGGGTCAGCTGGGAAGTCAGCGCGCGCTGTCCCAGGGCAAGGACGACTAAAGCAGAGCGAAAAGAAAACAGAAAAAGGGACAAGAACTAGGGCAACAGGACAGAAAATGGAAAGGCGATATAGTCCCAAACTCCACGTTTTACAGTGGCTCCGGAATCTCTTCCAGGCGGGGATGTAAGAAGGTTTAAGAAAGGATGACCTCAGAATGGGAGAAAATATTTGCAAATGAAACAACTGACAAAGGATTAATCTCCAAAATTTATAAGCAGCTCATGCAGCTCAATAACAAAAAAACAAACAACCCAATCCAAAAATGGGCAGAAGACCTAAACAGACATTTCTCCAAACAAGATATACAGACTGCCAACAAACACATGAAAGAATGCTCAACATCATTAATCATTAGAGAAATGCAAATCTAAACTACAATGAGATATCATCTCACACCAGTCAGAATGGCCATCATCAAAAAATCTAGAAACAATAAATGCTGGAGAGGGTGTGGAGAAAAGGGAACACTCTCGCACTGTTGGTGGGAATGTGAATTGGTACAGCCACTACGGAGAACAGTATGGAGGTTCCTTAAAAAACTAAAAATAGAACTACCATATGACCCAGCAATCCCACTACTGGGCATATACCCTGAGAAAACCATAATTCAAAAAGACTCATGTACCAAAATGTTCACTGCAGCTCTATTTACAATAGCCAGGAGATGGAAACAACCTAAGTGTCCATCATTGGATGAATGGATAAAGAAGATGTGGCACATATATACAATGAATATTACTCAGCCATAAAAAGAAAGGAAATTGAGCTATTTGTAATGAGGTGGATGGACCTAGAGTCTGTCATACAGAGTGAAGTAAGTCAGAAAGAGAAAGACAAATACCGTATGCTAACACATATTTATGGAATTTAAGAAAAAAAATGTCATGAAGAATCTAGGGGTAAAACAGGAATAAAGACACAGACCTACTAGAGAATGGACTTGAGGATATGGGGAGGGGGAAGGGTAAGCTGTGACAAAGCAAGAGAGTGGCATGGACATATATACACTACCAAACGTAAAAGAGATAGCTAGTGGAAAGCAGCCGCATACCACAGGGAGATCAGCTCGGCGCTTTGTGACCACCTAGAGGGGTGGGATAGGGAGGGTGGGAGGGAGGGAGGGAGACGCAAGAGAGAAGACATATGGGAACATATGTATATGTATAACTGATTCACTTTGTTATAAAGCAGAAACTAACACACCATTGTAAAGCAATTATACTCCAATAAAGATGTAAAAAAAAAAAAAAAGAAAGGATGAGCTTCTGCAACATCCAGAACGCACGCCTGGAAGAGTTCGCTTCCTCAGCACGTGCTGCAGGGACCTCGGGAAAACGTAGTCGTGATGCTGAGAAGTGCTCTCTTGTTCTTTCATCCTCCCTCGATAAGCAGTTATTTAATGAGTGAATAAATGTATAAATGAATCCCCAAAACACGCTTTTCCCGGAGCCAGGCACCCGCAACTCGCCTGAGAAAGTACGGCTTGGCGTAGAACCTGAAGTCGACCCCCTCGAAGTAGACGTCGAACTCGGAGACCCGGGCGTAGGGCACGCGGATAGCGACAGTCAGGAAGTCGGGGTCCTGGCTAAGGTCGAACGCCGGGGTCAGCATCACCACGCCGGACTCTGGTGCCCAAGTCGGTCACTCTCGCAGCAGTCGCAGTCCTGCCGCTCAAACTCTCCAAGAAGTCCCCACGCTCCGGTGCCCCTTCTGTTAGACACGGCGCTTCCGGCTCGAGGCGGAAGTGCTCGTGCGTGAGAAAGGAAGTCCCGCCCCACGGCGATCTCCGTGGAGACGGGACGCTGTTAGTGGGGAGGTGGAGAAGGAAAGTGGTGAATGAGCCTTTGGGCGCAGAAATTGAACCCAGGGCATAACTTGGAAGAACCTGGGCTAGAGTCTGCCTTAGACCCACCAAGCCTCTTTGGAGGTTCTTAGAGATGATTTGAACATTGGCTTTGCAGGCAGAGAGACCCGCGTTTGAATCCCTTCTCTCCTATTCGCAGCTGTAAGACCTTGGGGAAGTTACAAAACCTCTCTGTACTTCAGATATCTCTTCTATAAAATGAGGCTGGAACATAGACTCGTAGAGATGATGTGAGTACAGCACGGAATTATGCATGTAAAGCTCTAACAACATACCTGGCAAGTTGTCAGTGTTCGGTGTGTTGGAGCCGTCACCGCAGTAGCCACAGAAGCATCGTTACTGTGGTTTTCCTTAGTTCTCACCTGCTTTGTCAACAATTCCCCTTTCTCCCTCTCCCTCTCCGTCTGTCTCTACAGATTTCTATCTCCTCCTTCTCCCCTTACACGTCCCTCTCCCTGTATCTCTTTCTGCCACTTTCTCTCCTCTTCCTAGCTCCTATTTAAACAGAATTTTCTTGTTTAGAGAGCGTCCATCCCACTTAGCTCGTTTAATCTACACTACGAACTCCGAAGAACACGACTCACAGAGATTAAGCAGTATGTCTTATGATCATGCATTTTACAATTACCAAAACCCAGAATGTCTGACTCTTAAACACTGTTAGTGCCTGCAATTGACGAATTGCAATGCCTCTGTACTTTACCCTCTTTCATTTTCTCACTTTTCTCCTTACACTTAATCGAGGTCCTCTTTTCTGTCTTTTTTCCTTCTCTTCCTTGTATTTCCCCTTTTTACTCTATGCTGGTCATACTGTCCTAATGCCTCTCTCACTAGTCTCCCTCCTCCCGTGCATATTCCCTTGGCCTTTCTTCCCTGTCATTTTATTTCCTGTTACTCCACCAGTAACTAGAATAGTCCAGGAAATGTTTTTATTTCCTGGGTTTAAATATCAGTGGAAGATGGGTGAAAGTCATCTCTGGGGACAGTGGACCATATAACCTCAAAAGCCTTTTCAACCTCCAATTTTTTATGAGTCTTGAAAATTAATTAAGACTCATTAAAGCATATTAACAGGAGTAAATAAAATAAAAAATCCAAAATAAAAATCATTCAGCTTAAATCTAGGAGTTTTGATAAAGACAAAGAGGTTATGTGTAAAACAGTTTAAAGAGCACTCTTTACACATTCATCCATTCCTTGGGTGGCAGAGGAACTAATTGAATTGACTGAATACTCACTGTGTGCCAGCACTGCACAGTATCCTTTATAATGATCTCATTTCCCCATTGACAGCTCCGTGAACTAGGCTTTATATATCCCCATGGTTTGCACAGGATTACACAGCTAGTGAGTGGTGCAATGGAAATTGAAACTCAAGTGAGTCTGATAACTGAGCCCAAGCTCTAAAATACTATAGAGCTGACTCCCTTTAATATTACCACATACCCAACTTTTTTCCCATTGTAAGCACAAGGCTCGCTGCTTCAGAACATATTGGGCCTTATAAATAATAGGCACTCAATAATGAAAATAAATTGATACAAACTTGGAAATACTAAAGCTCTCAAAAGGTCCCTTGAGATAGACCTTTGGCTGGATCATTCCAAATTAGCTTCTCTAAAAAGAATCTTTACACTTACCATGGGACCTCATTCCTGGAGGTCACAAGCATTAATATTTTTAAATTATTAAAAGCTATGCATGAGGAAAGTCTGTTTGAAAGCACTTTACAAAGTAGAGCTGTGCATTTCCTGGATGTTTTACTCTTTGTTTGGCAACACACACACACACACACACAAGATTGCAACACAGAAAGAGTATACGGTACATTGCTGCTGTTATTTATTTCGATGAAATATATATTGCATTTGCTATATCATAAAATACTGATATATATAACAGGGATTTGTTTACTTGGATTTCTAATTAGTGATAAATTACACCAGTTAGAAGCTCATTCTCTTTTTTAAAAAACAGACTACAGATAAAGTTCCCTTGATTGCTGTCCAACTTCGGTCTTTTCTTCTGCTTCCCCAAGAGTAATCCATCTAGCCACTCTTGCAGAGCTTTTTATATTTCTATGTACATATTTCTAGGCACCCTGTTACTTTATGTCTGTATGTGCATGGGTACATCATCACACTATAAATGTAAGTCTGCAACATTATTTTATTATTTTTCTTGGGTACTTTTTTAGGCATATCAATATCGATTCAAAGATCCAGTTGAGTTCCTGTTTCTAGATATAGACGTTGCTTGAAAATAAACACATCATTTCAACGTTTCATTTTAACTCTGCTTTAGAGGGAACGCAAACAAGAATGAAAATTTTCATTATTTTTGAGCATTTGAAGTTGCTGTATTTATTTATTTTTGTTTGTTTTTTCCATTTTCTTAAGGCCTACTTTTGGATGGCCTTTCACTACTTTAAAAATAGTTTTTTCTGTGGCCAATTTATTGAGGACAAGCATATAACCTGCCATCTCCAATTATATTAAATTAGCCCCCCTTCTGGTCTAACAAACTTAATTGTGATTCACAAGGCTCAAGATTAAATGTCAAATTAAAAAAATTTTTTTCCATAAACAATTCCAGTTTCAACCCTATTACAAAGTGCTACTATTAGGAGTCTTTTAATGAAGTGCTCCTAGCTTCCAGAAGGTGGCAGGCATTTAGGCAAGTAAGACAACGTTATCTTAAAGAACATACTTTTAACCTGTGTTGGAAATAGCTTCCTGAATAAGCTGTTTATAACTCTAGTTCATTCTCTGAGCCATTTTGGGGAGATGGTGGGATCTTACATAGAATCTGAAAACTACACCTTAACCACTGTTATTATTTTATTTTATTTTATTTATTTTTTAATTCACATTTTTCCTCTTTATTCCTTTAATCAATGATTATGATAATAAGGTGACAGTACATTTCAGATACAAAAATTTCTATAAACTTCTTATGTTGTTCTAATATTTTCTAAGTCATTCCTCCCTTCTTTTTTCCCCATTTTTATTATTTTTTATTTTTTTCACACACACACTGTATTTTATTTTCACAAGAGATAAATAAACTGAGAGCAAGCATTGTAAATGGATGACCACAACAAAAGCAACAATGTTGCAATTACCAAACACGAAACACACTCTTACGATGTCATAATAGTGACATTCAGTCCAGGAATCCTCCACTGTAACAGCTCCTTTACTTTGCAGTGAAAATTGATTTGTATATTTTTTGCCTCTGAGTCCTTGTGAGATTTTTCTTTTTATTCAAACAGAAAGTCGCCAAAATTATAGTCATCCTCATCACTTCACTCAGTCCCATCGAATTAATTTTTTTTCCTCTTGATCTTTTGTTAGCACTTTTATGAATTCATCAGTTTTCCATTAGAGTTCTGAAAACGCTTATTCATTCAGTTCAGCAGTATAGTCAGTTACCAGAAACCTGTACTTGTCAGAGTCTTTTCCATGAATTCCTTGAAGATGAAACCCTTTTACAGGAACATTTTTGCGAAAGCATCAGAGTACACCCAGAACTGTCTGAAAATGACAAAAGACTTAAAAATGACTACTGTTAACGATTTCATGAAAGTTCATAATAATGCAATTGACAAGGAAATTTAGTTATTTCTGAGATATACATTTTAAAGGAATAACTAGAATTATGACTTCTAACATTATACCAGATCATATAAGATTTTTAGAAATTTCATGTAACGTCTGAAAATTTTATATTAACATATTTCCATACAAATAACCCAAAAAATTTAGTATCAGTTGTTTTTTTGGTTTGTTTGTATGCTTCTTTATACTGCAGGTTCTTATTAGTCATCAATTTTATACACATCAGTGTATATATGTCAAACCCAATCGCCCAATTCAGCATACCACCATCCCCACCCCACCATGGTTTTCCCCCCTTGGTGTCCATACATTTCTTCTCTACATCTGTATCTCAAATTCTGCCCTGCAAACCAGTTCATCTGTACCATTTTTCTAGGTTCCACATACATGCGTTAATATACAACACTTGTTTTTCTCTTTCTGACTTCACTCTGTATGACAGTCTCTAGATCCATCCACGTCTCAACAAATGACTCAATTTCGTTCCTTTTCATGGCTGAGTAATATTCCATCGTATATATGTACCGCCACTTCTTTATCAGGTTGCTTCCATGACCTGGCTATTGTAAATAGTGCTGCAGTGAACATTGGGGTGCATGTGTCTTTTTGAATTACAGTTATCTCTGGGTATATGCCCAGGAGTGGGATTGCTGGGTCATATGGTAATTCTGTTTTTAGTTTTTTTAAGGAATCTCTGTACTGTTCTCCCCAGTGGCTGTGTCAGTTTACATTCCCACCAACAGTGCAAGAGGGTTCCCTTTTCTCCACACCCTCTCCAGCATTTGTTGTTTGTAGATTTTCTGATGATGCCCATTCTAACTGGTGTGAGGTGTTACCTTATTGTAGTTTTGATTTGCATTTCTCTAATAATAAGTGATGTTGAGCAGCTTTTCATGTGCTTCTTGGCCATCTGTATGTCTTCTTGGCAGAAATGTCTACTTAGGTCTTCTGCCCATTTTTGGATTGGGTTGTTTGTTTCTTTAATATTGAGCTGCATGAGCTGTTTATATATTTTGGAGATTAATCCTTTGTCCATTGATTCGTTTGCAAATAGTTTCTCCCATTCTGAGGGCTGTCTTTTCATCTTGTTTATGGTTTCCTTTGCTTTGCAAAAGCTTTGAAGTTTCATAAGGTCCCATTTGTTTATTTTTGTTTTTATTTCCATTACTCTAGGAAGTGGATCAAAAAAGATCTTGCTGTGATTTATGTCAAAGAGTGTTCTTCCGGGCTTCCCTGGTGGCGCAGTGGTTGAGAGTCTGCCTGCCGATGCAGGGGACACGGGTTTGTGCCCCGGTCCAGGAAGATCCCACATGCCGCAGAGCAGCTGGGCCCGTGAGCCATGGCCGCTGAGCCTGCGCGTCCGGAGCCTGTGCTCTGCAACAGGAGAGGCCACAACAGTGAGAGGCCCGCGTACCACCAAAAAAAAAAAAAGAGTGTTCTTCCTATGTTTTCCTCTAAAAGTTTTATAGTGTCTGGTCTTACATTTAGGTGTCTAATCCATTTTGAGTTTATTTTTGTGTATGGTGTTAGGGAGTGTACTAATTTCATTCTTTTACATGTAGCTGTCCAGTTTTCCCAGCACCACTTATTGAAGAGACTGTCTTTTCTCCATTGTACATCTCTGCCTCCTTTGTCATAGATTAGTGGACCATAGGTGCATGGGTTTATCTCTGGGCTTTCTATCCTGTTCCATTGATCTATGTTTCTGTTTTTGTGCCAGTACCATATTGTCTTGATTACTGTAGCTTTGTAGTATAGTCTGAAGTCAGGGAGTCTGATTCCTCCAGCTCTGTTTTTTTTCCCTCAAGACTGCTTTGGCTATTCGGGGTCTTTTGTGTCTCCATACAAATTTTAACATGATTTGTTCTAGTTCCGTAAAAAATGCCATTGGTAATTTGATAGGGATTGCATTTAATCTGTAGATTGCTTTGGGTAGTATACTCATTTTCACAATATTTATTCTTCCAATCCAAGGACATGGTATATCTATTCATCTGTTGGTATCATCTTTAATTTCTTTCAGCAGTGTCTTATAGTTTTCTGCATACAGGTCTTTTGTCTCCCTAGGTAGGTTTATTCCTAGGTATTTTATTCTTGCTGTTGTAGTGGTAAATGGGAGTGTTTCCATAACTTCTGTTTCAGATTTTTCATCATTAGTGTATAGGAATGCAAGAGATTTCTGTGCATTAATTTTGTATCCTGCAATTTTACCAAATTCATTGATTAGCTCTAGTAGTTTTCTGGTGGCATTTTTAGTTTTATACATTCTATGTATAGTAACATGTCATCTGCAAACAGTGACAGTTTTACTTTTTCTTTTCCAATTTGTATTTCTTTTATTTCCTTTTCTTCTCTGATTGCCATAGCTAGGACTTCCAAAACTATGCTGAATAATAGTGGTGAGAGTGGACATCCTTGTCTCGTTCCTGATCTTAGAGGATATGCTTTCAGTTTTTCACGATTGAGAATGATGTTTGCTGTGGGTTTGTCGTATATGGCCTTTATTATGTTGAGGTAGGTTCCCTCTATGCCCACTTTCTGGAGAGTTTTTATCATAAATGGGTGTTGAATTTTGTCAAAAGCTTTTTCTGCATCTATTGAGGTGATCTTATGGTTTTTATTCTTCAATTTGTTAATATGGTGTATCACATTGATTGATTTGCATATATTGAAGAATCCTTGCATCCCTGGGATAAATCCCACTTGATCATGGTGTATGATTCTTTCAATGTGTTGTTGGATTCTGTTTGCTAGTATTTTGTTGAGGATTTTCGCATCTATATTTATCAGTGATATTAGTCTGTAATTTTCTTTTTTTTTTTTTTTTTTGTAGTATTTTTGTCTGGTTTTGGTATCAGGGTGATGGTGTCCTCATAGAATGAGTTTGGGAGTGTTCCTTCCTCTGCAATTTTTTGGAAGAGTTTGAGAAGGATAGGTGTTAGGTCTTCTCTAAATGTTTGATAAAATTCACCTGTGAAGCCATCTGGTCCTGGACTTTTGTTTGTTGGAAGATTTTTAATCACAGTTTCAATTTCACTACTTGTGATTGGTCTGTTTATATTTTCTGTTTCTTCCTGGTTCAGTCTTGGAAGGTTATACCTTTCTAAGAACTTGTCCATTTCTTCCAGGTTGTCCATTTTATTGGCATAGAGTTGCCTGTAGTAGTCTCTTAGGATGCTTTGTACTTCTGCGGTGTCTGTTGTAACTTCTCCTTTTTCACTTCTAATTCTATTGATTTGAGTCCTCTCTCTCTTTTTCTTGATGAGTCTGGCTAAAGGTTTATCAATTTTGTTTATCTTCTCAAAGAACCAGGTTTTAGTTGTATTGATCTTTGCTATTGTTTTCTTTGTTTCTCTTTCATTTATTTCTGCTCTGATTTTTATGATTTCTTTCCTTCTGCTAACTTTGGGTTTTGTTTGTTCTTCTTTCTCTAGTTCCTTTAGGTGTAAGGTTAGATGGTTTACTTTAGATTTTTCTTGTTTCTTGAGGTAGGCTTGTATAGCTATAAACGTCCTCTTAACACTACTTTTGCTGCATCCCATAGGTTTTGGATCATTGTGTTTTCATTGTCATTTATCTCTAGGTATTTTTTGATTTCCTCTTTGATTTCTTCAGGGATCTCTTGGTTATTTAGTGATGTATTGTTTAGCCTCCATGTGTTTGTGTTTTTTACGTTTTTTTCTGTGTAATTCATTTCTAATCTCATAGTGTTGTGGTCAGAAAAGATGCTTGATATGATTTCAGTATTCTTAAATTTACTGAGGCTTGATTTGTGACCCAATATGTGATCTCTCCTGGAGAATGTTCTGTGCTCACTTGAGAAGAAAGTGTAATCTGCTGTTTTTGGATGGAATGTCCTATAAATGTCAATTAAATCTATCTGGTCTATTGTGTCATTTAAAGCTTCTGTTTCCTTATTAATTTTCTGTCTGGATGATCTGTCCATTGGTGTAAGTGAGGTGTTAAAGTCCCCCACTATTACTGTGTTACTGTCAATTTCCTCTTTTATCGCTCTTAGCGGTTGCCTTATGTATTGAGGTGCTCCTATGTTGGGGGCATATATATTTATAATTGTTTTATCTTCTTCTTGGATTGATCCCTTGATCATTATGTAGTGTCCTTCCTTGTCTCTTGTAACTTTCTTTATTTTAAAGTCTATTTTATCTGATATGAGTATAGCTACTCCAGCTTTCTTTTGATTACCATTTGCATGGAATATCTTTTTTCATCCCCTCACTCTCAGTCTGTCACTAGGTCTGAAGTGGGTCTCTTGTAGACAGCATATATATGGGTCTTGTTTTTGTATCCATTCAGCAAGCCTGTGTCTTTTGGTTGGAGCATTTCATCCATTCACGTTTAAGGTAGTTATCGATATGTATGTTCCTATGACCATTTTCTTAATTGTTTTGGGTTTGTTTCTGTAGCTCCTTTTCTTCTCTTGTGTTTCCCACTTAGAGAAGGTCCTTTAGCAGTTGTTGTAGAGCTGGTTTGGTGGTGCTGAATTCTCTTAGCTTTTGCTTGTCTGTAAAGCTTTTGATTTCTCCATTGGATCTCAGTGAGATCCTTGCTGTGTAGAGTAATCTTGGTTGTAGGTTCTTCCCTTTCATCACTTTAAATATGTCATGCCACTCCCTTCTGGCTTGTAGAGTTTCTGCTGAGAAATCAGCTGTTAACTTTATGGGAGTTCCCTTGTATGTTATTTGTTGTTTTTCCCTTGCTGCTTTCAATAATTTTTCTTTGTCTTTAATTTTTGCCAAGTTGATTACTATGTGTCTCGGCATGTTTCTCCTTGGGTTTATCCTGTATGGGACTCTCTGAGCTTCCTGGACTTGGGTGGCTCTTTCCTTTCCCATGTTAGGGAAGTTTTCAACTATAATCTCTTCAAATATTTTCTCTGGTCCTCTCTCTCTCTTCTCCTTCTGGGACCCCTATAATGCAGATGTTGTTGAGTTTAATGTTGTTCCAGAGGTCTTAGGCTGTCTTCATTTCTTTTTATTCTTTTTTCTTTATTCTGTTCCGCAGCAGTGAATTCCACCATTCTGACTTCCAGGTCACTTATCCGTTCTTCTGCCTCAGTTATTCTGTTATTGATTCCTTCTAGTGTAGTTTTCATTTCAGTTATTGTATTGCTCATCTCTGTTTGTTTGTTCTTTAATTCTTCTAGGTCTTTGTTAAACAGTTCTTGCATCTTCTTGATCTTCGCCTCCATTCTTTTTCCAAGGTCCTGGATCATCTTCACTATCACTATTCTGCAGTCTTTTTCTGGCAGGTTGGCTGTCTCCACTTCACTTAGTTGTTTTTCTGGGGTTTTATCGTGTTCCTTCATCTGGTACATAGCCCTCTGCCTTTTCACCTTGTCTATCTTCTGTGAATGTGGCTTTTGTTCCACAGGCTGCAGGATTGTAGTTCTTTTTGCTTCTGCTGTCTGCCCTCTGGTGGATGAGGCTATCTAAGAGGCTTGATGGGAGGGACTGGTGGTGGGTAGAGCTGACTGTTGCTCTGGTGGGCCGAGCTCAGTAAAACTTTAATCCACTTGACTGTTGATGGGTAGGGCTGGGTTCCCTCCCTGTTGGTTGTTTGGCCTGAGGCAACCCAACACTGGTGCCTACCTGGGCTCTTTGGTGGGGCTAATGACAGACTCTGGGAGGGCTTACACCAAGGAGTACTTCCCAGAACTTCTGCTGCCGGTGTCCTTTTCCCCACGGTGAAACACAGCCACCCCCCGCCTCTGCAGGAGACCCTCCAACACTAGCAGGTAGGTCTGGTTCAGTCTCCCCTGGGGTCACTGCTCCTTCCCCTGGGTCCCGATTCGCACGCTACTTTGTGTGTGCCCTCCAGGAGTGGAGTCTCTGTTTCCCCCAGTCCTGTCAATCAATTCCCACTAGGCTTCAAAGTCTGATTCTCTAGGAATTCCTCCTCCTGTTGCTGGACCCTCAGGTTGGGAAGCCTGACGTAGGGCTCAGAACCTTCATTCCAGTGGGTGGACTTCTGTGATATAAGTGTTCGCCAGTCTGTGAGTCACCCACTCACCAGTTATGGGATTTGATTTTACTGTGATTGCACCCCTCCTACCATCTCATTGTGGCTTCTCCTTTGTCTTTGGATGTGGGGTGTCCTTTTTGCTGAGTTCCAGTGTCTTCCTGTTGATGATTGTCCAGCAGCTTGTGATTCTGGTGTTCTCACAAGAGGGAGCGAGAGCACGTCCTTCTACTCCGCCATCTTGTTTTGCTCCTCCTGTTATTATTTTAGAATACATCTTTTCAGACTCAGTCTATTCATAAAATTCATAAAATGTATCTTCTATTCATAAAAAGTACAGAACAATTTTAAACAAAAATGGTCTCATACTCTTGTTTTCACTTTTTCCACCTAACTTAGCATTATAATATTTCAATTTGACTACTTTTTTGTCAAGAATATTATAGCATAATTATACCCTTCTTATTTATCAATGTTAATATTAATTCTTAAGAAGTTAACAAGGTGATGATTCATTTTGAGAGAGGAAAAAAATGAAACCAGTAGTAAAATCATAAGCATAGATCACAAAACTAGAATAAAAATACAAAAGTTGGAATACAAACTAGATAACACATTTTGAAGTTTGAAAAACAATTATCCTTTTATATACAATGGGACTAGATATCCTAAGTTTTGCAATTCTGAGTTACAAACTGATTCTAAGAGGGCTTGGATGAATTCATAGATAACTTACAGATAAATACTGGATTGTAAAAGAGGATTAAGGGATGGTCCCAACAGGATACAGACCATGAATCTAACACTGATGATGTCTCCAAAGTTTTTTAAACCCCTTTATAAGCACAACTATTTTTGATCCTTGCACCAATCCGTCAGCCCATTCAAATTACAGTTGTTAAAAGAGCACAGTGTTGGCAATAATATAGCACAGTCATGGGTATTTCTGGTAGGATTTAGCCTGATTCCAATTGTATACATACAAGCTCAGTAAAGTTCTGAAGAAAATCTAAAACAGTTACAGCTGATCCCAGGGTATTTTTGTTTTGTTTTGTTTTGGACATTTTTGTGCAGTGTGTAGCTAAGGGCTTAGCAACATATATTTCAAGATGCTAGTCCCATCTCATTAGATGAAATGCAGATCACAGGGGAATGCTAACCAAACTGCATTTTGAACTTCCTTCATTGTTTTTTTTTTTTTTTGGCTGCCCTGTGCAGCGTTGTGGGATTTTTCTTCTCCCACCAGTGATCGAACCCGCACCATCTGAAGTGGGAGCCTGGAGTCCCAAGCACTGGACCTCCCGGGAAGTCCCATGAACTTCCTTCATTGTTTAATGTTGTATATCTAAAAGACATCTACAGAAGGTACCATTTTGATGCCCTGCCCAGATGTTCTTTATGGAACTGGGAAGCCCATCTGTCACTAGCTGCAAACATTGGGGATGACCTCTTCTCCAAAGACTTTCTCTAGTCCAGCGTTTCTCCACCTCAGGTATCTGGAGCCAGATAATTCTTTGCTGTGGGGGGCCCACCTGTGCATTGTGAAATGTTCAGCAGCATCCCTGGCCTCTTACTTCTCAATGCCAATAGCAGCTCTGCTATGGTGAGAACCACAAATACCTCCAGACTTTGCCAAACGTCTCTTAGGAGGCAAAATTGTCCACAATTGAGAATGACTGCCCTAGATTGATGGAAGGCTCCCGGAAGTAATTACCACCACAACCGTGAGGACTGGTACAGGGTACAGAAGACTGCCTTAAAGGGCAGATGAGTCCGGTGTGGCTTACGCTCCAGAGTTCCTTACAGGATCGGGCCAAGAGTAGATTTTCCCTGCCCGTATCTTTGCTCAGCACTTCCCCTTTCCCTGTCCTTCACTTCCTCCCTTACGGGTTTCCCCTGGGTAACACCCCACAATAAATCCCATGCATCCGAATCTTTGTCTCAGGTTCTGCTTCTAGGAAATAGGTTGAAGGTACCTGACCTATGTGCACATCTTGAGGAACACCTTAACATTCCTTACAGTCCCTCAAAACTACTAGAGAAAAGTATCTACAATATCTATGGAGAATACATGACACAAATTTTTATGTTACTTTTTTAAAAGCTCTTATAATCCTGTTATCCTCAGCATAACTAATCTTTTCCTTAATTCATAGTGAACATGATTTTAGTCCATCACGCACAAATGATTTCTACCCAGCTCTTTTGGCATCAAAGATTGTGGTGGGGCCTTCCCTGGTGGCGCAGTGGTTGAGAGTCCGCCTGCCAATGCAGGGGACACGGGTTTGTGCCCCGGTCTGGGAAGATCCCACATGCCGCAGAGCGCCTGGGCCCGTGAGCCATGGCTGCTGAGCCTGCACGTCTGGAGCCTGTGCTCCGCAACGGGAGAGGCCACAACAGTGAGAGGCTTGTGTACCGCAAAAAAAAAAAAAAAAAAAAAAAAAAAAAAAGATTGTGGTGGGATTGTAAATCGGTACAACCACCTTAAAAAGTTATTTGCCAGTATCTACTAAAGCTAAACGTATGTATGCCTTAGCATCCTACAATTCCTCTTTGTGATACATAACAGAAATGAGTGGTAATCGTCCAGTAAGAGACATGTACAGGAATGCTCATAGATGCATTATTCATAACAGCCCAAACTGGATACAATTCAAATGCCCATCAAGAGTAGAATAGACAAATTGTGGTATATTCACTCAATATTGCTAAACGGAAGTAAGAAAGAATGGACTAAAGCTATATACAACATGCATGAATCACATAGGCAAGTTAAGTCAAAAAGACCAGATCCAAAAGACAATGTGGTATATATACAATGGAATATGACTCAGCCATAAAAAAGAATGAAATAATGCCATTTGCAGCAACATGAATGGACCTAGAGATTATCATACTAAGTGAAGCAAGTCAGACAAAGACACATACAAGACATCACTTATACATGGAATGTAAAAAACTGATACAAATGAACTTATTGACAAAACAGAAATAGACTCATATAGAAAACAAACTTAGGGTTACCAAAGAGGAAAGTGGCGGGGGGGGGGGGATAAATTAGGAGTTTGGAATTAACAGATACACACTATTATGTATAAAATAGATAAAAAACAAAGACCTACTGTATAGCACAGGGAACTATATTCAGTATCTTGCAATAACCTATAATAGAAAAGAATCTGAAAAAAGCATATATATATAAATATATCTATATGTTCAAATATATGTATATATTTGAATCACTTTGCTATACACCTGAAACTAACACAACATTGTAAATCAACAATACTTCAATTTTTTTAAAATAGTGAAAAAAAATTTTAAATCCAAAAAACAGATACCCTCTGCCTTTCTAAGTAATAAAATAACTCAGATAAGAGAGTTATTAAAGAACGTTTATATGTCAGGAAAAAAAAGACCAGATTCAAAAGAGTTCATACTAGACGTTTCCATTTACACGAAGTTCAGAAACAGGCAAAACAATCTATGGTTGTAGATGTGAGAATAATGATTACTTTTGTGGGGACGGTTATTGACCGGGAGAGGGCATGAGGAAGCCTGCTGGGTGCGAAATATTTACTCTATATCTTGGTTTGGGTGGGAATTTTGTGGATGTATGCTATGTAAAATTCATAGAGCCACACACATATTTAAGGTTGGACACCTTACTGTATGTAATTCATCAAATATATAATAAAAGAAATTCTGTGAATGACTACAAAACAATAAGAAGAGCTGACTCACCCCTGGATGCTGGGAATATAGGCTGCTGATGGCTCACAGCCGTGTCCCTCACAGGGCATTGCCCTTGACTGCAGAAAACTGCCTTGTCCTAAGTTACCCACCTCCAAAAGGCTAATGCAGGATTCAAAGGTCTGGCTCACTGCCAGAGACGGGACAACTCTGAAAGCCATCCCGGCTCCAAAGCTCCCTGCAGGATTGGCAGAGGCCTTGGTTGCAATGGCACTGTGGGCCTCTGTCCAGTGTCACTTTCTCTTTACAGGTATATCTCCCAAGGCATCCCTCCTAAAACCACCTTCACTCAATGGTCCTCCTCAGAGTCTGTTTCCAGGAGCTCCAATCTAAGATGCCGTCTGTGCTACAGGTCTACTCTTCCAAATAGAGTGGAATGCCCACCTTGCTTTCAATATCGAAATTCCTAAAATTAACAGCCTACTTCTTGGTCTTTCTGCAGTGTCATTTCCTGGCATTTCTTCAGCAAGGGGTCTTGAAGCCATGATTTTGCCTATATTTAAAAAAAACTGTTGCCAGGACTCTCTTTCTTCCTGAATGCCTTTTGATTATTGCAGCCACGCAGAAGAAAACCAGTATTTTGGAGAAAATACTAAGCAAAACTATGAGCTCTAAGGAGGAGAAAAATAGGTCCCCCTGCAATTTGAAACAATTTCTGTTGGTTATGTGTATTGTAAACTCACTGTAAGTACTTCTCTGTAAAAGTGAAACAGCGTAACTGGATGATTTTACGTTATTTTCCCAGAAGAGTTCACATTAGTCACTTTTTTCCTAAATAAGAATAAATCCTTTCAACTAGAGGCCATAGTATTTGAAATGCAGGTAGTAATTATGTCATTGTCAATAGTACGTAATGAAGACCTAGCCTTGAATCCTCTCCCAGTCTTCTCCCTTGGCTTTGCTCCATTCTGCACTCTGGTTTTTGCATAGTTTCTAAGTGTTCATTCATCCCTCAATTTATTTACACTTCTTCTCCTACCTTGACATTTTCTTCATTTCAAATCAATATTTTTTCCTTATGGGTTTTGTTTATTTACACTTGTTTTTCTTGGTCATTTCAGCATTTAACAATCTTTTTATTATGATTTTTTAGGTCATAATTTGTAGCCAATTAGATGTCTTCTTTCTTTATATGAGACATGAAGAAATAAGAAAATATAAACTTACGTCTTCACGGCATCAGACGTCTCCAGCCAATGGGACAGAGCCTGCTGCCTTCATTATCATAGTTTATGGAATTTTTTTTCACCCTGGAAAAAAATACTTGGGTTCTTTCCTTTTCCTCTGGGCAATACTGCCCCCAAGTTATCATAAATTTATGGTATAAATTTAATCAACAATAATAGCTGGTATTTATTGGTCACTTATTACATAGGAGCCATTTTTCCAAGTGATTTGCAAACAATGTCATTATTTCAGCTCTAGGAGGAAATAGCCACTATATCACCAGCACCCTCATTTTATAGATGAGGAAACTTGGATTTAACAAGGTTGAATGACTGCCCAGGTCTCATGGCTTATAAGTAGCACAGCCAGGATTGGGACCCCTGAGCTTATCCCACCTCTAGTCCACCATCTATAAAACTCATGTTTCTGTTCTTTATGATCTGGGAAGAGGAGAGAGAGGAGATAATACAAGATGAAAGAAATCATCGCTAACTTCAAATAATTTAGACTTTAGCTATGAAAATAAAACACAGAAGGATTAGCAGTTGTGGTAGCCAATTTCCAAAACTGTGTCTTCCCACAATGAGCCACTCCTCCCGGTAATCATACCCTTGTGTGGTCCCTTTGCACAGTGAATCTGTGGAGCCAACAGAATGCAGCAGAGGTGACACTGCATGACTTCTGAGAGCCAGGTCATAAAAAAACCTTGCCACTTCCAATTACACTATTGAAATGCATGCTCTGAAGGAAGCCAGCCACAGTGCAAGAAATCCAGCTACTCCTGAGACCACCAGGCTGTGGGGAAGCCCAAACTGCCACGTGGAGAGGTTGTGTGGCCGGCCCTAGCTGCCTCCGCCATTCCAGCCCAGGCACCATTCCCAAGAGTGAAGAAGTCACCTTGGCCATTCAAGCCTCAGCAGATGTCACATGAAGAAGAACAGAGGAATCTCACTGTCAGCCAGAAACACAGCTTTAGGCTTATGGCTCCATCCCACCCACCTCTAGGATCTGAGCCACTCCAGCTGAGGCCCCAGTTACATCAGAAGAGAGACAAGCCATCCCCGCTGTGCTTGCCCTACTTTCTAACTCGCAAAATTGTCAGCCTAAGAAAATGATTGTTGTTTCACATTGGTAGGTCTGGGGAAGGTTTGCAATGCAGCAATGGATACATGGAATAGCAATGAAAGACAATACAGTGTAGAAATTCAGTCAGAGAGATTCAGAGATAGAGAAATGCATGGGGGTTGGAACAATTAGAAAACTCTCATTTCTGATAAGTGTGGGGCCAGAGCAAAGGCTCCCGGGAGAAAAATCACAGATAAATGGGGTGGAACCAGGTCACCTTATCTGATGTGGAGGATACAAAAACTGAAGCAACAAGCATTAGGATTGTAAAAGAGGTTGGGGCAAATTGGTGAGGGTGGTGAACGCCAAGGAAGGTAAGTCTGTAGCTGAACAGGACTATGAAAACCATCTAGGGCTTCCCTGGTGCTGCAGTGGTTGAGAGTCCGCCTGCTGATGCAGGGGACACGGGTTCGTGCCCCAGTCCGGGAAGATCCCACATGCCGCGGAGCGGCTGGGCCCGTGAGCGATGGCCGCTGAGCCTGCGCGTCCGGAGCCTGTGCTCCACAACGGGAGAGGCCACGACACTGAGAGGCCCGTGTACCGGAAAAAAAAAACAAAAAACAAAAAACCCATCTAGTACAATCCACTTTTTTTTTTAAGATAAAGAAATTGAAACTCAGAGAAATGAAGTGATTGCGGGAAGGTCACATAGCAAGTTGGTAGCAAAAGTTAATACTCAAGGCTAAGACTTAGTTTCTTTTCTCCAGGACCCCACAGTTGGCTTAGGAAATAGAATCATAATTCTGTGCCTAATCTAGATAAGCTTTCTCTCCTGGCATCAAAAAATGCCACAGTGGATTTCCATGATGGCGCAGTGGTTAAGAATCCACCTGCCAGTGCAGGGGATATGGGTTCGAGCCCTGGTCTGGGAAGATCCCACATGCCGCGGAGCAACTAAGCCCGTGTGCCACAACTACTGAAGCCCACGCGCCTAGAGCCCGTGCACCACAACAAAGAGTAGCCCCCGCTCACCGTGACTAGAGAAAGCCCGCACACAGCAACTAAGACCCAACGCAGACATACATACATAAATAAATAAATAAATAAAAACACCATGGTATATCCATCCTAAATATCTGGTAAATATCTGGACAGATCCTGTAGTGTTTAATGCCAGATTCTTTCCTTTGTAGTTGTAAAGTCTCTAATCATTCTTTCCTCATCCTCTCTTTCCATGTTAAAACCAAACCAAACCAAAACCTCTAAACCTTTTAGGCTCTGAATTTTCACCAAATTCTCCATTAAGTTTTTAAAAAAACTTTATTGAGGCATAAATTACATTTCATAAAATTCACTCTCTTTTAAGTGTACTGGTCAGCGATTTTTTTCTACTGAGCTGTGCAATCATCACCTTAATCTAGTTCCAGAATATTCCCATTCCCCCCCAACAAAATCTCTCTGCATTTACAATTAATCTTTCTTCCTGCCTTGAGTTGCAGGTCACAAATAACTTACATTTTTTCTCTATAGATTTGCCTTTCTGGACATTTCAGGTAAATTGGACCATACAATAAGTGGTCCTTTGTGCCTGGCTTCCTTCCTATAGCATAATGTTTTTGAGGTTCATCCACGCTGTAACATGAATCAGTAGTTAATTCCCTTTTGCTGCTGAATAGTATTCCAGTGTATGGATATGCCGTATTTGTTTATCCATTAACCCGTTAGTGGACATTTGGCTTCCTCCACTTTTTGGCTATCATGAATAAAGCTGCTTCCACTAATTTTTAAAAGTAGTAAGGATTGCTTAGTATAGAGAAGTGTCACAGAAGTTTTGGGAGTTTTGTGGAGATTGTTTATTTAACTTAAAAAATACAGAAAAACATAAAGAAGAATACAAATTAACCATTCAGAGACAACCAGACAATGTTCTACACTTTTTTGCTAAATATATAGACTTTTCTTATAATAAGACTAAACTGTACTTACTTTTTTGATAGCTTATTTTTTTTAAGATTTTTTTTTGATGTGGACCATTTTTAAAGTCTTTTATTGAATTTGTTACAACATTGCTTTATGTTTTGGTTTTTTGGTCTCAAGGCATGTGGGATCTTAGCTCCCCAACCAGGGATCGAACCTGCATTAGAAGGTGAAGTCCTAACCACTGGACAGCCAGGGAAGTCCCTTGATAGCTTATTTTTAACTTAACGTTGTCATGAATAACCTTTCTATGTGAATTACATTGTATTGGATTGAGGTACCACAATTTATCTGATCTCAATGATTAGGTAATACAGTTACATCCAATTTGCTGGCCGTTATAAACAACAATGACTTTGGCTATGCTCACTAAAGCTGTCTCCAAACTAAATTCATAAAACTATTTACTTCTGTGTTCTTTCAGCTCTTTTATGGTTTATTGTTTATATTCAACTTTTTATTTCTTCCTGATGGTATTTTGGCATTTGTTTACCCCAAAGTCATCCTTCCACACTGACTTAAAAAGCATTCTTTAATGCACAGCACAGATGGATATTGTCCAGAATCATTTCTTAGGTTTCTACTCTATTTCATCAAGTGACTTAAGTGCCAATAACATCCTGCTGTAATCAGAGCTGACCAGAGCATGATAATACATAGGCGCATTAGTCTTCCTTCAATGTTATCTGGTTTCTTTCTGTGCAGTTCCCCAACAAAAAATCCTCAGAAGTCTAATTTTAGCTAATATGTGTATCCTGGAAATTTAGATAAAATCCACACATTTTAATAGCAAAATTGTTTTCTGAGTTCACCAAGAGAACTCCTGGTTGAAGAGACCTTGGGGTTACTTATTTGGAATCCATATATTAATAGTCCCCTCTTGTCCCTCTTTGTCTGTCGTCTTCTACTCCCCCACACGACCACCACGTCCTATTCAGAAGGGAGTTCTGCACTCCTTCTCCTGTCCCTGTGATGAGATGGCCACAAACTGTGAGTCAGGTTGTTCTCAAAAGTAGATGGATCTTAAAACCCTAGTGTACCTACATAGCACCAATACAATCCGTGTTAGGTGTGAACTTTCAACTCAGGTACCAAAAAATGTAACTTTGATTTTTCCATATCTGAATTTAATTTCTCTCTCCAGCAGCAGTTTGCCTGTCAATTTATGGTAAACTCAGTCACTTCAGAGCTTTTCTTTAATCTCTCGGAGGTAAACTCAAGGGGTTAAGTTTTTCTCTTCCTCCCTAATTCACCCCAAGGTGTCATTTTATGTCTAGGAAGTTTTCCAAAAATCATGGAACTGAGTAGAGTGGGGTGGGTCTGAGAGGGCATCTGATGCTTGGAGTCATTTCTGTTACACAGACACGTGCAGGAATGTCCAGTCCTGTGTGATCCTCAGTCATGGTCGTCTCTCCATACTACCATCTACGGAGACATCCGAAGTCCTACGTCATAGCTGTACAGTCCGTTCCATTTTCTGCTGAGAAATCGCCTCGTCCGCGCAAGGACCTTTATTGTCCTCAAACCACAGGTAGAGTGGCTCCTGCTGGGCCCCATGTTTTATTGACACCCACTCTGGCCCTTGTCAGGCAGTGCCCATCCAGAGCCCTGGACCCTCCTCCTTCTAGAACACACTCTGGATAGCCAAGACTCTGTGATTCCTTATCTAAATGCTCCTGAGCCCATCTCCAGGGTTGGTGCAGGCCTCTTTCCTGAGTGGTCCTTCTGACGGCAAACTGCCCCTAGTGTACACGCCCTTGGACCTGAGCGTGGCCAAAGGGCAGCTGTTTGCAGGGGCGTGGACAAAGCTTAGACATATGGACAGGGGTGCCCACGCATGGGCCAGGGTGGAGGGAGGAGAGGGGGAGCTCAATGCTGGGGCTGAGTACTTGCTCTCTATCACCCCCAGGCATACATGTAGAAATCAAAAAGTTCCTCCTGGACTTCAAGGCTGTTATCAAAACATATTTGCCATGCAGGAGCATAGAACATATGTCATTTGACAGTGGTTAGTTTGACTTATAACTTGTAAATAGTTAAGCATATGGTAGGTGGGTCTCCATTTTTTTTAATTTTTATTTTATCTTGGAGTATAGTCAATTAACAATGTTGTGTTAGCTTCAGCTTCAGGTGTACAGCAAAGTGATTCAGTTATACATATGCATGTATCTATTCTTTTTCAAATTCTTTTCCCATTTAGGTTATTACAGAATATTGCCCAGAGTTCTCTGTGCTATAATGGTGGGTCTCCATTTTTACTCTTGCCCCAGACCCTGAGAATTCTAGGGATGAGGCTGATAAGGTGCTATCACTCAGCTGAGTGATGCTTTATATAGTCTGTGACTGTTATAGTCAGAGTGCCACTCTTTGGGGGACCCAGTTTATTCAGGTGTTCCCCCTCCAACCTCATACCTTGCTTGGTTGGGCTCTAGGTTTTATTTCCTGTCCAAAGAAAAATTTGACTACAGGGCTGAATAATCTCTCAGGTTTCTTACTTTCTTGTGGTTTCTTGGCCTCAGAGATTTTCCTCACTTTCCCACCCACTCAGTTATGCTTCTCAAAAGTCTATGCATCCTTGAAGGATACCAAATAAGACGTGAACCAACAAGGGATGCTAAATCACTCTCGATTGGAAAAGCAAGATTGTGTAGATGTTAATTCGTTGTAAGTTAATTTAAAAATCTGTCTTAGTGCCAATAAAGTTGTTTTTTTAATTTTAGAATGAGACAAACCAGTTCTGAGTTCATATGGAAAAACAAATAAAAATAGCCTGGGAAGCTCTAAAACAATAGGACTCATCCTGATTGATATATAAGCATGTTTTAATGCTAAGTACGTAAAATTGCACCTCACACGGGAGACAGACAAGCAGAATGGAATAGAAAACCCTGAAATACCTCAAGATACACCTAGGACTGCAGCACATGACCAAGGCGACATCTCAAATTGATGGGGGAAAGAGGGACTGTGCAGTATTGGTGTTGAGAAAACCATCTGAAAAAAAAAAAAGGTGGGGCCCGTACTCACCCAGGATGAATGCCAAGTTAATCAAAGATTTACATCTAAAAATGAAACTATATTTATTGATAAGGGTTCTTTATGCAGATTCTGGAGAATCCTACAAATCAATCAAATGCAACTCAACAGAAAAATGAGCAAAAGACTGGAGCAGATATTTCATAAAAGACATAAAATAAGAGTCTAATTGGCCAATACATACATGAAAAGATGCTTAACTTCATTAGTCCTCAGGGAAATACAAATTAAAACCACAATACCACTACACACCCACCAGAGCGGCTAAAATGAAACAAACAAACAAACAAAATGTTGGCAGAGATGTTTAGCAACCATGACTCTCATGCGTTACTGGTAGGTGGGTAAGTTGATAAAATCACGTGGGAAAACTGTTGGGTAGCCTCCACTAAAGGTAAGCTTATGCTTACTTTGTAGCACAGCAATTTCCGTCCTAGTATATATCCAACACACATGCATTATACTCACCGAAAGACAAATACAAAAATGTTCACAGTAGGTATCCAGTGGAAACATTTCCTTCCACCCCTGTCCTCCATCTGTTCTGGATTTCTTACTATGTAAGATGAATATATCAAGTCCTTGCTACTTAAAATGTTGGATCACCACTAGCAGCAGGAGCAATGGTTTTGTTTGTATTTTTTTTTTTCCGGTACGCGGGCCTCTCACTGCTGTGGCCTCTCCCGTTGCGGAGCACAGGCTCCGGACGCGCAGGCTCAGCGGCCACGGCTCACGGGCCCAGCCGCTCGGCGGTATATGGGATCCTCCTGGGCCGGGGCACGAACCCGTGTCCCCTGCATCGGCACGCGGACTCTCAACCACTGCGCCACCAGGGAAGCCCCAGGGAGCAATGTTTAACAGCTTATTAGAAATGCAGACTCTCAGGCCATGGCTCAGATACGCTACCTTGATATCTACATTTTAATGAGGCCTCCAGATCATTTGTCCACCCATTAAAATTGGAAAAGCCATAGATTAAGCCACAGTTAGTCAGATATTCTCTTCCATTGCTTCTAACTGATGCAGACATAACCCCAAACCTCCTGTCCTGCCCACTGAGGTATTTATTGGCTACCATCTTGTAGAGGTCATTTCACAGCCTTCTCTTTGCTCAAGCAACATATATACATTGTACTCTGGGGGGCATGGTTAACAACACGGACAGTAGAGTCAGAGTACTTGAGTGAAAAATCCCATACCTGCTTTTTTAAAAGAATAGATTTTTCTTTAAGAGCAATTTTTTAGGTTCACTGCAAAATTGAAGGGAAACTACAGAGAATTCCAATACACATACTGTCTCCTCTTATACACAGCCTCCTCCACCATCAACACCTCAGCACCAGAGGGGTACATTCGTTCAACTGAGGAATATGCATTGACACACCATTATCACCCAAAGTCCACATCCAACTGTGTGGATGCACTACAGTTTATTGATTCATCACCTGCTGAGGGACACCTTGGTTGCCTCCAAGTTTTCACAATTACTATTAAAGCTGCTATTACGAATTACTAATAACTAATTAGTAATAACCTGCACTGAAGTGCCGGCTATTGTATAGATACAAGTTTTCAGCTACTTTGAATAAATACCAAGGAGTGTGACTGCTGGTTGTACGGTTAAGGGTGTGTTTCATTGTGTAAGAAACCACCAAACTGTCTGTACCATTTTGCATTCCCACCAGCAATGCACGAGAATCCCTGTTGGTCCCCATCCTCGTCAGCATTTGGTGGTATCAGGGTACCAGATTTTGGCCATTCTGATAGGTGTGTAGTGGTATCTCACTGTTTGTTTTTTGTTTTATTTTATATTTATTTATTTATTTGGCTGTGCCAGGTCTTAGTTGTGCCACATGGGATCTTCCCTGCGGCCTGCAGGGAAGATCCCATGTGGCATGCAAGATCTTTTTTTCGTTGCAGCATGCAAACTCTTAGTTGTGGGATGTGGGATCTAGTACCCTGACCAGGGATCGAACCCGGGGCCCCTGCATTGGGAGCGCAGAGCGTTAGCCACTGGACCACCCTGGTGACAGAACGTGGCGCATCTTTTCATTCACTTACTGGCCATCTGCATATCACCTGTGGTGAAGCATCTATTAAGGTCTTTGGCCCATTTTTAAATCAGGTTGTTTGTTTTCTTATTGTTAAGTTTTAAGATTTCTTTGCATGTTTTGCATAACAGTCTTTTGTCAGATGTGTCTTTTGCAAATATTTTCTTCCAGTCTGTAGCTTGTCTTCTGAATCTCTTGACTTTTGTCTTTCACAGAACAGAAGTTTTAAATTATAATAAAATCCAGCTTATCAATCATTTCTTTCATGGATTGTGCCTTGGGTATTAGATCTAAAAATCTGTTACCATCCCTGAAGAGTTGTAAGCAAAGGAGAAATAGTTTATGTTTTTAAAAGATTATTCTGGTTTAAGGATTGGAAGAAGCCATGGGAAAAAGCAAGGAGATCAATTAGAAAGTTTCTAGGCCATAGAAGAGCCACTTCATATAATTCAGAGTCGTGGGGGATGGAGTGGGAATAACTTATGTGAAATACTATGGGAACAAGGCCATTAGGAATTGGGCAAGGTTTGATCTTGTCGAGCAAACACTATTGACAATTCAGGAGAGAAGTGGAGAGATGCCGATTATGTCTTGGAGGCGGAGTCGACAGAACTTGCTGACTCTTTGGGTATGGGCGGTGAGGGAAGCAGCCTTCTAAAACAGCTCCCAGTAATCCTGGTGTTCAGGCCCTTGTGTAATCCTCTCCACCTGAGTGCAGAAGGAATTTAATGCCTTGCTTCCAACCAGGAGAAGATGGCATAGCGATGGGATGTCACTTCCAAAAATAGATAATAAAAAACTGTTACCTCTGTCTTGATGGCATTCTCTCTCTGGCTTTTCTGATGTACTTATTCTGATAGAGAGAGCCACCTGGCAAGGTACTGAGGGCAGCCTCTGACCAAGAGCCAGCAAGGACCAGAAACCCTCAGTCCAATGAACTGAAACCCTTCCGACGACCATGTGAGTGAGCTTGGGAGCAGATCCTTCTCCAGTTGAGCTTTCAGATGAGACCACCACCCCCAGGCCAACACTTTGATTACAGCCTTTTGAGAGCCTGTGAAGCAGAGGACCCAGCCAAACCGTGCTGGATTCTTGACCCACAGAAAGCATGAGGTGGTATGTGTATTATGTTAAGCCACCACACTTGGGGTAGTTTGTTAGGCAACAACAGATAACTAATACAGGAGGTGAGAGGAAACAGAGAAACCAAGGATGGCTCCCACCTAGTTTCTGGCTTGAGCAACTGAGTATCTAGACAAGGGGAGAAACAGATTTCTGGGGTAGGGGAACAAATACACAAGCATTTGGTATATTCGACATCCAAGTGACAAATGGGATGAGTCATAGATTTGGTATCTGGAATCTTTGTTCCATGATGTTAGATATCAGAATGGTAACCCAAACATGAATTTGGACGCAGGGGAAGGAGATAAATCAGGCCTTTCCTTTGTTTCAGCAAGGTAAAAGAAAACAGAGTCCTCTGTTTGGTCAAACCTAGTTGTTCCAAGTTCTACTTTGGTGTCTGAGGCCAAAACCTTAGCTATTAGCCAAGTGTTACTTTGCCTTATTTTATTCTTATTGCATGTGTCTCCTTGAGGAAGAGAGGAAGTGGCAAGACAGAGTTTGGGAATTCTTGCTTCACTGGGCCACATACTAACATAATAGTGGCCATTTCTAAACTTGGAAGGCCTGAACACCAGGCTTTAGCCTATCGCAGTGTTTCTCCACAGTGCCCCCGTGTTGGCAGTTGGCCCAGGACAATTCTTTGTGCTGCTGGAGTGTCCTGAGCATTGTGGGAGGTCCAGTATGTGCCAGTAGAACTTGCCAGTTATTGTGACGACCCAAAACATCCTTCCCCCCATCCCAAGTGCATCCTAGCGGGACGATACCCAACCCTCAGTGGAAATCGATGGATTTTTTTGTGCTCATTCACCTGCAACATCTGCTGTGCACACCTTGAGCCTGCATCCTGCCATCTCTTAGGTGCCTACTTGGCCAGAGGTTCCAGGTGTTTAAATATTCTCATTCCTAGAACTTTAAATACAATGGGATCTCAAAGAATTAAAATGTAATGCTAATATGAGAACCATTCGGAATATAACTGAATTTTAGACGATTTATAAGGCAACATGGAATCTTGTAGAATCTCAGAGACGTTGTCAGAACTGCTGTTCCTTGTCACGTGGCCAAGCAGAAAAGAGAGTTAATAGAACGCTGGCTGTCAGTTCATGGTGAATAATAAGAGGAGGTGTCCTCATGCTTCACATTGATGGTCGGGGATGCCCTGGAAGAAGAGCTGGGAAACTCTGGAAACTTCATCTGGTCATTGCGGCTGTTAAAGTCTCAGAAACATTCATTTCTACACTGGCTTGTGAATATTACTCTATATCAAATCTATGTCAGAAAGAAAAAATGTGCTTTTATGTATATATGACAAGCTCTGTTTTATTGTACTAATTATCACAGAGTTTTATTGGGCACCAATTGTGAGCCAGGCACTGTGCGAGTTTCTTCGGATGCTTTGTCTAATGTAATGTCCACACAATGGCTCTGCGGACAGCAGCAATACAATCCCAGTTTGCATGTAAGGAAATTAAGGCTCAAGAAAGTGTGCCACGTGCTCATGATCACCTAGCCTAGATCATGAGCGGCAGAGTCAGATTTCAAACCCAGACTCTAGAATTCACTCTGTAACTTGTTTAGACAACGTGGATCTGGAATGGTTATCCTACAGGTACCCACCGAGTGCCAGGCCCTGCATTGGGAAAACAGGACAGAGACGTCCCTGCCTGATTGGATGTATGGGTAGGTGCACGAGTGCGTGGATAGATGGGTAAAAATAAATGATGGGGCAAATGCATGGAATAAGAGAGAATCCGATGAAGAGAAGATGGAATGGGAGAGTAAGTGAATGAGTGACGGAACTGAGGAAGTGAACGAGGGAATGGAACGGAATGGGAGACAACGAATGAATGAACGAATGAATGAATGAGTGGATGAATGAGGAGGTGAGAGGTTTTTAGGCTGCCCTACCTGAAGACGGAGCGCCTGGCGTCTGGCGGGTGGGCGGACGAACGGGCGGCTACTCCACACAGTACGGTAGGCGCGGGCTGCCCCTCCTCGGGCCGGCTCACGCCTCCCCCTCCTTCCCCTCCTTCCTCCTCCGTCGCGCGTCCGCTCGCCCGTCGGCCGCGCGGACCCCAGTCCCCGGCTGGCGGGCTGAGGAGGCGGCCGTGGCGCGCCGCTGCCCTCGCCCCGCCGCCGCTACCGCCGCCGCCGCCGCCGCCCGGCGCACCGCGATGCGCAGAGGGGCCGCGCCGCCCAGGGGCCGCCGCCGCCGCCGCCGCCGCGCCGCACCATGAAGCTCCGCAACAAGGCGGCGGCGCTGCTCCTGCTCGCGCTGGCCGCGCTCCTGCTCGCGGGGCTGTCCCTGCGCGCCCGCCGCGCCGCGCCCCCCGCGCCGCTCGCTCGCCCCGCGTCCGCCACGCCGCGCCGCCCCGCGCCGGCCCCCGTGCGCCTCCCGGGCCCGGGTGCCCTCCCGGGGGCGGTCCAGAGCGCTCGCCGGCGCCGGCCTCCGCGTCCGCGCCCCCGAGCCAGCCGTCGGGGCGCCGAGAGCCTGAAGAAGTTGGTGAGGTGAGTCGTGGCAGCCCCAGAATCCCATCCGCGGACCCGTGTCTCCCTCCTTCCACCCGTGTCCGGTCCATGGGAGGCTGTGGGCTGGAGGGACAAACTCCAAGTTCACCCACGGGCTGCCCACTTTTCTTTCTTTCCCCGCTAGAAATGAAAAACCGTCTTCGTGGAGTCCTGTTAACAGCGCAGTGCTGGTCATCACGTACCTTTTGAAAAGAGAAGTGTCAGGGAAAGTGGTCTGCATGGTACATTTTTAACTGTCAGGGCAAAGGCTTTTTTTTTTTTTTTTGCGTTCTTGCAAACATGCGCCCTTTGTCGAATTTCTCAATAGCCATCACGATTTAAGAATGCTTTATCTAACTCTCATGTTTCACTGGAGAATATCTACCAAAAACTTAGATCTGATTGAGTTGGAAAAGTTAGATGTTTACTAAGTACTGGCTGCCTCTCATTGAACCGCGAATCTCCCCCTGTGCTTAGAACAGAAGAGGCTCTCGACCAGAGTGTACTAAGAAGTGTTCTCCTTGGAAGCGTGGGGCTTTCCCTGTTCCTCCTTCTTTTTCAGACTCATGTGTGGTCAGAGCCCTGCAAGGAAAACATCTTAGCCTTCGACATTCTGTTTGATATCCTCTTTATCTGCACAGAGCTTAACCCGCCACAGCTTTTCATCTTTGGCCTTAGGTTTGCTGGAACACCCGCAGGTTAGGGATTTGCGTTCATTTCCTTTGTTGTGGAGAGCTTTTTAAAAATCCCCTTGTCTTGTAGCCCTCTGTTTCCTCTACCATTCGGAGACTGTTGATGTTTCTAACTGCCAGTTGCAACGTCCACATTTGCTGGGCTCCTTAATTACTTGAAACGAGTGGAAGACTTCTTTTTCACCGTAATGACTAAATTTGGTTTGGCGTTTTTACTGTAAGTGAGAGAAAAGTCAGGAAACCTAGTAAGTAGCTGTGTCAGCTTTTGTTTCTCTTCTGCCTGGTAAGAAATGTACAGATGGGTATGGACAAGTTTTAGGGGAAAAACCCCCAGTGATGTATAGAATTGCTTTTAAGTCTATTTAGAACCATTTACAATCTCTTATGAATGTATTCACTCTTTAAAATAAGGATATTTCTGTTAGGAAGTTAATAGGGTTTTCCCTCTTATGTACTGAGGTTTCTTGTAATGGATTCTATTACGGTTTAGCTACAAAGTTGCTGTGATTTGTAAGTTGATGGGACAAGTTGGAAGATAATTAGAATGGACACCATTTATCACAGCTAACTTTTTACAAGGCATAGTGTTAACCACAGTACATTAAAATAGTCATCATTAACACTTAGGTTACGTTCATTAACTACGCCATCTGCACCATAACCCTAGATAGTGGTTCTTTTGGAGTTCTCTTTGAACCAGCAGCACCAGAGTTACCTGGGGCTTTGTTGGAAATGCTGAGTCTCACCGCTCCCCTCCTCCACCCAGGCTCACGAAATCAAAAATCAAGAGGTTGAGTTCACTAGTGTGTGTTTTAACAAGCCCTCCTCTTGTTTCTGATGCACACCAAACTTTGAGAGACTGCTCTGTGAAGTAAGCACTAATATTATCTCCATTTTACAGATGAGGAAAATATTACACAAGGTTTAGCAATTTGTCCAAGGTTCCACGATGAGGATACAGATCCCAGCAGTCTTGGTACAGGTTGAGCCCTTTCGTACTAATGCAGGTGTCATACAGTAGGCTTGCCTGCATTCATAATTTTCCTGAAATTTTTCTGAAGAAACATCATAGATTTTTGGAACTGTCTTCATCCTTCAAGGTGTTGGGAACATTGGGGCAGCATTTTCTTGTCTCTGTCTGAGCAAATTGGCTCTGACTCGGAAGAGATCATGAACAGAATCCAAATGGTTGTTTTCGGGAAGGACTATTTCCATGAGCAACAGTGTCTCCTGAAGCCATTTTTCTTCTAAACGTATCTCTTAGATCATCATGGAAATCATGGGCAACACCATAAGAATAAAGAACAAAATTTTCAAACTCAGGAAAGAGGAAAAAACAAAAAAAAGCCACAGGAAGTCTCAGGCTCGAATGCATAAACATGAAAGTCTAGCGTCCTCTGGCGATGTTGACATTTTCAGGGACTTATTAACGTTTCTTTTGCTACCTGGACAGAAACAGCGACAGAGCACTGAGGGAGCAGGAGGAAAGATCTCTGCATGGACGCCTTTGTTGCTTTCCTAATCCTGCCTGGGTTAAATTTTTGTGGTTTAGGAGGAATTTCATTTTAGGGAGGGAAAAGAAAGCCTCATGTTTTCAGAAAATGAGCGCTTTAATCTCTTTACATGGCTAGAATCCAGAAGAGACGAAGGCTACGGTGATCTTGTATCTCGAGCCTGGGGAGTAGTCGGCAGCAAGCGTGGAGCTGGGTGGGACCCAGTCCACCACCTGCTGACCATCCTCAGTCCAGGCTGCACTGCTCCCCCCGGGGTCCTGGTGTAAGTGAAGTCCTGCCACGTCAGCACAGCAAGCATGGCACTCTCCTTCCACATCTTGTTTTCATTTCGGAGAAGTTTCCAGGGACTTGCCTAGTTAGCAGGCAGACCCTACAATTTTATAACTAGTCATTTGTATGCAGTCTGTAGTGTGGTGGGCTCTCCTTTCTATAAATATAAAGCCGGGAGGTAATGTCTGCGTTTTAGGTCAAGGGTGGGATCTGAAAACGTACACCACACTATAAGTAGCCGTTCCAGTGCACAAGAGAAATGAAATCTTCCTTCTATTTTGTTTTTTTTTTTGGTGATTTAGACCTGGCTGACTTCCAAAACAAATTTGAGACGTCTAACAGTAACAGAGACATATACAATAAGGCCATTGAAATACTTATGAAACATGAAAAGTCATAAAGAGGAGTGGGAAAGAAGTACTTTGTGACAAAAACTAAGGCCACTGTTTTTGTTTTGAATTACTAATTTTTCCAAATCTGAATTCTATTTATTTTTAATTTTTGCTGCGTTGGGTCTTCGTTGCTGCATGCGGGCTTTCTCTGCTTGCGGTGAGCAGGGGCTGCTCTTTGTTGAAGTGTGCGAGCTTCTCATTGCGGTGGCTTCTCTAGTTGCGGAGCACAGGGTCTAGGCGCGCGGGCTTCAGTAGTTGTGGCTCGCGGGCTCTAGAGCGCAGACTCAGTAGTTGTGGCGCACGGGCTTAGTTGCTCCGGGGCATGTGGGACCTTCCCGGCCCAGGACTCGAACCCATGTCCCCTGCATTGGCAGGCATATTCTTAACCACTGAGGCCACTGTTGTTATGAGGATTAAGTGTTCAATTTAGCTATAACGGGGCTTCCCTGGTGGTGCAGTGGTTAAGAATCCGCCTGCCAATGCAGGGGACATGGGTTCGAGCCCTGGGCCGGGAAGGTCCCACATGCCCCGGAGCAACTAAGCCTGTGCGCCACAACTACTGAGTCTGCGCTCTAGAGCCCGCGAGCCACAACTACTGAAGCCCGCGCGCCTAGAGCCTGTGCTCTGCAACAGGAGAAGCCACCACAATGAGAAGCCTGCGCCCCGCAACAAAGAGTCGCCCCCGCTCACTGCAACTAGAGAAAGCCCACGTGCAGCAGCGAAGACCCAATGCAGCCAAAAATTAAATAAATAAATAAATTTATTAGAAAAAGAAAAATTTAGCTCTAACCTTCCTGGCAGCCGTGTCAAAAAGGGAACCATGATGGGCTGCCTTATTTTCTTTGAATGATAAGGGGAAAAGTTTATCAAGAGGGATTATTTATTCTTCATGGAACTGAATTCTAAAATGAGAATTTTATATTAGTATAGACTTCGGATTTCAGAAGACTGTCTCTCCAGCTTGTTCTGAAAACTCCTCTTTGAGCCTACATACGGAAGAGGAAGTTCAATATAACTGCCCATCTGTGTGATAGGAAAAAGAATTTGGCATCTGGAGTCCAGAGGATTGGGTTCTAGTCCTGAGCCATTTCACCCTAATTTGCTTATCTATAAACATGTGGGTCGATCTACAAGTTTTCTAAGATCTCTTCCAGCTCTGACATTTGATGGTCCTGTGATGAGATCAACAAGTTCAGCTGCAAAATCCCATCAATGACTGTTGCTTAGCCCTTTGTGCCATCTCTTGCAAAATCACTGTTTCTCATTTACTGGCTGTAGCCTAGAGCTCCAAGTGATTAGTCAGCCTCAACCCCCTCCTGAACTTTATTCTTTGTCTGTGTGTTAGCCTGGCTATTGCTGTTTTCTCTTAAAATATGACTTCTAAGGGAGACTTAGGCTGCCTCTGTCATTTTATTCCACAGTCATTCAGCAAATGTTTATTGCACATGTATCCTGGGGCAGGTACTCAGTGTGCGATGGTGAATGGAGTTGCTTCCCTCCCAGAATTTGGGGGAGGGGGGAGGGGAGACAATACAGAAACACATTACACACTTGGCAGCCTCTGGAGCTGCCCCGAGAGGAAGCGTGCGTATTTGCTCATCAAGAGACAGCTCTTCCTGCAGTTCTCTTTGGTCTCTGAGATAAGTCTTCTTAGAGGGTTCAAGCCTGAATAAATGTCTCACTAAAGAGGGATGATGTTATACAGCAGAATGCCAAGTCTGTGGCCATCCTATAATTAGCTGGTCGCCCCAGAACACATTACAGATCCCTAGATCTTGGGGACCATCTATGATATTTTGTCACTGTGAGTCCTGATTCTTGTCCAATTCATTTTTGTTGATTGGTCCGTGAGACCCCTCTTTCACGCTCTCTGTGTATTCAGTTAATAAGCCCTCTTGGTTTTATCCCCAAATATAACCCCAATCCCACTATATCTACCACTTCCATGCTACCACTGAGCTAAACACCATAGTTTGACACATGGACTACAGTAGCTTCTCTCAGGCTTGGGGTTTCCACTCTAGCGCCCTCTACAGTCCATTTTCCATACAGCTGCTGGAATAATCTTAAATATGTAACTGGGTCACTTTGCTGGTTCCAGTGCCTAATTTCCCATCATACAGAGTAAAATTCTATTTCTTAGTGTGGCCTTTGAACCCTTGTTTGATTTCAGCCCATTTAGCTCTCTGATCTCATGTCCTGCCCTTCCCCACTTCACTCACTCTGCTTCAGCCACACTGGCCTTCAAATGCACTCATTCCTACCCCAGCACTGTTTACTTTTTCCTGTGGTGGAATGTTCTTTGCTCACATCCTTGTGTGGCTAGCTCCCTCATTTCTTTCAGCTCTGCTTTCAGATTCTGTCCTCAGCGGGATCTTCCCAGCTGCCCTAGAAAAAAGGACCCTGCCCATCATCTTCGGCCTCCTTACTCTTATTTCGTATTTTTTTAAAATAGCACTCATCATTGTATGAAAATCCTACTTTGTTTGCTCCTCCCCTCTTCATGCACACTTCATGTCTTATTAACCAATGTACCACTGGCACCTAGAACAGAGATGATTTCACAGTAGGTACTCAATAAATATTTGTCAAGTGAGCTAATGAATGAGTAAATGCAGCAACCCCCCCTTGTGCCAGCACTGTATTGATACTAAGACTTTACTTATATTATTAAGTTACATGTTACCTAATAATATTCAAAACAATCTTACACCCTTTAGGAAAATAGTAAGTATCTCTAATAGTAACATCCTTCTAAGAGAGGGAATGTTTTTCTTTTTAAGAGGTTTTATTTTTTACAACAAATTTGTGGAAAAATTGGGGAGTATGTAGTACAGAGAGTTACCATATAGCCTGTATCCAATTTCCTCTCTGATTAAAATCTTACACTGGTACATTTGTTATCATTTATCAAGTGATAGTGATACATTATTACTAATGTTTAATGTATTTAGATTTCCTTAGTTTTTACTTAGTGCTCTTTTTCTGTTCCAGGATTCTATCCATGACACCACAGTACATTTAGTTGTCATGTCTCTTTAAGCTCCCCTTGGCTGTGACAGTTTCTCAGACTTCCCTTTTTTTTTTTTTTTTGCGGTATGCGGGCCTCTCACTGTTATGGCCTCTCCCATTGCAGAGCACAGGCTCCGGACGCGCAGGCTCAGTGGCCATGGCTCACGGGCCCAGCCGCTCCGCGGCATGTGGGATCTTCCCGGACCGGGGCACGAACCCGTGTCCCCTGCATCGGCAGGCGGACTCTCCACCACTGCGCCACCAGGGAAGTCTTCCTTGTTTTTGATGACCTTGCGAGTTTTGGAGAGCACTGGTCAGATATAAGATACTCCGCTGTTGGAATGTGTCTGGTGTTTTACTCATGGTGATAACTGGGGTTATGGGTTATCTGGAGGAAGACCGTAGAGGTAAAGTGCCGTTTTCATCACGTCCTATCAAGTGCGTATACTACCGACATGATTTAACGTTGACCTTGGCCACTGGCTGAGCTAGTGTTTGTCAGCTTTCTCCACTCTCGACTTACTCTTTCCCCCCTCACTATACTCTACTCTTTAGAAGGAAGTCACTGTGCACAACTCCCACCTAAGGAGTGCGGAGTTGTGTTCCCCCGCCTTGAGGGCGGAGTATCTCTATATAAACGATATGGAATTCTTTTGTGCGGGAGATGTTGTGTTTGTTCTCCCCCCTGTGTTATTCAGTCATAAATCAGGATGGACTGGTAGATATTGATTTTGTGCTTTGAGTTACAGTCCAGTATGACTTTATTTTGTGGCTGAAATTGTTTCCGTCTGGTGATTAGTAGCTCTTTCACTTGGCTGCTCTGCTCCTCTGGTAGACCCCCATCACTGTGTTTCGGCTTTCTGTTTTCAGTTTTGCCTTTCTGAGCACTTTCTTACTCTCGGGCGCTACAAGATGCTCCAGGCTCATCTTGCTTCTCTGGATGAGGGAGTGTTTTTATTTCCTAGGAGCACCAGCGAAAGTTTTCTCCCATCTCATTGGCTTTGGTTGGTTTAAATGCCTACAGTGTGGATGAGGAAATGGGAAGGAGTGGAGGGGTGGAATGGGATTAGCTAATTGAAGTAAACCAGGCAAGGGCCACCCGCTGAGTTAGGGATGAAGCCAAGACCACCTAAACCACTGGGGTGAGGGTGATGTAATAGACTTGTCTTTGGCTCCTGACCTCCATTCTCCCACCCCACCCCCAATTTGACAGTGAACTGTACCTCCAGGCAATGGTCTAAGCCTGCTATGACAGTCCCATCCCTGTTGTAGTGTAAACTTTATATATCCAGGGCTAAGACATAATTTCATTTCTCTGGCAATAGTTACTGGTGTACAGGTGTTACATGACCCAAGCTGGCCCAGTCAGCTCCTGCGTAAGAAGGGAACGGGGGCTTCCCTGGTGGCGCAGTGGTTGAGAGTCCGCCTGCCGATGCAGGGGACACGGGTTCGTGCCCCGGTCCGGGAAGATCCCACGTGCCGCGGAGCGGCTGGGCCCGTGAGCCATGGCCGCTGAGCCTGCGCGTCCGGAGCCTGAGCTGCGCAACGGGAGAGGCCACAACAGTGAGAGGCCCGCGTACCACCAAAAAAAAAAAAAAAAAGGGAAGAGAATAAGAAGAGAAGGACTTATTTTACATTATTGGACAAAAGACTTTATCTTCTAGATATGAACAAGGAAATAAATAGTCCCAGTTGTCACCACGATCCTTAGAAAACCAGCTTTGGCTGAAGTCATCACTCTGGGCAGTAGAGTAGAGAAAGAAGGAGACTATGGGTCCCTGAGGATAGTACTGAGCCCTGGAATCCACAGATCCAGAGGCCTGCCCGATCTAGGTCCCTTCTCTTCCACGCTGGAGTTGAGGTTTCTGTTATTTGCATCCAGAATCCTCTTAACAGAACCAGATGGTTCTTTGAATCAAAACCTCAGTGCTGTTGATGGAGAGAGAGGGGAATGGCTGTAGGGGGCACACAGGAAATGAAGGTCCGTCACACCCTGGAGCGGCCATTCTGTGCACCTGACCTTGTCCCAGGTGGCAGGTGATTCCGGGATAGGTTCCTAAGCCAAATTAGAGCCTCTTTTTTAGGGATTTAAAAAATTGGGGTCAGAGACAGCATAAGGGAAAACTGTTTCTAGTGGCTGCAGCTGTGTCTCTGCCAGGTGGAGAAAGCTGGTCTGCATGGAGAGTTCATGGACCCAAGATGACCTGGAGGGCTGAGAAGCAACATCCAGCAACCGGGGTGGGGGTGGGTTCTGACGTTGTTCCCAAGGGCAGCTTCTGCCCTTTGCCACTGTCCCGTCCCTGTCCTAGCTTCTATGAATTGAGTTTCTGTCACTCACCACCATAATGTCCTGACTGATGTGGATATGTAGCACCTGTTTTTAGCACCTTTGGAAAATTCCGTAAATGGTGGCCATATTGACACATCTCCCTAGAAACTCCATAGGTGAGAGTCATTGGAAGAAAATTTGAGAACAGATTTGTTTCCTTTGGAAGTACTTCTCTTCATGTTATAATTTACTGTAAGAAAACAAGAGGTAAAGTTTTATGTTATATCTATCTTGCCACCATTTAAAATATTTAAAAAAAAAAAAAGAAAAGAAGAGGCTTCAGTTGAAGACAGAATTCATTGTATGTTCCCCTCCAGATCTTCCCCAGAGCTTGATTTATCTCATACGACGAAATTTCGAAAACTGCCCCCTGGAAAGAGGAGTTTCTTGACTTCATGCCTTTATTGGGAGTCCGTGATTTTTTTGGCAGCCAAGAGCGACTGTGGTGTGTTTGAGGGTGATGTTTGGATGCCCCTCCCCCCGACCTCTTTTAGCAACACAGAAGACTGTCATCTTCTGGTAAAAATTCATCATGGTACAATTTAGAGTCCAAGCTTTCCATAAATAGGAGGCAATAGAGAACACATAATCTGAAGCGTGATTTCCTTTTATACAAGAGGAAACTGAGGTCCAAAGAGCTAAAATTGTAATAATGCACATAAAACACCAAGCACAGGGCCAGCTCATGGCAATCACTCAGCAAGTGACGTGCTGCTCTGAGTACCGTTAGTGTCCATGGTTGCTTTATTATTTAGAAACTGAATCCTAACTAGATCCAGCTGACTGGCTGTGTGGCTTTGAATGAGTCAGTGCTCCTCAGCCAATCTAGGCTTTCTTCTAAGTTCAACGAGGAAATGAAACGATGTGAGTCAAAGGCTGGCACGGTACCTGCAACACGAGAAGGTCTCAGCAAATGTTAGCCAGAGCTAAGGATTTAGGCAGGCTTTTCCCTGGGTTGTGTCTTGAGAAAATGAAGACAGCTTCCACATATAACGAATGCTACCCTAACCCCAGTGTCCTGGTCCTTAGTGAAAGCTCCGGGAATAGATGGGACAGGACCCTTTTCACTGCCTCTGGTTGGGTTGGGCGATTGTTCTGGAGACTTTGAGACCTGGAAGTCAGGCTGTCTGTAGCTTTGATTTCCACTCAAGGGCAGAGAACTATTGTTTCCGAGCTCAGAAAAGCAGAGGGTAAGTGAAGAGTTTTCAGGAATTAGGAGGTGTCCTCAGGCACCAAAACGCAGAATTTTGTTCACAGACAGTGCTCTTCAGGGGCCTGTGTCTCTGCTTGGGCTTGAACCCTTGCTCTGCTTTTTCCTCATCCCAGTTTTGTGGGAATTAAAAGGAGCCGGGTTGTCTGACCACTGGTTCCAAAGTAACAAGCCTTAGTGTTCAAGTATCAAATTTCATCCCTCAGGAGGAATGGGTTAATGGATGTCGGTGTTAATGTCTGAGAACTTTTAAAAATGCACAAACACTTCAAACCTCGTTTGTAGTAATTTAGGGTATTGACACTTAAAATAAATTTTTTGCTGCTCTGCCTCGCCCATTTTGGGCATGGACATAAAATATTTGGAGAAAAATGAAGGCTTCTGATGCATCTAAGTTAATATTTAATAATAATGATGATAACAAGTAATATTTAATGCTGACTTAAAACATGTCAGGTACCGTATGAAGCACTTCACCACGTTATTTCGTTTAATCTTCGTAGCAATCTAAGGGGTGGGTACTATTACGGGATAGGTCAAATTCTTTTCCATTTGGAGTGATGGAATCCCAGCTCATCAGCTCATATCACTTAATCATAAAAGGGGATTTACTAGCTCATAAAACTGTGATGTGCAAAGGAGATAAAGCTTCAGTCATGGGTGTGTCCAGGATGTGTGACCATCTTGCCTCCATCTTTTAACTTTGCTTCCTTCTGTGTGGCCAGATTTTTCCATGTGATAGTTCCAACGGGTCTGGCTTAAGTCCTCCTCCTTTAGTAACCTTGAAGGGAAAGACTTCATCCAGCAAGAGTCCCAGGGCTGCCTCTAACCGCCCTGGCTTGGATCACATGCACACCAACCCCTGATGTCTGCATCTGGGGGAGGATGCTTCAGTGCGTCCAAACCCCATGAACTGAGAACAGTGGTTTCCCCCGAAGAAAACTGAGGTGCTCTTACCAGAAACACCTGGAAATGGACGCTAGTAAGAAACACCAAAACCAAAAGCAAAGAGCCACTAGAATCAACAAGCCCTTTTTTTTTTACAGATGGGGAAACTGAGGGTGAGAAGTAGTTAAAGTGTGTGCCCAAGATGGGACAGCCAAGTGGCAGACCTAGAATTTGAAGCCAGCTCTGTGTGCATCTAGATCCATATTGCTTACAACCATACTGTACTTGGGAACAGATCTTGAAATGTGAAGTATTTGATGGCTTTCCAGAATCCCTTTGAAGAAGATCCCTTTGATAAAATCTCTTTTCTTTTTTTAAATTTGAAAATTGTTCGTATTTGTAAGGGAAAAAAACAGATTATAAAAATTATCCCATTCTTTAAAAGTTTTTACATATTTATATACACACACCTACATATAGTGGTTATAACTCTGGAAGATGGTATACCAAAACGTTAACAGAGGTTATGAAGTTGGTTTGGTTACCCCTCGCCTGCCTTCGCTTGTCTGTATTTTACACTTTTTTCTGTGATAAGTATATGCATTACTTATATATTTATGAAACAATTTAAAGTATATTAATTATCATAAAAATTTTAAATCCCTATTGGCCTGAGGCATAAGAGTATGGAAATTAGCTGGGGAGACCACTTTTCCTTTGCTTAAATTGGTAAGTCCCGGGGCTTCCCTGGTGGCGCAGTGGTTGAGAGTCCGCCTGCCGATGCAGGGGATGCGGGTTCGTGCCCCGGTCCGGGAGGATCCCACATGCCGCGGAGCGGCTGGGCCCGTGAGCCATGGCCGCTGAACCTGCGCGTCCGGAGCCTGTGCTCCGGCAATGGGAGAGGCCGCAACAGTGAGAGGCCCGCGTACCGAAAAAAAAAAAAAATTGGTAAGTCCCTTATGCTCTTTTTCAGGAAATGAGATAGAGATGCCCATTCTCAGAATATGTAATCCTCATGCTTCTCCCTCGTATGTCACCAGACATTTATTTCAAACCAGCGCTGCTGGTTCATATTTTTTAAATCTCAATAACATCTTAATTTGAAAAGAAGAGGGAGATGGAGAAATAGAATCCCCTGTGTGTCAGGAACAATCACGGGGGGAAGAATGAAATGAGAATCAGTCCAGGCAGCCTCCTAGAGTTTTGGAAGGAGAAGAATTATAAACCCAGTTGTGCTCTTAGACCTCAGCTAAGAGCGAGAGGATGGATTATGGAGGTAGAGATGGTGCAGGTGTGCCGTGCGAGTCACACCTGGCGGGGCTGTGGGTGAGGACTGAAATCCAGTCCACCTTCGGATCATTGAGTCAGGAGCTCTGAGTAGAGATAAAGGCTTCATCTGCCTGGAGGGGCTCCTTTTCTGACTCGCTTGTGTGTGACCCCAAATACAGCGTCATAAATAAAAGCAGGGCTTCTTAAGTCCAGCTGCCTGAGTTTGAATCCTTGCTCTGCTACTTCCTAATCATAAAGCATGTATATGTGTACAATGATGGCTAAAAGCAGACACACACGCCTAGAGACGCACAAAGTCACCAGCTTTGGACATTGAACACCTACTGTGCGTTAGACCTAGACTTTGTTTAGGAACACAGCCATGTTTCAAATATCATGATCCAGACTAAATACAAACTATTAGTAATTGGATGCCCTTATCGAATGATTTTATCAAGCCTCCCCCTCATGGCAGATATTTTGGGCACTGTGTCAACACTGTTCATGTAATGCTGGGACTTCAGGCTTTTCTGTCTGTCTTGGAAGATTAAAGATAGTTGATTTAACTCCAAACCATGGGTCGTTAAAAGTGATTTAACCGTTAGCACAGTCCTGAGCGTCACGTCTGGGTTGCTAAGTGAAGGCTCTACTTACAGCTTCGGTGCGGAAATTTTTTGTCAAGGGTCTCGTGTGTTCCCAGACCTGTGGTTTGTGAGGAGCTTCACTAGTGCCTCTGGCTGCCAGCACTTAAGGCAGATATAACCACCCATCACCAGACACTCCTACTAGGGGCTGAATCAAGGTATTTCCACGTCTTCAACTGCCACTCTGACCCCATTTGCAAACTTCTACATTCAGATAGCCGTGGCTTCGTCTTGTAAGAGATTCCACTAGGGGAGAGGGGAGTGGCATTCTGCTATTCAAGTCTTCCCCTAGGGTGAGCATATTCAACCTCTTAAAATGTGTCTGCTTCCTTCCCCACCCTCATGTTTCTGTGTTTCCTTCCCTGTTAAAACTAGTCACCAAATGTTTCAGGCTGTGTTTGAAAGAACTGTGATTTTTTTTCCGTCCAGCTCACACGGCCGGCCCGTATCATAGCATCAGCTTTACCTGAGTTAATTTAGCCTGTCAGTTAAGGAGAAGCCCTGGAAACAGAGGTAGCAGCAGATGGCAGAAAAGAGGGTCTGAGTAGAAGCAATTACTCGCTTTAATAATTCAGTGTGTTTTGCAGTAATAGGCTCCAACGTAAATAGCAGACACACAAATGCCGTATTTCATTATTTATACACTCCAGAAATTGAAGTTTAATTAAGTCACACGCTTGAGACTTTTTAAGCAATTAAGGAGACGCTTGGTCTTGGGCAGCGCGGAGGTGGTGAGGCTGCTTCTGCTCTGAGCCTTCTGTGTTATGAGCATCATTGCTCATTGGATCACAGGGCCGGCTTAAGCCAGGACAATGGGGGCGGCGTTTTACAAGCCTCAGTTGTTCCCACGTCAGTATCATGATTCTTTTAACATGACTACACTACCATATGCTAACTTTAAAAGGAAAAAGTTTAAATCTATCCCTGTTATAAATGTGTGCCTTTATGTATTTAATAAACAGCTTTATTGCAATATAATTCAAATACCCTTAAAAGGTGTACACTGTGGAGGTTTTTAGTTTACTCACAGACTTGTGCAGCCATCCCTGCTATCCAATTTCAGAACAGTTTCATCACCCAAAAAAGAAACCCTATACCCATAAAAGCAGTCACTCCCCATTTGCCCCTTCTGTGAGTCTCTGGTAACCACTAACCTGCCTTATGTCTCTATGGATTTTTCTATCCTGGACTTTTCATACATATGGAGTCATAAAACATGCGGTCTTTTATATTTTCACGAGGTCCACAGTTCACGGTTTTAAAGGTTCATACATGTTGTCACATGCATCAGTACTTCATTCCTTTTTATTGCCAAATAATATTCCATTGTATGGACATACCACATTTTGTTTATCTATTCATCAGTTGATGGACATTGGGGTTGGAATTTTTGGCTCTTGTGAGTAATGCTCCTATGAACATTTATAAATGTACACGTTTTTGTGAGGACATATGCTTTCATTTCTCTTGGGTAGATACCGAGAAATAGGATTGCTGGGTCATATGGTAGTTCTATATTTAAAATTTTGAGGAACTGTAGAACTGCTTTCTGAAGTGGCTGCACCATTTTGCAATCCCACCAGCAATGTTTGAGGGTGCTAATTTCTCCACGTTCTGAGTATATTTGTTTTTAAAGGAAATTTTATAACACCACCATGAATTGTCAGCAAAAACATAAACAGAAGGTAATTGTCAAATCAAACACTAAGAAAACCAAACAATGTTGTTCATTTCTAACTTGATTCTCCTGCTGAAGGTTCTGTATCTAAAGTCTGCTGTCTTTTCAGTTGAAAGGGAGGATTAGGCAACATTAGAAAGGTGTTCAGGGGACTTCCCTGGTGGTCCAGTGGTTAAGACTCTCTGCTCCCAATGCAGGGGGCCTGGGTTTGATCCCTGGTTGGGGAATTAGATACCACATGAATGCTGCAACTAGGAAGTCTGCATGCTACAACTAAGAAGTCCACATGCCACAGCTAAGAGTCTGCACACCACAACTAAAGATCCCACGTGCTGCAACTAAGAGCCAGCACAGCCCAAGATAAATAAATATTAAAAAAGAGAAAAAGAAAGGTGTTCAAGACATATTAGCACCAACTGAGACTTTCTTATTGCCATTGTTGAAAAAGAACTGAAAATGGAATAACTTCTCACTATGAGACTCAGTGTTATTTGATGCAGTGTCTAAATGATAACTGCAACCTAAGCATCACCGCTTCAGAACACAAGGAATTTGGAGGCACTGATGCCATACGCAAGTGTGTTTCATCTTGTTTCAGCAGTCAGCTACACGGTTACCTCATACAAGGAGTTCAGAGGTGGCTGGGCTAATGTGTATTACATTTTTTTTGTTTTTGCTTCTTACGGTCTGGTGTTTTCCAAGAACTCTTGAGTAAATTCGAGAAACTGTCAAAATTACTACATTCTTGCTAGGATAATAGCTATTAACCCAGTAAATCCATTCCAGGGAATGTAGTGAAAGGAAATAATGCAAAGAAAGAAAGAAATCTATTGGCCCACCCATGCTTAGTGCAAGATTTTTTAATATATATAACTGAGAACAGTTGGAAACAACAACACAAAGGAAATGATGATAAGCCATATGGTGTTTTAGCTGGATGGAATAAAATGATGGTCATGAAGACTTAAAAAGTAATAAGAAAAATAAAAGAAGCAGATGAAAAAAGTAGGATATAAAATTGTATGTACAGCATTACTGCAGCTGTAAAAATATGTATTCAATGGAGTAAAGACCAGAATGTAACATGCAAAAAAACCCATTTTTTATGGGGCAAGAAGTTTTTTCATGTACCAACTTTACTATTTCAACACGTTTTACATTTTTTTAATTGAAAATGTGCATTGTTTTATTCCAGTCTTTTTTCTAAAGATATTTTTAATTTATTGATACACTGTCTTATATTGACTGTAAATAATATTGTGTACTTGCTATGAATTACAATGAAAGAATATATAATCACCAGCTGAGGTTCATTTTTGGAATGAAATAAACAAAGACCATGATGGAAAATAAAAGGGACGGTGCTCCTTCAGTGAGGTGTCAGGGGAGGCCATTCTACTGTCCAAAAGAGAAGGAGGCAGCTTTGCAAAGAGCTAGGGAAGAACATTCCAGGTGGAACAGTTTGTGTGAAGGTCCAGGATATGAGCCCAGCACTAGGTGCTTCAGGTAGTAAGAAGGAAAAGGTGCAGGGTGTTCAGCTCACAAAACTGAAGGATCGGGAACCATCTTCCAAAGAGCAGATGAAGCCCCGAAGAATATTGAGGAACGGGGGTGAGGAGAAACACCCGCAAGAAGCTCAACTCAGTGAATGAAGCGGAATAAACCGGCAGCTGAGAGACGACGGCAGCACGGAAGGTGGAATAGCTGCATCCACGGACTTCGCCATGGAGACATGGTCCGCGTCTGGGCGCGGCTGTGGGAAGCGAGGAGAAAACCAGCCCCGCCTCCTGCCCTGAGGCCCCTAGGACAGGGCAGGAAGAACAGCTGCCACTCCAGGGGTCTGCTGGGGAGGTGGCGTCCTCACAAGGCAGCATGTTTTCATTAAGGCAAGAGGTGAAGAGGAGACCGTGAGAAAAGGCAGAGGATAGAACGGGCGTTCCTGAGGGCTCGGGGAAGAGTTCGGCAGACAGAGGAGAGGTGAGAGGTCAGCTCAGATGATGAGCTCCTGGCTGGAGATGAACTGCACATGGTTGTAGTTCAAGTGTGCTCATGTGTAAACTCTGGGGCCTCACCCCAGACCCCCGGAATCAGAATCTCTGTGAGATGGGGTTTCAGTACCAACAAACACCTCCCGTGATGATGATATGCAGCCGGGTCGGGAATCCGCTGTGCGACGTGGTATCTGGTGTCTCCTCCGCCTATGAAACTGGTGGAGTCATGGAGATTTGATCAAGGTCCTAGCAGTGAGCTACAGAGAGGGAATGGATTCATGGACCATTTCAAGGATGACTCCTAGTGAGAATATGAGAGAGGCGGAGTGAGTCCAAGGTGATTGGAAACCTATTTTTAAGACCTACGTTAAGACACCTTTTTTTTTTTTTTTTTTTTGCGCTACGCGGGCCTCCCACTGTTGTGGCCTCTCCCGTTGCGGAGCACAGGCTCCGGACGCGCAGGCTCAGCAGCCATGGCTCACGGGACCAGCCGCTCCGCGGCATGTGGGATCTTCCCGGACCGGGGCACGAACCCGTGTCCCCTGCATCGGCAGGCGGCCTCTCATCCACTGCGCCACCAGGGAAGCCCTTAAGACACTTTTGATTGCTAAGTTGTAAGTTTGTTTCAAACTGACTTAAGTAGAGGAGAGTTTATTGGCTTGATCAATGAACTTCCAGGGTTAGGGTCAGTGCACCTGGATTCAGGCGCTCAAGTAATGCCACCCGAGATCTGACCCACCATCTTGTAGCTCTGCTTTCTAGTCTGCTGACTGCCTTCCAGGCTCTACCAGTGTGGTGACCAAGGTGCCTGCCATCAGCTCCAGCCTCAGCAACAGGTCTTTAAAAATCCTGGACAGCAAATGTCCACTCCAGTCTTCTTTAATAAAGTGTAAATAAGAACATAGTTAACCACCAGTCAGAGCAGGGGAAGTACAGTTCCCCATCTCCCATTTGCCACCAACACCTGGTGACTCAAGGGGTTAAGAAGTCCTAGGTTCACAGACTGGACTTCCCTTGATCCTTGCAGAGCCTTCAGGTGACATTTGAGAGGGGCTGAGTGTGCTGTTGGTAAGATCTCGTGAAAGGCACACCATTTCAGCACCCTTAAACTTGATTATTCCGTGTGACCACACAGCACAGACGCTTATTACCTGAAGCCTAGGATTTTTAATGTAACGTGAGAGGTAACACAGTAGGGGCAGCAAAGGTCTCGTTAAACCCCAGCCGCTGATACTTGAACTGCCACCAGGAGAGGCTTTTATTTGTCTTTTTTAGTACCTGTCACCAGACACCAAAAAAGATTGCAGGCCCCAGCCCCTGCTCTGTGTACCGTGCAGTCCCATATCACTGAAGCCTGCAAAGCAAAGAAGTGGCCTGCTGTGCTGCAGGGAGGTGCAAGCTTTTTTAATCAAAAAGAAAAACAAAGTATATGTCAAATAGTTCGGGCGTACGAATAAAACAGACAATTACATCATGAATTTCTGTGAACCCTGCACTCATCTTAAGAAGTAAAAACTTAAGTCCCTGCAAATAACCACTGCCTTGCCTTTGATGTCTCTCATCCTCATGCATGATGACTTTTGCTCCATATGTCTGTGAAGAGCACACAGTGCTGTTTTGCTGGTTTTCAAGCTTCATCCAAATGGTCTCACGCTATCACTATCCTGCTACAAATTGCTCTTTCTCCTCTTGATCCTTACGTTGACACGTGACCTTCTGAGTTGTTCATTTTCTCTGCTGTGTAGTATTCCACTTAAACTTGTCAAATAATTCATGATTCTCCTGTGCGTAGACACAAGAGTTTTTTCCAACTTTTCACTATTATACACAGGGCTGCTGTGAGCATTCTTGTGTGGGTCCTGTGCAGACGTGCAAGAGTTTCTTCAGGTCACATATGTAAGGGTAGAACCAGAAGAGTGAGGGCGTATATATATATATATATATATATATATATATATATATAATCTTCACTCCTGATAGATGTTGCCAAAAGGCTTTCCAAAGTGTCTGGGTCAACTTACACTGCCCCTAGCGACCTCTGAGCTGTCCCCCACCTCCATATCCACTCTGAGACGTGTATGGTCCAACTTTTATTTTTTTATGTTTTGCCAGTGTGAACATAACGTGGAATCTCTTTATTGTTTGAATTAGTATTTCCCTGATTACTGAGGTTAAAACTTTTAATTTATGTAAAAGCCCAAGGTGTAAAGCTAAACTAGGCTGAGTTGTTCTATTTGGGGGTGGGGTAATAGTTCGTATTTAAGATATCTAAGCTATTGCATTTATCGTTTTAGTACCTTTGGATACCTGTGTTTTTAAACATTGAACATAATTTTAAGCAAGTGAGTTTGCATTAAATCTCTTTTGTAGCATACTTTGGCTGGTATTTTGACTGTCTTTTTTGTTAATTGACTGTGATTTTAGCATTATCTGTGACGCATCCTTCCCATCCCTTTACGTAAATTGGTTGGGAGTTGGCTTTAATAGCAGGTATGAAAACCCATCCATGAAGCTGAGGGAGAGAAGACGTCTGAATCCTGAAGGCAAGGGTTCTTGAGTTCACCAGGCATCCTCCTGATTTAGTGTCTTTGCTCTGACTGTCCTCTCTGCCTGGAATCTTCCTCACCCAGAAAAGCACGTGACTCCCTCCTGCCTTCCCCACCGTCAGGCTGTCGTCGAATCTCACTTTCTCAGTGAGGACTCCCCTAACTTTGCACTGTATAATATATTCCAGCCCATCAGCCACTCCTGTATCCCTCCTGGCTCGGTTATCTATTTCCTCCTAGCACTTACCACTGGATAACTTTCTATATAAGTTACTTAGTTATTGTTTGCTTTGACCATTATCCTTCCTTTGTCTTTTTCCTACCACCTGTAGAATGTAACTTCTGCAAGGGCAGGCATCTTGGTCTGGTTTGTTCGCTACTATCTTCCTGGCACCTAGAACGGTGTCTGGCACGTAGCAGGCACTCATTATACCTTTGTGGACTAATAAATGGGCTGCAGTTAGCAAGGCAGAGAGAGCAGAGAAGAGCATTTCTGAGAGACAGTGTATGTGCCAAGGCCCGAAGGCAACCCAGCATGGTCCATGGTCTCATGACTAGGCGTGAGCTGGAGAGCTGCAATATAAGTGTGACCGTGATTTTGCATGGCTGCCCACGCAGGCGGAGGGTGCTAGAGGCAGTTACAAGAGATATAAGTAGGAGCCGCAGTCAGCAGTTTGGACTTGACCTTGAAGGCAGTCGGGAGCCTTACATGATTTTTATCAAGGGAGTAACACTATCCTATGTGCATTTTTAGAAGAACGTCACTCTGGCACCCACAAGAAGAAATCATAGGCTAGGGGTTAAGGATCAGACTGGAGACAGGTGGACCATCTAGGGGGCTGTCACAGCGATCAGGTGAGGGAAGTTGGTGATCTCATCAGGTAGCAGCAGGGGCATGGAGAGACGTGGACAATTTCAGGAGATATGTAGGACATCTCTACTTGTCTTTTCCTCCGATCCCCGAAATAACTAGAACCTCAGTGACTCCCTGAATCTGAGCTTAACTAAGCCAGCAGGCTGTGCTTCTATTCAGCGCACTCTTAAGTAATCAAACTGGAAAGCTATCAAAAGTCCTCCACCCACATCTTCAACTTTCCTCTTGGTGAAAGAAATCTGGAGCAAGGCTTCCTTTATTCGACCGAGCAGTGAATAATGGAGCAGCACGCTGATTGAACTCGAAGTTTTTGGAAGGAAGGTAGCATTCCACGTCCAAGTTCCCCTGGTCTCCAGATCTTTTGTGCAAGTAAATTAGTTTCATTTGTCTCAGGGCACCTTTTCCAGGCCAGCTTCTTCCAGCTTGCCTGCAAATGTTTCTCAGTGGTGTGTTTGAGGCTTGGCTGTGTCTCCTTGTCTGGAACAAATGTTTTATGACGAGGAAATAGCTGGATGATGATTCTGGACTTCTTGGACCCTATTCCCCTCTCAGCTGTTGACTGGATGTTTGATACCTTGGTAATTTTCAGCTTAACCTGCCCCCTCTCCCGTCCGCTTCTCGTTAATATGCATTTCACACTGGAAGCTGAATTTCATACCTACCAGCTCCGCAGTCTTGAGCGAGACAGTTAGGATTAGCACCTGTTTCTTTAAGACTCTCCCGAGATGGAATGGAGGCCCATGCGTTGTTTTCTTTGCTCACTTCCCGGGTGTGCATGATCTCCTATGGTCCGGTGGTCATGCATTCCACTGCGAGCTAAAACCATCCAGATCATGGGAGTATCACGTTGCTCGTTTCACATGGGAAAGCCACCGCCCACCTTCCTCTTGCTCAAGTTGCGTTCAAATCTAATTTCCATGGCCCATGTGAGTGGGAGCTCCACAGCCCTGTGTCAGCTGTCAGAGTTTAGCAATACCATTTCCAAACATGGGCCAGTAGGCAGCCAGCAGGCACTAGACAGCTCAATGCTGGCGGAAAAAGCCTCAGACACCTATAGCAGTCCAAACAGTGACTCATCCTGCTATTGCCAGGATAAATATGGGAATAAACGGTATTTTTCTCTAAGCAGGAAGAATTGTCAAAATGCTTATCATTTTATAAAATATGACAGCTTGTGCCTGTTCATGTTTTGAAACGTTCCAACCCTTCACTAGCTGTTTTTTTTTCTCTTTTATGAGTTTAATAACAGCTTTCACCTGTTTTTCTTCTTTCTAGGAGGCCTGGAGAACTCAGGAGTTTCCAAGCTGTACTGCCCCCCGAGCTCTGGATCCACCTGGCCGTGGTGGCCTGTGGCAATCGGCTGGAGGAGACGCTGGTCATGCTCAAATCGGCCGTGCTCTTCAGCCACAGGAAGATGCGATTTCACATCTTCACCGAAGAATCTCTGAAGTCCGAGTTTGACAAGCAGGTGAATGTACAGGAATTGTGGCACGCTGTTTACTGAGTGCAGACAGACTGCATTGCGGGAAAGGCATATCCTGTTTCCTAATTATTTTGCTGCATACTCAGCTGTGCGCCCATGAACCCTTGACTCTGAGCCTTACTGTTCTCATCTATAATATAGGGATAATTACACCCCCTGTAGAGAGACATGGTGAGGATTAAATGAGATGATGCACTTAAAGCACTTGACCCAGGGCGCCATCCCTCTTGGTGTTATTGACATTGTTCTTAGTGGGAGTCACGTAGCTAATTTTTATCTATGTATGTATGTTTTTTGAATGACCAATAATATATGCTCATCAAAATAAATTCCAACAGTATAGATGTTATAAATTAAAAAGGCAGAAGTCCTTGCTACGGTTCTTTCCCACACAAGAAACTGTCAGAGTCAACACTTGTGAGTGATTCTCCCATATTTTTTTTCATATGCAAGTGTGTGTGTGTTTACACATCTGTGTGATATTGTATGTTTGTGTGTATACACATATATTTGTATAAGTATAAACACACGTATAACACATGCATGTATTCTTTTATTATATATAATATACTTATTTATTATATTTATTTATCAAAACATATTTCTTTTACAAAATTCAAATCACTCTCTGTGTATTATTCTGGAACTTGCGTTTCCTCACTTAAAGCCATAGCATCAACATCGTTGCAGGTGAGGACTCATAGATTCTCACCTCATCCCTTTTTGCTGACGACACAATCTTTTATTATGTGGCTGGGTCATCACTGATTTGACTCTTCCTGTACTGAGGAATGAGTAACAGCTTCCTCCCAGTCCAGGAGAGCTTTGGAATTCCCTCTTCTCCCCGGGCTCGGTACGTGTGCGACTGTAGACTGAGCTTTCTTTTCCTCGAGAGGCTTCTCTTGCGGTGAGTTCTTGTGCGCTGGCAGAGAGAGAAGCGCTTTTGTTTTGTACCTACCGACTTGTGTCACCAGGCTGCATCCTGCCACTGGGGTAGCCATGCTGATGAGAAAGGCCAAAGCAGCCCGTTGGGCAGAGAAAGACTAATAACAGAAAGCTAGAAAACGTGTTATGTGTTCTCCAGAAAAAAAATCACGTCGACATCCTCAGCAAGAGAAGTCAGGGTAGAACAGTCTTGGGGCTTTGAAATTGATCGGAAAATGGCTTGAGGAAGGTCTGAGTCAGTGAAAGGGGCAAAGAAAAACATTGAAACACGTGTAGGTAGCTTCTCTGAAGCTGTGGTATAAGGGGAATTATAATTAATAACAATAATAGTAGTAATAATAATTTTAAAAATAAAATAGCCTTTATCAAGGCCTTATGACTTATGATTTACTCTTACTGAATCCTCACAAGAATCCTTTGAAGATGGTAATAACCATGTCCCTATTTTACTAGCTGAGATCATTGAGACTCAGAGAGTCTTAGTGAGTAGCTCATCAGGTGTCAGTTCAAGGTCACTGACTCAGACCTCCACGAACTTAACCACTATACCCTACTACCTCCCAAACTAGTAGATGGAAGTCTTGAATTCAGAATTTAGCTCCACTCTTGCTGTGTGATCTCGGGCAAGTCTTGTGGGCTTTTTGGACTTCGCTTTCCCCCTTTGTAGCTTGGGACCAGCAGAAGTGATACAAGAGGTGCTCCTCGGTAATCTTGATAGGCTAGCTCAGGCTGCAGTGACAGCTTCCAGAAAGCTCAGAGACTTTCCACATGCCTGCTGCGTGTCTCATGCAAGCACAGCAGGGTCCCTGTCCACACGGCCCCCTCAGCCTGGGACCACAGTTGACAGAGACGATTCATGCACGTAGCTGCACCTGCTGGAACATTTGGCCTCTGCAGTTCTTGAGATGCCACTAAAGGAAAGATTGGGACTATCGGATCCCCACTGTGCTTTTCACTCCCTCAACTTGGCAGTGACATTTCTGCTCCTATTTAACTGTCCAGAAGCAGTTGGTCACAAGGCCCACCCAACTCCAAGGGGGCTGAGAGGTATCCTACAGGAAGGAATGGAGGAAAAGTGGCTATGGGTCAACACTAGTCAGGTCATGTACAATATCCATTGGACAAGTATTTATTGAGTACCTACTGCATGCTAGAAGTTGGGGCATGAGGACAGAGCAGAACAGAATACAGGCTTAGACTTTAAAAAGACAAGAGAAGTCTTGTATATGTGTAACTATAGATGTGTAACAGATTGTGTTTTCCAAAGGGCCTCCTGTTATTCACACCTTTGTGTATTTCCCTCCTGCACTGTCCCAGGCCTGGCCTGTGTGACCAGTAGTATAGGGAAGAAGTGATGCTATGTCACTTTTGAGATTAGGTTTAATAAGGCACTGCACCTTCCATCTTGGTTGCACTCTTTCTCTCTTGGAGGTCAGCTTTTATGTCAGAGCAGCCCTTGCAGAGGCCCATGTGTTAAGGAATGAAGGCCTCTTGCCGACACTCGTGTGCTTGAGCTTGGAGACAGGACCTCTAGCCCCATCCAGCCTTCACATGACTCACCCTCACGAGAGGTCCTGAGCTGGAACAACCCAATTCACAGATCCCTGACCCTAAAAAATGATATAAGTTAATGAACGTTTGTGGTTTTAAGCTACTAGCTTTTGGGGTAATTTGTTATAAGGCAAGGGCTAATACAGATACGTCTACATACATAATACGTATGTGTATATAAAATAGAGTATGCCAAATGTCCTGAAGCTAGATCATTGAAAGCATACAGCTTGTGCCTGGCTCTGTCTAAGGATGCCTGGCCCTGGAACCTGGCCACCATGCAGTGAGGAAGTCCAAACTCGCCCACACGGAGAGGAGCTGAGGTCCCCAGTCGGTAATTGACCTCCACCACCGGACATGTGAGAACGAGCCTTCAGATGATTCAAGCCCCCAGCCTCCAAGCCTTCTAGCTGAGGCCCCAGACATTGTGGAGCGGACTCAAGCCGTCCCTTCTGTGCCTTGTCTGAGTTCCTGATCCTTGGATATCTGAGCATAATAAATGGTCATTTTATACTACAAAGTTTTGGGGTAATTTGTTATGAGCCGTAGTACCTGGGACATTATAAATTAGGAGCTAAAGTATGGGGAAATATTGCAGATACCTGTGAAGTTGAGCCACGTTTTACGTTGCCGTGCTGACTTTATCCCTCTGATGGCTTATTTCCTCAGTTCTTTGTTAGACCAGTGAAGCTCCATTGGCAAAGGAGATTATAATAGGGTGTTCACATCACGGCAGGGCATATGGAGTCACCCCTTTCTTTTCCATGCTGGGATCATGGTGCAAGTTTAGATGTTAAGTATTGGCTCTTCCGTAAGTCACAGAACTTTTCTCAGTCTCAATTTCTTCATCTGTATCAAGCAAAAATCTATAATAGACATACAAAAGGGACAGCCAATTCTTGCTCTTCTTATTGCTGAGTGTAATTGTGAGGCTGAATCAGATAACCTATTTATTCTCTCATTCCACAAAGATTCCTTGGAACATCTCCCTGGGTTGGGCACTGTGTTAGCCCTGAAGCTATAGATCAGCAGCAGTTGGTTTTTGCTCAGCCACATGAGATGCTGGTGTGGAGGCGCAGGTTATACCATCCTTCTGAAGGTTGTCAGTTTCAACACTGAGGCATTGTGGGAATATCCAGAGTGTCTTGGGATAACTTCCGGAGATGCTCAGGGCCACATACCTCAGGGTCAAAACAAAACAAAACAAAATGCTAATCGCCGTCATTATCCCTCTGGAAACGGCATTGTGGACGAGTTCTGTTATACTTAAGTAGAAATTTTTTTAAAGCTGCTTAAGTACACTGTCTGGTGGTATTTACTGTCTACGTTGTTGGTATTTAATATTTGAAAGTTTCATTTATTTTTGTCATCTCCCAGTATAAAAGCTGAAAATGCCAGTTGGTTGATTTCGTAGCTTCTCCAGAAGTTCAGGATCAAATATATGATTTAAGTTTGGTTAATTTGTGCTCCTGCCCTAGACTTAGAATCAGGAAATAGTGCGACACAGAAGCGGGGATGGCCACCAATCCGTTCTGGTGATAGGTGGGGCCCCATGGGGCATTGACATCATGTGTGTGTGTGTGTGTGTGTGTGTGTGTGTAGCTCTGACATAGGAAGAGGTGTCAACAGGAATTTCTAGTGGCTGGAGTCAGTATACTATTCAAATATAGACATAGGAACAAATATAAATGGACTGAATGAATATTCCACTTAAAAAACATGGATCGGCAAAGGTGGATAAGCCCTTCTAGAAGATAGGATGCTAAAGATCAAAGAGTCAAGGAAATCAGTAGACTATGGGACCTTCCCGTTCTCCTTCCAGGGATGATTTTGGGCTGTTGTGCAGTGGCTCAGTTATCCTGAGTATTTGTGCCCAGTGTCTGTTCTGATTGGTTGGTACTGTTGTACTGAATGTTCACGCCCAGTGTCAGTTCTGATGTGTTCGTGCACTTGTGTTGGGTATTTATGCCTGAAGATTTCTCTCCCAAATATCCATCTCAAAATTGCAAATTTAAAGTGTTCCCAATGGTGTGGTTTTTCAAAAAATTTTATGCAACTATATAAGCAATATATGTACACTGTAAAAAAAGAAGGTATATTAGTGGACAGAGAGTAAGAATGTAAACTATCAAAAAAAAGTTATAAAATCAGAAATGAAAAAAGTCAACCATCATATTAATGCCGAGGAGAACAATTTTTGTGTATTTATTTACATTTCTTGTCATATCAACATCAGAAATGGAATTATATTCTATATTTTCTATCACTGTTACTTATATTACTGAATTTCTTCTAAAATAGGGGTTGACCAACTTTTTCTGTGAAAGACCAGATAGTAACTATTTTAGGCTTTGCAGGCTGTCTGGTCTCACAGCTACTCACCTCTATTCCTTCTTATAAAAGCAGCCATAGATATACCTAAACAAATGGATATGGCTATGTTCCAACAAAACTTGTATTTATGGACAGTGAAATCCAAATTTCATGTGATTTTCACATGTCACAAAGTGTTATTCTTGTTTTTATTTTTATTTTTTTTGCGGTACGCGGGCCTCTCACTGTCGCGGCCTCTCCCCTTGCGGAGCACAGACTCCAGACACGCAGGCCCAGCGGCCATGGCTCACGGGCCCAGCCGCTCCGCGGCATGTGGGATCCTCCCGGACCGGGGCACGAACCCGTGTCCCCTGCATCGGCAGGCTGACTCTCATCCACTGCGCCACCAGGGAAGCCCTCTTGTTTCTATTTTTTTCAACTATTTAAAAATGTTTAACCCATTCTTGGCTTGTGTGCTATTTGTAGCAGGCTGGGTTTGGCTCTTCCACTACCATGTTTTGCTGACCTTTTTCTGCAACATTGTCACTAGTAGCTGCATAGTGTTCTGTTGTGTAAGCCTATCCCAGAGCTTATTTCACCAATTTCTTATTTACCTTGTTTCCTATTTTTCACTGTTACAAACAATGCTACAGTAAACAACCTTGTAATAAGTGTGTATGTACTTTTGGAATTTTTCCTTAGGATAAATTCTCAGAAGTGGAGTTACTGTGGCACTGGGAAGGCATTAACTAAAAAGAATTAAGAAGATACACAGGGCTTCCCTGGTGGTGCAGTGGTTGGGAGTCTGCCTGCCGATGCAGGGGACGCGGGTTCGTGCCCTGGTCCGGGAGGATCCCACATGCGGCTGGGCCCGTGAGCCATGGCCGCTAGCCTGTGTGTCCGGAGCCTGTGCTCCGCAATGGGAGGGGCCACAGCAGTGAGCGGCCCGTGTACCGCAAAAAAAAAAAAAAAAAAAAAGAAGATACACAGATACATATGCAAATAAGCATATGAAAGGATGCTTAAGATCACATGTCATTAAGGAATTGCAGATTAAAATGATGAGATACAGCTACATACCATTAGAATTGCTAAAATCCATAACACTGATAACACCAGATGCTGAAGCGGATATGGAACAACAGGAACTCTCACTCATTGCTGGTGGGAATGCAAAATGGTACAGCCACTTTGGAAGACGGTTTGGTAGTTTCTTAGAAAGTTAAATGTAGGCTGACCATACAATCTGGTAATCGCACCTCTTGGTATTTACCCAAATGAGTTGATAAATTGTCCACACAGAAACCTGCACATGAATGTTTAGAGCAGCTTTATTCATAGTCACCGCAAACTGGAAGCAACCGAGATGTCCTTCAATAGATAAATAGGCAAGCAAACTGTGATATGTTTATACAATGGAATATTGGTCAGTGATAAAAAAAATAAGCTATGAGGCTACAGAAAGACATGGAGGAACTTTAAATGCATATTGCCAAGGAGAAAAGCCAATCTGAAAAGACTGTATGCTGTGTGATTCCAACCATATCACATTCTGGAAAAGACAAAACTGAGAGACAGTAAAAAGATCAGTGGTTGCCAGTAGTTCAGAGATGAAAAGGAGGGAGGAGGGATGAATAGATGGAACAGAGGGGATTTTTAGGGCAGCGGAACTATGCTGTATGATACTATAATGGTAGACACAGAACATCATGCATTTGTCAAAACCCGTAAAATTACACGACACAAAGAATGAACCCTAATGTAAACTATGTATTGATATTGGTTCTTAACAATGTATTGATATTGGTTCATCGGTTGTAACAAACGTACCACATTAATGCAAGATGTCAATGATGGGGAAACTGGGGGGTGGGAGGGAAAGGAGAGAGGGTATATGGGAACTGTCTCTGTACTTCCTGCTCAATTCTGTAACCATAAAACTGCTCTGAAAAATAGAGTCTATAAATTAAAATAATTTTATTATAAAATTAATTTATGCAGACAAAGTATAATATACACTGTCCATAAAAGTCTTAAAGAACACAGCAATATAAACTTAGAAAACGAAACCACCGCCACCTCCTCCACAGGTACCCACGTTTAACTATTAGGCGCATATCTGTTCAGATTTTTCTCTACGTGTAAGTGTATGCATATATTTTTCCCTGTAAGATAGAACCATATTATACATTTCGTATTGTACTTTGCTTTTACTAAAACCTAACTATATATTGTAACCATTTTCTCATGACAGCACATATAGATCTACTTTAACTGTACATTAGTCCACCGCGTAGTTCCATCGTAATGCGTCTTCCCAATTCCTTACCGTTGAGCACTGAGTATTGAACAAGGTTTTTTTGCTTGTTTGTTTGTTTTTATTACAAACTATGTTTCGGTGAAAGTCCTTGTGCGTCTGTCTTGGGATTTGCTGTTACTAGTCTCTAAATCGCCATGCTGGAAGTTTGTTTAAATTTACCCTTGCAGTTTAGGTGCCAGTTTCCCATCATCCTTGCCAACTCTGGGTGTTATTTTTTTAAATCTTAGCAATGGTCTTTTTATTCAGTGAGCATAAATTGTGGTGATAAAATTAGACTTTCTTTGTATGCTACCTGAATAATTTCCACCTGGCCATGCAGAAGATTTAGGTGTTTTCCATATTTCTGGGATCTAATCACCCTCCCCTGACCTTCCATGTTTTTCAGCTACGACAGTGGCCAGACTCATATACAAAGAAGTTTGAGTACAGAATCTACCCCATCACATTTTCGGTTGGAAACCCTCAGGAATGGAAGAAATTATTCAAACCGTGTGCTGCCCAGAGACTCTTTCTTCCGGTAGGAACACCTGCTTTTAATAAGATGCTGCTTGGGAGAGAATTGCTCTTGGAAACATCATGGGATTAACTAGGGTGTGTTTAGAGACATTTTAATTACAGTGGAAAATATGTTCCTCTTGGTTTCTGTAGTTGATGCTCTGAGTCTTCAGGGTGTAGAGAGAGGGTCCCTGTGGTTGAGAAATTGTCTTTCCCAAAGATTGAGGGACTGAGAGCATCCCAAGCATGTCTTGGATTATGGGTCTTTGTGACTATGGATGCACCATTTACTAACTGTGTGGACCTCACTAAACCTCTTAACTTCTCTAAGCCTCGCTTTCCTCTATAAGCTTGGCACATAGTTGGTGCTCAGTAAATGTTATTTTAGATTATTATTATTTCTCTTATAATAATAACTATTTTTAGATGTAGCTATGCTAGGGGATAATTCAGAGAAGGTCCAGAGTTCTGGTTCACCTTTTCCATTTTGAATTTTCACATTGAATGTTTTTGTTTCCTCCTTTAAAATTCAAAATAGAAAAATCACCGAAGATATTCCAAAACTGAGAATATCACTGAACAAAGATGGCAGCTTTGAATTGTGAATTGCAACCTTGACATTTGTGAAGGTCATGCCTTCAGTAAACATTTATTGAGCGCCCATTAGGTGCGAAGCCCTGGCTTAGTGATGGCGATATGGTGGTGAGCAAGACAGTTGTGGTCTTTTATTTTTTTTATTGGAGTAGAGTTGATTTACAATGTTGTGTTACTTTCCACTGTACAGCAAAGTGAGTCAGTTATACATATACATATATCCACTTTTTTTTTAGTTTCTTTTCCCATATAGGTCATTATAGAATATTGAGTAGAGTTCCCTGTGCTACACAGTAGGTCCTTATTAGTTATCTATTGGTCTTGCCTCCTTGGAGTTTGAGTCTAGCAAGGCATTGAACAGGTAATTAGAAATGTGATCCATGCTGAGGTGGAGAACAGAGTCTCATGGCTGTATGTAACATGGGGTTCCACTCTGGTCTGGGGGATGTCTAGAAGGTTCTCTCGAGGAACGGCTTTTATGCTGAGACGTGAAAGAAGGAGTAGTAGGGGTCACTGAGAGACTAGGGCCTGGGGTGGGTAATGAGAGAAAAGAGTTCCAGGCAAGTGGAATAGTAGGTACAAAGGGGCCCTACTGCAAAAGTGGACAGGAACACGTTTGAGAAGATAGAAGGTCCAGTAACCAGAAAATAGAGCACGGTAGGATAGAAGAGGTCGGCAGGGGCTGGAGCTTGCAGGCTCTGTAAGCCATGTTGGAGTGTCTGGTCTTTGCGTTAAGGGCAGTGAGACGCCATTGAACAATTCTTAGCACGAAAGTGAGATGATCTGACTTGGGTAATACAGAGGACTCCCCGGTTCATTGCAGTGTGGACAGCAGAATTGCTGGGGTCAATTAATACTGACTTCGGCTATGGTGGTTGCCTTAGAGATGGATGCAGACCGTGCCTGAGAAATAGAATTACCAGTCCCCATGACCGGCTGGCTGTGGGAGTTGAAGGGGAGAGGAGGTAAGAAAGGTCTCACCCAGGTTTCTGACCTGAACAGCTCTGAAGGTTGATCTGTTTGAAATTGCCAGCATTCCGCTGTTTATGACCTTCAAAAGCAATTTCTTATAGTTCAGCCTACAAAATGGATGGCAGTGCTATTTAGAGACGGCAAGGGCTAAAGAAAGACCATTATTTGTAAGGCAGCAGATGAGTTTAATTTGGGTCATATTTTGATTTCGAGGTGCCTGGGAAACACCCACACAGGGAGGTCTTACCATCTGTTGGTCTGAAATCCCAAATAGCAAATGGCAGTTTTAGCATTTCCTGCGCAGAACCTGTGAAAAAAACAAGGCCTGGCTGTACTCTTGGTGCTGATTTGCTGCACAAGCCCACTCACTACTAAATGACTCATTTTTCACATGCCACGGCCTTTTATACAGGTTGTGAGGTGGGATTCATTGCATAAGAATGGGAGTAAGAAAAGACTTCCCCAAGTCAGAACCAACATCTCCGGACTGGTGAAATGAAAACTACTATTTGAGAAGACGAGAGAAGATCTCAGGCTTCTGCTTCTTATCTCTGTTTTAGGGGAAAAAATATTAGAAATCCCAAGTTATTTTTGGAAAATCGTCTCCCCAACCTATGCAAGAAAATAGTAGCAACCCAGGAGAACACATTTGAATCTTCCCTGACCTTGAATTGTGACTTTATTGCCACTAGTAAAAGAACAGACCCAGCACATAATGGTTTTCATTCATTCCCAGCTAAACAAGTCTATTCCATTTTGAATGACAAATGAGTGCTGGCATTCCTTATCTGCTTTTGATAATGGAAATTAGCCCTCCTTAAAAATAATAAAGACAGATTGCAGTTGACAGGACATTTACCTTCCCTGAGTTGTATATCATAACAGAAGATTATAAACATGGAGTTTCTGGACATCAGTGAGATATATTGATCCTCAGGGTAATTTGAAATAAAGTCTAGGTGATGTTTTCCTTGAAATTCGTCTCTGTAAAACCAGATCAGTGTGTTGCTGAGGCACTGCAGAGGAGATGGAGATTCTAAAATGCAGGGACTTCCCTGGGGGCACAGTGGTTAAGACTCCGTGCTCCCAACGCAGGGGGCCCAGATTTGATCCCTGGTCAGGGAACTAGATCCCACATGCATGCCGCAAATAAGAGTTCACATGCCACAACTAAGGAGTCCACGAGCTGCAACTAAGACCCGGTGCAACCAAATAAATAAAATAAAATAAAATGCAAACATTCTAGCCCTGGTCAGTCGGTTGACTGAGAATCACAGTCTTACCTCTTTTCTTTCTTTTTTAAAATTAAAAAATTTTTTTTATTTTTAATATTTATTTTTGTTTTTGGCTGCGTTGAGTCTTTGCTGCTGCGCTGGCTTTCTCTAGTTGCGGGGAGCAGGGTCTACTCTTCGTTGCGGTATGCAGGCTTCTCATTGTGGTGGCTTTTCTTGCTGCGGAGCAGGGGCTCTAGGTGCACGGGCTTCGGTAGTTGTGGCTCGCGGGCTTTAGAGCGCAGGCTCAGTAGTTGTGGCGCACCGGCTTAGTTGCTCCGCGGCATGTGGGATCTTCCCGGACTAGGGCTCGAACCCGCATCCCCTGCATCGGCAGGCGGATTCTTAACCACTGCAGCACCAGGGAAACCCTTACCTCTTTTCTGAGGGAGTGTCATCTACCACAAACCTGTAGAGGAACCCTTTCTCAGGTAAGATTTTACTAATCAGAGCATGTGTCTTTGCAACTCAAGACTGTTAGATTCTCAAGTACAATTAGTGGAATTCAGATCCCACCAATTCAAGATTTATGAAGTCCTAAATCAGTGGATGCTTACTTTTCTATTTCTGTGAATGGTGGATCTAAGGGCCATTATTAGTGCAAAGTAAACAGCAGATGACTTGATTAACCTCCCTAGACTGCATTCTGCTTTCAGGTAATTCAGAAGCTCAAAGTATTTAAAACAATATGCCAATCACAAATAAATCAAACCTGTCAATTAAAATTGACCTTGGAGGACTTTTCCCTTTTTCCTTAGTGAAGGCCAAAAGCCTTTATTCTATAAGAATAATTGAGTTTGTGAATTCACATCACCTTTTCCTCATTTAATAGGAATTGGTGAGACTGCATAATGGATCTCTAGATTTTGTTACACACTGTGCCTGTTTGATTATAAAGACCTGTCTTCTCAATAATGTGTTCCTCTGGAGATCCTAGAGATATTTAAAATATGACAAGAGATCACTGGATTGCAGAATCTACAGAGACTTTATTGGCAAGTGGTACCAAACATGGTAATATGAGGTAGGTTAAGGTACTTTCCAGTCATCCTCCAGAGAAAGACTTCTTTAACCAAGTTTTGTGAGTTCCAGGATTATAATAATGTCTGATGCCTTGCTCATAAAACTTGTCATAAGTATCCACATTCAAGGAAGGAGTTAGGGAAGAATATTATCAAGAGAGATTGGATAAAATTGCTCACAGTCTTGAACTATAAATACATCCTGAGAATTTCTAACTCTTATGGTTCCAACAAACTTGTCCCATGCTTTAATATGTCAAAGTAGTAGTATCCCAAATCAGCAAAAATCTTAATTACCTAGATTTTCTATATCACATCAAGGGCAACAACATAAGTCTTCCCTCTTTCTACTTCTAATTTGTTAAACAGGTCTTTATCTGGTTCAGATATTTGGAAAACTGTATGCTTACCAGAAATGTTCTAATAACTTTGCCATAGACCGATGGAAAAGAGAGGTTTACCTGACTTATTAGAACTTTTTATAATTAAGGTTAGGCTTCTGTATTATTATTAATATTATACCTCAGAATTAGCAATTAACATGGAGACTTCCTAGGAAACAACCCTTTGGGTGGCAACAAATATTGACAGGCGAATAGGAACGTATTAAAAATCCTTATTAAGAGGAACATCAGTTAGAATCATCATAAATGATGTCTATATATTTCTTCAAGCACTCAGAGGCCATAAATTATCAGGATGAGATTAACTACCTAAATATTACATGAAAATGACCCTAGATACTAATTTTGTTGAACAAGCTTTCCACAGTACGTATTGTTTACTCACACATTATTAAAACTTTGACATTCAGGGTATTAGTGACAACTCTTGGTTATATGTGAGAGGAACTCCATTGCAACTAGCTAAGCAAAGAAGGCAATTTATTCATTTATCTGACTGTGGAGTCCAGATCAGAGGGCTCATCTCAAGCACAGCTAGATCTCAAGGCTCCTATAATGTCACCAGGGCTGTGTCTGTCTCTCTCCCCATCCCTTGCAGGGCTAACTCTGTGAGAATGATGATTGCCTGAAGCAGCCTGAGAGACAAATTCTAAAGCTTAGCTACTGCAGCAGAAAAAGAGCCTGGCAGGGTGGTGACATCCGAAATGGTGGCATGAGAGCTCTGGAAACTGTTCCCCAGTGAAACAAGCATAACTGTGAACATTATTTTTAAAACAACTATCTAGAGTCTTTGGAAATTGTCCTAAGGACCTGAGCACGTTAAGAAACAGATTTCTTACTCAAGAAAATCTACTAAAACTTAATAAGGAAGAGCAAGAGTCTGTGACACTTGAATCATGAGCCACTTCCTTCCTCTCCCCTTCTAGCTCTGCGTGGTGGAAACCCAACTCTAGACAATTCAGTCAAGAACACAGGGATCCTCCCAGCTCCCAGTTGAGGGCTATGGTATTTCCTTGGGAGGGGCAGGTCATCAGCATTTCTCCTCTCTATCAGCTATGTCTTACAGAACTTAAATTTCAGGTAAGTATGTCCAAGGGTTCAGAGGCTCTGCTCATTAAGAGAAAGCTTCATGAGAGCAACAAGCTAAACGATAGGCTAGTTAACTTACAAGGGAGACCCAGGGAAAGAGACAAATAAAAAGTGCCCTCCTGGTGTCAGAACAAAGTTTAAATACCAACTTCAAAAACTATCCCTGCAAATGGGCCAGAATTTAATGGATCATACTGCAGGATCAACTTGTGCTCAGGCCGTTGTCAAAAACAGTAGAGCAGGACTTCCCTCCCTGGTGGCGCAGTGGTTGAGAGTCCGCCTGCCGATGCAGGGGACACGGGTTCGTGCCCCGGTCCGGGAAGATCCCACATGCCGCGGAGCGGCTGGGCCCGTGAGCCATGGCCGCTGAGCCTGCGTGTCCGGAGCCTGTGCTCTGCTACGGGAGAGGCCACAACAGTGAGAGGCCCGCGTACTGCAAAAAAAAAAAACCAAAACAAACAAACAAAAAAAACAGTAGAGCAATCAGCTGGCAGTCAGTGAAGGCTGATAGCTGGGTGTAATACCAGCAGAGATGCACAGCCTAAGAGGATGATTAGAAGAAGGGTCCATCAGAGAGAGCCCTGATAAAACCAGTGTCATCCTGGGTGACTGTGGGCATGCGCAAGGCTGCACCCCCTGAGGAACAACATCATAGGTTTCACACAGTGGATAAAGTGGACTTCACTGAAATAGCCCAGTCAAGATACTAGACAAACAAGCAAACAACATGAACAAGCCCTGTGTGTTGAGTTGGGGCGTGAGGTGGGCAGGGGATAGTTATCCAGAATTGCTAAAACATCCTAAAATGCATTATCATGCTAAAATATATTAACATGCTAAAAATATGCTCTAACTTTTTTTCAACAAAAAAACATGAGGCGGGCAAATAAACAGGAAAGTGTGATTCATTCACAGGGAAAAAGGCAGGCAGCAGAAGCTGCCTGGTGAGAGGACCCAGCTGTCAGATTTAGTAGGAAAAGACTTCAAAACAGCCATTGTAAATATATTCAGGCACCAAAAGGAACCTGTGCTTAAAGAAGTAAAGTAAGATGTGATGACAATGTTTCATAAAATTGAGACTATCAATAAAGAAATTTAAATTATTTTTTTTAAAAAAGAGCCACATGGAAGTTGTGGAGTTGAAAGGTGAAATAACTGAAGTGAAAAAAATCATTAGAGGGGTTCACTATTGATTTGAAGTTAAAGTAGAAAGACTCAGTAAACTTGAAGATAACCAATAAAGATTATACAATCTGAAGAACAGAGAAAAATAACAAATAAAATTGAACAGAGACTCAGAGATGTGAAACACCATCAGATCCATCAGGACATGTATGATGAGAGCACGACAAGGAGAGGAGAGAGAGAAAGGAATAGAGAAAAAAAATTTTTTTGAAGAAATAATGGTTGAAAACTTGCAAATTTGATGAAAAACAATCTACACATCAGAAATCAACTAAGTCCAAGTAAGATAAACTCAAAGAGATCCACGCACAGATAAATCATAGTAAAAGTCCTGAAAGGCAAAGACAAAATCTTATAAGCAGCAAGAGAAAAATAACTTGTCACGTGTAAGGGAACTCCAATGAGATTATTTGCTGACTTCTCATTAGAAACTGTGGATGCCATAAGGCTATGAGATAACATTATTTGAAGTGCCAAAAAGTAGGGGGAACTGTCAACCGAAAATCCTATATCCAGCAAAATAATTTTTTAAATGAAGGTGAAATAAAGTCGCTCCCAGATAAACAAAATCTGAGATAATTCATTTACAGCAGAACCACAAGAATAAAGGAAGTTCTTCAGGCTGAAAGCAAGTGACTCCAGGCAGTGATTCAAAACTCACAATAAAAAAAAAAAAAGGGCACCAATAAAGGCATTAATGCAAAAGACAATGTAAGTGAGTATTTTTTACCCTTTATTCTCTGGATTGATTTTAAAAACAATTGTATAAAACATTATGTATATAATAATCATGTGTTGAGCCTGTACCATAGAAATGTAATATAAATATAAATATATAAATATGAATATAAATAAATAAATATATATATATAATAGCACAAAGGAGGTTGGAATGGAGGAAAAATTGTATGGAATAAGAAAATGACACCAGATAGTAACTTGAATCCACAGGAACAAATGAAGAAAATTAAAAATGGCATATGAAAAAGTTAATATAACGAACTCCATAAATATATACTTGCTCTTCTTCCTCTCTCAGCTTCTTTAAACACATAAAATTGTAAGAAGTAGCAATTATACTGCTGGGTTTGTAACAGTATAGATGTAATATGTACAACAATGTCATAAAATGGAGAAGAGGGAATAGAATTATATATGACTAACATTTGTATATCTCACTGGAATGAAGTTAGTATAAATCTGAAGTGTATCCTGATAAGATATATATGTTAATCTCTAGGGCAACCGCCAAGGAAATATCTCAAAAAATATGGTGAAAAAATGTATTAAAATGCTATGTTAGAAAATACTCAGTGCAGAAGAAAGCAGTTAAAAGAAGACTGCAGGAATAAAAAAGACATGTGATATTGAAAACAAAAATTAAAATAGCAGACATAAGCTCAACTGTATCTATAATAACATTAAATAAGAATGGGTAAAATTCCAATCAAAAGAAAGAAATTGCCAGAGATAGATGATAAAGAATACAATCCAGCTGTGTGCTGTTTACAGGAGACATACCTTAGATTCAAAATACAAATAGGTTGGAAGCAAAAGGATGGAAAAAGATATGTCAATCAAACAGCAACCACAAGAAAGCTGTAGTGGCTATACTAGTATCAGATAAAATCAAATATAATATGCAACATTATTAGAGAAAAACAGAAACATTTTATAATGATGAATGTGTTAGTCCACAAAGAAAGTATAACAGTTGTAAACATTCATGCACCTAACAACAGAGCCCCCAAAGTACTTGAAGCAAAAGCTGACAGAATTAGAGGGAGAAATAGGTAATCCACCAGTAAGAGTAGGAGATTTCAGTGCCTCACGCTCAATAATGCATTAAGCAGTAGTCAGAACATCGACAAGGGAATAGAAGACTTGAACAACATTATAAACCAGCTGGATCAACAGACATCTGTAGAACAGTCCACCCAATACCAGCAGAACACACATCCATCTGAGTGCATATGGAGCATTCTCCAGGATAGACCATATGTTAGGCCATATAAAAGGCTCAGTAGACTTGCAGAAACTGACAAGCTAATCCTAAAATTTATATGGAAATTCAAGGATCTTTGAAGTCAATAAGCCTCTAGCGAAGTTATAAATAAAAGAAATGACACAAATTACTCATATCAGAAATGAAAAAGGGGCATTACTACAGATACTTTCTAATGGACATTAAAAGTACAATTTAAAAAATACTATGAACAACTCTTACGACCACAAATTTAATAACCTAAATGAAATGGACCAATTCCTTGAAAGACGCAATCTGTCAAAACTCACCCAAGAGGAAACAGATGTTCTTAATGGGCCTATATCTATTAAAGAAATTGAATCAATAATTAATAACCTTCCAAATAGAAAGCACCATGCCCAAATGGGTTTGCTGGTGAATTCTATTAAACATTTAAGAAAGATGTTATACCAGTTCATAGAAATAGAACCTTAAATAGATCAATGGAACAGGATAGAGAGTCCAGAAATAGACGCCCATAAATATAGTCAATTGATCTTTGACAAAGGCGCAAAGGCAATACAATGGAGCAAAGATAGTCTCTTCAACAAATGGTGCTGGAACAACTGGACGACCACATACAAAATAATGAATATAGACACACACCTTACACACTACAAAAATTAACTCAAAATGGATCATGTAAATGTAAAATGCAAAACTATAAAACTCTTACAAGATAGCATAGGAGAAAACCTAAATGACCTTGGGTATGGTGATGTCTTTTTGACAACAGTAAGGACACAATCCATGAAGGAAAAAATTGATAAACTAGACTTCATTATAATTCAAAACTTCTGCTCTGTGAAAGACAATATCAAGAGAATGAGAAGACAAGCTACAGACTGGGTCAAAATACTTGCAAAAGACACACCTGATAAAGGACTGTTACCTAAAGTACACAAAGAAGTCTTAAAACTCAACAACAAGAGTATAAATAACCTGATTTTAAAATGGGCGAAAGACCTTAACAGACGCCTCATCAAAGAAGATATACAGGTGGCAAATAAGTATATGAAAATGTGCTCCGCATCATATGTCATCAGAGAAATACAAAGTAAAACAACAGTGAGATACCACTGCATACTTATCAGAATGACCCAAATCTGGAATACTGACAACACCAAATGCTACCAAGGATGCGGACCAACAGGCATTGTCATACATTGCTGGTGGGAATGCAAAATGGTACAGCCTCTTTGGAAGACGGTGTGGCAGTTTCTAACAAAACTAAATCTATGCTTTACCATATGACCCAGCAGTAGTGCTCACTGGTATTTACCCAAAGGAGCTGAAAACTTACGTCTACCTGCACTTGGATCTTTATAGCAGCTTTATGTATAATTGTAAAAACTTGGAAGCAACCAAGATATCCCTCATGAGGTAAATGGATAAATAAACTGTGGTGCTTGCAGACAGTGGAATATTAGTCAGTGCTAAAATGAAATGAGCTAGCAAACCATAAAAAGTCACGGAGGAATCTTAAATGCATGTTACTAAGTGAAAGAAGCCAATTTGAAAAGGCCAAATACTATATGATTCCAACTACATGACATTGTGGAACAGGCAAACCTATGGAGACAGTAAAAAGTGTTTGCCTGGGGTTTGGAGAGGGGGAATGGATGAATATGCGGTGCTCAGAGGATTTTTAAGGCAGTGATAATATGCTGTATGATATTATAATGATGAATACATGTCATTATACATTTGTCCAAACCCATAGAATGTATAACACCAAGAGTGAACCCAAAGGTAAACTGTGGACTCTGGGTGATTATGATGAGTCCCTCTAGGTTCATCCCTAGTAACAAATATACCACTCTGGTGAGTGACATTGGTAATAGGGGAGCCTATGCTTGTGTGGAGGCAGGGCATGTATGGGAAATCTCTGTACCTTCCTCTCAATTTTGTTGTGAACCTAAAACTGCTAAATATATATATATATAAAGTTCTTTAAAAAAATTCAAGACACCCAAAATATCCAAAACAATCTTGAAAAAGAAGAACAAACTTGGAAGACTCTCACTTCCTGATTTCAAAATTGACAACAAAAGTACAGTAACTATGCCAGTGTAGTACTGGCATAAAGGTAGAGGTATAGATCAGTGGAAGAGATTTGAGAGTCCAGAAATAAACCCTCATATTCACAGTCCATTTACTTTAGACGAAGGTTCCCAGGCAATTCAGTTGGGGAAAGAGTAATCTTTTCAACAGATGGTGTTGGAAGAACTGGATATCCACATTCAAAAGAATGAAGTTATATTCTGTACCTTATATTATACGTAAAATTTAATTCAAATGGATCAAAGACCTAATATAAGAGCTGAAAATATAAAAGTCTTAGAAGAAAATATAGGAGTAAATCTTCAAGACCTTGGATTAGACAGTGGTTTCTTAGATGTGATACCAAAAGCACAAGCAACAAAAGAAAAACTAGATAACTTGGACTACATCAAAATTGAAAACTTTTGTGCTTCAGAGAGCACCATCAAAAAGCAAAAAGATATCTACAAAATAGGAGAAAATATTCACATATCATATATCTGATAAAGTACTTTTCTCTAGAATGTACAAAGAACTCTTACAACTCAGTAATCAAAGACAAATGACCCAACTAAAAATGGGCAAAGGATCTGAATAGACATGTCTCCAAAGGAGGTTCAAAAATGGGCAATACACATGTGAAAAGATGCTCAATATCATTAGTCATCAGGGAAATGCAATCAAAACCACATTGAGGGGCTTCCCTGGTGGCGCAGTGGTTGAGAGTCCGCCTGCCAATGCAGGGGACACGGGTTCAAGCCCTGGTCCGGGAAGACCCCACGTGCCGCGGAGCAACTAAGCCCGCGAGCCACAACTACTGAGCCTGCTGTCTAAAGCCCATGAGACAAAACTACTGAGCCCGCGTGCCACAACTATTGAAGCCCACACGCCTAGAACCCATGCTCCGCAACAAGAGAAGCCACCGCAGTGAGAAGCCCGCGCACCGCAACAAAGAGTAGCCCCGCTCACCGCAACTAGAGAAAACCCGTGCGCAGCAACGAAGACCCAACGCAGCCAAAAATAAATAAATAAATAAATAAATAAATAAATAAATTTTAAAAAATGCATTGAGATGCCACTTCACACTGCTAGGATGGCTTTAAACAAAAAGACATAGTAACAAGTGTTAGCAAGGATGTGGAAAAATTGGAACCCTCATGCACTACTCGTAGGAATGTAAAATGGTGTGGCTGCTTTGGAAAACAGTCTGCCACTTCCCCAAAAGATTAAACATAGAGTTACCATATGACCCAGCAAGTCTACTCCTAGATAATGGAGAGAAATGAAAACACATGTACACAAATATTCATAGCAACATGATTCATAACAGCCAAAAGATAAAAGATGAAAGCAACCCAAACATCCATCACCTGTTGACTGGATGAATAAACTGTAGTATATTCATACAATGGAGTAATATTTTGCTGTAAATAGGAATGAAGTACTGATACAAGCTACAACATTGGGTGTGCTTTGTAAACATTATGCAAAGTGAAAGGAGCCATTCAAAAAAGGACACATATTCTATGATCTTATTTATATGAAATCTCCTAAATAGGCAAATCTATTTATAGAGATAGAAAGTAGATTAACGATGGAGAAAAGACAGCCTCTTCAATAAGTGGTGCTGGGAAAACTGGACAGCTACATGTAAAAGAATGAAATTAGAACACTCCCTAATACCATACACAAAAATAAACTCAAAATGGATTAATGACCTCAATGTAAGGCCAGACACTATCAAACTCTTAGAGGAAAACATAGGCAGAACACTGTATGACATACATCACAGCAAGATCCTTTTTGACCTACCTCCTAGAGAAATGGAAATAAAAACAAAAATAAACAAATGGGACCTAATGAAATTTAAAAGCTTTTGCGCAGCAAAGGAAACCATAAACAAGATGAAAAGACAACCCTCAGAATGGGAGAAAATATTTGCAAACAAAGCACTGACAAAGGATTAATCTCCAAAATTTACAAGCAGCTCATGCAGCTCAGTATCAAAAAAAACAAACAACCCAATCCAAAAATGGGCAGAAGACCTAAATAGACATTTTTCCAAAGAAGATATACAGATAGCCAACAAACACATGAAAGGATGCTCAACATCACTAATCATTAGAGAAATGCAAATCAAAACTACAATGAGATATCATCTCACAGCAGTCAGAATGGCCATCATCAAAAAATCTAGAAACAATAAATGCTGGAGAGGGTGTGGAGAAAAGGGAACACTCTTGCACTTTTGGTGGGAATGTAAATTGATACAGCCACTATGGAGAACAGTATGGAGGGTCCTTAAAAAAACTAAGAATAGAACTACCATGTGACCCAGCAATCCCACTACTGGGCATATACCCTGACAAAACCATAATTCAAAAAGAGTCATGTACCAAAATGTTCACTGCAGCTCTATTTACAGTAGCCAGGACATGGAAGCAACCTAAGTGTCCATCGACAGACGAATGGATAAAGAAGATGTGGCACATATATACAATGGAATATTACTCAGCCATAAAAAGAAACGTTATTGAGTTATTTGTAGTGAGGTGGATGGACCTAGAGTCTGTCATACAGAGTGAAGTCAGTCAGAAAGAGAAAAACAAATACCGTATGCTAACACATATATATGGAATCTAAGAGAAAAAAAAGATCATGAAGAACCTAGGGGCAAGATGGGAATAAAGACACAGACCTACTAGAGAATGGACTTGAGGATATGGGGAGGGGGAAGGGTAAGCTGTGACAAAGAGAGAGAGTGGCGTGGACATATATACACTACCAAACGTAAAAGAGATAGCTAGTGGGAAGCAGCTGCATAGCACAGGGAGATCAGCTCTGTGCTTTGTGACCACCTAGAGGGGTGGGATAGGGAGGGTGGGAGGGAGGGAGACGCAAGAGGGAGGAGATATGGGGATATTCTGTCTACGTATAGCTGATTCACTTTGTTATAAAGCAGAAACTAACACGCTGTTGTAAAGCAGTTATACTCCAATAAAGATGTTTAAAAAAAGAAAAGAAAAAAAGAAAGTAAATTAGTACTTGCCTAGGGCTAATCAGGTTGGGGGAAATGGGGAGTGGCTGCTAGTGGGTACAGAATTTCTTTTTGAGGTGCTGAAGATGCTCTAAATTTAGATTCTGATGGTGGTTGCACAGCTCTGTGAATATACTAAAAACCACTGAATTGTTTACTAGGAATGGGTGAATTCTCTGATGTGTAAATTATGTTTCAATAAAGCTATTAAGAGAGGATAAAAGCATGGTCTCTAATAACTCTATCATAACAATCGTGGTGTATATTTTGACTGGCTCCTCATGGTTCATGTTCTTGTCCCTGAACAATTACTATGGCCAGGAAAATAGGATACTCTGATTAGCCCAACTTAAGTCACATCCTCTCCTTTGGACGACAGGGACCAATTGCATCGGAACCATATGGATTCAGTTTTTCCACAGGAGAGAGGGTAGATATAATGTTTATATATAGAGAGAGAGAGAGAAAGAGAGAGAAGTAACTTTTCTTTGCCTCAATTTACTTACCTGTAAAATGGGAATAAGAATTTTACTAACTCATAGTGTGGTGAACACTTAAATTAGTTAATAAATGTGACACCCTTAGGAATAACGCACAGTACATAATAAGTGTTATCTGTAATTCTTATTATGATTGCTGTTATTATGAGTACTGATAAGTAGCATGAAACTACTGAGATCATTAACTGTTTTCCCCAAAGGACCTTATCTTGCTTAACAGCAGCAGAAGTTTTTTCCGTCTAGTTGGCCAAGCCATAACCAGCACAGAACAAGTACAACATGCCCCAGCAGACGACGCTCCTATTTTGGTATCAGACACATCGTAGTCTTTTTGACCAACGTGATTACCATCTTAGTAATTCTGGAATTACCATGTTTGTTATGAAGCATAGTACAAGAATCGTGACTAATATTTGTTGATTACTTACTGTTACATAATTCTTTGATTGCAAGCAATTATAATTGACTTAGGCTGGGTTAATCAGAAGAGGACTTGATTGGAAGGGTGTTAGGGACTCTCAGAATGGAAAAGAAGTTTAGCACACTAGGCTTGTGTCTGATTAGAGACTGCAAGCAAAACATCTGATTTATATTCATTCTTTCCCCAAACTATACTAAAATGGATAATTAATTTTTTAAGTAGCATAAACCTTCTATTCTAGGATAAAAAGTACAAAAGAGGAGGCAATTAAAGCTTGAAGTAGATTTTACCACTAAGTTGGTGGTAACCAACTTAGTCTGCTTGAGACATCTGTATCATTAACCAGCAATGGAGAAAGCCCAGGAGCAAATGACTAACATGACACAATCCCAAAAGGCCAGTGAACTGGTGACATCAGCTGGAATTGGCAGTGAAAATATGCCTAAAATCAGTGGTTTCATTGCAAGATTCTTTGAGAAACACTTAGACCCCCAGATTGCCAATTTTATATCATGTAACTGGGATCCCGCCTCTCTCTTTCCCTGGGCAAAAGATTGGCAGTTCCGTTTCTAGAGAAGAGAAAATAGATTATTTCTGGACTATAGGAATCCAGGCACAGTGGTGGGCATCGTGTTGAAACATGAGGTTCAATCTAAAACTTAACTATGAATGCTGAGACCACAGACCTTTCCTCCCATATAGCTCTCAGAACCTTGCAAAGAAAATTATGTCTTCCAAACAGGGATTTGGAAGAAATATCTTTGGGGATTTAAGGACACTGACATCAGGAGTTTCCCCGTTAAGGTGGCCCAGCCAGAGCTTCCTACACTGAAGCATACAGCTGACAAGTTCCCTCCACATACTTCCAAACTCCTCTTAAATCTTAATGGAAATCCAGAAATCACTAGATATTTGGAGAAACCCTCTACTAGGAAAGACAGAGGTCAAGACACATAAAGAGAAAAACATCAATATAGAGAACATCATCTATGAAGGATGAATGAAACTTCTAAAAAAATTATCATCAGTATTCTCAGAGAAATAAAAGAAGGTATTACATGAAGAAGCATAGGATTCTATTTTAAAAATGAAACATTTAGGGACTTCCCTGGTGGCGCAGTGGTTAAGAATCCGCCTGCCAATGCAGGGGGCACGGGTTCGATCCCTGGTCCGGGAGGATCCCACATGCCGCGGAGCAGCTGAGCCCGTGTGCCACAACTGCTGAGCCTGTGCTCTAGAGCCCGCGAGCCACAAGTAGAGAAAGCCTGCACACAGCAACAAAGACCCAACACAGCCAAATATAAATAAAATAAATAAATTTATATATAAAAAAACATTTAGAGGATTTTAAAAACCTCATAAATTCAAACTGTGGTAGTAGAAATGAACAAATCAATAGAAGAATTGGGAGAAAAAGGTTTTTATTCAGAAAGTAGAATAAAAAAAACAATAAAAACCATTGATATGGAGGATAGCAATACAATGTTTAGAAAATTAGAGGATAGATCAAACATCTAAAGAACAGGAGCCCTGGAAAGAGAACATAGAACACAAAGGATAGGAAATCAACAGTGAAACTAATTCAAGAAAATTTCGGGATTTCCCTGGTGGTCCAGTGGGTAAGATGCCACGCTTCCGTGCAGGACACCCTAGTCAGGGAACTAGATCCTGCACGCATGCTACAACTAAGAAGCCTGCAGGCCGCAATGAAGATCCCGAGTACTGCAGCTAAATTCTCTTCCAGGGCAAGAAGTCAGTAGATGAGGCATATGTGACATAATGAGAAATATACATTTCGTCTCTGGTCCCGGTTCCTGGCAAAGAGTTCCTAAAACCCTTGTAATTTCTTGAATAATGGGTGTGATAGAGGCATCTTACATAGAGCTTCTTAGTCCCTTGGGATTTCCTGGTTAATAGGCATGTCTTTTTTTTCTAATGAGGTGACTCTTGGTGGGCTTCTGGATGGGGCCGGTCACTAGAAAGACCAAGCCATGATTGGAACTTTCAGCCCTACTCCCCATCCTCTAGGAGGGGAGAGGGAGATTGGAGATTGAGTTAATGATTGATCATGCCTATGTGATAAAGCCTCCATTAAAATCTGTAAACGATGAGGTCCAGAGAGATTTTGGATTGGTGAACGCATCCATGTGCTGGGAGGGTGGTGCAAACTTTATGGAGACAGAAGCTCCTGGGCTCAGGACCCTTCTGGACCTCACCCTACGTAGTCAGTGTCATAATTGAATTGTAGGACAGCCAGTTGGTGTCTGGAGTGTTGGCGAATTGGTTGGTGTGGGGGAAAGCCCCACACATTTGGTGCCAGAAGTTGTGAGTTCAGAGAATTGTTTTTCTTTTAGCATGTTATTTAGAGATGTGGAGGTACCTACCCAAAAAATCAGTTTTAAAGGATTGGAATTGGTTGGTTTTGGTGAGAGAGGGAAATGTGGTGGGAGTTGTTGAGGACATTTTTTATGTATTTGTTCATATGTCTATTTGTGTATCTACATTAAATTATTTACCAAGCCTTTGTTAACAGTTCGACCCTTGTGTTTTTCAAATACTAGAAAATTACTCACTGGTAACTCTTGAAATCAGTTTAGTGGCTAATGATCAGTTCTTTAAAAAATTAAATAACTAAAGTAGTATCAAATAAGGGATATGCGTTACTATAGTAAGGACAAATATATATTTGAAAATGTTTCTGTTTTATATATTTATGTGTGCACGTACTACTAGTATCATGATATAAATGCATGTCTTACTGTGGGGTGCAGTTGAAAACAGCATGAGAAATGAGGCTTTAAGACAGGTCTTCAGGACATACAACTGAAAGGAGCGATGTGAATGGTTGGTGGTCAATGACCAGGCAGTGACTGTCACACTAGTACATTCTGGGATCCTCAGGTTCATGATTTCATCAACTCTTCACTTTTTGAGGAATGTACTGATTGGTACCATTTTTTTCTAACAAGGAAACTGAAGTTGAGGGAAGTTAATCATTTTCCTGGAGCAAATCTTAGAGCCTGGATTGGAGCCCAAGTTTCTCCCATAGTATAGTCTTTCTGCCCTGCTTCTTGTAGTTTCTAAATGCCAGAATTTTCTCCTGTATTTGTAGAAAAGATTCCCCAAATTTTCCAAAATACCTCCTTTGGAAGATTCCCTGGAACCTTCCATCCTTATCTGTTAAATGGGTACAAAAATAGTACACATGTCTTTGTTCACACTCACTTGTTCAGTGAAGCTATTGTATTTAAAATTGCTCCCCTCCCTCACTTTATTTTTTCCTCTATGCTACTATCTTTAAAGTTAGAATACTACATACTTTACTTACTCGTTTTATTTTTGGGTTTCTCTCACTAGCATGTAAGCCCTATCATGGGAAAGGTCTTTGGTCTCCAACAAGTAGAGTAGTGCACTGCACATATTAGTGGAAGGCAATCAGTAAAACTACTGGGATGTTTGGATGAGAAGGAAGGAAGGGAAGGAAGGATGGAAGGGTGGGAAAGAGGGAGGGAGGATGGACATCGGATGCATGAATGAATGGACTTACAATAAGGGCTTTACCAAGTTCATCAAAGGGTCGTAGAGAGGATTTGAAGATTTAACACTTATAACTGGCTAGACTTGAACCCAGTATATAATCAGTACACGTTAGTTGGATTTGATTTCAAATACAAGGAAAATGAAAACATTTGTTGAAAACCAGTCCAATTCGAGGGAAGAGCTACAGTTCCTTGTGACCCAGTGATCCTGTTTCCAGCAACTCCCTAGCAGACAGCATATTCTCTGGGACGGCATCATGTGACTAAGAAACTGGTCTCTGCTTTAAATGACAGTTGCCAGGGCTAACAGGATGTCTGCAGCCTGCAGGAGGAGATAGTGTGTACTTGCTGGCCGGGATTGCAACACCTGATAAGAGGAGGAAGCAAGCCAAAGGGATGGAAGCAGATGGAAGATCTGAGAGAGCCATTATCTCAGAGCATGCCAGAGAAACCAGACACCTTCAGTAACGCAAGGCCTGTGGAAAACGTCCTGCGTGCAGTTATAACAGCTGACCCAACAGCTGAGATGATGAAATCAAAGACCAAACACAAGCTTGACGAGCCAGACTTTTAGGAGAAGCGTCCTGAACAAAGCCATCATTGATTTGCCCAACTCAGAGGCAATCTGAATCTTGTTTGCATGGAGATCAGAGATTAAACTGATCAGAAGAGTCTACTGCGTTGATGGGAACATGTGTGAATGTAGTAGCCAGGACGTGGGTACAATCTGCTCTTTGTTAAAACTTCACAAAAATGAGTATGTAAGTTATATGTCATTCCACAAGAGGGCACAATAGAGGCAAAAATTAAAATGGATGTAATTTTTCTCCTGGGCCACTGCATTTTAAGCTAGCCATTTAGTGACCCTGAAAAATCTCGAAACAGTTTAAGTGGTGCGTCACTATTTAATCAAGAGTGGATATTTATTTTTGTACAAGTTCCCAATGGAACAGGGAAGAAAACGCTATATGGGAATGATACATTTCAAGTGTTCATAATTCTCTCCCCTGCCTTAAACTATTTTCACGTTATAAAGGATGTTTGAGAATATGTAGAATCAAACAGAAAGTTCTTTGTTCTCTGCACATCCAAAACAAAAGGGAAATATCTCAAAAGAGAAAATTAGAAAGTATGTATAGAGTGAATCCATTGGTATTTTTAAAAATCCAAAAGTATGTGTTGGTGGAAACATAAATTGTTGCAGCCACTATGGAAAACAGTAGGGAGGTTCCTTAAAAACTAAAAATAGAGTTACCATATGATCCAGGAATCCCAGTCCTGGGCATATACTGGAGAAAAGTCTAATTCAAAAAGATACATGCACCCCAATGTTCATAGCAGCACTATTTGTAATAGCCAAGACGTGGAAGCAACCTCAGTGTCCATTGCCAGATGAATGGATAAAGAAACTGTGATACATATATACAATGGAGTATTACTCAGCCATAAAAAAGAATGAAATAATGCCATTTGCAGCAACATGGATAGACCTAGAGATTATCATACTAAATGAAGTAAGTCAGAGAAAGACAAATATATGATAGCACTTATATGTGGAATCTAAAAACTGATTCAGATGAACTTATTTACAAAACAGAGACAGACTCACAGACAGAAAACAAACTTATGGTTACCAAAGGAGAAAAGGGTGGGGAGGGATAAATTAGGAGTTTGGGATTAGCGGATACAAACTACTATATGTAAAACAGGTAAACAACAACATCCTACTATATATAGCACCGGAAACTATATTCAATATTTTGTAATAAACTATAGTGGAAAAGAATATGAAAAAGAATATATATATGTATATATTTGAATCACTGTGCTGTACACCAATAAAACACAACATTGTAAATCAACTGTACCTCAATTTAAAAATATCCAAAAGTATGTGCATTTGTGTGTGTGTATATATACACACAAACATTCATATACACACACATTCATTCAGTAATGAATGAATGTTTATTCAGCCCCAACTATGTGACTGGCGCTAGAAATATGACTGTGAACAAGTTATCCAAATTTCCTGCTTTATTGGAGCTTATATTCTAGTCAGGGAAGAATGACAAAAACAATTAAAGTTTATTTCAGGTAGTAATAAGAATAATGGGGAAAAATTAAAGTGTTTAAAGAGTGATGGGGAATGGGACTCTCTGAGGAGGTAACAGTTGAGTTGAGATCTGAACTCCTGGCCTTGCAAAGGTCACATATATAGATAAATGTGTAGAAACTGTCTGGGGTGATATTCACCGAACCGTTATGGTTAGTTAATGCAAAAAAGAGGAGAGAGGGTTGGAGGGGCATGGAGTGATGGTGTGGTGGGGATAGGCAGAAAAAGAAAAATTTGAATTTCTTATTCTGTCGATTGCTAACTTGTCCATACTTTTGTAACACACAAGCATGAGTTTGTATATTGTATAATTTAGACAATTTTTTAAATGGCAAACCAGTCAGAAAAAAAAAAAGCATCAAAGCTTTTTGTAATGTATAGAAACTTTTTGTTCACATTTGCAAATACATACAGGCATGCCAGAATTACAGAAGGTGCTGGCCTCTTTCTGGCCAGGTGTTCTGGTTCTGGGTATATTTACATTAATACAAACAGTAAATGTGGCAATGATAACAGAGAAAATGATGATGGTACTGATCTATTTACTTGTCTCCCTGCCGTCTGCGTCCCTTTCCTCCTGCATGCCACTCCTGGATTTTTGGTTTCTGAATGATATTCTCATGTGGATTCTCAGCCCAGAGCCTTCCCAGAGTCTCTGTAGGATCAAGTCGCACCCCCTCAGCCTGGTGTTCAGGGCCCTTTGCATTCTGACCGAGTGCACCTATTAACTTTTCAGCATTATTCCAAACCATGAATTCCCATTCCAGCCAGGCTGCTCTGCCATTGTCTTTCCGAAACGCTGTGTGTATTACCCCCTCCATACTGTTGCTTGGGGACCACGCCTCTCCACTCTTCCACCTCCAGCCTCACTTATTAAAATCACGCCCAGTGATTCAAAACTCAGCCCAATACCCTGATAATCTAAGCTCAAAATTTTCTGTTTCTTTAACAGATTATTTTTCAAAGGCACATACAGGCTCGTGAGATCAGGTATCAATGTGAATTCATGTTTTTTTTAATAGATAGATAGGTAGTTAACTAGATAGATAGAGATATGTATGTATACCTTGGGTAGTATACATACATGTACTTCCTAGAGATCCACTAAGAGAGGCTAGAAGCAGTGACACCCCAGTAGCAATGAGCACACCCTGCACCCAAATCTTGGTTTCTAAATTCTATCCTCCAATAAAAGGAACCAGGGCTCCTTGTAGAACTTGTTGATTCTAGAACAGAGGGCAGGGAAACTGCAAGACGAGCCTGGAGTGTCTTGTGGTGCTAGAAAGTAAGGATGTGGAAAAAAAGGAAGAGCGTGCACATTGAAAGCACACAAGAGCCAATCTGAAAGAGCTCCAAATGACCAAAGTTGAAACAGCTTGAGCAACAAAATAAATAATTATTTACTTAAGAATATATATCTGGGCTTCTCTGGTGGCGCAGTGCTTGAGAGTCCGCCTGCCGATGCAGGGGACACGGGTTCGTGCCCCGGTCCGGGAAGATCCCACATGCCTCAGAGTGGCTGGGCCCATGAGCCAAGATCCCACTCCGCAACGGGAGAGGCCACAACAGTGAGAGGCCCTCGTACCGCAAAAAAAAAAAAAATAATAATTTTCATAAGTCCATACTAATACAAATAAATAACTGAACAAATAACTGGATGGGGAGAAATGACAACTCTTTCTTACAGAAGAATTCAATTAATGTAGAAAGAAATGAGAGAAATAGAAAATCACCGTTAGAATACTAGAGTACTAATTACTGCAGGTAAGATCTGCCAGTGAATACTAAAATTAGGGGGTGTAAGTTTAACCAGAAACAGGATATTCTCATGGTTTCAAAGTGTCTCCTTTACGATATTTAGTAATTACCGAGGAGAAATAGTAAGTTTACTGTGAAGAATACTGATAGACAGAACCTTAGCCAGCCAAGGGATCAAGGCTCACGTCACCAGTAACATATTGATATATCAACATCATGTACACCCAGAGACGGGCACACACAGAGAAAGGACACTTCACCTCTGGAGTGTTTTTCCTGACAGTGCATACCCTCAGTCTAATCATGAGAAAACACCCAAATTGAGAGACTTTGTACAAAATAGCTGACCAGTATTCTTCAAAGCCGTCAAGCTCGTGAATAGACAAGGAAAGACTGAAGAACTGTCACAGACTGGAGAAGAGGAAGTACTCCTAACAGCTCAAGGCACTGTGAGATACCAGTTGGATTTTGGAACAGAAAGAAGACATTAGTGGAAAAACTGGTAAAATCAGAGTAATTCTGTGGTTAATAGAATTGTACCAAGGTTAATTTCTTAGTCTTAACAAATGTTGGGCGGTTATGTGAGATATTGACACAGGAGAAGCTCAGTGAAGAGTACATGGGAGCTCTCTGGAGTTTCTGCAACTCTTCCGTAAGTCTGAAACGATCTCAAAATAAAAAATTTAAAAAACACACGCATACATACATACAGGCACATTCTAGGGGTCCAGGTCAGACCTAATAATTCAGAATCTGGAGGCAAGGCCTAGGAATCTGCATTTCAACCCAGCTTCTTAAATGAATCTCATGTACGCTGAGGTTTAAGAACAATTGCTCTAGCACTGGTCACATCCATCATTCCCGTTGTGAACAAGCACAATTACTGCTTTGTGGTGGATGAAAAACAACATGGTAGAGCACAAGGAGTGTGAGCTTTGGTGTCAGAGAGCCCTGGTTTCATCCAGGTGTTGCCATTTACTAGTGCTAACCTTAGGTAAGTTATTTAAGCTCATCTATTAAATGAGAGTGATAATACCACTCTGGCAGGGTTGTTGAGGCGCTGGAAACAATGTGTTATGTATAGGAAATGGCTGGAATGATGTTTAGCACATAACACGTGCTAAAAACAACAGAGGGATTATTATTCCTTTATGTTTGTAAGTTACTTTGTTGACAAAACTATCTGCTGATTGAATATTTTCTATAGCTGTGTGACCTTGGGAAAGGAACTTAACCTCTCTCTGTCTCAGTTTCCTCATCTATAAAATGGGGGTCATAATAGTACTACCTCATTAGGTTGTCGTGAGGATGAAATGAGGATTAAATTACCATGGTTTTTGCGTCTTTCAGATTTCCACTCTGTTTACTAGAGGATCTCTTGAGAGGTTACCCAGCCATCTGTGGACATGTCTGTCATTACCTGACTTTCTCCCTTTCCTCAATAATTATTTTCTCTGTAATAGCTTCAAGATAGGTCCAGTGTGCGTTTTTTGAAAAGGAATGTGACATGATGGTAGAGGAAAAGGGAATTTATTTTGATCAATTTGCAAATATGTATTGAAACGTAGAATTTCCTTTTTGTTCTGATTTTGATTTGGAGACTTGGGAATTTTGGTCCCAGAGGAGAAAGTCCAAGAAGCTTGAGAAATTCTATCCCATTCAATTTATCTTTCTGTAGAATGAGAAGGGGCACGGGACCCCAAACATTTTCCCCGGAATCTACCCCCTTAGGGGAAAGTTCTCTGTTAGAGAGAGGAGGCAGGTGGCAGGGGACGTTGCCCAGACTCCTTCATTGGCAAAGGTGGGCTCTCGGTCAGCTTTGAAGGACATCTCACCTGGAGAGGTGTGTGCTCTAGGAACGAATTACTCTTCAAAACAGGAAAAGAAGAAAAAATAAAGGACAGGAACCTGATAGAATTGTGGAAATTAAAGATCATCTTAGAATAACTCCTAGAGGGCTTCCCTGGTGGCGCAGTGGTTGAGAGTCCGCCTGCCGATGCAGGGGATACGGGTTCGTGCCCCAGTCCGGGAAGATCCCACATGCCGCGGAGCGGCTGGGCCCGTGAGCCATGGCCGCTGAGCCTGCGCATCTGGAGTCTGTGCTCCGCAACGGGAGAGGCCACAACAGTGAGAGGCCCGCGTACCGCAAAAAAAAAAAAAAAAAAAAAAAAAAAAAGAATAACTCCTAGAATACATTTTGTTTAGGGAAATAAAAATTCACAAAGGTAGAAATAGGTGAGTAAACACCATTGAGTACATTGTTTAAAGCCAACTTTATTTGAATTGAAAAAATGTAAGAGTGGTATCTGTATTTCGTTATTTCCCATTTTTATTGTGGTAAGATATGCATAACATAAGATGTTTTAATTAATCATTTTTAAGTGTACAGGTCAGTGGCATTCAGTACATTGTTGGGCAAACCACTACCACCATCCATCTCCAGAGCTTCTTCATCTTCCCAGACTGAAACAGTGGCTGCATTTCTTGTGCCTTTCCATGGAGACCTTCGTTTCTTTAGTCATGATCTGACTTAGTGTATATGGAGACTGTGGCTTTCAGACTGTACAGATAAATTGTTGCTATTTTAGTTGTATTCAAGTCTCTATTTTTCATAAACGTAGGAGATGTTTCCCCTTGGTAAGAAAACAAACAAAAAAAGACGTGTTTCCTTTTTACTTCCTCTTGAAACTTGTCCTTTCCTCCTCTCCGTTTCCACTTCCTGCTTTAACCCTCTCTGAATATTATTTCCTTCTCCTAATTATCACTAACATCATTTAACAAAGATTCCCTCCTCTGGAATTCAGTCCTACTTGAATCTAAATGGCGTTTTTGTCTTTGCTTCTGTTCTGTCCTTTGCCTCCTGCAGCTCCCTTTCCATTCCTTTAGTTTTTAGGGTCTTTTAAAAATGCTATGAGGGGGCTTCCCTGGTGGCGCAGTGGTTGAGAGTCCGCCTGCCGATGCAGGGGATACCGGTTCGTGCCCCGGTCCGGGAGGATCCCGCATGCCACGGAGTGGCTGGGCCCGTGAACCATGGCCGCTGGGCCTGCGCGTCCGGAGCCTGTGCTCCGCAATGGGAGAGGCCACAACAGTGAGAGGCCCGCATACCGAAAAAAAAAAAAAATTGTAAAAAAAAAAAAAAAAAAAAATGCTATGAGGAACCTAAGTGTCCATCGACAGATGAATGGATAAAGAAGATGTGGCACATATATACAATGGAGTATTACTCAACCATAAAAAGAAACGAAATTCAGTTATTTGTAGTGAGGTGGGTGGACCTAGAGACTGTCATACAGACTGAAGTAAGTCAGAAAGAGAAAAGCAAATACCGTATGCTAACACATATATATGGAATCTAAGAAAGAAAGAAAAAAAAAAAGGTCATGAAGTACCTAGGAGTAAGATGGGAATAAAGACACAGACCTACTACAGCATGGACTTGAGGATACAGGGAGGGGGAAGGGTAAGCTGTGACAAAGTGAGAGAGTGGCATGGACATATATACACTACCAAACGTAAAATAGATAGCTAGTGGGAAGTAGCCGCATAGCACAGGGAGATCAGCTCGGTGGTTTGTGACCACCTAGAGGGGTGGGATGAGGCGCAAGAGGGAAGAGATATGGGAACATATGTATAACTGATTCACTTTGTTATAAAGCAGAAATTAACACACCACTGTAAAGCAATTATACTCCAATAAAGATGTTAAAAAAAAATGCTAGCGAGGTAAGGAAATGGGATGATATACATACGAAGTGACTTAGCTGTACCATCAACAGAGGCCTGAAGGGTGACGTACTGGACCACACCCGCAAAAGAATGATATTCGGCATTGGTAGGTGTTACGTTAGTTTTCTCTTCAGGAACTTAGGTCTTCTATTCTTCAACTATTCACAGACCTTCTTATTTCTCAGGACCTGTCCTTTCTTCTGCAATCAGCCTTGAAACATATTGAAAGTTACAATGTTTCTGAGACAGTTCAGCAGTTGAATTCCTTACTTTGTGTAAATATTTATTGGATGCCTAATATAGCTATTAGGCATTGCGTTAGGCACATAAACTTTTAGGAGTTAACTAGACCCAGAAGGTCCCTGTCTTCATGGAACTTCTATTGTAACTGGAGGAGGCAAGCAACAGACGAGAAAATAATTTAACAAAAGGCCACTGGTTGCGGACAGAGGTACGTAGAGTGGTGTGATGGGGAACCTGGAGGGAGAGAGGAAGGAGGCTCTTGGGTAAGCCTTTCTGAGGAGGTCACACCTGAGCTCAGATCTACAGCATGAGTTCGAGCCATTCGAGAATGGTAACTGGAAAGCTCTGCTTCACATCCGGGAAGCTGTTGGTAGCACTTCACTCACAGGCTGGGGAAGATGCTTATCCTAAATCACAGGAGCTCCCTAGAGCTTAATCTCAGACCCAAGGAAAGGGGGAGAAATGTGAAGTTACTGCTAATTGATTTAAATCAACAGATACAATTTGGGGACATCATTAATTTTCACCCTAATCACAGTTTTGATACTTTAGGCAATTATCTAAAAGGAGAACTCACAAACAATGAAACTGAATAAAGCATCAGGGCTGCACAAGTATTTCATAACTGATAGAGTTTTTCAGCAAATTTGAGTACAGTATCTTCTTTACCTTGGGTGCATTGAATTTCCAGAATGAAGTGAGAAGGAACATTCCAAAAGATGATTCCATTGTTAAATGAGATAGTTTCTACTTTATGTTTTCTTTCTGAAAGGGGGAAACTAACTGTGTTAGTTTCTATCTAAAGAAAGACTTAAGAGCATCTCCGACAGAGGAAACCCTGGCTGTAGGCAGGAAGAGAAGTAGGAGCTCATTAACTTCCTATTAAGTCCATTTTCCTCCTCAGACAGTAACTGAGCCATAATGAAAAGTTGTGCTAGGAGGTGAAAGATCACCACTGACAGGAACTCGGTCCCCTGTAGGGACAGAGTGTGTCCATCCTGCAGAGCCTTTTAGGGACCATGGTTCATGTGTAATGAAAGCACAGTGAAAAGTCTTGAAGGGGTTTAAAGATGAAAGTGGCATCCTAACAGCAGAGCTTCCAAATCTACAAAGCAAAACCATGCTTAGAGAAATAGACAAATCCACAATCAGAGTGAGAGACTTCAACACTCCTCTTTTTTTTTTGGGGGGGTTTTTTTGCGGTACACGGGCCTCTCCTTGTTGTGGCCTCTCCCGTTGCGGAGCACAGGCTCCGGACGCGCAGGCTCAGCGGCCATGGCTCACGGGCCCAGCCGCTCCGCGGCACGTGGGATCTTCCCGGACCAGGGCACGAACCCATGTCCCCTGCATCAGCAGGCAGACTCTCAACCACTGCGCCACCAGGGAAGCCCAACACTCCTCTTTTGATAATTGTCTGTTAGTGTGAAAATAAACGATGGCTCACAAATCGTATCTGTTTTTCGTTTGTTTGTTTGTTTTTGGCTGTGCCACATGGCTTGTGGGATCTCAGTTCCCCACCCAGGGATTGAACCCAGGCCATGGCAGTGAAAGCCCGGAATCCTAAACACTAGGCCACCAGGGAACTCTCCCAAATCATATCTGTTGATGTTAATGAATTTGCAGTGATTTCATATTTCTCCCCTCTTTCTTTGTGTCTGAAGATAAAACTCCATAGAGCTCCTGTGGTTATAATAAGCAAACAGAAAATCAGTTAGCACCTAGAAATCCTTGACAACACTATCAACCAACTGACCTAATTGGCAGCTACAGAATTTACAGAATGCTCCACCCAACAATTGCAGAATAATAAACATTCAGCATTCACCAAGATAGACCACATGTGGGCCATAAAACAAGTCTCAGTGAATTTGAGAGGATTGAAATCATGCAGTGTGCTTGCTCCCTGACTACAAGGAAATTAGATTAGAAATGAATAATAAAAAGATATCTGGAAAATCCCAAATATTTGGAAATTAAACAACCACCCTTGTAAATAACCCATGGGTCAAAGAAGAAATGACACTGGAGATTAAAAATCCCTCTGGCCGCTCTGTGAGGGATAGATTGAAGGGGAAATTGTGTACACAGGGAGGCCAGTGAATGGACCCTTCCAGAATTCTAGGGGAGCTGTAATGGTGCCTTGAACTCAGGGTAAGGCAGTGAAGAGGGAGAGAAGTGGGCAGATTCAGATGTATTTTGGAGGAAGAGCATATGGGACTTGCTGAGGATTGGATGTGGGCAATGGGGATAGGAGAGGAAACATCAGACCTCAAGGTTTCTGGTTCATGTCATTTCACATCTCCCCATGGCTCTTAGGATCACGTCCAAATTTGTCAGCATAGCTCCTGATCGGGCCCCTGCCCACTTGGACAGCCTAATCTCTCCCCACCCCTGGCTCCTGGCTCTCCCACTGTAAGCTCCAGCCCCACCAACCAATTTGCTATCCTCCCTGGTGTGTTGCTCCCTCCTGGTCTCTGGGCCTTTTCACATGCTGTTCTATTTATCTTCAGTACTGTTTTTTTTTGTTTTGTTTTGTTTTTGCGGTACGCGGGCCTCTCACTGCTGTGGCCCCTCCCGTTGCGGATCACAGGCTCCAGACGCGCAGGCTCCAGACGCGCAGGCTCAGCGGCCATGGCTCACGGGCCCAGCCGCTCCGCGGCATGTGGGATCCTCCCGGACCGGGGCACGAACCCACGTCCCCCGCATCGGCAGGCGGACTCTCAACCACTACGCCACCAAGGAAGCCCTATCTTCAGTACTCTTTGCCCTGCTCTTCACTTGCCTATCTCTCAGCTTAGTTGTCACTTCTGTCCTTTTTTTCACTCCAGAATGGTTTAGTAGCCCTGCCAAGTGCTTCTGTGCTACTCCTACCGTTAGCCACATCTTATTTTGCTTTGCCTCTTATCTGTCTCCCCCACTAAAGCTCTTTGAGAACAGAGCACGTGCCTCATTCTTTTACTACCACCACTACTGCAGCCAGTTACCGGGCTATGAATCAAGGAACTAGCCGTCCTGAGAGTGAGCCCATAAGAATGTCACATAGCATTTATTGAGTCCTTACTGTGTGTATGTCAGGGGCTTCACATGCATTATCTCTTTTAATCATCCCGGCAGCACTCTGAAGTGAGTGACCAATCCCATCTACAAGATGAGGAAACAGGGAGTTCCCTAGCGATCCAGTGGTTAAGACTCCGTGCTTCCACTGCAGGTGGCACGCGTTCGATCCCTGGTCGGGGAACTAAGATTCTGCATGCCGCACAGCCAAAAAAAAGATAAGGAAACTAAGGCTTAGAAGGCTTAAAGCAGCTTGCCCAAGACCACAGTTTGTAGTGGAAACAGAATCCAAACAAAAATGGTTAGATTTCAAACCCCGAACTTTCAACCACAAAGTTGTACTATCAAAGTCAGAACGAGGTTGCAGCAAAATGAACTTGAAGGAGAGCCAGTGGCCCCTGATAATCTTGTTGCCGGTGGCCAGAGGCAGCTGCCCAGGTTGGGGTGGTGAATGGAGCCAGAGCAGCACTGTATACAAATAGCTATTGTCTGTCCTCTATTTGCCCTTCTCTAAGAAAACAGAGGCCTCATTTCTACTGCTAATTTCCATAAGGGAATTAGAATGGCTAATTTTATATCCTTTCGGTAAATATTCCTCTGCCCATTATAAAGTGGCCACAGTGATCCTCTTCAAATTAATACCACCAATAATTGCTGCAGAATTAGCCTCCAGAGACGCAATGTTATAAGAAGAGTGGAGTTTTTCTCCTGGTCTTTTACTTCTTCAGATAAAGAGTAAAAAGCCCTGGTGCTCTTGTTTTCAGTCGAGGTAATATGTGGATTATGATATTAGAAATGTTCGAAAACTTCAACTTTTCTCAGCTTAACTTTGTTTATATAAAAGACACTTTGTGGTCGACACATGCTTTGAAGTGCTGTGAGCATTGATGTGCATGGTAACTAATTACACGTGAGTTTTAAAAGAAAAAACACGGAGACTTCTTATAGTAGCAACACCGCTATTTACTGAGTAATTACTACGTACCAGCCACTGTACCGAGTTCCCTGTGTGTGTTTCATTTCACTGGATGTTAGTGACAACCCAAAGACAGGGGACGTGGTGGAGGTCTTGCTTTCCACTTTTTATGCCTGGGGAACTGAGGAACTTGTCCAGAGTCACAGGGCACATGATGCCAGGATTTGAACTCAGGAATGCCAGACTCAGTATTCCTAAGGGCTCTCATCCATTCCGTCTCTGAGATGTACCATTAGGGCTACTTTTGTGTGTCAGTTTTGAAATATGATCTACCTACCACAAAGAGCCCACCAAAACACTTTATGCTTAGTTTACCACGCTCACACCTCTGTAAACACTACTGTGGTCAAGAACTAGAGAAACGACCATCACCCCAGAAATCCGCCATCAATGCATCCCTTCCTAGGACCACTACAATTTTCTTCATATTTCAGGAAGGGCAGATGCAGAGGAGGAGGGAGGGAATGAGGCTTTAGCATCTGCCAACTCCAGTACATATGTGCCAGGGCCAGGCACGTACTTCGGGAATGACACACATCAGGTGCAATCTCAGTTAAAGGCGATTCCATCATACCTGTTGCTCAGGTTAAAATCCATGGAGTTGCCCTTGACTTTTCTCTTAGTCTCACATTCCACATCCAATCTGTTGCGGAAATCCTGTTGGCTCCATTTCAAACTGTGTTATGGATTCAGCCACTTCTCACTCCCTGGGTTGTTACCACCTGAGCCAAGCTGCCATCGCATCTCACTTGAATTATTAAAATAGCATCCTAACTGGTCTCCCCGCTTCCCCTGTGTGCCCTAATTGTCTTTTCTCCATGTAGCACCCAAAGTGATCCTTAATCTAAGTCAGACCATGGCACTCCTCTGGTAAAAGCCCTTCAATGGCTTCCATCTCACTGATAGTGAAAGAACAAGTTCTTTCAAAGGCAAACAAAGCCCTAAGTGAAGTGACCGGCCCCCGCTCAGCCCCCGCTCTGCTCCATCCTCATCCCTGGCTCTTCGTTGCCCGCTGTGGTCCAGCCGCCCTGGCTCCCTGCTGTTCTAAGAGTGGTCCAGCCTCCGCTATTTGTACTTGCCCTCTTTCTTCTCAGTGAGTCCTTCCCAATGTCCCTAATTAAAATTGCAAGCCCCTTCCTACCTGGGACCCCCGCCCCTCTCCCTGCTTTATTTTTAACCAGCTTCTATACTGTATAATCAATATATTTATCTTGCTTATTATTTCACGATGGAATGCCTCCATCCTGAAGGGTTTTTTAGTTTTCCTTTTCCAAACCTTTTTTCAAGTCTTTTTGTTTTCTTTTTTGTTTTGATGAAAGATGGTAACACTTTTATTTTATTGAAGAAAGTGATGATAACTTTAACAATAGTATTGATTTAAGACTGAGAAAAAAATTAATCAAGTCAGTGAGCTTGAATTTAGGGACTAGATGTCTGCATAACCCTTAACTGATTAAAACATTAATATTAGTACAGTTTTATTTAGGCCTTATTAGATAATCAGCCATAAAGAGAAATCTGTTTTCTTTCATATGGGTTGAAATAGCTTTCTCGTCCTCTGATTCTCTAATTCTAAATTAGCTTTTTAGTGAAACACTGTGCGGTCTCTCATTTCCTTAAACACATTCTAGAAAGTGACTTTACCGTGTTGCTACTTTATTAGCTCCAAATCCAGCAATTGTTAGCATTATTTGACACATTAACTTGGACAGAACGCTTTTCTGTGCATTAGTTTTCCTTCCCAGTAAAATAGGATTAGCGGGATGTTGAGTTCTTTGGGTGGTCTTGAACATCAAAATTGTATTTACATGTGATAAGTAACTTGTATCATGATTGTATAATTTATTATTACTTTTGTAGAGAGTTTGCCCTTCTTCCACAGTACTCTGGAATTGTGATTTAAAAAAAAAAAAACAACTTAGCAGGCTAGTTTTTACCTGTCCATGGTTAAATAAGAAAAAATAAGTATAGTGTGGTAGATGTTTGTTTAAGTTTGTGTATTCATTTTAAAGAATTCATCCTAATTCTGGAATTAGGATCTTTAAACTGTTAAGGCGGATGTCTTCTTTTATGACATGGTAGATGATCATTATTTTTTCTATTTCATTTTATTGATTTGTAAATTCTATTCCTCTAGTAGATGAGGAAGGAAAGATAAATCCTGCAGTTAATCATGTAAGTTTTGAAATTATTCAAGACTGAAATCTCCATGATGCCTGTACCATACAGTGCCCATGTTCATCAGTTTCAAATATTAGGATCTCAATGGAGCGGTGTCTTAACTTGCCATAACAAAATACTGTAACTGGATGGCTTAAACCACAGAAATTTATTTTCTTATAGTTCTGGAGGCTAGAAGTCTGAGATTAGGGTGCTGACATGGTTGGGTTCTGGTGAGGACACTCTCCCTGGCATGCAGACTGCTGCCTTCTCACTATGTTCTAATGTGGCAGAGAGAGAGAGAGCGAAAGAGAGCAAGCTGTCTGGTGTCTCTTTTAATGAGGACATGAATCCCATCTTGAGGGTTCCACCGTCAGGACCTCACCTAACCCTAATTACTTCCCAAAGACCCCATCTCCAAATACCCTCACATTGGGGAGTTAGGGCTTCAACATATGCATTTTGTAAAGACACATTCAGTCCATAACAAGTGTTGTTGTAGTTTTAGGATGATGATCCTTCTTTGGTTAAGCTACCTCTAAATTGGGGAAACAATGGCAAAACAAGGCAAATAACTCTATTGCTAACTATGACTTTAAAGTCTCAAACCCCAGGGCAAAATTCTGGTAAACTAAGCATCTAGCAGAGCAAAACTTACTTACTTAAGGTGGCTGGCTTGAACATCTACAACAGAGGTTGACAAACCACAGCCTTTGAGTCAAGAATGGCTTTTATGTTTCAGATGGTTGAAAAAAATCAAAAGAAGAAGGCTTTGTGACATCTGAAGATTAAACAAAATTCCAATTTTATTGTCTCTAAATAGTTTTATTGGAACCACCCATGCTCATTTGTTTATATATTGTCCTTGGCTGCTTTTATGCTAACAGCAGTTAAGTAGCTACAACAGAGCCTAAAATATTTACTCTCTGGCCCTTTAGAAAAAAACGTTTGCCAGTCCTTGCAGACAAAGCTGGCCAATGACTTGTTTTGCCTATTTCCAAGTCTAAATCTTAGCTGAAAATACTATTTCAAAAAGATGCAGAGCCATATCCATCAACACTAAAAGAAATGGATCCAGAAACAGAGTATTTACTCTAAAGCTTGGCATGAGCTAATCTACGGATTGTCCACTTCAAGTAGTCTAATGCTAGCCCTAGCTTTTCCAAGAAAAAACTGAGAAAGACAGATGGCCTTATTGGAGGATGGAGGAGAAGAAATCCACAGTCATTTGCTAATGTTTTCATTCCTTGCGACGTTCAACCCTTACCATACGTAATCCAGGATCCTGGAATTGGACCAATCTGAATCAAGATGGATCTTCCTTTGAGTCTCTACCCTTTGACTGACCCTTATCCCTGAAGTCCAAGGAGAAGGGAGGAATGGAAGCTAAGAGTGGGACCCTTTCTAGCATTAACATTAATCAACAAAATCATTGGCAGTGTTGACTTATCAGGCCACTTCCTTTGTTTCTTGTTTTCTCCCTCCTCACCCAATACACACAAAGGTGATTTTAAAGGATGTGGACTCCCTTCTCTACGTGGACACTGATGTTCTCTTTCTGAGACCTGTTGATGACATCTGGAAGCTTCTGAGGCAATTTAATTCCACGCAGCTTGCGGCCATGGCCCCCGAGCATGAAATCCCCAAGATCGGCTGGTACAGCCGCTTTGCTCGGCACCCCTTCTATGGCTCTGCGGGAGTTAACTCAGGAGTCATGCTGATGAACTTAACTCGGATAAGAAGTGCCCAGTTCAAGGTAAGGAAGTATGTTATATTTCCTTGTTTAAACATCGGGGTTTTGTCTCCTCAACAGTGACGTTCCAGGAGTGTCAGTGTATTGATTTTGGAAGTAGCTGGCTTGCAGGTGAGAATGGAAGAAGCCAGGGAAGAGAAAAGTATTTGGAGAGTTATGGACTATTTGTTGGCTTAGGAAAATTCCAGGTGATTATGGAATTTAAACTGTTCAGCAGAGTTACTATTGGGGAATATTATGTTGCATTTCTGAATTCCATGTTTAAACACTCTGTGTATCCCAGGCTTCAAAAACCCTGGAAAACTTTTTGGAGTTACCCTAGGGATATATTTATGTAAATGTACAGAGATAAACGTACTAGGCTGTTCATGGCCTTGTCTTTTATCCTAGCATAAAACTGGTAGAACCTAAGTGAACATCAGTAGAGAGCAAGTCAAAAAAATTATCCTCCAATTAAAAAGAGTTAGATCAAATCTATAAGTGAGATAAGAGCTCTAAAAAATATTAAGTGAAAAAATTAAAATGCAACAGAGCATGATGCCATAGAGATGATCCCTTTTATGCCTTAGAAACTTCCAGAATATCTAAGAGACTGTTCATTAATTGTGGATACATCTAGGGAAAGTGGGAATGGGAATTGCAGGAGGCAGGAGGAAAAATACTTTTACTTTTTACATCTTTGTGTGCTGGTTGAATATTTATTCTGAATATGTTGCTTTTGTCTTAAAAGTAAATAATTAAAAAAAAATTTTTATTGGAGTGTAGCTGATTTACTATGTTGTGTTAGTTTCAGATGTACAGCAAAGTGAATCAGTTATACATATATGTATATCCACTCTTTTTCAGATTCTTTTCCCATATAGGCCATTACAGAATACTGAGTAGAGTTCCCTGTGGTCTGCAGTAGGTCTTTGTTGTTTATCTATCTTATATACACTAGTGTGTGTATGTTCATCCCAAGCTCCTGATTTATGCCTCCGCCACATGGGGCATGATTTTCTGAGCAGAAGCCATAGTCCAACTGCCAGTTTCTGGTCCATCTACCATCCATGTGTACACCTGTAATCACCAGCCCTAGTTCTGCTTTGTCCTATGCCTTGAGGCCAACAGGTCCCCTCCTCTGCTGATTTCATTTTCATTCTGGGTAGCGGGGCGGTGAAGGGGAGAACCCGTCCCTGTACATTGATTCTCAGCGGGTGAGATGTATTTGCCGTGCCTTAGCCACTCTGATGGTTTTCTCTTTTCCAGAACAGCATGATTCCAACAGGCTTGGCTTGGGAGGACATGCTATACCCTCTGTACCAGAAGTACAAGAATGCCATCACGTGGGGAGACCAGGACTTATTAAATATTATTTTTTATTTCAACCCAGGTAGGTTCTCTTTCAAGAACGCAGTTCTCGGAGGATTCCGCCCACCTCGCCCCACAGAGCACATTCCAGCCTGGGCTGCGTTGGCGAAGCCTGAATTGTGCCTGTGTCCCCTGCAAAGGGTGCCTTTTCATCGCCCACCCCACCCCCTCCCCGGGGTCTCACGCGGGCGGTCCTCGCGCTGCTGACACAAAAGGCCAAATGTTGAAACCCCCAACACTGGGCTCCGTTCTTCAAGAATATCTTTCAGGTTTTGCCACGCCATTCTTCCAAGAAGTACAGGCAAAATCAATGGGTGGCACAGAACTAAATGAAAACATTATAATCTAGGCACAAGGCCCGCCATAGCCTGAACAATTGCTAGATTGAAGGGAATTGATTCTTGGGATCCTTACAATAAAGTGACTTGTTCAGGGTTAAAAGGGTCTAGAAGAAGGACTTGGATTCCCACATCCCTCTTTCTTTTCACCTAGGGCTAAAGAAATTCCTCTTACATTGTTAAGTCAGTGTTTGGGTAGTTGGGGAAGGAAAGGAGATGTAAATTTCTGGTCTGTGTTTTTGTATGGACACCTAAAGCTAAAAATTTTCCTTCTTTTCTTTCATCTTTGCTACAACCTTATTTAATGGTATTAAAACCAAAAGCATGTTTTCTCTTTGAGAAAGATCTCTAGGGAAAAAAAGCGCTCTTCACCCCAACCTCCTCAGGCCTCTCCTGTGTCTTTAAAAATCCTGAACTAGAGACTCCTGTATATAAAGACTTCTGTGTATGTACCTTTTTTTTGTTTTTTAACAAAATTCTGAAATAAAACCTAATCTCACATGCCCTTGGATCAAAAAGTAGCAAATCCTGGAAAAGAAAGCAAGCAGATTGATATGGAAAGGGGTGCATTTCTGGCAAAGAGTCCCAATACTAATTCATTTGATGAAGGGGATGTGTTGGCTGTTCGTTTGTAGCATGTTTTAATCCATTTCACTTTGATAGCAACAGGGATCAACGGGGATTTGAAAGTCTGCCCCTCCTTTTTCTTCTAAAGCGGATTTCATCTTTTTTTCTAGGTGTAGTTATACTGAGTAGGACTCTTGGCTACAAATAAAAGGTCCCTGGAGCTAGTCTAAGCACAAAGGATACTTTTATTTTAATAAGCAAACTGGTGTCCTGTAGAAACCTAGGGCAGAAAGACCAGCAGGCTGGGCCCAGGACCTAAAGCAGGAGAGGGAAAAGGAAGAGGAACCCGGGTTGGACTTTCCTTCTCCTGGTGAGACTGTGTATTCCTCTCTTTGAAGGTTCTCATTCTGTGCTCAAAGCAAAGTACCAAGGTTTCATGCTCCACGTCCAGCCATATGGAAAGACTAACTTCATCCCAGTTCCAAATTCCTGGGGGAGAAATCACATGTTGGCAGTGTGGGTCCCCTAGGCCAGGAGCGTGGAGCTAAGGAATCATGGCTGACATTGATTATTTACTGAGTGTCAGGTGCTCTTCTGAGCATTTTCTTATTTAATCCTCACAACAACCCTGAGAATAGAATCCCCATAGTATAGACAAAGGTACCAAGGGAAAGAGAGTTAAATAATTTGTGGTATAGCTAATGAGTGCCAGAGCAGGGGCACAAACCCAGGCCACTCCAACTCTGGCTCCGTGTATTTGGGGGTGAGGGGAAGGTCCCAGAGGAGGGTGGATTCTAGAGAGCTGGGCAGGTTTCCCCAAATGCGTCTCTCTCTCCTGCATTATTTCTGCCCTTTAAATATTGTATTTTTTCCTCTGTGTTGTGTGGCTTAAACTCTCTTCCATGAGCCTATCTGTCCATATTCCCAAACTGAGGAATTCAAAACATTTGCATAGTTGCCTCCCCAGAAATCCTCTTAGCCTGTTGCAGATTATTTGAGGACGTGATCAGTGAGTAAACAACACTCAAAGACGGGTCACAAGCAGCTCTGCCATTAGATGCGAGCCCCTTGTCTTTAATCAGGGCTGAAAACCAGCTGAGTTTAATGGCGTCCCACTGCCCGTCTCAGGTCCACTGAGTACAAGGATATTATAAAATAACTAGGAAGTTGTTCTGAATCTTGGGTCTGAGCAGTAGCTAGTAAATAACGGAGCTTCCTAACTTTAGATCAGTGAGTATTAGGGAATTCCTGGATTGTTCTTTGTATGGTCTGCCTTTGATCTTGCATCCTTTATCCAGGTACTTATCAAACATGGGCTCTTTGACCTGAAATCCAGTGATATCCATCACATTGAAAGGTTTTTCTTTGTTTATATTCATTGGGAGCATCTTCTATAAACCAGAACTAACTATATTTGAAAAAAAAAAAAAGTGTGTCACCTTTATCCCTGGAAAGGAGAGAGAGAAAATTGGCCATGAGATAAACATACTTACTTACTGTTATGATTCTTTGGGTTGCCATTGGCGAAGCAATACACACAAAACCCAAGCCCGTATCTAGAATGTTTTTATCATTATAGCCTCTCGTAGCCAATCCCATCGCTTTTAAAATGTGTTTAAAAGCCATTAGCTTAAAAATGTTTTAAAACTCATGCTATAATTAGATAGTAAATGCCTGTGGGTGTGTAATTGCTGTGCTGGGTACTAGACTGACTCACAAGAAGACAGCTGAAGCCCATGGGGGACATGCAGGTAGCTCATCCCACAGGACATTTCCTGGCAGGTGAGCCAAGGCAGCTTCTTCCAGGGGTGAAAGACTGAACTCACATATTTACAGGTGAATTTGAGTCAAGAGCAGACTTCTGTAGAAAGGGTAGATTTGACAAGGGCTAAAAGAGAAGCCTATGTAGAAAGATATGCTTGGATTCATGCGCTTAGGTTGCAGGGAATACTACTTAACTCGGACCAGCTAAGTAAAGGTCCAGGTGCCAGTCCCATGAACACGTGGGTCAGATCATGCCAGGCCTCATGAGAACCATCTCTGGGTGGCTGCTCAGGATCAAAGCTCATTTCTTCATCCCTCAGAGTCCTCACGGTGTATGTTGTGTTGCTTCTCTTCATGCCCATCTGATTCCATTCCATCTGTCCAGCAATAATGTCTGCTTGTACATGGCCCAACCCCAAGTCAGCACAACCTTACAAGCCCATGCCAGCGACGATGGGTTGTCTAGGTTTCTTAATTCGGATTCTTGAAGGTAAGAGAGAGAGGGGGATGGGGGGTTGGCCTGTCCCAGCCTATGAACTGATTCCCAGCCCAGCTATGAACCGGTTCTCTTTCGATGGGGAGACCACCCTTGATCCGGTCATCAGGGGCCAGGAGAGCAAGATCACATGGCATTTTCCTCTCTCAAACATGAACACCAAGGTCTGTCCCTTCTTTCAGAGCAATTTCTAGAAAAGTGGGGGTGGCCAGGGGAAGAAATGAAACCAGCCAAGTATAGATGACAAGGCAGGGCATCCAGCCAGATGAGAAGCGCTAGGGCTCTGTCCACAAAGAGAGAGAAGAGCTGAAACGCGCATGGAATGTACATAGACCGTCCGTGAGTTGAATGTGATACTAGGGAGTCGGGAGGGTTTGCTGGGGCCACAGAGAGCAGGACACACAGTCACATGGAACAGGCCTCTTCAGAGGCCCTGTCAGGCCTTGCTCTCATCCTGCCTGGGTGTGCAACCACACTATATACTCACCTCACCAAAAGCTTCCAGCAGCTGATAGTAGTGGATGTGTTTTGGGGTGGACAGGCCCAATTATTTGGTTTTAGGACTGTCCTGGAAAACTGGAAACAGATCATTGTTTTGGGAGTCTGAGAAGTTCATGAGCTCTGACACGAAGCTCAAGAATGAAGATCGTAGGGTCCTTGTGAGAAGGGGTTACGTCTACTTTGTCTTCATTGAGTGATTCCAGTGGGAGGGTTAGTGCCTTAACTGGAATTGATCTTCAGAGGTGTTGGCTGGTTGGAGGAATGGGATTAAGAGACTGGAATGGAAGAAGGAAGGAAATGGAAGAGAAAGAGCACAGCCAGGAAAGTGAGAGAAAGGGATGTTGGGGAGAGAAAGGAGAGGGAGAAAGCAGAGAAAGGGGGAAGATACAGACGTTAGAGGAACGTATACGCTTTGATTCTCCCATTCATTCAGTGGATATCTTTTGAGCACCTACCTACTAGGTGCCAGCCACAGGGCTAGGCAGAGGGGATATGGCGGCATGCAGAGGAGACAGAGTCTCTACTTTTACAAAACCTACCTTGTTTCGGGAGAGGTCAGCTTCCAAAGAGTAACAATGAGTCATTCCAAATCACAAATTGTGATCAGTGCTATGAAGGAAACAAATGAGAGGTTGAGAGAGCCACTGTCAAGGCTGGGGAGAGAGGGTTCCATCTTTAAATTGTGTGATCAGAGACATCTTCTTGGAGGAATGAATTGCCCTTTTCTGGAACAAGGTACATTCTGGAAGAAGGAAGAAGAGGAGGCTGGGAAAGCTCAGTTGCAGAATGAGACATTAAAAAACAAAGCAGAACAAACAAAACGCTATGAGTCGTGCAAACAGCCTCCGTTCTGTTGATATAGTGTAGTAAGTAAGTAGCAAGCCTATTCCACCAGGAAGTTAAAACGATCAGACATAAACTATTCCATAATCTTAGAGACCCCAAGAGTAGGAAATGATCAGAAATGTAAGGAGCAATCAATTCACACAGTACTTTGCAAGTAGTTAGGAGGCTCTGGAGATAAACATAGACTCCGGAAAAGGATTGCTAAGGGATTTCAGACTCATAAATAATCAACTAATGCGCTGCTTTATCTACATAAAATGGAGAGGAAAAATAGCAAAGACCCAGGGTTTGAACAGAGATTGGCTTGAAAAAAATTTTTTTAATAAATTGCAGTGTTTTGAGGCTTTGGAATTTAAAAACCGTTCACTGTATTATTTCCTCAGCAGCAGAAAAAAATAACCTGCACATTTCACCATGCTGTCATTTTTAAACATTAGATTTTGACAGCCATGGTAATCTTGCTTAAACTAGATTCGTTTCGGTATAGTTATTCATCGTGTGCCAAATAACCATCATTAATCCACGCTACGTGTTCATCAGCTGCTCTACAGAGGTTTTCCATCTTCAGCCCAGCCCAGGGTGCTGGTGTAGCCCCTCTCCTCCTCCTTGCCCCCATGGAGAAGGAGATTTCGCAATGTAACCCACGCCAAATGTATCTGTGAATGAAAAGGCACATCTGTTACTTTTACCTATGCACTCTTTTTTTTTCAATTGGAGTATAATTGCTTTACAATGTCATGTTAGTTTCTGCTGTACAGTGAAGTGAATCAGCTATATGTATACAGACATCCCCCAGCCTTGGGCCTCCCTCCCCGGCCCATCCCACCCATCTAGGTCATTACAGAGCACGGAGCTGAGCTCCCTGTGCTATACAGCAAGTTCCCACTAGCTATCTGTTTTACACATGGTAGTGTATTTATGTCTAACTTTATCTCCCACTTCATCCCACCCTAACCCTTCTCCTCTGTGTCTGCATGCCCGTTGTCTACGTCTGCAGCTCTATTCCTGCCCTGCAAATAGGTTCATCTAAATGTCCACCTGTGCACTCTTGATTGCCCTTTCTTTTAGTAACAGCACGCAGTTCTCTCAGGGGAATTACTCTTCCCCCGTTGCATGCAGTCTTAGAGCTCTGCCCGCCCCTGACTCGCACTTAACTAGTCACACCATCTCCTGGGAACCTGAGTCTGGGAATCCAAGAGCAGAAAGTAGGCAAGGCTGGTCCATCCTGGCAGCAATGCCGAGAAGCTGACATTAATTAGTCCCCACACCCAGATCCCAGGAGCCACCCCACTTCCTGCCCCAATTCAGCTTTCCCTCTGATTTTTTGAGCTACCTCCTCTCTTTCCAAAGGAAAAAAAATATTTTTTGCCTCACATGCTAGAATCAAAGTTGATTACTTGCAACCTAATAAAGATTTATATATCTTGAATATTTTAGGGCAAAGCAGTCTATTTATATAACAACTTTCCTACCATTATCTTACCTCTTTGAAGAAATCGAGTTTGCCCCCCCGCCAAAAAAGTTAAATGCTTTATCTTTTCTAAAACACACTCTGATTTCCAAACTCTTCGCCATGATCAGGCCATTTTCTCCTCCTCAAGTGCTCTTCCAGGATTCTATTTCTAACTGTCAGAATCCTGTCCTTACTATATAAGTCTAAGTTTAAGTCAAGCTTTACCAAAATGCCTTCCTTTTATTAACTCTGATAAAAAATGTTCATTTCTGTACTATCTCCCTTAGAAGAGTATAAATTCCCGAAGGGCAGGGGCAGTGCCTTATCACCCAGTGACACCAATGCCTTGCATTGTGGTGGACAAATACTTGTTTCAGTTCTATTCTCACGGTATTTCACGTTTCTTCCTCTGGAAAATTTTGAAGGGAAGGTAAACACGTGAATTGAATTCTGTCTGGGACCGAATTTCACATGTGATATTCAGTAGCTGTGGTTCCTAGCTGATCTTCGGGAAATCTACAAACCCCTAAATTTGTAAGCAGATATTCTTCATATATTTTTCCAAAGACAGAGTCTAAAGCTTTCATTAGATTCTCAGAGAGATCTGTGACTCATAAAAGGTTAAGAAAGTCTGGCCGCCTGCATGTCTAGAGGCAATTGCTGTAAAACATTTACCACCAATGTGCTATGTGTCTAGAAGGATGCCAGGCTCATTCCATTTAAGTTACCTTGTTTTATCCTTCTAGTAGCCTAATGCAATAGTTCTTGTTATGGCAATAGCAATGATAATAGTAATGATCACAGCTTACATTTACGGGGTGTACCTTCTGTGTGCAGTGAGCACTGTTCCAAGTACTTCTAGATATGAACTCATTTAATACTTCCCCAAATCCTACAAGTGATATTTACAATTCTTCCCCTTTTACAGATAATGAAACTGAGGCCCAGAAAAATCATGTAATTTGCTTGAGTTCATGCAACTAATGGCAGAGTTTTGTACTGAAACCCAACAGCTTGACTCTAAAGCTTGCTTCTTAGCCACTCTGCTGTTAGGTCACAGCTAACACATGGTAGAGCTGGGATTCAAATCTGCATCATTTAACTTCTCTTCAGTGCTTCTAAACTGAGGCCAAGGGTTTCAGCAACTCACCCAAGTTTTTAGAACTAGGAGGTGGTAGAAGCCAACTTTGAAGCTACCTGTCTTATTACAAAGCCTTTTGGAAGAATTTCAGTAAAGTAGGTGTTAACTCTTCACTAAATGTTTGACAGAATTCGCCTATGAAGCCATCTGGTCCTGGACTTTTGTTTGTTGGAAGATTTTTTAATCACAGTTTCAATTTCAGTACTTGTGATTGGTCTGTTCATAGTTTCTGTTTCTTCCTGGTTCAGTCTTGGAAGAATTTGTCCTTTCTAAGAATTTGTCCATTTCTTCCAGGTTATCCATTAACTGGCATGTAGTTGCTTGCAGTAGTCTCTTATGATCCTTTGTATTTCTGTGGTGTCCATTGTACCTTCTTTTTCATTTCTAATTTTATTGATTTGAGTCCTCTCCCTTTTTTTCTTGATGAGTCTGGCTCAGGGTTTATCGATTTTGTTTATTTTCTCAAAGAACCAGCTTTTAGTTTCAGTGATCTTTGCTCTTGTTTTCTTCACCTCTATTTCATTTATTTCTGCTCTGATCTTTATGACTTCTTGCCTTCTACTACCTTTGGGTTTTGTTTGTTCTTCTTCCTCTAGTTCCTTTAGGTGTAAGGTTAGGTCGTTTATTTGAGATTTTTCTTGTTTCTTGAGGTAAAATTGTATTGCTATAAACTTCCCTCTTAGAACTGCTTTTGCTGCATCCCATAGGTTTTGGATTGTCATATTTTCGTTGTTATTTGTTTGTAGGTATTTTTTGATTTCCTATTTGATTTCTTCAGTGATCCATCAGTTATTTAGTAACATATTGTTTAGACTCTATGTCTTTGTGTTTTGCCTTTGAGTGATGCCCTCATTGGGCTCGGTCCTCTAAGGAGGCTGCAAAGAGAGGACAAGTTTTCTTTTTGGAGTAGAGTCCTTAAACTACTTAGGAAGAGGCAAAAAACCTTCATCACCAATCTTAAACTCCATGAAGGCAGGACCTGTACACATAGCAGGCATTTGATAAATATTTGTTCATTCCATCAATCCGTGCGTTTACAAAAACAGAGGTAGTGTCTAGGGCAATTCATTCAGGAGAGAATACTGGCAGGTGCTTAAGCAGGGACTGCAAATCCAAATGGCTGGGCAGGTATCAGAAAGGAGTGAAGTGACTCATTGGGTTAAAATAAAGGCAGCTATTGGGCTGGGGTCAGGCCACAGTTCAGAAGCACAAAAGCATGTTTAGATATTTTCACTCCCACTATCCTCACATCCACCCTCTTCACGGAAGTGCAGAAAAGTCACACAACTAACAGAGGAGTTGGGATTCAGACCTTGATAGTATAACTTCACGACGAGCACCGCTCTCTCCCAGCTGTGGATTATGTATGCACAAGCGTGGAGGTGAATGCAGGTGAGGGAAGCATCCTGGTGGAATGGAGTTCTCCCAAGAAAAGGAAAATCTCATAGTGTGTTGTGAACAATTAGGAATTAGAGGGTGCTTGGATGTCACGGCAGTCTGTGAGTTTTATGTTTTGCTTTGTTTTGTGGCTGCGCCATGCGGCTTGCGGGATCTTAGTTCCACGACCAGGGATTGAACCTGCACCCTCGGCAGTGAAAGCTCCAAGTCCTAACCCCTGGACTGCCGGGGAATTCCCCAGTGGCATGTGATTTCTGAGTGGTAGAAATATTACACACCGTCTGCCAGAGGGGATGTGCGATGATGTCTTCATTCTTGGCTTTCCATCTCGAAGTTTTCTGTAAATAACCTCTAAGCAGGGGTGGAAGGGCATGACATCAACCCAACCAACAAGCACGTGTTTACGATGCTCTTCTGACACTGGTAATTGATTTGCTCTAAGCCTTCTGTGCTGTCACACGGGGCCTTTCTCATGGTCAGTGGCACACGTTTGCAGAGAACTTTGATCCATCCTCCTCTAGCCCCGGCCCTTAAAGGCACCAGGAAGGAGGAGCCAGGAAGCTCAGGGGTTATGAGCTTATTGCTGATTTTATAATCCCTCATCACCAAGAGGAAATTTACTGAGTCCATCAGCATTAGAGCAGAGATTCTCGACCTTGGCACTACTACAGTGGTGGGGCTTGCTGTTCACTGAGGATATTTACAGAATCCCTGGCCTCTACCCACTAGATGCCAGTAGCAGCCTCGTCATGTATGACGAACAATGTCTCCCTCCAAACACTGCCAGGTGGTCCCGGGAGACTGCAGGGTGGCGTCACCCCTGGCTGAGAACCACCGACACTGGCTTAGAGATGCAAACACGCCCAAGGACACGTGTGCACATGCTCACCTACAGTGTATATAGTCGCCTTGACAGGGGGACTTCTTTTCGTGTTGCTTTTTGTTGTTGTTTTCCTATTGTAGTATTTTGTTTGTTGTTTTTTTCCTTCACTTTGTTTCTCTTGGTTGGTTGCTTTTTAATCTGAAGAAGAACCTTTGCTTCAATCTTGACTCTAATTTTTCAAGTTGGTCCGTTTCACAAAACCTTTTCGAAGAGTTGATTGTAACCGCTAATGCTATGGACCACCGCCGTGTGCTTGTCAGGCTGCTGTGCGTTTTACATGAGCTTTTTAAAAATTGAATCATCAAGATAACAGGGCAATCCTGTTACATCCATCTTGCGGAGGTGGAAATTGAAACACAGGCCGGTTAAGTCACTGGACCCAGGTTGCACTGATTTTGAGTGACAGAGTTGGGATTCTGATCCAGGCTGTCTGCTGCCCTCATTTGCCTTCTTGTCTAAGATGCTATATTGCCCTCCTCTTTGGGGTGAAACCTCCAACATCACTAATGTGTGCTCCTTCAGTTCCTGATCTCAGAATATCGACAAACGTGGTAAAATCTGAGCTACGAGTCACAATCACAGTCACGCGCTTTGAAATCCTGTGTGGTGTGCAGTTTATGGAAACGTTGGTTTCGTCGCTGACACTGATGTTACACACATATCTTTCTCTTGTCACCACCAGAGTGTCTGTACGTGTTCCCCTGCCAGTGGAACTACCGTCCTGATCACTGCATGTACGGAAGCAATTGCAGAGCGGCCGAGCGGGAAGGCGTGTCTGTCCTGCATGGGAACCGAGGCGTCTACCACGATGAGAAGCAGCCAACTTTCAAAGCGCTCTATGAAGCAATCCGAGACGTAAGTGTGTTCTCACCCCCCATTCAGCAGACATGTACTTATCAGCATGAAGCAGTGCAGGTGCTGTGGTCACCCGTCCCTTTGAAGGCCAAATAATTCCCAGAAGCATTGAGTTCTACCTCTTTTCCCCAACCTCACTCACGCTATGTCACTCCATCCACTTGCCACCTGGTACTATACTTTGTCCACTCTTGACTTAATATTTCCAAGAAAGTCACTCATTTCTTTTTCTCTGAAATAAATTCGCTGAAGGAGGAAGTGTCCTACCAAACAGAGAAACCCTTGGTAACTGACTAGACTGCTGAACTGAATGAATAAGCATTTTCAGAACTCTAATGGAAAACTCATGAATTCATAAAAGTGCTAACAAAAGATCAAGACGAAAACAAAAATTAATTACATGGGACTGAGTGAACTGATGAAGCTGATTATAATTTTTGTGACTTTCTGTTTGAATTTAAAAAAAAATCCCCCCCCCAAAAGAAGAGAACAGTAAGCAAAAAAAGAAAGAGAAACTCTGTGCTATTTGCCATAATAAAGGGTCAGAGGTTAGGATATAGGTAATACAATAAAAATAAAATATTATTCAGCTCAAGCTAAGTGTGTTGCCTGGTTGCCAGCTCCACCCTATTGAACAAGCAGGTGTCGAGGTGGTCATTTAGGACAGCGGTCCCCAACCTTTTTGGCACCAGGGACGCATTACAAGGAAGACGATTTTTCCACGGATTGGGTGGGAGGGTGGGAGGGCGTGGGGGATGGTTCAGGCGGTAATGCCAGCGACGGGGAGCGGCACACGAAGCTTCGCTTGCTTGCCCGCCGCTCACCTCCTGCTGTGCAGCCTGGCTCCTAACAGGCCACGGACCGGTACCAGTCCAAGGACCAGGAGTTGGGGACTCCTGAGTTAGGACCAGGAGCCAAACCAAAGTGACAATCAAGTCTTTATTTATGGACTGCCACAGTGCAAGCAAGAGGCAAGAAGAGGCACCAGCTCTCGGTGGTCCATTTTTATACACCAAAGGATGCTGGCTGAGGGTCAAGTGGCTGCAGCACGGAGGCAGGAATATCTCCTGAATAAAAGGCTTTTGCATCTTTACGGACGCATGAATCTTGGGGAAGAGGAGAGGGAAGGAAGAGGGGAGGAGGAGAAAGGTACCCCCCCCCACCTCCCAAAGGAGGCCCCCACATGGAGGTGCTTGGGGCAGGGATGCAGACGTGCATATAAGCCAAGGTGGCTTATACACACAAAGAAAACTGCAGCTCGCTGCCATGCACCAAGTCTGGGAGGGCAGCTTTCCCCCGAGACATGCCAGACAGCCTTGTAATTGCCTCTGGCTGAGTGTGAAGATCACACCAACTATTCTGGCCTGGAGCTGAGGCCCCCTCTTACTCCCTTAAAGGGGTTGATTTTAGCAGGAGCAGTTAAAGACCTATGTGAACTATCTTCTTGCAGTAACTGGGAAGGTCGAAAGGACCTCGCTTTGCGGTTCACCACCTAATATCACGTCAAGTACTGCCTGCTGGTACCTGCATCCCTCACTTTGCGGAACACTGCTTTCCACATTGCCTTTCACCTTGAAGTTGGTGGGGCAGAACCAGCAACAGCTACTTTCAGAGATTTCCCTTTTGAAACTTTCATTCCAAAACCTAGAGTGTAGGGGTCGGCCAACTTGGGCCAAATATTGGGCCAAATCTGGCCCATTTTTGTAAGACATATGGGGTAAGAATGGTTTCTTAAATAGTTGGGAAAAAAATGAACAGAAGAATATTTCGTAACACAGGAAAGTTTTATGAAATTCAGATTTCTCTGTTCATATAGTCTTATCAGGACACAGCAACAACTGTTCATGTTATGTCTTGTCTGTGGCCACCGATATGCTACAAAGGCAAAGATGAGTAGCTGTGACAGACTGTACGGCCCACAGAGTCTGAAATATTTATTATCTAGCCCTTTACAGAAAAAATTTGCCAACCCCTGACAGAAGGCATGTAGATTTTATTAGAGGGTTTTTTCCTTGGGGATCTGGGAACCCTCATGATTCATGAAAAGGATTTGGCAGGAGTGAGGTGAGGGTGAATCCTGCAACATAGTAATGCATTTTTGCACATATGAAAGTATGCATTTTGCTAAGGAGAATCCCAGAGAATTCCAATTCTGGAATCCCCAGAATTGTCTTCTGTGGAGGGAAAGAATTTCACGTGCCAATAAACTAACACCTCTTTCTTCTCCTGGGATTCCTGCTGTTGTTTCTCAAAAGCCAGGTGATTTAATTACACAGAAAATTTGTTCTGTACTTAGTGATATCACATTTAGATATTCAAACACTGACTCCAGGTGCAAATCCATTCAGGAGTACAAATGGAAGGTAAATAAGAATGCAGCAGACGTGGACATCAGAGCCATGCCCCAGGTTGTTCTGTACTCTGTCAGCCCTGGCCTGGGATTGAGCAACTATGGTTCTAGAATTACAATCGGTCTTGTTTGTTTTCTGGGTGGATCAGAAAGAGGGCCAAATAACTGTTTCATAAATGATTCTGCATAATACACTCACTGATTTTCCTCAGTTGGGACTAAAAAGACAATTTTTGTTCATGCATTTCAATCAGGACGATCACTAACCCCATCCTGAAATTCAAGTAAATATAAGACAGGCTTCATCATAAAAGACCTATTTCTCCACTTGCCACTGTGCACCCCAGTGCAGTGGAGTCAGGGCTTGGCTTTGGGCATCGACAGACCTGGGTTCAGGTCCCAATTTTGCCCCTTTCTGGTGATTAGTCATTAACTCTGTGCTCTTGACTTACTGAGCCTCAGTTTCCTCATCTGTGAAATGGGGATAATAATATTATCTACTTCATAAAACGTGTTGTGAGAATTCAACAAAATGATTGTTTTTACACTTTTAGTACAGCACCCGACATAGAGTTGTTCTCAATAATTAGAAGTTTCACACTCTTTTCTTTTCTTATCTTGTCCACATTTTCTCACTTGTTCTCTCTCTTCCCCTCTATAAATATTTTTCCTCTCTCTCTCTTTTGCTGTATGTCTCTTTCTTCCTTCATCTCTCTCTGAAAATATTCCTCCTGTCCCTCCCTCTTCTTCTCTTCCCTCCCCTTCTCTCTCTCTCTCTCTCCCTCTCACACACACACACAAACACACATACTCACATACCCTAACTCTGTGTGTATGTTTGTGTGAAGGGTAAGTGTGATCTCCCCCTATCGTGACCCAAGGAAAATTATATATGAGGCAGACGTTCTGCCAGTAATTCTTTCAACAATCATCTCTGAAGAGCCTATTTTATGCAGGAACAATTCTAGGTTCTGGGAACTCAGAAGTCAACAAGACTGACAAAGCCCGCTCCTCATGAAACGTGTATTTTGGGTGAGGAAGCCAGACAGTACTCACATAAACGAAGAAATCAATAAAACTCTTATCAGATAGTGGAAGGTTAAAGCAGGGTGCTGGGTATCCAGGATGGGCAGCCAGGATGGAGAGGAAGGTTCACGAGCTCGGGTCCTCAGGGAGGCTTCTGCCAGCCTGAGCCTTGATCCCTGGGACAATCTGGGGAGAGATCCTGCCAAGTAGAAGAAATAACCTGGGAAAAGTCCCTGAGTCAGGAGTAAGTTTGTGTGCCCACCGACAGGGAAGAGGCCACAGTAACCAGAATGAACAGAAAAGGGAAGCGAGGAGGAGATGAGCAGGGAGAGTTCCGGGTCACATTGAACCTTTGGGGACAGGAGAGGGGTGGGAATCTTACTCTAATTGCAGCGGGAAGCCCCTGCAGGAAAACGACGTGCTCTGATTTATGCTTTAAAAATATCTCCGTGGTAACTTGGGGCAGGGGGTGCAAGAGTGAAAACAAAAAGGCTATCTATGAGACTTACTGCAGCCTTCCAGGTGAGAGATGGGGCTGGCATGCACTTGGGTGGTGTCGGGAAGATGAGAGGCCGGACTCGGGATGTGCTGTAGAGGTAGAGTTTACGGTACTTGCTGTTGCACCAGGTGAAGGATGTGGGGGAAAGAGAGGAATCAAGCAGGCCTCCACGGTTTTGACCTATTCTGTTCCTGTCACTGGGGATACAGTGATGAAAAGGAGTTTATCAATGCTCTAAATTGTGCTGTGAAAGAAAAAGTGTTCCAATCATGGTCTCGGACAGAACCCTTTTTTGCATTACAAAATGTGTAATCTCCTTCTGGGAAGAAATTCACATTTCTGATAAACATGCTTAAGCAATATTTCTGATGAACTTTAAGGGATTAAGACTTGTTCTAGGAAACTAGACACCCACCCACTCTGCTGTCAGGCAATAGTGTCTGACTTTTCATCATTCTTACTTCCCTTTTGCTTTTTTCTCTAGTCTTTTTGTTTAGAATGTCCTTGCCAACAGTGGATCTTTGACTTGACCTACTAGAGGCCTTTTCCCTTTCGACAAGACTGTAATAAAACTCTGACTCTTGTTCATAATTAGGTGGTCTGAAAGATTTATTTTGGGAAATACAGACACATTCCATAGGAAAAGAAGATAATTTCTTTTTAAAGTCCAATATTAACTGGGAAAAAACCGACAACCAATATTTGGTACCTGAATTACTAAAGTAAAGTCCACTGATGATACATTTCACTAGTAGTTGTTAAACTCTGAACTTTATGAGATTACCATAGTTCCTTCGTTAAGATTGCTACAAAGGCAAGATATATGAACAATTCAGTGTTGGTTTTTTTTTTTTCTTTTTTTGCGGTACGCGGCCCTCTCACCGCTGTGGCCTCTCCCGTTGCGGAGCACAGGCTCCGGACGCGCAGGCTCAGCGGCCATGGCTCACGGTCCCAGCCGCTCCGCGGCACGTGGGATCTTCCCGGACCGGGGCACGGACCCGCGTCCCCTGCGTCGGCAGGCCGACTCTCAACCACTGCACCACCAGGGAAGCCCCAATTCAGTGTTTTATTGTAGTAGATTTCAAGTATCTACCTGAGTCTTTTTAAAAAATTGTATTGAAGTATAGTTGATTTACAATGTTGTGTTAATTTCTTCTGTACACCAAAGTAACTCAGTTATACATATATGTATTCTTTTTCATATTCTTTTCCATTATGGGGTTTGTCACAGGATATTGAACATAGTTTCCCGCGCTACACAGTAGGACCTTGTTGTTTATACTTGAGTCTTGCTTCTGCTCAGCAAGAGCGTGCTATAGAATATCCTGTCCTGGGAAATATACTTCACTCAGATTTTAAGAGCTTTTAAAGCCCAGATAAATCATCTTTTTTTTTTTTTTTTTTTTTTTTTTTTAAAGAGGTAAAGAAACAGGCCCTAAACGGGTAAGTGATTGCCTGGGGTTGCACAGGACTGAATCAGGATTTGAACCTCGGTCCTCGGAGGTCCCTTCCTCTGTATCTAAAAACGTACCAAGCTGTGCCTGCATGTTTATAGTAATTCCCTGTGTCATTTCTCAGTAAGTTATTTGCGTTTTTAAATGGCATTTCAGTAACTAAAATACACTTTTCTTTTTTTTTTATTTTTAACTCATCTTTCAGTTTCCCTTTCAAGACAATCTCTTTCAATCCATGTATTACCCTCTTCAGCTGAAGTTTTTGGAGACTGTGCACACTTTATGTGGACGAATCCCACAAGTTTTTCTGAAGCAAATTGAGAAAACCATGAAAAGGGCTTATGAGAAACATGTCATCATCCATGTTGGCCCGAACCAGAGGCGCTGAGTATTTCCTATTGTCGCAAGTCGATTAGGCATCTCATGAACGAGGAAATACTCATCTGCAAGCTGCCTGGATCTCTTTTATGTGAATATTTCATGGTGCTCTATGACAACTAAGTTTAAAAAGACTTGTTAAATGTTGCTAAATCAGTTGCCCCTAAATGGAAATATGCTTTAATTTTTTTCTAAAGTGCTATTTATCTCTCTGTTTTTTTTTAAAAAATGATATTTTTGCTCACTTAACATTGTTGAAGTAGGTTGAGCTAGCTGTGAAAAGGAACTCTTGTGAGCCTTCTGATTCCCAAGTGTCTGAGGCCATGTCAGTGGCACCTGATGTGCCACATTTTATCCACTTCTCTTGAGACTCTCTCTATGCAGTGGGTTCACCCCACCCCTTGTCATAAAAGTAATACATGCTTGTTGTAAAACAAATTTTTAAAACTTATAGAGAATATATAGGTCATTGGACCAAAATCAAGATGAGATTAGCCATAATCCTATTAACCAGGGAAAATGATTTTTAGTGTAGTCCCTTCTAGCCTTTTTTTCCCTACTTTTATATTTACTTGAGGTTGTCTTTTCCATCGTATAAACATGTATCTAAAACAGGTAGTCTAAGTGAAAGTGGGACCCTATGCTGAGGTTTTTACGTAGGAGGCTAAAAATTTAGACAAAAGGATGATGCCTGCAACCCTTTATTTAAAACATGTCTGGGACAGAGATCAGGGTTAGGAGACCGACCACCTGAGATGAGATTAAGGGAGCACAAGCCCTGCTCACACCCTAATCTTGTCAGAGGTCCCACCTCACCATTGTTATAAAACCCCTCATCAAATCCTCTGGGGTGGGGACACATAGTTTTTCAAGGCAGGAGTCTGCTGTATCCCCCTTTGCCTGGCAAAGCAATAAAGCTATCCTTTTCTACTTCAGAAAAATACATCGGGGAGAAGCATTCGGATTTTAGCTAATTGGGCAGTGATAAAGGATGAAGCATATCTGGGGCTGTTTTTTAAGAAAAACTGTTCAGACTTTTCCAAATCGTAAGACATGTCTATGCAGCCACAGCTTCTGAAAGGAAATTCAGTAATTGTGTTAAACCTAAGCGGTCTATTTAGCAGAGATGTGATTTTGTGCTGACCCAGAGACAAAAGCATTTTATCTCTTACTTTAGTAGGTGTGGCCTTCTCTCTTTAAACTCTTGGGCAATAGGTGGAAATTAAAGGCCGACTTGGGATGTAATGTGTACAAATAAACTGTTCAGTGGATTCCACTGGCCAGAAAATTCATCTTCCCACCAGCCTTAGAAAGGTCTCTCAAATTTGTTTTTTCTTCTCTAGGGTATTCTGGCTGTTAGCCAAGGTGTGTCTTATCACCTAGCTACAGTAGAGGAAGTTCGGTATTCTTTCCCCAAAGGAATCAAAGTTAATCCCTAGTTGCTCCTGTAGCTGCTATTAGCGTAAGGGCATTTTGCATAATGCTTTATTTATCTCAAAAAACGTGTGCATAAATGATCTCCTTGATGTTTGCAACAACTTAGTGAACTTAGTAGGGGCCTGTATCATCTCCACTGGGCAAATAAGGAAATTGTAATACAAAGAAACAAATATATTCCATATAATTACTGTTCTGTAAGACACACAGATGTGTATAAGATACATCCCGTTTCACAGAGAAATTTTTGAAAACAAAAATATTAAATATTTTTCATCATATATAGACAGTGATCTGAAAGTATAAAATGAAAATTTTTGTTTTGGTAATGCAAATATGGTATCCGATATATTGGAATCCAGTAGGATATCATAGGTTCTATAACAGCAGAAAAGGTCTTACCCTGAAAAAAATATATGCAAGTCTCAGCACTACCGAGGAATATATAGGTATCAGTCGATATTAGTATGCAGCACCATTATGGTAGTAACAAATTTAAATCTAAAATGGTTGAGTAATAACCCATACTTTCCTTTTGATAAGTTGGGTGACCTGTGGTTTGTTATTTTTGTTAAGGGAAATTACCATTATGATGTGAAACTCTTATCTTTGCTGTTGTATTTTATGTTTCCTCATTTTACCACTGAAGGTGACATCATTCATTATTTGATTTCTAAAGCACGTGGGGGGAGTTTCGGGATTGTGTTTTGGACGGGGAAGATGCATTCTGTATCCCACAAATAGGATTTTGGTGAAAGAGCCAGGATGTGGAGATGATTCCCTGACTTCCATTCCAGTTTTCTTTCTACTTGTTCAGCACAGTCAGCGAACCCCACAGATGTCACTCAGATTTGCTGGTGGCTCACAGACCTAAAGAAGTTCCTTTCCTCCTTTGGCAAGTCCCACAAAAAATCTGCAGATAAAGACATGGCATACAGCAATTCCTTTTCTTTTATGAGAGTCAGGTTTACCCACAACTCTCAATTGTGGGTTCCAGTCTGAAGATGCACAATAGGATTTCAGGCAAAGGTCAGTGATAGAACTCTAGAACATTCTAGAATGATGCATTATGAGACTGTGAAGCCTTAGAGTTTGGTGTGGTTTTCTGCCTGGGAATTCCTTTGCTGTATCCTGAAATGTTAGGTGAGTTCGCTGGAGAATTTAGAAAAACTCTGATCTTCTAATCCCCGTGCCAAAAAGTGCTAATTATTTCTTATAGTTAGGATGTTGCCATGAGGCAGTATTTTCTCTGCCTGTGATAATTTCCAGAAAACTATGACATTAGCGCCTTTGAAGTATGATAACCACAATTTTCATTAAGTGGACTCCTGAAACATGCAGTCTGTGGTCTGAAGTTTGCCAAAGGTTACATTGCCCCCTATGGCACATCGAATCTGTGGGACGACCATGAGACGGGGTCTCTTCTGTCCTCCTATCTTCTCCTGTCCTCTCCTTGTTTCCTTTAAAATTCTGTTTAAGGTATGACTACAGAGTTCCACTGGAGAATGAAAGAACACTTTCTAATAGCAAAGTGTAGGTTTTTTTTTTTTTTTTTTCGGTACGCAGGCCTCTCACTGTTGTGGCCTCTCCCATTGCGGAGCACAGGCTCCGGAAGCGCAGGCTCAGCGGCCATGGCTCACGGGCCCAGCCACTCCGCGGCATGTGGGATCTTCCCGGACCGGGGCACGAACCCGTGTCCCCTGCATCGGCAGGCGGACTCCCAACCACTGCGCCACCAGGGAAGCCCAAAGTATAGTATTTTTGTGTGCATGGATATTAGAACTTTCAATAGCAGGGTCACTAGAAATGCTGACCATATTTTTCTTGCTGAGTTTTTCTTTTCCCAATATAAATCTCTGAAATTGTGACTTACATCAGAAATTCCAGTATTTGAAAAATTAACTGGCTAGAAAATCTAAGTTTTCTTTCAACTTCCAGGACAATTTAGCATTTAGGATATATTGCTCCAAGCTTAACTATTTATTTGAAACGTCTTTTCCATATTCACTGTTTCCACTGCAAATTGTTGTGACTTTTACTGAATTTATTATTGAAATGGATATTTATACAGACTTATAGGAGTTTGTGAGTATTTATTTCATTGCAGTTATGGTGTTTATAAAACAAGCAAACTGTACAAAACCTTACTCACAATCACAAAATAGTGATCCAATAATGGAATAATCACTCCAACCCACCCTGAAGATGTCGCAACATACGTACAGATTTAGGGTTATGTATAAGTATTGCCTGATACTTATACAAAAAAGATAAATCGCATGTATTGGATAAACCAAAATGAATATGATTTCATGACTGAATTCAGAAATATGTTGAATGCCATGAGAGTACAAATCATTATATCCTCATTTATTAGTATGGTAAGCGAGCTTTTTTATGTCTTTCTGTTTCTCTCCTACTTTTTCATCTTCCTCTTCTTCATTTTTTCCTTTCCCTTCCTGTCTTTGATGTTAGCTTCCCAGTGGTACCAAGATGCTTGGCATTAATGGCAGAGCCAGAGCACTTGGGGATTCCTGTGCAGGCAGAACTAACTTCTAATCCTAAAATCAGATCTTTATGATGAGAATTTTCCAAAAATTAAAAAGAAAATGTACACAATACGTACAGACACATACACACACACACACACACACACACACACCCTCGAATGTTTTTTTAAAGAAAGACCCAGCATCTGTTGTGCTCTGTGAATTGAAGAATCATAGATGGTGACATCTTAGGTGATATCCTTTCACAATTGCCATGCTGGCATTTAAAAAGCTGATGAGATTTCTCTGGCAAACAGAGAAATTTTCACAGGTCAGAACTGGAACTATTCTCTTGTGTCTTCAAGATAAAGCACTTTGTTTGTATCACCATATGCATGAACATATAAGAATCAGGTGCAATGTCTGCTTCAGCAGTTTTCCATGTTTGTGTTGCCACTGAAAAGTGCACCAATTGTTTATAGCTCCCAAGGAGAACCTGAATGCATTTTTTATGTTGGAAAACTTATTTTTTAGTGATTTTTCTTTGGGACGAAATGAGCATATGAAAGAACACTCCAAAGAAAAGGAATTATTACAGCAAATTAAAAGGAACATAAGTATTATGATTTAATTACTATCTTGTCTTTATAAATGCCATCTCCTGTTTTACTTTTTTTTTAATTAAAAGCTCTTTAAAAAGTCTTGTCTTTTGGTGTTATTTTGGAAGTGTGTTACTTTTCTTTTGGAAGATTTCAAGTTTAAGATTTTATAATATGAGATAGTAATATTTAAGTCCTTCCAGCTATTAAAGAGATATTTGGTTTAGCAAGTAGTTTAGCCTGTTTTTAAAAAAATCATTAAAAATCTTCTTTGTTTATAAAATACCACACTATAAATTATGTTATTTGGTTGTAAAGGTGTCTGGTGGTTGAGATACAGTGAAGAAAATTTGGAAAATGTGAAATCAGTTCTTGCGTTCTTATATTTTATTTAGCAAAATTGAACCTGACTTGTTAGCTACTAACATAATCAAAAATAACATACCAAGGGTTTTGAGTCTACATAAAGGTTTTTTCCCCCCAATACCTAGACTCTTAAAAGTCAGCACAAGGTATTCTGTTCATCTACTGAGTTTCCTCCTCATATTTTAAAACTTTTTAAAATGCTAAGGTACTTGGATATGGTTTTCTGGAATAACTGGGAACCCACATCAAATTATTTTGTGAGATATGAGTCAGGTACTATATTTAGACAACATTAACTTTAAATCCTAACTTTAAATCCTTTAAATCCACCATTTTCTGCCTACATGTGACCTAGGCAACTGTTTTGACCATCTTTGTGCTTCAGACTTCCCACTTACTAGAACAGGACAAGGATTCCTCATAGATTGTTGTGAGGAATAAACACAAAAACATGAAATTCCAAGATTCTAAAAATTCCTTGTTTGTGGCCCCCTTACCTCCAGTAAATAAATGGCTGGTGGATTTCTTAAAGAGTATCATATTGAAAAATTGGCATTTTTATTTATTAGTCTGCCATGGGGTCAGATGTTTACTTACCAGAGGGTCCACATGCTGAAGTTCTGCCTTCCTTGTCTTTTTAGAGGAACATAGGTGGAAAAGTTTGAAAATCTCAGGCTTCAGTAGTTTTACGATTCCCAAAGCTATCCTGTTTCTGTTTGGTTCCTATCACACCCTTTAGCTCTTCATAGCTTATAAGTAGCCCTCCTGTCCTTGATCATGACCTCATAATGTTCCCCCTTCTTCTCCTCCTTTGTGGTTCCCTAAGTCAGTCAGTGTCACCAGTCCACCCCCTGCCTTATCCTAGAAACCTGCTCATTACTTGTTTCACCCTGTCACATTTCACATCACCCTCATCACTAAATCATCACATCCCCATTGACGCACCCCACTCCTGATACCGATTTCTGTACATCTCTTCAAATTGCAAGTGACAGCACAAACAACTCAAACTAGTACCAAAAAAAAAAAAAAAAAGTGTATTGCTTCTACCTCCAGAATATTCACTGAGTCAGTCAGAAATTCCTCTATTTTCACTGTTGTCTCTCCACTCAAACCATCACCCCCTGGATTCCTCTCCTCTCTGACCTGGATTGTTGTTCTAATGCCTTTCTTATTTCTCTGCATTCAGTCTGGTCCCCTCCAAACCCTAACCCATCCCCACCCTGTGTAAAGCTCCTCAGTGTTTCCCCTTTGCTCCTAGAATAGCGTCCAAATTTCTCAGGAAGTCCCCGCGTATCTACCTCCTACCCATCTCCCTGGCTTCATTTGAGTTCTTCTTCCTCACTCCGCTAATGTTCACTTATGCTAGCTTGTTTTTCTATTCCTTTAGGAAGCCGAGCTCTTTCCCATCAGGGGCTTTGCACATGCTTGGAATCAGTTACCCTAGAAATTCACCTGGCAAATTCTACTATCCTTCAGGTATCGATTTAAATATCCTTTCCTTGTGGAAGGCTCCTTGGATCCCCTACATAAAGGCAGTTCTGCCTCTTATATTCCCTCATATAATCCTGGACTTTTTCTTTGCGGTATGTATTATCACAGCAACAATACTTATTTGCGTGAAACTCTGAGTTAATTGACTGCCTTTCCCACTAGATACAAAGTTCTTTGAGGGTACAGTCCTTGTTGTTCTTTTCCCCTGCTCACTCGATGGCTAATACATTTCTGGTGCTCCAAAAGTATTTACTGCAAAGAGGTAAAGTGGTTCTGCTGCACCATGAACTGGGACCAGTTCCTGTCAGTGAAGCTTCGTAACACGCCATACTTACTTTGCGTGTTGTTTCCAAAACCTATTTCTCCTACACATGTTCAGGGTGCTGGGTTATGATAACCCATTCTCTAAAGTATCATTAGCTAAAAGTATATTGATTTATTTAATTTCTTGGAGATTTATTTACTTGCCCATAAAATGACTTGGTTGGGTCAGACGGTGCTGAAGTTCCTTTCTACCTGAATGCTCTGTGTTCACGTAATCTCTCTCTTATGTCTCTGTTGTGGACATTTGTGGGATTTTGGCTGCCTGGAAACAACCCCACGCCTGGTGCCAATTTCTGTATTAGTTAAAATTTTTTTAAATTGCAAGTGACAGCAAATACACCTCAAATTGATAGAGAGGGAGAGAGGGAGAGAGAATGTATTGGCTCATGTAAGTGAAAAATTCAGAAATAGCTCTGGATTCAGAGGCTTAATTGATGTCAAGGGAAATGTGTTACTCTAACAATGCTTTTTTTCATTAATATTTTACTGAAAACCACACATCCTTCTAGGATTCCAGCCATAAAATTTTCTATTGAAATGAATCATTCCATCTTTGGAAAAATACATTGTCTCTGAGTGCAGCCAAAAAATGGCATCGTCACCTTGGGTCAAAACATCAAGGGGACTTTTCTGATGGTCCAGTGGGTAAGACTCCAGTCCCAGTGCAGAGCCCCAGGTTATACACCTGGTCGGGGAACTAAATCCCGCATGCGTGCTTCAACTAAGAGTTTGCATGTTGCAGCTAAGAAGTCTGCATGTCACCCGCGTGCCACATCTAAAAAGATCCCGCATGCTGCAACGAAGATCTTGAGTGCTGCAACTAAGACCCGGTGCAGCCAAAATAAATACATAAATAAATATTTTTAAAAATCAAGTTTAAAACTTGATGGCTATTTATCGTGGTTCCCCTGATATTCTGCTGTTCTTTGCATGTGCATGGTGATTTAGGAGAAAGTCAGCATAAAATTAAGAGGTTGTGTTCAGTTGAGATGAAATTTAGATAAAGTCAAGAACTAATTAGGGAAATAGTTGGTGTATTACATGTTGAAATGTAAGCTTCTTAAGGTTGCTGTCTATTTAAATACCACAGTACGTGGCGTGTAATGGATGACCAGCACAGCATGCCCTGCCTTATTTCCTTAACACGCATTATTTCCATGCATGCCAGCTTAGAATCTCATTTCCAGCCCCTGTGACTCTCTGCCTGAAGACTCTCCTTTTCCACTGCAGCCTGCTCTACTTGCCTATGGGCAGGCTGGAAGTGTTGGGAAATTAACACATCTGGAAGTAGCTCTCAACCATTGACTGGCGGGAATTGGTGGATAAATACCCCAGCTCCTTCGCCTCTCAACTCTTAGCTGTCTGTTCTGGAGTTCCATCCCAGAATTCTACACTGGGAGCAAGCTCAGACTGCCTGCACTAGTAACTTCCTTGATAATACATTCTTTACTGGCTTCCTTCTCTTCTCTGTCTCACTTCCCCACTCTTCTACCAGCCTTTCCTTGGATTTGGGCCCCACTGTACTGAAATCTGTGTTTCATCATCTGCAACTGATACTTATTTTATATGAGTAAAGTCATTGAATTTCAATACTTATGATCTTATTTTACTTATTATGAGAATTATTCTTCTTCCTTGTCCTCCTCCCTCTCCCCCAGCTTAGATCCCCAAATGCTTTGAATTCTATTATCCATTCTTTTCCTTTTTAAGCTGTGCATTTTAAATGCATCGTATTTTAGACTAGGATTTTTGTTTTGTTTTTGCATTTATGCCTTGTGTTTAGCTAGTCATTAATATTTTTGTACAACTTTGTTAGGGTATAATTGAAATGCAATAAACTACTTATATTTAAAAGGTACAACTTGATTGATTGTAACTTATGTATGCTCCCTTGAAGCCATCTTCACAATCAAGATAACAAATAGTTCCATCACCCCTAATAGTCTTTTCATACCCCTTTCAATCCATCCGTTCCTCCACGCCTGTTCCCAGCTAACTGTTGATCTAATTCTTGTTACTATACATGAGTTTGCATGTTCTAGGATTTTACATAAAAGGAATCATACATCATGTACTCTTTTTGCTTGGCTTTTTTCACTCAACATCATTGAGATTCATCCATATCATTGCATGTATCCATAGTTCATTCCTCTTTATTTCATCCTCCTATTGATGGATTTGCTTGTCTCCAGTTTTTGGCTATTACAAGTAAAGCTGTTATGGACATTCTTGAACATGTCTTTCGATATATTTTTCCATTTCTGTTGGGTAAAATATAGGATTGAAATGTCTGAGCTCTATGGTAAATGTATGTTTAACTTTTCAAGAAACTGCTAAACTGTTTTCCAAGTTAGTTGTACCACTTACATTTTCACTAGCTGTTCCTGTTTCTCCACGTGCTTGCCAAGATTATGTGGACAATCTTTTTAATTTTCACCAGTCTAGTGAGTATGAAATGGTATCTCATTGTGGTTTTAAGTTTCATTTTCCTAGTGACTAATGATGTTTAGCATCCTTTCATGTGTTTATTTGACATTCATATGTTTTCACTGGTAAAAAGTCTGTTCAAACCTTTTGTCCATTTTACATTTTTATTATTTATTTATTTACGTATGGCTGCGTTGGGTCTTTGTTGCTGTGCGTGGGCTTTCTCCAGTTGCCTTGAGCAGGGGCTACTCTCTGTTGCGGTGCGCTGGCTTCTCATTGCAGTGGCTTCTCTTGTTGTGGAGCACGGGCTCTAGGCATGTGGCCTTCAGTAGTTGTGGCACACGGGCTTAGTTGCTCTGTGGCATGTGGGATCTTCCCGGACCAAGGATCGAACCCGTGTCCCCTGCATTGGCAGGCAGATTCCTAACCACTGAGCCAGGGAAGCCCCCAAAGCTGTGTGTTTCATACCACAATCAATTTAAAAAGTTACAGCCAGCTTAAAAAAAAAATAGAATAGCAGCATGCATGTTAAGGTAAGTATTATTTTATAAAATCGTATGTTAATTTTATGTAATATATCAGTATATGTTTATTGGGTTGCAATATAAAATGAATTTTTTCTACTGGTTTTGGTCAAAAAAGTTTTCATGCTCCTATGTTAGAGATATATACAAAGTGTCAGGCAATCCAATGAAAGGAGCAACAAATGTCTAGCAGAGAGATGGGGAACACTCAACACAGAAGGGATAACATTTGGGCAGGGTCTAAAGGGAATGCTTGGGGGAGGGGCATTACAAGGAGAAGGAACAGCATGTGCAAAGGCCAGCAAGTGCACAGTCATGACAAGTTCTAGCAATGATGAGAACTTTTCTGTGCCAAGAGCAAAGAATGCTAGGGGTTGGCCTAGTGCAGAGAGTGGGTGGACCAAGATGAGGCCAGAGAGTCTGGGAGATATTAGGAAGAACACTTATGGAATACTAGCAAGATTAGCTTCAGTCCCTGGGCCTGTGTTTCTCAAAGTGTGGTCCCAGGGATCACCTTTATTAGAATCACCCTGGACCGTGGTTCTTAAAACATGGTCCCTGGACCAGTAGCATCAATATTACTTGGGAACTTGTTAGAAATGAAGACTCTCAGGAGGGCTTCCTTGGTGCGCAGTGGTTAAGAATTCACCTGCCAATGCAGGGGACATGGGTTTGATCTCTGGTCCAGGAAGAGCCCACGTGCCATGGTGCAACGAAGCCCACGTGCCACAACTACTGAGCCTGCACTCTAGGGCCCACATGCTGCAACTACTGAGCCCACATGCTGCAACTACTGAAGCCTGCGTGCCTAGAGCCCATGCTCTGCAACAAGAGAAGCCACCGCAACGAGAAGCCCGCACACCGCAATGAAGAGTAGCCCGCGCTGGCCGCAGCTAGAGAAAGCCCACACGCAGCACCAAAGACCCAACGCAGACAAAAATAAAAATTAAACAGGGCTTCCCTGGTGGTGCAGTGGTTGAGAATCTGCCTGCCAGTGCAGGGGACACGGGTTCGAGCCCTGGTCTGAGAAGATCCCACATGCCGCGGAGCAACTGGGCCCGTGAGCCACAACTACTGAGCCTGCGCGTCTGGAGCCTGTGGTCCGCAATGGGAGAGGCCCGTGCACCACGATGAAGAGTGGCCCCTGCTTGCCGCAACTAGAGAGAGCCCTCGCACAGAAACGAAGACCCCACACAGCCAAAAATAAATAAATAAATTTATATAAAAACAAAATTAAACAAACGAAGAAGAGTCAAAGATTCTGGGGCTCCACCCTAGGCCTACTGAATCAGAAACTTTAGAAGTGGGGCCCAGTAATCTGTGTATTCATAAGCCCTCCAGGTAGTTTTGATGCAGACTGATTTGAGAACCACTGACCTGGGAGTTTGATGAAATGGGTATTTCTGGCACCTACCTCCAGCCTACTAAGTCAGGATCTCTGGGGTAAGGGCCTAGAATACCCATTTTTATCAAGCTCCCCAAGTAATGCTAACTCACTCCAAACCATGAGAATGACAGTCTAGGTGGTGTGTCATCAGTAATAGATTTTAGGATGCTAGAGGAAATGACAGGAACTGGAAATCCCTGAAAGAAGAGAAGGCACTGGGCGCTCCTAGAAAGGAACACGAGACAAGAAACTATGGTGATTTTGACAAACACACATTGGAGCATGCCATTTCCTTGCTTAAAACATCCTACTTTTTATCACCCTAATGATGAGAACCAGTCTCGTTAACATGGCTTAGAAGGAATCACAGTTTCTAGCTTCTGGCTTCCTTATCCTTGCTCTGCTCTCCCTCACCCACCATCCTCCAACCCTCCTCCAGTTTCCCTCAACACATCTTTCCCCCTGCTGTCTGAAAGCCTCTGCATCTTTAATTTCCTCAGCTCTTTCCCAACATGGCTCATTTTCAAGTCTCAACCCAAACATCACCTTTTCAGAGAGATCTCCCCTGACCACCCCACCCGAAGCGGCTTCCGCCACATGGCTTTCATACCATATTATCCTGTATATTTCCTTTTTTTTTTTTTTTTGCGGTACGTGGGCCTCTCCGTGTTGCAGCCTCTCCCGTTGCGGAGCACAGGCTCCAGACGCGCAGGCTCAGCGGCCATGGCTCACGGGCCCGGCCGCTCCGCGGCACACGGGATCCTCCCGGACCGGGGCACGAACCCGCGTCCCCCGCATCGGCAGGCGGACTCCCAACCACTGTGCCACCAGGGAAGCCCTATTTCCTTCTTAGAACTTACTACAATCTATAAGTCCTGGGCCTTTACTTAGTTGTCTACTTCCTTTACGTTTCTCTGTCCCACTAGACTGTAAGATCCTGGAGACTGTGCCTTACTCACCACAGACTCCACAGACCAGTGTCTGGCATAAAATACACTCAGAATTTCCTGGACTCAGCTTTATGTTCTATGTCTGCGACTTTGCTGATCGAGGCTGACTCCTTCCCCGCTTTCCTACTCCACACTTCTGGGTGGTGACACTAACAAAATCTACATAATTAGGCCATTGCAGAAGTGACATAGCTTGTGACTACCCAGAAGATAGATCCCATCAATGTGATTTGAGGTTGTCTGGAAAGTCTTTAGGGACTGATTTGGAATAAAAGATGAAATTACACTCTTGGCAGAAAAAAAAAAAAAAAGGAAAAAATATTCCAACTAACAGATACATCTTGGAAACAAAAAACAACACAGAGGTATTCTTTTTTGTACTCATCAGATTGACAAAAATTACTGAGTCCACAAGTGGGTGTACAGTGACATACTTTCGGAAGGTGACAGCTCTGTTTGAGAAAGTCCATAGGCACTGCTGATTAAAAACGTGCCTCTCCAACAATTAGTGTCCTGGAGAAATGGTCATGAGGAGGCTTGCAGTAGCACAGGTAATAATAACAGCATAAAAATGCAATAAAAGATTTGCCAAGTCCTGTGCTTCCCTGGTGGTGCAGTGGTGAAGAATCCGCCTGCCAACGCGGGGGACACAGGTTCGAGCCCTGGTCCGGGAAGATCCCACCTGCCGCGGAGCAACTAAGCTCGTGTGCCACAACTACAGAGGCTGCGCTCTAGAGCCTGCAAGCCACAACTACTGAGCCTGCGTGCCACAACTACTGAAGCCCGCGTGCCTAGAGCCCATGCTCTGCAACAAGAGAAGCTACCGCCAAGAGAAGCCCGTGCACCACAACGAAGAGTAGCCCCCGCTCGCTGCAACTAGAGAAAAACCGGCGCGCAGCAATGAAGACCCAATGCAGTCAGAAAAAAAAAAAAAAATTTGCCAAGTCTTACCCCAGGATCTCTTTTAATCCTCAGTCTTTTATGAGGTGAATACTGTCTATTTTATAAAGGAGGACACTGAGATTTGAATTATACAAGGCTTGGTTTTTAATAGAGAAAAACTGGAGTAGCTGTATGTGTGATTCATAGACGACTGGTTGAATAACAATACTCCATCTATACTTCAAAGTACTACACAAAATAAGATTTTAATTAGTATATCTAAAATAAAACAGAAAGATCCCAAGACATATTGTTAAGTAAAAAACCAAAACTGAAACTACAGAAGAATACGTTACCTTTTGAGAGAAATTTAAGCCAAGAAGAACTACTTCAATAAGTGTTTATGCACCAAATATTTATTTATTATTATTATTACGTTTTTTTGCGGTGTGCGGGCCTCTCACTGTTGTGGCCTCTCCCGTTGTGGAGCACAGGCTCCGGACGCGCAGGCTCAGCAGCCATGGCCCACAGGCCCAGCCGCTCCGCGGCATGTGCGATCTTCCCAGACCAGGGCATGAACCCATGTCCCCTGCATCGGCAGGCGGACTCTCAACAACTGTGCCACCAGGGAAGCTCTGCACCAAATATTTATTGAGCCCCTGTGGTGTTACAGACACTGCACAAAGCTTCAAGACACTTGGGACAAACCAGGGAACAAAAGAGTTTTCTGTCCTCAGGGTGTTTTTATGTTCTAGTGATGCAGAGACATGCAATAAACAAAATTTTAAAAGGAAATTACATAATATGAGATGAGAAGGGCTAGGAGCAAAAGAAATAGAGCGGGGGCTGGGGAGAGAGGAGCTGGTTGAAGGGTGCAGGGGAAGATGGAGGGTGCCATGGCACTTAGTGTGGCCTGAGTAGGCCTCCGTTGAGAAGGTGGTACTCAAGGGGATGAGAGAGTCACGTGGATATCCCAGGGAAGAGGGATCCAGGCAGAAGGAAGAGCTAGGGCACCATCCTAAGTGGGGAGTGTACTCGCAGGTTAAAAGTACATCATGGAGGTCACAGAGGCCCGAGTGCTTGAAGAAGGGCTGGGGGCAGGGGACGAGGTTGGGGGAGGGAGGGGCAGACTGTGCATAGAGGCCCCAGGGCAAGGACTGTGGCTTTTACTCTGAGTGGAATGAGGGGATTGGCACAGGATCGGATCCTCTTATTAAAAACCCTGGCTGCTGTGTTGAAAATAAATTGTAGGAAGGCGAGGACAGAAGGCAGGAGAACATTTGGAGGCTGTTGTAATACTACAGGTGAGACACGTAAACACCTAAGGAACATCTGGAAAGATTTACCACAAACTCATAAAGCTCCATCTAGCTGTGGTGGGTATTGGGTGAGGGAGAGCATCTTAAGGGATGTTTGCTTGCCCTGTAGTCTTTGAATCGCTTTATAAAACATTCTTTATCAGTTATTTGAAAAGTTTAAAATTACTATTATTATCATTATAAATACTAATAATATTTACCCTTCCTTCTGGAATAATTCAGTCTCAAACCAGTTAAGTGTGGCCAAGAAAAGTAGGAATTTGCAAGGGGGTGGGGGAAAGTAGCCTGGTGCAGGGTATCAGAGCCCAAGACAGGTGAGAAAGGCCACTGTTAGAGGGACTGGTGATAGGTCGCTTGCATGACAGGGAGATTGACAGAATAAAAGAATGTATTGAGGAGAATGGCAACACACACAAGGTTCAATGTTGGAGAGTTATGTATACGGAAAGGGAGAAAACTAGAATGAATCCTCCTGTGTTGGATTGGAATTGGAAGCTGAGAACTCATAGTTTTCACTATCTATCTGTGTATAGATAGATAGACAGATCGATAGATAGATAGATGGATATAGCTAGATATAGAAATAAATATATATGTGGAGGGCCTAGAAGCAATGACATCCCAATGGTCATGAACACCCTAGCAGCCTCATCTAGGTTTCTAAATAGCATTCTCCACGAAAAGGAATTGGGGCTTCTTGGAGAAATGGCTAATTCCAGGGCTGGAGAAGGCTCCAAGATGAGCCTGGAATACCTTTTTGTACCCGACAATAAAGAAGTGCTCCAGGGCTTCCCTGGTGGCGCAGTGGTTGAGAGTCCGCCTGCCAATGCAGGGGACACGGGTTCGTGCCCCGGTCCGGGAAGATCCCACATGCCACGGAGCAGCTGGGCTCGTGAGCCACAGCTGCTGAGCCTGCGCGTCTGGAGCCTGTGCTCCGCAACGGGAGAGGCCACAACAGTGAGAGGCCCGCATACCGCAAAAAAAAAAAAAAAAAAAAGAAGTGCTCCAAGACTGATGGGGACACGTCAAAAGGATGCAGAAGCCAGCTTGAAGAAGGTCCCACTGGCCAAGTATAGGACAATTTAGGTATCAAAATAAATAATGATAGCAATGAATCATAACCCATTGAATAAAGTAGGAATCAGTGAGTCTAAATTATTATAAATAAAACATGAATCAATGACAGGAGATGACACTTTCCTTTTGGTAGGATGCCAACTAATAAATGTAAAAGGAACGATGGAATTAGAAAACCACCATTTGGCAACCATCATAGTCATAATTAATTCAGCCAAGAAACGTCAATGGAGGCGAGAACTCAGGAGTGAAAATTTGATGAGAAATGGGATATTTACAAAGTTTCAAAGGACCTTCCCACAAAAATCGTTTAATTACTATAGTGGGCTGAATGGTAGCCCCAAAATGATTATGTCTGCATCCTAATCTCTGGAACCTGTGACTGTTATCTTCCTGGGAAAAAGAGTGTTTGTACATGTAATTTAAGAATTTGAGCTGAGGAGATCAGCCTGGATAACCAGATGGGCTCTTAATCCAATAACTAGTGTCCTTTTAAGAGTAAGGTCAAGGGAGAAGTGATAGACAGGAGAGGCAACGTGATCACAGGGGCAGAGATGGGAGGGACGCATGCAGCCACACGTCAAGGAATGCTGACAGTCATCAGGAGCTGGGAGAGGGAAAGAACAGACTCTTCCCTAGACCCTCCAGAGGGAATGTGGGCTGCCTTACATCCTGATCTCAGACTCCTGGCCTCCAGAACGGAGAGTCCCTGATCCTATGGCGTACCCTTCCCTCCTCATAAATTCCCATTTCGTTCACACAGTTTGAAGTGCACCCCCATTACTGCAGTCAGACTTCATGCAGGCATCCACCCAGGCAGTACTTACTACTGTCTTCCAGCCTCCTCTCTTAACGCTGCTCTTCAGCCCAGAGTGGCTGCCAGTGGCCACCACACGTCATGGCACCACAGAAAACAACCCTGGGTCTTTCAGAGCACACCCTTTGTTGCCCTTACTTCCAATAAAGAAACAGTTAGCTTTTGAAAGTCTCTGGAAAAAAGTGAACCTTGCAGATAGGTGAAGCTATTCTCTTATTTGTTTAGAAACCTGGATTCACTCTAATTTGTCCACCTTTCACCCTCAGCTTCATCCTGGCACTCGTTGTGATATACAAATAAGGACTAAAAAGCATGGATAAAAGGCCATGAGATTCAAAGAGCCTCCAAGTCTTTCTATTCGTATTTTAACACAGCCTGTTCTGTGCCCTTCAGCCCTTGTAGATGGTGTGTGGATTTTTCTAGACTTTTCCTCAATCTCCCATTCTTGTCCCTCCCCACAGGCTCATCTCAGAGGGATGGCCCAACTCCAGTCTTTCTCCCTGGGGTTATTTGAAGATCCTTGCACATTTTCTTCTGACACAGTCCCAGCTGTTTTCTCTTTCCCGTTCTCCTGTCTCTATCTTCTACCTTCTCCTCTGTGTCATCAGGCTTTTCCCCTCTTGTGTACCCTCAGAGGAACGGGCCAGTCTTCTTGCATGTTTGCATTTAAGGGACATCTCTTCTATTACACCCTGACCCTGCGGGGGAACAGATTCCAAGCACGCGTTCTCTTCGGTACCTAGGAAGCCCTCACGGACAGCTTGCCTGGTTAATACCATTCCCTCTGCCTTGGAAGCCTCTTCTCTTTTGGTGCAAATCCTTTCCAGTCTTTAAGTGAGGCCCTTCCAAATAGTAAAACTTCTATCTCTGCCTGAAAGAGATGTCGCAGGCCTCTGACCACCTGATTTGCATACTTGCCTTCTACTTTGCATCAGAGTCTATAATTATGTTTTTTCTCTCCTGGTCATTTGCAAACTTCTTGAGGACAAGAAAGAGTCTGGGCCTCTGAAACCAGTCTGGCTTTGAATCATGGGTCAGTCCCTTGCCTGTGTAGTTGTGTGACCTTGGACAAGTTAGTTCACTTCTTTATACCTTAGTTTGCTCTTATGTTAAGTGGCGATAATAATATCACGTATAGGGGGACTTCCCTGGTGGCGCAGTGGTTAAGAATCCGCCTGCCAATGCAGGGGACATGGGTTTGAGCCCTGGTGCCACAACTACTGACGCCCACACGCCTAGAGCCCGTGCTCCGCAACGAAGAGTAGCCCCCGCTCTCGCCGCAACTAGAGAAAGGAGAAAGCCTGCGTGCAGCAAGGAAGATCCAATGTAGCCAAAAATAAATAAATAAATATTTTAAAAAATATATCACTTATAGGATTTTTGCAAGGATTAAATTAAATACTTTTATACAGTGCTTAGAAGAATGCTAGACACATAGAGAATACTTAATATTAGCTGTTACTATTAATATTCTCCTTTGTGCATTGTTTATCTAGTGCTGTGTAACAAATTACCTCAGAATTTAGAAGCTGAGAACAATTATAAACATTTGTCATCTTTCATAGTTTCTGTGGGTCAGGACTTGAGGTGCAGCTTATATGGGTGGCTCTGACTTGGGATCCCTCATAAGGTTGCAGTCCAGATGCCAGCTGGGGCTGCAGTCATCGGAAGGATTTCCTGGGGCTGGAGGACCCACGTTAAAGCCATCAATCCTTTCCATTTGGGCGTTTCCACAGGGCTGCTCTGATGTTCTTGTGACATGGCAGCTGGCTTCCTCTAGAAAGAACAATCCAAGCGCCCAGAGCAGAAGCCTCAGCACCTTTTATGACCTAGCCTCAGAAGTCAAGTACCATCCCTTCCGCCACGCTATTGTTCACACGGACCCGCTCTCCCTGATTCACCTGGGAGAAGACTACACTGGGGCATGAACCCCAGAAGGCTAGGATCTTCAGGGTCATTCGTGGAGGCTGGACGTCACATTTTATTCTGTTTTGCTCTAAGGGAGTCAGTACCAATAGGAGGCTCTGGCCATCGCAGACATTGGGAAGCATGCTGGCTAGAGAAGAATTCTAAGGAAGAAGGAAGAAATGAACCAAAGAAAATATTTCTTCAGCCTCATCCCTTGCTTCTCCTGCCCTTGCACTCTCAGCTTAAGCCAGACTGGACCTACCTGGCTCTTCTGTCTCATTTCAGCGCCCGTGCACCTGGTTTTTCTCTTTGAAAGCGTCTCCTCTCCACTTCACTTGGCTTCCTTCCTCTCAGAATTCAGCTCTCAAGCTTAAACGCTTCTACTTCCTCTAGGGAAACTTTCCCTGATTCCCTTCGGCTGACACTGCTGTGTGTACTTTGTCTCCTTCCACGGACCTTATCCAGTTTTTGGAAGTTGAGGCATCTCCAAGTGAGGAGAACAGCTGATGAAAAGGGACAGAGCAAGGTGGAAGAAATTAGCATGGTACGGTCTCTAACAGAAAGTTCCAGAAGAACTTTTGGCGATCATGGAATCTTCTCTCAGTGCAAAAGTCACTAGCCACGTGGGCCTATTGAACACATGTAATGGGGCTAGTGTGACTGAGGAACTGAATTTCATTGACAAACTCAGGAACTGAATTTTAAATTTTATTTAATTTTAATTAATTTAAATTTAAATACCCATACGTGGCTAGTGGCAACTGTATTGTCCTGCACAGGCCATACAGGAAGACACCTGCTTAAACAGAGTACTGGGTGGCGGAGAGAGTGGCGGCTAAGCTTTGCTGTGTAGAGGGTAGGCTCCTTCAGAATGGAAGGGACCATAATAAACTAAATCCAGGGCATTGAAAGTGTTGGCCCACTATGATGCCACCCTAATACATCCCCTGCAAGCCTATTTGTAACTGAGCTGGATGCTTAGAACAGTGAAAGGGTCTCAAGATACTAGGGACTGGTTCTCTGATGGCAAAATCCAGAAAAGTATTTTTTTGCGGGGGGGGCGGGGTTTGCCTACATCTGCCACCCAGGTTCAGGGTCAGAGCCACTATCTTTTAAGAGGGTCAACACTTGTGATGGCTGTGTCCAAATTTGCACCTTCTAACACCAGTCAAGAAATAGTCTTCTGTCCTCCCTTCCTCCCTCTCTCCCTTCCTTCTTTTCACAGATTTGTGTTAGGCTTTGAGAAGAGAAGGTGGAACAGTGCAGTATCTTTTTCTTGAAAAGCTCACAGACATGAGAGGATAATAAAGATGTCCACACACTAGCTAGTTGCCAGATGTTCTGGGTTCTGCTGCCAGACTAGCTCTCCGTGCCTCAGCTATCCCATTTGTAAAATGTCAGGGCGGGAGAGTACTTCTGAGGTCTCTGCCCTCTGTAACTTCCTGGGTGCTTATGTAATGTAATCAAAATCATAATGATAATAAAAACAGCAGCCACATTAACTGAGTGCTTAAGTTCCAGGCACCCTGTGCGCTCAGTGCTTCATCATCGCCGTTTCACTCAAGTCTCAGGGCTGTTTTACAAACTTCCATTTTGCGGATGAGGTAACTGAGGCTACCGGAATTTAAGTACGTCAGACAGGGAGTAAACAGTTGAGTTGGGCTTTAAATCCAGCTGGTTCCATTGCCTAAGCTTTTCATCCCTTTGCTGTGTGCCTTGCTTCTCTTCAAGGGTGGGTCATCGACGAGCTTTGGATTGAGGCAAGGAGGTATTTTTGCTACGATTACTAGTAATACTGAGTGCTTTTAAAATGCGTACTCTGACCACTAAGTGTACACACTCTCACCTGATTTTCGCAGCCACCTTATAGGGTGGTCCATACTAGTGCTTTCACCGTACAGACGGGGAAAGTGAGGCTCAGAGAGGCTCAGTAAATTGCTCAAGGTCACACAGCTAGCAAATGGCAGGGACTCACATCCAGGGGGTCTGCATCCCACCCCCCTGCCTAGACCACTCCGCTTCAGGTCGGCGCAGGTAGCTAGGGCCATCCCGGGGGAGAGGCGGGGCTACCGCCCCAGCCGGGTCTGCGGGGGACTGCCAGGGGCCACACGCCTCGCCGCGCACGCGCTCTCGGGTTCCGGGTCTGGGCGCGCCGCGGGCGCGAGGACGGCGGCGGGGAGCGTGCGCGCGATGACGTGCCGGGCGCCATGTTGGAGGGCTGGTGGTAGCGGCTCGGGGAGGTGCTCGCTGTCTCGGTCTGGCTCTCTCGCTCGCTTCCCCCGGCTCCCTTCGGTGCCCCCCCCGGTCGCCTGCGTGCCGGAGTGTGTGCAAGGGAGGGGGAGGGCGTCGGGGGGGTGGGGGGAGGCCTTCCAGTCCCCGGGAGATCCGCGGAAGGAGGCGGAGGCTGCGAGGGGCTCCGTGAAGCCATGGACGTCGAGAGGCTGCAGGAGGCGCTGAAAGGTGGGGGTAGCTGCCCCGTCTCCCTTCCTTCTCACCCTCCGAGGTCCTATCTCCCTTCGGGCAAGTGGTTCCGCGGGTCCGGGCGGGGGGGGGAGGGCGCGCTTCCCCGGCTCCCATCCCCCTCCCGCTTCCCCGGGGGCGGGGAGCCCCGTGGGCAGCTCCCTCCCGCCCTGCTCTGGGCTTTGTGTCGGCCGCCGGCGTCTGGGCTGGGGGAGGGGAGCCGGGAAGCTCTCGCGGGGGCCCCGGCCCCTCTCCCACTCCCGGGGCACGGGTCTTGGGCCCGCAGCGCCTTCCCAGGCGGCTTCGTTCTCCATCAGGCCCCCGCACGCCGGGCCACGGCGGGGAGAAAAAAAGTGAAAGGTTTGGGGTGGGGGAGGGGGGGCGGCAAAGCAACTTAAAAGTGTCTCAGGGAGCCTTTTTCAGGGCTTCTGAAGTCATCTTTCCACGCGCCCTCATTCTCAGGTGGTCGCCTTCCAAGCAACAGGCTTCAGAACGTGGTTCTCAAACTTGGGAGAGCATGATTTCAGCGTTCTGAGAATTAGGCTTTGATACCCAGGATCATTGGGGAACGGCTACGAGAGGGAGCTGGTGTTTTCTTAAAACGCAGATTTATGAACTTCACGTAAATAAACAGTCTGTGGGGTCGGGATCTGGGGTTTTTGTATTTTAGCCGGTCTCTGAGATGAATGTGGTCCTGGTGTTCCCCCGGACCACACTTTGAGAAGCGCTGCGTTAGGGCTGGTTTCTGGCGAAGTTGAGTGCCCCCTTTAGGAGGGCTCTCGTTACCTGTGAAGAGTGACATTTGAAATTGGAGAGTAAGAGGTGGATATTTCGTTGAGAGGCTTTTTTAAATTAAAAAAATTTTTTAAAAATTGCTGCTTAATATGAGGAAGGACTGAGAGGAAAGTTTGTTGTTAGAAGGCATTGGAAATGGTTGGTGGACTTTTAGAAATACTAATAACTTTTCTTTCTTCCCTTATCTAGATTTTGAGAAGAGGGGGAAAAAGGAAGTTTGTCCGGTCCTGGATCAGTTTCTTTGTCATGTAGCCAAGACTGGAGAAACAATGTGAGTTGAAAACATGTAATCGTTGTTATAGATCTGTGTATCCTTCAGAATTGCTCAGGAAAGGAACAGAAGTGTATTTCAGAAGCAGTGAATACTCCATCTGTCTAAACTGCACAAGCTCCAGTAATTTAAAGCATTTACTAAGTGTATATGCTTTATTTACTTCATATGTGCTCTGTAACGAATTTTAAAGCTTTGTTAACATTTTCTTTATGCTTTTGCGCATTTAGAATGTGTTAGTCTACAAGAGCCAGAGAAAAAGAAGAATGCATATTCCATTATGACTGTTTTTGGCCATAACAAACAGGCTTATATCCCAAATTTTGTGGCTTTGATTCTGTTTCAGATTCTTTTATTGGTGGTATTTTCTACTATTGTCCTGTATCCAACCTTTTGTTGTCATATTTATATATGTGGGTGCTTGAAGTGTCACTTATATTTATTCTCTTGAGGACTCTGGGTGATTATCTGACAAATTCCAGATGCTACAGTCTTGACTGTCCTGTAAACTTTCTAGGATAGCTAACTTGTTAACATACGCTCAGCATTCTATTAGGCTTGTTTGCAAGTGCTGTGAATCTGAAACTTATACTGTGAAGTTAGCACTGTTTTCAGAGGAACATTTCAGTTCATTGTTGTGTGTGTAGTTGTTTGGCAGGAGTTGTTTTCACACTCAGGCTAACTTTATTTGTAGAGAGCAGTGCAGATTTGGTGCCTTGTAGCCTTTGTGTAGGAGGCAGTGAACAGGAAGGGGAGAGGTTTTTTTGGGGGGTAGTTTTAAAAAGTGGGCTTTCTTTTGGCTCCTCTACTTCATGTCTAGTTTTAAAATTCTTTTTGAGGCCTAATAAAAGGGTGTAAGCTTCCGCAAATGATGTATACTTTCTTTGGCTTTATTAGCAAATGTTCATTTCTCACAAGATTTGCTTATGGTTGCAGCGTAGCCTTCTAATAACTGGCCTGATTTTAGAAAGGGGAAAAAAAAACCCTCTTTAATGGTCTTGCAGACGAGCTGAAACTCCCTGGTGCTTATTAAAATTACCAGTCACCTTAGGAATGTGACTGTGATGTGTTCAATCTTAAATTTCTATTTAGTGCTTTTAAAAAATGGAACCCTTCAGGAAAGAAAGGTAATTTTTGCCTCTGAATTATAGTCTCTTAGAACATCTTGATTTTAAAAACTTGATGCAGAATAATTTGTATTTGTATTGATTGCTAGTTGGTCCGAACTTATACCTCTCTACAGTATCAAGAGGAAAAGCATTTTACTTCATAGTTTTGATAAACAAGATTATTTGGAGTTAAATACTTAACGCCTCTTACCAGGTGTGTACAGACTGCCGTCCCTTTTTTTTTTTTTTTTTTTTTTTTTTTTTTTTTGTGCGGTACGCGGGCCTCTCACTGCTGTGGCCTCTCCCATCGCGGAGCACAGGCTCCGGACGCGCAGGCTCAGTGGCCATGGCTCACGGGCCCAGCCGCTCCGCGGCATGTGGGATCTTCCCGGACCGGATCACGAACCCACGTCCCCTGCATCGGCAGGCAGACTCTAAACCACTGCGCCACCAGGGAAGCCCCTGCCGTCCCGTTTTGATAAAAATACTTTGGCTGTAAATGTATAAACAGTTGAAAGTTTCTACAAGAAAGCTCTTTAATATCCTGTTTGACTGGATCACTAAGTGGCTAGGGAAATGCAACCTGATTTTTCTGGACAATTATTTCTCCTGAGAGAGGACTTAAAAAGGTCATCAGTTGTCCCATCCCTGTGCACGCCTCCAACCCCCCCAAATCTTTAGGTCTTTGTACATTTACTGAGAGTATTTTGTATTAAAGTGATTGGTGGTGTTAGATTCTTTATGGAGTTTGGAAAATATTTTTAAATTTATGATTCAAACAACTGGTGTTTTTACATTTAGCTTTATTTAGCCTTTGTTGGTTTTTTGTTTTTTTAAATCAATATGGGCATGCCGTAACTTTTTTTTTTTTTTTTTTTTTTTTTTTGCGGTACGTGGGCCTCTCACGGTTGTGGCCTCCCCTTGCGGAGCACAGGCTCCGGACGTGCAGGCTCAGCGGCCATTGGCTCACGGGCCCAGCTGCTCCGCGGCATGTGGGATCTTCCCGGACCGGGGCATGAACCCGTGTCCCCTGCATTGGCAGGCAGACTCTCAACCACTGTGCCACCAGGGAAGCCCATGCCTTAACTTTTGATACTGAAATTTGCAGTTTCTGTCATCATTTATGGCTAAACTGAGCTTTGTCTAAGACTGTAAATACGAGAATGAAAATCTAAAATGTAGCAGTTCAAATCTCTTTGATGTTTTAGGATGGATGAGTTTCTTAAGGTAAGAATTCCTGGATTTTTTCCCTCATTTCTGTTTTTAGAAAATAGCTTTACTTAATGCTTATTTTAAAAAACTTCAATTATTGAAAACAGTAAGCTTAGTTTACTAAAAATATATAGTTTGGTAAATTTTGACATCTACACTCATGAAACTAACACCACACTCCAGATGGAGAATATATCCATTACTGGCAGAAGTTTCCTCTGTTCCCTTTGTAATCTCCCCTCCCTGTGTGTGCTCTCCTCCTCTCAGGCAACTAAAGATCTGCTTTTTGTCACTGTAGATTAGTTAGCATGTTCTGGAATTTTATATAAATGGAATCATACAGTATATTCTTTGTCTGCCTTTTTTTACTCCGCGTAATTTGAGATTGATCCACGTTGTTCAGAAATCAACAATTCATTCCTTTTTATTTCTGAGTTGTATTCATTACATGGATATCCTACAGTTCTTGCTTCATTCACTGGTTGATGGGCATTTGAGTTATTTCCAGTTTTTTAAAAAAAAATTTATTTTATTTATTTATTTTTGGCTGCATTGGGTCTTCATTGCTGCGCACGGGCATTCTCTAGTTGCGGCAAGTGGGGGTGACTTCATTGAGGTGCACAGACTTCTCATCACAGCGGCTTCTCTTGCTGCGGGGCATGGGCTCTAGGCGCGGGCTTCAGTAGTTGTGGCTCGTGGGCTCTAGAGCGCAGGCTCAGTAGTTGTGGCACATGGGCTTAGTTGCTCCGCAGCATGTGGGATCTTCCTGGACCAGGGCTCCAACCTGTGTCCCCTGCATTGGCAGGTGGATTCTTAACCACTGTGCCACCCTGGAAGCCCCAGTTTTTTCTTTATTAAATAAAGCTACTGTGAACGTTTGTGTATGTGTCTTTGTATGCATTCTTTTTTTCTTGGGTAAAAATCCATCCAGGAGTGGAATGGTTGGATCATATGGTACATGTATGTTTAACTTTAGAAACTACTGAACTGTTTTCTTGAGTGATTGTGCCAATTTGCTTTTCCACCAGTATCATGGGAGTTGAGATCAGTTTCTCCATATCCTTTACAACACAGTACGGTCGATCTTTCTCACATTAGATATTCTAATAGGTGCCTATTGTATAGTGGTTTTAATTTGTATTTGCCTAATGACGTTGAGCATCTTTTCATCTATTTATTTGCTGTTTGTATATCTCCTTTAGTAAATTGATTCTTCGCATTTTTGCCAATGTGAAAATGGGGTTGTTTGATTTGTTATTGGGTTTTGAGAGTTCTTTATATGTTATGGATACAAATTCTTTATTAATGTGGTTTACAAATACTTGCTACCACTGTGTGGCTTGTCATTTTATTCTCTTAACAGTGTCTTTTAAAGTGAAATTTTAAATTTAATTCCATTTTGATTTTTCAAAATTTCCTCTTTTGAAGGATTCTTACTGCGTTGTGATCATTTGTTCTTGTGTGCTTTTTAGTTTAGTCTTTATTTCCTGAAGTAATTCTTTTCTGATTCTTTGCTGTATTCTGTTGCTTCATTTTCTGAGTTTCTCTAATTCTGACTTGTATCATTTTTCTCAGTATGTTTAGCTCATTTTGAAAATAGTATAAGGTTGTGATCTGTTTCTGAGCAAGTCTTTCTAGCTTCCCTTTGCTGTCTTGAGGGATGTTATTTTGCTCCTTATTCTCCTTTTTTCTTACAACAATTTCATATCAGATTTGACCTTGATATTTTTCTGTTCTGCATTTTTATGTGAAAATAGTTTTTCTGCACTTTGAGGAGGAGGCATGGTTCAGAGTAGCTGTCCTTAACTTCACAGAGTTTGCTCATTATTTTTGTGAAGCGTTAGACTATGGAATGTTCTTTCTGAAATTTCTAGGCTCTGTTCTATCAATACTTTTATTTGGACCTTGTCTTTCCTTCATCTCTGTTGTCTCTTTGTCTTTGGGGTCTCCTCTGGATGGGAGCTCTGGTGGGTCACTTTCAAGAGCTCATGAAGCAAGACTTTGTCCCTTTCAGCCCTTACTGGAGGTCCTTTCTCTTCACTTATTACTGTGAGTGGGCAAAACCTATCTCAGTTTCAGCTACTGTTCTCACATTGACCTGCCATGATTTCTTGTGAACACCTGTTGGCAATTTTGTGGTTCTCCTATTTGTAGGCCCTTCCGGTTCACTACGACTTCTGTTTTCTCTTGTACAGATTCTGATAATGGTACAGGTCATGTGACCATAAGTTTTTCCTCATTAACGTACATTTTGGGGTTTGTGAGATAACCTTGTCAGGGAATTTTGTTGTAAATGTTTTTGCTTATTGGTTTTGGGTTTGCTGTCTAGTTACGTTTGACATAAGGGGTTTTGGAGAGATGAAAAATTGTAGCACCTCTGCCATCCTCTCAGAATTACACTATTTAGGAGAACTTTTTCTTTTTTTTTTTTTTTTTTTAAATTTATTTTTGGCTGCATTGGGTCTTCATTGCTGCATGCAGGCTTTCTCTAGTTGTGGCGAGCAGGGCTACTCTTCGTTGTGGTGCGCAGGCTTCTCATTGCAGTGGCTTCTCTCGCTGCGGAGCACAGGCTCTAGGTGCGCGGGCTTCAGTAGTTGTGGCATGCGGGCTCAGTAGTTGTGGCGCACGGGCTTAGTTGCTCCGTGACATGTGGGATCTTCCCGGACCAGGGCTCGAACCCATGTCCTGTGCATTGGCAGGCAGACTGTTAACCACTGCGCCACCAGGGAAGTCCGTAAGAGAACTTTTTAAGTCAGTCTCTGTTAAGTTAGTTTCCTCATCTATAAAAGGGAATAGTAACAGTACCTCATATCATGAGTACATAATACACGGAAATACACTGCTTCATAAACAGTGTTAACATTATTTATTTACTCAATAGATAGTAGTTGTTATTGTGTTGATAATGCTTATATTGAGTCTATTTTTTTTCCCTCCCTGCAGTTTCAAACTCTTTGTGTTCAGCAATTTTGAAATACTACTAAGAAAATAAAAGTTACTTAAAAAGTAGTAGTAATCAACAACTGAGATCTGCAGTATTATAAATAAAATCTCCTTAAGTCCATGTGACTGTTCGATCCTTCTTCTGTGGCTTTCTTTAGGGAGGGAATTTTGTTTTGTCTAACATAGTATCAAACGCTTGAACATTATTTCTAAAATGTCAGTTTCACATACTACCTTTGGGATTTTTTGCCACATCCTTGTAGCATCTGTACAATTATTTACTTAATGTTCTTTTTGAGGTCAGCTTACTTTTCTTCAGATTTTTTTAAGATGGGAGAATACTACAGATAGAGATTAAGCCCTCATTTGACCCCTCCCCAGAAGTATAATCAACATGTTAATTTCTTCCTCTTAGTCTTGTGAGAAATAAGGAGGTCTGAAACCAGTGGTTTGTTGCATTAGTTATATTTTTCTATGTCATTTTAAAATCTGTAAATACTAAAATATTAATGTGAATTACCCATGTGCCACCTAAATTCCTATCATGCACCATTATCACAGTGGTACACAGAGGAAGCACAGTAGATTTTCAGTAGATATTAGTTAAATGGTTGCCCTTTTGTATCTAAATATTTTAGTAACTGCAGTGATTAAGATAGGAACATGAAGAAAATTGTAGTTGTTTTCATTTGTTTCATCACATCAAACCTGTAAATCTGATGTGTCATATATGCTGTACAAAATCTACTGCGTGATGCACTGGAAGCTAGATGTGTCAACTCTGTTTTCTGACTGGAATTAACTTCAAATTGTCAGTCTTTTTTGGTGTGCAGGTGAGTTCATATTTCCCATGTTCAGTCCAGTTTTTACTAGTAGTTGGCTGGTCCTCTAATTTCATGAGAATTAGCGTGTGGTAACGTCATTCTGGGAAGGAGCATGGCTTGATTCTGAAATTAGCTTGTCAGAATTAGCTGTGTGAATTAGGGCAAATAATTTGTGGGCTTGTTTCCTCACTTCAGAGATGGGGTTTACACCATGAGGTTGCCTCAGCTTGTGTGAGGACTTGAATAAATGAAAATATGTAGCTGTAGATACTAAAATTTGGGAGAGGGTAAAAGTTAGAATTGTCTGTGTGTTGGGCATAAATAGAGTGCATTTGGCCCATGAAACAAGTCTGAGGTACTTAATCTTGTGGAAAGAGCTCTGGTTAGAGAGTCACGAGAGCACAAGACAGACCTGGGTTTGAATTCCCAGCTCTACCACTTAGTTACTCTGTCACCAAGGCCAACTTCTCTGTGCCTTAATTTCCTTATCGTAAGATATGGGAAATAAAGCAAATCCATCTCAAGGGATGTTATGGGGGCTCACTGAGTTTATACTTTATGAGTGCGTAACGCTGTGACTAGTGCATAGTGACAACTCCCTCCTCCCCATAGCTACTGTTTTAGTCTCCTCCAGTAAGTCCCTTAAATTACTGTGGGCCACACTTCCCTCAGGTACTGAATGAGGAGCTTATAAAAGATGATTTCCAAGTTTCCTTCCATTTCAGAAGCCTGTGGGAGTCTGTGTTGTGGCAGTAGTTACCAGGGGTGGTATTGCAGGAACAGTGGTAAAGGGTGGGGCACAGGCACAGTGGTTGTCATTAAATGTCTGCTGATGGTGAAGATGTTATCTCTTGGGAGTATGTTACATAGGTTAGTGGTTTGGAGACAGTAAAAAAATTGAGAATCACTTGGATGAGAGAGACCAGTCAGTGTTACCACTAACTCATGAGAGCCACAGAGCGGTTCCCAGAGTGTCTGTCTTAGTGTTACCTACATGTGTGCCTTTTTATCTATATCCAGAGATCCTCTTTGTGCCTGCCAATAAATTGGAGTTCATAATGCTTATGGACTATTACTGGAAGCCTGTCACCAACTTCATGTGGCTTCAGAACATCTTATTAGTAAGAAGATGAGGAATTTATGGTCCAGATTTACAGTGGTTTCCCTCTGTTCTGTGGACTGTAGGTCTTTTACCTTTCTGATATGGGAGTTTATTATTGGGGGGCTGGGGGGGTGGGTGAGTGAGTGAGTGTGTGTGTATGTTTGTGTCTGTCTACCTAAATCAGTATCATAGCAAAAAAACTTAAATCACTTACTAAAACAGAGTATAGACAGTTGAAGGGGAGAACGTTGACTGTTATTTCATTTAATACATATGCCTGTGAAAGCATTGTACTTTAAAATACCTGATGAATGTGAGAAATGTGTTTTAGATCTTCATTTTTGCTAGGCCTTCATATGTGTTCAGTTGCTCATCTTTGTTCTCTCTGGTTTCACCCACAGCGATCCTTTTCGTGTATCAGGCTGCCTGGGTTTGGCACTCCTTGTAACCACCCTCCAAACTCCATTCCTACCAAAATAGATTGAATATTTTTGAGAACGTACACCATTGACTGTAAAGTGTATAAGAGCTAATTTAAGTCTCAATAAAAATGTAAAATAATAGTAATAGTGACCCATTGCTTTTAAAAAATGTGCCATATATGTGGTAGTTCAAGTAGAGCTTTTTTGTTACCACTTACCAGTTTGACTTTGTTGGCGGGGGCGCGAGGGGGATAGCTTTATTGTAGAGTGAAGACACACTTGGAGCTGTGTATGTCAAGGTATCTCTTGTCTCTCTGCTTATAATCTGCTTGACTCTAGGTTAGCAGGCTGTCCTGGTTAAAATTCAAGTTTCATTGTAACCTACTTGAATGACCATGATGGAACAAGTTAGTCACCTATGCCCTCTTTTCCTCTGTTCCCCAGCTGAAAATATGAATAACAACACTTAGGTTGCAGAGTTATTGTGAAATAGCAGGCATTCAACAAAGATGCCTTGTTTATATACTGTGATATAAAAAATAAAAATTCATAGTAAAAATAACACGTATTTAGTACCAGTGTTGATACTTAAAAGTTTTTGCAGCTTACTGAAATGAAATCCTAATAATGAAAACATACTGACGAGTAACAGTGATCTGTTTTCAGGTCCAAGAGTTCCCTAATCTCATCAAGTTTCTTTATACTTGTGACTGAGCTAGCTGTTCATTTTCCTTGCCAGAACTTTACTTCAGCTATTATCGTTTCCTTCTTTCCTGTAGCCAGGTCTGACTTAGATGTGCATACCTGTACTTTTACTATCTCCCTATGATTTGTCTGGGCTCCCTTCAGGGGGTGGAGCCTCTTGAGTATTTTGACTCTTTAAATCTTATTCTCCGAATGTTATTTTTTGTAGTATGTGGTGCTTGTGAGTACTCCTACCTAGTTAGAGTCTTTGATTGATTTTAAAGTGGTGAATCAGAAATCTTTAAGGGACTAGGATTTTCACATAAGAACTTCTGTTTTGGGTTATCAGGTTTTTTTCTTCTTAAAAGGCAAACTTTCAATGAACATTTCTTTTGTGCCAGAAACGATCACGTTTCATATGCCTACCCTAATTTAATCTTCACTACTACTCTTTGAAGTAGGTGTCTCTTTTTTAAAAATAAGGATACTGAGGCTTGGAGAACTTAAATAATTTTGATTGTGCAGCTGGTGAGTGACAGAATTGGGATTTAAACTCAGCCATTCTGACTTCAGATTCTCCCATAACCAGTACTTTATACTACTTGTCACTTGTTCATTTGTCCTCTCGCATCTTTCCTGTTTACTGTAGCTATCTTAGAATCCTTACGAAACTACTTAGAATTTGAAGCTATGCATTTGGTAGGAATCTGTTACCACTGTTATTTTTGTAAATTCTAAGACTTTCATGCTGCTTACCTAAGCCAGATCCCACATACCTGGCCACCCCTCCTTTCCTTGTGCTACGGTATAATGTGACCTTCTAGGCACTGGCACCACAGGTGGTTTCCTGGGGGAGGGATTGTGGCAAGTATGGGGAGGTGGGGTGTGGTGGTTTGTGGTTTAAGAAAAACTATGTTAGGGGATATTTACTGAAAGGGTCAGTAGGGTAGGTGACTTGATATACCCTAACATTTGTGATTTTGATCATTTTCTGGTGATCCCCAATGCTGAAACCTTTCAATAATTGTAATTTTGCAGTATACATATGAAGCATATAGGTGATGAACTAATGTATGTATTTTAGGTAGAATGTGTAAGCCTCTTTAATACATGCATCTTGGATTTGTTATTCTGTCACCCCCAAATCTTACCTTTGCAGTGTTGGGAGATATGTGATAATATTTACAGGTGATGAAACGAGAAACTACATATTATAGAAGGATTTGAAATTTGAGATACGTAAGAGGTCTTACAGGTGTATTTGTAATTTTTGCACTGTTGTGTACTGCTGGGAAGGCGGGTGAGGTAGCTTTTTTATTAACAACAAAATATTTCTATTCAGAATTGTTTGTGCTAAAGTGAATTTAATATTTCTGGAGATAGTTTTATTCTGGTCTTATTTTAGGGATATTATTCATGAGGACTCCAGGGTAACTTTTGAGATTGTGGGTATTTTTTTTCTCAAAGTGGTTCTTTAAGTGGAGACTAGTCTGCCTTTTCTAGGGCCTTTGCACATTAAGAGTATTTCTGCAAGGAGTAATCTGAAATGTGGATAGAACGTGGCCTGGTTTTCTTTTTTCCCCAGTGAAGACTGTTGGTAAACCCTGGGTTTTCCTGTTAATCTGTTGTAAGACAAGTTGTCTTTCTCTTGCTCCTGTATAGCTATTAATACCTCTCTAATCTTGTCCTAACTGTTCATACTAGAGGGTTCATGGGGATAATACCTTGTTACCTTGTCATCCACTTTTCTTGTAAATATTGTCTGTGGCATTTGATTTTGCTATCTTAGTTGCTCTAGCATATGGCAGAAGTGAATGCCACAGCTAGGTTTTGGCCACTTTAAAAAATTCCAAAATATTGATATTAGGTGAGTATATGGACAGGTGGTAAATATAAATGTAGAACTTCCAGTGTTTCTGAAAGTATCTTAAATATGGAGAATATCATATATATGCTTTTAAAATTCACATCTCCATATTGGTTAACAAGAAGTTTGGTGAGAATAACTGCATTTTGAGTTTAGTGGATCACATAAATTAAATAATTATTATTGTGCCCGTAATATGAAAAAACTCATGTACAAAGATTATGGAAATTAGTACTCCTTTAGATAAGCCTGTCTAGTTTTAAAAGTTTTTTATTACAAAGTGCCCACGGGAAAAAAGAAAAATCAAACTAGACTGTTGTTAACCTGTTTCATGTATATTCTTAATAGAATTTTTCTATGCATATATGTGTATATATGTTAATTCTTTTAAAAAATATTGTATCATACTTCTGCAATTTGTGTATGTCTTATTGAAGCACATCATTTTTGGGGTTGCATTTTGTCTGTATTGTAATTCATTTAAACTGTCCACTATGATGGTCTTAAAGATTGTTTACAGTTAAAACAATGCTTAAGTGAGCATAATTATGTTGGCACAGATGCGTGAATGGGATTTATGGGTTGGACTTTATGTGCATTATTATCTGGCCTTCAGAAATCTTTTTGTTTCAACATATGCCTATAGAAACAGTGTATCAAAGTTACCTGTCCAGCATCAGTACTGAACATTATTAGGCTTTTAAGTCTGAAAATCAGATAGATGAAAAATGGTATCTCATTTTAATTTGCTTTTTTAAATTTTATGTCAGCATCTTTCCATTTGTTTATTGCTATTTGTAGTTCTGTCTCCCTCCTTTATTAAGCTATGATTTGTTCCTTAATTTTTTTTGCTAGATTTTTATTGATAAAATAATAGAGTACCTTGATAAAGTTAACTTCTAAATAAGTTATACTTTTGTTGTGTTAGGAATAATTTGAGTTTAAGACAGTCTCAAGGACTTCACTGGTGGCACAGTGGTTAAGAATTCACCTGCCAGTGCAGGGAACACAGGTTCGATCCCTGGTCCGGGAAGATCCCACATGCTGCGGAGCAAGTAAGCCTGCAAGCCGAAACTACTGAGCCCGCGTGCCTAGAGCCCGTGCTCCGCAACAAGAGAAGCCACCACAATGAGAAGCCCGTGCACAGCAACAAAGACCCAACGCAGCCAAAAATAAAATAAAATTTTAAAAAAATTCTCATTCTAAAAAGAAAACGACAGTCTCAAGCAGCAAGTTGTTTAAAAAGGATGGTCTAGACATTGTAGCAAAGGATAGTCTTTGTTATCATGGGTGGGTTGAATTGTTATTTCTGGCATGTATCTGTCTTTTTATTCACATTCCAAAGACAGGTAGGCATATTTATCAGTAAAAGAAACTTCAGATACAAAGTATGAGCAATGTCTTTCATTTTTATGACTGTATTTGAAATTTTGTCCTGGTAAATCCACCCCCCCCCCCCCCCCCCCCCCCCGCGCACCCTCCCCACATGTGGTCCTGGTCTAGTTATTTGTAAATAGGCCAAAACAACCAGTTAGTTTGAGAGAAAAAAAACAAAACTACATTCTGTCCTTAGGTTGGCTGAATACTGAGAACACGCTGAGATCTCAAAAGTGTCATAAAGTCCTAGTCAAGCAGAAGGAATGAAAATACTACCCCAAAAAAGGGACGTATCTTAAGATTGTTTCCTACTATCTTAAAATTAGTTTTGAATAAATACATACTTTTATTTAAATGTACGTAAAATACTAATGGTGTCTAAGTAAAAGTAATTGAAGATGTGTGAGATTTTTGAGATGTGGGATTTTTCTTCAAATTTGCATTTAATTCTGTAATATTTATTTCACTTTCTGTTTCAATAATTCTTAACAGTGGTTCTCAACCAGGGGTGACAACATCTGGAGACGTTTTTGGTTGTTACAAGTGGGGGACGCAGCTGGCATACAGTGTGAAGCCAAGAATGCTGCATTGCACAGGGTAACACCCAGCAACAAAGCGTTATCAGACCCAGAATCTCAGTGCTGAGGTTGAAAGATTCTGCTTCATAGGAAAAAGCATACGTTAAGCTTTAAAAAGTGTCTAATAGTTTTGTTCTGTGACCTGTGAAATAAAAATAGTGATGGATATTATAAGACCATCAAGGTCTTTAACCAAGGCTTCTAGTTTTATTGATACCTTTCAGGCTTCTATTTGACAAACTTAGAAAAGTCTGATTTTAGGAAATAAATACTACTTATTGAAGATTTAATAGTTTAATTAAAGTGTTGTCTTTCCTGACTTTTAGTTAAGATGAAAGTTCTAAATGTTTTGCCTTTTATCTAATCAGATATTGTCTAGAACTCTTTCTCCTTGCTGGTCATACTGACAACGCTTTTGACGTTAGATATGTGGCAATTCCGTGATACCACCTGAGTCTCCGACAATTCAGTAGTGCCATTTTCTACTTGGAGTTAGCATCAGATCTCACATGTTAAGGGCTTAATCCCACACTACTGCCACCTACCTACCCCCTTCAGACACCAGTCAGAAGTCCAGGCTGTTATACCTGTGTTTCTGACCAGCAGGGTAAAAATTAGAGGTTTCTATGACCCCTTCCTCAGGTTCTGTCAATTTGCTAGAGTGGCTCGCAAAGCTCAGGAAGTTTACTATCTAGATTATTCGTTTATTAATATTGCACAGGATGTTAAAGGTTATGAAGGAGTAGCCAGATGAAGAGATACATAGGGGGAGGTCCACAAGGGTCCTGAGCACAGATGCCTGTGGAGTTTGGGTGCACCACCTTCCCGGCAGGTGGATACATTCTTGCTCACCAACCCAGAACCTCTCTGATCCCCATAGTTGATAGATGTCTATGGAGGCTTCATCAGGTGGGCATAATCGATGATTAATTCCACTTTTAGCCCCTCTCCAAAGAATGACAGTGGGAAGTGCGGTTGAAAGTTCCAAGCTTCTAATCATGACTCCATCTTTCTGGTGACCAGCCCCCATCTAGGAGCCTACCAAGAGTCAGAGTTGCCTCGTTAGAATAAAAGACATTTCTATCACCCAGGAAATTCCAAGGGATTTAGTAGCTCTGTGTCAGGAACTGGGGCCAGAGACTAAATATTACAACAGAAGATTCTCTTAGCACCTTTATTTTCAAGGGTTTTAGGAGCTCTGTTAGGATCTGGGAACAGACAGCAATATGCATAGTTCCTTTTTTTTTTTTTTAACATCTTTATTGGAGTATAATTGCTTTACAATGGTGTGTTAGTTTCTGCTTTATAACAAAGTGAATCAGTTATACATATGTTCCCATATCTCTTCCCTCTTGCGTCTCCCTCCCTCCCACCCTCCCTATCCCACCCCTCTAGGTGGTCACAAAGCACAGAGCTGATCTCCCTGTGCTATGCGGCTGCTTCCCACTAGCTATCTCTTTTACGTTTGGTAGTGTATATATGTCCACGCCACTCTCTCTCTTTGTCACAGCTTACCCTTCCCCCTCCCCATATCCTCAAGTCCATTCTCTAGTAGGTCTGTGTCTTTATTCCCATCTTGCCCCTAGGTTCTTCATGACCTTTTTTTTCTCTTAGATTCCATATATATGTGTTAGCATACGGTATTTGTTTTTCTCTTTCTGACTGACTTCACTCTGTATGACAGACTCTAGGTCCATCCACCTCACTACAAATAACTCAATAACGTTTCTTTTTATGGCTGAGTAATATTCCATTGTATATATGTGCCACATCTTCTTTATCCATTCGTCTGTCGATGGATACTTAGGTTGCTTCCATGTCCTGGCTACTGTAAATAGAGCTGCAGTGAACATTTTGGTACATGACTCTTTTTGAATTATGGTTTTGTCAGGGTATATGCCCAGTAGTGGGATTGCTGGGTCACATGGTAGTTCTATTCTTAGTTTTTTTAAGGACCCTCCATACTGTTCTCCATAGTGGCTGTATCAATTTACATTCCCACCAGCAGTGCAAGTGTTCCCTTTTCTCCACACTCTCTCCAGCATTTATTGTTTCTAGATTTTTTGATGATGGCCATTCTGACCGTTGTGAGATGATACCTCACTGTAGTTTTGATTTGCACATAGTTCTTATTACTGCACAAATATATCCATTAGCTAGCTTCATTGGACCATTCTTTTATGCGTAGGGGAGAAAGAGAACCTTGAATTTCTCACTTCATTGGTGGATTGCTAGCTTTGTGTCTTAATTAACTGCTCTGCATATACCTAATCTGTAATTACCCATGAACTCTGCTGACTGATAGCCTGGCAGCTATGTGTATCTCACAAAGTCACAGACTACTACACAACTGGCCAGTACACCAATGGGACATTAGTGGCAGCAGTGTTGACCACTTCTCCCACCTCCAAAGGAGTTAGCTGCCATAGCCACCCCCTTCATACTGTCTTTGAAAGGGAAGGGTTAGATTGAGCCTGGAACAGGTGAGAAAGATTTCTGTCATTTTTCAGATTTAACTGTGTTAAAGTGAGGACTTTGTTCATTACTCATGCATTTCAAAAACAGTCTGACAAGGTGAGAGAAATTAGAAGTACAAAGTAGAGAGGTCTACCAAACCTGCATATTTTAATGTAATTATTATTTTTTTTAATTTATTTTATTTATTTATTTTGGCTGGATTGGGTCTTCATTGCTGCACACGGGCCCTCTCTAGTTGCGGGGAGCGGGGGCCACTCTTAGCTGTGTTGCAGGGGCCTCTCATTGCGGTGGCCTCTCTCGCTGTGGAGCACGGGCTCTAGGCACATGGGCTCAGTAGTTGTGGCACACGGGCTTAGGTGCTCCACGGCATGTGGGATCTTCCCAGAAGAGGGCTCGAACCCGTGTCCCCTGCATCGGCAGGCAGATTCTTAGCCACTGCGCCACCGGGGAAGTCCCTAATGTAATTATTAATAATACTTCATTAAATATGATACACATGGTAAACTGGGCAGAACACCAGGTGTAGACTAGGACTGTTCTAACTAGGATGTATTGTCTCTGTTTCCTTTGAATTCTCCCTTGTATAGCATTACTAGTTTGTATCATTCATTCTTATACTTTTATCCTATTAGTTAGGCAAATACTGTTTTATTCTTTATACTGATTTCTTGATCTGGGCTTTTTTTACCTCTGCAATTTGTCTCTTGCCACTGTATGTAACTTTGCCAAGTGACTTGCAGTTCACTGAGTATGCAGTGCTCTGTTTTGCTAGTATTAAATTCTAATAGCATCTGTTTTTTAAAAAAAATTATTTATTTATTTTTGGCTGCATTGGGTCCTTGTTGCTGCACGCGGGCCCTTTCTAGCTGAGGCGAGCGGGGGCCACCCCTTGCTGCGGTGCGCGGACCTCTCACCGCAGTGGCCTGTCCCTGTTGTGGAGCAGGGGCTCTAGGCTCCTGGGCTTCAGTAGTTGTGGCGAAAGGGCTCAGCTGCTCCCCGGCACGTGGGATCCTCCCGGACCAGGGCCCGAACCCGTGTCCCCTGCATTAGCAGGCGGACTCCCAACTGCTGCGCCACCAGGGAAGTCCCTCTAATAGCATCTTTCTGTTTGTTGCCTCTGACATTCTTCCTCATGGGATAACTTCAACTTGTCTTTTAAGACTGTTCAGACAGCTCCATTCAAATACATACAGATCTCCTGAGAAGCTCTCTTGGATTTCCTTTTCTCCATAGAAACTACCATATTTGTGACATGCATTGATCATATCTTCTGTTAGTCTGTTTCCACTTGTGGTTCTGTAGGCTTTGAGCGCGCTGAAATTGCCTCGCTCAAAGCGTATTGCAAAGTTAGGAGCTGGATTAAATATCTAAATGGGAGAAAAATAAGAATCTTGTCTTCATCTATTAAAGAAATATTCTTTTCTTTAGAAAAAAATAGAAAATATTATTGGTATCAGAATTTTGAGCTTTGTGTATATGTGAAAATTCTGAGTTTGCTTGCTTTCTCTCTTCCCTTTTTTTCCTGTGTCCAGATTCTATTTATCCTTTGTCAGTTTTGCTTGTTTTTACGCCTCCCTAGATTTTAAAACAAGATAGTAATCTTGCCTTTCCAAAGTCTGCATTTTACCATTTCCTACTCTGTATGGGTACCTTTTTTTTAATGGTTTCATCAATTGGCTTTTTTTTTTTTTAAAGTAAATTAATTAATTTATTTTTGGCCACGTTGGGTCTTCGTTGCTGCGCGTGGGCTTTAGTTGCGGCAAGTGGGGGCTACTCTTCGTTGCGGTGTGTGGGCTTCTCATTGTGGTGGCTTCTCTTGTTGCGGAGCACGGGCTCTAGGCACGTGGGCTTCAGTAGTTGCAGCATGCGGGCTCCATAGTTGTGGGTTGCTAGCTCTAGAGCGCAGACTCAGTAGTTGTGGCGCATGGGATTAGTTGCTCTGTGCATGTGGGATCTGCCCGGACCAGGGATTGAACTCGTGTCCCCTGCATTGGCAGGCGGATTCTTTTTTTTTTTTTTTGCGGTACGCGGGCCTCTCACTGCTGTGGCCCCTCCCGCTGCGGAGCACAGGCTCCGGATGTGCAGGCTCAGCGGCCATGGCTCACGGGCCCAGCTGCTCCGCGGCATGTGGGATCTTCCTGGCATGGGGCACGAACCCGTGTCCCCTGCATCGGCAGACGGACTCTCAACCACTGCGCCACCAGGGAAGCCCCCGCAGGCGGATTCTTAACTGCTGTGCCACCAGGGAAGTCCCTGTATGGGTACTTTAATATAAGTATTATTTCTTCTACCAAGCTAGGCCCTTAGAGGCCATAATTTGTTTTTTGATCATTATATGCTTCTGTATCATATGTCACTGTTCCTTCAAAGTAGTAGACTTGCTGTCTTAGCTTGGGCTACTGTAGGAAAATACCGTAGACTGGGTGGCTCAAACAACAGAAATTATCTTCTTACAGTTATGGAGGCTGGAAGTCTGAGCTCACAGTGCTGGTGGCATGGTTGGATTCTGGTGAGAACTCTTCGTGGCTTGCCCAAGGTCACCTTCTTTTTGTGGCCACGCATGGAGGGGATGGGGCCTGGGGGACTGCTCTCCTGCCTGCCCTCCAAACCCCCCATTTTTTCTACTAAAAGTAGTAGTCCCATTAGGAGGGTGTTACTCTCAGGACCTCACTCATACCTATTTGTCTCCCAAAGGCCTTATCCTCAAATGCTATCACACTGGGTTAGGGCCTTCAACATAAGAAATTTGGGTGGATACAAACACAGTCCGTAACATTCGTCAGTGATTTGTATGTCTTTTTATTTTTACTGATTACATTCAGATACGGATTGTTTTATGCAGATGTATTCTTAAAAGTTTTGATGTTAATTTAGTTTTATGAAGTAAACATTTTAGGTGTACACTGTTAAAAAGAAAGTGGAAGGAAAAGGGGCTGGGATTTATTGAATGCATAGTGTGTGATAGTAAATGCATATTATGTGACATTTTATGTAAAAAATGCTGGTGTGAAGTTTTCTGGCCTTATTATATACTGTTCTTCAAGTTAGTTTTTGTGTAATTTCTGTCTATCAAGTTTGCTTAAATTCCTTCAAATCTTTTTTGAGATGTCAACAAATGATTATTGAGCATATATTCTATACTGGGTACGGTGCTAGGTACCTTGGGATGCACTGGTGAGCACACAAACCACAGTCCGTTATAGTGTTTATTATTTTAAAAGTGTTGTATTTCATTTAATATTTTGCTCACTGCTTTTATCAGTATTTGCCAGTATCAACTATGTGTTCAGTTTATCTTTAAAATTAGGACTGGGGAAACTTAAATGTGTAGTTCCTTAAGAGTAATTTTTTTCAGTTGCTCCTTAAGTCAGCATATGCTGTAAGAGTAATCTGATATCAGTAATTATCATTTTTGATACACATTTCTATTTTTAAGTTTTGGGTGGGGAGGTGAAAGCTTTAGTGTCAAGTAATACTAGCTTAATAATGTGTGAAGTGCAGTAGAGCTTGGGTAGATTAGATGGGAATAAAATTGAAATTGCTTTAAGATTTTGCTTTTTGAATTTTTTTATGCTATGTATATAAATTCCAGATATACCTCAAAATTTTGACATAATTACAAATTTTATTAACAGTTTAATCCTAGAATCTCTTTGCTACCCAGAAAGACGGTTTAAAATTAATTTTTTGTAAATATTCCTCATCAGCGTGTGTTTTTTCCACATTTTTATATCTTTGAAACTGAGTGTCTTTCAGACGTCAATAGTGTCCTAGTTTTCTTAAAATAATGGAGAGTCTTACAGTTTCTCCTGATTTAGATTTGATTAATACAGTGTTGTTAGTTCTTTGAAGGTTTAGGAAAAGTGCATATTTAAGTGTTTTGGATGGGTAGTACAGACAGTTTGGAAGAATTATTTTAAAAGAAAGGCTTCTGAGTTTACAGTGTAAGTAGACTGATTTAAGTGTTGGTATGTTTCAAGTAAGAAAAGGTTTTAAACATTTTTAAAGTATATTCCTTTTATATTTAGTTGGTAGTCTTTAAAAGTTGTTGGTATGAGGATTTGTGGATAAAATCATATTCTTGTTTGTGATTGTTTGAAGGTGTTGCTTTTTGAAACATTTGTAGTTGAACTGTACAAAAACTTCAAGTTATAGAATCGCGTTAATGGAATCAAGTTTTCTAAATGTGGTAATTTTTTAAATTATTGAATTTGGTATTGGTGTGAGGCATAGTGTTGAGATTATTGAATTTGGTATTGGTGTGAGGCATAGTGTTGAGAAATGTGGTCAAGTATTTAAAATGTTTTTTTTTTTTTTTAATTATAAGATCAGGATAGGGTACCTTGTTTAAAACAATTTGAACAGTGCAGTATTTCATAAAAGAAGTGAAAGTCACTCCCATTTCTGTGCCCCCAAATATGCTTAATATTTATATACTTCAGTAAAACAGTAAAATAAAAAAGGAGAATTTAATAGTAGCTTTAAAAAAAGTCATCAGGAAAAACTATAGCATACTTGAGCAAACCTTTGTGTTCTGAGGAATTAAAATCAGATTTTTCAGGCATATGAGAAAAAAAAATGCCAGTAGCCCTTTACAAATGTAATTGGATCAACTTTGCTTTTTAGTTTCCAGTTTAAATGGTTTTATTAGAAAGTTTCTTTTTTTTTTTTTTTTTTTTTTGCTGTGCGCGGGCCTCTCACTGTTGTGGCCTCTCCCATTGCGGAGCGCAGGCTCAGCGGCCACGGCTCACGGGCCCAGCCGCTCCGCGGCATGTGGGATCTTCCCGGCATGGGGCACGAACCCGTGTCCCCTGCATCGGCAGGCGGACCCTCAACCACTGCGCCACCAGGGAAGCCCGAAGAGGTAGTTGCACTTTTAAATAAGGTGGTCAGAGTAAGCCTCATTTTGAAGGTGACAGTTGAGCGAGACAAGAAGTTGGGCATGCATATATTTAGTAGAAGAGCGTTCCAGGCAGAGGACTTCCAGTGTAAAGGCCCTTAAGGAGGAGTGTGTCTCACCTTTTTGCAGACTAACAAAGGTGGCCGCTGTGGCTGGAGTATACTGACCAAGGAGAGGAAATCAGAGAGGTTAAAGGAGATTGGGGTCAAATCATGTAGGCAATGTGGACCATGGTAAGGACTTTTTAGACTTTACTCTGAGTGAAATCAGCAGCCAGTGTGGGGTTTTGAGTTGAGAAGTGACATTGTCAGACTTAAGTGTTAAGAGAGTTGTATGAACGGCCGTGCTGATAATAGACTTTAGGTAAAGTAAACTAGAAGCAGCAGTTATTGAAGATAATAATGTTTTTGAAGAGATGGATTAAGTGGTAGGAGGTGGTGAGAATTAGTCAACATTTTTAATACATTTTGACGGTGCCGCTGGCAGGATTTCCTGAAGATAGGGTGTGGTGTGTGAGAGAGAAAATGGAGTCAGGAATGACTCCGGTTTGCCATAGCAGCTAGAAGAATGGAATTTCTTCACACCTGAAATGGGAAAAGGTGTGTGAGGAGCAATTTGTGGGAAAGACCAGCAGTTCACTGTTGGACATGCTGAATGCTATTTTGATGTGGAGCAGGTGGTTGAATGGGTGAATGTGGAGATCAGGAGATTTCATGGGCAAATAGTATTTAAAACCTCCAGACTTGACAGTATCACCAGGTGTAGACAGAGAATTGATTGGTTGAGCTTTGGATTACTCCAGCATGGAGCATTTTGTGAAACCAGAAAAGGACAATGAGTAGGAAAGATCAGCAAGTTAAAAGACAGTATCAGGAAGTAATTAAGGAAAAAGGATCAACTGTCTGAAGTACTCTTTATATGCTGTGAAGATGAGGTGTGAGAAATGATCATTGGATTTAGCAATATGGAGGTAATTGATGACCTTGATAAGAGCAGATTAATTTTAGTGGTAGGAGTGAAAGCTTGTTTGGAGTGGGTTTGAGGGATAATGGGAGGGAGACAACTATTTCAAGGAGTTTTCCTTCAAAGGAGAGCAAATAAATGATGGGGGAGCTAGGAGGGTAAGTGGAGGGAAGAACAAAATTTTCAGATGGGAGAAGTATAGATGTATTTGTAAGGTAGTGGAAATGATCCATTAGAGATTTAAAAAGTTGATATGGTTGATAGAAGCAAGGGGAGAATTACACAAGTGATGCTCTTGAGTAGGTGTGCAAATGGAGAATCTGGCATGTAAGTAGATGAGAACATGGGTAGTTTATAACAGGTGGGAATTCGGGGTGTGCATGAGCCTACTAGTAGGTGGATAAATGTGGTGGGACTCTGGAAATTCAAGGTCATTAATTGTGAGAGTGAGGGAAAACTCAGTGGGGGTTTGAGGAGAGAGAAGATATGAAATAGTTACCTAGAACAGTCTGGAAGTGGATAAACTGGGGAAATAAAATATTAATCTGGTAGTGTACTTGAAACAGGCCAGCATGGTGATGCATTTTTCTTTAATTTTGTGTTTGTGCCCATGTGTGCTGCTGTATAGGCACAGATTTGGTGGGGATTGCATTTTAACCTACTAGTAAAGTTGCCTTTGTGAGTACAGTGAAGCCGGAGAGGGCAGCTGTATGCAAGGGGATGACTAATGGTTAATGATTAATTATAATTTAATCTTGATAATGAAGGTGGCGAGGGACAGTAAAAAGGTGGTAGGATCAATGGATCGGAGGTACTGGTAGAGTCAAAGAACTTTTGCAGTAAGTGCAATATATTTAAATATCTTCTAGTTTAGAACTATTAAAAATATGACTAGCTAAGGTTTGACAAAGCTGGGTGAAGTGTAGGTTTTTTTTCCTGTTCTAAATTCTTACATTAGCTAAAGTATTATGTTTACTTTTTAAAAGGAAATAATTTTGTGAATGGGTGAAGAAGGAATATTGGGTAAATTTTCTCCTTTCTCTAATAGAAGGGGATAATTAAAGAGGCTCTAGAAGTGCTCTTAGGCTGGAGAGATTGCCTCAATTTGTTATATATCTGTTATGTGAGAGTATATAAGATAAGCCCAACCATCTTATGCCCTAAAAGAGGTCTTTCTCACTGTCCCAATCCATTTTTATGCCTGGAAAGCTGTCTGGAAAACTCTGCATATTTCTGCAGTATTACTCAGATGTTCTCCATATCCTGAGTTTCTTGAGGACAAACAGCCATTGATGGAGTACTTACTAGGTGTCAGCCACTTTGCTAAGCAGTCTGCTTACACTAATGCAATCCTCACAGCAGTTCTGTGAAGTAGATACTGTTACCTCCATTTTAGAGAAGGGAAACAAAGGGAGTCTGGAGTTATCTCTCTTAGGTCATACAAATGAAAAAGTGGCTGAACTAAAATTTGAACCCAACCAAGCTTTCAGACTCTAGCACCAATGCTTTTTAATTTTTTTTTTTTTACTATGTGATTTTTACTTTCATCGAAGTTTTACATGCACAGGATTTAGTGAGTTTATTAATATGACAAAGGGAACAGAAAAAAGTCTTCTGTATGCTTTCCTTTTTTTCCCCTATTCCCTAGAGATAACCACTTTAAAATCATTGTTTTCTTGGGGGAATGGGTGTTAATCTGCCTATTTCTAAGTTACAGTCTTAGAAAATCCCTTTTTTCTTTAAATTTTTAGAATTAATTATTGATTTCATAATAATCGCAGTGAGGATTTAGTTTTTTCTACCTCCTCTCCTTCACTCCATACATACATCCTTCTCACTTCCATTGCCCAATGTCTTCAGTATAATTATATTGAAACTTTGGTCAGTTCAGCATGTGTTACACACATTGTCTTAGTGAATGCTATGTTTTCCATTTAATTTTCTATATACTTATGGCTAATTCCACCCCAAACTTTAGTTTAGATCTCATTGCAAAATATGACATATTAGGTCTTCTACCAATTTTATATTTTTTAAAAATCTCTTGTGGAGCCTTCTTAACTGCTCCATTCTGGAGTGGTTGCTCTTAGACCTGCCCTATTCCTCCGCTCTTGGAATCTGCCTTTATCATTATTCTGAAATTCACTTTCTCGTCTTGGGTCTTTAGTTTCCTTGGTAGCATGTCACATTCTCTTTCTTGGTTTACTTCATTGTTTTGGTGGACTGAGAGAAAGCATGATAGGAAATACATCTTCTTTTGTACTTTCAACGAAAATGTTTTTTTTTTTCCTACCCATTTACTTAAATGGATAGTTGGAGTACAAAATTCTAGGTTGAAAAGAGTTTTTTTTGAATTTTAAAGGCATTTTCCTGTTGCTTTCTTCCTGCACTGTTGTTAAGTCTGAAGCCCTGTATGTGACCTGTTTTGTATCGCTGGAGTTTTGCAGGGTCTTTTTTTTTGTTTCCAGAATTATGCAATTTTACTATGATGTCTGACCCCTAATCTATTTGTCAGCCTTTATGAGGCTCTCTCAGTTTGAAAAGTAGTATCTTTTAAATATGGCAATTTAAATTTATATTCTGTTTTACTGCGGTGAAACATACATAATATAAAATTTACCGGGCTTCCCTGGTGGCGCAGTGGTTGAGAGTCGCCTGCCGATGCGGGGGACCCGGGTTCGTGCCCCGGTCCGGGAAGATCCCACATGCCGCAGAGCGGCTGGGCCCGTGAGCCATTGCTGCTGAGCCTGCACATCCGGGGCCTGTGCTCCACAACTGGAGAGGCCGCAACAGTGAGAGGCCCACGTACCGCAAAAAAAAAAAAAAAAAATTACCATTTTAATCATTTTCCACTAGCTTTATTGAGATATAATTGACATATAGTCATTTTTAAGTGTACAGTTCAGCATTAGTGATGTTGAGCACTTTTTCCTGTACCTGTTGGCCATTTGAATGTCTTGTTTGCAGAAATCTCTATTCATATCCTCTGCCCATTTAAAAATAAGGTTTTTGGGGTTTTTTTTTGCTATTGAGTTGTATGAATTCCTTGTATATCTTGGATGTTAACCTTATCAGCTATCTGCTTTGCAAATATTTTCTGCCATTTCATAGGTTGCCTTTTAATTTTATTGATGGTTTCCTCCACTGTGCAGAAGCTTTTTAGTTTGATGTGGTCCCATTTCTTTATTTTTGCATTTTTCGCCTTTGCTTTTAGAATCAGGTCCAAAAAATCATGTTTAAGAGTTTTACGGTTTTGGGTCTTACGATCAAGTCTTTAATCCATTTTGAGTTGATTTTTGTGTAGGTGTAAGATAGTGATCCAGTTTCATTCTTCTGCATGTGGCTATTCAGTTTTCCCAGCACCACTAGTTGAAGAGACTATCCTTTCCCTGTTGTATAGTCTTTGTTCCCTTTCCAAAAATTAATTGACTGTATTTATACATGCATGGGTTTATTTTTGGACCCTCTATTCTGTTCCACTGATCTGTTTGTTTTTACGCCACTACCATACTGTTTTGATTACTATAGCTTTGTTATATAGTTGAAATCGGATTGTGTGAGGCCTCCATCTTTATTCTTGTTTCTCAAGATTACTTTGGCTATCCAGAGTCTTTTGTGGTTCCATACAAATTTAGGATTTTTTTTTTTCCTGTTTCTCTGAAAGATGCCATTGGCATTTTGGTAGGGATTGCATTGAATCTGTAGGTTGCTTTAGGTAGTATTTGGCCATTTTAACAATATTATTCCATTCCATGAGCATGGAATATCTTTGCATTTGAAATTGTCTTCACTTTCTTTCATCAGTGTCTTAAAATCTTCAGTGTACTGATCTTTCACCTCCTTGCTTAAATTCATTCCTAAGTATATCATTGTTTTTGATGCTGTTGTAAATGGGATATTTTTCTTAAGTTCTGTTTCCAATAGTGAATTATTAGTGTGTAGAAACAGTTGAGTTTTCTATCTTCAGTTTGTATTCTGCAACTTTACTGAATTCATTTAACAGTCTTTTGGTTGTGTCTTTGGACTTTTCTATACATAATATAATGTTACCTGCAAATAGAGATAGTTTTACTCTTTCTTTTGGACTTGGTTGCCTTTTATTTCTTTTTCTTGCCTAATTGCTGTGGCTAGGACTACCAGTACTATGTTGAGTAAAACTGGTGAGAGTGCACATTCTTGTCTTGTTCTTGATCTTAGAGGAGAAGCTTTCAGCTATTTACCACTGAGCATGATGTTAGCTTTGGGCTTGTCAGTTACTTGTTTTAAAAACATTTCCCTGAAAAAAAAATTTCCAGTTAATCTTCTTAGTTTCATCTTACGTAGATGGAGATTCTCAGGAAGGGTTATCCATTTCAGTGTTGTTGTGTTCATTTTTCACATGTTCAGACAGTTCTTGGACTAGAGTACAAATTGTTTTCTCAGTAGATACTATGCTTTTAGTGGTTATTATTTTTTCTTTGTTTTGAGAGTATGTAGATAGAGAAAAATGCTTTCTAAATAATTATATTTTATTAGTAATTGTAAGGTAGCAGAACTCTGGGTCATACTTCAAAACACTAATAAAAATAATCTGTAAATGGAATAGCACAAAATAGACACATACCACACTATAAAAAGCCAATATTGCAAACACTATAAAGACACTTTGAGCTTCACCTTCAGACTCTAAAAGGATTCTCCAGGATGAAACCTGTGTACTAAAGTGTACAGTAATCTGCTACCACTGCTGTGTTAACTCATTTTATATTTCGTTAACAAATTATAAAACCATTTATGTATGTTCATTCAATCTCCTTTAAAAACTTGAGTATTTAAAACTTCCCTTGCTTTGCACTGCATGAATTGATATCTGGGTCCAGGTGGAAGGACTTTTTGCTGTTGTTTGTTGTGTTTTTTCCTTCACCTTTCTCAATGAACAGAAGACTACACCCTAGGAAAAATAAATTCTAGATCACATCTCCACAGCGCATTTTCCTGTACGACTAGAAGTGATTCATGAGATAGATTTTAATACTAATGAGCATTTTTTGAATGACTCATGTACATTTTAGAATTTCTCCTCTGCCTCTTAAGATATATATATATTCGTGCTGTTTTATTCTTCATATTTTTTGAGAGTTTGGTGTTGCACCTCTGATTTTGCCAGCCTTACTGTTTTTCAGGACCCAGTGTAATTCTCAACAAAAGAGATTGTGTATTGCAGTGCTTTTCAACTGGGAGCAAGCCTCCCTTCCCCCCAACCCCAGGGTTCATTTGTCAGGTTCTAGAGACAGTTTTGATTGTCACCATTTGTGATGGGGATTACTGGCATCACAGTGTAGGGGTCGCAGATGTTGCTGAACATCCTACAATGCACAGGACAGCCTACCACAATACAGAGCTCTGCAGCCTAACTGTCAACAGTGCTGAGTTTGAAAAAGTCATTTGTCCATATTAAACTCCTTCTATGTTTAAGTCCTATACTTTCCCACTTCCTTTTTCATACTCTACTCATGCTTTTCAGGTTCACCTTTTAAAGTCCCACTTTGTCCTGAGGCTTTTCTTGATGGCTCTAAACCCACATTTCATCTCCTTTTTCTTTGTTCTGTTATATACCATCACTGAAATCTTTGCATCTGATAGTCTATGCTGTTTTATTTCTATTTGTTTATTGTTTATGTATCTTGTTTTTCAAACTAATTTTGTTAAGGATCAATGTCTTACATTGTTTCTGGGCTTTCTAACTGCTGTTGATACTGACATTACATTGTGAGTTTGTAGAATGAAAAAAGGGCCCATGGCCTACCTAGGCTCTGGCAGATGTGGTGGTAAAAGAATGGACTCATCTCTGTTGATGGCAGTTTGGCATTAGTATCAAATGGATTATGGAAGAAGTGATAGCATCAGTGGTGAATGGAATGAGAAGAGTGACTCTCCAGTAGCAGGGAGGAGGGTAGATCCACTGCAGCCATTAAACTAGTGCTATTTAAAAAAAAATTAGTACCCTCTGAATTCTAAATTGGCTGTCTTCAGCCTGAGTCATACTGTTAGAGGAGATCTATCTTTGGTTCATACTTGTTTGGTTCAGCTGTCTGTGTGGAAGGGAAGGATCCATGTTGATCTGTTAATAAATTTGAGAAAGATTTTCTAAAAAGGGTCAAAGGTTAGCTAACAGTTAAGTATAAATCAAGCTAACCAGAACACACTGTTTCTTGAACTTTTTGTTTTAATTGGTAGAGAGAGAGATGGGTGAGTAGAGGAGTGTAACTTGAATCTTTAGACATGTTAGAGTCCTTATCATGAATATACAAGTTGCCAAAGAAGAAACCCAAGTTTGCACTAAGGTATTACCTGAACGTTAGCGTTACCTGCTGAAGCTTTCTTTTCCATCTGATTGGATCCTTTTTGTGTACAATTATCATTAGATATTTAGCACTCTTAATTTGAAAACTTCACTTCTAGTGCCAAACACTTTCCCTTCAGAATTTGTGTCATAATTTTATTGCTTTGGAGCAGGTACCATTCCATCTTCAGGTGTGAGTTTCTGAGCAAAGAAATGTATGGCATTTCAACGATAATTTCAACATAGGAACAATTAGATAAATATTTTAGTGTCACTTCAACATTTATATGAAAACAACAATATTTACTTTTGCAGCAGTTGGTACAAAACGAGAACGCAAAAGTTATGTTCATACTTGTGTTACATAGTAATTTTACTTTTTCTGTAATAACATGAGAGTAAGAAAAAGACAATTTTAAAGGGGTGGAGTAGGCAGTGGTTTTTAACTGGGGATACTTTTTGTCTCCCAGGAAACACTTGGCAATATTTATAGACATGTATTATTGTCAGAATTCGGGGGGCAGTTGAAGGTTTGGTGCTAATGACTTCTAGTGGGTAGAGATCAAGGATTGCTGCTCACCATTCTACAGTTCACAGGACATCCCCCTTTGACAAAGAATTATCAGGCTTAGAGTGTCAGTGGTGCCAAAATTGAGGGACTGCAGGATGGGATTGCAAAGGACCTATTCAGACCCAAAAGAAATGTTTTGTGAGTAGTAAACATAGGTAAAAATACTCAGTTTCACTTGCAGTGAATGAAAGGCAAATTAAAGTGTTTTTCTACTATTAAATATACAGAGTTTTGAAAGCGTGTAATACTGGAATAAAATAGGTGTTTCTATACTGATGGCACTATAAAGTGGTACAGCATTTCTGAGGGGCTTTTGAATATATGTATCAAAAGTTCTTATATTTCATACTTTTGACTCAGTAATTCCACTTACAGGAATTTATCCTAAGGTAATAAACAGATGCCTACAAAGTTTATTCTTGGGATATTAAACGCAGTTATTTTTAATTGTAATGAGCTGGAAGCAAACCTAAATTCTTTGTTTAAAATGGTGGTTATTAAATAATGGTACGACCATATGTGATATATATTAAAAATCTTACTTTTCAGACTACTGGTCCCGTGACAGTACCCACAGTGAATGAGGTAGGGAAACAAAGGGATATTAATCAAGGATACCCAATTAAAATAAATAAATATTAGTGAAAAAATATACTAAACATGTACTTTAGTAATGATTACTGGGCACATTACGGACAATTTTCATTGTTTCTATGTTTTGTAATTTTTTCCAATGACTGTCCTATTTATATAATCAGAAAGAGGGGGGAACAGACATCTTTAAAATTTTTAAACTAGTAAAATTTTGTAGTAGCTCTGTCATTTCTCAGACTATTTGCTGAAAAATCTGTCCTTTCCCATATACTGAGTTTCCATTTATGTATGGGTCTGTTTCTGGTCTCTCTGTTCCACTGACATTTTAACGCTTGCTCAATTAATTGATAAAGTATAATATATTTTAAAGGTATAATTATGCAAAAGAAATTATGCAAGGAATGTTCTCTTGGTTGGGACCCCACTTGTAGGTTTTCTGAGCTAGTGATCTGTATTTTAAAGGAAGTTCTTAAAAACGTTGTCAAGATTTTGTGTGAGCAGTTGTGTTCTGATTTTTGCTCATCTTTATCACTCATGTAATTCAGTATTCAGATTAAATTTACTTGTCTTTGTTTGCTCCAGTCAGATAGTTACAACTAAATTCTGTGGCACCTTTAAGTCTCCTGATTCAAAGCCTGTCACTTTGTGTCAGTGATCAGCCCTATTAATTCTCTTTTTGTTTTCATTCATTCATTTTTTCCCCATATTCCCCTTTGTTTACAAATGGTACAGTATCTGCTCTCCCTTGGAGATAGTGTAGGGCTCTCCTGTGCTCTCTTCTCTTAGCTTCCCACACAGATTTTGTGTGGAAAGCAATTGGTCTGAGTAGGAAGTAATCTTAATAGAATTTGGAACTGTAAGGGGCAACAAGGTAAGATGTTGCCGCTGGCCACTAAAATGTTCTAGAACTAGCTGGGAAATAAGAGATGGATTTTTGGCTCTTGAGTCTCTGAAAAATACCTTTAACCTGAGAATTGTGAGGGAAACACGTTTGTTTTAGTACTTGAGAGTTCCTGTGGAAGAAAATGGTCAGTGTGGTGTTTGGAAGGAGGCTGCATTTATTAGTGATATGAGTTGTTTTGCCTTCGTAGAGGAGAAACTGCATAAAGGGAAAAATGGAAGGGAAAGAGAAGAAAAGGAAGTGAAGGGAGGTGAAGTTACTTTAAAAAATTAATGAGTAATGAAATTCAGTAAATTCTTGAGTTAATTTTAGCAAAGTAGATTTAAATTCTGAGTATTTTATTTTTGGAAGAAATTTTTATGTGGAGGAGTTGATTTTAAAGTTGAAAACGTGTTTATGTTTCATGAGCATCTTGTTTAGAATAATTTTATTTTCATGTGAAAAATAAGGTTTTTTTGTTTGTTTTGTAGTTTCTTGTCCTGTGAGTACATTCCTAAGAAAATTATTTCTGTTGCCAAATTTTTAGTTGATTTACTCTTGGCCTATTTTTGTGCTCAAATTACATAATTTTCAGGGAAGCATTTTCTGCTTTTGTTTTTATCAGTTGTGTTACATCAAAAAGCGTTATCTTTCACATTTTATAGAAGCATTTTTTCAATTATATATGGCATAGGAATTTGACTTGCATCTGTTGGGTCTGATTTAGAGTAACTGTGCTTGATACGTTTGGAACTTAAAATACAAATTGTACATGATTCATTTCAGTTTATGGAACTTAATTACCGTCTGACCTAGAATTGGTGACCTAGAGTCTTTGGAGCTCCTCATAGTTTGCTTTACTTGGTCTCTATCACCCTTGTCTCCCTATTCCCATTAATGTGTTGCTGCTGTTGCTTGGATGTCATGGGTGGATTCTCAAGCAGTTAGTGGAAAGGTAGGTTAAAAAACCTATGTGATATGGAAATTCTAATTCATGAAACACGTTATGACTTAGTGGGTGATTATTAAAACTACAAAAAGATTCTTAATTTAAGAAATAAAGTGTAAGACTCCTATTTCAGTACCCTCCCCTGGTGTGTTTAAGTATTAGTTAAATGACTGTAGGGAGTCTAGTGAAATTTAAAGATAAATTTTAGTAACCATTGACAATTGTATACTACTCAGAAATTAATATTAGGCATGTTAGAGATTATAATATGCTGCCTCTGCTTGTTAAACCTCTAATTCCCCTTCCCAAAGAAGACTAGGGAAAGGAGGGAAAACGTAGTCATGCAGATAGCTTTAGATAATCACCCTCACCATATTTTAAAAATAATAGTAGTAAAATTTACCTACCGTATAATTCACTCATTTAACAGAGTAAGTTGTCAGGTCACACATCAACTCTCTTTTTTGAGGAACTGCCAAGCCAAACTGTTTTCCAAAAAGGCTACACCATTTTGCATTCCCATTAACAATTGCCCTGCATCCATCAACAACGTATAGGTTGCATTCCCACCAACACCATTTTGCATTTCCCATCAACAGTTGCCCTGCATCCTTCCCAACACTTACTTTTTAATTTATTATTTATTTACTTATTTTTGGCTGCGTTGGGTCTTTGCTGTGCGTGGGCTTTCTCCAGTTGTGGTGAGCGGGGGCTACTATATGTTGCGGTGCGCGGGCTTCTCATTGTGGTGGCTTCGCTTGTTGCGGAGCTTGGGCTCTAGGTGCGTGGGCTTCGGTAGTTGTAGTGCTTGGGCTCAGTAGTTGTGGCTCACGTGCTCTAGAGCGCAGACTCAGTAGTTGTGGTTCACGGGCTTAGTTGCTCTGCGGCATGTGGGATCTTCCCGGACCAGGGATCGAACCCGTGTCCCCTGCATTGGCAGGCGGATTCTTAACCACTGCGCCACCAGGGAAGTCCCCCATCACTTGTTAATTGTCCATCATTTTCTTTTTAGAAGTATTTGCATATACCTTTATTGGTAATCTAAATTGGTATGCACAGGAACGTTTACCAGAATATAGGTTTTAGTGCATTAATTGTGAAAGATAAACGAAATACACACCCACACACATATATATATGTCAGTAAGAGATTGTCATACATCTATTCAGTGGACTGAGCCATTAGAATAACGAAAGTCAGTATATTTCAAAAATGGAAATGTGAACGACACATTGTTGAGTGGAAAAAAGTACATAATTCAAACTTCATTTACATAAAATGAAAGAAGTAGTGCATATGAAAATTCATAAATACTCTCTGGAGAATCTTAATAATGTTATTGATGGTCATGTTGAGGTGAGATTGCAGATGATTTTATATTTTTCCTGTTTTGCTTGACATATCTACAATGAGCTTTATTACTTTTATAATCAGAAAAAAACCCTGTAGTTTTGTATTTCATTTTTTAATACACCAGGTTCTTATTAGTTATCTATTTTGTACATGTTGGTGTATATATGTCAATTCCAATCTCCCAGTTCATCACCCCCCCGCCCCACTTTCCCCCCCTTGGTGTCAGTACATTTGCTCTCTACATCCGTGTCTCTGTTTGCCTTGCAAACAGGTTCATCTGTACCATTTTTCTAGATTCCACATATATGCGTTAATATACGATATTTGTTTTTCTCTTTCTGACTTACTTCACTCTGTATGGCAGTCTCTAGGTCCATCCACGAAAAATATGGAACGCTTCACGAATTCGCATGTCATCCTTGCACAGGGGCCATGCTAATCCTGTTCTGTATCGCTCCAGTTTTAGTTTATGTGCTGCTGAAGCGAGCACTGTCCGTCATTTTTATTATAACAACTTTAGTGGGTGTGAAATGGTATCGTGTGGTTTTGATGTGCATTTCCTTAATGACTAATAATGTCAAGCATCTTTTCATGTGCTTATTGGCCATTTATTGATCTTCTGTAATTATGTACCCCTTTAAACAGTAACATCTCACCCATCTCTTCTTCAGGACCCTGGCATATGCCTTTCTGCTGTCTCTTTGAATTTGACTATTCTGGATACCTTTGAAAAGTAGAATCAAAATACTTGTTCTTTTGTGTCTGGCTTCTCTCACTTAGCATAATGTGTTCAAGATTAATCATTGTTTTAGTATGTGTCAGAATTTTCTTCTTCTTTAAGGCTATATCCTATTGTATATACCACATTTTGGATATCTCTTCATTTGTTGAGGGACACCTGGGTAGTTTCTGCCATTGTGTATAAGTGAGTTGCATGTGATTGAGTTTCTGTTTTCACCTCTTTTGGATGTCCAGAAATGGAATTGTTGGATAATATGGTAATTCTTTGATTTTTTTGAGGAACCGGCATGCTATTTTCCACAGTGACCCCACCATTTTACATTCCCACAAGCAATGCACATGGGTTTCAGTTTCTCTACATACTTGTCAGGCAGTCGTTGTTATTTTTTGTGTGTGTGGTTGGTTGGTTTGTTTTTTGGATAACGATCAATCTGATGGATGTGGAGTTCCGTCTTACTGTGATTTTTGATATTCATTTTCCTGAATAGTTACGTTGAGCATCTTTCTATTTGCTTTTTGGCTATTTCTATATCTTTAAAGAAATGCTTATTCATGCACATTTTTACTTACATTTTATTTGTTTTTATTTATTTATTTTTGGTTGCGTTGGTTCTTTGTTGCAGCGCGCGGGCTTTCTCTAGTTGCGGCAAGCGGGGGCTACTCTTCATTGCGGTGCGTGGGCTTCTCATTGCGGTCGCTTCTCTTGTTGCAGAGCACAGGCTCTAGGTGTGCAGATGTGTCAGTTGTGGCAAATGGGCTCTGTAGTTGAGGCGCATGGCTTTAGTTGCTCCGTGGCATGTGGGATCTTACCAGACCAGGGCTCGAACCCGTGTCCCCTGCATTGGCAGGCGGATCCTTAACCACTGTGCCAGCAGGCAAGCCCTGCCCGTTTTTTTTGTTTGTTTTTGTTTTTGTTTTTTTGTGTTTTTTTGCGGGTACGCGGGCCTCGCACTGCTGTGGCCTCTCCCGATGCGGAGCAACAGGCTCCGGACACACAGGTTCAGCGGCCATGGCTCACGGGCACAGCCGCTCCGCGGCATGTGGGATCTTCCGAGACCGGGGCCACGAACCCATGTCCCCTGCATCGGCAGGCGGACTCTCAACCACTATGCCACCAGGGAAGCCCCCTGCCCGTTTTTAAAATAGAGTTGTCTGTTTATTTGGTGTTGAGTTGTGGGAGTTCTTTATATGTCCTGGATATTAAAACCTTATCAGATAGATGATTTGCAAATAGTTGCTCCCATTCTGTGGGTTCCCTTTTCACTCTTTGCTGATAGTGTCCTTTGATATGCAGCTTTTTGACTTTGATACAGCTCAATTTATTTCTCTTGTTGCTTGTACTTTGGGGCGGGGCGTGTCACAATATTTTTTATATCAACAGTGGTAGGTTTTGAAATGTCTTGGGAATGTATCAGGAACCTTTGAAGCTTACAGTGAAGAACAAACATTTTCTAGATTTTACATTTTTTATTTTGAAGTTGAAATTTTATCAGTGCCCACCAATATTGCAGTTGATTTTCTTCAAGTGATAGACTCACATGTTCACTTTTGAGGTAATGTCTAGCAATTTCTCTTGGTCTGAATAAGCATTGTTTGTTTGACATTCCTTTCAAGTAAAAATGGCTTTCATTCAACCGGCAGCAGTATTTAACTTTTTGTGACTTGAGATGTCCATAATGTTTTGTTATGCAACAGAAGTCCTTTATGTATACTTCTTATCTTGTTACATGGGATATTAAAAAGGTGTGTGTGTTTTCAAAGGTTTAGATTTAATTAAGTTAGTAAATTTGTTTTATTAAACTTTCCAGCGAAACAGGTTTTTTTGTTTTGTTTTGTTTTAAACTGTGAGTCTCTGGTGATAAAGAAGGCAACGACTACTTCTAGTATGGTTGGGTACTGCTGCCTTGATTTGTGCTGAAGTGTTGTCCATTTTACCCACTGCTGCTTTTGCACCTACTGTCATTGCAAATGTCAACTCAGTGAAAAAGTCAACTCTATTCTTATGAAAATAGCTTTGACCTCTTGGGCCTCACTTTGAGAACTGCTGCCTTAATTTGTAGGGTTGCTGGATGGGATGGATGAGTGGTTGCAGACTAGCAGTCTTGTCTCACTTAAGTCATCTCCTGTGTAAGAGATCTATCTGCTGCCAGTCATGGTTATAGTGTTTGGAGGAATGGTTGGCATTCCTGACTCTTGCATCTCCTAGACTTTAGGCTATTTAGGCAGGTATCACAGAATATCCTTATATTAGTGGTAAAATGTGAGGGAGCAGGGGTAAAAAGATGTTTATATTAAAAGTTCATGAACAGATGTGAAAATTACAAGGATATTATGTATTTTTTTACATTGAAGGCTACATCTTGGATAGAACCTATGATATATACCTTTTAAATGACAAAATACTAAAAATTTTTGTTGAAAGCAAAAGCAAAAGGAGAAATTGAAGTTTATTTTGCTATTTAAGAGATAAAAAACAAGAAACATTTACTAGTCTATATAAGCATTATACCTTGGATGTTAAGAGCTTAGAGTATGGAGTCATTCTTATTTGTCCACTTAAATTTATAAATGTAAGGTTGGGCCAATTTCCAATAGCCTCTTTTAAATGGGGGCAGTAACGCCTCCTGGGTTAGGTTTGTTATGAGGGACAGATAGAGTCAGAACAAGATAATGTTTTAAAAATGTGGAGAGGGGGACTTAGACAATAAGCTTTCAGCCAGAAGTAGTTAATTTTAAAGATTTTAATCTGATTTAGGTTTTGTTTGGGTCAGGAATTTGGGAGAATTGGGTGGAACCCAGTTGGACCTTGTGAGTCAGATTGATCAGGCTTGGTGCAGGCTACTGAACGAAGACATTTTCACGACTACTTTTCCAGATCTTAATTTTGTTAGCATTAGTGTCATGGTAAATTCTGTATTTGTGCTTTTTTTCAAGAATTGTGACCCTACATGGTATTATATTTTTTTTTAATTTTTTGCTTATAGGATTCAGTGGTCCCAGTTTAAAGGCTATTTTATTTTCAAACTGGAGAAAGTGATGGATGATTTCAGAACTTCAGCTCCTGAACCAAGAGGTCCTCCCAACCCTAATGTCGAATATATTCCCTTTGATGAAATGAAGGAAAGGATACTGAAAATTGTCACTGGATTTAATGGGTATGCATTTAATTCTACTTAATTTAGGTTTAATTTTTAGGAGAACATTAGATTTTTCTCTAAGTTTTGATGTGTCTGGTTGATAACTGATTATCCATTAGAACAAGTTCTGTGCCTTGTGATCTATAGTAGTTATTGATTTCCAGCTTACAAGTATTTAAAATATTGACAGCTTTTTTAAAAAAAAAACTTGAACCACGTTTATATGGGTCAGTGGCATTTAGACTTTAAATGTGTAAGACAGTGGAAACATTAATCAAATATTTTTAAATTTTTTCTTTCTGTTTTATATTTGATATTATAAATCTTTATACTTTGTCTAGAACCTATCACTGAAATAAGTAACATTTCTTTTAAAATGAAAAGCAACAGTTTATGAAAAGATTCTACTTAGTGACTTTTTATTTTAAAACATTTTTTTAGAGTCCCTCTTTTCCCTCCAGTAAGTAACCATTTTCAGCCCTTTGTAAAACACTGTACTGGAAAGTTACTCTCCACTAAAATGAAGTTGACCTTTAAATTGTGTGTCATATTCTGTGTTATTTTAAATACTTCCTTTTCAGGACTTTGTATTTTTAGGGTTCCCTTTATTGAAGGGAAGAAGTATTTGTTAAGTTGAGTTGTTCAGTGTTTAATTAATTTATTTTTATTTTTGGCTGCGTTGGATCCCTGCTGCTGTGCCCCCCCCCCCCCCCCCACCAGCTGCAGCGAGCAGGAGCCACTCACCAGCCATGGAGCGTGGGGAGGCGCCCCATGGTGGCCTCTCCCGCCGCGGAGCACAGGCTCCAGGCACGCAGGCCCAACAGCTGTGGCTTGCAGGCTCAGTTGTAGCGCACGGGCTCAGCTGCTCTGCGGCATGTGGGATCCTCCCCGACCAGGGATCCAGCCCGTGTCCCCCCCGCCCCCCGCACTGGCAGGTGGATTCTTAGCCACTGCACCACCAGGGAAGCACGAATTGTTCCGTATTTAAATTGGCATTAACAGTTTGGAGTGTGGAATGACAATACCTAATTTAATGAATTGTGGGTATGTTAACCATGAATTCATATTTAGGGGCAGTTTTTATTTGATCACATATCATTTGTGAGTAGTTTTAGGTAGCATAAATGGTCTCATTTTTTTCTTCAGTTACTTAATCACATGAGATTTGCAACAAGATAGTGTAATTCACCTAACCCTTTATTATATACGTTCTCCTGCTTAACAGTTTGGCTTAAAATATCAAATTCTTAAGCTTTGGTTTTAAGTATGTTGCCAAAATACTTTTCTTTTGGGAGAAATTAAAGCTTTATCATTGAGCTGCTCTTGGGGGTTTGGGATTGGAGGGAGACTTTATTTTCAATGTGTACCCTATTGTACTGTTGACAATTATTTTAACTGTATGTATATATTTACTTACCAATACTGATTTTTTTTTTTTAAAGCACATGCCAAGATGAAGACATGCAATGTATTAGAAGTATACGTAAGATTCACTGTTGAATTGAATGTGGTTAAGAATACTTCTTGGGGATGTTTATAAATAGTGCAGAGGTAGTTAGACAGTTAGTACTTAGACATTATGGTAACTCATCTTTTACTTCAATAAGTTATGGCTCTCATTTAAAATTACGAGTTATGGTCAAACAGGTTAAGTTATACCACTGCTTTGTGAATGTGAAGCTACTTGTGATTCTGAATTTAGTAATACCATTTTCAATTCTTTCAAATTAAATTGGATGAAATACATATATGTATTTGTAATGTCTTAATTTGCTAAATAGGTAGTCGACCTACCTCGGAAAATGACTTGAACAGTCATTAAATGCCTAAGCATACATAAATATAATTACTTTTAAAATATTTTTCATCTTTGAACCATAAATACTTTGAATTTATGTTTTTTTCTCTGATTTTTCAGAAAGGCGGTTTACGAATTATTTTTCTTAATCAGGTAGAATCCAAGTCTTTTTTTTTTTTTTTAATTGTATTTTTTGGCCACACCATGTGGCGTGTGGAACTTCCCTGACTAGGGATTGAACCTGTGCCCCCTGAAGTGGAAGTGTGGAGTCTTAACCACTGGACCACCAGGGAAGTTCAGAGTTCAAGTGTTAATCAGTGATACATTTTTTTCATTTCAGCCATTTTTGTCTGTATCATACTATATTGGTACATGGTACATAAAAACATGTCTGTAATATTTTTCAATTTTACTTTTGTGTTTGAATAGACATAGACAAGCTGTTGCTTTTTAAAAATTTTTGCTAAGAGTGGTGGGTAGAAGTAGCATTTTGTTCTTTTTTAGCTAGTTTGAGAGTATGTCCTTGCCGGTATACCTCTCCTGCTATTTGTAATAGATCATCTTTTAAATTATAAAAGTGACATAAGTATGTTCATAGTTTTAAAAAGATCCCCAGTCGCCCTAGGAATATATAAAGAAAATAGGAACATGTTATATGCTAGTTTTATTTTACTTTTAGAAGAGCTTTGAAATCTTCTTTATATCAGCACATTTACAGCTGTGTCTTCTATTTGTCTGTTTATTTGAAATAGCAGCATTGTTTTCTGTTATATGAACAGATTATGTAGTTCATTTTCTCTGTTCCCACTGGTGATGGGCATTTATTTTTTTGGCTATTACAAGTAGTGCTTGTAGTGAGCCTCCTTGTAAATATGTTTTTGTGTTGATGAATGTCATATGTTCAATATATGTATAGATTTTTTGTTGCTTTTATTTTAATTTGTAGAAAAGGAGTTGCTAGGTCATGGTGTACGCACACTTAAAATTTTTATTAATATTGCCAAATTCACCTCACAAAATGTTTTCATTTATGCTTCTATGTTTATATAAATGCAGATAGTTTATTTCTTCAGTATTTTTGTGGGTATGTACGTGAATTTGTGTCTCTGATTGCAAGTGAAATTGAACATCCATGTCCTTAATGACTCTTTTATGAATTGTGGTTTCATATCTGGTTTTTTTTGGTTTTTTTAATCTTTTGGTGATTTTCTTATTGGTAACTTCATTTTGTTGTTTTTGTTTTTTGCTTTTAATTAGTGAAAACTCTGTGTTAAATGCTTCAATATATTTTGGCATGGGGACTTCCCTGGCGGTCCAGTGGTTAAGACTCCATGCTCCCACTGCAGGGTGCACAGGTTCAATCCCTGGTCAGGGAACTAAGGTCCCATGTGCCACATGGTGCATATATCTTAAAATATATATATTGGCATGAAAAGATTAACTGTTTTCTAAAATTAGTATTGTCAGTATATAAATTTTCCCTCTTTGAAGCGGAAATTGTCCATTCACTTGTCTGCTTGACTTCCTGAACTGTAAGATTCTGGACACCAGGGAGGACTATCTTTTCCATATAAGGCCTAGCACAGTGAATGCCTGAACATAGTAGGTTTTCAAACAAACAAGTATTGAATGAGTGAGTGAAAGGAATAAAAGCATGCTTCTGTATCTGTATTTTGTTTAATGGGGCAGGGTAGATAGAATTACATAGTTGAATGCTTAAAGTTCTTAAAAAAATTTTTTAGTCATATTTTCTTGTCCTTTTAAAATTACTTTTGAACTTTAAAATTTTATAGGGGAAGATGGATTATAGCTACTCTCCAGAACTGAAGTTACAGTTTCTTAGGTGAGAAACACCAAAAATTAAAAATTAACAAAATTAGAAACTTCAATGAATGGTCGGTTAAAAGACAGTTGCCTCTTTTTTTTTTTTTTTTTTTTTTTTTTGCGGTACGCGGGCCTCTCACTGTTGTGACCTCTCCTGTTGCGGAGCACAGGCTCGTGATGCGCAGGCTCAGTGACCGTGGCTCACGGGCCCAGCCGCTCCGCGGCATGTGGGATCCTCCTGGACTGCGGCACAAACCCATGTCCCCTGCATCGGCAGGGGGACTCTCAACCACTGCACCACCAGGGAAGCCCGACAGTTGCCATTTTATGCCCTCTCTGTGGGTTTATAATCAACAAGAGTATATGTAGGCTTACTCAAACTGAGACCATTTATGAAAATCCTCTTCCTATCTTAGATGCCGTGAATATAATTTAGAAATTGCTTGTAGCTAGTAGTTCATTCCTATAATGGTACCCAAAGAGAGATTTCGAGAGGTAGAGAGAACAACTTACATTCCTAGTAGTTTTAAAAAGATTATTTTAAATCCTAATTATTGAAATGGAAGAATAATGAATGTAAATTAATTACTTAAGTCTTCCTCCACCTTTGACAGTCTGTTAGAGCTAAGACCTCTCTAAAATAAGCAGTGAGTTTCACTTACTATGGGTAGTTGACTAAAACAGCGTGGCTATGTATTTATGAGGGGTTCTAGGCACACTGCACAACTACTTGATACCTAAAAATCTTTGTTACATCATCTCTAAGGCGTCCATTGCGTATCTTTTGGCATGATTATAGTCTGACTATAGAATTTCTTCTCTAGTTATTTTATTTAAAAAAATTTTTTTTAACATCTTTATTGAAGTACAATTGCTTTACAATGGTGCGTTAGTTTCTGCTTTATAACAAAATGAATCAGTTATACATATACATATGTTCCCATATCTCTTCCCTCTTGCGTCTCCCTCCCTCCCACCCTCCCTATCCCAGCCCTCTAGGTGGTCACAAAGCACTGAGCTGATCTCCCTGTGCTATGTGGCTGCTTCCCATTAGCTGTCTGTTTTACATTTGGTAGTGTATATGTGTCCATGCCGCTCTCTCACTTAGTCCCAGCTTATCCTTCCCCCTCCCCGTGTCCTCAAGTCCATTCTCTACGTGTGGGTCTTCTAAAGTTATTTTAATGTACATAATTAACTAGATTTTGCTTAGTTCTGAAAACCTTCACGTGATTGTTTTATATGCATGTGCACACAAACGGAGATATCTTGTAAGTTTCTGCACCTGAGAGTTTGCCTCTTCATACTTTTTTTTCTTAAAGGTTCATATACAAGGTTTTTAATACTTTAAAATCTAGATTGTAGATATAAAACATTTACTCCTTTTTTGATTTTGTATTGTTTGCTTTACAGTTAGCTCAGATTATTCAGGGATGAAAGAATGGGTTCCAGCCTTTTGTTACTTTGTTCTTTTACTCCTTTTACCTATTTTATTGCTTGCTGGAATTTCTGCTCCTCTGTTGAGAAAAATAGAGTTGTTGCATTTTTTATTAGTTATTTGTGCCAGTATTTGTTGAGCGTATTGAATCCTTAGCTGAAATTTGTTTATTTCTTTTTCTTTACTCCCTTTCTTAGCATAACTAGTTGAGAATCGGAATTATTTAGTAACCTTCCCTCCTTATTCTCCTTCCTGCCTTGCCTTGTCTGGTGGTAATAGGGTTTGATGTGATGCTCTCTCTAATAAAATTTTATAATTGAAAGAGAGGAAATAAACCTGCTGTATTAAAAAAAAAGAGAGGAAATAGCAGAAACCTAATTAATTTTTTTAAACATTTTTATTTGAGGCAAGTAAAGTAATTCAGGCCCTGTAGAAGATGGTTAACTTGATTAAAAGTGTTGGCAATTGCTATAGATTTGTTTTGGAATGGGGAATGGTATAGATACTAGTTTACGGTTATTTACCATTATTTTAAGAGGCTAATTCTTCATTTTCTTAATTTTCTGTACTTGCCATTTTACAGTGCTGTTTTCAATAAATCTCAATTACTAACATTTGATTTGAGTTGTAAAATATATGCATATGAATATTTATGTTGTGTATATTTATACAGATGTTAAATAAATCCTGATCCATCAAGAGCATATTGTTTCAGGTCAGATAATATCACAAGATTCCAGTGGTGATTTCTGACTTCTGTAGGACTTAAGAGTAAACAAAACTTAACCTATTTAACCTTTGATATCTAAGAGATATATAAGTTAATTTCTACTTAAATAGTTGAAGTCAAACGAGTAATTCTGTTAACTAAGACACAGTATAAATGTCATTAATAGAAAATAAAGATGTGCATAAAACATAAAACAGAAGTGATTGGTTGTTTTAAGCAGTTTTTAAATAGGGTGTCTGGTTTTGTGGTTATCTCTTTAGCCTTTTACTTTAATGGCCTCTGTGTTTTATACTCCTTTATCTTTTTTTATGAGGAATGTTGCTTATATAATGACATAGAGGCAAGATACAGGTTATCTGATTTTTAAAATCTTAGACTCTGACTGAAATGTGCATTTCTTCTTTTTGGATGCCTTCTTAATACCTTGGTATATATCCAGAATATTGGCACATCTTGATGATCAAACCTTTAAACAGACTAAGATAAATTAAAAACAAAACATACATTTTAGTTACTTAGAGTCTTTCTCAAGTTAAAATACAGGATAGGAAATTCTATCTTTAGGGCTTAGTGTTAGTGTTTAAAATTTCTAATTTGAGCTTAGATGTCTTTCTCTGATGTTCAGCAGCTTTCTTGGTATTTGAATCCCCATAGGTTTTAGATATACAGGACTTGGTCTTTTTTTTTTTTTTAAAGTCAGTAGATGGGGACAGATTACAGTCAAATTCAGGTATATAATTAATGTAAAATGTGTGATCCTATTTCATCAGGGTTAGTTACTTTCTTTGGAATTAAAAAGAATTTTTTTAAAAAAACATTTATTTAATTTTGGCTGCATTGGGTCCTCGTTGCTGCACGCGGGCTTTCTCTAGTTGTGGTGAGCGGGGGCTACTCTTTGTTGTGGTGTGCCAGCTTCTCATTGCGGTGGCCTCTCGTTGCGGAGCACGGGCTCTAGGCACACAGGCTTCAGTAGTTGTGGCACGAGGGCTCAGTAGTTGTGGCGCACGGGCTTAGTTGCTCTGCGGCCTGTGGGATCTTCCTGGACCAGAGCTTGAATCCGTGTCCCCTGCATTGGCAGGCGGTTTCTTAACCACTGCGCCACCAGGGAAGTCCTAAAAAGAATATTTTAAAAAACATTTTTTGCGTTGTTTCACTGTAGTTGGTCTTTGGAGGGATTGTGTCTTCTCAAAATCTACATTCAAGGTCAGATGGGATCAGGATGATGATAGGAACTAAGATTTATTGAACACTTTAAAATACTTCAGGCCCTAAGTGACTTACATGCATGATGTCGTGTTCAGTGCTCATGATAATCACATGAGAAGTGCACTTTCAGAATCTCTGTTTCCCAGGAAAGGACATGAAGGCTTTAAAGAGGTAAATTCGACTAGGGCAAGGTGTCCCAGTGGGCTAGCTGGTATTTTTTTTTTAAGCCACACTGCCTTATACGTAATTTGTGCATTAAAAGTGGACTGGTTGATAGTGTTCTGTACCATTTCTGAGTAATACAATTTGAAACAACTTAATTTTTTTTTAAGTTTTACTATATATTGTAGTCATAGTTTTTTTTTGGTTTGCTTAATAAAATGCAAGCTAGTCATATCCTTTTTTTTTTTTTTTTTTGGTGGTACGTGGGCCTCTCACTGTCGTGGCCTCTCCTGTTGCGGAGCACAGGCTCCGGACGCGCAGGCTCAGCGGCCATGGCTCACGGGTCCAGCCGCTCTGCGGCATGTGGGGTCTTCCCAGACCGGGGCACGAACCCGTGTCCCCTTCATTGGCTGGCGGACTCTCAACCACTATGCCACCAGGGAAGCCCCATATCCTTTTCAAAAGTTTTTTTCTTTCAGTTCCTTATATAATCTTAGTTTTCATCTTATGATGTGGGTAAATAAGGTAATATATTGGTGACATCTTGCAGAGTAAACTGACTGCATTTTATTTTAAATAACCGAAAATATTTTTCTACTAAATTACTTTACATCTTTGCTAATGAACATCCTCCCCCGTTCTCCCGTTTTCAGGGTTCTGCTTCATGCTTTTCATTGAGAGTTAGCAGCATGCATGTTTGCAGTTTTTTTCTTCTTAGCATGTATCTTAATTTAGCTAGTGATATTTATTGAGTAACGTGTTAATATTTTCCAGAGTTAGAATAAACTATCTTGTGTGCTTATGTGTAATGGAAGAGTAACAGAAAGCAGAACTTTCATATAGTTGTACCAGGTTTGGGATTTATCTGGTTTATTCTTATACCTCCTTTTAAAGACCCACCTTAAATTAAGTGTCCCCATGTTTATCCTCGATTCCCTGGCAGTTTATTCTGTCTCCCTTGCACTGTATACACAATTTTATTAGCATTTCTTGTTGTAATTGGGTTGTTTTTAATTGTAATTGTTTACATTACGTGTCTTACCGGGTCCTCTATTGAGTAAATATTAATATTTCTGCTTCATAGTTGGCTCTCATGTTTACTTAAAAGGTTAAAAAGTACAAACTTTATGAAGAGACCTTCAGTGCAGTTGTCAGAATTATAATATTGTTTCCACTGGATACTTGGATTTACAAGAAATGTTTGTATTTTAAGCCTGTTCACTTGAGGGAGAGTTGTATAACATTTTAGTGCCATCTATTGGACACTTGGTAAAATGACTTCAAAAGCTTCTGAAAGTGTCTAAGAATGTAAACTCATTTTGTCATAGGCTGACATCGTTATGCAAACATAATACATTTTTCCTCATAAAGCAGTATTAATATTCACCCACGCATACAATGTTAATAATTGACTAACATTTTACCTACCTTCCTAGAGAAAATTAGCCAAAACATTTAGTGTAAAAACATTGTTAAGCATGGAGTTGGAAGATGCTCATCTTTTAAAGTTAATTTTAAAAGAAAGTACTAGTATCAGTGTGTGAAAGAAATTTAGTTGGAGGAATAGACCTAACTAAACAATGTCTGTTTAAGTATTTGCTGGTTAAATAGTATTCGAATGTTCTTAACACTGGGTGCTGTTTTGCTAGTTTTTGAAAACTGTGTAAAAACTCCTATTTAGTATCACTCTGACGTCATTAATGAGGGAATAGCATTTGGAAGTGTGTGTGTGTTTAGGATTTGGAAGGTAGTGAACTCAAAGAGGGGCTAAGGTACAGGTATACCAGTAATATTCTGAAATCCATGATGGTACTGCATTTCAGGTATATATGTATATAAATAAATTATATATTGACTATCTTGTATGTGAGGATATCCTGCCCTTAATAAGCTTTCAGTCAAATATGAAGAAAGACAGTTTGGAAAAACAAAGATAATTAGTTTTGACAGTGTACTCTACTATGAATTTTAAGAAGAAAAAAACATTACTTTTTCTCAGAAACCAAAGAACTTTCCTATAGCAGTCTTGATGAATATCAGAAGTTGTCCTGTATTTCTGTCTGCCTCTGAATATTTGTGATAATGAGACAAATGTTTCGCCTCTTAGTGCCCAATCTTTTGGCAGAATGATAGTTTTCTGACTTTTAGGCTTTGATATACGACTTGAGAGAAGATTGATACTTGGTCTCTCGCATAACTAAACTACTTGTTTTCATATGAATAATATTTATTTTAAGCCTTTTCAAAATTTGTCATAGGTCGTATATTGAATTTTTTTTTAATTTTTAAAAGAACATAAGAATAGTGTTTATGCTAAGAATACGAGAACTAAACATTGTTTGTCCAACTAGAAAATAAACATTTACGATTTTACGTATGTGCAGTGTAGTGGAAGGGACAACATGGGATTTGAAGTTAGACTGGGTTTTTGAGTCCTGCGGTATTAATCACTAGTGGCCTTACTTTGTGGGGGGGAGGGAATTTTGTGTTGATCTGCCTGTCAACAAGAAATAACTTCGTGGGTAATAACTGTTAATCTGAGGCTTTGTAATTGTCTTTATAAGGAGAATAAATAGATTTGTGTGGCAAATAACTGAAGTGTAAAGTTTACGTTTACACTTTTTAGCTGCATTTGTCATCTCTCTGCTCACATGTTTGCTGTTCATATTGTAACTCTCAGGAATGCTAATAGTGTGTGAGATAAACACTGCTGTTTATAATACGATTTTAGGTCCAATTTATGTTTCAGTTTTGTATTTTCTGTGGTCAAGTGAAAACTTGATTGTGGTTGAAGTATTTGTCAAACAGTAAGGTACCTACCAAAATATTGAGTGTATTTGTATGTATTTTAAGTTTGATGAAACATGTAGGTTGTACATAAAATTTTAATTATGGGAGCATAACTATGTTTATAATACTTTTTCATTGGAATCACTTGTCTTATTCTGTCTGATAACAAAACATTTGTAGTTTTATTTGAACACTAAAAATATCTTTGTGTGCAAAAGAATACTTGAGAAAGTTTCTGTATTTAAATAAACTCTGACTTGATTATTATTTGTGTTGCCTCTCTTGTAAACTTAAAATTGAATTGTCAGAATTAAGAATGTTAAAATTTTTTCTCAGTTTTGAAGCTTTCTGTTAATTTTGAATGGTCTTTATTGCTTTTTAAGGCAAGGGAGGGAACAGTGTTTTCTTTTTAAATAAGAGGACAGGTGTGCTTATTGCCCTGCCTGTTTTTAAGTGACTCATCCATTCATTTGTAGCATTTTCTTTTGTAGCTTAACACAGGGGTGACTAGATAAAGCTTGAAATAGCAGGAGTAATAATGTTCCTAATTTTCTTGATAATTAATGACCCCAAACTATAAATTTATATTCTTTTGCAGTATACCTTTTACTATTCAGCGACTATGTGAATTGCTCACAGATCCAAGAAGAAACTATACAGGAACAGACAAATTTCTCAGAGGAGTAGAAAAGGTATTTATTTTATTATTGGCATTATATTAAACTGTAGCATAATAGATTTCAGAAAAGAACTTTGAGTAGGCCCTGTTTCAGGCACCTTTTCTTGAAATAGGTTTCTCAGTCTATCTGAAGTTTTTCCCAGTTTGTTTTCCAAATTATGTCCTAAGTTTCAGAGGAAGATTTAATAGGAGGGAGGCGGAGGAATGCTTGAGGTCAGTTAAGCTTGGGAAAAGCAGTTTATTATTGTCTCGTGGAAATTCTTAGTATACCTTAACATATTAATAGCTCCGAGAAGTTCTATAATTGATATTTTAATAATAGAGCATTTTGCAAACTTGTTTATCTACAGAATTCATTTCTTTAGTTCTAGAGTTCAGAGGTACACAACTTGGAAAATCGCTGATACAAAGCATTTAAGTTAGTTATTGAAAGGATATATATCATGTTTACGAATGAGAGAAGCATTAGGTTTTTAGTGGGTGAGGGGATGTTAACAGAGCAGGGCATTCTGGACAAAGGAAACAGTCTGAGAGAATGAAAAGCAAGACACATAGACTTGTCTGGAGTGAAGAATGAATGAAGGAGCCCCATGGGAACCAAGATTGTGGACCAGTGGTTTTGTGAAAACCATTGGTTTTAGTGATTGATCCTAAAACATAGTCTAGTGTTATTTTAAGGTTCTAATTGAAGTTCATTTTATTTTACCCTTGGAGCAGGAATCCAAAATCATTACCTAGTGATTTATAATAGATCTTAGGGCCTTACTGGATTAATGTGTTTTGTTGAGCTTCTATACCTTCAATTTAGTAAGATTCCTGAAGGGCAGGAAACTGAGATGGTTCTTCAGTACTTATTTTCAGTTCAGAGACTTTCAGTAATTCCACTTGGGCAATCTTTGGATAACAAGGCAGTGTCACAGTAATCATAGTTGTGTGACCATGGACCAGGTACGTAACCTAAGTCTCAGTTTCCTCATCTGTATAGTGTGGATCATAATGAGGCTGTGAGGAGGATTAAATGTAAAAGCACGTACTTTGGCTCAGCAAACTTGCAATGAATATTGACTATTAATAAAGCTATTGTTACGAGAAAGATTATATTATAAAAAAGGTTTGAGTCTCTTTCCTTGAGGTATATCGTGCTACACATGAAGCTTTTGATTGGGTACTGCTTTAAAAGGAAGTTCGTTATAGTAGGCCTAAATACTTCAAACTCTAAATATCTTGGTGAGATTCTATCTCAAATAAGAGACGGTGGTTCTGTTCTATTATCTGTAACACATAATGTCAGGGCTCTAAAGTAACTAGAGTAGAGTAAAAAAAAAAAAAAAAATGAGGCTGGCAAAAAAATAGTTTAGTGGGATATTAGATTTGGGGCTTTTGCTATTGTTTTAGTTTTCGTTGCTTGATTAGAGATTTTTCTTTATCTTTTTCTTTTTTTTTTTTTTTTTTTTTTTTTTTTGTGGTACGCGGGCCTCTCACTGTTGTGGTCTCTCCCGTTGCGGAACACAGGCTCCGGACGCACAGGCTCAGCGGCCATGGCTCACGGGCCCAGCCGTTCCGCAGCATGTGGGATTTTCCCGGACCGGGGCACGAACCCGTGTCCCCTGCATCAGCAGGCGGACTCTCAACCACTGCGCCACCACGGAAGCCCCTAGAGATTTTTATTTTTAGCCATTTCTTTTATTAGTAAAAATGTAATAAAATGGAAACTTAATACCAGGGGAGATTCTGAGAAATTAAAAACAAATAATTAAACTTTATTTTGTGGTACTTTTCCTTGTATTGATCACCAATTTTGTTATTGCAGAATGTGATGGTGGTTAGCTGTGTTTATCCTTCTTCAGAGTAAGTATAGAGATTTTTCTTTTTCTAGCATATTCTAACAATTAAATCATATCTAATGTATTAGTCTTAAAAATAGGTTGCATTTATTTTATATGTAATTAAGCCTGATAACATTTGTAAATGCTTATGAAACTACCATCCAGTACTCAAAGTAGAATATTACCAGTAACATTACCTATATGTTTTTCCAGTGAAAAGAGTTGTATTAAAGAGATTCATGATTTACTGCAGTCTTAACACTGTTGGATTTATGTACTGTCTGGACCCTGGGATCCCATCCGAGGCAGGCCATTTCTAGGAAATAATTCTTAGGTTTGTAATAGCTACTTGATGACATTGCTCTTTATGATGGAAAATTATTTCCAGTTGCTAAGATTTATATAGTAAATTCAGGTTGCATTTTAGGGCACACTCCTTGGCACCACTGGTATTTTATTATGAGTGGATGTCCTGGGATTGCAGGAGATTTAGCACTGCCCATGGCTTCCACTGAATGCCAGCAGTGTCCACCACTTCCCGTGAAAAATTTCTTCAGACGTTGCTAAATGTCCCCTGGGGATGCAGAGTGAGGGAAGAGGGATTGTTGGAAGATGTTGCCCCCTGTTGAGAAACACTGGTTTAATGGTTAAAATATCTGATTTCATACAGACCAATAACAGTGAATTTGTTAGAACTCTTGAAGAATATACCTGTATATTGTTAAATAACATACTAAGATAATCCCATAGCTATTTTTCTTAGAAGTCTTTCATTTGGTTCTGTGACAGTGAGATCTTACAAAAGATCTTTTAGACCCGTGATTCTCATCAAAATTAAAGAATTAAACTATCCATAAAAGTGTTTTTTTCTTTTCTTGTAGGAAGAACAGTTCCAATAGTTTAAATCGAATGAATGGTGTTATGTTTCCTGGAAATTCACCAAGTTACACTGAAAGGTCAGATTATTGATTTTTATTATTCAAAGAGTTGCAGTTTCTTAATTTTGGGTAGGAAATTCAATATACTTATTAAGAATTGGGAATTTTACGGCAGGTTAGGATATACCAAACAGAATTAGTTAATTTGGTAACGCATGGTTCTGAAAGTCAAAATTAAAGAAAATGTTTCTGTGATATGTTCATATAAACAAACCTTGGGAGGGATGACTTTTTACAAAAATGGGAAAATGATGTTCATTTATTTTACTATAGGTCTAATATAAATGGACCTGGAACACCCAGGCCACTTAATCGACCAAAGGTTTCTTTGTCAGTCCCCATGACAACAAATGGCTTACCTGAGAGCACAGACAGCAAAGAGTCAAACTTAAAGCAAAATGAGGATAAAAATCACAGGTTTGTATGTGATTTATATTGAAAAGAAAAAATGTTTTCCAAAAGAGTTAACATTTATTGATGGTTTTTCAGCCCTCATTATGTATTATTGAGAATTTACTGTTGTTTTGAGGGGTAGAAAAGGTTTTAATGCAGTTAAAAGGGGCTGCAGCTTTTTGCAGCATTATCACATGCTGACAATGGGCAGAGAAAAGACTTAAACTGCTAATTTGGGGAGATTTTATTTATAATAGGGTGTTAAGAAAGTGGTCATGATACATTTTTTTCTTCTTTTTGAAAGTTACTTGAAAAGAGAAGATATTTATAAATGAGTTGAAATTTTGTGAATCATTTCTCATTGTAGATCATAAAAGGAACCTTTTTATTTATATCCCATCTCAAATTTTCTACATCACATTAAGGGAAGGAAGACTGAATGAGTGAGAGGAATTAAAGAGTATTGGCCTGCCTGGACAGAAGGGTCTTATCAGAACTGATTTCTTAAATTGGTGATGACGCAGAAAGGTGTCTTTGTTCTGACTTACTCAGGAATAATGAGCATCTTACCTACAGCTTACTCTCAGATGGTTCAGAAAATTACTAATGACAATAAGAATAAACAGAGATGGAGACAGGGTGATGGAGCAAATGCAGTGAGTTGCTAATTAAGGGGATCTGCTTGAGGGGGATATGATAGTTCTTTTTCTGTGAGTTTAAAAATATTTCACAATGAATTACTTAAGGAAAAGAAAGGAGTATGTCCCTGTGGAAGACTCGTAGTTTTATTATAGGAGGACATTTAACTTACTGGAGAGTTGAACAGAAAGGTCATGTAACTTATCGACAAGTTGCTAGTGGGAAATATTTATTAAACAGTTTAGGTGTCCTCGAAATTATTCTCTTGTGTTTTTCTTTGCCCAGATGTTATCATTTAACTTTGACACTGAAATACAGTTAAACATTATTAGACCTTAAAAATGAGAATGTAAAGGATGAAGAAACAGTCTTACTAACGACACTTTAAAACAATATTTGCAGTGACTCTTCGACATCTGAATCAGAAGGTTCCTCAGCGAGCCCTATAAAAAATAAACACCCAGATGAAGATACTGTGGAAGCTGAGGGGCATGAGGTAAAAAGACTCAGGTTTGACAAAGAAAGTGACGTCAGAGAGATGGCCAGTCAAACATCTTCCAGTGAAATTTCTTCAGTTATGGTAGAAGAAACAGAAGCTCCATCTTCATCTCAGAATAACGACAAAGAAATTAGTTGTACCAGGCAGCACTGTACAGAAGAGGATGAAGAAGAGGATGAAGAGGAAGAAGGTATTTAGAGACCATCTGTAAAAGGGTGGAGTAAGGAGATCCTCAAATTCTTGTACTTCATTTTTGCGTGAAAGAATTTCACATAATGGAACTCCTTATAATGCTGATGTTGGGCTTTTCTCCCACCTTTATGTGTTCTGTAGTTGCTGCTGAGTTTCAGGGATATGATTTGAGCTGTAGAGTATCAGAATTCATGAAACTTAACTGTGGAGGTATTTTGAAAATGAAATTTAACTACAACAACATTTGCTTATTTTTAGAGTCTTTTATGACATCAAGAGAAATGATCCCAGAAAGAAATCAAGAAAAAGAATCTGATGATGCCTTAACTGTGAATGAAGAGACTTCTGAGGAAAATAATCAAATGGAGGAATCTGATCTGACTCAAGTTGAGAGAGGTTTACATTCTGAAGGTAGTGAAAATACCGGCCCTGTAAGTAGTTCCAGTTGCCATGAAACGGAAGAATTAATAGGATCCAATTCCAGTAAAACTGGAGAGATTCTCTCAGAATCTTCCATGGAAGCCACAGAAGTCACAGATGAACCAATGGAACAAGACTAACTATTCAGAAATATTTAGATGCAGTATTTTCCATACAGTTCTGGTTTCACACTGTATAAAACTTTTATGTAATAAAATGGACCTTTAGTTTTACAAGAGAAGCAGGTTGTAAAATAAAGTACTGTATGGGATCAATCCTGAAAGAGTCGCACATGTAAGAACTGTGAGTACCAGCTCCTCGGGGTCCTGCTTACCGCTGACTTCTTTTGCTCTGGTCAGATCAGTGGTTTGTGTATAGATTGTTTTTTTTTTTTTAATTTAGAGTTAAAAATTTTAAACTGGAAGATAATAATTATAATTTTGAAAACTTTTGGAGATTATCACATTTAGTTTATACATATGCAAGAAAGCTTTTTGTCTTGTCTCTTTCTGACAGCTCTAGCAGTTTTCATATTTTGGTCATAGTTTCAACATTTTAACATGAATTGTAGGGTTTCATGTTGGTTTCCAGATTTTATTGTTTGACTATGTACTATGGAACTTTAAGTCATATATACATATATATATATATATTATTCTAAGGGGGGAAATGTTATATTTTTCTTTTTCTATAAGAGATGAATACAGTGGATACTTTTTCTATTGGTAATGATTGAGTTCACCTCTTTCAGAAGACAGTTTCTTTCTCTTCTGAGTAATTCAAATAAAATCTGGCCCTTGTGGAACCCTGGAAATCTTAAGTCTGTTGAAATACCAGGTTAAACACATTCCAAGAGATCTGTTCAAACTAAAATTCTTTTGTATACTTCTGAGGTGCCTGAGAAAAAGACTTCATTATTTATGAGAAAATGTGCTTTATCTTGGAAATTGTGTTCAAACATTAGCTTACTGTTTTGTAGAATGAATGCTTATAAAGCTGACATGAAACCATCTCAGAAGAACCAGGCAGGTTTCTTTACCTTTTGCTTGCTTTTCTGAACAGTGTGAATACTACACATTTCTTTCTAAATTATTCTAGAGTATACAGATGTTAATGGTATGAAACACCACTGTACTGGAAGAATTAATATATTACTTTAGTAATGTACCAGAGCTAAATGACTGAAGCTTTAGGGGTACATAAAAACCACCGTAATTTGTATGACATTTTGAAGTGAATTAAATATTTTTGAACATGCTTCTTCGACAGCCAGTGTTATATTTTTCAGATCAACACAAAGCACAATGGTTACTCTAAACTCAGTATTTTCAAATTCACATAACTTAAAGTCATGCAAGCTGCAATTTCCCTGTCTAAATTACTGGCTGCCAAATTTATACCTGTTTCTTCAGCTGTACCTTTTGATATTTAGAATTTTTAAATTTCTGTAAAGTAGATTTTGTAGAATGTAATGTGTTCACTGCCTTTGTGAAGCGGTATATAATTGTATAATTTCTGTGTGTAAACTGAATGCTTGGGCTTTCAATACAGTATTCATATAAAGCAATAAATATTAATGTTATGAAATATTTGAGTACATTTTTATCAAAATATATAAGAATCCCTTTTTTTAATTTCAGATACCTGAAGTACACAGATGAACTTATAAAACTGATGCAAACATTTTCTGACACTGTATCATATGCTCTGGGGTGATTTGGGCGGCAACCACAAGTTTTGCATTTTGCCTACTTCAGTTGCTATGACTAAAAATACCAAAATGAGTTGGCTCCGTTTATGTCTGTAGGATATTATACTACTGACTGACTTGACTGTCAGGTTTACAGCAGCTAGATGATATATTTGTGAATATGTCTCATAGTTGAAATAAAAACTGAGTATTGATTTATTTACTGTTATCCAAGAGGGGAGGAAAAAAATCACACGTTGTAAATTTTTAAAAAAATTTTTGCAAAAATGTTAATGAAGCAAATTTTAAATGTGACATTCATTTGTAGTGACCTATTCTTTATTTTCTTGAGGGATATTTTGCCAATGAGAGCAGATTTTAAACATTTTAAGTTTAGAAATTTTGAAATTTTCTTTAGAATATTTATGAAATTATTGTCAATAAACCTATTCTTTAAGATTCTGTGACCTTTTGATATTTTTTATTTTAATTGTGCCATGGACCATTTGTAAACTGAGTTACTTTTGTTAAATATAAGTTGAAGATTTAGCGTCCTGACTCTGAGGTCTGTGGTTTTATTTGTAAACTTGCAGTTGCTATTTTGGCAAGGGCAAATGTATTTCTTTATTAAATAAAGTACAATAATGGTGAATGTACCAAAATGCCATCACTCAACTCTATGAGAGATCTGCATTTTAATCTATAGTTTAATAGTTTTAATATTTATTAGATATTCTTATGTTGATCATAGATCAAACTTGTTGCTGTTTATACAGATAGTTGTAGAATGCTCATGGAATATTTTCTTTAGGATAGATGGAATACTTAGGTAGTTAAACGGGGAAACCTTGTTCAGCTGGTTGGAGATACGATGTCCATTAGGAAGTAAATTTCCTCGAGTATATGCATAGGTGCACTTACACAGACTTTGCTTCATGGAAATGTCAGTTCTAATAGTAACTGATTCAGATGTGTATTTTTAGAAGGCTAATTTTAAGCACATTTTCTTGACACACATCAGCAAAGTCATATTAAAAGATCTAAATGAAGAATTAGGACTTTGGTGATTAAAATATTATTTTCTGTTTTGGCCTTGAGCAGATCGTTTACCTTTTAGACTCTAGACTCTGAACCCAACATGTAAAAAGAATTTAAAATGTTGATGAGGAGAGCGAGAATATACATGGAATACACTTTCAGCACTTTTCCCTTTTAAGAAAGTGAAAACATTATCCCAGTACATTTTTTAAAATATATCTTCAGTTCTGAAAATGTTGGCAAACAGAAATGAGTAGTGGAAAATGTCATATTTTAAATGTTTGATTATCAGATACATTTAATCCACTTAGGGTTTATTGTAACTACACCTTTCAAAAGTGTGGATGGAGCAATGAAATTGCCTGTCAGAGCTATAAAACCCTCTGGCTTGGAAAGGCATCCCAGAAACCCTGGGTAACAAGGCGTGGCCTGTTAGAGCATATGGAGGTTCAGAGTGTTTTATTTTGCTGGTGTAGATAGGCATGTACTTACGCATTTTTGCATTTGTAAAGTCAGCAATTTTTCAAATAATGTAATTGTAATATACTAGTTTACTTATAAAGATACTTGGGGCAGAATCTAAAGCTACGATGTTTGATTATGAGAAATGTAACGTGTGGTAAGGACAAAAATGCAATTTGTAGAACCAAAGGAAATTAAAATTTTGGATAGTGTTTCACAGTGTCTTCCGAACAGGAGTTTCTTAAATACATTGGTTTTGATCAGATGAAGCTTAGTTCTCTCGAGATTTGTGCTAATCATAAAATCGATGAATGCAAAAACACCTTGTAATTTCATATGGAATTATTATAATTAGGTTTATTGGATTATTGGCCTAGCAAGAATGCTAGTATGTATTGGTTAGAATACATCTAATATTTCACATTTTAAAAATAATTAGTACACTTCAGAATTTTATTTCATCAACTTGGAGCCTAGATTACTTTGCCAAATAAATGTATTATTTTCATAATGCAATAAAATATAAACTAGAAGAATATCTTTATGTGTGGAATTACTTTATTTGCCATTAATAGTTTACACTCCCTCCCTCCAATGCCCCCTTTTCTCTCACCTTAGGTAGGTTAAGATCCACAAGCGTTTCCTGATCCATAGGGAGAGGAGCTGCGTGACTTCATTACAGCTCTGTTGCTTAAGTGATAACAGGGTGTTTCCACAGAGATGGTGCATCTGAGTTCAATGGACGATTGTTCTTTGCTAGGCAACTCGTACCTGGGATCAGTAAAATCAAGATTAACCATGTAAAAATTTCTCTTGGCATAATTTGGCACTAGTTGTCATGCACAGATCTACACCATTTGTATTAGAATCATTTTAGAAATGGCAGTTTCAGACAACTACGTGGTTAAAAGTGTAGAGTTGCCCTCAGTGGAGAGGGTGGATTCCATTTTCAGTTCTGGGTTCTCATTTCTTCATATGTATTATTGCACAGTAGGTGATAGTAAGTGGTGACATCTGTGGCTCTCAACTCAGAAGATAGGAGTATTAATCAGCATGTTTCTGAATTTAAATACTGAGTTTCAGCTTCTCATGTTTGATTTCTAACTTCTCCCCACTTTATTAGTTACTAAATGCTGTAGCTAGTATAGAGTTTTGGGTTAACTGATACGAAGACTGATTCTTCTATTGATTAGGAGTAAGAAGCATGATCTCTGACCACTTGCCCATCTAGAATGAAGAGTACAATACTGTTGTATTTTAACAGATTTTTTTTTCCAGTGTAAAATTCAGTTGATTCTGGGGTTTTTGGATTTATTTGTACGCTTTCAGAGTTTTTCTTCCCAAAGGCAATGCATTTTTTTAAACTAAAAATAATGACAAATACACAAAAATGCCAGTAATTCCCTGTGTCCTAGTCAGAAGACTCCACTGGTTTACTGATTTTTATAATCTTGCAAGCTAGTCCTATGCTTGGCAAGTGGTAACAGTTGAAATTAAATGGGCTTTGTGGATACTGGCTACACAAACGCTTGATTCCTGGGACTACTTTCTCCCTGCTTTAAAAGGGTTCCAAGTTCATCCCTGAAGCCTTTCATTGTTGCAAAGTTTGTGGATTTGGGAGCAGTATATGCCACTGGATGTTCCTAAATCCAGGGGCAGATAGACTGAATCACCAGAAAATGTGCATCCAAATAACAAACTTCTGTGACTGTGTGACCAGCTCCCCTGACCTATAGAAAGTCACCACACTACACCCTTGCCTGATAGGGGACAGGTGTTTCTGGAAGTGGTAAGTTGTGTCATTAAACTCGCAAAGTCCTGCTTTAATGTGCTGTTAACGGGACTTGCTATTTGGCCGATAATGCTTTGCTTCAAGAAATCTTGGCGGTTGAAAACGTTTGCAAGGCATTTAATGGTGCCTATGTTTGCTGAGACTTTGAGGGGTAAATACATGGTTAGTGTTCGGCCGTCTTCATTTTGGATCATTGTTTTTCTTTCCATTGCTTGCAGTGCTGCAGAATGGGAGGTTAGGCTTAATTGTCACCACCAGAATTCACATGCATTTAGGAATGCACATAATCTCCCACTTTCAATCTGGGAACCTAAAATTTTTAGGTGGCAACTTGTATGAATTGCTGTGTATTTGGGGGGCTAGAAGAGTAAACTCAGTCCATTCAGTCATGCTTGGAGAACGATAACTAGGCAAGTTTTTAGCAAAAGGCAGCTTGTGACTTGCACAGGACAGACATTAGTGCTGTTGTGGCAGTCTGGGAAGGTGTCTCAGATGAGGTGGGGTGCAGTTTGGCCTTGAGAGGTGAGCAGGACAGCCAAGGGGGTAGCACGGTATAAATGGGCAGAGTACAGAGACGTGGGTTAAGTCACAGCTACAGGTTAAGTCACAGCTTCAGAGTCCCCACCTGAGGTTCCTTGGGAAAGTTACAGTTTCATCATTTGTAAAGTGGGGGAAATAGCTATTTTCCTGGTAGGATTGTTGGGAGCATTCAAGGTAATTATGGGCATAAAGCTAGATCTAGTCCAGGACCTGGTATTTCTTTTAAGGAGGAGAGTCATGGACGGGGAGATAAGGTTTGTCCCTGGGGAATACAACAATTTTGCTGGAATCAAAGTCGAGGTTTCAGTCCTGGTCAGTACCTGGTAATAATGGCAAGCACCAGCTGAGCTCTGACGTTATGCTCTATGTATCCTTAGCAAGTGTAATGCATTATCTCATTTAACCTTCCCATCAACCCTATGAGATGCTTAATATTATCTCATTTTACAGATGGGGTTCTTGATGTAAAGAAAGCCAACTTGTCCTGGGACCCTTCGAAAGTGGAAGGTGAGAACTCCAAAGCCCAATGATTTTTAGCTATTATGCTTAGGTGCTGTCTAGTCGTAGGAGACCTGTAGACTTAGTAGGGCAGCAGAGAGGAAGCCATTCCGGTATCTGAAGGTTCTCAGAGACACTCAGACCTGCCCAAGTTCAGGTACATCAAAAGGCTTTGTCAGTCAGAAACCCAAGCACTTGGTTTCACACTCCATGAACTTCACAATCTAGCTTCACATCTTTTTTTTTTATCACCCGTGTTTTTCCAGCTAGACATTTTGAGTATATCATCTATTTTTTAAAATGTATTTAAAAAGTTAGATAATGCATACCTGGCAAAGATTCAAATAGAGCAGAGCAATATATACCAGACTGTTGTTGTCTTACTAGTGTTCCTTCAAATCCCTCAGTTTTACCCTCCTCCTGAACCCCAAGGGAGGTGCCCTTACCAGCCGGGCTTAGTGCCTGACAGTCAAGATCCTGGGGCAGGTTCCCTGGGTTTCAGTCCCAACTCTGCCACTTGCTGGCTGTGTGACCTGTGACTGTAAGATGTGGAGGAGGTCCCAACCTCACGGGGCTGTTATGAGGATTAACCATTAGAAAAGAATCGGGCATGTAGTAAGCGCTGCTTGCATATGAGTTCAAAAAAACAGCATTTTGAAGAAATTGTATCTTTCCAAAGATAACCTAATTCCATTGCAAACCACCGTGGTGGTCCCTACCTCTCCCCTGGCTTTCCTTTCCGTAGTGAATGTACATTACACACATTGAGATACCCTTGGCCTTTTTTCTTCCCTATATATTTTTGTGATACTTCTTTGACATCAGTACCTGGGAAGCTACCCCAGTCATTTTAACGGCTGCATAGTATTTCAGTGGTAGATGAACCATAATTTATTTAACAACAGGCCTCCTTTAAGGGACCTCATGATATTTTGACTTGTGGCCATTGTTTGCTTGGTGTGAGCAGTTTGACACTGAGACATGTAAAATCAGCCCCTCCAACCCCCCTCTCCGGAAAACAACAACAACTAAACAAGCCTTTGGATTTTAAGGAATCCTTAAAGAATTATTGTGTGTGAAATAGATGTCCTTGCCCCTGGGGAAGTGGTGGAGGGAAGGATGAATTATCTGTCAGGCAAACCACATACTATATTTCAAGCCATCTCATTTGTAAGATACACCGCTACTTTATGTAAAGTAAGAAAACAAGCCGCCCATGGAAGCATGAGACAGGCTGAGTGCTCTTCCTGTGCAGACCTTTCGCGGGTCACGGCAGCCTCACTGTCTCCTGGCAAATTTTGCAGTTTGTCTGCCCTGCTGTGGCCTGTGATGGTGCTGCAATGAAACAAAACACAGCTTCACTTCTTTGTGGGTATTTTTTTCTTTCTTAGACTCTGCAAAACTCTTGGTTGTTGCTTGGCAAGAAAATATGTAATTTCAGTCGTTTTCCCAATAACGAATACTTGCTTTTCTAATGTCAAAGATTTACTCCTTGCTGTTCTGTTTCTGTGACTTTTAGGACATGGTCTCACACACACACACACACACACACACACACACACACACACACATTTTGGTTGGGGGACATGCTAACTTGTGGTCTCAATGCGGGATCACAGCATAAGCCTTTTAAAGACGTTTCCAGGGCTTCCCTGGTGTCACAGTGGTTGAGAGTCTGCCTGCTGATGCTGGGGACACGGGCTCGTGCCCTGGTCCGGGAGGATCCCACATGCCGCGGAGCAGCTGGGCCCGTGAGCCATGGCCACTGAGCCTGTGCGTCCGGAGCCTGTGCTCCACAACGGGAGAGGCCACAACAGTGAGAGGCCCGCGTACAGCAAAAAATAAAAAATAAAGACGTTTCCAGTGGCGATTAATTTCGACAACATGGTGCGCATCACTCGATTGGAGGGACAAGAGTATGAAGAGGGACGGCCACTTTGCACATGCCCTCACTGTGGCCACTGCCACAACTCCCGCTGGCCCTCCGTGATTGAGATGCATCCAGATTTCTGAGAAGATAAAACCAGGATGCTAGAATCCAGCGTCTCAGAAAGAGGCATCAGTCAATCCAGGCAGTGATTTGCTACTTTGTTCATCCAGAAGTATTTATTAAGGGGTTACTTGTGAACCTGGGCCTGGAGACCCAGCAATTAATGAAGACAGACAAGGTAAGTAGAAATTTATGTAAGACAGTGATTACCTCTAAGGACCCAGGTGAAACAAGGGAGGAAGATGGGCAGTGGGGGGATGGGAGGAGCAGTAGCTCTATCTTAAATCGGGTGTCAAAAACTGACATTTTGGGCTCCCCTGGCGGCCCAGTGGTTGAGAGTCCACCTGCTGATGCTGGGGACACGGGCTCGTGCCCCGGTCCGGGAGGATCCCACATGCCGCGGAGCGGCTGGGCCCGTGAGCCATGGCCGCTGAGCCTGCGCGTCCGGAGCCTGTGCTCCGCAACGGGAGAGGCCACAACAATGAGAGGCCCGTGTAACGAAAAAAAAAAAAAAAAAGACATTTTGTGTTGAGTGTGTTGGTCGTGCCCCACAGAGGGGCTCAGCTCCCTGGAGGGCAGCCACTGTCTGTCTCTGAGAATTCAGGGGGGTCTCTCTGATTCTTTGTTCTTTCTTATACTCATGCCCTTCCAATTAATAACCAGATTTGGCTTCTTAATAATGGGACTTAATTGTTTTCCATGTGCACCAAAGAAGATATTCAGATTACTTTTTGAATATGTGAAAATAGACGTATTTATGACCATGCATCACATACTCCACCTACCCCCGCACTCTTCACCCCCACCCACATACTCATAGGAGCCTTAGACATTGTTCAATCAAAGTCTTAAAAAATGAACAAGTGAAGTCCTTATTTATTTATTTATTTTTTAAATTTTTGGCTGTGTTGGGTCTTCGTTGCTGCGTGCAGGCTTTTTCTTTAGTTGCGGCGAGCGGGGGCTACTCTTCCTTGCGGTGCACAGGCTTCTCATTGCGGTGGCTTCTCTTGTTGCGGAGCACGGGCTCTAGGCGTGCGGGCTTCAGTAGCTGTGGCACACGGGGTCAGTAGTTGTGGCGCACAGGCTTAGTTGCTCCGCAGCATGTGGGATCTTCCCAGACCGGGGCTCGAACCCATGTCCCCTGCATTGGCAGGCAGATTCTCAACCACTGTGCCACCAGGGAAGGAAGTCCTTTTTTAAATTAGATTTTTCTAATACCTAAAATATCAAGATGACATAAAGCTCTCTCCCACCCATGTCTCCATCTACCTTTCCCCCAACTCTCTATAGGTAACCATTTTTTATTAATATCTTGCTTTTTCTTTCAGTGTTTCCTGACGTAAATACAAGCGAATTAAATATATATAGTCTTATGTCTCTGTCCTTCCCGAAGGTATCTTTGTGCTCCTTGCTTTTTTCAGTTAATAGGTCCTGGTGCTCACCCCACACCCAAGCTAGAGACCGTCCTCATTCTCTCTACTGTATCCCATAGGGCGATAGACACTTGTTTCCAATCTTCGCTGCTACGATAGTGCCTCCGTGAATAACCTTGCCAATATATCATCTGATTCATGCACAGCACTGTCTGTTGGGTGGATTCCCAGAAGTGGGATCTTGAGTCGAAAGGCAACTTTGCAATCATTTGGGTGGTTCCCAGAAATTGCCCTCCACAGGGAGATGCCATTCCGTCCTCTTACCAGCTGTGAGGGTGGGTGCCTGCTTCCATGGCCTCATCACCAACCCTGTGGGGCTCTCATGTGTTTAAGGGCTGTTGCTATTTCCTTCCCACACCCACTTGCCCACTTTCCTACTGGGTTGTTGGTTTTTCTCTTTAGAATTTCCAGGAGCTCTTTATATACTATGGGAGTTAACCCTTACTCTATGACATGGGTTACAATCATCTTTTTTCCCCAAGTTGGTCTTTTTCCTATGGTTTTTGCTTAGAAAAAAAAAAAATCATAAGCCAAACATTACTTTTATGTAGCTGAATTTGAGTTTTTTCTTTTAATCTTTTCTGGATTTAATTTTTTTTAGAATTTATTTTTATTTATTTATTTATTTATTTTGTGGTACGCGGGCCTCTCACTGCCGTGGCCTCTTCCATTGCGGAGCCCAGGCCCCGGACGCGCAGGCTCAGTGGCCATGGCTCATGCGCCCAGCTGCTCCGTGACATGTGGGATCCTCCCGGACCGGGGCACGAACCCGTGTTCCCTGCATCGGCAGGCGGACTCTCAACCACTGCACCACCAGGGAAGCCCTTTAGAATTTATTTTTAGAAAGGCTTCCCCTGTTTAAAGTTCCATAGTTTCATTTCTCACATGGAATATTTGGTCCATCAGGAGTTTATCCTGATGTGTAGTGTGTCTTTATGGCCCAACATCATTTATTTAAAAGTTCATCTTTATCACAATGATTTGATAGGCCACCTTTAACACATCGTAAATTCCTGGGTGCATTTGGGTATACCTCTGTATTTATATATATATATATATATGTATATATATATATATAATTTTAATTTTTTTGGATCTTTATTGGAGTATAATTACTTCACAATACTGTGTTAGTTTCTGTTGCATAAGAAAGCGAATCAGCCCTATGCATACACATGTCCCCATATCCCCTCCCTCTTGAGCCTCCCTCCCACCCTCCCTATCCCACCCCTCTAGGTCGTCGCAAAGCACCAAGACGATCTCCCTGTGCTACGCTGCTGCTTGCGGGTGTATTTCTGGACTTTCACTTTGTTCTGTTGCTCTGTCCATATGCGGGCTGATTCCACATTGGTTTCAATGCTGATGTTCGTAGTGTATTTTACTTTCTAGTACAGCTGGTTCCTCCTCACTGCTCTTTTTTTTCTGGGTTTTCCAGACCTAATCTTGCTTGTTTGTTTTTTCATGTGAACTTAATTTTTTCCCACTTTTATTGAGATATCATTAACGTATAACCTTGTGTACGTTTAAGGGGTACAGCGTGTTGATTTGATACATTTACGTATTGCAAAATGATTATAACCAATAGTGTTAGCCAAGACCTCATTACCATGTGTTTTTTTGTGGTAAGAACATTCAAGATCTACTCTCTTACCAACTTTACAATATATAACACAGTATTTTTAGCTATATCATATGAACTTTAGAATCAGCTTGTATGATTCCCGAAAAATCATCTGTTGGTACTTTAATTTGATCATAATACATCTTTTAAAAAATTTATTCAAGTATAGCTAATTTACAATGTTGTGTTAATTTCTGCTATAGAGCAAAATGATTTGGGTAGACATATGTATACATTCTTTTTCATATTCTTTTCTATTTTGGTTTATCACAGGATATTAAATATAGTTCCCTGTGCTATCAGATGCCTTGTTGTTTATCAATCATAAACATTTTAAAGGTCCACAATTTAAAATTAACTGGAAAAATGGGCATCTTTATGACGTTGAGTCTTTCTAACCAAGTATGTGATATCCTTCTGTTTAAGTTTACTTTTAAAAAATTTCATTAATTAATTTTAGTTTTGGCTGCGTTGGGTCTTTGTTGCCGCACGTGGGCTTTCTCTAGTTGCAGCGAGTGAGGGCTGCTCTTCATTGTGGTGCACGGGCTTCTCATTGAGGTGGCTTCTCTAGTTGCGGAGCACAGGCTCTAGGCATGCGGGCTTCAGTAGTTGTGGCGCACGGGCTCTACAGCGCAGGCTCAGTAGTTGTGGCACACAGGCTTAGTTGCTCCGCTACATGTGGAGTCTTCCCAGACCAGGGCTCAAACCCGTGTCCCCTGCATTGGCAGGTGGATTCTTGACCACTGTGCCACCAGGGAAGTCCCAAGTTTACATTTTTTGACTTCAAAAATTTTTTTAATTTCCTCACGTAGGTTTTGCATGTGTTTCTTGTTAAGTTTGCTCCTGAATGCATTATCTGTTTTATTTCTCTAACTCAGGGGTGGGCAAACAGCAGGGCCACTGCCTGTTTTTGTATGGCCCTTGAGGTAAAAAATAGTTTTTTACTTTTAAATGGTTGGGAAAAAAATGGGAAGAAAAGAAAAATTTGTGATGCATGAAAATTATTTGAAATACAATAAAGGGCCATAAAGACACACTTAGTGTTTTTATTCGGTGTCTGTAATAAAGTTTTATTGGCATGCACCACACCTGTTCTCTGATGTACTGGCTACAGATCTTTTCTTGCTATGAGGGCGGAGTTGAGTAGTTGCTACTAAGGCCATAGGGTGCACTGAGCCTAAAATATTTACTCTTTGACCCTTTACAGAAAAAGTCTGCTAACCTCTGTTCTAAGGGGTTGTTGTTCTAATGTGTACTGCTGTCCTCCTTGTGTAAGCACTCATGGCTAGCTATGTCCTACATTTAAGACAATTTAGAACCTAACCAAGGTTGAGGAAAAATTAGCAGAAAAACAGGCTTGAAGGGTTACTACCAATAATTGAAACACCTATAAGTTATCCAGTGGAGAAATAATTTATAAAACCATTGACAAAAGATTGAAAGTGTTTTTTTTTTCTCTTCCAGGTGAAATTTGCTTTCCTCCTTTACATGGGATGGTTTCTTGTGAGAGGTGCAGTCTTCTTTGGGGAAAGGAGGGAAGGTGTCAAACTATGTCTTCACAGAAGAGAAATGACAACTCACCCCCTTGGAGCTACTGTCCCACCATGGTTGTCATTGCCAGTTGTGGTCCCAGCGGTGGTGGAGCCACTGAGTTGGCATCAGATGCCTCGAGTCAGGGGTCCCCAGCCTGGGAGGACTGGCTCCCTATGTCCACTTGGTCAAGACTTGGCCCAGACCGCTCTCCCCTTCATGAAGTTCTTTGCATTTGACTGACGGACACCTGGCTGCTTCCCTTGTCATTCTTCTCATTCAGAAGCTGGAACCACAGGTCCCAGCCTGGTTTCTAACAATAGAATATTAGTCATGCTCTGGAACAGAAACAGACAGATGTGTGAGTTTGGCCCAATATGGTACATCTTCATTTACGACAGCTCATAGAAGTTTGTGCCCAGACTTAATTCCACTAGGATTTGTTCCATGGTCATGAGGATGAACAAATCTGGAAAAAAAAAAGGGAGATTTTTCTGTGTTGTGTCTCCAAAAACCATAGGCTCCTTGGTGTCATGTCTTACAGGGTCTCCCTGCCGATGAGAAGGGCAGCCCTTCCTCACACCGTTTCCAGAGTGGGTTTTGAAGAAATGCAGAAAACAAGGGCAATGTGGAGGATTTCTCACTTAACTAACTGGATGTGAGGTATAGAACACGTCATTATTCTGAGATTGTCTTTGCTCTTTGAAGCGTTAAAATCTCTCTTTTATGAAAGGATGGAGGTAGCAGGGGAGATGGTGCTGTGCTAGTGTCTTTAGTTGGTAAAATAAAACAGTGAGAACCCTCGGCCCCGTGGCAGACTATTGGCAGATACACTCAAAGCCATGATCGTCCTCTTTCCCTTTGCCTGCCTTTACTGTAGAGGCTGCAGAGGTGACTAGTGGCCCTTAGGTCCCAGGAGCAGCCATGTCGTACAGCTCTGGCCAGTGATGTGAAGGCAGAGTTCCACAGGGAGTGCTTCTTCACTGGGAGAAAGGGCTTTGTTCTTTGCCTCTGTATCCTTTGCCCTTCGCCTTTTGCCCTTTCTCTTCCCTCCCCTGAGCTCCTCTTCTTACATGTGACTCAGACCCAAGTCTTGAAGGGAACAGCCGTCTTCTCCTTTGAGGAGACCCGAATGAGGGTAAAAACCAATACGTGACGCTTGGCTGAGCAGAAATCAGAAGTGTCCTAGTTAATAAAACCCCAAAGTTTGGGAAACACATCTTGGTGTATCAAGAGATGAATCTGCCAAGTAGCATCTCACCAGCCTTGGTTACAAACTCTTGTGATCGCTAGACACCTGAAATTACATTTTGCTGATGTGATCTTCCAGTGAATGCTTGAGGTAACTCTTGTTGTTGAAACTCCTATCATTTTTATGGAGAGAGACTCCTTTACAGCAGAGTGTGGGCTTTCTGAGTCCCCCTCTTCCCAGCTCCTCTCCTCTCCTCCCTGAAATTTGAGCTAAGCAGGCTTTGGATGCTCTGTGAAACCCGTGTCATTCAAATGCTTCCTAAAGTATTTTGAAGATGTTCTTATTTCAGCCATTGACCGGATGTTCATGTCAACATCTAAAAGTAGGTCCTTAAATATCTCTCTATCTGCTGTGGTAGGAAGGTCTGAAGCAAACGGCATTTATCAAGCAGTGATAATTTTCATGAATTTATTTGAATTTAAAACTCCTGAAATCTTTCCTGGCATCTCTTGTGGAATTTCAAAAGGGGACCTAATTCACACTCCACAGCAACACAGAGACATTTCTTCTATGGACACCCAGAGGTGTCATTTTTCCAGTCATTTGACCTGTCCAGCCTGAGCATGTGAGATAAATGATAATTTAGCTTAGCCCTTTCAAAGCATCCATCATGCATCAGATGATTTAGATTTGCTTTTCCTGACCCTCCCAACCTGGAAATAGGTACTCTTATTATCCTAGTGTAGAAAATTTTTAAAAAGTTGACTCAGAGAGGCTAACTAATCTCTGTAATGACACACAGCTAGTTAAACATCAAAAGGGGTTCTCTGATGTCAGTTTTCCCTCATGTGAGTTTGCCTCAACCTTATGTCAGGGCAACTGATAACATGTACTTGCATGTTTAAAACCTTTTCCTATCCCACCCACCCCAATTCTTTCAAATGCATCCATCAAACCATCCTGTTTACAGTATTACTGAAGGTCAAAAGTTCCCTCTGAGGGTGTTACTATCTAAGAAGTTGATGGAGTAGCAATGGCCCTTTTTGTGACAAGAGTGCCTAAGTCTGCTTTATGCCTTTCGACTTCTCCATCAGTCTTGTCTGGAGATTCTATCATGGAGGAAGTTTTCCCAAAGGCTGTAATTTACAGGATTTTCAGATTTCTTTGGTTTAGGCTTATAGCTGTTGATCTACACACTGTCACTCAACCCTGATAAAAGAACTTAGAAAGAAGCATATTTGAATAAATATGGTACTTTTGTTAAATTCCTACTAACCGGACAAAGTTCTGCAGCTTGTTATTTAGTGCTCTTGTTGTTATTATTAATGTTCTCTTCCAAGCCTGCTCCCCGAAGGGTGTACTAACCACTGAGAGATGCAGATCTTGGAATGAAGAATGATTAAGGGTCCCAGGGCTTTGCACCATCCCCAGCATCTCTAAATTTTCCATCCATTTTACACGGAGGAAAGCACGGCCTCAGGGTGCCCTCTTGTGGTCATGTTTTTAGTTGCAAGACGGTGATGGCGTTCTTAAAAATTAAAATAAAGAAAAAAGAGAAGAAAAAAAAGTCGTGCATATGTTTTTAGTCAGCAATAAGTTTCGAGATGTGACAGTCCTGTCAAAACAAAACAATTCAACAAACTTCAAAGTAACCACAACAGAAGATATGCAGACACATATGGAGGCTTGGCGACAGAGCCTTGCCGTTAAATGTGCCAAAGCATTTTGAAGGACAAACCGTAGGATCTGAAAGGGGATCGGGGTAAAGCACACTCAGGTGTGTGCGAATTAGGACAGGGACCCAAAGGAACACTCACTGAGAAACAGAGGCAGAGCGTTAGTGTAAAGGCAGAACAGAACTCCCATTTCCCATTTTCTGGTGCTAGAAGCCAAGCTTTCTGCCCATTTCTTAAGAACACAGGTTCTCTGGTTCCTTTATTTCTTCATCTGTCCATGTGAGAACAAGACAATGTCCTTGTGTTCTTTGAGCTTACATTCATGGGGGGGGGGGGAGACAAAATAAACACATAAGGAAACAAATAAACAAGATAATTTCAGAAAGTGCAAAGTCCTTTGGAGGAAATAAAACCGCATGATGAGATGGAGATAGAAATTGACAGCAATGAAAAGAAATGGGAGAGAGAGAGGGAGAGAAAAGGTCTCAGTGAAAGAAGGGGTGTATTTCTGGGTACGTTCTGAAGGTGGACCTGACAAGGTTTGTCGATAGATGGGCTATGGACGGTGAGAAAAAGTGAGCCAGCGTGATGTCAAGATTTGTGACTTGGGCAACTTCCATCCACTGAGATGGGGAGAGTCCAGACAGGGCCACCTGGGGAGTCAGGTCCTGAAGACGCCGAGTTTGCCTGGAGCTGCTGAGCAGAGCACGGGATACAGCGATGACCTGGGCCGCTCCCCGCCCTCTGGCTCACCTGTGCACACCGAGTGGCAAAATCAAAACTTCACGGAGCTAAATCCTTCCTGTCCAAGGAGAGACTTGAGAAGGCCCGGTCTCCAGGGCAGGCGGAGGTGACAGACGATAGCCCATTAAAGAGCTTCACGGAAAACATCACATGGGTTTAGACCGAGTTCCTTCAGGGGACTGAGCTTTGAGCCTGAAGTCCTTGGAGCCAGAGGCCAATTGGCAGGAGGGGCTGAGGGAGGTCCCCGGGGTCAGTGGGCAGTGCGGGAGGTGATGGGGCAGCGGGGGAGGGACACAGGGGGAGTTATGCATGGCCACCTCGGCCTTTTCAGAGCAAGACTCCTGCTCTCTGCTCTGCCTTCTCCAAAGGGCCACACACCTGCTGGGGGGAGTGCTGTGTAGCTGACACAGAGTCCGCTCTGCAGACCCTCTCCAAGGACACACAGGGGGAAAGAGCACCTCCTTCTGGAAGCCATGTTCACTGGCACCTACTGGGTGCCAGGCCCTGTGCTGGGCCCTGGGAGGCGAGGTGTGTGTGGCACATTCTATTGGTTTCCAAGAGAGGCTTAACATTTCAGTCTGTTGTATCGAGTTGGATTTTTAATTGCACTGAATTGGATTAATTAAAGATCTACTCTGCGCCCGCCGCTGTGCGTGGTCCCGAGGGAAAATGGGGTGCAAAGCCAGAGCGCTGCCCTCAGGGCGCCCACGTTCTCAAGACGAAGAGCACCAGAGCGGAGTCTGCTGTGCCGTTTGGCAGCTGTGTGCACTTGGGCAGGTATCTCACGTCTCCAAGCCTCAGTTTCCCAGTCTCTAAGATGGGTAGAGAAACTGGACCTACTGTTGAAAGGATTAAGTGACAAGAGGCATGAAAACAGCAGCTGGCGAGGCACCTGCTACACCATGAGCCTCACTACATGTTATCGTCAGTGAGTCATCAGTTAAACGGGAATAATAATAGTTCCTACCTCCCAGGGGTGATCTGATGCTGAAGTGCTTTAGTCTCGGTAAAGGGCTAAACCTAGCATCGCACAGGCGGGCTAAGTATTAGGGACCTGGGGGCAGCAGCAACGTGAAGCCTTAGTTCTGCCCGAGCCCAGCCAAATCAGCTGTCCGCTCAAGGTCGCTGTTTCCCAGTCTGCGAAATGGGCACCGTTGTAATCTTGCCTCTTGGCCCGGTTGTGAGGATTAAAAGAGGCAACATTGGAACAGCCTGGCCTGCCCCAAGCTCTGGTGACCTTTATCATTCCAGCCTCGACGTGTGTTGTTGCTGTTCATTTATCTGAAAGCACTCAGTCTGATAAACCGACAGCCTCAGAGAACACAATGATTACGGAGAGAAAGTTGCTTTAAGGGATTCCTGGGCTTCTGCGTTGGGGTTCCCACCCTTGAGTTCCTGCCGTAACCCAGCCACTAACCTGCCAGCTGACTCCCTCCCTTGGTCTTGGGTTCCCAGTGGTAAGGATACAGGGGTGGGACGAGAGCAGCGGTTTTTACCTCGGGGTGCGTTTCAGAGTCACCTGGAGAGCCCGCGCCCCACCCTAGGGGTTCTGAGGCTCCAGTGGGGGGATCCTGGGGGCCTGAGGTTTAAATAAGGGTCCAGGGGATTCCGATGCCCACAACAGCCAGAGAAGCTCTGGACCAGGGCGTCTCCAGGGTCCCTTCCACCTGCTCTCTCCAGCCGCGGAGACAACTCTTGGCAATGAGCCTCACACGGGCTCCGGGAGGGGCTGGGTCACGGGACCTCCCTGGGCTTGGCGTGTCCCTGCCACTTGGGGACGGGGAGGGTTCCTGTTTGTGCTCCTCAGAGGCTGGTGAGAATGAGGGGGAAAGGAAGGAGAAAGGCGGGTGCACCTGGCCTCTCTGCGATCTGAATCCATCACTTCCACCTGAAGAGCAGGAATAATAACCCCGCCGCTGGGGCTGGAGTGGAGGGAATGAGGCAGAGAGCGGACAGAGCAAAGCTCCCTCAGGCCCACGCAGTTGTTAGACATTAATAAATCAAACAACAACAGCAAAAATGCCCTCCCACGTTTGGAAATGTAAAACTAGTTCTAAGTAACTTAACAGTCAATGAAGAAATAATGATGAAAATTGCAGTGCTTAGTGCGTAGCTTAAGTGCTGGGCCTGACCAGACCGGATGGGGGTCTGCTTTCGGAGGCTGTTAAAGGGGCCTCCAGCCAGTCCCATACCAGCCGAGTTCTACGCCCTGGAGGCTTGGGGAGGTAGGCAAACAGGGCTGCCAGGTAACACACAGGACGGCCAGTTCAAGTTGAATTTCAGAGACGCGATCACTTTTTAGTGTAAGTGTGTCCCACGCACTATTTGGGAGATACTTACGCTTAAAAAATGTCATTGTGTCTCTGAAATTCAAATTGAACTGGGCATCCTGTACGTGTGTGTATGCACGTGTGTCTGTCTGTGCACTTTTAGCCTGGTCACCCTAGCAGGGCACCGCAAGGGTGGGCGGGAAGGGCCTGAGCCCCGTCCCCCCAGGGCAGCTCCCAGCGTCCTCGGAGCAGGGGCTGATCCTCCCAGGCCTTCCCTCCCCCTGCTTCCACTCAGCCTCGCCCTGTTTCACGGCCCTCAGGAGGTACACCTGGGCTGCAGAGGAATCTCGCCTTCCCAGAAGTCTGAGGGACAACGTGCCCCACGTGTTCCACGCCAGGATCTGGCGCCGCCCACCCAGCTCCCGCTCAGGCCTCCGGATCGGCGTCTCCTCTTTGCGGCTCCCACCCGGTGCTGGCCCTGGAGCCCGGACTGTGGGGACAGTTCAGAACTTTGCTTCCTTGTGGTGGAGCAGGAAAGACTCTGATCTGGGACTGGATTCACCTGGCCTGAAGCCACATCTTTTATTTTGGAAAACCAGCAAAAGAAAACACAGCTGGGACTCTTCAAACAAACAAAAACCCATCCAGTGGACCTCAGGTAAATCGCCTCATTTTTCTGACGTTGGCTTCCTTGTCTGTGAAATGGGGATAACTGCACAATCTCACGGATTTGTTATGAGGTCATGCGAGGGGCACATGCCTAGGCCCAAGAAATGGTATCTGTTGTTGGTTTTATTTAGTGCTGACTTGGACGGTCTTAAGGGGCTCTCCGGGGGTGGGTCTTGAAGCTGCACTTACACTGGACTTCACATTAACTAGAAGATGTCATTTTTAAAGATGGGCGGTGTGCTGAAATGCTCATGAAGGTTTTGAGAGCCCCAAATTTCCTTTTGTCTCTGCCACTGATAGGATTTAAACACTTCTGAGCCTGCGTTTCCTCGTGTAAAATAACCCAGGAGTTAAATGAGAACGTCCCTAAGCTTTTGGTGCTATCCTGACCCAGAGCAGGAACTTGCTGTGACTGATGCCCTCAGGACTGCTGTTGCCATGGCCATGTCTGCTGGGGTGGCCCGGGGGCCCTGCAGTGCTTCTGGAGACAGACAGCCAGGGGGATGGGAGGAGTCTGGTGAAAGCTCCCTTTGCTCTAAAGCCTTCTCTCTGGATGCATGTGGGTCCATAGGAGAGAAGCATTGGGAATTGTTTGATCAGAGAAGTCACCCGCAAAGAGTTCTAGAGAGTTCCAGAGGGGGCTGATGGCTACGAATCAGATCGTCCTGTCAGGTCTTTTTCTGTTTAACTACTGGGGCTTTGAAGTTTTCCTTAAACATTTGACCAAGCTCTCTATATAGCAGAGCCACTTACCTTTCTACCGTATTCCATGAAAAATCCTACCTTTCTGTTTTTTTTCTTTTATATTCTAGTGTTATTTTTCAGCCCATGAGGTTTTACATTAGGTAAATCCAGCACTTCCCAAATCTGGCTATGCCTGAGACTTACCTGGGGGAATTTGTTTCCCAAAAATGCAGACACTTGGCCTCTGCCCTCAGCTTCAGATGGTAACAGGCCTGGGACTCTGTATTTCAAAAAGCTGAAGCCAGGGGTCTAATTCTGATGGGTAACCACACCTGGGAAGCCTGGGTCCAATCTCACTTTTCTGTTTGTCTTTTCTTCCTTTGCTTAAAAGGGAGTAACTTACCCTGAGATCACAGAGCAGCTGTTCTCAATGTGGGGCCGTGTGGTCCCTGGGAACTTGTTAGATATGCAGACGCGCAGGTCTCGCTGCAGCCCTGTGGAATCAGAAGCTGTGGGGTGGGGCTCAGAGCCCGTGTTGTAACAAGCCCTCCACGTCGTGCTGGCGCCCCTGAAGTTTGGGAACCATGACAATGGGCTGAATATTTGTTTCTTTAAATTGACTTGTTTAATTCTCCTGGAGTTTAATTTTTTTAATTTATTTTAAATTTTAAAATTTATTTTTATTTTTATTTTTTGGGCCATGCTGTTCAGCTTGCGGGATCTTAGTTCCCCGACCAGGGATTGAACCCGTGCCCTCGGCCGTGAAAGCACGGAGTCCTAGCCACTGGACCACCAGGGAAGTCCCTGGAGTTGAATTTGTGTGCATTTCTCAACGAGTCATTTCCCCCAGTTGTTAGGAATTTAGCCCCCAAATGATTGATTAAATGATTCTTCCCATTCCCGAGCTTTGGAAAGCATTTATTGAGCCCCCATTGCATGCCGGGCTGGCCTAGGTAGAGGGGTTCAAATGCTCAGAATCATATAGGGGTAAATGAGACCCCTGTATGAGTCCTAAAATAGGCCAAGGAAGACCGGCAGCAGCTCCACGGGGGAAATAAAGGCAGGAGAGAGAAGGCGCCTGATGATGGGGAGACAGGGAACGGCTTCAAAGAGGGGGCCTCTGGCATTCACTGACATGGGAAAAATGTCCATGCAAGGACTGGATTATCTTCTTTTTTTTTTTTTAATTAATTAATTAATTTATTTTGGGCTGTGTTGGGTCTTCATTTCTGTGCGAGGGCTTTCTCTAGTTGTGGCAAGTGGGGGCCACTGTTCATCACAGTGCGCGAGCCTCTCACTATCGCAGCCTCTTTTGTTGCGGAGCACAGGCTTCAGATGCACAGGCTCAGCGGCCATGGCTCACGGGCCCAGCCGCTCCGCGGCATGTGGGATCTTCCCAGACCGGGGCACGAACCCGTGTCCCCTGCATCAGCAGGCAGATTCTCAACCACTGCGCCACCAGGGAAGCCCTGGATTATCTTCTTAACTGGTGGTATCTGGAGTAGAAAGAAAATGCTTCCCGCACTCCCCCCATTCCCCGCCCCCTTGAAGTCCTGGTTCAGTTATGTGCATCCTACTCTTGTTCATGCAAATACATTACAAACATAGATGCCAGTTCTGGGGTGTGCTGCCCTGGCTCCACAGCTTTCCTCCTTCAGCAATATACACGGCCACCCCTGCAGGTCAGTGGACAGAGTTTACACTCATTTCTTCTCATAGTGCAGAGTTCTGCGTAGTGTGGAATACCTGCTTGATTTAAGTGTTCTCACATTGATAGCGTTTAGCCTGCTGTCTAGTTTTTCGCCACTTGAGATGAACAAGGGGGAATTTCGGTAGGTAGGGGTGATGGGTAGCTGGAAGGAGTTTGACTCTTGTTCAGAACAGGGTAAGAAAATTGGGCATTTTTCAACTTTACCAACAGAAAACACTTATCAAGAAAGAGGGGGGCTTCACTGGTGGCGCAGTGGTTAAGAATCCGCCTGCCAATGCAGGGGACACGGGTTTGAGCCCTGGTCCGGGAAGATCCCACATGCCGTGGAGCGACTAAGCCCGTACACCACAACTAACTGAGCCTACGCTCTAGAGCCCGTGCTCCGCAACGAGAGAAGCCCGTGCAGCAGTGAAGACCCAACACAGCCAAAAGTAATAAATAAATAGAATAAATTAAAAAAAAAGGGCTTCCCTGGTGGCGCAGTGGTTGAGAGTCCGCCTGCCGATGCAGGGGACACGGGTTCGTGCCCCGGTCTGGGAGGATCCCGCATGCCGCGGAGCGGCTGGGCCCGTGAGCCATGGCCGCTGAGCCTGCGCGTCCGGAGCCTGTCCTCCGCAACGGGAGAGGCCACAGCAGTGAGAGGCCCGCGTAACGCATAAAAAAAAAAAAAAAAAAAAAAAAAAAAAAAAGAAAGGGGGATAATACTGATTTCTGGTTGGGAAATATCTACACATTTAAAAAGTTGAGAGGAATAAACTGGGTGGGGTTTTTCCAGCAGCGCTGGCACCCCTCAGCACTGCATCCCCAGATTCAAATGATCTGGGATCTGCCTTCGAGTGGATGGTCCAGGCGACCAGCACACAGCTGCCTTCTGTCTCTGGCTTGGCAGGACCCAGCTCCAGCTTTCTGCCCCAAGCCTCGATTTCCTTTCATGCTCCGCCCGGGTGGATTTCCAGGGAAATCACCTCCACGTATTTTCAGAAATTTACACCAGTCATCAAAGGGGATTGCGTAAGAAACGTTGGCGGCCCGAGGAGGCTCTGAGCGCTTCAGATCCGGTCTTCTTAGCAACAGGAAGCCCTTTCTTGCTCAGCATAAACAAAGCCGAGCGCTTCCCCCACCTCCCTTTCCCCTCCATGTTCAAGTTTGCTTTGAAATTTACAGCAGAACATTTGATTCGAGGTGTGGCCTCATTCTGGCATCAGCCTTAATTCCCATTAATTTACGACGAGTCTGTACCCACTACCTTCCCCCCTCTCACATATAATTTAATAAAAGTCACTTGTGAGAGGGGATTATCATTCAGATAGCTGGAGTAAAAGGCCGTCTCTGTGTCCCCAAGGCCAATTCCCATTGCTTTCGGGGAGCAGGCGCTGGGGGATGGGGGTGGTGTGGGTACCGGTGTTGCAGTTTGAATAATGACCACCAGAGGGAGCACTATGCTTTGAAAACCACCCAATTGTTCCTTTCCATCCTGGCAAAAGGGAGGCCTATTTGCTACCAACCCTGTGTAACAGAGGAGTTGTCATATCCCTTCCACACGTGGAGCAGCTAAAGAGATAAGGCGAGGGTTTCTTGCTGGGAATTTGAGAATTCAAGGAGAGACACGTCCAACAATGCAAATATTAAGCTCTGTAAATAATTCATAGCACTGGGCAGTTTCGTGGGTGTGGACCTGGTTGGCTGTAGTCAAGTGGCATTTACAACTCTAAGTGAACGTGGTTAGAAGTTTGTTTCCTGCCTTAATGAGTATGTCAGAACCTGCCCCGGAGGCCCTGTTAGCTTTTAAAAACTCATCTTTGGGTAAAGTTGTAAACAAGTGACAATTAATAACACTTTGGTCCCCAGACCTGTTTGATAATTATCTTCAACTGTCTATAGCAGCTCTAAAGAGACCTGTGCTGTGCTTGTTCCGGGTAAAATTATGGATTTGGAAGCCCAGGGAAGAACTGAAGGTAGCAACACAGCCTGATGTACCTGGGTTTGCTCTAGGAAGACTTCCGTTCTCCACTTCCCCTGTCTTGGACGCTAGCTGTGTCTGGCACTGGGCTTCATGGGCAACATCTCACTTAATCTTCATGACACTCTAGCAAGGTGGGAGCTTTCGTCATACCCAGGAAAAAAGATAAGGAACTGGCTTAGCATAGTTAACTATTTACCTCAGGTCATGTGTTTGTGGAGCTGGGATTTGAACCCAGGGCTGTGTGACTTTGCGCATTCATTCATTCATCAGACGTGTACCGTGTGCCTTTTGTTCTAGGCAGTGTGCTGAGTGATGATGGGGATGCAAGTAAGGAATAAGGAAGATGAGATTTCTTTCCTTGTAGAGTTTGCATTCCAGTAGGCAATGGCAGACTGTAAACAAGTAAAGTAAAAAACAAGATGCTTTTGATGGGTGCTCTGGAGAAAACAAAGAGGACGATTTGATAGACAGTCGTGGGAGTGGTGCAGGGAAGAAGGACCATTTTAAGTAGGATGTTTGGTGGAGGCTTCATGGAGAGAGGACAGTAGAGTGAAATCTGAGTGGTGAGAAGTTTCCATCCCGGGCCAGATACAAGGAGGAGCATTCCAGAGGGAGGCCCAGCCAGTGCAGAGCCCTTGGATGGGGACGGGCTCAGTGGGCTGGGGTAAGAGCCAGGAGGCCAGAGCACATGAGTGGGGGTGACAGAGATGGGGACAAGGTGGGCAGGCTGGGCTGTGGATGCTGTGTGTCACCACTGCACTGAGACGCCCCTGAAATTCTCCCCCTTAGAATCCAGCTTCTGGACATATGTGCCGCTGTCAGACGCAAGACGAGCCTGTGGCTGGATTCCAGCTCATGTCACCATTTTTTTTTTTTTTTTTGGTTTAACATTTAATTCATCCTTACTGCATCCCCCACTGCCCCCCCCCCCCCACCGCCCCCCAATTCCCAAAGGAAGACCCAGCTGCCAGTTCCCTCTTTATTCTAATCTGTCTCTGGGTCCCACCATCTGCTTCTGATCAGGGTAGAAACTGGCATCTTCTCCTCTGCCAGAATCAGCCCTACATCTTTTTTAACCTAACTGGCACTCAGACACCAAACCTCCAGATCAAGGGCAAGTCAGGCCTCTGGGATGACCAGAGACGTGAGGAGAAGAGAATTCAGCCACATTGAGTTGGAAGGAAAAATCCGGGCTGATGCACGTGCCAGGATGGTCACTGTGATTTGTCTACAAAAGGAGGAAAATGAGAACAACTTAGCTGGCTATCAGCGGGCGCTGTCTATCAACAACATTTTGGTCTCTTATTAAAACGGTGTACCGAGCCATCATTGAAATAATGCCATACTGCCTGCCGATGCAGGGGACATGGGTTCGTGCCCCGGTCCGGGAAGATCCCACATGCCGCGGAGCGGCTGGGCCCGTAAGCCATGGCCACTGAGCCTGCGCGTCCGGAGCTCTGCAACGGGAGAGGCCACAGCAGTGAGAGGCCTGTGTACCACACACACACACACACACACACAAAATAATAATAATAATGCCATCGAGCCATATTCATGGACCTAAAATGATGACCACCACATAGTGTGAAGAGGAAGAAGCAGACTAGAAAAGAGACTTGTCTGGTTCTGAGTTTGAACAGGTTAGAAGTCTGTGCTTGTGAACATAGGTGCCTAGAAAAAATTTCTCAAGGATCCGCAGCAAAATATTAACATATGAACAAAATATTAGCATATTAACATGTCATGTCTGGATGGTGGGATTCGGGTGATTTTATTTGTGCCTTCTCTTGTATAAAACGCTTTAGTGGTGCTCACTTTTCTTAGGCTGAAACTTTCCAGTCCTCACAGGACCTGCTCACAAAGCCTTGTGTTGTCTGACCGCATCATGGGCTGTCTCTCCTTTCTGGCAGCGAGCTTTGTCCCTTTCTGTCTCAGGACCTTTGCACAGACTCTTTGCTTTGCGGAAATCTTCTTTCCTGGTAGTCCACCCCACCCACTTGCTCCCTCTCCTTCCTTTACCAGCTTATCTTCACTTTCTTAGAGATCCTGCCCTGCATTGACTGCCCCCAACCAGGCTGCCTCCGTCCCTCCTCCCCTCAGTGAAGTGCCTTTCATCCTTTGCTCCTGCCAGGATATCAATTCCAGGAAGGTGGGTGAGTTTTCAGTCTCAGTCCTGTCTGCTGTGTGTCCCTCACAGCAGCTGCTCAGAGCTTTGCTGAATGAACGACACAAAAACCCTTCTGCCTGTGTAAATACGTTTCTATAACTAGCATTTATCCTTCATTGGGGAAAAAAAATAATGACAAATAAAAATATTTTTTCTGACAGTTCATAATCCTTGCAGGAGTGTAAAATAATTCAGAGAATGTTAAATTACCTCTATTATATCATTCCGTGGATCTGAACACTAAAACGATTCTCATTTGTGGGAAAAAAGGAAAGAAGGGAACGTCAGACCTTTCCATATTCTCTTTCTTTCTTGAAGAGTGTGGTGTGGTGGAATGTGGTCTCTGGAATCAGGCTGCCTAAAATCAGTACCTGTCCAGCACCAGTCTTGACCAGCTGTGTGACTTTGAGCAAGTGGCTATACCTCTCTGAGTCTCAGTTCAGATGTATTAAAGGGAGAAGGTAGAAATGCCTGCCTAGGGTTGTTGTGAAAACTAAGTAAGATAATGGATGTAAAGTGCTCAGTAAGGGAATTCACCAATGAGTATTCACCCAGACACCCACTGATCTCTTCTTGGCTAACCCGGAGCCCCAAGTTGGCCATTTGGTAACTCCAGAAATATAGGGACATGGTCTGTTTTGCTACCTGCCATAATCTCAGTCCTAGGATGGAACCTAAGGCGTATTATTAAGAGTTCAATAAATATTTCTTGAATAAGAAGAAGTTCCTGAGCCTCATGAGATGCTTGTCAGCATTACTCCGTTTTCTTAGGCTGAGGAGTGGTAAAAATCACTACTGTCTCTTTTTCTCTGCTTATTTTAGACGCAGCCATCCTCAGAGGTCAAAAACTGTGAAAATAGAAAGTGAACTTTGGGACTTGAGTTCTGAGGAGCAGTAGCCCTCAGTGATAAGAGAGGATGAACTGCCCCAGTTTGGTTGCCTGAGATGATGTTCCCTGTGGCCCCTTGAGATGGAGCCTCATTTGACAGGTGTTTGGGTGTTGCTAAGCCCTGTTCTTCTGGTGCTCAAGGCCAAGGGATGGCCCTTTGCTGCCATGTCGTAACCAGATCTTTGGGAGTTCATCCAGTCACATTGGCTGTGGGCAAACCTCCAAGATGTACCTCGTCTCACCCTCTTTGGCCTAATGACTTAGATTCAAAATCTTCATTGAAAGTTTTCTTCGTTACTTCCCTCTCTTTTGCTTCTCTCTGGGCATCGAGAGATCATTCCAAAGGGAATCTATACAGAGAGGAATCTTTTATGAAAAACAGGAAGAACGGCACACAGGTGAAGGGCTCCAACCAGAATTACGAATACACACTCACCAGCCAGTATCCCATTTGTCTCTTAAAGTGACGGTTGGTTCTAAGCTTTCTCCTGTTCATCCAGAAAAGCTCACAGACCTTTGTTTTGCTTTCTAGGCAAAGGTAAGATCATAGCTCTTGAATTTCCTAAACTGTGTCTTAGGGGAACTAGGGTCTTGCAACATGTTGTATTAAATCAGTTAAGTAATTAAAAAATGTGTGTGTTTACACGTTGAACACTTATTGAATCTGTAGTAGGTGACTAAGGTACTGTTGTATTTGCTGTATCTCCATTAACTCAGCTGATCCCCATAACACCTCTGTGAACTTGGTCAACTTTCATCAGTGAAGAAACTGAAACACAGAGAGAGTGAGTAACTTTCTGGAGGTCACACAGTCAGGGGCCGAGTCAGGCTGTGGATCCAGACACTGGTTCCAGAACTTGGACTAAACCAGTGTGCTCTGCCACCTCTTAAATAGGTCTGGGGTTTGTGACAGCCCGGGTTACACAGCAGGAATTTGTGCTGTAGGACTTCTCAGAGCGTTTAATATGCTGATGTGCGTTGTGCGTCTCCAAAAGGTCAGAGGAGGGAGCACCTTTTCTCAAATTCACTTGGCCACACACCCTTTGTCAGACATTCCTACTAACACCTTCAGGATCTGATGTTGCATGAAAACACTGGGCAGGGAACCCTATGAGTTAGGTTTGGGCATTTTGGCTGTTTCATTAGGAATTCATTTTTAGAGTGAACTATTGCTTTCAAGCGGTTTGTCGCTGGAATTGAACTAAAACTGTAACCCTACTATAAAGATGAACATAATTTTGATTCTGTACCTAATTCCTTCTGTTTAGTAAATTCACCAAGTTTGCTTTCCTGGTCCTGAAAAAGGGGCAGGTCTGGAACTCGGTGGTGCCTGGGGCTATGCACAAGCATTAGTGCTGCTACCGCCCTTGAATCACCTCCTGTTTCATCTTGAGGAAACATTTGTGATTTGGTCTCAGCTGGTCTGGTGAGCACACGGCCCAGCCCACTGAGCCTCCAGACAGTCAGATGAAGGTGGACGTGCCAGACCTGCCAAGGCCACCCCCTGCCAGGGCAGTGATGCCCAGCTCTGGCTTGTGCTTGGGGAGAGTCCACACACCTTGAAAGTAGGACACGCTGAATCCCACCTGGCTGGCAACGGGTGTGCGTGATGGCTTGAACCCACACAAACCCACACTCACACCAGCCTTGAAGTCCTAATTTCAGTAAATCCAGCAAATAGTTGATTTTCATGAGAGGTGTTTGGGTGGACATTGGCTGAAAGCTGCTGAGAATCAGACTCGTTTCGATTTCTGGGCACAAGGCAGTGGTCCTCAGTCTTTAGTACATCTGAATCCCTTGGAATGCTTGTGAAAACCCAGATTGCTGGGCCAGGCCCCAGAGCTGCTGATTCAGGAGGGCTGGGGTGGGGCCTCAGTATGTGCATTTTTAAGACGCTCACAGGTACTGCTGCTACTGACGGTCCAGGGACCACACTTGGCCAGAGCCACTGTTTTATTTTTATTTTATTTTAATTAATTTAATTTTTCTTTTTATTTCAGTCCCTAGACTCCCAGCTCTGCCATTAAAAAAAAAAAATTGAGAAATTCACCTGTAGTAAAATTAACATTCTTTTTTTAAAGAGGGGGAATATTTCTTTCCTTTTCTTTTGGGGGGGTGGGTGTTACGCGGGTCTCTCACTGTTGTGGCCTCTCCTGTTGCGGATCACAGGCTCCGGACGCACAGGCTCAGCGGCCATGGCTCACGGGCCTAGCCGCTCTGCAGCATGTGGGATCTTCCCAGACCGGGGAACGAACCGGTGTCCCCTGCATCGGCAGGCGGACTCTCAACCACTGCGCCACCAGGGAAGCCCTTTCTTTCCTTTTTAAAAAATTATATATTTATTTGGCTGCGCCAGGTCTTAGTTGCGGCATGTGGGATATAATTCCCTGGCCAGGGATTGAATCTGTGCTCCCTGAATTGGGAATGTGGAGTCTTAACCGCTGGACCACCAAGGAAGTCCCTAAAATTAACATTAAAAAAAATTTCTTTTTGAATTCTATTTTATTTATTTTTTATACAGCAGGTTCCTATTAGTTATCTATTTTATACATGTTAGTATGTATATGTCAATCCCAGTCTCCCAATTCATCCCACCACCACCCCCCTCCGCCACTTTTCCCACTTGTTGTCCATATGTTCTCTACATCTGTGTCTCTATTTCTGCCCTGCAAACTAGTTCATCTGTATCATTTTTCTAGGTTTCACATATATGCTTTAATGTACAATATTTGTTTTTCTCTTTCTGACTTCACTCTGTATGACAGTCTCTGGATCCCTCCATGTCTCTACAAATGACCCAATTTCGTTCCTTTTTATGGCCAAGTAATATTCCATTGTATATATGTACCTCATCTTCTTTATCCATTTGTCTATAGATGGGCATTTAGGTTGCTTCCATGACCTGGCTATTGTAAATAGTGCTACAATAGACATTGGGGTGCATGTGTCTTTTTGAATAAGGGTTTTCTCTGGATATATGCCCAGGAGAGGGATTGCTAGGTCATAATGGTAATTCTGTTTTTAGTTTTTTAAGGAACCTCCATACTGTTCTCCATAGTGGCTGTATCAATTTACATTCCCACCAACAGTGTGAGAGGGTTCCCTTTTCTCCACACCCTCTCCAGCATTTGTTGTTTGTAGATTTTCTGATGATGCCCATTCTAGCTGGCGTGAGGTGATACCTCACTGTACTTCTGATTTGCGTTCCTCTAATAGTTAGTGATGCTGAGCAGCTTTTCATGTGCTTCTTGGCCATCTGTATTTCCTCTTTGGAGAAATGTCTATTTAGGTCTTCTGCCAATTTTTCATTGGGTTGTTTGTTTTTTAATTTTGAGCTGCATGAGCTGTTTATAAATTAATAATAGATTAATCCTTTGTCCACTGATCTGTTTGCAAATATTTTCTCCCATTCTGAGGGTTGTCTTTTCATCTTGTTTGTAGTTTCCTTTGCTTTGCAAAAGTTAAGTTTCATTAGGTCCCATTTGTTTATTTTTGTTTTTATTTCCATTACTCTAGGAGGTGGATCAAAAAAGATCTTGCTGTGATTTATGTCAAAGAGTGTTCTTCCTATGTTTTCCTCTAAGAGTTTTATAGTATCCGGTCTTACATTTAGGTCTCTAATCCATTTTGAGTTTATTTTTGTGTATGGTGTTAGGGAGTGTTCTAATTTCATTCTTTTACATGTAGCTGTCCAGTTTTCCCAGCACCACTTATTGAAGAGACTGTCTTTTCTCTATTGTATATCCTTGCCTCCTTTGTCATAGATTAGTTGACCATATGTGTGGGTTTATCTCTGGGCTTTCTATCTTGTTCCATTGATCTATGTTTCTGTTTTTGTGCCAGTACCATATTGTCTTGATTACTGTAGCTTTGTAGTATAGTCTGAAGTCAGGGAGTCTGATTCCTCCAGCTCCATATTTTCCCTCAAGAGTGCTTTGCTATTTGGGGTCTTTTGTGTCTCTATACAAATTTTAAGATTTCTTGTTCTAGTTCTGTAAAAAATGCCACTGGTAATTTGATAGAGATTGCATTGAATCTGTAGATTGCTTTGGGTAGTATAGTCATTTTCACAATATCAATTCTTCCAATCCAAGAACATGGTATATCTCTCCATCTGTGTAATCTTTTATTTTTTTCATCAGTGTCTTATAGTTTTCTCCATATAGGTCTTTTGTCTCCCTAGGTAAGTTTATTCCTAGGTATTTTATCCTTTTTGTTGCAATGGTAAATGGGAGTGTTTCCATAATTTCTCTTCCAGGTTTTTCATCTTTAGTGTATAGGAATGTAAGAGATTTCTGTGCATTAATTGTGTATCCTGCTACTTTACCAAATTCATTGATTAGCTCTAGTAGTTTTCTGGTGGCATCTTTAGGATTCTCTATGTATAGTATCATGTCATCTGCAAACAGTGACAGTTTTACTTCTTCTTTTCCAATTTGTATTCATTTTATTTTTCTCCTCTGATTGCCATGGCTAGGACTTCCAAAACTATGTTGAATAATAGTGGTGAGAGTGGACGTCCTTGTCTTGTTCCTGATCTTAGAGGAAATGCTTTCAGTTTTTCGCCACTGAGAATGATGTTTGCTGTGGGTTTGTCGTATATGGCCTTTATCATGTTGAGGTAGGTTCCCTCTATGCCCACTTTCTGGAGAGCTTTTATCATAAACGGTGTTGAATTTTGTCACGATCTTTTTCTGCTTCTATTGAGATGATCATATGGTTTTTATCCTTCAATTTGTTAATACGGTGTATCACATTGATTGATTTGCGTATATTGAAGAATGCTTGCATCCCTGGGATAAAGCCTACTTGATCATGGTGTATGATCCTTTTAATGTGTTGCTGGATTCTGTTTGATAGTATTTTGTTGAGGATTTTTACATCTATATTCATCAGTGATATTGGTCTGTAATTTTCTTTTTTTGTAGTATCATTGTCTGGTTTTGGTATCAGGGTGATGGTGGCCTTATAGGATGAGTTTGGGAGTGTTCCTTCCTCTGCAGTTTTTTGGACGAGTTTGAGAAGGATGTGTGTTAGCTCTTCACTAAGTGTTTGATAGAATTCACCTGTGAAGCCATCTAGTCCTGGACTTTTGTTTGTTGGAAGATTTTTTTTTTTTTTTTTTTTTTTTTGCGGTATGCGGGCCTCTCACTGTCGTGGCCTCTCCCGTTGTGGAGCACAGGCTCTGGACGTGCAAGCTCAGCGGCCATGGCTCACGGGCCCAGCCGCTCCGCGGCATGTGGGATCCTCCCGGACTGGTGCACGAACCCGTGTCCCCTGCATTGGCAGGCGGACTCTCAACCACTGTGCCACCAGGGAAGCCCTGTTGGAAGATTTTTAATCACAGTTTCAGTTTCATTACTTGTGATTGGTCTGTTCATATTTTCTATTTCTTCCTGGTTCAGTCTTGGAAGGTTATACCTTTCTAAGAATTTGTCCATTTCTTCCAGGTTGTCTGTTTTATTGGCATAGAGTTGCTTGTAGTAGTCTCTTATGATGCTTTGTATTTCTGTGGTGTCCACTGTAAGTTCTCCTTTTTCATTTCTAATTTTATTGATTTGAGTCCTCTCCCATTTTTTCTTGATTAGTCTGGCTAAAGGTTTATCAATTATGTTTATCTTCTCAAAGAACCAGCTTTTAGTTTTATTGATCTTTGCTGTTGTTTTCTTTGTTTCTATTTCATTTATTTCTGCTCTGATCTTTATGATTTCTTTCCTTCTACTAACTTTGGGTTTTGTTTGTTCTTCTTTCTCTAGTTCCTTTAGGTGTAAGGTTAGATGGTTTATTTGAGATTTTTCTTGTTTCTTGAGGTAGGCTTGTTTTGCTATGAACTTCCCTCTTAGAACTGCTTTCACTGCATCCCACAGGTTTTGTATTGTTGTGTTTTTGTTGTAATTTGTCTCTAGGTATTTTTTGATTTCCTCTTTGATTTCTTCAGTGAGCTCTTGGTTATTTGGTAATGTATTGTTTAACCTCCATGTGTTTGTGTTTTTTGCTTTTTTTTCCCTGTAATTGATTTCTAATCTCATAGTGTTGTGGTCAGAGAAGATGCTTGATATGATTCCAATTTTCTTAAATTTATCAAGGCTTGATTTGTGACCCAAGATGTGATCTATCCTGGCGAATGTTCCATGTGCACTTGAGAAGAAAGTGTAATCTGCTGTCTTTGGATGGAATTTCCTATAAATATCAATTAAATCTATCTGGTCTACTGTGTCATTTAAAGCTTCTGTTTCCTTATTAATTTTCTGTCTGGATGGTCTGTCCATTGGTGTTAGGTGTTAACGTCCCCCACTGTTGTGTTACTGTCAATTTCCTCTTTTATAGCTCTTAGCAGTTGCCTTATGTATTGAGGTGCTCTGATGTTGGGGGCATATATATTTATAATTGTTATATCTTCTTCTTGGACTGATCCCTTGATCATTATGTAGTGTCCTTCCTTGTCTCTTGCAACAGTCTTTTTTAAGTCTATTTTATCCAATATGAGTATTGCTACTCCAGCTTTCTTTTGATGTCCATTTGCATGGAATATCTTCTTCCATCCCCTCACTTTCAGTCTGTATGTGTCCCTAGGTCTGAAGTGGGTCTCTTGTAGACAGCATATATAAGGGTCTTGTTTTTGTATCCATTCAGTGAGTCTTTGTCTTTTGGTTGGACCATTTAATCCATTCACGTTTAAGGTAATTATCGATATGTAAGTTCCTATTACCATTTTCTTAATTGTTTTGTGTTTGTTTTTGTAGGTCCTTTTCTTCTCTTGTGTTTCCCACTTAGAGAAGTTCCTTTAGCATTTGTTGTAGAGCTGGTTTGATGGTGCTGAATTCTCTTAGCTTTTGCTCATCTGTAAAGCTTTTCTCCATCTAATCTGAATGAGATGTTTGTGAGGTTCATGTTGTAGCATGTATCTGTACGTCGTTCCTTTTTATGGCTGAATAATATTCCATTGTATGGATGTACTACAGTTTGTTCATCTGTTGATGTCTGTCATTTTCTGAGCAGTGTGTTGTTGAACAAGTTACTTAACATCTCTTAGCCACAGCTTTTTATCTGATCACAGTAATGGTAGTTCCTACTTTGTTGAATTGTTGTGAAGAAGCATGAGAGAACACATAAAATTTGCCTGGCATAATTCTAGTCATGTAAAGTCTCACTGAATGGAAGCTGCTATTAATACTCTTTCTCTTAATTTGTTACTTCTCAGATCCTATGATGAGGATTTTGGTACCAGTAGCTTATTTGGGAGGTAATCCCAAGAAACATCTTTAGGGGAGTTAAGAAGTAAGATAGGGCAGGATAACAGTCAATCTAGATGGTCTGTCTTATCAAGCCAGCAACCACTGCAGGCACCTGGAGCTTAATCCTGTTGGAATCACACCTCCTAGCATTATCCCACCACAGGGCAAGGGGCCTGGAGTATTTCTACAGCAGCTCCTGCCAGCCATCTGGGAATTCTCCAGTGTTTTGGGCCAGGGAAAGGTGTGGTACTCAGAGAAATCTCCAGGTAAAGAGACTCAGGTGCTGGTCATTGGAGGTCTGACCTATGTGTGCTAAAGTGGCCAAGAGGATGTGGGCTGGTACTGGCAGCATCCTTTGTCTCTTCTACCTGGATGGTTCTGTTTTTGTGCCAAGACCTTCCTTATCTTTCAAGCCCATCTATGTTTGCTCCATCTTCCTTGTGAGATAGACGGATAGTGCTGTTAGAAGCATCTAAATGGCACTTTTATCTATATTTCTCACAGAGCATAGCATGGTGCTTGCTCAGTAGAAGATCTTACAAGCAACCCCACTTAACATCTCATCAGCTGGTGGTGTTCATGCCTCAGGAAACGTTCTAAGTGAGGCCCTCGGCTTGCCCACCAGGCACTTCTCAGCTGACTGAGCTGAATGTCTCTGCACGCATGCCGCAACCCCCCTCGGACTGAGTTTGCTCCCAAACCTGTTCATGTCGATTGTGTTGTAATTTAGAATAAATCAATTAAATGGATTAGTAAATAAATGAATTAAATTGAATATCATGTAATCCAATTAGATAAAAGTGCAAGATTTTTCATTTCTATGAAAAGTAAGATGAATGCATTAGAAAGACAATTTGCTAAAAAAATGCTGTGGAATTAGATGTGGGCAAGAAAACTGAAATATTGAAACAGTTTGTTAAAATGTAGAAGTAGTCTGCATTCTGATGGCTTTGAAATAAGCCATCTGGCTCGTAGGTTTTCTCTCTTTTGGCAGACCCTGTTGACTTGGTAACTCAACATCTGTTTCAACCTTCTTTCCTCTTGGTCTGACACTTCCATAGAAGCTAAGTACATAAATTCTGAGCTTTCTTTGGAACTGGATATGTCTGTGATTCCGTTCTGACTGAAGAATAGGTGGAAGTCTTCTGAGGAGGGGGTGATTCTGAGAAAATAGGCTTTTCTGATATAAGGAACAAACGTGTTAGGCTCTACTGTTTCATCTTCTTCCTGCCTTGAATGCAGATGTAATGTCTGGAAGTGCAACAACAATTTTGTGATCATGAGGCTACAAGCCAACACCTAAGGCTAGTAGAGTGGAAAGAGAAAAGAAGCATGGGTCTTTCACAGCATCATGGAGCCACCGCATCAATGCCAAAATGCCAACTTTCAAACTCTTTTATATATTAAATAATTAAGAGTCTGCATTGCTTCAGCCATTGTTAGTTACAACTCAAAGCATTCCTAATTGATACAGCCTCTTCGAAGAGCTTGAAATCAAACTTTACAAATGGTACATTATCGGTACGGTTCATGCAAGAAAGGTGGTGTACATCTCCAGTCAGGAAACCTATCCTTGGAAGTATTGAGCATTCATCAAAATATTGGCTAGTGAGGGTACATAAATGTGTTTTAAGTTAAAATAAAAATTTATATATATAACCTCAGTCTAATCTGGAGAAAAACATCAGTCAAGCCCACAGTGAAGAACATTCTCCAGGATACCTGCCCAGGACTCCTCAAGACTGTCACAGTCTTGAAAACAAGGAAGGACTGGGAAACTCTCACAGACCAGAGGAGGCCGGGGAAGCCTGAGTGCTAAATGCACTGTGGAGCCAGGAGAGGATTATGGAACAGAAAGAGAACATTAATGAAGAGAACTGGTGAAATCCACCTCAAGTCTGTAATTATTAGTAATGTATCACTGTTAGCTTAGTTTTGACAAATGTGTCATAAAATTAGAAGATGTTAGTAATGGGGGAAGCTGGCCAAGGGCTATATGGGATTCTCCATTCTGTTGTTGCATCTTTGTTCTGTAAACCTAAAATCATTCCAAAATAAAATGTTTACTTAGGGACTTCCCTGGTGGCCCAGTGGTTGAGAATCTGCCTACCAATGCAGGGGACATGAGTTCGATCCCTGGTCCGGGAAGACCCCACATGCCGTGGAGCAGCTAAGCCCGTGCACCACAACTACTAAACCCGCGAGCGACAACTGCTGAGTCCGTGTGCCACAATTACTGAAGCCTGCGCACCTAGAGCCCGTGTTCCGCAACCAGAAAAGCCACTGCGATGAGAAGCCCGCGCACTGCACCGAAGAGTAGCCCATGCTCGCAATAACTAGAGAAAGCTCGCGCAGCAATGAAGACCCAACGCAACAACAACAACAAATAAATAAATACATTAAATGTTTACTTAAAGAATACTATGGGGGCTTCCCTGGTGGCGCAGTGGTTGAGGGTCCGCCTGCCGATGCACGGGACATGGGTTTGTGCCCCGGTCCGGGAGGATCCCACATGCCGCGGAGCGGCTGGGCCCGTGGGCCATGGCCGCTGAGCTTGCGCGTCTGGAGCCTGTGCTCCGCAATGGGAGAGGCCACAACAGTGAGAGGCCCGTGTACCGAGGGAAAAAAAAAAAAGAATACTATGTATGCATTATCTATTGGTTTTCATATCCTCACCTGGACAGACTCTTGATTAACTCACCAAGTACCAGCCTTTCAAAGTGAGACATGAGGGCTTCTAGTGCACTTGGGGGAACTTAGTAATGCTTCCCACCTTGGTCACATGGAAGAAGAAAGATTTTACAGGAGGCTTTCTCTCCCTTTCCAGTCCACATCTCACAGCTTCCCTATGATAGGGCTGCTCATGTTTTTAAAGTTTATTTTTTACAAATTTATTTAAAATTTAAATTTGTATTACTTAAATTGAAATTATTCTCAGTAATTTGTGATATAATTATTTTACTAATGTAATTTTATGTTTAGGTTTGATATGCTTTTTTAAAAATTTTTATTTTATATTGGAGTATAGCTGATTAACAATGCTGTGATAGTTTCAGGTGTGCAGCAAAGTGACTCAGCCATACATACACATGTATCCATTCTCCCCCAGACTCCCCTCCCGTCCAGGCTGCCACATAACATTGAGCAGAGTTTCCTGTGCTCTACAGTAGGTCCTTGTGGGTTATCTGTTTTAAATATAGTGGGGTGTATATACACACTGATATACTTTTGTCGTGCTCAGAGAGCAGATAAACGTTGTGGTCAGAGTTGATGTCTTCTGACATGCAGTGATTGGTTTAGGGATACGTGTAGGGCTCAGGACATTGCTGGCATCCCTGGGAATGGTGCCCTGACTTTTGGCTGGGGATGCTAAGCTGATGGATGTCTGCCTGGAGCGGGTGACATCTGTGCCATCGTCAGTGCAGAGGCCTGCATGGCAATGAACGCAGAGGTAAGCAGAGCCCATGCTTACAGACGAGCCTTCCTGACATTGTTTGAGCCACTGGGATCCAGCCACTGTCAAATTCCTGGGCTTTTCCATTTAATGAGCCAGTGAGTTTCCCTGTTCTCTTTTTAAAGCCACATGGAGTTAGATTTCTATTTCTGTCACTTGCAACTGCAGGAGTTCTGTTGAAACAGTCACTTGTCCCTGTTCCTCTAGGTTACAGTTTGGTCTTCTTCCTCTGCCCTCCCACGGTCATTAGCATGGAGCCATCCACTGCCTTTTCTTGCCCAATATTCCTAACTAGCTCCACTGGGTTGGCGTCCTTGCTCTGCCCCTTCCTAACTATGAGGAAGTTATAACCAGAGTGAATTCCTTACCTTCTCAGAGCCTCAGTGCTTTGTTTGTAAGATGGGAATAAAAACCCTACCTGAGGGACTTCCCTGGTGGCACAGTGGTTAGGAATCCGCCTGCCAATGCAGGGGACACGGGTTCAAGCCCTGGTCCGGGAAGATCCCACATGCCCTGGAGCAACTAAGCCCGTGTGCCACAACTACTGAGCCCGCGCTTTAGAACCCGTGAGCCACAACAACTGAGCCCACGTGCCGCAACTACTGAAGCTCACGTGCCTAGAGCCCGTGCTCTGCAACGAGTGAAATCACTGCAATGAGAAGCCTGTGCACCACAACAAAGAGTAGCCCCCACTCGCCGCAACTAGAGAAAGCCTGCACGCAGGAATGAAGACCCAACACAGCCAAAAATAAATCAATAAATTTATTAAAAAAAAAAACAAGCAAAAAACCCCAAAACACTACCTGAAGGCTTGTTGGGAGAGTGAAATAATGCAACACCTGTAAGGCATTCACAGGGTTCCATATTAAATATTCAAATGTCAGTTATTTTTATCTTATTGTCAGCAAATGGTAGGGTTATCGCAGGCATTAATCCTATCTTATTTTTCTTTGTATCTTCCACCATACTTGGCATATAGTTGGTGGCTCAACAAATTTAAAAAATGTTAAGGGCCTCTGTGCTGGTTTCTAGGAATAAAATGATGAGTAAGACAGAGTCTGTTGCCTTTAGTTCTTCAAGGCTAGTGAGAGCCACCACCCAAGGGAATGCCAATCAAGAGCAAAGAGGGAACATACTTAAAATAACACGGGGCCAGTTCATGAAAGCAACATGAATTTACAATGCCAGGCCCTGTGCTAGCAGAGCAGCAGTGAATGGAGACAGGTAAGCCCCTGCCCTCACAGAGAGAGGTGATGAGATGGATACAGAGCTTGCCTGTACACGTTTAGGCACAGGTGGAGTGGTGGAGCGTAAACGGAATCAACCCTGAGTTTGAGGGCCCCTCGTCCAGGAAGGATCGAAATTTTATGGCATGTTGGATGGATGGCCCCAAAGAAAAGCTTTCCCCCCAAACAGGATGGGTCAGATGGCCTCTCTCAGACAGGTAGCTGCTACTTTTAAGTTCAAGCAAAAGAAACTGGCACCAAACTTGTCACAATTTAAATATAATTATTTTCATGATGTTATTACAGAGCAATGAGATATATATATATACACATACGTGTGTGTGTGTGTGTGTGTATATATATATATATATATATATATGTATATATATTTTGGCCGCGTCGTGCGGCATCTGGGATCTTTGTTCTCCAACCAGGGATCGAACCCGCATCCCCTGCAGTGGAAGTGCAGTCTTAATCTCCTGGACCACCAGGGAAGTCCTGAGAGTGATCATATTAATTCAGAGAAAAATAATGTCTCTTGCCACTCCTAGCCCTTGTCGAAGAAAAAAGTAAATTTCCTCTTGCTTCCCTTCTTTATGAAACAAAACCACTTGAGAAGCCAAATCTAAGCCGTTTCAGAATTGCAGATGTGCAAAAAAGTCTTTATGAAAAACATTTGCGGCTTCCCTGGTGGCGCAGTGGTTGAGAGTCCGCCTGCCGATGCAGGGGACACGGGTTTGTGCCCCGGTCCGGGAAGATCCCACATGCCGTGGAGCGGCTGGGCCCGTGAGCCATGGCCGCTGAGCCTGCGCGTCCGGAGCCTGTGTTCCGCAACGGGAGGGGCCACAACAGTGAGAGGCCCACGTACCGCAAAAAAAAATAATAATAATAATAAAAATTAAAATTTGACCTGATTTGTTTTACTGATCAACAAAGAACCCTCCCCTGAATGGCACGTTTCACCCGACAGCACACTTTTAATCGAGGCATAAATTGTAGCAAACCAAGGTTTTGAAGAAAACCACAAAAGGCCACCTTGCACCGGAAGGATGGGAGCATGTCACAGCAATAACACAGCGGGAACCTGCATGAAAGGAGCGCAGAGTTACTTGGTGAAGGGAATGAACTGTCCGCATGGAATCACAGATTCCTGTCCTGTCTGGATGTGCTGCAAACGGCCTCTAGGATGTGGCTGGAGGAAGTCTCCTGTAGCAGTTCACGGTGACACCCGGTTGTCATCAAGGGGCTGATGGCATCCGTTGGCATCCAGAACAATTAAGGGAGAAAGAGTTTGGAGAAAAAAGATGTCAAGAAGTGCATTTCCATGTGAGCCGTAATCTTGGGGCCACATAGCCGCATTCAAGACTGAGCAGTTGAAGTGCCAGGGTCGTTGGGAGAGAATTCCCTGTGGTTCTCTCGGGAGTTGAAGTGCTGAAGAAGTCTGTGCTCTGCTTAGGGTGTGCCCGAACCCTGGTGCCTGAGAGTGGATTGTGACAGCCTGTAGGTGAACTTGGCGAAGACGAGAGAAGCTGATCCAGGAACACAATACCCCAGGCTTTTAGAGAGAGAGGCTGCGTCTAGTTTCAGGGCTGTTTGCATTCTGGGGCGTTGCTGTGCTTCATTGCCAACTATAAAAAGTTAGCCTTTGACTTTTCCTGTTTATGCAATAGTTGAGAATAATCTTCTAGAGATTCGAGTGGTTCGGATCCTGCATTAAAGGGGGAGCTGAGTTTCTCCTTCTCTCAATCCCCCTCACCCTCTTTTTCCTCCTTTCTCCCTTCCTTTCTAAGAGAAGTCCTCCGTGGAACTCTTAAACCTAAATGACAGTTCAAACGTTATGAAGTAGATTTAAAAAACCTTAATACACCCTGCTAGTTAAAATTCAATCATTATAGAAGTAATCTCAAAAATAAATGTCTCTCAGGATCCCCTTTCCCAAGGATAAAGACTTAGCATGGTTTGGTGGATATCCTTCCAAATTTATTTTTGATGTAAGAACGAACCTGATTGTCTTAACGGAAAGGCGCCGTTCATATGTCTTTACTTCGTTCACCGTTGGTGGTTATTTGTATTTGTGACTGCCCTATATCTCTGAATGCCTCGTGACATCTTGACAGTTTTGCCACACGCTGATCTGCTTTGCTTGCTTAATAATCTGTCATGGAGATTTTTCCATATTGGGACTTACTTATGCACTGCTTCATTGCTGTATTTGTTTAATGTCTGTGGCCGCATGGTGTCCCATTCCAGTGTTTTTTCGTCTGTTCCTCCCTGATGGACAGGAGCAGAATGTATAAATTTGGAAACTCTCTCAGTCTCTACACATACACACATATAGACAGGTGGAGTTTATAGCTTTTCTCTGTAGGGTTAAGGAAGAGAGAAATGAGGCTGAAGTTTGTGCGTGGGCACGTTTACACGTACATGTAGGATCTGTATACCTGCGTGTGAATTCAGAGGTGATGGAATCTCTTCACGTACGAATTGCTTTTGTATTGTTATATATATTGCATGGATTATGAGAAAGTTACACTGCTGAAGGTGGTGAAGGTCCGGTTCTGCCTAGAAAGGCTTGATAAATAAGAAAGAGACGGTAGGCTGCAGAGTCATGCTTTGAGCTATGCAGGTGCTGGGTCAGACCCTTGCTTGGAAAAGAGAAACAGAGGGGCCACAGGATCCAGATACCAAAGACCAATGCATAGTAACGGGATGTTAATAAATAATGTTTCAACCAAGGCAACGTCCCAGGAACTTGGGGGCTGTAGGAAGAACGATGCTAGGAAAGAATGCTGTGTTATTCCAAAGTGTTTTTTTTTGTTTGTTTTTATTTCTTGCGGTACGCGGGCCTCTCACTGGTGTGGCCTCTCCCGTTGCGGAGCACAGGCTCCGGACGCGCAGGCCCAGCAGCCATTGCTCACGGGCCCAGCTGCTCCGCGGCATGTGGGATCTTCCCGGACCGGGGCACGAACCCGTGTCCCCTGCATCGGCAGGCGGACTCTCAACTACTGCGCCACCAGGGAAGCCCCTCCAAAGTGTTTTGAAAGGCAAGTTGGATAGAGATGGAAAATAAAAAGTAGGCTGGAAGTCTAAAGAATCAGGGTCGATGCTCCTTTGCCCAGGAATTGTGGGGTAAAGTTACCAAGCACATAGCACTCTTATGGTAAGTTTTATGTCCTTTGCCCACGCAGACATTGCGAATTGATGACAGCATCTTTCTCCCTTTGAACTCAAGGCAGCTTCAAAAGTCTCTCTGTATTGTTTGAGAGCAGTCTTTGTCAGTCAGAGTTAGCCAGCAAGGTGAGATCTGTTTGGTAACCCAAATCTGTAGGGACCTTGTCTTGTGAGGGGCAGGGTGTCAGGGTGGTGGGACTTAGCATTGCCCTTGATGGGTTCTCCTGCTGTTTCCAAACCTTTGTCATCCCGGAAGGAAAACAACAACAGAAAACGCAGTATGGAGTATAGTGAGACAAGGAAGGACTTTGGGGTTATCCAGAGTAGAGGAAAAGCCGCTTGTTAATTTGGGAACTTTAGATAAGTTAACTAATTTATCTTTGACTTAATTTCCTCATTTGTAAAGTAAAGAAAAACATAACGGCCCCACAAGACCACAAGAGACATTAAAAAGTGAATGGCATGCTCTTTGAAACAATGTAAGTGCTAGATTGATGATTTAGATTTCAATAATGTAAGAGCATTATTTTCTTCTTTACCATCATCTTGTTTTTATTGTTTCTTAGAAAATAGGCTAATTTGCATCTGGGTGGGGCTGCAGAGCTCACAGTGGCCGGGTCATGATGCTTTCCTCCTCCCGTCCCTCGGCAGCCATTGGATCCGAAGGACAGAACCGTGTCTCTCTGACCGGAGTCCTTGGTTGAAGAGTGGGTCCTGACCCAGGTGGGCCCATCGCACTATCCATTCCCAGGCACCCTGGTTTGGGAACGTGAGCCAAAAAAATCCACCCTTTTGCCTGAGCTGTTTGCATCAAGTTTTCTATCATTTGTAACTAAGAGAGTGCTAAGAACGGCTAAGGTGCCAGGCTCTGTCTTGTTGTTTTTTTTTTTTTTGCGGTACGCGGGCCTCTCACTGCTGTGGCCTCTCCCGCTGCGGAGCACAGGCTTCAGACGCGCAGGCCCAGCGGCCATTGCTCACGGGCCCAGCCGCTCCGCGGCACGCGGGATCCTCCCGGACCGGGGCACGAACCCGTGTCCCCTGCATCGGCAGGCGGACTCCCAACCACTGCGCCACCAGGGAAGCCCTTGTTGTTTTTTTAATATGACTCCTTGATGGAACATAATTGTTGAGGTGGTGCTGACCAGGGACTTGGTCCTGAACCCACTGCCCCTGCCTGCTGCTTCTGTCCACTGCTGGAGGCCACACATGCACCAGCCCAGGGCAGGAAAGAGTGGAGACACTGCCCCTTCCAGAAGGGGCCTGAGTGAGGAGGGATAGGACTCAGACCTCGGAGGTTTTGTCTCTTCTTGGGTTATGTTCTCCATAAGGGTCTACCTACCAAGATATCCTCCATGAGTTTTTTAAATTAATTAAGTATTCATTTTTTGGCTGCATTAGGTCTTCGTTGCTGCACACAGTCTTTCTCTAGTTGTGGCAAGCGGGGGCTACTCTTCGTTGTGGTGTGTGGGCTTCTCATTGCGGTGGCTTCTCTTGTTGGGGAGCACAGGCTCTAGCCACGTGGGCTTCAGTAGTTGTGCCGTGCGGGCTCAGTAGTTGTGGCTTGTGGGCTCTAGAGCGCAGGCTCAGTACTTGTGGCGTACGGACTTAGTTGCTCTGCGGCAAATGGGATCTCCCCGGATCAGGGATCGAATCTGTGTCCCCTGCATTGGCTCCATGAGTTTTATTGGGAGTGTGTAGGCTATAAGCAACAAATTCAATTGACCACAAAGAGAGGATTTATTGTAACGATAAAGGCACAGTGCCCAGCACTTTACATGGATTATGTAATTTAATCCTCACAACTGCAATTACCCCCATTTAACAGATGAAGAAACTGAGGCCCAAAGAGGGTGAGGAACTTTCCCAGGAGTATGCAGCTTGTTGGAGGAACCCTTTTTTAAGGGGTTACTCTCCATCTTGCTTGTAGGTGCCAGGGGCTTGCTCATGGAATCTTTGCCCATTTGTGTCTTTGCTCTGTTCCTTTTCTATATAAGTCAGGGTTTGGTGACCTTCTTAGTTTGCCAAGGCCGCTGTAACAAATTACCACAGGTGGGGTGGCTTAAACAGAAATTTATTTCTCATAGTTCTGAAGGCTGGAAGTCCAAGCTCAAGGTGTTGGCAGAGAGCAAGGCCTCTCTCCTTGGCTCATAGATGGCCATCTTCTCCCTGTGTCTTTTTATGGTCTTTCCTCTGTGTGTATCCGTGTTCTAGCCTCCTCTTCGTATAAGGACACCAGTCATATTGGATTAGGGCCCACCCTAATGGCCTCATTTTAACGTAGGTACCTCTTTAAAGACCTCCATCTTCAAATATAGTCACATTCTAAGGTACTGGGGGTTAAGACTTCAACATATGAGTTTTTGGCGGGGGGAGGGAGTGGGAGCACAACTTAGCCCATAACTGTGGCAGAAAACAGAGATCAATCCAGGTATCTTAAGCAGACAGGGATTTAATAAAGGGGACTAGGTAACAGTCTCTGGAGTATGGGTGAAGGAGCAGGCATCAAGAATGTTGAGGAACACTGCAGAACTCAGCCACCAGAGGAGCTGCTGCCTCCTCCACAGTCAGGGAAGAGGTGATTGGGGATGCTGTTGCTGGAACTGTTGTCTCTGGAAACACCACCATGCATGGCAGCTGCTCTCTGGAGATCCTGAAGGTGCTGCCCTATGTGTTGGCTCCAGAGCCACACTGAGCCAGGAAAAGCAGACGCCCACATGACTTCAGCCCGCTGGGACTGGCTGTGGAAGAATTCAATCCCATCTTCACTATCATGCTTGCTTGCTATGTAGCAGAAACCTCTGTGTCATTTCTCACAGGGGTCTGACTGGTGGAACCTAGTTTATATGACAAGCCCCAGCTGCAAGGTGCTCTGGGAGGTGTAGTACGTTCAAGAGGAAGGCATGCCTGGAATACGGCACAAGAGGTGCTGAGCACAGGTCTAGTCCACCCATCCTTTATATGCCCATTGGAGCAGCTCCCTGTGCTTACTCAGTTTCTCCCCTTTGTAACCTCAACTTATAAATGGCCTTGGCTTGTCATTCTTTCGCGCAGCTTTCACAGCTCACTGCTGCTGTTTCTGTTTCTCAGACCAAATATGTGCACAGAAGAATCTGATTAGCTCTGCTCAGTCTTATGAGCTAGGCCACATCACTGGTCACTGCACAGCTCTTGAGTTGATTGGCTGCCCTTAGATCTTGCACCCCTTCTTCATCCAGTCAGCTTTGTCCAAGAAGGTGGGCATGTGGTGCAGGTGGTAGGGGATACAGTGTGGCTGCCTTGGCTCCAGTGGCTGAGGGTGGAAGGTTTCACTTGGGAAAGTGTGTGAACGTGATAGACAATCACTGATGATTCTAGCACGTTTTACATTCACGATTCAGCTCCGTCCAGCCTCCTACTGTGACTTGAGCGCTGGAGCTTCTTTCACTGACTCCTGAGCATCACGTTCTAGTTTCTATGGCACTGAGTTTGTCTTTTACCCCTCTGTTTATTTTACTCCCTAACCCGCTTATCCAAAGTATCACTCCATTCCTCTCTGTCCCCTCGCCAAGGTTTTGTTTTCATCATATTGTTATATATCTTGTAGGTTTTCACCTGTCTTTATATCCCTCCCTACCTCCCACTAGAAGGTCATCTCCACAAGAGGAGGGACTGGTTTTGTTTTCTGATGCATCCTCAGGACCTAGAATTGTGCTCAGTGTATATTTGTGACTGTATTGACTATCTGCTGTTGTTGAGGGTGGAAGGGATGAGTAGCAGACTATGAGTGGTTGACACACAAGCAGAAGGGCTATGGTGGTCAAGAATGTGCGATTGAAATGAAAGAAGACCTGGGCTTAAATCACGTTTCAACCAAATTCTAGCTATGCAACTTGGGGCTACTTACTTCTTCTCTGAGCCTCGGTGGTCTCATCTGTAAAATGGGGCTCATGGTGACTTGAGATGTCTTTAACACAGCCAGGAGTAAGCCTTAAATATGTAGAGGGTTCCCATGGAGGCAGTGACAGATGAGCATGATGAACAGGACAGCACATGCCCAGTTAAAGCAGCAGCCTCTGCTTCGTTCCTGCAGGGCATGGAAAAAATGACCTTGTATGGCCAGCCCTTCAAATACTTTTTAGAGTTGCTGGGAATCCAGATTCTTAAATGTTGAATCCATGAAAAACAGTACCACTCTGTGAGCCAACTAAAAGATATGCACACCCCCACTCTGTTGGTCTCTTGGGTTGGAGAGTTTGTGACTTTTGATAAAAGTAAATAAGCACAGTCCATCAGGAAGTCTAGGCTCTGCTCAGAGTCTGACATGGCTGACTGCAGGGACCTCCTTGACCCATCCATAACGAACCATGCCCCTCAAACATCCATGTGGCTGACAGGGTCTTGGTGCTCCTGCCAGGTGTCAGGCCTGAGCCTCTGAGGTGGGAGAGCTCAGTTCAGGACATTGGTCCACCAGAGACCTCCCGGCCCCACATAATATCAAACAGTGCAAGGTCTCTCAGAGATCTCCACCTCAATGCTAAGACCCAGCTCCACTCAAAGACCAGCAAGCTACAGTGCTGGACACCCTATGCCAAACAACTAGCAAGGCAGGAACACAACCCCACCCATTAGCAGAGAGGCTGCCTAAAATCATAATAAGGCCACAGACACCCCAAAACACACCACCAGATGTGGACCTGCCCACCAGAAAGAGAAGATCCAGCCTCATCCACCAGAACACAGGCACCAGTCCCCTGCACCAGGAAGCCTACACAACCCACTGAACCAACCTTACCCACTGGGGGCAGATGCCAAAAACAATGGGAACTACGAACCTGCAGCCTGTGAAAAGGAGACCCCAAATGCAGTAAGTTATGCAAAATGAGAAGACAGAGAAATACACAGCAGATGAAGGAACAAGGTAAAATCCCACCAGACTAAACAAATGAAGAGGAAATAGGCAGTCTACCTGAAAAAGAATTCAGAATAATGATAGTAAAGATAATCCATTTTGGAAATAGAATGGAGAAATACCAAGAAACTGTTTAGCAAGGAACTAGAAGAACTAAAGACAAAAAAAAATGATGAAAAACACAATAAATTAAATTTAAAATTCCTAGAAGGAATCAATAGCAGAATAACTGAAGCAGAAGAATGGATAAGTGACCTGGAGGATAAAATGTTGGAAATAACTACCACAGAGCAGAATACAGAAAAAAGAATGAAAAGAATTGAGAATAGTCTCAGAGACCTCTGGGGCAACATTAAACGCACCAACATTTGAACTATAGGGGTCCCAGAAGAAGAAAAAAAGAAAGGGACTGAGAAAATATTTGAAGAGATTATAGTTGAAAACTTCCCTAATATGGGAAAGGAAATAGTCAATCAAGTCCAGGAAGCACAGAGAGTCCCATACAGGATAAATCCAAGGAGAAACATGCCAAGACACATATTACTCAAACTATCAAAAATAAAATACAAAGAAAAATATTAAAGCAGCAAGGGAAAAGCAAAATATAACATACAAGGGAATCCCCATAAGGTTAACAGCTGATCTTTCAGCAGAACTCTGCAAGCCAGAAGGGAGTACAGGACATATTTAAAGTGATGAAGGTAAAAAACCTGAAACCAAGATTACTCTACCCAGCAAGGATCTCATTCAGATTTGACGGAGAAATTAAAAGCTTTAACAGACAAGCAGAAGCTAAGAGAATTCAACACCACAAAACCAGCTTTACAACAAATCCTAAGGAACTTCTGTAGGCAGGAAACACAAGAGAAGGAAAAGACCTACAATAACAAACCCAAAACAATTAAGAAAATGGTAATAGGAACACACATGTCGACAAGTATTTTAAATGTAAATGGATTAAATGCTCTAACCAAAAGGCACAGACTGGCTGAGTGGATACAAAAACAAGACCCATATATATGAAATCTACAAGAGACCCACTTCAGACCTAGAGATACATACAGACTGAAAGTGAGGGGATGTAAAAAGATATTCCATGCAAATGGAAATCAAAGAAAGCTGGGGTAGCAATTCTCATATCAGACAAAACAGACTTTAAAATAAAGACTATTACAAGAGACAAAGAAGGGCACTACATAATGATCAAGTGATCAATCCAAGAAGAAGATATAACAATTACAAATATTTATGCACCCAACATAGGAGCACCTAACAGCCATAAAAGGAGAAATTGACAGTAACACAATCATAGTAGGGGACTTTAACAGCCCATAAGAGGAGAAATTGACAGTAACACAATCATAGTAGGGGACTTTAACAGCCCACTTTCACCAATGGACAGATCATCCAAAATGAAAATAAAAAAAGGAAACACAAGCTTTAAATGATACATTAAACAAGATGGACTTAATTGATATTTATAGGACATTCCATCTAAAAACAACAGAATACACTTTCTTCTCAAGTGCTCATGGAACATTTTCCGGGATAGATCACATCTTGGGTCACAAATCAAACCTTGGTAAATTTAAGAAAATTGAAATCGTATCAAGTCTCTTTTCTGACCACAATGCTATGAGACTAGATATCAATTACAGGAAAAAAATCTGTAAAAAATACAAACATATGGAGGCTAAACAATACACTACTAAATAACCAAGAGATCACTGAAGAAATCAAAGAGGAAATCAAAAAATACCTAGAAACAAATGACAATAAAAACATGATGACCCCAAACCTATGGGATGCAGCAAAAGCAGTTCTAAGAGGGAAGTTTATAGCAATACAATCCTACCTTAAGAAACAAGAAACATCTCAAATAAACAACCTAACCTTACACCTAAAGCAATTAGAGAAAGAAGAACAAAGAAAACCCCAAAGTTAGCAGAAGGAAAGGAATCATAAAGATCAGATCAGAAATAAATGAAAAAGAAATGAAGAAAACAGTAGCAAAGATCAATAAAACTGAAAGCTGGTTCTTTGAGAAGATAAACAAAATTGATAAACCACTAGCCAGACTCATCAAGAAAAAAAGGGAGAAGACTCAACTCAATAGAATTAGAAATGAAAAAGGAGAAGTAACAACTGACACTGCAGAAATACAAAGGATCATGAGAGATTACTACAAGCAACTCTATGCCCATAAAATGGGCAACCTGGAAGAAATGGACAAATTCTTAGAAAAACAAAGCCTTCTGACTGAACCAGGAAGAAATAGAAAATATAAACAGACCAATCACAAGCCCTGAAATTGAAACTGTGATTAAAAGTCTTTCAACAAAGAAAAGCCTAGGACCAAATGGCTTCACAGGCGAATTCTATCAAACATTTAGAGAAGAGCTAATACCTATCCTTCTTAAACTCTTCCAAAATATAGCAGAGGGAGGAACACTCCCAAACCCATTCTACGATGCCACCATCACCCTGATACCAAAACCAGGCAAAGATGCCACAAAAAAAGAAAACTACAGGCCAATATCACTGATGAACATAGATGCAAAAACCCTCAACAAAGTGCTAGCAAACAGAATCCAGCAGCACATTAAAAGGGTCATACATCACGATCAAGTGGGGATTATCCCAGACGGCAAGCATTCTTCAATATACGCAAGTCAATGTGATACATCATATTAACAAACTGAAGGAGAAAAGTCATATGATCATCTTAATAGATGCAGAGAAAGCTTTTGACAAAATTCAACACCCATTTATGATAAAAACCCTCCAGAAAATAGGCATAGAGGGAACTTACCTCAACATAATAAAGACCATATATGACAAACCCACAGCCAACATCATCCTCAAAGGTGAAAAACTGAAACCATTTCCACTAAGATTAGGAAGAAGACAAGATTGCCCACTCTCACCACTACGATTCAACATAGTTTTGGAAGTTTTAGCCCCAGCAATCAGAGAAGAAAAAGAAGAAAAGGAATCCAAATTGGAAAAGAAGAAGTAAAGCTGTCACTGTTTGCAGATGACATGATACTATACATAGAGAATCCTAAAGATGCTACCAGAAAATTACGGAGCTAATCTATGAAGTTGATAAAGTTGCAAGATACAAAATTAATGCACAGAAGTCTCTTGCATTCCTATACACTAATGATGAAAAATCTGAAAGAGAAATTAAGGCAGGAATCACTCCCATTTACTATTGCAACAAAAAGAATAAAATATCTAGGAATAAACCTACCTAAGGAGACAAAAGGTCTGTATGCAGAAAACTATAAGACACTGATGAAAGAAGTTAAAGATGATACAAACAGATGGAGAGATATACTATGTTTTTGGATTAGAAGAATCAACATTGTGAAAATGACTATATTACCAAAGCAATCTACAGATTCAATGCAATCCCTATCAAACTACCACTGGCATTTTTCACAGAACTAGAACAAAAAATTTCACAATTTGTATGGAAACACAGAAGACCCCAAATAGCCAAAGCCATCTTGAGAAAGAAAAATGGAGCTGGAGGAATCAGGCTCCCTGACTTCAGACTGTACTACAAAGCTACAGTAATCAGGACAGTATGGTACTGGCACAAAGACAGAAATATAGATCAGTGGAACAGGATAGAAAGCCCAGAGATAAACACACACACATATGGTCACCTTATCTTTGATAAAAGAGGCAAGAATATACAATGGAGAAAAGACAGCCTCTTCAATAAGCGGTGTAGGGAAAACTGGACAGCTACATGTAAAACAATGAAATTAGTACACTCCCAAATACCGTACACAAAAATGAACTCAAAATGGATTAGAGACCTAAAGGTAAGGCCAGACACTATAAAAGTCTGGAGGAAAACATAGGCAGAACACTGTATGACATAAATCACAGCAAGATCCTTTTTTACCCACCTCCTAGAGAAATGGAAATAAAAACAAAAATAAACAAATGGGACCTAATGAAACTTGAAAACTTTTGCACAGCAAAGAAAACCATAAACAAGATGAAAAGACAACTGTCTGAATTGGAGAAAATATTTGCCAATGAAGCAACTGACAAAGGGTTAATCTCCAAAACATACAAGCAACTCATGCAGCTCAATATCAAAAAAACAAAGAATGCAATCCAAAAATAGGCAGAAGACCTAAATAGACATTTCTTCAAAGAAGATATACAGATTGCCAACAAACACTTGAAAGGATGCTCAACATCACTAATCATTAGAGAAATGCAAATCAAAACTACAATGAGGTATCACCTCACACTGGTCAGAATGGCCATCATCAAAATATCTACAAACAATAAATGCTGGAGAGGGTGTGGAGAAAAGGGAACCCTTTTGCACTGTTGGTGGGAATGTAAATTGATACAGCTACTATGGAGAACAGCATGGAGGTTCCTTAAAAAACTGAAAGTAGAACTACCATATGATTCAGCAATCCCACTACTTGGCATATGCCCTGCGAAAATCATAATTCAAAAAGAGTCATGTACCAAAATGTTCATTGCAGCTCTATTTACAATAGTCAGGACATGGAAGCAACCTAAGTGTCCATCACCAGATGAATGGATAAAGAAGATGTGGCACATATATACAATGGAATATTACTCAGCCATAAAAAGAAATGAAATTGAGTTATTTGTAGTGATGTGGATGGACTTCAAGACTGTCATACAGAGTGAAGTGAGTCAGAAAGAGAAAAACAAATACCATATGCTAACATATATATGGACATATAGGATATATATATCCTAACATATATATGGAATCTAAAAATAAAAGAAATGGTTCTTAAGAACCTAATGGCAGGACAGGAATAAAGATGCAGATGTAGAGAATGGACTTGAGGACATGGGGAGGGGGAAGGGTAAGCTGGGACGAAGTGAGAGAGTGTCCTGGACATATATACACTACCAAATGTAGAATAGATAGCTAGTGGGAAGCAGCCACAGAGCACAGGGAGATCAGCTCGATGCTTTGTGTCCACCCAGAGGGGTGGGATAAGGAGGGTGGGAGGGAGATGCAAGAGGGATGAGATATGGGGATATATGTATATTTATAGCTGATTCACTTTGTTATACAGCAGAAACTAACACACTATTGTAAAGCAGTTTTACTCCAATAAAGATGTTAAAAAAAAAAAGCAAATAAGCAGCCTTTATAACATTTGTGAGTGATCCAAAATCCTCCACTTTTCCTGTCTTCTCTATGGCTTTGCCATAGTGTCTCCAACCAAAAGCACAGGCAACCAGAGAGAAATAAACTGAACTTCACCAATACTCTACGCATTTGTGGTTCAGAAGACACCATCAGGAAGGTGAAAAGGCTATTCATAGACTGGGAGATAATATTTGCATATCACTGTATGTGATAAGAGACTAGTATCTAGAATATATAAGAACTCTTACAATTCAACAATAAAGATGACTCAGTTAATAAATGGGCAAAAGATATGATTAGACATTTCTACAATGTAGAAATGTAGAGGTATAAATGACCAATAATGGTTAACAAATCAATGCTTAACAAATCAAAACCACAATACATTACCGCTTCACATCCCCTAGGATGGCTACAGTAAAACATATAAATAATGATAAATGTTGGTGAGAATGTGGAGAAATTGGAACTCTCCTACTTGGCTGGTGGAAATGTAAAATTGTGCAGACACGTTGGAAAACAGCCTGTCATTGCCTCAAAAATTAAACAAAGAGTTACCATATGACCCAGAAATTCCGCTCCAGGTATATGCCCAAGGGAATTGGAAATGTATGTGCGCAGAAGAGCTCATACATGAATTTTCGTAGTGGCATTATTCATCATAGCCCAAACATGGAAACAACCCAAATGTCCATCAGTTATGAACAGGAAAACAAAACATGGTATATACATACGCGGGAATATTATTCAACTATGAAAAGGAATGTAGTACCATTACGTGGATAAATCTTAACAACTTTATGCTCAGTGAAAGAAGCCAGACACAAAGGCTGTACATTGTATGATTCCATTTATGTGAAATGTCCAGAATGGGCAAATCTCCAGAGATACGAGGTAGATGGGTGGTTGCCAGAGGTGGAGGAAGGGGGAAGTGGAAGTACAGACAGTGTTATCGTCTGTACCTTTATCCACCTTTGAGCCTGTGTCCTCAAACCCTTTTCTAACTAGGCTGAGAGTATCACTTGTAGCCTCTTAGCTTCCCCACGTCCCATCAATCCTAAGCTCTGATGACTCCACTTTCTTTGATTAATGGCTTTCAGGATGGATTTTTGCTCCTGCTGGATGTTGACAAATTGTGGGATGGACTGAGGCCACAAAACCTGTTTTCTCTTGTGGCTTCAGTGAGGTTTGAACCCAAGTCTCCAGAGAGGAAAAATTACTTCTTTAATCCACTACATCAGGAGGCTCCCCTTAATCTGATTCCACTGGGGCCTGATGTGCGCTGGCCACACAGCTGTTGTGGTAATCGACTATTAATCAGAACGCCCACAAATGGAGGGAGAGCTGCTCCATGCTGCTGAAAAGCCTCAGTTGGCTCAGCTGGGCCATGTCAATAAGCCATGTGATCAATGAAGGAATGGCTGTAAAGCACCCTTTTGAAACCTTGAGAGGAATGAGACATTTACAATAGTGAAATGGGATGTTGGGTATCAAAGGATCTGCCACTGCAGCCGTTAAAATAAAGATTTACGGATTTACGGCCCTTTAGTTATTTCCCCCAATTGCAGAGGGATGAGATGTGACATATGGCCTTTCTTGTTGTTAAAGCTCACAGATCAAATGTTATAAATTATCGTCTCTTACCGGGAGGGGTGATAAAGCAAGGGGCTTCCATATTCAAACAAAGAATGAAAGAGTTTATGTTCCAGGTAACACTGTTATTTAGGATAGGCACCATTCTCCTTTCTAAAAAATTTTATTTATTTATTTATTTATTTTTGGCTGCATTGGGTCCTCATTGCTGCGCACGGGCTTTCTCTAGTTGCGGCGAGCAGGGGCTACTCTTCGTTGTGGTGTGTGGGCTTCTTACTGCGGTGGCTTCTCTTGTTGCGGAGCACGGGCTCTAGGCAGACGGGCTTCAGTAGTTGTGGCGCACGGGCTCTAGAGCGCAGGCTCAGTAGTTGTGGTGTACGGGCTTAACTGCTCCGTGGCATGTGGGATCTTCCCGGACCAGGGACTGAACACGTGTCCCCTGCCCTGGCAGGTGGATTCTTAACCACTGTGCTACCAGGGAAGTCCCAGAACAGACACCATTCTAAATGCTTTACAGATGCATTCTCTAAGTCTCAACAACAACCCCAGGAGATAGGTGCTGTTATTATACCCATTTTATGGATGAAGACACTGAGACACAGAGAGGTTAAGTGACATAGCCAAGGTCACAAGGGTAGTGGCTGGTAAACTGAGACTGCATGAGATTTCCAGAACTTTTAATGTAGTAATAAGAATGATAAATCTTTAATATCGGGGTAGAGGATATGGCATTTTTCAAATTAATTGTCCAAAGTCAGGATGTTGTAATTTTGCAGAGGAGCTGAATTCAGACCCACACAATCTGGTTCCAGGGTCCAAATATTTATTAAACCATTCTGTCACACTGTGTCTTAATGTGGCCTAATTTCTCAAAGCTGTTTTCCCCTAAAATGATAAAAATTAGAACTGTGAATTCTAAATCTATGTTTAAAAGCTGATCATCACCCTAGTGTAACTAAATACAGCCCATCTATCCTGGCAGGGGACATCTGTCATTTTTGCCTGGCTAGCATCCATAATCCCTTCTTTTTCCTGTACCCCACTTTTCCTTTGGGGTCCCACACACTCTCCTTGCATGCAGTCAAGGTGTTCTGCTGTTTCCTGCAAAGAGATGAGCACAGGATTCAAGTGAAGGCAGGTAGACATTCCCCTGGGAATTTGAATCTTTTGTAATTGAGCCAGAGGACTCAAGTACAAACAATGGTGGGAGCAGTTGTGTCGCTGCGTGTGGGAGCCTTGATATAGCTGGGCTGCCTACCTTTCTGAGTTACCTTGATTGTGTCTTTTCTGAGATCTGGTTATTGTATTAGTTATCTGTTGGGATAATAATGCTGCATGAGAAACAGCCACAAAAACTTCAGTAGCATTCAACAGTAAACCTTAGTTGCATGTGTGTCTGGGGTCAGCTGCCTTTTGGCTTCGCTGATTTGCTTGGGTTGCTCACATGACTGGGGCAGATCTGCTGGCTGTCGGCAGATCTAGGATGGCCTTGGCCGGGCAGCTAAGGTGACTGACTATGCATCACATGTCTCTCATCCTCCATCAGGCTCGTCCTGGCATGTTTTCATGGTGATGGTAGAGGCACAAGAGAGAAAGTCCTAATACTCGAGTCCACTGAGAAACAAAATTCTAATTTTTCCCTTTAAAAAACGATTTTGAGATGATTAAAGATTCACATGAAGTTGTAAGAGAGACAGCAAGATCCCATGTACCCTTTACCCAATTTCCCTCAGTGATGTTGTCTTGCAAAACTATAGGATCACAACTAGGAGATTGACATTGATGTAACCCACTGATCTTGTTCAGATTTTCCCAGTTTACTTGCACTCACTTATGTGTGCATATATTATATTTAGTTCTTTGCAATTTTATCACAGGCGTAGATTTCTGTATCTACCGTTATGGTCTAGATATAGTATAATTTCAACACGACAAAGATCCCTTTTTAGAACAATAACCACCTTTCTCTATCCCCTACACCCCACCCCCAGTCCTTTTTTTTTTTTTTTTTTTTTTTTTGCGGTACGGAGGCCTCTCACTGCTGTGGCCTCTCCCGTTGAGGAGCACAGGCTCCGGACGCGCAGGCCCAGCGGCCATGGCTCACGGGCCCAGCCACTCCACGGCATGTGGGATCCTCCCGGACCGGGGCACGAACCTGTGTCCCCTGCATCGGCAGGCGGACTCCCAACCACTGCGCCACCAGGGAAGCCCCCACCCCCAGTCTTTAACCCCTGGAAACCACACATCTTTTTTCCATTTCTGTAATTTTGTCATTTCAAGAGTGTTATTTAAATGGAATCATACAGGATATGATCTTTGGGGATTGGCTTTTTCTCAGCATTATTCTTTGGACATTCATCCAAATTGTTGAGATATCAAGTTTGTTCCTTTTTTTTTTTTTTTGCAACAGAAAAATTTTTTTAATTTAACTTACATATAATTTTCTATTTCTTTTGTTGTTTTTAAAATTTTTTTTATCTTTTAACATCTTTATTAGAGTATAATTGCTTTACAATGGTGTGTCAGTTTCTGCTTTATAACAAAGTGAATCAGGTATACATATACATATGTCCCCATATCTTTTCCGTCTTGCATCTCCCTCCCTCCCACCCTCCCTATCCCACCCCTCTAGGTGGTCGCAAAGCACTGAGCTGATCTCCCTGTGCTATGTGGCTACTTCCCACTAGCTATCTATTTTATGTTTGGTAGTGTATATATGTCCATGCCACTCTCTCACTTTGTCCCAGCTTACCCTTCCCCCTCCCCATATCCTCAAGTCCATTCTCTAGTAGGTCTGCATCTTTATTCCTGTCCTGCCCCTAGGTTCTTTTGGCCATTTTCTTTTTTTTTAGATTCCATATATATGTGTTAGCATATGGTATTTGTTTTTCTCTTGAGTTCCTCTTGAGTTTGTTTTCTCTTGAGTTTGTTCCTTTTTATTTCTGAGTAGTATTCCACAGAATCGACCTAGTTTAACCATTCACTGACAGAAATATCTGGTTTGTTTCCAGTTTTTGATTGTTGCGAACAAAGCTCCTATTAACAGTTGCTTTTTGTTGCATACAGGTTTTTGTGTGATTATAAGTTGCTGTTTCTCTTGATAAACGTCTAAAAGTGCAGTTGTCGGGGTGGGGGGCATATGGTAGCCGCATGTTTACTTGTAGAGTTGACCCTTGAACAAGGTGAGGGTTAGGGGTGCTAACCCTCCCTGAAGTTACAAATCTGCCTATAACTTACAGTCGGCCGTCTGTATCCGTGGTTCCCTGTATCTGCCAATTTAACCAACCACAGATGGTGTAGTATTGTACTGTTTATTATTGGAAATCAATCTGCGTATAGGGGACTTGAGCAGTTCAAACCCATGTTGTTCACGGGTCAACTGTATAAGGAACTGCCACACTCAACGTGGCTTTGCTACTTATCATTCCCAGCAGTGTATGAAGGATCAAGTTTCTCTGCATCCTCAGTGGCATTTGCTTGTCACTATGTTTTCTCTCACACTTGATAGGTATGCAGTGATATCTCATTGGGGTGTTAATATCCATTTTCCTAATGGCTAATAAAGTTGAAAATCTTTTGATGTCCTTATTTGCGACCTGTATATTATCTTCAGTGCAATGTCTGTTCATATCTTTTGCCCATTTTTAAATTAGATTGCTTGCTTTTTTACTGTTGAGTTTTGAGAGTTCTTTATATATGCTATATACCTTTTGATGGATTTATTGTCTCCAAGTCTGTAGTTTGTCTTTCCATATTCTTAACAGGGTCTTCTGAAGAGCAGAGGTTTCAGCTTTGATGCTGTCTGATTTATCAATTTTTCCTCGTGTGGATTGTGCTTTTGGTGTTAAGTCTAAGTGCTCTTTGCCTAGCCCTAGGTCCCAAACATTTTCTCCTACGTCTGTTTTAAATGTTTTATAGTTTTACATTTTTGTTCATGATTCATTTTGAGTTGATTGTTGTACAATGTGTAAGGTTTAAGTCATGGTTCATTTTTAGCCTATGGATGCTCATTTGCTCCAGCACCAATTGTTGAAAAGGTCATTAAAATGCTTTTGCCGTTTTGTGAAAAATAAGTTGTATGTATTTGTGTGTATATGTCTGGGTTCTCTGTTCTGTTGTATCAATCAATGTGTCTCTCCCTAAACCAATACCACATTGTCTTGATGACTGTAGCCATATAATAAGCCTTAATATGAGGTACAGGGAATCCTCCCACTTGGTACTTCTTTTTCAAGATTATTTTTGCTCCTTTAAGTCTTAGGCCTTTCTATATAAATGTTACAGTAAGCTTGTCTATGTCTATGAAAAGCCTTGTTGTGATTTTGACCAAAAGGACATGAAACCTATAGATCAATTTGAAAAGAATAGATATCCTTAATGTGTTGAAACACAATCCTTGAATTTGTTATAGCTCTCCATTTATTTAGGTCTTCTTTGATTTCTTTAATCAGAATTTTGTGATTTTCAGCATACAGATTCGATATCTATTTTGTTATATGTGTATTTGAACATTTCATTTTCTTTGGTGCAATGGTAAACACTGTTGTGTTTTTAATTTCAGTTACCACATGTTCATTTGTAACATGTAGAAATGTGATTGATTTTTGTGTGTTGGTTGATTCTGTACTCTAATACCTTGCTGAACTCACCTGTTAGTTCTAGGAGGATTTTTTTCTTCTTTCTTTCTTTTCTTTTCTTTTCTTTCTTTCTTTCTCTCTCTCTTTCTTCTCTCTCTCTCTCTTTCTCTCTTTGTTTCTTTCTCTGTCTCTCTCTCTCTCTCTTTCTTTCTCCTTGAGGTTTTCTATATAGACAGTTATAACATCTGCAAATAGGGACAGTTTTACTCCTTGCTTTACAATCTGTATGACTTTTATTTCTTTTTCTTGCTTTATTGTACTGGCTGGAAATTTCAGTGCTGTGTTAAATAAGAATTATGACAGAGGACATCATACTTTGTTTACAGTATTAGGGGGGATGCAGTCAGCCTTTCATCATGAAGTATGACATTAGCTGTAGATTTTTGTAATAGATGCTTTTTATCAAGATGAGGTAGTTCCACTCTATTCCTAGCTTGCTGTGAGTTTTTATCATAAATAAATGTTGGATTTTGTCAAATGTTTTTACTGCATCAATTGATATGATCATATAATTTTTCTCCTTTAGCCTGTTGATATGGTGGATTACACTGATAGATTTTCAAATGTTGAACCAGCCTTGCATACCTGGAATAAATCCCACTTGATTATAATGTATAATTCTTTTTGTACATTGTTGGATTCTATTTGCAGTATGTCATTAAAGATTTTTGCATCTAGGTAGCCTGAGAGATATTCTGTAATTTTCCTTTTTTATTACTGTCTTTTTCAGTTTTTGGTATCAAGGTAATACTGGCCTCATGAAATGAGTTGAGAAGCATTTCTTTCTCCTCTTTTTTTCTGGTTGAAGAGGTTGTGCGAAGTTGGTGTTGATTCTTCTTTACATTCTCCAGGGAAGCTGTCTAGTCCAGAGCATTTCTTTTATAGGTAGCTTTAACATTGTATATTCAATTTTTTTTTAATGATTATAGGAGTATTCAAGTTACCTATCATCTTGGTTAATTTTAATAGTTGGTGGTTTGCAAGAAATTGATGTTTTTCTTCTAAATTGTTGCATTTATGTGTAAAGTTGTTTTTAGTGTGTGCTTATTATCTTCCTTTTTATGGCTTCAGGATCTGTACTGATCTGCCTGTTTCATTCCTGATATTAGTGATTTGTGTCTTTTTTTCTTTTTGTCAGTCTTATTAGAAGTTTTTAAATTTTATAGGTTTTTTTTCCCTCCCAATAACCGGTTTTGGTTTCATTGGTTTTCTCTATTTTCTTCATTTTCAATTTCTTTGATTTCTGCACTTACTATTTTTATTTCCTTTTTTCTGTTTGCCTCGGGTTTATTTTTCTTTCCTTTTCCTAATTTTTTTGATGTAGTAACTTAGATTATTACTTTGAGACCTTTTCTCTTTTCTAATCTAAGCAGTTGGTGTTATAAATTTTTTTCTCAGCATTGCTTTAACTACACCCCACATATTTTTAAATGTTATATTTTCATTTTCATTTGGTTTTTGTGTACTTTAAAATATTTCCTTTGAGGGTTTCCCTTTGACTCATGGATTGTTTGGAAGCATATTATTTAATCTCCAAGTGTTTGAAGATTTTCCTTTTGTCTTTCTGTTATTAATTTACAGTTTGATTCCATTTTAGTTGAAAAACAAAATGTATGAGTTTAATTCTTTTAAATTTATTGGGGTTTATTTTATGTTCCTGGATATGGTTTATCTTGGTAAATGTTCCATGGGCACTTGAAAAATGTATTCTGCTGTTGTTGGGTGTTGTATAAATGCCAGTTAGTTGCTGTTGGTTGATGGTAGTGTTCAATTATTCTATATTTTTGCCTATTTTCTATCTAATAGATGTGTCAGTTACTGAGAGTAGGGTGTTGACACCTCAGGGATAATTGTAAATTTACCTATTTCTCTTCTTAGTTTTTGCTTCATGTGTTTTGAAGCTCTGTTTTTTAGTGCATCCACATTTAGGATCACTATGACTTCCTGATGAATGGATTGTTCTGTCATTATGTAATGTCCTTCTTTGTCCCCTGTAATTTTCTTTGCTCTGAAGTCTACATTACTTGAAATTAATGTAGCCACTTCTGCTTTTTAAAATTATTACTTGTGTTAGCATGATATATCCTTTTCCATTCTTTTACTTTCAAACACTGTCATAGTGTTTGAGGTGAGTTTCTTGTAGACAGTCTATTGGTAGGTCACGTATCTATCGATTCTGTGAATCCTTTTTAATTGGTATATTTAGACTGCCTACATTTATAATATCTGTTGATATGTTAGAGTTTAGCTCTGCCATTTTATTATTTTCTCTTTGTTTCCTCTGCTTCTTATTTCTCTGCTCCTCTTTTCTTACCTTCCTATGATTACATGAATATTTTAAAGAATTCTTTTAAATTGTTGTCCTTAGTATCTATTTTATTGTTTGTATTATCTTTTATATTGTAATTTATATATGTATTTTAATGGTTTCCCTAGGTTGTACAATATATTTATGGAGTTTATCACAGCCCGTCACTCTTGCTGGTGTTGATGTCTGTCACATTGAATGAAGTATTGAAACCTTAGTTCTATTTAGGTCTCTGTACCACCACTACTTTTAATTAATTTTTTAAAAAGATTTAATTTTATTTATTTTTGGCTGCTTTGGGTCTTCGTTGCTGCATGCGGGCTGTTTCTAGTTGCTGTGAGCAGAGGCTACCCTTCGTTGCGGTGCACAGCCTTCTCATTGCGGTGGCTTCTCTTGTTGCGGAGCACGGGCTCTAGGCACGTGAGCTTCAGTAGTTGTGGCTTGCGGGCTCAGGAGTTGTGGCTCGCAGGCTCTAGAGCGCAGGCTCTGTAGCTGTGGCACATGGGCTTAGTTGCTCCGAAGCATGTGGGATCTTCCAGGACCAGGGCTCGAACCTGTGTCCCCTGCATTGGCAGGCAGATTCTTATCCACTGCGCCGCCAGGGAAGTACCACCCCTACTTTTTAAATACGATTGTTTCAAGTATTTCCTCTACATGCCTTAAGCACCACAGCAAATGATGTTGCAGTGTTTGCTTTACCCATAAAATATTATATAAACAATTCACGAGTATGAGGATACTCTTATTTTAACCCCCTTTAAACCAATTCCATTGTTCTTCCTTTTTTTAAAATGAATTTCTTATCCTTCTTCTGTTATTCTCATTCTGGTCTGAGAGTTTCCTTTAGCTATTCTTTAAGGGTAGGTCTGCTAGTGACAGAGTCTCATTTTTTTTCTCATTTGGCGATGTCTTCATTTCCCCTTTTTTCTTGAACAACGGTTTCACCAGATCCACAACTCATGGTTGACAGTTATTTTCTTTTATCCATTGAAAAATGTGCCTCTCCTTTCTGGTCCCTATGGTTTCAGATGAGAAATGAATTGTTTAAATTGGCATTCCTTTGTAAGTAATGTTAAGCAACCAGTTCCTCTCTGGTTGCTTTTAGGATTTTTCTTTGTTTTTAGTTTTCAAGAGTTTATAACGTGTCTTTGTGTTGATTACTTTGGGTTTATCATATCTGGTGTTGACACAACTTCGTGAATCCATAGGTTTATATTTTTTGTCAAATTTGGGAAGTTTTCAGCCATTGTTTCTTTGAACTTTCTTTTTCTTTCCTTTTTTTTTTTTTGCTCCATGCTTTCTTTTTTCCTTTAAGGATTCCAAAGATAAAAATGTCTTTCTCTTAGTGTCCCATAGGTCCCTGAGGTGCTGTTCATTTTTTTCTTTCATTTTCTCTCTTCTGCTCAGATTGAACAAATTCTATTTATCTGTCCTCACACTGACTCTATATTTTGTCATCTCCACACTATTCTTGAGCCCATGCATTGAATTCTTCTTTTTTTTTTTTTTTTTGGCGGTACATGGGCCTCTCACTGTTGTGGCTTCTCCCGCTGCAGAGCACAGGCTACGGACGTGCAGGCTCAGCGGCCACGGCTCACGGGCCCAGCCGCTCCGCGGCACGTGGGATCTTCCCAGACCGGGGCACGAACCCGCGTCCCCTGCATCGGCAGGCGGACTCTCAACCACTGCGCCACCAGGGAAGCCCTTCATTGAATTCTTAATTTCAGTTTTTGTTTTTTCCAGTTCTATAATTTCCATTTTAAAATGTTTTATTTATTTGCTGAAGTTTTAATTTAAGAACATTTTACTTTGTTTAAGAGAATTAATAATTACTCGTTGAAGCAGTTTTAGGACAGCTACTTTAAAATCTTCATCAGATAGTTCAAACGTCTTATTCATCTCAGTCCTGGTGTCAGTTGATTGTTTTTTCTCATTCAAGTTGAGATTTTCCTCGTTTTTAACCCTACTTAAGTCTTTTTAATTTTAGCAGAAAGTCACTTCCTCTGATTTAGTGTGTAGTTCTGGCTACTTTTGCGGGCTGTAGTTTCAGTGACAGTTTAGTGTTCCTCTGCTCTGCTTTGTTCTCTGGCTCCCTCCTGATCCCAGCTGCTGGACCCTCCTGGTGCTGCCCAGGGCTGGGAGGTGGAGGGTGGGCACTTTCCTGTGCCACCTGGTGTTGTTAGGTGGGACTTGAAGGTTTCTGGACCTGCAGGACAGAGAGGGTTTCTCCTAGTCTGTTCTTTGGCCACCTGGTGTAGGTGGGCTTCTCACTCTGTCTGTGCCAGTGCCTCAGGAAGGAAAATGCCTGTAGCTGGGTGGATGGCTAAGAGTCACAAGCTCTGGTGGTTCTCTGCCACTGGGTGGGGAATCAGGAGGGTCCTGGCCTGGTTCACCTTCTGCTGCTGAGTGAAGGGCTGGAAATGCCAGATCTGGGTTGCCTTTTGTGTGGAGTGCCAGAGATGCTAGTTCTGCTCGTGTAACCTGGTGTGAGATGTGGGTTGATTGCACCTGCCCACATTTCTCTCTTACTGATGCTGTGGGAAGATTAAAATGGCTTGTTCCCTGGAGCTCTGCAGGTGCTGTTGTTGCAGGTAGATCAGGCTCTCACTGTCACTGGATACGGGTCTCCTTTCTAATTCCCTGATGAGGACTTTGCCCAGGATATAGCAGACTTTCTTGTGGTTTTTGTTTTATTCTGTTTTTTAATGCCTGTTGATGTTTCTGGGTTATACACTATCTGGTACCCTGTCTGGGGCATGTGGGAGAAGAAAACCCAGGGAACTTATTGTGTTTTGTTCCTGAAGTCCTGAGGTCCCTAGCCAGCCCACCTTCCTCTCTCCTCCTTTTATGGTCATCTGTTCAATTGCTGCTGTGGTACTTGGTTGTACTCAGAGGGCAGGTGCGAGAAAAGAGAATGACACCATCTTGTTAACCCAAAGAAGTCCATTTTTAGCCTCTGCTTATATCACATATGCTAACATCCCTTTGGCCAAAGCAAGTCACAGTTGAGCTTACTGTCAAAGTGAGGAGCAGCTCAGCCCAGCTATGGTGGGTGGGCCCTGAAACGTTGCATGCCGAGTGCATGGAGATTGGGAAGGGTGAGAATTTAGGGCCATCTTTGCAAGCGGCCACAGTTATCCTTCTAGTTAACTCCTCTTTTCTTTTGTTTGGAGTCAGTCTTGCTTATAAACAAAGAACATAGATGATGCAATTTTCTATCCCATCCTTAGGTTAAAAGTTGATGCCTCTGTGGGCTGTGAAACCTCACAGGGGTTGGGACAATATACTTCAGTTAGTTACTATATCCTAAGTGTCTAGAGGAGGCAATTCAGCAAAATATGTTGAATTCAACAGCACTGGGGTGTGGCATCTTCCACCTCTGTCAGGATGCACAGTCAACGCGATGCTGCTTGGTTCTTCTTCCCTGTAGGTCTCCAAGCCCACATGCCCCATGCAGCCATATGTCAGAGTCCAGGCAGTAATATTGATCCAGCTTTATGTGTGCATCTTTACTATATGATATGGTTGAGTGTGCTGCCCTTGTACTTTCTGTGAAAATGGCTACCACAGACCCCAAATCTCGGTGCTGGGAAGTCTGATAATCCGGGCTGGCACGTGTAGAGTTCCCTATTCCTCTTAAGTCATTTGGATGCAGACCAAAGAAGATTATGAGACTTTATTTGATCTCCCCAGTACCCTAGACTTGGATTTCACAGCTCTCCATGCAGCTGTATAGAAAGAAGACAGAAGAGAGAACTGTGTCACAATCTCCTCACACACATTGAATTGGCAAATGCTAGACCCACTAGGATACGTTGACCCTCCTGAAAGGGGTTGTACCTGTGGAAAGGGTATATAGTTGGAGGACGTTTTGCCATGGTGCTAAGTCAGGTACATAGGAGCGCTGTGTGTATTAGCTCCTTTTGTTATTGCTTTATTCTCGGCGTTTAAAACTTCCACAGTAATGAAGATGACATTGCTGTGAGTAGTAATAAGTGTAACTAAAATTGATTGATTCATTTATGCAACACATATTTATATAAACTTACTAGGTCCTAATAACCCCCCTAAGAAGTATGCACTGTGACTCTTCCCATTTTGCAGGTGAGAAAACTGAGGAACAGGGAATTTATGTAATTTGAATAGCTAGTGAGGAGTGAAGCCTGAAACACGCTCTCCTAGTCCCCTGCTCCTCCATATAACCCCAGTCTTTGGAGAGGAGGAAAGCAGGCAACTGAATTCTCAAAGAAACGATTGCTTCTTTTGACACTGGAGGTACATGCTGCTCCCACACTCAGCATCTCTTCTTCTCTAGCAGTTTTGCAATATCAGAGGATGGCCTCTGATTTATCTGGTATATCTAAATGCCAATTCTGAGCTGCATATTAATTTCCTCGTAATTTTGGCTTTTATCACAGGGCTTTTATCACATGCTCTCCGAGCGTAGCCTGTCCCCTATAAGTCACTGTCAGCCACCTGTCCCTTCACTCAGATCTGCACCCCAGTCCTAATAGGGAAGGGAGAGGAGTGACAGAGCAGCTGTGCTGTCACTGTCGGGAGTGCCGAGGAAATTAATTGAGAATCAAATATTTGCCTGCTCCAGGGTGATTTATCACAATTAAAAGGAGTAATTATTTGTCCTTTGGTCAATCAGAGATTCTGAGGGTTTGACTGCTGTGCCATGTAAATAAATCACACTACAGTAGAAGAGTCTTCTGGATTTGTTAGGTACGGCAGAACTTTCCAACGGCGACGCCCACGGGTGCCCAGGGAAGTTAATTCCTGCACCGGGGAAGGTTCTAAAGGCAGTGCGTCAGGAGCACGTGCAGGGTAGCCCCAGACCCGCGGTTTATTCTCACAGTAAATCCAACACAGGGATCTTCTCCCCCGCGACTTGGAACTCTCTGTGGTTTCTTCAGGTGAGACCAGATGTGATTAAGAGTTGCCTCAGGCTTAGAGCGACTGTGAGGCCAGCTGAGTCTTATTTCCAATCTCATGTTCTCTCTGGGGCATACGCTCGTCAAGTGGATGGAGGGCAAAGTCACTTGCACGATTTCAATTATTTCCCTTTCCACCTCTCCCTCTTTTTTTCTTTTTGGCCAGTGCATGTAATTGAATTTGCAAATGCCAAACCCGCTAGGAAACAGCCGTCCCCTAGTGAGATACCAAGAAGCCATGACTCTTCAAAGTTAGAAAGCACTTTCGTGACAGTTCTGGAAAATTCCATCCTATAAGCCATGATGACAGCTGGGATTGATTAACTTTCACTAGTGATTCCAGTCAAGCCCAGGGCTGGACCATGTGATCAAAGCAGATGTAGGAGTTAAAATGTAACAGTGTCTTGGTGGCAAAGACTTTTGTCTTTGATAAGGCTCTTACAGATCAACTTTTAGGGATGTTATTTTTAAGCAGGAAAATGTGGTTTGTGTTGAAGCTTTTTCAGTGAACAGGGGGGTTTCTCATGCTTGCCTGCGAGGCATAAAACTACCCCAGATGAACTGTTCAGAGGCAAGAGCTTGCAGCTCCAGGGTTTCGCAGGTTTTTGGAGAGAGGAGAGGATTTGCTTCCAAAGAAAGCGGGTGGCTTGCGCCATAGTCTGCATATGTGACCTCAGGCTTGCCTGAGCTGTAGCGGAGTCTCCTAATTAACTCGACACAAAACAGCCCTCACCTGCCTGCAGGCTCGCAAGGCCTTTGCCACCGCAGTAACCTGAAACTCTGCCCCTTCTCCTCCCTGGGGGACAACGGATGGCCACTTTGCACTCAGATGGGAGAATGGGAACTGCCAAGCAGCTGCCCTCGGATGCCCTAAGCCAACAGAGGGCCCCTGTTCTGTCATTTTCCTTCTGACTTGTTCCCTTTTCTGCTTTAATGACCGAGGCTACCTTTTGGGCCAGCTACTTCCCAATGCTGCCTGTAATTGAGACTCAAATAGTAAAATATACATAACTGGCCGTTTTACCCAGTCATCATTTATGAATATAGCTCGATTAATTTGTTTAGTCAGATGGAGAGGGGCAATAAAAAGTGATTGACTAAAAACAATTAAAACAGTAAAAGTAAATTGTTTGTGTCCATTAAAACCTGCTGAGGCCGTCAGTTGAAAATTGTGGGCCTCCATGTGAAAATTAAAACTATTGATTTTCCCCTGTATGTATGTGAATATCAGAGTTCTAATTTGTTTTGTTTTTTACTGGCTGAAAGCCCCTGAGGTCAAAATGCAGGTGGGCTTTCAATAAGCTCTTTTGGTGGAGTTAATAAAGAGTTGGAAAGGCAGATAGGATAAGAAATGGCTGAGATGTTTTAGAGAAGAATTATGTGTCTGATCGGTACCAACTTGCCCGGCTGCATGCTAATACTTTGTAATTTATGGCATTTTGGGGGTGAAAATGGAAAACCAACTGCAGAATATATGATAGTCATAGGTTGAATTTTTAGGGCTTTGCCTTAATTTATGTGAGCGAGATGGATTTTTTTTTATTATTGTCATTTTATTTTTTTATGTGCTACACTAAATCTTGTATTCCATGAACTATTATTTTTTAGTGTTCAATTAAAATACCAACATAAAAGGAATTTTACATGGACAAATCTTGACTCAGAAGAAGAAAACTTGGGAGAAAAAAACCCTCTGGATCAGATGAGGAGTTTTTTCAGTTGACAGATATGATGGGATTAAACCTTGGAAGGGTGTAAAAACAGTGCAACATGTTTGGAGTTCCAAGTATTAGGCTGTCACTCATTGTACCAAGTTGGGCATGAGTTAATATCAGGTTTGCATTCTTAATAAATCATAACGTTGAGAATGCAAACTGTTATGTTTGGTAATTAAGTTAATGATCGGTAAACAAGTCAGACTTTCTTTTAATCTTTAAATATAAGTCAGGCATGTTTTTTAAAGAAGGGTTATAAGGATGGAGATTTGGCCCTTTGAATATGGCGTTTAAAAAGCTGTTACAGGGACTTCCTTGGTGGTCCAGTGGTTAAGACTCTGTTCTCCCAATGCAGGGGGAATGGGTTCGATCCCTGCTTGGGGAGCTAAGATCCCTCATGCCTGGTGCGGCCAAGAAAAAAAAATGTGGAGTTTCTGTTTCATTCTCCACCCCCATCCCACCCTGAAGAGTTTTCTAAGGAGAAAATAGATTCTTCACCTACAGGAAATGCTGTGTCTTCTGCACAATTCGTTTTGTTCCTCTAAATTTTATTTTTTTCCAGCATTATTGAGATATACTTGGTAAATAAAAAATGTATATATTTAAGGTGTAAAAAGTGATGATTTGATATCCATTTACATTGTGAAATGATTACCAGGATCAGCTAATTAACACATCCATCACCTCACAGAGTTACTATTTATTGGTGCGGTGATAACATTTCAGATCTACTGTCTTAGCAGATTTTAAGCATTCAATACAGTATTATTAACTGTAGTCACCGTGCTGCATATTAAATCTCCAGAACTTATTCATCTTGCATGAGAGAACCTTTGTGCCCCTTGACCAACAGCTCCCCCCCTCCCCAGGTCCTGGTAGCCACCATTCTACTCTCTGCTTCTATGAGTTGGAGTCTTTCCCTCCCCAGATTCCACATATAAACAAAGATCTTACAGTATTTATCTTTCTGTGTCTGGCTTATTTCACTTAGCATCGTGTCCTCAAGGAAGGTGGAATCGAATACTGTTCCATTGTCTGTATTAACCACAATTTGTTTATCCATTCATCTGGCGACAAACACTTAGGTTGTTTCCCTGCCATTGTTCATTGCAGCATTAGCCACAATAGCCAAGATAGGGAAACAACCTGAATACTTCTCTTATTAGTGACTTTCAAATGTGAGCGAGCTGGAGACTCCTTTTTGTTTTATAGGTAGATCCTTAGGCACTGCCTGCAGATATTCTGTTGCAAGAGGTAACCAGTTTGTAGGAATATGCATTTTAAAAAGTGTTCTCTTCTGGGTGGCCCTGATGTGGGAAGTCTTGGGACCACACATGGAGATGCGTGTTCCAGAACAGTGATGCTTAAACCTTTTGGGGTCAGGAATCCTTGAGAATCTTCTTAGAACAATATACATATTTTTTCTTTCCTGAAAATGTCTCAATTTTATGATCTTATATTAAGAACTCCTGCTACAATTTTTTTTATGGGGATGGGTAAGTAGTTTCACCTGGGAGCATTAAGCAGGGAAATGCCCAGGATCCAGTTGGTTTTTATTCGAGGACTCCTCATGGTCCTCAAAGATTTACTTGTCGGTGAGCTGAGGATTTTTGTAATTTGGTGGCTTCTGGCTGGTGTCTGGATGCCAGAGATGCCAGGTAAGTGGTGCCAGGTATGCAGCCTGTGGTGTTCTGATCAGTCCCTCTCCTTACTGTGCAGGTTAGTTCTGTGGCCATAATTCTGAAGTTATTTAGGAAAACGAAATCCTGTGCAGATTAAGTTGGTGAATGGTGAGTAGGGGTTGGGGCATGCTTGGGATGGAGGGGTTTATCCCATGCCCAATGGGGAAACATCATCCCAGCTCTTTCTTGCTGCCAGCAAGGGGGACAAACAGGAAGGTTGGGCTGGCCCTGGTGAGTCACAGGGTCCTGCTGGACTAAGAATAGCTTGTGCTGTAGATTATCAGCTTTGCCGCATTCATCGTCATCTTTTCTTAAAAACAAAAGCTGAAAGCCTTCCTGCTAAATTTAGGAGTAAGGCAAGAATGCCTACTCTTACCACTTCTATTCAACGTAGTATTGGAATTTCTAGCCACAGTGATCAGACAAGAAAAAGAAAAAGGTATCCAAATTGGAAGTGAAGAGGTAAAACTGTCACTATTTGCAGATGCCATGATACTCTATATAGAGAGCCTCAAAGTCTCCATACAAAAACTGTTAGAACTAATAAATGACTTCAGCAAGGTAGCAGGATACAAGCTTAGTATACATAAGTCTGTTGCTCTTCTTTACACTAATAATGAAATATCAGAAAGAGAAAGTAAAAATAACCCCAGTCTGTTTTAAATTGCATAAAAAATGTCTAGGAATAAACTTAACCAAGGAGGTGAAAGACATATGCTGAAAATTATGAAACATTGATAAAAGAAATTGAAGATGATTCAAAGAAATGGAAAGATATCCCATGCTCTTGGATTGGAAGAATTAATACCGTTAAAATGGCCATACTCTTTCTGACTTACTTCACTCTGCATGACAGACTCTAGGTCTGTCCACGTCTCTACAAATGACCCAATTTTGTTCCTTTTTATGGCTGAGTAATATTCCATTGCATACATGCACCACATCTTCTTTATCCATTCATCTGTCGATGGACATCCAGCTTGCTTCCACATCCTGGCCATTGCAAACAGTGCTGCAATGAACAGTGGGGTGCATGTCTGTTGTTTTTTTTGCGGTATGCGGGCCTCTCACTGTTGTGGCCTCTCCCATTGCGGAGCACAGGCTCCAGACACCAGGCCCAGCGGCCATGGCTCACGAGCCCAGCCGCTCTGCGGCACGTGGGGTCTTCCCGGACCGGGGCACGAACCCGCGTCCCCTGCATCAGCAGGCGGACTCTCAACCACTGCACCACCAGGGAAGCCCCTGTTTTTGAATTATGGTTTTCTCAGGGTATTTACCTAGTAGTGGGATTGCTGGGTCATATGGTAGTTCTATTTCTAGTTTTTTAAGGAACCTCCATACTGTTCTCCATAGTGGCTGCACCAATCCACGTTCCCGCCAACATTGCACGAGTGTTCCCTCTTATGTGGAATTTAGAAAAATGATACAGATGAACCTATTTGCAGGGCAGGAATAGAGACACAGATGTACAGAATGGATGTGTGGACCCCGGGGTTGGGGGGAAGGTGGGGTGGGACGAACTGGGAGATTGGGATTGACATATATACAGTACCATGTGTAAAGCAGATAGCTAGTGGAAACCTCCTTTAGAGTGCAGGGAGCTCAGCTTGGTACTCTTTGGTGACCTAGATGGGTGGGATGGGGGGGAGGGAGGTCCAAGGGGGAGGGGATGTATGTATGCATATAGCTGATTCACTCTGTTGTATAGCAGAAACTAACACAACATTGTAAAAGAACTATACCCCAACTTAAAAAAATGGCCATACTACCCAAAGCAATCTAAAGATTAATGTGGTTCCTATCAAAATACCCATGACATTTTTCACAGAAAAAATAATCCTAAAATTTATATGGAGTCACAAAAGACCTAGAATTGCCAAAGCAGTCCTGAGGAAAAAGAATAAATCTGGGGGCATAACCCATTCAGACTTCAGACTTTACTACAAAGCTACAGTAATCAAAACAGTGTGGTATTAGCACATAAACAGACATATGGATCAATGGAACAGAATAGAGAGCCCATAAATAAACTCACACCTACAGTCAATTCATCTACAACAAAAGAGGCAAGAATATACAATGCAGAAAGGACAGTCTCTTCAAAAAGTGGTGCTGGGAAAGCTGGACAGCTACATGTAAATCAGTGAAATTAGAACACTCCCTCACACAATATACAAAAATAAACTCAAAATGGTTTAAAGACCTAAATATAAGACATGACATAATAAAACTCCTAGAAGAGAACATAGGCAAAACATTCTCAGACTTTAATCAAAGCAATATTTTCTTAGATCAGTCTCCCAAGGCAAAAGAAATAAAAGCAAAAATAAATAAATGGGACCTAATCAGACTTAACTTTTACACAGCAAAGGAAACCATCAGCAAAATGAAAAGACAAGCTATGGAATGGGAGAAGATATTTGTGAATGATGCAACTGACAAGGGATTAATATTCAAAATATACAAATAGCTCATACAACTCAGCATCCAAAAAACAACTCAACCAAAAAATGCGAAGAAGACCTAAATAGACATTTTTCCAAAGAAGACATACAGATGGCCAACAGGCACATGAAAAGATGCTCAACATTGCTAGTGATTAGAGAAATGCAAATCAAAACCACTATGAGGTATCACCTCACACCAGTCGGAATGACCATTATCAAAAAGTCTACAAACAATAAATGCTGGAGAGGGTGTGGAGAAAAGGGAACCCTCCTACACTGTTGGCGGGAATGTAAATTGGTACAGTCACTATGGAGAACAGTATGGAGTTTCCTTATAAGACTAAAAATAGAGCTACCATATGACCCAGCAATCCCAATCCTGGGATTGGGATCCAGAAAAAAAGAAAATTCTAATTCAGAAAGATACATGCACCCCAATGTTCGTAGCAGAACTATTTACAATAGCCAAGACATGGAAACAACCCAAGTGCCCATCAGCAGATGATTGGCTTAAGAAGATGTGAAATATACACACACACACACACACACACACACACATACATACATACATATGCATACACACAATGGAATATTAGCCGTAAGGAAGAAGGAAACTTTGCCATTTACAGCAACATGAATGGACCTAGAGAATATACTAAGTGAAGTAAGACAAAGACAAATATGTGATATCACTTATGTGTGGAATCTAAAAAAAACAATACAAATGAATCTATTTACAAAACAGATTCACAGATGTAGAAAACAAACTTATGGTTAGCAAAGGGGGCAGGAATAAATTAGGAGTATGGGATTAATAGATACAAACTGCTATACATAAAATAGATAAGCAACAGGGACCTACTATGTAGCACAGGAAATTACATTCAATGTCTTGTAATCATCTATAATGGAAAATCTGAAAAAAAAAAATAACTGAATCAATTTGCTGTACTCCTGCAAGTAACACAACAGTGCGAATCAACTGCACTTCAATTAAAAAAGAAGGTGAAACTGAATTTAATAATTTAGGTAGGCAGTACAATTCCAACGTTCACAACTTTAAAAGTATGGAAGTTGCACATCCTCCTATCACAGGCCTCTGGTTTGCTGTGTAACTTAGGGGAAATTTTATGCAAATGAAATCAGGTAACATGTATATGCAATTATCTTCCTTTTTGTTTTAACACAAATGGTGGCATATGAAACATTGCTTTTTGTTTTAAAATCTAGGTTTGTATTCTTATCTGGAGCAAAATTCAGAAAGAGACTCTGATAATGCCTGTGTAAATTTTATTGCTCCTTTTTTTTCCATACTAAACACTGTGTATAATCCCAAACAGATGTAGAGTGGGTATAAACATCAGCTCTTTTCTGGAGGGCGGATTCTTCCATCTTGGAGCCATGCTCTGGGGTAAGGCCAGAGACTCTGGATTGTATAAGATGCTGCATTTTAAGTATCCACTAAGGATTCCACTGGGGGTTGTAACCAATAAAAATAGGGAGAAAGATCTGGCCACGATTGGCACAAAGTCCCCTCAAAGTGGTGCTTCTGCTTTCCTGGTTCCCAGGACGGCCCCAGGGGCAGAGGAGGTTGTCTAGGTAGCTCACCTATCCCCTAGTAGAGCGCTCAATGGGGAATCAGGGCTGGGGACTGTGGCATGTCACTTTGTTTTTCTCACCTAGAAGATGAAGTTTTTGTGGTTCTTAAACCTGATGATCACGAGAACCCCATGGGGGCTTCTAAAACAACATGAATCCTGGCGTCTCCCTCTGGCAGTAGTCCTCGTGTGTGGGTCTAGGTTAGTGCATGATTAACTAGCGTCTCCCCGCACACCCACCAGGTGATTCTGATGTAGGTGGTCCATGGGCCAGAGGCTTTCTAATGTCTTGCCAACTCTCAATGGAAATCATTTCATCAGTATCTATTGTATATAAGAACTCGTCTTAGCCGGACCAGTAAGAGTTAGTGTAGGTTTGACTGCCCACCTTCAGGCTGAGTCTGCAACAGATACCGTGTTGTTATCTGTCTTAGACTAAACAGAACTCCCTAAACTGTGAACCACAGAGCCTCAAACTTTCCCACCAATTAACTGCACCAGCTGTGGTTCAGACACCCGCTTCTGTCCTCATTAGGAACAGGTTTATTACCAACCAGCCGCCTTATAAACAATCCCCACGGCCCCCATCATTCCCGGGAATCCCATATTCCCTGCAGCACCTCGCTCTACAACGTAGCACATGCATAGATGTGGAGGGGTGTGTGTGTGTGTGTGTGTGGGAGAGAGATGTATTTAGGAGTAGACAAGGGTCACTTGTCCAGCTTCATCCCATAGTCCTGATGTCTCCTCCTCTGGCTGATGGGGACAAGAGCTTCTAACACTAACATCATTTTCTTTTGAGTTCACGGCATAATGGTTAAACCCTGAGGTGTTTATTATAGTGTGTTTGGGGACCATCTGTGTCAGAATCCTCTGGGAAGCCTGTCTCAACAGGCAGGTTTCTAGGTCTTAGCAAAGCCCTTTGAATGTGTGTCTGGTGGCAGGGCCGAGGATTCAGAATGTTCACATGTTCCAGGGGTGATAATCACAGCACCAGGGCCAGCATTTCACTGATAGCCTACACACAGGTTCGGTCCTATTTTACTGTGACCGCCCTGTGAATGAAGGCTACGTTAAAGCTTAGCTTTCTGATCATTTAAATCAAGGGCTCTTTCCAAACCAGATAAACAGGCATTTCTAATTATGGGAGTGTTGCTACTGAGACTTTTTTCTTTTGTCGATCTTCTAGCACAGTATCCCATAAACTTTAATACGCTTGTGAATCCCTTGGGGATTTTGTAAAATTACAGATTCTGACTCCGTGGGTCTGGGGCGGGGCCTGGGACTCTGCATTTCTAAGAAGTGTCCACGTGATGCTGACACTGCTCGTCTGTGGATCACACGTGGGGTCGCTCTGTTAGCGGGCAGATGTCTCCCACCTCCGATTGGGGTGCCCTCCCTCCCGGCTGAGGGTGTGTTAATTTAACAGCTCTAAGGCCTGTCACATGCCGCTGCCTGGGCACATGAGTGTCCTGGTACCGCCTCTCACTTTCTCTGGTTTTATTCCTTTTGTAGATGAAGGAACCTCTGGGAGAGAAGCTGGGCTCTGTCGCCACCCACCTGCACCTGCGGTGGAGAAAGGCAGCCGATGACATCGTGAAGCAGAGGGTCTACTGATCTGGGGCGGTGGGCATAGGATTGAATTGGAAGCAGCCCGCTGCAGTGTTTCAAGCGGAGCCTCTGGAGAGCAGAGACCTTCCTTGCTTTCGTTTATTTTGTAATTAAGGGGAAAAGAGCCCAACCTAAAACGTTGCTTGAGGGCCCTGGCCTTTAAATTTACGTCATTGAACACTCTGTGAATCAAGGCACTCAGTGTGGAGCTGTCACTTCTGGTATCAGTTCTCTTTCTCAATGGCTGTATGCAAATTCACTGGGTTCCCCCGGCAATAAGCTTAATGGGGACGCCAGACCCGGTTCATCCGAAGCTGGATGTGTGTCGTTGGCTGTGCATTGGCGTCTGAATATGGAACTCCTGCTTTGTCTCCTCAGCCTGGGGAGTGGAGGTGATATCAGTTATTTCAAAGGCCTGTGTGAGGGGAACGGACTTGGAAGTTCTGATAAATGTGAAGATTTATAAGCCTTAAGTCAGATTCCTGTACAAAGTGATTTCAGTTCAGGAAAACATCTCTTGTGCTGTTTCTTTTTCTTTTCTTTTAGAAATCAACAAAATCAAATAACCCTAAAAGATACCTAGTTAAAACATATAAAATTATTAGTTCCTTTGTGTGGTTTTTAAGTTCAGTTATAGAGAGTTTGCTTTTATCATCTTGATGATTTATTTAGCTTTTCTTAGTTTGACACCTACCAAGGACCAGGCATTTTGCTAAGTCCTGTGAACGGCAACAACAAACGAACGGTCAAGCTATGATTGCGCCGTTACAGGATTTCTAGAAATTGTATGTGCGCCTTTCTGTTTACAAAGCAATTTTGTGATATTCAAATAATGCTTTGGGAGGATGGAAGTTGGGAGAGTCTGATGCTGTGATTATATTGTTCCATCATGTTTGTGTAAATATAATTAAACTGATTCCATGTTAGCACAGGCATTGGCTGGCCAGCGCAGATGTCAGTTGCCTGCTCCTTGGAGATCTGATTAAGCTTGCCATGGATGTTTAATTTCGCAGTATTCCAAGGTTCCAGAGACCTGCTCCCTCTTCCCTGGAGACCTAAAGCTTCCTGGACCTTCCTTTCTTGTTGCTTCTCTCTGTCTTCCATTCCTGTTTTCCAAGTGTACTGCTTTGGTTTATATGTGAGTTCATTTAGTCTTTCCAACTAGATTGTCAGGAATTTGAGATCAGGAACTATGGCTGCTTCTAGGGAGTTGCTCACAGTTCTTAGGCTGGGGTTTGATGGGTCCTGCCTCCAAAGCTGGGCTGATCCACGGGGACAGCTAGATTCTCAGAGCACGTGACTTCCATCTCTGGTGTTGAGGTAGAGACAGAAGTGGGCGGCCCCAAGGTCAGTAATAAGGGGTCCTGAGTTCTGTTCAAAAACCCAAGCAGTCTGGGCTGTGGGGCAGAACGTTTGCTCCTGTCTTTTTAGGTCAATACTTCATTTGCTTTGCCTCCTCTGGTTTATTGTGCCTGATAACATAGAGTGGTTATTTTACTCTTTCATAATTTCTAACATCAAAGGAAGTTAAGTAGTCATTTCTGCTCTTATTAATTAGTCTTTCCTTTCTCCAGTTAGTTTTCCATTGATGTTCTCAACAGATAAATGCAATGTCATTTATTCCTCTCCATGAAGGCCATTTAAAGTCTTAGTGGATTTAGCTTTTAATGGATTGTTGAATTTTAAGTAGGAAAAAGAAATGGGAACGTAAGTTAGAACAGATACGTTTAAATGGACATGTAAGTTGCTTTCCCCCCTTGGATTCTCCTCCTTCTTAAGCAAGTATGCCGTCCAAGCACCCATGAATCACACATGATTGTACTTACATGTACCATCTGTAGTTTGTCATTGGGGCATGGGGGCGGAGGGAACATCTTGGCCAGGTAGTGAAATAATTAGATCTCGTGATTTTCTAATATTTGTGGCAGATGTTTTATTGGTGTTTTTATTCTACTAAATAGTGCTTCATTGCAGAAAGTTTTGGCATTCATAAGCTTCGGAACTTTAGGTGTTTCCATGATCACAGAAGGCACCTACTCTCAAGGAAACAAAAGTTCTGGGGAGGTTCCCAGAGGTGTCACATTCCCAAGAGGGGGCTGAGGTATTCACAGTTCTAGTTCTGGGAGGACCTGTGGAAAGGCACGGTCATAGCAAAGAATCCGAGCATTTACGTTCCTCAGTTATGTTCATGGACCATGCTGGGCACCTTCGTCAAAGCAGGAGCCAGTGTTATCTCTGGTTTAGGAAGAAAAATGCTTTGCTTTGCTTTCTCGTAAACCAGGTTGGCGGGCAGGCCTGTCTATCAAAGGGAAGGTGGTTTGCATGACTTTTTAATTCTATTAGGTTACTTGCTAATTGGAAAATTTTAAACCTGGGTCTACCTTGAAAATGAATAAATAAATCTCTCAGGTTAGGGTGGATAAGTTGTTACACTGTGTGTTACATAACAGTCTTAAGCTGTTTGGGGTTAGTTTCTGTAGTTAAAACAGTGCTTGAAAAAAACTGAGAACGGTCAATGATACCAACATACAAATATTTGTAGGCAAACAGAAGCAGACCATATCTTCAAGGACTTGAAAGGATGCTTGGCTGGTGTTATCTTCCCAGAAGCTAAAGGCTTACAGACAACCAGGGCAGAACCTCCCAGTCTGAGCCACCAACTCCTCTTGGAAAAGGTTCTCAGCAGGGCTTCCCTGGTGGCGCAGTGGTTGAGAGTCCGCCTGCTGATGCAGGGGGCACGGGTTCGTGCCCCGGTCTGGGAAGATCCCACATGCTGCGGAGCGGCTGGGCCCGTGAGCCGTGGCCGCTGAGCCTGCACGTCTGGAGCCTGTGCTCCGCAACGGGAGAGGCCACAACGGTGAGAGGCCCGTGTACCGCAAAAAAAAAAAAAAAGGTTCACAGCAGTATATTTGTCCAGATCCTTATTTTCCCTTTGATTTTTTCTTAACTTGCAGTTTTGATTAATTACAAACATATTGATGTTTGGCTATGAGGTGTGGATGCTTCTCTGTACTTTCTCAGTGAAGGTTAGACTAAGGTGGCACACAAAATCTAATTAGTCCTTTTGAAGTCCCCTCCAGACCCCATTTCTTTCTAAGCCTCTCCCTTGGATAGTCTCAGGTTAAGTGTGTGGTCTCTTCTGTTGTGTGAAAGGGTTTTCATTATGTGTTTAAAAGCAGTTAGCATGCTACACATATGGAAGTATTTAGGGGGAAGTATACTTGTGTCTGCAACCTACTTTGAAATATATGTATATTTCTTATATAAAAAATAAGATGGATGGGTGAAGGAATAGAGCAGTGGATAGATACGTGATGAAACAAGAATAGTAAAATGTGAATTGTAGAATTACATAGTGGGCATATAGAGATTCACCATAAAATTCAACTTTTACGTATGTAGGGAAATTTTTGTAATAAAATAGTGGGGTGGGGGGAAAGGGCAGGTTTCTATCATGTAGGATTATCACTCGGATAAAACCCAGGCTACGGAATGAATTAACTCTTAATGCTACAGGCAAACTCAGGGGGTGTTAATTACCTCTGGAGTTTGGAAAATTCTGTCAACATGAATTTGTTATTTTTTAATATATATATTTACAAATTAACTATAGAACCTTGCTTTTTCTTAAAATACAAGAGTTACAGATGCGCGTGACTTAAAAAAGTGAAACTTCTGCGAGTATTTCTTTTTTTTCTTACCCCTTTTTCCCTCCTTGTTTCCATGATCTCTCCAGATTGGAAAAATCTGCATGAGCCTGTATAGCACTTTGTTTTTCAATGGGACCATGATATACAGGTCGTGATAACTTGTTTTTTATCACGTAATAAAGGCGGAACATCCTTCCATGGCGTTACATGTGATTCAACCTGCATTTCTTCTGAAAGCCTCCATGGCACTCCAGTTGTATGAATATGCTGTAGTTGATGTAACCAACTTTTGACTGATAGTTTTCAGTTGCCATAACAAAATCCCACAGACTGGGTGGCTTAAACAACAGACGTTTATTTTTTCACTGTTCTGGAGGCTGGAATTCCAAGATCAAGGTGCTGGCAGATTCAGTTACTGGTGAGGACTCTCTTCCCGGCTTGTGAGCAGCTGCCTTCTTGCTGTGTCCTCAGATGGCCTTTCCTCTGGGCGTGTGTGGAGGAAGAGATCTCTGGTATCTCTTCCTCTTCTTATAAGGACACCGGCCCTGTAGGACTGAGGTCCTACCCTTATAACCTCACTTAACCTTCATTACTTCCTTATAGGACCTGTCTCCAAATACAGTGACTTTAGGGTAAGGGCTTCGACATATGTATTTATGGGGGAAGACCGTTCAGTCCACAACAATAGACATTTAAGTTGTTTCAAAATTGTGGGCTACTATAAGCAAGTCTGCAATGAATTTACATGTGCAATGGATGTGGAATTGCTGGCTTATAGGTTATACACTTTGAATGGGCAATGCTAATTTATCTGTTGGAACTAATATACGTGATAATTTGTGTTTTCTGCACATTGCCCACAGTCACTTCTTACCAGATCAGTGTTTTTAATACGTGTCAGTGTGATTAGTGAAATATTTTGTGTTAATTTGTTTTTCTTTGATAGCTGGTGATTACACATTATTGTATTTAATTGTCTTTTGTATTCCTCTGGGTTTTCCTCTTCATATCTTTTAATATGTTTCTACAGGGCCATCTGGATTCTTTTTTTTTTAATTGATTTAAAAGACTCTATTCACATCAAAGAGTGAAGTCTTTGTTGGTAACAAAGCTTGCGAGCATTTCTCTTCAAGGTATTTTTTGGCCTTTTAATCTTAGTTCTGGTTTTTATAGTTTCTTATCCTACTGAAGCCTTTTCATTTTCTACCGGCAGTTTTAGTATATATATCAGAGTACAACTTTGCTCTTTCGTAAATTGGCGTTGTCCATTTGTCTAACTGCTTCTCCACCTTATCCTCTGTTAGGGGGTAAATTGTGGGCCCCTCAAACTCCTGTGTTGAAGGTTTAACCCTGAGGACCTCAAAATGTGACTGTTTTTGGAGATAGGGCTTTAGATATGTAATTATGGTAAAATTAGGTCGTTAGGGCAGGCCCTAATCCGATGTGACTGGTATCCTTACAAGAAGAAGAGATTAGGACACAGGCAACATAGACTGAGGGTTGATAGTATGAGGACGCAGTGAGAAGGCAAAGTTCACAAGCCAAGGAGAGAGGCCTCAGAAGAAATCAACCCTGCTGACACTTTGATCCTGGATTTCCAGCCTTCAGAACTGTGAGAAGTGGTATCTCCTGTGGTTTTGATGTGCTTTTTACTTTTTCCCTAATGACTAATGAGTTGAGCATCTTTTCATGTGCTTATTGGCCATCTGTATATCTTCTTTGAAGAACTGTCTATTTAAGTGCTTTGCCTATTTTTTAATTGAGTTTTTTTGTTGTTAAGTTGGAGGAGTTCTCCTACACGGATTTTGAACTGTTTCCCAAAGTGTGTTCCTTGGAACACTGGTTCTGCAGAATCTTATTTATTTATTTATTTACTTATTTTACTTATTTTTTGGCTGTGTTGGGTCTTTGTTGCTGTGTGCAGGCTTTCTCCAGTTGCAGTGAGCAGGGGCTACTCTTGGTTGCGGTGTGCGAGCTTCTCATTGTGGTGGCTTCTCTTGTGGAGCACAGGCTATAGGCGCGCAGGCTCAGTAGTTGTGGCGCACAGGCTTAGCTGCTCCGCGGCATGTGGGATCTTCCTGGACCAGGGCTCGAACCTGTGTTCCCTGCATTGGCAGGCGGATTCTTAACCACTGTGCCACCAGGGAAGTCCCCTGCAGAATCTAATGGGCTTTTTGAGTAAAAAGGGTTCTGAGACCAAATACTCAGCGTATGCTCTGGGTTAAAGTTTAAATTGGTTTCTTACTAATACATATAGTAACTTGCCATGTGGGGAGAGTATACAATATTTCCCAAACTTAATTGACCACAGAATGCTTTTTATATAGGACATTTCGCAGGACTAGAGTTTTGCAGAACAGGATCTCGAGACTGTAGCTGATTCACTATGTCAGTTTCTGTAACTTTCCTTCTTTAACCATATGCCTACATTATTTTCTCTCTCATCATCTGTTTCCTTAATGGCTTCTGGCTTCTCCTCAGCCTCCGCTCTTCCCCTTTACTCACTCTTTCTAGTCAATGGGCAACAAATCTTGTTGATCCTTCCTCCCTAAAGGTGTTTTGAATCCACCCAGTTCACTCTGTTTCTCATTCCTCAGTATTGGTTACTTGGACTTCTGCAAAAGTCCAAACCGCTCTTTCAGGCTACCAGAATGATCTGTTAAAAATATAAGTTAGATAAAGTCATTCCCCAACTTAAATTCTATAATAGCAGTTAGCAGTGGTGTGTCACAGTCATTTTGGGCTGTGTTGGAAAATATTATTCAAGCAGCAAATTTAGTGATGTCTATTAAAAAAAAATAAATTAGAACAGATTCAGTTCTCTCCGATCCTTTACTCTCAATCACTTGTGTTCTTCTTGAAAACAGAGAAAACAAGCCTTTCTTGAGGGGCAGAGTTAGAGGGGTATGAGGTAGATTGCATATTATCTACTGCCTAATGTCTTTATACCATAATAATCAACTGCTACTGTCCTACAGTTTATATTTTGTGGCAATTGTTTATAGCAATAACTTGTTTCTTCTTGGCATTTCTTGAGTTTTGTCAAAATGTGATTATTCTTCCTGCATCTTAGAAGAAAATGTAAGTAAATCTCACTTCCCAGTGGTTCTCAACAGGGGGCGGTATTTCTTCCAGTCTGGGGTTGTTTGGAATGGGTATGGGAGTTGGGAATGTCATAATTATTGGGGGTGCTACAGGCATGGAGTGTCTGCTGCCCTGGATGTTAAATATCCTGCAATGGATCAAAGAGTTCCAGACATAAAGAATTGCCCCACCCCCAAACGTCCTCATCACGAAACACTGTAACAGGGCCACAAGTCTAAAACTGTGTGGTGGATAATTTCTAAGTGAAACTGCTTTTTCCATCCTCTCTCTCCGTTGCTGGGAACTAAAACTTAAGTCCTTTGTTACTGTGCAGTCTTTGCTACTGATTAACGTGGGTGGGCATTCTTGCTGTTTTTGCTTGTTCCTCTGATCTTAACCCCAGCCCAAGACTTTCCTTTAAATATGCCTGCTTTCTCCCCACAAGGCAGGACGGTAGTTTTCAAGACGCTAGTCTGCTACTCTCCTCATTTGCTGGCAGATCAATAAAGTTCTCTTTCCTTTATCCTCAAAACCTCATCCTTGTTATTCTCATTTGGCATCGGGACAAGGACCAAATTTTCGATAACGATAGTGTCTGTCATCACAGCGTAAACTTAACCCTGCCTGTGGTCCTTCATCAGACCTAGCCCCTGACTGTGTTTTCAGCCTAACACACGTACCCTCTCCTTCTGCTCCCTATTATTCTCCAACACATGCAAATTTATTGGGCAAATGAACCGTTTATGTGTTTTTCTACCTGGAATGCTCTTCTGTTCTTGACTAGTTAAAAAATTCTTCATACTTAGCATTTATTCCTCTGTAAAACCAGCTGTGACCCTTTCTACTCCAAGGGGAGGTTAGTTTCTCTTTTCTCTGTGTTCTCATAGGAGCCAGCATATATCTGGTAGTCACTGGGGATGGTCTAAATATCTTATATCCCCTTGTCTGGGAACATGGTAGGATTATATTCCCCTGTCGCTCCTTAAACTTCAGCAAAATCAAATGACTGTGTAAGCTTTAAGAGGCAGTCACAGTAGGCCATTTTCTCTTCCATTCTGCTCTGGTAACTCGAAGTAAGCCACGTGGGAGCTGCTCTGACCCTCGGTCCTAGAATTAGGATGGCAGGGAGCTCAAGCACAATTGACATGTAACATGTTAAGAATAAGAAATAAACTATGGCAGCACTACCCACCCCCAGTCCCTCCCATCAGGAAACTTGCACAAGCTTCTTAGACAGCCTCATCCACCAGAGGGCAGATATCAGAAGCAAGAAGAACTACAATCCTGCAGCCTGTGGAACAAAAACCACATTCACAGAAAGATAGACAAGATGAAAAGGCAGAGAGCTATGTACCAGATGAAGGAACAAGATAAACCCCCAGAAAAACAACTAAATGAAGTGGAGACAGGCAACCTTCCAGAAAAAGAATTCAGAATAATGATAGTGAAGATGATCCAGAACCTCAGAAAAAGAATAGAGGCAAAGATCGAGAAGATGCGAGAAATATATAACAAAGACCTAGAAGAATTAAAGAACAAACAAACAGAGATGAACAATACAATGACTGAAATGAAAACTACACTAGAAGGAATCAATAGCAGAATAACTGAGGCAGAAGAACAGATAAGTGACCTGGAAGACAGAATGGTGGAATTCACTGCTGTGGAACAGAATAAAGAAAAAAGAATGAAAAGAAATGAAGGCAGCCTAAGAGACCTCTGGGACAACATTAAATGCAACAACATTCACATTATAGGGGTCCCAGAAGGAGAAGAGAGACAGAAAGGACCCGAGAAAATATTTGAAGAGATTATAGTCGAAAACTTCCCTAACATGGGAAAGGAAATAGCCACCCAGGTCCAGAAAACGCAGTGAGTCCCATACAGGATAAACCCAAGGAGAAACACGTCAAGACACATAGTAATCAAATTGGCAAGAATTAAAGACAAAGAAAAATTATTGAAAGCAACAAGAGAAAAGCAACAAATAACATACAAGGGAACTCCCATAAGGTTAACAGCTGATTTCACAGCAGAAACTCTACAAGCCAGAAGGGAGTGGCATGATATACTTAAAGTGTTGAAAGGGAAGAACCTACAACCAAGATTAATCTACCCGGCAAGGATCTCATTGAGATTTCATGGAGAAATCAAAAGCTTTACAGACAAGCAAAAGCTAAGAGAATTCAGCACCACCAAACAGCTCTACAACAAATGCTAAAGGAACTTCTCTAAGTGGGAAACACAAGAGAAGAAAAGGACCTACAAAAACAAGCCTAAAACAATTAAGAAAATGGTCATAGGAACATACATATTGATAATTACCTTAAACGTGAATGGATTAAATGCTCCCACCAAAAGACACAGGCTTGCTGAATGGATACAAACACAAGACCCATATATATGTTGTCTACAAGAGACCTACTTCAGACCTAGGGACACATATGGACTAAAAGTGAGGGGATGGAAAAAGATATTCCATGCAAATGGAAATCAAAAGAAAGCTGGAATAACAATACTCATATCAGATAAAATAGACTTTAAAATAAAGACTGTTACAAGAGACAAGGAAGGACACTACATAATGATCAAGGGATCAATCCAAGAAGAAGATATAACAATTGTACATATATATGCCCCCAACATAGGAGCACCGCAATACATAAGGCAACTGCTAAGAGCTATAAAAGAGGAAATTGACAGTAACACAATAATAGTGGGGGACTTTAACACCTCACTTACACCAATGGAAAGATCATCCAGACAGAAAATTAATAAGGAAACACAAGGTTTAAATGACACAATAGACCAGATGATTTAATTGCTATTTATAGGATATTCCACCTAAAAACAGCAGATTACACTTTCTTCTCAAGTGCACACAGAACATTCTCCACGATAGATCATATCTTGGGTCACAAATCAAGCCCCAGTAAATTTAAGAAAATTGAAATAATCTCAAGCATCTTTTCTGAACACAATGTTATGAGATTAGAAATGAATTACAGGGAAAAAAAATGTAAAAAACACAAACACTTGGAAGCTAAACAATACATTACTAAATAACCAAGAGATCACTGAAGAAATCAAAGAAGGAATCAAAAATACCTAGAGACAAATGACAATGAAAACATGATGATCCAGAACCTATGGGATGCAGCAAAACAGTTCTAAGAGGGACGAAAATATTTGAGAAAATATCAAAACCCAAAGTTAGTAGAAGGAAAGAAATCATAAAGATCAGAGCAGAAATACATGAAACAGAAACAGAAAACAATAGCAAAGATCAATAAAAGTGAAAGCTGGTTCTTTGAGAAGATAAACAAAGTTGATAAACCATTAGCCAGACTCATCACAAAAAAGAGGGAGAGGACTCAAATCAATAAAATTAGAAATGAAAAAGGAGAAGGTACAACAGACACCCCAGAAATACAAAGCATCCTGAGAGACAACTACAAGCAACTCTATGCCAATAAAATGGATAACCTGGAAGAAATGGACAAATTCTTAGAAAGGTATAACCTTCCAAGACTGAACCAGAAAGAAATAGAAAATATGAACAGACCAATCACAAGTAATGAAATTGAAACTGTGATTAAAAATCTTCCAACAAACAAAAGTCCAGGGCCACATGGCTTCACAGGTGAATTCTATCAAACATTTAGAGAAGAGCTAACACCCATCCTTCTCAAATTCTTCCAAAAAATTGCAGAGGAAGGAACACTCCCAAACTCATTCTATGAGGACACCATCACCCTGATACCAAAACCAGACAATGATACCACCAAAAAAGAAAATTACAGACCAGTATCACTGATGAATATAGATGCAACAATCCTCAACAATATACTAGGAAACAGAATCCAACAACACATTAAAATGATCATACACCATGATCAAGTTGGATTTATCCCAGGGATGCAAGGATTCTTCACTATACGAAAATCAATCAATGTGATACACCGTATTAACAAACTGAGGAATAAAAACCATATGATCATCTCAATAGATGCAGAAAAAGCTTTTGACAAAATTCAACACCGATTTATGATAAAAACTCTCCAGAAAGTGGGCATAGAGGGAACCTACCTCAACTTAATAAAGGCCATATACCACAAACCCACAGCAAACATCATTCTCAATGGTGAAAAACTGAAAGCATTTCCTCTAAGATCAGGAACAGGACAAGGATGTCCACTCTCACCACTATTATTCAACATAGTTTTGGAAGTCCTAGCCACGGCAATCAGAGAAGAAAAAGAAATAAAAGGAATACAAATTGGAAAAGCAGAAGTAAAACTGTCACTGTTTGCAGATGACATGATACTATACATAGAGAATCCTAAAGATGCCACCAGAAAACAACTAGAGCTCATCAATGAATTTGGTAAAGTTGCAGGATACAAAATTAATGCACAGAAATCTCTCGCATTCTTATACACTAATGATGAAAAGTCTGAAAGAGAAATTATGGAAACACTCCCATTTACCATTGTAACAAAAAGAATAAAATACCTAGGAATAAACCTACCTAGGGAGACAAAAGACCCGTATGCACAAAACTATAAGACACTGATGAAAGATATTAAAGATGATACCAACAGATGGAGAGATATACCATGTTCTTGGATTGGAAGAATCAATATTGTGAAAATGACTATACTACCCAAAGCAATCTACAGATTCAGTGCAATCCCTATCAAATTACCAATGGCATTATTTACGGAACTAGAACAAAAAATCTAAAAATGTGTATGGAGACACAAAAGACCCCGAATAGCCAAAGCAGTCTTGAGGGAAAAAAACAGAGCTGGAGGAATCAGACTCCCTGACTTCAGACTATACTACAAAGCTACAGTAATCAAGACAATATGATACTGGCACAAAAACAGAAACATAGATCAATGGAACAAGATAGAAAGCCGAGAGATAAACCCACACACCTATGGTCAACTAATCTATGACAAAGGAGGCAAGGATATATGATGGAGAAAAGACAGTCTCTTCAATAAGTGGTGCTGGGAAAACTGGACAGCTATATGTAAAAGAATGAAAATAGAACACTCCCCAGCACCATACACAAAAATAAACTCAAAATGGATTAGAGGCTTAAATGTAAGACCGGACACTATAAAACTCTTCGAGGAAAACATAGGAAGAATACTCTTTGACATAAATCACAGAAAGAGGTTTTTTTGATCCACCTCCTAGAGAAATGGGAATAAAAACAAAAATAAACAAATGGGACCTAATGAAACTTAAAAGCTTTTGCACAGCAAAGAAACCATAAACAAGACGAAAAGACAACCCTCAGAATGGGAGAAAATATTTGCAAAGGAATCACTGGGCAAAGGATTAATCTCCAAAATATATAAACAGCTCGTGCAGCTCAATTTAAAAAAAACAAACAACCCAATCCAAAAATGGGCAGAAGACCTAAATAGACATTTCTCCAAAGAAGACATACAGATGGCCAAGAAGCACATGAAAAGCTGCTCAACATCACTAATTATTAGAGAAACGCAAATCAAAAGTACAGTGAGGTATCACCTCACGGCAGCTAGAATGGGCATCATCAGAAAATCTACAAACAACAAATGCTGGAGAGGGTGTGGAGAAAAGGGAACCCTCTCACACTGTTGGTGGGAATGTAAATTGATACAGCCACTATGGAGAACAGTATGGAGGTTCCTTAGAAAACAAAAAATAGAGCTACCATATGATCCAAAAATCCCACTCCTGGGCATATACCCAGAGAAAACCATTATTCAAAAAGACACATGCACCCCATTGTTTATTATAGCACTATTTGCAATAGCCCGGTCATGGAAGCAACCTAAATGCCCATCGACAGATGAATGGATAAAGAAGATGTGGTACATATATACAATGGAATATTACTCAGCCATAAAAAGGAATGAAATTGGGTCATTTGTTGAGATGTGGATGGATCTAGAGACTGTCATACAGAGTGAAGTAAGTCAGAAAGGGAAAAACAAATATTGTATATTAATGCATGTATACGGAACCTAGAAAAATGGTACAGGTGAACCGGTTTGCAGGGCAGAAGTTGAGACACAGATGTAGAGAACAAACGTATGGACATCAAGAGGCGAAAGCCGCGGGGGTTGGCGGTGGTGGTGGTGTGATGAATTGGGCGATTGGGATTGACATGTATACACTGATGTGTATAAAATTGATGACTAATAAGAACCTGCTGTATAAAAAAATTAATTAAATTTAAAAATAAAAAAGCAATAAGCTATGCTATGTTAAGCCACTGAAATGTTTAGGTTGCTTGTTACTACAGCATAACCATGCTCATATTGATGGATACCCCTGTTACAGCTCTTATCACATGGTGGTGTTACTGTTGATCTTCCATAGTTGAATCTTCACAGTGTTCACTGGAGATCTGTTCTGGTAGAGACTGTGCTGTTTTCACTCCGATGTTGCCAGGATTTTGCAAAGTAACGAGCTGTATTAGTTATTTATTGACACACAACAAATGACCCCAAAAGTAGTCATTTAGAGCGATCGTAAACATTATTCTCCTCATGGTTCCAGTGGGTGGTTCTGGCTCCGTGTCACTTGTGAGGTTGCAGTCAGGATGTCAGTTGGGGCGCCAGTCCTCTGAAAGCTGGGCAGGGCCTGAAGGATCCAGGTTCAAGGTTGCTCTCTCGCATGGCTGGCAAGTTGGTGGCCGTTGTTGAGAGGCCTCCGTTCTTGCCCACAGGGGCCTCTCCACAGGCCGTTTGAATGTCCTCACAACATGGCAGCTGGCTTCCCTCAGATCAATACAGTAAGTCCCCTACGTACGAACGAGTTCCGTTCCGAGAGGGTGTTCTTAAGTCCAATTTGTTTGGAAGTCCAACAAAGTTAGTTTAGGTACCCAACTGAAAATCGGCTATATAGTACTGAAGTGTAATAGGTTTATAATTCTTTTCACACAAATAATACATAAAAATCAAACACAAAAAATAAAGAAAATATTTTTAATCTTATAGTACAGTACCTTGAAAAGTACTGTCGTGCAGTACAACATCTGGCATACAGGGCTGGCAGTGAGTGAACAGGCAAGAAGAGTTACTGACTGGAGGAGGGAGAGGAGGTGGGAGATGGTAGAGCTGAAGGGTCGTCAGCAATAGGAGATGGAGGGCGAGTTGCAATTTCACTCATGTCTGACATTGACAGAATGCAAGTTCGCGACTTTGAAAGTTCGCAAGTTGAAGGTTCGTATGTAGGGGACTTCGTGTAATCCAAGGGCGAGTGAGATGGGAGTGATAGTGTCTTTTATGACTTAGCCTCAGAAATCACACACGGTCACATCTGCCACATTCTACTGGTTAGAAGTGATTCACTAAGTTGGGCCCACATTCAAAAGAAAGAGAATTAGGTTCTCCCTTTTGGAGGGAGGAGTGTGACTGTGGTCTGAACATTTGTGCCTCCCCAAATTCATACCTGAAATTCTGACCCCTGAAGATTATGGGATTAGGGCATGGGGCATTTGGGAAGTGAGTAGGTCGTAAGAGAGGAGCCCTCATGAATAGAATTAGTGCTCTTGTAAAAGAGACCCCCTCAGGGATCCCTTGCCCCTTTCACCATGTAAGGAAAGAGTGAGAAGACTTCAGCTATGAACTGGGAAGAAGGTTCTCACCACAAGGTGGCCATGCTGGTGCTTTGATGTTGGACTTTCCAGCCAACAGAACAGTGAGAAATAAGTTTCAGTTTCAGTTTCAGCTACCCTGTGGTATTTTGTTACCACAGCCTGAATGGACTAAGCCAAGTATCAAAAACAAAAAAAAATTCTGTGACCATGCGTTAAACGATCACAGTAGCGCATAATGGGTCCTCAGTAAATACTTCCTGAAGGAATGATCAGCTGTTTTATTCCGTATGGTAGAAAGTGCCTCAGCCGGTTTTCTCTTTTACTTCAACACGTCCAAGTTGTTTTTTCCCTGTCTTCAATTAACCTTTATTTAAACTTCATCTCTTCCTTTCTTTAGCTTATTTATGCTTCAGACAATGAATTATGTATTACCAGTACCAGACAAGTTTTTTGAGTGTGCCCGAGGAGCTTCAAACAGTAGGAGAGCTAAGTCTCATCTGGCCTGTAAATTAGACCCCCCCCAAATCATCACAGGAAATAGAAAATTTTATCCTTTCCAAACATTGAGAAAATCATCTTTACCTTGTTATTAGAGGTTTTTCCAAACGGCCAGTGAGATGTGGGATTTCATCATCACCATTTGTAACTACAAAGAGGATCATTTTCCTCACCTGTGGTTTTCTGGACAAAACCCTGGTTGGTCTCATTAGTCAGGTCATTTTGTCAGCTTTAAGCTGATATAAGATTCTGGGTAGTGTTTCTGTCAACTGCATTGCCTCAGCATGGCCTACAGTGCTAAAAATATTCCTTTCCAAAATGCCTGAACTTCTAGGTTTGTTAAAGTGGATTGCGTTAAATGTTCACATCCTCAGCTCAAGAAATATCGTTTACCTCCAGTTTCCTTAGGGAGAAATGGAGCTTCTTGTTGACTAAAGCTCTTCCAGGCACTGTCTTCTCATGGGGAGACCCTTGCTGAGCCATGGCATAGAATCCTCTTGGTTAGTGGTGATTTCTCCCAGCTTCTCAGAGTGGGAATGGGACACCTGGGGGGTCAGGGCTGGTGCACCAACCCAGGTGATGACTCCCATGTTGGTGAGGAAAGGCCATAGCTGTAGCCCATCCTTGGCCCTTCATTGTGTACACACTCTGTGGGAAGTATGGAGGGAGAGGTTCTCCAGCGTTCGTAAGCCACCCCACCATCTGTGCTCCATCTATGGCACCATGTAGAGCCCACGTCTCATCCTTCCCAGAGGAACCCCTCCAGAGCCCAGGCTGTTCAACCTCGTCTGTTTCTCTCCTTCACCGACGTCTCCACTTCTACATATGCTCATCTGCTTTATTTTGGGAGGAAATTTCACTGTACCCTACTGTCTTCTTGTACATTTTATAGCCAAGCTTTATCAGGATGGTTAACTGTTCTGCATTCATTTCTTCACAGTGAAGTCCCTTTTTATCCTCCTGCCCTTGCAATATTGCTTGTCTTGTATTCCAGTGCATTGATGTCTCCAGGAAACATTTTGGCAATTGGTGGGGGCCTCATAATGATCGGGGACCTCTAAAGGAATGTAGCAGGTGGAAACCAGGGATGCGGGATACTTCACATGTATGGATTTGTTCTACATGGTAATGAATTGCTTTAAACCTGTCTAACTCTTAAATGCCCTGCTGGTTACTTTTATGAAAGCAAACCTGTTTGATTGTATAGACGCCAACTACTTTTTATATAATAAAACATTTTTTAAACAGTTTGAGTATATGCTGACTTTTCCAATAACGCTGCTACAAAGAGTTGAGCATCTTAGAAAATTCCCTGACTCCTGGGAGCCGCTTGTATTCAGATTGTCAATGCTATACCCTCCCCCCATCTGTTCTTGTAATGGCAGTGTTTCTGTGATTCTACATGTAGGTGCCTTTGTCTTTCTTCTCTAAGACTCTTTTTTCTCCCTTTTCTCCAAATGTGCCTGCTTTCGGGGCTCTGTATCTCACATGATTATGTCAAATTGATCTAAGCAGCAATGGATTTAGGTTACCTATTGCTTTTAGGTGGAGTGGCTGTACAGTGCAATGATTAAGAGTACAGATTCTGCCCAGCTCTGCCTGGGAACAAGTCCTGGCTCTAACTTTTAGTAGACCTGGGGACACAGCATCCTCATCTACGAATAATGAGACCCACTGAAGAAGCTGGAGGGGGTGAGGGCTAGCTACTCTCCCATAATATCTTTATCAGGGTTTACTGTATAACAAAATGAACTCAGACAAAATTTCGCCACATACACAGGCATTTGTTAGTCAAACAGTAACAAGTGAACAGAAAACATGCGTATTCTCTTTTTTTGTGAGTGTGAGACGTGCTGTGTCGTTTTTTAGCTGTTCTGGCTTTCACCTTTCACGCAAGGTTGACTTGAGGTGCTCTGACAGGTAGCATCGGGCAAATCCCATAACAGTGGACAAATACAGGACCATTTAGGGATTGAGATTTGGGAACCATTCCCAAGGATGCAGGTCACAGATCTTGGTAGATTCTTATACCTTGTTGGAGGGGGGAGATATCCCAAAAATATGTTAGCCAGAGTACCTTAATGTTGCCTGTCAAGAGTCTTCCTTGAACATTTCTTATGCTGTATAGCAAGCCATTAATTTCACCAGTAAGAGTCTGTTTCTGACGTTCATCATGCTAATTAACCCAACCTTGAGTGCTGATGGAAATACAGATAACAGAAACTTTGTAGTAGCTGCCTCTGGAGTGTGGTCCTTCTGGTATGACATCAGTTAATCATTCTGAAGTACAGATTTTTTTATTAGAGCAATGCATTGGCCTTTCATGTTAGAGCTTTGACTAGCTAGAACACACTTACGTGGGAGCATTTCAGAGTAAATTACAGACCTCGTACCACCTCTTTGGGCTGTTGCGCTGCTTAAATGAGTTACTATATGTGAAGTGCTTAGAGCAATTCAAGCGACGTTGTACGTGCTGTATAAGTACAGTTGACTGTTGAGCGACATGGGTTTGAACTGCGTGGGTCCACTGCCATGTGGATTTTTTTTCAATGGTAAATATACTACGGTACTGTATGATCTGTGGTTGGTTGAATTCGCAGACATGGAGGACCCGCCCTAAATTATATGTGGATTTTCAACTGGTGGAGGGTTTGAGACCCTAACCCTCACGTTGCTCAACGTGTATATGCAGTATTGTTATTATTGTTAGTAGTAGTCTGAGTGCTTTGACATATGTTGTCTGTCTGGTATCCTAATATGGTCTTATTTTCCCACGAATTGGCTGGGTTCTCACACAGCAAACTGAACAAAAAGCATAGTGCAGTCCCTCCACATTATTCACAGATCGTGTGCTTGCAAATTTACCTACGTGCTAAAATTTACTGGTAACCCCCAAATGGATACAGCACTCTCGGTCATTTCTGAGTATGTGCAGAGTGGTGAAAAATGAGGGTCTGGGGTCCACCAAAATGACCCGGAACAAGGTGATGTTCTGTCTCCTCGTTGCAGCTCTCACACTGTAAACAAGTGTCCTTCTCGTGGGTCATTCAGAGACAAGTTTTGCATTTGTTGTTGTTGGTGGTGGGTGATTTCACTGTTTAAACAACACCCTTGCTTAGTGCTAAAGTGTTGTCTAGTCTTCCTAAGTGCAAGAAGGCTGTAGGGCGCCTTATGAGGAAATATGTGTTAGATAAGCTTCATTCAGGCATGAGTTATAGTGCTTTTGTCAGAAGTTCAATGCTAATGAATCAATGGCATATTCTAACTAACGTGTCCTTGAGCAGAAACACACATAACACATTGATTGGTTGATGAAAATGTTGTGATCAGAAGCTCACAGGAACCTAACCCTGTATGTCTCCTAGGAGCCTCGTTCAATACTCATTAAGTCAGTGTTCGTGGCAACTTTATAGAACATAGCTACCATGAGTAATGTGACTGTATCACTTTCTTGAGGCCGCCTTTTCAAAAGTGTTCCTCTGCAATTATTCAAGAATCTCAGGGGCAGGACCAGTTACAAAATTTGTAGGCTCATGCAGAATAAAAATGCAAGACCTGTTGTTCAAAAGTTAAGCAGTTCAAGATGAACATTGAACCAGGTAAGCTGAGCATATGGGGTCCTCTGTGAGTGCAGGTGTCACAGGCCCACAGAGATGGTCCAGCTCATGGGTTTACTCGATCTGAAAGACTGCACCTCAAAACAGCAGGCTGGGAGAGAAGGGGGAGAATGTGATGAGCCCACAATGGCTCTTGCTTTTGGTGGCCAGTGTGGAAGGTGTCACAGTTGAAAGTGAAGGCTCACAGTTCAATGGACACAGCTTGTCCACTAGTGTATAATGTCCTTGCTGGTCCAGGCCCTGCCCAGGCTGCCATGTTCCTAGTTTTAGAGTTCCCATCACATGATCAGTTACCCATTCCCCAAAGCACAAACGCCATGGGAGGGTAGGCAGCTCTTGGTAGAGTGTGGAGTGCAGCCCAGACTTCTCCCGCCTTTTTGAAGCTCTCTTTGGAGGACTTATTTGGCATCTCATCTCAGTCCCCCCAATGGTTTTCTAAAACGTTTGATTTGGGGGAAGCAGATGTCCTTAATATTTTTACCCAGGAAGGTCCTGGAACTTGATGCTAATTTGACTTTTCTTATTCTAAAGGTCTTCACAGCAAGGGGGAGGGGACAGCTTTGCTAACTTAAAGGACCAATTAAAAAAAAAGAGAGAGAGAGAAGAAGATGAGGATTTAACTTTTTTTTTTTTTTGCAAGTTGTTTTATTTACAGTGCCAGCTTTTAAAGGTCACTAAGGTAAAGTTAACTGGACAATAAACTAGGCAGAAATAGCTTTACAAAGAGAGGGAAAGCCCCAAATGCCACTTTCCATAGAGAACCCACAGTTCAAGTTTATTCAGAGCAAAGAAAAAAGAACTTTTGATCGTACTAGAAGACACTGAGCCATGAGTTTGCAATCTGTGCTGAAACTACACATGCAACGAGGATGACATTCTGCTAATACAACTGATTTGCTGCTGCATTTGTGGAACGTTTTTCTGATATTAACAATTATAAACAAAGCAGTGCAACTAGTATTTGCAACAGTCCTTACAGTGTTACAGCATCAGACACAAAATTTCACTTCTCCTCACACCACTGGTTCTCTTTGCATACCTGGGCTTCCACTTCTTCAATAAAATCATTTTTGATATTGAATGTCTTTCTAATCTCCTCAGGAGTTTTCCCCTTGATCATATTGGCAACAGTCTTGCAGGTAACATCAAGCAAACCTTTGATGTCTAAGTAGTTTGCTGCCAGTATAAGGTCAAATAGTGTTCCTTGGTCAACTTTCAGGAATTCTTGATCCCAAACAGGGATGTCATCTGTTCGCTCTTCTTTGTCCTCACCATCCTGAGGAGAGGGAGAATCATCCCTGTGGTGGGCGCACCACTGAACGACCTCTTTTAATATCGTTGCATTAACATTTGGCACGGGGACTGGATCATCATCTCCTTCATCACCCACTCCCAAATATTTCAGCATGGTCTTAGTAGTCACAGCTTGTTTCGCAGCTTCAACATCAACTTCAAATATCTCTCCATCGGAACTCTGCAACTCAATTGAAGGCATGGTGTTAGGACTCAAGGAGATGGCAGGCCAGAGGCTGATGAGAGCAGGGCGGCGTCTGCGAAAAGAAAAACAGAAAAGTGGAGAACAACGGCAACACTGCAGAGCGGCACGACCTCTGCCTCGGATTTAACTTTTTAACTCTCTCCTTCCTCTCTCCTTCCACATACATACACACGCTCATGTACACACTTTCAGTCTCCCTAGCCTGGCAATTCAGTTAAATTATACCTTTTGGTTATAACAGTATCTTTGTTTTCTTAGTGTGAAATTTAAATGTAATTCACAATTTTTCTATTTATTATGTCGTGCATCTTATCATGTATTACTTCCTTTGTTGTACAACTCTGCTTGGAATAAAATTTATTTTTTAATTACTTTAAAAAAAAAGGGACCAATAGTTTCATCCCCTCGAAGTGTGAAAGCCTAGGAGTTTGGCCGCATACCAAAGAGGCTCCTTACGTTACCCTACATAGAAAATAATGACAGTGTGCTCCAAGGTACTGTCTGGCTCTGCCTTGGAGCAGCAGTGAAGAACTGACACAGAGATGTCATACACATTCATTTCTTTTTTTGGTTTGGCCTGTAAAGAGGGTTTTTTTTTGTAAAATTTCAAACAAGTTGTCAATATTTAAATTTCATAAAGAAATCTATTGTAGCCTCTCTGGGAAAAATCTGTGGATCTGAAAACAGATGGCTTATATTCCCACATCTGCCGTGATCTGGAGCTGACAGCAGCTTCCCCTACACGGCAAGCACGAGCTTTCCTCTTCCACAGCCCCCTGTGCCCACACCTTCCTTTCGCCTGCTGGGCCATGTGGGCAGGGCTGATAGATGCTGACGAGGACTGTTCTGAACCCACGGGTGCCCAGGTAGTGCCAGTTGCTAAATATTCAATATTTTGAATATCACTCCCTCCTGGAGCCATTTGAGCTGCTAACCTTGCTCTGCAGAGAAGCAGCTGTCAGCTTCTGGCTAAAAAACGAAATGCAGACTCCTGGGTCATTCTGTTACAATGATTAATCTGTTAGATTGTCAGCGTTCTTCACCATTTCATTTATCCGGAGCGGGGCTTCTAGATGAGTCTAAGGAATTCACAGACTCTGGCCATGTCTATGCTGATGGAGTGGGCACCCTGGGAAGCCAATCTGCATGAGGACTGAGGCCCTTCCTGGGGGATAATTCGTCCTGATGAAACAAGGAGCCAGCTCTGGAGAGCCCGACCCTGTTAGAGGAAGCTCCGCTGTCAGATAACGGTGTGAAGTCTGTCATCTGCATTTCTCTCTGCATCCAGCCCTCACTGGATTCTCTCTGTACCCTCGGAGAGTAGAGCAACAAGTAAAAAAGGAACAATTTCTCTACAAACCCTTGGGTATCCCTTTAACAGGGTTGAACATAAAGGAGATAAAGAGACATTCTCCCATCAGTTCCCCATGGGCACTTTCAACACTTGGAACACACCTGTACACCTGGCAGACACTCCAGTGCCCCGTGGGAGAAGACATGTGACCCCTGTGGATGGTTTGGGGTCCTAACTAATCAGCGTCACACCTTTCCAGATCCTGAAAGTGTAGCAGACAGAAGGAACCAAATGGGTTCAAACTCAGAAATTGAGAATATGGCAGGGTGGTTATATTGTCTGCAATTTTCTTAAAATATTTCATTGTGGATGGCGGTGTGTGGTGTGTGTGTGTGTGTTTATTAACTTCAATATATACCCTAGGAACTGTTTAACATTTCGATTATTTGTAGTACGGTTACCTATTGCTGTGTAACCCACCCTAAAATTTGCTGGGTTAGAAAGCAGCATATTACTACCGATATTTCTCATGGGTCTGTGGTTGGACTGACTCAGGTGGGCAATTCTCACTTGGAGCTTTTTGCGTCGTTGCCGCCCGATGACAGCTGGGGCTGGAGGCACCTGGAGCCTTATCTGGGCTGGATGTCAACATGGATTCTCTCCTCCTGGCTGGTACCTGGGCTGGGATGGCTGGAACAGCTGGGGCCTAGCTGAGCATCTCTTTCCCCTCAACCCCAGCCCCTCCCCTCTCACTCCTACAATGTGCTGCTGTCTTATTTTGCCCCTTTAGTCTGTTGGTAAATGTCTTTCCCTACTCCCTCCCCACACTTTTATTAACAGTTTCCATATTAAACTCCCCTTGCATCCTCTCTTTCCTGCTTGGACCCTGACTCAGACGCTAGGTCAGCTGGTTTCTCAACTAGGGACCATTTTGTCCCTCAGGAATGTCTGGACAGATTTTTGGCTGCAATTAAGGGAGGATGCTACTGGCATCTAGTGAGTAGAGGCCAGGGATGCTGCTAAACATCCTACAGTGCACAGGACGGCCCACAACAGAGACTTATCCACCCCGAATGTCAGTAGTGCCCAGGCTGAGAAACCACGCTGTAGGTGTTAACTCTCACGTCTGCTATACAAGTATAAACTCAACACAAATTTACAAATCACATAGCAATAGAACTGTATAACCAACGACATTTAAATTGACAATGTTAATTGTGAGTGAAGGGTGCTGTTGTTTTGCTGAAATTAAACTGCTGCTCACACAGTACGAGGTGGTCCTGACTGCTGGGTGCTGGTTGCGTGTGAATTTGGTGGATGTCCATCCGTAAACCAGCCAACTCCCTTCTCTCCAGACGCCTCTCTGCTCAAGCTCCCAGGACACCTCTCCTCCTAGGGCACACAGCGGGGTCTTGTTGGCTTTTACTTGGCATCAATATAATTTTCATCTAAAGTCTACCACTATCGTTTCTCTCATTAACTCGTTTCCATGGAAGTTATGCTAATTGGTACCAATATACACATGATTGCCAAGGAGAACCCTATGACAGTTCTCAGTCCTTCAGCTATTTTTTTAAGATTTCGTCGAAAGGAAGGTAGGAGACTAAAATAGAAGGTTTATAGAGAGCTCATGGCACCCCGAGAAGCTATGCTTGGAGTCCTGGGAGAGAACCACTCTTCTGGTGTTCGATGGAAAATGGAAACAGACCCTGTTCCTTCTCGTGGTTGAGGATGGAAATACAGAAAGCCTCCACTGCGGGCAGAAGCCTTTGCTAATGGACAAACACAGCTTTCTTCTTGGCTTTTTTTGTAGTGCCTCAAATATAAAGAAAGGACTTTCTGATTAAAGCTTTATCCCCTAGCCACACAGCAGAAGTTCTTACACATTCCAGTCAACGTGTTTTGCTTTCTCGGCTCTGGCTTTCTTAATGAACTTCCCCCGTGACAGGAAGATGGCAACATGAAATTCTTCTCTTCATCAAAGATATTTGTTGGATTTCCTCCTTTTCCCCCTGGCTGGGGAAGTGCGTAAGCTTCTGAGGGCTGTTGAGTTTGCACTGTACAGCCCAGCTCTGTAAAGAGCCTGTGTTCTATACTCCACCCAGGACATGCAGACCTCCTTCTTGCATTTAATGACACATCCGGCCTACCAGATCCATCTTGTTTTGCTCTTTCTTTTGTTCACGTGTTAGCACCTTTTGCAAATCTAAAACAATTATGAAGCCATTTAGAAACAATAATGCTTAAGTGCAAATACTTAAATGTTATTAAACTGTTGGCATCTTGCTGAATTATTTCCTTATGGTTAATTACTTCATTTCTTTATAGCTAGCCATGATTGATTGCTGGTTAGGGCTGTTTCTACTCCGTAAGAAAATATAGTTATGTACTTTAAAACTAAGGGATGCCCACCACTGCTTTCCAAACTCTCTGAAAGCATTTTTTTTTTGGTCACGGGAGTTCTTATTTTTAATTTAGTTTTTATTTTTAAATAAATATTTAGCTACAGTGATTTTGATGAAAAGCTCTTTACTGGCTTAATGAATTTTATGGGTCTATATAACATCAGTGTCTTAATTACTACAAATGGATAATAAACCCTTTCTCATATACGGGAATGGGAAACACACAGAGTGAGTGCCATTAGGAACAATTGGATTTTCACTTGATAATTCGGTAGAAGAAGAAAAAAAAAGAAAACGTAAATACTGCAAATAACAGCCCAAGGGGTAATCTCTGCAACTCCACCAGAAACCGTAGAGTATAACTAATTTTTACAGAGATTTTCTCCATGTTTTTTGGGCTGTGACAAAAGCAAAGTATAAATTCATGCAGGGAATGAAATAGTTGTTCATTTGATAGGTGCTAATTAATTTCTCCCTGTATGTCAGAGACATTTAATTCCTCATCATAAAAGGTCCTTGAATTTAGGAGGACACCTGGAGAGGAGTCTATGACCCCAGGCGAGTAGTTGCAGTGTACCAGGAAGAGTATCATGCGTTCTTATTGTGTGCGTGGCTTTAAGAAATTCACTTGGTTTGAGAAACTGTCACTGCTGTTGCAGAGTGGCTTTTGCCTGGTTAGCAAAAGGCCAATCAGAAAATAATCTCAGAGAGGTAGTAGGGTCAGTACTTCAAGTAAGTGAATGAAGAGTTATTTAGTAGATCTTGAATGAGCTGTTGAATTATTGCACTCTTAATATTTACAAATCAGAGGTTTTCAAGCTAGAGTGTGTCTAAGAACTGCTTGGAAAACGAGGTAAAGTGAAGATTTGGGAGCTCTTCGCCAAGAATTGATTCAGCAGGTTTGGGTGGAGTCTAGGAATCCTTTATTGATAAGAATCACAGGAATGGACCATATTTTGAGCACATTGGTTTCTTTTGGTGGGTTAAACATTCCCCTTGAAGTTATTCCTTTTATTTTTTTTCCCCCATTACATAAAAGCATTGAATTTTACTCAGTCGCTCATCAGCTGGGCCCAAATTTCAAGTTAAAAATCTTAAAGCCTGTTTATACACAGAAGGTATTTTCCCCACCTTCTTGGCCGCCCAATGCGTTATGGTCTTTGGATTGTAGCAGCCCAGAGATCGTTCTAGAAAATGGCAGTTGTTTGAAAAAGCTTATAAATTGAGTACATAACTGTATCTCTACCTTTTTTTCATAGCTCTGGTTTGAATTAAGATAGGGAATCTGGAGCCCAGGTCTGAAGAAAGATTGTGCCCCCAGCTCCAAAAACTTAATTTATAAGCTTCTTATAACAAGATTTTGGTTGGACCTATGTCTACGATATTATTTGATTAAAGATTTATCACTTTAATTGGGGTTTAGCTTTTATTTCTGATAATAGAAAGCATTTCCTTTGTCCTATATTTTGCTCCTTTCCATCCCCACCTCCATTTTTAAACCCTCAGTGCTCCATAATGTGTCATTTATTTTCAAATGAACTAGTCACAAAACCAAAACATTTTCTTCATCTACTTCAACTTAGGATCTTAAGAAACTGACCCATTTTCCTCTTTGGAAAAAAAAAGAAAACATTTTCCTTTTTGAAAAAAAAAAAAAAGGGTCTACCATATCTAACCTAAGAGGACCACTGGAGTCCTAGGTGATTCTTATATATCACTTATTAGTACAAAAATTGAGATTTAAGTTTTGATTCAAAAAGTAACATAGTTTCAATTTTTCAAGGATTTAAAAAGTACAAAGGAGGAAATAAAAATCGCCCATTGTACTACCCTGAGGTAACTCAGTTAATATTTTGGCAGAGTTGACTTTCTGTCTTCTAAGCCTAGATTTTGTTAAAAGGAGTTTAAATTTTACAGTACTCGCTCTTAGAAATTTATTAAAAACCTCTGACCTATGTGGCCACGTTTTGTCTTGTCTTTTGGAGCATCTCCTAAGAGGAGAGAGACTACACTGTGGGGTTATTTTTTTTTAATTTTATTTTACTGAAGTATAGTTGATTTACAATGTTGTGTTAATTTCTGCTGTACAGCAAAGTGATTCAGTTATATATATATATATTCTTTTTCATATTCTTTTCCATTATGGTTTATCCCAGGATTTAAAAATATATATTTATTTACTTATTTATTTATTTGGCTGTGCCAGGTCTTAGTTGCGGCATGTGGGATCTTCATTGCCGCATGCGGGATCCTTAGTTGCGGCATGTGGGCCCTTAGTTGCGGCATGCGGGATCTAGTTCCCTGACCAGGGATTCAACCTGGGCCCCCTGCATTGGGAGTGTGGAGTCTTAACTGCTGGAACAGCAGGGAAGTCCCTATCCCAGGATATTGAATATAGTTCCCTGTGCTATACAGTAGGACCTTGTTGTTTATCCATTCTATATATAATAGCTTACATCTGCTAATCTCAAGCTCCCACTCCATCCCTCCCCCACCCCCTCCCCCTTGGCAACCACAGTTCTGTCACTGTGGGATTGCTGGAGATACTTCACAGGCTTTGCACCAATTCTGTTATGGGCTCTTTTCTACTGGTTTTCTCTCCTAATCCTCTTGGAGGTTATGGGATCCAGTTTGGGGGACCAGTGAAAGAAATTTCTCTCTGCCTCTTCTTCCTTCCTCCTCCCCCCTCATTTCTTTCCTCAGCTGGCTCTTGTCTGGGTGAAAACACAAACCTTCCTGTGGGGATCTTATTAATCAATACCCACATGACACACTAGAGAGGTAGATTTTTCCCTCTGTTGTGACTGCTGTAATTTGATATTTGCCATGCCAATAGCCACCACGTGCTGTCTTGTAGTTAAATGACATTTATTTGACATCCTTTGTCACATGAGTCATCTTTAGCCTATGCTGCCCATTTATCTTCTTCCGGTCTTTTGGTGACGATCTTTGTTCAGGTAATATCAGTAGCATGTATCCATCGGTTATTGACCATTTACAGTGTGCCGGGTGCTGGCATGAGTGCTTAAAACATATTTACTCAGAATCCTTGCAGCCTTCTCTGAGGCCAATGATGGCATCATGTTTTGACAGGCGAGGCAGTTAGGTTCAGAGGGTTAAGAAATTTTCTTTGACGTGGCAGGTTCCAATCCTGGTTTCTTGCATTGCTAGCTCGTGGTGACAATAAATGGAGGCTGGTTTCTAGGCAGTATTATTGTTTGTTTTAAAATTCTCTACACTCAGTGCTCCTCCTTATTTCCTGTACTTGGGGAGGATCGCACCTCCCACCCCCCCACCCCCTGGCCCTTGGTACATTCCTGCTTAAAAGATTGCTTTGGCTTCAGGTGAGTTTTGAGCTATTTCTAATCCATTTCTTGATTTCGTTTTCCCACCATTTTTCTCCGATGAAGGCTCCTGGACGACAGTCTGGGCCAGGGTTAGCACTGTTTGATGGAGGATGTCATTGGTCTGAGCACGTGAGCCCGCTACCCCACTGCCAGGAAAAGAGGAGCGTGGTGACGCTCCCTGGAGGGCTGAGTTTGCCTCGGTCATTGACATTCTCATCCCAGCCCCCAGGGACACCACTGGCCAGGTGTCTCGCCACAGTTGAAATGCCCCATGACCCTGGTACAGAGAGAAAGTCAATGGTCTGCATTAAGATCGAATCTCTTTCTAATTTGGGTTCTTTAGGAGGGCGCTCAGATATACCAGTGCCCCCGTTTCCGCCAGATGCAGAAAGAGTACCAACCTAGCTCTCCAGGCTATGCCAGCAAGTTGTGTTCACCAGCTGCGTTTACCCCCCTCCTCTGGTTGCATTTTCTTCTAAAATGGCTACTTAACAGCACAATGTAATCTTGATCAGCAAATCCCATTAGGAGATGGTCCCTTTGCAGGACAATCTCATCAGAAATTCCCCTGGAGAAAAAATTATATTAAATTTGGTTGAGGGATTCCTAATTCCATCCAGTACAGCATCTCTAAAATATATCCTTCTTGTGATGAGACCAGAAAGGCCTGTGGATTCATCCTTATCTTGCTGGTACTTGCTTCGTAGAGATTTTATTTTTACTGTAGCAATGATAAATACAGCAAGTGTATTCCATTTGACTTTCCGTGTGAGATAAAATACTTATTGAAACGAGGAGTGTTGGAAGCCTCTGAGACTAGTAAGTCCATAGAACATCTGGAGGAGAGACCAAGAAAATGCTTTTGTAGGTTTTTGTTGCAGGGAGACATGTGGGACTTGGGCTGTAGGAGGTGGGCGGCTGAAAGTGCTTTGTCTCATTTGAAAAGACGGAACAGGATTAGGCCAGGAGGTCCCGAAGGAGTTGGGAATCACGTGAACCAAGCCTGTTGTAGGCATAACACACTTTATGTGTGAGAGTTGCTTTGCCAGTCCTGGGACTATTTGCCTGGAATCCAATCTGGGGGAGGAGGGGTGGCCCCTGCAGGCTCCTATAACGCCTGGCTTGGTTGGGCCAATGGGACGCGTGGGTGGGAGGTTGGAAGCAGAGGTAGGGGTAAGCCAGGGTCTGTTTCCTCCCATCCCCACCCTTCTGTCTTGGGCAGTGTCTCTGGCAGCAGCTGTGATTCCTCTGTGGCCTCAGACCTGTTGCTTCAGGGCTGTAAGGACTTTCTGCTGTTGCTTTTTCCTGGGGCCGCCTCCCTGTCCCCTACTGGCTTCTCAGTTCTTTCCTCCTTTGGGTAATCAATTCCCTGCTTTAAATTCCCTCTGCTTCAAATGCAGAGAAGTTTCCACTTTTCTGGCAGGATCCTGAAGGATACAACCTGAATTCTTTTGTTTTTAGAAGCGGCCCCATGAGGCAGATACATGTTTAGTTTATTCTTCACTTACAGTCGTTCTTGTCCTTCTTGTTCTTCCTCCTTGTATTCCATCAAGGACCTGTTCTAGACTTGTATCTCTGCTGATCAGAGCACCATTGGAAAAGAATTGTTGCTTTCATATTGATAAGGTTAATTGACTGGATGGATTTTGGGGATTCAGTAAATAGACTGAATGCTGCAGCCCCAGAGTTGGGAATAGATAGGAAGCCCAGCACCGCCCTGGTCATAGAAACGCTCCTGCTACTACTTCCATGGCTGACCTCTAACCTGACTTTCCATTCTGATGTTCTCCGAGACTCAAGAGTCCTGATGGATAGAATGCTGTTGGCTGAGCTTAAGTCATGAGGCCCCCTCCATCTGTACCAGAGGACATGGGAGTGGGGAGGAAGGAGCCCCATGCTTTGATTTCCACAATGACTGTGAGTCTCTGTAGTTACCATCCCACAAGGACCACACACAAAGGAGAATAGACGATACCCCAGGGGGAACGGGGCCACCGTTGGGAAGTGGGTATGGAAGCTGGGCAGCCATAGTGGGACAGATATTCGCCACCTGCTTGAGGAAGGGTAGTTCTTGTTGGTTACTCTTCCTATTTCAGCTTCTCTGGGGAGGGTCTCATAGTCACTACTGGGTTTTTTTTTGTTTTTTGGCATTCAGCTAAGAGCATCATTTCATTTGTCAGTTTACAGATGAGAAGACAGTGGCCCAAGATGCTGAAATAAATGCCAAGGCTCACACAACTGGAAAAGTAGCACAGCTAGGTTTTAGTTCAGGTGTGTCTGGCCCCAAGGCTTTGGATGGCAACCAGGAAGCCTTCTTCTAGAGAAGCTAGTTATGCATGGTCTGTGGTTGCATCCACCTAGAAGGAGCTCTGTAGGATTATCTCCCTTCAGGAACTCATGGTGTATACCATACTAGAGACTCTGAAAAGTCCTAAAATGATAGACCCTTTAGAGCTTTGTTGAACTTATAATTTACTAGCCTAGTTTGACCTTGGAACCCATTATACTTATTAACATCCGTGTTAGGTAGGATTCTCCAGAGAAACAGAACCAACAGGATACATATTCTAAGCTGGAGAGGCAGGGAAGTTGGTGGTGTAATTCCAGGCTGAGTCTGAGGCCTGAGAACCAGGGGAGCCACTGGTGTAAGTCCCAGTCCCAGGGTGGGAGGAGATGAGCTGAGATGTCCCAGCTCCAGCAGGTAGGAAGGACAAGGGGCCATTTCCTCCTTCTTCACCTTTTGTTCTATTCAGACCCTCAATGGATTGAGACTAATCCAAATTGGACTTTGAGTTCCCCAAGTCAAATGCTAATCTCATCCAGAAAGACACTTGCAGACACACCAAGAGATAATGTCTAATCTGGGCAAGCGATGGCTAGTGAAGGCGACACATGAAATCCGCCATCACAGTATGTCGTCTGATAGACACCATATTGGAAAATTTCACTGCACCGCCGCTCACCCTTCTAGGTGAATAGGTGAGGATGCTCCTGGCTGAAGATGGATAGCGCAGGGGCTATGACTGCTGCAAGGAATGGGGGGAGATATTCTGGTAACTCGGTGTGCTGTGCCACACTGGTGCGGACGATGCCATGCAGTTTTGGTGCCAGGCCAGAAATTCTGGACTTTTTCTTCTCATTCTCAAATAAATAGGCATGCCACCTTGCTACGTCACCTCATGAAATGATTGAAATGGATTTAAGTAGATTTTTGGGACTGTTACGACATCACTTAAGGTAACCAGAAGTCTCCTAGGTGTTTCAAAATTACATTTGGGGCCAACATTGGTTTCAGTGTTTTGTTACTAGATTATTGTATTCTGGGATTAGAGGCACACTCCTGATGCCATCTTGTCTTTCCCCAACCAAGATGAATAGAAAAGAGGATTCTATAATTTCATTCATGCATTTTTAATTAAAAAAGCAATCCTGCCTCAAATCTTTTACATCTGACTTTGTTTTAGAAATCAACACAGTAATTTTTCCAGATGGAGTTTTCTAGCATGCATGTGTATGGGTGTGGGTGTTACTGGTGGCAGCCGTGGTGGTCATTTCCTGGTATCTTCATTAGAGAATTAAAGAATAAGGTCTCTGAAGAATGACAGTGACTGTGTTTGAACTGTCAGCCATCTTCCCATGACACATTGCAGCTTGCATCTTTTGGCTGTAAAGCTGTAATACTATAAATCCAGAAAGAGGCAAATTACAAATTAGGCATCTTGTGCTATTAGCTGCAGATTTCATGATAAATTCTGCACATAAAAATTTCCCTGCAATGGTTCTATCTATGAGAATTTGTACTCCACATATATCTTTCAAAATGAAGATCGATGAATAATGCTTTGGCTAAGCAGTACATACATAATGAAGCATCACCTTTGATCTTTCTTGCTTTCTATGAGGTCAAAGTTGGGATAGGTTATAAATCATGATTTATGCCTTTAAATCTCTGTTTTGTTTTTTTTTAAGTAGCCTCTTCCCCGCATTGGTTTGATTTTGAGGTGTTTAATTATTCATCAATCTGCAGTACTTTCACTTCTTCGATATTAGGTATATTTGTTTAATTTTGGATACCATTTGGTTTTTGAGGTTTGCCTTTGTTTTTCCATCTCAGTGTATCGTTTTGTTTTTAATCTATTGCATTTTCATAACATCACTGTGAAGACAGCTGCAGTAATAAAAAGCTAAAACACATCTGTATATACATGGGATCAACTGCAATGGAAATAATAGATTTTAAAATAGAATTCCAAGGCATTTTCTTCACTGGGTACATCTTATTCTATTTTTCTTCAAAACTCAAACATCTAAATGCTCACAGGAGCCGTGGGGACTCAAACACATGGGATGTTTCTCATGCAGTTATAATGACTTTTAAAATACTGCTCGATGGTATAGGCATTTGATGAGAAGGAGTTTTTTAAAATAGTGTTTCTTTATAAGATAATTGATTGATAGTAAGAGAAAACTCGAGTTGGTTTTGCAAACCCGGGGATGAGGTGCAGGGGGGAGGCACACATACTTTTCAACCTAGAGAGACAGCACGCAAATTCCTTTTTATCTTAGTGGTTGGTTTTAAATTTTAGGGTTGATGGATAGACAAGACCGTAATGTATCTAGCCCCTAAATTTTCTGCTATCTGATGTTAAAATGCATCCATCAACCTTTTAGCATAACTTGATGCTATAATTGGATACTGGCAAAAACTTATTTCATACATTACTTCTGTTAATTTGTTTTTAGGCCCCAGTTAAATTTCCCTGCCACTCAGTACCTCATGGGGAAGAGACAGTTGGCAACATACTTAAGAAAAACCCCGGAGTTCCTCACGTACAGGGTAAAATACCTCTTTTCTCCCCCATATTGTCTTTGTACCTTGAGAGTTAGTTCTGCCAAGGATGAGGTTGTTGAAACAGCACAGAATATTTTAGTGAAAGCAGCATCCCTCATTAAGCATCCTTAGCAAGGATTGAATGTGGCCTTGTGGCCTCTCTCGTGAATATAGTCCCCGCACTAAAAAACATTTATCGCCACCATTAAAAAAAGAACTTTTAAAATGAGTTTGAAAGAAAGCCATTACCTCCTTAACTACCAAATAAACTCAGTGGTCTATGTATATTATGATGAAATATCTCTGGTGCTTCCATCTTATTCTCTTTGTTCCATAAGCTGTAATTCATACCACGCTTTTGCTGACATTTGGGTAACTCTCCTCTCCAGGTCCCTCCCCACGCCCGGCAGCAACCTTGGCTCACTTATGGTTTTTTCTTTGTTTGCTTTATGCTCTTGTTTTCATCTTGGAATCAACTTGTTTGTTCATTATTTTCTTTTTAGCTGCATGTGTGCATGTATGTGTGGATATAGCCTAAGGTATAGAAACTTGAAATAAAATTTGTTGCTATGGAGAGTGGTAGCAACAGGCTATCACAGCAATCATTACTTTTAGATTTCTGTGTTTCTTGCAAATACTGTAATTCACTGATAAGTATAGACTAGATTGTAACATATTTGGGAAAACTTAAATGAATTGACCTAGATCATCAGGAATAGAGAGGTATCCAGTTACTCCACCATCACACTGACCAAGGTCTAAAAATCTAGTTTCTCGAAAGCTCCATGAATCCTAAGAAGACATAGTCAACAGTTTTCCATTCCGAGGGGGCCGAGCACAAAAGCTTTTCCTTCTCGTTTTCTCTTGGCTGCTCTGCAGTAGGTTCTGAATATGGCTGTGCTCTGTCTTTAAAGGCAACAATAGGAGTGGAGTTTGGCAGAGTCTTTTGTAGGAGTAGTAGAATCCCTGGGAGGTCTGAATTTTTCTGCCGGTCAGCCGTTTTATTAGCCCTGTTCCTAACATACACCCAGCAACATCCAAAATGCTTTGGGCAAGAATTAGCTAAGTCTCTCTCTCCAACTGGCCATGCTTTAATTGCAAATCATTGATACCATTTTATGACTGGAGGGTTCCTGAACTTAATCCCAAGTCTTCTAATGCAAAGGGGCTTACAAGAGAACAACTAACCAACAAGCAAGTAAACAAACAGACACAGTATCTAAGTGGGTGAATGTTCATGTTCATTTTCAGCTCATAATCTCTCTAGTGTGGCTGAGGCCCCAGACTGTGTCCATGGAAGTTCCCACCTGTGACTTCCAGGGCTGGCAAACAGGACGAAGAACAAAAGACTTTGGGGTTGCGGAGTGGCAGGCGGGGTAGGGAACGAGTCAGGAGACCTGGTCTTAATTCCTCCCAGCTCTCCTTCCTAGATGTGACCTGACACCCTGCTAAGGTTCACTTTCTCATCTCAGGAGTCAGGATAAGGCCAGGGGTATGAAAGCAAGCAAAGTAACAGATGTGGAGACACTTATTAATAACATAAATTTCTTAATGATTGTTATTTGGATTGATTTGTGGCAGGACCAGTGTCATGGGAGGTGAGCGATTCAGTCACACCGGGATCATGCTCAGAAGGGCCCTGAGCTTGGTTGAATGCTCTCCTGTTGCCATCTTGAAATTCTTCATACTTTTTGAATACAAGGCCCCACAGCCCCACACTTTTATCTTGCACTGGGTCCCCCAGTTCTGTAGCCAGTCCTGACCGTGAGTCCACATTTGGTTTGCACAGATGGATTTGTCCACCTAACAGGTGTTACCGGACCCTGCTCTGGGCAGATGTGATTCTTAGTCCCGCGTCCGTTTCCATCCTCACAGAAAGGCGGCGGCAGATTGACCGGAAAGCTGGTGCCACTGAAGCCTCTGGGTCCCTCCCTTGCGTGGTCCCCTCCAAGGCTTTGGGAGGGGCCTTTAGAGATTTTGAAAGTATATTTACGCAAAATTGTATGACCTTCCGCTCCATCTCTGCATCCATCTCTGCTGTCAGGGAGCACTGTTTGGAGATTTATGGGAGTGTTTCTGGTTGTCATAGTAATCGGAGGGGGGCCATGCTGGCCCTCGGTGGGCAGGGTTAAGGATTGCTAGGCTGCCTGACATGCACACGCAGTCGCACATGTTAGAGAATTTCCTTCCTTCCCATGTGATGTTTGAATGACTTAACCAGACATTCTTGTAAGTGAACCCTGGTTTCTGTTTACAGAAGGCAGGATCTTAGTGCCATTTTCCACGTTAGTACAATACATTTTTGCCTGGTTTTAATATACACTGAATCTTCCAGGAATGCAACTGCAGTAAAGTAAAAATAGAGGGCATATTATATAGTGTGCTTCATGTGGAACTTTACTGAGAATTCTCCTCTATTTTTGAGGTTCTTAACCCCTGACATGGCACTCTTGTCTGAGTCCACACTGGCTGAGGCGTTCACGGTGCTCTGATGCACATATATACACAGGTATACTTACATAGGCTTTATTTAGACATGTCCAGTCCAGACCTAGTGATGGTAAGGAGATGCAAGCATCTGACATCTTGTTTTTTTTTTAATAAATAAATTTATTTATTTATTTATTTATTTATTTATTTAGTTTTGGCTGTGTTGGGTCTTCATTGCCGAGCGCAGGCTTTTCTGTAGTTGTGGTGAGCGGGCGCTACTCTTTGTTGCGGTGCATGGGCTTCTCATTGTGGTGGCTTCTCTTATCGCAGAGCACGGGCTCTAGGCGTGCGGGCTTCAGTAGTTGTGGCATGCGGGCTCAGTAGTTGTGGCGTGCAGGCTCAGTAGTTGTGGTGCATGGGCTTAGTTGCTCCGCGGCATGTGGGATCTTCCGGAGCAGGGTTGGAAGCCGTGTCCCCTGCATTGGCAGGCGGATTCTTAACCACTGCGTCACCAGGGAAGCCCCTGACATCTTGTTATAGGTCTAGTTACTGTTGTTGTTCCAGCAAACTAGAGCTTCTGGGCCAAATCCATCCCATGGCCTGTTTCTGTACAGTCCATGAGCTAAGATTGATTCTTACATCTCTAAAGGGTTGTGTATATAAAAAAAAAAAAAAAAAAAAAAAGAAGAAGTATGCAACAGAGACTCTCCGTGGCCCGCAAAGCCTGCAGTGTTTACTAAATGATCTTTTACCGGAAAGATTTGCTGACCCCTGGTCCACCATAATAAGGTTCAAGCACCTATATACCACAATACATAGTTCAATTAAATTATTTTCTTTTTTATTTCTCCTTTATGTTAGAGTCAGGACAAGGTATTGATTGAAGCAACTTGTCAGCTGGTAGGATATTTACTGCTTTCTTTCCGAGCAGTAGATGATGATGTTATCCACGACCTCTCCATCTTTTGCCTCAAGGTGACCTTCATTCTCAAGCTGGTCCTTCCCACCTGGGAGCAATGCTAGCTTTGGATGAGGAGGAAATGTGTATCTCCTCATTCCTCCTGCCTCCAGAGAAGCAAGAACTTCTATTACCCTCTCTCTCCACAAGGGAGAAGGAGTGACGTCTGACGCTATTTGCAAGAAGGAACTGGGCATGTGCAACTCAGTGGCCTTTTCTTTTTTGGGATGATCTGTCTTCAAGATGATCGTATTATTGGCTGTTCATGTGACAAGCTTACTAGGGTGGGGCCTGTCCTCCTCCAGTAATAAAGCTGGTATTGTTTATCTGTATCATTGACTCCTATGTCAGTCTGTCTTAATTAGATTTGTATACAGGAGTGGAGAAAGAGTGCTGTTTAACCACCAGCTTCCAAACCCCATGTATGACCACAATTCACGGTTTCATTTCACCAGTTTAGCAACCTGGAAAGAAAAGGTTCCTTTCTCTGTATCCTGTTAGCAGAAGCGTCCATCTGCCCCTCCTTGGATAGGCCTGAGTCCCATGTGTATCCTTGAACCAGTCTTGCAGATCAGCCACGTCTGTGGGTCAGCCCCACTGGGGTCACAGACACAGTGAGCAGAGAAAGGGTGGGGGTCTTAAGACAGTGCTTTCCAAACTGTAATGTACAAACAAGTTACCTGGGTATCTTTTTAAAATGCAGGTTCTGATTCAGTAGGCTCCTCGGGTGGGGCCTGAGATTCTTCATTTCTGACAAGCTCCCAGGCGATGCTGATGGTACTGGTCTGTGGACCATCCTTTGCGTAACAAGGTTTTTAGGAACATTTTAGTGTGGTTACCATAGAGGTAATGATGGTGGGCGGGGGAAATAACCCACAGATGCTCATCACACTTCCTATTGCCCACCTCTTCTGCTGAGAGAACGTGAGTCCCAAACTTCCCATGAAACTTCCCTCAACAACTGCAATCCACAGTGATCTGTTCCTCAGTGATCTCTTCAATGGTTACTGTACGAAATTAATCCAACTTTAAGAAAACATTTTTAAAAAAATTTTATACAGCAGGTTCTTATTAGTTATCTATTTTATACATATTAGTGTATAGATGTCAATCCCAATCTCCCAATTCATCACACCCCATCCCCGCTGCCGCTCTCCCTCCTTGGTTTCCATAGGTTTGTTCTCTACATCTGTGTCTCTATTTCTGCCTTACAAACAGGTTCATCTGTACCATGTTTCTAGATTTCACATACATGTGTTAGTATACGATATTTGTTTTTCTTTTTCTGACTTACTTCACTCTGTAGGACAGTCTCTAAGTCCATCCACGTCTCTACAAATGACCCAATTTCGTTCCTTTTTATGGCTGAGTAATATTCCATTGTATATATGTGCCACATCTTCTTTATCCATTCGTCTGTCAGTGGGCATTCAGGTTGCTTCCATGACCTGGCTATTGTAAATAGTGCTGCAGTGAACACTGGGGTGCATGTGTCTCTTTTTTTTTTTTTTGGTATTTATTTATTTACATCTTTATTGGAGTATAATTTCTTTACAATGTTGTGTTAATTTCTGCTGTATAACAAAGTGAATCAGCTATACATATACATATACATATATCCCCATATCTCCTCCCTCTTGTGTCTCCCTCCCACCCTCCCTATCCCACCCCTCTAGGTGGTCACAAAGCACCGAGATGATCTCCCTGTGCTATGTACCTGCTTCCTACTAGCTATCTGTTTTACGTTTGGCAGTGTATATATGTCAATGCTACTCTCTCACTTTGTCCCAGCTTACCCTTCCCCCTCCCCGTGTCCTCAAGTCCATTCTCTACATCTGCCTCTTTTTTCCTGTCCTGCCCCTAGGTTCATCAGAACCTTTTTTTTTTTTTTTCTGGTTCCATATATATGCATTACCATACGGTATTTGTTTTTCTCTTTCTGACTTACTTCACTCTGTATGACAGAGTCTAGGTCCATCCACCTCACTACAAATAACTCAATTTCATTTCTTATTATGGTTGAGTAATATTCCATTGTATATATGTGCCACATCTTCTTTATCCATTCATCTGTCCGTGGACACTTAGGTTGCTTCCATGTCCTGGCTATCGTAAATAGTGCTGCAGTGAACATTGTAGTACACGTCTCTCTTTTTTTTTTTTTTTTAACATCTTTATTGGAGTATAATTGCTTTACAATGGTATGTTAGTTTCAGCTTCACAACAAAATGGATCAGTTATATATATACATATGTTCCCATATCTCTTCCCGCTTGCGTCTCCCTCCCTCCCACCCTCCCTATCCCACCCCTCCAGGCGGTCACAAGGCACCGAGCTGCTCTCCCTGTGCTATGCGGCTGCTTCCCACTAGCTATCTACCTTACGTTTGGTAGTGTATATATGTCCATGCCTCTCTCTCGCTTTGTCACAGTTTACCCTTCCCTCTCCCCATAGCCTCAAGTCCATTCTCTAGTAAGTCTGTGTCTTTATTCCTGTTTCACCCCTAGGTTTTTCATGACATTTTTTTCCCTTAAATTCCATATATATGTGTTAGCCTACGGTATTTGTCTCTCTCTTTCTGACTTACTTCACTCTGTATGACAGACTCTAGGTCTATCCACCTCATTACAAATAGCTCAATTTCGTTTCTTTTTATGGCTGAGTAATATTCCATTGTATATATGTGCCACATCTTCTTTATCCATGCATCCGATGATGGACACTGAGGTTGTTTCCATCTTTGGGCTATTGTAAATAGAGCTGCAATGACCATTTTGGTACGTGACTCTTTTTGAATTAGGTTTTCTCAGGGTATATGCCCAGTAGTGGGACTGCTGGGTCATATGGTAGTTCTATTTGTAGTTTTTTAAGGAACCTCCATACTGTTCTTCACAGTGGCTGTATCAATTTACATTCCCACCAACAGTGCAAGAGGGTTCCCTTTTCTCCACACCCTCTCCAGCATTTATTATTTCTAGATTTTTTGATGATGGCCATTCTGACTGGTGTGAGATGATATCTCATTGTAGTTTTGATTTGCATTTCTCTAATGATTAGTGATGTTGAGCCTTCTTTCATGTGTTTGTTGGCAGTCTGTATATCTTCTTTGGAGAAATGTCTATTTAGGTCTTCTGCCCATTTTTGGATTGGGTTGTTTGTTTTTTTGTCATTAAGCTGCATGAGCTGCTTATAAATTTTGGAGATTAATCCTTTGTCAGTTGCTTCATTTGCAAATATTTTCTCTCATTCTGAGGGTTGTCTTTTGGTCTTCTTTATGGTTTCCTTTGCTGCACAAAAGCTTTTAAGTTTCATTAGGTCCCGTTTGTTTATTTTTGTTTTTATTTCCATTTCTCTAGGAGGTGGGTCAAAAAGGACCTTGCTGTGCTTTATGTCATAGAGTGTCCTGCCTATGTTTTCCTCTAAGAGTTTGATAGTTTCTGGCCTTACATTTAGGTCTTTAATCCATTTTGAGCTTCTTTTTGTGTATGGTGTTAGGGAGTGATCTAATCTCATACTTTTACATGTAGCTGTCCAGTTTTCCCAGCACCACTTATTGAAGAGGCTGTCCTTTCTCCACTGTACATTCCTGCCTCCTTTATCAAAGGTAAGGTGACCATATGTGCGTGGGTTTATCTCTGGGCTTTCTATTCTGTTCACTTGATCTATATTTCTGTTTTTGTGCCAGTACCATACTGTCTTGATTACTGTAGCTTTGTAGTATAGTCTGAAGTCAGGAAGCCTGATTCCTCCAGCTCCGTTTTTCGTTCTCAAGATTGCTTTGGCTATTCGGGGTCTTTTGTGTTTCCATACAAATTGTGAAATTTTTTGTTCTAGTTCTGTGAAAAATGCCAGTGGTGGTTTGATAGGGATACATGTCTCTTATTGAATTATGGTTTTCTCTGGGTATATGCCCAGTAGTGGGATTGCTGGGTCATATGGTAATTCTATTTTTAGTTTTTTTAAGGAATCTCTGTACTGTTCTCCCTAGTGGCTGTATCAATTTACATTCCCACCAACAGTGCAAGAGGGTTCCCTTTTCTCCACACCCTCTCCAGCATCTGTTGTTTGTAGATTTGCTCATGATGTCCATTCTAACTGGTGTGAGGTGATACCTCATTGTAGTTTTGATTTGCATTTCTCTAATAATAAGTGATGTTGAGCAGCTTTTCATGTGCTTATTGGCTATCTGCATGTCTTCTTTGGAGAAATGTCTATTTAGGTCTTCTGCCCATTTTTTGATTAGGTTGTTTGTTTCTTTAATATTGAGCTGCATGAGCTGTTTATATATTTTGGAGATTAATCGTTTGTCTGTTGCTTCATCTGCAAATATTTTCTCCCATTCTGAGGGTTGTCTTTTCATCTTGTTTATCGTTTCCTTTGCTGTGCAAAAGATTTTAAGTTTCATTAGGTCCCATTTGTTTATTTTTGCTTTTATTAATCCAACTGTTTATGGTGGTAAGACATATGGATGTGAAAAAAAATCCTTGAGGAGAAATACATCCTTAAAAAACTAAAAGAAAGGAAGAAACATTGTTTCCCACATTGGAGGACTATTCTGTAGACCTTTTACTCTAAGTCCATCCATTCTACAGGTAGATTGGGACTGAGAGGCTTCTGTGGCCTGGCCCACAGAATAGATAACTTGCTTTGCTGGAGAAAATTGGTTCTACATTGCAAACCAATAATTTATAAAAAACAGTCTTCTGGAACAAAAAAATACTTGGTTGAGCATGTTTCTTCCGTTGCTTGGGAATAAGCAAGAAATCTATATATCATTTGAGAGTAGTATATGCCAATGTGGTAACAGTGGTTTATCTGAAGTTGTTGGGCTTGTTCCTTAGTTAGCTAATGCTCTATAACAAAACATTCCAAAAACTTAGTGGCTTAAAACAACAGCCATTCATTTGACTCGGGAGTCTGCCATCTGGGCAGGGTCTGGCAAGGGTAGCTCATCTCTGCTGTACTTGGCATCAGTTTGTGGGGGGCAGGCGCGGGAACAGGAGGGTGGAATCACCTGGCGGGTCACTGGTGTGTCTGGTGGAGACTCAAACAGCTGGGGCTGGACAGCCGGAGCTTAGTGTTTATCTTCTATTTAGTTTCTCCTTGTGATCTCTTCAGCATGGAGACTTCTTTCATGTCCATCCAGGGCTCCCAAAGCCCATATTGAGAGAGAGAGGGAGAGGGAGGGGGAGGGGGAAAGGGAGGGGGAGAGAAAGGGGGAAGAGTGGAGAACGCAGCTACAGCCACATCACCTTTCATGACCAATCCTTGGAAATTATACAGCATCACTTGCCCTGAATTTTAAGTGATCAATGCAGTTTCAAAGACCCACGTAGCTTCAAGGGGAGGAAACATGGATTCTCAATGTGAAGTATCCATATCACAGTGTAAGAAGAACTTGAGGGGTGGTGTGTGTGTGTATGTGTGTGTTTATAGCCATCTTTAGAAAATAAAAACTGCCACAGAGGCTATGAGTGACATTATAGCTTTTAAAAAATACGTACCTTTTTGATTTTTTCAAGGAGAACATATTGTGTTAATAACCAGAAAAAATTACAGTAAAGCAACTTTGATAAAAAGGACTTTGTATAGGATCTTAGAACCAAAGACTTGGCTAATATATAGTGTTTTTCTTGGCCCTAATCTCCTAGCCCCTCTGATCACTGATTATGACTGAATCAAGCCTGCTCAGCACAGAACAAGCCCTTGGTAACCTGGCTGGCCAAATCACAAACAAATTGATTTCTTCTCAGTACTTCTTGATATTTCAGATCAGCAGCAAGTGAAAAGCTGAGGATTTTCTAAGTCAAATTAGAGAACCCCCGCCCCCAAACGCTTGCCAGTCCTTTCTGTTCTGTGGAACTGTGCAATTGCTGAGGCTGGGGTTGGGCTCCGACAGCAATATCATGGCTGCAGGACATGGCGGCAGGTGGAGTACGGCGTCTAATAAGCTCAAACTCTCCATCATGGCCTGGCCACATAAGGAGAGCGGAAGAAACACTCAGAATGAGAACATCCATCAAAGGCTGACAACCTCTGACACAGATTTCCTTTCTGTTACTAAAGGAGCTAGTTAAATGTGATGGAGCTGCTCATAAAAATTCCTTGTTGGTCCTAATGAAACAGCTTTGTATACCCCATCTCCTTCCTTGTTAGGTGAGCAGAAAAGAAGCACTAGAATATTCGGTGGCTAACACTGTAGTCTAAGGCAAGGAGACAGTGACACCCAACTCAGTTGTCTTTTGGAGTTGGTGATGACTCGGCGGTGAATTGTTTGAATGGTGGTCTTTGCCACTGAGGGGCTCGTTTCGTTATTGTAGCCAAAGAGCAGATGCTTTAGAGCCAGCGAGAGGTGAGGGAGACAGGATCTGCTCTTCCCTCCATGAGTCTAATGTGTTGCTTTCTTCTATCATCAAAGACGGTACCTTGAGGCCAGTGAGTTGCTGCTTCTAGGGCCCAGCAGAGGAGAGGGATCTGTTCCATGCTGAAGGAAAAACGGGTTTCGGAGGAATTAGTGAATAAGGTACTTTAGTTGCAACATGGTCGTTCTTAGGTTGTGTCCCCTTCTTAACTCACCTGCACTGACCACAAAACATCTGGGGTGACGGGGCATTGTCTTGGTCCACATTGATTGCTTCCTGTTTCCCAGTGTCCACTGCCAGGAACTTTGATTCCGGTGGCATCCTTGCTTTCCTGACATTGAAGGGGGTGGCCTCTTTGGCCAAGTAGGAGACCTGTGGCCTGTGGGCCCTTGTCCTCCTGTGCTCTACACAGCCATCCCTCCTGAGATCTGACCACCTCCCAGGGCGCAGTCAGGGAGCAGGGACTTCTCCTGGCAATGTAGATTGTGACTGTTCTCAGGACCCAGAGACCCCTGTCTTCTTCCCAGTCTGGGGGGATTCCTCTTCCTCGTCGTCCTCCTTCCTTTCCAAGACTCTTGTTTCTTGGCTCATCTAGCATTATGGCTTTCTTGGAGCTGGGCTTTCATAAAACACCGGGAAGGTGGCAACGTCAGTCTGCTTCTGTTCTCTTTCCTATTAAACAAACAAACAAAAATCCCTGAAACAGTTTAGAAGGGACTGTCTACCTTCCAGGAGGGGAAAACAGAGAGAAAAACATATAACGCAGCTTCTCAGAAACATAGCCTTCTCTATCACCAGTTCTTGCATGGCGTGCTCTTCTACAGATGAGGAAATCAAAGCCTGGGGAGATGAAGGGATTTGGACACAGTGACGTTATTAGAGGCTGCTCTAGGCCGAGGTTCTGCCAGTCAAAGCCCAGTATGTCTGAGTATGTCTCCATCATTTGGAACCAACTCTGCTCGTCAAATGGGTAATGCACTTCTGAGTGTTTACTCTTGGCACGGCTATGACTTCTGTCCTCTGGACAGATAGGTGGACCGTCAGAACACCTTGGAATTCCAGCTTTCCAGCTGCCATAGTTGTGTGATTTTGGACAAGTCACCAGCCCTTTCTTGATCTCCAATTTTTAAAATCTAAAACACTTCCTAGATCAACCTCAAGAGATGGTGAGGATTAGAGGAAAATTCTGGAAGTCTTCAGTGCGTCATAAGCCCCCCAAGGGTGGGGTGTAAGCGATCAGAATTGCTATGATCTTCCTCTGCTTGCTTCAGACTTCAAGGGATGGTTTTCTTCACGTCTTCTAGTCTTGAAAATCTCCAGAGTCCTGACGTCACAGTGTGGGCATTAGAGACATTTATTTGCTTATTATTGTTTTTACGACCTGCAACTATCTCTTGCCTCATTGGGATTTGACTCCTCCTACACAGAAGTAGTTTGGGATGTCATCCTGTTGACAGAAGTCACTGAACAATTAACTTGTGTCCTTGATAGTTTGTTACCAACCTCTAGGCTTTGGTGATGTGTGGCCCTGGGCGTCTCAATGAACCATTGTTCCTCCCTGGTCTCTTGTGAAAGGGGTTGACTGTGCTCTAAGGCAGCTCTATCCTGGAGGATGAAGTTCTCCTTATTGAAAATAAAAGGTTCTTCTCACATCTGCTTTGCCAATACAGCCCCTTCCCTTGCTCAAGGCCTGTAGGTCTTAGGTGCCAAGTAGAGCAGAATGCTTCTTTTGTAGGTCTTTGTTACCATCAACATAATGGAACTCTTGTTTACTTAACGACTTCTTTCCTGACCAGATTGAGTTACCAGGGGTCAGGGCTCCTCTATTCTTTCTAGTATCACCAACACCATGTAGCCGGATATTTCCCATATTATATTTGGTGGCTGAAGCTTGTTTTGAGCTGAATTTTCCTCCTGAGTTGCCTTCTCCAAACAGAATGGCTGGTGGACTTATGAGCTGTTGGTATTAACCTAGCAAGTTTATTTTGCAGATAAATGGCTTGTTTAACTGCAGAGGGTGAGTAGAGAGACTCATCTTGTGACCTGTGTGATTGCACCAGAATATTCAGTGGGTTTGAGATGGGACCCAGGAATCTACGTATTTAACAACCCCAGATGTTCAGATGAAGGTGGTCCTCAGAACACGGTTTGAGAAACACTGATATTTTCTCCCAATTCCTGAACAAAAAGAAAACCAGACATCCGAGGGATTGGCAACGTTGAGATTTCTGAAGTATTGTGTTGACTAAAAAAATTATTCACAACTTACAAGTTGAGAGTTATGTGTTATTTGGTGGGAATTTTTAGGACTTCGAGCCCGGGAGGCAGCATCTCAAGTCAGCTTTAGAGAACTGCTCCGAGGAGGTGAGAGGGGGGCTAGGCTGTATAGGAGTTTTGCAACAAAGGGTGGGTAGTCTGAATGTCAAAAGATCATTGTTAATGAAAGAAAACCAGATATCCCAAGTTAAGGAATTTAGCGCTTTTTTATGTATGGGAAGATGCAGGAGTCTGGGCTCGCTGAAATCGTTCCTTTGATATGCACCTCAGCTATCTGGGGCTAGTATCTCAAAGTTTCCTCCCTTGAGTCAGGAGGGCTCCCCGGAGGGAGTGGCTGCAGTCTGATGGCTGCTATATGGCAGGTATTCTTTCCTTCCTGAGTTTCCTCAGGGCTCACCGACACACAGCAGAGGGCTGCAATTGTTGCTGACTGTGACATCCTTTGTTTACTATATGGCAGGAAATATTCCATTTCTCAAATGAAAAGTTGCATGACAATATTTCGGAGAAGGATGAAATCCTTAGAATGCAACATGGGCAAAATACACATTTGCAAGGTGAAGTTCAAATGTGGAAGATTGATGTTCTGGTTATCTACTGCTGCATAGACAACTATTGAATTTGTAGGTTAAAATAACCATTTTAGTTTGTTTTCGAATTTTGGGGGGGGGTCAGGAATTGGCGAAGGACTTGGCAGGGCAGTTGGAGTCTGACTCACAGGCTATCAGCTGGGCCCACAGAGCCGGAAGATCCACTTCCACGATGGCCTTTACAGTCACATGCCTGGTGCCAACAGTGCTTCTTGGCCTCTCTCTGTCCACATCCTGCAAGGCCTCTCTGTGTGGCTGGACCTTTCCGAGTGTGGTGGTTTCAGCGTAACTGTACTTTTTCACAGTGGCTGACTTTGGAGAAGCAGAAACAGGAGACCACCAGGCCAGTGAAGGGCTACGTGTATAACTGGTGCAGTGTTGCTTCTGGGGCATTGCACTGGTGAAGGCTGCCCAGGTTTAAGGGGATAAAGGAATATACTCCACCACTGGATAGGGTGTTGGGAGGTCTCATTGCCAAAAGAGCCTGTGGGTTGGAGGATGTTGTTGAAGCCATCCTTGGACAACACAGTCTGCCATGTGTAACTTGCCCGGGATTAGGCCAAGAAGAGGTCTCCTGGAGGATGCATGCCTAGGGAAGGGGTCCCGTTGTATGTATCCTTTAGGAACAAGTGCATATATTGGTAATGAAAATGTTGGGGGGTAGACTGTTACAGCACATGCTTAATAATCTCTATGTTTACAGAATGTTTACTCTGTTACTTTGCATATTTTCTTGGCATTTTTGCGAAACGCAAACTCCCATCACACGCACTTTCACATTTATTCTTTGTCCTGTGTACCTTTGTGAAGAGTGAGACTGCACATAACATGTGCCTCCCATTTCCTGGATGGCCTTGGAACGTTCACCTGTACTCATGGGTCACTTTTCAAGTTACACATCCTCTGACTTTTTTTTTCTAGTTAAAAAAATTCATAACCTCGCGTCTTTGGTCCTTAGTGGTATTTCCTCTTTTCCAATCATACTTTAAAATCCAATTTCATTGTCCCATTAGATGTGGTTCTTCTATTTCGCTTTCTGCCTTTTCACTCTTTTGCAATTGGTGCTATCACATCAGTGACACTGACTAGTGGTTTTATTACACAAGAGTGCAAGAGAATTGCCTTTCCTCCGCTTTTATAAATGTCGTACCCACATTCGGGCTGTGCATAGATTTCGCTGAAATAACCTGAACTCGTTAGTTGTTCCACAAATAGCTCCTCTCTGTGTTTATGCTAATACTTTACGCTGAACAGTTTCACACTTAGAACTGTCCCTGTTGGTTTGTCTGTTTTAAATGTCATCTGCTCTATTTATGAACATGGAATGAGCTTACTTAAATTGGATTTCTTGGGTCCAGGACACTTCTGATTTTCCTAATGACCAAATAACCAAAAAAAGCAGAACCGATTAAGAAGAAAAAAAGAAATCTCAGGCCTACACAGTCTCCAAGCAGTCAGGGTTTGTTTAAAGCTGCTTTGTTCGGCAGGAATGGTTAATAAAAGAAACATTTCCCCAAAGAATTGTTGTGGTCTTTAATTAAACTCCTTTCGCATAGGTTTGTAATATAGCATTGGACAATATTTGGTCAGTTTCTCTGCCTCTCTTTCTTAGTCACAGGCTGGACTTGATTGGATCCCAGGTCCTAAGGGAACATTAGGAACAGAGAGAGGCAGGCTGCATCCGATGAAAAGTTAATTGTGTTTAAGCTGTGTTGGAAGCCAGCCTCCTGTGCACCTCAGCTGAGAGCCAAGCTCAACGTGCAGGTGCCCTGGCTGTCTGGCTGGATCCACAGCCAAGAGTTGTCTGACACAGAGTTTAGCAGCACAGAGGCTCGTGATCGTGGAAAAGGCCAGTCCTCAGCCTCACCATTTAGCTGTCACGGGCTCTGGAACAATGCACAGTGGAGGTGATTGATTCTGCTGGGGGGGGGGGGCTGGAAGTTGGGGTTTTCTCTTTGAAAAACGTGCTCCTGGGCAGCAGTTTCAACATATAGTTCGTTAAGACCCAGAAGTGTCTTGTGGGAAAGCGCTGATGCATTGCTCTAAATGATCAGGAAACTAATCGCTGTTGGAGTTGTTCAAGAAGTATTTCATCTGGCTTTCTTCCTCTCCTTGAATTGAAACTCACTATACCAGAGCAGACACATGCCGTGGGCCATGTTTTTAGAGGAAATGCGCCCTTTCCTTCTTGTGTGCACCTAGGGTGGACCACTCCCATCTCCCCCAGCCTTGGCACATCCCTGCACACACATCATTGGGAAGGGATGCTCGGAGGTCTTCTGGGGGCGCTGTGAGCATCCTCTTTCTTCATCTGGATGGTGGTGCCATACCCACGCGATTTATGATTACTTATCCATTCGCGTGTTTTACTTACGTTAGGGTGTGAATTAAGACACAAAATTGCTAGTAGTTGAGCATTTTCCAGCCTATAAAAATGGAAATTTTATAAGGTTAAACATATATTTTACAAGGAAATCATAAAGTAACTTAGTGCAAATACATCAGTATTTGATCAGTCGTCGTGAGATGTACGTAGGGCAGAAAAAGAGGCATTTTTATAATCTAGGTGTTGGTGGTAATTATAGAAGCTATTCCATTAAATAAGGGTCCTATTTTCTTTTGCTCTGAGAAACAGTGCAGTGTGGTGCCTCCACAGCCAGACATATTTGGGTTTGATCCTCTGCTCTACCGTCTACCAGCTGGTTGGCCTTGGGGCAAGCTCAGGGCCCCAGTTTTCGCATCTGAAAATAAGGCTGGTAATAGTACCTACTTTCTAGGATTGCTAAGCAGATCATGTTAAATAATAGAGTCGATCCTTGGACAATATGAGTTTGAACTGTATGGGTCCACTTATGTTCAGATTGTTTTCAATAAATACATACTACAGCACTACATGATCTGTGATTGGTTGAATCCCCAGTTGGTTTAAACCACGGATGCATGAGCTGAGTGTAAAGTTATACTCGGATTTTCTACTGCACAGAGGGTCGGTGCCTCTAATCCCTGCATTGTTCAAGGGTCAACTGTAGCTATCTTGCCAGATACATCTCCCACCACATTCCTTTCACATTCGATGCTCTAGATACTCTGGACTTCTTTTCCCTTGAGTCTTCTGGGTCTTCCCTTCTGCCACTGAGTCTCTGCATGTGCTCTTCCACTCTCCGGAAAGTTCTTCTCCCATTCCTTTGCCTACATGATTCCCCCTCCTGCTTGGGATCTCAGCTCCCTTCTTGTTTTCTTAGCTGTCCTCGACATCTCTAGCTGGGTCATGATTGTTGACTTAAACTCTAATGGAACCCTGTAACTTTCCTTTGTGACACTGATGACATCTGTGATTTCAGAGTAAGACATGTGATGGTTTGATCCATCTGTCAGCCTCATTTGACTGTGAGCTCCATATGGGCAGGAAATGAGATGTTTCATTGTTGTTCTCTGGGGGATCTGGCTCATAGTTGGGGTTCCAGAAATATTTAATGAATGAAGGGGCTTATGTTCTAGCCATTCTTATGATTTAAGACTTTCTGATATTTCTTGTAAAATAATGAAATAGGAAAACGTGTACTTAAGCACATGTATATATGTCAGCATAAGAGTGATTGATCAACGCATCAGCTTTCAGAAAGTCACTCTCGGCATTTTTTTACAAAGTAGTGGGTGGGCAGTGAAGTGCAAGGTTTAAGAGCAAAGTCTTTGCAGAAGTTGAGGTTCAAGCTTAGCTCATCACTTGTGTGCTCTGTGATCTTGGAAAAGATACTTTTTCTGAAACTCAATATCTTTATCTGTACACTGAATATTAAAACTAGTACCTATATGTTGCAGGGTGAATTATGTCCCTCCAAAATTCACATGTTGAAGTCCTAACCTCCAGCTACCTCAGAAAGTGACCTTATTTGGAGGAAGGGTCTTTACAGAGGTCATCAAATTAAAACAAGGACGTTAGGTTGGACCCTAGTCCGATTGGTGTCCTTATAGAAGGAGAAATTTGGACATAGAAACACAGATAGAGGGAACATGATTAAAGAGATATATAGAGAGAAGATGGCCATCTACAAGCTAAGGAGAGAGGCTCGGAGACGGGCCCCAGAGCCCTCGGAAGGAACCAAAACTGTCAACCCCTTGATTTTGCACTTCTAGCCGCCAGAACCTTGAGGTGTTAAATTTTTGTTGTTTAAGCCACCTAATGTGGTACTTTGTTTCAACAGCTTTAGCAGACTAATATGCTGAATCAGTTTAATATACAGGAATGCTTTGTGTTGAGCAATCCAAAAATCTCAGTGACTTACAGCACAAAACATGCATTTTTCTTGCTTGTGGGCCTGTGGGTTGGTTGAAGTTCACCCAGACTCTAGACCAGTTGGGTTCTGATCCTTGTGCATTTCTCACTCTGGCACTGGCAGCTACCTAGGGCATGTTCTCTCACGGAAGAAGGTAAGAGAAATGCCCAACGCAAATGATGCAGACCCACTGAAAGTCTTTCATGGCACCATAATCATGCCTGGTAGCATTGCGTTGGCTAGAGCAAATCACCTGGCCAAACCTACTTCCGATAGGCTGAAATAGATACACTCTGTCTCCTGTAGGGGGAGGCATTGAGAGCCACATGGAAAAGGCAGTGAAATAATCCAATTGACCACATTACCTACACATCACAGGGTTGTCTTCGAGAGATAAGATTTTGCAGGTAAAACTCTTTGCACAGTGCCTGGCACCTAGTAGCTGTTCCATAAATGGTCATTGTTGTGGTTTTTGTTCTTATTCTTGAACAAATTCTAGTGTTCATCTTCAATTGCTAGTCTTCATGGACATTTTCCTTTCAAACAAGCAGAATTAGCTGAATAAATCGCATTAATACTTGGTTAAGTAGAAGTCTCTGTAGACTGCATTCTCGCATCTGTGATTAATTCTTTTAAATTCTTTTAAATTGCATGTCTGCTTCAGTGGATTGGAACAGAGATATGACTTCAAGCTTATGTTTCTCGTTAGGACACAGAGGCCACAATTAAATGTACTTTTTCCTCTTCTTCTTTGAAAAAAATCAAAGTCTCTTAAAATGGATTGTTGTGAAAGGACGCATAAATATGTCTAAATCGATAGTTGAATTCTCCAAAGCACCATCGAGACAAAACTGTTAAATGTTCTGATTAAATTTGTGATTGGTTAAGCTAGAAATCCATACAGTTGCATGTCACACAATATTTAATATATGGCATGTAGAGTATCTTAATTGTACCCATTTATCTCTTCCCTCTGCTTCTAACTGCATAAAGTTATCAAAATCTGGACACTCAAACATTTTTATTTCAGCTTGCTTGGTTGGGCTTTGTTCTCTGTATTTCTTGCCGTATTGGGTCTGGTTTTGAGTTAAATATTTCTGACACAACCTTCACGACTCATTTACATTTAAATAGTAACAGGAAATCTCTTTGCCAAGAAGGCTATCGGAATCAAATTTTATACCAGATCTTTTCTTTTAAATACGTTATTATCAAATATTTTGTACATCAAAGTACTTTTTTGCTTTCCTTTTTGTAAATCTAAGTATTTTAGACTGTATACAAATGTTTCATTTTTCATCTTGGGTGATTATTATTGCTTCTGACGCTCATAATTTATGCCAGTTGCTATAATGTTAAAAATTAGAAACGGACTTCTGAGACGTTCATTGCCATTGAAGTTTTGTTAAAGAGAGTTTAAAATATAATGCATGCCCTTGACCTTGTTATTTCATGTTGAATGAGATCTACCTATAGGATAGGGAGTATATAATTATAGGAAAGGTGATGAAATCAAACGGATTCCTAATAAGCAAATTGAGGTGTGATTTCCCGACATCCAGGTGATGAGAAGATTTAGTGGAACTTGGTGCAAGTTGAAGATGATGAAGAGTAAATCTCTCGAGCTGGGAAAACAAGTATCTTTTTTTTTTTTTGTAATTAATTAATGAATTGTTTTGGCTGCGTTTGGTCTTCGCTGCTGTGCGTGGGCCTTCTCCAGTTGTGGCGAGCGGGGCTATTCTACATTGCAGTGGGCGGGCTTCTCGTTGCAGTGGCTTCTCTTGTTGCAGAGCATGGGCTCTAGGTGCGTGGGCTTTGGTAGTTGTGGCGCGTAGGCTCAGTAGTTGTGGCTCGTGGGCTCTAGAGCACAGGCTCAGTAGTAGGCTACTGAGTAGGGGTAGTAGTAGTAGGGGTAGCCTTCAGTAGTTGTGGCGCACGGGCTTAGTTGCTCCGCGGCCTGTGGGATCTTCCCGGACCAGGGCCCGAACCCATGTCCCCTGCATTGGCAGGCAGATTCCCAACAACTGCGCCACCAGGGAAGCCCAAAACAAATATCTTTAATAGAGGCTCAGAGAAAAAAAATTCCCAGGCATCCAAGTGGATTTCACCTACCACACTGCCTCATATTCTAAGAAACTCTTTTAAGGAGGTATTCGAATCACAGGAAGGTTTCCAAGCTTGTAAACCAACGTCAGTGGCATCAGCTTCATTAGACATTGTTATTCCAGATGTTGTCTGTAGGAGGAAGAACAAAAGCATTGTGTGCTGAGATCTTCTCATGATTCTCCCTGAATTGGAGTTTTTGGAAGGGCTGGTTAAAGCCTTGTTTAAAAATAACTTACATTTTACTGAGTGCTTAGTTTGTACCAGGCATTGAGGGTCTTACTTATATCAGTTCATCTTATTCCTCCCCAAAGTCTTCTTTTTTTTTTTTTTGGAGGTGATGGATAGGTTTATTACCTTGATTACAGTGATGGTTTCATGGGTGTAGGTATATGTCCAAATTCATCAAATTGTATGCGTGAAATATGTGTAGTTTAAAAATATATCAGTTACATCTCAGTAAAGCTTAAATAACGTGAGAGGATACAGGTTTCTTGAGCTTGAAAATCTCCCCATTTTCCTCCTGAATCTTCTTTGAGGGAGATTTTTTGTTTTTAACTCTTTATTGTAGATTGGAGTATAGCCAATTAACAATGTTGTGATAGTTTCAGGTGCACAGCAAAGGGCCTCAGCCATACATACACATGTATCCATTCTCCCCCAGACTCCCGTCCCATCTAGGCTGCCACGTAACATTGAGCAGAGTTCCCTGTGCTATACAGTAGGTTCTTGTGGGTTATCCTTTTTAAATATAGCAGTGTGTACGTGACAATCCCAAACTTCCTAACTAACCCTTCCCTTTGAGGGAGATCTTTGATGCCCACGTTTCTCCACTACACATCCTCCTGTATCTAGAATTCAGTGAAATTCTCCTGCGAAATCCTCATGTAACAGACTCACTGGGACAGGCAGGGCTGGGGCTGTCCTCCCCAAAGCCTTCTGGGGTGGGTCGTATTATTCCTATTTTCAGAAGACAAAACTGAAGCCCGAGGAGGCTGGGCAGCACTGGAGCTGCACATGAAACCTTGGTGGCCAACCTGGAGTGTCCACGGTCTTAATTACTGTGCTTGTCTTCACACTCTCTTGCTGTCCTTCGTGCAGTCTCTCCCTCATTCCCTTGGGTATATATATAGACACTGTATGTGCTGTGCTCTGTTCTAGACACTGGGGATGAGATGTATTTACAACAGAAACGATGCCTGTCTTCAAGGAGTTGATAGTCTCCTGGGGCAAACAGACAATAAATACGTAAGCGAACAAAACCATAATGCAATTTCAGGTTGTGCAAAGTGCTATAAAAATAAAGCCATGTCGGGCTAGAAATGCTGGGAGGAGAGATGCTGTCATAGAGATGCTGATGTTTGAGAGATTTCCAACAAGGGATTCAAGATGTTGAAAAATTCATCGACTTGCAAAGTGAGCAAGCCCGCTCTCCCAGTGTAACTAATGGTGTGATCTGGGATGTCCGGGAAACTCTTTGTGAATCTTTTACCACATTGGACCACAGATGTAGAAAGTATAAAAGCCTGTAGGCTACATTTTTTTTTTTTTTTTTTTTTTTTTGCAGTACGCGGGCCTCTCACTGTTGTGGCCTCTCCCGTTGTGGAGCACAGGCTCCGGACGCGCAGGCTCAGCGGCCATGGCTCCCGGGCCCAGCCGCTGCACGGCATGTGGGATCTTCCCGGCATGGGGCACGAAACCGTGTCCCCTGCATCGGCAGGCGGACTCTCAACCATTGCGCCACCAGGGAAACCCTAGGCTGCATTTTGAATGATCTCAGAACAAACTTGGGACTTGTTTTGCCCTATTCCCCTCCCCAACCCCCGGTATCTTCCCTTTGAAAATCCAGGCTGGAAGACTCAACAAATCAACTGTTTTCTCCTTAATTGGGAAGGTACTACAACTGAAATAGTTCCTCTGTGTTACAGACCTAGTGGGGCAGATCACCATGGAAGGAACCTGCTGCCATTGAAGAAGATTAGATGGTGGGGGGCGGGGATTTAAAAACATTGCAGAGTGATAGTTAGAAACCAATATCAGACTATGTGTTGAAAACTATGAGATAAAAACAGCTCTTAATCATCTGCTTCTTACTTCCTTTCTTCATCTAACCAAGTACTGATAGATTAACATCAAGGACTATTGGTGAGCTAGGATGGGGATAAACCAGAAGAGGAATGAGCAGTAGGCTGCATCTCAAGTGCCTGCTCTGATCCTTTTTAGAGGCTTCGTGGAGTGCCGTGTTGAGAAGGATTCTGAGGTTGCATTTGGGCTTGGTGGTAAGAATGCTGTAGCCAGTAGTGTTTTCTGCTGGGAGCCCAGGTAGGAGGTGTGGTTCTGTGTCTATAGAGCGGCGTTGGAACCGGGTTGTGGAAACCGTTATACTGTGACTTCTCTGGCCTGATTGAAGTCAAGCAGCACAGTGAGGAAGTGTAGCAGGTGGATGTTAATTAAGGCTGACTTCCTTCCTCTGTCCCTTCTTAGTTTCCTCCCTCCCCTGCCCTCCTCACCCCTCCATTCCCTTCCTCCTTCTCCTTCTCAGCCAAGTAGTACAATATGACAGTCCATTGTTAGGAAGATCAGAAGTTCTAGAGTTGGGCTCCTTGACTCCCAAGTCTGGTTCTATCACCTTCTACTCGTGTGACCTTGTGCAAGGCACTTCAGCTCCCTTGTCTGCAGTCTGGGAGAACAATGCCTGCTTCCTCATGCCTCTCATTTTTGGTCTCTTGTAATATTACTTAGAAGGACTGCTTCTCAATATGTGACACATACACCCAAATTGGCAGTAAGTCTGAGACAATTTTCGGTGTTTGGCAGACAAGGTGTTAAATAATCCTGTCTTACAGAGTGAGATGTGAGTCTTCTTTGGCTTCTCTTTGGATCCTTCTGTGAAATCAAGGATAAAGTCTCAATGTAGAGTGCTGTTCTCTAACACTTTTTCTAACACTTGCGCATCTACCTTATTAGCTAAAGAACAGACCTGAGGCTCAGAGCTTTCTGTTGGGACTATCTCTAGCCTGAAATTAATGTAATTTGTATCACATTGCATTTTGGAGTTACCTTTCTTCATGGCAAGCGATACTAGTTTTATGCTGAGAGAGAGGATACAAAATTTCTGTTCACATTTTTGTGCAAAGAGAAAAAGTCAGTCTCTTTTAAGAAAAAATCCCAAACGCACAGTGGAATGGGATATAATCATGACTGAAGCGTGGCATGCACGTGACTAATACTCTGGCGTTTGCAGTGGGATAGATGGAGAAGGACAGCAGAGATGGGCAGCCAGTTGGGATTAAGTTTGAATATGGTTCTCTCTGTTCAAGCCAAACTGGGCTTCCCTCTGTCCTGCCACCAGCTGTTTGCAGGGCTTTTGCCAGATTGTTCCCTCTTCCCGCCTTTCCACTCCCCTTCACTGAGTTTTTTTTTTTGTGGTATGCGGGCCTCTCACTGTTGTGGCCTCTCCCGCTGAGGAGCACAGGCTCCGGACGTGCAGGCTCAGTGGCCATGGCTCACGGGCCCAGCCGCTCCGCGGCATGTGGGATCTTCCCAGACCGGGGCACGAACCCGTGTCCCCTGCATCGGCAGGCGGACTCTCAACCACTGCGCCACCAGGGAAGCCCCACCGAGTATTTTTAATATTTCAGATTTCTGCTCCTTTATCGCATTCTCAAAAAAGCCTCCCTTGATTCCGCATTCAAGGCCATATTCTTTGTTAGTGGTTCTCCTAGACTGGTGTTCAGTCCTTGTGAGCACACATCTCTTGTGAGCACACACAACCAGAGCACACATCTGGCTAATTGTATATTTCTTGGCAAATGTGTTGGTGGGGTCTGCCTGTGCTGTTGAACTCTAGGTTATATGTGGACAGGGTCTATGTGTATTTGAGCTCATCCATTATCCCCAGAACCTACTAGAATGCAGAAGTTATATCTTTGGTAGTTTACTGGAAATATCAGTACATCAGTATTGACAATTTCATATATCTTTCCATGTGGGTTTAAGTCAACTTTATATTCTACTTTAGGAATAGTTAATGTTTGGATTAGTGTAATCACGGACCCACACTCCAGGGCAGCCAACAGGTATCGCTCTCTGAATATGCACCATTGGGTCTGTTAATTTACATAAGGGACATTAGAAATAAGTTTTATTACTTATGACACTTGTTACAGATGGTGAGGCAGGCTTTCTTCAGGACCAGCATGACAGGTGGGTAGTGTCCACTGCAATGGGATTTTACAGTGTGGGGGAGAGATTGGGCCCAACTCCGAATACAACATGAGAAAGTGGGGATTTATACCAAAGGAGCAGGATGGGGGTCCAGTGGATGGGAAATTACTAAGAGGGAAACGTACGGGGTCCAGAGGATTCTGGCTAAACCAACTAACAGGATTCTTGCCGAGGACAGGCCAGGGTAATCAGACATCACCTGGGGAATGGTGGAGGATGAGGAAAGTGGTCAGATATTGAGGGTGATCGGTCATCGAAGGTGTGGGGAATTTTGATTAAACTAATTCAGCAGGGTCCTTGCTAAAACTGGATTTTACAAGGGATCTAGGAAAAGGTTCGGGAGCCTGACTGAAGTGTGGTCAATAAAGTGTCTTTGTCGGGGTTTAAAAATAAGGTTCACAAAGGTCTAGAAATCCGAAAGGTTCTAGTCCTCTGTTCAAGGGAGAGTTCTGTTGCCTGCATTAATTCCACAGAGTTGAACCTGCCTTTGGATCACTGGGGTACTTGCCTCAGACTAAATCTATGCAAAGTGCTTTATAAGGCACCTAAAGAGCCTGAGAACAGGGACTTAATCTCCCTCTGCATAGGCCCAGGTGGTTTGATTCTCTGGGCACCTGCTTGCTTATAAACGTTTGTAGGGGTGGTGGAATTCAGCGTGAGACTTGCTTTAATTGTGACCTACCACCTGGCTAGGAACAGGGGTTTGAGGAGACCTATGGTTCTCAGCTACCTCTAAACATTGGACGTTACCCACAGTCACTAAGAGAGCTCGGCAACCATTAGTGGCCAGTTGGCTTGGTCATCTTACAGCAAGAGAGCGATAGACCCTTGTTGAAGGAAGACCTGAATGGGAGAGGCGGGGGTGGGTTGGAGAATGTGGAGGCAGAGTCAAAGGACCTTGATGATTGATTTACGTGGATGTGCGGGGCGGGCGGCAATGATGCCTGGTCCTGGGAGCAGGTTTTGAGGTGTGGGTTGGTTGAAGGAGGCTTATTATTCCATCTTGTAAACTGGGCTGGTCCCTGACTCTTTTAGGAAGCAGACAGTGTTGGTTTTTGATAACCTCTCACCTCTCTTTCAGTGTGGCCCATTGTGAGATATTTCTTCCCCCAGTGCTTCGTCTGAAATAACATCCTACCTGTCTGGTGTGCTGTGTGTAACAGCAGGCTCCCAGGCTTTGTTTTCCAGAAAAGGCGCTTCAGGGTCATCTATTTACCCAATCTTTGTTGTGATGATTATGGCTGGAAATCCCATGGGACTCCAGCCCATTGTAAATAAATCTGTGGTTTCATAAAAAATCTTTTATATTCAACTCATTTTAGATTTACTGAAAAGTTGCAAAAATACTGTAGAGAACTCTCTGATACCGCTCACCTTACTTGCCCTCAGCATAACATCTTATATAACCACAGTGTTATTACCAAGAATAAGAATTTGATATTGGCATGATATTATTAACTGAACTACAGACCTTATTTGAAGTTCACCAGTTTTTCCTCTAACGCTCTCATTCTGTTTCAAGATCCCATCTAGTCTCACATGTTGCCTTTTGTTGTTATTTCTCCTTAGTTTCCTCCGGTCTGGGACAATTCCTTGATCTTTCCTTGTCTTTGTGACCTTGATACTTTTGAAGAGTACTGGTCACTTATTTTATAAATGAACCTCAATTTGGGTTTGTTCGATGCTTTCTCATGATTGAACTGAGGTTATGCATTTTGGGCGTGAATTTAACAAAAATATTGTATCCTTCTCAGTGAATTATATGAAGGGGTTCATGATGTTGATATGTCTCATTACAGGTGAGGTTTTCCTTGATCGCAGCTTGGTACGTTGGTGTTTGCCAAGTTTCTCCCGTGTAAAGTTACTATTTCCTCTTGTAGTTGATAAGCACATCTGTGATTTTAAACCTGGTAGCATGCCAGTGAGGGTACTGAAATTTTGGACAGGAGAAATTGTCCCCCTCCTCCCAACCTTCCTTTAAAAAGCATTCATTTGAACACTGTGGCTCGTCCTGGAAAACCCACGCAGAATGGTTGATACAGCTCAAATGAAACTACCTTATGGCTGCTTCGGTGGCAATTTTAAAAGGTGGAAAAAGTGATAATTCCTTTCTCCCTACCACCTTTAGTGTAGACCCTATCTTTGATCATTTTATCTTCCTGATTAAAAATGTCTGGGTTCCAAATGACTGTAGGAAAATGCTCTAACTACTCCACGTGCCACCGAGGACCCTCCACAGTAGGACTGCGATCGACTTTTCCATTTTCCTTCTTACTTTCTCTTTCCTGTGCCCTCCACGCCCACAGATCCCATAGGTCAGCCATGTTCAGCCAACAGCGGTCCTTGGGTCTCTGTTTTGGCTTATGCTGTGCTCTCAGCCAGACTGTCTCTTCTTTTCTCACCTCTGCCTCTTAAAATGCTTCTTTTGTGTGCATTACATCATTAGTTAATTACATCATTAGTAATTAAGCTATTGTCTCTCAGCTCCAAACCCACCTTTCTCTATTCTGCTCTGTGAGGCTTGGGACACTGCACACCACATTTCTGCTTCGGTCAACTGCTTCCTAGGAGACTCTGCAAGTGTGGGGAATTAGAGGATACTGGAAGCTCTTTTATTCCTTTGAGCATCACCCCAGTCATTCTTCTTCGTGCCAGCAGTGGCATTTCCTTCTCGTAGCAGCACTGGAATTCATCTGCAGTGTTCCCAGCACTGTCTGAATCAGCCGTGTTGTACCTTCTCGGACGCTGGTCCTAGCTTCCCGTGCCCTCTCCTTGGATATCAGAGTCGCAGCCGCGTGGGAACCCCTCCTTTAAGCTCAGAGTTCACAGCACCAGCCTGGCAGTACCTCATCCCCAAAGATCTGCATTTTCAGCTCTGCAGAGAACCTTCTCTAAGCTTTGAAGTTCTAATAATTCCAACCTCTTCCCTTGGTTCCTGCAGTCCTGGGAGTGGTAGCTTTCTCCCTAAGCGGTAGCTTAATGTTCCCTTTTTGCTCTTTATAAAGTTAACAATCTGATCCTTAGGTAATGCTTATTTTTATTAAATTCTGTGTTACAAAACCAAGCGACCAAAGAAAAAACCCTGGTATAGTTTCTGTCTCCTGATGGGACCCTGAATGATATGGACGTTGGTACCAGGGGCAGTCCTAAGAAACTGATGCTCCAAGATGGGTTTGGGGATTTGTTTCATGGGGCCCTAAGGCTTGGGCACGGCTGGGTTTTGTCAGTGGCAAGTGCGCTGCTGGGACTCCATGCAAGCAGTCACATCATAATTTGTGGTACCTTCTGAAGCAAGGATCAGGGGTCCACGTGACTTCTGTCCTTGACTGTAATGGCAGTCGTGATGACTACTAAGACGACACGCTCAGATATTTAAGCTCTCGGCTCGTGTCATGGATACAGAACCAGAGAGCTTCCCTGGCAATCTGAAAACAAACTTGCTTACTTACATCATAGCTGGAGATGATGGTGACTCTCTTTGTTATCATGTTTCCCTGGTTTGAGAGAAAGAGAGAGAATATGAATAAACCCAGCTTGGTTAAGAAGTCTCCCCCGGTACAATGAAGCTCTGGCCAGGCAGGAAATGCCCCACAGTGGGAACAGGGCTGCCAGCTATGGGCAGTTATTTCGCACAGCAGAGGGTGGAGGCAATACACCAATAGTTGTCTTTTTAAAAAATTGAGATACAATTTACATATAACACTGTGTAAATTTAAGGGGTACAACGTACTTGATACATTTATATTGCAGTACGATTGCCATCGTAGCAGTAGCTAACAGCTCTGTCATGTCACGTCATTATCATTTGTTCTAGTGATGGGAACTATTCAGATCTAGTCTCTTAGGAAGTTTAATGTTTTGTTGTCTCTAATCAGTGTACTATGTATTAGGTCTCCAGGACTTACTTATCCACCAGTTGCAAGTATAAGCCCTTAAACAACATCTACCCAGTTCTCCCGCCCCCAGCCCCCGGTAACCCATTCTACTTTCTTTTGTTCAAGATTACACATATAGGAGGTGTCACACAGTATTTGTCTTTCTCTCTTTGACTTATCTCACTTAGCATAATGTACTTAAGGTCCATCTATGTTGTTGCAGATGGTGGGATTTCCTTCCTTCTCATGGCTGAGTAATACTCCATTGTATATGTATGTGTATATATATATCTTCTTTACCCATCCATCTGTTGACGGGCACTTAGGTGGTTTTCCTATCTTGGCCATTGTAAACGATGCTTCAGTAAACACGAGAGTGCTTATATTTGATAACCTCTTCTCACTTCCCTGGGATATATACCCAGAAGTAGAATTGTTGAATTGTATGGTAGTTGTAGTCTTAATTTTTTGAGGGGCCTCCACTCTGTTCTCCATCGTGGCTGCACCAGTTTACATCACCGCCATCACCAGTTGCTGCCTTTAGAACAGGTATGGGGGTGCAGACCATGGCCCAGGGGGAGGAAATCTAGCGCCTGGTCACCTTGAGGGTGGGGAGAATTGTTTTCCAGCTCAATCTCAAAAACAGAGTCTGACCTTTAAACCGAAACGGCCTCCGGCAGATATCTGAAGAAGTAGTTTTCAAGAAGGACTTTGAGATTCAGGGCCAAAGCTTGGCTGCGCTGTACCTTGGTAACAGAGCAGGACTCTGAGTGAGGGAAAGGGACAACCTTTCCTTTTCTTCTCGGAACTCAGCATGGCTTTAGAACGGCAGAGACCGAGGGTTGCTTGCTGCCTGCTGTGTGCCCCTTGAAAACCGCGTGCGTTTCGTCTTTGGGAGTCTTAAGGAGACTGCAAGCCAGGCCGAGAAACAGCCTTCTTGAAGGGGAGAAGGGGTGGGCAGGGTGGGGCTCCTTCACCCAGCAGATGCCAACCGGGACGCCAGAGAGAAAGACACATCCAAAGGACTTCCCTAAATAGTGAGAGATTTTGAAGTGGCGTCTGAAGAGCCAGTGTAATTCAGATATAAGTGTAATTTCATTTATGCTCTCATGCTGGCGAGGTTTGGGATTGCTCAGGTTACATTAAAACCTGCCTAAACAACTTTTTTCTTTTTTTTTTAAACATAGTATTGTTATTCTGTACCATTAGCCTATGGCAGGCTGTCCTTATCCTGAAGACTTAAGTGTTTGAAACCCAGACCAAGAGAATGGCAGAGAAAGCCGTGGACATAAATCCCCTGGTTTTCACTTGCATGTCTTTTTCACTGGCATCTTTTCAGAGTTTCCAGGAGAATGAAGCTGACTGGCAAGGGGCTTCTGAGACCGTCAATTCCTCAAAGGCACTTTGGGGTTTGTCATTAGCAGACCTGGCCAAGCACACATGGAAATAGCTCATTACTTGTTTTACCTGTTGTTTTAAGAAGGGAGCTTTGAGACACTTTGAATATTTTGCTGTGGGGGTTTTGGCAAAACATATTTCAAATGCAGGGGGCGGGCAGAACAAACAGTGGGAAAGAGCAAATGAATGTCCTCTGAAGGAACGCTAGTTAGGACACATGTGTACGTTGCTTGAGGATGTAAATGAGAACACTTGGAGACCCCCTGGTGTTATTTCTGAAGCCCTTTACTTATTATTCATGGTTTCATTATGGCCCCTTTTATTCACAGACACATCTAGGAGCAGGGGAGGGGAGGGGGCAGGTGCTGTGGTTAGCCTTAAAAAAATAAAAAAAACTAAACATAAAACTCGCCGTATATTTTAGAGTTATAGGTGCATGCATTATTTTCCCCCCTTCCATCAAATCTTGCTTTTCCATTTTAGCCGCATAAATGGTTGTCATAGTGACACTTGCTTCCAGCCTCCGTAGCTTTGGTACGGAGAAGAAAGCTCAGACAGCATCCAGTGACCGTAACTTCAGCTCTAACTGTCTCCTTAGTTCGCTGAAACTAATCAGAAACAAGGGCTGTCGTGGAGCCTCTCCTGCTGTCACAGAACAAGTGAAAATTACGTTGAAATTAGGCTACAACGGACCCTTTGTCTGAGTTACTCAGAATGGTGTTATTCACTTTTAGGGCAGAGTTTGCAAGCTCAGCGTTTCAAAGAACATTTAGCCACAGCAAAAGTCATGATTTCTGTGATCCAGCAGTAAAGTAGGACATTGAAATCCTTCTAATAATCTCTGCATATCTTGGGTCTGGAGTCGACCCTTAGCAGTGGTGAGATGGCTCAAAAAATAATTTTTCAAAATTTCTTCTCTAAAGATATTTCCTTAAGGATTTTTTTGTTTTGTTTTTTCATTGAAAGATTTAACTATAATCTGGAGGCAAAGTCTTCAGGTTAAATTCAGCAGTTGAAGATTCTAAGGTATTGAGCAGACTGTGGAAGACCACTGAGGTGGAACTAATTTCTGGGGGAGCGGATGGAAAAGTAACTTCCTGGTCTTAGTTTAGGTTGAGGGCCCCTCAAGGACTGGTCATTTCCCTCAAGCCTTTCCTGGTGATCATGTGGGCCTTTTGCTGTGGCCAGTCTAACATCCATCAGAGTAGGACACGTAGCTGTCAGCAGTGGCACAAAATATGAAAAAAAAAAAAAAAAAGGCAAAGATGACCCGGGATGATATATCATCCGAGATGCTTTTGGCTGCAAGAAAGAAAATGGCACCTAAAAGTGGCTTAATTTGTTTGGACTTATTTTTCTTCTTATAACAAGAAGTCAGGAGGTAGAGAATTCCAGCCAACCCAAAATGCCGTAGATCTTGGTCATTGTCTCTGCAGTTTTCTTACTCTTCGCCTCCTGCTGCCACTTCAAGTTCACATCCTGAGTTGTCATCATCCATTGTTGAAGGAGGGAGAAGATGGGCAGGCTCCGCTTGCTCTTCCATCTGTCTCTTTTTCTCTTTCTCACGCACTTTCTTTTTTAATCTGAGATATCTCTCTGGTCCTGCAGACATCCACTTATGTTCACTGGTAGGATCGTATCACACGACAACCCCTGGTGCCAGGAAGGCTGGGAAATTGAGTATCTGGCATTTTTAGTCTCTATTGTGGGAGGTGGAATCTGCCTACAGAGTAGAAGGGAGAAGTAAATGGTTGGGGTTGAGTGTTGACAACCCGAAATGTCAGCCATAGATGGAGTTTGGGAACTGAAGAAACTTCATGGCATTGCTTTGCCCCTCTAGTCTGGCTTATGAGGAAACTGGCACCAGAATAGAATAGATGACCTGCCCGCACAGCTTGGTGTCAGGTCCAAAATTTGAGTCTAGATCTTCTGGCTCACAGCGTCAGTGAGGTTGACGATGACTAACATCTGACCTGCATATTCCAGCTGGCACAGTGAGGGCTTTGTTTAGAGTGCCCCATCTTGCTTAATTTCTGCCTTTAGCATTGAGGGGCCCACAGGCTTCTCAGAGCAGAGGGCACCGATGCCACGGCATTTCGCTTCTCCTGCTGAAAAGTGGCCAATCGTTGCTTCCTAATTAAAGATCAAACGTGATTTCAGATGGTCCCCTTCCTAAGCCGTCACGGGAGATGTTCCTCATATCTGTCAGTGGTACTGATCATGCTGTCATTCTTGGCAACTAATTCCTGGAATGAATAATAAAATTCTAATAATCTCGCACCAGAGGGAGGACAACCAATTTGTAAAGTCCATTAAGAATTGAGCAAAGGGTTGTCCTCTAATGAGGTGGAGCACGTCACGGAGACCGTACCTCAAGCTGCTCTGTCACCGATGCACAAAGGGATCCTGGAGGGAGGGGCTCCTGTAGGGCTGGCAGACAGGGCGCGTTGTCCTGGAGGCACATTTACATGTTGTCCTTGATCAGCTGCCAGAGAAGGGAATGGCAGGAAGAACACCGGCGTTCTCCATCGTGAGGCCTGAGGAGTGTTTATGTCACTAGTGATTCATTCCGCATAGGACGAGAAGCATTACTCACCATTTCCTCGTGTGCCAGAAAGAGAAATGGAATCAACGGGCATATCATCTCCTTGTTGGAAGATGACAGCTCCCTTATTATAAATCCCCAATAAATTGATGGAAGAGCCGTTCAAGCTTCATAGATATAAATGTTTCCTGGGGTTAATGGAAAGTTATTCCTAGAAATGACTTACAGTTTAGGAACCAATCTTTGAATTTTTTTTTTTTTTTTTTTTTTTTTTGCGGTACGCGGGCCTCTCACTGTTGTGGCCTCTCCCGTTGCGGAGCAACAGGCTCCGGACGCGCAGGCTCAGTGGCCATGGCTCACGGGCCCAGCCGCTCCGCGGCATGTGGGATCCTCCCACACCGGGGCACGAACCCGTGTCCCCTGCATCGGCAGGCGGACTCTCAACCACTGCGCCACCAGGGAAGCCCCCAATCTTTGAATTTTGAGGTATTGTTTTCGGTTTTGTTTCTCCTCTAGATGTCATGAGCAGCTGAGTACAAATGGCAAAGTTTTTCCATTGACCCCTTTCCTGTACCCACCATTTCCCCACTTCTGTCGCTAAACATTTATAGCTTAAGAAAAGTTAACTTATACCTTCTTTTTGGAGGAAATCTTCTTCCTTTTGAAACTCCTTTTAGGGGAATTTAAAAAGTACAAACCTCCTTGTGACTCTTGGGGAGATGTAACCCTTGCCTGGTAGCACAGAAGCTAAACTACTGCTTGTTACTGTATTTTAAGGAGTTAAAGTGTTTTATTCAATAGATATCTTAGCATTTTTGCTTTCAGTGTCGTTTGTAAATCAGGGTATTGAGCCCTTTGACTGTCACTTTGGGAAGGGATTGTGGCTGCAAATGGCTTATTTGTTGAGTTATCAGAGTGCTTCTCCCATGTAGCCTCTAAGGGTCATTTGGGGACTGTCACTTGGTATTTATATTAACGTTGATACTCTTTTTAACCGAGAGCTTTGACAAATGGAACTGGATCGTTTGTCCAGCACCAGGAGCATGTGGGCACTTAATAAGTACCAATCAATAGCGTTTGATGATACTGGAATGTGGACCCATCTGCTTCCCAGATGGCTCCACGGGGAGAGATGTGTCGATAGCTTGTGATTTATTCTAAAAAAGATGCTAAGGGCTGACACTCTGTCGCCTTTGTTGAACCTGCGCTGGTTATGACGGTTACCCAGGTGATGCTGTTTCTGTCATTTGCTGGGAGCCAGCACTACAGTTCCTCTTCCACCCGATTTGCTCTACTTTTAATTTGCCCCAAGAGCACCTGACTGGGGGCTGAGGGTGTTGTCTGTAACCCTGCCAGCCTTCCAAATGGCTTTGAACCCACACCTCAGCCTCCTCCCTGGATTTCCAAGAAGTCAGAGTTGGCCGTTCCACACTTCACCTAGCTTCTCCAAAGCGGGCAGGATTCTGGTGACTGCTACCTTCTTGCCGTTTCTACAGGAATTGATTCATGCCACCTCTTCCCCCGCAGTCCCAATGCTACATGGATGTGGTGTATAACAACGGTTTACAGAATTTGAAGGTAATGGAGGAGAAGAGCACAGGGAACATGTTAAATCTGAGAATTAGATATCACTTTTTCTTTTTTAAACCAGTGCCTTGGTTTCCCTCTCTAGGGACACCCTCACGGGTGGTCTTGACGACTTAGGTTCTGGACTCCTGCCATGCTACTTCCCCTGCTCTCCTCTTTGCTTATTCAGTCGACAATTTTTTTTTTTTTTTTTTTTGCGGTACGCGGGCCTCTCACTGTCGCGGCCTCTCCCGTTGCGGAGCACAGGCTCCGGACGCGCAGGCTCAGCGGCCATGGCTCACGGACCCAGCCGCTCCGCGGCACGTGGGATCTTCCCGGACCGGGGCACGAACCCGTGGCCCCTGCATCGGCAGGCGGACCCTCAACCACTGCACCACCAGGGAAGCCCCCAGTCGACAAATTTTGAGGATCTACTGTTCATCAGGCGCTAGACCAGACGCTTAGACACAGACCAGTAAATGCAAAACAGACTCCAGCCTTGACGTGAGGGGGCTTTTAGTTTACAATGGAGGGTTACAGAGGGGAGGAGAGGTTAACTGCACAACACACAAATGCATTCTAGCTGCGATAAACTGTGATGAGGACTAAAAGAAGGAAAACTGGGTTCTGTGAGCAAGATTAGTATTATAGGGCTTCCCTGGTGGCGCAGTGGTTGAGAGCCTGCCTGCTGATGCAGGGGACACGGGTTCGTGCCCCGGTCCGGGAAGATCCCACGTGCCGCGGAGCGGCTGGGCCCGTGAGCCATGGCCGCTGAGCCTGCGCGTCCGGAGCCTGTGCTCCGCAATGGGAGAGGCCACAACAGTGAGAGGCCCGTGTACCTACAAAAAAAAAAAAAAAAAAAAAAAGATTAGTATTATATCTTCCCTGTTTCCTAGCTCTGTACATCTCCCCACTTTTACAGGTCACCTTTGAACCTGTGGGACTCCAAATCTCTCTCTCCTCGTCTTTCTTTCTTTCTGTCTTCCTCCCTTCCTTCCTTCCCTCTCTCTTTCACCTCTTTTTGTTTTGATGGCCTCATTCCAGATCTGTCCCAGGTTGAGGATCCTGCCCTTTCCCACCCAAAGAGACTATCAAAATACTTCCTTAAAGAAAGGGCCACCTCCCTGCATAAGAAATATGCTAATACCCTCCTATGGTAAGACCCCAGGGATACGGTTTTATTTTAAATTGCAATTATTTGCTTTCTGAAACACTGTCTTAATATTTTGTTTTAAAATGAGATGTCCAAAATGAGGGTGTGAAAGTTGTTTTAGACGGTTTCTGGGAGAGTATTAACCAACAACATATTTCATAGTGATACAGACATTTTCTCCACCTCCTTTTATTTTTATTGAGATATAATTGACATATAACATTGCATTAGTTTTAGGTGTATAACATCATGATTTGATATATGCCTATATTGTGAAATGATTACCACAATAAATTTAGTTAGCATCCATTCCACAAAGTTACAGTTTACACACACACGTGTGTGTGTGTATATATATATATATATATATATATAATCTATGATTTTTTTTCTTATTTCATTATTACTCCTCCCCTCCCTCTCTTCTCTCCCTTCTTTCTTTCATATTCACTGGAGGGTAAAACCTGCCACTTGTCAGTTGCCCATTTATGTGTTAGCAAACATTTTTATAGTACTTTTATGTTCCAGGCACTGTTCTGAGCACTCATTCCAAATTGATACTGTCGATTGGGTCCAAGAGAAAATCTCAGCTTGGTGCTGTTATGATTTGGTCATTTCCCCCTCTGAGTCCATAATGACCAGCTCTGGGCTCAGAAGCTCTGACATCTAGCTAGAGTTATAGAACTCTGTTTGGTTTTGTTTCATTTTACTATCTTATTTCAAAGATTATCTTTTACTTACAGAAATCGACTAAAAGTTTCTTTTCAAAATAAGTTTATTGTTAATGTTACATATAACATGATGGATAAATACATTAGGGTGGGTAGTGCCCGGATATAGCAAAATCATGGAGCTAACTAGACTGTCTAAAGCTTGGAAGTCCTTAGTACCGTGTGTTTCAGCAGAGAATGCAGTGGGCAGGCTCATGTCGTGTAATGAGGATGGAAAAGGATATCGGGTTAACGTCAGAAGACCTGGTGTGAATCCAGGTTTTGCCCCATCTTGTCTCTGTGGCCTTGGGTAAGTCACTCTTCTCTCTCAGCCTTGATTTCTTCTCCTTCCAAATGATGATGGATACCGGGCTGCTGTAAAGATTAAATGAGAAAAACCTTGAGGAAATTCTTGGCATGGTGTCTGGCAAGTAGTTGATGTAGAACAAATGTTTGTTTTTAAGTGGGAATGGCAACATTTTATTGAATTAAGAATTAATTATTCAAAAACTGAAAAGGCATCATTATGGAAAGCTGCTGGGTTCCAGACCCTGGGTTGTCCGTGATGGAGATGAAGGACTGGGCCCCATGCTCCAGGAACTTCAGGGCCACGGGACAGACAAGACACATTTCACAGTGAATCCTGGCATGTGAGTTGCGATCATCTTGACGAAGAAGAGAGAGGTTGGTGCTATGGGAATATTTGACAAGCAGGCTTCACATTTACTGGGGAATGAAAAAGGTGTACCAAGACAACAACGATGACAAGAAAATGCTGAAACTGAGACCCTACCCGCCATACATGTGTAGGTGTCAGCCGGACAGAGAGGGGGATGAGGGATAACATGTAGACGATGGGCCTGCTCTCACTTCTCCCTGAGAGCTTCACGCTGACCATCGTGCACAGAACAGATAAGCTCATAGCAAGCTCAGTTTATGACATCCATAAAAGGGTTTCATCCATCCCCCATTCTCCAGGCCGTCCGTTTATAGTGGTGATCTTTCTTCCTGCTTTATATTACAGCCAAAGCTGTTCCTTTTCCAAATTGCCTGGCAGCCAGGGGAGTTTTATGCATGCCTGGGTCTCTAGGAACAAGCCATGGTTCCGAGGCCTCGATTTCTCCATCTCTGCTGGCCTGGTACACTCATCTCCTCCAGGCACTCCGTCGTCCTTAAAATGAGAGTCTCATTCTGTGATGGCTGATGTTAAGTTTTCCTGAGAGTCACATTTGATGAGGACAAAAGACCAGATTCAATCCTGTATTAGATGGCATCTCCCTTTATATTTTTGGCTCGTTTTGAAAAGAGCGTCTGTATCACTGTTCACCGTGACATGTCCTGTAAAGAGAGGGGCATGTCAGAAACCATGCCTGAATTAGGATGGAGCATATTAAACTTTTCCTATTCATTGGCTTAAAAAAAAAAATCCCTGTTCCCATAAAGGCAACTTGACCAGAAATGGGTGGTTGCACTAGCTTCCTGCTTCTTGCTTATTATTCCAAGCCAGGGACTCTTTCTGGTTAGGTAAGTTTGCATTTCTACTTTCATTGCTGTAAAAATAGCTCCAGTTTTGTCTAATCTCATCTCTTGCTACTTGTGGGTATGCTAAGCGTGAGCCGTACCAAACGTCTTAGTTTCTTGAATAATACTCGTCCCCACTCACCTCTTGGATCTGCTCATGAAGTGCCCGTTTCCTGAAATGCTGCTCTGCCTGGAACACCACCTACCTGCCCATTCACCTGGATGGCTCCTTCCGGTTTCAGCTGAGACATAACCCCTGGGACGCTCTCTCTGAAAAGGGCAAGACGAGGTTGGAGCCCCTTTCTCCACACATGCTCAGAAGAGGCTCTATAATTCTACCAGGGCACTTATCACAACTGATTATATTAGTCTGATTACTTGTTAGCTTGACCTCCACTGTCTGCTGAGGCTGGGGCAAGCCACCATGTTTGCATCTGTATCTCCTGAGTCTAGCAAAATCCCTATACCTGGTGTTCAGTATATATTTAAATGAATGAATGAATAAACTAATGAGGGAATAATGTGAGTGTTTTCATATGGGCTTGGATTTGCATTTGCAACCCCAGTCTCTTGATCTGTTCCTTTATTTTCACCCAAGGCATATCCCTCTTTAAAATGTGTTAAAGATAAAATACTGCCTTGGGTTTCATCATCTCCATTGTTCAAGGCAGTCCTTATAGGGTAGTATCTTTCTTCCTGTTTTATGTTACAACTTGCCTAATTCAAAGTAGTACTACAGGAGTGCTTTTCTAATAGACTCCCAGCAATGAACTCAGTGGCTGAAGCAGGATTGTTGAGGGTAGAATGAAATTAATCCAAGCCTGACTTGGCACTGGCCAACTGACTTATCTCTTGAGTTTTTGGTTCCTCATCTGTAAAATAGGGATATTCATAGTACCCACTTCATAGAATTGGTGTGAAGAGTAAATGCCATCTATTTGAATGAAGTATAACTGAAAGGTGACTGTAAAATATTCCTTAGAGCAATGGCCTTTCTCACCAACACGTGTTGTAATGTAATTTCAAAGCTCACGGCAATTTAATTTAATTTTTTTTTCACGTTAATTTTAAACAGCTAGGATACGGTGTCAGGCACTGGACAAGTACTCAGTAAATAGTAGCCGTTACGGTAATGCTTATTCATATTAGCTTATGAATACACATCAGTGCTTGCCTCAGTCTGGAGCACCCTGGAAAATGAAAGCATGTTCCAAACTTTTGAGAGGGAAAGCAAATGAACCCTCCCCTCTGCCATCTTGAGAAGTCCTTGTCAAAAGAGATTTCAAGCATCTCTCAGATCAACCTTCCCGTCACCACCAACTCTTAGGCTCTTGCGGCTGGTGACCCCAGTGACTAAACTCACCCTGTAACAGGGATGATTGTGACAAGGGGCAAATGACTGTGAAGGGAAACTCTTGGGTAGAGGTTGAAGATTAACGCGTGCTTTGCAAATTTCCCTAGAGGCGCTCATCAGAGAGTTTCAGCCAACTGGCATTACTCATGATCTAGTGTGAAAAATTGGTGCTTTTTATTTGCTTCTGTGGATTTAAGATACTGACCACTTTTAGGAAGTTTTGAAAGGCGAGGCTAGCCTCTTTCACCCCACAAAGCAGTATTCACAGCCAATCAGACTGTTTTGGTTTTTGAAATACTGTTGACATCTTTTTGGAAATCACCTTCAGACTTAATAATATGGTTTTATGCTTAGTTTTCATGGAACTGGGCTCACGTTAGCATTTGATTCTTCTGTCCATTGTGCTCTTCTGCCTGGAAGTAGAAGACAGTGTACCTGGAATATCTTTTCTACCTCTGTAGATGAGAGTATACCTAGAATTTCTGGAATTTGACCAGAATTGGATTAATAATAAATCTGGAGTTCACATAGTTTAATTATAATGATCATAATGATGGGCCTGAAAGGGAGAATACAGCTGATTTAGTACACGTTTGTGTGTGCGCATCTGTATATGAACATGTATATATTCTGAGATATATAATATGCGTATGTATATACACATGCATGTGTACATCCACATGTAGGATTGCAGTTCATTGCTTTAAAACAGTTGTCACTTGCCAAGATATATAAATGACATAGGACAACCCTTTCAACTTGTAAATTATGCTTGGGACTGATAGTAACGTGAATGTGATCAGCCCTTTTTACCCGTCCCATTCTCCCCCAATTGATGGATCAGTCTATCATGACATCCCCCATGAGACATTCATAGCCTTGCTATCACTACACTTTGTGCATTATTTACAGTGGTGTGACTTTAAAATTGAATTATTGGCAGGACTTCCAGGTATGGCTGAATAAGGAAGTCAGTAAATCCTTTCCCCCCAAAACATCTGTAAAGCTGGATGAAATTGACACAGCAACAATTTCAGCATTCTGGAAATTAACCAACGGCATACAGCAATTTAAGAAGAATTTATGCTTGAAAATCTGCTGAAATTCTAGAACACTGGGGAAGTCTGCGGTGTGCTGGTCTGAAGCTTCTCCCCTTCCCGGCTCAGCTGGTGCTGTTGCAGTAGAATGGCGCTTTTGCGATTTCGAGCAGTGGGTGACATACTGGTTATTGGTAACCAGCATAGCGCTTTTATGATCTTGGTGACCAGCAAGTGGAGAGGGTCAGTAGCTCTACTAGCCTCAGCTTTCAGTCATGTTTGGGGCATGTTCTGAGGTTGTGTACATGTACAGCTGAGACCAGAGAGAGCCTAAGCTATTCCTATACTCCTGGCCAACCCTAAACCTTTGCACATATCCACAGAATACATGAAAGGGCCTAGCAGGAAGCAAAAGCTGGAACAGACTTAAGAATAGCCTGACCTTTTAACGTCCACTTCTATACTCTACCATCAGCAGGAGATAATAGACTTACTGGTTCCAGTGTTTGAGTACAACCTCTTTCTAGTAGCTGACTACTGAGCTATGCTGATACAACCCATATGATGCCAGGTTTAAAAGTAAAGTCAAGAACTTAAAAAAGCCTGAACAGAAACAATAGCAGGTACACACTATGGAGGTGATAGGTTTCAAAGTTTAGCCAAGGAAAGTTTCTAAATAAATAGAACCAATGAAACAGCAACAATTACCATCACAGGGAACGAATCAGAATCCAGAGGTGCTGCAATCCGCTCTCCAAAATGTTCAGCATTCAACGAAGCAGATGAGACATACAGAAAAACAGGTGTGACCTGTAACTGGAAGAAACTGCAGTTAATAGAACGGTTTCTGAATGTGCCCAGATGTTGGATTTTGCAGAAAAAGCGTTCAAAGCAGCTATTAAAAATATGTTCAAAGAACTAAAGGAAACCATGTTTAAACAACTAAAGGAAAGTGTGTTAATCACGGTTCTCCTGAGAAACAGGGCCAGTGAGATAAAACATATATGTGTATATGTATATATATTATATACACACATACATAAAAACAAAAGGGAGGGGAATGGAGCCGTGCTGGGGCAAAGTTTCTGTACTTTATTAGGAGCATGTTAGTATCAATCTGAAGTAGGTTGCAATAAGTTGACACGTTGTAAGTCCTAGAGTGACCACGAAGAAGATAACAACAACAGAATAACGGAGGAATTAAAATGATGCACTAAAATTTATTTAATACAGGAGAAGGCAATCAAGGAGGAAAAAAGGAACGAAAAGGAAGAAAAAGATACAGAAAACAAAGTGGAAAATATAAATCAAACCATATCAATAATTTCAATAACTGAGAATGATCTAAATATTCTAGTCAAGGAGCAGAGAGTGTCAAATTAGATTTACTAAGAAGCAAGACAGTCCCTGAGAGACAACACAAAGAGCACCATCTAGCAAAGAAAAAAAATGCATTTGTATAATCAACGTGAAGAAATTTTGTGCTTTAGAGAACACCATTAAGAAAATGAAAAGACAGGACACGCACAGGGAGAAAATATTCAAAATTCATATATCTAGTGAAGGACTGTAGCCAAAATATATTTTAAAAACTCTTACAATTCAATAATAGGAAGACAACCCAGTTTTTAAAAATGGTCAAAAGATTTGAAGAGACATTTCACCAAAGAAGATACAGTGAATAGATGGCTAATAGATGTATAAAACGATGCTCAACATCATAAATCATTACAGAAATTCAAATGAAAACTGACATGAGCTACCACTGCACATCCATTAGAATGGCTATAATCAAAAAGGTGGACAGTACTAAATGCTGACAATATGTAGAGAAATTTTATTATAAAGTACGGATGGGAATATAAAATGGTATAGCCTCTTAGGAAAACAGTTGAACAGATTCTTAAAAAGTTAAAAATAACTCACCATATGACCCAACAATTCTGCTTCTAGGACTCTTTCCAAAAGAAATGAAACCATGAGTCCATATAAAGACATGTACACATAACAGCATTATTTATAACAGCCTCAAACTGGAAACAATGTGAAGGTCCATCAGTGGCGACTGGGTAAATAAAGTGTGGTACCCATACCTGCTGCAACATGGATGATCCTCAAAAACATGATGACGAATGGAAGAAGCCGGAGGTAAATGACCACATGTCGTATGATTCCATTTATATGGAGTACCCAGAAGAGGAAAATCTAATAGAGGTAGAAAGCAGAGCAGTGGTTGCCTTGGGCTGGGTAAGGAAGTAGGGATTAAATCAAAATGGACATGAGAGAACTTTTGGGGGTAATGGCTGAGTTTTATGGTATGCCAGTTATACCTCAATAAAGCTGTTTTTTAAAAAACACTAAATCGTTACATATTATCTTTGGAAATTTTGACTAAGCCATCCAGATGAATTCTTCCAGTGTGTGGATTTCTGAACAAATGGTCTACTCTTTGGTCACGTCTGAGAAAAACTGTTTCAAATGAAGATTTGTAGCACATTACTTAATTTTACCTTGTACCTGTGCTTTACACATACCCAGAAGTATACTCTGAAGCTGCTGGTTTCCCAGCTATTCACCTGTGTGGGGTGTCATTGGCAAAAAATCTCTTGATGAATAAGAACAGGACGGGACTTCAAGGACAGGACTCGTTAAACGTCAATTAGCACAGATTTTTTTTATAATGCTAATTTTGGGACACATTTTCAAAAGCAGATTCCTATGTAGCCCTCCTTCATAGTATATTATAGGATAATCTGCGTGCTCCACTATGTGCTCTCATTCAGTAGGGTTTGGCAGGCAGCAGTGTATGACCCTCCCTGCTGAGTGTCACAAGGTGTTTCATACAGTGAAATCTTTTGGCCGGTTAGTGTCCTGTCATGTTATTCTGAGTGAGTTCTGTCATGTGTTCTGCATCATCTCCTTCTGTTGTAGTGTGCTATCAGACACCCACCCCACTGCTCTTAAACATACACACGTGGTAACTTTCCCTCAATTTTGTTTTCAAGTCTCTGTTGACATGTCTGGCAGGCTCCCTTCCCCCTTATTGCTCAAGGGTGGCCGATGTGCCTCTCCTAACTGTTCCCTTAGTATTTCCTAAATCTTGCTTTCTTGCACTTACCACACTTATGGCAGGCACTGCTGATTACCACCCCAATATCCATTCTTTCTTATTACCAGAACCCTGATTTTTCTCAGAGTAACTGTGTGCCCAGTTAAAAATTCTTACCTTCCCAGACTCCCTTGCAGATGTGTGTGGTCATGTGACCCAGTAGCAGCCAATGAGATGGAAGGGCAAGTCTACGGAGTAAAATTTCCAAGCCATCATATCCATTTAAAAGAGACGTCAACTAGTCTGTACACTGTTTTGCCCTTGGCCTTCGCTTTGTCTCCTCTGTCCATTTGGAATTCACCTTTGAGCCTTGAGGAGCAGCAGGCTTCTTGTGAGAACAGAAATGAAGCAAAATGTTACGGATGGCAGAGCAGGAGAATGAACTGTATCTGTGGCCTTTCTCACTGCAGGGACTGCCTTAGATGTCTGGGACTACCTGCCTTTGGATTTCTTTTCACATGGAAATGTATCTGGTTAAGTCAAATCCATGTTTGATTAAAGTATTACATGCAGTTGAACACATTCCTAACTGATAGTACAATCTTCTAAAGGGCTATTTACTTAACTGGCTTTATTTCTAAGGAGTAACTTCCACAGAAGGCAGGAACCCTGTCTTGTTGTTCACTTCTGTATTCTTCGTGACTTGGTAATGATAGTTGGCACAGAGTAGATGTTTAGTAAAAGTCTGTTGAATAGATAATTGGTTGAGTGAATGAGTCAAGGTGAAAATGTATGGATTTCCCCATGATTTGTATTTACTCTCTTTGGGTATTTTCTCTTAGGGAGCTGGGTCTTGAGACCCAATAAGACTTTTCGGCATACTTTGTAGAGCAGGATTTCTCAGCCTCGACACAATCAACATTTTGGGCCAGATAATTCTTCATTGTGGGGAAACTGTTCTGGGCACTGTAGGATGTTTGACAGCATCCCTGGTCTCTGCCTGGTGGATCGCAGGAGCACCGAACTTCCTCCATTTGTGACAAACGGTGGTGTCTCCAGACATGGCCCAGTGTCCTCAAGAGGGCAAAATTGCCCCTGGTTGGGAACCACTGGTATGGAGAAGGGATTCTGAACTTGAGTTCTATGAACTACTGGGTAGTATGTGTGTGTGTATGTGTGAAGCCTGTAAATAACACACAAAATTTGTTACGTGTGTGCGTGCATTGTTTTGGGTGGAAGATCTGCATCTCTTATATATCCTCGAAGGCCAGTGGTTCCAGCAAAGTTCAGAACCATTGCTCTAGAATTGTCAAGCTGCTTCTAAACTTTTCACTGTGTTCTTTTAACCTCCTATACACTGTTGAGCTTAATAGTTAGAGAGGTTAAGACCACTGCTTAATGACTAGGTAAGTTCTAATCAAGTGTTAAAGTCTAATAGACTGCAATTGCTTTGAGGTCCACAAAACAAGCCATTTGAAATATTTTGGAGAGCTGTTATAAATATGGAAATCGAGGACAGTATTCTTGTGCATTGTAACGTAATGGTCAATCCACTTAACAAAGGAGAATCAAATTGCAGTTCTGAAACTCTAAATGCAGCAGTAATTGGATGAAAAGTAAGAAGAGAAACTCATAAACAGCTTACTTAAAAATGATCTCAGGTGAATATATACTGGCAGGAACATTTAAATTATAAAAAAAAAATAAGATGGATGTAAGCGTGACTGAAGTGAATTTAATGGTTGATGTTCTCACTTACTTAATCACATAATGCCACTACTTGGGACTCTTACTGAAGCAAATCATTTGTTGCATCCAAAGGGAGCCATAATAATGCAGAACGTGCCATGAAATACCCAATTAAATTATTTTAACACGTTGGAGATTGTGGGCTGATGCATGTGTCTTAGTGTTTCCTCAGCCTGACAGTCTGGAGAGTATGATCCATGTTTAATATCTGGTTTGTATTTCTTCGCTCTGACCCCTGTGTGTGTGTGTGTGTGTGTGTGTGTGTACGTGTACGTGTGGATTCATTGCTCTGCTCTAGCTCTGAAAATGTTTGAGCACGGCACAGCCGGGAATATAAGGAATGAAAAGAATCTGTCCGTAAGACAGTCACCTCCTGCAGCACTCCTAGGGGAAGCTGGGAACGTGACATACCAGGAACTTGGAAATGAGGTTTCCTAAACTTCATACCGCAACAGAGGCTTATTACGGTGAATGTGCCGGGGGCACGTTCCTTGCTAACTGATAAAATAGAGCTGTGTGATGGAAACGGCTGCTTCACTTGCTTGCATGATTTTTGCGGGTCGGGAGTGGAGAGACTGTACACAACTTCCCTTTCCACCTGTAAAGTGTTTTTACAAATTTCACTTTTAATCATCCAGCTTATTCTTGACTGTAACCAAGTATGTAGATGACCCACGTATAATTTAATTATATATTCTGTGTATAAAAATTATATGCATTCATTAGAGAAAAAGATAAAAAAGAAAATGAGAATTTCCATATCACCACCAAAAGACAACTGCCCTGTCGTATATTTCCTATTCATATGTATTGAAATCTAAAAAGTTTCTTTTTTTAAAGAAATAGTCTCATTAATACACAAAGCTGGGGAAATAGCCTGTAATACTTGGGCCCAGAGATAGCAGTTTTTCATTTTCGTTTTGTTTTGTTTCTTTGGCTGTACTGAGTGGCCTTCTTAGTTCCCCTACCAGGAATCAAACCTGGGCCCGTGGCAGTGAAAGCGTGGAGTCCTAACCACTGGACCACCAGGGAATTCCCCAGTTCTTCATTTTTGTATGTTAATGTTCCACTTTTCCCCCCCAAACACTTTTGCACCCACAGACATTTGTAGATGGGATGTTACCCACCCATGGGTACCCATTGTGTCATGGGTATCTTTCCAAGGCAATAGTCAGACCTGTGTAGGACACAAAACTTTATTGTTTTTATACAAAAAGATATGTTCTACGGGATAGGAGGAGAAGGGATCTACAGAAAGATATGCAAAAGAGAGTAATAATACCCCAAACCCACCATGCTGATATAAGCTATGCTAACACAGATGGACATTTAAAAACACATGTACATCCATTAATTCAATTTTACATGGTATTGTAGAAAGCCAGCTTTCATCTACAAAGTGCTTTCGTGCAAACTGTAGGAGGTACTCCCTTCCCGATGGATACAGCTCCTGCTTGCCCCATCGAGTACAGGGAGAGCTCAGAGTGCACACACATAAGGAGCAGACCTAGATTCTTTCACTCAGCAGTATGTGGAAGACACATACTATCACCTAGAGATGTACCACCAGTCTCCACGTCAACAGCCCCTCTGTAAGAGAGAACACTGAGTTTGCTGCCTGCTGCATTCCAGTGGTGTTCTGAGGGTTTTACAGATATCACCCTGTTTAACCCTTTAACAGTGATGTAGTGGGTACTGTTATTTTCCCCGTTTCATTTATGGGAAAACTGAGGCGCAAAGAAATTAAATCGCTTGTCCAAAATCATCCGGCTAGTGAGTGGCAGGGCCGGGATTTGAACTCTGCTCTTAACTGCTCTGCCATTCTAATTCATCTCTTCTTGGCTATTTCTTCTTCTTTTTTTCCTTTTAAAACAATGTTGCAGTGAACATTTTTATCTAATTATTTCCTTAGGATCATTTTCTACTTCGTTTTTGTTTAAATAACACGAAATGCCTGACACTGTTATAAACATTTTACCAAAATTAATTCGCTTGATTCTCCTACCAACCCTAGGAGTCAGTATTTATTATAAACTTCATATTAGATGAGGCAGAGAGAGATTAACTAAAGTGAGTGCCAGAGCGGAGATTCCCACCCAGGCAGTCTGACTCTAGGACCTGTTCCTTAACCATCAAGTTATGTAGCCTCTTCCTCTCTTCAGGAAGCAAGGAAGTATCAGGGGCCTTAAACTGGTTATACAACTACCAGATTACACTCAATAGAGTCTATCCCAATGGATGATTTCCATATTAGGGAATTTTGTTTTAGCCATCTTTTCAGATGCACATCAAAATAGAATTTATATCATACCCTATATATAAATTTATTTGTAATTAATTTTTTTATTAAAAGTAACTTAGAAAACGAAAAATAAAGAAAATACTAAATTTGCCAATGACAAATCATGCAGAGATAATTACTGACGTCCTGTAGGCTATACAGTACTTTTTTTTTAATGGAAGTAGAACTACATACACATTAAAAATAAAATTGCTGTCCTTCTTGCAATGAAAATGATTTTTGACACTAACAGTTATTAAAAAGTAGTTTTTATTGTTTGTGTCACAGTGAATTGTAAAAATGCAGTATAATATATTTAACAAGTCGTTTGATGAAACAGACTACATTGAATTTTTGTTTTTTGCAGGAAAAAATATTACACTGATGAACATCTTCATACATTATTCTTGGTATGATTTTATATTCCCTCAAGATAAGTTCTTGGGAGAGGAATAATTCAGTCAAGGGCTATGAATATTTGAGGGCTTTATAGATACACTTTTAGCTAACTTGTAAGAGGCATTTTTCTAAGTTACTATAAACTATTTATAAGAACCGTTTTACTCTCTGAATAATATGTGGTTATATATCTAGACCATACCTTCCTTGACGCTTTGACCCTAGCGTGATGACTTTATTTAGAGTGGTGTTATTCAACCATTTAAAGTCCGCTTTTGATAAACATTAATACCTCACACCTCCTTTAATGTAATTTTTAGACAGTATTCAAATCAATGACAACTTTAGGAATAAAACATTCATTTTGATTTTGAAAAATTATTCCCTTCAGCCTGAAAAATCTTTTATCATTTCTTAGAGTTCAGGTCTGATTGCAACAAATTCTTTTAGTTTTCTTTCATCTGAAGATGTTTTTTTATTTTGCCTTCCTTCTGAAGGACATTTTAGTTGGGCATAGAATTCCTTTTTGACATTATGTTTTTCTTTAGGACTTTACAGGTATAAAAGCTAGTCCATATGATATTATCCCCAATTTTTCTGAGGCTCTGTATATTTTTCTCAATCCTTTTTCTCTGTTTGCTTTAGATTTGGTAATTTCTTTTGACATAGCTTCACTTTTACTAACTCTTTTCCCTGTCATCTCTCTTCTTCTGTTAGGCCCGACCACTGATTTAAATTTCAGATATTTTAATTTTCAGTTGGAGAATTTCCATTGGGGTCTTTTTTCATAGTTTCTACGTCTCTTCTCATTCATCAGGAGAAATTTTAAAATGCACTTCATTAAACATTAGTTAGAACAGCTGTTTCAAATGCCAGCATGGGGTCATTTCTGGATTAGTCTCTATTTTCTCTACTCTTGCAACTAAGTCATGGTTTCTGATTCTTTGAATATTGAGTAATTTTGGATTGTATCCCCAATACTGTGATGTTATACTGTGGAAACTCTGGATTCCGTTATACTCCTCTGAAGACTATTGATGTTTTTGTTTTATCAGGCAATTAACTTGGTTGAATTCAAATGGTTAACTCTCACTTTTGAGCAGCAGCTCGAATCTCTGTTCAGTTCTTTTGTCTTTAGTTGAACTGCTTGGAAATCTGCCCAATTAATATGTCAGCCAGACACTTGTGCAGAAACTACGTATAGAAATTAGAGTTCTTTCACTGTGGCTCTCTCGTCTCTCTCCTTACTTTCTAGTGGCAGTAGTTGACCCAGACTCTATCCTCTTGTTCCTCAGGTCAGAAAAATTGGGATATTTCTTTCAGAGTTTCAGCCACCTCGTGTGGAGCTCAGGCTTAAAGCTGTAGAGACAGGTAACTCATTTTATGCCCTCCTTCCAAGTTTTGACTACCCTCTTGTTATTAAACAACGATTTGCCTACCTACTTGTCTAACATATCTTTTCCATGAGAGCACAGGAAACCCTGTGATCCCAGCACATAGGCCTGGTACCTAGTAGTATCTCTTTAAATATTTATTGACCAAACAAATACAGCCAGGAGATGCTGAGAGTCTAAACCAGGGCACAGGCAATGAGGGTAGAGAAAATAGGGTGTGTTTAAGAGAAACCTCAGAGAGAGCTTTCAAGGAATTGGCTTATTGGCTAGATAGGTGGGGGGACTTGTGGAAGATGGAGGAGTTGAGGTAAAACCTCAAGGACTCTATCTGGGGTACCTTGGTCGATGGTTATATAGGGTCAGTGAATGGGTGCTTGGATTGAGACGGGACTTCTGAGCGTTGAGAAAAATGATCCTTTGGTCTTTGCATGTTGTCTCTCCTAATTTTTGATTAGCATTTATCCTGCCCTTGGCCCATCCTTGACTGGAACTGAGATTAAACTGAGACTGGAACTGATCTTTCGATCAGTAGCCAAATTTCTAATTCTTCAGTCCTGATCTGGTGCAGCTGGCTCTGCTGAGAGAGAAATGACCAAGTCTGGGATCCAGGGCATCTATTAAAGAAGGGTGTATCTCTGTGATAAGCAGCTGAGTATTGAAATGTAATCCTCCAAACCCCTGTGTCCCCAGGACTGCATTAAATTGTTCCTATTAGTGTGATTGCTCCAAGATACCCAAAGAGCAGGGGAAATGTTAGAAAGCCTACAAACGAGGGGAGAGATGCTGGAAGCTGCAGCTCAGTCGTGATTTAGGAGCCTCACTAAATTCATAAGCGGAAATGTCTGACAGCCTCAGAACCTGAAATCTTTCATCCTCCTGGTGGAATATGAGTTAGCTGGTGCAGTAAAATGAAAACTGGTGGTGAGCGCGGCAGTCAGGTTAATGTTCCCTTAGCGGCAGGGTTTGGGATGAGAGCATAATTACATGTAGAAACGGTGCCCTGGGCTGCCTTTCCTGCGAGTAGCCGCGATAAAGGCAGCTTCTAATACCTGATGCCAGGGCAACCTGCTCTGTCCAGAGGTTTCTCATTAGCACCTCTGATTTCATCTGGAGCCACAGGCTTTCGGCTAATCCTTCTGTGGAGAGCGGCTGGTCTTGCCGGCCTCAGTCCAGGCATTTAGCACCAGGAATGCCTCTCCTGATGGGCTCCCCAGCCACAATTAAGAAAAACAGGTTTCCGAGGGGAGGAACTTGTGGAGGGCTGTGCCTTTCAGCGGGGTGTCTGTCACTATTTCTGTTCTGAGGGGGGGGGGTCTCACCAGGATGTCTCGTTCTCTGCCACCCCTCAGGCCATGCACCGGGGGACTGGTTACCTTGCCATGGTCGGGGCCGGGGGGTTGCATGCTCTTCTTGTCATGCCTTTAGAGGTGGAGACGAGGAGATGCTAAAGATAGAAGCCGGCCCAGCAAATGGACGGGACTTGTAGAAATGCAGCCGTGAGTGCATTCATAGTACTTGCACAAGAAGACACCATTGCTAGCCCAACGTCAACGACCCTCACCTGTGGGCTCCCTCCCACACAGGCCCCAGCAGTTAATTCTGAGAGAACCCAGGGGCTGTCTTGTGAGCGCTCAAAGCACGTCTCCTCTGTTTTTCTGTGCCACCTTCCTCACCGCATTTTACTGCCCTCATGCATGGGAGCACATCTGCAGCACCAGCTTGGTCCAGCCCAACAGGCACTGCTGCCGCGGCTCGGAGTTTCTCTTCTGCTGCTTCCCTTACACATTGATGCCCCACTGCTGCACGCCTAAGTCCACAGGGTCCCAAGGGTGGGATGGGGTGGGTGTCCGAGGGCTCCCCCTCCAATTCCCTCCATTCCGTCACCTTGTGTGTGGTCAGAGCTTCGCGTTATTCTTCTAGAAAATAGACCCTGCACTTCTTCTCTGCTGTCCTCTCTCTGCAGCTGTGGTTCACACCTCTGGCTCACAGTGGGTCACACATGCAGCCATTTATAGACACTCTTGTCCAGGTCCCAGGCCAGAGCTTTGAACTTAGCATCTCATGGGCTGGGCCCTGGAGTTGTGGTTTTTAAGCTCCCCAGGTGACTCTAATGTGTTGCCAGGGCTGAGGGCCCCCTCTCTGCAGGAAGCAGGGAAGAACTTGACCTCATTGTGGGCTGGGCAGAGGGTTGCTATCCATACCCTCGTCTCCCCATCGCCAGCCTCAGATGCCTGCAGGCTTCTGCCCTTCCGCACAAATTGATGTCTGTCCTTGGATGGTACTGGCCATGGGCCAGCAGTTTGGCTGGAAGCCAGACTGTGGATTCCAGTTCACTCTTAAACATTTTAATGTAGTTATTTCAAATATTACTTTGGCTTAGCTCACATAAATCTTATCGGAAGCCGTGAGCTCAGTCATATAGACGGGAAAAAAATGTGGGGTGGGAGACTTAAAGTAGCCGCAGAATCCACTTCTAGCTGTGTGATCTTCAACAAGTAACTCATACTCTCTGAATCTCAGTTTCTCCGCCTGTAAAATGGGTATAGAGTTTACCTGGTGGGGTCGTTACCATGTACATATTAGGTGACATGTGTGAAAGCATTTTGTAGGAGTAAGGCACTGTGGGAAAGCAACACCTTGGTATGTGATATCGACCAGCCATCTTGCAGATATAGGACTTGAATGACTTGTGGTATGAGTGGTTCAAAGGCAATTCATTACCACTATTGGAAAGGCCATTCCGAGCACACGTTCTGGGGGTGAAACCTTGATGTTTTATTTTTGTGAATGCGGGAGCAGCTGCGTCACTAGGATTTAATTCTGCGATCCTCTGTAAGAGTGCCACTCCTATGGCAGAATTATCCATTTTTTTCCAGTACTGGGAATTCTGACCCTGGAATATTTTCACATTTTTCAAATGATATCTTCTAGCCCGGAGGTTCTTAAACACTAGAGGCATCAGAACCACCTGGAAGGCTTGTTAAGACAGATTGCTGGGCCCTACCGCCAGGCCCAGAGTTTCTGATTCAGTAGATCTGGGGTGGGGTCCAAGAACTTGCCTTTCTAAGGAGCACGCAGTGGCGCCGACGCGTTTGGTTCAGGCAGCAGGCGTGGAGAAGCCCTGTGCAGACCGCTTCTGCAGTGTCGCAGCGTCTCCTCCAGGGCGGCGATTCTTATCCTTCACCGCACATTAGAATTACGCGGGGAGCTTTTAAACATACTGACCTCTGGACCTCACCTCACAGCAGCGGCATTGCTCTCTGGAAGTGAGCCCACGGTACCATTATTTAAAAATGGTTCTGTGGGTCATCGTCAGGTTCAGTCAGAGGTGGTTTCCCTTCCCGTCTTATGCCCTGTAACACATTTTCCACTCGGCAGCAGAGCCTGTTCTGAGAATACAAATCAGATTAGCTCATGGCATTTCTGCTTAAATCCCCTCGCTTACTTTCCGAAGTCCTTAGGAGAAAGTCCTAGCCCTGTGCCTCAGCTCCGAAGTCCCGCCACACCTGCTTCCTCCCGACTCGACACCCTCGCTCTGCCATCTGCACATCTCACCTATGTGCCAGAGCACGGGCTTTCTTTCTTCCCTCCGATAGACCTAGCCCTGCCCCGAACCAGGGCCTTGCTCTTGTCCTCTGGCCGGGATGCTCGACCCCACCTCCCAGCACTGCTGTCTCCTTTCGTCCCTCCAGCCTCAGCTCCAGTGTCCCTTCCTCACAGAGGCCTGCCTTGGCCAGCCTGTTAATGGCTAATGGTGATGCCACTACTAAAATAGGTCCTTTCCCATCCCCCAGCTCGTGCACTCCTATTTGCCTGATCACATTTTAGTATCTTGTTGATTTACGTGATTGCTTGTGTATCATCTGTCTCTAGAAATCATTTTCACGAGGGCAGGGACCTTGTCCACTTTGTTCATTGCTGTTTCATGTGCTTGCCAAGGTAGAAGGGCCATGGATATATTTATCAAATGAATGAATGAACCCTCCGAATTATGGGCTACAGGAACCTACTCTGTTTGGCGACTGCAAGGCACCATCACTCCAGACACACGTGGCGATAGACTCTTCCAGACCGCTGAGCTCCAGGTGGCCGACACTGGAGGTCACATGCCCATCAGGGCATCCCTTGAGCTGGCTTGACTGCTCACTGACTGCCCATCACAGCTTAGGTCAGACGGCGGGGGGAGAGGCCAGGGCAGACCAGCACTGCATTTGCATTTGGAAGGGAGATTTGACAGGGGTGATGGAGGGGCACTGGCATCCTTTACAACACGGTTCCCTTACAGAGGGGTGGAGCCGTGCAAGTGTCAGTAATCGATAATTGCCTATTTTATATGGATGGTTTATAGGCTAATCTCAATTAATTGTTTCTGAAAGAGCAGTAAAATTAGGCAGGGAGGCCATCCGCTATGATGCCCTGCGAAGTGCAGCAGCACAGACAGGCTATTAGCATCGCGGAGGTCACAGCAGTCTCTAAGTGAAGGACATAACGCCTCCAGAACGAGATAAGACGTTCAGCTTCCTGCAGAAGAAAAGGCTGAGAGGACAGAGTCTGTGCTGGAGGAGGGAGGTATAGTCGAGAAGGGTCAGATGGAAAATCGGGTGATCAGAGCAAGCAGGTCTCTTTCTAACACTGCATTTTCTTTTTCTCGTATACACAAAGAAGTTTTTCACAATCAGTGCGACTCCCTCATCTCTTTGAAGTCGCAGTCTTTTCTCCTTGTCGTACAGAGTGATGCAGCGTGCGCGTTTCTATGTGAAACTGAAGTGAGGTGGGAAAAAAATTGTGCTTCTCCAATAATTATCCTTGAATTCCAGGATAATTGGCAGGATAGTCCAAAATGTAGCCATTCTTTCTGTTTATCGGTGAGAGGGTGTTAGGTGTGTGTGTGTGTGTGCGTGTGTGTGTGTGTGTACACGCGCATTTATCATTAAAAAATTTAATAGTATAGGAGAAGATCTATAACTAGGACGTCGTACCTATGTGTTTTCCTTTGCATTGTGGTATGAAGTGTTTTGTACAACCCAGTTTACTTTAGAAAGGATGGGTTGATTTTAAAGAAAACTAGTAAGGAACTATCAGAAGGAAGTAAGGGGCTAAAGCAACAATTATTTGGGGTTTGAGAATTCCTGGGAAGCAGGACTAGGATACCCAGACCTAAGCAAACGATTAAGCAAATTTCTGCTTTGTTTAATGGATGGAACTGGGAGAAAAATTGGCTTCGCTCAACATCTTCAGCATAAACACTTGAGAAGTGCAAGGTTATCCAGCCCCTTTGACCACCTGTTAATTCGTTGGGTGAGCTGAGCTTCCTCATGGTGGACCCATGGAGCAGAAGAAGATAGCAAAGAGACTGCAATTAGCTGGAGTCACCAAACCAGTGTTGGGTTTTGTTTTTTTTTTTCTCAGTGGAAGATAGATGCTGCTGTCACATGACGCTAGCTTCCTTAAAAAACCTGCCCTGGCTCTGGACACAAGAACTCATCAATCTTTCCTAGCAGCCTTTGACCCCAGCACGAAGACAAAGTTGGGCAAGGCTTAGCACACTTGGATCTCTTCCTAACTCAGTTACTCGAGAGGGAACAGTCTGCACCGCTGGTCACAGTAAAGTACCGTCAGTTGCCTGTTTTGTGGGAACGCCCCACAATGAATTTAGCGTGGTAGTATTTTCAGATGACTGAAATGTGGGCCTCTCACTGTCAACCGTTGCTAGTAGTTTTGAACACACCAGTAGGTGCTGACAACTGCTCTTAGCCCATTTCTCTTGATGATGTTACTCTAACTGAAAAGAGACTTGGGTAGGAGAATTTCTTTTTTAAAAAATTTATTTTAGGGCTTCCCAGGTGGCGCAGTGGTTGAGAGTCCGCCTGCCGATGCAGGGGACACGGGTTCGTGCCCCGGTCCGGGAGGATCCCACATACCGCGGAGCGGCTGGGCCCGTGAGCCATGGCCGCTGAGCCTGCATGTCCGGAGCCTGTGCTCCACAGCGGGAGAGGCCGCAACAGTGAGAGGCCCGCGTACCGCAAAAAAAAAAAAAAATTATTTTACTGAAGTATAGTTGATTTACAAAGTTGTGTTAGTTTCTGCTGTACAGCAAAGCTATTCAGTTATACATATATCTATATATTCTTTCTCATATTCTTTTCCATTATGGTTTATCACAGGAGATATATATATATATATATATATATATATTTTTTTTTTTTTTTTTTTTTTTTTGTGATACGTGGGCTTCTCACTGTCGTGGCCTCTCCCGTTGCGGAGCACTGGCTGCGACGCGCAGGCTCAGCGGCCATGGCTCACGGGCCCAGCCACTCCGCGGCATGTGGGATCTTCCCGGACCAGTTCACGAACCCGTGTCTCCTGCATCGACAGGCGGACTCTCATCCACTGCGCCACCAGAGAAGCCCTATCACAGGATATTGAATGTGGTTCCCTGTGCTATACAGTAGGACCTTGCTGTTCTTCCATTCTATATATAATGGTTAGCATCTGCTAATCCCAAACTCCCAATCCATCCTTCCCCTAACCCCATCCCCCTTGGCAACCACAAGTCTGTTCTCTATGTCTGTGGGTCTGTTTATGCTTCCTAGACAACTTCATTTGTGTCAGATTTTAGATTCCACATATAAGTGATATCATATGGTATTTGTCTTTCTCTTTCTGACTTACTTCACTTAGTATGCTAACCTCTAGGTCCATTCATGTTGCTGCAAATGGCATTCTTTCATCCTTTTTAATGGCTGAGTAGTATTCCATCGTATATGCATACCACATCTTCTTTATCCATTCATCTGTCGATGGACATTTAAGTTGCTTCCATGCCTTGGCTATTGTGAATAGTGCTACTATGGACATAGGGGTGCGTGTATCTTTTTGAATTACAGTTCTGTCTGGGTATATGCCCAGAAGTGGAATTGCTGGATCATATGGCAACTCTATTTTTAGTTTTCTGATGAATCTCCATACTGTTCGCCATAGTGGCTGCACCAATTTACATTCTTGGGTGGGAGAATTACTAAATATATAGGCACTTTGTTATTGGCGATCTGCACTATTCAACACGGTAACCGCTAGCCCCTGGGGCCATTTAAATCTAACTTAATTAAAATTAAATCAAGTTGAAAATTCGCATTCAGTGTAAGAGTTAAGGTTCAGCTTAAAATTCCCCTTTGCACCAGCCACACTCCAAATGCTTAATAACATCATAGGGCTATTAATACTGGATATCATGTTATATAACACAAGTATAGAATATTGATTCAGGACAGAAAGCTCTTTGGACAGTGCTATATGAATGAATCCTTTCTGAAACTGGACAGCATCAGCCTGGTTTCAAGGAGGATCATTGCATCCACGGGGGTTCGAGCGTGTTGGGGTGGAGGTGTCGGCAATCAGCAGTTAGGGGTGTTTTTCACTTTTCCAATTCTCGGCCGTTTCTTAGTGTACTTGCATCACCCCCGAATACGTCTCGCGTCAGCATACCTACTCCATCTGAGGGTGACTGGCTTCTCCACATGAATGTGTTGACTGTTCTGGCTTTTCTAATTCAAAGGAATTCTTGCCATTTCTGGAGAGTGTTAATAGTCCATGAATCAAAAAGGGAAAGTCACAATTAAATCCATTCTTAAGACTTTCACTGTCTTCATTCTTAAGTCTTCCCCTTAAGGTGGTACAACAGTCTGTGGTCAACACTTATCTTGTAAACATACTCTCTACCAAAAAAGATGAAGAGGTGATCTAGAGGTGGGAGGAAATTTATTTTGGAATTTCTCTAGGTGGAGGCAGGACATTGGCTTTTCTAAAAGCCAGGACTGGACGTTTTTGTTGAGTGGATCTTGTCCCTTGCAGCACAGACTCCCTACTGCCCTTTGAGGGATGCAGAAGGGACATCGATTGAGTCTCTGCTAAGAAAACAAGTATCTCCACTCGATTCGAGAAAATACAACGTGTCACACACTTAGTGAAAATCAATGATGCAGGAAAATTTACTGGCCGCTATTCAAATCTCAGTTCCTCTAATTGTAGGGGCTGGAAAAGCCCTGGTTTTTGAAGTTTAGAGGTTTTGCCGTAAGTACAAGTCACTCGCTCTTTGGATGACCTGAAAAGAGTCTCAATTGAGTTGTTTCTTGTGATAATGACATGGGAAACAAGGGGAGGAAGCCAGTGACACAGACACACAGACTGGAGGCGCCTGTGTTCAGAGCTGCTCCTGAGGCTGCAGGCTGACTCTGTAGAAGAGGATGATAAAACGATGCTTCTGGTGGGGTTTCTCAAAGCAGGAATCCTCTCCTGGCTCGCTTCACCCATATAAGTCATCCACCTCGCACTGGCTGGGATTTACGTTTATGACTCACCTTTAGGGAAACCTAGGTATTGCTTATAAATAGTTGGATTTGAAGGCAAAGAGGAAAGAGAAGGGGAATCCTCAAGGGGCCCTGGAATCGAAGAGTTGTCTGCTGTGGTCCGAGTTGAGGCAGAAGTCGCCTACCATGCTCCATCCCTTCCATTAAAAAAAGAAATTTAGAAGCAGAATAAGAGAGTTGTAGAATGTAGGGCAGGGGTGGGCTGGAGGATGCCGATACGGAAAGACTGATGAGAAATTGTAAATGAGTATTGAACTGTGGGCGGTAATATGGTGAATTATAGACCCAGCCCTTGAATGATGGCTGGAAGTCATCAAGTCTCTGGATTTTACTAAGTTGTCGTTCACATGTTATATTAGCTGCAACTGTAACGGCTGCATCCCTCTCGGAATGGCTCTCTAGCCTATGTTACCGCCCCCATGGTACTGATTTTGGGTGGGTAGGCAGTGATTCATGGGGCCCTCCCCCCCCCACCACCTTTCTTCCCCCTAGCTCCGGATTTTCAAGAGTCTTGTGTGAATTGTACTAGTTTAGTGACAACCCAGCAGGAAAACTCATCGTATTTGCAAATGACTGCTTGGGACTTGGGGAGGCAGGAGGATTAGGGAGAGAATCACCAAATATAAGGTGAAATCATTAAGGCCAGGAATAAGGGGACATTTAAAGATCTATCAGGGACAGGGGGCTTCCCTGGTGGCACAGTAGTTAAGAATCCGCCTGCCAGTCCAGGGGACATGGGTTCGAGCCCTGGTCTGGGAAGATCCCACATGCCACGGAGCAACTAATCCCGTGCACCACCACTACTGAGCCTGCGCTCTAGAGCCCGTGAGCCACAACTCCTGAGCCGGCGTGCTACAACTACTGAAGCCTACACGCCTAGAGCCTGTGCTCCGCAACGAGAAGCCCCGACAATGAGAAGCCCTCACACCACAATGAAGAGTAACCCGCTCGCCACAACTAGAAAAAGCCCGCACACAGCAATCAATACCCAACACAGCCATAAATAAATAAATAAATTTTTAAAAATCTATCAGGGACAGAAGGGAACAGTTCTGCCTGGAGTTCTCACCTGTTAACTCTGGCATCCCTGGGGAAGAAAAGAGGGGAAAATAAATATTTGGGTTTGTTCTGTTTCTGTGTTTTATTGACGGTTTCCACGACACTCTCTCCCTTTTTTGCTGAAAAACTTTCCCAGAGCCCTTCTCCAGTAGGCGAGGGCTCTCATTGAGATGCATCGGGAGTACTTAGGTGCTTTTCTGCCTCTTTATTCTCAGCTGGGCTTTGGGATCGAAGCAGGCTTCTGCTGACTATCAGTGTTCATCCGGACATGACCCTGGAGTCTCAATCCAACTCCCCACCACGCCTTGCCCCCAGACTTGGCTGATGATGAAGGGTGACGTTCATGAGAATCTTAAAATCTGAGGGCTTTTTTTTTTTTTACGTTGGGTGATGGCTTGACCTTGATCTTTGATCTAAAAATCCCCAACTTCATTCTGGGTATACTTTTACCGTCATTTTTTCTGTTTTATTCCATTCTATCTCCTTGATTTTAGGTAACGTATTTAGCAGGTAGCTCTCATCTAAAATGTGATCTAGTAATTAAAAATATATAATAATAACAGTAATAGTTATCGTTATATTTTTAGTAATATATTACATATTATAGTAACATGTAATAATTGCTATAGCTGTATACTTTTCTACTACTGTTGATATAATAATACTTTTTTTGTCACTGCTAACATTTATTGAGCTCTTACTGTGAGCCAGATGATGTGCTAAACGCTAATCATGTATTATCTGATTTAATCCTCATAAAACCCTGTAGGTGAGTTTTATCATTTTACCCAGTTCATAACTGAGGAAACCGAGACTTACAGAATTTAAGGGATATGCCCTAGGACACACAGAGAGATGATGGCAGAGCTAGGCATTCTGCCTCTATTGTCCTCATTTGTCACCTCTGTAAACACTGCTCTGTGATTTGGTGGGGCAAGACAGGTGCCTCCAGGCCCAGGTGTCTGGCTCTCCTTCAAGCCTTCTGTTCTCCGGATGATGGAGAAGCCAATTTCAGCCTCCAGGATGATGTCATTTTCCAATGAATGGATGATGGCCCCAGGCCCGATTAGTTGGCCGACGTGGTGGGTTTCAAGGTGGCTGTTTAGTGGATCATGGGGCCAGTGCACATATGGGTCACCCCATCCTTTCTGACCCCAAGGGATGCATTGGTAGATGGGTGTGGGGCTCCATCCAGCACTAGGTGCGTTCTGCAGGGTGCAGCCCCAGGGGCAGTGCACTGAATCCAGTCTGTAGATTAGCAGGGTCTCTCCTCCCACTGCTGGCTGCCTCATCTAAGTAATGTGTGAGGAACTGTGCAGGGAGCTGCGTGATGATGAATTACAGCTGGCGCCGGGGCTGGGAAGTGGGCAAAATGGACCCAGTCCTGTCTTTGTTCTCACTGACAAGAATAACAACAAATCCCAATTGCTGAAGGTAGAACCTTCCCCCTCATCCCATGGAACCGAGAGGGCCTGAGTTTGCCTTTTCGACTCCGCTCTGGGGTCCGCAGATCAGTGCACAGGGCTAGTCTGGGCAGCCACACGCTGGCGTATATCTTGGAAGCACCAAGAAAAAAGCCTCTGTAATTTGTCCTGTAACATATACCTGGGCATTTACAACAGTGTTGTCCTTCCAGCCCATACTCTGAGCCCCTAGCAAGTCCAAAGGCCCACCCGTGGACCTTCCTGCTAGAGGACATTCCAGAGAGGCCCCTTTTCCCAGCTGAGGAGGGTTGCCTGGGGCACAGTTCACACCCATCATTCTAGAATAATTATTAATAGCGTCTCTTTTCACTCTTCAAAGTTCCTGTTGGAATATAAATTATGTGGTCATTTTATGACCTTGTAAAGAACAAGAGCGCTGGTGTCCACAGCTGAAGTGTGAATCTTGGCTTTTCCTATTCAGATCTCTGCGGCCTTGGACCATCAGCTTTCTAAGCCTTCACTGCTTCACCTCTAAAGTGGGAGGAATCATGGCCACCGTTTCTGAGGCCGGTTCTGAGGATTAAATGAGATGGTGTATGTGAAGGGCTTAGTAGGAGGGGCCTACATAAGCACTGTGCACACTGGGTCTAGATGTGGCGGTGTGTGTGGCTCTTGTACATTCTGGAGTGCCAGCAATGGAAAGTAGCTTGTTTTCTATCCGTCAGTTGAATTTCTGGTTCAGACCCTCCTTTTTTTTTTTTTTTTTTAAATGGAGAAGGTGACATGACCTTCACCTTCTTTTTTTAAAAAAATTAATCACTTTATTTATTTTTGGCTGTGTTGGGTCTTCGTTTCTGTGCGAGGGCTTTCTCTAGTTGTGGCAAGCGGGGGCCACTCTTCATCGCGGTGCGTGGGCCTCTCGCTATCGCGACCTCTCTTGCGGAGCACAGGCTCCAGACGCGCAGGCTCAGTAGTTGTGGCTCACGGGCCTAGTTGCTCCACGGCATGTGGGATCCTTCCAGACCAGGGCTCGAACCCATGTCCCCTGCATTAGCAGGCAGATTCTCAACCACTGCGCCACCAGGGAAGCCCGTGACCCTCCTTTTTTTTGAGGCTGATAACACCAATCTATGAGTCTCAGATTTTGACCCTGCTGGTGAATAGCTGTGCTCCCTAAAGCAATCTTGCAGTTCCTCACTCAGTGTCGTCTTCTGTAAGTTGAACTGATTTGTTACACTTTGAGACTCTGGAAGCTGAAGCCAAGTGTCTGCTTTCAAATCCTGGCTCATGTACCCCATTGCCATGTGACCTTGGGGGAGATTCCTTTGCCTCTTTGTGCCTGCTTCCCATCTGCAAAATGGGCATAGAATCTGCGCTGTAGGGTGTTAGGAGAATTCAACGTGTGAACACACAGAAGCCTCTGAACTGTCCCCAGCAAACAGTGAGCATTTGGTGAATGATACCTGTAGTGTTATTTTTCTGGGAAGTATGAAGAAATGTTTTTAAAAGTTCATGATCCCATCATCTAGAGATATTCACTGTTAAAATTTTAGTGTATTTCCTTTCATTTATATTTTCATACCTAATATTTAAAAAATAGAGTAATGACGCACAGACCCTTGGCACTGCGTTTTCTTAGGTCACAGTTTTTTCCCCCGTTTCATTGGTGTTAAACTCAATTTTTTTTTTTTGCGGTACGCAGGCCTCTCGCTGTTGTGGCCTCTCCCATGGCGGAGCACGGGCTCCGGACGCGCAGGCTCAGCGGCCATGGCTCACGGGCCCAGCCGCTCCGCGGCACGTGGGATCTTCCCGGACCGGGGCACGAACCCGTGTCCCCTGCATCGGCAGGCGGACTCTCAACCACTGCGCCGCCAGGGAAGCCCTAAACTCAATTTTTATTAGCAGCATTATATCCCATCACAGGATGAAAATTATTTTTTATTCTCCTGCTATTATATATTTACATGATTTCTAACTTTATCCTCTTTATTCTCGTATTTGCTAAACAAAATATTTTGTTCAGCAAATATTTTGAATGAAAACTGCAGAAATTTCTGGACCCCTTCTTTGGTTACTTCCTTTGGATGGAGTCCTACCTGCAGAAACACTGGGCCGGTGAATTTTGATCGTTTTTCAGGTTCTTGATATAGATTGTCAAGTCAAGCTGTAGAAATGTACCAAATTTATGTTCTTAGCAGCAGAGGGTAACAGTGTCATTTTATCACACCTTCACCAGTGTTCTCTTTTTTTTTTTCTCTCACTCGCTGGCTTTTGTAAACAACCTACTCTGTTGTCTCTAGACCAGTGCTGTTTAATAGAACTTTCTGGGATGATGGAAATGTTCTATATCAGCACTGTCCAGTATGGTAGCCACTAATCTCGTGGGGCTATTGAGCTTTTGAAATGTGGCTAATGCACCCAAGGAAGTGCATTTTTAATTTCACTTTGATCAGTTTGAATTTACAGAGCCACACGTGACTAGTGCTTGTGGTATTGGCCAGTGCGGCTCTGAACTCTACCGTGACCACGGCGGAACAGCACGGTGTGTTGTCACCCTGGAGCTCGTTTTGTGTTTTCTTCTGTTCCACACGGGGGAGCAGAGTGAGTGGCCAGACCACCGTCAGTCGGTGCTATTGGGGAAATAATCTGCTTTTCCTCCTGCGTCCCTCAGCAGCCCTCCCAGAAGGCCACCGGCCCCGAGAGCTGAGGATACTTCTTGCATTAAAGAAGATTTAAGTTGTGTAGAAAACTGTTGGCCACTTTCTTTTCCCTTTTGTCCAAGGTTGCTGCCTCTCATACCCTGTTATTCTTAGACCTATTTCCCAGGTGATGTAGAAGCCCCGGAATAGTGGTCCCGCTGCTGCTCTGCCACCGGCTCGTATTGGTTTGGAAAGTGATGAGCTGGTTCTCTGCTTCCCGCTGCCCTTTCCACAGATGATGCGTCTCGTAGCTCAGAGTCCAGGGCTTCCGCTTCTCACTCCGCAAATGCTTAGCTTGTAACGCCTTCCAGTAGTGTTTGTCCCAGTCACGTGACTGGTGACACACAGCGGTCTAGTGCAGGCCTGAGCTCAGGACCTCGAGCTGCGAACTGTGACTCCGCCCGTCTGCTCAGCCCAGACCAGTGGGGCCAGAGTGGAGGGAGCCCCAGACGCCCAAGGCAACAGCTGCCAAATGGCTCTTGGCAGATGTGGAGATGCCCTGTGGTCCCCTCCTGCCCACATCAGAAGAGAAATTAATGTCACGCTGTATCTTCTTGTTGTTTCATTCTTGGCAAGCCCAAGCTACAGATAATCTCATTTATAAATAGTTGGACTCATTTTCAAAACCCTGAAAGAAACAGGCAGCAAGAAGCAGTTTTTAAAAAAGGCTTAAACTCTGCTTTTGGGTAGCACTCATCCACCGTTCTGTTCAGATAAGGGTTCACTTGCGTGGTCCCCCTGGGGTCTGTCCTTGCCTTTTATTTTTTAATCATAACTTTTAATTCCACTAATTTAAGAAAAGTCCAGGAAATTACACATGTAAACTCTTACGTATGAATTCGCTCTAAGGCACGTTCTTCCCCATATAGCTGGGACACTAAGAGACGGCCCTCTTGGACTGTGCCTATGAGTTTGCTGAGTGTCAGGCGTGAGCTCCGTGCTTCACATGGATTATTGTGTTTAATCCTTACAACATTTTCCTAGAGGCGGTGACATTTTTATTTCCAGCTGCAAATGAAGTGGTTTTCAGGGTAGAGAAGGTAGGTGGCTTGCTTCATGTTACCCATTTAGTAGGTGATAAAGCTGGGATTGTATTCCAAGCAAATGGACTCGAGGGTCTGTATGCCTGCCCTATGTAATTAACATACTTACAAAGGTGAACAAATGTGCCAGGCGCTGTGCTGGGCATTTTATGAGGATTCTTCTTTTATAATTGTTTTTTAACTCTCCCAACAAACTTATAGGCTATGGGTACTACCCTTGCCCCCAATTTACAGACGCATAAACTGAGGCTTATAGACTTGAGGGAGGGGATCCCAGGTCACACAGGAAGGAAAGTGGTGGAACCTGGGTGGGCGAAAGTTTGGCTCTTCACGGAGCCCAAGTTCTTAACTACCAGGTTATACTTCTACCCTAGCAGTTTGAAGGTTTACATAGGGAGGTGTCCAAAGTGTCATTTCTTAGAGCTTGCCAATGGATAAATAATATAGTTACATGCTTTTCAATTAAATTAGATCTGTGGTGATTGGTGAGAGAGACTTAATGGTATACATCAGTGCTTCTTGAACTAATAGTCACGGTGAAGGACCAGATTTTTAAAAAATTTCCAATCGAGGACAGCCCCACCATACATAGATAATGTTGGTGCTTGGACCACACACAATTCGCTAGGGAGTTGGAGAGACCCAGAATTCAGAGAGACTGGACCATGGGATTATATGGTATGCTTAGATGTCAGCATTGTCAACTTGCTGTAAAGGTTTCTCAATGCTTATCCTCAATTTCTGTACTTACGTCCTTGCAGACAGGCAACAAAGAGTTTATGGATCAGTGCTGGCCATGGACCACAATTTGAAACTCATTTCCAAACATGAGATTTCAGGCTCAGAATTCGGGAAACACTCATTCGAGCTCTGCCTCTACCTTGCAGAGTGGCCCTAGGAAAGTCACTTAACCTCTCTGATTCTTCATCTGTCAGTGGATAGGTTTGGAGCAGACAAATACAAGATCCCTGCCAGTTCCCAGGCGCTAAGATTCTATGTGGATTTTGAGGGTCTCCTGCCCTAGAGACGCCTGCGATCAGAAGTGCAAGAGCAGCACACTTTTAGAATGTGCTGGAAATGGTCTGTTTCTTAACAGTGCCTGGCACAGGTGACTTGGGAGCTTTGCCTTATACAGGGCTCTTGTGATTTATAGCCTGCGACACCCATTTGTTTGACAAATGAATTCCAAGGGCATGGGAGTAGGTTGAATTTGCTGAGCATCAAAGCATGTGCAATGTGCCCAACTGAGTTTTGTGTGGTCAACCTTTGAGTTTAATTACAGTGATAGTTAAAATAACAGGAAATATAATGAGGTTTGTAAAGTACAATTCCCTTGTTGGTTGTTAAGTCTGGTTTCTTTTCGCATCAGTCAGGAAACTGGAGCTGGTGTCCTGGGTTTCTATATCAATAGTATTTGAGAAAGTGATTCAAGGGCCTCTGCTTATTTTACAGCGTCAGTGAGATTCCTTTATTCTGTGTTTTCTAAATCCTCACCATCATCTAAAGTGTGGTCCATGGACCAGCAGCCTCGAAATCTCCTAGGAACTTGTTAGGAAGGCAGAATCTCAGGTCTTACCCCAAACCATATGAGTCAGAATCTGCTTTCTAACAAGATCCCCAAGTGAACCTTATGTATTAAAGTATGAGAAGGGCAGCTCGTGGGCACTGGAATTGCTCTTGCAAAGGTGAAAATGGAAGACTTAGTCATTCAGTGAGTGGCACTCTCGGTGGCCCGTTGGATGGCGGGCCTTATACCGGGCACTGGCCTGGCGTTTAAAGGGGACAGATCTGGTCTCCTCCTCACAGAGAGACACCACACGGTCATGTACCTCACACTGAACTTGGTGCTCTGATAGGACCCATGAATGGGTCCCGGCGCATCCAGAGGAGGGGTGCTCACCCAGTCCACGGAGGTCAGGGAGGGCTTCCTGGGGCTATGGCTTTTAAGCTAAGACACAAAAGTATGATTGAAAATACTGGCGAAATGCTGTTGCTCCTAGTTGGGGGAGAGGGACTTGCTTTGCTTTCTGTCCTGGAAGGTTCCTGATTCCCCTAGACCAGTGGTGTGTAATCTGTGGCCCACGGGGCCCAACCCAGCCCACTGTTTATTTTTGGAAATGAAATTTTATTGGAGCACAGCCTTGCTCATTTGTTTATATATTGTCTATGGCTACACTCCTGATAAACAGCAGAGTTGGGTTGTTGCAACAGAGACTTTATAGCCTGCAAAGTGAAAATGTGTTTACCGTCTGCACCTTTAAAGAAAATGTTCTCAGACTTCTCTTCCAGAGCGTGGTTCTCAAAGTGTGGATTCCAGCTCAGCATCGTCGCTGTTGGCTGGGGACTCTCTAGATGGGAAAATTCTCAGGCCCCACCCCAGACTCATTGAATCAGATTCCGGGGGTGAGGCGCAGTGATGTGTTTTTAACAAGTCCTGCCGGCGATTCTGATGCACAGAAAGTCCCAGAAATACTGCCTCAGACCGGACTCTGCTGTGCTGTGGGACCTTCCCATAGCCACATCTTCTCCCTAGACCGCAAGGCTCATTGTGTCCTCCAGACCCCAGCTCAGACAACCCCCTTCAGAAAGACCTTCTTTGGACACACAGTCTAAAGGGGACTCCTTAGCCAGTCTGACCCATCACCTGTTCTTCTATTTCTCATGGCTCCTATCCTATTTCCCCCACTTTTTAAAATTCATACCACACTCCCCTTTTTAAATCTGCAAAGTCATTCTCTCTTAGCTTCAGTTTCCTCATCTGTAAAATGGGGATGCTAATAGTACCAGTGCTACCAGCTTATTGCAGGGGAGGAATTGAGTGACCATGTTAAGTACTTAGGCTCTGGCACTTGTAGGTGTTAGCCTAAGAGATGACACAGTGCTCGACAGGTGTCCTGTGGCAGGAGTCACTTGTCACGGTGAGTGAACTGGCTTTGGTTTGGAACTCTTATCTCCTGGACTCAAAGTTCTTTTCTTTTCTTTTATATATATATATATATATATATATATATATATATATATATATATATATATATATTATCATTGTGTTCTGAATTCACAGCATTTTAAAAAATTTATTTTGTACTTCAGGTTGCATTGGGTCTTCATTGCTGTGCATGGGCTTTCTCTAGTTGCGGCGAGTGGGGGCTACTCTTCTTTGCGGTGCGTGGGCTTCTCATTGTGGTGGCCTCTCTTGTTGCGGAGCCCATGCTTCAGTAGTTGTGGCTCACGGGCTTAGTTTCTCCGCGGTATGTGGGATCTTCCCAGACCAGGGCTCGAACCCCTGTCCCCTCCATTGGCAAGTGGATTCTTAAGCACCGAGCCACCAGGGAAGTCCCTCAAAGTTATTTTCACTGGGCCCTCTGGTTCTCTGTTCTGGTAACTGGACCAGTGGAATGTTGGAGCTGGTGAAGCTTGAAGATCATCGGGTCTAATGCTCTTGTTTTCCAAGGGAGCTGGGCCTTGGTAGGAAGTCCTGTGTGCTCTGTTGCTGTGGAATGCTAACAAGTACTTGACATGTCCTATCTCTCTAGTTCCACAACCACTCCTCCATGTCCGCCAGTTGAGGAGAAACACTCAAAGAATTTCACTGACTTGGCTAAGATCAAGAGCGGTGGGTCCCACACAAAGGTCTGTGTTCTTAACAATTTAATAAGCTTATCCAATGAGGTCACAAGGAAGTGTGGTTTCTGGCTGTGGTGGCTCCTTCTGAGGTTGTATTTTTCTGGAAGAGTAGGATCTCAGCCCCCAACCTTGACATGAAACTTGCCGGCACTCTTACTGCCTCTGCTGGTGTGGCATTGATAGCCTTCTCTCCATGGATACGTGATTCAGGGAAACCTGGGTATAGGAAATGCCCAACGGACACAGTGGGCTCCCTTTCCTTGTATGCTGCACTTCTTTCATGACCTTTGAAATGGTCGGCACTGAACTCAGCACTGCTGGAATAGCCTTTCGCAGCCAATTAGCTTGAGATCTGGTTGGAGGTAGGGTGCAGGGGACAAAAAACCCGCCCCACCAAAAAGACACTATGTAGGAAATTAAATTGTCAGGGTTACTTACAAAGGTAAGGGCAGTAACATAGCCACTTAAACATGGAGAAAATTTCCCCTAAGATGTCTATGGAAAAATATTAGCATGCAATGAAGAATTGTTGGAAAAACAGATACTTTCTTATAATTTCCTTGCATGTTTTAAGGGAGAGGCCCTTTGAAATGAGGCAGGCATGAGCCAGGTCCTCCTTGTTCATAGAATGAAACAATAGGAAGGGATGCTCGCTGTCCCAGGCAGCTCAGCTCAGGACTTTGTAATTACTTTCATCCTGATAACATGCTGGGCCAGGATATTTTTATTGCTTTGCAAAGAAGAAGTGCCCTCAAGTTATCTAAGAAAAGCCAGTCAAAGGCACGTTTATAAAGGTATTGACCTTAAGATAATAATAAAGTGTGTGGCTGAGGGAGTGTGGAGGCATATTGGGTTTGTGCGGGATTTGGAGGGAAGGGGTTGTCACTGGGAATCGAAGGGCAGAGGAAGGATCGGAGAGCTGGAACCTAGCAAATGATGGAAATGCATGTGGGTTCTTTTATTGTGCTCTGACTTGGAGAGGCCCGAGGTAGTTATAGAATGGAGGTCATCATGGTGCCCTGTGCTCGTATGGCTTTCCTTGAGGCAGTTTCGGTGTTTGGAAAGTGCAGGAAGAAGAAAAAGGGATTTAAAATAAAACCACTAGTTCAGTGCTTTGTACTGTGTCCTTTTCCAGAATGTCATATAGCTGGAATCACAGAGGACGTAGCTTTTTCAGATTGGATAATTACATTCTCAGTGACTGATTTGGAGACATTTAATCAACAAATAGGTTTATTCGCTTGGGTTCTGCAGGTGGATATGTGTCTGGTTGCTCTGGAGGCTAACGTAACACTGTAAAGCAAAAGTTGGCAAGTTTTTTCCATACAGGACCAGACAGTAACCATTTTAGGCTTTGTGGGTCAAGAGGCAAAATCAAGGACATTAGGCAGGTATTTATATAATCATTTATAATATAACCACTTAAAGATGTAAATGTCGGGACTTCCCTGGCAGTCCAGTGGTTAAGAATCCATGCTTCCACTTCAGGGGGCATGGGTTCGATCCCTGGCTGGGGAACTAAGATCCCGCATGGTGCACGGTGTGGCCATACATACATACATGCATAAATAAATAAATGAATAAAATAAAAGAGACCCTAGGGGTTAATATCCAAAATATATGAACAGCTCATACAACTTAACATAAAAAAAAAAAAGATGTAAAAATCATCGTTAGCTCATGGGGCATACTGGATTGGGCCCACAGCTATAGTTGGCTTACCTCTGATACTATAGCTTTAGAGAGAGAACTCAGCATACACACAGCCATCCCCTCTTCAGTTTGCCACGGATCACTCTACTCCCATAAGCTGACTGCTTCCTCTATTTACATCACCTATCTGACCCGTTTAGGCAACTAAGTGTGCAACTCCTGGGCTAAAGGAATGAGCTCTAAAGCATAAAATTGTCCTTCAGATACTTTATATGTCATGTCTTCAAAGAGCTGGTGTCAATGTTGGGTATGAGGGGAATGAAGACGAACAGTTGAGGGTGGGGTAGTGTTATGAGCTGAGAGAACAAGGGCTAAGGGCTCCCGGTAGGTGGTTCTCTTTGGTTGGAGTAATCCATTAGAGCAAAAGCAGGCCTGGCTCTGCCATCTACAGGCTGTGTGACCTTGGACCAGCCAGCTCTCCAAGACTCAGTGTCTTCATCCATAAAATGGGGATGATGATCCCTGCCTTCTGGCTGGATAGGCTTGTTGTGAGACTCAGGTCATATTCTTTTCTTTTTTTTTTTTTAATATTTATTTATTTATTTATGGCTGTGTTGGGTCTCCGTTTCTGTGTGAGGGCTTTCTCCAGTTGTGGCAAGCGGGGGCCACTCTTCATCGCGGTGCATGGGCCTCTCGCTATTGCGGCCTCTCTTGTTGCGGAGCACAGGCTCCAGACACGCAGGCTCAGTAGTTGTGGCTCACGGGCCTAGTTGCTCCGTGGCATGTGGGATCCTCCCAGACCAGGGCTCGAACCTGTGTCCCCTGCATGGGCAGGCAGATTCTCAACCACTGCGCCACCAGGGAAGCCCAGGTCATATTCTTTTATTATGTGAAGCTGTGTTGGGAAGTATAGTATTAAGTGTTTTTTTCTCGTGTATTTAGTATTTTTGACTTTGGATCATGGAAGATTGAATGAAGGTAAGTTTGAAGTGTGATTTGAAGGGCCTGGGAACCATAGCCTAAGAGACCAGAATTGGAGACTCTTAAATGGTTTAGTTTTAGAAATGAGAAGAAAATGTGTCACCGTTTGACAGACAATTCTTGAGAAGCTGTTACTGTGTAAAGCCTGATGGATGAGAAGTGTCCATTTAGAGACTTCGTTAGGACAAACAGAGTAGCTCTCTTTGGTCCAGAGTCTGGCCCTTAGCCATGTGGCCTCCAGCGGTCCACAGTGTCCTGACTGTGTTCATCTTTCAGGACAGGACTCAGGCTGGCAAGACTCACGTGACCAATGTCCCAGAACCAGACTATTAATTTATTCACTTCTAGTGAAAAGATCAAGTGCCAAAGGGATCACAGCGCGCATGCCTGGTGATCCTCTGCTTCTCTCCCTCTTTGCAGAACCATGTGGGAAGCCCAGTCGGACCCAGAAAGTTGCCTGGGGAGTGAGGTGTGGGCACCAGAGAGGCGAGTGAACTGAGTCCACAGGTTCGGGGTGGGGGTAGCCTATTTCTATCATCTCCCAAGGTCCCGTGGATGGCTTTGCCCAGGAGACTGGAAAACTCAGTCTTTTGCCTGAAATTTCCTATATCTCTCTGTAAAAGTATATACCTATTTCCAACAGCCTTTGGAAAATGCAGAGACACACACACAAATAGAAGTTGTCTGTAATTCCATCACTCAGTTCTAACCTCAGTTAATATGTAATGGTAAGTTTTTTCTATGTGTATACACGTTTTAAACAAGAATGTCATTATAGAATGCAGTAGTGGACTAGTCAGGATTCTCAAGAGAAACAGAACCAATAGGATCGATCGATGGATTGATCCATCCATCCATCCATCCATCCATCCATCCATCCATCCAGAGACAGAGGCGATGGAGAGTGGGGGGAGTAGAAAATACCCAAGGAATTGGCTCTGGCTCACACAGTTATGGAGGGTGAGAAGTCCTGGGATGGGAATCAAGATGGCAGAGTAGTAGGATGTGGAACTCACCTCTCCCCACAAATACATCAAGAGAAGTCCCGAGATCTGGGTCACCAAACTGGAGACGCTGGTGTAGCTCCAGTCCCAAAGCCGGCAGGCTCGAGACCCAAGTAGAGCCAATGTTTCAGTTCTAGCCTGAAAGCAGGGCAAGACTGATGTTCCAGCTCAAGGCAATCAGGCAGGAGCTTCCTCTTATTCTAGGGCAGGTCAACCCTTTTGTTTTATTCAGGACTTCAGTGCATTGGATGGGGTCGCCCACATCGGGGAGGGCCATCTGCTTTACTCAGTCTGATTGACGTATAATCTCATCCAGAAACACACTCAGAATAATATTAACCAAACGTCTGGGCACCCCATGGCCCAGTCCAGTTGACAGATAAAAATTAACTGTCACAAATGCTGCTTTAGTATTTATATACCTTTTCCATATAATATATTGGGAAGATTTTCCATTTCATTACATAACCTTCCACAACACCTTTTAAATTATACCACGTTTTAATGAACCATTTCACCACTGTTGTACATTTACATTGTCCTTCCTAGGTTTTGGTGCACTTCCTAAAATCCTTTCTGAAACAAGAATAGTATAAATAAAGAAGTAATATACTCTGTAAACAAAAGGAGTAATACAGTTAACCCTTCAACACCACTGGGGTTAGGGGCATCTCCCTCCGCACACTCAAAAATCCACGTATAACTTACAGTCGGCCCTCTGTATCCTGGGTTCCTCCTAATATGGAGTTCCACATCTCCAGATTCAACCAACATCAAACTGTAATATTCACTATTGAAAAAAATCAGCATATAAATGGATCTGTACATTTCAAACCTGTGTTGTTCAAGGGTCACCTGTAAACATCATAGGGGATAAAATGCCTCCCCAGGCAATGATATGTTATTCCACTGTCAGAGACGGCCCATGGGTCTGACTCACGGGACAAGTCTAGTTGCATTGCCTGAAACCCCTTTATATAGATTTTTCCGTTTTCTCTCTGGTCAGCACCTGCCAACCCTTTCCCTGACAATGAGCACAGTCCCTGGCATATAGCAGGTGTATGCCTCTGTGTTTCTTGTCTAAAATTATCTCCCCAGCCCCTTATTCTGTACTACTATTGTTACCTTCATAGCACCTACCTCTATCTAAAATATTCTTGGCAATTTATTACTTACTTATATGTCTTCCCACCTAGAATGGAAACTCTATGATGGCAGGGACTACTGTATCTCGTGCACTTAGAACACAGGCACACAGTCAGTGTTCAATGAATATCTGATAAATGAAAAACAAACACCTGGGTGGCTATCCTATGAAAACTCTCTGAATTTCTAGAATCAAATTTATTGGTCCGGGAGGGAAACGTACGTGATTCTCTTGTGTAGTTACAAACGGGACATATGCATCCTGTATGGGTCAGCTTTCGCTGCAGTTGTGCTGTGCCATTTTGATCATTTTTTGTGGTCTTCTTGAATCCACTGGCGTGTATTTCTGGTAGTATTCTCTCAAATCAGATTTGGGGAAGCGTGTCCTACACAGTGGTCCCTTCCTGCTCTCTTGTAGCTTTGACGTCTCCTTTCGTTAAGCTTCTCCATCCCCCAGGAAAAGGCTCTCACTGGGAAGCTGCCAGAGAGTGTTTGGAACACCTGTGAGTCCATCCACAGAAGGCGTGGGCCTTGCTAACCCTCCCTGCCAGGGGCCTGTTATTTGGGGGGCAGGGGCTCAGTGACAGAAGAGGGAGGGAGATGTGTGCCTGGTCCACAAAGACCTGCTGGGCCTTCTCACCTTTGACTTCCATGTATCCTCTTGCTTCCAGTAAGTGGGAGCTTTCTTTCATGTCAGGGGTGAAAATGTAGCCTGCAAAAATATCAGGGCTGGTCAGATAAGGCTAGGCCATCGTGGCATAGAAGGCTGCCACAGGGGCTTGGCATCTGCTCCACGGGGAGATTCTGTCTGGCAATGAAAACTATCAATTGCGTGTTTTGGTCTCTTGTGGTACAGAGCTGAGTTCTACTCTTCTTATCAACTGGGACATTATACTGTATTAGGAGTCAGCACACTTTTTCTGGTAAAGGGTCAGATGGTCGCTAGGTTTGGTTTTGCAGACCTTGTGGTCTTGGCTGCACGGCTACTCAACTTTCCTGTTGACGCGTGGAAACAGCCCTGGACAGTACTGAATGGCACGGCCGTGTTCTAATAAAACTTTATTTACAGAAACAGGAGGTGGGCTGGATTTAGCCCGTGGGCTGTAGTTTGTGCACCCCTGTGCGTTGCAGATGTGGATTCTGGAATCAAATGTGCCTCATTTCAGAAGACAACCCCACCACTTTCTGGCTGTGTGACTTGGGGGCTTGGGGGAGGACAGCAAACTACCTTAAATTCTGTCTCCTCGTCAGAGGAGATCTGGTGAGAAAACTGCTCAGCACAGGGCCTTCACGTTAGTTTTATTTTTCTCCAAGAAATTAAATCAGGAACATTTTACTTTTTACTGAGAGTTCCTTTAGTGGAAAAGAAAAAAATCCATTCTAAGGCAAAACATGACCCTTCTTTACTTAGGCAAAATGTGATCTTGTGACCACTTGAGGCAGCCAGTAGCTTAGGGCATCAGACAGGAACCTGATCCTCTAAAGAATGTTTTGCTTTGAAAGGCATAGAATAAACCAGACCACTACTGGCATCTTTTAAAAATGTTAACTGTTTTTTTTTTCCTAGAGAAAATACAAGTAGGTTTCTAAAATCAAATTTCTCTTTGTTTCCCGTACAAAGGTACTTAGAATAGACAAAACAAACCCAACTCGCCTGTGAGACCTCCTCCATGTGGTCCAGCGGGGGCCGCCAACTGCACAGCCCCTCACGGCAGTGGCTGCCCAGTGAAATCTGGGGGGCCTGCTTAATGAGGGGTGAAGACAATATGGGCTCCGGGATGTGGCCAGTTGCTTTTTCACAGTTGGTAGGCAGTGTTGCAGGGGCCTTCTCATAATGAGGGTTAATTTGTCTCATATTTTAATCTGACAGAATCTGGCCGTGTTGCTAGTATTCCTTGGAGGTGACTTGGTTGTTCTTGGTTGGCATAAAGAGAGAAAATGGAGTGTCATTTGGGGGTTATTCAATGAGGAAGCAGTGAGCTGGAAATGGTAGGAAATCCTGCCTTTTGGGGGCCCAGAGTAACAACTACCTGGAGAGAGAGCATTTTAGCAGAAATGGCACATATGAAGGAGGCCTGAATAACGTTTCTGGAAGACTCCAGTTTGTAATGGCTTGCTGTACAATGAACCGAATCGGCAAACGAACTAGAGGCCTCCTGTGCACTGTGTGTGTAAATTTGCCGGTTCTAGATATTGCTACCTGTGGGGTACTTAGCGGTTGCTACTCGGACATGAACACAGATTCTTCCTCTCCTTAATTAGAGACAAAAGTGTTTCTGAAAAAACTGGGTTTTACCTGAAAAATCAATCATGAAAAATAATAAGTACCTATTGAAAAGTTAAAATAAGTGAATAAAATGGAACATGTTTTCCCTACCTTAAATTTCAATCCTAGGTTTTTAGACCTAAGTGTTGTTAAACTGCTTGGATGTGTTTTGAATTGGGTTGGGAGGCGTACAAAAGCATACATGTATATATATTCACAGTATTTGGGAAAGTTCTTCAGTCTGAACACGACAGAAACCAAACTCCAATCGGCTTGAGACAAAAGTAGAATTAATAGCTGTGCTGTTGGGAAGCATGATGGAGTCCTGGGGTTCATTTGAAGTCTTCCCTCCTTCTTTCTCACCCTTTCTCCTTTCCCATCATCTCGTTCTTTTCTTTTCATTCCAGTCCACTGCAGAAGGATCTCCTTCCCTTGAGGGGAAAGATGCTTACCTGTATCCCCAGGCTTATAACACATCAGTTCAGTGATCCCCCGTGAAAAGAGGAACTTCTTTATCTAGGGACCTGTAGATCAGTCCCAGGGAAGGATGGTGACAGCTCTGCTTGGGCCAATCTCCGTGGACAGTGGGGACTATACCACGACAGACCTGGGTCACCTCTCTTTGTGACCAGGTTGGGGGTGGGGTGTTATTATGGGGCACTGCAAGGGACAGAACCACATGAACTCAAAGGAGAGGGAGCTGCTGATACCAGAAAAAGGAGATGGAATGACAATTAAATAAACCCACGTATATGTGCGTGCACACACACGCACATATTAATTTAAACAGAAAGAAGAATATAGAATCTTTGGTGTTCTACAGCTTTATTTTTCACTTGGTGTATACCTTTCTGTGTGTGTATGTGTGTCCTTCTAGTTTTCTTTTGAAAAGTTAAATAAGTTTCATAATTGGCATGCATTCTATTTTACCAAAGCCAAAGGAATAACCACTTAATGAAAAACAATCTTCACATCCATCTTAAAGCACGTGACAATTTATATTTCAGCATTTCCTGTGCGTCTCTGACAGCTATCACCAAACTCCTAATTTCATGAAATAGGTTTTAAAAACAGAGAGACACCATATTCTGTGTCGGATTGGCCTTTGTCAGCAGGAAACAAAGTAGAGAGTTCTGAGCCTTTAGAGAAGCCCCTCACTTATTTCTTACTGCCTGGTGTTCTACTTCTGCAGCTGCTTTCCTTTAGGCATGAAAAATGAAAATCTTAGCCCTAGAGGGGTGATGATTTTAGCAATGAATCATTTTTATTCCCTAAGGTAAACGAGTTTTCTAGAGCCTTTCTCTGCTTAGAGGTTTTGATAGGAGATGAGAGGGAATCCTGGACCCTGGGAGCGAGTGTTCCTTGGAGTGGTGGGCTGTACAGGTAAGGGGGAGAGAAGAAAAGAGGGGTAGGGTTGACGCAAAATATATGGGTGCTTCGGGGGACAAGGCAGAGCTCAGTGTTTCATTAGAGAAAAGATGAAAACCTCTCCTGCCTCTTGGGGATTTGGCTCCATATATACCAAGACCTGTAGGAGTCCAGAGGACTCTCCCCTCCCCAATTTCTGCCTGTGTCCTTCTGCCTGTACACGCCCCCATCTACCTGTGCTGTTTCGACTCCACACTTGTTAATATCTGCACAAGCCCAGCCCCTTCTTGGTTTGCCCAAGATGCTTCCTCATCCCCCAAACATTAGTAAGCATAATAACTTTTACTGAAAACTTCAGAGAATTCATGGAAAGGAATAACAATGGGATTCTTGTGACTCCTTTGACCACCTCTGGTGCCCACGTGGTTTTTTTCTTTATTCCTGTCTGCCTTTCTGGGATCAAAAGAAATTCTCTTGTTTCCTGTAGAATAGTTCTGTGTGAAGTTCCCAAGTTCTAATAACCCCAGGCACTTTTCAAGAGGCCGAATAATGTTCTGCATCAGACTAAAGCAGTGTAGGAGGAAGAACATATGTGTTGGAATCAGGCAGGCTTGATTTGAAATTCTCGCCCTTCTGCTTCCTGACTGTGCAGCCTTGGGCCAGTCCCGAAACCTCTCCAGACTCAGCTTCCTCGGCTGTGAGACAGTGGCCGTGACGCCCACTGGAAAGCATTGCTGGGAGCCTGCAGTGGTGCTTCCCAGGCAGAAAGCCCACAGCCTGGACACTTGTGGGGCTGGAGGATAGGGTACATGTAGCTCTGTAAGAGGTGGGGTTTAAAAGGGGGGCAGAGGCTACGTTATGGAACCTTCTAAATGTCAACCCAGTTTTTGACTTTATTTTGTAATCCAGTTAGGAGCCATTAGAGGTATATTAATAGGGCTGGGCCTTAGAAAGGTAATTCTGGGAGCATGGAGGAAGATGGGGGTGGTCCAGGCAGGCCCAGGAAGTGCTGATGAGCTCTGGTGCTAGGAAAACTGCACCACCACGTCTGAGGTGGTATCAACGAAGTTTGGTAACTTATTAGATGCTAGCTGGGAGTCAGCTTCCGTTCATCCCTCTCCCTCTGTGTTTAGTTTTGTGATTTGATGCTACTCATTGATTATGCATATTATGATTTATTCTGATCATTTATTTTAATTTTTAATGGCGACCAAGAGAACGCCTTTGCAAAGTTCTGGTTCCCAAGAATGAGGACTACTTCTTTTACCAAGGTCCCCTAGAGAACTTGCACCGAGCATACTGGGGGTCTTTAGTACATATTAAATGAGCTGTTATCTTCGTACTTGTTTGCTGTGGAAAGTTGAATTGAGGGGTATGAACGGTAGGGCTCTTTGATGGACAGTTTGGAAGGAAAAGAATCTCTCTCCCAGGCAAAATGGCAAACATTTCTTTACACATGGTAGTTATCTGTCATTACGGGCACCATCCACAGTACATCTCTCAGTAGAATTCTGTTGCTGCAATGTCAGAGCGGATCCTCAGCTGCTGGCGTTAGAGAAGGTGCTTTAAGCTTTTCTGTTGCCTACTCTGTGGGGTAGGATGCTTGCAGTGGGGCTATTTGCAGGGAAGGGGATTGGAGAATGCCACGAGAAACTTTGTATATGCAGACAAAGCACGAAGCTGCTGGTAATGAGAGTTGCCAGTTTCGACAAAGGCACAAGGGCTTCAGAATTTCCGCACACCTCAGGTGTGAGAGCTAAATTTACCTCTAGGCTGTTTCAACTGAATTGCCTAATTGGTACTTCTTTGATAAATCCGTCTCTAAAGGCTTGGCGACCAGTAAGGCTGATCTTCCATAAGGTTGAACAGTTCTCAAACAACTTCCCTGGCAGTTTAGACATGCACCGGGCTTTCCCCACCCCCGCCCCAGTCCTATCAGTAACGCCTCCTGCCTTGTTCTACTCTTGCGCTTTCTTGCCGTGTGGGTACACGTAGCATGAAATTCCCAATTTGTTTATGTCTGACGTGTCCCGTGTTTATTGGGCTCATCTCTCCATAATTATGAAGCACTGAGATGGACCTTTGAAATGGAAGCCAAATCTTATTAAAGACTTAATCATAGGTCTTCAAGTTGTACAATTGCTTGTGATCTCCCTCTCTTGGTCCCTCTTATGCAAATTAAGTTCGGTATCTAAATTTCTGTAAGGTAGTTGAGCTGGAAGAGGCTGCATCCAGTAAAAGCCTATTCAAATGGTACAGAAAAGTGTGTGTGTGTGTGTGCAGGGAGAATGGATTCTTGTTATGTATTCTGCATGTTCATTTAATCTTTTTAGATGCATGTCCTTATTACTATTGTACATTGAAAATCATGTTGTCTTCCCTGGGTGAGCCCCGGAAAAGTGAGGCTTGCAAACCAGACTTGCTTGGCAGAATGATGAGCCTTGTTTCGTGGCCTGAATCACTTAAGTGCTACCTGTGTGGACGTCTGTGTCTGGATTTCTCTTGCTGTAGGATCCAGGAGCCTTCAAATCTCACTCCCAGAGGTCCATGAGACCCATCTCTCAATGAAACGAGAAACTTTTCCTGAGTTAGATAACGTTTGAGTCTGCCTAAGGGCTTGAGTCGAAGGGAATGAGAAAACGCAGAAGGCTGTGCTTATTGAACAAAGCTGCCCATCTGGGGTTCATCCAACCAAGGCTGACATAAAATGGGTAAAAAAACTGAAATGGGAGACTTTGCTTCGTTTTATTTCATTTTTTGCCTGCTGTAGCCAGAACTTTCCATTTGCTGGGTAATATGCACATTACCCCCTGTTATCCCTGTCTATGCTTTATAGCTCCTGAAAAATCAAACTGCCCTTTATGTTGACTGTTTTTCATCAAATACAAATGCTTACAAATACACTAAGGCATAAGGTCAGAAATCAATTCCATCTTCCTAAAATTACTTGCATGCGGGAGATGGCTGCTCCAAGGAGCCTAGTTCAATATCTCATATTCTACTCTTGGAGATTACTTGTTTAGTTTCCTAATATCTGGAACATGCTATGGGATATTTTCTCTTAAAGCGAAAATTCAAAAGTGCTTGGTGAAAGGAGATCAGCGTTTAAAATCCAGGACTGGGCATCACTGGAAAAGCAGTTGGGCCGAGGATACTGCTGGGTGGCTCCTCTGGACACTTGAGCATCTGAAGGTTGTGGGGTTTTTTTGGGTTTTTTTTGGTGGTACGCGGGCCTCTCACTGTCGTGGCCTCTCCCGCTGCGGAGCACAGGCTCCGGACGCGCAGGCTCAGCGGCCATGGCTCACGGGCCCAGCCGCTCCACGGCACGTGGGATCTTCCCGGACCGGGGCACGAACCCGTGTCCCCTGCATCGGCAGGCGGACTCTCAACCACTGCGCCACCAGGGAAGCCCTTGAAGGTTGTGTTTTATCACGAGGGTCTAGGAGTCCTTCCCTGCCCGTGTTATTAGTGCCCTGCATTAGTGGTCTTATTTCTTTTCAAAGTAGGTAGATGTTTCTTTTCATGAATAAACTTAAAAATTTGTCATAAAGACTGTTTTGTCCCATCGATAGATGTATCTCCACCCATTAGGAACTGTGATGTGAGTGATTTGATCCTAATGATAATGTAATATATCAAAGCCCTTCAATTACACGTCATTTTGAAAGGAAGTGACAGATTTCAGGGCATTTCTCTCACAGCACCCCTCTCACCTGGATCCTGATAGTTTTCTTGAGTGGGACGAAAAGGAGTAGCATTCTATTCATTAAAACTTAGATGTATTCCTCCGTCTTTCCAACTGTCTGTCCGTCAGTCCATCCATCCTTCTAATGCTCAACAAACACTGCTCTGTACCAGGCACCGTGGTGGGAGCTGAGACAAGTGGGAACGAGGCAGACAGCGTCCTCAATCTCAGGCAGCTCCCAGGCTATTGGGAGAAATGGAAAATAAAAAGGTGAAGAAAAGACTGGTAAATAAAATAATTAAAAAAATAAAAAAGTGATTCAGGTAATAAAAATAGATAAGATAAAATTAAAAAGTGATTCAGACAGCAGGAACTGTCATGAAAGAAATGAAACAGATAGCAGAGGAACAGAGATGGAGCAGAAAGAGGATCAGGGGACGTTTTCCTGGGGAGTCAACATTTGAGCCGAGAGCTGACCCGTTGGAAAGACCAGTCCACGCCAAGACCTGGGGAAGAGCATCTCACGAAGAGGGAAAAGCAAGTGCAAAGGCCCTGACGTGGGAATGAATGTGATAGATTGGAAGAACAGAAAGGAAAGGACCAGGGAGGTGTAGATGGTGGAAGGAGAGGCAACATGGAGTTGTGTTTAAGTAGTGTGGACTTGAGAGCTGTCTCTGCCTGGACTGGAATCCCAGTCACCCCGCTTGTGAGCTGTGTGACCTTGGATAAGTTTCTTAACCTCTTCTTTGATGCCTAGTAATTCCAGTAATTCCATAGACACAAGTCTTACAATGGCTTGGTTAAAAAAAAAAATTGCTAACCTAGGTCAGTACCCTTCCTTTGGAGAAGAAACTGAGCATTGTTTGCAGGTTTCATTTAAATTATTTATTAAGTACAGTATACAGGACTGTGTCCTTGTGATAAGACATTCATAGAATGCTGCCAAAGCTAAAATCTGTGCTGTTTTCACGGTCAATCCTTGTCAGTATCCTTGAAGGTCAATATCTGGCTCTGATTGACAGTTATCTATACATATATATGCTTAAGTCATATACATTAAAATACATAGTTTTGTTTTTATAGATGATCTTAAAAACACCTTTTAAAAAAATTGTGACAGGGCTTCCCTGGTGGCACAGTGGTTGAGAGTCCGCCTGCCGATGCGGGGGACACGGGTTCGTGCCCCGGTCCGGGAGGATCCCACATGCCGCGGAGCGGCTGCGCCCGTGAGCCATGGCTGCTAGGCCTGCGCGTCCGGAGGCTGTGCTCCACAACGGGAGAGGCCACAGCAGTGAAAGGCCCGCATACCGCAAAAAACAAAACAAAACAAAACAAAAAAGAATTGTGACAGTACACGTAACATAAAACTTACCATCGTCACCATTTTTAAGCACATAGTTCAGTGGCATTAAGCACATTCCCACTGTTGGGCTAGAACATCTTGTTCTTGTTTGTTGTTGATTTCACTTCAGCATTATGTAGCTTTTCCTCATTCTTCTTGATCTCCGCTCAGCATTTCATGATGTATCAAATATGTAGTACTTTGAATCCTTTCCATATCAGCAGACGTTAGCTTTCTTTCAAGTTTTTGCAGTTGCAGGGAAAGTGAGTCTTTCAAATATCTTCCCCCTTCCCTGCTAAATAATAAAACACAATCTAGGGGCATATTGGGTATAAGTGTAACTTTTCAATATTTCCTTGTTGGTTATAAGGCAGAATGACCCCTTCCTGTTTGGCAGAAAGACTTCTTGAAGTCAGAAAACAAGTGATGGGCAACTGCTCTGTCATGGTCGATTGAGGTTCCGAGCTGGTCCAAATGGAGCTTTAGCTAATGAATTATGGAGGTGAGATATGTTTTAAATAAAGCCCTACCAGAGAGAATTGCAATCTGCTTTGTCTCCTATTTGTTTTCCTTACTCATGATTTGAGGGGTGCTCATATGGAGCCTGGTAAATAATGGCAATGCGATTTGTCATCAGATACCTGCCCAGCTCACCACCACTGTCGGGATTCACAAGGGTCCCGCCACACACGTGGTGGTGCTGGCAGCCCCACGCTGAGCTGAGCAACTCTTTAGTGGCTGAGAGAGTATGAGAGGGTTAGGCTTTCCAGGAGGTGCCGGCTGCTGAGTCCCAGGACTGGAAGCCCCCAGTACCCCCATGGATTGGTAATTGTTTTCCAGAACTTCTCTATTGGCAGGTCTTTGGAGTAGAGTGTCCTGTGTGCTGCCGTCAAGGATCAGCTGTGAGGCTGTATTTGTATAGCTAGGACTGTTGCAAAGGAAGTGCCGAAAACAGGTGAATTAAACTGGTAAGGGTTTAATTTTGCCACCATGCTGTACATTACATCTCTAGGACTTCTTTATCTTAGAACTGGAAGTCTGTACCTTTTGATAACCTTCACCCATTTTTCCCACCCCACTATCCCCACCCTTGAACCTAGCAAACTGTCCTCCGTATCTATGAGTTCTGTGCGTGTGTGTGTTGAGATCCCACGTATAGGTGGGATCATGCACTGTTTGTTTGTCTTTTTCTGTCTGATTTACTTCACTGAGCATAATGCCCTCAGAGTTCATCCATGTTGTTGTAAATGGCAGGATTCCCTTCTTTTTTATGGCTGAATAATATTCCAGTGTGTGTGTGTGCGCATGTGGGTGTGTATGTATGACATCTTTTTTAGTCATTTACTCATTGATGAATGCTTACGTTGCTTCCATGCCTTGACTATTGTAAATAAAGTTGCAATGAATGTGTGGGTGCAGATATCTTTTCAGGATATTGATTCCATTTCCTTTGGATACATATCCAGAAGTGAAATTGCTGGATCATATGGTAGTTTTATTTTTTGAAGAGCCTCCATACTGTTTTCCATAGTGGCTACACCAAAAAAAAAAGTAAAGGTTTGAAAAGATGCTTTCATTCACATTCTGCGTAAGATTTAGAGATGTCGATCGTCCACATCGAGTATTATTATTGTTGCTCTAGATTATTACTGTTGTTGTAACGATCATTATTGTTGTTACTACCTCTATTTCTACTTCCTGAAGTGTAGCTGTGGGCGGAAGAGAGCTTATTCAATGGGCTGCAAGCCTTAGTCAGAATACTCCCTCCATAGCACCGGTCTTGTCTTCACCGTGGCCTATGTGCTTGCAAGTAATTCTCTCTGCCACCATTTTCAAATGAGTAGGACGCCTGGACCAGATTTTCATAAATTAGACCCTCTTTCCTACTGCCTCAGATCAGTAATTGTCTTAATGTCGACTTGGCTTGAAGTAGTAGAGTTTAGTCTTGAAAGGTTTAATTTTTTTTTTGAAAACGCCATGATTTTTTCTGCCTGACACTAAGGTTTGGCAAGTGTATTAAAGAATGGGACTGTCTGGGCACCTTAAAGAGTCGAGGGAGTCATGGCATGTATGCGGCTAGGTTCCACGGCTTCCTACATCCTATGGAAGGCTGGATTTTTCTATGATCTTCTCAAAGAAAAAAGAGAACAGCAGCAGCAAGAAGACCAATGACAACAGCAAAAAGGCAAAAAGCGGCCCCAAGTGCCCCTACCCAAAGGAACAATCCAAAAGAGACCTTCTCAAAACAAGAATACGGAACCTGGCTGGCGTGGCTCTTTTGATATTTTGGGTGGAGGGTGCACAGTTTCGTGTATTAGAAATTCCAAGTCGCCCAAAGTGAGCAGGAACAGAAGGATATGGAGCTCGAGTCATTCCTGTCCCCTTTGTCACCTACACGCCATTAACGTCCTCAGTGATCATTCGCGCTCTCTGTTGGGGACACGCCCTATGCACTTTGTAACTGACCGGTTCCATACCGTCTAAAGGAGGGGGTTGCAGATCATGGGCCCCCAGACTCCCTTTCCCTCAGGGATGTTAAGTCATCAGTTGCCATGGCAACTGGGTCAAAGTCTGCAACACCAGTGGTGTGACAACCTGGCAGAGTCCTTGTCCAGGTCCGGTGAGGAGACTGTTGTCCTGGTGGTGTTGCCATTAAGAAAGTGGCCTCGGAGCTCAGGTTCAGTCTGGTTAATGGGTTTGCTCCTGATGAGAGTTGGCATTTATTTCGCATTTACTACGCGCCAGGCCTCGTGATGTGTTCCTTACATGCTTTAGGTCAATTAATCTTTATAGCAACCCCAGGAGGTGGGTGGTATTATTATCCCATTTTAGAGCCAAGGAAACTGAGGCTTAGAGGGCTTAACTTACCCAAGGTCACATAACAGCTGTTACTCTTTTTTTTGTTTTTTTTTTTGTGGTATGCGGGCCTCTCACTGTTGTGGCCTCTCCCGTTGCGGAGCACAGCCTCCGGACGCGCAGGCTCAGCGGCCATGGCTCACGGGCCCAGCCGCTCTGCGGCATGTGGGATCTTCCCGGACCGGGGCACGAACCCGTGTCCCCTGCATCGGCAGGCGGACTCTCATCCACTGCGCCACCAGGGAAGCCCCAACAGCTGTTACTCTTATAATCAGGGCTCAGCTAACCTATGGCTAATGGACCGAATCCAACCCCCACCTGGCTTTGGACGGCTCACATCCAAGAATAGTTTTTATGTTTTTGAAATGGTTTTTAAAAAATCAAAAGGAGGATGATATTGAGTGATAGGTGATAGTTCTATGAAATTCAAATCCTGGTGCCCATAAGAAAACTTTTACAGTGACAAAGCCTACTTCGTTCCTTTACGTACCGTGGAGGGCAACTTTGGCTAGATAGCAGCAGGGCTGAGTAGCTGAGGCAGAAGTCGGGTGGCCTGCAAAGTCCAAGATATTTACTATGTGGCCATTTGCGGAGAAAGCCTGCCCACCCTGCTCTTAATCAGTGCACATTCACCTATCTGTTGATCATCACTAACAATACTAGTCACGCTCCTGTTACACTTGCTGTGTCCTGGACACTGTTTCCAGCACTCAAAAACAGCCTTTCGTATCTTGATGTCATCATCACCCCGTGTTCACCCATGAGGAACCTGAGGCATCAAGATGCACGTTCTGGGGACTTTGCATCTGAACACAGATCCGTGCACAGGTGCCCTCATAGCCTGCATTTGACAGAGGAGGAGAATGTGAGACAGAGAGGACAAGTGACTTTCCCTGGGTTGCACAGGAAGCTGGAGACGGACGTACCCCGCCGTCACGCTCCTCCGCGCCGCTCTCAGAGCACGTTCAGGGCTGCCGCGTTTTTACGGAGCTGCCCTCGACACGCGTCCCCAGGTGAGGTTGTGCCCTCGGTGCCCTGGATGGCCTGGCCACACCGTCTTTCATCCTTTGAGAGCCGGCTCCCCTTCCCCCCACGGTGCCCCCCACGCCCGTCCATCCATCCCGGCTAAACCGAGCCTCAGTAATGATCTCATTTACATCTGGGAGGGAAGGGAAGATTTAGTTCAAAACCGCGTGGGCAAAGGCGTCTTCCAGTCTTGCGGCTTTTCAGCCGCTTGCTAAAGCCGGTCTCAGTAATTCCTTCTTCCCCTTCTCTCCCCGGGAACCAGAAGATTCAAATCCCAGCAGGCTGGCAGCAGGCCCTTCTCCTTTCAAGTCGGATAAGTGGAGGCTCACGCGGCATCTGCGGGAATAGTTTTGATGGTCTCACAAGGTGAGAGCAGCCCTTTCCTTTGAAGACCGTGCTTTTTAGGCCTTACCGCTGAGTCCCTGTTAGAATAAACGTATGTGGTATTTCTTGAAAGCTCTCGTGCCCACACTATGGATGCTTACGTAGGATGTCTCTTTTGGAGGCGTGAGAAGAGAAAGGTACTGTTTATAGTCTTAGAAGAGCTTCCCTTCCAGACCTCTCTCCATTTCATTCTAAGCCACCCTCCCCTTCCCCACTGTCTCTCCTCCTCTCTCTCTCTCTCTCTCTCTCTCTCTCTCTCTCTCTCTCACACACACACACACACACACACACACACAGCTTGCACTGATTGCAAGAAAATGTTCATTAAGCACCGCACAGCAAAGCAACTTCATTTAGATATTTTGTGACTTGTGTTCATTCCTAGAAATATTCATCCCCTGTAAAAAACTGGACAAAACAGAGTTACATGGGCATCTGAATCAACTGTGAGAAAGCTCTGCTCTGTGTTTGTAAGTGTGGGCAGTATACTGGGAGGAGAGACGCTTGCATTTAAAACAGAAGACAAAATACTTAAAAATCCCTTCTAAGGCAAAAGGCAAAGTGTGAAGCCCTACAGTGTATATTGCTTGACATTGACTCCTAGTGTGCGGGGAAGCCTAATTCCTATACGTGGTTGGGGATAGTTTTAGGGTGCTCCCTGATGCAGGTAGGATTAGAAATCAGCTTGAAAATGAGAATATGATTTACAGAAGAACACTGGGGCTGGATTAGCAACAGGAAATAGGCAACATCATTCGAGAAGTAAAAAGAAAAGAAACATGCTTGAATTCCTTAGCGTAGCTAGATAAAGCACAGGTCAGGGATCGGCAAACTACAGCCCACGGGCCACATCTGGCCCTCTGCTGGATTTTGTAAATACAGTTTTATTGGGACACAGCTATCCCCATCTGCTTTTGTATTATTTCTGGTTGCTTTTGCCATGCAATGGCAGAGTTGCGTAGTTACAACAGGGACTGAATGACCGGGCAAAGCCTAAAATATTTACTATGGACCCTTTTTATAGAAAACATTAGGAAGATGTGCTAGACGTTGGTAAGAAAGCTGCGCTAGGGAAATAGAATGGAACAAAAGGTGAGAAGAAAGGGAAAAAGAGGAAAGTTTAGAAGAGTAAGAAAAAGAAAAAAGAAAAATGACAGAGAGATGCAGAAGGCAAGAGTTTACTAGGTTTTTGTGTGTGTGTATGTGAACCCTTTCTTTCAACCAAATATGTCATAACTGTTATTCATGGTACTTGGCAGTACCACTCCCTGTGGGACTGTGGAATCACGGTAGAATCATCCGTTGGCCAAAGGAACCCTATGACAACAGGTGGCCGGAAGAGTTCAGTGTCACAGAAAATCTGAAAGAAAAAATTCAGAACTCCTGAGAACTAAATAATGTGTGGATAAGAGCGTGTGAGGCCTAAAGGCGAAAACATTGCCATCCTGCTTTAGATGTTTCACACTAAATTTGACAACCAGAGCCACTCCACTGGGGTGAATTTAGCATTTCCCCAATTTCTAGAACATTCTCAATGGTATCACATGCTTGGTCAGGGAAGTTAGGGAAGTGCTGGGTTAAATACAATTAAACTTGCTGCAGGACTTCTCAGAGCCTTTAATGTGGCTCACGAAGCTCTGGGAGCAGAAGACAAGGTATGGTGCTTCTCAGATTTATTTGACATGAATTTCCTCTGGCTTTTCAAGTAAAGCCATTTGGGGATGCAGTGGTGTAGGCATTAGTTTGAGATTAATATGTTCATATGCAGACAGAATCTTAAAGGTCTTGTAGCCCCGTGCCTTTCATAATAATGTTATGAATCTTCTTCCTAGGAACTTTTTAAAATCAATTTAAGCCTGAGAGTCTGTACTACTGATTTTAATGTTGTTCTTGGAAATTTGTTTATGAAGTTTGGGTTTAGAGATCTTTGTAATTGAGATTTCTAATCCAATTCTAACCCTCAAATTCTACTTTTCTCTTGACCCCTGAATTCTCTCCTTCCTGAGGGGGTAATGGCAAAAAAAAAAAAGGGGGGGTTGAAAATGATAAAACTTTGTAATGGACACTTAGAGGTCAGTCACTGGACGAAATGAACCAGCATGTTGCCTCAATGGTCGTGGATGATGAGTTTTGGTTTTAACAAAATCCCGTATTTCAAATACAACACAGAATCAGCCCTAATTGACTGAACTGTGGGCTTCCAAATGACGTGTCTGGAAATTGGCAATCAGCACAAGTCCACATCTGCTGTGATAAACTCCTGATTGCACTGTGTCTCGATCACATGAAGACGCCTACTCATTTTTCAGTAATACTGTCCCCTCAATGCAGATTTTGCGTCCCTCTGTGACCTGCTTTGCAAAAAGGGAGGGCCACCCTAGGGGCCTTGGGGAAGTGTGCAGGATTTACTCAAAGCTCTAGGATAAACCCGGTGTATTTTCCTGGAGAATCTTTTAAAATAACTTTTTACTGAAGTATAATACACACACACACACACACACACACACACACACACACACAGAAAAGTACACACGTTCCTGATGGATAACTTAGATTTTCAACATATGAACTTACCCACGTAACCTAAATTCCCAGAGTATCAATTTTAATCATATTTTATATTAAATTATGTGAAGCTATATTATCAAGTAATATACCGGATTTTTTTTTTTTTTTTGCGGTACGCGGGCCCTCTCACTGTTGTGGCCTCTTCCGTTGCGGAACACAGGCTCCGGACGTGCAGGGCTCAGCAGGCCATGGCTCACGGGCCTAGCCGCTCCGCGGCATGTGGGATCTTCCCCGGACCGGGGCACGAACCCGTGTCCCCCTGCATCGGCAGGCGGACTCTCAACCACTGCGCCACCAGGGAAGCCCCTTATATTTTTTCAAGATGAAGATTTCAAATAACTTTCAGAGCTCTGCGTGGATCACTCCAGGCTCTGCCTCGGAAGAGCTGGTGTCCACTTCTAAGGGAACAAGTGGATGCCTCTTTGCTGTTTGGTGGAAAAGTTTAGTGGCTGTTTGGTGAAAAAGTTCCGGGAGAAATGACGAGGCAGGTATGAGAAGTAACCAGCATCACACTGAGTCCTCACCGTGGGTAAGCATTGCACGTGTATATTGTGAATGTTCCCACATGCCTGGGGTAAGTGCCACAGCGCACTGAAGCCACTGAGGCTTCAAGGCACAGTATCAGTTACAGAGCTAGGATCCTCAGATCCTTCAGAACCGAACATCCATCCCTCTTAGTCTCTCTGCTTCAACTGCCTTCTGTGACATTTCCCTGTTTCCTTTTGTTTGGAGCCAAGGGATCTTACAAAGGAACGTTGTTATCATTTTTTTTTTTTTTTTTTTTAATGAATTGAACGTCCTGACTTCTTAGTTGTAGCATTCTGAAAGCAGAAAATTCATTTTTTAGGACAGAGATACACACCAATGGTCTTGTAACATAGCCCCCTGTCAGTTTTACAGGAAAAGCAATCCAAGTTGAATTTGGAATGAATTACCTTCAAATGGCCATGCTCTGCAATGTACTACTGTAATCTGGGATATTGCAGGAAGCTTAATGTGCTGGGTGATCGACACGTATGACCATTATATGGCTCTCCCTCATTGAATGCATTGGGTGCAACCCCAAATCATAAATCTGCAGCAGACAAACATAAAATTTACATGCAAGATCAAATCTACTCCTGTCCTGATTTTTACACAAGGGTCACCAGTGGGTAGTAAATTAAGATTCAGAATAAAAGTTACTGCAAGTACTAAATCACCAGACCAGTCAGGATCATAGCAGTTTCTTTTGTGATTAATGTCACTGTTTGTTATCAGATGCCTGTGCTTCATATAAAGCACGGGTCGCTGCTTGTATAAGGAAAGGTGCCCTTTGCTCCCTTAGAGATTTTGGATCTCTTTGGTCAAGGTACTCACATTGTTTTCCCGAACAGCAGGATATCTGGTATCGAGATCTGGGTTTGAAAGCTAGATGTAGGAGAAGCAGACATGCTGTGGATGGTCTTCTGTGCTTATAAATCTCTGGATACCAAGAAATTACACATATATTTCAATTTCATTAGCTTTCAAGAAATATTTATTGAGCGCCTGCTGCCAGTTCCCTGTGTTAGGCACTGAGTGTATAAATAGGAATAAGACAATTCCACTGAGAAATGATGAATCAGGGAGCCGGCACAAGAAAATACCACCCTAGGTATTTTAAGCAGGTAGAGGTTTAATGTTGGAAAGCAGCCTGCTTAGAAATTGCAGGGAGCGCTGAAGGAGCACCGTCAGCCCTGGCCGCCAGGGCTGATTCCATAAGCACCTCTGGTCCTCAGGGAGGAGGTACAAGAACCACTGTCACCAGCGTTATTACCTCAACTGCCCCTAAGACACACAGAGCTGGAGAAAGCACGCTGAATGCTGCTGCTACAAAAACCTTGTGTTTCTGAGCCCTTCCTTGGTAATCACGAAACATCCTACAAAGGCGGGAAGATGGTCTCGCTTCACTTCCGGCTTCCAAAGGTTGCGTGAGTGCAGTTGAGTTGCTGAGTCTACTTTATGTCCAGCTGCAAAGGAGTCTGGGAAGAGTCATTCCAAACGCTCCGACTAGAAAGATGGCACGGAGACCAGGAGAGTCAGTCTGTAATATCTCCCACTGGAAGTGGGGCAGGGATAGACGTAAACATGTATACTTTCCAAATAATATGTTAAGAATAGTCACTGTCTTCTGCATCAGGTGTTGCAGGAACAGAGGAACACATGCTTGTCCAAGCCTGGGGGGTGTCTGAGAAGGTTCTGGGCGGGTGATGTATCTGCATTGAATCTCAGAGGGTGCGTAGGAGTAATCCAGGTGGAGGGGTAGAGGAACAGCCACGGGGACAGCATGAGCAGAAGTAGAGGGCTGTGTGTCTGTGTGTGTGTGTGCGCGTACATGCATGTCTGCCTGTGCACACACACATACAAACCATAGAAAAGTCAGGGTAAATAAACCATTCAGCGTGAAGTGGGCTTTAGTAAGCGATAGTGTCGGAGAGAGATGCAAAAGTACTGAGTTAAAGAAGGCCTTGTTTCCCGTACCCAGGAACATGGCTACTTTGCAAAAGGAGAGTGTGTTATGAGCATTTATTTTTTTTATGTATTGTCATTTGTTTCCTGTACCTTTAAGAGTATCCCTTAATTCCTCTGGGGAACTTCTCCCCAGTCTCAGTCAATGTGGCTAAAGTGAGGTTGACCCCACCCCCTGACTGCAGTGGAAGACATGGGACCCAGGCCTGCCCCGTGAAGATATTGTATATTCCGTGCCCTGTAAATAGGAGATTTGAGTCGAGCCAGTCGGTGACAGTATGCATCAGACCTTAGACTCTTACTGCATTTATTGGTAAATATAAGCGTACTTAAACCCTCCTAGGGTTGCTAAGTGGAGATGCCGAGGTTCCCTAGGGGGATGCCTGAGAATGACATCAATAGAGAGGAGAGCAAAGCCCAGAGATGGAGAAAGACCGGGTGCTAGTAATTTTCCTTGCATCCATGAGCCATTGGCCATGCTGGTCACTAGCCTAACAGCATCCCCAGTTTCCTGAGCCAATGAACTCTCCTTTTCTGTTCAAGCGGTGGTGATTTGGTTGTCACTTTCCGTGGAAGGAGTCTTTAGGGTTATTTGGGACCATTGAAATGTTTTAAGACAAGTATCAATACCATCAGACAGAATTAATGGGTCTAAGACTGAAAGCAGGAAGATGATTCTGGAGGCTACTGTATTCATCCCACAGAAATACCGTGCAAGCTGGCTTCCATAGCGAGCAGTGGTGGAAGGGACAGATTTGGGAAATGGTTAGTATGTAAAGTCAGCAGTGCTTATGGCTGCTAATTTTATCTGGGTTAATGGCCACGTTCCTGGCTTGCGGCTCGGACAGTCATGTGACTAAGTAGTAGCTGGTGGGAAGTATGCAGAAATGATATATACCCCCCTCCCCCATCAAGTCTTTAAAATGAAGCTGCTTATCCTCTGCTTCTGCTTGTTCTCCTCCTTGGCCTCTGATGGACTGAAATACAGACCTGGGGATTGTCGGCAAGCTCAGCCACGCAGATGAGACCAGCGCTCTAAGAATGGCAGGGCTTGGGCTTCCCTGGTGGCGCAGAGGTTGAGAGTCCGCCTGCCGATGCAGGGGACGCGGGTTCGTGCCCAGGTCCGGGAGGATCCCACGTGCCGCGGAGCGGCTGGGCCCGTGAGCCATGGCCGCTGAGCCTGCACGTCCGGAGGCTGTGCTCCGCAATGGGAGAAACCACGACAGTGAGAGACCCGCGTACCGCAAAAAAAAAAAAAAAAAAAAAAAGAATGGCAGGGCTTGCAGAACCCTGGATTCTGGTGGCCTCGAGGAGCAAAATCGCCTACCTTCTTGTACGACTTACCACCTTCGCCTTTTACTGAGAGAGAAAGGAAACTGTTATCTTGTTTAAGCCAGTGGTTTTTAGTCTATCAAGGGTGGCTGACCCATTATTGTAAGTAATATTTATATTTAAATATAGAGCGTGAGGACAAGGAAAGAATGGGAATCATTCCAGAGGGAATGATTGCCAGGTAAATTTGTGTTTCAGAAAAATTGCTCTGGTGGAGAGTAGATTTGGAGGATGGTACCAGCTGAGGAAATGGAGGCCAGTGCAGTGGTCCAAGGGGGAGAGAACGACGTCTGGGACAAGGGTGTTAGTAGATGGGACAGAAGGAGATAAGTGGATGGACTAGATATATATTTAAGAGCTAGAAGCAACTGGACATGATGAATGACTGACTTTGGGGGTGAGGGGGAAAGAAAGAGTCAAATCGCCTTAGGCCATTGGGTTGAAGATGGTACCGTTTGTTGAGTTTGGATAGGTTTGCAGAAGAAGGAAAAGAAGTGAAGTTGAGGCACACTGAGTTTGAAGTGTGACACCCAAGAGGGGATGGCCAGTAGGTTTTAGCGGACAGGGGCCCAAAGCTGGGGTAAAGATCTGAAAGTTAGCAGCAGGTAAATGGTAATTGAATTCATGGGCGTTGATGGAATCGCCTGAGAAGGGGACAAGGTCTAGAACAGAATTTCAAGGGTGTGATATTTCCGAAAAAGAAGTGTCCATGAAAGAGTGGTCAGAGAGGTGGGGGAAGGAGGGAATAGGAAGATGTTTTGAGAGGAGGAGGTTAGACTTAGCCTGCTGCTGAGAGTCCGGAAGAGGAAAGATTCTGGAAAGGGTCCACACGGGTTGATGACCTCAACAAGGGCAATTCCAGGGGAGAATTGGGGACAGAAACCAGCTGGGAGTGGTTTGAAGAGTGAGTGGGAGTGAGATAGGGAAGACAGGGTGTGTAGACGAGTCCTTCAAGAAGCTGGTTGTAAAGGGAAAGCCAGGGATATGGTGGCAATTGGAAGATGACATTAGACTCAAGGTGAAACTGTACTTGGGCTTTTTTTCTTCCCTGCTTCTAACTCACATCAGCCTGTGAACTAGTGGGTCTGCATAAAGGATGTAACATTTTCTCCAAAAGAGTTGGAAAGACTTATTTTAATGTTTTAGGTAGATATAACAGGGCCATGTAAAGGTCTTTGCATCTGCCACCAGGTCCATAATGTTCGTAACGGACTCACTTTGTACTTTCATTAAGCCAAGTGGCATTTATTGAGGACCTACTATGTACTTAGCACCATGCTAAGTGCTGCGAGGGCTACAGAAGGCAAGTAAGATATGATTTCCGTTCTGCAAAAATAACAGTGGGTAACAGCCCAGCGTTTTGAAATGAGAAAGTGCTTTCGAATATGCTTTCTTATGTGTGTCTGATAGCCGCACACCTTAAGTGTGGAGTGCTGGCTACCCACAGGAGCAGAGCAGCAGTAAGGGATCCACGTGTTCCCTCTCTCCAACTATCAAACCCCCTCCTTCTTGCTAGAAGCATTTTCCAGAAACATGGACCCGAGGATGGAGAGTGGGTGGGGAGCAGAGCCTTCCCTTCTCCCTGCCATGACTTGCCAGGCCTTTCCTAAGGGCATCCAGCCCCCATGCATGGGATGAGTGGTGTGCTGGCAGAGGGACACATCAGAGCAAAGAAGCTTGTCATTCAAGGACCCTAGAGGTGGGTCGAGGTGGCTTTGGGTGACAGAGAACCCGGGGGTTTGCGTTTCATCGTCTTGTACTAGTCAGCTTCCCTAAATCAACCTTTTATAGCCGGAAGGCTCTTTCAGGTGGCACTGAAGTAGTGAGACACAGCGTGGAACAGAGTGATGTACTGTCTTCGTCAGGTGATATTAAGGTAGATTGCGGGGGCAGTGGCATAGGACATGGTTGGGGAGAAGTTAGTGTAAGGATGGAGTGTAAGGAACATAGAAACATTTGGCCAGGTCCCAGGAGGCCAGGGCCATCGTGGAGAACACAGCGTAAGTTATATGTCTGATGAGGGCTCCCAGGACAATAATAATGATAAATAATCATAACCAAAGCCACCAATAGTTACTGAGAGCTTATTACATTCTAGGTACTGTGCTAAGAGATGTGTATCCATTACTCTTTTTGTTTCGTTTCTCTGTAAAGTTTCATTCTTTGAATACGTAAGAGTCACAATTCAGAAAAGCATACATGGCTATCCCTGTCTCCTGGACAACAATGCTTTTAATGATTTTGGTATATCCTTGCAGAGATACTTTATGCATAAGCAAATACCTATGTTTATTCTTTGCCCTTATCTTGTTTGTTTTAAAAACACAAACAGAAGCATTCTGTACACCTGTTCCATACCCAGCGTTTTCACTTAATAATGTAGTATAACTTGCGGTTCTTTCCGGGTCAGAAGTAAAAGAACCAATTTATTTTTGTTTATTTTTGGGAAGACAGCATTATATCCCACTGTTTGGAATAATATAATTTGTTTAGTTCTCTACTAAAAGCCACTGAAACTGTTTCCATTTGTTTGCAAATACAAATATTTGCAAACCTTGCATGTAAGTCATTTTCCATCGCAACTAAATCTGTAGGATAAATTCCTAGAAGTGTAATTGACACATCAAGGGATATGTGCCTTGGTTATTTTGGTAGATAATGCCCAAGTGTCCCGCCTGGACATCTATTTATACGGCCTGCAGCCCTATATCTATTCTGTACAGCACAATGGGTTATTCAACTTTTGTATTGTAGTTGATAAACTAGGTAAAAACTGACAGTATAGTTACAATAGACGGTTTTCTTATTGTGAATGAGCATCTTTGTGTGTGTTTCGTCATTTGCTATTTGGTTGTTTGTATGTTTTTTTTTTTCTGTTTTGGGTTGTCTCTTTGACTTCAATTTCTAGACGTTCTTATTTATGAGAGGGGTTAATTTTTTGTCAGGGATGTGAGTTGTTGATATTTCCCCATTTGTTGCTCTTTTCACTTTACATAAGTGGTTTTGCCATGCTGATTAAAAAGTTTTCTACATAATTTATCAATCTTCCATGTTTTATCAAAAGTGTGTCTCCATTGTGATGTTATAAAAACATATTCCCATGGTTTTTTTCCAGGACTTCTGTGGCTTTATTTTTATATTACCATTTTTGACCCATTACTGTTTATTCTGGTATAAGATCTAGGTACATGTATCGCTTTGTGTATTTCTGATGGCTTCCCTGTTATCCCAGCACCATTTGTTGAAAACCCATCTTTTCTCACTGATTTGAGATGCTTCATTTATTGTACACCATTATTTCATTTAATTCTTATGACAATCCTTTGAAGTTAGTGTTGGTCTCCATTGCACAGATGAGCAAACTGAGGCTCAGCGAGGCTGCATTACTTGAGTCACACGTCTAGAAGTGGAGTCGCCAGGGTCTGAGCCCAAGTGGCCTCTCTGCTGTATTGTTTGTTGAAACAGCAATTCTAGAAGTGTCTTGGTCAGGGGCTTGTGCCTCTGCTTGGCCCCAGTGTCCTCATGTTACTGTGGCTCTGCCTTTGTCTGTCTCTGTTCCTGCCGTCCCTGCCACTACGTACTGAAGTCCTCTTTGTACAGCTTTTGGGCTCAAATGCTTTAAAGGGAATACTGACTGCGTCAGCCTCCAGCCATTCGCTGGAGCACTCTTGATGGGCAGGGCTCTTAGGCAAGACTGCATCCTATGTCATGAGCAGCTGGCTGCTTGTAGATCCACTGCCCACTCCAATGGTAGCCACAGCCAAGGTAGAGGAACCAAACCATGCAGTGTCAGCCACTGCAGAAGAGGAGTGTCCTCCAGGCTCAGGCTTTCCAGGGTGAGGCGCTCTGCCCAGCTGACTACGGGTATGAGCAATGTGTGGATGAAGTCTTGTATCCTCTGTACAGATCGAGACTCTTTGGGTTGTAAGTGACAGAAACCCAACTGGAACTAACTTGTGCAAAAGGGAAGTTTCTCTTCTAATCAAGCCACAGAAAAAGCTGTGATCTTATTGGCCCAGGATGCCTGGATTCGGGAACATCAAAACCATCAAGTGTCTGTCTGTCTGTGTTCTCTCCCATTGTCCCTCCTTTTCTTTCTGTGACTCCATAATTCCAGAAAAGGAGGTTCTGAGCTTACAACATTACAGTTCGTGAATTTCAGGGAAAGATTCCGATTGGCTGGACTTGGGACACAGATCTTCCCTGAAACAATCACTACGGCCAAGGAGGGGAGGCATGGGATATATGACTAGCCCAGATAGCCAGGTGACCACCACCTGGGTGAGGGTAAGTGGATAGGGTCATTGGAAGATCCAATAAAATCTTGTGGTTGGAATGGAGAGAGGCTGGAAGGTGATGACTTTTTCCAAAGACCATCAGGCAGAGAAAGAGAACAGATTTGCTACACTTTATTCTGCCCTTTGGTTCGGAGCCAAAGCAAAGCACTTTGCCTGGTGTCATCTAATTTTGGCACTAAATACTGTCTCCTTATCTCCTTCCTATTTCTGCAAAAGGCCTCGTTCTACTTAGAGGTTCCCATGAGTTTTACATCAGTAATTCTCTTCTTCGTTCGTGGCCACTGATCTGTTCGTCTCAGATAAATTTATTCACATATTTACAGATGGTTTCATCCAACAGGTTTTATTGAATTCTCCTCTGTGCTGGTGGGTCTGCTCTGTTACCATTAATGTGGAATTGGAGAGTCAAGATTTATATAAATGCTCAGTGTTGGAGGTATTAGGAGAAATAGAAATCCCCTGGAATTAGCTCAAGGAGAATGGTAGGAATCGATTAAGGTACGTTGGAAACCAGAGCCTCAGGAAGCGCTCAGAAGCGGGCCCGGAAAGGATTCAAGAGTTCTCCGGCACCTCTCCTGTCTGCTTCTGCCCTTAGACCTTTTTCTCCTTAGGCTCAGCTGACTGACTCTCCCAACGGTCCCACCCCCGTCCCTGGAGCTTCCCGCATTATAGTTCTGAACACCTACAGAGACGAATTATATCAGTTTGCTAGGAGTGCCACAATGAAGCACCATAAACTGGGTGGCTTAAACAACAGAAATTCATTATCTCACAGTCCTGGAGGCTGGAAGCCCTAAATCAAGATATCCACAGGGTTGGTTCCTTCTGAGGGCTGTGAGGTCTCCTCCATTAGCTCTAAACGTTGACTTCTCTCGTCCGCTTCTAAACTGCAAATGCCCTTCAGTGGTCATTCATTATTGGTGGGCATTTTGGTGATGAATTAGCAGAGAGCTGTTAAGACTGTCCCCCTGAGTCTGGTAACCGATATCAGGCTGGCCCTGCCCAAACTGGGATCCCAGTCACATTCCCTGAGCTTTGTTGTGCCTGGAAAAATGTGCTACATTTGGTGAAATAGCTCTTTTGCTTTCTTATTTTCCCAAAGAAAGGAATGCATTTTGTGTCAGGTTATAAATGTTCTTTTTTTAAAGAGAAATGGATAACACAAAATACTAAGAAAGTATAAAGCGCTCCTAATCCCACCTGCCTGAAATGAGTGATGCTAGCAGTTTGGTGCACTTCCTTGCAGACTGTTGTCATTTATGAATAAATACATACACGTGCAAACGCATGCACCCGTGTGTTGGTGTGTTAATGGGACTGTATCGTATATAAATCTGCCTTTTTTACTAAAATCTTATTGACGTCTTTCCGTGTTAATCTGCCTAGACCTACATCAGCTTTGTAAAATAGCTACATAGCACTTCAAATCTATTTACTCCTTCTATTAATGGATATTGTAGGTGATTTTCACTTTTTTGTTCGTGATTATCCTTATCCGTGTGTCTTTATGAATTTCTGGAAGGAGAATTTCCAGGTCAAAGGGTGTGCTCTGCCTTAGATGGAAAAACAGAATAGGAATGCTAGTGGCCTGGTAATCACTCCCCTCTCCTCCACCCCTGAAGCACACACAGGCCTTTAGAGAAAAGTTCCTTCTGCACAGCATCTGGTAGATGAGAGGATGTGGTTTTCCTGGTAGTGTTCTCTCTTGGCTAGAGTTTTCATCAGGCTGCTTATATTATTGGGCACGATTTCCTTTGCTCTCATATGGTAGTTTACAGCCTCAAGCCCTGTACTCCTGGGGCAGCAGGCGCAGACCCAGCGTTCAAGTCCCCACCCACCAGAGTAAGTGTTGATGGGTTTTCCTGTTCCATTTATGATCTAGTTGTAGATTTCTTCTCTTCCTGTGTCGGGGTTGAAACCTTGCTAGTGAGATGGCCTCGTGCCCACTGAGCCCACACTGGATGCCAAGCAGAGCAGGTGGTGGGCCTGCTGTGGCCCCAGAGGCTGGACAGGACGGGTTTTATGTTGACTGGTGTGACCAGGTGATTTTTTTCCTTTAAGCCACCCATGAACCTACAAAACAGCAACAAAGGATAAGTCAAGTGGCCCTTTGCTCTCCAGGAAAATGTCTTGGTGTCTCTGATTTTCGAGGCATCTGCGTTACAAAGGAGGATTGACGTGTGGCATTTTATTTAAGCTGGTATTACTCATTATGTCGCTGCAGTCTGTTTCCAAGTCGCCTGCACGTGACAGATGATAAAAATCAGGCCGTTGTGACATCTGGGCTGAGAAAGAGTCCCCTGTAAGCCTTTGTCTCCGGGGGGGGCTTTTATAGATCTCTCATTCCAGGCTTGTCTTTGGGTTTATGGAACCTGCAGAGAAACTTTGCAGGGAGGGCAGTGAAGGCTTTGTGTGTGTGTGTGTGTGTGTGTGTGTGTGTGTGTGTGTGTGTGTGAGATGCACAGCCATATACACAAACAACCATCAGGCATACTGTTACTGCATCATCAAGGGAGTTCCACCTGGGCACAGATGTACAACTTCTTAAAAGCTTCACACAAAAATATATTTTTAAGAAGTGCCCCCTCACTCACTCGTCATGCTCCCTATAGTTCATCCTGAGTTGATTGCGATTAGTGACAGACTTTGTGTTATGACAACCACTCATCAGCCCATCACTGGCCCCAGTGACAGTGCAGCAGCAAAGGATGGAGAAGGACCAAAGGAGAGGTGGGTCCACCAGGCTCTGAAGGAGGAAGTTCTAGCCTGTTGCTAAGAAAACCTGGGATATAGGATGTGAAGTAGGAGAAACAGATGAAGGGAATCCAGAGAGATTCTTAAAAACACACATTGATGGTGCGTTTGGAGAGAGATGAGACAACGCTAATTTGATCATTTGTAAGATAAGTTATACATACCCAGAGCTTACTATGTATCAGGCACCAGTGCTAAGTGCTTTATATTTTATGAAATACTCATGAAACCCTCTGCGGCTGTATTAGTCCCCTTTTACAGATGAGGAAGCCGAGTCGGGGAGAAGTTACATCATGTGCCCAGGATCACGCAGCTGTGATTTCATCCCGTTCCTCTCAGATTTCAGAGCCCCCTGTGTCCGCAGCCACAGCCCTATATAGTCCCACAAGTTCACGTGCAACTTTTGGTTTTGGGGAGAATGCTTTTCCGAGACGATAAGTGAAGTCGAGGTGGACATCATCTCATCAGCTATACATTTCCTTTCAACACTGGAAAGATGATTCTTTCCTTCTTTCCTAATTATTTGTAATAATAATTGAGTTGACTGAGCATGGACTGGGGGCCAGCTTTTGCACAAAGGCCTTGACAGGTATTATTGCATTTAATCCTCTAATAACCCTGTGATAGATCCTATTATGATCCCTACAATTTCCAAAAATGTTGCCTGTTTACTTCTGTTTTGTTTTGATCCCCCTCCCTGCAATTAGAATCCAAGCTTCATGAGGGTAGGGACCATTTCTGCTGGTTCTAATCCTAGCAAAGATGAGGATTCAGTAAATCATCACTGAATCCAGGAACGAATCCGTATTCTAGGGGCAATAAGTGAAGCCTGGAGAGATTGGATAACTTACCCAAGCCTCAGGGCCAGGTAGTAAGTAGGGGGCCAGGGGCACTTTGATACTTTGTCTACTCCAGGTGAGAGTTAAGAACTTTATTTGCTGACTCCAAGAGGATTAATGTGGATGGTTATAATTAGGGGGAATCAGAATTTCAGGAAAGTTTTTAGAAAGTAAAAATCTGACCCATTCCACCTTGAGTAGACAGTACATATCAGCTGTGAAGAACTTTTAGCCAGTGCCCCTACCAGAGAGCAGGGCTACCCACCTGTGGGCACGCTGGCCTCATGATGTCCATGGACCATCTGTGGTTGAGCTGTCAGGATCCCAGCCTAGCAGTTGGAATAAGCTGCACTTTAAAATCCTTTTGTGTCCAAACTGGGAAACATCAAGGTACCTATATGAAAACTGCACAAACGTTTTGCAAGAAGGGCCCTAGTTTCCCTGGTACATGGTGCTCTTACGTTGGTCTTCCTATAAAACCATTGAAAATCGTGACCGTGGCTCTACAGGCAGGAACACTGTGCCCTAGGGACATCTTTCTCCAAAACCAGTAGGGGAGACCTCAAGGATGGCATTTTTAACAAAAAGCTTCTGGGTTATTGCAACACGGACCCCATTCCCACTCTAAAGGCCCGAGCAGTTACCTTGCTTCTGGACAGGGGCTGTTGAGACCAGACCAGGATGGGCCAAGAAGGCACTCATCTGGGCTTCGGATGAGAAACAGCCCATTTGCAAATAGGTACTGAGTTCTTTTTTTTGTTTGTTTACGTCTTTATGGGAGTATAACTGCTTTACAATGGTGTGTTAGTATCTGCTTTATAACAAAGTGAATCAGTTATACATATGTTCCCATATCCCTTCCCTTTTGCATCTCCCTCCCTCCCACCCTCCCTATTCCACCCCTCTAGGTGGTCACAAAGCACTGAGCTGATCTCCCTGTGCTATGCGGCTGCTTCCCACTAGCTATCTATTTTACGTTTGGTAGTGTATATATGTCCATGCCACTCTCTCACTTTGTCCCAGCTTACCCCTCCCCTTCCCCATCCCCATATCCTCAAGTCCATTCTCTAGTAGGTCTGTGTCTTTATTCCTGTCTTACCCCTAGGTCCTTCATGACATTTTTTTTTCTTAAATTCCATATATATGTGTTAGCATACAGTATTTGCCTTTCTCTTTCTGACTTACTTCACTCTGTATGACAGACTCTCGGTCCATCCACCTCATTACAAATAACTCAATTTCATTTCTTTTTATGGCTGAGTAATATTCCATTGTATATATGTGCCACATCTTCTTTATCCATTCATTCGATGATGGACACTTAGGTTGTTTCCATCTCCTGGCTATTGTAAATAGAGCTGCAATGAACATTTTGGTACATGAGTCTTTTTGAATTATGGTTTTCTCAGGGTATATGCCCAGTAGTGGGATTGCTGGGTCATATGGTAGTTCTATTTGTAGTTTTTTAAGGAACCTCCATACTGTTCTCCATAGTGGCTGTACCAATTCCCTTTCCCACCAACAGTGCAGGAGAGTTCCCTTTTCTCCACACCCTCTCCAGCATTTATTGTTTCTAGATTTTTTGATGATGGCCATTCTGACCGGTGTGAGATGATATCTCATTGTAGTTTTGATTTGTATTTCTCTAATGATTAATGATGTTGAGCATCCTTTCATGTGTTTGTTGGCAGTCTGTATATCTTCTTTGGAGAAATGTCTGTTTAGGTCTTCTGCCCATTTTTGGATTGGGTTGTCTGTTTTTTTAATATTGAGCTGCATGAGCTGCTTGTAAATTTTGGAGATTAATCCTTTGTCAGTTGCTTCATTTGCAAATATTTTCTCCCATTCTGAGTGTTGTCTTTTGGTCTTGTTTATGGTTTCCTTTGCTGTGCAAAAGCTTTGCAGTTTCATTAGGTCCCAGCAAATAGGTACCAAGTTCTCTGCCTTGTTCATTTTTGTCATTTTTTATCCACATCTATTAAGCACTCAGTGAGTTCTTTCTCTCATCTTAGGTGTGGTGCTAAGTCAGGGTCTCTCAGCCTGGGTGCTCGTGGCATTTATGGCTGGATCACTCTGCATTGTGGAGGCTGCCCTGAGCTGTAGAAAATGTGTAGCAGCATCCTTGGTCTCTACTCACTGGAGGCCAGTCACAGCCCCTTCTCATTTGTGACACTGAAAATGGCTCAAGACATTGCTGAACATCCCTGGGGAGGCATAATCACCCCAGGTGAGAGCCACTGTGTTAAGTGACTTACATCCATTATGACACTAAATCCTCCACAACCCACCAGCTATTATTCCCCTTCTTGCAGGGTTGGAATCTGAGGCACAGGGAACGTAAATGTTGCACCCAGTGTTCGAGCCCTAGAGAGCAGGGCTGTGTCCCCAGAGCTGAGGTTGGTTGGTTGATTTATCGAAGTATAGTTGATTTACAGTGTTGTGTTAGTTACAGGTGTCCAGCATCGTGATTCAGTATTTTTGCAGATTATATTGCATTATAGGTTATTACAAGATAATGGGTATCATTCCCTGTGCCATACAGTATATCCTTGTTGCTTGTCTATTTTCTATATAGTAGTTTGTATCTCTTAATCCCATACCTCTGATTTATTCCTCCCCATTCCATCTCCCCTTCGGTAAACACAAATTTGTTTTTTATACCTGTGAGTCTGTTTCTGTTTTGTATATACATTCATTTGTATTATTTTTTACGTTTTTAGCTGCAGTGTTCTCGGTTGCCCTGACAAGTACAGTGGGGTCTTCCTAGAAACCCAGGTTACCTACCTGAGCTGAGCAATTTCTATTGAAGGAAAGGCTTCTCATTTGTTCCTTCTTTTGTTCGGCACATATTTTTTGGAGCACCTGCGATGTGCCAGCACTGCCCTGGATGCTGGATGGGATACAGCAGTGAGTGAAATCATACAAATTCTGCCTTGTGGGGTTTAGAACGTACAAAAGTGCGGCATCTCTTTCCCTGAACCCTCAGGATATGTGAAGAGGCAGTGTAGCCTCGTCATCATACGGGTGCATCACACAGGTGATAGCTTGACGTCTTGCTTTTCTTCCTATTATTATTACCATGTGATTGTTGTCATTTGACTAACAGTGACCTCAGTTGAAGAGCTTTACTCCAGGCAAGCTGTGAATTCCTGAGCACTGCAATTCACCTTTGAAAACCAAACTCTATACAGCTTTGGTAGAAATTGAACGAAGACTCAGGATCAGAAAGCATATGTGTTTTTTTTTTTAACATCTTTATTGGAGTATAATTGCTTTACAATGGTGTGTTAGTTTCTGCTTTATAACAAAGTGAATCAGTTATACATATACGTATGTCTCCATATCTCTTCCCTCTTGTGTCTCCCTCCCTCCCACCCTCCCTATCCCACCCCTCCAGGCGATCACAAAGCACAGAGCTGATCTCCCTGTGCTATGCGGCTGCGTCCCACTAGCTATCTGTTTTACGTTTGGTAGTGTATATATGCCCATGCCACTCTCTCACTTTGTCACAGCTTATGCTACCCCCTCCTCATATGCTCAAGTCCATTCTCCAGTAGGTCTGTGTCTTTATTCCCATCTTGCCCCTAGGTTCTTCATGACATTTTTTTTTCTTAGGTTACGTATATATGTGTGAGCATATGGTATTTGTTTTTCTCTTTCCGACTTACTTCACTCTGTATGACAGACTCTAGGTCCATCCACCTCACTACAAATAACTCAATTTCGTTTCTTTTTATGGCTGAGTAATATTCCATTGTATATATGTGCCACATCTTCTTATCCATTCATCTGTCAGTGGACACTTAGGGTGCTTCCATGTCCTGGATATTGTAAATAGAGCATCAGTGAACATTTTGATACATGACTCTTTTTGAATTATGGTTTTCTCATGATATATGCCCAGTAGTGGGATTGCTGGGTCATATGGTAGTTCTATTTTTAGTTTATTAAGGAACCTCCATACTGTATTGACTGTATCAATTCCCTTTCCCACCAATAGTGTGAGAGGGTTCCCTTTTCTCCACACCCTCTCCAGCATTTATTGTTTCTAGATTTTTTGATGATGGCCATTCTGACCGGTGTGAGATGATATCTCATTGTAGTTTTGATTTGTATTTCTCTAATGATTAATGATGTTGAGCATCCTTTCATGTGTTTGTTGGCAGTCTGTATATCTTCTTTGGAGAAATGTCTATTTAGGTCTTCTGCCCATTTTTGGATTGGGTTGTCTGTTTTTTTAATATTGAGCTGCATGAGCTGCTTGTAAATTTTGGAGATTAATCCTTTGTCAGTTGCTTCATTTGCAAATATTTTCTCCCATTCTGAGTGTTGTCTTTTGGTCTTGTTTATGGTTTCCTTTGCTGTGCAAAAGCTTTTAAGTTTCTTTAGGTCCCATTTGCTTATTTTTGTTTTTATTTCCATTTCTCTAGGAGGTGGGTCAAAAAGGATCTTGCTGTGATTAATGTCATACAGTTTTCTGCCTGTGTTTCCCTCTAAGAGTTTGATAGTGTCTGGCCTTACGTTTAGGTCCTTAATCCATTTTGAGTTTATTTTTGTGTATGGTGTTAGGGAGTGTTCTAATTTCACACGTTTACATGTACCTGTCCAGTTTTCCCAGCACCACTTATTGAAGAGGCTGTCTTTTCTCCACTGGATATTCTTGCCTCCTTTATCAAAGATAAGGTGACCATATGTGCATGGGTTTCTTAGGTGCATGGGTTTCTTGTTTTTGTGATAGAGTAGTTGACCACAGTTGTGTGGGTTTATCTTTGGGCTTTCTATACTGTTCCATTGATTTATATTTCTGTTTTTGTGCCAGTACCATACTGTCTTGATTACTGTAGTTTGTAGTATAGTCTGAAGTCAAGGAGATCCCTCCAGCTCTGCTTTTCTTTCTCAAGATTGTTTTGCTATTCAGTGTCTTTCGTGTTTCCATAAAAATAGTGAAATTTTTTGTTCTAATTCTGTGAAAAATGCCATTGGTAGTCTGATAGGGATTGTGTTGAATCTGTAGATTGCTTTGGGTAGTACAGTCATTTTCACAATGTTGATTCTTCCAATCCAAGAACATGGTATATCTCTCCATCTATTTGTATCATCTTTAATTTCTTTCATCAGTGTCTTATAATTTTATGCATACAGGTCTTTTGTCTCCTTAGGAAGGTTTATTCCTAGATGTTTTATTCTTTTTGTTGCAATGGTAAATGGGAGTGTTTTCTTAATTTCACATTCAGATTTTTCATCATTAGTGTATAGGAATGCTAGAGATTTCTGTGCATTAATTTTGTATCCTGCTACTTTACCAAATTCATTGATTAGCTCTAGTAGTTTTCTGGTAGCATCTTTAGGATTCTCTATGTATAGTATCATGTCATCTGCAAACAGTGACAGCTTTACTTCTTCTTTTCCAATTTGGATTCCTTTTATTTCTTTTTCTTCTCTGATTGCTGTGGCTAAAACTTCCAAAACTATGTTGAATAAGAGTAGTGAGAGTGGGCAACCTTGTCTTGTTCCTGATCTTAGTGGAAATGGTTTCAGTTTTTCACCCTTGAGGACAATCTTTGATGTGGGTTTGTCATATATGGCCTTTATTATGTTGAGGAAAGTTCCCTGTATGCCTCCTTTCTGGAGGGTTTTTATCATAAATCGGTGTTGAATATTGTTGAAAGCTTTCTCTGCATCTATTGAGATGATCATATGGTTTTTCTCCTTCAATTTGTTAATATCGTGTATCACATTGATTGATTTGCGTACATTAAGAATGCTTGCATTCCTGGGATAACACTGCTTTGTCATGGTGTATGATCCTTTTAATGTGCTGTTGTATTCTGTTTGCTAGTATTTTGTTGAGGTTTTTGCATCTATGCTCATCAGAGATACTGGCCTGTAGTTTTCTTTCTTTGTGACATCTTTGTCTGGTTTTGGTATCAGGGTGATGGTGGCCTCTTAGAATGAGTTTGGGAGTGTTCCTTCCTCTGTTATATTTTGGAAAAGTTTGAGAAGGATAGGTGTTAGCTCTTCTCTAAATGTTCGATAGAATTCGCCTGTGAAGCCATCTGGTCCTGGGCTTTTGTTTGTTGGAAGATTTTTAATCACAGTTTCAATTTCAGTGCTTGTGATTGGTCTGTTCATATTTTCTATTTCTTTTCAGTTCAGTCTCAGAAGGTTGTGCATTTCTACAAATTTGTCCATTTCTTCCAGGTTGTCCATTTTATTGGCATAGAGTTGCTTGTAGTAGTCTCTCATAATCCTTTGTATTTCTGCAGTGTCAGTTGTTAATTCTCTTTTATCATTTCTAATTCTACTGATTTGAGTCTTCTCCCTTTTTTTCTTGATGAGTCTGGCTAATGGTTTATCATTTTGTTTATCTTCTCAAAGAACCAGCTTTTAATTTTACTGATCTTTGCTATCATTTTCTTCATTTCTTTTTCATTTATTTCTGATCTGATCTTTATGATTTCTTTCCTTCTGCTAACTTTGGGGATTTTTTGTTCTTCTTTCTCTAATTGCTTTAGGTGTAAGGTTAGGTTGTTTATTTGAGATGTTTCTTGTTTCTTAAGGTAGAATTGTATTGCTATAAACTTCCCTCTTAGAACTGCTTTTGCTGCATCCCATAGGTTTTGGGTCATCGTGTTTTCACTGTCATTTGATTCTAGGTATTTTTTGATTTCCACTTTGGTTTCTTCAGTGATCTGTTGGTTATTAAGTAGTGTAGTGTTTAGCCTCCATGTGTTTGTACTTTTTACAGATTTTTTTTCTTGTAATTGATATCTAGTCTCATAGCATTGTGGTCAGAAAAGAGACTTGATACGATTTCAATTTTCTTAAATTTACCAAGGCTTGATTTTTGACCCAACATATGATCTATCCTGGAGAATGTTCCATGAGCACTTGAGAAGAATGTATATTCTGTTGTTTTTGGATGGAATGTCCTATAAATATCAATTAAGTCTGTCTTGTTCAATGTATCATTTAAAGCTTGTGTTTCCTTATTTATTTTCATTTTGGATGATCTGTCCATCGGTCAAAGTGGGGTGTCAAAGTTCCCTACTATGATTGTGTTACTGTCCATTTCCCCTTTTATGGCTGTTAGCATTTGCCTTATGTATTGAGGTGCTCCTATGTTGGGTGCATAAATATTTACAATTGTTATATCTTCTTCTTGGATTGATCCCTTCATCATTATGTACTGTCCTTCTTTCTCTCTTGAAATAGTCTTTATTTTAAAGTCTGTTTTGTCTGATATGAGAATTGCTACTCCAACTTTCTTTTGAGTTCCATTTGCATGGAGTATCTTCTTCCATCCCCTCACTTTCAGTCTGTATGTGTCCCTAGGTCTGAAGTGTCTCATGTAGACAGCATATATACGGTTCTTGTTTTTGTATCCATTCAGCCAATCTATGTCTTTTGGTTGGAGCATTTAATCCATTTACTGTAAAGGTAATTATCAATATGTATGTTCCTATTACCATTTTCTTAATTGTTTTGGGTTTGTTATTGTAGGTCTTTTCCTTCTCTTGTTTTTCCTGCCTAGAGAAGTTCCTTTAGCATTTGTTGTAAAGCTGGTTTGGTGGTGCTGAATTCTCTTAGCTTTTGCTAGTCTGTAAAGGTTTTAATTTCTCCATCAAATCTGAATGAGATCCTTGCTGGGTAGAGCAATCTTGGTTGTAGCTTTTTCTCCTTCATCACTTTAAATATGTCCTGCCAGTCCCTTCTGGCTTGCCGAGTTTCTGCTGAAAGATCAGCTGTTAACCTTATGGGGATTCTCCTGTGTGTTATTTGCTGTTTCTCCCTTGCTGCTTTTAATATTTTTTCTTTGTATTTAATTTTTGATAGTTTGATTAATATGTGTCTTGGCGTGTTTCTCCTTGGGTTTATCCTGTATAGGACTCTCTGTGCTTTCTGGACTTGACTATTGCTTTTCCCACGTTAGGGAAGTTTTCAACTATAATCTCTTCAAATATTTTCTCAGTCCCTTTCTTTTTCTCTTCTTCTTCTGGGACCCCTATAATTCGAATGTTGGTGCGTTTAATGTTGTCCAGAGGTCTCTGAGACTATCCTCAGTTCTTTTCATTCTTTTTTCTTTATTCTGCTCTGCAGTAGTTATTTCCACTATTTTATCTTCCAGGCCACTTATCCGTTCTGCTGCCTCAATTATTCTGCTATTGATCCCTTCTAGAGTATTTTTCATTTCATTTATCGTGTTGTTCATCGTTGTTTGTTTCATCTTTAGTTCTTCTAGGTCCCTATTAAATGTTGCTTGCATTTTGTCTATTCTATTTCCAAGATTTTGGATCATCTTTACTATCATTATTCTGAGTTCTTTTTCAGGTAAGCTGCCGATTTCCTCTTCATTTGTTAGGTCTGGTGGGTTTTTGCCTTGCTCCTTCATCTGCTGTGTGTTTGTCTGTCTTCTCATTTTGGTTAACTTACTGTGTTGGGGGTCTCCTTTTCGCAGGCTGCAGGTTCATAGTTCCCTTTGTTTTTGGTGTCTGTCCCCAGTGGCTAAGATTGGTTCAGTGGGTTGTGTCGGCTTCCTGGTGGAGGGGACTGGTGCCTGTGTTCTGGTGGATGAGGCTGGATCTTCTCTTTCTGGTGGGCAGGTCCACATCTGGTGGTGTGTTTTGGGGTGTCCGTGGCCTTATTATGATTTTAGGCAGCCTCATTGGTAATGGACGGAGTTGTGTTCCTGTCTTGCTAGTTGTTTGGCATAGGGTGTCCAGCACTGTAGCTTGCTGGTCATTGAGTGAAGCTGGGTCTTGGTGTTGAGATTGAGATCTCTGGGAGATTTTCAGCATTTGATATTATGTGGAGCTGGGAGGTCTCTTGTGGACCACTGTCCTGAACTTGGCTCTCCCACCTCAGAGGCACAGCCCTGACGCCTGGCTGGAGCACCAAGAGCCTTTCATCCACACGGCTCAGACTAAAAGGGAGAAAAAATAGAAAGAGAGAAATAAAATAAAGTTATTAAAATAAAAAATAATTATTAAGAAAAATTTTTTTAAAGTAATAAAAAAAACACACAAAAAACGGACAGACAGACCCTAGGACAAATGGTAAAAGCAAAGCTATACAGACAAAATCACACACAGAAGCATACACATACACACTCACAAAAAGAGTAAAAGGGGAAAAAAAAAGTATATATCGTTGCTCTCAAAGTCCACCTCCTCCATTTGGGATGATTCGTTGTCTATTCAGGTATTCCACAGATGCAGGGTACATCCAGTTGATTGTGGAGATTTAATCCGCTGCTCCTGAGGCTGCTGGGAGAGATTTCCCTTTCTCTTCTTTGTTCTCACAGCTCCCGGGGTTCAGCTTTGGGTTTGGACCCGCCTCTGTGTGTAGGTTGCCTGAGGGCATCTGTTCTTCGCTCAGACAGGGCGGGGTTAAAGGAGCAGGTGATTCGGCGGCTCTGGCTCACTCAGGCTGGGGGAGGGAGGGGTACAGATGCGGGGTGAGCCTGCGGCGGCAGAGGCCAGCGTGACGTTGCACCAGCTCGAGGCGCTACGTTCGTTCTCTGGGGAAGTTGTCCCTGGATCACGGGATCCTGACAGTGGTGGGCTGCATAGGCTCCCGGAAGGGGAGGTGTGGATAGTGAGCTGTGCTCGCACACAGGCTTCTTGGTGGCGGCAGCAGCAGCCTTAGCGTCTCATGCCCGTCTCTGGGGTCCGCGCTGTTAGCCGCGGCTCACGCCCATCTCCGGAGCTCGTTGAGGCGGTGCTCTGAATCCCCTCTCCTCACACACCCCAAAACAATGGTCTCTTGCCTCTTCGGCAGGTCCAGACCTTTTCCCGGACTCCCTCCCGGCTAGCCGTGGTGCTAACCCCTGCAGGCTGTGTTCACGCTGCCAACCCCAGTCCTCTATCTGTGATCCGACCTCTGAAGCCCGAGCCTCAGCTCCCAGCCCCCGCCCGCCCCGGCGGGTGAGCAGACAAGCCTCTCGGGCTGGTGAGTGCAGGTCGGCCCCGATCCTCTGTGCGGGAATCTCCCCCACTTTGACCTCGGCACCCCTGTTGCTGTGCTCTCCTCCGCGCTCCGAAGCTTTCCCCCTCTGCCACCTGCAGTCTCCACCCGCGAAGGGGCTTCCTAGTGTGTGGAAACTTTTCCTCCTTCACGGCTCCCTCCCACTGGTGCAGGTCCTGTCCCTATTCTTTTGTCTCTGCTTTTTCTTTTTTTCTTTCGCCCTACCCAGGTGCGTGGGGAGTTTCTTGCCTTTTGGGAGGTCTGAGGTCTTCTGCCAGCGTTCAGTAGGTGTTCTGTAGGAGCTGTTCCACGTGTAGATGTATTTCTGATGTATTTGTGGAGAGGAAGGTGATTTCCGCGTCTTACTCTTCCGCCATCTTGAAGCTCCTCCCCTCAGAAAGCATATGTATTTTTAACGCAGTATTGCAAAGTAGCTGCTCAACATTTTTGCAAGCCCAATCGGTTAAGTTTTTTCTGAGTTTCTCTCCCTTCTTCGGTAGACGATGAGGTTTTGATGTTCTTGCGAGTCATTTAATAATAAAGGTGTGGGATCTAGCACATTCAAATCCCCTCCTAATGGTCTAGAGTTGAGGTTGTGATTTTTTTTTTTTTTCCAAAAGGGGGAATTTTGTTTCATTTTAGGTTCAGTGTGAATCCTTACCATAAGTTTCTAACACTGATGGAAGTCTTTTGATCAATGGTACCATAAACACAGGCAATTTTCTGCATCACGTTCATAGGCTTTTGAAATTTACAAGGTTTCTCTTTAATACAATTTTCTCTGCGAGGTAACAGGCAGTTTTATAGTCTATCCGTATTTATCATTAGGATTAAAAAAAAAATACCCTCACCTTAGATTCTTTATTCTCTCAGGGACATAAATAATCCCAAATAACCAGCAATATCTCAGCCACAATTTGATTTGGTAGCTCTGGGGGAAATAGCTCTTGTTTTGCTAACTGTTAAACCCCTTTTTACCACCGACATTTGAGTTTTGAAAGGCCTGGGCAACTTCTAAAATGTGTGCTATGAATCTGGTTAATGTATACAAAAATGTCAGAATGTGGTTTTGAAATAATCATTACATGATTGAAGTTCCTCGGAACCCTTTTCACACTTTTATCTTTGGCTCCTTTGGGGGAGGGGAAGAGAAAAGTGGTCAGAGTGGCCAGAGTTTTGAGGTTCCATTTGTGACTGTCATAGCTCACAAATTTATAGAATTGCTGAAAATCAAGTTACATTTCTATTATATTGGTACAATCAGTCAAACAGTTTGTCATCCTGTTAAGACCATAAGATCAAATCAGTTTTTCTCCCAAACGTGTAAGTTAACCCATTTCAACAGTTCTTAATAGTTATTTTAAAAATAGATTTTTGGCCTCTGCTCTCTATACATCTAACCAACTGCTACCAACACGTTATAAAATATAACAAGATACATATGTGTGTAGCAGGAGATACATTAAATTTTAGGTGTATAAAAACTTATCTTTCCTTATTGGCCATTATTTATCGGCTCTTGTTCACAAGCCACTTTATCAAGACTATTTCAGATAAATACTACTACAACAGGTAATAGGAAAATGACAGAAACTTAAACAAGATTCTTAACTTTTCTTTCACATAAAAAAAAAAGTCTGGAGATGGGAGATTGAGGGCCGACAGGACAGCACCACATTTGTGATGACTGCTCCTGGCCGTTTATTCTCCTTCCTTAAAGCATGACCATTGACTCGTCGTCCAAAATAGTTGCTGGGGTACCAAGCATCACATCCAGGTTCCAGGCAGCAGGACAGAGGAAGGAGAGAAGTCTCTGCTCACATTCTTTTAAGGAGACTTTGTGGGAGTCTCATACAACGTATCTATTTACATCTTACGGGCCAAAACTTAATTACATGGTCACATCTGCTTGCAAGGGGCAGGGGCTGGGAAATGTAATTCTTTAGTTGGTTGGCGATATACACAGCTGAAAATCAGGATTCTTTTACTGAGAACATTGGACAACAAGCCACCCCCTTATTCCACTAGGGGAGAGAGTCTTGCCAAGTAAAGGTAACTAGGACTTTTCCTGTTGAAAAGAGCTGCTTTTAGGTTAACTGTGTCTCTTGAGTAAATATGGATTCTCTCCTTTTTCTTCCTTCTCTTCTCCCTGGGTGGCATCTGGTTAAGGAGGGTAGCAACCTCACAGGGGCACCGCTGGGTGGAAGGAGGTGCCTCTTGTTTGTGCTGACCCTCTGGGCCTGAATGGTTCCTGCTGTGTGTGGCCCAGGACACGAGGCTGGTAAATGCTGCACTGTGCTTGGTCTTGGTCCGTCTCTGGGGGTTGCACTGGCCTCCTGTGGTTGCTGACCACAGACCATACCTTCTGTTCGTGAGGTCTCTCCTGATCTCTCAGAACCTCCACAGCTGTGCCCTGGAACACCCATGAACTTCCCACCTTAGCACAGGCAGGTAGAGGGGACTCACAGGTGGGACATCAGGCCCATATCTTTTACCTTAAGTGTCCTCTTCCTCTCTTAGGTGGGTGTCTCAGAGGGGCGAGGTCTCCCTATAGTTCTTCTAGGGGCAGGGGGTGCCAGCCCCCAAATTTCCACCATCTCCTTCTCTCAAGGTCCAACCCTGCTGGTGGACTAGAGAGAAAACTAAGGGCTCTGAGGTCTTATGTCTTTGTCCTGCTTTCCTTTGTTTCTTATGTCCGTAGGTTTCCCTGCTCTGTGGACTTGTTTTGGGGTAAACTGCTTTCCCAATAAGCTTCATGGCTAAGCCTTATCGGTGAAAGAATTGCAGGGGGAAAAAAAGAAAAAGAAATGTATTGTCAGGAAAAATACTTAAGAAAATGTCCTTTGACACATGCAAAAGCTGCTTATTTTCTGGGTAAGTCAGAAACAGCATTGCAGTATCCTGTGTTCATGTGTATGTTTTCTTGTACATGGCATAAAAATCAACTTTAATTCTGTCCTGGTCCAATTAGCAGCAACACAAAATTAACAAGAATCCTAGTCAAAAGTTGTTTATAATAATGTTAGTATGTGGTAAGATTAGAATATGTACCATTTCAATGAATAGTGAGTGATTTGGATTTTTTAAAAAAGGTATCATTATTGTTTTACTACCGTTAGTGTTTTCGGTTCCTGGCGTGTATTTGTTGAATGAATGAATAGGTGAACGGCAGATCAAGACTGCTTGAGGGGGAAAAGAAACTAAGAAAAAGAATTCACCGTTCTCAAGCTCAGTCTTTGATTTTAACTTTAGATATTCTTTCCCCTTCGGCATTTTGATTGTCTTAATTCAAACCTAGATGGCCCTCGGCACATTTTTTATCCTGCTCAGAGGCAATATGAAATTTACGCTGTCTGTCATGGGCAGTAATTGCTTTAGGGAGACTCATCAACACACGCCTCTCTCCAGCCCCCTGCTTGGGGCTGCACCTCCTGCTACACATCAGCTTATCTCTGTCGAAATGCATGGCACCCACATTAAGAACATGTTTTATTCTGCATCCCTTACTCAGTGACACTGAAAAAGGACAATCGTTACCCAGCTGAGAGGGGAGCGCCACTGTTTCTAAAGCAATAAACATTTTCACTCTCTTCTTTCCTGTTGGTGGCTATTAATTGTAAACTTTTGTGATATCAGGAGCAGTAAAAAGGCCAATAAAATTGTTCCTGTGAATTGTGGGGCTTTGGGCCTGTGGCATTTATTTGTTTAGATATGTATTTATTACTGAAAATATTTTTTTTCTTTAAAGATCTAATAAGTCTACTTGAGAGACCCAGGTAGCCACTTTTTTATAAGGTGACCAAATATTAATCTAAAGATTAATGAAGTTCTGCTGGTTTCCTGGGGCTGTACAAGGTACTACGGCTTTTGGTCATACTTATCTTTCTTTTTTTTTTTTTTAATTCCTTTGAGAGATGAAAATGCCTTATGATTTCAGGCGGGCTTTATTAAACTGTAAGTGGAAGTTTGAGGCTTTGCAATTTATGTAAGCGAAACGGCCCTCTCTGTAGTACTGGTATATCTGCTGGGTGTTTTATTCGTGGCCAACATTTGCTTTGGAGGGAGAAAGCCGGTTTTTCACTCGCCTCAGTGAGCTATTGGAATGATACCTCTGGGTCAATTTGGATCCTTTGAGAAATTTAAATCGATTAAATCCCCTAAGCCCTAAATGACATTCTAAAGCAAAACCCAAAGAAGTAGGAGTGTGGGTTTCTCAGAACCCCTGTGGTACATGGGAGGCTGTCTGCTTCACCCACACTTGGAGAGAAAAGCCGCCCCCATTCCCTGGTCCCCATCAGTGGTCCCCTGCAAGCTAAGCTAAATATTTATGTCCATTTTTTCTTGTGGCCAAATAGTACAGAAATATATATGTATGCAAAAGCAAATAATACAGAAATATAAAAAGTAGACAGTGCAAGTCTCACCTTTAGAAATGCCTATTACTTGATGCATATCAAATGACATAGATTCTAAAAGACGTGGAAAATTTAGAATGTATGGGGACCGTAGGATTTAGGAAATGGGGAAAAGTAGAGAAGATGTGGTCATTACGGAAATCAGTGATTCCCAGTTATACCCTGCTGCCCATCTCGTGGGGATGGGGGTGAGATTCCACCAATTTCTGGTGAGGTGAGAAAATAAGAATAACATAAGAAAATAGGAATAGTATAAGTTCTGTTCTTCCTATTTTTGTGGTGTTAAAGTATCACTAGTGCAATAATAATAGATGTTAGTTAACGTTATTTTCTTAAATCCTTTCTTGAAGTTGTAGATTGGGTTGTTAATTCAAAGTACATAGTTGCTGCCCCTCCATAGAGGGAAATATATATATATCCTCTCCCACTCTTGCTCCTGAGACGTCAGTCTTGGCTGTCTGACCTGCTTTGGCTATTTCGCTGGTCAACTGTGTCATTTCCTATGAGAATCTTTAAGAGATGCTATATGTTTCTCCATTCTTTCTTTCTTTTTCTTTTCTATTATGGTTTATTACAGGATATTGAATATAGTTCCCTGTGCTATACAGTAGGACCTTGTTTATCCATTCTCTATATAATAGCTTGCATCTGCTAATCTCAAACTCCCAATTCATCCCTCCCCCACCCCTCTCACTCTTGGCAGCCACAAGTCTGTTCTCTGTTTGTGAGTTTGTTTCCGTTTTGTAGATAAGTCCATTTGTGTCATATTTTAAATTCCACATATAAGTGATATCAGTCTTTCTCGTTCTGTCTTATTTCACTTAGTACGATAATCTCTAGGTCCATCCACGTAGCTGCAAATGGCATTATTTCATTCTTTTTTTATGGCTGAGTAATATTCTCGTGTGTGTGTGTGTGTGTGTGTGTGTGTGTGTATACACACACACATTTAGATTGGCTGTTTAGGTTGTTTCCATGTTTCGGCTATTGTAAATACTGCTGCTATGAGCATAGGGGTGCATGTATCTTTTCAAATTATACAATCGTTTTGTCCAGATATATGCCCAAGAGTGGGATTGCTACATCATATGGCAACTCTATTTTTAGTTTTTTAAGGAACCTCCGTACTGTTCTCCAAAGGGGCTGCACCAATTTACATTCCCACCAACAGTGTAGGAGGGTTCCCTTTTCTCCACACCCTCTCCAGCATTTGTTATTTGCAGACTTCTTGATGATGGCCGTTCTGACTGGTGTGAGGTGACACCTCACTGCAGTTCTGCGTTGCATTTCTCTAATACTTTGCGACGTTGAGCATCTTTTCATGTGCCTGTTGGCCATCTGTATGTCTTCTTTCAGGAAATGTCTATTCAGGTCTTCTGCCCATTTTTGGATTGGGTTGTTTGTTTTTTTGTTATTGAGTTGTATGAGTTGTTTGTATTGTTTCTCTGTTTTTTCGTTTCCTTCTTCCATAAGGTAGGATCGCTTCCATCTGCCTAGGTCTCAGAGTGACGATGATGTGGAGCAGAGTGGCAGGCATTTCGTGTTGGGCGTGTTGCGTGAAGAGGAAATGAAACTTGGCTGTTCAAGCCACTGAGCTTTGGGGCTGCTTGTTACTGCAGCCAACCAATACACTTGGCAAAATTAAATATGCTCAACCCTCCAGGGCCTCAACAGGTATTTAGAATTTTATGTCTATGAACTTTAAGCATCTGGGACTCCTTGCTGTACGTCAAAATAAAATGGTAGCAAATGGCACTATTACTCTAGGGTATGCTGTCTAATAAAGTAGCCATTAGCTACACGTGGCTTTTTAGCACTTCAAATGTGGCTGGTCTGCATTAAGGTATGGTATAAGTTTGAAATACGCACAGATGTCAAAGACAGCACAAAAAAATGTGAAATACCTCAGTAATTTTTATATTGATTACATGTTGAAATGATAATGGTCTGAATCTCTTGGGTTGAAAATCAAATATATTAGTAGCAGCGATTTCACCTCTTCCTTTTTACTTTTTAATCTATTTATTTATTTTTATTTGTACCTTTTTAATGTGACTAGTAAAATGTTTTAATTATGTATGTGGATCACATTAGATTTTTATCAGACACCCCTGCTCTAGGGTGGAGTCAAACAGACCTTGGTTTCTGTCTCAGCTCTGCCGGTGTCTTCCAGTGAGACCCTGTAGAAGTTACTTCATGTCTTATACTCCTCACCTGTAAGCAGGGAGGAAATCTGTCTCCCAGGAATATTATGAGGACTAAGTAAGATAATGAACATAAGTCGTGCAGCCTGTGGTAAATGGCCTTCTTCTCTCTCCTGCTTTTCTCAATAATGTATTTTTTAGGGGCTTACTTTTACATTGTAATTTGCTCTTTTTTTTTTTTTTTTTGCCGGGGATGGGAGTGGGGCAGTTAATATCATGACTTCCAGATGCTTCTAGAATTCAGAACCTTGGAGTCATGAGTGAGATGAACAGGTTGGGCCAAAGTTTTGCTCTGAATGACATGAGTGAGGCCCTCTCAGTCTGTTTGTATACTTTGTCTTCCCTGGAGGGTAGAGAATTGTCTTGGATTACTGTTCACCCTGATTTCATTATTCGCCTCTTTAGAAAATGCAAATGGCCTGGGCATTCTCTAATGGATTGTGTTGGGATGTTCATCTTGAAATCCTTCATCTTTATTGATTCTTTTGACACAACACATTTGGGGTGCATGAAAAGCAAATTCCCCCTGGACTACAAATTAATTTCCCTCATGAATCTACTCAAAGATGCCAGGTTAGTTTGTTTATCTTGATGGCTGAGCCATGAGCCAGATTGAGTCATCTGAAAAATATCTGTCTTACCAGTTTAAAACATTTTAATATAGAGACTTCCTTCTATTTTAGTTAGGTATTCCAATGCATTTACATGTATTTGTGTTATGAATATCTGGAACAGTTTTGAGAGTTTTTCTGCATATGTGAATAGCCATCTGTCGAGTTTTAAAGCATCATTCATATCGTAAACCCATTGATGCTCAATGCTGTGAGTCAGCAAATTATGAAGGTGCAAGCTTTATGCTCTGTGACCCAAGTGTTAGACATTGCTCTTCTTCGTGACTCTCATACTCCCTTTCAAAAAAGGTTTCTTCTTATTTCCATCAGAAAGGCCTGAGTTAAAGGAGTGGAGATTGGATCCAGCCTCTCAGGCAGCATGCAAAAGAACCCGGATTGGGGCACTGTGGTTGTCATTCCCAGTACCGTCACCACTATCAACAGCCTATGTTGCTGGGCTCTGATATATGTAAGGCAATACAGTGAGCGCTTCCACAAGCTTCTGATCTCCCACGGTTCCTGTTAGCTCATCACATGGCTTGGGATACTCTTTTCTTCATAATGGGATGCTGGGTCTCCTTTATCCCCTTTCTTATTTAACTTCAGGTTCAGCTACAAATCAAGGATGACCCAAAATAACTGATTTAAACAAGATTAAAGTTAATATCCCTCCTTTGTAAACAAAGCCCAGAGGTAGCCATCCAGGTCTGCTAGTATGACCTCCAAATTCCTTTTCTCCTGCTGCTCTGCAGTTCTCCACCTCACAGTCCACAGGGGCTGCTTGACCTCCTGCTATCATGTTCACCTACCAGTCAGCAGAAAAGAAGAAAGGAAAGAAGGGTCAGCCCGTAGCCTTTTAAGTGAATATTCCAGAAGTTGCACATAACACTTGTGCTTACGTAAGATTGGCCAACACTTCATCGCTTGGCTGTAACAAGCTGCCAGGGAGACTGGGAGAGACTGCCTTGATTCTGAGCAGCTATGCCCCTGCTGAAAAGTACAGAATCTATTAATAAGGAAGAAGGGGAGAGAGGATATTGAGGTTAAGAACCAGTAGTCTCCTTCTAATCATCTTCATTTAGTAATCCTTAAAAAGACAGTTTTGTAAACCTTATTTTACAGTACCTGATTAGTCCTTTCTCCCAGCCAGATGAGGGAAGTGGTATTATCTTCACTTTTCAGATAACAAACTGAAGTTCAGAAAGTGCCTCTGTACTAAGTCAAGGGCACAATAATAATGGCAATTATTATGACTGTGAACGTTTACTGTGCATAACTGCCATTAATTTTGGCCCCTCCAAAATCCAGTGAGTTGGCTCTTTTATACCCCAGTTTTATTGTACATAGAAGGAAATGTTGGATGACTTGTCCAGGGTCACAGATTACTCTGTAGTAAAAGGAAGAACTTCAAACTTTTTGGACCCTTTTTCCTTTTCTACTGCTACCATCGCAATTACCACAAATTTAGGGGCTTGAAGCTGTACGCATTATGTTGTCACAGCTCTATAGGTCAGAGGTCCTGTGGGCTTGGCTGGTTTCTTGGTTCCAGGACCCACAAGTCTGAAATCCCTGGGCTCCATAATCTGGGAAAATCTCCCTATTTTAAGAGTAGCTTAATTAGTAACCTTAATTCCATCTTCAAAATCCCTTTTTCCATGTAATGTAATATAGTCACAAATTCAGGGGACTAGGGTATGGAATCTTTGGAGGCACCGTTATTCAGCCAGCCACAGACTGTGACCCATCAAGGGACATACCTTTTATGTTTCAACCCAGCACACATACGTAACAGAGAGTTGAAACGAGTTTCACAGACGATACTTACCTATTCACTTCTCTTACTTCAGTATCAAGGAAGCCGAGCAAAACCCAGCAAGTTGATTTCATGATGTACAGCTTGAAAAACACTGCCTAAGCTTCTCCCATTTCTGCCGCTCGTACCTGTGTCTGGTCACCGTCCGCTCTCGTCTGGATTGTTAGGAGCAGCAGCCTCTCAGGTGCTATCTGCTCTTCTCAGCTCTCTCCCTTCCAGAGAACCCACCAACCCCAGCACTTCTATACTCCCTACATGTGTGCTGCTCTTGGCCAGATATCTGTATTCCCCATGGTTACCAAGCTAAGAAGCCTGGTGGGCATTTCTAAGAGGGACCCCGAGTGAGCTGCTAGCTGGTTTTCATAACCAAGGCTTCGGAAAAGACTATAACTTCAAAAATTGCAAATGAGTTCAACTTTGGTCTACTGGTAATGTCTAAGAGTGGAGCACCGTGAAAAGCACTGTGAAACCTCACAAAGGACCGGCAGAGGGTACTGGAATCGATTAGGGGAGTCTGCTGTGGACGTAGGAGGGGAGAGAGATGGCTTAACAGCCAGACGTTCGCTCTCTCTGTGGTTAGTGGATGTCTGTCACACTGTCCTTACAATTAGCAAAACCAAACCAAACATCCCTCGAAAAGCAAAACCCAAATAAAAGGGAAGGAACTTTAAGCAGGACTAGATCTGAATTTTAAGAAGGAAAAGGGCCCCTGTATTTGTGTGGAGAACAAGATAAATAAGATACCGGGATTTGTAGGAGCCTGGAGATAAAAATAATTTTTGTAATTTGGGCTTGTAGAACTGGGAAGAATACAAATCACTCTCTTAGGCTGAAAGAATTCGTAGCTCATTAAAGCATATTGCTGCCTTTACAACCATCCTTAGCTTCATAAATCTGCACTTCATCATTTTGTGAGGTCTTTGTATTTTTCTTGGTTGTTTTTCTGTTTCTTCAGACCAGAGGTCAGGAGCTTAAATACCTGCAAAGGAAGACCTTTGGAGCCAACCTCATGACCTGGTTGAAAGCCCTCCCCTGGAGTCACGTCGTCTGGGTTCAAATCCCAGCTCTGCCACTTACACCGAGCTTGCATTTCAGCAAGTTGCTTGACTTCTTGGGGCTTCAGTGTGTCTTTCAATGCTGTTAATAACTGGAGGTGCTGGGAAACTGGGTGACATTTGTTCATTGATGATCTGTGGATCAAGCCTCCCGCTTCATAGGGTCCTTTGGTGGAAGACATAATGTGTGCGGGGCATGAGGCATGTAGTCGGTGACTGACAAATGGTAGTTATTATCATTGCTTAGCTAGAATCGGTGGCCCTTGTTTGTACCCTTGCTTAGCCATGTTTTAATTATTTCTTTACATGTTTCTTCTCCCCAGAGAGGGTAGACCAAAGGCTGATTTCATCCTCTGTCCTTCTTAGTATCTAACAGAGTAGTCTGAATTTTCAGTCATGTTCTGTGTCCACTCTGGCTCCCCAGAATCTCCTCTCCCCACGGTGGCCAGATGGATCTTTCGGACGCCTACATCTGATCATGTTGTCCCTGGTCAAACTCTCTGATGGTTCCAGTGGCCCACAGGGCCCTTCATGACCTACTCTCTTCACCTGTACCCCTCTCACCTCATCTCCTATCCCACCGCGTTCCACGCCAGCACACGGGCTCCTTGAACATGCCAAACAGGCGCCCACCTTAGCCTTTGTACTAGCTATTCCCACCTTCTAGAACATTCTTCCCATAGAGATCTTCCTGACTACGCTTTTTAAAAATTGAAGTGCAGTTGTTTAAAAATATTATGCTAGTTTCAGGTGTAAAGCAAAGTGATTCAGTTATATATATAGATTTTTTTCATGTTGTTTTCCATTGTAGTTTATTACAAGATATTAAATACAGTTCCCTGTGCTCTACAGTAAATCCTTGTCATCTATTTTATATATGTATATTTATATATTTATGTGTCATAGTTTGTATCCATTAATCCCATACTCATCCCTCCCTGCCTTTCCCCTTCGGTCATACAAATCATAAGTTTGTATTCTTTGTCTGTGAGTCTATTTCTGTTTTACATGTAGGTCCATTTGTATTATTTTTTAGATTCCACATCTAACTGATATAACATTTGACTTTCTCTGACTGACTTACTTCACTAAGAATAATATTCTCTAGGTGCATCCATGTTGCTGCAAATGGCAATATTTCAGTCTTTTTTTATGGCTGAGCAATATTTCATTATATATATACACACACACACACACACACACACACACACACACACACACACACACCCTACATCTTCTTAAACCAGTTGTCTGTTAATGGGCACTTGGGTTGTTTCCATGTCTTGGCTGTTGTAAATAGTGCTGCAGTGAACACTGGGGTGCATGTGTCTTTTTGAATTATGGTTTTCTCAGGGTATGTGCCCAGTAGTGGGATTGCTGGGTCATACGGTAGCTGTATTTTAAGCTTTTTAAGGAAACTCCATACTGTTTTCCATAGTGGCTGCACCAATTTACATTCCTACCAACAGTGTATGAGGATTCCCTTTTCTCCACACCCTCTCCAGCATTTATCACTTGTAGACTTTTTGCTGATGGCCATTCTGACCCGCATGAGGTGATACCTCATTGTGGTTTTGATTTGCATTTCTCTAATAATTAGCGATGGTGACCATCTTTTCACATGCTTGTTGGCTGTTTATATGTCTTCTTTGGAGAAATGTCTTCTGCCCATTTTTTGTTAGAGTTTTTTGTCCCTTTGATATTGAATCGTATGAACTGTTTGTTTTGGATATTAACCCCTTGTTGGTTATATCACTGGCAAACGTTTTCTCCCAGTCCTTAGGTTGCCTTTTCATTTTGTTGATGGTTTCATTTGCTGTGCAAAAGGTTTTACGCTTGTTTGGGTCCCATTTGTTCATTTTTGCTTTTATTTCTTTTGCCTTGGGAGACTGATCTAAGAAAATATTGCTACAATTGAAGTCTGAGAATGTTTTGCCTATGCTCTCTTCTCGGAGTTTTATGGTGTCATGTCTTATATTTTGGTCTTTAAAACCATTTTGAGTTTATTTTTGTGTATGGTGTGAGGGTGTGTTCCAATTTCTTTGTTTTACATGTACTTGTCCAGCTTTCCCAGTACCACTCGTTGAAGAGACTGTCTTTTCTCCATTATATATTCTTGCCTCCTTTGTCATAGATTAATTGACTGTAGATGTGTGGGTTTATTTCTGGGCTCTCTATTCAGTTCCACTCATCTATATGTCTGTTTTTGTGCCAGTTCCACACTGTTTTGATTCCTGTAACTTTATAGTATTGTCTGAAGTCTGGGAGGGTTATGCCTCTAGCTTTGTTCTTTTTCCTCAGGTTTGCTTTGACAATTCTGGGTCTTTTGTGGTTGCATATAAATCTTAGGATTATTTTTTCTATTTCTGTGAAAAATGTCATGGGTGTTTTGATAGGGATCACATTAAATCTGTAGATTACTTTGGGTGGTGTGGCCATTTTAACAATATTAATCCTTCCAATCCAAGACCCTGGGATACCTTTCCATTTCTTTGAGTCATCTTCAGCTTCCCTTATCACTGTTTTATAGTTCTCATCATGTACTTTCACCTCCTCGGTCGGGTTTACTCCTAAGTATATTATTATTTTTTTGATGCAATTTTAAAAGGCATTTTTTTTTTACTTTCCCTTTCTGAAAATTATTAATTGTAGTTATAATCACTTTTGCAAAGTTTTTTGGGTTGCTTTTTAATCTATGTACTGGCTTGTTTAAGTGATCTTCAATCCTTTTATTTATTTGCCTTTCCTGCTGTGTTTTTTCCTTTCCTGTAGATTCTTGCTTCTTTTTTGTTTAGATGAGATGTTTCAATATTTCTTTTAGGGTAGGGTTATTATTGATGAATTCTTCTGAGTTTTGCTTCTCTGAGACATTCTTTCTCTCTCCTCTGTTCTAAATGATAATTTTGCTGGATGGAGTATCCTAGTTTTCAGGTTTTTTCCTTCCAGGACTTTGAATATATCATGCCACTCCCTTCTGGCCTGCAAAGTTTATGCAGAGAAATCAGCTGATAGCCTTATGGGAGTTGCCTTGTGACTGACTCGTTGTTTTTCTCTTGCTGTTCATGGCTTTGTTTTCACTTCATTCACAACCTTGCTCTAATACCACCATCTCAAGAGAGGCCTCCTATAATCCCTTTTGTAAAATAGAAACCCCTCACCCCACCATCACTCTTTGTCCTGTTGCTCTGTGCTGTTTATTCCCTAAACATTTTGTCGTACCTAAGCATGCTGTATTTTTGCTTGATTTTTAGTTTTTTTTAAAAAATTGTTGTTGTGGTGGTTTTTTTTTGTTGTTGTTGTTGTTTTACTGTCATTGCCTATTTAAAATGAAAGCTCCCTTAGAGGAAGGACTTACTTGATTTTGTTCACGGCCGTATCTGCTGTCCCTGGCACCCTGCCCAGCATACAGTAGGCTCTCAATAATATTGATTGATTGAATGGCTAAATAAAATCCACTCAAAAGATTTTAACTGAGGCTCTACCGTGTGCCAGGCACTGTGTCAGTCTTCAGTGTATACACATTGAACAAGATTGGACACGGTCTTTGCCATCTTGGATTTTGTGGTCAATTAAAGGAGACACACAGATAAGCCCCCAAGTTTTCAAATGTGTGAAGAGAATTATGACAGAGGAACTAGAGAGGGCTCTGGAGAGACATTGCAGAGGTTTCTATCTCATCTAGGGCCTTACAGAAGAAGGAATATTTAACCTATGCCTAGAGGATCAGGAAGACTTCAGCTGAATGACAGAGTATCTTGGGGTGGGGAGGAGTGTTTCAGACTGAACTGGAAATTTAACCAATCACTGGAGACTTTCCTGACAAGGTGGGTTTCTGAGACTCCAGGAGATCTTTTACAAATGATAGTCGACACACTGTGGAGGCCCCAGCGTCTCCAAATAGTAGGGATTTGGGGGCAACAATTTGGTTGAAAGGGGGATTGCTTTGAAGCAGTATTGGCCAAGAAGAAATTTACACTTGGTTCTTATTTTGTCTTCAGTGGGGGCTTAGGTTTCTGAGGAGGATTAATTAAGGGCCAGAGCCACTCTTGGCCACGTTAGTGCCGCAACTATGGATGCTTCTCAGAGAGGTTGCCTGGCAGACCTGATGGAGTATGATTTCCTAGACTAGGCAGAGTAAGGGGTGGTGGCTTCTCCCTTGTCCCCTCTGTTAGCTCCCTTACCGTGAGGGAACCCACCCTCCAGGTCATGAGGATACTCAAGTAGCCCATGGAGAGGCCCACAAGGGGAGGCAGCGAAGTTTTGTGTGAACATCCAGCACCATGGGAGTGAACCACCTTGGAAAATATTCTTTAGTCCCAGTTAAGTCTTCAGATGCCTACTGCCCTGGCCAATATATTGAATGAGACTTCATAAGAAGCCCCAAGTCAGAATCACCTGGCAAAGATGATCTCGAATTCCTGACCCACAGGAACTGCCAGGCAGTAGATATCTGTTTTAAGCCGCTAACTTTTAGGGTAATTTGACACACAGGAAAAGAGAACTCATCCAGAATGCCACTCCTATTATTTATTTTTTATTTCTCTTCTTCAGTAACGAACACTGTTCTCAGCTCTTATCCCAACTTCCAAACTTGTTCTTTTTCTGCTTTCTCCGTCTCTGTGTTAGGGATCATTACTGTTCCCATTGGATAGATAAAGAAATTGAGAAAAGGCTTTTGTAAAGAGTCCATAGCAAACCTGAAATTGGTCCCATCGGTGCCTTTCTATCACGCCACATTTGTACCACTGATTGAGCTCTTACTGTGTGCCAGGCATCTCCCTGTGAGCTTTGGCATACATTGTCTTATTTAATCCTTTCATCATCCCCTTGAAATGGGTACTGTTGTTTCCCCTTATTTTCAGATGAGAAAACTGAGGGTCAGAGAGGCTAAGTAAGGTGACTAAGATCACACAGTCGGTGACAAAGGTACTCTCTCATTCACTACACTTTTAGCTACACTCTGAGGAGCTGTCTGGGGTTTGGGGATGGAGGAATGGGAGAGGTGAGAGGGATGACGATGTAACCCAGGGTTTCTCAAGCTTTAACGGGCAGGCAGATCTCATGCAGATTTTAGTAAAATGTAGCTGCTGATTGAGTAGGTCTGGGCTGGATCATAGGACTCTGCATTTCTAAGAAGCATCCAGGCCCTGCTGCCACAGCTGGGCCCAAGCCACACTGTGGTTGGCACGGGCATAGAAGACTTGAGATGGAAAATAAAACTACCAAGGGGACCCTCTGGCCCCAACCCCATGCCTTGTTACAAAGCTCTGGAGATCAGATGTCTTGGAGCAGTAAGTGCTGAGAAAGCCATTATATAAAAGGACCGGCGCTCGGGAGTTGCGCCTCATTTTGAAAGCAGTTAGCCAACTAATTTGGTTTAATCATCACAGGAAAATGCAACCAGAAAAGAGAAGGCACACAGCCTTCATCTGCCACGTTGTGTTTCAGGCTGCCAGACCTCTGGACTCTGGGCTTTCGCTGATACTACACAAAGGATTTATACATGGAATAAATATTCTTAAATCTTTGTAAGGTGCCTAAAACATTTATGACTGTTTTAGTTGGCTTTGCATGCCATATTGTGCTCTTACATGAAGCAGTGTTTACACCATCGAGGTTTCCCATTAATCATTGCGGCCTGTTCCCAGCTCTCTTAACTGAGGGGAGATCTATTACAGTCTACAAGCAGAGCCAAATGATCTAATTTCTCCTTTGGCTGTTTCACCGAATGGTTCATAAACCGATGGCTGTTATTGTATTAGGAAGACACATTGTGGTCCTTGAGTGTCATGTTGACATGTTTACGTTTCTTTCTGTTAAGAGAAATCCTGATTAAAATGGAATATCCTTTCACAGGAGGACGTTTTATAACAATTTCGATCTGATGAAATTAAAAAATGGGGAGCATTCAGTCTCCACCAAATGCTGAACTGGTTGAATCAGTTTCACTGAAAGCACAAAACAATCCCCCTCCTTTCGTCTTAGCACCCAGAGCTATTCCAGTGGCGCTTTAAAGAACAAGGAGATTTGCGGGGCGAGGATGATTGTTGTCCCGGGAAGACGAAAGTAGTGGTGGTATATTTTTGGAGGAGACCTAGGGCTTGGGATGGGAGAACTTGATGGTCTTACTACTTCCCTGTCAACTGAGTATGTACACATTCTTGAAAAATAATTTTCTGGGTGTCTCGGAGTCCACCTTGACTCTTGTGAAATTGATCTTAAAATAGGTAAGAACTGAAGATGACAAATGCCATTTTCTTTTCCTGTTTTATTTGCTTGAAGTATAGTTGATGTACAATGTTATATAAGTTACAGATGTACAATATAGTGATTCACAGTTTTTAAAAATTATCCTTCATTTATAGTCATAAAATATTGGCTATATAGATAAATGCCATTTTATTTTTGAAAAATTTTTTCATTGAAGTATAGTTGATTTACAATATCATGTAAGTTTCAGGTATACAGCACAGCAATTCAGTAATACATATGTATATATGTGTACATATATTCTTTCTCAGATTCTTTTCCCTCATAGGTTATTTTATAATATTGAGTATAGATCCCTGTGCTAAACAGTAAGTCCTTGGCTGTCTATTTTATACATAATATTGACAAATGCCATTTTAAACTAACGTTAAAAAATGGAGGGCTTCCCTGGTGGCTCCGTGGTTAAGAATCTGCCTGCCAGTGCAGGGGACACGGGTTCGAGCCCCGGTCCGGGAAGATCCCACATGCCGTGGAGCAAGTAAGCCCATGTGCCACAGCTGCTGAGCCTGCGCTCTAGAGCCCACAAGCCACAACTACTGAGCCCATGTGCCACAACTACTGAGCCTGTGCTCTAGAGCCCTTGCTCCGCAACAAGAGAAGCCACCAGAATGAGAAGCCCGCGCACCGCTCCGAAGAGTAGCCCCCGCTCACCGAAACTAGAGACAGCCTATGTGCAGCAACAAAGACCCAATGCAGCCAAAAAGAAAAAAGCAGAGAAGAATGGAGAAAGGGCAAAATTTCCTCAAATAAATTTGGTTTCCGTATATTTCTTTGGATTGTGTGGAAGTGTGCGCATGCATGTGTGTGCTTCCTTTTTTTAAAAAAATTTTTTTTTGTATATTTTATTTTTGGCTGCGTTGGGGCTTTGTTGCTGCACACGTTGTGGTGCGTGGGTCAGTAGTTGTGGCTCGCGGGCTCTAGAGCGCAGACTCAGTAGTTGTGGCACACGAGCTTAGTTGCTCCGCAGCACGTGGGATCTTCCCGGACCAGGGCTAGATCCCATGTCCCCTGCACCGGCAGGCAGATTTTTAACCACTGCGCCACCAGGGAAGCCCATGCTTCCTTTTTGACTGGAGGATAAATGGACATGATCATCTCTGCACCTAAGCCATATTTAGACTTCTTTATATACACACTAAGGTTGAGCACCATCCCAAAAACAGCCTAACCTCATTAATCACAGGGTAGTTCTTAAGGAGAAAGCAAGGCCTGCAATCTATTTAAGTTATAAAATTACTTTAACTTTTTAAACTTCCGTTTATTAATCTACACATCCACAGTTAAAGTGCTCTAGAAAGAAACATGTTATTTTTCGCTTCACTGATGAGAGAATTTATAGATAAAATATATGTAAGTTGAGAAGTCATTTTTGTAAACCATTCCTTCCTTTCATTCACTGGGTCATCACTAGCAGAATGCAGACAACACACAGCCATGCCATATTCCTCTGAAAAACACACATGCTGTCAGTAGTTTTCCCAAGGATCCCTCTTTGCTTTCAGTGGTCATTTTGCATATTTATAGACAGATTTGAACTAGCCGTGTCACTATCTCCCATGGCAACCTGATTAATTTGCCACAGTGTCCAAAACTACACATGGCAGTCAGGAAGGGGAATTCACACGTAATCGCAACCAGCCCAAATCAAGGCCAATGGGCTGCGCCGCGAACCCTGGAGGCCCTTCCCCATTCATCCATGGTCACAGCCGCTTTTGTGAACTTGAGGTGTAAGATTCAATGTTTTTCCTACAACTTATACATTAATAATTCTTGCTGGAGTAGTATGCTGGTGAGGAGAACTGATGAAGGGCTAGAATTCACCATCGTTGACCAAGATTCAAAACCTAAGCTAAGTTTTGTTTGCAGGTTGACGGTCCCAAGCAGTCCATTAAAGATGCATGAATGCAGATGGCTGTATGCAGGAAAGTCACAGCTGTTGTACCTGCAAGACCCGCATGCACATGTTATCAGCTGAGGCGTTTAAAGCTTTAAGCACAAAGGCACAATAGGGCGTGTCCTTGTTTTGATATAATCACTCCTTACCTCTGCCCTTCCTTGCTTCCCTCCCCTACCTCCAGCATCACGAAGCCTGAAACATGGCCAGACTTCCCGAGTCCCACGGGGCCATGATTATTCCATGATAACAACACTCCCTGGAGTGGTCTTATCGGTACTATAAAAAGTGTTTATTGTGGAGAAAGCCGATATTTTTGGTGCTGGCAGGAAAGGCTGTTGAGCAGTAAGCACAGCTGTGGTTATGATTCGAATGGATAAATCTCACGCTTTAGACATCTCATTAGCTAATCAAAGGAATCCTAAAATAAGAGGGGAATTTGCAGAGAGAGGCAGGGCATGTTCAGAATGAGGCCAGTCCTCCCTTCCTGTTGCAAACAGCAGCCAAGCTTCTCCCGGGTCCTGCTCACTCCCATTGCAGGAGAAAATGATTCCCTCCAAATCCTCCCCGCCCACAATCAAGCTGGGGTGCCTCCGTGGCCCTCTCAGTATTTCCTGAGCCAGGAGGTATGATTTGTTTTTTTTGTTTTTTTGCGGTACGCGGGCCTCTCACTGCTGTGGCCTCTCCCGCTGCGGAGCACAGCCTCCGGACGCGCAGGCTCAGCGGCCATGGCTCACGGGCCCAGCCGCTCCGCGGCATGTGGGATCTTCCCGGACCGGGGCACGAACCCGTGTCCCCTGCATCGGCAGGCGGACTCTCAACCACTGCGCCACCAGGGAAGCCCAAGAGGTGATTCTTAACCTACTGTATGCTGTGACCCCCTTTACCCATCTGGTGAAACTTTAGGCTCCCTTCTCAGAATACTGTTTTTAAGTTAAGTGAATAAGTAACATAAGGACAATAAGGACATCAATGACACTGACAGTATCAAAATATTTTTAAAAAGCCTGTGATCTAGTACTAAATGTGGTTTTTTTTATTAATGCATTACGTAGCCACAGCTTGTAGTGGGTCTAATAAGTAGTTTCAAGTTAGGAATTTGTGTAAAGAATACTTTGATGTAGTTACAATAACTATGATGAGATGTGAAGATATTTGCCTTTTTCTATGAATGGCGAAGTCAGGGGTACTTGTTGCCTTTATAATTGAAAGATAAGCACAGTTTCAGCTAGTTGTCAGTGAAGGGGGAGGCTTTTTTCATATATAAGTTCGGGGACTCTTGAATTTTCTCCTAAGGACCCAGGTTAAAAGCTGAGACGGGGGTGGGGGTGGAATATAGAAGTTCATCTGTGGCAGTCTCAAGTGATAGTGACCTGGGTGATGGAAGCAGGAAGAGGGGAGATTATCTACCTGAAGGAGTCTGGAAACTCTTTGTGGAAGAGCTAACATTTGGACTAAAGGATAGTGTTCCCTGGGAATGGAAGTGAGGAGGGATTGAGGGAGACACGTGGTAGGTCTGGGATCTTCTTCCAACGAAATCCCTTCTTTCTCAGTCTTGTAGCTTCACCCTCCTGTGTTGAGCTGGCACGGTAATACTCCTAGGTATAGCGTGAAGGCACACAGCCCAGATGCTGCCCCTCCGTAATCCCATGCCCAGGGCAGACATAACCAATCAATCAGAGTCCTAAACATAGATGTGGTCCCACAGATCCTAAGAGGAGTTTCAAATAGCCTTCCACTTTTCATGTATATTCTGAGGTCAAACATACTGGCCATTGCAGCCCTAAACACAAAAGTGTCCTAAATAATGCCGTGTAGAAGGACGACATAAAGTTATAGATTGAATACCCAGCTCCAGCTGTGTGGAGTTCGTGAGCCATCAGGTTGCTTGGTCTTGTTGTGTTTCCTCCGTTCATGATACTTTTGTACAAGCAAATGAATGCAGATTGCAGTCAGCAGGGCTACTGACTATGGTGTTTGGGTGTGTCTTTTTTCCTATATCCACTTGCCACCTCTGCTCTTGTTTACTTAATATTTTTAAACCAAAATTTACTTAAAACAACATAAATTAGCATACACTGCAAGAATACTTTAACTTGTAACTCTAAGTAGAAAATAGAAATTACTTGCCACAAATAGGAAGTAATTGTGAAAGTAAGTACTATGCTATTGAAAACAAATATTATTATTCAGTTCTAGTTAAATACTGTTGTCTTGAAGGCTCTGAGCTCAAGGCCTATTCCCCGTCAATTAGCAGAAGACATAACTATTACAGAAGTTTTAAGGACCCGTTTGTACCAATAGGAGGCTTTTTTTTACAGAAGCACTGAAAGAAAATCGAAGAGGAAATAGCTTTCTCTCTGCTTTTCAATTTAATATTATCTGAATCTTCATACAGAGGGACCCTGTTCCACCCTACCTTGTCCTGTAAAGAAAATCAGAGCGAGGAGGCATCTGTTTCCGTGGAGTTAGAGAAGAATGTCATTTCACAAGATATCAGGAAATGGTTTAGACCAGCCACCTGATTCCCAACTAAATGGGGATGAGCACTTCGCAGATTTCATCCCCTCAGTTCAACTGTTATTTCCAGAGCCTGATTTGAGTGGGTCTTGAAGAGGCAGCTGGCATGGTTGGGGGTGGAGGTGCTCATTACCAAGGTCGTCCTTGGCCTTCATCTAGTCCCCATGTGTATGCCTGGGATCAAGCTGCGCTCAGCCTCACAATCAGCCCCACAGGTATCGTAAGTCAGCGGCCAGGTCTCCTAGGAGCGAATCATTTGATGAGGAAACAGCATGACACAGTTGTTGTTTATGGGACATGTTCCCATGGCTTTCTTACCACAATCTCCTGGGCTCCCTTCCCCCTGCCTTCCTATGTTTAAGCACGGGCTTCTGTTGGCTTACAGCAGGGTTTCTCCACACCCGCAATGATTGACGTGTTAGGCGAGATTATTCTTTGGTGTTTCTGTGGCAGGGGCGGCGAGGACGGGGGATGGTGCAGGACTGTCCTGTGCACTATAGCTTCAGCAGCAGCCTTGTTTCCCTATCCACTATATGCCATAGCACCTCCCGCCTCCCCATACTGTGTGACACCAAAAATGTCTCTAGACATTGCCGAGTGTTTCCCAGGGGGCAACATCCACCCACCCATCCCTGCTGAGAATCAGTAGCCTAAAGGCATTGTATTTCTTGGTGCATTTTGGGATGTAAACGGACCGAGCACCAAGGGGCTCACCACCACCTCGTGTCCTCCCCCCTTCAGATGCTTTCTGTCCTCCTCTGACACTGCCTAGTTACCGGATGGGTAGAGAGTGAGTGGGTAATGGCTGGTAAGGAGACATGGTGTGGTCTTCTTTATCCCTGAAACTCCAGCCTAGGACATTAACAGTCTGCTTGTAGGATGAATGAGTCTGATAGGCTGCAAGAGCCATTTTTGGTACTCAGGTCAGCTGTGGTTTTAAAGACCAACAATACATTGCCTACAGGAGACTCACATTAGCTTTAAAGACACATGTAGCTTAGAGTAAAGGGATGGAAAAAGATATTCTAAGCACATGATAACCAAAGAAAGCAGGGGTGGCTATACTTATATCAGACAAGGTGGACTTCAAGAATGGTGACAAGAGGCAAAGAGATCATCATATAATAATAAAGGTCAATTCGTCAAGAAAGTATAATATTTGTAAATATTTAAGCATCCACCGTAAGAGCATCTAAATATGTAAGCACGTACTAACAGAACTAAAAGGGGAAATAAATAGCACAATAACGTTGGGGACTTTTAAAAAATTTTTATTTATTTATTTTTGGCTGCGTTGGGTCTTTGTTGCTGCTCGGGGGCTTTCTTTAGTTGTAGCGACTGGGGCCTATTCTTCGTTTTGCGGTGCGCGGGCTTCTCATTGCGGTGGCTTCTCTTGTTGCAGAGCACGGGCTCTAGGCGCGCGGGCTTCAGTAGTTGTGGCTCGCGGGCTCTAGAGCGCAGGCTCAGTAGTCGTGGCGCACGGGCTTAGTTGCTCCACGGCATGTGGTATCTTCCCGAACCCGTGTCCCCTGCCTTGGCAGGTGGATTCTTAACCACTGCGCCACCAGGGAAGCCCTAATAGTTGAGGACTTTAATACCCCACTCTCAACAATGGATAGATCATCCAGAGGATCAGTGAGGAAATAGTGAATTTGAACACTTTAGACCAAATAGAACTTGCAGACATATACAGAGCATTCCATCCAACAGCAGCAGAGTATACATTCTTTGACATTGATCTTAGAAGTGGTATTTTGTATATGATACCAAAAGCACAAGCAACAAAAGCAAAAATAAACAGGATCACATCAAAATAAAACGCTTCTGCATAGCAAAAGGAATTATCAACAAAATGAAAAGAGAACCTATGGGATTGGAGAAAATATTTGTAAATCATATATCTGATAAGGGGTTTATATCCAAAATATATAAGGAACTTATCCAATTCAATAGCAAAGTAACAAATAATCCAGTTGAAAAATGGGCAAAGGACCTGAGTTAACATTTTTCCAAAGAAAACATACATATCGTCAGCATTTCCCTACATGAAAGGGAAATGCAAATCAAAATCACAGTGAAATGTCACCTCATTAGAATGTTAGAATGGCTGTTTACAAAAAGACAAGAGTGCTGGTGAGGATGCAGAGAAAAGGGAGCCCTTGTGCACTGTTGGTGAGAACGTAAATTGGTACAGCCAAATGAAACACAGAGGCTCCTGTATGATCCAGTAATCTCACTTTTGCGTATATATCCGAAGGAAAAGAAATCACAATCTGGAAGAGATATCTGCTCCCCTGTAGTCATTGCAGCATTACTTACAACGGCCAAGACACGGAAACAGCCTAAGTGTCCACTGATGGATGGATGGATAAAGTGTGGTATATAAATATAATGGAATATTATTCATCTAGAAAAATATCCTGCCATTTGCAATAATGTTGATGAACCTTGAGGGCAATATGCTTAGTAAAGTGAGTCAAACTGAGAAAGACAAAATGCTGTATGATCTCACTTATATGTGGAATCTAGAAAGAAAACAACAACAAAAACTCACAGAACCAGTAGATCGGTGATTGCCAGGGGTGGAAGGGTGGGGGAAAAGGATGAAGGTGACCAAAAGGTACAAATTTCCTTTCTAAGATGAATGAGTCCTGGGGAGCTAATGTACAGGATGGTGACTATCGTTCACAATACTGTATTGGATATTTGAAAGTCGCTAAGAGTGGATCTTAAGAATTCTCATCACATGCATACACACGCACAGGGTAACAGTGTGTGTGTATGTGTGTGTGTGTGTGTGTGTGTGTGTGTGTGTGTGTGTAATCATGCTGCATGCCTTAAATTTACAATATTACGTGTCAATTATATCTTAGTAAAACTGGAAAAACGAATTAAACTTTTAGTATTATTTTGAAAAGCGGTGGTGTTTAAGGAAGGAGTTCCGGGAAGGAGTTCCGGAAAGGAGTGCAGGGTCAGTTGATGGTACGAGTGGCTCTTCTAGTAAATGATGAACAAGATGATGGCGAGTCACGGGGTACCATCATCGGTTACTGTGGGCCAGGCAACGTGATAGGGTTTTACGTCTTTTCTTCCATTCGATCATTATGACAACCTTACTAAGCAGGTGTTAGTATCTGCATTTTCTAGATGACAATACCGAGGGTAGATAGGTTAATTCACTTATCCAAAGTCACGCAGGTCCTTTCTCCATCACCGAGAAGCTGTGTGACTTTCAGAAGGTCATGCCACTTTCTGTCCCCCTTTATCCTCATTTCTAAAGTTAGGGAATTAGACTAGTTATTTTGAGCTCGAAAGCTCTATTGCAAACTGGGTGGCTTAAAACAGCAGAAATATATGCTTTCACAGTTCTGGAGGCTAGAAGTCCCAAGTGAAGGTGTCAGCAGACCTACCCTCCCTCCGCAGGCTCTAGGGGAGAATCCTGCCTTGTTTCTTGTAGCTTCTTGTGGCTCCAAGTCACTCCTTGCCTTGTGACAGCATCACTCCAATCTCTGCCGTCGTCTTTACATGGCCTTCTCCTCTTCTGTCCATACTTCTCCTTTCTGTCTCTTATAGGGATGCTTATTGGATTTAGGGCTTACCTGGATAATTCATGATGATATCATCTCAAGACCCTTAATTATAACTTCGAGGAGTCTTTTCCCAATAAGGTCACATTAACAGACACGGACGTATCTTTGGGGGGCCTACAGTTCAGCGCACTACACTGGGCTCCTGTTTCCCCAATGGAAAAGGGAGAAACTCAGTGACACTAAAATTCTAGCCAGTCCTAAAATGCAGCAACCCTCAGCCCTTCAGTAGGGTGGTGGCAGTGAGAAAGGGGAGAGAGAAATAAATCTGAGAGACACTGAGATGGAAGAAAGAATCTGTCTCAGTTGTGGCTTTTAGAGTCACCACTTTCCCTGACTGCACTGTAGGGCCAGTCCCAAGGCTGAGTCACCGGATGGCCCACCTGCCTTTTGTGCCCTTGGGACAAGGTTTTCTTAGAAAATCTACCCTGGAATTGCTTTGACGCACGGGGCTTGAGAAATCTCCCAGGTTTTCCGCTGTGTTTCCCAGTGGTCTGCCCCCTCCAGAGTAAACCAAGTTATCACTCAGAAAAGGCCTGGTGATATCCTCAAATTTGCATACCCCGGATGAGGCTGCAAAGCCATTTATCTCTTGAGAGCAGCCTGCTGTGGTCCCTTTTATTTTTTTTATGGGATTGTCCTTAAATGGCTGATTAGTTTGGGGTGATTTATAAATGCTTCAGGCTTGGCAATTTCCTCCTTAATGATTGGACAGATTTGTGTCTGACTTTCAGCAGGCTTGGCTTTTTTTTTTTTTTTTTTTTTTTCCATTTGTTTTAGTGTATTCTCCCACTGCCCATCACCCTCTACCTACTGCTTCGAGTCTGAGTCCACTTCAGTCAAAGTCAACTTTATCTTTCTGCAAGTTTTCCCAGCATTTAAACATTGCCTGTCTCTGGTCATTTATTTTTTGGAAAGGCAGAAAACCAGATACAGATAGTTTCTTCTTATTCCCTTCTATTCAGGCCCAAGAGAGAATTGCACTGACCTTGGTTCAGTTAGTTATCTTTTCTGAGCCTTGGTTTACTTGCTGGAAAATGGGAAAATGATAGACTCTTGTTCTACCTCAGGGGTTGTTTGAGAATGGAATTACCTAATGTTAGGAAACTGCTTAGCACTATTCTCTGTTCACAGTTAGCCCTTGATAAATGTTAGCTGCTGTTTTTCCTATTCTAATGATATGGCAAAAGGCAAGCATGAAAAGGGAGGACATTTGCACGTTATCCTCTTAAACCCATTTAATCTTTTCACAGTTATCTATGCCTGGCCTCTTTCCAGTGAAGCTTATCTATGGGGAGTCCAGCTTTGCACCACTCTGTGATAATATACCCTCACGTGTTAAGTAACTCCTTTATATTTTGCTTTTTGCTATTTTTAATTTAATTTTTAGTGTAATACATGTACACCAGCTTTTTCTTATGCTGGTTACTTTTATATTTTTAAGAAATGTGTTTGTATTGCTATTTCTTGACTTATGTATTTTAGACTACTTACAGGCTTCCTAAAATGGAGGATGATAGATTCACCTTCTTATATACCCTCCCCCAGAGACACAAACCCACATACATTTTCCCCTCTCCATACTCTTCCATTATTGTCATATTGTAAGCTTTGGTCAAATTAGTATTCTGTAATCATATTATTTTTATTATATAAATATCGTTCACTGCTAAGCCATGGAGTATACTATGTAGTTAATTTTTCCTTTCCTGTGCAGACTTTTGTTTTTCCTGGAGTTAATAATTGCTTTGATTATTTATTTGAATTTGCTTAATTCTCTGTGTACTTGTCTCTCCTTTTTTCCCTCAAATATTCTGATGAAACTATAAGGCTCTTCTCATTATAGACCAGCACCTCAGATAGGACATAATTTCCTTTCCTGAGAGGCATTCCTTCTGTACCAACCTGAGCTGGTTATCCTGTAGGCCAGCTGTACCATCATCTTCCAGGGATTTCCTTTTACAAACAGGGAGTTTTCTTTCCTCTTGTGATAGGTATTCTCTTTCCTGTATCTCTTGGAAATTATCCTTGGTTTACTCACTCATTTTTCTGGCACAAATCCCCTAGTAACTTGCCGAGAAAGGATACATAGGATGCCAGAAAAAAAGAAATAAGTACATGTCTAAAAATGTGAAGACATTTTATTATTACATTTGACTAATACTTTATTTGGGTATGTAATTCTGGGCTGGATACAATTATTTCTCAGGGTATTTGAGGCCTTGCTCTGTTGCCTTCTCGTTTTCAGGTTCAATGTTGAGAAGTTGAACGCTCATTCCTGATCTCCTGTAGGCGATGTGCTGTATATATTTGCCTCTCTGGAAGTGCTTAGCTCATTTTTCATAGTGTTCTGAAATGTTGTAACGATTACAGTGGACTTTTAGCCAATGGCTTGTGCTGTGCATCCTCTGGGCCATTTAATCCTAGAAATTTATTTCCTCCTGCTCTGGCACATTTTCTTGTTTTACATCATTGACGGATTACTTCATTTTCCCTGTTTACCACTTTCAGCCTTCCATTTTGGACTCTTTGGATTGAGCCTTTAATTTTATCTGTTCTCTTCTACTTTCCATGTACTTTGTCTTTTTGTTATACTTTCCAGGAGATTTTTATTCCCCCAACTATTTCCACCATGTCTTGAACGGATTTCTTCCAGTATCATATTTTAAATTTCTAGATCCTCTTTGTCACTCTCAGAATGCTTCCTTTATAGAAATCTGGTTTTGTTTCATGGATGTGATATCTTTTAGTCTCTCTCAGTGTTGAGATTATGCCATTTGGAACTTTTATTCTATTCCCTGTACTATCTTTTTATAAAAATTCTGGATTCTTCTCCCTGCCCAAACTCACCCCAGTCTAATTTTTGGTTTTATTGGCTTTGCTCTTTCATTTTAGAAGATCGATTTAAGCATCTGGTTGTCTTTTCCCAGTCATATTATAAGAATCAGGGGGAAAGTTTCTGGAAAGTTAAGTGTGTATGTTCAGGGTATGTGTGTATATGTGTTTTAAGTATGTGTACGTGTCTGAGATAGTTGTGTAGTGTTTGGTATTTGTGGTTTGTGTGTATATGATATGCATGTAAGTGTGTTTGCTCTATGGGTTTGTGTGTGTTTGGGGCAGTACGTATATACGTCTTTGGGGTGTATGTGTGTGTGTGTGTTTGGGGTATGTGTATATACGTCTTTGGGATATGTGTGTGGGGTGGAGTATGTGTTTGTATTTGTGTTTGTGTGACGTACGTGTATCTGGAGTGTATGTGCGTGTGCATTTCTGTTTGGAGCGGGTATGTTTGGTGGGAGGAGATTGATGGCTTCACTGTAAGGTAAGCAGGTGCAGTCCTGCCATTTTATCACGAGACTCCTCAAATGTCAATATCTGGAGGTATTTTTCTCTCAGATCCGTCAGTTTTGCAAGCTAGGCTCTTTCATCTTTTGCCTCCTCCTGTCTGAGCTCTGCTCCCAGGGTGATTGTCGAAGTCACAGTGGACAGAAGGGACGAGGCTCGCGCTATGGGTGTGCAGACTTTTACCGCATTCCTATTTTCAGTGTGATGCCTCACTTGAATCTTCACTGTGCCTTGAGTTTTCATGTCTGGAAAACGTGTCTGGTCTGATATCTCCAGATATAAAAATCCCCCCAACTCCTGGGGTCAGGATGGGTCCTGACCTAGCCATGTGGTGTCAGGGGAGGTGCCCTGGTGGTTTAAATATTCCTTTCCTGGACGTTGAGCTAATTTTTGTTTTACCCTTATCGGTCGCCCCTCTCTTTAGAGATTCCCGGTGCCTCTGATTCCCGAGTCTTTCTGTGGCCGGTTCAGCATTTCAAGGTGACATCCTTGTTTTTTGCTGTGCCCACCCCCACCCCGTGCACACTGAGGGCCCAGCGTTCTGTGTTCAGAACAATTTTTCTGATGTCTTTCAACTCGTGGTGTCTTATCTCCTATTCTCTTCATCTTTGTGAGTTTATACCTTTTTGTACCTTTATAGTATTTATTGAGATTTTTGGAAGGAAGCAGGAACAATTGCATGTGTTCAATCAGTGAAGGCTTTCTAGGAGTCTCAGTTCTTTTTGCTACCTTATCATAAGGTCCTTACGTCTTTAAGCAGTGTGATGGAAAGTGGGAGTCACATACACACACACACACACACACACACACACACACACACACATATTTACATGTTATATATATATATATTTATTCTGGGCTAGATTCTATGCATTACGTGCTGTGCACATTTGTTTCTTTCAACATATATTTATTGAGCACCTACCATATGGCCAGGAAGTGTTTTAAATTGGAGTGGGTAGGGATGCCCAGGCTAACAGACAATCTGTGTTTGGGGGAACTGGTATTCTTGATGGCGGTAGGAAACAGGCTATAAAAAGTAAGCAAAGTCAGCGTTGTCAGGTGGTCTTCAGTACTGTGTGGAAAGTAAAAGAGGTGAGTGCTGGAAAGTTATGAGGGAACTAGTTTAGATCGGGTGGTCAGGGCAGGCCTCCCCGGAATCAGGACATTTAAACTGACCTGTGAGTGACCAGAGGGAGGCAGCTTTGCCAAGGCCAAGGGAAAGGGCAGCAGGGACATCGGGAACAGCTGGAGCAAATGCTGCAGGTGGAAACGGATGTCACCAAGAAGCGTAAAGAAGGATCCACAGAACCCACGGGAAACTTCCAGGAACTCAGGGAGAGGTGCTGATGGCTTGACCAGCTGGTGGGGAGAGGGCCGAGAGGAGCTTTGTTTTGGCAGCCGAGAAGGCAGGGTGTGCCGGTGAGCTGGATGTGGGAAGAGAATCACCAAGGATCATGTCGGGATTTGGGCCTTCTTCGGGGGGCGTCTAGGGAGCAAGTTTATAGAAAAGAGCAACTGAGAGCGTGGTTCCAGAATGTTAATTTAAAAGGAAAATGCTTTTTCTTGCAGCCAGAAAAACAGAAACACACAACCGTCATCAAGGATGAGTTTTTGCTGAGTGAACACAGTCACGTGAGCGCCATGGAGAGCAGGACATGGAGTCTCCTCGTCACCGCGAGGTGTGGTGCGATTTGGAGTCTTCTGTGCACAAGGAGGGATGTGAGGTAAGTGTCGAGAACAGGGACCAGGTAAAAGTTTGGGAGCCGTTGGCATATGAATGATATCTAAAGCCAAGGAACTAGACGAAATGAAGTAGAAGGAGCGTATGGTGGAGCCCAGAAGGTTTTCTGCTGCCAGACTGTGGGTGGTGCAGGCGGTCGGATTGGGAGCCCAGGGGGCGGGATGACATTAAGGCACCGAACAGCAGCCGTCAGGTAGGACAGACAGAGGATCGTGGTGGGCCGGACGTCAAGAGAGGGTGTAAAGGGGCGCGTGATTGGATACGCTGCAAGGCGCTGGGAAATTGGAGGAAGATGAGGTCAGAAATGTGCTCTCCGCCCTGGTTAGCACGAGGGTCCCCTGTGACGCTGGGGCCTTAGTTACCCTTGTGGGGATGGGTGTCCAGCTGGAATCAGTGACAAAGGAAACAGGCTTTGAGGAAGTAGAAACAGCAGGAGGATATAGAATTAGATGAATCACTGATGGGAAGGGAAACAGAGAGATGCTGTGATGTTTGCAGGGGGTCCTGGGATTAAAAAGGAGGATTTTTTTTTTTTTTAATTTAAAATGGGAGATGCTCTTTTTTTTTTTTTTTATGATCCAGTGGCAGGGAAATAATGATGACACGGGAAAGAGTGGATCTAAGCTCTCAGGAAGGGGAACATCCAGAGGACAGTTAATTTTAAGGAATAATGACATTTTCCTGATGAGAACAGAAATTTTAAGCAGAGAGGGGCATCTGCCTGCAGGTCAGGCTGTGGACGTCACAGTGGAGCTCTTGTCTCACTGCTTCCCCTTTGTTCCTGAAGTATCGACCTAGGGCGTTGGCTTGGAGAGGGCAGAGGAGGGAAGCAAGGGGGTTTGAGGAAACAGAAGACGTGAAACCGTCGTTGAGAAACTGGGGAAGTAAACTTACCAGAGAGGTCCGGGTGGCCTGGAAATTCTCGGTGCGCACCTGGGATTTGTGGGCGTGAATTTCACATGAGGTCAGCCAGCCCCGTGGTAACTTTGTTTCCTGCAGCCACATTCAAACGTTAGGTGTCAGCCTGGAATAGGGGGTGGAGAGCCATCAGTGCCATCACTTAGTCCCCCAACAACGCTCCAAGGCGTGGGGTGAGCTGTCCAGAGACCAGAGCTTGTCGGTGGTGGGGCCGGAGTCCCCATGCCTCTTGAAGCAGTGTCACTCTGTCCTGCAGAACCACTGCCAGGACACGGAGGCAGATGGTAAGGTGAGAGGGCGGACGGGGACTTCTGGAAGTTGGGAGCTTTTTGATCTGAGAAAGGGGCCTCTTTATTTGAGCATCGCTGGAGATCCTGGTGCGAGGCGTCATCCGCTGCGCTTTGAGCCACGCTGTCCTGGAAGCTTATTCAGTGATGTAGCACCTGTAGAGCCCTGGGCACGGGAGAGCCCGGCGAACCCGCTTTGCCAGCTACTAAGGCCTCCATCAATGTTAGCGGTGAGGATGATAATGATGTGTTTTCATAATTGTTCCTAAGGCGCCACTAGTAATTACTGTGCTAGGCCCATTGCCGACAACCTTCCTTCTCCCCAAAAGGAACAGGGATTGGAAGAACAGACGTGTGTCTGTGGCAACCACTCAAGGGGAGAGCAGATACCTGGGTGACCCTGGGCAGCCAGATCGCACGCCTCAGTGCCTGCAGGAAAAACGAGAATATCAGGGTTTACACAAAGGAAAGGAGCCGCCTCTGTGTGCCATTGCTCCCTGAGCATCCTGGGACCGGGTGCTGGGTGCCTTACCAACCAGCCCGAGTGGGTACCACAATCTCTCCCTGAGATGTGCTGGAGTTGCTCTTAGCACAATATTTATCTCACCACGTAAACCAATCTAGCTGGTTAGAAAAACAAGTTTTATTGCATTCTTAGGCAGTGCACTTAGGTGGCAGTGCACTTAGTGTTTCTGACAGTAGAGATAACTTACCGGCATAAAGGCTGGGTAAATTGGATTAAGGAATCGCTGTGTGCTGAGAAAGTGGACAGAATAAATTTAGAAATGGAACAGAACAAGAAAAAAAAAAAAAATCAGGGAGGAAGAGTGAACTGGTGGCTGAGCCCAGCTGCAGAGCTGGAATCTCTGAGTTCAAATCCCAGGTCCTCTACTAGCTGTGTGACCAGGGGTAAGCTACTTGACTTCTCTGTGTCTTAGTTTGCACACTCAGTGGGGAATTCAATGAGCAAATAGATGTATTTAAAAAGGCCTTCAAACAGTGTCTATAAATAGTAACAGCTTGGTAATATCAGTTATAATATAACAGAACTTTGGAAAAGTTGGGATGTGGGCTCTAGGGGGCTGGGACTGGGGTGAGGGGTGTAAGGTGCTCACTTGTAGTACAACATTTAAGGGGTGCCAGAAAGGTTAGCAGTCGAGATATAAAGAGGACTTTAATGTAATATTTTTAGAACATCAAAATGCATGATAAGAAAATATCAAAATTGTAAAATAAACATAAGATGTGACCCTGTAATTGCCTCACCCAGCCTCACTTGCCTTACTCGAATCCCAGCCCCGGATTTCCAGTAAAACTTTATTTACAAAAACAGGTGGCCAACACGAGGGCCAGAGGTTGATACTTTGATTTCTTTTAAAAGGATTGCATTAAAATATTATTTACCCTTATCATTGAGGGTTTTGGCACCCCCTTAAATTTTACACCCAAGGTTAGTTCCTCACCCTAGCCCCAGCTCCGGATGTTTTCCTTCTCTGAGAGTATCAGAGAAATTCTAAATCATACACTGACCTCAGAGCTCTTAGGGGCAAACAGGAATTTCCCCCGAGCTGGAGGACACAGACAGTTAATTGATTACGTGCATGTGGGAGTTTGGGATGGAGTGAGGCTGTCGGAAGTGCTCTGAGGTCACCTTAAGACTAAACTTCCAACCCAGAAAGGAAAAAAGAAAATCTGATTTCACATAGTCTCCTTCTGCCAACAGAGTGTATTTTCGAAAATAAATTAGATGCAGCGGGGAGGGAAGGGCCAAAGCACGGAGAAGGCTGGATGACAAATTCCAGGACCAAGAGTTGCTGCCTTTCGCTTTGTTGTTTTAACCTTCTTGGGGCTCTTCAAGAAGGAGGCATTTGTCATCACTATGATCAGCTTTAGTGCCCTCCGCGTTTATAGCTTTGAATTTAATAGAAAGGACATAAACATATACTTTTCATCCATTTTCACTGTTACCTGCTCAGCTCAGACAACAGCTAGGATTATCATAGCCCTTTGGAGGGAGATATTATGAGGCTATGGTTTATCCCTGCCCTAGCAGAGCCATAAGGACGGTGCCTCTGTGTGCAGAAACACGCCGTTGTTAACGCGGCCCGGTCATTTTCAAAGCCCCCCACCCACCTTATTTGTTAGGATTAATCCCCTCTTTTCAATGCTTAAAGTCAACCAGCGTTTAGCTCTCCCCTGACAGTTGCTCCGATGTTGCAGTGGGTGAATATAAAACGCAGGCTGTGAACTGACCTTTCTCGAGGGCAAATAAGCCAGAGCTTGGAGTTTTTGCTGCTTTGGCCCACAGCTAGGGCAGCTAGGGCAGTGGCACTTCTGCATCACTTGGACCCAGAAGGCTGCCAACACAGCCACTCATTCCCGAGAGCCAGGGAGGAAATGAGCTTTCTCGCTGCCTTAGCTGCAAGCAGCCAGTGAGATGTGAGCCAGGCCAGTCAAGTGGCCCCGGCCTCGGGCCCTGTGGGTGGAAGATGACGGGGTGCGGTGTCAACCCGGGGTAACGTAATGCTGATGGGAGGCGTTGGTGTGACTGCCACATCCGAAAGCGGTAGCATGGGGGTTGTGATTACAGATTTTGTAGCTTTTTTTTAAACTTCCTTTACTAGTAGTCAAAGAAATGGAAGTTAAGGTAACCGGATAATTAATAATTTTTTTCAAGATTTTTTGATGTGAACCATTTTTAAAGTCTTTACTGAATTTGTTACATTATTGCCTCCGTTTGTTGTTTTGGTTTTTTGGCCCTGAGGCACGTGGGATCCTCCCCAACCAGGGGTCGAACCCGCAGCCCCTGTACTGGAAGGCGAAGTCTTAACCCCTGGACCTCCAGGGAGATCCCAATAATTAATATTTTAAAATTAGAATATTCTTTGCTGCTGAGGGTATGAAGAGTGAGTTTCATACAGTCTGCTGGTCAGGTTTTGTAGCTTTGCAGAGAACTCAGCAATGAAGAGTGTCCTTCAACTATGTAGTCTGTTGTGAAGGAAAGTGTATTAGAAGTCACTTAACAGAGAAACAAGATAAATCAAAATGCACGCACACACACACAGACACACAGATACCAAATGACCATCCTGTCCTAATGCGGAAATTCTGACACAGCAAAACAAGGATTAATTTTTTTTCCTTTCAATACCATTCTTTGGCTTGGGTGCAGGTAGGGAAGTTGTTTCTTTGTGTTAATGTGAGTTTTGTGACATCCCGGATGGTATAAAAATTATTTAGTAGTTCTTAAAAAAATTCAGTGTATCGAAGTCATACTCTAATTTTTCCTTAAACTTTTTTTTTTATAAATTTATTTATGTATTTATTTATTTTTGGCTGCATCGGGTCTTCGTTGCTGCGCACGGGCTTTCTCTAGTTGCGGAGAGCGGGGGCTGCTTTTTGTTGAGGTGCGCGGGCTTCTCGTTGCAGTGGCTTATCTTGTTGCAGAGCATGAGATCTAAGCACGTGGACTTCAGTAGTTGTGGCGCACAGGCTCAGTAGTTGTGACACGCGGGCTCAGTAGTTGTGACGCACAGGTTTAGCTGCTCCGCGGCATGTGGGATCTTCCCGGACCAGGGCTCGCACCTTTGGCCCCTGCATTGGCAGGTGGGTTCCTAACCACTGCGACACCAGGGAAGTCCCTAGTGTTTCTGCAAACTTTTAATTCCAATTTCTCAATCTCATGATCTTGTTTATAAATCTCACGTTTTAGCCATCTCATTAAAGATTTTGTTTGTTATTTGAGATAATTTACTATTAAAAACATAGGTGACTAAACCTTTTTAAACATTTTAAACTTAATCTATTAGCTGATATATTTAATTTCCTTTTTTTTTTTTTTTTTTGTGGTACGTGGGCCTCTCACTGTTGTGGCCTCTCCCGTTGCGGAGCACAGGCTCCGGACGCGCAGGCTCAGCGGCCATGGCTCATGGGGCCAGCCGCTCCGCGGCATGTGGGATCTTCCCGGACCGGGGCACGAACCCGTGTCCCCTGCATCGGCAGGCAGACTCTCAACCACTGCGCCACCAGGGAAGCCCCTAATTTCCTTTTTAAGAACTTTAGTTTATTCAGTCATATGGAGAGAGGGTCTTTACAGAGGCGGTCCAGGTAAATTGAGGTCAGGGGGGTGGGCCCTAATCCTACCAGTGTCCTTATAAATGGGGAAATTTGGACATAGAGACAGAGACACACAGAGGGAAGATGGTCACGTGACACTGGAGTCAGGATTGGGGTGAGGTATATACAACTCAAGGAACACCCGAGGCTACTAGACGCTGGGAGAGAAACATGGAACAGATTCTCCTCCGGAGCCTTCACAGGGAGCGTGGCCTGCCATCACCGCGATTTCAAACTTCTAGCCTCCAAAAACTATAAGACAATAAATTAGCGTTGTTTTAAGCCACTCATTTCGGGGTACGGTATTATAACAGCCCTAGGAATCGAACCCACGTACTAAGGATGTCAGTTTCTTTCTGCCGGTTGGATGTACCTCAGCTTTAGAGTAAGTTGACCCCATCATTTTTAAAAACCACTCTTGCTTTTCCCTGGCCTCACTTCTTCTTGTTGCCATCTCCTCAAATGTCACCTCCTCAGAGAGGCCTTCCCTGACCCCCGTCCGTGGCAGTGTCCACCCTCGTTCTGCATGGCCCACCTGTGTTACAGGCTTCTTCAGTCTGGAGTCGTCCTGTTCAGGTACTGGTTCGTTGTTTCTTTGCTCTCTCCTCTCCCATCCTTCTAGGACATGAGCTCCAGAAGGCTAAGGACCTTCTCTGCTGTCTACAGCAGGGCCTAGGACATGATGGGCACTGATCAATATTTATCCAATGGCTGAGTCTAAAGCAAGTTTGAGATAAAATAGAGCTCCCATCTCTAGTTCTTCACTCACGACTGTAAGTTCTTCCTCCTCCTTTCTGCCTTCCCTGGAAGATCTCAGTGGCAAATCTAACTCCCTGCTCCTTCCTCCCCTCCCTTTTTCCCTTTCCTCCCCCTCCCTTCCTTTGTTCCACCGCCCCCCCCCTCCCCACCCCCCTTTATTCCGTCCTTCATCACGGTATCACCAAGCGTCTCCCACGTCAGAGGCACTGTGCTAGGTCTCCGGGTGTCCTCATGGAACCTAGAGTCAATCAGAGGTGACAGACATTCAAGTGACTGTTAGCATTTTCATACATTTTAGGAAGTAATTTAATACATCGAGGAAGTATTCCAAGGTGCTCTGAATGTTGACGATGGGGGACCTTTCTTAGTCTGCAAGGTGCCTGTGGATGGCAAAGCTTCTCTGAGGAGATGCTATCTTACCTGGAACCTGAAAGGAGAGGAGGAGTGACCGGGGAGAGAGGTGAGGAAGAGATTCTAGAAAATGAAACTGTGTATGCTAAGGTCCTGAGTGGGAAAGAATTCTCTGGAAGAAATGGAAGAAGACAAATGTGGCTAGAGCAGCAGTAGGGCTGGAGTAGTCCTCCTCAGGATCTGGGGAATCTTCACAGGAGCAGTGAGAAGTGTAGAATTTAGGCATGGGGGGACATGATCAAATTTATATTGAAAAGAGATCATTTTTGACTGCCTCAAGGAGGAAGCATGGGTGGGGTGGGCAAGACTGAATTTGGAAGACCAGTTAAAAGACTATAGTGGTGGCCCTGCTGAAAAGTGCTGGTGGCTTAGGGATGGGGATGCCTGGGTGCCTGGGTACTCCCCCTGTGCTAACAGACAGTTATTAGTGTGGATGGTGTTTCTCTGGTCGTCTAGCGATGGGATCTGCTAACACGTTCCACATAGCTGGGCGGTGGAGCGTTGGCACAGCTTTCCTGGAAGTGGTATCTCTCAAAATGAAAAAGGATATTGCAGTTCCCCTCGTGGGACTGCTAAATGATGAAACAGTGGAACAGAGGTGCAGAGATGATTCTGCTAGCACGTTTACCGCAGAGCTGGTTAGGAGGGTCAGACACAGGCAACAGTGCAAAAGTCCCGTCTCGTGGCGTGGTTGAAGACGTGTGTGTACCTGTGTGATGGTCCACCACGTGCCTGTGAAAGCGATGATGCAGATTTTTATTCATTTACACAGGAAAATGTCCACGGTGTCTTTTTTTATGGAGAGAAAGTTACAGAAATTATTCTGTTGTTGTAAATAAGCAGACAGTTGTGTTCCAGCGTGCAGGCGGATAGAGAAATGCTTCTCCGAGTATTGTCTTGTGTAAGAGACTCTATAGGCTTGCTCTCATTCTGGCAGGAGAAAAAGAAAAGATTGGGGGGGGGGTTGAAGTGGTTGCTTGTGGAGACACAAGGACAGAGGCAGAGTGACCTCATGGGATCACTCTCAGTCATGCCGTTGCTTTTATGACTACCCTCGCACTCTAAAGGAAATCCTGAAAACGTAGTCTTGTTTATTTAAAGTGGTGCTCTTGATTTCGCGACTGGTCAGAGGGTCCTGCAGGGAGCGGTTAAGAGCCTTGGCCTTGGAGTAAATCCTGAGGGTGCCTGGCAGCCCTGCTGCTTGCCGTGTGTGTGTGTGACTTTGGACAGGTCACTTAGACTTGCAGAAGGCTGCCGTCCTCACCTGTGCAAAGGCACACACTTCAGGGGGTTTTCTAAGAGCCAGCTGAGGTTTAAGGGCTTAGCTCAGTACCTGGCACATGGTAGGTGCTCAGTAAATATTAAGAACTTTTAGCACCTACCTGCTCCCAGACACCTGACAGGTTCTTCGTGATTTTACTTGACTTTTACAGCCCTTGGGGACACAGTAAAAGGAGGATCATGTAGTGATAAAAGCATGGAGTGTAAACAAGAAGCTGGGGTTTTTTTACTCTTGGTCTTCCATGAACCTGGTAGGTGACCTTCAGTACCACTCACCCCCCTGGGCTAAGTCTCTTTTTTTTTTTGCTGTATGCGGGCCTCTCACTGTTGTGGCCTCTCCCGTTGCGGAACACAGGCTCCGGACGCGCAGGCTCAGCCTCGGGCCCAGCCGCTGCGCGGCCTGGCGGCCTGTGGGATCTTCCCGGACCTGACCGGGGCACGAACCCGCGTCCCCTGCATCGGCAGGCAGACTCTCAACCACTGCGCCACCAGGGAAGCCCTGGGCTAAGTCTCTTTAACTTTAAAGTGAGAAGGTTAGCCTGAGAAAGCTTCCAACTCTATAATTCTATGACTGCATGGCCTGAGGACCTGATAAAACCTATTCGACTCTCTTGTTGAGGCTTCCAGGTAGAGGCCGGTTATCTGTGTGCCCTAGGCTAGAAGGCGTCTTTAATGGACTCGTAGCAAAGAATTCAGTTTCTGTTTCCTGATCCTGTTGCACCAGCTGATAGGCCTGCAGAAGGCTGTTATCAACGATTTATGGTCACCTCCAGCCTTGCTCTTATCAGCAAAGCTAATCATATTTTCAGCTTTTTGAGTTTTTCTGCTTGGAATAACTGCCTAACGAATCTTCAAATGATAGTTTGATTCCTTGGTGTGGGAGAACTGGAGAATGTTTCCTATAGACGCCAGCTCTTTCTGCCCCAGGTAGGGATCTGTGAGGCGAAAATGGCAGTGACTAACTTTTCCTTTCTCTGCACGGGTGCCATGGGCCTCGGTCTGGCTGGCTGGCTTTATATTGGCTGACTTCCTGCTTTCTCTTCCGTGTGTCTCTCTATCCATACTGCAAAGCTCATTACCAGCATCTTCCAATTAATTTCCTTAGTAAGGTGTTCTCAGAGATGTGATGGGGTGTTGTGAAAAGAAGCGCAAGATGAAAAAAAAAAGTTGGTAATGAAATAAAATTGGAGTCTTTGTTGATTATATTTCTTTTTTGAAAAAATTTATTTCATTGAAGTGTAGTTGATTTACAGTGTTGTGTTAATTTCTCCTGTACAGCAAAGTGATTCAGCTATACATATATATACATTCTTTTTCATATTCTTTTCCATTATGATATATCACAGGATATTGAAGAGAGTTCCCTGTGCTGTACAGTAAGACCTTGTTGTTTATCCACTCTATATATAATAGTTTGCATCTGCTAATCCCAAACTCCCACTCCATCCTTCCCCCATCCCTCCTCCCCTTTGGCAACCACAAGTTTGTTCTCTGTGTCTGTGAGTCTGTTTCATAGACATGTTCTTTTGTGTCATATTTTAGGTTCCACACATAAGTGGTTATATTTCTTTCTTTTTTCTGGAGACTGATAAAGTGCCATGTCATATCAAAGTCACTGCAGAGTCCTGCAGTCAAGAAATAACGTTTCACTTGGTTTAATCCAACGTATCCATATTCCTTTCAGAATATGGAACGTTTTCATGAATAATACTTCTTAGCATCTTGGTAAACTGATATTTTGAAAATATTCAGGGTTGTGCTGTTGACCCTTAGAGCAGAGGTAGACTCGAATTATGGCTTCTGTTTAGAAGAATCCTTATGAAGTGTTGTAGGTTTGACCACCAGCTGCCTTGCTAGGGGGTGACTGCGTGAGTCGTCTCAGCCGAGGCTCCCTCACTCTCCCTCCTTCCCCACCAGGATGTGTGCCCCTTCTGGGGCCTCCGTGAAATGTCTTCTCTCCCCTGCTTCTGAGGCCTTTGTGTAGCTGGGCCAGGCTGCCAGGGTCAGAGGTGAGGGAATGAAAACCTCCCGTTGCTCCAGCCGCCTTCCGGCAGCTCTGGGGCAGGCCAGAGGCCCAGTAGCTGTTCTGAGCCCTGAAATCCTAGGGGAGGGACCAGATGCTCCTCTGTCTTCTTGGTCATCTAACATTGGAAATCTGGGCCACTGCTTCTTGTCTGGAGACTTGATGTTGCCAGTTTCCACCTCATCTTCCTCTCACATATTGACCCAGGGGTGACGCCTCTACCTGGCTCTTTGGAAACGGGCTCTGATTTTATTTAACTTTTACATAGGCACTCAAAAACCATGCAGTGATCCTACCTGAGAGGAAGCAAGTGGAGCAATAGGAAACTTCACTATAAAGGGAGGCCAGGGCTTCCCTGGTGGCGCGGTGGTTGGGAGTCCGCCTGCCGATGCAGGGGACACGGGTTCGTGCCCCGGTCCGGGAAGATCCCACATGCCGCGGAGCGGCTGGGCCCGTGAGCCATGGCCGCTGAGCCTGCGCGTCCGGAGCCTGTGCTCCGCAACGGGAGAGGCCATAACAGTGAGAGGCCCGCGTACCGCAAAAAAAAAAATAAAAAAGGGAGGCCAGGGCCCCGTTCTCCTCCGTGTTCTGTGCTTCAGTGTGCTGGTTTGCTAGGGCTGATGTAGTGAGCTACCACAGCTGGGTGATGGGAAGAACAAATTCATTCTCTCACAGTTCTAGGCTAGAAGTTTAAAGGTCAAGATGTTGGCAGATTTGGTTCCTTCCAAGGGCCGTGGGTGAGAGTCAGTTCCAGGCCTCTCTCCTCGCTTCTGGTGGTTTGCTGGCAATCTTTGGCATCCCTTGGCTTGTAGAAGCATCAGCTCCATCTCCGTCTTCATCTTCGTATGGCCTTTTCCCTCAGTGTGTCTCTCTCCAGATTTCTCCTTTTTATAAGGACATCCGTCATAGTGGATTAGAGGCCACCCTAAGGATCTCATTTTAAATCGATGACCTCCTTAAAGACCCTTTCTCCAAATAAGTTCGCATTCTCAGGTGCTTGGGGTGGGGCGGGGTGGGGCGCGGTGGGGCAGGACATAGTTCAACCATAACTTTGAATGTGAGGGAACACCAGGATAGTGATGATAGTATGGCATCCCTCACTCCAGATGGAAGCTGGGGGAAGGGGGGCTGTTAACATTGTCTCGCCATGACCTGTGGGAGACTGTGGTATACACAGCACCGGAAGCCTCAAATATTTGGGACGTAGCATTCATTTCATGCTTACAGAGCATCAGTCAGGTTTGCTTACGTCATCTCATCAAATCCTTATGAAAAGCACCCCACTTCCCTAGAGACACTCCTCCCAGGTGCCTCCCCTGACCTCTCCAACCATATTTCCAGTCATTTCCCTCTTGTTTTCCTGCTCAAGCCACACAGGACTCATTTCCTCGAGAGGAATCTGTTATCAGGGAGGTAGGCAGAGGCCAGACAGGAAAATCAAGGGCAAAGGCATTTGTGACCTCTCTGGCAGAGGCTCTTACACATTCGAGTCAGTCCATAACATGTGCTAGGAGCTGACGGATTGTTGAGGAGTTTTCTCAGAGCAGTTCAGGCAGGAAGTACAGAATAGCTTATACTGGACAAAAGTCAGAAATAAAGGCGAAAGACATTTGTGTGTATAGAGTGCACTCAGAAATTTGTTTTCCGCCCAGGGTGTGAAGGAAGGGGAGCGCGGGGAAGGGGAAACGGCGCCTCAGGGAGTCTAGGAGACGCATGCGTGCCTGAGAATGGCTTGGATGCAGGCACCTGTGGCATCTCCAGGGACGTGTTGGTCCCCAGCTGGACAAAGCCAGATCCTCCACCTGCATCATGGAGCTGTACCTGTCCAGGTGTAGTTAGAGCCACACGTAACTCTCAGTTTTAGGAAAGCAGGTTACATTGCATCCATGGCAGTTTTCCAGCCGCTTCTTGGCAGCTGGGGCCGTGGGAAGAGAGAGGGATGCTTGATTTTTGGAACCATGGTCTCATGAGGAGTCCGAAAATATGGATGGTGGTGGTCTGTGATGGTCAACCTTATGCGTCCACTTGCTTGGCCCTGGGGTGCCCAGTTATTCGGTTACACATTATACCGGGTATTCCTGTGAAGGTGTTTTTGGATGAGATGAATATTTAAATCAATAGACTGAGTAGAGTAGATTCCTCTCCCCAGTGTGAGTGGGCCTCATCCACTCACCTGATGTCCTGAATAGAACCAAAAGGTTGCTATTCCTGTCAAGTAAGAGAGAGTTCTTCCTGCCTGATGGCCTTTGGACTGGACAGCAGCTTTTTCCTGCCTTTGGACTCAAACTGAAACATTAGCAGTTCCTGGGTCTCGAGCCGACCAGCCTCAGGGTTAGAGCTAGAACTACACCATTGAGTCTTATGGGTTCCAGCTCGCAAACTCACCCTGCAGATCTTGCGAATTGCCTGTCTCCATAACTGTGTGAGCCAATTCCTTATTAAAAAAATACCTTTCTATCTACGTTCATCCATTCATCCATACGTATGTGTACACACACACACACACACACACACACACGTGCACAGTGGTTCTGCTTCTCTGGAGAATCTTGACTAATACAGGGTCTCAGCTAGAAATTAGCAAACTAGGGCCCACGAGCTAAATCCAACCTGCCATCTGTTTTTGTACAGTCCACGAGTGAAGAATGGTTTTCCCTGATAAATATTTGTAATCGATTTGATGATAGGAACATTTATAATAACTTTGATCCCCAAGTAAGCAAAATGTTACCCCTCCACACCCTAATTCCATTCTTCTCATTAGTAGACCTATATTACTAAAAATTGTTCTCATATACTTTGAAATTCATCAATGAAAGTTGTGGAAACGTGTTTTTTCTCTTCTTACGTAAGTACCTACTTAACGTCCTTGATTTTGTGTCTGGGCCCACATATCTTAAGATATTTACTGAAAAAGTTCTCTGGCCCATCATCTACGTCCTGACTGTCCTATAACTGAAAAAACGTTGTGGGTATCTTAAAGACATCTATAGCACATCTTTCCCCCTTTATAACTTTAAAAAGTATCTATGTTAATATTCTGCAGGAATCTTTTTAACATTAAAAAAACAACAAAAGAAAATTTCCCAATGGATGTAATTAGAGCAAAGATGGCATCTTTTTCCTGGATGAAGGTGACTTCAGGGGAGGAGGAGAGCGGCGTCCTCGGAGTCTCTCAGGCCGGCTGGCATTGTGTGTTGTGCTCACCGGAACTGGGTCTTTACAGTGTCCTGAGTAGCAGCCTCGATTTGGCCCCAACCCGTCCCTCTGGCCCCAGGCACCTTGAAGCCCTGCAGCCGTGTTTTTCGTTGCTTTCTTTCATTTGCCGCCGTTCATCTCCTTTTTATGAAGCCGCCTTGAATTTGTCTGGGAGCATTCTTCGTTTATTGTCTTGAAGTGAAGAGAACTCAGCTGCTTCAGAACAGAGTGTAGAAAGTCAGACTGCCCAGGGTCTCCCGCCTTGCTTACTGGGTGACACCTGGGAGCCCCTTTGTCCAAGGTCACTGAGAGTTCATCCTGAGGGGAGACCCAGCCAGGCTCTGTAAACGATGGCCTCGGCTTCAGTAGGCCCTCCTTGGTGGTTTTACACGTGCTGCCACACGAGAAAGGCAGTCGTGCTCACAGAGAAGCGTAGGTTTTTTACCTGCTCGTTAAGCGAAGAGATCTACCTTTGTGTTCCTTGAGAAGGTAAGACTCTGGATCCCACAGTCAGAGATGGGACTCGTAAGATGCAAGGCATGGCCTGTCAGGCAGTCTGATTCCATAGGAAGTTTTTTCCTACCCCAGGCCTTTTGCACTTGCAGTTCTAGTTGGCTAGGAACATTCTGGCCTACACTCTGCATGGCCGTCTCTTTCTCAAACTTCAGATCTCAGCTTAGGTGTTTAGAGTGGTCTTTTTCAGCTTAAAGTACAATAACCCAACTGAGTGTCCCTTCAACATATTTTATAAAGCCCCTACTTTGTCCAGGGACTCTTCTAAGAATTAGGGATAAAAACAACCAACCAAACAAAAAACTTCACAACCCAAACAGTCAAAATTCTGTTTATTTGCAGTGTTTCTCAAACTTCGGCATGCATCGAGTCATCTGAAGGGCTTGAAAAAACAGACCGCGTGACCCCTGAGTGTCTGAATCTGTTGGTCTGGGGTGGTGCTCGAGAATCTGCATTTCCTATAATATCCCAGGTGCTACTGGTCCTGCTGGTCCGGGGACTCCACTTTGAGAACCACTGGTTTAGTGGGTAACGCTTCTCTCAGACCAGTGTTTGTTTGCTTAACATGATTTGCAAGTCTTTGCAAGTCTTTTTCTTTCTTTGTTTACTTGTGCTTTTTTTTTTTTTGCCTCCCCCCGCCACAATGGGTACTCTGTGAGGGGGGAATCATCTCTGCCTTATCCCCAATGTAGCCCTGGTGCCAGGAGAGTGACCAGCACATAGTAGGTGCTCCGTAGATACTTGAAGGACTGAGAAGGAGTGAAGGCCGGCAGGCAGGAAGGAAAAGCTCCCTTTGCTGTTCCTCCCTGTGTCTGCCCTTCTTCATTTCGCCACTTCCACGATCCATGAGAAATCTTGGCAGGTGGGACGGGTAGAACCTGGGTTAGCTTGTCATCCCCAGTGAAAACCTCAGGTGTTCCGTCAGATTACTGAAGTGAAAACAATTCTTTATGCCTCAAGGGGGTAAGATTTTAGAGCAGGCAAGTGAGAGATCGGGGAATGGTGGGTATCCACACGTATGGGATGGGCGGTGTGAGGGAGATTGCAATCGGAGACCTCGTGATATTTAAGCATCAAGACTGTTTTATTTTATTTTTTTTTGCGGTACGTGGGCCTCTCACTGCTGTGGCCTCTCCCGTTGCGGAGCACAGGCTCCGGACGCGCAGGCTCAGAGGCCATGGCTCACGGGCCCAGCCGTTCCGCGGCATGTGGGATCTTCCCGGACCGGGGCACGAACCCGTGTCCCCTGCCTCGGCAGGCGGACTCTCAACCACTGCGCCACCAGGGAAGCCCCAGACTGTTTTAAAAAGAGCTCCCAGAATTTGGGCAGTGAGATAACCCTTGTTGAGAGTTATCTTCGTGCCTACATTTTTTCGATTAGAGAGAAGTCTGTGCTATGAAATCTCCCCACAGAGGCAACAAGAGGCCAGCCTTCTTTATGCCTGGACACAGACCTGCCAGTTACAGAAGAGCCCCAAGTGTCTTTGTACCTCCCATCTGGCATCTTAAGGAGTTTTCTGAAAAGCGTTTTGGTATTATTTGGCACCACTTGTAATTGATGGGTCCTGCGAGAGAAACCAAGTGTCTTAGTGCATTCTGTCTGCTGTGACGAAATACTATTAACTGGGTGGTTATAAACAGCAGAAATTTATTTCTAACAGTTCTGGAGGCTGGAAGTCCAAGAGCAGGATGTCAGCAAGCTCAGGTTTGGGGCGGAAGGCCCTCTTCTGCGTTGCAGACGGCTGTCTTCTTGTTGTCTCCTTACATGGTGGAAGTGGGGAGGCCTCTCTGCGGGGTCTCTTTTATAAGGGCACTAATCCCGTTCATGAGGGCTCCGGCCTCCTGAGCTAACTACTTCCAGAGGGCCCACCTCCTAGTACGTCACCTTGGGGAATTAGGTCTCAACATAGGAATTTTGGGGGGCACAAATATGCAATTCTGTAGTACTAAGGTAGGCGTGGCCCATGCCCCGAGCAGTCCCTAGGCCCAGGAGACATAGGTATAATTTGTTTCCTGGGCACCCAAATTGTAAAAGCATTCTCAGCACAGATGAAGGGTCACCAGCTTCCTTTTGCTTTGGATCCATTCTACCTCAGATGAGATCCAACGCTGGCATCTGGGAGGACTTCCGCAAAAACTGTGGACCCCCTAGGACTGTGAATAAAATGTGGCAGTTGTGTTCATTTTCTGATTGCGGGTGTGTGTGTGCAGCTCTCCTCAATGCTGGTAACAATCTACAAACCCAAGAAGCCAAGGGGAATTTGGTCTGAGACGTTAGAAGACATGAGTTATTTTTTAAATTGTGATTATTTACATACGTATGTGTATACCTATATATGAATATGTATCATAAAATTTGCCATTTTAATCATTTTTGGGTGCAAAATTCAGCGCATTAAGTACATTCACACTGTTGTACGACTATCACCTTTACCTGTTTCCGAAACCTTTTCATCACTCTAAACGCAAACTCTGTAGCCATTAAGCAGTAATTCTGCATCCCTCTGCCCCTCAGCCCCTGGTAACCACTTAAGTTTCTGTCTCTATCAATTTGCCTCTTCTAGATATTTCACATAACTTGAGTGACACAACATCTGTCCCTTTTTGTCTGGCTTGTTTCACTTAATGTTTTAGGGGTTCATCCATGTTGTGATGTGTATCAGAACATCATTGCTTTTTTTTTAATATAACTGAATAACATTCCACTGTATGTTTACAGCACATTTTGTTTAGCTCCTGATGGATACTCGTGTTATTTCCATCTTTTGGCTGTTGGGAATAATGCTACCATGAACATTAGTTTACAAATAAGATCTTTTCGAGTCCCTGCTTTCAGTTCTTCTGGGTATATGCCAAGACGTGAAATGACTGGATCATCCGGTAATTCTACATTTAATTTTTGAGAAACCACCAAACCGTTTTCCAGAGCCGCTCTAGCATTTTTACATTTTCACCAACAATGTACAAGGCTTCCGGTTTCTCTCCTTTCCAACACTTGTTAGTTTCTGTTCTTCTGAGAGCAGCCCTCTTAGTGGATGTGAGGTAGTTTCTCGTTATGGTTCTGATTTGCGTTTCCCTAATGATTACTGACGCTGAGCATCGTTTCATGTGCATATTGGTCAACTGTGTATCTTCTGTGGAGAAATGTCACCTGAAGTCCTTTGCCTGTTTTTATTTGTTTGTTTATTTTTAACTGTTTTTTTTTTTTTTTTTTTTTTGCTGTACGTGGGCCTCTCACTGCTGTGGCCTCTCCTGTTGCGGAGCACAGGCTCCGGACACGCAGGCTCAGCGGCCATGGCTCACGGGCCCAGCCGCTCCGCGGCATGTGGGATCTTCCCGGACCAGGGCACGAACCCGCGTCCCCTGCATCGGCAGGCGGACTCTCAACCACTGCGCCACCAGGGAAGCCCCCTTTGCCTGTTTTTAAATTGGGTTATCTTTTTGTTGACGAGTTGGATTAAGGTGGGCCCCTATCCAACATGACTGGAGTTCTTTATGGATTATAGACAGTAAACATTTATCACATCCTTTCTCCCATTCTGTAGGTTGTCTTTTCGCTTTCTTAATAATGTCCTTTGGTGTACAAAGTTGTAAGTTTTGATAAAGTCCAATTTGTCTATTTTTCTTTTGTTGTTCATGCATTGGTATCGCATCTGAGAATCCACTGCCAAGTCCGAGCTCATGAAGATGACCTGAGGCTTTTTTGGACTAGGAGATCAAGTCAACATTTATCACACCTTTGCTTAAGATCATACTGATACATTGCTTCTGTGAATCCCCTGAATTATATGCAAAATTTTCTGCTTTCTCTGGCACCGTACACGTGTCTCTTTGATAAAAAATAAATAGCACTGAAGCATTTTGGTATCATGTGAGTTACCGGCTGGTTGCTATGGAGTTTTGACTGCTCACATCTCCCAAGGCATTACTTTGAGAGGCAGGTGTCCTGGCTTACCCTGTGGACCTTGAACATGCTCATTGAGTCTGGTAGTGGATCTATCGTACTTGCAGGTCTTTTCTCTTTATACAGGATGAGGATTCGCTGAGCTCCCGTGGGTTTTAAGAAACACAGTTAATATGTGGCCTTGTTACAAAATGTAAAACTACACACCAAAGTATATACTTCTTTGGGAATTACGCTTGACGCTAAATGAAGGAATGACTTCCAAGCCTGGCTTATAAATTGTGCTTGTTGCTCATAAGGAAAATGAGATCATGGTACATAAGGTAGATATTAAAGAAGTGATTCTGGTAAGGAGGAGGGAAAAGCAAAAGGGTTAATGGAGTGGAAAATAGAAACCAGGTCACATTCCTGGAAAGGCTGGGTCAACAAGAGCCAGAAGATTTAAAACGCAGCTAAAAATTGGTCATGTATAATTCTCCCCACGGAAGTACCGCTTAAAATGTTGGCTTGGGATCCAGCGAGCGGGCATGCCCATGTACTTAAGGAAACAAAGTCCGTACGTACTGGCAACAGTGCTCAGGTCAGACTGAAGGGGGTTCTTAGAAGCTCATTTTTCCATCAGCCCCCAATACCCCTTGTCCCTAAGACTCAACTCAAAAACCAAGTGGGCAGGTTTTGTTTGTTCATTCTGGGTAAATGTTAGGCATTTGCAAAGTCAACATTCCTTGCCTCAAATACCCTGCTTCTCAGAAAATGGAAGAGCTTAAATCGTATGTAATTAGGATTTATTCAGCCCCTCTATGCAGTCCATTGGCACCGAGAAACTTCTTTCTGGAGGTGGATGGGCCTTTGGGACCTTGTGTCCTCTGCTTACGGCACTTCGGAGATCATTTATGAAGGCAGGAAGAGCTGATTGGGTGGCAGCAGGGGTTGGAAAGCCTCCCTATTTGACAGGAGTCATCGACATTAGTTTATACAGCAGGGGACCATTTAGGAGCCTGCCTACTTAGAGAAGCTGTGTGGCCCTGAAACGAAATTTCCTTCTTCATTATGCATGTGACGAGACCATTTCGTCAGATCAGGTACTCCTCCTCTGGATAGTGGTAAAAACTGGTAGGAAAAGCTTTCACTGGAAAGGAAGGGAGGAGGAAACTCACTTTTTGTCTAAGCTCCTGATCTGTGTGTGCATGACAGGTGATGGCACATGGAGCCCTGGATGCAGAAACATGTTCTAGCCAGAAGCCAATTTGTAGAAGTGAATTGACTAAGCTTATTGAGCTTATCACCTGTCATGGCATAGAAATGGGAAGCAACATGGTTATAAACAGATGTATCCTTGGGCTGGAAAAAGGCAGAGGATGAAAAGGGTGGCAGGTTATCCAGACTCTTAACGACGTAATGTTGTGGCCCCCAAAGTCATGTGTTGAAGCCCTAACCCTCAAATGTGATGGTATTTGGAGGTGGGACCATGGGGAGTTAATTAGTTTTAGATGAGGTCATGAGGGTGGGGCCCCCATGATGGGATTAGTGTCTGCGCAAGAAGAGAGACCAGAGCTTTCTCTCTCTCTGCCGTGTGAGGACCTAGCAAGAAGACAGCCATCTACAAGCCAGAAAGAGAGGGGTCACCACAACCCAGCCATACCGGCACCCTGGCCTTAGACTTCCAGCCTCCAGACTGGAAGTGAGAAATAAATTCCTGTTGTTGAAGCCACTCAGCCTGTGGTATTTTGTTAGGGCAGCTTGAGCTAAGAAACAGTCAGTTAGGTATGAACCTCTCCCAGAGTGAAAACCCATGAGCCCCTGTCATGGAGATGCTGCTTCCCAGCCGAGTGATGAAGTGTGGGTACAAAGAACTGGTCTCACTTTGCCCCTGAGCCTGTACATCTCTTTCACTTTGAGTGAGTTGCTTCCCTAAGTCTTCTTTGTTTTCTTATCTGCAAAACAAGGATAATAAACCCACCCATCTCACAGGCAGTTTAAGGTTAAGCAAGTTAGTACGTGTAAAACATTTAGCATAGTTTCTAGCACATATTAGGTGCTCCGTAAGTGTCGGCCATATTGAATAGGGATTTATGGTCAAGTGTTTGGTTCTGTCCTGTCCCCCCACTCTTACTACACACCATTCTCTCTTCCAGTGCTTTATGAGCTCAAGCCACACTGGCTGTCTTTTCGGTTTGTTTTAAATAAACCATGTCTCTCCCACCACAGGGCCTTTGCACGTGCTGTTTGCGTTGCTTGGAATATCACTTCTGTCTTTTCCTAGTTAACTCACATTCATCCACTGGCTCTCAGCTCAACCATGACTCTTGTGAGAGACCCTCCTTGAAATCCGTGTCACTAGCTCTCCTGTCCGTCGTCCCCTCTCCCACTCTAACCTTGTTGACATTTTAAAAGTATTTGTGTGATGACTGGATTTTTATTTTCTTTCCCACTAGATGTAAGCTCCGTGAGAACTCACGGCCCTGAACACAGTGGGCACAAAAACTCCTGGCTGAACAAATCCATGCTGGCTTCTGACACAGTGCCTAGAGCACAGAGGTGATCATGATCCTTCAGAGCTAAAAGTGTTAAATCAGACCAATAACGTCTGGGCTGGCAGCTGAGGAGGAGGAATGAACGCACGAGTCAACGTGATCCTAATGTGTTTTCGAGAGACTCAGACATCTAGGGAGTTTCATTGGGCTTTTGACAAGAATCACTGCATTGGTAAGCAAGTTTAAGTTTGCAATAGCCCCAATTCAAGTAAGGATCATTAATTCCTCGTTTTTCATTTTCAAAAGATGCTGAGTGCATGTGGTCGGCGTTCTGCCATTGAAAGGCAAAACCATGTTCGTTAGAGGCAAAGCACATGCCCCCACGGACCGTGCCCTTTTAGGATTAGCTTAAACTGGAAGCTAAAGGAAAATGGATCATGTAGTCAGAAAAACCCATCTGAATGAAACCCCAGGAACCACACTTTGTTTTCTAGCTGCTTTCGGGAATTCACATTTAATCAAAATTGAAGAGTACAGCGGTTGCCGTGAGAATTCTTGCCTCTCATCTCCGTTTTAATGATTTCTTTTTAATTAGTTGTTCTCTGCAGATATCCTAGTGTGCTTCAAACAACTGGGAAACAGAAAAAGAAGTGGGAGTTGCAGTTGCTTCTGGCAGAATTGTGTTTGCTTCCTTGGTTCTGGGCAGTCTTGCTAACAAGTAACCTGTAACCTACCGCTAAGGCTACAACTAGATAATTACTTGGTTAATTTTCATACTTTAGTTTACAATCCTAATGAGTTCTGTGACTCGTATTCCCTAGGCATTGTAGAGTCCTATCTCGTCACATTTGTGGTTTTTGTTTCTGGAGTCTTCTGTTTTCATTTAAAAGATGAAAAGCTTAATTAGTGCCCCCAGTTCCTAGATTTTTATACGCTGTCATATGCTTTTGCCAGGAGTGTTAGGATATTTTGCCATTTAAAACTCAAAAGGGATCTGAGTGAAATGCCTGTCACTTTGAAGCAGTTTCTTTCATCGTAATCATGACTAGGTTACAAAGAGTAGCATAACGCAAACGGACTTAAGAGTCACTGCTTGAGAAGCCCGTGGAGGCAGAGTTGGGAAAGGTAAAGGGTTTGGCATCAGGAGGATGCAAATTCAAATCACATCTCTACACTCATCTGGGCAAGGTTCTTAGTCTGAATGTGAACTGGTGATAAGGCCATTCGCCTGGCAGAACTGCCCTATGGATTTGCTGAGATCGTGAGGTCCCGTGTTTTGCACACCCACACCTGATGGTCTCTGTATTGGTGCTATCCAACAGAAATGAAATGTGAGTCGCATCTGTGATTTAAATGTTTCCAGTAGCCACATTAAAAAGTAAAAAAGGTGAAATGAAGTATAATTCTTTTATTTAATCCAAGATATGCAAAGTATTAACATTTCAACACGCATAGACTTCTTGAAATAGTTTACATCATCTCTTTTTTGGAGCACTAAGTCTTTGAAATCCGTTTTCTCAGAACAGTTCAATTTCGACTCACCATACTTTAAGTGTTTAATAGCCAGCCGTGGCCAGTGGCTACTGTACTGGAAAGTGTAGCACTGGGTGATCAATCTTCATTTCTTTCCCTTTATATTTTAGGGATAAAGTTGTCATCCATCCAGTGGAGTGGCTGTTACGGAGCCTCGGGAACTCTTTCCTCGTCGTAGTTCGGAAATCGGTTTAATCCTGGGAGAAACGACCGTTAGCACGACTGGAAGAGTACAGGTATCAGGGGTTTGTTGAATTTTAATTGCCTTAATATGGGTCTAATGGGGGAAAATGTACTCCTTGATATTTAAAATGGTCATTGAAATCAAAGAGTGCTATAAAATGCACCTAAAAATAGTGTGGAAAATATAGAGCTATCACATTCAGTTGGTCTAAACTTGAGACTTTTGTACCTTTAGAAGAGGTCCATGAATGGACTTTGGGGGCACATAAAGCCTCCAAAATTATATGCAAATTTTTTTGTGTTGTGTATTATACGTATATTTTCCTGTGGGGAGAATCCATAGTTTCCATCACGTTCTTAAATGGGCCAAGGAAATGACCGTGTAAGCAGCTGTGGTGGTAGAAATCCCTGTTGGCTACAGGGGAAATTCTGTTTACTTGGGAACTACGGTTTCGTATCTGGGAGGACAGAAGTTGTACGTCGCCTCTTGTCACCGTTAACCAGGAAAATCCCTCAACTCGCCTGTTGAGGAAATGCCTGTGCTCGCAGGCACTTGGGGGCTCAGACTCACTGAAAAATGGGATTCACGTCTCCTGACTGATGTTCACTCCAGGGCATCCACTGGTGAGCTGTGTTTATATTTTGGTTGAGGGCACAGGACTGAATACGTTCAAGTTAACTGTGCACTTGACAGCGACCTTTCCCCCGTGGGAGTGGCCATAAGGGCTATGGGAACGGGTGTTGGGTTCTGAATTCAAATCCCAGTTTGTTCATTAAGCAGCCCCCATTTGTCTCCTTGAGTCTCCTGCTCATTGATCAAATGATTTCTCAGGTCTCTTCCGACTCCTTTTAGGAGTTGATTTGCTAAATTCGGTTCGGGAAACCTCGTATGACATTGCAAATTAGCACCAAGTGTATCCATATGAAAAAGTGATTGAAAAAATAAGTTGGAATTGAAGGGTCTGGAATTGGGATTAGAATGTATGTTACTTTTTATTTCCCTCCACTTTTTCACATGGGGCACAGACTGACCCCTAAATCCAGAGGCACCCAGGGAGCCCTGATTGGAAACCCCTCAACTTCAGTCTGATGGCACATGACTGTTTCGGTGGGAGATCTTTGCTCTTGTAGCCACGTATACCCCTCTGGCCTTTAATGAGAACACACAAGGCAGGAAGGCTATCTCTCCAAAGAAACCCACGCACTTAGTCTTATACCCAACCTGTGTATGTCTTGCCGCGTTTTTGTTTGTTTTGTTTTTGCGGTACGCGGGCTCCTCACTGCTGTGGCCTCTCCCGCTGCGGAGCGCAGGCTCTGGACGCGCAGGCTCAGCGGCCACGGCCCACGGGCCCAGCCGCTCCGTGGCATGTGGGCTCTTCCCGGACCGGGGCACGAACCCGTGTCCCCTGCCGAGGCAGGCGGACTCGCAACCACTGCGCCACCAGGGGAGCCCTCTTGACGCAATTTGTAATTCATCTGACTGGTGTTGGTTCTCCGTGACACACTAACTAGCAAAAAAGGGTGTGAGGTTAAGAGAGCTGGAGATGGGGTGCTGCTCCTGGGAGCCAAGGATCCAATTCTGTTGGAAGTTGAACTTGGAGAGTATTGGCAAACCATGGTGCTAACAGGCCACCTTTTGCAAACACTAAGGTAGCAGGTGTAATTATCTTCACGATGCCTGGTCTGGAAGAGGTTATGAACAGATATCTATCTTAATAGTGAGGAAGAAATATATCGGTGTCGTATCTACATTGTTTGTTGTAATGGAAGTACGACTACTAATGACTCGTCTTAAGATGTTGGCCACAAGGGAGGGAGGAATGTGGGTTTGAACAGGGTGTGTTGGAGGAATCTAAGTCTCAGATACCTAAACATCTGGCCACTTCAATCCAAATTTCAGTGAGAAAACCAGATGCCTGGCATCACGGCAAATGAAAATGATACATTTTGTAATCCCAGTCATTCGTTCATTTGTGTATGTACGTATGTCTTTTTAGTAGACGTTATAGCTGACATTTGTGTGAACGCTATCATCGGGGAACAATTCGTAGCGAATTCAGTATTTGGGATCCTGTGGGTTGTTGCGGTGTGAAAGATACCAGTTTTGAAGCCCACCCACTTTGGTGACCCTTGCTATTCTATGAAACTCTTGTGGCTTTTGCAGACGCATCTTAGAAGTGGAAAGTTGGGCCTAGCTACTCAGAGATGTTGTTAGATATTACCGACAGGCGGTAATGGTGGCAGTAAACCAAAGGGGTTTCGTTGTGAACACGAGCTTGGTTGATAAACTTGCTCAGTTCTTCCACTTTATAGCATAGTGGGCCAAGTTGAGGCTTTCTGTAAGGCAGACAGTCATTCGAATGCTAGATTTTTTCCTAACAAACAAACAAACAGACCTGTCTTTGGATTCCGAGCAGAATGAAGGTAGTGGGTGATCCGAAACGCTCAAATTCTTCCGAGGCAGGCAGCAGGTAATACAATGAAGGAAAAAAAAATACACACTGCAAGAGGCTTTTATTTTATAGGCACCACTGCAAAATGAGGAATCACTTCAAAACATATCAAATAGAAAATAATAATTTATTTTAACTTCATTTTACTTACTGTTTATAACTAACCATGGTTCTCTGAATTTGCTCGTAAAAGTCTGTCCCTTTGAATCTACAAAGCAAAGGTCTACTACAGTGAGCACTTAAAATTCCACAAACCGTCTCCATCCACAACTTTCCTGTACATGCAAAGTCCTCCAACGGGTTGCAGGATCTGCAAACATGCTTTAAACTTCCACGAAGCTGTTTGCCTTCTGTTAAAAACCTTTACACTCTCTTGGGAACTTTAACCAGGAGAAGAATGTTTAAATGGGTCTCCCAATTCTAAACAAATTATGTGTAGTATACCTCGTGAACCACAGAGTTAGTTTGGTGGTTTTTGGAGCTGAAGCTTTGACCTAACGTTAAACAGTCACTCACATATTATAAAGTGGGGGGGGGGGGGGGTTCCATTAAAAATACATACTGGCAGTCGTATCTGAGTGAGTTTTCGGCAGGCAAAAAAAGAAGTGTGTTTAACTTTCGTATATGAATATAGTGTGTAAACAAATTATTCTGTGAAGGTATGCTTAATAAAAGATCTTTTTGAAATTTTAAAAACTTCATGTGAAAGGTAACGAGTATAAAAAGTACCATTGCTATTTGAGAAAAAAGCTCTGTTTTGTTAATACTGCCTTGCCTTCCAAGACAGAATATTGCCTTCCAAGACAGTTACGGGTGGTTTTTCTCCGCTTAAAATAGAGCTAAGACGACACCCAGAGGGAGTGGGTAGGGCTCGCTGATTTCGACTATAAACATGATGACCCTATTTATCTTATATACAAAAGCTTGCCGCATTGAACGAGGCAGGAATTGCTACCTCAACGGTAGTGTTCTCTCTTATGTACATAACGCAGAAGTGAAAGTTATACAGTAGTCACCGACAGGAACGAATTGTATACTCTAGTGCCGTCTGGAGATTTCGTGCCGTGGGTTAAGAGTTCTTGGATCGTCATCCAGTTATCAAATATCTTTTTATTCCTCTTCTTCATCATCTTTTTGTGGCTGAGTTCCAGGATGTTCATCTCCTTCCTGTCGTCGGCCCCTTGCTGCTCCTTCAGGCAGTCGAGCCGGCTCTGCATCATGAACTCGCGCCTCCGCCTCTGCTCCTTGGCCTTCACCACGTGCTGCTTCCTCTCCTCCTTGCTCCAGTACCGCCCCATCTTCAGCTCGCTCACCGCGTCGTCGTCCGTGGTCATGCCGCTGCGCTCCTCGCGGATCTTGAGCGCGCGCTCCCGCAGCAGGCGATCCCGCACCGGCCGCTTGGTGATGTAGCGCGTCCCGTCGCTCCGGATCTTCACTTTCCACTCCATTCTCGGCTCCGACTGGTTGGCCGAGTTCAGGTCCTTGCACATGCTCACCAGGCTCATCTGGCTTTGCGCGTACTCCACGGCCGACTTCTGCTGGATCAGCTGCATGTAGCTCTGGTAGTGCTGCGCGTGCGCCGGGATGTGGGCGTGTTTGTAGGGGGAGTGCGGGAAGGGCGACAGGTACGAGCCGCCGCCCAGCTTCTGGCTGGGGGTGGGGCTCCCGCTGCCGTCATCGCTGGGCTGCCTCTCCTTGCCCTCCAGGGCCTGGCTGGGGTCCAGCTCTTCAGGGGAAGGGCTGTAGTCCGGGGAGCCCACTTCGGGATCTTCCGTGATGGAGAGCAGATTCCTTGGAGACGGCCCGTACGCCTCTGTGGTCCCCGCGGCGCCTTCGCTGCCGGGGCCGCCGACGCCCTCGGCCGCTCGCCTCAGAGAGTTGTCGGGGGACATCTCCAAGGTGAGCGGGGTGCTCCGGCAGCTCTCGCCTGTGTTGTACGCGCTCGAGCTGTCTTTGTCGGACTTCTCGGGGAGCTCGGTGATGTCCGAGAGCTCGCGCCTGCGCACGTCGACGCTGGTGTTGTAGTTGCGGAAGCCGCTGTTGTGCAGCATCCAGGGCTCGCGGTACTGCTCCTTGAGCTGCTGCATCTTGTGTGCGCGCACGATGCTGAGGCACTCCAGCTCGATGCTGCGCAGCTCCTCGTTCAGCAGCTCCAGCTCCTTGTCCACGCTCTCCGGGTCGCTCTTGCCGGCGTCCAGGGGGCTGCCCGGGTAGTACAGGCCGTAGGGGCTGGCACTCTTCACCTGGCACTTGAGCTCCAGCAGCTCGCGGAAGCGCTCGCACTCGTCCACCGGGATGCCCAGGTAGTCGGCGTCGGCGCAGTCGGCCGAGATGAAGGACTCGTTGCTGAAGGGCAGGTCGCCGCTGCCCAGGGTGTCCTGGCTGCACATGAGCTTCCTCTGCCCGGCCAGTGGCGGGGAGGCCGCGGGGGCGTCGTCGCCGTTGTTCTCCTGCTCCGAGCTCTCGTCATTGCGCGTGCTCTCGTCCGTCCGGCCCACGCCGCTGTCCTTCTCGTGCTGGTTGGACAGGATGGTGGCCGTGTCTGTGGTTCCCCCGTCTTCCTCATGCTTCTTCTACACGACAGAAAACAAGAACACACGGGTACAGTGAGGGACGCCGGCGGTGCAGTTCCCAGGTGTGACTCTTCCTGTAGGAGGGGGGGCCTGGGAATTAGCTACGGGTTAACTACCCGGTCGGCCTGACCTGGGGGAGCCACTGAACCTCCTTCTCGGCCTCAGTTTCCGCACCTGGGAAAGGAGGACGATAGTCGCCTTACCCCACCGAGTGATTCCAGCCATTCGAGGACCCTTGTGCACGCACAGGAGGCATAGGTGACGTCCTTTTAGCTCCTCAGGCCCTCCCTTGATTAGTAGTCACTTAGGGTATCTCTGACAATGGTGGTGGCGTAGAAGGGGGACGGAAAGGGTGCCAAGCAGCTCAGGGGTTAAACAGAGGGAATTGCTTTGCTTTTGAAAACATGACTTTTTCTGTTTCTTTCTCTGCTCTAGCGATCTATTAATGCCGGCACAGGGGGGTTTGGTTTTGAAACGAGTGTCAGAAGGTCAGGGGTACCCGGGCATTACTGCGTTTGCTCTTATAAGCCACGCGGCACTCTCGTGGTCAGGGAAACTACGGGCTTGCCTTTCACTCGGGCGAACAGAAAAGCACCTCGTTAGTTAGTTTCCTGGCCGTCTTCCCGGCGGCAGCTGGGTTGCTCAGGGGCTTGGGCATCCCGAGGGAGATGTGGGGCCGGGTCTTCCTGCTGCTGAGAGGGCGGAGGGGCTGGCGGGGGCGGTACCTGCTGCAGCACGCTGGCGGTGAACTGCATGGCCTGGTGGTGCTGCTCTTCCAGCATGTCCATGTGCAGGTCGTCCAGAAAGTCGTTTCTGTCGTCGTCCATCCACCCCTCGTCCAGCTGGGGAGAGACAGCCGCCCACACATGCCCTTCAGCTGAGGCTCCTTTCGCTCTCATTTTATGTATTTATTTTAAGAAAGGACAGTAACCCCGGGGAGAAATACTTCTGGGGCCCCCTCCGGGGGTCATCGAAATGCAGGCTGCCTGTCGTTTTGCTCTACGACAGACGACTACCCCACGCTCACGGTGAAGACAGCTCCCACCCTACACGTCCGGGGGCCGGGGCTGCGGTCTGCTGTTTTACTGTTGGAGGGTGAGGCGCTTTCCCCCAGGTTAGCTCCTTTCGGTGAAGGAGGCCACTGAGTATAGTAGGGGCGGCGTCCAGGAGCCCTAGCCCTGCCTGCCCTTCTGCTTGACGGCCCGCACACAAGTTTAGCAGGCCCCCAGGAGAAGGCACTTACAGTACGGAAAGCATTCTTTCTGACACACACAAAAAAAGGTAGCTCTACTGACCTAGCCGTTTGTTAGTCTTGGGCAAGGCCTATCACTTTTACCAGGGCTCTTCTCTCTCGTGCTGGTAAGAAAGCAGACCGCTCAGGGGTCTGACATCTACCACCCGTGGGGCACATCTGGCCTGCGGCCTATTTTTGTTTGTTTAAAAACAGTGTCATTGGAACACAGCCAAGCCCCTTTGTTTGCGTGTTGTCTGCGGCTGCTTCTGCACCGCAGGGGCACCGGAGACCATGTACGCAGCTCCCAAAGCCCATCATACTGCTTCTTCTTTGGCCCTTTAAGGAAGAGTCCGCTGACCAAAGTTTCTTTCCTTTTTTCTTTACAGTAAAAACTGTAGTACGTGGCAGATGTACGTCACGATGATTTGATGTGCATACATACATAGTGAAATAGTTACCAGTCCAGTAACTAACGTATCTCACAGTTACTGTTTTTTGGGTGATGAGAACACCTGAAGTTTAACTATAATCGTCATGCTGTACGTTCCTTAACACTCTGCGGTTGTAAATGAGACCCACACAGGTACTGCTCAGGTCCTGGGACGTCAAACGTGTTGACGGACGTGACCTGGCTGTGTTTTCCCCGGCCTTATGTTCCCTCCTCCTCTTTTCTTTCATTACGCTCCCTGCGTTAACGAACGTGCGGGGCCCGCGGTGTAAATGCCAGAGTGGATGTCAGCACGCTCCTTAGAAGGTCAAAACGAGAAACAGTATTGGAAGTCCGAGCAACTCAGATTACCTTTCCGGGTACGGAGTACCCTTCAAGCTCAGATTCGACAGGTGGGCAGTGTTCTGCAGGGCCAGGGACTTTGTTACTGATTTTAGAACTACAGACCCAGCTTCACGTGCCGGAAGCTGACTCACCTGGAGTTCGGGCCTTGCAATTAGCAAGGAAAAGTTCTTGTTGTCTTCGCTGGTTAGAAGAGCCACAGCCTCTTCGCGGTTCTGTACCTCTATCCCGTTAATCTAAAAAGGAAAAGGTGGAGGGGTAGACAAGTTGCATGAGTAAGTTGTGCAGAATCTTTCTGCTCTGTTGCAGGCCTGCATCCCACAGCGGGAACAGAGAGCTTCCAGGCAGCTTGAAGACAATACGCTGGTTTTCAGAAGGAAAGGCCTCGCTCAAACTGACGCAGTGTCTCTGGTCACCATGACAGCCTCCACGGGCGTAGTGCCCAGGCGGAGGCTACGTGAGCAGAAGTAGCTGGGACTCCAAAAGGCAGCCCTGAGAAAAATCACAGCGTTGTGAAGAGGGAAAACATCTAAGACACGTAATTAAATACACTCAGGCCGGAGTCTAAATGGAACATACTGAAGCGTGACTACAGCTAATTTTCAGATCCTATCGGAGAAAAAAGCAGCACTGGGGGTTGTACGTGAACGTGCTGGAATTACGCAGAGCGTTCTGCGTTCCCAGTTTCACACTTTAATGTTTTAAGGTGGGACACAAGGTCAAGCGGGAGGGAGCCTCTCACCATCACACCTGATCGCTCTCTGGCAGGATTCTGGCTTCCTGTCCCGGCACCTTCGAGCTCTGCTGGTCTGGAGGTCTCAGCTCCAGGGTACACAGCAATGGTCCCGTGGAGCTGGAAGGGGAGCCTGCCCTCTGACTGACTCTCTATGCCAGTTAAGGAACGGGCAGCAAAGGGGGTGATGGATCTCGGTCAACGAGGGGATGTGTGGTTGTCCGGGAGGCAGGGAGGGCCAGATAAGGAACTCAGTGCTTCCGTGGCCAATGGCAGATACCAGTGGAAAACTAGAGCCACTGAAAAGGCCGTTACTCCTGAGGGTTCAGCCCCATCAGGGATGACAGTCCGGGCTGAAGTCAGGGAAAGGGTAAGAATAATAAGCAGTGGCAAAAGGAAACGAAAATTACTCGCAGGGAGGTAGGCAGTGATACGTCTAAACACAGTGGATTCGAAATGAGAAGACAGGAACGAGCAGAGGTAGAAGCTAAGTCTTCTACCCATGAACCAGAGCCTCTCAATTTCTGTGAGATTAAAAAAGACTGTAATAGAATTTACCATGTGATCCAGCAGTGCCACCCCTGGGCATATACCCAGACAAAACCATAACGAATTCCAAAAGACACACGCACCCCAATGTTCACCAAAGCACTGTTTGTTTGCTACAACAGCCGAGACATGGAAGCAACCTAAGAAGGCGTGGTACAGACAATGGAATATTACTCAGCCATCAAAAAGAAAGAATGAGACAATGCCTTTTCCAGCAATGTGGATGCAACGAGAGATTATCATATCTAAGTGAAGGAAGTCAGAAAGAGAAAGACAACTACCTCATGATAGCACTCATATGTGGAACCTAAAATATGACACAAATAAACCTATTGCTGAAGCAGAAACAGACTCACGGACACAGAGGACAGACGGGTGGTTGCCAAGGGGGACGAGGGTGGGAGAGGGTTGGATTGGGAGTCTGGGATTAGCAGAGGCAAACTGGTATATATAGAGAATGGATAAACAACAAGGTCCTACACTGTGTGTAGCACAGGGAACTACACCCAATCTCCCGTGATTAAACCTTACTGGAAAATAATAGAACGTATACACACGTATAACCGCGTCACTTTACAGCTGTAACTAACGCGACACTGTAAATCAACTGTACTTCAATAAAAAATGTTATTTGTTAAAAAAATAATTAAAGCTTAAATTAAAAGACAATTAAAGGGAAAAAAAGACTGGTCTCAGTTTGACTCAAAAGAGCAACAGGTATCCTTTACAGATAAAGAAACTACTCTTAAAAGCCATGGCATATACTAGTTAAGTGCTGAGTCATGGAGTTTAAAAGATGGCTCAAACTTGAAATGTTCGGTCCAAAATTAACCCATCCGAGAAAGCTCAAATGAGCATTATTTTGTTTCACAAGAACTGTGGGCCTGATCTGGCCCACTAATGTGCTGTCTGTGGCCCAAGGAGAAGGGAAAGGAAAGGAGATGAGCTGGCTCAGATGCTGCAAAGCTCTGGGGCAGCTTTCCTGCTTAGGTGGGGCAGGCGTCCTCTCTCCACTTTGTCTCACGCCTCACCACACCCTGTTGCCAGGTATTTTCCATAGCTTGTACTTCAGCCATTACCTTCTCTGGCCTCACCACACCCCTGATATTTGCGACCCCCTGTTCGTTAACTTCTGCTTTTCCACCCCAAAGCTATTAATGAGAACCAGTTTGCTCTTCAGTGATAAACCGAGGAAGCTGACCCACCTGGATGATGCGGTCTCCTTCTCGGATGCGCCCATCCTTGGCCGCGATGCTGTTAGGGTCGATCTGAAACACACAGCAGACATCTCAGCACCGAGTGGGTAACTTAAACACGCGCGAAGATAAACGACGGCCCTTTCCAAAGTCTGCCTCTAACACATGGTCGTGCTCGTCCCTCTGTTTTCGTTTTGTGCCGAAATAAACGAGACTTAGGGTCATGCAGAGGGAGACGAACAGGGACTGATCTGTTTCCAAGCCCTTTCCAGGCTGTGTTCCGGGATCCTTGCACGGCAACCCTGCTACACGGCAGTGTGCTCAGACCCTGGTGACCTGAGGGGATGCAGAGGCACAGCTGACTCCCGTTGCACGCACAGGAATGAAAAGCAAAAGTGTGCTGGAGAACAGGTTAAAGGGTACCCTTCATCATGTGGGCTAGCAACCTTTACAATAATTAAAGCAACTTCATTATTTTACCAAATGTGTATATTAAAGTTTGGAAAGTAACTTTAAAAATGAAATATAATTGACACAAGTGGGATTGAGTTTGGGAGAGACACCCCCGAAATGCAGTCATGATGGGCCAACTTAAGCTTGGTGGGTAGAGTATACCCCAAGGGATAATTATTAAGCCTAGCAGACACATCCCTTGATTCATCCCATGGGGATGGATTTTATTTCCTGACAAAATGGGGTTTCTGTGCTTGCAAAGAGGGCAATGCGTGGTAAGGTATCCATCCTGAAATCACTTGCTTTGCATTGTCTCCTCTGGGAAGATAAAGATAGCTTCCGTCTATGTACTTTGAAGTTGCACTGAACTTACGTGAATTCAACTATACACACCACACCAAAAGAAAAGAGAAACAGACACAGAAATACTTTAAAAAGTGTAAATGATGCCCTCCCCCATCCCATTCAGTGAACACGAGACGGGAAATGTGAATCTGCTCTTCCCTCGGGGTTGAACACATGAAGCCACGTACACGGCTCCATTTTATGGCCGATTTGCAGGCTTCTGAAGGGTAGTTTTGTCTTATGTGCCAACGTTAGGACTTAACCCCTATGTAAAGACGTAACTCCATGGAGCGCGATAAAGGGGACGAAGAAATCTGTCTGTGTCTTTCCACAGACATCTCCGTGAGCCAGCGTTAAGGCTGGTTAACACATAAAAGGCAAAAGAGAAAAAAGAGACCAACTCTCTTGCTCTTGCTATGATAGTTACAAAAACTCAGCCCCGATACCTCGCTTATATAGATCCCAATGTCATCTTCATCGTCCGTCCGGTAGCATACTGTGAGGCCCAGCTTGTCCTGGCTGTTCATTCTGTAGAGATCCACTTCCTAGACAAAGAAAGGGCATTTCCCTGTGAGACCCCGGCAGGCAGTGAGGGCTGGGAGGACGGCAAATGCTTTAAAAAACATTTCGTTTAAATGATGAACTGGATTTCTTTGCATTGGATGTGGGCAGAGCGGTTAACGTACTAAACAAAAAAGTGATTGCGGGCATGGGATCAATGCCCAGGGCATTTCTGACCTTTCAGTCAATATAAAGTCATTTTGAAAATAGTTATTTTATTGATCCCCCCAAAGAAAAATTACCCATATTTCACTCAGCGTCAAGACGTCCGGGGTCGGGCTTTTAAAAAGCATTCTTTCAATGTCTGCCACAAACAAGAATAAATATTTCCAAACCCCAACCCCTCCAGCCATTTCAGTACAAATGTCTCCAATGTGTCTGGTGAGATTATTTCCCGTTGTGTTCTGTTAATATGCACGGTGACAGAACTTGCAAACAGACTACACATAAATTGATCCGAGGAAGGAGGGTAACGTGATAGCACGCGATTAATGCTTTCCCCAACAGCTGTGATATTTACAGTCGAGAAATTAGTTTCCGCCGCCATTACAGCAAATTAAGTAAAAGCAAAGCGAGCCCAAACGCGAGACACGAGGGCACAGGGAACGCCACTGTATTTGCCAATTAACCTGCGCTTTGGAATGAAGTCAGAACTTTGAAAACTGTTGGACCCCTGGAGGAAGTGGCGTGCTTCTCTGAAAGCGTTCATGGGCCAAGTCTCCCTTTCCGCCCATCCTGCCAACCACCCACACGAGACGCGGCAGGGCCAAGGGCTGCCTGATGATAAGTTCTCAGGCCGAGGCCCCGGTCTGGTGTTTAGTGTTAGCTCCTTGCCAACCAGCAGGAGCTCTGAGATGGGGTCGGTCTCTGGAAATATCTTCTCTCTCCCGGCTCTTCTTGGTGAGGGCACAGTTGTTTTTGTGGTCAAAGCTCAACAGTTACACAGCAGATACTTACGGAACCCTCCCCTGGGTGCCCAATACCATGGATACTTTCGAGACAGAAGAACAGGAGGTGCAAAGGCCCTGGGGCCAGGAGGGCTGAAGCCCTGTGAACGAGGAAGAGAGAGGCAGGCTGAGCATAGCCAGGCAGTGGGGCCAACGGGCCAGCGTCGGGGAGCTCGGATTTGATTTCAGCATCACGGGAAGCCCTGGAAAACTTTTAAAGTGAAGACTGCCGTGATCTGCTTGATACTTTCAGCAGGCTTTCCGGCTGATGTGTAGAGTATAGTGTGGTGCTGAAGAGCTGAGGCTCAGAAGACAGGCAGACCTGTGGGCAGATCCCAACTCTAGCTCTTTCTAGCAGCTTCATCACGGGGTTTCATGGGCTCGTTACTATATCTGAGCCTGCTTCCTCACTGGCGCGTGTCACCCTGCCGCTTGGACAGGGTGAAGAGTCACTGAGACGAGACTGCCGAGCTCTCAGCACAGTGACGGGCCCAGAGACAGTCCACGGAAAACCGCAGTACAATACGTGCAGGCAGCTTCTTGCCGCAAGTCACAGCCATTGTTTGCGGCAGCCGAGTGCGTGTATTTCCCGTGCCCCCCAATAAGATAATTTTATTTTCTGAATATTGACATGTGAATTACTTCAATGACTTCCTCATTATAGCTTTAGCAACCTGGCACGTTTCCCTTAAATGAAATCCCACTAATTTCTGATAATTTAGTTGAGCTGGATGGAAATTTCGTTTCTCGTTGTTCAGAGGTAGCACGAGTTTAACCACGAGGGCACGTTCTTTCCAGGTACTTTGGAATAACCCAGTTGCATACCGCAAATATACCAGGCCCACAGCATCCTCATGTTTCAAACGCACGCCCAAGCCTCTGTCTCAGGTTACATACACCTCATCTGGGTACAGGCAAAAGGGAAGACCTTCTCCGTTTCGACGCTTCCTAAGAGGCAGCATAAATCCGGGGAATTTCCTGATTACTCGATTGGCTCTACATGCACCGCTGCAGCCCCACTGCTGCCACAGAGCCCTGGCTTCAAGGTGGAAGCCAGCTGGCTCTGGAACAAGTTCACGTGCAACCAAAGCAGAGAGAAGGGTAACTGGAGAGGCTGAAAGAAGAAAACTTAGAAAGATAATAAACATTGTGCTATGACTTTTCCCAGAATAAAAGTGATACTACAGGTTATAGTTTTCACTGAATGACTGGCCACCAAGGCGAACAGCTCTTAAGAAAGGTCAAAAGATACCAGAGCTCCACTGGGCTTCATTCTACTATGACTCAAAGTTTGCTTCAAGGTCACGGCGAGGTAGGTGCGGAAAATGAGGGCAGTGTTTAGAAATTTTATAGCACTCGGACGCTGTCATGATAGCCAAGGATAGGATTAGCAGACTTGTCTCACTGACCACGGCGTAAGACCGCATCAGGTACTATTGAGCTGAAGTGGCAAGGGGTGAGCCATGGAGTCACTCATGGTAGAATCACGTATTGGTCAGTGACATGTTAAAACTTAAGCCAACCGGCTAACCTGGTGCCCCCGGTCTTTCACCGCCGAGAGTCTGAGAAGCACGGCTCTGTAATACACGTGTAGGATCGAGGGCTCCATTTAAGAACTCGGGGAAAGTGAAAAGTCTGGAACTGATGTCTTGGTGAAAAAACAGCATGACGTACTAGGAGTAGTCAAGTAGGAAAAAGGAAGACTCATAGGGAATGTGACAGATGAAGGTCCGACACGTAAAAAAAGATTTCATGCATTTGGCCTAGTCCCCAAACTGTGTGCGGTCTGCTATCTACAATCAATAGGCTTTTAATCAAAACCTAACTTGAAAAGCACTCCCACTCTATTTTTTGTCAATATTTCGATTGACAGACATTGGAAGAACTACTATTATAACAAGAGACAACTTTCTTAGAACAAAACAGCAGGTTGGCACGGAAGAGATCCTAAAACATTTGTTACTTTAAAGTATTTTCACCTGAATCACTGATAATTAATCAAGAACAGCATCTTACGCTCTTCCTTACTTAAACCCTTTTTCTATGCTGCCATTAACCCCACATGTGGTTCGAAAATTAGTCATAGATTCCCCATAAATGCTGTTTGGACTTATGTTACGTACAACACGTGTTGGTGAAACATGACATTTCTGCCTGGTAGAGAAGAGGTTCTGATTACCAGGTCTGTTTGCAGTCACTGATGTTCTGAAAAACAATGCTTCCTCACTCTCGCCGAATGATAAACGGCCCAGCAGTGCACTGAGCCTTTAAATCCCACCGCAAGATTTCCCAGGACAGGCTGTCACGGGGACACTCACATTCTCACTTTGGATGGACTTGACTTAAAAACTGCAAAGGCCAATTTGCGTCCTTGCTGCGGAAGAGAAGCCCGGGCCTGGCTGCGGCCTGAGGCATGTGCTGTGTGTCAGGGCAGTGCGTGGGAGGAGCCAACTCCAATCTGAAACACTCGCCTGAGGACGTCCAAGCCCCACGCCCCACCCCAATTCCAGCTGGCTGCCAAGCACAGCTTTAGCACTTGATCCTTTAAACCAGACTCAAGAAGGGGAGCGCAATTCTACTTTAAGGGCAGTCCTCTAGGAGCCGCTTTCTATCTTGGAAGTGGTCTGGTTCGTACTGGATAAACAGATGCTGGTAAAGCACATTTTCAGTAATAATAAAGCACAGGGGAACTTCCCTGGTGGCGCAGTGGTTAAGAATGTGCCTGCCAATGCACGGGACACGGGTTCAAGCCCTGGTCTGGGAAGATGCCACGTGCCGCGGAGCAACTAAGGCCGTGAGCCACAACCACCGAAGCCCGCGCTCCTAGAGCCCGTGCTCCGCAACGAGAAGCCACCGCAATGAGAAGCCCACGCACGGCAATGAAGAGCAGCCTCCGCTCGCGGCAACTAGAGAAAGCCCGCGTGCGGCAACAAAGACCCAACGCAGCCAAAAACAAATAAATAAATAAATGTATAAAACAAGCAAGCAAACAAAGCACAGGGTGTTACTCTGGGGTTTACTCTAGGTATGTAGTTGAGAATGATGTTAAGATAGCATGGGCTATAGTACTTCCTTTTGTTACCTGGATCTTCTTGGGAACTCTAAACAGAAGTTGGAAGAGTGTCACTTACAACCCGCACGAGGACAGAGACAAGACAGTGGAGTGGAAGGATGTCAGCTCACGGCTTCCTACGAAAAACAAATCACAACTAACTGCTCAACAACCATGGACCAAAAAACCCCTGGAAGCTACCAAAAAGAGATATACTACATCCAAAGACAAAGAAGCACAACAAGATGGTAGGAGGGGGTGCAACTGCTATAAAATCAAATCCCACACCCACCGGGGGCGGGGGGTGACTCACAGGCTGGAAAATAATCACACCACAGAAGTTCTCCCACAGGAGTGAAAATTCTGAGTCCTACATCAGGCTCCTCAGCCTGGGGGTCTGGTTACAAGAGGAAGGAGCCCTCAGAGAGTCTGGCAGGGTTTGATTGCAGGAATTCCACAGGACAGTAGGAAACGGAAAGTCCACTCTTGGAGGGCACACACAGGGTCCTGTGTGTACTAGGAGCCAGGGAAAAAAGCAGTGACTTCATAAGACTCTGGGCAAGACCTACCTGCTAGTATTGGAGGGTCTCCTGCAGAGACGGGCATTGGCTGTGGCTCACTGAGGGTACAAAGACACTGGCGGCGGCAGTTCTGAGGAGTACTCATTGGCGTGAGCCCTCCTGGAGGCTGCCATTTTCTTACCAAGTCCTGGCCCTACCCAACAGCCTGCAGGCTCCAGTGCTGGGATGCCTCAGGCTAAACAACCAGCAGGGCAGGAACACAGCCCCACCCATCAGCAGACAGCCTGCATAAAGTCTTCCTGAGCCTACAGCCCTGTAGGCACACCCCTTGTCATGGCCATAGCTACCCGCCAGAAGGACAAGACCCAGTTCCACGCACCAGTGGGCAGGAACCACTGCCTCCCACTGGGAAGCCTGCACAAGCCTCTCAGACAGCCTCCTCCCCCAGGGGGCAGACAGCAGAAGCAAGAAAAACTACAACCCTGCAGCCTGGAACGGAAACCGCAATCACAGAAAGTTAGACAAAATGAGATGGCAGAGGAATATGTCCCATATGAAGGAACAAGATAAAACCCCAGAAGAACAACCTAGTGAACTGGAGATAGGCAATCTACCCGAAGAAGAATTTAGAGTAACGATAGTACAGATGATCCAAGATCTCAGAAAAAGAATGGAGGCACAGATCAAGAAGATGCAAGAAATGTTTAACAAAGACCTTGAAGAACTACAGAACAAACAAACCGAGATGAACAATACAGTAACTGAAATGAAAAATACACTAGAAGGAACAAATAGCATAATAACTGATGCAGAAGAATGGATAGGTGAACTGGAAGACAGAATGATGGAAATCACTGCCACGGAACAGAAGGAAAAAGAACGAAAAGAAATGAAGACAGTCTCAGAGACCTCTGGGACAACAATGAACACACCAACATTCACATTACAGGGGTCCTGGAAGGAGGAGAGAGAAAGGACCTGAGGAAATACTGGAAGCATTAATAGCTGAAAACTTCCCTAACATGGGAAAGGAAATAGTCACCCAAGTCCAGGAAGTGCAGTCACCCAAGTCCAGGCAGGATAAACCCAAGGAGGAAAACACCGAGACACACAGCAATCAAACGGACAAAAATTAAAGACATAGAAAAAGATATTAAAAGCGACAAGGGAAAAGCAACAAATAACACACGAGGGAATTCCCATAACGGTATCAGCTGATTTCTCAGCAGAAATTCTGCAGGCCAGAAGGGAGTGGCACAATATATTTAAAGTGATGAAAGGGAAGACCCGACAACCAAGAATATTCTACCCATCAAGGCTCTCATTCAGATTTGATGGAGAAATCAAAAGCTTTACAGACAAGCAAAAGCTAAGAGAATTCAGCACCACCAGACCAGCTTTACAACAAATGCTAAAGCAACTTCTCTCGGTAGAAAAGGAAAGGCTACAACTAGAAACAAAATTATGAATAGAAAAGCTCTTCGGTAAAGGCAAACATACAGTAAACGTAGGAAATCATCCACACACAAATATGATATCAAAACCAGCAATGGTAAGAAGAGGAGAGCACAAATGCAGGAGATTGGAAATGCATTTGAAATGAAAAGACCAGCAATGTAAAGCAATCTTATATATATATATATATATATATATATATATATATATATATATATATATATATATATATATATATATATATATATATATACTGCTGTATCAAAACCTCATGGAGGGCTTCCCTGGTGGCGCAAGTGGTTGGGAGTCCGCCTGCCAATGCAGGGGACATGGGTTCATGTCCCGGTCCGGGAAGATCCCACATGCCGCGGAGCGGCTGGCCCCGTGAGCCATGGCCGCTGAGCCTGCGCGTCCAGAGCCTGTGCTCCGCAATGGGAGAGGCCACAGCAGTGAGAGGCCTGCGTACAGCAAAAAAAAAAAAAAAAAAAAAAAAAAAAAAAAAACATAATGGAAACTGCAAACTGAAAATCTACAATAGACACACACACACAAAAGACAAAGGAATCCAAACACAACACTAACGTTAGTCATCCAATCACAAGAGAAGAAAAGAGGAAGGGAAGAAAAAAGACTCACAAAAACAAATCCAAAACAGTTAACAAAATGGCAATAGGAACATACATATCGATAATTACTTTAAACATAAATGGATTAAGTGCTCCAACCAAAAGACACAGGCTCACTGAATGGATATAAAAACAAGACCTGGATATATTGCTATCTATAAGACACCCACTTCAGATCGAGGGACAGGTACAGACTGAAAGTGAGGGGATGCTAAAAGGTATTCCGTGCAAATGGAAATCCAAAGAAAGCTGGAGTAGCAATACTCATATCAGACAAAATAGACTTAAAATAAAGACCGTTACAAGAGACAAAGAAGGATACGACACAATGATCAAGGGATCAATCCAAAAAGAAGATATAACAATTGTAACTATATATATGCACCCAACATAGGAGCACCTCAATATATAAGGGAAATTGTAACAGCCATAAAAGGAGAAATCGGAAGTAACACAATCACAGTGGGGGACTTTAACACCCCACTTTCACCAATGGACAGATCATCCAGACACAAAATCAATCAGGAAACACAGGCCTTACATGACACATCAGACCGGGTGGACTTAACTGATATTTACAGAGCATTCCATCCAAAAGCAGCAGAATGCACATTCTTCACAAGTGCCCATGGAACATTTTCCAGGACTGATCACATGCTGGGCCAACAAAGCGAGCCTCAGTACATTTAAGAAAACTGAAATCATCATCAAGCACCTTTTCCGATGACAACACTATGAGACTAGAAATCAACTACAAGAAAAAAAACTGTGGAACACTAAACACGTGGAGGCTAAACAACAATATGCTACTCCACAACCACTGGATCCCTGAAGAGATCAAAGAGGAAATCAAAAAATACCTGGAGACAAATGAAAATGAAAGCACAATGATCCAAAACCTATGGGATGCAGAAAAAGCAATTCTGAGAGTGTACTTTATAGCAATACAATCTCACCTCAGCAAACAAGAAGGATCTCAAATAAACAACCTAAGCTCACACCTAAAGCAACTAGAGAAAGAAGAACAAACAGGACCCAAAGTTCGTAGAAGGAAAGATATCATACAGATCAGAGCAGAAATAAATGAAATAGAGATGAAGAAAACAATAGCAAAGATCAATGAAACTAAAAGCCGGTTCTTTAAAAAGACAAACAAAATGGATAAACTTCTAGCCAGACTCATCAAGAAAAAAAAACAGAGGGCTCAGATCAATAAAATTACAAATGAAAAAGAAGTTACAACTGACACCCACCACAGAAATACAAAGGATCATCAGAGACTGCTACAAGCAACCATATGCCAATAAAATGGACAACTTGGAAAAAAATGGACAAATTCTTCGGAAGGTACAACCTTCTAAGACTGAACTAGGAAGAAATGGAAAACATGAACAGACTAATCACACAAGTAGTGAAATTGGAACTGTGATTAAAAATCTTCCAACAAACAGAAGTCCAGGACCAGATGGCTTCAGAGGCAAAGTCTCTCAAACATTTAGAGAAGACTTAACAGCTACCCTGCTGAAACTGTTCCAAAAACGTGCAGAGGAAGGAACACTCCCAAACCCACTCTATGAGGCCACCATCACTCTGATACCAAAACCAGACAAAGATACCACACACAAAAAAAGAAAATTACAGGCCAATATCACAGATGAACCCAGGTGCAAAAATCCTCAACAAAATATTAGCAATCCCCATCCACCAAAACATTAAAAGGATCATACACCATGAGCAAGTGGGATTTATCCCAGGGACGCAAGGATTCTTCAACATCCACAAATCAATCGGTGTGATACACCACATCAACAAACTGAAGAATATAAACCACACGATCATCTCAAGCAATGCAGAAAAAGCTTTTGACAAAGTTCAATACCCACTTACGATAAAAACTCTCCAGAAAGTGGACACAGAGGAAACATACCTCAACATAATAAAGGCCGTATGTGACAAACCCACAGCAAACATCATTCTCAGTGGTGGAAAACTGAAAGCATTTCCTCTAAGATCAGGAACAAGACAAGGATGTCCACTCTCACCACTTTTGTTCAGCATAGTTTCGGAAGTCCTAGCCATGGCAGTCAGAGAAGAAAAGGAAATAAAAGGAATCCAAATTGGAAAAGAAGAAGTAAAACTGACACTTGTTTGCAGATGACATGACACTATACATACGACATCCTAAAGTTGCCACCAGAAAACCACTAGAGCTCATTAATGAGTTTGGTAAAATTGCAGGATACAAAATTAATACACAGCAATCTGTTGCATTTCTATACACTGACAATGAAAGATCAGAAAGACTAATTAAAGAAACAATCCCATTTACCATCGCATCAAAAAGAATAAACTACCTAGGAAGAAACCTACCTAAGGAGGCAAAAGACCTGTACACTGGAAACTATGTCACCGATGAAAGAAATCGAAGATGACACACAGATGGAAAGATATAGCATGTTCTTGGATTGGAAGAGTCAATATTGTGAAAATGACTATACCACCCAAGGCAATCTACAGATTCAGTGCAATCCCTGTCAAACTACCAAAGGCACTTTTCACAGAACTAGAACAAAAAATCCTAAAATTTGTATGGAGGCACAAAAAACCCTGAATAGCCAAAGAAATCTTGAGAAAGAAAACTGGAGCTGGAGGAACCAGGCTCCCTGACTTCAGACTATACTTCAAAGCTACAGTCATCAAAACAGGATGGTACTGGCACAAAAACAGAAATCTAGCTCAATGGAACAGGATAGAGAGCCCAGAGATAAACCCACACACCTATGGTCAATAATTGTGTGACAAAGGAGGCAAGACTATACACTGGAGAAAAGACAATCTCTTCAATAAACGGTGCTGGTGAAACTGGACAGCTACATGTAAAAGAACTAGAACACTCTCCAACACCATACTCAAAATGGATTAAAGACCTAAATGTAAGACCAGATACTATAAACTCTTAGAGGAAAACATGGACAGAACACTCTTTGCCATAAATTGCAGCAAGATCCTTTTTGATCTGTCTCCTCGAGTAATGGAAATAAAAACAAAAATAAGCAAATGGGACCTAATTAAGCTCAGAAGCGTTTGCACATCAAAGGAAACCATAAACAAAACGAAACGACAACCCACAGAATGGGAAAAAATATCTGCAAACGATGCGACTGACAAGGCGTTAATCTCCAAAATTTACAAACAGCTCATGTGACTCAATATCAAAAAAAACAAGCAACCGAATCAAAAAATGGGCAGAAGACCTAAATAGACGTTTCTCCAAAGGAGACATACAGATGGCCAAGAGGCGCATGAAAAGATGCTCAACATCACTAATTAGAGAAATGCAATCAAAACTACAATGAGATGTTACCTCACACCAGTCCGAATGGCCATCATCAAAAAGCCTAAGAGCAGTGAATGCTGGAGAGGGTGTGGAGAAAAGGGAACCCTCCTACACTGTTGGTGGTAATGTAAATTGGTGCAGCCCCTATGGAGAACAGTATGGAGGTTCCTTAAAAAACTAAAAAGAGAGCTACCGTATGATCCAGCAATCCCACTCCTGGGCATATATCCAGAGAATAACATGGTTCAAAAAGATACATGCACCCCAGTGTTCACTGCACGGCTGTTTACAATAGCCAAGACACGGAAGCAACCCTAAATGTCCATCGACAGATCAATGGATAAAGAAGGTGCAGTACATATACACAATGGAATATCACTCAGCCGTTAAAAAGAATGAAATAATGCCATTTGCAGCAATGTGGATGGACCTGGAGATTATCATACTAAGTGATGTAAGTCAGACGGAGAAAGACAAATATCATATGCGGAATCTAAAAAGAATGATACAAATGAACTTCTTTACAAAACAGAAACCGCCTCACAGATTTAGAGAATGAACTTACGGTTACCGGGGGAAGACGTGCGGGGGAGGGATAGAGTGGGAGTCTGGGATTGACACGTATCCACTGCTATATTTAAAACAGATAACCAACAAGGAGCTACTGTATAGCACAGAGAACTTGGGTCAGTATTCTGTAATTACCTAAATGGGAAAAGAATTTGAAAAAGAATAGACACATGTATCTGTATAACTGAATCCCTTTGCTGTGTCTACCTGAAACTAATACAACATTGTTAATCGACTGTACTCTAATATAAAATAAAAACTTTTTTAAATTAAAGATTTTAAAGTAGAAAAAATTAAATTCAGAAAAGTGCAAAGAAGGGAATGATTATTTATATTCTAATCACCCAGAATTAAACATGGTTAATCTCTTGACAGGAAAAAAGAAAAAAACAAGACAAACCAAAAAAAACACCAAAAAACCCCCACTATGACTTAGTTGTGGTCACTGCATTTCCAGGGGGTGGTTGCACATCATAGAGAAGAGCCTGGTTGCTAATAGTTAAGCAAAGAGTGAACCATAAGAGGTTTTCAGAAGCTCTGGAAATACAACACTGTTAAGAGCCGATACCGTCTTGGGATCTGTATAGATTTAGGTTTTACCTTGGCTGCTCATAAAGAAGATTAATTACAGTAACGCAGTAGTAGTTGAATTGTGCACTAAAAGCAGCGTCTAGCCTTATATACCGTGCATGGTAGGCGCTCAATAAAACTGAATTAGCTTTTGAGATTCCAAGGCAGACTAAAGATCCAAATGGAAAATAAACTTGGCTCTGCCATTAGCAAGCCAGGCTGCCCTAGGAAAGTCACTTCACTTCTCTGAAACTTCTCGGCTCTTCTACCGTCTTATCCCCAGAGACGATATCTTGGGGCTCGGTGGAAACTGCTGTTCCTCCAACTTATTGAGTGGTTAGTAAATTCTCAACATTTCATTCTCACTCCAAGCTAGACGCAGAACCTTCCACAATTGAGTACATCATGGAAAGCACAGAGGGCATCAATACATATCTGTCTGTGATGATGGAGATAAGATGGCAAAGAAGACCATTAATCAAACTCGTATGAATAATGGATTACCATTATCTGGATTACACCTCCCCCACCACTGGTGTCCTGTTGCTTACCGGTCTAGATGGACGGCTGGATAAAAATGAACAGCTAAGCCTGACATTTTAGATGAAATTGAAACGATAGCTCAACTGAGTAAAGTACGGGGGCCATTCCACCTTGGTTGATTCAAGCTTTCTGTTTCAACGACAGCCACTTTAATCAGAGGGCGTCCCAGAGACTAATTTCGATGGCTTTTGCACCTCTAGGAAGACTGGTTACTGAAGCATAACTCTAAGACCTTATCGATCCAGAACTGCTTGTTCATATTTCTTGAAATCATCTCCACACTTCATGCGTGGCACTGTCGGGGACGTAGAGATGTCTCTAGGAAGACTGCACTTGCCTTCAAGGTCCTGACATGTGAGATTGGGTCACAAGGCATTTATTCCTTTATTCAACAGATGTTTCTTGGGTGCCTACCCCCCTGCCAGGCGCTGTCTGAGCACAAGGAGTCTAAGTAGGAAATGGCCCTACTGGGGGAGGGGTGCTTTAGCCAGAGCCGTACGGAAGCTTCACTGGAGATGAGCCACACTGAGCCGGGCCAGGATCTGGGGGCATAAAATAAGAGCAGGGGGCAGGGCAGGTTCTGACTGCAGGTGGCAGGAGAAAGAATGGTCAAGTGCTGAGGAAATCGGGAGGGTGGTGAGGAAGCTGACTCCGTGAGGGTAGGGCCGACCAGGGAAGGTTCCCCGGAGGAGCCCTGGTGCTATGCCTTAAAGGCTAAAGAAAAGAGCAGAGGTTGGCCGGGACAGCCTGCATTACCTCCAGGACGGTCTCGCTTCCCTTGAGATCTTATGACCTTACACTATGCAACCAGGTTGGGAGATCATTTTAGTCTCCCTGGTGAGAGCATAGCTTTCTTCTCCTTTCTGGTTTCAAAATGACATCATCAAGACACAGCACAGGTGACGGCAGCTTCACAGCCCGGCTAGGATGCTACAGAGGAATCAACTGGGAAATTAAAACAATAGACGAAGGAAAAAGAAAAGCCTTCTTCAGACGTCTATTTTTCCATCTTAATTACCTACAGCAAGATCCAGAGCAGGTGTTCAGTACCTGAAAATTTACGGGTAATTATTTGGCGGCTCAACCCTTGGGTATACTGGGGTGTAATCCTCTTATGCTACGCAGTTTCACGATAACCGGGATTTGACACTTACCTAAATAGGATCGTTTTGTGTGCTTTAAAAGAGAGAACATCTGTTTTTCTCTGTGCATTCTCTTCCATAATATCCCCAAACACTCATATATTTTCCTCCTATATAACATCCATGGAACGGGTTACTTTTCGAAAGGGGCAGATGTTGATCTACTTCAACTTAACACGAGGAGCGGTGGTGGGCTGAGATTGGCCCCCTTACTCACAGCAAGCCTGGGTGGGGGGACCCAACAGGCTGATGGGACCTAGCAGGGACACACTGTTGACGGCTCTAAGAAATCTCGCGAGGAAGCGGCGATGACGGTACACGCCGTTCCCCCAGAAAACTGGGTCTGCTTTAGGAATGCCAGCTCTTGGCCGTGCTGCTGTTCATTAACCTTCTCGAACTGACCGGGTGACGTTCCAAAGACACGCCCCTGCAACAGAGCCTTCCTGGAAGTATACACACTGTCCTCTCCTGGAGATTCCCTCCTGGGGAGGGGCCACGGAGAGAACCTACCTGAATCTTGACCTCAGAACTCGGGACGCGCCGCTCATCCAAAACCACCGGGTTCACTTAGTTAACAGAAATAACCTGGTGACATCCAAGCGGCTCTAAACGAAAGTCCAAACGTAAAAGCAGCCTTCCTGCCTGTTATGGACTCATGGTACTTCGCGATAACTCCTCAAAGGAGCTGTAGATGGAGAATGGCCACAGTTTGGTTTTCTCGACGCAAAGCTCACGTCTAAGCTAATGGCTGATGACCCAAAGGGACTATGGCCTCCCGAAGGGCAGGCAGGGTGATGACTTGCTGATTTTGCCTTTCTAGCACCAAAAAGGATAGTCAGTGTAACAGATGCTCAGTAAACGCAGGCGAGCAGAAGTGAATGTAAGCGTGCACGTAGACTCTCTTTGTGCTTTCTATTTAACAACAGGAAGAAGTCTGAGCAGCGTCTTGAATGTCCGTGAGGGGCTTAGTCATCTCAGTCCATGGGACTTCACTCTGCCCGGTGGTGTGGGTGGTATTCGAGGCTCGGAGGCACAGCTTCCCACCACAGTGAAGGAAAAACACAAAGCCTCGATCGTGTGACTCAGGACGAGGGCAAACGGAAGCCTGGGCTTCTCTGCCTGTGCCTGGGGCCTCCAGGTCAAGGCCCCTGGGACTTGTGCACCGAAACACCTGGGGATCTTGGTAAAATGCAGCTTCTGACTCTGTACGTCTGAGGGCCCAGATTCTGTATTTCTCACAATCCCCCACATGCCGCTGTCCCAGTCTTTGCGCCACACTTTGAATAACAAGGCTCTAGGGAGGCGTTTCAGAGTGGCCTCCTCCCACCAAAAGCAAGATGCTCTCATAGTTCACGTGGAGAAAGTTACTTCCTTTAGCAAGAAAGCCTCAGTTTGGGCTAGTCTTACCACTTCTGTGATACTAGCCCATCTCCTTAGAGAGAAAGGCAGCAGGAGGCAGTGGAGAGAAAGGGCCCCAGGCAGCCAGCCCTGGGCGGGTACCAGTGACAAGCACCAGGATTTAGTAACACTGCCTCGTGTCCGCTGTATTTATTGGACGGCACCTTCTATGCATGTCAAGGGATGCTGATTTTCTGACTGAGCTAGTGATACAGCATTTCCTTTAAAATTCTCCTTCGTTTACAACCCAATCCAAAAATGGGCAGAAGACCTAAACAGACATTTCTCCAAAGAAGACATACAGATGGCCAAGAGGCACATGAAAAGATGCTCAACATCACTAATTATCAGAGAAATGCAAATCAAAGTGACAATGAGGTATCACCTCACAGTGGTTAGAATGGGCATCATCAGAAAATCTACAAACAAATGCCGGAGAGGGTGTGGAGAAAAGGGAATCCGACTACTGGGCATATACCCAGAAAAACCCATAATTCAAAAGACACATGCACCCCAATGTTCACTGCTGCACTATTTACAATAGCCAGGTCAAGGAAGCAACCTAAATATCGACAGACGAATGGATAAAGAAGATGTGGTACATATATACAATGGAATATTAGCCCTAAAAAGGAAGGCAGTTGGGTCATTTGTAGAGACGTGGATGGACCCAGAGACTGTCACGCAGAGTGAAGTAAGTCAGAAAGAGAAAAACAGATATCGTATATTAACGCATATACGTGGAATCTAGAAAACTGGTACAGATGAACCGGTTTGCGGGGCAGAAATAGAGACACAGATGTAGAGAACAGATGTATGGACACCACGTTGGGGAAAGCGGGGGGGGCGGGGGGGACAGGGGTGGTGAGGGGATGAATTGGGAGATTGGGATTGACATATATACACTAATATGTATGAAACAGATAACTAATAAGAACCCGCTGTATCAAAAAAAAATAAAATTCAAAAAAGAAAAAAAATTTTACCTTAGTTTAAGGGAGTTGTATTAAGTTAAAGGGAAAGAGAAAGCAGACAGTGGTTCTGGTGTATCAGATATAAGAAAACAACTGTAAGGCAGAGTGGGCCACACGCGGCAGATATTGTGGCAGCTCAGTGACCCTCCAGATATCACATGCAAACTCTTAGAGACGGGAGCACTTTTCCAGGGAGAGACCACAGCTTCCATCAGATTCTCGAAGGTGTTAGAAAGTAAGACGGAACTAAAGAACCCATTGCTATAAAGTTAACGAAATATCAAAGATTTACAAAGTCGACATCCTACTCCAAAAATCTAGCTCCTGAGATATTTGATAGCTTTTTAAAGACCTCTGCTTTGTCACAATGATCATCAAAAAGCAGTGTTGTCCTATAAAGGTTATTAAATAGCCCTTCTTCTTGCAAAGCAGTGTTCCAGGGAGGCCTCGACCCACGGAACGTGGTTCTTCTAAAAGAAATCCACGAGAGGCGGACATTCCATGAGCATCCGTCATCTCAATGCATGCTGACAGAGACGTATTAGCCTTCACAGCGACTATTGAGACGAGCCAGGGACGTGCTTCTTACCTCCAGCTCCAGCTCCTCTCTCTCCATCTCCTGATGGATGCCTTCAATGTAGTCGTTTGGATTGTAGTATTCATGGGCCGAGGGATGCCTGAAAAAGGATGAAAGATCACTAAGGCCCTGCTGCAGTTCTAAGTATCTGTTCCCATCACCCCATCACAAGGCCCATCAGTGCCACAGGGGCTGTTCTCAGAGGCTGAGGTTCTCACTCAGTTCACTTCTCTCTGGTTGCGTTTCCCGGCACAGTCAGGACCTCCCTCACGATATTTCCACCATCTTCTCCAAAGCCCATTTCCTCCACAAGAAGGAGTTTAGATGCAGGTTGAGGGCGAGGGATGGAGTGGGAGATTGGGGTAAACACACGTAAGCTAGTATACAGAGAATGGGTCAACAACAAGGTCCCACTCTATACAGCACAGGGAACTATATTCAATATCCTATGATTAAACCATAATGGAAAAGAATATAAAAAAGAATGTATATCTATATGCATAATGAATCACTGCTGTACAGCAGAAATTAACACAACATTGTAAATCAACTATACTGCCATAAAAAAACTTGTTAAAGAAAAAAGATGCTCGGTGAGAGAGGGACTGGCTTTGTGGCTTGCAGTGATCACTGCCTGGCCCACGAGTCATGTGAGTCAACGTGACCAATTTCTAACTCAGTCTCTAGGTGGGAGACAAACTCTTATTTACTGCTCATGGCTTCATTCTTAGATTTTATCTCTGGGGAGAAAAAAGCTTCACTTCAGGCAACACCTAAAGACATGTGCCAGCCTCTGAGATAGGTTCAAAGGGCTGTGAAACTGAAACTGCTATGCTGTCATCTAGGACGGTCTCTTTTCAAACCTTTTTTTTTTTTTTTTTTTTGTGGTACGCGGGCCTCTCACTGCTGTGGCCTCTCCCGTTGCGGAGCACAGGCTCCGGACGCGCAGGCTCAGCGGCCATGGCTCATGGGCCCAGCCGCTCCGCGGCATGTGGGATCCTCCCGGACCAGCGCACGAACCCGCGTCCCCTGCATCGGCAGGCGGACTCTCAACCACTGCGCCACCAGGGAAGCCCTTTTCAAACCTTTTTGATTGTCTCGCAACAAGAAATACATTTGACATCACCCGGTATACATGTGTACGTATGCAGAACACGTGCATACATGCACACATATAATGCATGTGTGTATATATGCAGACCCGCATAGGTACACACGCCTAGGAGAACGGAAGCTTGCATTTCTCTAGGTTAACGTGTGTACAGCACAATTCACAGAGCCCACCACCTCTTTGGAAACACCACTAATGGAACCTCTAGGACCAAAGGCAGCGGGAATTACAACATGCTCAGTCAGGTCTGTGGCTCTGAAAGGTGTCAGATGCGGATGGAGAGCTTCAGCCTGATTGTTGGCTGGGGACCCAAACCTCCGCCTTCTCAAAGGTCAACAGAGCAATCAGTGGGCTCTGGTCTTCTCACCCAGGCACTTAGTTTTGAAACAACAGACCAGACATGAGCGGTCATTCAAACGAGGGCTGGCTTTCAATTTTCTGCACCCATCAGGCAAATACGCTGCCTGCACTTAAGGGGCTGTTGGTACTGAGGACCCTGCTGGAAGGCCTGGGCTTTCAAGCGTCAAGGTAACCCCCCCCCCCCCGCTCCCCCATTCAGCCCTGATGCACACTCCTGCTGTCCTCTGACCTCGCAGCCAGAACCAGGAGAGCACTGACCTCTGCACTCTTCTGACATTTCTCAAATTGCCCCTTGGGGGAAGAGTCATGTCACGTTAACTGGACTTAAGAGGAAATTAAGGGCTTAGCTTCTAAAAAGCCTGTCACTGTGACGGCTCAACATCGAGAGTCAGGGGTAGCCTTAAAGGCCTCATCAATATGAAAGGCAGTTTGGGTCTTCAACGTCAAACAACTGATTTGAATGACTGTAGTCAGTGAATCATCCAGTTGTTTCCTAGCAACTGGCATGCTATGGAGTACTGTGGTTAAGATCTGGACGTTGAGGTGGGACAGACCTGCCTTTCCATCCAGCTGCCAACTTTCATGGAGTACCACTGCTGACTCTGCAGTTCCTCGCCGCACAGAAGGGGCAGTCGTGAGAAATGGGTGAGGTGACAGTTCTCTGCATACTGCCTTGTGCACTCCGAGTATCAGACGGGATCGGGGGCGGCGGGGTACCTCCTCCTCTACCTTTACACGCTGCCCGCCGCCCAATTCACCTTGTCACGCCTGGGGAATTAGCCCTGGGTTCTGATGACAGCTAACCGTCAGAACCACGGGATGAGAGGCCAGCCTCTGTCTGGAATCTAGTAGAACAACAGGAAACGTGTGCTCACTCCAGCTACTGAGTTACTGATAGGAATCCAACAGGTATCGCTCAGGGGATCTCCCTAGGAGAGGTGGAGATGCCCTTTGAAATAAGGCATCAAGGCAATGATCCGAACCAGCAGCAAGATGGGAGGAGGGACTCTTAACATCAACCAGAGAGGCTAAGAAGGGGCAGTGGACACCTTGTCCAGAGATGTGCAAAATCACATCCGAAAAGCCACCTTAAAATGGACATCTTTTAAGCCACTTGTCCACCTGAGAAAATTTCTTGCTCTTCATTTTTGTCCCTATATATTTTACATCAATCACTCAATTACCAGCGATCGCCACTATCGTTTATCCAGCACTTACCGTATGCCACGCTGAGAACCTGCCACGCATTAGTTCATTTAATCCTTCAACAATCCTACGAGATGGGTACTATGATTATCATCCCATTTTAATAGAAGGAAAATAAGGCCCAGGGAAATAAACTACCCAAGTTACACAGCTAGAGATTAGGCTTTGTCCAACTCGGAGCCTCTGAACTACCTGATATCTCTGGCAGTAAGTAAGGTAAGAGGAGAGTCGTGTGTAAAGTAATTTACGTGATGCATTGGATCACAGCTGTTATTTAATCGGTAACTGCAGTGCTTATATGAGGCATGTGTGAATTTACTCCATGGATCCAGGTTTGAAATGAGACCCAAGAAAGCAGAAGGCACAACCTCCTGGGCTCTCTTTACACTCACAACTTGCTTTGTTGTCTCTTTAAAACAACCATCAGCATTCCCTCTAGTGAGAACTACCAAACCTTGCCACTGCCATTTGCGGTGATTAAATTTTATTCGGAAACAACTTTTATGACATTTGTAAGTCATTTTGTTCTTCGAATATAATTTGAATAACTCCGCTCCAGGGTTATAACAAAGTAATTAAGATGTCGGAGTGGTTTTGAGCAGGATTCAATTTATTGCCTATATAAACAATAAAGTGAAACGTGGGCAACTTGGGGGAAAACTGTTAAGATGTATTCATTTTTTTTCACCACACGGAAGGGAAGAAACCAACTTCTCTGTACCACACTTAACACATCTAAGATTCATCACCATGTGACTTACTCCTCGGGCAAGAGATAGGGATCCAGCACAGGTGGGGTGGGCGAGGACATCTTGGTAAGAGCCATGATGTGCTCAAAGGTGATGTCCGTTTGGGTTCCCGTGTCCACCGTCTGTGACTCTGACGGAGGCGTGAACATTTTGGTCCGTGGCGTTCGCCTCAACACCTGGACCACGATGGGCTCCTTAGCTGTCTTGAAGGCTTCCACAGCCTGGTCATGAGTTGCTCTGGATAAGTCTTTGCCGTTAACCTGTCGGAAAACAGTAGATGGGGAGAGGATTATAATTAAGCAGAAGCCGGAAAGACGGTTTTCGTGTGTAAGCAGCTAAAAGGAAAACGTGCGGGTGTCCGAGGACTTCACTGCTGTGTTTCAGGTTTCCCCAGGAATGCCTGGTGGGAAGGGGGTAAGTTTGGAGGTGTGCAGATCGGGCATGAAATAATAAATCTCACGGCGGGGAAGGCGTGGCTTCCCACTGGAGTGTCTTTAACACAATTTCATCCCCTCCTCATCTTGCCTGGGAGAGAAAAGAGCAGCCTCAGGCTCAAAGCCTTTATCGGGCCATACTAGCTAACTGGAAATTAATCATATTGTTCTGTTTTAATGGTGTGTATGTTCCCAGTTCCTGTCAGGTGAGATTAGTTTCCCTTTCATGGGAGCGATATGACATTTCCTTCTTAAATGAATGCCTTTGCTTTTCCTTAAAAAGTCAATGAGAATATTAAGTAAGTGATAATACAGGTCACAGGTAGATATGGCAAGTATCAAGGAGGAACTCAAATGACCTGACATTTTGGCCCATGTTCGGGAAACAGCAGCTAGCTTAACTGCTGTGTTGTTTCCCACTGTGCACACAGTCCTTTGCTACTGCTGCAACCTCAATGTCTACACTTACCGAGTGCCCACTGTCTACCACGTGACTTAAATGAAGACGCCTCTTAACACGTCCGTCATCACAGTCATGGGAAGCCGGCAAGACCAGAAGTACGTGCATCCCTCTCCCCTTATAGCCACAAATAAACTGCGTACGATGACCTTGCGAGTGACTGATGGGTCAGAACTTCGGACGCTGCATCCAGGATTCTTTCCAACGACAGAATCTGAACTAACTGAACACGGCTGTCTTTAGAACAGCTTACACGAGAGGAAATAGAAGCCAGAACCTTATGTCTAGAAAATGAAGTTATTCCAAGCAACATGGAAGCTCAACTATTTACCCTCCCCGTCCCATTCCCCACAGCAAAGGACTACGACATTGTGTTCCGATAGCTAGGTGATGTCTAATGATTGCACTCACATGACAGTTATCAGGCTCTGAAATATTTTGATACCATCCCCCAAGTGGTATGTATACTGCTTAAAGGCAAATAGAAAATGATGGTATAGGAAACATATTCTGCAGAATATATGTTTGTAGAAGTTCCCTGGCTTCTCACATCTTCTCTGCACCACTGACAAACTCATGTCATTTATCTGTAAATGCCAAAACCAACACCGAACCTTTTCTAGTCTGGCAGCTACATGCCCCACCTTAGCATCGTGTACTTCAAAGCACACTGACGATTAGGTCTGTCCCGAGGTAGAGCACTTCGGTTTCTCTTTGCCAAGCAGAACATGAATACCGATTATGCAGCAGTTTTTCTGTTTTTTTTTTTTTTTCCCCTAAGCCCTTTCACTCTGGCCCTACAGGGACAAGAACTCTAGGTTGGAGTGCCTTGCAAACAACTGCTGGGTTGAGGAAGAGATGTCGGATTCTTTGCTTGTAATGAAGCCCAAATGAATCGCCAGTGGAGATTATTAATGCTTTGGATTCAGTCCACTTAAGTAATTTACTATCCTCATGAGGGAGTCAAACAGAGCAGCAACTGTGGGCTGCAAAACGACTCAGGTGCACCGGTAAATAAGTGAATGGCTGAACCATCCAGCTCTTACCATCCTCACCCTGGAGGAGTGGAAACACCAGGATTTAACACCACGGCCGTCTTCGTTCCTCCTCCATGGAGGACAGAATGAAAGGACATGAAGGAATTCTTCCTAGCTTTGCAGACCAGTTGAGCACCTCGACCCCTTCCCTGCTCAGAGCCTAGAACTCTGAGGGCTTGGGGATGAGGTGAGGGCGGGGGAATGAAGCCCAAGTTGGAGTGCTGTGAAATTCGCGCCAGGGCCGAACTGTCTGAGCCGTATTTTCCATTAATGCATGACACCGGGAGTCAAATCATCTACGAATTTATGATGCCATAGTAAATTTCTCCCTGGATTAAACGAATGCCGTAGACAGCACCCTGAGGAGATATCGGTTTGGCCAGTGCCAGCTCGCCACGCTGGGGATGGCTTGCGCTAAAGGTAGTTGTACCCACGGTGAACTCACAGTAAGACTTTTGAATGGGTCTGCAAGTTGGCCTTTGGCCAAGCAGGAATGAGCATGGGACTTTCTCCTAAGGGAGCCTTCCGACTGTGTCTTAAAAAACAACAAAAAAATCCATCCTAGGAGCCTTTACGTTTTAGCCACATAATTAGGTCTTGCAAATACCTCAGCGGAAAGGTCAGCTGCCTGATAAAAAGCGTCCCTCCTTGTTCCTCCTGCTTCCTCTCTGCTGAAAGAGCTTGGACTTTGTTTCCTTTCCACCAGATCAGAGAGCATTCCCTCTGGGGGAGACTTGAGATGTGGGTTTAATTGGCTTTAGCCCATTGTGGAGGTCTGGTTCCTTTTGCTTAGACATGGTGCCGGGTCTCTGAGGCCAGGTGAACACACTAAGGGATGCAGGGCAGAAAAATAGAGAAGTGGGGTCTCTTGATGATTATCATTGAGCAAATGAACCGACCAAGCTTAGAAGCTCTTAACCCCAAACTTCTTGTCATATTTGATAACACAGTCCTCATACCTGAGGCCCTTTTCACTTGTATTTTAACTCCCTGCAGCCCCGAACACCCCAATAGGTATAGATATTGCACAGATGTCCTGTAACGTTAGACAGGCGTGTAGTATTTGTTCCTACAGACATTCCTCTGATGTGTATGAAACAGTGGGTGAAAATGCTTTTCTGATTAGGAGTGTATTTTACTCAGCTGCTTCTTATTTTTTTTTTTAACAGAAAAGTGATGGCAACTATTGCTTTCTTGTACAGGTGTCTAAACCAATGCGAGAACCACTAAGCAGATGCTTAAATGGTACCTACAAAAATTAAAGGATGGACTTGTCTGCATCAGTCTAATGGTACCTACAAAAATTAAAGGATGGACTTGTCTGCATCCGTCTAAGCTAAGAAGATTCTCGGGGGCAAACAGCTGCCCTGTGTCTGGGCGCACACGATTACAAACGCAGGCAAGCTTTTCCAAATCTCTCTGACTTTGGGTATTATTAAACGGCATTGATGCAACAGCACCCGTAACATCCCTAGGGCCTAAGATGCAGAGAAAGAGGAGGGGGCGAATCCCAAGGGAGGCCAGGAACTTGGTTGGCGACTGTGAAGCGTCCTCTCATCCCCCGCCAGATCGTCACCCCCGCTCACGGCTGGGTCCCACAGAAAGGCAGTTCTGACCACTGAAGCTGAGGCAACAATTTCAGGAGCCCGGTGCCCCGTATATGTTAATCAAACACAGTTCAAATATGCCGCTCCACAAGCCAGGGGACCCGCTCCTTTCTTACGGCTCAGGGCTGCGGTGCCCAGGGGCTCAAACTGTGGAATCAGACCGGGGTTAGGATCCGGACCGTCGCTTTGGACAATTTATTTCCCTCTGAGTCTCGGTTTCCTCATGTGCAAAATAAATGTGATTATAGTGTCATGCCTCTTAGGGTTATTATAAAGTTTAATGAGATAATCTACTTTACAGCCTAGCATGCACATCGTAAGAATTTACTAAGACACCCGTGCTCATGGGGATCCTACCCCAGAATAGTCACATTTTCCCAGGAGAAAAGAGTCTGCAAATCAAAGAAGCAAAATGCAGCCTAGTTAGGTAGTCTTAAGAGGCATTTGTATACTGAGAGGCTTCTTGATTTTTCAGGGAAGTTCCCAGCCCGAACGTTCCTGAGCTACCGACATACATATTGATATTTTCAGTCCGCAGTTTGGGATTCTCTGGAGCGGGCGGTGCAACGGAGAGATCTTACAGGACGACTTGACCCCTGCCACACAAGCTTCTTGACAAGGTATTTTAGGCATCATTACATTCTCTTAAAAGACGATGAGACAAGGCAGGAACTTACTCTCCTAGACAATCCATTTTTGCGGCCAAATTTGTTTGCAATTACCTTGTGCACATAACGCTTATTACCCTGTCATCTTGGAATCACATCACTGAGAGACTTAGCGAGGTGATGAGTCCGGTGCATGCCGTCAGCCAACCGAGAATGACAACCTTTATTCCCGGGACTAGCATTACATGTACATTACACAAGACGGCGGTGATGATGGCTGCAATTACAGGCGCAATGTTCATCCCGTGACGTTTGGCCCAGTCAAATTAAATATCATTAACTCGCCCAATTGAGCAGATTGCCTTTAAAACAGTCTATGCAGCTCTGAAACCAAGTAAATGGAATGTTTGGGGAGAAAAAACGCTGATAAACTTTATTATAAATTAAACGCTATAATTTATAAATTATAAATTAAACGCTTAAGTTATTCACCTAAGGCTCTGGATGGTCCCCTGGGATGTAGGTGCCATTAGGGTGAAAATCCAATTCCTTTCTCTCAGGGCAAACATCACTGCTGCAAAAGTGACAGGACACTAAGGGACCTTCAAGAGGTCCTTTAACATACGATCTCCAGGGACAAGATGCCGAGAGCACGGAAGGATTCCCTCCCGGTTGCATTTAAGCCTGGGTAGCATGGCTCCGGCTCTTTGCATGAGGTGCCCGTGGGTATGTTTTCCACGGTCCTGAGAACGAACGCAAAGCTGGTAGGTTTTTCCACATGGGGGTACATTTCGTGGATAACCCAGCTGTCCATCTTTCACTCATTCACCAAGTATTTTCTGAGGTTACTCAGGGAGACTTGTTCCCCTCTTGGCTGATGGGATACCACTTGGAAGAATTTCTTGGGGAAAAATGAGGCCACAGGATGTGCAAGCCACTTAAGAAATGGTCAGATGAAATGCACTGTGGGTAGCATTTCATCGTGGCATCTAATGAGAGGTTGGATCTGGCCGAGGAAGGCGAAATCTACACACGCTGGAACGGTAATTAAGCTCACGACCTAGAAAGACTCTTGGTTTTCACGGTCTACCTAGAAATTCCACTGGTGAAACTACTGTCATACGCTTTTTAAAAATTACCTTTCAAAACAGGAGCCAGAAAGCTTTCAAAGTTCCCTACAACATAATTATAAGCATTTCGCGGTATCTTAAGATCTATCTGGAAAAGACATAGCATAATCTCTCTGAATTAGACAATACGTTTCTATTTATGGGAAGACAGCTGGTTTCTGAGGATCTGCACATCAGGATCACCTCGATTTCTATTCCATGTGCAAACGACCCCAGTATACTAATGCAGTTTTCAATTCAGCCTTCTATAAATTACGCCCCGGGCTAAAACCCCGGTTTTATAGGGTTCATTTAATTAAATACAGGGGCAGTGATTGCATTCTGTAAAATATCACACCTATGTTGTCAAACTAATTACAACTCAGATTCCACTGGAAGCAACAGACGATAATAAACTACATACCGAAAAGTAAAAGATTTCAAGCCCTGATTTAGGTTGGATTAAAAAAACTTCTTTCATTCAGGCAAACTCCTGTCTGCCTTAATTTATTTCAAATTTATAGTCTGCTCTGGGGCTTGATAAAGGGAAGGCCAACTTCTCTAAAAGAGAGGTATTATGGCGGTGAAGAAGGAATATGGGTCTTAGTGAACAAATGGTGTTCCAATTAATATGTTTCTGTGCAAAGTACTGACTTTCAAGACGGTATGAACAAGGAGACTACACTCACAGAGACCTCAGTTCCGATGTAGTAGAACTTACATCTGTACGGGTGCATTCGGTTTGCAGTAAGGACCGCAGTGAGGTTTGTCCGTGGTAATTTCTAAATGTGTCCTGATGTTTTTTTCCTAGGTTTGGTATTTCTTCAACGGGAAGATCCCCTCATTATATTCTGAGTGCCCTGTGTGGATGAAATGTATAGCCTGGGTAATTTTCCTATCAGAGGAGTCTTCCTTCTGTCAAACTTAAGCCTATCATGTTTCAAAATGCTTTACTGTTTTTTTTTTTTCGCCTAAATATAGAGTATACATGGCTACCAGCCTCCGAGTGATAAAAGAGATGACACGTCTTAAAGAAAGAGGCTAAAAATCATAGATGTACTCAGATTAAAAAGTATTAGTCCTACACTATTACAAGACGCTTTTCTTCTCAGGTCAAAATCCTATCTTCATCAACAAAATTCTGCTTATCTCCTTTTGGAAGCCTTGATTTCATCACCCCGAAATCCCACTGTGAACGATAGGTCACAGAGGTCCATTAAACTACAGTGGTTTTGAACCATTCTGCATCTTAAAACGAACATGCATACTTTAACCTCATCTTAAAGGTGGTAATTTAAAGAAGCAGCTCAACATATTATAGGAAAGCCCAGTGGTAGGTACTTGGAAACAAGGTGTTTCTACAGCTGAATCTCTCTACAGTCTAGGTCCCTTAAGTCCTTCTTTGAAACGCGAGTGTCTTTTCCAGGTATGTATTTAATGCTGGAGGAGGGACTGGTTTCAGGTTACAAGTCAGTTAAATATGGTCCTTCACATTCCAAGGGTTCAGCGCTGTTCATCCCTGGAGGATGTTCTCGCAAATGTCTTCAACCATCCCTGCCCCTCTCTTATTCTTTCTTACTCATCTGAAAAGCCCTGGCCTATCTTTCTGGCCAATCACCTGCCTCCCCGTTTCTACCTGTAGACTAGTGATGCTGGAGAACATTCCCACAGGAGATGTCGCTGGGTCAAATGGGATCACACCCTTCACAGCTGTTTTGAGATGTGTAATTATGTACTTATTTGATTTTCGGTTGATGGCCGATATTTTCTCATGGGGCCCTAAGTTCCACAAGGGCAAGAACTGTGTGTTTTGTTCACTATAGGACACCCGGAGCTTAGCACAGCGGCTGGCATGTAGCAGCCTCGCAAATAATTTATCACCTGAGTGACCTATTCACGCATCTGTAGACTGTCATGTTCCTCTCGTGCACAGTTGTTGGCATTTCATGGTCTTTCCTACTCTTGAAACAAAAGCATTTTCTGCTCTGATCTTACATTCATAGCTAAGATTGACACAAACCTGATTATGTGTCCATTTTTATAACTGTCAGATTCCAAACAAGAATAAAACGTGTGTTGTATTTTGTTACATACATACATATTCCGTGAGGAGTGCTTTCAATCTTAAAGCGTCTCCTGTTCCATTTCTTGATACGATCAAAGTGCTATCAAGGAAAGTACCCTCTGATGTTTTGGAGAATGAAATATATGAGGCCCAGAGAGGTCTTGGAGTGTTTGTGAAGAAACAAGGCAGCCCTAGCTAAGCTCTCCTGAAGTCCCTGGGTTCTGAACTTGCAGGTGACAAGGTGGAGCCACTAGAAGTCAAAAAGGAACCTTGATCCCCAATGGAGAGGAAAGAAATAAGAAACACCAAATTGACAGACCTCACCGAAATATCAGAAAATGGGAAATTGCTTCTTTCTCTTTCTCGGACCATTCTCTCTCCTCCCCATATCCGTCCTCCCCCTTCCAGCAGTGGCGCAGACTCAACCGTGAGCAACGTGCCCAGGCCGGGAGGTGATGAGGACAGGTGGGCTACAGGTGTGTCCGCCCAGAAGAAGGTGGGCCCTTCTCTAATGCACAGTGAAAGCCAGAAGGGCTGGCCTTGGGCCCGCTCGGCTGCCCAGCTCTGGAGTTGGGTGTAGTGGAAGCGCGCGATGGCCTGGCCTACGGGCATTTACACTTGAGTCCTGGATACACAGAGGGGACTGCTGGGTCCTCAGCTACCTCACCCTGCGCCAGGAGGGCTGTCAACAGGGGTCCTCCCTGAGGACATCCAGGTTGAACACTCTGAGGAAGCTCCCTGTGAGGCATCGCTCACCTTGGTACCTAATGAGTGAACAGAATACGTGAGGCCAAATGCTGGAGTCTCTGACACGTCAATCGTGATACAGCCAACAGGGGGACAGCACTCTGCTGTCCTGCCAGACGAAGACTTAGTCTAAGCGCTCTGTCTACGTTAACTCACGTCGTCTTCCCATGAGGGTGGTGCTACTATCATTACCATTTAACGGGGATGAAACCCAGAGGCACAGAGAGTGTTTGTGCATCTGAAGACCTTCCGCTAAGGATGCTGGTGGCTTTCACCTTGAATTGGGAGACACGCGCTTAGTTCAGAAGGGTTCACGCTTCTTTCTACACGTCAAGTTTACTGCATTTAACCATCCATATCGGCATGATCTCCTACGGTAACAGCAAATATAGCCGCACGTAGAAGGAAGAAAGCGTGGCCAGGTTTTTGCAAGCATCACAGCAAAGCCTTATGAAAACCACTTTATGTCATTTCCATCTCCTTGGTATAAACTTCATATTGGTCTCATAAATCTCCTGTACAAACTTAAATTTGTTAGTTGATTTCCTCAGACTAGAGGGCTGGCTAGAATAAAATTTCTACCCTCAGGTCTCTGACCATTAGAGGAAGGGACGTGTAGGAAGATTCTTCCATCAACAGAACTGTCGCCACACAGGATTTACAACGTTTCGTGATGTTTCATGTCACTACAGTCATTTAAGTTTCAAATGAGGAGGGGCTTCTAACGGATACTGCGTGAAGACGGGCAAGAAGAGGCAGGAGTTTTACATGTGATGGGGGTCCGCGGTGAAGGTTGTAAGCTCCAGCCCTAGGGCTGATTGCCTCGGCTTCAATGTAGGCTGTGTCACTTATGTGCTGTAGCATCTTGGGCAAGTTAACCTCTCGGTGCCTCAGTTTTCTTACCAGCAAAATGGGTTTACAGCAGGACCTATCTCGTTGGGTGGTGTTAGAATTAATTAGGCTGTGCAGAGAAAGTAATTAGGGTGCATGGCCCTGCACAGAGTGAGGGCTCAATAAACGTTAGCTATCTGTTGTCCTCACTCATTTGGAGAATTACTGGGGAACCCATCACGTGTCAGGCACTGATACAGTGGTAACCAAGGCCCAGTAATACTGGGTAAAGAATGAACACGGTGGGGGGGGGGAGACACACAGGGGTCTGAATCCCTGCTCCGTTTACCAGACGTGTGACTTTGGGTAAATCATTCTACCCCTGTGCCTCAGTGTCCCAGTTGGAAATGGGGGATATTAAAGTATTTACCTCCTAGGGTTTTGAGACAAAGATCTAAGCACAGGGCCCAGTGTTAGCTATTGTTATAACCCTACAAACCTGGACAAATTACCTACCTCTCCCTGTGCCTTATCTATAAATGGAGTTGTAAAGGTTTGTAGAAAAGGGCTTAGAAGGGAGTCTGGCTCGTAGTCACCACTCTTTACAGGAGATACTGGCCCACATGTGGTTCCTAAAAATTCCAGCTGTCAAACTGAGCTGCAAATAAATCACATAAGAACACCCATAAAACAGGTCTTACGTTCCACTCATTTATGGGGAAAGCAAGCCTCTTCTGGATCCTGGCGTCCATCTCAAGGATGTGATGCTGTGCTCTCCAAGGACTGGGTGTTTGCTCTGTGCCAGGTGCTGTGCTAAGTGCTTTACGTGCACAATTTCATCCCGTTTCACAGTAAGAAGGTCAATGGTGAGGTGAGCGCTATTACCTCTGCTTTTACGGGCCAGGAAGTAAAAGCCCGAGGAGTGCTGGCAGCTTCCTAAAAGATGTGCAGCTCGTGAGCAGGAGAGAGGGGATTTGAACAAGGCCTGCCCAACTTCAGGTGCATGCTCTAACCACTGGGCAGCACAGCTGGACTGCTATGACCCAACCTCAGCCTTGAAGCGAAGGGAAGTGTTAACGGCTGATCATACTGACCCCAAGAAGGGATGGTGGGATGAAACTGGGATGAAACGGTGTCATCAGAAAGAGAGAGGGGTGGGCCCTAGACAAGGAACATACTCTCAAGTGGGAAGAACAAAGATCCTCGTCAAAGGAGGACATTCACTGGACGTGCCTTGCTGGGGATGGGTGGGCTCCTCCATGCCGAACCAGGTGGGCTCACCTTTCCCAGGAACTCGTGGTGGTAATGGTACCACATGTAATGATACTCACTAACCCGTCCCTTCCTACTTCACTGCAGAGAAGCTCAAAGCAGAGGGGAATCTATCTTTTCTCTAAATTCTTTTCTCACTAAGTTGTCTCATCAGATTTCAGCCTGTCTGTCCTACGAACGTCCATGTCCCAAGGCAGGTTGTGAAGCTCTGGCAACGAAACACCATTTAAAATAGTCCAATTAGGGCAAAAGTAGTCTTTTGTTAAAAAAGAACATTCTTGAGCAGGAATGAAATAAGTAGCCTCAGAGTTTCTGAAGCCTTTGAATCTCAAAGAGGAGTCAGGCCGAGAGATCTACTCCTGAAAAATGCTTCCTGGCCTTAACGACCTGCACTTTATTTGCGGCTCTTAACAAGATTACGAAATTTCCTAACTATCTCTAAAGAACTATCTCTAAAGGTCAGGCGACAAACCAATGAATTCCAGAAAGAAAATCAAAGCTAAAGTTGATTCACTTTGAATAGAATTTCCTGGCTCTCAAGGATTTGTGTAACCTCAACAGTGATTTGGAATCTTGTTTGTTTGTTGTCGGTTTTCTATCCAAAGAAATAAAATTATGATGCGTATCACTCAGATGAAAACTAACTGTGGCTCCTGCATCACCAACTAGTTCATTTAGTGGTCTACAGACCGACTAGTAAAACGTCTGTTAAAATGACTGTGGAGGATCCTTGAAGAAAACGCTGTAGAAATTAAATGTCGTCTTAGTGGTTAAAAAAAAAAAATCAGTTGAGAAGGGCCTGGTGTCAGTATGAAAATAAAACTACCGCTGAATGTTTAGAGAATGGCTAGTTTTCCTTCTGTCCTTATATAGGAGTACTCATTAGTCGGCTTGTCCATAATCACCTTTCTAAATAAATTATGCTGTATCTTCTCAAATACCTCCAAGTTCCTAAAAAGCATTTTTAAAAGTTCCACATCAGGGGAAAACTAGAAAGCAGGGCTGGAACTCGAAATGTCCTCCAAAGACCAAAGCTACTTGATTCTTTGAACAAATACTGTCTAACACTTCTGAGTATCATCTTCTATGTACCATACACGAGGCTTAGGCACTCAATCACTTATTCATGTGCAATTAGCACATGAATAACAAAACCTGGGAATGATTATGTGCCCAATACCCCTACTGAAACCCCAGTGCATTAGTGAGCAAGACCAGAAATGGGAGCTGCCCCAGGCAGCTCATAGTCTGGGTAAGGAGACAGAGGCTAATGGGAAGAGGGGGGTCCTCTGAGGAAGAGACGTTGAGGATAAATCAGAAGAATAACCAGGATTTACGTGGACAGGAAGAGAGGAGAGATATTTGCAGATGGAGGGAACAGCATGTGCAAAGGCCCTGAGGCTGGACGAAACCTGGTACACAAGGATCAGGATAGGTGGAACAGAGATGCTTATGTGATGAGACTAGAGGGGCGGGCAGGTGCAGCCTATGTTGACCCTCAGAGGCTACAGATAGGACTTTGGTTCTGAGATGATCTAAGCGAGGGTGGTGGGGTGGTTGGTGGGGGGGGGGGGGGGGGGCTGGAGAGGTGACAGGACTCAAAGGCTACGTGTTCAGGCTTACATCTTAGAAACATGATCATAGCATCTGGCTGCTGTGTGAACAATGGACTGGAAGAGGCTAGGAACGAGGCGACTGAGTGGCACAAGCAGACCAAAGAGATATTTGGAAAGCGGAGACCTCCCAACCACCAGGAGAGTTCTTTCCATTTTCACAGGAAGTTGAGACTCAAGAGGGTAAGTGACTTGCCTAAGGGTTCCATAGCTATTCAACAGGAGACCAAGTTCAAGCTCCCCCGAACTACTAACTCCAAATGCAGCATTCTTTGCAAAGTAAAATACCTGTTGAGGTGTGACTATCAAGACAAAACAAACGCAAGCTCCAAATCTCAACACCTTGAACTGAATAGGGACCTAGGCAGGTCCTGGGTTTCTTGATAATGTGGGTGGTTCTGCTACTGGGTTACTTCCTGCCTAGAGGCTCTCTGTAATGGGCAGGGTCCTAAGTCTCTGCTCCCACCTCCTTCTTGGGGTGCTTTCCTCACAAGTTCACGTGGACGCTGAGAGCGTCCTGCCCCGACCGAAGCTCTTAGTTATTGCTGGAGACTTTGCTTCCTAAGACTCTGGAATCCTGGATCTCCACCCTTTTGCGGGAAAACCATAAGGAGCTTAGATTAGAAGAGGAAGAACGGTTTATCTTGCTGATTGATTGAAAAAGCTACTCAATCTCGAATCTCAACAATCCTCTCTGGCAAATGGGACACATATTCCCCAGCTTCAAAAAGCGGAGCTCCACCCACTTGCTCCTAACACTCTTTGTCCTTCACACAAACTGTCCCACGTTATTGGTGTTTTAGTATGAAAAATGCAAACCATGTCCACTGACAAGAATTTTTGGATTTTTAGTTTTGACCGTTACTGGACATCAGCAGTTCCAAGCACTATTACGATAGCTACCCGTGGGCATTTTCATGATGAAAAATTTCCTGATCTTCCCACAGGGAGAGGTAAGAAGGGAAAGAACAACTGCAGAATTGAAGCCTGCAGTTTGGCAGGACAGCCCTTGGTTCGGTTTTGTTCTGTTTTTTTGGGACAGCCCTTGTTGCGCAAGTGTTCTCAGAGTCGAGAACATGACTCCATATTTTATGCTAACAGAATCATTTTGGAGGGTGATGCTGTGTAATTGGGGGACGGGTGCCATTTCACTGCTTATCTAGTTGACATAATTACAGCTAACCTCATGTCTGTCCTCAACTTTGGGAAGATTCTATGTTTTTAATTGCAAGTTACTGTCCAATTTGTTAAGGAAATTTAGGTTAGAGGAGAAAATATTTGCCTCTTTTCTGCTGGGTTCAGATGTATTTCTAAATTTGAATAACATTTCCAAAAGGAAAAACACTTCATCCTACCAGCTCACATTTCACCTGTAATATGTACGACTACTCCGTTTAGGAGTGCTTACGTGCAGTAATGAATCCGGACACATCTTTCCTGGATTGCCAAAACAGTCATACTTTGCTGAGACCCCTCCCTTGCAACCAGAGCCCAGGAACAACTTTCCATCAATAGATTGTATAAACCCTAAGTTACCTCCACTGAAATATGCAATTACCTCGTGGCTGCTGTGAGAAATTAATGCAGATTTCTGGAAATACTGGCTGTGAAAGAAGAACCAATGAAAATGAGTGGGAATAACCAACTCTGGAGACATCTACGGTGGAAGAAACAGAAACTGGGAAGATTTAGAACCTTTATGAATCAAAAATAAACTTAAGTTGGTACTCCTTTCTCAAAGATTTATAAATGTGATTTACAAATGGCACGAAAAGAATAATGATGACATTCTAGGGTATTTATCACCTCTGAAATAGGAAATAAAATGACTCTCCCTCTTGACTTCACAGGCACTGAAGGGCTTAAACTACGACCCCATTATAATAATTGATCCTCGCTTTTTTTTGGTGATTAAACTCTGGGCAATAAGAACGGCAGAATAATTGCATAATTCAACCGCACAGAATACCTAGCACATAGGAGGCCCATGATAAGTTTGTTGAACTGAGCAAAAATAAAATTAGAGATATTTGTAGAAAATATGAACTGGGTTAAAAGTACTAAATCACACACGCATGAGTCTTGTCATTGATAAATGCTGGGAACCAAGAAGATAAAGTAAGCAAAATATTATACTTTTTGTCAAAAGAAACCACGGGTCCTTTCTGGGCCTCAGTTTCCCCACCGGTAAATGAGGGGATTACTCTAGGTGATGATGATGATGACTTTTAATGTAGGATGAATCTCAGTGGACCCTGGGGCCCTCCTTGATTATTTCTGATTACCCAACACCTGGCCTATGCCTTACAGCCTTTCTAGACACAATCCCATAATCCCCTGCTCCAACAATTCAGTCACCTCCTGGGAGCAAGACCTGTGTCCCTAAACCCTTTCACATCCTCTGGATACTCACTTAAAACCTCTTGATTTCCCACTAGCTATCTACCTTACGTTTGGTAGTGTATATATGTCCATGCCTCTCTCTTGCTTTGACAGCTAGTGGGAAGCAGCTGCATAGCACAGGGAGATCAGCTCGGTGCTTTGTGACCGCCTGGAGGGGTGGGATAGGGAGGGTGGGAGGGAGGGAGACGCAAGAGGGAAGAGATATGGGAACGTATGTATAACTGATTCACTTTGTTATAAAGCAGAAACTAGCACACCATCGTAAAGCAATTATACCCCAATAAAGATGTAAAAAAAAAAAAACCCTTGATTTCACTTTCTTGCTCTCCATTTTGGTTACATGGAAGCATCCCATCAGGGTAGCACGTCCTTTCAGTCATCCCCCTGACTCTCAGGTCCTGCAGGGGACACAGAGGAGACGGACCCCTTGCCTGCAGCCGCCTGGAGAAACTTTGTTTAGATGACAAAACAACCCTGAGTATGTTGCAGGGAAGCGAGCCATGGGGTGCTCCAGTGAGAGGGTGGCCAGCCCTCCATTCTGCAATCTCTCTTCTGCTATTGGATGGTTAGAGAGCTTTAATACTTGAAGCTGAAGAGGATAATCTCGTGAGAGGAAGGAGAATAAAACCGCTTGCAGGGGTGCTGGACTCTAGTCTCTAGGATGGAGAAGAACCTGCAGCGTTTTCGAAGATGATTTATTAGACATGGGTAGAACTTGCTAGAAACCTACCAGGAGCAAATCATCTGGGAAGGAATTAATGAACCAAACAAAACACTTGACAATGCAATTAGAATATGAGGAAATGTAGGGGTTTTCCAAAGAGAGAGAGAGAGAGAGAGGCAAGTGTGTGTCCATGATTTTGATTATGTCATACAGAAGCTGGAAAAAGAATGCAATAATATTTTTGAAGGGTAAAGTTATCACAGGGGGGAGATGGAGATGGCTGCGGTTGATATTTGCAGTTTGGATGCTTCAGTAGAGTTAGCAAGTGTGCCCAGATGGGTGGAAATTCACTTGCAGCTGTGTTTCAGCAAAATGGTGCGTGGGTCTGAGAAACAGAAATAAGACCGCTGGCGGCAAAAATACGATTCCCCATCACGCGCAGCGGCAGAGGGTAGCCGCGCAAACACTGTGTTCCTCTTCAGTTGCCTTAGGCAACAGTAGTTTTTTCCCCTCTGTTTTGGTTTGGGTCAGGGATTTTTCCTTTCTAAAACCTTTTCTTAGTTGAGTTAGAAACCGAGAGTCTGAAGCTCTGGAAACTTCCCTTCGACCTCATTTCATCGTGCCTGTCGGATGAGCTCACTGAAAAACAAGCTCGGCAGTGGTAACATTTGTTGTGTGTGTCCAGAGGAAACTTCTGGCTGAATACCTGTGCTAACTGCTATCCTAGGCTTTGCATATAAACTCTATCTGGGAATAATATAGGCTCCTTTTTATTGATATGAATGTATAAGTCTAAATACATACCCTAAAAATTTTTTTAAATTGAAGTATAGTTAATTTACAATGTTGTGTTAGTTTCAAGTGTATGGCAAAGTGATTGAGTTATATATGTATGTGTGTGTATATATATATTCTTTTCCATATTCTTGTTTTAATTTTAGGCAATAATTTTTTTTAATTGAAGTATAGTTGATTTACCTTTTCATACTCTTTTCCATTATGGTTTATTACAGGATATTGAATCCCTGTTTTCAAAATCTACAGTCAGACAACTTATGTGCCCTCATCCCCTTCACTAGCATTTTTTTAAAATTAATTTTTAATTTAATTTAATTTTTTTTTGCGGTACGTGGGGCTCTCACCATTGTGGCCTCTCCCGTTGTGGAGCACAGGCTCCGGACACGCAGGCCCAGCGGCCATGGCTCACGGGCCCAGCCGCTCCGCGGCATGTGGGATCTTCCCGGACTGGGGCACGAACCCGCGTCCGCTGCACCGGCAGGCAGACTCTCAACCACTGCACCACCAGGGAAGCCCCTTCGCTAGCTTTTGTAGTTTGGCAGGGAGATGGTTAATATCAAAACATTTCTTCTTTTAAATATACGTCACACAGTCACAACACCACCTACACAGACCTTTTATTCGTTCAAAGGTGTTTTCGTCGGCTGGAGCTCAACGAGTAAGTGTCAAAGTTTGCATAGCATGCTGGAAACAAAGCCCTCTCTGGATAGCGAAGCATATGTGGGACATGTGCACGTGAAAGTAATGATACGCTTCTCCTAGAATCCGGGACTCTTTCTGCCCCAGAGCCTCTGTCTGGGGACCCGTGACTATTCACAGGTCAGGAAGCCAGCCTGGCCACCATGACTCAGTCCTAATCCCCATTACAAGTGCCCCGAGTGCTGGTCACAGGTGTGACCTCACCCGAGAGGCAACGTGGCGATGTCTCCCTCCATCTCTAAGTGGTGAGAACTGTGAGGGCCGTAACCTTTTTAGTTAACTTTGCAACCACTGCAGCATCGTCAGTGGCTGTCCCGACGTGGCACACGGTAGGCGTTCAAAAAATAACCTATTGGGGCTTCCCTGGTGGCACAGTGGTTGCGAGTCCGCCTGCCGATGCAGGGGGTGCGGGTTCGTGCCCCGGTCCGGGAAGATCCCACATGCCGCGGAGCGGCTGGGCCCGTGAGCCATGGCCGCTGGGCCTGCGCGTCCGGAGCCTGTGCTCCGCAGCGGGAGAGGCCACAACAGTGAGAAGCCCGCGTACCGAAAAAATAAAAATAAAAAAATAACCTATTGAACAAATGACCGAATCTGAGCATTTCCTCCAAAAATATGGCGTCATTCCACCTCTGCATATTATTTTGGGGAAGACTTGGCCTTACAGACACCTCCTGAAAGCCCTGTTCTCCACTGTTGCTTTAACAGAAATGACTTAGCTACAGTGGTACCCAGTGATGTCCAGAAGCTGGCCTTTCTGGATTCATTCGCGGCGCTTTACGCATTGCCCTGGATACTTACGACCCATAACGATGATCCTCTCTGACCCATTTGTGGAGACCTGGCTGCCCCCGCCTCCTCTAGAAAGGCCGGCTCTCTCCCTTGGTCCCCATAGATCGGCTTGTTTGACAATATATAACAGTGTTCAGTGCAACATCGTGCCGTACATACACTCAAACATATCAGAGCTCACTTGCACACTCCCAACACCCTAGGAAGAGGGGGAGTTTGTATTCCTGTGCTTCAGAGGAAGAGTTCAGAGAGGCTCAGAGAACTTTCCACAGCACAAAGTTACTCCATAGCACGGCCCTGAGTTTCCCCCTTTTATACATCAACTCTGAGTAAAACGAGGTCTCTGGTTTGTCTTCTCAACTAGGCCATGAATGCTGTGAGCACAGGGGTTGTTTTCAGTCTTTCTCTCAGCATGTGGCCCAGAGAACACAGTAGGCACTCAATACATGCTGCCCATAGGCCCACCAGAGGGTGACTCTCAACTGGCGTAAGCTTCAGGTGGAATCCCTCTCCTGCCTTAATCAAACAATAGGATGAACTTCCACTTGAAGGCGGTATCACACTGATAACATCATATAACCTCTAAAGCTGTAGACCTACCTCCATTTAAAAGAGGACAAAACCATGCACAGTTTCTTGGTTAGGTCTTTCTACGATGCTTTTGTAGTTGACCCACATTCCTTTGCAGTTTACCGTACGCTCACTGGTGTAAGATTTAATTTCGGACCCCCTCCTCCCTTCTCCCCACGAATGTCAACCCCACAGGGCAGGGACTTTGCTTTCCATTGCAGTGCCTGATACTTAGCATGTTACCAGGACCACGGAGGGACCTCTGAGTGTGTGTGGAAGGAAAGAGTGAGGGGATCTGCCCACATTCAGGTCTCTGCTTGAGTCAGGCAGTCCTGCGTTAGGATAACTGCTCTCCCCCTTACCAGCCACGTGATCCCAGGCAAGTTAGTCAGCCTCCCTCCCTCTCAGTTGTCTCATCTGTAAAATGGAACTAACAACATACATGGACTTTAAGGCGCTGTGTGAGAATTACACGTATATGTATGACACGTGTATATAAACCACGTGCACAGCAAATAACACTCGGTCATTTATCATTGCTATTATTATTATTTATTGGATGCTAATAAGCATAAACCCCCAAATCATGAGAATATATTGTCCTCGGGCCTTCCCTATTCATTCAAGGATAAGTAATACGATGCTGGAATTGCTTCCTCCTTTGTCTGGACATTTCTTAACTGTGGCTGGATAGGGAATAGAATTGGTTCTGAAACCTCAGAGCCAATTGAGATAAAAGAGATGCACTAACTCTCACACTGATCTGCCCCCCTTCCTTCAGTCTTAGGGGAACAGCGACATGCTTCCAGGTTCCACTCCATGGCAGACCTTGAACAGAAACTTCATCGGGGTGGGAGAGATGAGACAGACATGCCGAACAACTCAAACTTCAATTCCTGCCAAGTTTCCAGAGACCTAGCCCTACCCTACAAATCTTAGGCTTACAAAGTTGCTAGATGGAGAACTAAAAAGGAGAAAATGCCAGTCCGGGGGCAAGAGGGGCACCCCTTGCTAAGGAATTATTCCAAATGGGAACACATCAATAAATGCAGGTAAGTGCAGCACAGGGTCGCTGGTATCTAACACGGAGAGGGTGTGCAATACAAGTTACTCATGCCGGGCATTTCAAAACCAGATAAAAAGGTACGGAATCCCGGATGTAAAAGACTACTATGATTCTGCGGGGGGGGGGCGGGGGGGGGGGAACGTCCACTGCTTTTCACCTCCTGATGCCACAAGGAATATTGTTATGAGGGATACTTATTTCTCTCTAGGATTTTCCAGCTCCCCAAAGAGCGAGAAGCTGCCTGTTAGAGGGAAATTGGTCCCTGTCCTTTGGAGTTTTCTTTTATTAAAATGCACGTCACTTTGAATGTTATGTGTGACAACCACTGACACTTTGGGCAGGGGAGGGGAATAATTAATTGTCACATGGGGTAGAACAGGAATATGTCTGGTAATTCTATGGTAAACTGCTTAACACAGGGAGGAAACTGTTATCTTCCCAGATGTCTGACAAATTACCTGTTTTCATTGGCTTAATGCTCTGAATAGTAGGTGTCTGCGTTATTTAGTTTACGCAGTTTGTTCACAAAACAGACAACATCTTTGCCAAAGACTTCTTTACATAAAAACATGCAAACTCTTAGGAAATGTGTTTATAAAGACGCCAGCTCTGCCTGTAGTCTTATGGATGTCTTCTCTTCTGTTACAACAAATGTTATGGTTTGAGAGGATTCTTTTATGGATGAAGAATGCTACATGTAAAGAAAAATATAAAGTAGTATTCTATACTTTTTAAAGATCTTATAGCTTATCAACTCCCCCCCCCCCTTACTATTTGTGAGTTACTTTCCTTCAGAATTGGGGGAAAAGGGAGGTTTTAAAATGAGCTATTTCTTCTTGGATCTTTTACGAATACTTTTATTTTATTAAATATTGAATAAATTTAAAAATATCAACGATATATGTAATTGAAAACACTGCTACAATGAAGACTTGTAAATCTCCCACCCACTTTGAGAAAAAGAACACTACCCATATGTTATCTTGACAAGCTGAACTTCCCAAGTCCACGAATGATAAGAATAGAGCGCCATGAACAGCCAAGAAGAATGCACCAGGGTGGCTCTGGGAAGGGCCCTGTTCTATCAGGGACCAAGAATTACTGCATAACTACAGCAGGATATAACAGATGCTCTAAGTGCAATACTGGTGCCGAGGGAAGAAAGGGAGCAGAACAGAAAGGCCAGAAACAGTCCCTACCACACAGGGAAGCTGGTATTGCCCCTTGATGCGGAAGAGACAGGCTTTTCTCCAAGTGGTACTGGAAAATCCATATTAAAAAAATGAAGCTGGGGCTTCCCTGGTGGCGCAGTGGTTGAGAGTCCGCCTGCCGATGCAGGGGACACGGGTTCGTGCCCCGGTCCGGGAAGATCCCACATGCCGCACAGCGGCTGGGCCCGTGAGCCATGGCCGCTGAGCCTGCGCGTCCGGAGCCTGTGCTCCGCAATGGGAGAGGCCGCAAAAGTGAGAGGCCCGCGTACCGCAAAAAAAAAATAAAATAAAATAAAGTTGGACTCCAACCTTACACCATATATAAAAAGGTACTGTGAAAGGCAATATTTATATTAAATTTTTAGAAGAAAATAGGTGAGTAGTTCTGACTTCAAGGTAGAGATCATGTTTCCCAACAGAGACTAAAAGCACAAACTGTCAGAAAAGACTGATATATTTGATGACATTCAATTAAGGGATTCGGTTCATTGGAAGACATCCTAAAGAGAAGGGAAAGATAGTTACAAACTGGGAGAAAACGTATAAAACTACTGAGGGACTCGTATCGGACTATGTTTTAAAAAATCCTACAAACCAAGTGAAAAAGATGCAAAATCCAATAGAAAACTGGGGAAAGGCTGAACAGGGACTCCATACACAGAAGAAGAAACTCAAATATGATGAATGTACATATGAAAAAAAACAGTCAGCTCCGTGTATCTGGGGGCTTCACGTCTAGGGATACGGACAGCTGACTACATTCACTTGACTACACCATTTTATGTAAGGGACTTCTGCCCCGATGGATTTGGGTATGTGCAAGGGCTTCTGAAACCAGTCCCCTGAGTATACCGAGGGTATGTGCTCAGCTTCATTGATGATTAGGGAAAAGCAAATTTAAACCATAGTGAGCTACCTCTCCATGTAAATTACATTGGAAAAGTTAAGAATTCAGACAGTACCAAGTGTCGACAGGGATGTGCAGCAACAAGAATCTCTCTACCATGATGATGAAAAACGATTTGGCGTTAGTGAAACTGAAAAGGTATATCCCCTAAATGCCCCCCTTTCCTTCACATCCTGTCCTTCCTTCCCCTCTTTCCTTCCATCCATCCACTCACCCACCCACCTACATGTAAGTACCTACGTTATCTCCTAGAGCAGTGGTTCTCAAAGGGTGGTACGCAGACCAGCAGCATCTAAAACCGGAGGGTGATGCGTGGGACCTAGTGTTTACACAAGCCTTCCAGGTGATTCTGATGTCTGTTCACACTCGAGAACCACTGTCCTAGAGGGATTTTTATACCTTGAGACTGCTGTCAGAATGAAAGTTACAAATGAGATTCCGTTCTCCTCTCCCACTGTTCTTTGCTATCAAATAGGCAAAAAGAAAAAAAGAGGGAAAAAAAAGTGAGACTCTTCTTAATACCCAGTGAGTGTGGGAGTGGGGGTGAGGAGAGGCGGACACTCACACACTGTTGCGTGTTACACAGAGAGGCTTATTTGGGGGGTAATTTGGCAACACTTAATAAGAACCGCTAAAAATGCTGATCATCTGACAAAAGAACTAGAGACGTGTCCTAAGAGAATTATTTACGATTGGCCAATGCTGTCGTTTAATTGACAGACAGAGTTAGATCAAGTCCTGCAGCCTGGATGTCCCCCAGAAGTGGGGTCTGTAAGTCATGAACTGTCATTATGGTGACAGCTAAATGACTCATCACCACCAAGAAGTCCCCAATCAAACCTACTTCCTCCAGATTTCTGAAAACCAGGATTCATTTGGGTAACAAGGTCCTTTCTAAAAACACACTTTCTTCTGGCAGGAGGACTCTGCCCATCATCATTGACATTATTCGGCATCACTTTAGATTACTTTACCATTTACTACTGGGAAGGGAAGTGTTTGTAGAAGTAGGAGGGTCTGTGGCTAGGAGGATACAGGATAACTTCAGAGCCTGGGGTGGCTCTGAGAAGGACAGTGGTTAAAAAAAAACAACTGAAGGTTAGTGTAGTTTTATCTGTGAAAGATACACACACACACACGTGTGTGTGTGTGTGTGTGTGTGTGTTTATTTTATAGACAAAACTTCACTGACCTACAGTTTTTCGCTTGTAAACTAGAGAGTACAAAACTATTCCCTTGAAAACTCTGCTTAAGCAAAGTAACGTTTTTGGTATTAACCAACAGATGGTTAAATTTTCGATCTGCATTTGAATGTCTGAGATAAGAGCTTGTCCTGCTGCCTACTTATCTGGAGGAAGACTTAAGAAAATCTGCCAGAAAACCTAGGGAGCGAAAGAGTCCTCTTCCAGTACTTTTCCTTTAACGTGGAACAGAGGTTCTCTAACTTGAACGAGCACCAGACTCATCCAGGGGGCTTATTAAACACAGATTGCTGGGCGCCACTTGTAGAGATTCTCGCTTAGCAGGTCTGGAGTGGGGCTGGAGAATCTGCATTTCTAACAAGCTCTCAGGTGATGGTGACGCTGCCGGTCTAGGACCAACCATACTTGGAGAACGAACGACTTCGAAGAAACTTCTGGAGACGCTTCAAAAGTCAGAAAAGCTTTCCTTGATCCCTACTGCCACTCAAGACCCGTGTTCTCCACAAGGGAACACTGGTGCCACTAATTTTCTTTCACTTCTGCACTATTTCAAATGATTTTTTATTACAAGCTGATGAGTATAATCAAATGTATTTGAAAAAAATATGATCCTGCCAGTCAGGGGACCAGTAGACTGGGAATGAGACCGCTTCCCCAAGGTTCCCCAACAGACACACACAATGCAATATGCCCTTGGTGAAGAAATGGGAGCGCAGGCCATCTGAAGTAGAGGAATTCATTCTTGACAGTTCTGTGCTTGCCTCTCCGCCGCATGGCCCGACGGCATCTCACTCATATGATGACACCTGCCATACCACTGAAGGGGACGCTGCCAGTAACACGGCTTCGTGCGCTTCAGAGAGAGGATGCTGTGCTCCCTGTTGAATCCCACACTGGCGGAGAGTGCGGGAGGCTTATTTTGGCTCTGGTGGGCCTTTCCCCAGAGCTGCTGACGGTATTCCTCTGTACGTCCCCAACTTAGCCCTGGCCTCTCCCTGCATTACTGATGCGGGTAAGAAGTCATGTACAAAAACTGCACTTTTTCTCACCGCTCCATGTTTGTTTCCGCCGGCCATGGCAGGCCGGTGACAGGAGTGTGGTGAGCGGGGCAGTCCCCTCCCCTGTGACCGCCCGCCTCACGGAAGTGTGCAGCTATACCGATGGGAGCCATGAGAGGCCTGAGACCCGGCCTCACGTGTCACCACGTACACCTTTCCAGACCAAAGTGGGACCCACCTGAGCCATTCCTCATTCAGAAGCTAACTTGGTAAATACGTCCTGATTAGTTATTGGTTACGTGTCAGGCCCGGGGGTGCCACAGAGAACAAGGCAGCGTCCCTAACTTCACATTTTCCTGGGGGCCGGGGTCGGAGACAAACGATAACCAAGTTCCTAAGTGTTTGAGTTGTGATAAGTGCCAGAAAGGAAATAAACTCTGCAGAGAAAGGTCAATGCGGGTGCGGGTCGGGGGACTCTCAGATCGGGGGCGCTCTCTGGGGAGAGGGACGTTTAAGCTGAGCCCTCAAGGATCAGTGAACTACACTGCAGGTGGGGGGGGGGGGACAGTCCGTTGGAAAGCCCGGGGAGGGAAGGAGGAAGGTGGGTTCTGGGTGCTGAACGGAGCCCTGCGGGGACCAGGGCAGATGAAGAGCAGGGAGGTGCGAGGCATAAGGCTTGTGCAGCCGTAAGAGGAGACCAGGTCACACAGCGCCCTGCAGCCTGGGTGAGACGGTTCCTTTTATTTTAAGGGCACGGGGGAGCCGGTGAGCAACGCACAGAGAAGCTCAGAGCTCAGAGTGCAGTGCGGCTGGCTGGTTGGACCTGTTGGCTGAATGAATGAAAAATAAATGTCTGCTCTCCCTCCTGGCCTCTTGGGTTCAAATCACGGTCATCTCCTCTCCTTCCAGGCTCCTAAGTAGAGCCCTTGTTTCTCTTCTTGCTTCTCAACCCCTACAGACACATACAAAACCCCACGTGGTCAACCAGCCATGGGCTGAGGGTACATGTGGTGATGAGCGCTCCCAGGCGGTTCAATGAACAGAGAACGTGGAGACCAAGTGGAAGGAAGTGCAGGGGTACAGTGATGTGCAGGGTATCATGGGAATACTGTGTGCAGGGCCTCATGGGAAGGCTCAGTGCAGACATCCAGGGGTGTGCAGGTCATCATGGGAAGGCTCAGTGGAGGGAGCCAGGGGTGTGCAGGGCATCTTGGGAAGGCTCAGGGCAGGGATCCAGGGGTGCGCCCGGCCTCAGGGGAATGCTTAGAAGGGTATCTAAGCTGGGTGGCAGCTAAGTGGCCTCAGTTCTATGAGGAAAGCAGGACAACTCCCTGCTGGTTCCCTCACAGCTTTCTACTTACAGAAGAGACAGGGAGAAAGAGGGGCGTAAGCCCTGGTCTAACCCTAAGCTCTACCTTTTCAGTTCTTAACATAAAAGTGGCTTGTGATCCACTGTTAACTGAAGAGAAAACAATAGCTAGTGACAGTAGCCCATGTTGAAAACAGTGACTTTCTCAGCCATAGACAGACAGGTGCCATACTCAATAAAGGGCCCCCAGTTTGTCAAGGCAGGAGGAGACGGGCTTTCTTTTTCCATACCTGCTTTGCTTAAACTAATTCAGAATGGAAAGCCATTTGTGAAACAAAGCTTTTAGAATCTATCGATAGGTCGTTTAAGCGAGCACACTCTTACTTGCAGGAAAAGGATGCCAGGCTCAACACTGCTGTGTAGAGGTCAAGCTTATGTTCATCTAATTAACCACCATTAAGTCTGTACGACCACTGGGCTGATTCTCAGCGGACTCATCGTTGCTTTGCTTTAAAGCAGTAAATTCATCTAATTGAGTATTGAATGTAGCTAATTAAATACGAAAATAGGACTGTGTACACTCAAGTTTCCAGAATATTCCTTAAACTTGTTGCTCTGCGTTAGCATTTCCTACAGAAATCTGTGTTTTCCTAGTCAACTGGCTTATTAATAGAGTGAGGGAGAAAGGGTCACAAAGACATACATCTTTAGTTTTCTGGCAAGTCACAGTTATTGGGTGAAGTTTTGGCTTTTCAAAACCAACAACATCTATGGCAGAAAGAGTCACAAATCCTCTTATATGATACTTTTTTTGTAACTGAGAGGCAAAAGAACATAAGCTTTCTCAAATCATCCATTCTTAAAGCTGCCTGGGGGGTTAATGAGAACTCTCTGTTCCACTCCCCCTCCCATGCCCTGCCCCACATGAATGACCAGAGGCTCTACGGAAACGCCTCTCATTTGTAAGAAAACAGATCCAAGTAACAGCAGGCTGACAGAGGTGTTAAGCACACATGGCTCGAGTGAGACCGTGGTGTCTGCAAGAGAGCCCCACAAAGGCAAGAGCAAATTTTAAAAACCAACCCAAGTGTTCCATATAACATTGGTGACTTTGACGAAAATGATTTATACAAGAGGAGAATGCACAAACTTTAGAATTATAGCACAGATGTGGCTCCTTGGCCCCATTTATAACTCCTTTGTGTTTCAGTTTCTTCATCTTTGAAATGGGGATAATAACACCGCCTATCTCTTGGCGCTGCTGTGAGGATTTGACGGGGAAATGCATGGTTGGCGCTTAACACAGCACCAGCATGTAGTAAGTGCTCGACAGATACTACTGTGGTTAGAGTTTGGGAATAACAGATACACACTACTATGTAGAAAACAGATAAACAACGAGGACCTACTATACAGCACAGGGAACTATAGTGAATACCTTATAATAACCTATAATGGAAAAGAATGTGAAACAGGATACATACCTACATATATATGTATAACTGAATCACTTTGCTGTACACCTGGAACACTGTAAATCAACTGGACCTCAATAAAAGAATAAAAATTTTAAAAAGTACTGCGGCTGCTGAAAGGAATATCACTGCCATTTATCAACACATTTTACTTGCCATCTTGAAAATGTGCATGCAGATTTTTAGAGATTTTTAGTGTTAGCTATTATAATTTTTCATTTGAAGCCTAAGTCCCGACCAGAATTATTTCTCTGTTGTGTAATCAAACAGCAACGGTCACTAATGCTGTTTCTGGCTGACCTCAGAGGAGGCGGGAGGAATGAACGATACTGCCTAGTGTGTCCCTCCTTTACCCTCCCCCAGGCCTCCGTTCGTGGGAAGAGCCTCCTCAGAGCGTCCCCTGGGTGGCCTTCCCTGATCCTGGAGGGGAACAGCTGGGTGGAGTCACGGGCACAGAGCCAGCTGAGCCGCAGACCTCCTCATCTCTGCACACACCCTTCCCGCACAACAGGTCATCAGCTTTAGCCGGATTCCAGCCACAGCCCTAGAGCTGCGAGGCTCCCTGCCCCATCACCCTGTGAACGTGAGATCTCCAGGGCCAATTAATTTATCCAAGAAGAAGACTGCACCCCTTGATAACCTGAAAGCATCTTCCCTTCTCACTTGCCCAGCCTTTCACTTTAACAGTGCTTCTGAGTATTCGAAGTCACCCTAGGCAAGTGAAGGCTTTCCGAAGCATGAAGCAGCTGCTAAGTTAAATTTTAAATCTCACATAGGCAGGGGCCCTGTCTTGATGCTCCACAGGACGCCACAGTCACCGTAAAAGCACAAAGAACTGCTGTAAGTCACCTGATCCGACAACCCCAGGGTGGGCAGCAAGCACGTCTTATACTCTCCTTCGAAGAGCTCCAAATATCTCAACGCATCCCTTAACACACGGCGCAGATCACTGGGATGTGTGCACTCTGCAACGTCCTTTAACGACCAGGCAACTTTGTGTGTTGCTGGTGGTTTTCTATTGTGATTAAAGGTACAATAAGGTATGTTTGCAACAAGAGGCAAAGCCATTGTTCTGCATCATTAAGTTCACAGCAGCCCCTAAAAGAAACTGTGGGCAGCTTGCCAAAGGCCCTAATGAAGAGCATCTCTTTGAATTATCTCTGGATGAGGAAAGGATCAAGTCTGAGCCCCAGAATATTTGATCCTCTTTGTGCTGCTGTTACAAGCGCTTACGGAAGCCAGACACACCGGACCTTCTGGAACTGTAATTTATGGAAACCTTAATTTCTCTGCTCTAATAAGGCTTTGCATGATAAGAGTGGGAATGCAATTATTAATTCCTGCAAGTGTTTTGTGAATTCCTTTATGCTACGGTTCAGGACTTCCAAAGAATGGGAGAAAGGGGAAATTTAACTTAGTTGGCACAAGGGTAATGGGTCTGAAAAGTAGTTTGAGTTTCCTGAAAATAAATCTGCATGGCTTCCCAAATTGCTGACAAAGTGTATTCCAGATGGAAGTCATTTATCACCAATTTACTGCACCGATGCTTTGGCCAGAAGTATTTCCATATAAATTCACCTAGTAAAAAAACAAACAAACAAAAGCCAGGCTCCCTCTTTTTGAAGGCAGAGAGGGGAGGAGCCCAAATAACACAGACAAATAAAGCACAAGTTAATGCAGATTTACAGGAAATGCGGTAGGGTTGCGTTTTGGAGGGTGCCAGTTTAATTCTTACATCTACGGCAATGTATGTGAAATAATACTTGGCATGCATTGATGGTTAAAAGAACACAAAAGCAAGTTATTATAACTCCATTGCTACACAGAGCATTTGTTTTATATGCAGCGGTGAGTGACCGCATACAACCACCTTGGTGATCGTTTTGTCGTTCTGCTTGTTTCACTTCTGAACGCCTGACTCACTGAGCACCAGGGCTCACTGCACATGGTAACTTGGCAAATTTAGGATTACAACGTTACCATATGATCACATAAGGGGTGGGGGCCAGATCTCCAGTGGCAATAGCACTTCTACCCAGACCTCCAATGTGCCCTCGGACTGCTCTGAAAGGACGAGAATCCAGCAAAGCCCTGAGCGTGAAGTCATACGTCAGAAGTATTACTTCCCAAACTTATTTAAGAGGATTGTTTTTTGTAAGCTATGTGCTCTCCATACAGGAGGAGAGCACCTAAGAGCGCCTAAGTCCCAAAAGATTTGTTTTGACCTTCTCTATGCCTCAGTGCCGGAGCGTGCGCGCGCACACACACACCCACACCCATCCCTTTTATTCACCCGATCATTAGAATTTGTCCACTGAGGCAGCCAACTCACAAGCAGCACTGTCTCGCTGTGTTTTTAATGCTAAGCGCCCTCTGCTGGCTCATGCAAAAATGGCACCCAATTGATGGCTAATCAAATTCTTTTTTAAGCTGAGCCTAGCCCCTTTGAAGACTATATTAATATACCATGTATTGTCATAAATTAAACAGCAAGCACCGTTTTTCTCAGCATAACAACCTTCTTCTAATGTGCTAATGTTAACATTCCTCTGTAACAGAATTACGATTTTCTGATGACTGGAGAAAAATCTGAAGGAGTTAGCATGATTTAAGGGGAAAATCATTAACTGTCAGGTACAGCAGTGTGAAAACCTCCTAGGTGAGGATAAGACCGGACTATTAAAAAATAAAACACTCAGCATGAACATAAGGTAAGTTCTCTGGGTCGTACCGTAAATACCCCATTTCATCTCCACTGAAATTTCCTGCTAGCGACGCTGCAGAAGTTTAGAGGAGTCATCGGCTGTGGACGAAAGCACCCGAGATCAAGCCACTCGCTCTGGAAGTTCTTAAAGTTTTCACAGGAGGAGGTATAGAAATGGCAAGTGTGAAGCGTGAATCTGAACCACATGTTCTGTTACGAGAAGTTGCTGAGAGACTGAAGAGTGCAAGTAGACGCCTGTGCTCTCCTGAAAAGAGCGCCTTACAACTATTCGTAAACAGAGACAAAACCGTGCCAGCATTAACCATCCTCCACGCCTTCTGCAACTTGCTCAGAGGGTGCGTGACCACGCGTTGACCCTGCCTAGGACATCTGTCCGCCACTCCGGGGAGAGCGGGCAATTGTAAAGGAGCTTTGTGACATTATAGCTTGAACCACACCTTACGGCCCTCAGCATCTACTGAAATATTCAAATACAGGCATTTAGGTGCCACTGTACAGGAAACCACCTAAGAGACTTAATAGAAAATATGCAGAAACGTCAGAGAGGCTGTCACATTCCAAGTACACACACGCACAGAAATCCCCAATGCCTTCCCCAGAAGTTACGCTCAGCCAGGTGAGTGCCCGGCCGCTCCCACAGGAGAAGAGGCGGCGCGCTGTTACCTGACAAACTTCGTAGAGTAATTTGTACTGCTCCTCTGGCTTCTGCAGGCTGCACAAACCGCATCCCATGTTTAGAGAACCGGCAGACGAAGGCTGCAGGACTCGCCGGCGCCCGGGAGGAGCGGCGCCTTCAGCATGCAGGCATGAAGGTGTCCTCGGAGAGCCTCAGGTGCCAGGTGCTGCTGCGACACGACACTGCACGCTGGCGGTGCTCTCCTCAGAGGCTGCAGACAACTCTCTCCCCTTCCACGCTCCCTTCCCTAGCAGCAGCATGCACGCGCACACACAGACACACACGCACGCACACACACACGCACACACACCACTCCCTCCTCTGAGTGACTCTGGCAGCTGGATTGTGGTCCAATGCACACGCTATATATACTGCCGCTCATGCATATTAATCAGCCCTCATTGACTATTCATAACAGACAATGATACAGAAGCTATAATTGCCAACCATGACAGTTGAAATTTCTCTAATTAACAAGCAAGTACTCCGGTGGCAGGGAATAATAAAACACACTAACAGTTTTGCAAGCCATTTTCTGGCAGTTACAAATAAACATGACTGCATTTTGAGCCGGGTCTCTTAGGATAATCCTTAATGCATTTAAGCTAAGTAGAAATTCATTTTTAAATATACCATAAAATTTCTGATGATATAAAATGTATTTAATGCTGTAGAAAATGACAGCATATAAACGGGTTTTATGGAATGGACATGTTTTGAATCACGTTCATGTAATATTTAGCGCTTCACTAAGCTGCAGGAATAATCCTCCACGTATGAATAAAATATAAAAATTTAAATTGCAAGATATACGCGTGAGTATGCAAAGTAACCAGGGGGGTGTAAGGAGAGAGGCTGCCCTAAAGGTGAGCAAGCAGATAATCACTGCCAAGGTGCATTTCCAATTCCCAAAGCAGAAAGTTATTTGTGAAAGGGCTCCCGGGCTAACTGGAAGGAAGAGAAGCGGCCAGTCTCGTGCATCCCCACAGCCATGCAGCAGTGAGCTAAGTATCACTGGCTACTGCACATCTGTATCCAACGTTCTGTATCTGCCTAGACTTCTGTAGCTTTGCCCTGCCCTGAGTCTCAAAGAAGCAGGGACTTGTCATTGCCCACAGAAGGTGAGCACAGGTAGGACTAAAGACATTTGGTCTTTGCTGCATTGCTTCTTGCCCCGCTTTCATTCAGCCTCTGTACTTACTATGTAAGCTTGATGGCCGTAAAAAAACTTAAAAAAAAAAATTATAAACAATCGTCCCACTACCAGAACGAAATGCACAGTCAGTTCCTTTTTTCTCAACCCAAGTGGTTGATGTTTAAAATTCTCACAATTGGGGGCTTCCCTGGTGGCGCAGTGGTTGAGAATCTGCCTGCTAATGCAGGGGACACGGGTTCGAGCCCTGGTCTGGGAGGAACCCACATGCCGCGGAGCAACTAGGCCCGTGAGCCACAACGACTGAGCCTGCGCGTCTGGAGCCTGTGCTCCGCAATGAGAGAGGCCGCGATAGCGAGAGGCCCGCGCACCGCGATGAAGAATGGCCCCCGCTTGCCACAACTAGAGAAAGCCCTCGCACAGAAACGAAGACCCAACACAGCCAAAAATAAATAAATTTAAAAATAAATAATAAATACTCCTGTTCTCTGTTTAAAAAAAAAAAAAATTCTCACAACTGCTTCCACAGCCTTCACCCCCTTCAGTTCATAAAGGCTGAACTGTTTCTCAGGAGGGCTCCCACGTCTCCTGTCAAGAGGCATCATGGAGCCTGAAGAATAAAGCTCCCTTTCTCTGGGAACCAAGACACACCTGCAATGTGAGTAAACCAGTCCCAATAAACTTCCGCTTGGGCTGGTGGCCAGCGGGCACAGCTGGTCCCATTTCTCACCTCTGTCTCAGGTCCTCACCTGGCGTCACCATCTGGGCTGGAGCAGAGAGCTGAGGTGTGGCACCAGGGAGAGGAAGCCGCAGACAGAGCTGGGCAGTGGCAGTGACCTCTGACTTGCTTAGATGCTGGGAAGGGACCTTACGGATCCATGAGTCAGTCACTGAGACCTCCGTTTCCTAATCTCCAAGTAGGTATAATGCGAATGACCTTGCAGAGTTTTGTTGCCAGGATGTGAGAAAACACAGGTGGTTCAAACCCAAACCAGAGGCTATGTTTGTTCATGCCCCCGGCCTCATCCCCAGAGCCTTCCGTCAGGAAGTCCGCTCTCTTCTACTCCACACTAGATCTCAGATCTGCCCACTTCTCTGTTGCCCAGGGCCCGCCATCCAGTCTCACCTGGATGACATCAGGAGCCTCCTGCCCCGCTCTCTGCATCCTCTCGTGCCTCCCCACTGACTGCCCCTCCCCCAATCCACTCTCCACATGCCAGGTTGTTCTTTATGAAGCAGGTATCACACCACCTCTTTCGCTTGCTTTGGGATCCTCCGATGACCTTTCATCACCCTTGGATTAAAATCAAACCCTCCGCCAGGGCCTCCAATGCCCCATAAAGTCCGATCCTTACCCATTGATTGCTCCATCCCCATCATCCCCCCCACACTCCCCCCCTACCCAGCTCCAGGGCTCACCTCACTCCCACCAAGTCATGTCCTTTGTCGGGGCCTCTGCAAGTGTAGTTCCCTCTGCCAGAACGGCTCCTACCCTTCTCCTTCTTACCCACCCAGCACGCCCATCTCAGCTCAAATGAAGTCTCCTTAGAAAAGCTTTTGCCAGGCACCTTGTATGCATTTATTTCTCATTCCTCCAAATTACTGTGTCATTTCAACCCATTCATTTCCTTTGCGTCACTCTTCAAATTAATGAATGATCCTGTCCACGCATGCTGATTTGCCTACTGAGTCTCCCTGGCTAGGAATTTCAGCGTCCTGAGAGCAGGGACCGGGTCCGAATTTGACCACAGTCCAGCCCTGTGAAGGTGCTCGCAGAACACATACTCTGTGGCTCAATGAATACATGAGGTTGGCCCAGCGGTCTCAATAACCTTGAGTTAGAGTTCAAACCACAAGTGCCACATGCAGAGGAAAACAGCGTGCTTGGGTCCCCACGAGGGAATCATGGTTACTTGTCCTCCCCCAATGCTGTGGGCCTTCGAATTATTTTTTTTTTTTTGGCAAGTTTTTGTGTTTCACAGTTAGCTTTTCTCGTCGTTTCACTGTACATCCCCAAATCAGTGTAGAAATGGGCCCTGGCTAAGTGGATGGGCAACTTCTGCCAATCCTTCCCCTGTTGCTTAGAAAACTTTCACATCTCAACCAAAAGCCAGGAGAGTTTTATTGCATAAAGCCCTGTACTTCAGAGCGGTGTTTCTCAAACTTTGGGGGCTTACAAACCCTTCACACTCTTAAAAGATCACTGACACCCTCCCCAAAGGGCCATTGTTTGTTTATGGGGGTTATATCTACTGCAGTGTAGCATGTTAGAGGCAGTGACAAATTCAAAAATATTTATTCCCTAATTCATTTAAAAGAGCAATAACAAATCCATTACAGATTAATATAAACAACATTTTTGGAAAAGTTACCATATTTTCCAAAACAAAAACATTTTTTGAGAAGAATGGCACTGTTTTACATTTTCACAAAACTCTTCACGTCTCGCTAGATTGAAGACAGCTGGCCTTTCACAGTGCTTTCTGCATTCAGTCCTTTCTGATACCGGGTCATGGAGGAGCTTCTAGAAAACTCCACAGTACTGTAAACTCATAAAGGAATGAGAGTGAAAGAAAAAGGAAAATAATACCTTGGTATTCTTATGAAAATAGTTTTGACCTCAAGGACCCTCAGTGGTACCTGGGTCACGCTCTGAGAAGGTCACTTTAGAAGGACACGTCCATGAGCTGGGTGTCTTAGAGCCTCTTGCTCTAAGAAGAGGAGGAGTAGAGAAATTACTCGTGCAAATTCAATTCATGGTTGGTTTTCCACCCACTTGTGATTAATTGGAATTATCTGGTTTCATTAATTGGAATTAATTGGTATTATTTGGAATCAACAATGCAAAACACTCATGTACCCATTACAGTCAAAACAAGACATTCTTGTGATAATCTGCCTTAAAACTACCCTTTACTTTGGAAAATCATCTAGGGCATCAAGAATACGGTTTCGGGGGCTTCCCTGGTGGCGCAGTGGTTGAGGGTCCGCCTGCCGATGCAGGGGACATGGGTTCGTGCCCCGGTCCGGGAAGATCCCACATGCCGCGGAGCGGCTGGGCCCGTGAGCCGTGGCCACTGAGCCTGCGCGTCCAGAGCCTGTGCTCCGCAGCGGGAGAGGCCGCAACAGTGAGAGGCCCGTGTACCACCAAAAAAAAAAAAAAAGAATACGGTTTCGCTTTCAAAATGTTGCTTTCGCAGAGTATGTAAGAAATACAATTGCGTGAAGGGAGGTTCACCTATCTTGTGTCACACACGAGGCGTTTCACGCCATGGATCCAAAAGGCACAGAAAGTCTGTGAGCGACAGGAAGTCATTTACAACAGAACTGTTTTTGAGAGAACAGCTGTCCCAGGAAAAATGAAAACTACTGGCTGCCCAAAGGCGCACACGGTTTGCCAAAGATGCTGAACATCCTTTCCAAGTTAGTTATCACACCACTGGAAGGTGCTTCGTAGGTTCACCAGCGCCCATGGCGCTCTCCCCTCTCTGCACCAACTGACGCCCGCTTCTTCCTGCCTTCGTGGAAAGGAAAACTACAGTGCAAAGCAGGGTCAGCGAGGAAAACACACTGAGAGCGACGGACAGAAGAGACACGTACAGTGGGGGCTGATGGGGACCGGGGAATATCCTTTACAATCGTCCTTTGAACTTCCGTAAGTCATCAGGGATGCTGCAAGAGTCAGCAGATGGAGACATCAACTCACGTTCACTTAACTGAGGATTCATCCAACTAATTCAAGCATATCATTTTCAGCACACAGACTGGGGCATCTATTCGTCTGACACCTGTAAGACGGCCTTCTTGTTTTTCCCACTGTATGATAAGCACAGGTCTCAGCAAAACTACAGACTTTCAGCCGAACTCTATGTTCTTCTGGGAAGAGCCATGACAAAAAAGAGGAGGGACGATGGGGTCAAGGAGGAAACAAGACCACATGGAGCCCTTTCGGGGCCAGCCCCAGCTAGTCGAGGAATAAATCCCAGCTCCCCCCAGTCTCTGAGAGACCTGCCTACTGGCTCTGCCTCACCCTGGGCTCTTTTCAGCTTGCTTCCAGATCATATGGATTCACTAACTTGGCTTCCTCCGGGTTTGAACCTCACTCTCACTTCAATTCCTACCATATACTGTGGCCAGGATACTCTCTCTCGCGCACACACACACACACACACACACACAGCTGATAAACTCACTGCCCTCAAGATGCAGCCTGAGCCCCGCGTGTGTGGCTCTGGCCAACTTCCTCTGTCTTCTCTGTTGTCCAGCAGCACTTCCTGCATTAGGTTCCTTCGCGCCTCTATGACTGTGCGCCTGCTGGGTCCCTGGCCTGGAACGCACAACTCCATCACCTTCGATGTGCCCCTTAAATCTCCCCACCTCTCCCCACCAGCGACAGGGACCCTCCTCAGTGCTCACTGCGCTTCTGCTGCCTCACCCTGCGTGGTCCTTCTGTGCCTGCATCCCCTCTTCCTCCCTGGAGAGGGCTATTCCAGTGCAAGGCCCAGGCCTAATCCAGCTGTATGTGTCCACCACCCTCCCTCAACCAGAGACGCTCAATAACGAATCAATACAGCATTGGGTATTTACGGAGCGCCCACTCTGTACCTGGCACTTTCCTGGGTTCTGAGAATATAGAAGTGACCCAAATGGACAAAGAAGCCTGTTCTTACCCTCAAGATATTGGCCATAAACCCGGAAAAAGCACTTTTTATGTCTGCTAGGGTCTGAATGTTTGTGTGCCCCCAAAAGTCGTATGTTAAAATCCTAATGCCCCCATGGGACGGCATTGGGAGGTGGGGCTTCGGGGAGAGGCTTAGGTCATGAGGGTGGAGCCCTCCTGAACGGGATTAGTGCTCAGATAAAAGCCACTCCACAGAGATCCCAGTCCCTTGTGCCATGTGATGATACAACTCAAAGTCTGTGACCTAGAAGCAAGCCCTCACCCATCATGCTGGCACCCTGATCTTGGGACTTCCAGCCTCCAGAACAATGACGTGAGCAATAAACGTCTGCTACTGATACGCCACAGTCTACGCCGCTTCGTTACAGCTGCACAAACGAACTAAGACAGCACCTTTGGGACAAAAATTGCTCCTACAAGCCCCCCTACTAGTCACGGCCAGAGATTCAAAGTTACAATCTGTTGAGGAAACGCGTTAGTAAATTCTAGTTAACCCTCGTCTTTGTCAAGGTGACTTTTCTACAGCTTGTCTGAACCCCATTCAGTGACTTCTTGAATTGATGCTTGAACAAAAAGTAAGAATTGCTAGAAAGCCAAGTGTGGATGGAAACCACCATCATCACAGGAAAGAGAAAAAGCAACTTCAAAGAGGTCAGGACACTTAGAAAAATGTCAGATGAGTCGAAAGAATGTATCAGAGCAGCTACGAGTGCCATTTTATTTCTGAAAAGCTACCTAAACTCAGAACATCTGCTCAGGACCTCAAATCTTATTTTAAAAAAATGAAAGGATATTCTTCCCTTGCCAAATGGATGGAGGTGCTGCTGTCCTGGGCTCCAGGTGCCTGATGAGGTGCCGGGTGCTGGAGACGGATAGCTCGCTCTTCTACTGGGAGCCATTTGGAGAGAAGGCGCACGCTGGGCCCCGCAGGGGTGGGGTGGGTGGAAGAGAAGGCGGGCTAAGGGCAGTCTGGCCATGACTGCTGCTCAAACCCCGTGTGGGTGTACGAGCATCAGTCTCTGAGAGCTGCTCAGTGAACCACGAAACAGGCCGCCAGACACGACTGCAATAAGAGCAACAGGGAGCAGCCCCTGGGAGGCTGGAACGTGGGCGTCGAGGACGAAGACAACCAGTGGGAAAGAGCTCTGATGGGCCCTGACTTCAACACAAGCCCCGGGGATGCCCCTGGAGATGCTTTTATTCCTTGGAGCCCCAGAGCACATTGTGTGTTTCTGGGGGGTGCCAGTGCCTCTATTTCCCCGAGGAGATTTGAAATTCCTATAGGGTGGATTCCTGAGTGAGTCATCTCTGTGATCCCAGAAATGCCTAGAAAGCATCTGACCCCAAGGAGGCTTCGTTCTGAGAGGCATGTGGAAGTGACGTATGTCGTAGCCCTGTGACCCTGCCCAGGCTCCCAGCAACCTTGGGGGTTATCTTGGCCTTGAGGAGACCCTGGTGGGTCTGCTCCAACCACTGGATGTGAGACCTGACAGCCAGAAAGAAGTTTAGAGGCTGGCAGTCCAGGCGGGAGACATGGAGGTGACAAAGAGACATGTGGACACGGAGATGGAAGAGACAAGAAATGACCGGAGAGGGTGTCGGGACAGGATGTGGGAGAATGAAGGTGGGAGCCCTGCACACGCTTTAACGTCCCAGGCAGCTGAGCTGTGAAGAGAGACTTGGACGAGAGAGAAGGAAAGCAGGTGACAGTACAGACAGCCAGGACGAAGACACCTCGGGAAGAGGAAAGTTGGGAGACGTTCAGAATTGGAGCCGAGGGACACAAGAAAATGGCACCAGGCATGTTATCAGGGATTCAGGGGAAAGACTAGACTAACAGGCTGGAAAAAAAGTACATAAAGGGACAAATGAACATTATAAGACCCTGGAGGGGCAGAGGAGGAGATGTGACCTCATTAAGTTCAACATCTAAGTCAGAGGTTACAGCCTGCATGCCGGACCAGCACGGCATCTTCACCTTTGGATCAGGTGCTGGTTCAATAAGTCAGCTGTTCTCACCTAAATGTGCAGAGTTCCTCTTTGTTGTTCTTGTTGTTGTTTTTACATCTTTTGATACATTTTCTAGGTCTGGCACACAGGGCCTTGCATCTCCATGTGACAAACAGGGGGCAAGTGCACAGTCCGGGCTGCCACCTTGAGATGGGGGTGTGGTCCCCATTTCCCTCCCAGGCCTCCTCGCTCGCAGTTTAAGCTGGAGTTGCACCAAGGCGCCCAGGTCCCCGCGGTTGTTGGCTTAAACTATAAAATGAGTCTGGATATAAGACCACACGCGGAGACTACAGGCCGGGCTGCTGGGCGGCCCACCTCCCTCCTGCACCTGGGGAAGCCCTGTTCCCCCAGGCTGGCTCTCCCGGGGGAATCAGGCTGGTCTCAGCTCAGCAGCTCTAGCCCAGGGGCGGCGGGAGGAATACACCTGCAGGACTCATTGCTATGGGTGGAAATAAAATACCTTCCCCTATTGACTCACTACCTCCTTACTAATCGCCTGTCGTGAGCCAGGCACTATGGTTGAGGGATAAACAAAACAGAAAAGCCCTGCCCTCATGGAACAGCCACCCTGGACTTGAGCTGGGGCCTCCCCAGGACTGCAGCTGCTCTAAGTTCACCGATGGCTTCTCCACTGTCAAACTGCAACACTCCTTCAGCCCTTGGTCTGGGTAGCTTTTCTGCAGCAACTCTCCACTCAGATCTTCCCAGGGCTACATCAGTATGTTCCAAACTTCCAGCCACAGGGAGCTACCACGATTGTTGATACGTTAGCCTCAACACTATTTACTGGATACTTTTCATTAAAGCTACTCAATTGGTTTTATTTAAACACATGTATCTTTTGTTTGTTTCTTTGTTTGCGGTACGCGGGCCTCTCACTGTTGTGGCCTCTCCCGTTGCGGAGCACAGGCTCCGGACGCGCAGGCTCAGCGGCCGTGGCTCACGGGCCCAGCCACTCCGTGGCATGTAGGATCTTCCCCGACCGGGGCACGCACCCGTGTCCCCTGCATCGGCAGGCGGACTCTCAACCACTGTGCCACCAGGGAAGCCCTAAACACATGTATCTTAAAGTGAAACCTAATCCTGACTGTAAATGGGAAACCGTTATCACTGGCTATGTATTGATATAAAAAATTACAGTAAACATTATCACATGAATTCCAAAATATAAAAGGGGTTCGTTCTCATACCACAAATTCTTCTGATGTCCCACGTTTACCACGTTGTGTGGAATGTACATCCACTCGGCGCTCAGTTTCAGCCTCACTGTGACCTTGCCCGTGTCTGTTTTGCCAACCTTCTCGACCTCCCCCTACCCTACCTGACGGACATCCCCAATCTCTTCACTCCATTTATGCTTTTATTGAGACTGTTAACTCTAGTGAGAATACCCTTCGACAAGCACAAACCTCTGCTTGTCGAAATGTGGACTCCATCCTTCAAATCCCATTCATATTAAGGCCAACCCCAACCTCCTCATCAAAATTTCTCTCCCGTTCCTGGGTGCTCTGCCAGAGCCGTGTGCTACAATCTGCGCTGTGCTAGCTTCTTGGGGGCATGTCTGTCCGTCTTCCCAATCATTGAGCTTGAAGGTGGCAAACGTTACCCTGGGGGTCTGGGACAGAATGGTGACCGTGACCAGCTTCTTCCTTCTAAGAGGAAAGCTACAAGGTCCTGGAGACAGACACTCTGCCATGTTTTATGACCAATAAATAGTGATTCATCAGTAAGCGAGCATTTACCGAGCATCTGTGCTCCACGCTGCACCAGCTGAGGGAGCACGGAAAAATGGTCACACCTTGTCTCTGTACTCAGGGAGCTCAGCACCCCCTCTGGAAGACAGGACTGAACTGTGAAGGGGGGAAAGGGGAAGTCAGCACTACAGACAGGAGACTGAGACACATTCCTCCTAATAACCCCACTGGGGCAACTACAGCAAAGCTCCAGCAAAGCTCCTTGGGACCATGCTTCTGGGTTTGTTGTGATTCCTCCAGCCTCTGTGTGTGTGGGGGGGGGGGGGGGGGACGTTTGAGCTGGTTGCTGCAAGATGGAGGGAATTCGGACCTAGGAAGAAACGATCCAGGCTGGAGACTGAATGCGCTTCCTGCTGGAGATGAAGCTGCGCGCCAGGAAAGGTAAGCCCATGGGAATGGTGGTCTGGAAAGCAAAGGGACGCTGGGACAGAGTGACGTCTGAGAAAGCGGCCTGGGATGTGAAGGGGGAAAGGTATAAAATGGCAAGAGGGTAACACCAGGGTAGAGCTCATATTGGGAATTCAGAACTGGGTGTCCCAACCGGCAAATTACTCTGTACTTTCTTTGGCGGATGTCAGGTGGAACTGCAGCCATAAATGGATCTGGGAAACGCAGCTTCTCTTTTTCATTCCTGGCCAGATTCTAGGACGCAGGAGAGGCCCCTGCAGCAGACAGTCCTTTCCAATAGCCTGTAACTGAGCCACAGGCTACTGGACGGTTTGCATCTGAAGGAATTTGGAGGACAGGAGAAGCATGAGCTGGATGGATGACTTGGACACTAAGGAGAAGCTCGTTCAATATTTTAAAATCACTCAGAAGATAAACAAGTCATTGTGACAAAGAGACTTACTTGAGGAAAAAAGGGCATCGCAAAGTGAGGCTTCATAATTCACCTGTACCTATAAGGTTCATGTGCTATCAAGTCTGAAATGACTTATCAGGCTTCTATCCTGGATTTACTTTCTATATAAAATAGCACTTCAGAGAATAAGTAAACACTATTATGACCAGTGGTTGGTTTTAAGAGAAAAATGCTCTCTCACCGATGGCGATACAAATTTTTTTTTTTTTTTAACATTCTAGGGGAAAATATAACGACGCAATATACTTGAGAACCAGGTAAGAACTACTGACGTTGTACTTAATCTTTAAAACTGATATACGTGTGTCCAAAAGCTAATGAAGTTCCCTCTAATATAAGTGGCGGGGCGGTGGGGGGAGTAAAACACTAGATCACAGGCAGTACTCATGCTTCGGCTTCTGGTCTTACGGGCAGAGCCCAAGGGCAGAGAAAATTGAAGTGATTTAAAATAGTCCCTGATAGGATATATCTGATATTAGTGGGCTTGTTGAAGCGGCGGAACAGTAATATCGGAGAAACACAAAGGTGTAAAACCCATTAATGTGCGTCCAAATGTTTTGATGGCTGGACCTCAACATCTTTCAGTGATCTGCCCATGCGACGGGCAAACTTGTGCTGGGTAATATCAACGAGAAAGCCAGTGAGTGGGTGCTTTGAAACTACAATTTATTTTACGGGATGAAGCGAGGAACACTAACAGCTTCTTTCACTTTGCACCTTTCACTGTACAGGTGTCCCTGTCAGCATTCTGAGTTCTGCCCATCTTGTTTTTGCGTCCATCTACCATGACCTACCTTGGGGCAAGGTATTTTATTGTAGGAAAAGGAACAAATACACTGTTACATCAGCAGTGGGTGTTCTTTCAAAGCTTTGCTTGACCAAGCCATACTCCAGTCTCACTCACTTGCACACCAGCCAATCTTTGAATCGTGCCATGCACACTACAAAACGATACTTCTCCATCACTTGGAGTTCATGGACTGGTAAAATTAAAGGGGAAAAGATATCTGAGGACTAACAGAATGGCCAGATACAAATCGTCTTGCAAGGACCTTAAAGAAACAAAAATCATCTGTTGGTACCTTAACTGAAAAACAAACAAACATAATCATTGGATTTAACCTAAGAATTTAAAAAACAGAATGAATTTATATTTCCAAAATATGGCACGGTCATACTTGACTCTCTTTAGAGGTTATGTGGTCGCTGTAGCTACAGACAGCCCACATTCCAGGGAAGCTGCAGAAGAACACGAAAGCCAGGCTGCTTCTGGTAATTTCCCTGGCTTTAGGAAGAAGGGTTAACCCGGGCGCTCAGAAGAACAGTGGATTGAGCATGTTTTCTGCTCACTTCCTTCTTTCCAATACTGAACTGTAACGCACCATGCTGATCGGCTTTCTGTATCTTACCGCCTTTTTCTTTGTAAATTGAGGAGGAGCTAATTTACACTGCTGTGTTAGTTTCAAGCGTCCAGCAAAGTGATTCAGTCATACTTATATAGGTATGTATTCCTTTCCAGATCTCTCCCATCATAGGTTATTATAGGATATTGAGTAGAGTTCCCTGTGCTGTCCCGCAGGTCCTTGTCGTCTGCCTATTTTATATATAGCAGTGTGTGTATCCTGCTATCTGGACCAGCCTTCAGTGTTTCCCACGTCAACGGTGCCAGGTGGGGCTGAGCCCCAGCTCCTGCCTCACCGCCTTGCAGGGGTTCCCAGCCTGCTGGGCCCTCTGCTCCCCGTCACAAAAGAGCACAGAAGGATTCCCGAGGGATTCACATAGACATGGGCTGAACCTTCCCTGCTTCTTTCCGAGCTCTTCAAATCCACATATCTTGCAATCCATGTATTTATCTCTGCTACCTCCTCTCCCCAAATTATATGCATCGGTGGAGAAACAAACTTTGCGCACCTTCTTTTTTTTTAAAAATTTTTTAACAAGTTGTTTTTATTGTGGTAGAAGTCACGTAATATAAAACATGCTATTGTAACCATATTTAAGTGTACAGTGTACAGTTCAGGGCACTAAGTACCTTTGCACTGCTGTGCAACTCTAACCATCATCCGTCTCCCGAATGTCTCATCTTCCTCAACGAAACTGTCCCCACTGGACACTAACTCCCCTTCCCTCCCATACCCCGCCCCCCTCGGCCCCGCCATCTACCAGCGTACTTTCTGACTCTATGAATTTGACTATTCTAGGCACCTCGTATACGTGGTATCCGTGGTATCAAACAGTATTCTCCTGCACCTACCGTAGAAACCGTAGATCCTTCCACATTCCTCTCCCCCAGCTCACACCGGAAACGGAGGCCTCTCTGCTTCTGAACTCAGGCCCTCCATGCTGGCAGCCGCGGCCTCCCAAACTGGACCCCTCCCACCGTCCAGTCTAGTCTGTCCAGTCTGGCCTCTGCTGCCTGTCTCTTCCCTCCCCAGGCCCAGGGAAGTGTCCCCATTTCAAAGGGGGCGGGGCCACGCTCGACTCTGCCCCGCCCCCGCCTCCTCCTGGTCGCTGCCGCGCTTCCTGACGGTGGCGTCCGACGGTGCCCGCGCTCCTTCCTCACCTCGACACCACGTGGGATGGTCGGCACCTCACCCCTCCCTCCCACTGCCAAACGCGCTCCATCTCGGGTCACACTGCCCTCTCAATTGTCACAACTGAGGACCCTGTGCAAATCCTCGATCCAAACTATCTAAGCAGGAGGACATAGAGATCCACGGTCCAAGATGCACCTCCATCCACTTTAGGGATAAGCTGCTGTCCAAAATGATTAGGGGCCGGTGGCCAAGGTCACCCAGCTACTTAGTGGCACAACTGGGATGTGACCCCAGCCTTCCGGCCACTGTGTTAGGGTCCTTTTTCCTAGACACCACCACCTGCCTTGCCTTCTCCGGTAAGGTCTGACCCTGTGGACCATCCACTGCATCTTAATTCCTCCTTAGTCCTCCTGTTCGCATATATTCTCATCTCCATGGATCCCCCTCGTGCTGGTTTCCCTTCCTCCTCCTTCCTTATAAATAAATGGGGAACACCTAAGTCAATTAGAGAAAGAAGAACAAAAAAAACCCCAAAGTTAGCAGAAGGAAAGAAATCATAAAGATCAGATCAGAAAGAAATGAAAAAGAAATGGACGAAACAATAGCAAAGATCAATAAAACCAGAAGCTGCTTCTTTGAGAAGATAAACAAAATTGATAAACCATTAGCGAGATTTATCAAGAAAAAAAGGGAGAAGACTCAAATCAACAGAATTAGAAATGAAAAAGGAAAAGTTAACAACTGACACTGCAGAAATACAAAGCATCGTAAGAGACAAGCAACTCAATAAAATGGACAACCGGGAAGAAATGGACAAATTCTTAGAAAAGTACAACCTGCCAAGACTGAACCAGGAAGAAACAGAAAACACGAACAGACTAATCACAAGCACTGAAATTGAAACTGTGATTAAAAATCTTCCAACAAACAAAAGCCCAGGACCAGATGGCTTCACAGGTGAATTCTATCAAACATTTAGAGAAGAGCTAACACCTATCCTTCTCAAACTCTTCCAAAATATAGCAGAGGGAGGAACACTCCCAAATCCATTCTATGAGGCCACCATCACCCTGATACCACCAAAACCAGACAAAGATGTCACACACACACGCAAAATACAAATAGGTGGTGCAGTGGTTAAGAATCTGCCTGCCAATGCAGGGGACATGGCTTCAAGCCCTGGTCCAGGAAGATCCCACATGCTGCGGAGCAACTAAGCCTGTGTGCCACAACTACTGAGCCTGCGTGCCACAACTACTGAAGCTGCACGCCTAGAGCCCATGCTCTGCAACAAGAGAGGCCACCGCGATGAGAAGCCCGCACACGGCAATGAAGAGCAGGCCCTGCTCACCACAACTCGAGAGAGCCCAAGTGCAGCAACAAAGACCCAATGCAGCCAAAAATAAATAAATAAATAAAATTTAAAAACAAACAAATAAAGGTGGATACACTCAAATGCCATAGCCTTTCCAGTTTGACGCTGGAACATCTAGCACAGATCTTAATTTCCTTCCTCCTGCCTCTCTATGTACTCCGGTCAATGGCAGTTCAACACAGCAGAAATGCCCTCTTCCATCTAAAAATATCCTTTCCTTTCATTACCTACAAACACGCACCTACCATGTGAGGTTGAGCAGGGCAGAGTGAGGAGACAGGGCTCAGGGCTCTGACTACCACATTTCAAATCCAAGCTCCGCCTTCAATTTAGCACACGACTTTGGGACTCGGCAAGTTTCTGCCTAAGCCTCCGTTTCCTCATCTACGCACACAGGACTGTTGTGAAGACTAAAGGGAAAGCTTTTATGAGTTACTCAGTAGAGTGACTGCCTCAAAGCATTCGTGGTAAGTTCTCAGTAGATATCTTCTTCTTCTTCTTTCTATTTGAATTTCCTTATTAATGTCTGCCAGAGATGATGCTAAACCCTAGTTCCTTCTCTTGAGTAGCTCAGTGTCTTGTGCCCACAGACGTGTCCACTAAATGGTACCATCAACTTTAGATGTGCTCTGACAGATGTATGCAGAGGCATGTGGGGCAAAGGGAGAAAAGAGTTCCTTCTACTTAGGGCACCAGAAAAAGCTTCCCTTGAAGAGCTGAACACTGATCTGAGTCTTATTTTCCCTCCTGGGAATTAAGCTCCTCTATGGACCACATGCAAACTTTACAGAAAAGGAAGCTTTGCAAAAGGGCAGTATCATGGCAAGGAAAATCTCCCAAAACATTTAGAACAGAATTACTCAGACTTTGCGGCGCATCAGAATCCCCCCCTCTAGGGAAGTGAGAGGTTCGTGTTTGTTAAATGCAGATTCCTAAGCTCTACCCGTTCAGTAGACCTCGGCACCCTTGTATTTCATGTAGGTGGTCCCTGAATCATACGATAAACACCCTGATTGTGGGGAAGGGTGGATGCAACAACAGACACCAACCAAAGTCACTTCTGATGATTGTCACACGCTCTCACTTCTTTCTAGGAGTGACCTCCGTGGCCTGCGTAGCAAACATGCTTATGGTTTCAGAAGGAAATGGCTGCATTTCGCAAATGTCATGGCTTAGTAAATAGTTACCTAGTTTGAGGGTTCACCCCGCGAAATGGTTTGGATAGTCTGCCAGTCTCTTCTTCAGAAGGAAACCAGTTCACGATCCTCTGCTTTATTCTAGCCACCAGGGGCAGGCAAGAAACACAGGCAGGTATAATTCACGGCCACCCCCGGGGCCATTCACAATAGCTAATACCTCAAGCCAGAGAAGCCACGGAAACACCTGGAAGCATACATCCACCCCTGCAGCACCAAAGTCAGAACAGGGTCTTTCTATTTTAGAGCAATCACCATGACGACCAAGACCCAATTTCCAATGCTGTGAAGACCCTTGGTTTTCTCGCTGCGTTGCGGCTGGTGTGTGGTGTGCCCGGCCGGGAGGCTGATTTTCACCGGCCTTTGAACCTCGAATGTTTGTATGTTTCTTTGAGTTTCATTTAAAGCCTGGTCTTTGAGAGACTGGGGAAGAAATCACGGATAATTACAGCTGAGAATATTCTCATTTCACGGCGGGGCTAACAAGTGAAACTACAAGTAATGATGTAATCCAACTTGTCAAAAGGAAAATAAAAAGAGGAGACAGAAGGCAGGTCAGAGCCTTGGGACCCGGCATGCCGTGTCACCTTCTAATTAGCTAACTGATCCTTTAAACTGTCAAACTCCAAGAGGAACTCCCTGGCTTGGCGTCTGATTAATATTCATATTTGGGCATGGGATGCTCTGATTTAGGTCCCAGTGGTTGTAGTTAAACGTGAGTCTTTTAAAAAGAGAGAAATAAAAACCTGCCTGGCCAGCCTCAGTCCCCAGGTCTTACATTCATAGGGAAATGAGGGAAGGCCACCCTGGAGTCCGTAATCCACGGCGAGCGCTGATCCTCCAAGGATGCACACTGATTTCTGAATCATGATGAGGACTTGTGTACAGAAAAAATAATTATTTTGCTTCTTCCTCCTGGCAGCCACATTGTTAATCACACTCCATGCCTCATGGTTAGATAAGGGAAGGATGCACGTAAAATTACATAGCATTCAGCAATATAATCAAGCATTTAATTTCAAACAAAAATAACTGAATACGTAATTTAATCAAAGCAAGCTAGAATCGATCATTTCGTTAAACTATGATAAGTGGCAACCTGGACTTCTACTTGTATGGCACAGGCTGCCAAAGAATACATTCCCTTGTCCCTTGTACTACTGACTTCCCTTGACTAAAAGATGTTTTGATTGGGTTGAAACGCCATTGAAGAATGGGTGGAAGACCTAAATAGATATTTCTCCAAAGAAGACATACAGATGGCCAAGAGGCACGTGAAAAGACGCTCATCATCGTTAATCATTAGAGAAACGCAAATCAAAACTACAATGAGGTATCACCTCACACCAGTCAGAACGGCCATCATTAAAAAGTCTACAAATAACAGATGCTGGGGAGGGTGTGGAGAAAAAGGGAACCCTCTTATACATGCTGATGGGAATGTAATTGGTGCAGCACTATGGAGAACATTATGGAGGCTCCTCAAAAAACTAAAAATAGATTTGCTATATGATCCAGCATCCCACTCCTGGGCATATACCCAGACAAAACTATAACTCGAGAAGACACATGCACCCTATGTTCATAGCAGCACTATTCACGACGCCAAGACAAGGAAACAACCTAAATGTCCATCAACCGATCAATGGATAAAGAAGATGTGGTACATATATACCACGGAATACTACTCGGCCATAGAAAAGAATGAAATAATGTGATTTGCAGCAACATGGACGGACCTAGAGATTATCATACTAAGTGAAGTTAAGTCACAAAGAGAAAGACAAATATCATATGATATCACTTATACGTGGAACCTAAAATATGACACAAATGAACCTATCTAGAAAACAGAAACACACTCACAGACATAGAGAACAGACTTGTGGACATCAAGGGGGAGGGAAGGATTGGGAGCTTGGGATTAACAGATGCAAGCTAGTATATATATAGGACGGATGAACAACAAGGTCCTACTGCATAGCACAGGGTACTATATTCAATATCCTATATCCTGTATTCAATATCCTATATTCTATAATCAATACCCTATATTCTATCTTCTATCCTACTATATTCTACCCATAATAGAAAGGAGTAGGAAAAAGAATATATAAAAAAATGTTTTAGCCCAGGGTGTAAGAAGTTCATGTTCTACCTACATGCTTTTTGTGGAAAAGGCAGTTGGCTTAAAAAAATAAAGCCAGCATCCCAGACAGTGTCTGAGTTGGGTTCACACTCCCAGCCACCAACAGCCACGCAGGACACCCTGTGGGTTGCTTCTTTGGAAGATGGTGACATGAAGAAGGGTCCTTCAGAGACACTGGACTGGCCAGGCTTTTTCTTTCACTCTCAATTCACAGTTTGTTAAAGGCCTCCAAAGGAAGAATATAATTCAACTCAGTTCCAGAGCGAGTCCTAAGAGCATTGGCTTTTAGAAAATATTTCCCAAATTCTAATTTGAGCCTTGCCTCTCCATCCATCCTACATTACTCTATCCTGTATTGAGATGCCACGAATCCCGTCAGCCTTCTCCGTAGGCATTCTTCTTTATCCTTAGACCTTGTTAAACATTCTTCAACCCTTGCTAAACTTACCACTAAGCTATTTCAATTCCCATTAAACACGGGTGCCACTGCTAATGAACGCACATATTGGGACCAGGAGTTCACACACATATGGAATACAAATGGCGTGGAACGGCAGACTCAAGCTCATCCACTCGCCAACAGATATTGAGGCCTAGCATGTAATCAGACACAGTTCATTTCCTTCCTTGGGCGGGGGGAGGGGACGAGGACATGCCACTATACAATGAATACATCTTCATGAAAGAATAGCCACCTCCTAGTAAATAAACGTATACATTCCAAATGCCTTGTGGGTTTTCCAGATTGAGATGAAACACGCGGTCAAGCTGGTTTAGGACATAAGCTCACATTCCAGAAGGCGTTCAGGTATTTCTGCCAACCAGGGTAGGAGAAGGATGAAAACCACCGCACAGCACCAAGACTGTTCTGGCTGGGTCACGCCCACCTGTGAAAGATGAGAACTAAAAAGCCAAAGAAGAAAGCCTGGCCCGTCAGGACCCTTAGTTCTTTCAGCCCCTCTGGATGAGACCATCAAAATTAACGGTCAGAAGTGTTCTTGCCCTTGATAATGATTTCTAAGATGACCTGGAACATTTCTCATGCCCTTGAAAAAACAACAAAAAAAGCTGACACACTCCAGATTCACTCCCACCCATGTGGAGTTGAGACCATTGGGAAAACCCAGCAGGACTGCCAAGCCTGACCTGTGAACTTTGGAGAAATCCAGTGTCAAGTCGGGAAAGTCCTTGACATCTCACTTCCAGAGCCGAGGCACAGCGTCTGTGGATTGTTTGTCAGGAGACATCCTGAGCTGTGCTTCCTGGAGATGCAAATACTCCTTCAGGTGGGGAGCAGGCTCTAGGGACACCCAAAGTGGCTCAATTCCACAGGCAGTAAAGTAATTAATGGTATCTTTCAGGGCAAGCGCCGTAAAGAAAAAAAACTGCTCTCAAATTTTGACTGCTAAGGCATGACTGGTACAGCCCATATTTGTGTTGTGGGGAGTAGCTATGTGAGAAAGACAAAGACCTAGAAAGAGAGGAACATCTTGGCTACAAATACCCAAGCCAGCCCCTCAGCCCGGTTAACAACTCTGAACCGTCAGATCATAAATGCTGAACACGCTGACTTTCAGTGTCTACGGGGAACACATGCCATGGATCAAAGAGCACACTGATTAATCCAACAGGGACCAAAGTCTGTCACTTCGGTCACGGTGCACGGATGTGCGAAACGGGGTCACTAAAGAGTAAATGGACAGGAGAAAAACACCAAAGCAAAACTGGTATCAGAAAGGGGCTCGACTGCCAACTCCCTGTCTATACACAACTTGAGGAGGTAGGTGAATAGCCTTCCTCCCCAGCACATCCCCCCACGCGTGTTAAAGCAGGGCTTCCCCTTTCGTAAAACAATGACCCGCCTGCCGATGCCAGGTAACTGTCACTCACACCATCATCTTTTAATATCACGTGAGGTGATCCGCTTTCCCGCTACTGAATCCCCCAGACCCACTAGCTTCTCGTCACACACACGGCCCTGTAAACAGAGATTTAAAGATAACTCTGCTCACGTTGTTTATTGGGAAGTCAGTTCTCATAAGTAACAGGAATCCATTGCTAGAATAAACAGTGAACACAGGGAGAAAACTGGGAGAGCCTAACACAATTGGATCTCTACCGGTGTATGTAAGAAATGAGCTGCCATGTGTTTACAGGCCAGCTGGCTCGGCTGGTTGGAACACGGCTGCAGCTGAGGCCACTGTGGTGAGTCTGATTCCCATGTGAAAAGGACAAAGGGCCTCAGGGCTACAGAATGAATCCTTAATCTCCACCCATCATCCCACATATATACACTCTTGGGATGAGGGTGGAACCCAGGACTAAAACAAAGACATAGCCAATATGGTAGATTGGTAGTGGGGTCTCAAGCAGAGGCGTGGTAGGAGGTGGACTGATACCTAAGCAAAAGACACTTTTCTTTGCCAGCAACGTGATGACACTCATTTGTTATTCTCCCCCAAGAGACCACAAAATGTCTGCCACACAGAGCTCTCCAGAACTTATATGGAAATATACACTTTGGGTAATTCTCTTTAAATTCACTTTCCTCTCATTTCACGGAGGGCAGAGCCACGTGCTGGGAACTCCATGCTCACAGGGAACCGAAGGTTAGTAACGTCAAGTCAGTTCTGCCTGGGCTTCTAACCCATCCCAGAGCCCCCCAACTGGTGGCGTTATTAAGGCACTCATCTTATACTCGGAATTCCAGAGTACATGCTCTCTTTTCGGGGCAACATATTTTATTTGGTTTCAAGTTTTGAGCTCCTCCAGTGCTATCCCCAACACCATGCTAGACACTTGACTAAAAGCATACAGTAGAATGAATTTGTAAGTTATACAGTAGAATGAATTTGTAAGTTATTCACGAAGTAACAACTGGTGCTGGCAGAACAAGCTTTCCACAGGGAATTCTTTTTTACCGGCCACGTGTTTGTTTTTTTTCAAAGTCCCCCGCAGTTGTCTTTGACTTGTCCCTCTGACTAATTTATTGGGCAGCTGTCAAACATGCACATTCTCTTGTCTCGTATCTGACATTTGTACAGAGAGGAATGACATCGGAAACGTGCCGCGGACAGACAGACACTCTGAGACTGAATAATGAGAAAGAAAAAAAAGTGTAATGATGAGAGAAAACAGCTGGGAGAAAGTACGCTACTTCCTTTGCAGCCAGGCAGGCCTGTGAGTGCCTTCACGGTAATTCTGGAAGATTCCACAGAAATGGACTTACTTCACAGAAACACTTCCTTTACACTGGCTTTTCTTTGTTTTTTTTAAAGCACAATAACTTCCATGTACATAAAGTCGTTTTCTTCATGCTTAAAGTTTATGAAAATCTATATATACATAGTTTTTTATAATCTTATACTTGTAGACAATATCTATACAATACATAGTTTTTTATAATCTTACTTTTAGACAATGATTTTGTCTACAGTCAATATCGTAGACAACCATCAATAGTCAACAATGTGGATATTATAATGAAAAACACAGTCTGAACGACTTTCTTAAACGTCTCAGAAGAGAATGCCTAATGCCTCCAAGTGGGCCAAACAACACGATTCTGAAACCCTCACACGCACAGACCATTGATCTCCGTGTAAGCCCACAAAGCATCGTTACTGAGCTAACACTCATTCTTTTTGATCTCTTTCCATTTCCTGCATTGTATTCGGTGTTTCTTATCCTCGTCCAACATCAACAGGTCATTTCACAGAGGGGTCAGTGTTGGCCAATATAAATAACCATTATACATCCTCTAGCACGCTTTAAGTCAACAACCAAAGTGGCCTACGCTGTTGGAAGAATAAATTCCAAATATTTTCAAGGCAGAGGGTAGTCAAGGCCTGTGAAAAGTACAGGTACAGATTACAGCTAAATAATCAGATGGCAGCAAGCTAACCTAGCACACGGTTCCCTATTTTCAAACCAGCTTGAAAACAAACAGCGGTGGCAGTGCCCCCTTGGGCAGGACTGTAAGCCTGGGCTCTGTACCACAGGCAGGTATGTTTCAGAAGACTTTCATGCACGTGGCTGAAATGCCCGCCACATACATCAACACAAGGGGTCTCAGCCAAACCTACAAGAGCCAGCAAGTTAGAGAGCCCAGAGAGACTCAGAGGCAATGATTGCCTTAGTTTCCAGGTGCCTCTTCCCCAAGCCCCTGCACGACCCATTAGCAATGACTCCCACCCAACCCCACCTGCGCAAGGTGATGGGCTGCAACATCAACGTGGCACCAAACTCTCCCCTGACACGGGGGTCAGAGAAAGGGGTCGATGTGAATAGTTCAAGAGTTACCAACATCTGGCTTTGGGAAGCACTGCATGTATCCTGACTCCAGATTTACCTCTTCCGTCTGCTTTACCTCGGTTGTTATTGGAATTATGTGCATTACCTAAGAACACAGTCATTAAAGCTGGGTGGAGTAGTGTCTATAAACCCTAAAGACCAAGCAAGCCAAGGATAACACTGACTGACCATGACTATGGTGAAGATCTACATTTATTGCTATGGAGAGACTGCTAGAACGTGGTGCTGACTGAGAAACAGGAGGTTCTAGGACAAGCATGAACAGTGTGGAATTATTTTACATAGAGAACTAAATAGGTGGATTTAAAAAAAACGCACGCAGGGCTTCCCTGGTGGCGCAGTGGTTGAGAGTCCGCCTGCCGATGCAGGGGACACCGGTTCGTGCCCCGCTCCGGGAAGATCCCACATGCCGCGGAGCGGCTGGGCCCGTGAGCCATGGCCGCTGAGCCTGTGCATCCGGAGCCTGTGCTCCGCAACGGGAGAGGCCACAACAGTGAGAGGCCTGCGTACCGCAAGAAAAAAAGCATGCATAAATAAATGAATACATAACGTCCAGAGGATGTTTATTCCATCTCATCTCTGATTTGAATCAGCTGTTATCCCAGTACATCACTATCATTATTATTTGTTATTTATTTATTTTTTTGCATTGACATTTTGGTTTGATTGACTTACGATCCCTAGGAAATATGTCTGAATTTCTATACTTTCTTGTGCACTGGCTGGTTTCTCCTGGAGTTCCATGCAAGTTTGCACCTCCTGTTCCAAGCTGTTGGTTTAGGAATGTATATATATTCCTACTGAACTGAACCCTTATCCTTAGTAAGTTTATAGTTTTCATAATTGGGAAAAAAAGCTGTTTTCATATCAGAGAAAGAATCACCATGAGTAACGACCAAAGACTATTCCCAAATCGTCATCATCAATACACTTTTAAGAATTACTCTGTACCATGGCGTTATGTCATTTAGTCCTTACAGTAACTCCATGAGGTAAAAACTCTTGCCTAGAATATTCTTTCTAATTTATGGACAAGAAAGGTGTGGTCAAGAAGGTTAGGTAACCGACTCAGAATCACACAGTAAGTGCCGGAACCACAATTCAACCTCGGTTGATCCAACTGTAGAACTTTTGCTCTTACTGATCACATGACGCTGTGCTGACATTAAGAAATGGCTATATTACAATCCCCACGTTGGTAGCAAAACACGTGTCAGATCTGAAGTCAAGACACTGGCTACTATGTGCCACCTACAGAAATCTATTTTCTTAGCCTGTAGAGACTTCTAGAAGTCAGGCATATATAATTTCTGAGCTTCTATTTTTCTCACCTGCAAAACAGGTATTACAGTAGATTTTGTTCTAAAGACGAAAAAGTCACATTTGTTCCCAAAATCCTCTGAGAGGGGGGGATGCACTATGTCAGTTAAAACGACGACACATCATTTTTTCCCAATATTGAGCAAATAAAAGCATAAAACTGTGTTTAGGTTTTTCACACACCGATTCAGACCAGTCAAAATGTCCATTTTCTTCACTTTCTTCATGAGGCCAACTGTCCTCCTCTGACCTGCTCCTTTTCCTGATGCTATCTGAACAGACACGCTGATCTGGGTAGTTCCATGCCCATACTCAAAAATAATTGATGGCATCAGCATAGTTATGGGAATTAGACTTATTAGTTAATTACAGAACCAGCAGAGGGAGCACAAAGCCTGCATAAATAATACCCATTTCGTCTGTGCTGCTTAAAAACGGCAGTAAGGGCAGTAGTGAGAAACACATTTAAACTTCAGTGGTCAACAGTCAGAAGATGGTCCTTGCTTTATGGGAGCAGTGTTAGGTTAAAAATCCAATGCGTTATTCATACAGTCTATGCACAAATGTTAGTTTCTTGGGTATCTAAGAGGAAGAAAGCTGTGTGTGTGTGTGTGTGTGTGTGTGTGTGTGTGTGTGTGTGTGTTTCTCGTGGTATCACAGTGATACCTTCCCCACTGGTGGTGGACACATTAAGGTCAGATGGTGAGACTTGCCTAGAGTTGGCAAATATTCCCTTCACCCTGATAGCAGAGCATCTTTCATTTTAGCGTTGTTCCTCCTAACAAAGTCCTCAGTGAATAGGCCTGTATTATTCTTCTAAGATACAATCAAGGTTTACATTTATGGTTGAATAAAATTTTGACCCAAGTAAAACAAAATAATGCCTATTGGTAAAAAATATAATCATATTTCTAGATATATGTGCCTTAATTGCTGCTAACATTTTATTATTTATTTATTTATTCATTCATTCATTCATTCTTGGCTGCACTGGGTCTTCATTGCTGTGCGAGGGCTTTCTCCAGTTGTGGCAAGTGGGGGCCACTCCTCGCCGCGGTGCGTGGGCCCTTCACCGCGGTGGCCTCTCCTGTTGCGGAGCGTGGGCTCCAGGGCACAGGCTCAGCAGCTGTGCTGTACAGGCCTAGCTGCTCCACGGCATGTGGGATCTTCCCCAATCAGGGCTCGAACCCGTGTCCCCTGCACTGGCAGGCGGACTCTCAACCACTGCACCACCAGGGAACCCCAATTACTGCTAACGTTTTAAATAAATGATCATATTTTCAAATGGGAAGCAAATGACTTTCATCATTTCTTCTGGAATAATACTGATAAATAGTAAAGAGACACAGGCCTCGAACCGAAGTAACAGTTTCATGTATAATGGAAGTTAAGACAAAGGATATCCACTTATCCATCCTTTGATAGGTTAGGTCCACTGCTTTAAAGACAGCTATGATCGCTACACCACCACCTAGCAAGATGTAAAGTTTAGACACAGAGATGAATAATATAACAAAGGACTTAATTTCTATGCTATGAATTCCTTTTATTGATTTTGAGAAGATGGTCTCCCCACACGAAGTGGGAAAATTAAAAAGGAAATAATGGTACTTATATTGATATATTAACATTTAAATTATAGAAATCCCAACAGTACACTAAAACACAAAGTTTATTTTGGAGAAGTCTCTGCGGAGGGCGGTGGTGAGCAGAAGTTGCGGCTTTAGCGCACATGCCGAGAACCATCCAGGCTCAGGAACAGAGAAATGGTGTTGGTGAACAAATGGTACCTGTTGGTGAAGAACGGCCCCCATGTGGGCTTGTCTGGCTCTAGCTGGAAACAATTCAGGGATGCTGGGGGCAGCCACGCTGCTAGGGTGCCTGCTGCTCCCACGCGACCCCTTGGGCTTCTGCTGACCGCTTCTTCCACATCAAGCCCCCCGTCTTGTGGGCACTGTTTCCCATCACCCCACCAACCCAGTGCCTGCTACGCCAGGTACATGAAAGGGCAGAGTCAGCAGAAATTCTGCTGTGGAAACTGGAGAGGCATTCAGGTGCAGAGACCTGGCGTTTGGATACCAACGGGGAAAACCATGCCCTGCCCTTGCTTTTCATCCCTTTTCTTGGTTAAGGACCTTGAACGCAGCGGAGCCTCCAAATGTGGCCCTCATCAACTGGCTGAGGTTTCCCTTGGGGTGCTTCGCTTTCTCCATCAACATGATCAGAAAACAGGAGGCACCAGGGTGGTCCTAGCGAGTGGATTCACCCCTGTGTCCAGCAGGTGCCCATAATAGCTGCCAACTGACTGCTCCCAAATCAGAGGCCAACACAGCTCCTTCAGAGACTGGCCACATCTGAGTGTTAGTTTCTTTCACTGCTTTGAAAAAATGCAAATGAGTTTATCTTACAGGGTCAGGTAACCGCCTGTCCTCTGTCTCACCACAGATATTTCTGAATCTTGTCTCCATTTAAAGTAATTTTCCTCCAACTTTTGTGCATATCTGAGGTTTTAATGGCAATCTAGGAGGTACCGGACACCTATTGTATACTAAGCACAGGGCTAGGAACCTTAGCTACCTGTTGTCACTTAGCCCTCAAAATAACTTTATGAGTTAAGCACTCTCTTTTATTCCAGCGTCATCGACGAGGAACCCAGGACCCAGAGCAGTTAGGCAACTTGCCCAAGGTCACCCTGCTGGGATGTGGTAATCAAAAGTCACATCCAGATGTCTGCCTGTGCAGTCCACACCCGCCTTTTCCACTGGAGCTCACTGCGTCTCCCATTTCAAGTGAAGAAAGGTAGATGACAAGGTTTACGGGAGATGGGAAAACCTCTTACTGTTAGAATTCTCATACATACAGCGTAGGGTTTTTGTTGCGGTGCTTTTATGTGACAGAAAGTTTGCTGGTTTTGAGAATTAACAGCCAAAGAATCCTGTGACTGAAAAAATAGCAATTGGTGAGAGAATGACGATTGGGACCATAACGACCGACGCTAACATTCGCTCTGGTGAGCCTGAGTGCCTGAGTTATGAGTTGTGTCCTCTATGGAAAGGAGCTTTTTTTTTTTTTTTTTGGCCGGTCGGCCTGCGAGATCTTAGTTCCCCAACCAGGGGATCGAACCCATGCCCCCTGCAGTGGAAGCATGGAGTCTTAACCACTGGACCGCCAGGGAAGTCCCCAGGAAGGAGCTTTCTTTTCCACCATGACGGCTGAAGATCACCACAGACCCGATCGGCAAGCCAACTAGCCCCTCACCTGTCGGTATCATTAAGACCAAAATAAATGGGACCAACATTCCGAAGCCTCAACTTCTGGTTTATCTTGACAATCCGCTGGAAACTACAGGTTTCGTACGAATTAAGAAATTTTTAAATTCTCCTCTGGGAGCATATTAGATTTCTAGCTACTGTAGCGCGATCATTTTCTTTATTTACGATGCCACACTTTCTAAATGAAGAGTTCTAGCATTGAATGTGATGTGAGCGCACTCTTAGTAAGCTTCTGTAATCAACCAAGAACAAAGAAACAAATTAACAAGGCTTATTTTCAGCCAGTTAGTGAATTCAGCACAGCTCCTCTATGGATTAGGCATGAACACAGGGATTCATGTTACGTTTACTATTACTTATTATAATTTGTGTCAAATGGGTCTCAAAATGAGTAAACCAACACACACTAGCACTCGGTCTCATCCAATCATGTTAGGAAATGGTTGAAAATCTAAACCCTATGATATTTTAGTGAAAACAGCCAGCCTTGAAAAGAGCTAACCATTTCATCAGGCCTATGTTACGTGTGTAAGTTTTTATTTCTAGTATCTCACACCCATTCTTAGCCAACTTTGCAGATAATTCAGGAAGCTATATAAACTTAGGATAAGTAGTATGCATTTGGAGGCCTCAGAAATATTATAATAAATCCTTTGGACACTAGCTTCCCTACCCCACCCGCCCCGTTAAGCAAATAAACACCAGTAAGATCTGTGTTAGTGGAACTCATCTCACGAACATATGAAGTGTTGATTACAGCAAATGTGCTTCTGTTAAGAATAGGAGGCTTTCTGCATTCATCTGTTTAGAGACACTGTCTCCCCACCAGCACCCTGCAGGCATCAAGTTTTCATGATAATCTGAGAAAGAAACCCCAAACTTTTCACCTAGACTATGGGTTTGCTCTTTCATAGAGAGATGTGGGAGACAGCATTAAGTTATCCGGATGGTTCCGTAGCCAGGGGCTGTATCCTACCACAGTCACATCACACATGTGTGAAAGAGTACATGTCACAGCAACTGCCGAGTCACCCACAGCCCGAGGTTCCCCAAGGACAGGGGTTCAGCCGTGGGGCGGCCAGAGAAAGAGCCATGATTCACGCTGGCAGGGCCAGGGCCTGGACACAGTTGTCTTTAATTGCCTGGCTGTCATCTCTGAGATACTCCTGGGTGACACCGTGGCCAGAGTAATGAAGAAAATAAATACACAGCATCCCATATATTCCGGGGTCCTGAAATGCTCTACTTATTTGCTCAATATTCATTAACGATGAAAAATAAAATCTAGACTTCGTCTTTCATGTTTCACATCGATACCATCTATCATCTTTTGCTCCAGCGTAATTTGGGGTGTGCGTTCTTTCAATTATATAAAAAGCAAGGTGTCAAACAGATTATGCATTTGAAACAATGCTTTCTTTGTCCTTCCATTTTTTATTGTGCAGGCCTGTAGTTGGAAGGCTCAGAAAAACCTGAATGGTAAATTTGGTCTAGAGGTGTAAAAATTACAATTTTATCATTAAAGTGTTCTAGGGCTTGTGAACCTTTAAAGAGAACCTGATTCCATTATAAGTTGTAGACGTTTTCTTCCTATTGCATAATGTAGCAAGAAGTCTAGCATTTAAGTTTGGGTACAAGGGCATGTCGAGGGAAAACCAAGCCCTTTGATCCCTCTGCATGGGCCGCTGGGGGCTGGCCCCATTCTCTCAATTAACTACAGCAATGGCGGCAGCCGCGTACATATGAAGTGGCCACCACCAGACTACCAGGTCCCACGCTGAGCACTTTGCTCACATTATCACATTTCTCAACATCCTTTTTCCATAAGCAATACTGGTCACACTTTTACAAATGAGAATACAAAGTTTAGAGGGCTAAGTATTACGTCCAAAGTCGGGATTCACACGAGGTCTGTCTTGCTTCCAAGCTTGTGCGCTTACCCACCAAAATATTCCACCATCTTTAGGTGCTCTGCTTGCTCTGTGACTACTCACTGTCGAGACTACCAAGGATGGAAAGGAAAAGGCAAAGAAAGATGCGAGGATAAACTTTTAGGCTTGCAAGAAAGGTCTGCAGACACTGCGAGGAGAGAAGGCAAGCCGCCAAAAGAAGCGGTCCTCTTATGGGGAGGGGGTGGGGGTTGGCAGAATCCCTGCTCTCTTGGGGTTCACTGCACTGTGACCTCAAGCAGGGCCCGTCCTTACTCTATCAGACTTGGGAAGGAAGGTCTAGCAAAATCAAGAAGCAGGCAGCTGAGACCCTCAGACGGAAGAGGCTGATCCTAGGACAGTATTTGGGAGCTACGTGGTTGCTCAGTGTCAAGACGACCCAGGATGCTAGGAGCATGGGAAGCCGTTTTATCATTCGCGTCATACCACTCATTCCAGCTGTTCCTCATTCCCTGGAAACTTTATATACAGATATTTACTCTAAGAGGATTTATAACTTAGAAAAAGGTGTCTCTTTTAAAAAATCTAGAACCAGACTCTGCTCTGCTAGGTTTCTGGATGCCCCTGATCACATCTTTCAGTGGCTAAGTTGTTTCCAGGCTGATTACCTGTACTGTAATGAGTTTAATTATATTGGAAGAGAGTATGCATCCTCTCTTTCCCCCACTAGAATAGAAGTGCTCCCTGGAAGAGTTGGTGTCTTATCCACTGCTTTACCCCCAGAGCCTAGCCTGGTGCCTGGTATATGCTGAGCACTCGCTAAGTATTTGATGAAGGATGATGTGTACTTTCTTTTGTGTTTTTTAGTGTTTGCATCTTGACTCTCAGCCTCTCCCCTTTTTTGTGTATTTCCCTTCCTTCACCTCAGATCAATCATCCCCTTCCTAAAACAAACCGCCTTCCTTAGGCATGGTGGCAGAAGATGTGGACCGAACATCCACCAAGTTGCTTGTTTCCAGGCTGCAAAATGCAAGGAGGACATTTGGAAAACAAACCCCCAAATGAAACAAAATATCCCTTTCTCATTTTTCAAGGAAAACCTCTGAAGGGGCTGGAGTTGATGAACAAGACCCCATTACAAGGATGAAGCCAACTGCTGAGGATCAGAAAACGGCTACTGGGAACTCACAATTATTGTCACACATTATTTGTCTTTAGTGCCAGAGAAACAATTTTCCTTTAGCAATATCTCTGTCCCAGTAAAATTAAGAAAGTGCAGGATCCAAATTCCCCCCAAAGGAGTCAGCTTAAAAAAATTTACTAGCTCTACTGCCACAGGGATTTATGGTTTCTTTTTTAATAGTTGCAGTCTGATATACCTGTTTCTTGGGTCACAAGGTAGATTCCTTTATCTTTCTTTTGAACATTTCAAGCAAATTCCGGCCCTGTAAACTGACTGAATTTTTACATCAAGGAATACATTATAGAACGGGGTTGGAGTACGTCTCCAAAACAGGAAGACCTTAAAATAAAAACAGATACTGAAGTCTGTATTTTCCTGATTGTCAGTCAAGCTAATTATGCTCTACTCTAAAGCTCTATCAGGCAAGAAAGGAAAAGGCAATTGGGGGCTCTTTCCTCGCCTAGCCTGATGTCTGGGAATATAACACCAGTTTATTCACAGCAGGAGGCTGCTGTAATTGGCAGCTCCGCTTTCCCCGACTAGAGGGTAATTCTCTCGCGAAGAAAACACACTGTTAACAAGATTTTACAAATTTGACATATGGTATCCTATCTGAAATGACCAACAAAAGTTCCTTCTCTCCCCAAGCAAACAGTTATCTCTGGTTAGGACTACAAGACAGTGCGATAAAAGTAGGTAAAGGCCCCTGGAGTTCTTTTAGGGGGCCGGTAAATCTCTGATCATAAAAAAAAAAAAAAGCCAATTAATAACGAAAGGTAAGATACTCAGGGCAGCTGGGTCTCTGAGAGGTGGATGAAATGACAGTAAAAACCTCACCTGGAACACTGGGCTACATTCCCGGTGTTCCATCATCCCTAAAGCATTTAAGGCGAGGATTTGGACCCAGACAGAATCCTTCGTGAGTCTATCAAGGTGGGGCTGGGTGTGGGGAGTCCACTGTGGGAGTGAAAGCAGGAACCCTAAGAGATGCACTGGACCTAGAGACGGTCCTGGGCTTACCTTTATCCCCACCCTAAACATACAGAAACACTAGAACGAATTTTTAGGGAGGGACAAATTGCTTTGATGTGACTCCAAAAACTTCATCACAACAATTCTTGTTTAAAACCATAAACCCCCAGTGAGATCTCTGCATTCTCCTTTAACTAACAAAGGAATGGAAGAAAGAATATTCCAGTAGGTAAAATACTAGGCAGAAATACAGAGAGAGTTTCCAGGAAAAGAGGAACAAGGAATTTTCCCTTTCCTCCTGCACATGTTAAGTGACGCATCGTTTCATTCGTTCTTGCCAGGATGCTGGGTAGATTCCAAAGAGAGGAAAAAATGGGTCCCCAAGAAGTTATCCTGGATTCGCTAAGATACCCACAGTTTAGCGCCTACAGCCCGAGCGCAGGAACCGACTCTCGCCAGTCGCCATCTGATGTTCCATGTGACCCCCAGTGCAGAGACGGTGCTCAGAATGCAGATCCATTTGAAGGTTGGTGATCTCAAGGGGGTTACACAAAGGGATTAATTAGCCACTTCCAAGCACCAGGTACTCGGAGTAAAGACACAGAGTCAGGTCAAGTCCTAATTTTCATGGGGAATTAAACTGACTTCTCTCACCTCCTGGTGACACACAATTGACAATCAACTGGAATCTGCCCAGGTGAAGGAAGGAAGGACGGCAGAGCCCCTTTTTGGTTTCTATGCACCCAATGGCACACACACTCCAAATACTCCAGGAACAATATCTGTTTCTCCACTGAGATCATTTGCTCATTCGTTGTACCTGCCCTTTTCCTCTTTCCTTTCTTGACGTTCTCCAGTGGTGAACGCCAGTAGCACCTGAACTATTTTTAAGTGGTACAAGGACAGTCCTTGAATTAACACTGAATCACGTAACAAGACAGTTTTGCTTTCTCCAAGGTCTTTCCTCCAGAGTGTGAAAAAGTGAGAGTCTCAGTCTGCTACTGATACATCTTGCATCCCGCTAATATCTGCTGATCTCACAGGGAGGTAAGAACATCAGAGTGTCCAAGAGCTAGCAGAACCCAGCTAGCACCTAATCATGGGCTGTTTTCATTGTATTCATTTTTATGGCTACTCCTTCTCTTATGACAACCATGACTGATTTTCCATTTCTAGATGTTAGAGAAAAGTTTCATTTAAAATATAATATCTCAAACCAAGTGAAATAAGCCAGTCAAAAAAAGACCAACACTGTACGATTCCACTTATATGAGGCATCTAAAGTAGTCAGATTCGTAGAAATAAAACGTAGTATGGTGGTTGCCAAGGGCTGGGGCAAGGAGGGAATGGGGAGTGGTCTAGCGGGTACAGAGTTTTAGTTTTGCAAGATGAAAAAGTTCTGGAGATTGGTTTTAGAACGATGCGAATATACTTAACACTACTGAACCGTGCTCTCAAAAAAGGTAGAGAAAGATGTGCCTACAGAAGACAGACGTAACATTGCTGGTTCTGAACATGGAAGAAGGGGCCACGGGCCAAGGGAAGCAAGTAGGCAGGCTCTAGAAGCAGGAAAAGGCAAGGAAACAGATTCTCCTCTAGAGCCTCCAGAAAGGAATGCAGCCCTGCCAACACGTTGATTATACTCCAGAAAGACATATTTTAGACTTCTGCCTTCCAGAACGGTAAGATAATAAACCTGTGCTAAGTGCCCCTTCTCCTCCCCTCACCCTGAAAAATATAGTTACTCAACGTTTTTTCTTAGAGTCAGAACACATTTGGAAATGATGGTGATGAGGTACGTGTCTAGGGGAAAATGGTGGTGTTTGGTGAACACATACCCTGTCTTCTGGGCTGTAAAGGGCAAACCAAGTTTTCCAAGATTTATTATACATAAGAGGCATCAGGGGAGAGGAACCAAGATGGCGGAGTAGAAGGACGTGCTCTCCCTCCCTCTTGCGAGAACACCAGAATCACAACTAGCTGCTGGACAATTATTGACAGGAAGACACTGGAACTCACCAAAAACGATACCCCACATCCAAAGGCAAAGGAGAAGCCACAATGAGACAGTAGGAGGGGCAGGATCACAGTAAAATCACATCCCATAACTGGTGGGTGGGTGACTCACAGACTGGCGAACACTCATACCACAGAAGTCCACCCACTGCAGTGAAGGTTCTGAGCCCCACGTCAGGCTTCCCAACCTGGGGGTCTGGCAACGGGAGGAGGAATTCCTAGAGAATCAGACTTTGAAGGATAGTGGGATTTGATTGCAGGACTTAGACAGGACTGGGGGAAACAGAGACTCCACTCTTGGAGGGCACACACAAAGCAGTGTGCTCATCGGGACCCAGGGGAAGGAGCAGTGACCCCAGGGAAGACTGAACCAGACCTACCTGCTGGTGTTGGAGGGTCTCCTGCAGAGGCGGGGGCTGGCTGTGGCTCACCGTGGGGACAAGAACACCGGCAGCAGAAGCTCTGGGAAGTACTCCTTGGTGCGAGCCCTCCTAGAGTCTGCCATTAGCCTCACGGAAGAGCCCCGCTAGGCTCCAGTGTTGGGGTGCCTCAGGCCAAACAACCAACAGGGAGGGAACCCAGCCGCACCCATCAGCAGACAAGCGGATTAAAGGTTTACCAAGCTCGGCCCACCAGAGCAACAGTCAGCTCTACCCACCACGAGTCCTCCCATCAAGCCTCTTAGAGGGCCTCATCCAGCAGAGGGCACAGAGCAGAAGCAAGAAGAACTACAATCCTGCAGCCTGTGGAACAAAAACCACATTCACAGAAAGACAAGATGAAAAGGCAGAGGACTATGTACCAGATGAAGGAACAAGATAAAACCCCCAAAAAACAACTAAATGAAGTGGAGATAGGCAACCTTCCAGGAAAAGAATTCAGAATAATGATAGTGAAGATGATCCAGGACCTCAGAAAAAGAATGGAGGCAAAGATCAAGAAGATGCAAGAAATGTTTAACAAAGACCTAGAAGAATTAAAGAACAAACAGACAAAGATGAACACTACAATAACTGAAATGAAAACTACACTAGAAGGAATCAATAGCAGAATAACTGAGGCAGAAGAACGGATAAGTGACCTGGAAGACAGAATGGTGGAATTCACTGCCACAAAACAGAGTAAAGAAAAAAGAATGGAAAGAAATGAAGACAGCCTAAGAGACGTCTCGGACAACATTAAACGTAACAACATTTGCATTATAGGGGTCCCAGAAGGAGAAGAGAGAGAGAAAGGACCCGAGAAAATATTTGAAGAGATTATAGTCGAAGACTTCCCTAACATGGGAAAGGATAGCCACCCAAGTCCAGGAAGCGCAGCGAGTCCCATACAGGATAAACCCAAGGACAAACACGCCAAGACACACAGTAATCAAATTGGCAAAAATTAAAGACAAAGAAAAATTATTGAAAGCAGCAAGGGAAAAATGACAAATAACATACAAGGAAACTCCCATAAGGTTAACAGCTGATTTCTCAGCAGAAACTCTACAAGCCAGAAGGGAGTGGCATGATATACTTAACGTGATGAAAGGGAAGAACCTACAACCAAGATTACTCTACCCAGCAAGGATCTCATTCAGATTCCACGGAGAAATCAAAAGCTTTACAGACAAACAAAAGCTAAGAGAATTCAGCACCACCAAACCAGTTCTGAAACAAACGCTAAAGGAATTTCTCTAAGTGGGAAACACAAGAGAAGAAAAGGATCTACAAAAACAAACCCAAAACAATTAAGAAAATGGTCATAGGAACATACATCTCGATAATTACCTTAAATGGGAATGGATTAAATGCTCCAACCAAAAGACACAGGCTTGCTGAATGGATTTAAAAAGAAGACCCATCTATATGCTGTCTACAAGAGACCCACTTCAGACCTAGGGACACATACAGACTGAGAGTGAGGGGATGGAAAAAGATATTCCATGCAAATGGAAATCAAAAGAAAGCTGGAGTAGCTATACTCATATCAGATAAAATAGACTTTAAAATAAAGAATGTTACAAGAGACAAGGAAGGACACTGCATAATGATCAAGGGATCAATCCAAGAAGAAGATATAACAATTATAAATATACATGCACCCAACATATGAGCACCTCAATACATAAGGCAACGGCTAACAGCTATAAAAGAGGAAATCGACAGTAACACAATAAGAGTGGGGGACTTTAACACCTCACTTACACCAATGCACAGATCATCCATAATGAAAATAAATAAGGAAACAGAAGCTTTAAATGACACAACAGACCAGATAGATTTAATTGATATTTATGGGACATTCCATCCAAAAACAGCAGATTACACTTTCTTCTCAAGTGCACACGGAACATTCCCCAGGAGAGATCACATCTTGGGTCACAAATCAAGCCTCAGTAAATTTAAGAAAATTGAAATCATATCAAGCATCTTTTCTGACCACAACGCTATGAGATTAGAAATGAATTACAGGGAAAAAAACATAAGAAACATAAACACATGGAGGCTAAACAATACGTTACTAAATAACCAAGAGATCACTGAAGAAATCAAAGAGGAAGTCAAAAATACCTAGAGACAAATGACAATGAAAACACGATGATCCAAAACCTATGGGATGGGCTTCCCTGGTGGCACAGTGGTTGAGAGTCCGCCTGCCGATGCAGGGGACATGGGTTCGTGCCCCGGTCCAGGAAGATCCCACATGCCGCAGAGCGGCTGGGCCCGTGAGCCATGGCCACTGAGCCTGCGCGTCCAGAGCCTGTGCTCTGCAGCGAGAGAGGCCACAACAGTGAGAGGCCCCTGTACCGCAAAACAAAAAAAAACAAAAAACCTATGGGATGCAGCAAAAGCAGTTCTAAAACGGAAGTTTATAGCTATACAAGCCTACCTCAAGAAACAAGAAAAATCTCAAGTAAACAATCTAACCTTACACCTAAAGGAACTAGAGAAAGAAGAGCAAACAAAACCCAAAGTTGGCAGAAGGAAAGAAATCATAAAGATCAGAGGAGAAGTAAATGAAATAGAAACAATGAAAACAATAGCAAAGATCAATAAAACTAAAAGCTGGTTCTTTGAGAAGATAAACAAAACTGATAAACCATTAGGCAGACTCATCAAGAAAAAGAGAGCGAGGACTCAAATCAATAAAATTAGAAACGAAAAAGGAGAAGTTACAACAGACACTGAAGAAATACAAAGCATCCTAAGAGACTACTACAAGCAACTCTACGCCAATAAAATGGACAACCTGGAAGAAATGCACAAATTCTTAGAAAAGTATAACCTTCTAAGACTGAACCACGACGAAACAGAAAATATGAACAGACCAATCACAAGTAATGAAATTGAAACTGTGATTAAAAATCTTCCAACAAACAAAAGTCCAGGGCCACATGGCTTCACAGGTGAATTCTATCAAACATTTAGAGAAGAGCTAACACCCATCCTTCTCAAACTCTTCCAAACAATCGCAGAGGAAGGAACACTCCCAAATTCATTCTATGAGGCCACCATCACCCTCATACCAAAACCAGAGAAAGGTACTACAAAAAACGAAAATTACAGACCAATATCACTGATGAATATAGATGCAAAAATCCTCAACAAAATACTGGCGAGCAGAATCTAACAACACATTAAAAGGAGCATACACCATGATCGAGTGGGATTTATCGCAGGGAGGCAAGGATTCTTCAGTATACACAAATGAATCAATGTGATACACCATATTAACAAATTGAAGAATAAAAACCATATTATCTTCTCAAGAAATGCAGGAAAAGCTTTTGACAAAATTCAATACCCATTTATGATAAAAACTCTCCATAAAGTGGGCATAGAGGGAACCTACCTCAACGTAATAAAGGCCATATACAACAAACCCACAGCAAACATCATTCTCAATGGTGAAAAACTGAAAGCATTTCTTCTAAGTTCAGGAACGAGACAAGGATGTCCACTCTCACCACTATTATTCAACATAGTTTTGGAAGCCCTAGCCATGGCAATCAGAGAAGAAAAAGAAATAAAAGGAATACAAATTGGAAAAGAAGAAGTAAAACTGTCACTCTTTGCAGATGGTATGATACTATACATAGAGAATCCTAAAGATGCCACCAGAAAACTACTAGAGCTAATCAATGAATTTGGTAAAGTAGCAGGATACACAATTAATGCACAGAAATCTCTTACATTCCTATACACTAATGATGAAAAATCTGAAAGAGAAAGTATGGAAACACTCCCATTTACCACTGCAACAAAAAGAATAAAATACCTAGGCGTAAACCTACCTGGGGAAACAAAAGACCTGTATGCAGAAAACTATAATAAGACACTGATGAAAGAAATTAAAGATGATACCAACAGATGGAGAGATATACCACATTCTCTGAATTGGAAGAATCAATATTGTGAAAATGACTACACATACGCGAAGCAATCTACAGGTTCAGTGCAATCCCTATCCAATTACCAATGGCATTTTTTATGGAACTAGAACAATCATCTTAAAATTTGTATGGAGACACAAAAGACCCCGAATAGCCAAAGCAGTCTTGAGCGAAAGAAACCGGAGCTGGAGGAATCAGACTCCCTGACTTCAGACTATACTACAAAGCTACAGTAATCAAGACAATATGGTACTGGCACAAAACAGAAACATAGATCAATGGAACAAGTTAGAAAGCCCAAAGATAACCCACGCACCTATGGTCAACTAATCTATGACAAAGATGCAAGGCTATACAATGGCGAAAAGACAGTCTGTTCAATAAGTGGCTGGGAAAACTGGACAGCTACATGTAAAGAATGAAATTAGAACACTCCCTAACACTACACACAAAAACAACTCAAAATGGGTTAGAGATCTAAATGTAACACCAGGACACTATAAAACTCTTAGAGGAAAACATAAGAAGAACACTCCTTGACATAAATCACAGCAAGATCTTGCTTGATCCACCTCCTAGAGTAATGGAAATAAAACAAGAACAAAACGGAACCTAATGAAACTTCAAAGCTTTGCACAGCAAAGGAAACCATAAACAAGACGAAAAGACAACCCTCAGAATGGGAGAAAATATTCGCAAAACGAATCAACGGACAAAGGATTAATCTCCAAAATACATAAACAGCTCATGCAGCTCAATATTAAAGAAACAAACAACCAATCCAAAATGGGCAGAAGACCTAAATAGACATTTCTCCAAAGAATGACAGACAGATGGCCAAGAAGCACATGAAAAGCTGCTTGACATCACTAATTATTAGGGAAATGCAATCAAACTACAAGGAGGTATCACCTCACACCAGTTAGAATGGGCATCATCAGAAAATCTACAAACAACAAATGCTGGAGAGGGTGTGGAGGAAAGGGAACCCTCTCGCACTGCTGGTGGAATGTAAATTGATACAGCACTGTGGAGAACAGTATGGAGGTTCCTTAAAAAAACTAAAAATAGAATTACCGTATGATCCAGCAATCCCACTACTGGGCATATACCCAGAGAAACCATAATTCAAAAAGACACATGCACCCCAATGTTCACTGCAGAACTATTTACAGTAGCCAAGTCACGGAAGCACCCTAAATGCCCATGGACAGACGAATGGATAAAGGAGATGTCATACATATATACAATGGAATATTACTCAGCCGTAAAAAAAGAATGAAATTGAGTCATATGTTGAGATGTGGATGGATATAGTAGAGTGTCATACAGAGTGAAGTAAGTCAGAAAGAGAAAAACAAATATCGTATATTAACGCATATATGTGGAACCTAGAAAAACAGTACAGATGAACCGGTTTGCAGGGCAGAAGTTGAGACACAGATGTAGAGAACAAACCTATGGACACCAAGGGGGGAAAACCGTGGTGGGGTGGGGATGGTGGTGTGCTGAATTGGGCGACTGGGATTGACATGTATACACTGATGTGTATAAAACTAATAAGCAGCTGCAGTATAAAAAACAGAACAAAAAAAAGACCCTCGGCCCGCAGTGAAAGCGCCAAGTCCTAATCTCTGGACCACCAGGGAATTCCGTATAACCTCTCATTTATTTATGGCAAATCAAGGTTTTGTCTTTTTTTCTTTATTTTCATTTTAAAAGTCCACTAAGTGTATACTCATCAAAGAAGTCATTTCTGGAGTAATAAACGTTCTGAACAGCTAAAAATAAATAAATAAATACATAAATAAATAGGCATCAGGACCATCGGGATGGATTGAAAACAGGTGTCTATCATGCTTCACATACGACTCAACAACAGGCAGTAATCTCTAATTATTACAAGCGTCCCCTTCCCAAACTCTCCCATTGTGCTGACTGATGCAAACAGGAAGTTAAGTAGCTCTGCCAACGTACCAACTGTGTAAACTTGGACTCGTCACCTAATCTCATAGCCTCAGCTTGTGCAACAGTAAGATGGGATAATCGCCACTTCCCTCAAAAGAGCTATGAGAATCAAGTAGGAGGGTGCCTGTCAGCTTTTGGCTCAGGTCTGATTCGTATTATGATTATGATTACCAGGCATTATGATCCTACCAAATATCTATTTTCTTTCTGGAAAAAAAAAAAAGGGATTCAGCACTTTAATACAAATTAAGTCTGAGCAACTGCAGCCTTTCCATATTTTGAAGGCCCCATTATTTGCAGTCATGGTGACCCTGAATTCCTCCAACATGGCGGGGCAGGCGCGTTCTTGGGGATGGCTCTACCGTCTGGTCTGCTCTGCGTAAAATTCGCCAGTGCTGTTTGCTCGCTCACTGTGCAGGCGCAGTGAACGCAGGGGCCATCCAAAAGCTTTAGCCGTTTGATGTTTAAAGCCTGGCCTGAGTGCCAGGTTCCTCCACAACTGTCATTTATCAGCAACGCAATACCACAGGGATATGTATTCATCAAATGCTTATCGACTTACGCTGCAGGGTTTTTGGGTTTTTTTTTCCCCCTTTCGTAACATTAGAAAATACTGCTTCTGATTTCAATAGTTTTCTTTGCAGGATGGAAATAAAAAACAAAGTGCTATTACATGGTACCCATTTTCTGATTGGACGCATTGATTGAAGGTGAGCAGTTACTCATGGAAGTATATTGGAGGCTTAAGGCAGGGCTCCTCAAGCCTAGCACTACTGACATCTTGGGATGGATAATTCTCTGTTGTAGCAGCTGTCCTGCACTTTATGGGATGTTTAGCAGCACCTTTTGCCTCTACCTACTAGGTGCCACTAGGACCACCCCCAGTTGTGACTACCAAAAATGTCTCCAGACATTAACAGATGTCCCCTGGTGGCAAAAAGCACCTGCCACTGAGAACCACTGCATCAGAGGATGGTATCAGTGCTGAGATTACTAACTGCAGCCACTTGCTAAAAAAAAAAAAAAAAAAAAAAAAAATTAAAATGTTTAACATTGGAAGATGCACAGTTATGGCTACCAGTTGTGAATAATTTAAAAGAAGCATTTTTATGTTTTTAACAGTGTCCATCCATCCAATAAATATAAATTAAATGTAATAATAAATGAAACGGCTTTGTAAACTGTAAAGTATGGTATTAATGATTATTAACATTATGCTCTGGGGTTATACAAAGGATAGGTTGCTCAAGGAACTAACTTTTTTTTTTCCCCCTGGCCGTGCCGTGGGCCTTGCGGGATCCTAGTTCCCGGACCAGGGATCGAACCCGTGCCCCTGCAGTGGAAGCGCAGACTCCTAACCACTGGACTGCCAGGGAATTCCCACAAGGAACTAACTTTTATTAAGCCCATGCTGTGTGCTAAGTACTTTGCTCTTACCATCTTATTTGAACTTCATCCTCTGATTTTCATGGATGAGGGAACATGATCGAGGTCATCAGCAGTACTAGGACCAAGGTCGCTCAGCTGATAAGAGGTGTTGGCAGAATCTGAATATAGGTCTGTAATTCTCTAAACTCATGTACTCCTATTCCACCCACTGCCTGCCATGTGCTGTGGATACCATTCTCAAATGGGAGAGAGATAACTCATACACTCTTTGACATGCTCTTCTAGAAACAATGGCATCTATATCTAGAGAAGGCAGCAGGGTTGGAGTGAAATCTACAACCTGGAGCTAAAGCCAGTTGAACTGGTTAACTTGGGCCTAAATTCAGGACCCAAGATCCACTGAACCAATCATCCAAACCAACTGCTCACAACCTGACATTTTGAGGATCAATTGTTAATACCTGCCATCCTTTTCTTCTCCCTTAAATACCCAGAAAATTCAGCTTTGATGGAAATATCTGGGAGAAATAAATTCCAAATTGCCCTAGATGACAAGAAGAATTTAGATTTGTAATTTTTTTAACTATAATAGGTGGAAATGCGTCCCCTAAAAAAGATTAGGGCGAAGTCTTAATCCCAAATCCCTAAGAATGTGACCTTATTTGGAAAGAGGGTCATTCCAGAGGTAATCAAGTTAAAATGAGGTCACTGGAGTGGGCCCTAATCCAGTATGACTGGTGTCCTGATAAAAAGGGGGAATTTGAACGAAGAGGGAAGATAATGTGAAGAGACACAGGGAGAACGCCTTGCAAAGCCAGAAGATTGGAGTGATGCTTTTACAAGCCAAGGAACGCCAAAGACTGTGGGCCAACCACCAGAAACCAGGAAGGGCCAAGGAAAGATTCCCCTACAGATGTCTCAGAGGGAGCACGGCCCTGCTAACACTTTGGTTTCTGACTGACAGCCTCCAGAACTTTGAGTCAATATATTTCTTTTTTCACACTAAGTCTCTTTTTTTTTTTTTTTTTGCGGTACACGGGCCTCTCACTGTTGTGGCCTCTCCCGTTGCGGAGCACAGGCTCCGGACGCACAGGCCCAGTGGCCATGGCTCATGGGTCCAGCTGCTCCGCGGCATGTGGGATCCTCCCAGACCGGGGCACGAAGCCGTGTCCCCCGCATCGGCTGGCAGACTCTCAACCACTGCACCACCAGGGAAGCCCCAATATATTTCTTTTTTAAGTCACCCAGTTTGTGATTTAATGGGCAAAGGAAACAAGTGTTATGGCAGCCCTTGGAAACTTAATAGAGTATCTATGTTTCGCAAATTAATCCACTGGCAGTTTCGGGGAAATGCATATGGTGCGTTTTCAGGGGGGTTCTAGAATACTGTATTTGTATGAGTGTAGAGCAGACTGAGTTTCCTGGGGTGGCTTGTCACTGGGTTGTGCTGGCCATATGCACATGTTGGCTCACAGCCATGAAGCCACAGGGCCACTGTGCCAGCTGACAGCTGGGCCCCAGTCAGCCTACGCCTCTGGTTTGCTCTCAAGGAGGCTGGGACTTCCTTGCTGTCTGTCACTGGCTGCTCGCCGCTTCCTGACCACTTTCATGCACACATTCAAGGTGCGTCTCTCCTAAGTCCCATGCAAAACAGCCTCCTGGCTTTCGCCCCAAAGATCTCAAAGGTTTATACACATGAATTCTAAGGGATCTGTAAAAATCACATCTTAGAGTAAAATTTCTATTGTAAGACAGCTATATAAATAGGTTCAGAGAAAAAGGAAGACTATTTACAAAACACAGAAACACAAGGGGCATTCCTGTTGTATGTACACCCACCTGGAATGCGGACAAAAAATGGGGATAAGTTAGTGGGCTGCAGGGAAGAAAACAAAAACAAAAAAACTGTTCGCGAAATTTCTTGAAGTATAACGCTGATCTGCTGTCTTTAAGAGACGGCTGCAGAGAAAAATCTAGGTGGAAAGTTAAAAAGTGCCCATCTGGCAATAGGAAGCAATGCAGAAATCAACATAGCTCCTATGCAGTGGGCTAGGCTGGCGCTGCTATTGGATGATTTCAATTCTGCCTTTGTCAGAGCCGAGGGCAACGGCTTTGTTTATAGGTGTCCTTTCCTTCAAATCCGCCTGCAGGGACTCACCCATGTCATTTGTCAGGGGCTAAACAGCCCGAGGCCAAGAGTAGACATTTACTTACAGCATCTTCAGACTCTTTTTAAATAGGCCTTTGGGATTTTGCCACTGACCGCTCAGTAGCAGGAGGCCCTGGGATGCCCTGCCCTGGGTGTTTCTCTTAATTGACTAACCTTGATGGTGCTGTTCAAAACCGCTGTAACCCATGCGTGCCCTCAGTCTGAAGCTTCGAATGACCTTTCTCTGGCCCTCAACACATATGGCGGAGACAATGCAAACATCATTTGGAAGAGGAGTAAATTCAATAACTCAATTACAGCTGCACCAAAGCTCCATTTATCAAACTCGGACTACAGCACTCTGTCTCTCTTAGACCTCTGGTTTTCCACGGCCAGGCATTTGGGGAAAGTCACTAATCAATTTAGGAATGATTAAATTGGAATTTGTAACACTTTCCATTATTAAACCTTCAATCTTCATTACGGCAACTTAATGATTACATCATGGTGGGGAAAAAACAAATTATGGGAGCTGGCATCGTTCAGAAAGCTGGAGTAGCAAGTAAATTGTCAAAACACCAAAAGTCTAATACACGTGGCTGTATAAGTGATGATTTGATGTGTTTAAGGCACACCTAATTGCTATTCGCTTTAGATAAAAAGTGAAACGTGACATACTAGGCCTTTACTACATCACTGCTCTTTTTATAAAGATTGAGTTGATTTACCTGGAGGGAACGGGTGGGAGCTGGGAAACTCATAAAATCCTATGCAAACTTGGATGTGTGCACAAAGAAAGGAAAAACTTCTTCCTTTACTCCAGGAAGAAGGTCCAAAGATCCTTATCAGATCCTTAAAGGGGAGTCGGTCTCTGTTTAGTAAGCGAGAGCATATTCTACAACTTCCCACTATTACTTTCTATGCCCTTTGTCCTCTTTTTCTCAAACTCCAGTATTAGCTTTTGGACCAAAAACTCTTGTAAAAGATTTTTTTCTCATTGTTTTAATGACCAATGTTTTGTGCAGGTTCTCTGCGAATTCTTCCGTTAGCCATATTGTGAAGGTTCTGGCAGCCAGCAAAGACTCAGCAGGGCTAGCCATCTGACTTTAGGTACTGACGTTCTGGTGGGTTCTAATTGTGTGCGGCCAAAAGAGAGAATGAAATCCAAAGAAGTGGGAGGATCATTCATGGCAAAGAATTGAAAAACCCCGGAAGTTGGAGATATACAGGCCCATTTGAACACTGCAGAAAGTTACAGGGTAGGTATTGACAATGATGATGATGATAAAGATGATACGTAATATTGAGAGTCTATCGGGAGTCCAATGACGTACTAAGCATTTTCATTAAAATTCAATATTCACTATAACCCTTGGAAGTAAGTATTGTTTTTCATTTTACAGAAGAAGAAATGGAGGCTCAGAGAAGTTAAGTAACTTGGCCGGTTGTGGTAGCCAAGGTCCCAACGGTCTGTGTGTGGTACTCACACTCTTGCAGTTCTCTCCCACTCACACTGCACCATGGCTGGTCTGTGTAACCAACAGAATGTGGCAAAAGTGGCTGGATGTCACTCCATGATTAGGGCATAGAAGATACTAAGGCTTCTGTCTTAGGCGTTCTCTCTTTCTCTTTCTTGGATTACCTGCTCTCAGGGAATCCGGCTAAAATGTCACAAACAGACGCATGGGGTAAAGAACTGAGGCTTCCTGCCAAGGGCCATGGCCATGAGCTCAGAGGTGGAACCTCCAGCCCCATCCAAGCCTCAGATGTCTGCTGCCCCCAATAACCTGCCTACAGCCTTGTGAGAGATGCTGAACCAGAGCTACTCAGAACCTAAGCCACGCCGGGCTCCTGACATCCACAAACTGTGTGACGGAACAAAGCTTGCTGTTTGAAGCTCCTAGCCAGTTCCACATCTACTAAAGCACTAGAGCTTGGATTCAACCCAAGCCTGCCTGGCTGTCGAGTTCATGTCCTTTATCACGATGCTACCCTGTTCTCCTTGGCGTTTCCGAAGCACTGCCGTACGCACCTAGTACCTCTTTTATGGGAAAACAAACTTTACTTCTGCTCCCCCTGCCACCTCACTAGGCGCTTTTAGGCATGGCTACAGTCTTCCCCAGCCTGCTGATCAGCCAAGAAAAAGGTCAAAGGTAACACAGCTTACCACCCAAACAGATGGGAGAAATCCCAGCGCTTATCAGGTGTGCCCCCTCTCGCTGGTTTTATCGGCTTTGGAAGTTTATTTTATACACGTGGGATTTCTAAGGCAGACTGCTATCCACGGTATTCAGTGGGAAAACAATCACATCTCATAATTAAACCTTATTTATGAAAAAAGACAGAGCAGATTAAACTCACCAAATACCATCTTCCACGATGGGGTTTACACATGATGGTAAATTTACTCAATAATAAGGTCATCCTCATGTGTTCCATCTTCACTGGAAAATCGCCTACATTAAAACACTGCAGGCCCATAATTTCTTTGCAATCCAAACTTCATTGGTGGTGAGGGTGTAGAGCAAATGCTCTACACCCTCAAATTCGTGGCAACGGTGTACACTTTAAGCTCAGAGAATACAGAGGCATTAAACAAAGAGGGCCAGCGGGAGACCCATCCATTTCAAGCCCTGGGAGAGGTCCCTCTCGCCAAGTGAAGGGGGGAAAATGAGCCGTGCGGCATTAAGAAAGGAGCAAGCTGTGAAATGAACCAAGGGGTAGATGGTGTGGTTCATGACCCTGCAGCCTCATAACACAGTCCTTCAGCCACGGGGTCGCTAATGAAGGGCGATGCCTGGAAATTAATGGAGTGATGTGGGGTGTGAGGGTGAAGATGGGAGCACGGCGATTTTTCCAGTCCTTTCTGCTCAGACTCAGGGCAGAATGGTTATTAAAGCTTCCAGCACTTTGATAAGTTAATATTTCACCATTATGTTATTAGAATGAGCAAACCAGGCATCAAGTATCCAAGCATCTTCTTTTTGAGACACTGAAGGGATCACGAGCTCTAGCAAGCAGAAAGAGAATAAAGACGTGCCCATCTGATTCCAAGCTCTGATGCTGTGATGAGGCAGCAGCCTTCCTCGTCTTTTGTTTTAATTCGAAAGGCCCCTTTAGCCAAGTGGCCCCTGTGATAATCGTCTACCGAGAGCTCACACCCTCGTCACATCCTTCCAAAGCCTCGCAAATGGATATTTATGGCAAATACAAAACACCAAGCGTGCTGACTTATGAAAGGTGATTTGTTCCATCTTGAATTGAGACCTGAAACCTTCCTACTTTCATGTGAGCTGTCATTTTTCTCCTACAAATGAAATGAATAATTCCTCCTCGTGGCAGTCAATTTCAAATTCATAGGGTTGCCCCGCCCCTGAACCCATTATATTTTGTTGCATAAAACCCGTCTCATAAAATAAACCTCTCAAAGTTGTAAATTAAAAAATAAACTTTCTTGAGAAAATGTCAGATGCAGGCCTGAGAGAAAGGCCAGAAAATCCGTTTAAAGGAATACTGCAGGGAATCTGTCCCCAGGAAACTGGGGGAAACACTCTGGTCTTCAGCCAGTTTGTAGTGAAATGAACCTTTACCTAGGGGTTGCGATATGCTTTTAGAGCCGACTGTAAGATGAGCTGTGCCTGCAGTGGCGGGAGATCAAAAAAAAACAAAATATGTACCAGAATATTAAAATAAAAGCCAGGGCGAGCAAACGGCAGAGGGGCCAACACAAGTGTTTGGTACCATCTCTGGGTATGCAAATAAAAAGTCACCAGAAATACTCCCCCCACATGCACGGTGGTTGCACTGAACTTATACAATGGAACCATATCATGACTGGTCAGGCTAGTACTCTTTCGGCAGCAAATCCTCAAGTCTGGAGAAGTTTTCCTAGGGTCTCTGGTCAACTTCCCATCTTTATGGTTTGGCAAGTGATTCGATGTAGTACTTAGAAATGCACAAATACCACGGTGGTAGTCAGCCTCCAAGATGGCCCCAACGACCCCTGCCTCCTGGTATGCACGGCCCTGTGTAGTCACCTCCTACATTGTGATGGAGCTGTTTTGTGTGCCTACCAGAATACAGTAGAAGCGATGGTATGTCACTTCCAAGACTGGGTTATAAAAGACACCGCCGTTTCCGTTTTGCTCACTCTCCCTCTTTCTCTCTCTTTTTGATCATTTGCTGTGGGGGAAGCCAGTTGGCAACTCCTGAGCAGCACTCTGGAGAAGCCCACATGCTGAGGAACCAAGGCCTCCTGCCCACAGCCAGTGAAGACCGAGGAAGCCTTATCAACAGCCCTGTGAGTGAACCACCCTGGACACGGACCCTCCGTTGAGCCTTCAGATGACCACAGTGCAGGTCGACATCCTGACTGCAACCTCGCTAGAGACCCTGAACCAGAACCACTCCAGCTAAGTTTCCCCCAGATTCTTGACCCTCAGAAACTGTGACATAGTAAGTTTTTGGTTTTGGTTAAAGCACTAAATTTGGGGGCATTCTGTTTGTTACACAGCAATAGATAACTATTACAACCACCACTGACACCATGTGTTTACTGAGTTCTTATAATGTACCAGACAGAATGTGAAACGCTTTTCAGGAGCTATCTCAATAGTACATCACACCCTATTATGCAGGTCCCATTTTATTATTCCCAGGTGCACCTTATGGGATTGCAATGAGGATTAAGTGACATGTAAAGCACTTAGAACAGTGGCTGGCACATGGTAAGCACTAACTACATGTTAGCTATCAAGATTATTATTATTCCCATTAGACAGAGGAGGAAATCAGGGTCCAGCAAGAGAAAGTGCTTTGTTCTAGGCTGTACAGCTGAGAAGTAGCAAACATGAGTCTCTCTCATTCCAAGGCCCACATTCTCAACCCAGGAAGCTTACTCTAACAGAGCAGTCTTCAATAAACAAAACTCTATTCTCCACGTCTGTGAGTCTGTTTCTCTTTCGTAGATATGTTTATTTGTGTCATATTTTAGGTTCCACATATAAGTGATATCATATGGTATTTGTCTTTCTGACTTACTTCGCTTAGTATGATAATCTCTAGGTCCATCCATGTTGCAGCAAATGGCATAATTTCTTGCTCTTTTATGGCTGAGTAAATCACAGACATAGAGAACAGACTTGTGGTTGTCAAGGGGGAGGGAAGGATTGGGAGTTCGGGATTAGCAGATGCAAACTAGTATACATAGCATGGCTAAACAACAAGGTCCTACTGTATAGCACAGGGAACTATATTCAATATCCTGTGATAAACCATAACGGAAATGAATATGAAAAAGAAGATATATATGTATAATGGATCACTTTCTGTACAGCAGAAAGTAACACAACATTGTAAATCAACTATACTTCAGTAAAATTAAAAAAATAAAAGGGTACTGACTTTTAAAATAAAATAAAAGTAAAAAAGCACGCTAAAAGCAAAGGTAAATAATTCCTGGATTGTCTACGATCTTGGATTAACCCTGATCTTGGATTCTTTACATTAAAACCCCTTCATGTGGGCTGCTGACTGAGCCAAGAGTAATTTCCTAATGCTCCAAAAGTATTCTCAAACATTAAAGAATAATGAAAGAAATGACTTATCAACAAAAGCCCATAACAAATCAAGGTTTTTATCTGGTGTAAAAATTTATCGAATTATCAATGACATTTAGAGCACTGGCTAATGGGAATTAGCCATGGAATTGGCTAATTGCAGTGAGTGCATTGTGGTGAGTCACTAAATCATGGCTCTCTTTAATCAAAGCAGAGAGAGGTGTATGTGCATCACTCTGGCCACATCCTGAACCTCCAGAGAAACTGTAACCTAAGAGTTTCTGTTCCTGGGTTCGCCAGGAGCGGTAGGATTTTAAACAAAGAGAGGGCCAGCCCTCTGACCCAGATGGGTCAGTGCATTTTTCCTTCAGTGCATCCCAGGTGGGGTTATAATCTCTCTAAGATTAATAGGGATTAACAGAAACTGCCTACTGATATCGTTTCAAAATCACATGTTGACCAACATGTGATTTTGTCAGAATCGATTAATCGATGTATAGCTGTTATCCCCAGAGCAGAACCTTAGACTGTATATAATTCACCACTGAATGAACATCGGTTCACCATGGAGACTCATTTATCATCAGCATTTGTGCAACGGAAAAAGAAGAAATGTGGCCTGAATCCTATTCTACCTTCAAGAGTTCTCTGCCCCTTTGAGCTCAGGCAGCTTGAAAAAGACCCTGGCTTTTTCAGATCTCCTTTCTTTATGATACTATCATCGTCAATGAAAGTGACACAGCAACTTCAAATAAAACTGCCACTCAGAGCATCCACGCTCCTTCAGCCCTCAAGGAGGAGAAGCTAAATCCCTTCTGTTTACTGGTGTTTTCGACTTCGGAAGGGAACACTTAGCAGAACCCGGCCCCGAGAGAGAGCCTCTCTTTCGTGGAGGGGCTCCTTTGAGCCAGCATACACTTTCCCACAGTCAACCCAGTGAGTTCCCTTTCCACTGTTATTCCATTGCTGGGCTACATCCAACAACTCGCCGAGAACTCCAGGGGGGAAGTCATCCCCCAGCCTGCTATATGTAGCCCAGGGCAGGTACCTGGTGGAATTACTCAAACCCGAGATCCGTGTGTGGGCTCAGCCTGAGAAGTGGATCCCCCTTTGTGTGGCCGCCAGCGAGTGCTTGGAAACGGTCTCTGTGATGAGAGCTTGGACCAACAGGGCCAGCCCTTCCCTTCCCCTTCCTCGGCCAGCATCGCCAGATGGATGGAGTGACCCAAAGCAACCCTGTCTCCCCTCCTGCACCCTGCCAGGCTCCCGAGTCACTATGTGGTAAGCTCAACTCAATATTCACAAGTGTCGTGGGCTCTCACATATTCACTAAAACACAAGAGCTGTGATTCAAACCTGGCTGTGCGGGGTGTTATTTGGCAAAGGGAGAGGGACAGACTGAACGGGATGGGGAGACGACGGGAGGAAGCGAAGGAAAATCAGGTTAGGTGCAAGGGAGAGTGTAGCGCATGGAACACAATTTCCAACAGAGATGCTGGCACCAGGTGTTCCAATAAACCCTGTTGTTTGTAATGGGATTTTATTGGGGGCAATCCAATTACGGAGACATTCAAACCACCATCCTCAGGGTAAGACCTGAGGCCAGGGACTCACTATTAATAACTCTATTAATACTTCTTCTCACCAGACAACACGTGTCTTCCCTTGGCCCTGGTGGCTGCCCGTCAGAGAGCGCCCTGATCCCAAAACCACTGGGCACGAAGGCCAGCCTAAGGTCTGGCAGGGCTGCAGCCACTGTGGTCAAAACTGTGGCCAGCAGGCTCTGGAGTCTGAAAAGGTACAAGCCTCCCGGAGCTGAGCATCTGGGCAAGCCCTGCACGATCCGGTGTTTCTTACTGTCCTGCAGCCCACTGGACCCTCCCTGTCCTGCCTCTGTTGAAACGTGTCAGTTCAAGTTGCAGGAAAAGCAGGCTCAAGCCTCTGGTCCTCGGCACACACGGGGCTCTCTGCTCAGAAAGGCTTCCCAGCGTTGGCCGGATCTCTTTCTGTCTAGCTCTCCTCGAAACCATGCTGATGGCATACTCTCTATTCTTTCCAGGAACCTGCTTCAATTCAGCTTCTCAAGTCTGATTGGAAAGCTCTCCCCGGACCTTGTCCCCACCCTCCGACCCACGGTGCTGGCCTCTGTAAAGGCACTTCCTTCAGCGAGAAGGACGGTGATATTTCCACCTCTCTCCCCACGGCACTGTGTGCTCCTTCATAGGTGGGGCGGGGCGCTATTCCTTCCTTCATCTGCACCCCTGGCATCCAGCACAACCGGAAATGGATCAGCCTAAACAAGTGCTGTCCTACAGAAGGTCCTTGCTCCTAATTCAGGGTGTTTCTAGTGGCTGCTGGCCCTGGAGACGTACTGCTTTCTTAACCCCATGTCCCACATCTTCTCCGTCATCATGAAAAGAGGACAAGCAACTTCTGTATCTCACTTTCTTGGGGCTGCTGACTGCTTAATTACACGCGCTATCTCACCTCTAACATTTCTGTGAATCAGGTACTTGTGTTATTCTTTTTTTTTAATTTGAAGTATATAGTTGATTTACAATGTTGTGTTAGTTTCAAGTGTACAGCAAAGTGATTCAGTTATATGTGTGCGTGTATATATATATATATATATATATATATATACACACGCACACATATATCAATATATGTATTCTTTTTCAGATTCTTTTACATTATAGGTTATTACAACATATCGAATACAGTTCCCTGTGCTACACAGTAGGTCCTTGTTGTTTATTTTATATATAGTAGTGTGTATTTGTTAATCCCAAATTCCTAACTTATCACTTTCCCCCTTTTGGTAACCGTAAGTTTGTTTTCTATGTGTGAGAGTCTATTTGTTTGGTAAGTAAGTTCATTTGTATCATTATTTTTTTAAGATTCCACACATAAGCGATATTGTATGGTATTTGTTTTTCTCTGTCTGACTTACTTCTCTTAATATGATAATCTCTAGACTTGTATTATTCTTGATTTACACCTGGGTGATACGGTTTGGGTAAGTGACTTGCCCAAGGTCACAACAGTGCAGTAAACGGCAGAGCTGGGATCTGGCCCCCGTCTGTGTTGACCCTGAAACCTGTGCTATTCACCACTATGCACAAAGTTCTTATTGCTACAGGGCTTCTAATGGGCTTCTGAACCCTCTGACACAGGACTGTGTGTAGCGATCAGATGTGCCAGAGGTTAAGCAGAATATAATGCCCGCCCAGGAGTGTATTACTTCGGAGAACAATCTCCTCCTCTTACCTTAAAAAAACAAAGAATAAAGAAAAGACAATTAATTCAACTTAATAAAAAGCTTTGATTGATAGGAGTCTATATCTCCTACAAGACAAACAACTGGACACATGGGTACCCACTGAGCTCGGGAGCCACAAACTGCCCATTAAAGGCACTCTGAGCATCTGGGCAAGCCCTGCACGATCCGGGGTTTCTTACTGTCCTGCAGCCTGGATACACCCTTTCCAGGTTGCCTCAGTGGTGGCTATCACTCTTCTAGGCTGTGTCACAATGGCCAAATCACACATTTACCATCTAGTTCCTTAAAGCATTCGAGATGTTTTTAAATGATATTTCCAACGGTCTTCAACTTCTCTTTTCAAAACATTGTGCGCAGGTTTCCCTTGTGGCGCAGTGGTTAAGAATCCAACTGAGGGCACACGGGTTCGAGCCCTGGTCCAGGAAGATCCCACATGCCACGGAGCAACTAAGCCTGTGCGCCACAACTACTGAGCCTGTGAGCCACAACTATTTAAGCCCGCACGCCTAGAGCCCGTGCTCCGCAACAAGACAAGCCACCGCAATAAGACAAGCCACCACAATGAGAAGCCCGTGTACTGCAATGAACAGTAGCCCCCGCTCGCTGCAACTAGAGAAAGCCCGTGCACAGCAACAAAGACCCAACACAGCCAAAAGTAAAAAAAATAAAAATAAATTAATTTAAAAAATAACAACGAATAAAAAAACAGAACAAAAACGTTGTGCGCCCTAAAGTACCCATGGAATGCACTAAGAGAAAGTTCATCAGTTTTGGGATTGCCCCTGAGCAAGGTCAACTAAGTACCTAAAGACACCCCAGGGAGTGGGGTCATGTCCTAGGATACCCACGGGGCTAGCCTGGGAAGCCCTTCAACAGTAAGAGTAAAGGACCCTGGGTTGCCACCAGGCACCATTCCATAGTAATATAGCGTTTAAGGGGTCTTAAGCCTACACTGTTTCTGAGGATAGACTATATCCTGTCTTTCTGCAGGACAGACTCAGAAGCTGTCCTACATGCCCTGGATCAGTGTAAAATAAGCATCGTTCTTCAACTTTCCTCAGCACATTTGCATGATTTTTCTCTGGACACCACAGGGCTTAGCAAATGGCTATTGATGGTTCCATATTTGCGAGTAAATTAAGCTCTCCAGCATTAGAGAACAGAAAACAACTAACACGCACACCTTGCCCTTGCATCTTACTCTAAAGATGGCACTTTCTCTCTACTTCAGAGAAGGCCAACTAAAGAAGAAAAGATGGCTCTGACTGTCATAGAGATATCAGGCATTTAGGTGGCTGATCAAAGCACTCTAAATGGAGAAAGTCACCAAGAAAAATCTACCAGGATTAAGGGAAGAGCTTCACTTCGAAGCAGTCCATAAGAAACCAGAGATGTGCTTTCTGGAACTCACTTCTTCCCCACGTGTACAGTCAACGTGATGAAGATGCGACAAAGAGCAGCTGGCATGACGTATTTCAGCTAGATGCACGTGTGCAAGCAGGATACCCCATCAACCGCGTCTTCACCGCGCTGTCGGTCATCCCACAGAAGGCATGTGCCCCAGATTCTCGATGCTCAAGTGTTTACAGAGTAGGAGAAATTTATTTTTACTTCACCAGATGCTATCATGCTACCGTACTGCTCTTTCAAGTTTCCTGTCACTATCTCTTGCCTGGGTGATGTAGGTGTCATGTAATTAGGCCAATATATACATACCTTTTCTTTAAAAGGCAAATGCGGAGGTGATATAAGTCAATTGCACATGCTATAAAGTGAGGGTGATAAACTTGTTGATCACGTTATTCACAACACAGAGCCTTCGGGAAAAAACCATGTGGAAGAATTTAGGATGAAGCTACAAACGTAACTTTGTCTACCAACCACTGGAGCGTCTACTGACTTGGAACAATGGTCCAATCAAGAATTTGGTGGAAAAGGTACTAGCAAATGGTATTTGCGAACTATGACCCACATAGGCTCCAGAGGTATCAGTGAAATCTCTCCACTTTTGCTCTTCCCTGCTTTGTTTTTGGAGGATGGACAGACAGTCCATCCTCTTAGTCCCTTTTCTAGAACTGAAAAGTGCAACGCCATCGGTTGAAAGATGAGCTGGATTTAACTGGCAAGGCTAGGAAGCACATCCCAGACGGAGAAGACAGTGGATGCAAAGGCACGTACGCAGGACGTTCGGATGTACTTGGGACACAGGACGGCTAGTGTGTGAGGTTCGGGTGAAAGCAGGCTAGAGAGGGAAGTGGGGGCTATAGGAGAGGCTGGGAAGAGCCCCAGACGCCAGGCTAAGTAACTGGCACTATATAGCAACCAGCAGAGCCTTTCTTCACAAGGTAAAGATACGTCAGATACGGGTTTTAGAAAAAATTTAGTGCTTGCAGGTAGTATTCAAAAAAGGATTCAAGGGCTTCCCTGGTGGTGCAGTGGTTGAGAGTCCGCCTGCCGATGCAGGGGACACGGGTTCGTGCCCCGGTCCGGGAAGATACCTCATGCCGTGGAGTGGCTGTGCCCGTGAGTCATGGCCGCTGAGCCTGCGCGTCCGGAGCCTGTGCTCCACGACGGGAGAGGCCACAGCAGTGAGAGGTCCGCGTACCGTAAAAACAAAAAGAAAAGAAAAAGGATTCGAAGGAGAAAACAGAGGGGAGGGAGGGAAGAAGGAAGGAGCTATAATAGTCACGGCAAAGGTAACGGCGGGGGAGTTTAGGCTGGATATGCAGAGGAGAGGATGGACACGAGAGACAATATGAAGTCAGCACTGGAAGGAATTGACAGGTAGGTGGGCAAGGAAAGCCCAGAACACCTCCAAGATTTGTAGCTTGAGAAACTGGGTGGATGACGGTGATGTTAAGTAAGACTGGGGACGTGAGGAAGAGGGTGAAGAGGAAAGAACAGGAGGAGTATGGATTTATATACCGTAGGTTTGAGACGCACTGACTTTGGAGCAGGGATGTCCCAGAGATAGGCAGCAATACAGATCTTGGTTCTGGAGGGGGGCGCATGGTCGATGTGGGAGTTGCGTAAGTCACGACTGCCCAGAGCACGCATGGGAGAGGTGAGGTCAGAGGATCATTTTCCAGCGAAGGGGGGTGGTTGGCCACATGCCCCAGAGGGCCCAGGGTAAGGTAAGAACTGACAGTACTTGCTGGATATGATGGCAGAAAGGCCCCACAACGTCCTTTGCCAGAAGAGCTTCGGCAGAGAGTTGGGAGAAGAAGCCAGGCTGCGACACAGAAAGTCAGGAAAGAAAGCAGGGATTGACTGTTCTTTCAAGATGACTGGTATTCAATGTGAGAGAGAGATGAAGCAGGACTTCCAAGGGGAGGAAGGTGCGGTCTTGGAAAGGAGTGAAACACAGAACCTTGCTGCGTCAAGTGTGGGGTCCCTGGAGCAGCATCACCCATGAGCTTGTTGGACCCTCAGAATCTCAGGCCACTCTCCAGGCCTAAGTGAATCAGGATCTGTACTTCGGCAAGATCCTCAGCTGCTGTGTTCACATATCAAAGCCTAAGTAGCTGCTATAAGGGAGGCTCGGGCTTCCTCTTTAAGCAGAATGGGAGGCCCCTGGAAAGAGGGAGCATAAACGTTCTACTAGAGGAAGTGAGATGAGAATTAAAATAGAAAGAGTGAAATTAACCTTAAAATGAAGCCAGATGGACACATATTCTAACCTTCTTTCCCTTTCCCAATTTCCAACAAATATACGTGGGTGGATGAAAGTCCAGCTTTTTATGGGGTCCCAGTTCCCTAACTGGTTAAACAAGGATAGTGAAGAATTACTTAACTGAACAATCAAAACTTTAACATCATCATCACGGAATGAGAAATACTTTCCTCAAACTCCCCTGACCTCTTTGCAGAATGGGTCTCCTTTGGAATTCAAACCAATGACACAAGGATTTTTCAGAGGTTCCGATACTGCTCTTCACTCAGATCCTTCAGGGGAGAAGCGGTTTTCCTACCGCTGCGTGGTTCCTACGTGCCTGCGGCTTCGAAGTCAAACGCAGTTTGACTGCATCATCCCAAAATTAAGCTCTACTGTTAGGATAGGTGGTAGTATTTTAATCCTGCAACAACTTCCTTAATGAGAGCTTTGTCAGGTTCAGACTTACTGGTAGCAGGAAATGTTTGTTCATTTTAAGCTGTAAGACCACGAAAAATGGTTTGTTTGTTTTTTTTAATGCAGGCACTCAGAGAAACATAGCCAGCATGCAAAGGATGACGATTAAATAAGTTAAGTCAATTCAGGAAAATCTGATGTGTGTTAACCTATCCGTCTCCACTTGTAATCATCAGAAAGAAAGTTGGAAAAACTTACAAGCAAGGCAAGGATGATAAAAAACTATAATTACAACCAAAAGGCAGCCCATGTAGCAACTCTATCAAGTAATTAACAACATGTCTGGCAGTGATTGTACATGACTCACTGTTTCCAATTTCTTTAAGTGAATTTTAAAGCTATTACCAATGCCCTTGCCAACACACAGCATGGGATGTGGCTGAGCAGCTTTTGTGCAAAAAAACTTTATCTTCATCAGCGGAAGGTAAGTGGATCAAGCTGACAGGAAGCTGGGAAGCAGCACACTGCAAGGACCGAGGTGCGTGCTGAGGGAAACGGAAAAATAACATGCACATTACCCGACAGTGGGGTCTGGGAGATGCCGGTGGCTGGGAATGGCTTGCTTTTAGGTCAACATTTTGAATCTAACTCTGACGGGTAATAACTCCAAATTCTATGGGCTGTGTAAGAGCCCATGATGGGAGGGGTGGGATTACAATCCAGGCCCAAGTATACAGATAGGGATTTCCACGGCTTTAGAGTTGGCAAGGCACTGCAGACGAGCACGAGGTGAGAGACAAAAGATCGTTGGGCGGACGGATATGATTTTCCGAAAACACTATTAATCCAAGCAACGAAAAAAGCCATCCGTTTACTTAGTGGTTACAGAGTTTCTGTTTGGGATAATGAGACTGTTTGGGAAATGGTGATCATAGTCGTACAATACTGTGCGTGTAATGAATGCTACTGAATTGTACATTTAAAACTCGTTAAAATGGTGACTGTTAAGTTATATTTTGCCACAGTAGAAAAAGAAAGAAAAAAAAAGCCACACATTTAATTTATCCAGTCCGTGAAACTTTCCTCCCTGTAGCACTGGCTCAGCTTGGGGGGCAGAGCTGGGAGATATATTGTTCTTGGACTATTTGTGAATTACCAGAAGCAGACTGGCATAAGTAACATCTAAGCAGGATCATCAGACATGTTTTATTTCACATCAGGCATGCCAAATATTTCGAAAGAAAGATATGAATAAATCAACCCTAAGAAATAGCCTCAAACCTATTATAAACTAATGTGCCTTGTCTGGTTAATGTCTTTTGCTCCGAAGTTGGTGGTCATTGTTTTTTATACTACCGCCCTGCCCCCTGCCTCCCCACCAACAAACTGGTTAAAACATAGAAATAGTCAACATTTCTCCTCTGTGTGGGAATCATATGGATTTCCAGAGTGAATATAATACAAAAATTCCACAATATTAATTGACTTTTAAAAGGTAGAGATCTACATGTCACTGTGCTTTACTTTTTTCCAGTAACTTCAATGCCTCAAAATTTATGGAGATGTGTCTAAAGTGACAGTTTCAGATTTTGGAATTCAAGGGAGTTCTCAAAAAATTTTTCTTTAACCAAATTTAAGTAATATTTTAATTCTGTCTTATGATTAGAAGGTCATGTTCTTCCTTAAAAAGAAACAAATGATTTTTTTTTAACCACTGGGAAAATAACGCCAATACAATAAGTACTTAAACAATGTAGCAGAGGAACCTAAATTGTCATTTCATACATTCTCTGTACAAGTCCCAGGAGAAGGCTGTCTTCCCTCTCCATGTTTTCTGAGAGGTGGACTAATCACTTGATTATACTCCGCAAGATGAAGATGTCCCAATTACCTGATCCCAGCTAATTGCTGCTGTGACCGTCCAGGCCATTTCAGAGCTGTGCTCTCTTGTGACCCTCAAGCTTTCTTGTACTTTTCTTTTCTTTCTTCTTTTTTTTTTTTTTTGGCAAATCCAGAACAATGCGCCCCATTAAGCAGCCGGAACATTCACCATCCTGAATTTTGCAAGTGTCTAAAAACAGCTTTTGTGTAAGCTGAGTAATCTGTGTCGCTGTTTAAACAAGTGCACACAATTGTTGGAACCCATCTGACTTTCCCAACGACATCACCCGCTCTGCCAGAAGCGGGGCCTTTTATTGCTCACAGCTTGAATCGTTCACCTCTGAGTCCATTTCACAACAGAAGGAAGGCCTCCCAGAAACTTCACCTAATGAGAACCCCAGAAAGCATCTTCTTATCTGACAGCTACGTGCAGCAAAAAACCACATCAGATATCTACTGCAGGCTGATTTTCCCCAATTTTAGATAAGCTCTTTTCAATAAGGTCGTGATGGAGGCCCTTGCCTTTCGTATTTCACAGGGGCAAATGAGAAAGCACGAAGTGTGGTTTGATTTTTAGATTAATTGTCAACACATGTGCCGACAGGTACTCTAGCTACTAGATGAAATCCCCCTTTGAAGGAAACAAACTAAAAAATCTAAACTCTCCTCTTTTCAGGTCTCCCTGGGGTAAAAAAGCTGAGCCTTATAGGCAGGAATTAACCCAAGAGAATGAGGTGTACGAAGACACAGGTACTATTTAAGGAAAAGGGGGCCATGAGGAACAAAACTTAGCTTGTCCCCGAATACTCCTCTAGATCTTTCCCACCTTCTCCCATGCTGCTCCCCTTGTCAATCCTCAAGCCACAGCCACAGCACCTGCTTTCAGTTTCAACAAGAAGCCAAGCAATTTCTGGCCTCAGGGCCTTTGCACATACCTTTTTCTCTGCCTAGAACAACCTTCTTCCCCACTCTTCCCTTGGCTGCCACCTTCTCACAGCTGGGTCTTAGTTTAAATGACCTGTTATCCAAGGTGCCTCCTGCCTACCATCTCTAAGAGTCTGTCACCTTCTTGGTCTTTCTCTGCCCTGGCCTCCTTGTTTCTTTCTTACCTTAGTAGAAAATATATTCATTGGAAGGGACGCGGGGTAGGTGTCTTCCTGACTATCTTTCTCTTTTATTCCTGTAGGGGCTGGCTTCATGCACTCAGGTCGGTCCTGTGCCTGGGGCTTAATATCCTGTGGTCACTGTCTTGAAACTTCCCATACTTCCATCTGTGAATTAGCATATTGTAAGTGAAATCTGATGGGACATCAGACATGTGCCGGGAGCTTGGAGACTCGGCTCATGAGCAGTCCCCGGGGCCCTGCGTGACCTCCTCCTCCCTGCCTCTGCTGCTGACCTCACCCTTGCTAGGGACTGGGCAAGGGGAGCAGTGGAGTCCTGTGTGTGTGCGCCTGTGGCATCTTGGGGCAGGGCAGAGCGGTGGCGGTCCCTGCCCCAGGCTGGCCATTCCACAGTATGTGTAGTGGGCCAAGCACATCCTGGCATACTGGTTGTAATACTCTTGGAGTTCATCCATCAGCCGTGGATTAGGGCTGCAGGCTCATGCGACAGGGAGCTACCTGGCTCAACTCCCCTCCCCCGGGTGAGACACAGTGCATCGGGCAGGTGACTGGCAGGAAGGGGACCCAGCAGCTGGTGGCTGTGTGTGTGCCGTGATGCAGGGTGGGGCCCCCATAAGCCTATGAGGGTCTGCACTGTACTTGCCCTGGGAGCAGCTCCATACCTGAGGGTGCATGGCATCCAATAGCAAACAAAAACACCATGACAGGTAGACAGAGAGACCACGGAAGAAAAGAAAGAGCTTTATGTTTTAGTTTTAATGGCACTTTTCCCTGCTTTTTCAAACAATGGTGCCCTACATTTCATTCTGCAGTGGTCCCAGTAAATTATGAGGCTGATCCTTTTTACCACGGTATCCCCAGCACCCAGCTCAGAGTAGATACTCACCTTCTGTTGAATAAAACGCTCTACCCCATTCTGCTTCGGGGGTGAGAGAAGGGCTTTGGTGGAGTGGCACTACAGAAGACTAAATACAACCCCTGAGGTTGTAAATACAATGTCTGAGGTGATCCTACCTGGGCTCGGGGGCAGTTTCCAATTTTCCTACAGGCACCTGAGGCGGTGGTGTTTCAGACTGTTTCCCAGGTATCTAAACCCACACATCTGATTACAAGGTAATGACCCGATTTCGTGAGCAGCTTGTACAAGCAGCCACATTACTTATAATCACATCTCTTCGTATGCGAACCTAGGGACTGACTAAAAATCCTCTGATGAACTGATTTTAATTGACACTACCTGCCCTGCAAAACCTTAAAGACATTATTTTTTTTGCAAACAACTGATTTCATCTTCATGCCCCAGCACACCTGCAGCCCTGGTGGGAAACCGTCCCCCTGCTTTCCTCCCTCGCGTTTAAAGGGCGAACTCCCCACAGGAGGCTCTGCACGGCTGCAATAACACTGCCTGGCCCATCTCACCACTGCACACAGAACCCTAGGACCCCTTCTACCCACCCAGAGAAGAGAAAACACAGAGCCTGGTTAGAAGTCTTGTTGTTCATATATAACCAGAACACCCTGAAGGTTTTCAGTTCCACGCTCAGTTCAGCTGAGAGAATCCGAGCCCATCCCATCACTCCCTACAAGATGGGTTCTTGCTTCTTTTTGCACAAGTACCCGTACCTTCCGGTGGCTGGTGTAGGCAAAATCCTCACTGCTATATTTGCACCAGGGGCCGAACAAAGGTGTTTTTCTTCACCGGTTCTCTCGCTATAAATTCCAATGTGAGCAGTCAGCAAAAACTGGGGCTATGGGGTGACTTTTCTTGACTGTTGAATCAGCATGAAAGCCCACTGAAAGGGGAACAGGCTGAGGATATGGTACATTCAGACCAACATGACCTTTCCCGTGAAGGCCTGGTTCTTTGGCAGGTAAGCCACTGCAGAACCCAGGCCTGCCTTCCTGAATAGGGAATGCCAGCAGTGGCTGCTGGTCTCTGGATCCCTGAACTTGAAAGGAACCCAAGGGACTTGGCCCAGCTGGCTGCCAAAGGAAACAGTGACTGAGGACCCCCTGGCCAGAGGTAAGTGCAGTATGGCCGTCCTTAAATGTACCGGACCCCTCTTTTCCTGCCCCTCTCGGGCTGAAACTGTAATATCAGGAGTCCGTAAAAACCGGCCCGGCAAACTTTCCAAGTTCACGGTAAGTTCAGCGAGCCCCAGGAAAGCTCAAGGAGGCGGCTGCGATTCCCAACAGCCCGTTTGCCTCACGCTCACTTACGTTGACCCTCCGGCCTCCTGGGAGGCAGGCTGGCAGGCTGTGTAAGCCCCTGCACCACGCGGGTTCCTGCTCAGGTTACAGCAACTCTCCTGGGGCGCTGAGGAGGAATTCCTGCAACCCAAGTCATCCCCTACTTCAGGGGCTGCGCTAAAATTAGCCTATAAATGACTCAATGGTTCACCAGTGGCTCCTTTTTCAGTCTCCCGCACAGAACAAGCAGCAAGGAGGGGGATCTTGATGTCTGAACGCGTTTCACCCCACGCCTTGTTCCGAGCTGGCTCTTGCCCACCTGACACTGTGCCTTGGAGCCTATTCTTAAGGATGCAAACTTATACTGCCGGTCGGGCTTTGCACCAGTTGCTCCAAAACAGATTTGAAACTGCGACAGGGGGAGGTCGTGAGAGAAGGGGGTGGTTAATTCAGACGAGGAGGCTTCCCAGCCACCGGGAAGAACAAAAGAGGAGCCTCACAGGGAAGGTTCTTGATTGGACCAGAGGTCCGGCATGCCAAGGGTCTCCCAACACGCGCTGCCGCTCCAGCAGCGGATGAGCCTGGGAACCCCTGCAGCCACTCTGAGCTTGTGCAGACGCCCTCCCCGCAAAAGAAACACACACAAACCACTAAACAGAGCGATCTGAAAAGACTGCAGTGAAGACATCTTCAACTGGTGTCTCTCATATTCACAGATCCTTGAATCTCCGTCCCAGGCCCTATCAGGCTCCTACGCCAATTTCAAGGGAACTCTAATTTTTTAATTGGTTTCCAGTTACTAAATAATGGATATATTTCAGCAGAAAAGCCCAGTTTTCTCTTTTCTCTTGCAAAAACTGAGAAGCACAAGCGGCCGCAGGCAGGCTTGCATCTCCTCGTGGCAGCGAACGGCTGGTTCTGATGGTGGCTTACGGCCGAGGCCAGGCTGTGTGTCCACGAGCCGCCACACAGCGGCCCACCTCACTCCCTTAGTCCTGTGGCCCCCCCCCCACCCCGGGGCCGTAGGAGGCAGATGTGTTTACAGCCCTTGTCTAATCACGCTCTGGAAAATGTGGGATTTACCAAGTGTCCAAAGCACGAGTGAAGGATATTCATTGGGTGCCCATGTGCAGGAGTTGTTCTCGGTGATCTGGGACTGTAGAGGGAAGAACACACCCCCAAGGGAGCCGAGAGCAAGGTGAAAAGATGAGGTGAACTCACAGGGTTGAGTTCACAGTACTGGGCGGCACTGAGGCTCTGATGCCCACGCTTGGCAAGGCACCTGGCTTTTCTGGGCCTCCTGACAGATAAGCATTTCCTTTTCTTTTTTACTTAAACTTTGGAAAAACCTTCTCATGCACAATTTTACAAAGGATGACATCTGAAGGGGATGGCGAGGGTTCGTCCGGGGCCTCCACATGCTTGGCTTTCCTTTCTAACTTTAAACTTTTTCCTTGACCCCAGAGGGATCTCTATACTGGGATTCAAGGCTCCTTAAAGCCCACGTTGGGCCTCAGTGCCCGCATGACTCCTGAAGTCTCTTCATACTCTTATATTCTACCTGTCTTTCTGAGAAGCTTCACGGAAAAGGGAGGGTGGACGTGAAATGGGAGAATTGCCTAGCACCTGACAGAAGAAAATAACTGGGAAGGAGAGACAGTGACAGCACTTGTGACCTCATATACACGGAGCATGTGACCCTGAACCTGTAACATGGAAGGTCAAGTACCATCTCTGCAGCATCTCCAAACCTGGTGGAGTGGAACTCATGATAGAGCATGACACCCCTCAAAAACAGCACCCTAGTAGATGACGACTACGTGTGTTTATGTGTCTGTGTTCGTACACAGACACATGCACGTACACACAAGAATACGAGCCCCTGGGGAAAAAAACCCAGGACTCAGTATCTCTGAAAGGTGCATCTCTTGCTACCTGCCTGTATCCACGCTTGGTAACAGCTCCTTCCCTTGGGTTACCACCCCTTCTTCTTCTCTCAGCATGGTTCACCTGAAGTTGACTCCATCACTAGTTCTAGTGCTGAGCATGTGTCTCAGGCCTGGCCAATCAGACTGCTACAAATCTTTGGCATCAGTGATTGGTTAAGGGATGGCACATGACCTAACCTGGGCCAATGAGAAACTGCCCTAAGACTTTTATGGAAATTATCAAGAAAAAAAAACTTGCTTTTACCCTGGGGTTGCTGGGCTGATAAAATCAATCTTGGAGATGCTAGGGGCCACATTTACCACCTGGGGGAAAAAACACAGCCCCAAACGGAGCCAACAGAGTTAGGCAAAGCTAAGAAAAGGATGACAAGACTGGAATAGCTGGATCTAGCTGAGCCAAAAGCTAGATATGCCGGTATTTTTCCATTGCTTGAGACAATGGATTGCCATTTGTTCTTTGTTTTGTTTATTGCTATGGCCAATTTGGGCTGGGGTTCTGACACGTGCATTCCAAAGAATCCTGACCGAAGTAATCTTTCTTCACTGACCACCACAGTACTTTAACTTATATTAACACTTTAAATTCACACAAAGTCTTTCTTGCTATAAAACCAAAAGATCAAATCAGAAGAGTAAAAGGCTGTTTTCCTTATCTCTAACATTACTTATGAGAAGACTAATTTTAACCATACCATCCCCTAAAATAACACACTTTCCTTGGTTAACTACGAAGCTCAGAGCAGGACAGTCCTGACACATTTACATAAAGCTACTCCTCGGAAGATGTGTGAATAACATCTATGTTTGCCTCATGCAAGGTCATTTGCTGTCATACAAAACACCAATAAAGGAACTCAAATAACTCATGAAACACTTACCAAGGGACATATTCACAACCTGTGACACAGCATTTGCAAAAAAAATTCAAGGCAACTGCTTACGAAACGCATTACTGAAATGTAGTATTTAAGAGCTGTTGGTTTTGGACATAATTCTTCAGTTTCAAGAAGCTGAATTTATAAAGCAATTTTTGCCTCTCCATGACCTTTTTCTTCTGCACTATTTTAAGAACACTTATGTAACCTCATTTGTCTACTTAGTTCCATTCACCATTCAATATAAAAGGCAACATCTAAGGAGTATACCTTTTTTTTTAAAATGAAGAACACGATTTCAGGTTTCTTAACATGCCACAAAATAGAAGATATAGCTTACTTTTCAAGAACCGGATAGACAAAAATCCAGTATCATAAAACAAATAAAGCAAATCAATAAATTTTTTTAAAAAAACAAAGAAAAGCAATCACTTTATAAAAATTATTTACTCAAGAAGTCTTTCCAATAGCAAGATGCACTTAGCAAGTGGCTTGCCTTTTACATAATTTTTAATTGCAGAAGTAATACACAAATATAGTATGCCCGTAAAAAAATTAAAGCATGCCCTATATAGCTAAAATTCCTCTGATCATCTCCTTTTCCAAGAGGAAACCCCTGTCACCTGTCTGGGTATGCCCTCCCAGATGTTTTTACTTATAGATCTATATTGTGTCATAGATATGTTTCTTTCCATAAATGCTATCAAACATTGTGTAGTATTTTGTAACTTCATTTTTTCTCTCATTAGTACATCTTAGAGATCTTTCCCTGTAGTGCACATATATTTGTCTCATTATTTTTAACTCCACACTTTAATCATTCTGTTGTTGATGGGTATTCAGGATGTTTCTGATTGTTACATACAACACTGCAATGTACATCCAGGTATAAACCTCTTTACACACATAGGCAAGGGCTTCTCTGGGGGTGATTTACACTCACTTCTTCAGGCAGAGAGCTGTTAACGTAAAACAAGGTGGACTTTTAGGACAGTATTGGTAACCAAAAAAAACCCCAAAACCAAAAAACCCACGCAGATCCAAAGAAAGATTATCAGGAACCAAAGTTGTTTTGTCTACTTTTTAAGGATCAGATCACTTTCTTTGCTTTTCAAGAATTCTTGTCGCTTTAAGGAAAGCTGCCCAATTCAGACAGAAGCTATAGCTGGTACGCGAAAGCAGCTTTTTATTTGATCAATTATTCTGCTCTGCCCCTCCCAAGAATTTCAGCATTGTATGATTTGAAGGATTGTTGATTCATCAAAGTACAGTCCTAAAGACTTTTACTAAGTCACAGTGAAGATACGTATTTGAAAAAAGCAAAACTGTTCCATATAGATGAGCTTCATTTCTAAAATGCAATGTATAGTACATGCAAAACAACAGGCTCACACACAGTGCATGCAGTACAAAGAACAGTAAATTAAATACCCATGTCCCCACCATGCAGCTTAACAGCAATCTTCAAACTACTGATGCTTCTCGAGGGTTCCAACCCAATTTCTCTATTCTACATCTTCCCAGGGTAAACATTATTCTGATTTTTCTGTTGGTCTTTACCTTTGCTTTGCTATTGACATTTTATTGTGGAAATCTTCAAGCATACTCAGAGAGACTAACTTAATGAACCCCCGTGTATGCAACACAAATGTGAACGAATATCAACTTTTTGCCACTCACGTTTCATCTATCCCCATCCCTCCATTTTTTAATTTCCTGGGGTCTTTTAATGCAAATCCCAGAGAACATGTCATTTCATACATAAATACTGCATAATATTATCTTTAAATAAAGAGGACTTCAAAAAAAACCTACCATGCCATTATCACACTCAACACAATTAATAATAACTCCTTAATTTCACCTAACATCCACCCATACTCACATCTTCTCAACACAGAGATGCTTTTCACAGTTAGTAAAAAAAAAAAAAAAAAAAAAAAAAGAAAAGTTAGGATCCAAACAAAAAATCCCCACATTATTTTGAAAATATTTTACTTCAAGCTATTAAATGGCCAATCTTTCCCTCAAATTAGCACGCAATAATGAGGTTTTACTATATAACTAATAACTCAGTGAGCATTACTAAGTATAGTCAAGGAAGCTAAGCGAGGACACGGTGTTCCCTTCCCCTCCCTTCCCATATCTGCCATAATATACAGCAGGATCATTAATGTATGGGCGAAGCAATTGGTAGAGTTTTAAGATTCACAAGGGTACTGATGCGGTTAACTGAAGAACTAAATTATATGGTGACTACGGTGTTGCAATGTGACTATTATACACTCTGGGCCTTATTTTCCAAGCTTAAAAATAATTGGGTAGACACCACAGAGTATTTGGGCTAGGAGCTTGTTTATTTTGCTTCCTTTAAGGAAGCGTAGGATTAATTTCAACATGGCTATTCAGAAACATTTGCTTCCTTGTTCTGTTTGCTCTTTACACTCAGAGGGGGAAAAAAATGTATGTTTGGGAAGCAGTAACATACGTGCATTTGACAGGAACACTGTTAGGTAAATGATGAAACTGCTTCTGCGGGGTTTTGGTCCGGCCTTTCTGGGGGTATTTATGAAGAGTGAGGAAATCCATGAAAACTCATCTTTAAGCTGAGTGATCAGAATTCTGTCTGCTCAGCTACTTTTCTAAAGCAAAAGTCTCGTGATAATTGCTGCTATTATAGGTGCATCTCGAGTTAAGAAAACTCAAAATCCAAAAGGCTCAAGAGTTAGAGGGTGATTACCGATGTTATAAAAATATTTCTTTACTATGGAAATTTTCAAACATATATAAAGGTAGAGAAGTAGTGTAATGAAACCCTATGCACCCATCACCCAGCGTAAACAGTTACCACCTCATTGCCAATCTTGTTTCAGCTACACCATCACTAGTTTTACAGCAGTGACATCACATGGGGATTGACTTGCCTCCATGAGTATCCTAGGAACATAAGGAAGTTAAGAAAAGTCACCTACAGCTGGGGCGTAGCACCTCCTAAGCTCAGCACAAGGCTGGGCACGTAACAGGGGCTCAAACGTTTGCTGAACCCATCAGGAGCCCCCAAGAACCCCCCAACCTTCACCAAGGGAGAAGTGACCTCGGTGCGATTTGTTGATTTCTGAAGGGAGACCTGTAAAATCGCCTTTCTCCTCTGCATTTTCCAGTTGTGGTAAATCACCAAGCCCTGTCACTCCACTGAAAATACAGTCATCTCTTGGTATCTGCAGAGAATTGGTCCCAGGACCCGCCGTGGATACCAAATCCAAAGATGCGAGCAACCTGGATCGTCAACATAGTACGCTATCCCGGGCTGGTTGAATCCAGGCATGTGGACCCGTGGATACGGAGAGCTGACTGCATTTACTGAAAGGAATCCAAGCATGAGTGGACTCACACAGTTCAAACCCGTGCTGTTCGGGGGTCAACTGTACCTCCCAGACCCGTCCCCCTTTCTGCATCCTCCTGACGCCACTCTTTCCTTCTTTAGGGTCCATCAATGGGTGACTCCATTTGTACCCTAACTTGAAAAGATCTTCATCTCTGTGGCTGGGATAAGTATAACATTCAGTGGTTAGTTTGATAAGGGCGGCTGTTCCAGAATTCCTGCTGACATCTAAGTATCAAACGAGAACACAGGAGTTTAACACTGCTTTCATTCAAAATTAAAAAACAACAATAACAAAACCTAGCTCCTTGAAAAAAGAGTAAATGTTTGAGTAGTTTTTCCTAATTGCTACATCTGAAACAATGAATGACTTGCTATTAGCTGTAACCTAACCCTACCTTTTTCATACCAGTAGTAGAAAGGGAGTAGGTAAAATGCTCCAAAGCTGTGATGAACCAGTAACAAGCTAACTTTTTTTTTAATAACACATACCGGGTAGGGCCACATGGTGGCCGTGTGCCTCATTGGTCAGACTTGCTGCTGTTTCTGAGGTAAAAGCTGTGCATCCCGACGTCCTAGAAACCTGCCCTGTTGCCGCCTGAGGATGAAGAACTGCAACCAGGTGACTCCCAGTGGCCAGGGATACCACACAAAGGGGACAAATGGCCACATGGCTTATTCTTACGCTCAGTAAGAATGTGACGGAGTTTCCTGGACCCCTTTACTAACCTGCCGATAGCATACCTGCTGCCTTTCCCCCAGCAACGCACTCCAGGTCCCAGGCACTGGTACAGAGCTGCGGAAAAGACTGACGGTCCCTGATCTCGTGCCATCTGCCTTTGAAACTGCAGAGCGCGATGAAGGATCACCCATGACCATGACCAAGGCATGAATGTGGTCGTGCCAGATTAACCAGAGCTGATGCTGGGTAACACACAGCCACGAGCTACAGTCTCCACACCTGGAGGCTGACCACGAGCCGCCATCCTCCCAGGCTCTCAGGGCTGATCTGCAGTCACAGCCTCGCTGCTGACTCCTCACACCAACTCAGCACCTATCGCATTTCAGACGCATCTACTTCTAATCTATTTCTACTAGTGTCAGGCTCTAGATAACAATGACTGCAAGGACTGGATTTCCTGGAAATATCCTAATTCTAATGACTCCGCAGTTGTTAAGAAACCACTGAAATTTCAACATCGTGGCCTCCAACTAACAAGCTCCAAAATGCCCATGGCTGGGAGGGGGGAAGATGAAGGGCAAAGAGACCTTCTGTTGAATTATAAAAGGAAGTAGGGGGTCTGGGGAGGCTTCCTGGCTCATATCTGGGTTTGCCACTTATTAGCTGCATCTTCTTGGGTGAATTACAGAACCTTCCACGCCACAATTCCTTTGCCTGTGAAATAAGGATCATGACAATACCTATCTCTATGCTGTGACAATTAAATGACTTAATATACATTCAGTATCTAGAAAGAACCAGCCACAGGGAAAGCTGGATGGATATTAACTAAAATTATGTTGTGGTTGTTACTGGTATTACTTGTCAGAGATTTATTGTTTGGAAAACCCAGTCCCCGTAGGATGTGGGGGCGGGGGGGTTACAAACCGTACCAGGGGAAGGCCTAGCTGTTTTCGAAGTCTGCTACTGATTGAATTTGAATTTCCCTTTTAAACTTCTTTCCCTCCCCCTCCCCGTATCCACGTGAGGCGTGGCACATTTCACTTTGGTCCCTGACTGTCTCTGAGCTGAATTACTAGGACTGCTGAACGCTAATCGCCATGGCTCCAGCCTGCATCAGCATCACGGCCGGGGTAATCCCCCTAAAACACACATTTAACACACTCTTCCCACCAACAATGCTTCCTTGTTATAGACTGGATTAAGGGCAAGCTCCTCCTTTTACTCTGGCATCTCAATAACTCAGCCCAGCCTACCTGCCAGCTCCCACCCACCTCCACGCAAGTTGGGTCAGCCCCTTTAAACCACCTACATATATATTCCAGGCCATTTGTACCTTCGTCCTATCTTCCTGACACCTAATCCATCCACGGTAGCCCTTGTGAATATCTCCATCAACTCTCTGCTCCTTCTGAGTGATGTCATTGCTTCTTTTGTTCAGCTCAGTTGGGTTCGGCTTCCTCTATGCCAAGTCTTGTCTCCCGAGACGGACTCCCAATTTCTGAAAAGCAAGCGTGCTGTCACACCTTCTTCTTGTATTCCACCTTCCCTTTTCTTTTCCCACAGAAGTCCAGTCAGGTGACTCAGAAATCTTGTAATCCTCGGAACTATTTGGACATGTTATCATTACAAACTCTCGCTGAAATTTTGCTACGACTTCATGAACCTGATTCAAGCTGCAAAATCCAAACACGAAACCACAGCTGCCTTGGTTTTCTGTGGGGCTCTTAATAACGGAACGAACTTCTCCACTTGATATCCACCTCTGATTAAAATCACGCCCACTCCTGCGCTGAGCGAGGGGTATCTTTCCAAGTCCTTTCCACTCTCAACTGGGAAGTGGCTTTCAGAGATGAAGCCCTGCACTCAAGGTCCCATCTACTCTTAGTATGTTTCTCTGGTTTGTTCCTAGGTTCTGTGCCACCTGCCTGCCAAACAGGGCACAGCCAGCCTGTCTCAACTTCCCCACCAATTCTCCATACAATTCTCCATACATACCAATTCTCCATCATCATCACCCACCTTGATGACTGCAGAAGACTCTTAACTATTCCCTCCACCTCCAGTCTCTCCCACTTCTAGTCTATCAATAATTCATTCAACGAATATCTCTTTTGTGCCTACTATAAAGAGAGCAAAAACAACAATCTTGGAAAGACAGGAGGCTACCACCCTAGGCTCACAGGGTGTCGAAAGGAAGCCTGGTTAAATCTGACCCTCCGGCTCCATGCACATTCGGTGGGAGCAAGGTGGGTGACACTGTCATCTAAATTGTAAAACAAACCATCAGAAAACGAAGCTCCATGAGTTGTCGCCAGCTTTTAGATCCAATGAGACCCTTTTCTTAGAGCTGTGTTATTAAGCAGAGAGGAAAACACAACAGCAGACGATACCAGAGAAGATCAGCGACCAGAGGCGCAGGCATCTTGATGCACTTGGCTCACGGGCACACAGAAGCAAGTGTAAAACCTTTTGTCTGAGGTAATTACTATGTTTTCAGTCAAAATTACAACTTGGTTGCAGCCCAAATGATAGGTTTTTATAGAGAAGATTCCATTTCCATAATGGTGTTCTTTACCGTCTAATTAAATGGCTTCCCGTAAGAGAGAGACTGTCAGATGGATGTGAGAAGAGAAAAAGAAGATACTCAGTTCTTGATACGTTTAGGCCCCTAACAGGTAAAATTATTTTCTTCAATACTCATCAATTCCATTTAATATTTATCTTTTTGAATGTTCTTTTACTGCAGTATTCTCCCAACCCCTGAACCCCCTCTCCCCCCGCCGCCAACATACGTAAGGCTGCTTCATGAGAGTGGCTATTTTGCGGTATACTATGTTATTATGTTCCGGACCTGACACCACGAATCCAGGCAAGCGTAAGAAATGACAACTTTCAATGTACAGCTTCGGAGAAAGCAGCTCGGTCAAGGAGTGGTCAGATGGAAGGCAAATCCCTCAGGGATCCAGGTATTTCTAAAGATAAACTATGTGGCATCTTACAGAAAATCCTGGACTCTGGTATGCAGTGTGACTGTAGTCTGTCTCTTCTGTGGAAAGGAAGGATGCAGAGGTATGGTATCAGAGCGCCACCTTCTGGCAGAGCTATGACAATGTTTTACACACAACACTTCCCAAAGGACAGTTACTTTGATCCTATATAAATAAATTTTTTTAAAAAAAGAAAAAAGAAACTCTTCCTCTGAGCAAAAGAGACAACACACAAAAACTCAGCTGTGGTTATTGGGGCTGGGTATATGGATATCATTGATCCGAGAACTTTACACTACCAGGGCTAGTTATTCTGTCATTTTACATAAGGCAATTTTATCTCAGTGTTTCCTTGATCTCAACTTTAAAATTCTGACATTTTATTATAAATGTAAGATATCATCATGAAAAATTTCGGTCACTCAGTCTTATTAAAAGAAACTAAACAAGCTTTCCATAGCTGTGTTTCCTTCCTAGGCTAAATCTAGTCTTATTTTAATGGTTCCTTCAAATTTTTTTCAATTAGGTGCTACTTTTACGAGCAAATGTTCAAGTGATCCATTATTTATCTAGAAGATTCTCCTGAAGTCATAAATCTGATGGGAGTTCCATTTACAAGTTAAATATCTGGGAATGCATAACCAAGTTCTAACATTACACATGGATAATTATTTTTTAAACTTCAAGGAAGTATGATTTCATAGTTTAAATACCAGAATTGAAAAAAACAAGAAGGCAATTTCTTCATTTTAAATCAATCCTTTATCCATAATGCTTTATTCTAAATATTATTCCCACTGCTGTCAACTCAGCCCCAGCTAACGAACAATGAAAAATCCTTCTTTTGCTTAGTTTGGTAGTTTTTGATTATAGAGGACATCATCTAATGCTTTTCCCCATGCACTTTGCAAAGTCTTAAATGAGAGAATACATTTCCAAAAATATAACCCAGCATTTATTGTGTCTGAACTCAACTGTCTCATTGCAGCCATGAATGTTTCTCCAGAAACTTGTTCAAAAAGCTTTGAACATCTTCGCGGCAGAAAGCCATCAGAGACGAATAAAAAACCTATAATTAAAGCTTTTACACAAGATTTATACATAGATCAAGTTGTGCTCTGTGAGACATAGGCAAGATAGCAAGGCGGGTAGGGAGAGAGCCTGGACAGATGCCTTTCGTATCACGTAGACGACCTCTACAACTGAAATATAACTCAGTGAAATAGAAATCCCAGCTATGTTATTCCTTTCCCAAGGAGAACAGAGATGCAAATATGGTATCCCAAAGTTGCAGTGCACATGGCAGATGTTCATTTATCCATACATCAAAAAGATATATGCACCCTGATGTTCACAGCAGCATTATTTACAACAGCCTCCTTTATTAAATGGAAATTAATATTACACTATGGGCTGTGCATGTGTGTCTGTCTTTCGTGGGTACATTCTTCTTCTTCCCAGATAACCACCCAATGCCCCTCATTCTCACCATTAATTAAAACAGTGATATAGTTAAACACATAGGAATATGGGGTTAGTTAGCAAGTGTTGCATAACAAACGAATTCATATAAAATTTACCTGTGATTTAATTTAATTAGCTGATAACGGGTCATTAACTGAGGTGCTAAAGAAAGGAAACATATTCTTTTGGACACATAAAGGCACCATTCAGGAAGAATAGATCTGTTTTTGTTCAGCCCTTCTCAGCTAGGAGAACCACCTGTGCAAATACGGGACTCAGGTCAGATGACAAGCAGGGGTTTTATGGTACCAGGAAGATTTCCATCTCCATGACAACTTTCCTGGTCCCAAATAGAGAACGTTATTTTTCTGGAGTCAACATCTCAGCCATACTAGCAGACACAATTCCGGCCCCGTTTGCATCTGAACGCTCTTTCTTGGGCAGCCATCATGAACCAGGGCTGCTTGCGCAAAATCATTACTGATGGGTGATTACAGATACAGATCTGACATACTTTATAATGACTCCATCTTCTGAATGTCTCATTTTCAAGGAATGAAGTAATGCTTGGACTCAATAACTCACTGGAACTACAAACCCCTTTTTCCCACCTCCAAAGAATAGCACTTAGTATTTTTTATTTTTAACGTCTTTATTGGAGTATAATTGCTTTACAATGGTGTGTTAGTTTCTGCTGCATAACAAAGCCAATCGGCTATACATAAACATATATCCCCATATCCCCTCCCTCTTGCGTCTCCCTCCCACCCTCCCTACTCCACCCCTTTAGGTGGTCACAAAGCACCCAGCTGATGTCCCTGTGCTACGCGACTGCTTCCCACTAGCTATCGGCTTTACAGTTGGTAGTGTATACATGTCCATGCCACTCTCTCACTTCGTCCCAGCTTACCCTTCCCCCTCCCCGTGTCCTCAAGTCCATTCTCTACATCTGCATCTTTATTCCTGTCCTGCCCCTGGGTTCTTCAGAACCTTTTTTTTTAGCTTCCATATATATGTGTTAGCATACAGTATTAGTCTTTCTCTTTCTGACTTACTTCACTCTGTATGACAGACTCTAGGTCCATCCACCTCACTACAAATAACTCAATTTCGTTTATTTTTATGGCTGAGTAATAGTCCATTGTATATATGTGCCGCATCTTCTTTATCCATTCATCCAATGGTGGACACTTAGGTTGTTTCCATGTCCTGGCTATTGTAAATACAGCTGCAATGAACATTTTGGTACGTGACTCTTTTTGAATTATGGTTTTCTCAGGGTATATGCCCAGTAGTGGGATTGCTGGGTCATATGGTAGTTCTATTTGTAGTTTTTTAAGGAACCTCCATGCTGTTCTCCATAGTGGCTGTATCAATTTACATTCCCACCAGCAGTGCGAGAGGGTTGCCTTTTCTCCACACCCTCTCCAGCATTTACTGTTTGTAGATTTTTTGATGATGGCCATTCTGACTGCTGTGAGATGGTATCTCATTGTAGTTTTGATTTGCATTTCTCTAATGATTACTGATGTTGAGCATCCTTTCATGTGTTTCATGGCAATCTGTATATCTTCTTTGGAGAAATGTCTATTTAGGGCTTCTACCCATTTTTGGATTGGGTTGTTTGTTTTTTTGATATTGAGCTGCATGAGCTGCTTGTATATTTTGGAGATGAATCCTTTGTCAGTTGCTTCAGCTGTAAATATTTTCTTCCATTCTGAGGGTTGTCTTTTCGTCTTGTTTACGGTTTCCTTTGCCATGCAAAAGCTTTGAAGTTTCATTAGGTCCCATTTGCCTATTTTTGTTTTTATTTCCATTTCTCTAGGAGGTGGGTCAAAAAGGATTATGCTGTGATTTATGTCACAGAGTAGCACTTAGTATTAAGTAGGTGTCTACCCATGTAAGTCACTAGACGTTATATATAAGGGTAACTGCGTTAGTATCACTTATGTGCATGCATATAGGCTAATTGTTCAGATAGTAATTAACAACATGATTGATTGATGTGTGGGGGAAATACACAAAACAAAGCATTTCTGAGAAATCCTTTCAAAGTAAGTATGGGAAAACCACGAAATCACCATGTTCTTATATGACCGTGCTTGTGATATGAAAAGGACAGTTTCTGCATCAACTCTTAACAAGTGCTCCTGGCTCTTTGAAAATGACAGTCTATCAAGTTTTTGATTTAGAGCCAAATCCCATTTCTATTCTAAGAGAGCCCCACTCCCCAGGGAGGTAGTTCAGAATAGAAGATTATGAGATCACAGAACTGCAGGCCAAGAGTTTGCCCTTTTCCTTAAGAGCTAAACTACACTTCTTCCACGCATGATGCCGTTTTAAGTACGTGGTTTCCCATGAATCCTCACTTTGGGCACTACTGGGAGGAAGTCCTTCTCTGACCACACTCTTCTAATAAACCCAGGCCCCTTAAAGATCTAGACTTCCAGGATTCAAGGCATAGAATTTGGCTCAGAATTAAAAGTCACAGAATTTAATTCAAGCAACTTTCTTCACTGTGTCAGGCATGTTGGTGGTGGTTTTAACAGAACTGGACTACATGTACTGGGCAGGAATAATGTCACACAAAACCCTCCCAAACAAGATGGCAGAACACTGATTAACCAGATCAGAGAAAACACATTCCACTGTATAAACCTGTAGACAGATCAGCCCTAAATATTACAATTTTCAAACTGCCCATCTTGTGAAAGATAGTCCATAACATTTATCAACTCTTTGAAGCCCAAAACCTTACGCATTATTTACTAATTTATTATTTATTAAATAAACAATTTGTTAATTAACTAAAGGTTGTTTATTTGTGTCTCTCAAATCTCAGGAAAAGGCAAACCAAACGAACGGGAATGAATGTTTGCAACAAAGATGCAAATGCTGCTGTCTCTAATATAAATGAAGCTCTTCTACAGCAGTAAGATAAAAGATGAACACCCCAAGCAAAACCGAGGGAAGGCAACAAGCCTTGCACCGAAGAGGAAATACGACTGGCTAATGAATAAATGAAACAAGGTCCAACCCAGTTAGGTATAAAAACAAGTGCTAATTTAAATAACAAGGTGCTGGTTTTCACTTATCCCCTAGCAAAGGTTAAAAATGACCCAGTACTAATGAAAGGGCAAGGAGAAGAGCTGCTCAGATACCACCTGTGGGAAACCAGTAGCCCTCACCTTTCTAAGGAAATATCCATAATGGCACAAACACTCCAAGTCTAGAAACTTCTAAGAAAAGTATATAAATGGATGTAAGGTTTTATATATAAGAATCTTCAATATAGCACTGTTTATAACGGTAAGAGTGGCAACGATAATATGTAAAGGAAATCGCAGTACAGCCACACGTTGACAACCACACAGCCATTAAAAGCACTATAATGACAAAGGATATTGTTTATGACATGGTACTAAGTAAAAAAAAAAAACAAACAAAAAAAAGCTATAGTACCCCAGGAAAAAGGTGATCTCTTAAAAACTGTGTGTGTGTATGAGTGTGTAAACATACATTTTTATTCTCACTTTCTAACATACTTATTCATACATACACACCTACACAATAAACTACAAATAAGGCGGAAAGTAAAAGGGTAACAGCTTTTTTCCTGCATCGTCAGATGACAGGTGGCTTCTCACTCTCGGTTCTTCCCGGTGCTTTTAGAAACAAGACTGTATTACTTCAGTGATGGAGCTTCATTACGTCAGGTCTAATTAGAATGAGCCAAATGAGAAATCACTACCGGCAGGTGAACACTTGGCAATGGCAAGATGGATTTAAAGGAAGATTTAACCAATCTCTCAAACTGTACATAGCAAGGAGGTCTCAGGCATTAGCAATCGTAAGTCAGACTTCAACAAAATTTTGTAATTAAAACACAGCTACTGCCAGCCCCGCTCTCCATTCTTAACAATGGGTGTGGCTATCGATGAGAAGCTTGCTTGAAAAACACCTCCCTTTCTACACAGTGCTGGACACCCCAGCTGAGCTGAAGTCACCTCCAAACAACCCCTCCCATCACATGGCCTTGGATGAAGTACTTGCCAAGGAAGGCCTCCCTCTCTCTGGTCATCAGAGCTTTGGGCATGAGATCCGTCTTGCATCATCTCTAGAAATCGGGAGACAGCAGCACAGAAGTAAAAGAAAAACCATGGGAATGAAAGAAGAAAAGCCAACCAGTTGCTCCACGCAGAATTATGTCACTGTGGCGGCCAATTTCACCTCTGAGCAACCCAAGAGGCTGATGGTGGTGCTTCCCCCAGGGACCAGATCTGCCAGCGCCTTTTGCACGAGACCATCAATAACCCATGGGACCACTAGGGGGCAATCTCGGCGTGAACAGTTTTCCATCCTTAAGACAGAGGAGCAAGAAAGCCTCTAATTTCCAACCTTTAGTTATTTGAATGGAACTAGCTCCCAGGTAAGGTCTGTTTTTAATTGTTGATTATAAATATAAGCAAGGTCTTTCTTTTTAACATCTCTGGAAATGTAGACATAAATGGCTTTGTGCTAGAGATCTGAGAAAGCGTATGACACACAAAATTGATAAGTTCGAGAATAAGTATTTTTTCCCTCCTCTCTGTACTTCCATAGCCATCCCCAAGCTTTCCTCCTCCAAAAGACAAAATAAATAAGTAAACCCCTGGCAGAGCTTCTAGTGTCCCTCTGAGGTGCTATTTATATATTATGACTGTGGTTTATACAGACAGACCTGCACACGTTCTTTAGGGACAAAGATAATTCCACCTGCCCCCTGCCTCTCAGCATTTACCTGTAAGCCTCACGTGGCAATCAGTTACTTACTGCCTAGCGAGGGCCCTGCTACTGGCATTTAACGCTCATAAGCTGCTTCAAATCCTTTGTGGAAGGAGGCAAGATATAAACAATAATTTTAAAAACAGGCAGGCTTACTCTGCTGTTTACATTTTTTATGTGTTTGACTTTTCCTTTCTTATTTCCCAAGGCCCCCGCGAGGAAGTGACTTTACCTTCATATTCACGTTGGTAACCAGCCACCCCGGGATGGGATGCTCAGAGGATGACACGTTCATTGAACACCTACCACGTGGCCGGCGCTAGTGGGGTTCTGGAGGGCACAGATCCAAGCGGTGGTCCCTGCCCTTGGAAGGCAGAGGAGCTGGCCCTCTGAAGCGCTGCTCCCCTAACTTCTCGAACACGTGTGAGCTAGTGTGACCGTCTCACTCCCCGGGCCTCAGTTCCCTCCTCTGTCATAACCAAGGGGTTGACCGAGATGACGACTAAGGTCCCTTCTGGCTCTCCCAGCGCTATGGGCTCCAAGGGGCGTCTGTCGATATCGATAACTTACTGAGGAACGAGGTTTTGAGCCCTGGAGGGCAGAAGGGTCTCATCGGGAGAGTCGTGACAAAGTTTGATTTTCAACTGGGGGTCTCAGGCTTTTCGGAGGAAAAAGAGCCTCTTCCCCCTACCATCTCAGCAACTGCAAGCGGTCACTGTCGGCTCTGATTGAATCATCAATTCTTGCCAGAAGATGCCTGAGTAAATACCAAACAGACAACTTCCTGCCTTGAGCCCCAGCCGGCGGCTCTTCCCTGTGACGTCTCTGAAAACCCACTGCAAATGTTTCCACCTGGGGAAACCAGCGGCCAGGGCCTCCGGCCACCCATTCCTTGAAATCAATAGCTGCAAATGTTTTGAAAACAACAGATTATCTTTAGAGCAGCGGCAGCAACAACAAAAAGCCATTTGTTTCTTCTACGAGGACTGATTCATTTGCTGTACACTTGGGGGTGCAGGGGTGCGGAAGTGAGGCCCTCAACCAAATGTTTCCTAGCAGAGGCAAGTATTGTGATGATCAGGACACCACCAGATAGATGCGCCAGCAGCGCGGTAAATGACTGAGCCTGAGGACTCTACACCACCCCTACTGCATCCGTTCTGTCCCCTCCGTCCACTTTCCTGTCCATTAATCCGTTGCCCGGAAATCAAGCGCAACTATTATAAATGGACTCAGCGGTGGGCATGAGGTTAAGTGCTTTTGCCTGCCATGTTCAGAGTCTGGTCTTGCCCAAGAACCAGCAACTCCATTCCTAGGTCTCCACCACAGAAGAAACGCCAGCACATATGCACAAGGAAAAATGTGCAGGGAAGCTCACAGCAGCATCGCTTGGAAAAGCAAAAACACAAAACCAAAATGGCAAACAACCTCGATATCCAATAACAGGGCGATGGATAAAGTATGTGCTCTAGCCTGGGGAAGAGATCTGAACCAGAGGGCAATCTAACAGACCCAGAAGTAGAAAATACAGACGGAAGGAACACATACCACATTCACAGCAGGGAGTGCCCTCTGCACTGGGGAGGGGTCTAGCTTGGGAGTAGGGCTGGGGTTAGATTCAAGGAGGGTTTTAGATGGATATATAACATTCTGCAACTTTAACGTGAGAATATGAAGGAAACTATACTCAGATATTCTCAATGTATAAACAGAGGATAAGAAAAGCTCTGAAAGCAGGTGTGGCAAATGGGGCTACTTTTAGGCAGCAGGAGTACAGGTGACTCAATTTCTCTTTTATGCTTCTCTCTATTTTTCAGCCATCCCTCGCCCTCATAAAACAAAAACAAAAATAAAAAAGCAAGCCCTTCTCTGTGGGCTCCTGGATGCCCAGCATTTGGGAGAATGAACTCCACGATGCAAAAAAGAAGAACCAAAGCAGGAAGCAGGTACTATTCTCTCCTTCCTTCTTGTTCATGCCAGAAAAATGGTCCTCCTTTCCAACCCCCCACCCCACCCCCCGCCCTGGGTATCCCTGGATCCCCCTTTGGCAGCCAGGGGCCCCCAGAGCTGGCTTTCACAGTTGCGTGAATCTGGTTGGATCCCACGCTTGGTCTTTCTTGTGTCTTTGGACAGTCTCTCTGGGGCAAGTTTTCCATTCTCCTGTTCCAAGCGCTCCTAAAGGCAGTGGCTTTGCTGCACGTCTCATCATGAAATCCCGGGCCTGGGGCAGATCAGGGACGGAGGAAGAAAACAGCAGTGTTTCTCACCACCCTCAAGTCCCGTCTACGGCTTCAACACACAAAGCAGCTCTGCTGGCACACGGAAAACAAATCTGGGTAGTATTTGGACCAAGGCTTGGCGGCCTCATCTAAAACAGACATCTCATTGTGCTTGGTTTTCAAAGGAGCCCTTCCGAAGCAGGGGCCTTTGGGGCTGACAGTTAAATCACAACGGCCGGTATTTACACGAACGGCTTCCAACTGTCTGGGCGAATACATAATATTTCTATTTCACAGAAACCAGGGATGGTGAACAACACAGAAGCTGGGGCTACCAGAAAGTAAACCTCTGGTTAGTAAGAACGGGTTTCAAAACCAGACCTTACATACAGGAGGGAACACACTCGTTTCGTAAACAAGTTTGTTGTTGTTTTTTTTGAAAGCAAGTGACAAATGTAATAGATCAGAACACGCCCATCTATATACGTGTCTCAAGACGGCTTTACGCTCATGAAATCAAGCCTGTTCCTGGGAGCGCTTTCAGCCATCTAGGCATTATTAGGGGAGCTGCGTGCTTCTTAGCTTCTTATGGAAAGCTAGGAAAGCAGAGCAGCAGCGAACCATTCCAAACGCAGACAGGAAACACCTGGAACTCTCTATGCCACTGGGCCCACACTTTACATTTCAAAACAGAGGATTCTGAATTGTTCATAAATATTTGTCTTGTTTCAATAAAACACTCTTCAACCAGTTTCATAAACCCTCGGTTCAGGAGGCTAAAACACACACGCTACTGGTCGTCCACATTCTTTTAACATTGCATATATTTCTGTGGACAATATCCTGGAAGCATAAAACCCAAAGGAAGGCGTTTAATAGCGTCAGAAGGGAATTTCAGATTTTTGGGGGGAGGACAACTCCCCATCAAGAAAGCCCAAATCAGGCTTGTTTTTGAGAAAGATGAAAAAAGTACTGAATTGAAATATAAATGACACCCAAATTTCCCTAACTTGCCTATTACGGTAAATAAGACCCAGACAAACCCTTCTAGAGACTTAGAAAAGCTTTAGTATAATTGATTATTAGACCTCCAGCTACAGGGTAGAATCATACCAAAGGCCCCGTAGCCAAACACTCATACTTACATGCTGAACCCTTTACAAAGTTTTAAAAAGCTCTTTTTAGACACTGAAATGAAAATTAACTCAGCTTTCTTCTTGAAAATTAGATTTTTGAAAGCTATTTTTCTTTATTTTTAGACTCTTCCAGATTTTTCACCCTGTATGTAGACATGTATTGATTTCATTTGTTGTAATATATACTTTAATAGTCAGAAAAATGAAAATGTCACACACAGATTTAGACACACAAAGAGGGAAGGAGCAGAGAGGAAAGAAAAAAGATGGGCCTTATTCAGAGCAGTTTAGAGATGCTGTGTGTCGTGTCCCACCCCCCCACCCCCCACAGGAGAGACTGGAGTCCTGAGAGCATCTGTGAAAATTACAAGGCCTGGTTCCAGGGCAGGGACCCTGCCAGGAGCTGAGCTGACACGGGGAGGAGAGGGGCACTGAGATGGGGCTCCGGGATGGTGCCAGCCGGAGCCTCGAACCCAGCCTGCCTGCCAGGGCACTCTGACTACTCCCACTAACCCAGTCCTCCAAAAAGAAAATGGAGAGGCCCAGGGTTATCAGGAGTTAAGTGGAAAAGTAGGTCATGAGAATATGAACTTCTAAGCATGGTCTGAAGACTGCAATGAGTGAGCTGCTCTTCTTTCTTTCTTTTTCCCCCTTTTCTTTCTCTTTCTTTTTAAGCAGTTGTGATTAAAAATTCAACTGGCCATAAACGGCTCACTCTGGTCCAACTCAGAAATATCAGCACGCTGCCTCCTCCCCCCACAACCCCGAGTTAATGAAGGTTAGGCTTGGCGGTGATAAGAGATTTCATAGAAGCTCCTCGGAACCATAAAAGGCAGTAGTTAGAGGTAATGATAAACTAATTCTGAATACACGGGGCAGCAGACGCTCAGGCCCAGGTTAATGATTAACGCGCTGGACTCTGGCCAGTTAAGAAGTTGTTTAACTAGCGCCCCTGAGAAGCAAACCTGTTAACATTCGCACGTCCATAACGACGGCCACTGTTTTTCCCCTCCATCTACACAGAACTGAACTGCAAGGGAAGTTTTCACCTTTCCCTCATCAGACCACAACATTTAGCATCCAGGTCCTGAGCTAAGACCCAAGAACGAGGCACCTGCAATCTTCTGTGATCCCTGAACGTTGATTGAAACAATGCACCAAAGAAGTATGGGTCTCCCTCTAAAAGAAAATATTCTGACCCACTGTTGAACGGTAACTGCTAAGAGAGCTTAGGCTGTTGTTCTTCAAATGAACTAATTTTTAATTACTCTTGAAAATAGACACCCACAAAATTTAGGCATGTTGATGAGATTATACTTAAAATAAAGGATGGAAAAGACGAATCCCATTAGTTTCTGTATCAAAGCTTCCGTGACCTTCTTGTTGACACCTTCACAGAGAGGCCAACCCATAATGAAGGGTCAGATGGCCTCTGTCAAACACGAGGGAACCGGAACCGTTTAGGGACATTTAACCTAATTTTAGGAACAAGACATCTGAAGAGGGTGATTAGAAATGCAAATGAAAAATCACCTTTGATTGAGGATAAGCAGGACAAAGGATTCTTAGAAGCCTCCGTGCTGTCTTCTGGGGTAGGCAGTGCTGCTTTGATCATGTTGAAAGGCAGATTTAAAAAAGACTGAAAAGCTGGGTCTCCAGGGTAGGAGGTCTGGGGTCTGTTTATCCTACTTAGTTCAAGTTGGAATTAATGCATTTAAAGGTTTGGGATGACCCTAAACTACTCTTCCTCGGGGCAGGCCTTAGCCAAGTGGTTGATTTAGGCAAATGGAGTATAATGAGTGTCTGTGTAACAATGAAATAGCGGTCCCGTGAAGATTTTGGTTGAAAGAAGATATGACAAAAGGGGGGAGCCTGGAAGGCTGGAGTGGCAGGGGAGAAGGTGGGGTGGTACCTAGGAGTTTACTTAGGTCTTTTTATCTGGGCAAACTCTCTGGTCTTGATTTGGGCTATGAGGGCCATGAATACACAAATACACTTGCACCCCTCCACTTCCAGTAAGTCTCTGACCCAAGAAATTTCCACCAACAGGTATGGATCTTGCCTATTTTGCACTTCACATCAGGTAACTAGCCAACCATTCTGGGTTCTGATGCTCTGCTCGTTCTGCAACCCAATTAACGAACGGTCCGAATCCCAGGCCAATGACCTAGCTGACCTACTTTACGCAGAACTGCACAAAGTCGTGAGTTAAGGTTGTAGAGCTGTGGTTCAACGGCGATGACAGGTACCAACAACGGCTTGTCATGTGCTCCCAAGGGCAGATTTTCACCTACATCATCTCACTTAATGCTTAGCAGCTCCGTAAGCCAGTTATCCTTCACAAACCCATTTTACAGATAAGGAAACAAGCTCTGCTAGATGACAAAAGTGAGAAAGCAGTGGAAGCCGATTTACATCTGGTGTTAACAGACTGTAAAGTGAAATCCCCTCATATGTTTCCCAACATGAAAAATCAACCCCTCAAAAAAGAGTTTACCCTTACATGCTCACTAGCAGTCTGGCACAGAGGGGCTCCAAAGATACAACAGTTTAGTTGTTCTTTTCTGACCAGATAATCTAGTGAGCCTCCCTTTCCACCAAAAATCAGCCCTGCATACAGCCTAGAACCAAATGTGCTTTCCTCCCACCCCAGGAAAGTTCCTATAAGGAAATGACCTCACCCACACATTCTGTTTCCAATGTAACTCCACCCAAGACTTTTAAAAAAGATGGATTTCCATAGAAAAGCAGCGCCCAGGATCTATCCAGATCATAGTCAACTTTGGAAAACAGCTCTCAGCCCCCAAATAGATAACCCTGTATTTCTCCCTCCCCAAAGAATAGCTCTGGACAATTGTATTGCATAGATTAGATCAAGACTTAGAGCTAAATGGGGTTATAACTGCTAGAACCATCCTCAAATGCATTTCAATCAAATTTTAAATTTTTTCAATAAACAGACTGCACTGGGGAATACTTCTTTCCCCACAAAGTATAAAATGTAAAAAGGAAAAACAAAAGCTTATCCACACCCCTAAAACAGCAGTCCCAAAACTTTAACCATCAGCAACAACTTCCTGGGTATAAGCATATACGTACAAACAGCCGGACCTCCATATCCACTGGTTTTCACAACCGCAGATTCTACCAGTCGTGGATTTTCTACCATGAAATTTCTATCTGTGGACACAAAGGGACGACTGGATTTACTGTACCAGGCCACCTACATAAGGGACTTGAGGATCTGTGGATTTTGGTATCCAAGGGTGGCGGTGTGTGTGTGTGTGTGGGTGTTCCTGGAACCAATCCCCTTGGGGATACCCAGGGATGACTGTAGCAGTATATAGGTATCATTTTAAGAAATGATTTACACAGGTACTTGCTGTTTCAACTGATGATGAAGCTCAAAAATCTGTCCAACTGAGCACTTTCAGATCTATTTCTTTCTATTTTTAATAGTGATTGTCATTAATTTAACATTCAGCTTGTTTCTAATTTGGGAGGAACAGCTATTTTGTTGTGGTGTTGGTTTTCCATTGCATAACGTTACAAATAGCATCACTGCCTGTGTGTGTGTGTGTGTCTTTCGTATGCGTGCGCAAGCACAAATCCTGGCATGCTCTTTTGTGACTTTATCCACAGTGTAGATGCCTTATAATGGAACTTATGAGCCAGTCAGAATGCACATTTTAATAGATATTGACAAAAGCTGCACCAATTTATACTCCCACCAAGTTTATGAGGGTGTTTATGTCAACACACTCATCAATGTTGCACATTATTGGACAGTTACATCTTTGCCAACATCATCTCGTTTTGCATTTTCTTGATTATGAATGAAGTTGAGCACCTTTTCATACATGCACTGAAGGTACTACTGGCTCACTTTTCTATTGAATAGTTTTTCGTTTTCCTACCGACATGTAGGAGCACATGAGGAAAGCAGGAAATCAGCCCTTTGTCTGCTCTTGCCAGATTATTTTTTATTCTATTTCTGCCACCATATGTCAGTTCTAAGTTTTATACAAATTATCCATCTTCTTCTTTATGGCTTCTGGGTAGACTGGGTAAAAAAAAAAAAAACAGATTTCGATTCAGACCTATAAATAGGTACCCATGAAAAATGTAAAACCAAGCCTGGCCAAAATTATCCTAGAGTTCTGACATTTACAACAAACGCTCCAGAAAGGGATCTACACTTGTTACAGTACAAAGAGTTCTGGACACCTGCCCAAACCTTCCGGAGCACAGCACTAAAAAATCCATTTATGGTCTTGAGCTACTGCTGGTTCTGTTCGTTTGCCTATAGACTTTGAGGATTCTTTCAGGCCAAGGCAAACAAGAGAAAGCTGAGTTCGAGTTGCTGAGCGGAGCTGTTGCCACGACTGTGCTGGAGTTCAGGTGGATCTTCCATTAATCCTGGTTCCTCCAATCCCACCCCCATGGAAAAAATACATAGGACTTATTTAATATTTGGCGAGAGTATTCATTGGCTACCACAAAGGAGGCGTGGAAGCAGTCCAGATATCTGAGTGGAGGAGTGTGTGTGTGTGTGTGTGTGTGTGTGTGTGTGTGTGTGTATGTGTGTGTGTCCTATCACAGGTGGTACACGTAGGAGAGAAATCGTGGATGCAGTGGAAAGACCAGGGTTTAAGTTCTGTAACCTCTGTTTACTAGCTCTGTGACTTTGGGTAACTTAGGTTACCTCTCTGAGTCTCAATTTCCCTGTCTAGTAAATGAGGATAATTCTACTATCTTTCAGGATTATGAAAGTAATAATAAGACCAGATAGCTGGGTCTAATTGCTAAGTGCCTGGGCTATGGTAAGTACTAAATAAATGTTACTCGCTATTATTATGTAAAATAATTCACCTGTGACTAACTTTTGGGAAAGGTATAATACAATTCCAAACAAATGACAGTTTCTTTTAAATGTATAATCCTGGTATACCAAGGATTCTTCCAAATAAGTCTTCTTCCTACACGAAAAGAACTCTCAACTTGACCATGGCATAACATGCTATTCCTACAAGCACCTAAAATTTAGTTATAGAAAAACAGGTATTAGATAAACAAGCAGAAACCCCCAAACTTAACACCACAGCTAGGTTTAGGTCCAAAAGGATGCTGAGAGACTCTTTAAAAGGCTGGAGGCTGGACCACTGAGGTGTATACAAGAGGATACTTCCGAAACGACAGGGAGGAAACAGAATATTTGTAGAATCTGTAGCCATGGCAATCAAAATCCTCAGTATGCCATATAATTGAATCCGTATCTGTAATTTACGCAACTGCTTTGAAAACTGGCTTCGTATTTCCCCAGCAAGATGATGTAAAGTTTCTGCAATGCACTTTGCTCAAACTTTCTGTGGACCAAAATACCTGCCAGCATCAAAATGATAAATGGGTTAAGACAAAAGCAGCTGACCTCAGACAGGACTAAAATAAGTTTCTTTGATGTGGGATACCACAGAGATAGAGCAACTGTAAGAGTGAGCTTTTCAGGTCAAAGCAGCAGAAGATGAAAACAGCATAGTAGATCCTCAAAATATTAAAAATAGAATTGCCGTATGATCTGGCAATCCCACTTCTGGCTATATATCCAAAAGAACTGAAAGCAGAGTCTTGAAAAGATGTTAGTAGATCCATGTTATAGGACCATTATTCACAATAGGCAAAAGGTGGAAGCAAACCAAGTGTCCACAGGTGGGTGAATGGATAAACAAAATGTGGTATATGCGTACAATGGAATATTATTCAGCCTTAAAAAAGAAGGAAATTGTGACCTGTCCTACAACATGGATGAAGCTTGAGGACATTATGCTAAGTGAAACAGGCCAGTCAGAAAAGGACAAACACTTTATGATTCCACTTCTGTAAGGTGCCTAAAGTAGTCAAATTCACAGAGACAGAAAGTAGAATGGTGGTTGCCCGGGGCTGGGGAGCAGGGAGATTGGGAATTGTTGTTTAATGCGTAGGGTTTCCATCTGGGATGATGAAAACGTTCTGGAGATGGACACCGGTGAGAGTTTTATAACAATATGAAATGTACTTAATGCCACTGAATCGCACACTTAAACATGGTTAAGATGGAACATGTTATGCTATGTATATTTTAAGACAATTAAAAAAAAAAAGAGTGGGCTTCCCTGGTGGCGCAGTGGTTGAGAATCCGCCTGCCGACGCAGGGGACACGGGTTCGTGCCCCGGTCCGGGAGGATCCCACATGCCGCAGAGTGGCTGGGCCCGTTGAGACATGGCCGCTGAGCCTGCGCGTCTGGAGCCCGTGCTCCACCACGGGAGAGGCCACAACAGTGAGAGGCCTGCGTACCACAAAAATAAAAAAAAAAAGAGTGAGGTATACCTCTGTAGTGAGGTTCCCAGCAGGAAAAGGATGCCATACTTAAGACAAATCAAGTTGACTTGCAAAGTAGGTATCGGAGGACCTCAAAGACCAAGAACAGTGACTAGGACCAAAGGAGAGCACGTCCTACACAACGTTCCTTGAGAGATGCGGGGTGCTTCCCTCCACAGCTGTAGCCAGCCTGACATAACCTCACAGTGGGAGGCTGAGGAATGAGTCCCCAACCCCATTCTCCTTCCTCACTCTGATATCCTGCAGACCTCCCCATGGCCAAACCCACCTAGGAGCCAGGAAGCACTGGAACTGCTGAGAGGGTTCCCTGAGCATAGAGCAGGGGGGCGGAAAGAAGGGATAAGAAACAGCTGGGGCAGAGAAGTGGGGCAGTCCAAGGAGCTTTAGGCTGATCTGTAATGTTTCCAAAATTCTCAACAAGAATGTGGTCCTGTGCTGCTTGTACAGTTCAATATTAATATGAAAACAGGTAAACATCATCATTTAATTTGATTTTATAAAATGGAGATACCTCTAGCTCTTACGACACTGAGTTAGGTAGCACCCGCCCAGGCATGTCCTAGGAGCCCTAAGTGAGCAGTGTTACAATAGAAGAAGTTTCACATTTTGTCAAGCTGTATCTATATCAGTGGTTCCCCGAGTATGGTCCCAGGACCAGCAACATCACATCACCTAGGAACGTGAAAGAAATAGACTTTCAGGCCTGACCCCAGGCCTACGGAATCAGAAACTCTAGGGTTGGGTCTCAGGGAGAGAGTTGTATGGGATACGGTAGGGCTGGAGTTCAAGGACAGATGCTGCCGGAGCCTGTGAGCCAGAGCTGCCATGTACAGGAGTACAGGCTGTACACTGTACAACTGAAGGAGATGCTATTCACGCAGCTAGGATGAGAAGAATGGTGCCTCCTAGGGTTGTGCAATGCAAAACCTGCATACTACACCTGGCAGTCCTTAAAACAGTGGGAAACTCACAGAAGGATTTTAACAGAGGCAAGACACGATCAGATTTGTCTGTGAAAAGGTACTGCTGGCACTGGGGTTATCTAGGAGAGAGGCAAGGAGGAACTGCATCCAGCCACTCTGTCCCATGTATATCCTTGGGGTTGTTTATGAGCTGCATTAAGAGTGAACTAAAGTAAAGACATCTTAAATGGAATTCAAGTTGTCTTTATAGCCAAACCTCAAAATCAGACTACAAGATACCTGGGTCTAGATAAGCAGAGGGACAGGTGAAAGACAAAGGAAGACTTCAGGTTAATTTAGCACAGAGAGACACAAACACAAAGAGAGAGCAGGGAGGGGTGGGGAGAGAGGGAGAGAGGGAGGGAGAGAGAGAGAAATGGAGGGGTGAGAGATAGGAGGAGAGAGTTGAGGGGGGAGAGGTGGACAGAGAGAGAGGGAAAGAGGGAGAAGGAGGGAGGGAGGGAGAGAGAGAGAGAGGGAGAGAGAGAGAGGGAGAGAGAGAGGGACAGAGAGAGAGAAAGAAATGGAGGCAGAGAAGAGACAAGCCAGTCTTGGTGAGGAAGACATGAGCTACTGGGCAGGCAGTTTGAAGAAGCCTGAAGCCAGAAGCCAGGGTGCAGGTCTAGCTGGGGATACTGATCTGAAAGCCATGAGCACTTGGATAGTAGTGAAATTACAAGCACAGAGAAGATGACTTGGAGGGAGTATGTAAACACTGGAAAATCTCTGCTGGGGACCGAGCCCTGGAGAACCTCTACCTTCAAGCAGAACAGGCTGATGAAGGTGTGTGTTGCACCTAGCTTGGAAGCTAGGGGACTGGAAAAAGCCAGCAGGGACACAACCAAAGAACCCTTGGTGGGGCTACCCTGGTGGCGCAGTAGTACAGAGTCCGCCTGCCAATGCAGGGGACACGGGTTCGTGCCCCGGTCCGGGAAGATCCCACATGCCGCGGAGCGGCTGGGCCCGTGAGCCATGGCCGCTGAGCCTGCGCTCCGCAATGGGAGAGGCCACAACACTGAGAGGCCCGCGTTCCTCAAAAAAAAAAAAAAAAAAAAAAAAAACCATTGGTAGGGAAGAGTCAAGAACTTAATTCTAGAGAGACATGTCAGCAAGAAGACAAAGAAGGAGACAAGCACGGGGCAGTGTTGCCCATGGACTTTGTCTCCCGGGAGCATCCTTCCGTGGTCAGTGTGCCTGCAACCCCATCAAGCCCCCTCACCCCTGCTAAGTCTCAAGGAAGACTTCACGCTTCTGGACCTCAGGCACAGTCGCCCCCATTCCCCATTCGATTTCTCATTTCTGAGGAGCTAGAATCAGCTGAAGGAAGATTCGCCAAGCTTCAGAGCATCACAATGTACATCTGGGACAGGTGGGCTGGCAGACGGCACTGGATTAAAAAGTTGCTGGGTTTGCTCACCGCCCTGCGGTCTCTGAATGGTCTCTAGCACGGCAGTGTGGAATCAGGAACTCCGTCGCATGACCTAAAAACATGCGTGTCTCTCCGAAAAGACTTTGCACCTCCTACAAGACACTGAGGGGGGATGTAGGGCAGTTCTAGAGGGTCTGGGCCTCTAGAAAGCCTACCATTCACCAGGAGCTTGCTGGAATCAATGATCACATGCAAATCTGCTTTAGGTCTGAAGTATTTTTGATATTGCGTGGCCACTGTTCATGCAAAAGTTTCTACCACTTCCACCCTGCTACCTCACCCCTCTCTCCAACTAGACTGTAAACTCCTTGGAAACAAAGATCACCTTACTCATCTCTGTATCCTTACTGCCCAAGGCGTAGCTGCCATGCAGCAGTCGACCCTCAAAAACATTTGTTAAATAAATGTGACGGGAAGAATGATTTGTACAAGGGTTGGTCGAATGTATACCTCTTCATTTATGTGAAGTTCTAAGACTTAAGTGTGTAAAGTAGTGTTGACAAACTCAGCCTGTAAGCCAGCTCTGGCCCACGTGCAGTTTTTATAAAGCTTTCAAGCTTTTAAATGATTGGAAAAAAATATTTTGTGTGTGATGTATGAAATTATATGAAATTGAAACTTCTGTGTCCATCAATAAAATTTTATTGGAACCACAGCCATACCCATTTGGTAACATCAACGGCTGCTTTGGGGCTATTCCAGTATTGTTGGGTAGTTGCTACAGAAATGGCACGGCCCCAAAAGCCTACAATAGTTATTCCCTGGCCCTTTATTGGAAAAATTTGCTGACCCCTGATATCCAGCAACACTAAATGAGGAGATAAACATAGTATATTCATCAGAATATGAACTTCCTGACAAGTAGAGTTCCTTGCCCTTTGAGACTTTCCAGTCACTGGCACGAAAACAAAAGACATTTGAACATGACACATGAACATGAAAACATCTTAGTAGTGCCGGGCAGCAGGCTCTGGACTCAGAAGGGCATGTGTTTAATCAGTATGCTATGGTAATGTTTAACAGGTTTCTTACTTTCTAAACCTCAGTCTCCTCAGCAGTAAAACACACACAAAGATAAGACCTCTTCTCAGGTAGTTGTTCGAACAATCAAATAACGCAGTGTATCTTTACCTGTTAACCTGGTATCTAACATCTAGTAAACATTTGATAAAAAGAACTATAATACTTTTCCTTGTTGTCTTTGGAGGAATGTTTCACTTTGTGGAAAATGTGCTCTTTGATATGTGTCTCTGACATGAATTATTCATATCAGACTGCAGTTTTTATATTTAATGATCATAATATGAATCGCTACTCTAGGACCTAGCTGCTAACTATGAATTCACTCAAACCTCAACCACGGGTGTCTATATGAAAACTTAGGTTCTTGTGATAGAGCAAGAAATCTCTTGCTATTGGCTATTGTGATAGCCAATGAAATATGACAAGAAAAAGGCAATAAAAGGCAAGAGATATTTGAGAGAGAGAATTCTCATTATTTAGACATGACATGATAGATTTCAACAAAAAAAAAAAACCATAGAATAAACCTTAAAACTGTTTAAGTAGTTATGAATTACAAAAGCTATATGTATGTGTGCATATATATGGATACATACACATATGTATGCATAAAGATATGCATATATACACATATATATATACACATGCACAAATATAAAGTATCAAACAGCAAATGAAACGCATAGTGATTCTCTGCAGAAAAACACAATGTTTTACTGACACGTACAAAAGAATGTTATGAACGAATATGAACTGTAACACTTTAAATCAGTGAAAAATAAGACCACAGAAAGAGAACGGTTGGTTAAAGGTCCAAAGAGAAATCTGGTGGCATAACGACAGGGATGGAAGGGCTTGAAACAAACCTCAATCTCAGGATTACACAGCGGGACAACACAGCCCTCCCATTGCTCAGATGTTGGCCAGCGCTTTCTTGAAGCTGCTTTCATTTAGGAGTGAGCAAATGCAACTGGCAGAAAGGAAGTAGGAGGCTTTTCAAAAAGCAGCAGGAAATGAACAAGTAAGGAACACATTCACTGAGATCCTGGCAAAGGATCCAACGTGTTCTGTAAAAGGAGTTTGGAGCCTGTGAGTCAATTCATTGGACTTAAAACCCAGGATGGGAGAGTTTCAGTATTGTGGACTATATCTTTCGGGCAGATACCAGAGGGCACGCTTACCCTTCACTGGAACCTTTCTGTTCACCAGACACTTTTGTTTTGTGGGTTTTTTTTTTTGCGGTACGCGAGCCTCTCCCTGTTGTGGCCTCTCCCGTTGCGGAGCACAGGCTCCGGACGCGCAGGCTCAGCGACCATGGCTCATGGTCCCAGCTGCTCCGCGGCATGTGGGATCTTCCCAGATCGGGGCACAAACCCGTGTCCCCTGCATCGGCAGGCGGACTCTCAACCACTGCGCCGCCAGGGAAGCCCTACCAGACACTTTTATTCTGGGAGTCTGGGAAACATTTTTGGACTAGAAGGGCTGATTTTTAGTTTAATATAAAATACTGCAAAAAGAAGACAGGGCTAGATACCACCATCGCTTCTTATAGTCAAGGATGCAAATGTATCAAAAATTTTGGCGACTAGAAAACAGAGAAGCTGGGAGACCAAAAAAAAAAGGAAATTTAAGTAAAAGTAGAAGTATGTACATATTTTTCCTTCTTATAATACAGAACTCCTTTCTCCTACAGATCTTCAAGATCCGTCTTTAAAAAAAGGCTTAAAAACTTCAATGATGCGTATTACTGCCAGTAGCCTAAAAGAAATCACATGGAGATTTCAAGTTTTCTCTGATTAACAAATTAGCCCCTCTAAGCACACCAAGTTCTGAAAAAGCCATGACCTCCGAAAGTAGGCTGTGACCTCCATGGGCCACTCGTCACAGGCTGCCAGTGCTGGCTGCACTGTGGTCAGGTGTGCCCTTGGGGATCAGAAAACCTCTTTATTAAAAACGAAAGAGAACTTGGTCTTCTCTTGTTGCTTTGATGTGAGATCAGCAATTTCTAATAAAAGGGATTTTTTTTCTTTTTCCTGAACAGGGCTACAGAACCAAAATCTGAATTTAGAAGGGTATGTTTTCACTGGCAAGCTCTAGTTTAATTAATTTCGATTTATAAAGGAATAGCAAAGGTTAGTGACACCGTTACCCAGGCATGCAAATTCAAAGTGAACATAATCCTAGTTTACATTTTGGGAAAATAGCCAGTGTGTCTGGGGAGGTGAAATATACCAGAGAGGGACAAAAGATATGTGATTTCAATAATGTTTTTTAAAGAAATGTTGCCTCCCGTGGCAGATTCGAAAGGTATGGGTAGGCACGAAAGGTTTCTTCGTGAAACCTTTTTGGTGGTCTGCGTGACGTTGCTCCGTTAAAAGCAGGGCAGATAAATTAGCATTCATTAATTTTATGCATAGCATATTCCAGCATTTTTAATTGCGATTCTCTTTTGAGGGCTTCCTTGCTCAGAGTTATGACTCTGTTAAATCTTTTTTTAAGAAAAAGAATGTATATAAAGGCAGAGGAACATCATGTTTTATGAACACATGTCAGGTTCTAAGAAACCAAGCCCCATAAAAGACCACTAAGGAAATATGTGGAAGCAGAACTTCAAAACTTCTCCTTCCTTCTGTTTTCCCACATTTGGGAGGGGGGAGGCGTGGTGCAATGTGGTCAGTTATAGGCATTCATGAAAAGGCTGAATCTCTTTCATGTTTATACAATTGAACGTATGTAATAAAATAGAGAAAACGCTAAAGCCACAGAGGCAGCTGCAGAATCTTTACTCAACTGATTGTGAAGAGATTTCAAGCTCAAAGTAGTCTTTACCGATAACCTTGGTCACTCATTTTGAGCATCTACTCTATGTGAGTCCCTCGCATCCAGATTTTTCCCACCTCTAGACTTCAGCGTGATGTCCCGCCCCCGTTGAAGCCCTCTGCTCCCCACTTGTCACTTGGCTAACTGCAATTTATTTCTAGATCTCAGCTTAAACATCACCCGCTCTGAGAGGCCCTCCCAGATTCGCCCCTCTCACTTGGGTCATCCTGTTTATTTCCTTCATAGCACTTAGTGCAGCATGCTGTCATTATGTTTGCTTATTTTCATCCTTTCTCTACTGGACTCTGAGCTTCCTGAGGGCAGAGACCCTCTATGCCAGTAGAGCACAGACATCATAATGTCATGGTTAAAATGCAGGTTTTAGATGTGGACTGTTGGGTTCCAATCCCAGCTCCACCATGCACTAGCTGTGTGACCTCAGCAAGTTACTTAACCTCTCTGGGCAACGATTTCTTCCTCTTACGTGGAGGTGGGGTTAAGAATACCTACCGCATGTTTTCCATGGTTAAAATCCAATGTGATGATGCAAGTAAAGCACCTAAAATGACCCCTGGCACATAATAAGCACTTCATAAATGAGCACTATTATTATTTGCCACTGTATACCTAGTGCCAAGTACAGCTCTCATGCTGAAAGGTGCAGCATAAATACCTACTAAACTGATACACTTTAATATAATTATATCAGAGTATTCTCACAACAATCCATGAAGTATTTCTATACCCACTTCACAAATAAGGGACTACAAAGATTAGCAATGCCTTTCCCAAAGTCTCACAGCACTCTGGAAACTTCTATCTCCTGAGCCCCAGCCCCACCAGCATAAATTGAGGACATTATCTCTACTGCATTTCTCCTGAGAGGGTCTCACATCCACCTGTAGTGGGCAGGGGTGGTCAGAAACAAAGTACGTACACAATAAACCTAGTAAGAACCAATCTATACTCATGAAACAATGTTTATTTGATTACAAAAATGGTGTGATGTGGATGCTCTTCTGTCCGGTCCTACAAACCCTTTGAGCCTCAGTTTTTACCTTCTGTGAAATGGGGATAATAAAGATGAAAGGAGATAATATATGGAGAAGCCCTTGCATAGGGTCTGGCATTAATCAGGCGCTCAAAGTGGGCAAAGTAGGACCTGCTGCTCACTTCCTTCTCCCTCCCAGAGGATGAGAACCGGGAAATGATTTTTAAGGCCATAAGTTACACTTTATCCTAGATCTCATTAATTCAATGTTGAGAAACCATCAGAAATAGCTATTGTGCTTTCAAAGAACAGGGCGGCTAGAACGCTGAGGTCCTTGAACTTGCAATAGATACTATATGAGGTTGGGCTATTCTTCCTAAGAGTTTCTAAGCTCTCTTAACATATAATAATAAGAATCAAAAATCCAAAATCTGGGTATAAAAAAAAAAAAATCATCCATTTTGAGATATCCTTAGAATTCTTTGACTCATGAATAAAGTTGTTTCAGGGAAAGTGGCTGTCTTTCTTTGATCTATTTAAAGAATCTGCCCACTCCTCATATTAGAAGGATTTTTTTTTTTTTTTTTTTTTTTTTTTAACCAGAACTCTAGTTAATGGGGACTCAGCACTGGTACAAGAAAGGCAAGGAGGATCCTAAATAATCATGGTTCATGTCATGTCCCAGACCACACAAAAAGACCACTTGACCTAAAAACCCAATGACGGAAATAAACCCCCGTTTACCCGGGTTGGGCAAAATACAAACAACAGACAACTCTTCTCCCATGATGAGCAGAGGGTTCAGGCTCCATTCATGAGCCATCCTTGCAGGCAGCGTCCACAGGCTTAGGTCTGCACACAACTGACCTGGACAAATCACTCATGCTGACTCAGAGCTTTGAAGGTCAAGGTCAAAGGGCAGTGGGCTCTGGGGTCAAGGGCCACCCACCACCCACTAAAGAGGCCGCGGGCAAGACCACTCATTACTGCTGTGGTTGGTTGCCTTGGATCCCTCCTGGCCTAGACTTGCCTAAGAAGCGGGTATTCTTTAACAGCAGGTTTTAAAACCTGCTGGTTGATTCTTCAAACACCCAGTCCTGCTTTCTATCCAGTGTGTTGAGAAGGTGAAACTGAATGACCTCCCTTCTGAAGGTCAGGGAAGCTTGCTAAAGAGTTTGCAGACTACTGCTGGAGGGAAAAGCACTTCAATGGGAATAACGGCCAACAGGGCAAGAAGCAAGCAATCATCAATAAGGATTAGATCAAAGCAATACACAGGAGAGCTCCTGTTAAAGTTAGACAGGATAACGTGGCCCCGACATTACTCCAAGGAGGGGCAGAGATGCAGGAAGGACGCAGGTCACTCAGAAAGCTGACCATCTTTCACATATAATTGTGAAGTAATGTGGATGATTCCAAATTCTGCTGACTTAAACCTTCAATGCCATTCCTCACTCTATTTCTGGCTGCATTCTTAATTTTATTCACAGCATAAGAGGGCCATGTAGTGGGGATCAAGACAAACAGCAGAAAGTAACAAAACGAAGCCATGTTCACAGACTAGTGCAATATCATGAAACGGAGAATGAGGATTTCGCATGGGACTGGGGACCGTAAAAGGACTGTACGTCTTGCACACAGTCTGCCACTGAGGTCATCAATGCCTTCTGGGATAGAGAGGAAGAGGGATGGCCATGAGGAAAAGTGGATATTTTTAGTCTCAAGAACCTTTTTGAAACAAACAGTGGACAGGAATTGCTTTAAAACCTTGTAAGAAAGAGCGAGCTAACCCAAAGGGAGAGAAAACTTTCTGACCAACCTATGTTCACTAAAAGAGCTCTAGCAAGAGTAATACACACTTAAAAATATGTAAGAGCTTTTTGTTTTATGTCCCCATGGCTAGAATGAGGGCTGCGGAATGAGGATTTGGACCTGGGGTCCACGAGTGCAAATACAAATTAAGCACCTCTGCTGGAATGAATTATACACAGTGACTTTCTACCTAAACTGGGCCTCATTCATTATCCTACTAAATGAGGACTTACAAACCTTACACACGCAGCCTGAAGGGCTGCTGGAAGCTCTGACTCCTTGTTCAGGACCTGTAAGGCAGAGACCTTGGAAAGGCTCTGATGGTCGCCTCTGGCCCTCGCCACTGGCAGATCAAAGGCTCATCCAAGACATTAAGACAAAACTAAACTGAGGCCAGGGCACAGACCCATCCCTAGATGGGGATGCAGACAGGTGGCCTGTGGTCTCCGCTGCGTGCTCTTCACTACACTCAGTCCCCACCCTCCCCGTTATCACACACCCCTGCTCGTCTGCACTGCCACCTCTGGTGCCCGTCGCCCCTCACCTCACCCAATACAGCTCAGACCGTCCATTTCCAATTCAAGCCAGCAAACGCTGACTCTGTCCTCTGCAAAGCACCTTGTTAATAAGCAAGGGGGCTTTAGGGATGGCAAGTGGAAAAGGAAGATACAGAAACGGTACGACCGAGCCTGTCCTCAAGGGGATGGCAAGGCGTTGGCTGGGAAAATAAGAAACCTTTCTTTTTTAAAGATGCCTAGGTCTAACTATATCATCGTGATAGTCTTACTCATTAATTCTCAATTTAAAAAGAAAAAAGGAAAGAAAAAAAAGAGGAAAAGAAGAAAACGGAGAAAAGTGAAAAGGAAAAAAGCAAGATATGAAATGAAATAAATGGGGCCTGGTCCTGACTTTCCTTTGGGAACCTGGGCTGCTTTCTGGTGATCACATCACTCTTTTCACAAGCCAGCTGGCATGCCTTCCTGTCTACATCACATTAAAAATGAGTAGCAGAAAGAGAAGGGAAGTGGAGGGGGGAGATTTGTACTCAAAATCCAACGGTACGGAGAAGACCAGAAAAAAACACAAAACATAAAACTGTCGATGTGCGAACTCGCAAGTACAGTTTTGGGCTCTAAAGAGTAAAAGAAAACCACCTGATGCAGTGACCCCTCTCTGTTCTGCCGGGAGTCACGGCCATTGGAAAAGATTTGCATTAGAGCCACTATCTGTTCTTTAAGACAACAGGAGAGTAAAGTAATATACTTTATGAAGCGTTTCATCAAACTGGTGCTATTCAGTGCACTCCTGGAAAAAGTTTTCATTCGTTTCCTGAGAGCACAAGATCAGAACTGCCATGCTACCTCAAGAACTGTTCAGGCCGGAGTGAATTAATCAACAGGTGAAAATAAATGTTTCTCTTTGTGTGTTTGTTTTCTCCAGACACAGGAGTTCGGAACATCAACCAGGCTGGGTTGCCTAATCCTGCCACTTCACTAGATGCTCTAAATTGGGCAAGTCATTTCATCTGTCTGTGCCTCAGGCTCCTTATGTGTAAACAGGGGAGAGTAATAATACCCTCCTCATAGGACTGCTGTGAAAATGAAACGAATTCACGCACAGTAAGCCCTTACACCAAGGCCTGGCAGATAAGCTCTGTAAGTGTTAGCTGTCAACATCATCATCATAATTATTAGCATGATTTTACCTCTCACCCTTTCACTTAAGCGTAATTCCTTAAACGCCTGATAACCACCACGAAAGCCTAATGCAAAGCCACAGAACACAGAATCTCTTTACAACTCTGGGGGTCAAATTTTGGCCTCACTGCAGTGCTTCTGTTCAACCATACTCCCTACCAGCCTGAAGTGAACTTGCAAATGCTGGAACAATGACCACAGAGATGTCTAGAGAGGCCTGGATCTTTTACTGGGCACAGTGCAGACACTTTTTCCAACTTAATACTAGCGCAATAAAAATTAAGCGGTTACATAAGACCTCTACCAAATGACAAAAACATGATTATTTATTGGTTCACTACAAAATCCTTCAGAGAAATGGATGCTATAATTGAGAACTAGTTATTAAGAATCAGTAACCTCAAGATCAATGCCAACATAGTCATGTTTTTATGAAAACCAAGGTAATTCTTAGTTCCTTGAGAATTAAGGAAGAAATCAAAATACTCGTCAAAGGGATCTTGTAGAAAGTCTTGATATACCAGGTTATGCCAAATCTGGGTCTAATACAAGAACCAAATGGCCTACAAAATTGTAGCTGTTATTTAAAGCAGCATGTAGACCCTTAAATTGTAGTGAGAAAAATACAGATTAAATGTCACTTTTTAAAGTAAATTTAAGCCCGAAGTCTTAAATTTATTTCTTGGGGAGAAAATCATAGATATCTTTGAGTTATAATCATTTCTTATACACCTCAAAATGTAATCAATCAAAACTTTGGAATTTTAAGGAAGAAATGTCATGAATTCATTGACTGGACCAGGGTATCGACTGACACCACTTTTGTCACTGTGCTGTGAAAACTTTAGCAGGTTGTGATGAAGACCAGATAAGGGATATAGCTTTGAAGAGAAACAAGTCAGGGAAATGCAAAACTTTATGACTGGACTATACTTTTTAATTGTCTTTATTCAATCAAGAGTGCTGATTCTGTCCCCAAATATGTTTGGTAATGAACTATCCTGTTTGTTGTGGACCAACTGAATCCTGCCTTTTCTCTTGATTTCTCCACTGCAAGCTTTATGCCCTATTCTATTCATGGTACTACTACAATGTTCCCCCATTCATAATCTCTGTCATTACCGTGTCTGCCTTTGTTATACTGAGGATGACTTGGATGTGGATCTATCCCCCGCCCCCCCCCCCCCTCAGTGGATGACTGTAGGGGCTGATCTTCTTGCCTGACCCAGTGTCCCAACCCCCTCCTCGAATGCCATTTTTCAGTAGCTGAGGACAAAGCTGCATTGTCAATCAAACAGATAGCCTCCCTGGAAGGAGGCACCCCTCTTCTTCAGTCAGGGGTGTGCAAGGGGTTACCTTTCCTTGCTAGAGCCAAACACATCTCAAGGCCCATATGTAGCCAAACTTCTCAATGCCATAGAGAGAAAATATACACATGCTGGCTCAGCGAATCCAGTCAGCCTAATGTCTAGACTGAGTGTTGGTAACTCCTGAGGTACCCTCAGGGAGCAGGCAAGAACAAGAAGGAGAGAAAGGAGCTCAGTGCACACATCCTCCCTGCGGGAAGCCACCACCCCTCAGCTGCTGGTTGTTGGCCTTGAACGGAAGAGTGGGGCAGATACAATGTTTTCAGACAGTCTCAATTTTCAAATAAAGCCAGAAACCCAGACTTCTCTGTAAAAATCTCCAGATTTTTAAATGTTGGCAACAAATTCCAAACATTTTTAAACACAGTGGTCAATAAGCCAAACACTTCTTTTAGCCACATCCAATCTACAGGCTGCCAGTTATGGAGATGAGTCCCCCAAAAGGTCAGGCAACCTGAGTAATCATTTCCATCTCCACAGTATTTGCAAAGGCACCATGCTAACTGCTTTCCATGAGTCATCTCATTTTGAACCTCATTACAAACTGACTGTAATATCGTTACCCAGGTTGAAGAGATAAACAAAGACGCTTCGGAAAGTTCAGACCTTGTCTAAGTTTTGATAGTCAGGCCGGGGCAGGGTTCGAACTTGAGTCTGCATGACTTTAAACCCTACCTACTTCCCACTGACCCACAGGATCCACCTAGAAACAATCGTAGAATAAAGCAGACCTTGCAGGAGGGGCTTCCTGTGCCCTGGGGAAACAGCTGAGGTGGCACACGGATGTCTTTTTTATTTGTTGGGTATACAGTACCAAGCCTGCTGGTTGGGGCTCAGTGGTTTAACGCGGTCACCTAAATAGGGACAAGTAACAGTGTATTTGACCACGTTTCAATTTTTTGATTCAGCCCTTCAGCGTGATGATTGCTGGCTGGTGTGCTTCTGGCCAGAGGAGGTCAGACATCTGGCCCCTAACTAGATTTGCAAGCGAAATCACTCTTAGTAACAACAGTAGCAACAACAACAATAATTTTTAAAAAGGCAAACCAGAGAAAAATTTTTAGGAGCCTTTACTCAATGACACTTCCTTATAGCTCAAGGTTTCACATTTAACAAGTTGATTTTAATCTTATTTCAACATCAAAGAAAGAAAAAAGGTTCAACATCAGATGGATCAGAAATGAAGTATTTTTTACCAAAAAAAATTCCAGTAACCTCATGCAGCACTCTTTCCTAATTACATGAACTTAAGTTTCCATATTCCTTAATGCTTACTTTTGGCAAAAATTAAAGCAAAAGCAACTGAATCCAAAATTACTGCACAAGCCAGCTGCGACTTGTATTTGCCTTAATTTGACTTGACAATAGAGCGATTGTGAAGCATACAGCTTCCTCCCAAATCTTCCACCTCCACCCTCTCACTCTAACCACTTTCGAGAACAAACCTCCGGTTATTTATATAGAGCTGCACAGTTTAACCGTGTATCAATCCACTAGCTATTTGCAACTCCAAGTGCAAAAAAAAAAAAAAATTGAGAAAACATCTATCCGTGAGTATATTATAAACTCAAAGGGCAAGTTTTTTATTAAAAAAAAAATAGCCTGGAAATGCATGCGGCTACATTCCCGAATGCTTTATGTAACAGGAGTGGCTTACTGGAACTGCCTAGGTGACACGTGCCACACAGCAAAGTATCCACTAAAGGTCCATAGGAACCGCCGCTCTCTGTGAAAGGCACGGCTACCTCTGTAGGAGAAGAGGGAAGTTCTTACAAAGAACTATCTTACACAACGTGAGAAGCCCAGGTGAGAGACAACCAAAGAAATCAGCTGTGCATCCCACACCGCACCTTCTACTCCCTCCCTCTGGAACATCCTTCGCCAATACCACCTTCATCGCCTCCGGGTTTCCGTTTCCGTGTCACCTCTTCCACGAGGCCCAACCTGACCCAAGAGCACACTTAGTGCCAACCCTCCACTCCCAAACTCCCGACCCCATTACCTTCACACTTTATCACAGCACTCAGCACCACCTCACATTTTGTCTAACAACTCATAGTTTATATCCTAGTTATGCCCCCAGGAGAATGGCATGTATATGAGGGCCGGACCTTGGCCTGTTTTTGTTCACTGTCGAGTCCCCAGTATCATACTTAATAAAACATATATATATATATATATATATATATTTTTTTTTTTTTTTTTTTTTTGCCGTACGCTGGCCTCTCACTGTTGTGGCCTCTCCCGCTGCGGAGCACAGGCTCCGGACGCGCAGGCTCAGTGGCCATGGCTCACGGGCCCAGCCGCTCCGCAGCATGTGGGATTCTCCCGGACTGGGGCACAAACCTGTGTCCCCTGCATCGGCAGGCGGACTCTCAATCACTGCGCCACCAGGGAAGCCCTAAAACAGATATATTTTTAAATAAAATAATATACAAGTGATAGTTCATTAACAATCGCGCCCACTAGAACGAAAGTGCCTCAAAAGCAGGGCTCCTGTGTGTCTCAGTACCTAAAACAATGCCTGACAAACAGGAACCAGTGCCTGAATCAGTGGGTCAGTGAAGGCCACTCCCCGGGTTACTGGGAGGCTAAGCCAATTCCACCGGCCAGGCTGCCGTATTCTTCCAAGTTCAGCCAAGTCTCCGGTGGACCTTCAAGATCCCTTTCTCCTTTTTTGGATCCTTGCAGGTGGATTCTGTGCCTAGTTAACCTCATCTTTTACGTGCTAATTTTATTTTAACTCTTAAAAGGGCACCGGTGAAGTTAACCTTATCTTTTACGTGCTAATTTTATTTTAACTCTTAAAAGGGCACCGGTGAAGGGAAAAGACTCATTCCAGTGGCCTCATGAGATTGGATGTTGTTGGAGAGGAATATATTTATGGGAACCCAGGAGAGACAATGACCAGGTCTCAGGTGGTTCAGAAAATTATGGGTCAAGACTGACAAGGAGTCTGTGAACCTCAAAGCAGGGGCTCCTAGGCCTTGCCCGGGCGGCCCTGGAAGCTCCCATTTTGCCACACTTATCATATATTTCCTATTTTTCTCCTCACTTCTTGCAGACGACACCTTTGACACCAAGGATTCTTGGTCACTCTATGGCAGCAAGGACCAGCAAAGAGCGAGCAGTCCTTGTCTATCCCTCCCCTAGTATGTCCTTCAGTCTCCATCGGCCAGTAGTTGACAAAGGGCAGCACTGAGGAAATCAATCTTGTCTCGCCGAGCACAGCAGGCTCTACTACTACTCAGAGTATTTGCTGCCCTTCCTTGTCCTGGTGATGTCACACTCACTCATGTCACTCACTAGGGAAATGGACTGGGAGGGAGTGTGCCCCTTCTGAGCAAAAGATTAAGGACCATCACCTGGTTCTGCACCGTGTCTTTCCCTTCTCCCTTGAGACCAGCAACGTCCCAGGTGGTAGTGGGGCACTCCTTCAGCCTGGGTTCTGGAAGGCTGATGACCTGCAAGACAGCAGCTGCTGCTGACCGGAGAGGAATACATCAGGAGAGCAAGAAACAGACCACTGTTGTTGTAAATTGCTGAGATTTTCAAAAGCTGTTACTGTAGCAGAGCTCAATCTGCGCAGAATGACAATGGCTTCATGGTAGTAATTAATTTCCTCACACTCCAATCCCTTCTTAAGACGTGTGAATAAGGTCTCGTTCATGCCGTAACAGTAACCAGTGTTTCCTCTTTCTACGTGGAATGGAGACTAACCAGAGCATGGGTAACGCAAGCGCCCGGTAACAGCAACGGCCAACATAGCCCACCTATCCGTGCCCCCAACCCTACTCCTGATGCTTAAAATGTGTTTGAAGTGAAAGCAAAAGCCCTCGGAAAAAATGCAAACAGACATACATCCGCAGAACTGGCTTCCTGGGGAGAAATTATCTTGTGCAAGTTTCACCTGACAATTCACGTGGGCAGATGGTTCCCTACTGGTCCATAACTGGAGGAACTGCACGCTTATTACCTACATTTCTTCCACTGTCTACTGTTGTTACCTACGGTGTAGCCCTCACACCTAATGTGCACCTTGAAGGTGATTACAGAACAGTATTTATGGTGCACCCACATGTGTGGGACACAGCACAAACGAGCAAAGCAGACTCCAGCTATGCTGTGGAGTAACTCAGCTCAGGATTTCACTGCGGGGACAGGGAGAATTTACAAGGATATGAACTGGGGGTTTCTCCATAACTATATATTACGTAACATCACTATAAAAGGAAAAATGATATGATCTAGACAGACTCCCTTAAATACACACAATTTGATAAATGTGAATGAGAAATAAAAGCTAGAAGTTTTTTCTGATGCTCATTTGACTTTAAAAAAATCCATGAAAGTACTGTAATTTCTTTCTCTGGGTCACTTTTGCTCATGGTAACCAATACAAATGTCTGTGGCACTGCACTCCACAGTAAGTCATTTCTGACGTCACGGCATTTACTATCTCCAGTGACCAGCAGGCACCATGTGTGTACCCCAGAGATGTTTAAAGTTTCGTTAAATCGGACTGATTAATAAAATCTCAAGATTCAGCACTCCCTACCGAATTCTCCTGGAGTCCTTTCCGCTTGCCTGCAAGCTGGGGTGCCCACGACGGGACCCCAGAAGCGAACTGTGTGGTGGTCCAGAGCCGCTCTGACAATCCAGGCATCGCTGCTGCCTGGGGGGACACTCCGGGGATATGGTTTGCCAGCATGACAGATATGTGTGTGTCATTCAGGATCATCTGCCATGCCCACTGAAAAAATACTCAGACACATCTGAAACCTTTGCGCCTTCGCAAAGATTTCCAGCTGCTTCTAATCCTGAGCACTGAGCACTTATTTTAAGAGACAAAGGTTTCTTTAAGCCAATATCCATAATTTAGAGACTGGAAGGAGGGTCTGTGTCTAGAATGCCACACATGTTCTTCAGCTGTCCCTGTCCTTAAATCCCCCACGATGGCAGGTCTCTACACAAGGAAAACATGTTTTCCACACTCAGGAACCACTGCATCAGAGACCAGAAAGAGGATGCACCCAGAGGGGAATACGGCCATGTGGCCCTACTTCTGCTGGGTGGCAGGGGTAAAGGACATGGGGGTCTTGATCGCTCCAGGAAACATCTTACGCTTACAGAGAATTTCTCCTATATATGACAAGAGTCATTTTCATTGCACATCCCAGGGCCATTGGAGAAGCCTCCCATTGTTGGTGCTAAGACTGGCGACTACATCTGAGAATCCAAGGTGCAGTTACCCTCCCCATTAGTCCTCAAGCACAGAGCAAGAGCCCAGGCTGCCAGCGCTCACTGACACTGACCATTCTCACAGCTCACTATTCCTTTCAGCCTCTCCTGCAGTTAACTGAGGTCATGTTCTGGCCAACAGAAGGTGAGCAGAAGCCATGAGCATCACTTCTGAGTCTGACCCAGATTCACCGCCCCTGCCGGTTCCTCACTCACTTTCTAAGTGGAGAGATTCAGGAGTCCTACAGAAGGTGGGGCTGCAAGATGGGACAAGCTGGGTTCCTAAACTGCTGCGAAGAACAGAGGCCCCAGCCCCTGCCACACTGCATCTGGCGCTTGACTTGAATACGTAATAAATATTTATTGTGCTGAGCCTCTGAAGTTTTGGGGTCATTTGTTCCAACAGTCATCTACTCTAATACAGTGATAAATTTGCTTTAATTGGCCAGATGGCTTAAACCTATAATGCTGAACTGTGTAATACTTGGAAACGTGTTGATACTTGGCACCAACAAACCTGAGGCGATAGTCTCAACTCTCCATCTTTTATAGAGCGCTACAGAATCTGGACAGTACGAGTCAAAGGATGGCCAGTAAGCCCCAACTATTACCTTCTCTAAGAGATGACAGGAGGCCTTTCTTTCACGTTCTCCTTGTGTAGAGACCTGCCACCATGGGGGGATTTAAGTAGAGGGGCAGCTGCAGAACACATGTGGCATTCCAGACACGGGACCCCCCTTCCAGTCCCTAAATGACGGCTATTGGTTTAAAGAAACTTTGTCTTTTAAATTGTGTTCAACATCAGCGCCCAATTCACTGTTCTAACAGGGGCTTCTGGATCAAAATGACTTCCTGACGCTCCCAAAAAACTCGAGGGAACGTGGTCACGGAATCCATGAGGCATGCCGACAACTGAAAATGCATCAACTGTGTTCAGTTGTCCCGGGCCTGGGCCGTCACCTGAAGACCTAGGACTCGCAGAGATGCGTCCCACTTTCATTTTCCACCTTCATTTAACACTTCAGACTTCCAGGAGTCTTGCATCTGTTTTCCAGCGGCCACAAAAGACGCCCTCTAATTGCTTCTGGATGAAAAGCAGAGACTCTTAATTTCCTTGCACAGAATATGCACGTATTACACACACTCCTGGCACAGTGTGGGGTGTCTCCTTCTCTGTAAGTACTGTGCTTCGTCTCACTGGCAAAGAAGGACTTCTCAAATCAAAATACTACTCCTAAGAGAGGCAATCTAGTTTTCTGAAGGTCTTCAAAATGAGCTGTAGCCCGGACTCCGGGGACTCCAATTACACATATTTACCTGATGTACTTTTATAGGAAACATAATTCAAAAATTGCAGTCTGTCTTTTACACTGCGAACTATGCATTTAAAAAACGTCCCTATGACGTCGAGCCCTTTCTTCTGTGGTTTCTCGACACTACCACTCGTTCAGAGTACCTTCCTGGTCTTTCCTTATGTGAGACAATGCAGTTACTCTTCAGCAATATGAAGCACTTAAGGGTTTTGCAAGCCTTGTTTTGCATCCATTTTTCTCCCACACGGAACATTTGATTTTTCATCTGGTTTTAATCTTATACAATGAGGTACGTAAAGGCAAACTCCAAGACGTGGTAATTAAGCCCTCATGGCAGCCCAACAGATGCATATGAGACGTTTGCTAACCGTAGTGGTGATGGCTCTACTCCTCTGAAGGGCTCCCCGTGTTGCTTCCAATCTCTCGAAAGTTCCTTATCTTGTTGCTTCCACAAAGACACAAAAGGGCCAAACTGTTCCCTTGTAACAAAGCATTTTCCCAAAGAAATGCTGTTTTTATAAAATACCTGCATATTTTGACAACAACCGTAGACAGCTTTTCCCCCCACCCAGCCCCCATGGGAACACCACCATTCCCCCAAATCTGTCCCATTCTTCAAGGCTGACAACAGACTTGTGTTTGTCCCAGGGTCACTAACTTTATTTATTTACTGAAAGAAAACATAAGGTGATTATTCCTCAGAGGAGGCATTCCCCTCACATTTGGGTCCTTAAAACGGTTTTCACATTACAAGTCATTCTCTTACTTACTCAGTTTTGAACCACAAAACAACGTTCAGGGAAGCTATGTTAGCAAGAAACGTTTTCAGTGGAAGAAACTTCGGGATGTCTGTGGAGTCACTGGAGGGGATCAGTTAAAAATGGGGTTGTGACGGGTTAACAATGGCCACAAATTCTCTGCTGCTACTCTCACCAAGAGGTGGGACTCTACTTCCTCACTTCAAACCTGGGCGGGCCCTCGGACTAATTCTGACCAATGGCATGCAGGAGAGATGGCACTGGGTGACTTCCGAGTGAGGTTTCCAGGACCTCTTGACTTCTACTCTTCCCTTTTGATGCTCCAAGTCAAACATACCAAGAGCCCACGTTAGCCTCCCGGAGCAGGAAAACCTACTTTGAGAGAGAGGCCCAACCAATATCCAGCACCAATAGCTAAACACATGGTTGGGACCATCTTAGACCCAGCTGTCACATGAGTGAACCCACGTGAGACCACTGCAAGCAGAGCCCACTTGATTTCAAGAATCACGAGGAATTACAAATCATCGTTCTAACAGCAAACCTGGAGATGGTCTGACACATAGCAAAAGATAACTGAAATCGAAGGGAAAAAATTGACAGAGACATATTATTTATTCCTGATGGGTATATCTATATAATTCCAAGCGTCAGACACCACTGGAAAGAAGGCTTTTAGAGATTAATTTGAAAGCGATCAGTAAGGGGTTAACTGTGGAGAGCACAAATATACGTTTATGGGATGATGGGAAAATACGTTGAAAGGCTGCATGGATGAGGATTTATGGCTCAGATGAAACTTCCTGTGACATATATGACAGAAGAAGTGCTGGGCCTCTAATAAAAGTATGGTGTGCACTGAAAAACTGCTGGATTAAACAAGCAAGTGAAGTTTTAATAAAACTTTTTTTGAAATACGACAGTAAAAAGGCAGTGTTTCTAATTTAGCACATTATTTTTATGTGATTTACCTCAAAACCTTTAAAATATGTACAGCAGAAAAAAAATTATATTATTAGTTAACATCTGACTACTTTATCTGCATCTATCCAAGTTTATATTTTGATGGCGGCCCCTTCCGAAAGAAACAAAACACGTTTTTGAATGTTCTCATTGGGGAAGTGAGGGAATCGTCCTGTATTGGGTCAAATATGGTATTTTTGAAAATGATAAAGCACAAAAGTATAATAAATGGTTGGAGATTACAATTTGACAAAAGTTACTGTAAGGAGGTACAAAAGCTCTATTTGTTTTCTGGAAACAATTACATTACCGACTGAGATGCCTGTGTATCCGATTCTTCAAACAGACTTTACCATTACAAGTGATAAAGGGAATGAACTAGGTTATCCTAATGTACACGAAAACTTCTTGAGAAGCAAAGAGGTTCTGGGAGCTTGTGGGAAACTTTTAACTCCATTTATGGAGGTAATGACGAATGGGAGTTGAATGTTAGCAGCAAGTATTGCCTAACCTCATGAAAATATGTTCTAAATGGCTTTCCAGTCATCTAAATATGACTCACCTGTGCTATACATAGATTTATAACCCTACTAAGAAACTCTACAAATATTTTTCTTCTGACTATCAAAGCCACACATGTTCACTGTAGAAGAGCAAGATATAATATCTCATCATCTCGCCATTCCAAACTGGCGAGTTAGCTAATACTTTCTGAACATTCACTGCAGGCCAGACAGTGGTCTAAATTCTTTACATATATTAATTCAGTTAATCCACCTAAGCCTCTGAGTCATGTACCAGAACTATCCCCGTTTTACAAATGAGGAAACTGAGGCAGAGAGAGATGTTAAGTGACTTCAGTTACATGGTCTGATAGCCAGGAAAAGGAAGATCTAGATGTTTGGGCTCAAGACTCAGGCTCTGAATCACCAGATATGCTACTGCCACGGGGCTGTCATTCTACTACTTCCTTTCAGTGTTTTTTCTACATTATTTCTATGATGTACACATACTGGACTTATATTGAGATTGCTGTTGCTCTTGAGACACCTAATAACCATCAAGTAGAATCTTACCTTTGCCACAAAATCTTTCCAGCTGTCTCCAAACCCACACTAATGTCTCCTAAGTGGCTAATTCACCTATTTCAAATATTTAGCATTTTACACTGTGGTGTTTAGCTCAGTGTGTTCCATAGGTCACTGAGTGCAGGAACCATATCTTATTTTATTCTCATCTCCCAACTCTCTGGTACTGTCTACAATTTTGTAAATGCTGGAAACATCTGGGTGCCTGACATCTTGGCACCAGAGAAGAGTAGTATTTGAGTAACTGATTTTCAAAAACCCTTTGGAACTATTCTAGACCCTAAACTACTAATGAAAGAGATGTCACCAGAAACGAATGTTCTGGGGAAAACAAAGGCAAGATAAGAATAACCTGCAGTTTCTCCGGATCGGGAACTATTAACAATGGGGTCGGTGTTGGAACAGGTGTCCAAAGTTTTATAAATGACCTGGGGAAATAAGTATACAATAAAATTCCCGCTTTGATAGCATTATTAAATAACTACAGAGAAATGCAAAGCCAAAGAGAAATCAGCAAAATTATTGTACAGGTCCCCCTGGAAGAGCAGACAGCAGGGGGGTCAGTAGTGTCGGGGCAGGAACACGCTGGTGGATTTGCGTTGCTAAGAGCAAAAGCCCTGCCATCATGTCATCACACCGCCTGGGTTTCAATGTCAGTGCAAACACACCTTTATCAGTGGGTCTTCAGCAACCAATTTTTCTAGCCGATCTATAAGTTAAATGTAAACAAATCTTTCCTTAGATCAAAACACAATAAAGGGCATTCTAAGACCTCACTGCTGATGATCACTGCATGAAAACACACAAACACACTAACCTCACACAGTTATGCGGAATGTCATCACAATTGGTACTTCATGAACCCCAAGCACTCACGTGAGTTTCAAAACAAAACTGAAGTCGCACAGAAAAAATGATGCCTTCCTGCTGTGTCCTACAAGCATCTAGCACTTCTGGCCACACCGAGTTCTATTCTGGGATTCGTATTTTACCTGTATAAACGCAAATATGCCCAGTTCACATTCATGGACAGCTTTAAGAAGGTAAAGATGCTGTCCAGAAAGAATCCCCAAGGGCTCAGACCTGCTTTCTCTTTCCAAGCATCTGTAGCAGCGGTGTGCCAGGACACACAGCATATCCAGAGCAGAGAGGACCAGGCATCCGATTTCAGCAGGGAGGCAAGTGCAGAGCCCTGCACCTGGGAGGCCAGCGCTCAGCCCGTGGCATCTCCCAGGAGCCCTCCTCAGAACCGGAAGGGCAATTTCTGCAGTGAGATGGGGCAGCACAGAGAGAGGAGGGAGCTCCTTCTTACACAAACCAGGCAAAATTGAATCCTGCATTGAAAAGAAAAACGGCATTTCATCCAGCCTTTAAATTTATTCTTGCAAGTTTACAAATGCTATTTGGCTCTAGATAGATAGGTAGGTAGATAGATAGATAGATAGATAGATAGATAGATAGATAGATAGATAGATGAAAGAAAGAAAGAAAAAAGAAAGAAAGGAAGGAAGGAAGGAAGGAAGGAAGGAAAGAAAGACAGAAAGAAAGAAAGCGAAAGAAAGAAAGAAAGAATAGATACACACACACACATATATTTTCCGTCCTAACGTAAACGTTAAAATGGAGGCATTTCTGACAGACAAAAGATTCAGTCTTTCCTTCAGGCTTTTCATTTCTTCCACAGTTATTTCCAGGGAAAGTTCTCAAGGCAGCTGGCAACAACGGATGCCACAGGCATACTTCCTAAAAGCAGACCAACTATTTAACTGAGAAATGAAGTTCACTGTAGGAACGGGTTCAGCACAGTCAATCCTTGGGGCTATGACACAGGATATCTCATACTTTGACATCTGAAACAGAATCCTAAGACTGACTGCAGACCGACACGCACACGGCAAGGAAAGAGAACTCCCCTGCCTAACTCAGATTCAGCACTTTTAGTTGTTGCTATCAAAATAAATACCTTTTCGTTAGAAAAAAAATTAAAGACTACAACACGTATAATGAACTCGTTAAAGTTCCCTACGCTCACCCAACTCGACCGCCAACCAGCAGTCAACCGTGTGCTTCTCCAAACTGCTGTTCTGCCCCTATGTGTGTTGTTATTATTTTACAGATGAGACCGCATGACAATCTTGTTTTAAAACTTGCCCTTTTTACTGCATCTGAAACTGTTATGCATATTTGAACTGTAAAGAAAACTGCGAAGAAAAACTCTCAAAGGCACCGTTCCTTCATTGTGCCACAATATTCCGTTTTACTGAAATTTTGCCACTGACTGTCTTGAATCTCCACCATATGGACTTCTTCCTGAAACAACCGAGTCAAGGAGATGCCTTGGCATTTAGAAAAAGCCTAAGAAAACATGCTGTATCATCAGGTAGTTGGTTTTATTTTGAGAAGGAGGGAACTGTGTGTTGGAGTTACTGTCAGTAACGTTTTCTGGGGAGCTTATTATGAGCCGGCATCAACCTGTGGCCTGTTTCCTTACAGATTTCAGAATGTGCATGAGATCTGATATGAAAACTGAACCCGATTCTGTAACCTTTTCATCGAAATTTCCACAGCTGTTTTCCTCATTTCCAAGTACTCGCACACATATCTACAAAATATCAACAACAAAACAACAGAAACAACTTGCAAGGGAAACAAAATGAAAGAAAGAACATCCACTTGGGTTATTCTGTTCATTTCCCAGCATGCCTTCCCACACTGGCGTTTAATAACAAGTAAAAAGCCAACTGCTAACTTTCACTGAGCCCAACTAGCACCTGTGTCTCGTGCCAGGGCATAAGTGGGGGCAGGTATGCCGGAGCCCGCCCAGGGGTGATGGTCCCCAACATACAGCATCTTCATCTATTATGCTTTATGTCCGGTGCCTTTGGAACCCCTTTCAGTAACGTCGTAAGAGGTGGTGAGGAAGGCACCTTCTTCCTCCGTAAGGTCATAATCTGAGAATCTGAGTTTAAGAAACCCTTTGGAGAAGGGCAGATCACCCTGTGAAAAAATCCTGTCAGCTACTGCTGCAAAGGTTACGAATACCAAGTTTTGATAAAACATTATATCACTTCAGCTATCTACAGAAAAAACACAAAATGGACCAAAGTTTAGACTGCTCAGAAATGCCTGAGTCCCTGGGACATACATAGCAATTCTGCTTGCATTTAAGTACTTAAAAGAGGAAGGAAATGTAGTGGACCAAGCCAGAAGGAATTGCCGATATTCACCCATTTTGACCTACAACAAAAGGACATTGCACACGGCTCACCCTAGCAGTTCTAGTCCTTGAGACATTCTCAACTAGAAATGACTCAAACATGCAGGCAAAAATCCCCAGATCTCTAAACTTCTTGGCAACAGCAACATTTTGATAAAAATGCTTTTTCCTCGAAGCCTTAGATTCTACCGTCGGGGTTTGGCCACGTGCAATGGCAGAGTTTTTTTTACACACGGTAGTGGAAGGGCTGACGGGAGTTGGCTACAGGGTGAGTCGGGAGGAAAGTCACCACTTTTTAAAAATATGTATTAAAATTTGTATTTAAACAAAAGACAAGCGAGCAGGGACTTAGTCGCCTTACTTAAGAAATATCTGATATAAGAAATAGTGCATTTTAAATGCTAATTTCCGAAAACTGTTCAAAACACAATTCAACTTGCAAATATTGAATTCAAATTCACCTATAGCGAGGCCTGAGGTGCAACTGCCACTGAGGGGCTGTGCACACAATTTAGGCTAATATGATTAAGGAGGAGGATATCACATTGGGGCTGATCACTGAATCAAATTCATCAGTCCTGTTTACATGAGATGAGACTGGTGCCATGAAAACCAAAACTTCCACGGGCCTGGGAAGAGTGAGAAATTCCCACTGCTATTCAAACGGGAAATTAACCAGCTGGTAGGTTACCAGTTCCGCTTGACCCGTGACTTGCTTAATGACTTTCAGTTCAGGGAAAGTCATCACTTTTTGAACAAAACCAAAGGTCCAGGCTCACCACCTGGCTCTGCCACTCCCCATGTGACCACTGGGATGGAAGCTCCGTCCACAAGAACAGAAGTTGTGTGAGGGCAGGGACCGCTTTTGTCTGGACGCTACTTCCCCAGCACCTAGAATAAGACCACACACAGGGAAGGCGCTTCACACCTGTTGAATAAATGCGCAAATCGGTGAATGGATCACACTGGGCAAAATTCACTGGATGAACGTCAACTATTATTTCTCCACCTGGCATGGCAGTACTGAGAGACCCTGGGGAATTACACAGACTGTGTGTATAGCGTTGGTTTAACTGTAAACCTCAGATAAACAAATAGATTGTGTGCATAGTATTTGTTTATCTTCCAAAACTTTTATGTCTGGAAAGTAAGGACCCGTTGGAAGCAGCACAGAATGAAGAAAATCTCACCTGTGCTCATGCCGCCAGTGGTCCTTACTATGTAGCAAATTTCAAGCCACTTGAAGGTACTGTGGCAATGGACTGACCGCTATCTGTCCTCAGATCACAAAAGTACTGGCTTATTCACGTTGAGAAATAACTAACCAAATAAACCCAGCACACTCAGGCCAGGTCCTTTCACCAGTGAGGAAAGGGCTTCAACACAAGCATCTTTGGTAAAGGTTTTCCCTGCTATGGGATTTCAGGTGAAGCTCAGATTTCAAGGTTTCACAAGCGTTAACTCAGACTCCTTACCAACTCGCCTAAACATTTTACAATTGCTGTTAAGTATTCTTAAAATTCTGCTAAGAATCGTTCCCCCACTCACACGTACACAAAACGTATACATATAATATTTAATTATATTGTCTTCATGTTGAAACTAAGCATGGACTTTATCAAATTCTTCATACCGGAAGATAAAGAGTGCTTCTGCAGATAAATATCCTTGGAGTCCATGTAATTTATGAATAAGTGGACGGTTGTTATCACAGTGTTATGGGTCCACATGCAGAAATAAACACACTGCAAAGAGCCTGAGTTCTGCAGCTGGGAGGAGGGGTAAGAACATTCAGGCCCAGCTCTGCTCTGCTCCCCACTCCCCACCTCTGCATTTCCACGTGCCCAGCTTCTGGCCCCCGAAAGGCCCAGCACCATCCTGACAGAGTAGGAGAAACAAGCCGAGACGTGCAAAGACAAGGGCAGAATTCCTTCCACCCCACTCATGCCAACAGCCCAAGTGAGGAATCCTAAGCTCTGCAATGGCTTTCCATTAATTCATCATCCTTAGGATCGAGGAGGAAAATCCACCCCCGCCCCCACCTCTCACTAACCCACCTCTAGAAACAGGTTGACTCATTTCATGTCTGTGGTTTGACAGAGTAGAAGCTCTGGAGTCTTCGTGGCAGTAGGTAGTTTTTTCCCTTAAAGCTTATAAGCCTTTCTTGATAAAGGAAAATGAAGAAAAACACAACACTCCAAAATGTCATAAAATGATGGCCACGCTACCCTGAAGCCCTGTTTACAGTTGTGGGTGCTTCAGCCACCATCCCAGCAAAAAGACACAAGTCACGGGTGCAAAGTAAACAGCTTGGTAAGAACCTGTGGCCGCGAAAGTCTGAGAGCGAGAACTCAGGGAGCGGTGAGTGGACAGAGGTGGGGATGGCTGCACAAATGCACTCTGAGCTCTGCGCCCGGCAGAGGCTCTCAGCTCCCCGGACAGAGGGAAGAGGCTTGGCTGCAAAACCACTGTGTGGAGGCAACTGGCTGCCTGCTCCCAGGGGAGCAGAGGGGAGCTCCAACTCACTGCCATTTGGGGTGTAAGTGGCATGAGGGCTGCTTCCCTGGCACCCTAAGAAGGGGGCAGAGAGTCTTCTCTGTTGTTGCTGAAGTTGTGAGTCCACTGAAGTGTAGCGAATAAAACCCTGAAGCTTGGTTTTATTTATTCTTGGCAAGTCCCGACTTCCTGGTTCTAAGGGAATGGAGGAGGGGTGCGGGGGGGGGGGGGGGCGGGGGGGGGGGGGGGGTAAAAGTCTCATAAAAAGGCTCCAAATGCTTCTTGGACACCGAAGAGCTCTTACAAAACTACATTTTGATGAGCTACATGTAAATGAATCAAAAACATATGGATCCCATTTCCTTCATAATACACAGGGGTTTAGGAACCAAGAGGTAGAGGAGGACTTCGCGAGATGAGTCCGGGCTCTGGTGAAAATGTTAAAGGGCGGGGGGAGCTTCAGCCATTAGCTGAACCTGAATTAAGACGAAGACGACACCCACACCCACCCCTTCCTCTACGGGCCTTTGGGATCCACCAGCCAACTTTAAATGCTAGTGAGAGAGAAGCAGGACCCCAGCGTGACAAGCACCGGGGTCTGACGCTTTCTCTTAGGAAGAAGCTGGGTGAGTTGGAAGTGCTCTGGAACCAGCTGAAAAATACTGGATATTCTGGGGCTGCTGGGAATCACGAAGCAGAGAGTGGAAGTTCTTATGTCCCTAGGATTCCACTGAAGGGAATGGGGGCAGCATTTCCGTGAGAGGTGTCTCACCGAGGTACCATAGCAAAGAGGATTTTGAACACTCACCGACTGGAGATTCTTCGAAGCACCACCTCTCGGAGGCTTGACTATCCCACCGAGAGCTTGGTCGGTCCCCTTAAGTCCCTGGGATGCAGGCAAGGGAGGGGCGGGCAGGCAGGAAGGCATCCACACTGTATATAGCAGTGCTTTCGGCCCCGGCCTTTCACACATGCGCTTTATTAAGCTAATGAATTACGAGAGGCTAATAAAGAAGCGAGGAGTAAATGAGGTTTCTGGAGTGAGGGTCCATCACTCAACACCTGGTTTGGCTAAAACTTAAACGGACCGCTTTAATTTTACCTGGCAGAAAGCTAGTGGCACGTCCGAGTCGAGAAAAGCGATTCTTGCCAAAGAAGAAACAAACAAATAAAACAAAAAGCAGGGAAACAGATGCAGGTGAAAGAAGACCTACGGAGAAATGGCAAACAGGCAGATGGTACAAAAACAGTACCGAGAACTGAGAAGAAAGAATGTTCAAACAGCCGGAAGAGAGAGACAATGGTACGTAAAGTGGCACCTGCCCCGCCATCAGGCAGGGAGCTGGCTGTCTGGGGAGAAAATCAAACATCCCCAGCACCATTTTTTTGGATCGGTCACATGCTTGGCGGCTTATCTCTTCTCGCCTCTGAACACAAGTACAATCACTTTCTGATAATAATCACGTTCAGCTTAATTACACAGAGGTTGCACTTGGACATTTCCTTCCTTAAAGCTGAAGTGATGCCATTATTTTTCATTTAATTGCAGAATAAGGGGTGCTCTGTTCCTGCAGTCCAGGAACTGCTAAGACAACAATGGTGAATAGCCATGGCCGTGCACAATTTCAATTTTCGCGATTACTATTAATTAAGGGTCTGTTAAAGGGACAGAATGGGCTCTTTTCTTCTCTATCAGCCAGCATAGGGACTTTCCCCAAGAGAAGCTGCACGGCAGGAAGGAAGCGTGAGTCAGGCTGCGCCATGGCTTGGGTTCAAAGCCCAAGCCCACAGGCCCAAGATGGACACGGAACAGCCGCTTTTACAAGTTCGCTCTTCCATAAAGGTCACGGGAAGGTAAGTGGACGGTGAGGCAGGAAGCCACGCTCTAGGGGCATGGCAGAGCTGGCACCCTACAACATCCAATGTTTCATCATAGGTGTTTCACTTAAGGACTGAGGGAAGCGTTTGCAAAGGGAAATAGGAAAAGTCCTAAGAGTTGGAGAAAGAGAAATTTACGGAGTCCACTGAAATAAGAAATATACACGTCTAGTCACAGACTATACATTCTGCAGCTAGAATGTTCTCTTCTGGGGGCCAAGGACCATGTTTTGTATTCATCTTCGCACTTCCATGCCATGTCTCATGTTCTCTAGAACATTAAAAGTGTTGCCATGTCATCTTTTCCCAAGCTACATGTCTCAGGAAAGCTGCACCATCTGTGGGTAGTTTGCTAGCGTGAGCAATGATTCTACAGACCCCTGCAACGTTTCTACTTAAAAAACAGAACGAAAAAACGTCTCATCTGCCTTGAATGCAGCTCCTTTCAGATTCTGGGTCTCTAGTTGCCCCCTAGTGAGGATACGGGTTTAAAGAAAACACTAATGGTCCAACTCGCAGAAAAGAGAAATGTATTTTAATATTTGTGCCTAAAGTGGTTGTTCTACTAAAAGCAATGCTGGTTATTTGTATAGGCATCTTTTAAAAAAAAAATAGAATCATATAAAGCTATTGGAAAGATCTCTCTAGGCCAGAGGTCAAAGCAGGTTCCCAGAACGAGCAGCATCAACATCACCTGGGAGCTTAGCAACGCAGAATCTGAGACCCCACCTCAGACCTACTGCACTAGGAATTCTGGGGGTGCGGCCTGGCGGTCTGTGTTTTCATTAGCCCTTCAGGAGATTCCGTGGCATGCTCAAGTTTCAGAATCACTGCTCCAGGGCACTAGTTCTCAATCCTGGCTGCGTATTATTAACGCCTGGAGAGCTTTAAAAACTACCAATAGGGCTTCCCTGGTGGCGCAGTGGTTGAGAGTCCGCCTGCTGATGCAGGGGACACGGGTTCGTGCCCCTGTCTGGGAAGATCCCACGTGCCGCGGAGCGGCCGGGCCCGTGAGCCATGGTCGCTGAGCCTGCGCGTCCGGAGCCTGTGCTCCGCAACGGGAGAGGCCACAACAGTGAGAGGCCCACGTACCGCAAAAAAAAAACCCAAAAAACTACCAATACCTGGTCCCACCCAGATCAATTAACCAGAAATCTCTGAAGGTGGGACACGGGCTTCAGTCTTTATTGAAAAGTTCCCCAATTGATTTAGTGCACAGTCAAAATCAAAAACCACTGTCGTTGGTGAGTAGACCTGCTCTGTGCAGTTTCAAGGTAAATGTCACCGCAGCAGACATTTTAGTGACCCCAAAGCAGCTTAATTATTGCGGATTAAGTACTACTTTCTAAAAATAAAGGGCTATTTATATACTGTGGCTTCGACCCAAAGAAGTCTTTCTCTAACATCAAGTTTGGGTATGAGAAAGAAATACAAGTGCCAGGGACCCAGGCAAGGAGAGGATGGATGAACGAACGTTCAAGAAAATAAATACTGATGAGAACCTACTGTACAGCACAGGGAACTCTACTCAATGCTCTGTGATGACTTAGATGGGAAGGAAATCTAAAAAAGAGGGGATATAGGTATACATATAACTGATTCATTTTGCTGTACAGCAGAAACTAACACAGCATTGTAAAGCAACTAACTATACTCCAGTAAGAATTGATTATAAAAATAAATAAATAATGTCGGCCTCTGGGCCCGCCTCAGAAATCAGCAGATCTGTCAAGACGAGGGTCATACGGACAGTGATGCTGTAAGTGTCCCTGCCCTGCGGAAACAGAATGTTCTTTTTAATGTTTACAATGAGAGTACCAGAAAGAAAACTAGTTAATGCTGAACAGTACAGAAAAGAGTTCTGGATGCTCTCAAGGAACTGTGGTTTATTTTTCTGATTCCGTCATCCTCCCAGTCGATGTTTAAAGTGATAAACGGTAAAGTCATTCACTTAAGTTCAAGTGAAAGGAGATGACGTGAAGATGGAGGCCAGTCCGACATCACTGTGTGCTCGGGGTTTCCACCGGCTGCCGCTTCGGGAGAGACTGGTCCTGGCTCAGAGGCTCACGCAATTGAGAGCAGACCCGCCGCCAACCCCGACATCTCCTTCCAGGCGGCAGCTGCCCATTTGCAGCATCTGAAACGTGACTCACACTCATCACAACCCAGGAAGGCAGTGCTGTGGTCTGACTCAGTTTCCTCATCTGTAAACTGAGATGTTTACCTCACTTCCCACTCCCTTCAAAGGAGATCATGCTTGGGAAGCCCTGCTCTACACAGTAAAGTTTTTATCTTCAGATTCTTTAGAAATGGGTTCAAGTGTGTACTTCTGCAGAGCAGCTCCTTTCCCTTATTTCCCACTGTTGCTCTTTACCAATACCCCCCACATTGAATAGGCTACTCCAGTAAATATACTCTTTGTTCCTAGACTGCAGATTGTAAACTTGCCACTAGACGCTCTTCAGTTTAGGTTTCAGTATAGTTCATGCTCATCTCAGTGTGACAGTTCACAAGGAATAGAAACAGTAAAGCACTGTACCTGCAACACAGACTCTGAGGTCAGACCAACAGAGCCCCACACTGGCTGCTCCACTTACAAGCTGTGTAACCTTAGTAAGGATCATTTGGACTTAAGCCTCCGTTTCTGCATCTGTAAATGGGGATAGTAATATTACCCACTTGAGGGTTACTGTAAGGAATGAAGGAATCCGTTTTTCCTACCTGATTCTCAATCTAAGAAAACGCCTGTCTTAATTCCAGAAATAGTCTTTAAAAATGCACAGAGACAGCAAAGTCGGAATCCAACTTTAGCGGAGGCTTTACGTGTCTGGGGATGGAGGGGATGGGATCCACCAGAGCTGGAAATTGGTAGACATCTTCCACCACAGTATTTCCCCCTTAAAAACCTTTCAAGACTATGGTAAAATGTCAACAATTACTAGAATACGCCCACATCAATGTTTTAGTCACTCTTTACAGAATTTGAGTATATTTAAATCTCGAGTATAATATCTTATGAAAAATAAATTTAAGGCAAGCAAAAACGGAAAAGCATGCACAAAACCTTTAGATTTGGTCACTTACGAAAAAATGAACACCAACTCATAAACTATACAGAAATTATGTTTTTACCTATTTTCCAAAGTTACAATATTACCGATTTTCAGTTTAGGTTTAATTCTGTCACTTCTATAATGTAGCTACATAAGGAAATGTGTATGTGTTTTGAGAGACAGATACTGAAGTACACTTCAGTACAGAAAGTGAAAAAAGAAGAAAGGAGGGAGGGAGGGAGGGAAGAAGGAAGCAAAGAAAAGCAAATGTTGCAAAAATCATGATCTGTATTGAATGCAAGTAACGGTTACAGCTGTTCAATGTCCCTGGCTACACTTGAAACATACATAATTATTTTTCCTAAGTCTAATATTAGAAGCCTACAGATAAAATCCTGAAGGGGGTAAAGGAACAGGTTCACTGGGTGCTACAACCTTGAAGCAGCAGACTAATAATCCTTTTGTTATATGTTATTTATTTTTCACAGCATCACAACGGCCGTTATCATCACAACGGCCGTTATGTACCAGGGAAGAACCTGAGGCCCAGAGAGGGTTAGTAACTCACTTAAGGCCAATCGCTGGGAGGCAACTGAGCTGAAATACCCCATCCATGTCTCACTGTGATGCCTGTGGCTGTCCAGGTCCCTTCACTGTCCCTCCTTCCTTGTGGACCGTCCCCTCCACTTCAGTTCAGGGACAACTTCTGTCTGCAAAGGGAAATACGCCAGCCCCCTGGAGCTTTCCAACTTCCTACTCAAGCCCCTTCTGTCCCCACAGTCACTCCTCTTCTCTGGACCTCGGTGTCCTTTCCTCAACATTTCCTCTTAGATTTCTTGAGGGAATTAAAGGAATAAATGTGTACATGTACACCTACAAAACTTAGCACAGTCCCTGGATATAGGAAGTGCTAGATAAATCACTGCTGTACTGGTGATTAGGTACTAGTTAGCCCAGTAACTGCTCACCACTCAAAAGTTTTTCCCCATGAAATGTCTCAGTGACTAACTTTAATTGGAGAGTAATCGTATCTAGACAGGAGGTTTACTGAGGAATTCACACAACGATCTCATTTGTTCCTCACGGCCCTAGAAAATTAGGGTATTTTCTTCCCGAAGAAAAGCACGAACTATAAAAAGCAGATATTTTTGTTGTGTTTGAGTTTTGTGTGTATGTATGTGTGTGTGTGTGTGTGTGTGTGTGTGTGTGTGTGCACCCATGCTAGTTTTCAAAAGGACATTTCATTTTTTTATCAACTAGGTTCTGCAGAAACTAAGAGAAAGAGTATATGAAAAATTACTGCTAAGACATCACTATTTGTGTAATTCAGCAAATTCTAACCGGACTGATCTAGATGTCTGCCTATGGAATATCTGCCCAGAGAAAATAGGTACCACTGCTTGGGAGAAGTATGATGGATAAACTGTTTGGAATTTGAAGGTACTCAGATGTGGTATTTGGAAAGCTGCTCTTCAGAATTAAGGTAAATGTTTCTATTCTTGGATAAACAGAGCACAGTCGTCCAGAGCAGAGTCGCCCAGCATAATGACTCAGGAATTCTCGGCAATGCAGCACTCAGTAACAAGCAAGGTCTACTAACTGCTCACCACTGTGGGCTGGTTCTCCGGTGGACAGATGACCTGAGGTGACCTGAGCTCCAATAATCTAAAGAGGCAAAACTAACATGTAAAGTAGAATAATTAAGGGCTAAGGCAGAGGCTACAGAGAGAGGAAAGCATTTTGAGACTGTAAATGGTAGTATAAAGATAATTAACATTCTTTAAAACATTATCTCATTTATTCTTCATGACTGAAGTAAGAAGTATCACCCCCATTTTACAGATGAGGAAGCTAAAGGTCAGCAAAGCTAAGTATCCCAGAGCCAGTATTGGAACCCAGGCCCTCTGACTGCACAGTTCCCATCCTGAAGCTTTCCAGTAGATGCCTTCAGAACACAGAATGAGAACCGTCAGTACAGGCTGCAATGGCTGGTCGGCCAAGGTGACACGGAGAAGACTGTCTTCAGCTCCGGCAAAGCGATGGTAGGATATGGATACATGAGAAGGGCACGGACAGAGGTGAGGAGAGATGCTGAAATACGCACGGCACAAGTATGACAAGGGTGCTCATCCTGGCCAGTGTCCGTACAAGGGGTATAAGGAAAACAAAAATGAGAAGGAATGGGGTTGGGGACCAAGAAACCTACAACTGTACGCAAATGTCTCACTGGCAGCTGGTGATGCAAAGCAGAGGCAAATGAAGCCCAGAAACCTGGGCGACACCAGCACAGAGCTACTATGTAGCTTTGAGATGGAAGAATAGAGGGCCAAAGTCTGGGTCTGAGTAATGGCCACCATTTAGGGCAGGAGGAAGAACTAGGGAAGAAGATCATGCATTTTAATGTATTTATATACCTATCAGGTTCTATTTGGATCAAATCCCAGTTAGGAAACCTACTAGCTCTGTTACTTTGGTCAGATTAGAAAACTTCTCTGGGTTTCATTTTACTCAAATATAAAATGGTGATAATAAGAATACTTTTCTCATAGGATTGTTGCGAGGATTAAAACACACACACACACACACACACACACACACACACACTCCAATGATAAAACTAATGCTGGGCACACAGTAAGTACTTTCTAAGTGTCTGCTTGTTGCTGTTCACTTCTGTCATCATCATCGTTCATATAAGTATGGTCTACAGCTCTGTGTGTAGTAGGGAACCATTAGAAACAATCCTAACGTACCTTCACAGAGGAACGGCTATCCCATGGAACACCGTGTGGTAGTTTAAAAAGTTTGAGTATAGTTCTATATATCCCAACCTGGAAAGGCCTTCAGGATATAAAGTAACAGAAACACATAAGCTAGCTTCCAGAATTCTCATCCATATTCACTAATTCTGACAAAGGCAGTGATGATGATGTCTGTCATACAAACATCTCAGTAATTTCTCAGTAGAATGAGTCTTTGCAGACCCCTACATGGAAGGGAGAGCAGTTTTCTATACTGATGTATTTAGCAGGGCCAAGCACATTGGGAGGACTGAGCCAGAGTCCTCAGTGGCAGGGAAAGAACCAGATTCCAAAAAGCCTAACTGGCTGCCGCCTGTCTTAATCACCAGACAACGCAGATAAGTTGCACAGGGGATAGAAAAATTAAACATGTCTGTTTTACTTTTTAGAGGCAATTAGGGATTTATGGCCAAAGTGTTGTAATTTTTTGGATCAGAGCCAGTCATTTTTTTTTTTTTCTCTCAAGGAAGATGATTGTGCCATAATCATCGACATTTTAAAGGAACATTTTAGAGCCACTACTTTACTCCCCTAGAACAAGTACTAGTTACTAAAAACCCCGAGCCATGTCCCTTGGGACAACAAAGCAAATTTTTGAGTATGAGGCCTTGGAGAAGCTCTCAGAAGAAGCACCTTTGTTCTCAGAGTGAAACAATAAAACAGAACAGCTGCAATGGTTATCGAAAGGCAGAGCCAGACTCTGAATCCACAAACCCATGGGGAGAACCCTAACTTTCAGCTGATTCCTACAGCCCAGGATGTTTAGAAACAGTTCAATTCTCTTAAGTAATTCAAATTTTCCCACTGACATTTGTGTGAAAACAATTGTTCTCCTTGGCATTGCTTTTCCTTATGAAAAGTAAGGGTTGTCTTCAGACTCCCTCCAGCACGACGACCTCCCATTCCACGTTACTTGAGTCTGAATCAATGCCACGTCTCAAAGTCCTAAACTTTGGAAAGATAAAACTGACAGAGATATACACAGTGAATTTACAGGGTAGGAGAAGGGGAAACTCTATGAAAAGAACAAAGTTCAGGATACGGAGAGGTGACAGGGAGAGGCCAATGGTAACCCGGGTCTCTACGTCTGAATTGAACGTAACTATTGTGTCAAACGTATAAATTAAAAAGAATAGGCTTAAACACAAGACTGTTTCTAGCTGAATCTACGTCTTTCTTCCATGATTTTATCCGTAACTAAATACATACATAAATTCAAACGAACACCAGTACTGAACGCAAGCAGGGTGCTGTGCTAATCACGGAAGAGGGCAAAGCGATCCTGAAGACAATAATTACAAAACATGCTAAGGATTCAAAAGGGAAAATTCCCGAAAATGCCCCCCCCCCCCCCCCGCCCAATTTTCTTTCCCAAATCCACCGATTTGAGAAATTCTCCCGACTTTCAAAATCCTCATCTTAAAAAGAGCGTAATTACTGCAAACTCTCTACTCTTGGAAATTTTTAGAATGGCTTAAACAGCAAGGAAATCTCAAGCAAAAATCATTCATAATCTGTATTTTTCACTTAAGAAAACAATTTGCATTAAAAGGTAAGACCTTGCCGAAAACAATTTCAGGCATTAATAATATAAAACTTACATAAAATAACATAGCATTATTTTATAATAATATAAAATTATCTTAAAATATAATAAATAATCCAAGGCATACTGTAATTGTCTTTTTCCTGTTGGCGAATGTACTACTATGCTACCAAAAAAGAGCTTTCGAGATTTACCTGACTATTTTCATCAAGAGATTTTAGATAGCTAAATTAACCAAAGAGAGGTAAAATAATATGTCAAAAAGTCTTTTTTTTTCTTTCAGTGAATATTTACCCAGGGCTTTCGGTGGACCAGGAATGGTGCCTGGTGCTGGGGATAAAACAGTGGACAAAAGAGGGAGAGGAAGACATTAATCAAATAATCCTAATACATAATAACTACAAACGGTGCTTAGAGATGATTTCGTGCCAGGGATCAAAGGCAACCCTGAAGAAATGAGATCCCGAGTGGCTCTCCAAAGGACACCGAGGTCACACAGCAGCTTTGCGGAAGCAGCCCAGGAACTGGGGAAGCTTCTAGCCCTGAGGGTCTTCCCCACTCGTCCCTACGGAGGACGCTGGGGGCAGTGATTCAAGTGCCATGCGCGGAATTCCACTGGGAGCCTGAGTGATGAGTAGCTAACAGAGCACTGCCTCCGCGCTCTCCCCTCCGCCTGGGACTCTGCCTCCGGTCTCCCTTCCCCTCCAAGTGCCTGGGGGACGGGGTTGCTCTCATCCTGCCCCTCCCATCTGAGTAACTGGGGCAGGGTTTATGACGGTGAGACACAGCAGCAGGGCTGGTACGGGGGAAGTAATAACGGGACCCCTGCACAGGACCGTGTAAGCCTGCTCCCCCTCTCCACCCATCCCCCCCAGCTCCTTCCCAAGGAAAACATCCAGGGCCTGGGGTTTCTGAGCTCACAAACAGCCCAACGATGGGAAGCCAGCTGCTTTCAAAAAGAAACAACACAAGTACTCTCTATTTTATACGACCTTTTCCATTTCCGGAAAAAAAAAAAAAAAGTAGCGTATTACAGACAACAGCTGCTTCAAGTTAATAAAATCTAAATTCTCTTTGCTTGAAAACTGATCACTAGTTGTAAGTTACGAAGCTGGATTTCTGTGATGACTGCTCATCTTGTGATGTAAGTCCTTCGTTCTTGTGGTTGTTAAAATCTTGAGTGTATGGTTATTCTTTATTCTTAATTTAGGTCAATAGTGACATTTAAAATCTAAAGCTTCAAATTAAAAACTATGCAAGCAAACTAGTGGGAGCAAATAAAAGTAATTACACATGTGGAATGTATCTCAGCATTTCAATCAATCTCTTTGGCTATTTTCTTCCATTTAATATTTAAATGTCATATCTTATGTCTAAAGATTAACATTACATTTCTGAAGAATATTTAAATATACGAGGGACTATGCTGTCACAACCATTGGAAAAGGCAGGCAATTTAATAAGGCACTGTTTCAAATCATTTAACTAACTCTATGAGCAGTGAGTTTTAGAACATAAATACCATTTAGTTCAACTTGTGTCTTACAAGGAGAGAAGCAAAATAAGAAAATTCACGAAGTGGTTTAATCTCAATGGTTTTTTTCCTATGCATAAAAATCAAAGAGTAGAAGACACACCAAAATATCATCTCCAGTTGGTGGGATCTCACTCTGTCACATATTTTTCCATATGTTCTATAAAATGAAGATACATTACTTTCATACTTTGAAAAAAGTTTATATCTTTAGTATGTGCTTTTTGTCTTTAGGACTAATGAAATCAAGCACAGAACCTCTGTTTTCGAAAACAGCTCTCTGTAGTGTACCTGCTATTTTTAAATAATAAAAATAAAATCCATGGCTAGTTGTATACAGAGGAGCAAAGTTCCCTGGGCATGTGAAAACACAACCAACCAACCCCAAACCCTCCAGGAACATATCTGGAAAGCTAGCAGGCAAACAATCTTTTTTTTAAAAGTAAGTACTAAATATTCGTTTAAATGTCCTAATTTTTGCACAGTATGAGAGTTCTTTGTTAAGATACAAATATCACAGCATGGTTCAAAAGTATCATTATTAAAAAAAAAAAAGTATCATTATTTTGAACACTAAATTTTTTTGCTCTAACATAATAACCCTCCCCCTGCCAAAAATAATTATGATAAGCTTAGAGTATCCACTCAATCAAAACAGAAAAGCAGGCAAAAATAAATGAGATGACTCATCCCTCACTGGCGTTTGCCAGATCTGAGGCACACCCAGTGCCCAGGCCCAGAAGTGTGAACATGCAAACTCTCCTTCCGACTCCTTTTCCCATCCGTCCAGCCTCCCTCCTGTTCAGGGGCTGTGACCCAAGGACTGATAAGGTGCGGTGAGAAGTGTAGGTGGCTCCAAACCTGAAAAGAGTCTGTTCCAAGACCTCTGTCCATGCAAACGGCAGGGAGGGGTGGGCTAAAATTTTAATGACCTAAACACACTGTGTCAGCTTCACGTTAACCTCTTACGTCACGCCCTCTCGTGAGTCTCTGAGTTTCATCACTGCTCCCACAAGCCAGGAACACCTAAGAGCTGTACTGGGTGGCAGCGTCTGCAACAGGATTACAAAGGCTTCCAAGGATACGGAACTGCCCTGCTTGGCAAGCTGCCAGATGCTCCAAGTTTGCCCAACAACTGATTACAGAGTCGACTATACACATGGCACCAGGCCTCGAATACAAGAGAAATGCTACAGTAGTGTTGAAACAGCGGTCCTATCCTTAAGAAATGCCCAGGTGTACACCTAGCAATCAGGTCACCCCGGTAGCCTCAGTTTCCCGGGGGCTGTACATGGCAGTTCTCTGGCTAATGTCTTTCAGTGGGTTTGGATTTATTACATTCTGCCTGGTTGGCAATGTCCTTCCCAACCTGATGGGCTAACTGAGAAAGAGTTACTTAAATCTGTGTTTCTTTAAAGTACAGTTGCAGCCCGGCAATGTGCGGAACTTTGCTTCCAGGGGAGGAGAAAATGGGAGCTTCTAATGATACTGGCATTAATAAGAGATTAGGTGATGGCATTAAATGGGGTCTAATCTATAAAATATGTTGACGCAGGAATCCAAAAAAAAAAACCCTCAGAACTCGTCTAAGCTGTTCGCGTTAAGGAGAAACTCTCTGATGGGTGCTAACACATCTTCAACATCTCTCTCACCCACTTGATAATTTCCTTTTGCACAAGGGCTGCAGGCCTTAAACTTGGTGCCTTCAGCTGATCTGAACACACTGTTTTCCCTGCACATTAAAGCACATTCTAGTTACTGCATGTGGCAGTTTTCCACTCACGGTAAGGAGAGCATTGTTTCCTTTTAAAATAAATTCACATTTTTGAAGAGTGTACTTAAATAAAAATATTAAATAGGTAACAGCATGGATCGCAGAAGAACTGGCGGTGGTAGCTGGTTGACCGAAGTCTGGCCAAGGCTGCGTTGCACTTTTAATGTCCATGCAATTAAATACAGCAAGGCAAAAACCTAAACAAGGAGAAAATGTCCCACCACAATATTATTTCAGTTCTTCCTGAGAATCAATATTTACACTTAGAGAGGACATGTGAGCATACAATTCATTTACAAACCCCAGATAATACATTCTGTCAAAGGCAGATGCGGCAGACCTGCCCACCGTCCCTAACATGATCTAATTAGCACGGGCGATGTCAAAACTTCTATCTGCATGGGACATCTCCCCAGAGTCTGCACCAGACAGTGCCTGCTCTCAAAGTAAACAACACTCGGGACTTCCCTGGTGGTCCAGTGGTAAAGAATCCAACTTCCAATGCAGGGGAGGCGGGTTCGATCCCTGGTCGGGAAACTAAGATCCCACATGCTGCGGGGCAACTAGCCCCACGCCCCACAACTACTGAGCTCGCGCACCTCAACGAGAGAGCCCACGCGCCCTGGAGCCTGTACACCACAACTACAGAGAAACCCGAACAGACCACACGCCATAACGAAAAGATCCCTCACGCCTCAACAAAGATCCCGTGTGCTGCAACTAAGACCCGATGCAGCCAATCAATCAATCAATAAGGTAACCAATTTTCTGCAGATATCAACGTGGCTTTAATCCAAGAAGGCTTAAAATCTTGTTCCTCAGAGCCTTGGAAACCTTTCCCTTAAAGCCTCAAGAGAGCCTCTTTCATGTGCCAAGAGCTACACCTGGCGATTTACACATATTCCTCCTAGTTTGATTATCACGAGGATCCTATACTTGGCTGTAGTAATGTAGCCATTTCACAGATGAAACAACAGAGGCTAAGACAGATAGTGACTGGAATCCTCTTGAAGCTGAGTATTCTTCCCCCACCCCTACCGTACAAGGGTGTGTTTGAGAATACAATCTCTGGATCCCAATTTACATACATATACTGACAAACAGGACCTTCCATAAGAAAACCTGTACACATGCGAGAAGAACTGGGAAATTATTTAAACACATCAACTCAATGGCATGTCAGATACATTTCGCTCCATATCTGGAAATACTCAACCTACTCATTCAAAGGTGCTTAAACAAACCTTTGCAAACTCTGCCAATTTTATCTGCTCCTTTTCTCATCACGGTGGGATGGTGCCTTGGCCTTGGGCAGATGGACCTCTTTACATCAGCATCATATTAATTAAACGGAGATGGAGGTGTTGGAATAGGGATACTTCCGTGTTAATACCGCCAGGACTAAGCCTCACTCACTTAATAATGCAGGAGAATATTATTATGTTAGAGGATTAAGCTCCTCTAACATAGAAAACCTCCTGGCTCCTGGAGACCATCACCAAGGGTCACGGTTCATGTGCATGAAGTGGGTTTGGCATTTGTGGACCCTGAAATCTATCTGCTAGGTCTAAATGAGGCTTGTCGGAGACAAACCGGGAAAGACAGAGGGAAAAGGCAAGGGGAGGAGGACAAGCAATCATGGAAACAGCTCATGTGGGGAAACCATTTGAAAAATAAGCAAATTTATCTATCAGCAGAAGACAACCAAACAAAGGGATCCAGGAAATACACTTTATACGACTTTCCTACCTTCAGGGAGGAACTCTTTTTTTTTTTTTTTTTTTTTTCTCTCCCATTGTGGAGCACAGGCTCCAGATGTGCAGGCCCAGCGGCCATAGCTCATGGGCCCAGCCCCTCCGCGGCATGTGGGATCCTCCCGGACCGGGGCACGAACCCACGTCCCCTGCATCGGCAGGTGGACCCTCAACCACTGCGCCACCAGGGAAGCCCCAGAGAGGAACTCTTTACTTCTCACTGATCAACTGGATACTGGAATAAAATACGTGTTTTGTCTGAGATTTGACTCATCTGCGAGCAGGATAATGTTTAGTTCTTACACCTGCTCAACTACTCTCGCGGAGCTGTTTTAAGAGAAGCAGCAAACATTCTGAAAGCTTTCAACCTCTCAACCATTAGGGCTCATTCCCCACTTAGATGAGCTCCTGCACCCTCTGCCCGCTTCATGATTGCTGTGACCAGAGCACGCTGCTGCCCGTCTGTCCACTGGCTGGGATGGAGTGAGTGTCCCAGCTCTGATTACGCAGTATTCCCAGAAGGCTGCTGCACACACCACGGGGCAAGGGCTTCCCCGACCACAGACACTGTTTCTACTCGCTAACGGAGACCCCCCCCAAGTGTGTTCTAAACATGTGGGTGCTGAGCGTCCGAGCTTCCTCTCTCAGCATCTGATACGGCTAATCCGCTCAGTTGCCCAGGAAGCCAGTATTCTCAGGAAAACACTGAACTGCACTAGTGCTGAAAAATACTACTGGGTCCACATGACGGGCATGGGCAAGGATGCTGGGGTCTTCACATGCAGATCCTCGTGCACTTTCCACCACGGATTTGGCCCGTGTTTGGGAAATGTCAGCCCGAACTCAAGTCCAGGGTTTCCATTTCTGGACAAGCAAACTTTAAAAAGAAGTTCTTTTTCCTCATTTCTTGGTATGATTTTAAACAAATAATCTCAACTTGGTGCAGGTAATATCTCATAGCAACCCAAATTATCTTTTCTGTTGGAAAAGCTCTTTTTTTTTTTTTTTTTCATTAGGAATCCATGGAGCTTACTGGATTTCAAGAAGACATATTCTGCTTGCCAAACTCCACTGCCAAATCCTCTGGGAGATTTATAAAGTTTAGTCAAAAAACATCGCCTCATCTTGAGTCAATTTCTAATCTCCAAAGCAGCGCAGAAAAGCCTGAGTCATCGTGACTTACACATTCACAGGGATAAATGGACCGACATCCCCATGGTCCCTCTTACCTCTAAATACTGCACACAGTAGGAGCTGACTGACACTTAATAAATTAATGTCCAACATATAAAAAAAAAAAAAGCAATGAGAACTTCATTACAATTATCAGAGTTAAGCCAATAAAAGAAGTCGAATAGGTGATGTGATGCAGAGTGTATATGTGAATACAGGACACCCTGTTACATGATGACCATGAGATGCAATTCTTATAAAACACTGGCTCAAGAAACCCCTGATGTTAGGAGGTGTTTCATTAGATTGAAATTAGACACCGTTTCCAGAGTCTCTTTGAAAAAATAAACAAAAAGGCCCCATTCCTTGTAAAGCACGACAAAATATGTCATTACTCAGACCTCAATTTGCTTTTGGAGAGCCATGTTACAAAACCATCCTCCAGCCCCACAAAGCCCTACTTACCAAGGCTGGCCCCATCTGAGGCACGCCATGTACTTTTTTTTGCCTTCATTTAGTGCAAAAGCATCTAAAGTTTACAAAATTGGGCGCATAATGAATACATATTGCCATTTTCCCCCCAAATCAGAGCTCAAATAGACAGCACCACTGAACAGCTTTTTGCACTTTCTTTACTTTTCTTCACTTTTTAATTTGAGGAGAGGGGAAGAGAATTCTTTACCAAAGGTTCCTAGACACACGCCTCAGTTACTTGTCACCTTCAGAATGAAGTGCATCTTCTCAGCATTTCCAAATCAGCTTAATCCCTTTTTCTATAAACAGAAAACACGTTTCCAGACTTGAGGGCGATCCTTACTTAACCATGGGCTGCGACTTGTCAAATTATATTTCTATTTTTTAAAAATGGTAGATGAGCTGGATAAATCAAAAGCAGTGTTGAGGAGAAAGCTGAGCAGACGTGCGGAGAGGACATGCCTCTTATAATCACAGTTACACAGACTGAAACCCTGTATTTAAAAAAAGTTACCTGTTTTTTGCATTTGACTGTGTTAACTATTTGGAATCTGAAGCTGAACATTTACGGCTACCATTTTATGGGATTTCATTCATAAGCCAAGGGCCACTTGCCTACTGCGGGATTTTCTGCAAATTTTCTATGACAGATAATAGGTTTTCAAATGCCTGAGTTTTCCACCAACTTATAGGAGAGCGGAACAGTCTTGACAAAGACCGTATGGTCCCCAAGGGCAAAAATATCCATGAACTGTCCCTTTTAGAAGGGTCTGCCAACTCCTGATCTAAATCTCATTGAACTCTTCCAACACTCTAGGAGGTATTATTCTCACCCCAATGTTCACAGAAGATGCACCTGAGGCCCAGAGAGGGAAAGCAATCTGTTAGAAGTAACACAGCACGAGGATGCAAAAGCTAGGACGTGAAGCAGTCGGCCTCCAGAGCCCAGGCTCATCCCCGGGGTGCAACCTGTTACTGGTGTCACGGTAATTCTGACCATCCACGTGCACTGTGTGTAACACACACGTTCTTCCCTGGGCTCCTGGGCTTCCGTGAGCGTGGCTGAAGCCTTATAGGTTGAACCTCTTCGGTCTTTGGTGTACTGCCTTCTTCCTACCTCTTGTCCTTCTCGCTTCCTGAGCCAGCCCTTCTAGAACCAAACCTATATAACTCTACATCCAAGATCTCAAATCCAGGGCCTGACAAGCCCAGCTGAATGACTCAGAGCTGTAGACTTAGGGCTGTCACTTAAAGTCTCCAAAATTCTGTTTTCCCATCTGAAAAAGCTTTTTATCATCCTGGGACTCACCGCCTGCCTTGCAGGGCTCTTCAGACTTTAGCTGGTGTCTCCCCCTAGGACAACTGTCCATGTGTCCCAGGCCCACCTTTTACTTAAGCATCTGGTCTACTCTCACTGGCGGCACTATGGCTTCAATCCAGGGTGTGTGTCACAGGGAGCTGGGATCTCAACCCCAGCCCCATCCAAGTTCCATCAGCTCCCTCCAGCACCTGTAGCCGACTTCTCATTTCAAAGCTTGAACCCCTGGTTGAGGCTTCCTCTCTCGCCGGCACTTCCTCTGGTGGGGCGAAAGGAAGTTATACTTTTCCCCTGATATATACAGTACCCTATGCCCACTCGGTGATCCAGTCCTTCCTAGGGCTGGTCATGACTGATGTCACTCAGGACCTTTCCTTCTCAGTGTCAACACCGCCCCCCGCCCACCACGGTTAATGGCAAGCCTCTTCATTAAGAACCCAGGCTCTAAAATCAGCCAAACACGGGCTGGAATCCCAGCTCTGCTACTCACCAGCTGTGTGACACTGGGCTAGTTTAACCTACAAACTTCACTCTTTTCATTTGTAAATGGGGGATGATACAGTTATTGCTAGGCTGAAGTGAGAGCATGCCAGTAAAGCTCGAGGCATGCTGCCTGGCACACAGTAAGTGCTCAATAAATGTTAGGCTGCTGTGCTGTTGACTTTTACCATTCTCATCATCACTATTACCACCACTCCCAATTGCTACTTTTACAATAAATATCAAAGTTACCTGAGTAGAAATTTGTTAAGGTGACTGTATATATACAACGCTATACAATATTGTATGGGCCGTGTGTTCTCTGGGGCTATAAGGAAATAGTATATCCCCCCAAATGAACAGATGTGAACAAGTCCGTTAATCTCTTTAAGCCTACGTTTCCTCATCTGAAAAGGAGAAAAGTTGGATGAACTGAGAGATAATGTTTCTTAATGCTGTCTCTAGGAATAAGGATGATAAACCTTTATGCTGATTTCAACCTCCATAATACCCTGTAAAGACGTGACCAATCCGACAGGTTTCCAAACTGGCACTGTTTGTTGAAAATTATGTTTCTAGTGAAAAGCAACCCTGTTCTCATAAAAGCCAGGTTGGTCTTCATTCCTTAACCCATTTCCTGAAGCTTATCCTGTGAGATAAGGATTTTTATGTCAAAGAAATGAGTGACATCTGGGAAAAGTAAAAATAAACTCGATACCTTTTCTCAACTTCAGAAAAGTCAAACATCGGAAAGCCTAAACATTCCAAGTATTAACATAATTAGGGGAAAAGGCAAGGTAGTGCAAGCTTGAAATTTCCAGAGACCACATGATTGCTTGACAATTTTGAGTTATATTTCTATTTTCTACCGCAAGAGAGAGACAGAGGGTGGGTTTGATTTTGCAAACTTTGCAATTAGACTTACTTGAACCAATTTCCTTTCATAGTCTGCACGAAATGACATCTCTTCTAGTACAAGAAAACCTCAGCTGGTAAACAGGCGTGCTCACTTAGCACATCTGGATTAAAACACTATTTTAAAATCTTATCCAAAGAGTCTTATGACCTGTGAGCGCAGCATTCATCTCATAAGAGAAAACACTGCAGGAGGAGCTTTCATCACAGAATTCCCAGGATGAAAATCTGACTCGATGGTGGGAACCATCCACGCAAAGAATTGTCACTTTGTTCCAGTTTGGTCAAATGTTCATTATCAGAGAGAGATTGACACACATCCGCGAAGAGGACTTTTAGCAGGATAAACCTGGAATGGCAGGGACTCCCCTGGTGGTCCAGTGGTTAAGAATCTGCCTTCCAATGCAGGGGACGCAAGTTCAATCCCTGGTCGGGGAACTAAGATCCCACATGTTGTGGGCAACTAAGCCTGCGTGCTGCAACTACTGAGCCTGTGCACTCTAGAGCCCATGCACCACAACTACAGAGCCCGCGTGCTGTAACTACTGAGGCTGCGTGCTCTGGAGCCTGTGCGCCACAACTAGAGAGAAGCCCGTGCACCACAATGAAGAGCCCATGTGCTGCAACTGAGACCCGATGTGGCCAAATTAAAAAAAAAAAAAATCCTGTTAAAAAAACCCAAAAATACCTAGAATGGCAGAGACCTCTTACTGCCTGCTCATCTCTTTTTCACCTTTTCTTTGACAGAACAATCCACATTTCAGTCACCCTCAGAGAAAGTGAATAGATCCCAAGTGGTCCAAGCCAATCATGGTAATTCAGGCCCCATAACTCGATGAGGGGTGTGGCCCCTCCTGCCTAGCAAGACACTATAAAGGTGCATTCTCTTCTAGGGCTTCTAGGAAAGCGTCCTTTACACTACTGCAGAGACAAGGAGGTTATGCCTTGCTGCCGTCTCAGGAGGCTGTCCTGTCTAGATGTGATGCCAGGATCTTCGGACCACGAAGAGACCAAGCGAACATGCTAAGGATGACCAAGGAGAACTTGAGTCCTTGACAAGAATACTGAGCTGCTCAACTCACTAACCTGGGAATCACCTAGTCTGTATCCCTAAGACAACATGTTTAAGCTGTTTTGATTTGAAAGTTCTACCACCTATAGCTGAAGATACCTCAAGTAATAGAGTTGCACCAGTAGAAAAATATAAGAGAAAAATCTACTTGTTCATTAGACAAGTTCTCCAACAGTCATTCAGAACTGGACTGTCCTGCCTCACCCAAATGGTGAGATGTAAAAAGAACAAGTTTTAAGAATCATGTAGTTTGAACAACTTGGACGCCTATCACTGAGGAGGGAGCTTTTTCAACTGACCTGGATACTTCCACAGCAAGCCTCCTAAACTACATGCAGATATGCTAAGAGTCAAAAAACAATTAGTAACTACACAATCTATTAAAAAAAAAACAAAAGCCGGCTATGACTATTATTAGAAATAAAAGTTCAAGATCATGGCCTGGGTTTCCAAACTTTAAAAATTCCTCAGGTGTTTTAAGCAAAACTGATGATTAACAGATTTTCATCAATCCTACTCAAGTAGAACAAGCACTGAAATGTCTTCTAATTCGAAATGTGTTGTATTAAAAAAAAGTCTCCCAAAGCAAGTCTTATTTATCTGCCAGACATTATTCAGAAAACTATACACATTAAAGCACAAACCTATTTCATTGTTGGAAACGTGTTTTCATAACAATGTTTATACCTCAGTCAACCTTCCTTCAGTCTGCTTTCTGCCTTCTGAACATAAACATTCAATGAACAGCTTAGCCTTTAAAACCTCAACTACTACCCCCTTTGCTTAAATATTAACAAAGGGCCTCACAGGTGTCAGGCACTGCACTAGGGCAACAGGTACAAAGATGGAGCCCTGGCCTTTAGGGAGTACATGTTCTTACAGTAGAGGCAGACTCATAAGTAAAATTAAATAATCAACACTAACAGCAAGCTGTCATAAAGAAAATTAAGGCTCCTGACTATTGCTAAGAAGGGAGTAAGTGGCAAAAGGAAACAACGGGTGGGGAAAGCAGTTTTACTTTCAAGGAAAATGAAGCAAGGCCTCTTTGACAGGCAGCATCTAAGCTGCGATGTTAGGGATAAGAAGAAACCCACCAAGGGAAGAGCCGTGTGAAGCCTGGCATCAAAGAGAAATGGATGCTGGAAGCCACAAACCTCAGTGATCTCATCTGTAAAATGGTGCAGACCATCACTAACTTGTTTATCTCCCAGGAGCTGGTTATAATTACAGGGAAAAAAAATCGTCTCTTTTAAAATTCAAGGTTAAAGGTGCTACAAGCAATAAACGTCCTTATTATTAATCTTCCCTTGGAAACGCAGGAGTCTTTAGTTGCTCCAAAAATACACACCCATTGCTGTCTTGGGTTTCATACTGTCTTGGGTTTCATACTGCATCTCTGAAGCAGTAAATTCAAACCAGTTTTGACTGGAGCAGTTTTATAGCCTTTGAGGTACCTGGAGATCCACAGGGCTCTCTCCAGGCAGAGCTGAAAACGACTCTCCAACAGAATTTTGGTAAATGCATGTCATTACTATAATGACCAACACAATGACACTGCAAAACTACCTTCGACAGAGTCACCCAAGTGAGAAGGAGCCATCAGCGGCAGGCGGGAGGATCCCGGCGCAACTCATTTGATATGGTAACACGTGGCAGCAAAGGCAGTTAGGAATTTGCTGGCCCACGACCAAACCCTGTTTGTGGCCATACTCTTTTTACAGCCCTACCTCCTTATGCAGGGTATTTGCCACACAATTACGTCAAAATTAAATAATCAGCCACAGTGCTAAGAGAAAGTAAAATCCTGTGATTGAAACGAGTGACAAACCTATTAACAAGCACAGGGCCTTACGCTGAAACTGTTTCTATTTCATTGGGGTAAGGCAGACCTGCAGTTTTTCAAAGAGATCTGTACTGCAACAGGGGGCAGGTCACAGAAATTAAGAGAGCTCGGCTAAAATTCCTCTTCAGCCCCGGATCCCTGAGGAGGGAGGTATCATACTCCCACTTCCAGATGAAAAGCTGAGGCTCTAAGGAATAACTCATCTAAGGTTAAATGCTGCTGCTGAAATCTGAATCAAGCTCATCTGATCCTAAATCAAGTACCCTTTTTCTTCATCACACGGCCTCACCTGGCGAATTGCACTCTGGTCTTTATTCCTTGATTCAACAGGAGTCCTAAGACTTTTTTTTTTTTGCAGGTCCTTCATAAGAATGTCAGGCCCTCAAGATGAACAAGAGGAACCTGGAGACTGCCTTATGAAATGAAGTCTGAGCTTCTCTCCAAACAGCCTCTGGGGAACCTGAGTACAAGCGGGTTACTGATCCTTTGTGGGGGGGGTGGGGGTGGACGGCACCTCATCCTTGCATGATGGGACATATTCCTGCCTCTTGGGTGCCACGTTTTTCCAAGCCTCTAGGCTTCTACACTGATAAGTCCCACTGCTGGAAATGCCCTTTTCTTCTCTGCTCTCTCTACCAAGGCTGCTCCCTCCTCGGTGAAGCCCTCCGAGAAGTTCCACCCACTCCCCACACCACCACACTTGGGGATAGACCCCACCTGGCCCTGCACCGCAGGGCCTGTGGGGCTCAGCTGGGACACTCCGAGCACGGTGGCGGAGCGTCCCAGGGGCCTTCCTCATTGGACTGGGACTTCTCCAGGCAGGACCTGCGTTTACATTTCTTTTCCTTCTCAGTACGGAGCACAGTGCCTTCAAGTATCAAGCCTAAACAGATCCTCATTGAGCCCCATGCCAGGTACTGGGCTGGGGATGGCAATGGTGGAGATAAGGGACTCTCACGAGGTTGAGAGAAGGGTTTCTCGGTGACCCGACATCTACCCTCTGAGTCCCCTTGCCTGTCTCTTAAACACTGTGCCCTGCTTTCCTCATCTGTAAATGGGGAGGACAGTCCTGGTCAGGCCCCCAGAGCTGCTGTCAGGATGACAGGCAGAGAAGGCCAGGAAGTCACTGACACCTGGAGAGGCTGAGAACACAATGGATGCTAGCTTATCTACTCCCATCACTTTCTGTTCGCCACCACCGCCACTTCCTTTACTTCCAGGCACTTAAGACCCAGCGGACACACTTTATATCTGACTTTGCGTATTGCCACGCTCTGACCTACTAGGATGTAAGCCCCCTGAGGACAGGACTCTTGTTTTCGTTGCTGCTGGGTGCTGGCACTGAGGATAGCAGGTAGAAGGCCTCAAGTGTTTGTCGAATGGATAAACGAGCAAATGAATAAGTGAACGAACAACTAAGTAAACAAATACTGGCTGAGGAACTCATGGAGCATATAGCACCTAGAAGAGACCAGGAACGTTAACAAAATGGAAGACTCCGACTCGATATTTTATGGCGATAATTACGGGGATATTTCCCTTTTTACGCTAGTCACAGAGTAAAGGCTGCACATGCATTAAGTTCTTGGAAAAGAAGTGATGGTTGATTTCACGCTAGGTGGTACAGGAGTCCTCACATCTGTCCCTTACCTGTCCCCAGACTCCAGTATGCAATGAATGCTGCGTGAACCCACACGCTCATTGCCGACAGATCTCTGCTCTAAGAAAGCCCTGCGGAAAAGGATGAGTCCTCTGGAAGGAAGTCTTTCACTCCAGCTGGCCGGCTGCCTAGATTCGGGTTTCCTCAAAGGCTAGTCTTTGACCAGAGCCCTCCTATCCACAAGGAGGCATCGGTGGAGGCCACCAGGAGGCTCCACCCATCCGAGTGGCAATGGTATGAAGTTAAGAGGAAGAGAAGTAGAGGGGAGGAAGGTCCCAGGAAAGAAGACCTCGAGCTTCATAATCCCTCTCTGGACTCACACCTTCCGAGACATTCCTAAAAAGTCTCTTAAGGTGCTTGCTTTGTTCTCACCCTTAACATCTTATAAGTGCATTTGTGCCTGTTTTCTCAGATCCACCCGACCGTGGGCAGTAAGAAAACTTACGCAGAGTCCATGATACAGGTCCTGATTTTTATCATCATCACAGTCACCTCTTCTACTTGCACGAAAACCCTAAATTGAAAAGCATCACTTACTCCATCCAAGGTATGGACTGAGTTCCTCAAGACTCCATTTTCTCCAAGCAGATCTTAACTATCACTTTACTCAAAATGAAATTAAGACATTTCACGTTAAGTGCACACATACCCACAATCTCAGTTCTCTAGCAAACTTTCTGCACTATATCACGTATAAACCGAAATGCTCTGGAGTGCTTTTACTTTTCCTATGGCTAAAAGGTCTTTGTATCCCTTTCTTCTCGATATCCAGTGGTGAGAAAAGTGATTTATCACCTGCCACGGTAGCTACGCGGTATTCCCACCATAAATCGTCCTCTGTGACAAAACACTTATCTGCAAAAACAGACAGCATCAACCATTACTGCTTTTTCTGTCAATGTCCCTTTTATTTAAGAATGACTCTGTTTTCCTTATAAATCCTTAAACATATTAGTAGAAGACTCATTCGTAGCAAATGCCTTCAGTGAGGGGCAATCCGGCTGAAGCTGTGTTCTCGCTTCTAAGCAAAGGCAAAATCCCTCAGCAAACAAGTGCCACAGGGGCTCGGCCGAAGTGCATCTTTCAAAGACCAGTGCCACTGGGTTGAAGTCAGCTCCAGAGGGTCGCATATCTCTTCAATCAAAGCCACAGCTGCCCCAGCGAGAGCCCTGCCCTGGGAGAAGGGCCGGAGACCTCTATCTCTAAGAGCAGGTGGTCCCCCACCTCATCAACAGAGTTCATCTCTCACTCAGTCGCTCAGAACCCAGAGATCAGAGGCAGCGCCGTGAAAGCTGATAGGGACACACACACTTCCCGAACAGACAGGGATGTACCATCCCCATCCTGTACTGAGACAGGGCAGGACGAGAAATGTTACAGGGTCTTAGGTTTGGGGAAGGTGTCCCAGGCAATTTGGTACCCATCGTGAGCCAGGGACAATGGGATGGTGTTCGGAAAATGAAGCAGGTTTGTGTCAACAGAATTTTGACTCATACCAAAAAAAGATCTCAAGAATTGCTTCATTTAGCATCTTCCTTACACAGAGAGGGGAGCTGGAGTCAGGTCTCCAAAGGAAGTCTCTCTTTTCAAACCCGATAATCACAACAATAAAAACAACACATCCAATCTGGTTGCTCACAGCTGTGTGTTTTCTAACTTTTGACTGATTTCATGGGTGGTCACGTGGACTGTCTTCCTCGACCCCTTATCCCTCTTTCAAAAATTTTAATCAGTTCTTCCCGAGGATCAAAGTCCATGTGGTCAAACTGCGAGTTTTGCTGACTCCTAACTCCGCTGGGTGGAAATCCAATGCTACGTCTTACTCCAGGAGACTCTGGTTGATTAGAGAAAAGAAAAGAAGTCCTGGATCAATTCACCACAACGCTTAGAAATACCGTGAACTTCCCTCTGTTCCTTGGAGTGTGCCTCCAGACCTCACATAGATGGCAGGGAATTAAGCTATCTGCTGATCTCTATGTCAACAACCCCCATAAATCACACTGTACATTCCGGCTGTCACAGTGCATATAATTCAGCCACAGCTGAATTATTGCGCCCCAGTTACAGGCACACCAGAGTCACTGCAAGCAGTAGGACAGAAGTATTAAAAGGAGCCACTCATCAGGAACTAATAAAAATAATCACACCAATCCAAGAGCGGTCGGGCAAAGAGGGAGACGCTTGATTTTGCAAAAGCCCCCTCCCACAGCTTTCTGAGAAAAATGCAGATTCCTTCCTGCATTTGAGAAAACACTACATATATTCTGCTTGGATTTCAACAGTTTAAGGAGAAACGTGGAAAAACTTCTGGAGTTTTGAAAGGCACTTAATAAAGCTTTCATGCTGGAGACCTCGGATAAACCAAAAAAATGCCACGAGCTCATCAGCAAAAGGGAGGTTTTCAGCTCTCCTCTGGTGCCCCACAGCGTGTCCCTGGAACTGTGGCTTATCTCAAAGGCTATAGCAAAATACAGAGCTTGCTGATCCGCTGGCTGGAAACCAGCAACGGCTTGTACAAGTGCGGAGCTGTCTTCCTTGCCCCAAAAGTCTCTTTGAGGTCCGAAGGTGACCATCTCCTGCAGTACAAGAACCCAGAGCAGACAGCTAGGCATGATCTCCAGGGCTTTCTGTGGCCAGGGAAGAACAAGAGTGTGCACGATGCACCCCAGGATTGGTTGCTTTTATTACAAGGTGTAGCAAGTGACAATCTGGAATGCTGGAGCCCCGGAGCACCAGGACAGAACGTAAGGGACAGACTGGTCTCTGAGATGACATCTAGCCACAAAGCCAGACCTACAAATCAGAAGCAGTACTTTCTACCAGAGGTGAGCACACCACAGCCTGCAAGCCAAACCTGGCCCACCACCTGTTGGTTTTGTTTTGTTTCAACAAAGTTTCACTGGAACCTAGCCACATGCATCTGTTTACACACTGTCTGTGGCTGTTTAAACACTAAGATAGTGTTGTGTTGATTAGTTTCAAGGGACTATATGGCCCCCAAAGCTGAAAACGTTTACTATCTGGCCCTTTACAGAGCGTAAACCCCTGTTCAATGAGAAAATGTCAGTGTTAAGGGGCCATTTTCAGTCTTCCAAATCTACACAAGCCCTCCAAAATTACCTTTTATAAGGCTTCTTAATAAGCCAAAAAATATACAGTTTACCCCTCCCAGCCATGGGTCGTTACCACACTAGGCCCTCAAATTCACCCATGCTGTGACACTTTCAAAAAATCACAGCAAATAGTTAAGGGTGTTTCTACCCCACTCAAGACAAGCTGTTCACTCCTGCCTTGCCATGAATGCACACTTCTGGCTGCCAGGAAGAGTGTGTAGCTGGAACTCAGCACAACCTCTGGACATGAGCAGTTTGCAGGAGGCAAGAAGGCCTGGAATTAAAAGGGCAAATACCCGTTACTCTACCATCATGAGAGAAGTAACAGTTGTCAGGATTAAGGAGCTGGCTCTAGCCCTGTCCGATATTTGACACTCAGCCTCTAAAGGAAAAAAAAATGTCCAACATTAATTACCTTCTAGGGCTAAAGGCCGTCCTCTAAGTACATGCTAACCCCCATACTCAGAGCCTCTTCACTGCTAATCTCCCCATGGAGAAAACCTGCCCCAGGGTAGAAGTGCCTTCTTGGCTAAAGCTGGATAAAGCTGCTAAAACCCAACAGAGTATGCACTTGACCATGTTAATTAGGCAGCGGGAGGCTGTGGGGCTGAGAAATCCTTCTCAACTCAGCCTCCTTCCCCGGACGCTTCTTCCAAAACAGAAAGAAAATCAATGAGTTCAGTCAAACAAACACACTGATGACTGCAAAACAGCCAAAAGGGAGAAACCAACATTGACTCAACGTAAGAGACAGGAAGGCGATTTTTAAAACGCATTCAGGTTTCTTTCTTTCTTTTTTTTTCCAGCTTAGTATTTTTCTTTAATCGATGATACTCTGTGTGAGAGACAGTCCAGTAATACAGTTCAGAGCATGTTTTTTTCTCTACGGCTAAAGTGCCTTCTTTGGACCTTGACTTTGCATCTGATGTGGCACGAACCTTTTTCATTTCTTCCCACACATCTTTGATTTTATGGTCTTCAAGCATGACTTTCTCCACACTGGGTCCAAGAGTTGAAAGTGTCATTTTTAGCAAACAAATTTTCAAGGTTTCCTGTTTCTCCTTCCCGCACCTAGCCCGTTTCTATCTCTGGCAGTTCAGTCCTCGCTGAACAAAGGTTTCATTTACAACACAAGCCCTATTGGGACAGCTGTCAAATACAACTGAGTTTTCTACCTCTCAGCTTCCCAAAGAGCTAAGTTGTCACTCCTTTGAAGTGTGGGACAAGAGAGCAAAGTGATGGTTTTTTAAAGAAAGGGGGGAAAAAGTTAATAAGTTAACACACAGAAAATCTCCAAGCTCTGAAGGATTTCATCTTTATTGCAAAAACCAGTACTTCTGTAATTCGACATGATCGCCTGTAAAAACAATGAACACAACCAGCATTATACTGTACTTAAAAGGAAGCACAGGGTTTATAATTACACACGTAATTCTTGAGATGGCTCACAAACAACTACAGAGCAAATACGATATGTGTGCTGCGCACAGATCACAAAGGTGCCTAGAACCTTCTGGAAAAGCCATCCTTGCAAGACCAACTCGAGTGTAACACCTTATACCACCAAGAGTGCTTGGAGATCCCATTTCTAAGGCAGGTCCCCTTTCCCAACTAACATCGGTGACAAGCTCAAGGAAGAGCCACACAAGAAGGAGTTGCTCCGAGAATGTTCGTCTCATCGTTTTCTCCCAGAAATCTAACACAGTGACTTTCTCAAGGAGACACTTGAGAAATGGCACTCAGGTCTAATGGAAAACTAACCATCAAACTTGATCACGTTGATAGGTGGGCCAAAACTGGGACGTGTGTTTAAAGGACAAAGTGCTTATAGAAGCACAAGAACTTTCTAAGTTCAGAATGAAGAAACACAAAAGCATGTGACAAAACACACAGGGCTGTGTTTGTACACCTTGACAGTAAAGCCTGGTTCCAGCCCAGCCCTGCCACCCATCAGCACGTCCTTCAGCTTGACGTGGCTCCATTTTCTCACTACACAAGGAGGAGACTGAATGAACTGGTCTCTAAGGATCATCCTACTGTTTCTACAATTCTCTGTGTATGTTGATCAAAATCCGTTTCTGTATCATAACTCTGCAGCAACGCTCTTAAATGTATGTTTGACTGCCAAGAACACTTGAAGAGTGATGTAATCTGAAAGTTGGGGTGAAATATTAGAGAGAGAGAGAGAGAGAGAGAGAGAGAAGAGGGGCATCAGGATGAAGAAGGAAGGGAGGGAAGAAAAGGAGAGAGCCTCAACTAAGTCACCTTTAGGTATCTATCGTTCTGCAAGGAATAACTATATGTCCTTTAGAAAAAATTACACGTGTGTGTATGCCCCCGCACATACACAGGTGCACACATTGGGGTAGGGAGTCACCTATTTCCTGCCCAAATCATTTCCTTACCGCACCCTGCCAGCCACCCCAAACGGGAATTGAGCTCTAGCAGGTGTTAAGGACAGATGAACCAAGTCCGAAGTGAGACTGATTAAAATAATGCAGTTGACATACCTGACGAGAGGAGTTACCAAAGCCACTGAAAAATAAAGCTGATTAAAAGGACAGTCCCCTACCTAAATAACTGATACAGGCTGAGGCAAACTGCATCTTCCAGATCTGAGCTGCATTTTGCCCCCACCAGCAATCTACAAATCAAGACAGCTGCATATCTTTCCCGGATGCAGTGTGTCAAACAACGCTGCCACAGCCCTGGCTCTTAGCGGGCACTTTCCATGTGCCTTTCTCTGCATGTAAAAATAAATAAGTGATCCAAACTACAAAAATGCAGAGAAACAAGTTTTCAGGATGATGCAAGGAGAGTTCTAAGGCTCCAGAATACTAACAAATTATCTTTTCAAGATAATCTGTCAGAATACAAGCATCGACACCAAACATAAATTCCCTGAAAAGCCTGCTGAGATCATCGACCTTTAGCCTTTTATTATTTTGTGCGTTTAAGCTCACTGACTAGATATACTTGTTGATAGAAATCAAGACCTGTTTACCCCGGTTCCTGCAAAAGTGGACTTTAAAGAACTGACATCTTGTTGGTGTGGGTTACTATCCGTTTAGAGTGGTAGTTAAGAGCTGCAAATAAAGAAGTCAAGGTCCTAGAGATAAGTACAATTTCTAGAGAAAGTACCACGAAACTGAATTATGAGCAAAAAAAAAAAAAAAAAAAAAATCAGGAGTGGGGAGAGACAGTATAGCGGTGGAGGAGTAAGACGTACAAACTATGAAGTATAAAATAAGCTACAAGGATATATTGTACGACACGGGGAATATAGCCAATATTTTATAATAACTATAAATGGAGTATAACCTTTAAAATTTGTGAATCACCCTAATATACACCTTATATAACATATAATATTGTATAACAACTATACTTCAATAATTTTTTTAAAAGAGAAAAAGAAACAGGATAAACCAAGCATAACACGCATTTTCAAGACACCTATCTTCGACGTGTCTATTAGTGAGGACTACGAGGTTATCAAGACATTCACTGTGCTGGCCTCACTTTAATCTGAAATGTGATGTGATATTTTGGGACATAACTCAAGTAATACTGTCCGTAAACGGAAGCACTCGCTCATGCATCGTTGACGTCTCATTCGATAGAAGGTCAATTTCCATTCATTCCTTCTGGCAAACACGGTTTCCCTGCTCTCAAAGCCCAATTGAGAGCTTAGTGTAACGTCTTTCCAAAAGCATCCTTGCAGAATGAAAAATCCGGAGGAGCGCGTGACTGGCCCAGGGGATTAGAAACTGTTACGTGACGAACTTCTGCACTGAGTAGGTCTCTAGGGGACATTCTGTTCATGCTCTCTTTACTCATTGACCCTTTAGATTGTAAATGGAAAGAATGCATGCAAACCCTCCATGTAATCAGAGATGCAGGTGTTTACGACTACTAGGATTAATAAACAAAAACAGGAAAACAATGTTTACAGAGCCCTTGGTGCTGGGAGAATCCATGCTAAGTGTGTTGGGTGCCGGACCCCATTAACTCCACCTGCCAGAGAGGCTGCCTTTTCCCACCCTGATCTTTACTCCCAGGGAGGACCCCCTTTACAGAACAGGCTAATGGGCCCCTCTGCTCAGCTGGCTTCAGCCACAGCAGAAGAGAAGAAGAAAACAAAGGAGAAAGAAGACCTCGATATTTGTCCTCCTTGTGGAGTGGCTTCTCAACAGTAGCATCTTTCCAGAGACCAGCGCTCCTGTCTGTGCAGCCCGCTCCACAGCGCCCTCTCCTCCTGGCTTCTGTACCTCCTTCCTGCCCTTCAAGCCAAAGCGGGTCACAGCACTGCTCCTAGCCCAGGTTACTGCCCCATCACCTAAGTGTCCCTGGCACTAGGGGTCAACAAGCAATGGCCCATGAGCCAGACCCAGCCCAAAGCCTGTTTTTGTTAATAAAGTTTTATTGGAAGCTACATCCCTTCAGGTGTGTGCTGTCCACGGTTGCTCTCACACCAGAACAGCAGGTAAGGAGCTCAAACAGAGGCAATGTGGCCCCAAAGCTGAAAATATTTACTATCTGGCCCTTTATGGAAAAAGTGTGCTAACCCCTGCCCTACACTCTTCCCATACCCTTGAAAAGATGCGTCTTACTAACCTCTCCTGACTTATCTCACTGCAGGTACGCCGTCTGTTTACTCCCGGGATTCTGAATGCCGCTCAACTACTCCTGTGGAGTACCTTTAGTTACTATAATTATTCCCATTTCACAGAAGACAAGGAAATTTAAGATTCCTTCAGGAGGAAATATTTAGGGGAAAGGAAAAGAGAATGAGTTACCAAAAAAAAAAAAAAAAAAAAAAAAACAGGCCAGCCAAAACGAAATTTAAGGGCACGGGGGGAGAGAATGACCGATTGATGAAGTGTTAAAAATCTGTTGATACGTTAAGCATCTGGAGGATTTTCCTCCCTTATTTAAAAGATAAATTAAGAGCAGCCAAGAATCCAAGTTGCTTTGGCGACTGATGAGAAGCCTGCATCCCTTGCCATTTCTTGCTCTTTCCTGTTGGATATGAGAACCATTCATACTTCAGTGAGCATAAAATAGATTCTGCTACAGAATTCTTTCTTCATTCATGAACGGTGGGAAAAACAATTGCATGGGTTCTTGGCGAACAGAGAGCTACATGGTTAAACGCGGTCCCACTTGGCCAGTCCCTACTCCCTAGATTTTGCAAACTAACTCAGTAGTTTGCCCCATCCCTCGGTACGTAACATCTGAGTCAACTCTGAAGACCCAAATCTTCCAAGGCACACTGATCCTGGAAGGTCCCACTCCGTGTGGCTTGAGACCAATCAACAGCTACTACTAGATAATAATAAATGGTCCTCGATTCCATTTACCAGTTACCAGTTATTTAGCACTTTAGACACGCCAAGGCCTATGCAAACACTTCATGTTCTTTTTTTTTTTTTTTTCATTTACTGACCCAACAAACTTATTTTTTTTCTTTTTTGCGGTACGCAGGCCTCTCACTGTTGTGGCCTCTCCCGTTGCGGAGCACAGGCTCCGGACGCACAGGCTCAGCGGCCACGGCTCACGGGCCCAGCCGCTCCACGGCATGTGGGATCTTCCCGGACCGGGGCACGAACCCGCATCCCCTGCATCGGCAGGCGGACTCTCAACCACTGCGCCACCAGGGAAGCCCCCAACAAACTTATTTTTTAAAACACTACTGTCACTTTTATTTTTTTGGATGAGAAAATAAAGGTGAACAGGTATTGAAAACTGGCCCAAATTTATACAGAGCCTAAACTTTAACTAGCCTTTCTGAATGAGGCACGTCGAAAACTGTTGCTGCACGAGAGGTGCTGTCACTCCTAAGAAATGAACAACCTGCCACTGACATTCCGACTATAACAACAGGACAACTCAGAGGTCACTTCATAAATCATGGCACCATTGTTCCTGGAGTTCCCGGTGGTTGGAAACTATTAATGTGATCCCAACCCTAAATGGACAGGTAGAATGTTTGGTCCGCGGGATCTACTATTAGGTACAGAATGTGTGTGTGTGTGTGGGGGGGGGCATGTTTACATCATAATATTAGACTAAGCTCCTTCAGACCCGTAGAGAAAAAGTTATGTGTGAAACTTCACTGGAGAAGCAATAACTCCAGATAAACTTATCCCAGAAAAGGAAGGTCCTTCCCAGCACTCCGAGTCACCATCTATCATTCTCCGTGGTGTTTGATACCTCCTACCTTCAAGTCCTTATTTTGGGCAGTGTTCCTGTGGATGTTCCTTTAACCAGTTGGAAAATGGAAAGGCTGTTTTAGGACTGAGTTGATCTTGGCTGAAGGAGAATAATGATTTTCAGAGCTTTGTCTAGACACTGCAAACTTAAGAATCTTTAACAGGGGGCTCAAGGATGGGTTCCAAACAGTCTGTGTGTCCCATGAAATTGTGTGTGTGTGTGCATGAGGGAGAGAGAGGGAACGGGAGAAGATGAGAGTATGCATTTTTTGGCAAAAAAACCCCAGAACTCTCATCAGATCCTTACGGGGGAGGGCGTCCTCAAGAGGAGTCCTCTCCTCTTCATGCCAGCGGCTCACACAGCCAGGTGGGCCCAGGGAGAGAGGCCAGCAGGTCAGCCTGGAGCCTGTTCCTCTCCCTAACAAGCCTACAGCACTTCCCATCACTCTTTGAATGATGCCTTATTCATCAGTGACTCAAAATGATCCTGTGATGTCACTATTCCCCACAGAGTGGAATCCGACACAAAGAGGAGAGGGCTGGATTGGACTCCATCCAAATGGTGTAGCTACTCGAGTAACATGGGGCCTCTTCTGCGGCCGTTTCACCTATAAGGCAACTTCTTGACATCCAGCCTAAGACACAAAATAGGGTTTTTCTTTCATCTTGACTTCAGTATGATGAAAGAAAATGAAACAAAATATGCATATGGACCTCTTCACATACCATCTCTGTGGTTTGGTAATTCTCCATAAATGACTATGTTTTGTTACTGTTGTTATTTTTCCAGAGACTGGTTTGAATTATACCTTGCTTCGTAACAATAAAATTTACCTCAAATGAATTCTGAAATACAATACATCCACCTTTGCAGTATCCAGTCCAAAGCTTCCACAGAACACATCAGAAGCAACCAGCAACTGTTTTTATTTTAGTAAAATGCCGTTTTTTTGTGGAAGGGGTACGAATTCTGGGGCTTGAGGTTTACCCAAGTATAAAATTTCCAAGTTCATACATACTCTCGTATACAGAAGAACAGGCCTATGCAAAAGCATAAGCAACATTCCTTCGGGATTCTTCTTCGTACAAAGAACCGTGTGTGTACGTCAATGAGTATGTGCACAAGCATGTGTGTGAGTGAGTGCAAGCGCGTGTGAGCGCAAGCGTGTGCGCGCGCGCAGCTTTCTCCCAGGCAGCTGAGTAGGCAAAGAGAACTGATGGTTTGCTCACTACGTTTACTAATTTCTCCCCTTTTTAAAACAAAAACACTCCCTGTGCCATGACCATATGTCCTTAAATATTATCTTTTACTACAGAAGCCCACAATATCACCAATGAATACCCAACTATGTTACTTTAGCCTTTGAATTAATGTGACTGCTTTTGGAAGCTACGTCTTTCCATACCAAGCCCTGGGGTTTGTGTGGTGCGTCTGTGCGGGGGTCTGAACATGTGATCACCTGTTTCTATGTACTTTATGGGACGTCTTATCTCTGATTACAAAGAAGCATTTACTCATTGTGGAAAATAAAATCTCAATACTCATATGAATATATACAGCACACAATCAGCTTTTTGGAGTCCAAGGACCAGGTCCAAAGGGAACATCCACAGGCATGTTATGACGGCAATGTTGGCAGGTCCAAAAAATGCAAGATAACTGAAGGACGTATCAATACATGTGGCATCGAATAAGCTGGGGTCACATGCGTGTGATGAAACAGTATGCATTATTAAAGCTGAGGAGTTATCTGTGTAACTGCTGGAGGCCTGTGCACGACACAACGTAAAGAAAGCAAGCCCAAGAATGAGTACAGTAGGGTTCCACTGTGTAAAGACAACGATCTAAAGAAGAAAAGAAACGTCTAACATCCCGTGTGTGTGCACGTGTTTCTTTTTCTCTCTATTCACAGACAAGAGCATGTCCCAGGCTGAAACACGACTTACCTCAAACACAGGAGGAGGGAGAGGAGAGGAAGGTAGGTGGAGATCTGCCTTTTTGTTTTAAAACTTCTACTGTCTCAGTGATTATAGCAACAACACATAACTTTACGACCTGGGCAGTGGTAATTCAATAAAAGATGTTAGTTAAGAAGAGAACTGTATACTTTAATAAATATCGATAAAAAGGTCTCAGCACCTATCCCCTCCTATCCTTCAAGTGAGGTCACTGCCGGCAACTCGCTGTGTGCAAATTCCCATTATTCTTTATGCCTACATTAACTAAAATAACTTTTTAAAACAAAATAAATTATATATATACAAACATACACATATATAGTTCTGTTGTATGCCTGTTCACTTAATGAGGCTTCGACACACTTTCCATGGACATGGGATCTGGCTGGGCAGAAACGTGACATCAAGGTGAGCACACAGAGAGTCAGATGGGGATGTGGATCCTGTCATCCTCAGCGGCCAGCTGTGAGACCCCAGATAAAGCCCTTCACCTGAGTCTCAGTGGTGTCAACTCTATGGTGGGAACAACGCTACCTGCTACTGCAGGGCTGTGGAGAGAATTAAATGAAATGACACATTAGGATAATGAAGTTCCCTGCTTGATATACAGTAGGTACTCAACAAATGCCAACCACCACTAAGAACGATGTAGTATGAAAAATGTCACTGAATACTTGCTGTGTACTAAAAACTCTTCTAAGAGCTTCTAAAATCTTGAGACATATTAACTCATTTAATCTGCACACAATTAATGAGATAGGCACCACAGTCCTCATTTCTCGGACCACAAAACAAAGTCCAGAGAAGTTAAGTAACTAGCCCAAGGCTACACAGCTAATTGTAGCACAGCTGGGCTCCCAACTCAAGCAGCTAGCTTACCCTTATCCACTCCACACACTGCTGCTTAACGCTGAGATTGTGGCAGGAGTTTACAGAAGTAAGTTCTTCTGCAGGAGCATCTGTGTGGACCATGTCCCAACAAATGAACCACACTAGCTAAAGCAGCCTCAGGCTAGCGGGTGATTTTCTCAGCACTGGTTCCCAGACCTTTTCGCTTGGGTACACAGGTGTGCACTTGCCTGGACATCCCAAACTAGCCCACCTGGGACGTACAGCACTCTCCCCCCATCTCTCCCCGTGTGTCCCACCGATTACACTCTACAAAGGAGACCCGCCAGCCAGGAGATTCTCCTTCCCCCATAAGCACTTCCAGCATCCCGAACTAAATTTAACCAAATGGAGGGAAAAAAATGGCCCATGTAAAATAGGACAAGGTGGCCTCAAGTCTGCACCCACCTGAAACAGTCCTTCACTGGACCACCCCAGGAGTCTGCACCCCAAGGGGGCAGCCCTTGACAGTGGCCAGGCCTAGCCCACACAAGCTAGCCCATCACTAGCTTATGATGGAATGAAAGGTCTCACGGATCCTGATCAGGAGAATCCTATGACCAGCTTATTAAACATACAGGCGACCCCAATGTCATATAAAAATAACTTATTTCTAATCTGCACATCTAGCCATGTGTCTACCTCTTCCAGGACTCCCCTAAATTAAAAGCAAAGTGGCATTTCTGTCTCCTTAAAGGTCGAAAAGACCTCAAGTTCGAGCTCTGTCTCGTAGGTGGTCTGTAACATTAAACTATCAATTAGCTTTATACTTTCACTTTCAAGGCCACAGCAGTTCTTTTCTGTCTCTGACAAGGCCAGGACATTCCCTCTGTTTGGTGTAAATGAAAAGAAAGAGAGGAAAGAAAGAAAGAAAGAAAGAAAAAGAAAGAAAGGAAGGAAGGGAGGGAGGGAGGAAGGGAGGAAGGGAGTGAGGGAGGGAGGGAGGGAGGAAGGAAGGAAGGAAGGAAGGAAGGAAAGGAAGGAAGGAAGGAAGGAAGGAAGACAGAAAGGAAGGAAGGAAGGAAGACAGAAAGGAAGGGAGGAAGGGAGGGAGGGAGGAAGGGAGAGAGAGAGAGAGAGGAAGGGAGGGAGGAAGAAAGAAAAAGAAAGAGGGAGGGAGGGAGGGAGGAAGGAAAGAAAGAAAAAAAGAAAGAAAGGAAGGAAGGAAGGAAGAAAGGAAGGAAGGAAGGAAGAAAGAAAGGAAGGAAGAAAGGGAGGAGGGAGGGAGGGAGACAGAAAGGAAGGAAGGAAGGGAGGGAGGGAGGGAGGGAGGGAGGAAGGGGGAGAGAGAGAGAGAGAGAGAGAGAGGAAAGGAGGGAGGAAGAAAGAAAAAGAAAGAGGAAGGGAGGGAGGGAGGAAGGGGGAGAGAGAGAGAGAGAGAGGAAGGGAGGGAGGAAGAAAGAAAAAGAAAGAGGAAGGGAGGAAGGGAGGGAGGGAGGAAGGGAGAGAGAGAGAGAGAGAGAGAGGAAGGGAGGGAGGAAGAAAGAAAAAGAAAGAGGGAGGGAGGGAGGGAAGGAGGGAGGAAGGAAAGAAAGAAAAAAGAAAGAAAGGAAGGAAGGAAGGAAGAAAGGGAGGAGGGAGGGAGGGAGACAGAAAGAACGGAAGGAAGGAAGGAAGACAGAAAGGAAGGAAGGGAGAGAGAGAGAGAGAGAGGAAGGGAGGGAGGAAGAAAGAAAAAGAAAGAGGGAGGGAGGGAGGGAGGGAGGAAGGAAGGAAAGAAAGAAAAAAAGAAAGAAAGGAAGGAAGGAAGGAAGGAAGGAAGAAAGGGAGGAGAGAGGGAGACAGAAAGAAAGGAAGGAAGGAAGGAAGACAGAAAGGAAGGAAGGAAGGAAGACAGAAAGGAAGGAAGGAAGGAAGACAGAAAGGAAGGAAGGAAGGAAGACAGAAAGGAAAGAAGGAAGGGAGGAAGGGAGGGAGGGAGGAAGGGAGAGAGAGAGAGAGAGAGAGAGAGGAAGGGAGGGAGGAAGAAAGAAAAAGAAAGAGGGAGGGAGGGAGGGAGGGAGGAAGGAAGGAAAGAAAGAAAGAAAGGAAGAAAGGAAGGAAGGAAGGAAGAAAGGGAGGAGGGAGGGAGACAGAAAGAAAGGAAGGAAGGAAGGAAGACAGAAAGGAAGGAAGGAAGGAAGACAGAAAGGAAGGAAGGAAGGAAGACAGAAAGGAAGGAAGGAAGGGAGGAAGGGAGGGAGGGAGGAAGAGAGAGAGAGAGAGAGAGAGAGAGAGAGAGAGGGAGGGAGGGAGGAAGAAAGAAAAAGAAAGAGGGAGGGAGGGAGGGAGGGAGGGAGGAAGGGAGAGAGAGAGAGAGAGAGAGAGAGAGAGAGAGAGAGAGAGAGAGAGAGGAAGGGAGGGAGGAAGAAAGAAAAAGAAAGAGGGAGGGAGGGAGGGAGGGAGGAAGGAAGAAAAAGCAGGCCATTTATAACCCAAGAGTTTGCTTCAATGCTCTAAATGAGCAGAATCCGGCATCCCTGTTACAGAAGCATCTTCTGTGATAGCTACTGAACCTCAGGTATCTCTGGGGAGGGGGGCGGTGAAGTGAGGAGGGAGGGAAAAAAAGAAGGAAAAGAGAAAAAGAGCCACTTGTGCCCAGGAAACAGGATAATGGCAGATAGACCCATTTTGCTTAGGAGTTGAACTTGAGTGCCAACAACACATTTTCCTCAGTTAAGACGATGGCTACATTTCAGCAGAAGTTACCAACTTTTATTTCTTAATTGGATGCTCCACTGAATGGTGTGTGTGTGTGTGTGTGTGTGTGTGTGTGTGTGTGTGTGTGTAAGAAAATAAATAAAAACTCATTTAGGAAAAGAAGAAAAAAGTATTGCTATGAAAACAACCTAGTGTTTAAAAACTTTTCTTAAAGGTCCTTTAAATATCTATTTCGAGACCTCTAGAGCTATTTTGGCTTGGATTCTAGTGTTACTTACAGGATGTCCTTAAAGAACATCCTCTAAAGCAAATACAGATACTATTTTGCATTCTTTCACTATTATTGTGCATTCTCGTTTGGGCACCAAGCTAAGCAAAATGTTACATTAGATGCATTCAAACATCACTGACATATGTTAACAAAAGCGGCTAATTACGCACAGAGCTGCCCGTGATCCTTTCAACTGGTGCAAGAGAGATAGCACTTATTTTTTAAAACGTCCATTGAGTGAATTCTGCCATCCCACATCCTGAAAGGTGAGAGAAACTGCATGATTTTTCGTTTTATCTCCTCCTCTGGAAACCTTTAACAAAAAATTAGTTTTTCAAAATAAACTCCTTTTAATGAGTCCAGGCTGTGTCCACCTTTGAGAGAGAACATTTTCACTCTTAAACTGGCTGGCATAGCAACACACAAGCAAATGCCCGACTCTAAACCAGTTTGGTTTCCCTTCTTGGCTCAAGGGTTTAAAGGAAAAATTAAGACAGTTGCTCTTCGCAGTTTAGAGCTTAGGAATTCACGTTTTAAAGTTTCTGCTAGCAAACGGTATTAGAAAACAGAGCAGGAACTGTCTGTGAAGCCATTTCCACCTGATTTCTTCATTTTTCTTCACATTTGCATTGTTTTTAGCTTATGGTAATTCTATGAGGATGTTCATCTTTTTTAGTATTGTAATTTTATTGGAGTATAGTTGACTTACAATGTTATGTTAGTTTCAGGTGTACAGCAAAGTGATTCAGTTCTACATATATTCGTTTTTTTTAAGATTTTCTCATATAGGGTATCAAAGAATATTGAGCACAGTTCCCTGCGCTACACAGTAGGTCCTTCGTTGGTTATCTAAAGATCTTATGTATAGTAGTGTGTGTACGTTCATCCCAAGCTCATTCATCTATTTTCAGCTTGTCATCTTTTCTCACTAATACAGCACAGAACACATATCTCAAACATTCTAGCACAAAGATAACAGTGAAAGGGTAAAATACATCTGTTTACTAGGCTGGGCTGTAAACATCATCTCACTCATCATCCTGGGTGTGATCTGGGGGCAAGAAGCAATGAAGGCCTTTCCCAAGGCCTTTGTTTAGTGCTCTAAATGTGCATTTCCCTCCAAAGGAGCCCTCGGAAAGTCCTACCACGAATTACGGCTTCACTGACAACTTGGTTTGATAAACAACAGAATTATTTCCCGGAACAGGCATAAAAATTCCACGGCAACAACAGTGGCTAAACATTCATCTAAAAACGTGACACGCTGAAAATAAAAGGGGGTGAAGGCATCTTCCACAAGTTAGCTGCTCTTGATTTTATGTTGTTAAACGTGGGTCCTAAAGGTGCGAAGACCGAAGTCAATGAGAGGACAGAGGTGGCCAATGTCAAACATTCTCCAAATATGGTGGCAAAGTCTGCAGCTTCGTAAGCAAAGACCACAACTGTTAAACGAAACTCATACTCTATCTCCCAGAAACTGAGTTAACCAGAGAAGACACAACTTCCTATATCTTACTGCTAAACATGACTAAAAACAATGTTTTCTTAAAATATAAAGTCTGGGATTCATAAATGTAGGAGATATTTTTAAAGTTTAGTTTATAAAACCCAACGTGGTATATCAAAAATTGAACTCTTGATTTTCTTAGGGTCTCATTATATTTATACTGCTTTCCAATAAAGGAACTCTACCCCTGAGCTCCCCCTGGCACTAGGAGATACGTCTATTTTCAGCTGGTGCTATTCCTGTATGGACAGCTGGTAGATGCCACCGGTCCACAGGAGGTGTGGTCAAAGTCTCAAATGTCCCCAAGACCTCATGACATACTGCCACCTGCCTTTAAGGCTTCTAATGTTAGACTTCCTGCAGTTTTACCCTCAGAAGCTGGTCATGTGACTTGAAAATCTATTTCCAAGTCACCAGGCATCGGGCCAGGCCCCAAGAACACTGCAAATCCAGGGCTCAACCGATGTGGCCCTGCTCTCAGGACCTGACACTCAAGCAGGACCCGCCTTAGTCCCTCCATAATGAAGTAAATTTCCCAACAGAGGAGAGCCCAACAGAGGCTGAATTCAGCAGCCATAGTGGGTATAGCTTACAAACTGCCCCACAGACTCTGGAAGTCAGTCACCACACGTGGCACAAAAAGCGTCCACATCAGACACCAGGCAGATACACATTTCCTCCATGTGTAGTGAGGGGAAATCACCCTGCACACCAAAGCTTCGCACGTAGAAGCAAGTTAGGCTTCCAAAGGCTGGACCTAGGTCCCCTTTGTAGTTAGTCCATTGTGACGCCAGTGACCGCTAATGAATGCCCTCCATCTGCTGGTGGCCTGCACAGCCCATGAACTTTGCCTCAGGCAGGAAGTTCAAAAGCGGAGAGTTGACAGGTAGTGGAGCTTAGTTTTTGTCAAAACAGTCATATATCCTAATAGATCTGACTCCATTCTTTGGCCAGAGGCTGGGGCTTCCATGGGCCATCAACAGCTCATGTGCCATCAATAGGGCATAATGTCAGAAAAAAATCTGCTGCCAACATGGAACGCACAGTCCTTTCCTCCACAGGAATGTTTCCAAACTGCTGGCCACTGCCTTTCAGTGAGCCATGAAATCAACCCACTCGGTGGCAGACAGCGTTAAAAGAGAAAGAATAAAATAGAAATACCAGACAGCTCTGCATGTCCTAAGGATAAATATCTCTCATGAACTTCTTCCTCAATTTTTAGACACATATACCAGGACCTGCTCACGTTAGTGAGTGCTGCACTGGGTTGTATATAAAGCATATTTCTTACCAAAAAAGTTTGCAAAATGCTCTTTCAAAGAGCAGGGTAGCAGGAGAGGCTGCTGGGGCAGGACTTACGTATCTATGGGCTGCATCAATGGACAAACGGGCACACTATACGCAGCTACAACTGGAATGCATAAAGATAGTACAGATTTTCAAAAATTTATAAAAACAAAACTGTATCGAAGACGCATTCCCTGACGTCTGGCCTATTACACTATTACTCACCTTTCTGCCTGTGAAATTCTTTACCGGTGATGAAATTATTCCTCCCTGTGGTGGACTCAAACTTCTAAGAGCTCCTTCATCCCTCCACCAACCAAACTCAAGCGCCTACACAAAGTGTAGCTCAGACTGGCACATGGCAGCAGTGGGCAAGGTGAAGTCTGGAGCGTTTGACCTTATTGGAGGTGGCATAAAAGGACCCGAGGGACAGGATGCGCAAGGCATCCCACTGTCAATCTCCAACTTGTCTGACTGTCTCTAGGGGACAGAGTCAATCCGGGCCTAAGTGTTTCCAACACCATTTGGTAAAATAAGTGTTATCTACATGTAACACACCTACACAAAGTGTACGTCTCGGTGCGTATTCACAACCTGAGCACGTTCACGGACCACATCCAGAAGAAGAACAGGACGGGACCAGCGCTCCAGAAGCTCTCCTGGGGCCTGTTCCCCGTCACCATCCTCACTTCTAACCCCACGGGATACTTCTGCTCTTAATCAAAGAGAAAGCAAGGTTCAGGCTCAGAGTCTTCCCCAAGCAACAGTATCTAGATGAAACTGACCAACCCTACACTTTTATGGTATTTATTTTTACTGTTACCTTCTGTTTACAGCACGTGAAATGGCTTTCCACTTGCAATCATGACATAGGTTTCCTTTTAAACTAAATCTAGGTGAAACAAAAGCTTTAAGGACAATATGAAGTGTTGAACAAAACAGGTGGTGTATGAAAGGCAAAAACTGAGCAGGTGATATACAACTGACTCGAGTTTGCGAAATGCTTGTTCAGGTTTGCTGATTAGTGTGAAATGCTAAACTGGCTTAACTGACTATACCATACCCTGATTTTCCAAGGAGGATGGTGGATTCTCTCTCTGTCACAGGGTCTATCAGAAAGACTAATTTCCTCTCTTACATAGTCTTGAAACAGTTTAAGATCAGCACTCCCTGGAGATGATACGATGTTATTTTCTTTGCGGTACGCGGGCCTCTCACTGTTGTGGCCTCTCTCTCGCTGAGCACAGGCTCCGGACGCGCAGGCTCAGCGGCCATGGCTCACGGGCCCAGCCGCTCCGCGGCATGTGGGATCTTCCCGGACCGGGGCACGAACCCGTGTCCCCTGCATCGGCAGGCGGACTCTCAACCACTGCGCCACCAGGGAAGCCCACGATGTTATTTCTATAACCGTTCTGACTTGTACTTCTCACACGCATCACGCTTGGAAAAAAAAGACTGGACTAAGCTGATTCTGAATGAAAAGAAACATTGATTTTTCTCTTCTTAAATCTCTACTATTTTAAGTTTTAAAAGATCACTTAGAACTGGGATCAATTATAACAAAAGGCCACAAACAGATCACACTGAATGCCTTTAGTGTTCTAATAATGGCAAAAAATAACAAACCCTTACATGGACTTAACTTTCAACCAAACTGAAGAAGAAAGGAAAAATATCATTGCAATGGAAAAAGCAACTTCCTTCCCTGGCCTCTTCTCTCTGAATTAGTGTAATTCCCTGTTACATTACTGTAATCCCTGGTAAGTTACTGTTACATCTAGTAAATTTAAGCGGAGGAGACCCTCTGAATTTCACCTTTAAGATGTACTTAACGTGTCAGGCAAATTAACCTAATCTTACCTACGAATAGGCTTCGCAGGTAATTCAATAACCTTGTCAAAAATTTCCTTGTCTGCACTTTACATCATACCGCCTGCCCAAAGGATTCTCCTTTCATTTCTCACAAAGTGTAAACAGAGGTTATTAAGCAGGGACTACATTTGAAACAGCTTAAGACTTCATCTGATTGGTCTTGGGTCTCCAATGAAGATGAAATCTCACAAGCAACTCATGTGAAGTCAATGTATTCAGGCATATACACTTACTCACAGATTCATATATATGTACATTCATACATGGACTAATATATATACATACAGTCTTCACAAGCTCTTGAAGCAGTCCTAAAACAAATCTTATTTGTCAAAACACGGTCTATTAAAGGTTTGTGGCTAATAAAAGTTTAAGTGCGGTTTAGAACTTGCTGAAGACGCAGATACCAAGGTTAAGGTAACGTTTCTCTGAAAATGATTCATCCCAATGTGGCATTTAATGTCCTTCCTCTATCTGATCATGTTTCCCTCTGCCGCTTCGTATACCAAAGCAATCAGTCCTTCAGATACCAGGATGCTGATCAGGGCAGCTGAACGGAGAAATTATAAACTTCACCAACTTTGTTACCACCATCATTAGTCCTTTAAAAGGAAAGGGGAAAGTAGATCTCTTTGCTAGCTTTCAATCTCACCTTTCAGTCACTGAAGAAAATTAAGATGTTGCTCCATTGATAGTGAGTTTCCAGCTTTCAGTAAAAATATGACATGTTTTTTTCTTGCTTGATTCCCTCTTCTCAAGTTCCTTTATCACCAGCAATTCTATTCCAAGCCCCCAACATATGTTAATATTACCCCACCCCGAGGTTCCTATATAAGCACACTGACTCTTTCAGATATTTCAGAGAATGATACAAAGTATCTGAAATCCACTAACATGGCTGTAAAAAATCATACATCATCCTGTTTTACTTGTACTCCTACCATCTCATTTAAGCTAGGGTTTAGAGCAAGTAATATTATGTGCTCCACATGCAATTTCCATGTCTCATCAGATTCTAACAAGTAGGCCATTGTACCCTGTGATTAAGCAAACGGATCAAAGTTTTTTCAAGACACTGCTTACTATCCGTAAGGTTTTCTATTTTCATCTTTACTGTTTACCGTATTTCTCAATTTTTCTACGTTGGTGTATTGCACTGACATCAATTTATAAACGTTACCCTAAAGAGAAGTTGATGTGAGTTGCCATCTTAAGGGAAGATTTTGTTCAAAGAAATACAAACTCCACAATTTCAAGAAAATCCCAATATTCCTCAGGAGTCAATATAAAAATGGAAATCGTAATCGGTTCAGGCACTTTAAAAATAGCTGATATTAAACATGAATTGTTTTACTTTATTTTTAGAACACTGAAGTCAGCACATATGCAACGAATTACCAGGTTCACACTAACATGTAAACTAAGAATTATTCCTGATTGATCAATTACCGTGATGTATATGGCCTTAGGAAGTCATAGCTGTTTCTCCATCCAGATTCAAAGGGTCACTAATTAAAGAAAAGAAATCTAAAACAAATTAAAATTATCTATTCACAACTGTAATTTTGGGTTTATGAAACTGTGCCATAGAACCGTCATCAAAGCACTGGCTTGTTAGAAGGTCCTTCCAGCCCAGCCTCTACAGAATGACAAGAAACAACACCAGCAAAGCTAACCACTTGGGGAGTGTTTATTCTGGAGCCAAATTTACAGTTTTCAGACACATGCATTATATTCTTTATTGTAGCAACTTTATGATACACGTACAGGCAGACCTCGTTTTACTGCGCTTCACCTTTACTGCGCTTCGAAGATTACTGCATTTCTTACAAATGCAAGGTCTGTGGCAACGCTGCGTCAGGCAAGTCTATTGGCACCGTTTTCAATAGCCTTTGCTTGCTTCGTGTCTGTCACATTTTGATAATCTGCAATATTTCAAACTTCTTCCTGCTTGCATTTCTTATGGTGATCTGTGATCAGTGATGTTTGGCATTTTTTAACAATAAAGTGTTTTTAAATTAAGGTCTGTTACATTTTTTTCAGACAGAACGTTACTGTACACAATAGACTACAGTGTAGTATAAACATCACTTTTATATGCACTGGCAAACCAAAACAATTCATGTGACGCCTTTTATTGTGATATGTGCTGTACTGCAGTGGTCTGAAACTGGACCCACAGTATCTCCAAGGTGTGCCTAAATGGTGTCCATAATTTACAGAAGAAAGCAACGCTCAGACGTGAGGAGAAACCTGTCCAAGGTCGCAAGGCTAGCGATGGGAGAATTAAAATTCAAAACCTGGTGTGACTCCAGAGTCTGTGACTGCTAACCACCCTATACAACTGACTGCCTTTCTCAGGGCCCTAGTATCAGCTACCTTCCTCTGTCCATCAGTCTGACATGGAAACTCCCCAGAGCCAGGAACCACATATGAGCTCTCTATGCATCTTGGCCTATCTCAGTATCAGGGAGAATACAACTCACCTCCAACAAGTAGAACACAGGCCTGCTGATGGTTTCTCTTCCACTGTGAGCCTGAGAACTCACACAACATGAAGATTTTCAACGAGCCACGACCAGAGATCACTCTATATAATGCATCCCCTTCCCGATTTTTAAAATAAACACCGAATAGGAGTTGTATGTGTCTGGCTAACAAATTCTCAAATCGACATGTGTAGAAACATGAATGTCCTAGTAACAATCATTCCAGGAAAAGAAAAAACACTGCCTTCTTTGGACAGTGACTGCCAGCAACTTCTAATCCACCCCAGAGTTTCTCCAGATAGTGAAAAATAAAACATAAATATATTTAGTTCATTTAAAAAAAAAACAGACTGGCACGTCTCTTTGGGGAGGTGGCAAGTGGCTAAGAAAGCAAACACTCTCAGGCTTTCAGTTCTCTTGGTCCCCGAGAGCTGTCAAGTGACCCATGAGGAGTAGCAGGAAAAGAGGAAGTGATGAAAGATGGAAATTAAGAGAATCAAAAGAGCCAAAAAGGAAGCAGGGAGCGCTAGCTACCCTCAGGAGAAGAGAGATGGGACCCAGACTGTCTGCAGTTCAAATGACTGTCAAAATACACACAGACAAATAGACAAAACAGAAGAGCCAAAGGTCTTCTTGGAGCAATGTGGCACTCTGTGTGGCCGAGAACCCCATCCCAGCTGCCCTCCCCCAGAGGCTCATGGGAATCATTCATCACCATTGCACGAAATCGTGCTGTTGCGGCTTCCCACCCTGGGGTACTGGGAGTTTTCAGTGAAAGTGGCGTAACTGCAAATCAGCGCTTGCAGCCGCCAGTCCACCTGAGTCTTCCGCGTGTCATTCCCAGTGACAATTCCTAATCTAACTCTCCCTGCTCCTGTTCCCAGCCCCCTCATCTATAGGCCCCCTGCTTAGTTTTTGTTTTCAAAATGATGTGGACCTACTGCTTTCAAAGGTTCTCCCAGGGCCTCTCCCACACAGCTTATTTTACATATACTTCATTGTTGATAATTTAAGTCAGACCATTCCAAACATACCTTTCAAGTCCGATAAAAGTGCACCTAAGGCTTCCCTGGTGGCGCAGTGGTTGGGAGTCTGCCTGCCGATGCAGGGGACGCGGGTTCGTGCCCCGGCCCGGGAAGATCCCACGTGCCGCGGAGCGGCTGGGCCCGTGAGCCATGGCCGCTGAGCCCGCGCGTCCGGAGCCTGTGCTCCGCAACGGGAGAGGCCACAACAGTGAGAGGCCCGCGTACCGCAAAAAAAAAAAATAAATAAAGTGCACCTAACTCTTGGTGTGTCTTATACCAACAGGCTGAAAGACAAAAACTTAATTTTTAAAAAAATGACGTGGGTTCTTGTTCTCAAAACACCCATACTTAAAGATAAGGGTCTAGATATGGTGTACAAAGAAGACAACTGAATATAAACTGTATATTATCTGTACTGTTGTCAAGGGTTTGTTGTTGTCTGGGAATTACCAAAGATTTGATTTTTCGACCTAATCTTTATTCAAAAAATTTAATGGGGATGCCAGTCACTTCTGATTTATTCTTGATTTTAAAGTGCTTTGTGGATGATCTAAATAACTCTTTTTGCTAAGGGCTGACCATGAGGGGACAGATTTAAAACTTCTGGGGAGCCACAACCCCCACAGAAGTACACAGTGTCAAGAGGAAGTAAACTCTGATCATCTGGACAGAGAATGGGAGGGAGGAACTTCCAACAGCCTGGTTCCAGAGTCTCAGCATGAGCTGCCCACCCACCTCACACCTGAGGCCATCTGCTAGGAGCTTTTGGAAAAGAGAAGGACAAGTAACGTACGAAAGGAAACACACAAGCAGGAGTCAGCTCTGTCATACTCAAAACTCAAAGGAAACTTCTAACTCATCATTTTTCCTCTTTACTGTTTTCTGGATTATAAAAAAGAATACTCACTTCTCTGGAGAAGTCCAACATTATAGAAAGGTGACTTTAAAAATGTAAAGTTCCCCCATAATCCCACTCTACAACTTTACATATAACTTTAAAATGTTTTATTACCTCAGAGTACATTTTCCTATGAAAAGACTAATATACATAAATGTCTTTAAAACAAACAAATTGCATCACGCCATATGTTTTATTCTTCACCTAACGTTTATCTGGCTGGTGTGCAGTGATGTCTGTTACAAAGATGTTCCCTGAAAACCTAGTGGGTTTTTTTGTAAAGCTAGTTTTTATAGCAAAACAGTAATAAGAAAATAAGAACAATAATAAATATTACCAAGTCAATACATCAGTACAGTCATTAGAAAAAAAATTAATACAAAATGTTATTTTTTTAAAGGCAACTGGGAGTAAAGAGGAAATATTTGGTATTGATTGGTCACGTTGTTAATTCTGAAAAGTATGTCTGCCTGAAACAGCTCAAGGTTTCCTCAATAATCCTGCAGCAACGCTACATTCTGGCGAAAACACACAAGAGGAAAACAGATCTCAGAAGTATTTTGCTGACTTCTATAACTGGCTTTGGTATTAAGTTCTTGTATCAGATACTAAAATTTGAATTTGGAAAAAAACCCAAACAATTCTTCACATTGGCACTTAAGAGCAAAAATCCTTTGACCTATGTTATCTCCTTGCTCTACTCAGACACCATGACAGGTAGGGGAGACAGAGAGTAACGCTCTTCCCGTTTTAGACATGAGGAACGCGAAGCTCAGCATTTAGGATACTAAGACCACAGAGCGAATAACCTGGTAGAAACCTAAACCTGGGGTCCTCATTGAAATCTCAGGGCTCTTTCCACTTCCACATGTGCCTGCTAATACGAAGGAAATCAGCTGCTTTCATTTTGCCAGAACTTCTATCGCTATGGTATAGGCTATAAGAGTGAGATGAAAGTGGAAAGCGTCTTTAAACGGGGAGGAGGGAAAAAAAATTGAGATGCAACAAAGGTGTCCACTTTCTTTTACATCTGAAGACCAAAAAGAACGACTGATACATTATTATGAAATACACACCATCCCAATGAAAGGAGAGTCATTACTTCCAAATGATAATGTCGTCATTCCAAAAACATCGTATGAGTCCAGCCAGAGATAACAAATCCAGAGTCGAACTGTCACCCCTCCTCTCCTGTGTCCACGGTAAACATCACTAAATGATCACCACACTCACCCCCACTCAATCCAGACATGGCCTCAGAATCCTGCCGCACAGAAATCCAGGGTACGACACTGTCGACCAACCGAAATTGGTAACTCAGAGGAAACTCTAGTCTCTGCCTCTGGAAATGGAGAGTTGAGGCCCATTACTAATAAGGGGTCTCTAAAACCTGCTTATTTTTGCAGCTTAAAAAGAATCTTCTCAACGTAGCTTGAATTATACCACATCTCTTTCACCGAAACAGATTATTTGTGTAACTGAGGTAACAGAGATTTCAAATTGACACGAATAGGTTTTACTTCTCAGGAGGATAACTGCCGCAGATTTTTTTCCTCTCCTCTGCTGAATGTGGTCCATGGCTATCAGTCACTACAGAGGACAACAGCATAGCCCCACGTGTTTATTTTTAACGTCACCCCCAAATGGCTTGTGCATACCTCTGCCTGTTGAGCAATAATAGGTGTCCTGCATACAGTTACAGAAGAAATACCGAGACTTTCTTACCCCATAATGGAAGAAAAATATAATTACAAAATCACCTACTTTAGAGCACATTTTTCCTCCCAAAATCAAACCAAAAATAATATAGAAATGTTTTCAACAATGTTCATCAACAATTTTTAATTCACTGATAACATCTAAGCAAAGATCAGAGTTTTGGTTCAAAAGAAAAGAGTACATTCATCACTATTTCAAAAGGGATTCCTCTAGGAGTTGCAAATCTTCAAAGAAGAAGGAGAAACTTAACCATGCAGACTTGGACTGGAATTAGAGGTACTGATACAGGCATGGTTTTCAAAATATATAAAAGAACGAATAGAGAACTAGGAGGGAGGTGTGTTGTTGATGATGATAACGCTGTGTGTGTACATATTTACATTTTCTAGCTCTGTTTGCTGAAAGTGCCTAGAAACAATGAAACCTCAATTATAACCTCGTATAATTATATATGATCACCCTAGCACCCACATTTTGGTTTCTAAATGCCACTCACTCTTCACTCAATGGAGTTAGAGTTACTTGGAAAAAGAGCTGATTCTAGGGCTGGGGCAAGGAGAGTACAAGATAAGCCTGGGACATCTCGTGGTGCCACAAAGTAAGGAAGTGCTCAAAAACTGATGGAAACATGAGAAAAGGACAGACGTACTAGCTTGAAAGAGCTCCTTCTGGCCCAAACTGGCCAAGGTGACCACCAAATTATAAGAATCCATGAGTCCATACTGAAACAGACAGACAGACAGACACATGGAGATAGGCAAAAAAAAAACAGGGAGGAAAGGAACAGTTCTTCTTACAACTCATAAACAGAGAAGGAATGTACTTAGTAAATCACCATTTGTCAACCATTATAATAATAATAGTCAAGTAAAATCCATAAGTGGGTGCTAAAACCAGTGTATGAGAGTTTGAGTCGCAGCAAGATATTTCCACAGCCTCAAAGTGTCCCCCCACCCTCCCCGACAGGATACCAGACAAAGGAGAAAACAGTACCTTAACAGCAGAGAGACGTGGCAGATAAGACTTTAACCAAGCAGCCCAAGTTAACATCACTAATAAAGGGACAAAGTGGCATCGTGTGAACCCCGACGGGATGCGCTGAGAAGGACACACTACCACTTCTTTGGTATTCCTGCCCAAAATGTAGGGTCTGAATCCGTACTCATGAGGAAACATCAGACAAACTCAAATTGAGAGACATTATACAAAAGACCTAGTCTGTGTTCTTCGAAAACGTCAGTAGCATGCAAGACAAAATACTTGAGCCACTGCTCTAAAGGAAAGGAAATCACGAACTACGCCAACTCAGTAAAACCTATGATCTGCGGTTTTCTCTTGCTATCAAGGACACTGTACGGATTATTAGAAATCTGACTAAATTCTGTAGATGAGACAATAAGGCCCTACCAATATTAATTTCCTGACTTAGATAAATGGATTGTAGTTATGTAAGAGAAGGTCTTATTCCTAAAAAAAAATACACACTGATGTATTTAGGAATAGGGGTAGAGAGAGAAAGGGATAAAGTAAATGTAGTAGATGTTAATGCTGGGGGATAAAGCCTGTACAGGAATTCATTAATGCAAGCCTGAAATTACGTCAAAATAAAAAGTTAACAGAAGAAAAAGAGCGTCTTCCTTTTTCTAAAACTAAATGCTTTTGCAGGTGAATTCACATGCCACTTTGCCATTTTAGTTGCTGGGAGAACATTACCTTCACTAACAAATAGTAAAATCTCGCTTTACCAAGTAGCCTAGCTTCGGGAAGGGAAGGCAGTGTTAATCTGTTCTAGTCAACCCTGTAACCCAGCCTTTTTAGCAATGACAAACAAACAGAGAATGACTGATGTACACAAAAGCCACTGAGCTCACACACCTTCTGTGACCACATGCTTGGGTCTTCAAATCATAACACTCCCAAGATGAACACGTATTTACAGAGGATTGTACAAAACAAAGGTTAGTGGCAAAAGAGGGCTTCACTCCCTGCCTTCACTGCACTCGGAGAATTGCACTTACTACCTCAAAGCAGAAGAGGACATTGCATTTAGCCCAGACAACCGTCACAGAAACTCACTTACCGTCAAATGAGAGACGAGTACAATGCAAGAACGAGCTTCTGAGCAACGCACCTTGCATCATAAGGTCGGGAACAAGACAAATCTCTACCCCAGTCATTCTCCCTGGGGTCCCTATCATAACCCAAGGTACTGCCGGAAATCTATGGAAGCATTTTTCATTGTCACAAGGATTGGGGTAGGGACCAAGGATGCTAGAAGCCCTAAACGCACAGAGTCTCGGGCAGTGAAGAATGATTGGGCTTCCTGAATAACCGTCCCGTATCCTGCCAGACATTAGTAAAGGTAAAGTGACAAACTTTTTATAATTACCTGAGGGTACACCCTAACTCTGTTTTACATATAAAACCTGAGGGGTTTTTTGTTTTGTTTTGTTTTTGCAATTTAAATGCATACAGATTACACACCCATGTACACAGCGGTATTATTCACCACAGTGTAAAGATGGAAGCAAGCCAAATGTCCATCGATGGATGAATGGATAAACAAAATGTGGTATATACTTCTATACATACAATGGAATAGTATTCAGCTTGAAAAAAGATGGAATTCTGACACATGCTACAAGTCCACAGATGACTGTGGAGGCCATCATGCTAAGTGAAATGGGCCAGACACAGAAAGATAAATACTGTATGATTCCACTTATGTGGGGCACCTAGAGTAGTCAAATGCATACAAACAGAAAACAGAAGGATGGCAGCCAGGAGCTGGCGGAAGGGGAGGAGGGGTGGGTTAACGGCTACAGTTTCAGTTTGGGAAGACAAAAAAGTTCTGGAGATGGATGGTGATGATGCTTGCACGATAAAGTACTTAATGGCCCAGAAAAGTACACTTACAAATGGTTAAAATGGTAAATTTTATGTTACGTATATTTTACCACAAATTTTAAAAAATACACATACACACACACACACACAGAGAGATGTGTGTAAATCAAAGGAAGACTGTATTTAATTGTGCCGTATCTTAACCACAATCTGTTCACCACCGTGGAAAATCCAATCGTGGACGGTGATGCTGCTTGTGGTGCCAAACTCCACAGCACCGCCTTCCTGGACCAGCAACTTCTGTCGCCGGTGCACCGTGCCGAGACCACAAGGAGATGCCAGCGTCTGGCAACAAACATCACAGTGTCTTCTAACGTGGCTGTGCCCCAGCATTTACACACCGATACATACATTTTATTATAAATGATCTTCCTGTTATTTTTCTATTAATGTCAGTATATAGGTTCTACCATTAGGTGTGCATGTATATAAATATTATTTATGAATTTCGTTTCATGAGAGTATTGATGGCATTTCGCAATATTTCTGATAAAAAATGAGGCGAGTGTGCTTGGCTCTGATGTGGGTGAGAACTACAGCTCCGGTCTCAGGGAACAAAGAGCGGTAGGAACAGAGTAACCCCGTTAACAGCTCTGCACTGAGGACGAGATTTAGTCAGTCTCTATGGATTTAATATAAGCTTCCTTTTGCCAGGATGAAAGTTTTTATGGTGAAAATCTAGTGGGAGTTTGCTCACTCCTCTGAATAGGAAGAAATATGGAGGAAAACTAGAAAGCCGCTGACTCTTCTTAGTGAACCCACGTGCACACTTAAAAGAATCAAATTCATGCCTGGTACTAAACTCAGATACAGACAAGGTGAACAGGAGAACATCGTTTTCAGGCATGGGAATCACTGTATCCTGTCAAAAGAGATTAGGATTTGACGGAGAACGGCACGGGACGCCAACTGCAATTACACATATGTTGTTTCTCTACTGTGATCATCCTTCTTTCCATCTCAACACTGGGACATGATTAATATTTTACATACTGTCCAAAAGGGGAATGTGACTCACCAGAAACCGTACTAAACGTTTCAAACACAGATTCCCCCTTTGCCAAGAGAAAATCCTGCCCAGCTGTACATTTCTCATTTGCAAAACGTAAGAGCAATGAAATTCCATTACTTACAGAAACTGGCTGTTCCACCGAACCCCTGGCAATAGAAGCTGTACTTATCTTTTGGAGCAATAGTCTCAAAAAACGTATTCTCGGGCTTCCCTGGTGGTGCAGTGGTTGAGAATCCGCCTGCCAATGCAGGAGACACGGGTTCGAGCCCTGGTCTGGGAAGATCCCACATGCCGCAGAGCAACTGGGCCCGTGAGCCGCAACTACTGAGCCTGCGCTCTGCAACAAGAGAGGCCGCGATAGTGAGAGGCCCGCGCACCGCGATGAAGAGTGGCCCCCGCTTGCCACAACTAGAGAAAGCCCTCGCACAGAAACAAAGACCCAACACAGCAAAAATAAATAAATAAATAATTTTATTTTCTAAAAAAATGTATTCTCTCTTTAAAAAAAGACAGTAAGGATGCGTTTGAGCTCGTGAAAAAGCATCTTGCCCAAGCAAATTCCTGGTAGGGAAAATCCACTCCCCTGACCGGGGAAATATGAAGATTGACCCTAAAACGTGCAGCAAAAAGATCTCCAAGTTTAAGAACCCTTCAAAAAGTCAAGGGGGATGTAGCAGTATTAATGATGTCCTTAAAACAAAATCAAGTATCCTTTTTTTTTTTTTTTTAATAAAAGCGTCCCATCTCATTTTTTTTTTTTTAAGATGTTGGGGGTAGGAGTTTATTAATTAATTAATTAATTTTTGGCTGTGTTGGGTCTTCGTTTCTGTGCAAGGGCTTTCTCTAGTTGTGGCAAGCAGTGGCCACTCTTCATCGCAGTGCGTGGACCTCTCAGTATCGCGTCCTCTCGTTGCGGAGCACAGGCTCCAGACGCGCAGGCTCAGTAGGTGTGGCTCACGGGCCCAGTTGCTCCGCAGCATGTGGGATCCTCCCAGACCAGTGCTCGAACCTGTGTCCCCTGCATTAGCAGGCAGATTCTCAACCACTGCGCCACCACGGAAGCCCCCAAGTATCCTTTTAATATGTAAACTGTCACACTGCATCCACTCTTTCAGAAAAGTAACTCTTACACCCTAACTCGTTCAGTTTGTTTTCTTGGGGAGATATAACCGTCTGTTCCCCTAAGGATATAAATTGACCTGAAGTGTACTGCTTTGCACATTGCAGAATTCATCCAAATGAGACCAGAAAAGCGAGACTCTGTCATCCTCTCCCCAACGCTCCCTCCCCCGGAAGCACATGGCCACATTCCGGCGGGTTACGGGAACTTCCCTCGTGGCTCATCCCATGGTCAGAGTTCCCACTCGGTCCAAGGTTTGAAAGAGACCACAAATATACTCAAGAAATATAGATGCTATGCAAATGTGTGTTTGGAACATAAAACATCCAGTGGTCACAGTGCCATTTTTCCAGTTTCCTGTGCTATATTATGGCTACGGCCCATGGTTGAGTCTCTTATGGGCTTCAACAACTCATCCTGGATTCTCGTATTTAATTTTTTCCTCATAGGAGAGCCAACAAATTGAGCCCATGTGTATATATATATATATATATATATATATATATATATATATATATATTTACCCATTAAAAGAGCAATCAACATAGTCAAAACCACCAGCAAAATATAGTCTTTTGTATCAAACTTTGCAACAGGAGCCCACACAAGCAGGCCATGAATCACTCTTTCCCCTTCAGCAACTCGGAGCATGCTAGGACACTGTGTGACCCTATTCCAAAGTGTCCTGTGGCGGGGCGGAGGGAGCTACCTACCTCCCCCGGTGAAAATCTATAAAGCCCCTAAGTAAAAGTTTAAAATGATGCGTGAAAATTGAAAACGAGGAAGTCGGTGATGAGACGAGTGACCGTCCTGAATATCAACCTTTGCCTGCACGTCCCCGGACAATCAACTAGTACAAGTGACAACAGGCAGAAAAGACACGCATAAAAGAGGGGTATGTAGAAATAACTGTGTGCTGTGAGCTCTGCGGACGTTACAGTGATTCCAAAGCTGACACAACGATCCCCTCCCTGGTCACCGATCTGAAGAGAGTCACCATTTGCACCACAGGGACCGCTCATCTGGTTCTAACTAACACACGACTCCCCAGTGGTTTTCACACGAGGCTCTAACCGAAGAACGCAAAACAGATGCGCGGCCGCGTGGCAAGAGCCAAATCGTGAATAAGCCACTCGTAATCTGGCTTCTCTGCACTGAACATGAACAAAGGCTTAAGAGCGAGGCAATCGGCACCCAGTCTGGTCCCACACCATCGGAGAGGTCTGACTCCTGCGCCTCAAGAGTCACCAGCTGAGGCCTCCCTGCCCCACCGAACACCCTGCCTTGAGCCGGACGAAGACGGGATGCCATTCGGCCTATAGAAGACCCTGGCAGTGTCCACATACCTCGATAATCCTATCGTGAATTTGCAGGCCTCCGTCCTTGGCTGCAGGTCCACTGTCAACTATTTTGGAGACAAAGATCCCTTCACTGGACGATCCATCTTGGTTGTCCTTTGGGTTAAGAGAAACACACACATGAACGCTAGGCATTAAGTTGATCATGAAAATCAAGCTTACACTCTTAAAACAGTAATGGGTTCCTGCTGGTGGCACAAGTGGCAAGGGGGTAAAAGCCAGCTGTTTCCCCCAATTTCTGTTTTAAACGAAAAGTAACGTGATCAAATAAGTCAAGCCATACCAAAAGGTATAGTATGACAAGCCCCTGCCATCTCTAACCCACTGTCCTTCTACCCCTTCACTGCATGGAGTGGCAGTTTATCCATCCTTTCCAAGACATTTTAATGTATTTCTTTCTTTCTTACACACAGAAATGGGATTATGCTCCGCACGTTCTTGGGTGCCTGGTTGGAGATTCTTCACCATCAGGCCCACTGTCTACCTCACTCCCTTAAGTGACTGGACAGTAACCCCACACAGGGATAATCAGCACTGTTACAGCTGTTGCTCTTAGAGACTGGGTCACCTCTAATTCCTTTCTATCTGTATTCTGAAATATCTTTGCTAGTATATATCGGGGCAAATCCCTAGCAATGGAACTGCCGGGTCAAAGGGTACGTGTATTTGATAGACGTCACCAAACTATCCTTCAGAGAGCTTGTACTTACAGCTCATTAGACAGAGTGTATTCTCATATCCCCACAAGCACAGAGTATTATAAAACCTTTAAATATCCAATAATCTGATGGTGAAAATAGGCGTTTGATCTTTGTTCTGATTTGCATCAGAAAAGCCCACCATGACCCCTCCCGCTTCCGAATAAATTCTGATCGCCAATCTTCTTGAATTCCTTTAGATCTTTCAAAGTCCGGACTGAAACTTTCTGGGAAAGAAGACAGCTCCATGCTCAAAGTCCTCCCTTTATCTAAAATCAAAAAGCTCCAACAAACTCATAAAAAAAAAAAAAACCCTCACAGCTTGTTCATGAACTTCTTTCCAAATAGCACTGGGATGAATGCTCTCCAAGTGTGTGGATTAAATTTCTCGTGATTAACAGATGGATTTATAAATGCAATGGCAAAAGCATGTGTTGTTTCCAAACAAAAAGCATTTGGGAAGTAAGTTCAGGATGTTCCACAAAAACTCCAAAATCTACCATCATGGCAAGTTCCCTGACATAACGCCGTAAGATCTACTTCACTACTAATTTCTCTACATGCAAATACACCAAATTCCATTTGTTAAAAAATAATTATGAAAATACAACATTTTCCTCTTTAAACTGCAAAACAACAACAAAAACAAATTTATATTCTAAAGAAGGAGAGACATGGCTTTAAAGTGGTTCCATCTACCCCGTGAAGTGTAACATCAGTGTCCAAGGGTGGGAAAATGCACATTCTCCACCTCTTCTCTCCCCTCCCTCCCCCGCTTCTCACAAAGACACACAGACACACTATATAATGTTATAGATATGATTCAAAAGACACCAAAATCACAAGCAAAAATGAACCTTAAGTGTTCTTCCCAACATTTATCCCCACAAGACAAAGATAAGTCTCTCACTGCCATCTGGATTCTATCAACACTCTTCCAAGACAGAAGGGTCTGCAAGTCTGTGGGTGTCGTGCTGGATCAACCGGCCCCCAAAGGCACCCCTGGCCAGCATCACAGCACTCCGCTCAGGCCTTCACTGTCTGCATTTCTACGAGCCTCCTTTCTCTCTCACAGCCACTACTAATGATGCACGACTCCCAAGGCATCTGTGTAGCTCCCTACGTGCCTATATCAGATACAAAGCAGTGCAACAGCTTCTATTTACTGAACACACATTAGGTACCAAGTACGTAGTGAGCGTACTTTGTCCGCCATTTAATCCTCATAATAACCACAACTGGTATGTAATATTATTATCCATTTCGTAGATGGAAAAAATCTGAGACAGAGAGGTTAAGTAACCTACTTAAGATCACACAGCTAAAAAGTGGCATAGGTCACTTTCAAACTAAGGATAGGTTGATTCTCTTATACAAGCTCTAAGTGCAGTGCTGTCTCCCATTGAGAAAAGTCTCAAAAATACACATGAATTCCAACATTCCAGGCTATGGGAATATTCCACTAGAGGAACCTGAAGAGTCTCAATGGACCACAAAGGATTTATGGACAAGCTTGAGCTCCCTAAGGGATGATGTCAATATATCAAATGAAAACGGATCTGTGTTTACTCTGATTTAACTGTTTTGCATTTCTTGGCTGGGGAGGAAGGGGGGAAAAAGGGGATGGGATTTGGGCTTTGGCTTGTTTTGCAGAAAAATACATCGTACACAAGTCATTTTTCTTAAGGAGCGTCAGAAAGTCCAAGCAAAAATCAGAGAGGAACAGGCAAGAGCAAACACCACAACTGAGCTTAAATAAAGACAGTGGTAGGGGATGGTAACAGAATTCAAAAAATACAGAAAGCACAAAATAAAAAAAAAAACCAATCAAGCCCATCCCTGATAGCGAGACTTTTCTCTTAAGAGCCATCTCTTTAGTCTTTGTTTGTTGGCTCCTCTCCTAACACATTTTAAGGTAGAGCTATGCACCAAGGTGAACCAAGATGAATTAGGATTTGTTTGCTTTTGTTGGCTTGAGAAACAAAAAAATGAAAGGGACTGTTTTCATCCCAGGGGTGCCTGACAATGAAGTATATTTGCCAAAGGCTGAAGGTAAAGGTCTGATACACCAGACTGGGGGCTGTTTCTTTAGGGATACGAGCACTCATGAATGCGTGATACGATTTTGCTAAGAGCATCACGTACTGCATCATGCAATGAAAAGCCTTATGTCAGAGCCCCCGGCTGCGCTTATGTCACAACCCAACCAAGCATCCAACACAGGAATTCCTTGGGAAACACATACGTCATTCACACAGCGTTCTACTTCCAGTAACTGACAATGAGTGCGCATTGTTGCTTATGCTGGCTTTTTAGCATGTTCTCAATGACCTGCCAGATTTCCAGGCAACAGTGAAGAATCCATTTAGGTTTCCCTTTGCTGTTTCTGCTAATCAGGACAAGTTTTTAAAAACACAACGGTAAACACATGCATATGGAATTCAATCTTCCTCCCCAGGGCCATGCATGGAGTTCTTGCAAAAAGACCACATAAACTGAGAACGCTTTTGAACGCTACAAAATTGAGTCTGGTTTGTGCTTAAATCACTTTTTTTAAAGGAAAAAGAAAATGACCTAAAACATGTTCTTTGGTAAGTCTGAGAAAAAAAAAAAAAACAACAACTGCATTCTAGTGAGGCTGGAAGCATCCCTTCACCCCTGGGGAGGTGCAGAAACTAAACACCATCTTTTCGGGCTTTCCCATAGTCGGCTGTCCAACAATTGTCAAGCCGTAGGCTTGCCTCTCCATTTCAGGCATTTTGCAAACATCAGGCTCCCTTCTTCTATATACGCTTTGGTGTGTGCAGAAGAGATCTTCCTAGTTTGGGTGCTTTTGGCTGCAGAAACTTCTAAAACATCTAAAAGTGAAATGCATCTTCGTTTACGGTAGTTGTTTCTTAAAACTAGTAATGATGGGTATGGAGAGGAGGAATAAAAATTATGAACAAAAACCAAGTACAGGGCTTCCCTGGTGGCACAGTGGTTGAGAGTCCGCCTGCCGATGCAGGGGATGAGGGTTTGTGCCCCAGTCCGGGAAGATCCCACATGCTGCGGAGCGGCTGGGCCCATGAGCCATGGCCGCTGAGCCTGCGCGTCCGGAGCCTGTGCTCCGCAACAGGAGAGGCCAGAACAGTGAGAGGCCCGCCTACCGCAAAAAAAAAAAACAAAGAAACAAAAAACAAGTACAGTCAACTCTCTGTTATTTGTGCCAAACGGCAAAAGACGTTCTTGATGGTAAGTTGGAGAACTTGGGTCCGTCCGGTCCTGGTGTTTCCTAGGGACAACTACTGAGCCAGTCAAGCCCCAGTTGGCTCCCTCACGCCCTCCCAGAGCTGGAGAGCCTGACCCCTGGCAGCAAGAACTGAATCAGAGTAGCAGCGGGACATGCCATCTAGGATCTGAGTCAACTGGAAAAGGGGGAAAGTGAAAAGTCCCAGCCTGACACAGTGTTAGTTTCCTTTTTTTTTTTTTTTAAATGAGTGTCAGGAAAACCCTGCTGGGATTTTTGTTTTTTATAAATTTATTTTATTTATTTATTTTTGGCTGCGTTGGGTCTTTGTTGCTGCGCACGGGCTTTCTCTAGTTGCAGCGAGCGGGGGGCTACGCTTCGTTGCGGTGCGCGGGCTTCTCATTGCGGTGGCTTCTCTTGCTGCGGAGCACAGGCTCTAGGCACGTGGGCTTCAGTAGCTGTGGCACGTGGGCTCCAGTAGCTGTGGCACGCGGGCTCAACAGCTGTGGCTCACGGGCTCTACAGCGCAGGCTCGGTAGTTGTGGCGCAAGGGCTTAGTTGCCCCGCGGCATGTGGGATCCTCCCGGACCAGGGCTCAAACCCACGTCCCCTGCATTGGCAGGCGGATTCCTAACCAGTGCGCCACCAGGGAAGCCCACAATGTTAGTTTCTTAAGAAACCCCTCGAGACGATGGAAGGAACACAAGGGTGTGTGCACAGTGCTGGGGCCCAGCCAAGTGGGACCGGCCCCTACCCCTGCCCACCTTCGTTCTCCTCATTGTCTAGAAGGGTGCTTTTTTAAGTATGTTTTATAAGGCAGATAATGTATTAGTTCATCATTTTAATGACTACGTATCACCTACAGCTAAGCTGTCACTTCTTGCAATAAATGGTGTGGAAGTTTCTTGCAAGAAAATGTGGCCTTGGCTAAAAGCAAAGGGAATTTAATCATAACCCGCCTCTGCTTCTCCAGCCTCCTTCTGACCACTTCCTGCCACCCCTCAACTCTGTTCCTGTCCTTGTCTGGGCTTCCCTGGGTCCGTCCACTTTCTTTTAGCTCAGTGGTCTTCAAAGATGGGTACTTGCAATGCAACACATTGGAATGACAAAAAAGCATTTTAAAAATCATATTCATATTTTAACTTCACAATTTAAAATGACTCTTTTGCATGTAACTTTTATAAGACAGGTAACATTGGTTCAGTAGTCAATATATTTATAATCTGTAGCTAACTAAATATGCTCAATATATATATTTTTTTTTACAGTTAAGACTGCTCAACTAAACGTATTATATATGGACCCTCTGATCCAGCAAACTCCTGCTTATCCTTCAGAACCCAGCTCCAATGGCCCTGCCCCAGGAGGCCTCCTTCCCTACGGTTAATGGCCCCCCCCCCACTGCGCTGCCCCCAGGCATCTTTAGCGGGACCCAGGCACAGCCTGTATCAGTGAGAACAGTGCCTTCCTCTCCTAACTCATCAGTTCCTCCATCTGGACTTGAGCTTCATGAAGGAGGGGGCAAACATTAACCACAGCTGGATGGCTGACATCTTCTTATCCTTTAGGAGTCGCCTTAATATCCCTTCTTCTCTTTCCTGATTACTCTAGCCAATGATGGCCGTTGCTCCTCGGTAGCTACCACATGCCATCCTCCCACTTTTTACCCTTCATTGTACTTCTCCCATCTGTAATTACTGTATTTCCTTGTTTCCTGCCCAGTATCACCCAGGACATAAACTCAATGACCACAGGGACCCAGTCTCCCTGGCCAGTATCTCCAAGCCCCTAGCAAACAGCCTGTGTTCAATACTTATTTGTTGAATGAGTGAATCTGATTTTCTTTTCCCTTCCCTTGACAATTTTCCTTCAAAGCTAACAAACAACGAAAGGGTCAGCCCAAAAAAAGAGCAAGAGATGACACATACTCGGGCAATCCAGCGTGAAAGGTGAGATCCAAAGACACATCCTCTGCCCGCCCCCCCGAGCCCTCTTAGCAGACATTTTCTTTGCAATTAAATTGACAGATTTGAATTCAGTCTCTCCTTGCTGGAGGAGAGGATCATGATGAATGGGGTGAACAGCTCCCGAGGGAAGAAAGAGCATGGGATGCACTATGCCACAAATGGGGGAACTGCCCCTGACTGATGAAGGGCAGACAGAGCAGAAGCCCCGATCACATGGCCAGTCTCAGAGCCCCCAGTCTAGCAAAGTCACTCCGTCCAACTGCACACGTCTCACGCGACGTGCCTCAGCTCAACTGCTACCCAACCAGACACGCATCCCCAAAGCTCAACAGCTAAGATGAGCTATTGTATGACTAGGACAATGCTACATTAGGAGACCACAATGAAATAAAAATCCCCCAAACGGAATCACCTCGCTGTACAGCTGAAACTAACACAACATTGTAAATCAACTATGCTTCAATAAAAAAAAAGATAATAAAAATCCCTGAGCGTGAAGATGTTAGATACACAATTAACTCTAATAAGAGCAGAATGAAGTGACCAAGGTCTCCTACCCCTCGCCCCCCAAACCCTGACCCCTCTTCCAGCTGCATGAGGGACAAGAAAAACCCATTTCAGCAATTAACATACCACACACGGCCGGCCACCGATAATATTGAATCCCAGGGAGCCGGAGTCCCGATGCAGGACAAGAGTCAGGCTTTTTGTTTCTTCACCCTGCACGGAACAAATGAGTTCAAAATTTTATTTACAAACAGCGAAAAAAATGGGAGGAATTTTCTTTCTATCTAAGTGGACTCATGGGCTGCTGAGCGTTAAAAATCCTATGTCTCTAGGGAAGTTTAACCAGGGAGAACTTTGGGGGCCCATGATGAAACTCTGTCCTGTGCTGAAGAGGTTACAAACATTTCTTGACACCATCTAACCCTGGAGCGATCACTTAAGAACATGTGGAGATGTCCAGACACGTGTAATGAATATTTTCTCTCAGTGACACCTTGGTCTGCAAACGCCATCTTTCCTATGGCCAGCCCAGCGCAAGCTGGCTGTCTAGATGACTACTGTCTGTCTGTTTCTCAACCACTGTCAACAGCAGCATTCACGTTATGTCGTGAAAGGTTCCAACAGCAATCCCCTCGGAAGTCTGTGTGCACGTACGGCCCATCAGTAGTCATCTGTGTTTGGAAGACTTGGGGGGAAAATGGCTCTTGAAAAGTCAGATGCAAACATGGGTGGGAAAAAGAAAAATCCTGAATCTTACTGAAAAGGGGGGAGGGGGCATTTTCACAAAGTAATGACTGTCCAGTCCTGAGGGGATGCAGAGTGCTCAACAGAAAACACTCTGTTTAAGGTGGGGGGGGGGGGGGTGTCCACGTGAGCCCCTTTAAATCAACCAAGCAGAAATGGCCTCAGCAGGTCTCAGAGGCGCAACGTTCAACAGTCAAACAGGATGGAGATGCCAGGGCACCCCAACCAACACGCTCAAGTAACAGATAGATAAATAAAAATAGATTTAACCTTCTGTGCAAACTATCACTTAATAGGCTTAGACATAAATATTAAACTTGCTGATACACCTCTGAAACAGTTCCAACTACCTGAATGGTATGCAAAACTCCACATGTACTGGCTATAAATTTACAATTGCTTCACTCCTGTTTTCTGTTTAAACAGGGTATCATTTAAATGCGGTACTGTTTTTCACGCTTCTCAAAAACAGCACTGACAGCTCATCACAAAGAGGTTTTATTCTGCTATTTATTGCTTCCTGATGAAACCTGCGCTTTCTATTTCTGCTGGGGAAACAAATGGCAACATGTGAATGACATGAATGCAAATATCTTATTCGACCTCCACGGTGGCAAAGAAATCCACTCTTGCCAACTGTGCAGTGCCCAGTGGTTTTTCTGGAGCACTGCTTCATTTATTGCTATAGCTGTCAATGTAAAACACTGTTCCATATTTGGCGAGGAAAACTGTATGTAACACAGCCACACACACACACTAAAGACTAATGGGTCTCAGGGACTTCCCTGGTGGTCCAGTGGTCAAGAATCCATGCTCCCAATTCAGGGGGCACAGGTTCAACCCCTGTTCAGGGAACTAAGATCCCACATGCCGGGCAGGGCACGACCTAAGACATTAAATAAATAATTAATTAATTAATTAATAAAGATTAAAGTTTCTAAAAAAAAACCTAACGGGTCTTAATGTGTAAAACTATCTGCAAGCGCTTAAAGTTCTTAGCAACAACGGCTGTTTCTCATGACTAGTTCATGTATAGCAGAATTCAAAATATTTTCAAAAATGCCATAGAAGCTTTAGCATCAATTACTAAAACCCTGTAAAAAAAAAATGATAATTTATTAGTAGAAAAAAGCAGTTTCTGATGAAAGAACTGGGTGTCCTATAAGAACACAACAAAATCTTCATTTCTGCAGCACCATTTACTCAATGCAGAAAATACAGTAGGTAAATATAAAAGAAGCGAGCCTCTATCAAGCTACTGTACTTTAACAAAAAAACAGCAGAGCCTCAGTCATGACAACCTATTTATGAACTTAAAAAAAAAAAAAAGTCCTATTCACAGCACCACCACCCAGAGCATCTATCAGTGCTATCAATCTTTATTGTTCATTTGACCTGCAATAAGAGAAGAGGCAACAATATTCACTGCTGTTATGTTAAGGGAAAGAACTTCAGAATCACCCTAATAGTTTTGAGATGTAAATACAATGATGTGCAAACTGAAAGAGTTTATATCTCTCTGCCTTGGAAACAGAAAATGTTGCTAACTCCATTTCTTGCTTTGTTATCTTAGAGAGGTGAAAAAGTTAGACATACATGGGAATTTGAGAGAGTTATCATACATATCTTACATTTCTGGCTTTCATAACTAATCAAGGATAGACACTGTACAGTCACACAGTAATCCAAGGCAGATGTCTCTGGTTGAACAAGCTCAAATGATGCACAAAGGAGAATGCACAGCCAAATGATTAAAACAGACCAGTTTTAAATCGACTGTGACAACTATTTATTCTTCTAAAAAATGAAAGAAAAATAAAGAAATCTCATTGCACTGCATTAACAATGATAACAGCTAACCTTTATTGGCTCTTCATGTGCCAGAAATTATATTGAGCACTTAAGTGCTTTATTTTATTTAATAATCCAACCAATGTTATCAACTGGCACTATTACCACCCTCATGATACAGGTGGGAAGACTGACCGAGAACAAGAAAGAAAGCTGTCCCTTGTCAAAGAGCTACTAAGAGGTCAAGCTGGGATTTAAACCGATGATCTCCCATTCTAGACCTTAATTACTGTCTACACTAACTCCCTTTTCGTGTGGAACATAGAAAAGAGTGCCACGTAGACTAGCAACATATTTGGTCTCGCCTAAGATCGTTCCCTTGTTGGAGTTCCAAAAAGTTCCACAAAGGAACTCATCGTAGGAGGTCTTACCCAGGAAACCAGTTTCAGAACAGAACTCCAAACTCTTTAGTGAACTATTTATCTCCAGAAGACCCAACCTGAGATGCCCAAAGACACCTAGGTCTGGTCCCAAACTCAGAGATCTCTCTCCAGGGACAGTGGAGACCAACCGAGACGATGCCTGAAATAAGATTCCTCAGCCAAATAGCAATGTGCAAAGAACAATCAAGTTAACTGTCTACACCTCCTTGCCAGATGCAATCAATCCCAGGGAAGAAAGAAAGGAGGTTCTCCTTTTCTAGAAGTGTCTTGACCCAGTCTGTTGTCCAGGACAGAGAGACACAGGTTTTAGGTGACATTGCCTATTTTAGGACTAATTTACAGGACTGAGCCATCATGTGGAAGATTCAACACATGATACCGGGAGCAATGACAGAGAAGAGAAAAGCTCCGTCTGAGCCAAATTCCTTTCATTTCTCCATCTAATGATCGAAGGTCATTTCCTTTTCTCCGACACCCCGAGCTTGATCCTGATATCTCCTTTCCACTCCCCTTCTCACAAGCAACCTTAACTATCAATACTTTCATTGAATTTCTCATTCTTCAGAAGAAATAATAGAGAATTTAAACACCAGGCTTCACACAACACCACGTTTAACAGGTTAACCTTACTTCCTGCTTAATTATTTAACCTGTTCCTGGGTTCAAAATGCATCAGATCCAGAGCATTTAAATGAGTCTCATTCAATTATATCGCACTGAGTGAAGAGATGAACAAGTGGAATAAGGATAAAGGCTCTCATCAATACTGTGTTCCCGGCTGCTCACAGACATTATGTTAATAAGTGACACTGTTCATCCAAAGGAAAATTTAACCTATATTGCTGTGTTTTGGTAGTTTATCAGAACCCATGCTTTGAAGCTTTCTCAGTGGCTTGGTATAGTAAAAGAAGGGAACGAGGACTTCCCTGGTGGTGCAGTAGTTGAGAATCCGCCTGCCAATAATACAGGGGAAGTGTGTTCGAGCCCTGGTCCGAGAAGATCCCACCTGTCATGGAGCAACTAAGCCCATGCACCACAACTACTGAGCCTGCGCTCTAGAGCCCGTGAGCCACAACTACTGAAGCCTGCGTGCCGCAACTACCGAAGCCCGCGCGCCTAGAGCCCGTGCTCCACAACAAGAGAAGCCACGGCAATGAGAAGCCCGCGCACCACAAGGAAGAGTAGCTCCTGCACGCCGCAACTAGAGAAAGCCCACGTGCAGCAACGAAGACCCAACACGGCCAATAAATAAATAAAATTTTTAAATATATATATACCAATTTAAAAAAAAAGAAAGAGCTCTGTTTCACAAAAACAACTGAATAACCGTAGCATCGGCCTTGGGAGGCACGTATTATATCAATGCTCTACACCTGAGAAACTGAGGCTCCAGAAATGCATACACTTGCTGAAGATCACGTGGGTCCAAGAGGGAGGGGCAGGGTTGGAACCCAGGTCCACAGGACTCCAACACCCATGCTGTCCCTCCTGGGCTGGTAAACGTGTGCCCCCTACCCCAAATTCCTTTGCCTAAAAAGACACGGCTTTCACATTAAAATGTCATGAAGGATTAGACATCTAATTAGCTTTGTAATCAGAGTTTTAAGCAAGGCTTCTTTGGACTATGCAATAACGGTGGCAAAGATCAGAGTATCTACTATACCCTGAAGGGTGTCATAAGAATACTATACCTTTGACAGGAACAGGGTGATGGTTAAGATCTTGGACTTCACAGTCAGAACCTGAGTTGAGTTTCCTCATTCTTAGAATGAGGATAATAATGGTTTCTTCTCGAAACATGAATGAGATAGACTATCACTGCCTAGTGCCCCCGTACAAGGCCTGGCCAATAGCAAGGGTTCCAAACACAAGCAGAGCACAGGGTGGGCCGGACGCTAGCACATCTCAGCAATGAGGCCATGGTGCTGTTTAACCACATAAATGACTCTGCTACAAAAATCTGGAAATGAAGAATGTCTAATCCTCAGTTAACTTAGTCTACAGCAAGTTTGGGAGAGCTGAGGCCTGAAGTTAAGGAAATAAAGACAGTTGTACATTCATCCCAACATCTGGCCATCTGATGGGAGCTATTACATCCACATGCACGTTCCTCCTTTCCCCAAGTCCGGAAAAAGAGCAGCACATTCTTGGAGGACTGCACAAGTGCCAGGAGACAGAGTTTATCCTGGAGGTAGTGGGAGAGAGACATGATAAAGAACACGGGGGGAGCAGCTCGGCGTGGACCTTCGGGGGCACGGAGATGGCACGGGCAAAGGGTGCTGATCAGACGGCTGTGAGGCACGAGGAGGGGAAATCGGACACAGGACACCCCAGGCCTGGAGGGAGATGGCCCTGGGAGCAAAGGGGGTGGGGGAACAGATGGTGGCTCGCAACAGGACAGGAGAAACATCAAGTCCAAGGAAGTGTGGGCTTGGATATGGACAGTGGAGGGAGGAGTGTGGGGCACAGGATACCCAGGTATTTGCTGAGACACTTGGACACCTCCCAGTTCTATCGGATGAGTGAGTCTTGATGGGCTGGGAAGAAAACAAAAAGAAAACAAAAGAAACAACAAAAATGGAAATGAGATAGCACCTCCTTGGCAGCTTTTCCTAGAGCCACCCTCTTCCTGAATGGCAGGGTCTCTTCCCTTCCGAGCCAGGACTCAGGAGGGAGAGGCGCTCTCACCAAGAGCCCGGGGTGGGGGATGGAGAAGGAAGATGCCTTCATATTCTGGAGTCCAGTGCCAGCACTGCCTTCTTGGGAGAAGGGGCACGAAGCTCTAACAGATGCTCAGCACCCTGTCTCTACCCCAGAATCCAAATCTAGCGGACAGTCAGGCCCCTAGTGAAGTGTAGGGTCTCCTTGGGAGATGCTTAGGTCTTTAGGATTGAGAAAGGGCAGAGAGAGAGTAACCCTGGAGAAGTGGGTGTGGCATGAGCCATCCACAGCCAGTTAAGTTACAAGCAGAAATAGAAGCTCCAAGTTCAGGAACATACACTAGATTCTGCTTAAAATAAGCTTGGCTATCATATTCAAACATGTAACTACCCATCAGTGTTAAAATCACCCAATTTGTAATCTGCTCCATTCAAGGTCTAACTGGACAAGAATTTTGGGGGCGGGGGTGGCGGATAAAAGCCACAGCGAAAAAGCAGAACTCAAATGTACTTTGTCAAAAAGACACCTTATGGTGGCTGTTTTTAAGTCCAAGAATGCAAACTGTCTTCTATAGTAGAGTCCCTCTTCCTTTCAGCATCACTCTGTCACTGTTCTCCTCCGAACAATCCAGCCTCAGAAGCTTGGACGCCAGCCATCTCCTAAGCGGTGTGGCAGCCCCCAAAGTCCATCAGGCCGCTGTCAATGTGGATTCTTTCTAAAAACTCCTTTCCGCCCAGGGACGGGTGTTCCTTGATTATTGCTGTTGTGGGACTTGTAGCCGAGAACGGGCTAGACTGGAAAGCTGCCAGGCGGGTTGTGAGAACTGTAATCGACTGACCACTAGTCTGTGTATCTGGGGTGACAACACCTCTCAGCCTCAGATTATGCAAAGCTCCCAGAGACTCGCACAGCTGGGAAACAGCTCTGTCTGTTGACTAGTGACAAGAGAGCGCAAAAATGTGGAGGGGCGGGGCTGGGGGGACCAGGAGGCAGAGATGGCTGCCAGAAATTCTGTCCTAAAGAGAATGGGGATGCCTTCTCTCCCTGCACCAAGATGCTTCTGTCCTCTTCGTTGGTCAAACTATGTTTTTAATGGGGAAGCAGCTTGGACCAAGCCCTCCCTGTAATTCCAACTTCAGTTCTAAAAGAAGGGATTCTTGGAGGAAGAACAGAAGGGGAAAACTGTTCAAGTCTAAGACTGAAGGCAGTCGTGGGAATGATGCTTGAAAATGAATTGGAAACGGATGAGACAGTCAACTGAAGTATTAGCAGCGTTTATCTGTCACCAGAATAGGTGCAGAGAGGATGAAAAGAGACAAAGGGCAAGGGAAACTGGCAGAAAGGAGCAAAAGTATAGCTTTTATGGAGCCATAATATCTACAGAACGGGATATATTCATCCACAGCCAAAGAAGATGTTTCTGAAAAATTACCTAAGACATTAAGATTGTCAGTGCTGCCCGAGGCCAAATATATACACATATTTTAAATCTGCTGCTATATTTAGATAACCTAAGAAATCCCTCAGTCTCCTTCTCTATTTCCATGAGTTTGACTTCAAGTCTGTATCTCTCATTTTTATCATCCGCTCAGCTGTTTTTCTGGTGAACGCCCACAAGCGACGCTTTCACCAACACACGGACGACAACAAACCGAATCAAGGCGCTGCAGCATTTTCACGTTTCCACTTGACGGACTACAAGGTGATGTCAGTTTTTGAAATGGGATCATCCAATTACCCTGGAGCATTTTCTTGTCCAAATCGGCAACAAAGCAAAGGCCACCCAGCTGCGAAGTCCTACATTGTCACCTACAGGAAGGTGGGAGCTTGGCCTGGCCCATCCCTCTTTACCTTTGTTAACTGCAGTTGGACGACTATAAATTCAAGTAAACACACAGTAACCTCATCTTATTCGCGCCTTTAGCCTCCTCCTATACACCTTAGCTCAGAGTTGCTACCCAGATGCAGTGAACTTGACTTGAATATCCCTCTCTCACAAAGTTTCCAGCACTGACAAGCAGTCAGAAAAGAGAAAGACAGAGATTCTGGTCACCCAAGGGCATTCCATGGCTTGCAACGAGCCTGTAATCCTTCGAGTAAAAATCCCTTTCCTTCTTCTCTATTAAACCATCTCCAATTTCTAATGTTTCCTCAGTGATTTACTTGAAGAACATCCCTAAACCTATAGGTACTGAATAAACATTCACTTAATAAATGTTCAACAAATGCTTGGTAAGCCTTACTGTACACATTGCGTTCATCATCTAACCCTAATGCCAGTCCTATTAGCATTACCCCATTTTGGAGATGAGGCAATTAAGGCTTAGAGGAGGTTAGAAGATCCTCCCAGAGATGCTCAACAACAAGGCAGAAGGAGCACAGGAGCCCGGCTGTCACCAACTCCAGGGTCTGATACTCATCACACGACAGCTCAGTTCAGGGTACCCTGGAGCTGCTGGTGACACATCCAACCCTGACCCACAACCTTAAAGCGGCTTCACCCCCTTCCTGATCCACGTGCAGCAAAGACAGAGGGCACCTGAAAACAGCTTCCAGCAAAATTCTAGGGCTGACCCCTCTGCCCAGGAATCATTTCTGCACACCCGTCCCCCTCTGCCAGGGTAAAAGCTCATCCAACCACCCCTCCTGGAGAAGGGGCTGCTGCAGGGCCCACGTGCAGCTCCACCCCTTAGGCTCCCTGTAAACAGACATACAGGATAGGGGAGAAAGATGGACGCTCGGGTCCATCTGTTAGTTATTTTCTTTACAAGGGTAATCATTATGTTACACCACTTCCCTTTCTTATTGGAACAGGCTTATTAGAACACCATTAGTCTGGAGGGGACAGAGGTGACCCGCGGCTAAAAGCTTCGCTGAGCAAAGAACAGCAAGACGTGTTGTTTTCAAAGGCACAAGTGGGTGTCTGACTGATCCAGGGGTGAAAGCCGCTCAAGTTCCCCTTTGCACCCAGCGGTGCCTATCGCAGCGCCTGAAACGCAGTGTGTAAGCATGTGAGGAGCTGGACTGAAAGAACACATTCGGAAGCATTTCATTTACTTCCTACCATCAACCACTCTTTAACTTACTAGGTTCGAAATTAAGGAGACGAGGCGTGATTCCATCCAGGACACCACCTCTTTTCTCTTCTTTTTCTTCCCTTTCCCTTTCCCTCCCTTCCTTCTTTCCTTTCCTTCCTTCCTTCCTTCCTCTCTTTCTTCCTCTAACTCTCTTTTACAGGCAGAACCTGTTTTGTTTTATACTGCATGTATACTTTCAGACCTCTGAAAACAAGAATTACAGCGTGGGGTGAACACACCTCATCACCATGGACCTGAAGCCATCAGACCAACTAAACGGAGCCAGAAAATGATGCCGGGAAAGCTGTTTAATCTTTGGAGGCTCTCTTTTTCCATCTGCAATACGAAGGGTAATGGGCTGTGGGTACTAACCTCACAGGGTCTTCCTGAAGATGCACCCACATCTCTAACCTGCAGTGCTTGCACGTATAGTAAGAGTCCTTTGGAAACCCTGTATGAGACTTTGGAGGGGACTCTGCCTCAGGAGAAAATACTGTTCTTATTTTGGTAACAGCCTGGAGTCGGGTGCTGAGTTCAAATCTCAGCTCTACACTTAGAATCTGTGTAACTTCTGGCCTTAACCTAGCTGTTTGATAATGTTTTACAATCCTCCTCTCTTACCAAAAAAGAAAGGGGTCTACCAAATGAATAAGGCGGGGAAGCTAATGTGTGTACATACACAAGGCACCCTAAGTGTATGGCACCCAGTTAAACTCAATGAATGTTACTTCCTTTCCTTTTAAGCTCCTTAGTCTACAGCCAACACAAAACCACCTTATAAATAGATTCTCTCACATCAAGTATTCTTACAGAGGAGCAAACATCATCTGTGAACTCAGAAAGAATCACTTACAGATAAACGGCAACAGAGTTCCCAATTCAAATTATTCGGTTATGAGCATTCAAGCCAGTGTAGCTGGGTAACATATTTGTAAGCCAAATCCTAATTTTCTTTATAAATCACTGAAATGAAATGGACACAGCAGCCCACAATTCCTGGGCTGTTCTGTAAGATACACCATGGAATGGCCACTTGCTGACACTTTTCAGAAACAGAAAAGACACTGAACTGTGAACATTCTAATAGATACATTTCAAACTGTGTGGACATCTGGAACACCTTTTCATACAATTGTCTATTAGATTCACTTATCTCCAGGAGTTCTGAAATGGACAAAATCGTTTCTGGGATTTGGGAGTTTACACAAATGGATCTGAGGAAACAAAAGCATGCCTCCCACAAACCTGGAAACAATTTTGTTAACTTGCAGGTCACGGAAAAACTCGTTCTTTTTTAAGAGTGCGCTAACAAGCTCACTCTTGGTTAGCAATCTGAAAAGTTTCGATGGCTGACAAGACAGCCCCTTCGATCTTGAATGTATTCACTGAACAAAGACATATCGAGAGTTCACAGGGTACATGGTAATCGAACTGGTGGCGGGATACGCAGCCCTGAAGAACACACACACGGTCCTTCCTTTATTGTCCTTCACAGACAATGAACAGCTCTTCCCATTTTTCAGTTACAGCTGTGATGAAGGCCATGCAGGCGGAGCACCAAGGTGAGAGTCTCAGGGCACCAGACCTAGTCTGTGAGGTCAGAGAGGGCTTCCCACAGGCAGTGATGCTTGAGCTGGGACGGGAAGGATAGAAAGGTTATCTAGTCAGGAGCAAACCCTAAGTGCTGACAGAAAGGCAGGGGCTAGAAGGGGAGAGTTGGAAAACTTGCCAGTTACCTAACAATGAGCAACTGGAAAGACTATTCCAAGAAGAAAAAAGAGCAAGTGCAAAGGCCCAGGGGCAAGAAGGAGCTCAGGGACATATTCACGGACCTGCCAGAAGCCAGTGAACCTGGGAAGAGAGACTAAAGGGGAGAAGAGTACAGGCAGGTGGAGGCCAGCAGGACCCAGAGTGTGCTTGGCCTTATATCCACCCAAGAGGAACTCAAGGCAGAGCAAGGTTGAAAGAAGAGTGACATCAGATTTACGTTTCTAAGAAATGATTCCCAGCTCCAGGTAACTGGAGGGGAGCAGGAAAATACATAGAGGGAGCAGCTGTGATCTAGGCAAGAGATTATGGGGGTTGAGACCAAGGCTGATTTTTGTCCCACAGGGAACAAGGGCAGTGTCTGGAGCTATCTGTGACTGTCACGACGTGAGGCATGCTTCTGACATCTAGTAGGTAGAGGCCAGGGATGCCGCTACACATCCCATAATGCACACAATACCTTCCCCACAACCAAGAATTATTCACCCCAAGACTCAACAGTGCTGAGGTCAGGAAACGCTGACCCAGGTCATCATCATCTTTGGACCAAGGTCATCATCTGATGGGACTGGAGAGCAATGAACAGATTCAAGAAGTGTTTAAGAGGTATAATCCACCTGATTTAACGACAGACTGGAAGTAGGGCTAAAAGAGCAGAAGCTATCAAGGCTGGGTCTCAAGTTTCTCAACAATTCCAAGGAAAGTTACACCCATAACTTTCTCTTTCCCAGAAAGCCAAACAAGTTTTTTTGCTGTGGAATGCCTTTGTTCTTAGAATCAGGTGGACAAGTCAGGGTAGGAAACTGAGGCTGGGAGCCCAACTCTTTAACATCCTCAAGCACAGCATCACCAAGTCTGCTGTAGCCCGAATGAGGCTTCAGACTGGTTCAAGAAGGCTTTCTGGACCATGTTACCTGTCATGTAACTGCTAGGCAGTCTGGGTTTTAGAACTTCACCCTGGTCTTTCAAAAAACGTTCAGGGGGCTTCCCTGGTGGCGCAGTGGTTGAGAGACTGCCTGCCGATGCAGGGGACGTGGGTTCGTGCCCTGGTCCGGGAGGATCCCACGTGCCACGGAGCGGCTGGGCCCGTGAGCCATGGCCGCTGAGCCTGCGCTCTGCAACGGGAGAGGCCACAGCAGTGAGAGGCCCGCGTACCGCAAAAAACAAAAAACAAACAAAAAAAAAGAACCCCAAAATGTTCACAAGGGATGTTCAGACGATGATCTGTGTGAAGACCAACATGATCTATATCTGTACTTGAGCCCACACTCTTGGTCTAGCTGAGTAGCTACCTAAAATGTGATAGGTGGCCCAGCATGAACTGGTAGCTTGTTAGAAACGCAGAACCTCACACCCCATACCAGCCCTGATGGATCAGAATCTCTAAGGGTAAGAATGTGCGATTTAACAAGCTTTCCAGGTGATCCCAATCATGTGAAGGTTTGCGAAGACCTGTTCCAGCTCACCTTGTAGGGCAGGAGAAACAATGCCTAAGTAGGTCCAAACGCTAAATGCTCAGCTGGTATCAAAAGTCCGAAACCTTACATTATTTAAATAATGCCAGATTATTTTATGGAACAAGTTCTAGCTCTTGAAGAAAGGGTATGGAAAAAATCTTCTGAGTCTTTCTTATCTACTTCAGCTTGTAACAGAGAGGTAAATGATAGGACTTTTAAAAAATATAATAAAAGTGTTGTGCATGCGAGTTTCCAAGCAATATAAATCCTTCTGCTTTTTAGAAGAGAATAAACAGTACCCAGCAGGAGCAGAGAGTCTGGCCAATGAAATAAACAAGTTCTTAAACAGCTTGCAGTGGGAGGGGTCCGTCTGGCAGGCGCTGGAACAGCAGAAGCTTTCCACAAGGGCCACTGAGGGTTAACCAAAAGGCAAAAGGAGGGAGCTTCCCCCTAAGGCCTGGGCTGGGACCAGCCAGGGTCTGAGGCCAGAAAAATGAACTAGTGCAGCTTTCAGGCCAGGCCATTCTTGGCTGTCCTCAGGCCCAGCAATGAGGTCCATAAAAGTCCCAAGCAGCGCTCCAACTCCAGAAGGAAACTCTCTCTGTAAGCTCAAAAAGCAACAACATCTTGTCCCTAAGCTTAATGCCCCTGATGAGCCAACTGACTCACCCAACAGAGCTTCAAAAACTTGCACAGTTTTGATTCAAGTATCATATTTTTGATTCCGAGACGGAGTTTACCCAAACACTCCAGAAAGAAAACAGAAAGGCAAGAAGAAATAATAAACTAGCTTCACAATGAATGATGTATAAACTCTGAGGGAGTGAATGGCTTATTTATAAATAAGCATCACTTAAAACTATGCAGGAAGTCCAGATGACAGCATAAACAGGAGAAACTCCGGAAACTCCTTCACCCCAAACCCCGGCGCCTGCTTGAAGACCCAGCTTTGCCCCTTCCTTTGGTGACTCGCAAGCTCACGCCAGTCTTTTGTACGCCTGTGCGGTCCTGGGTGAGCCTCAGAGCTGTAAATATTTGCCCTTCGCCCAGAGCCGGCCAGCTGCTGACAGACAGGCCAGGGGCCAGGATGGGGTGGAGGTGGGGAGGGGGGAGTCGGAAAACTGGCAGACCGGGTGTGCGCTGTGGAAGAGGGGGCTGGGAGAGGGCAGGGAGAGGCAAAGCACACAAGCAGACACAGGCCCCTGGGGGCCCCTCAGGCAAATACATTCCCCAGAATGGCAGCAGCAATGGCCCATGTCCCTCCCCAGCTGGTGAAAATGTGGCCTTTGCAATCAGGGAAATCTTGGTTCTCATCTTGTGACTGTGCCCCACTCAGAGTACAGGTGACAACACATGGAGACATTTCTGGTTGTCACCACTGGGCAGGGGGCGGTGCTACTGGTATCCAGTGGGTAGAGGCTAGGGATGCCGCTCAACATTTAACAATGCGGGCTTCTCTGGCGGCGCAGTGGCTGAGAATCTGCCTGCTAATGCAGGGGACACGGGTTCGAGCCCTGGCCTGGGAGGATCCCACATGCCGCGGAGCAACTAGGCCTGTGACCCACAACTACTGAGCCTGCGTGTCTGGAGCCTGCGCTCCGCAACAAGAGAGGCCGCGATAGTGAGAGGCCCGCGCACCGCGATGAAGAGTGGCCCCTGCCTGCCACAACTAGAGAAAGCCCTCACACAGAAACGAAGATGCAGCACAGCAAAAATTAATTAATTAATAAAAACTCCTACCCCCAACATCAAAATATATACATATTTTTTTTGACAATGCACGGGACTGCCTCCCATAACAAAGAATTTTGGGGCCCAAAATGTCAAAACACCCCAAGGTGGACAACTGAGGTAGAACCTGAATGCCAGCTCTGAACGAGTTCTATGACCTGAGCCTGCTTTCTCATCTCAGAGGATTAAATACGGAATGCCTCCAAAGTGCTTTGCCACAGTCTCTGGTACATAATAAACCCTCAGTAAATGGCACCTGTGGTTACATTGGGAGGCAACACGATAGTGCTCGCGAGCTTGGTCACCTGTGGGTTCAGAAACCAATTCTGGCACCTAGAAGCTGTGACTCAGGCATCTGACCGCGTCTCACTGGTCCTGAGTTTTCCTCACCTACAGAACGAGAAGCAACGTGCCTCCCTTACTTGATTACAAAGGAAACAGCTGAGAAGCAGAAGTGCTTAGAACGGGGCCTGGAGCAAAGCAAGCCTCCAGTAGTGGTGGCTGTTATAATTTCACCAACTCCCAGCACAAGGGGATGCCTTACAAGGGGAGGAGGTTAAAGATAAGTGCAGGGGATACTTGCTGAGCGTTGACTTTCCACCAGGCACCGTGCTAGATCCTTTTCACATGTTCTCTCCCTGAAGGGGGTAAACAAGCTATTTTACATTTAGGGAAACGGAGGCACCTGGAGGTTAAGCCACAACATGACTCAGCTGTTTAGCCAAGAGCCCAGATTCCAGAACAGTTCTAATTCCAGAGGCCTCACTGCCAATTATTACTTTGTATTTGGTGGCGGTTCCTTTACTGCTTTCTGGAATTCTTTCAATCCCTGGAGGAATACTACAGAAGGGGCCTGTGTTTCACCCCCCGTGTCACATCTCTAGGGCCACACTTTCCAACTTGAGGGAGCGTGAGCTGCTAGCTCAAGGTCAGCCGGCTAGTTGGCAGCAAAGCCCAGGTTGGAATCCAGCTTTTACTCCAGAGGCCTCTCCTCTGGCAGCCTCCTTAACTTAATCTACACGGGCTGTGGGCTCCCTTTATTCTTTCTGGAGCTCCTGAGGGTGCATGGGTATAGCTCACGCCGTGTGTCAGTATCTTATCCTGTGGGTCACGTGTACAGGAGCCATGTTTCCCAACCTCCAAAGAGGCTAAGCGACTTCCCCAGGATCACCCAGCTGGTCTGCAGCACAGCCTTTGCACACTTCTGACTCTGGAGCCACACAGATTCTTACTCTGCGCTGGTCGCGGATTCCTTTGAGTCTTTCCAGAACCCCTGAAGCTGCTGGAGCTATACTTCACCCTGAGTCTAATCTGTCAAAGGACCACAGTTCCCAAGTTTAGGCCGATTCCCCGACCTTGCTCACGGTGATCTATCTGGCAAGCAGTGTCAGAAGAGGGAGGCAGAGATGCTCCCGGGCAGCTCCCGGGACCCCAGTGCCCAAAGGGGCTGGGAGGCGCCCCGGGGACCCAGGAGCCCGGCAGGGGGTCGGGGCGGGCGGCGGGTACCTACCTTGCCGCCGGGCGGCGTGGCCACGCAGCGGCTGAGCGAGTCGAGGCGTGCGCTGTACTCGGTGAACTTCTTCTGGTAGCGCAGAGCGGTCATCTGCAGCTCCAGCTGGGCGGCGGCCAGCTGTGCCACCAGCGACTTCTCGCGCTTGCCCGCGCGCAGCGCCTCCTTCTTGAGCGCCTTGTGCAGCGCGCCCAGGCGGGCCTGCAGTGCGCCGTTGTGCGCCCGCAGGGCCCGCGCGCAGCAGTGGCCGCCGGCGCGCTGCTCGCCGTGCGTCAGGGGCAGCCCGCAGCCCTCCTGGCAGCGGCCCACCGGCCGCGCGTCGCACGCGTCGCGCATGTGCGCCTCCACGTCGCGCCGCAGCAGCACCTGGCCGCAGCCCGCGTGGCGGCAGCGAGCGGGCGCGAAGTCGCAGCGCTCGAGGTGCTCGGGCAGCTGTTGCAGCTTGACCACCCGGCCGCAGCCGCGCGCCGCATGCGCGCACTTGATGTCGAGCTTGAGGATGAGGCGCTTGAGCGGCAGGACGTGGTTGAGCTCCTTGGCCGAGAGGCGACCGCGGCAGCGCGCCGGGCAGCTGCCCTCCTGCACCACCCAGGGCAGCACGCAGCCGGCGCAAAAGACGTGGCCGCACGGCGTGGTCAGCGGGTCCTCCAGGACCTTGTGGCACAGCGCGCACTTCAGGTCCGGGTCCACGTCGCCGTCGAAGCGGTCCAGCTCGAAGCCCATGGTGGCGGCCGGGGCCCGGGGTCGCCGCCGGGCGGCCGGCCGCCCCCTCCTTCCCTGCTAGGCAGCCGAGACGCGCCGGCTGCGCCGCCCGCTCTCTCGCTGGCTCTCCCCGGACTGAGCCTAATTGCTCCAGACTTCCTCGGAAAATGCCCGAGGAACAGAACTCCTCAGCCGTATTTGCGTGAGCGCGTGCGCACGCACATCCTGCCTCGGCTGCCTCCCGCCCGCCCCCTGCAAAAGGGAGGAGGACGGGTGGCGAAGGAGGGTAGGAAGACCCAGAGGCTCGCCAAGGAGACTGGCCCGCCCAGGACGCCAGCCTGAGCCTTTCTCTCCGGAAACTCCACTCCGCTCTCCTGCAGTTTTCGCTATGGGAGACAAAATGCCAGCCGAGAAAGCTCACTAGGTTAGGCGCAGAGGGTGCTGCTGTCGCCCAGACGAGTTTTCCTGGAGCCCCTTCCGGGCCAGATCACGACTTTTTACTCCCCTCCCGTGCCTCCTCTTTTTGTGGCTGATTACAGAGAGCGAAAAATATCGCAGGACCCGCTATCTCAGCATTTACGGTCTTTATTTATTTATTTCATTCCGGGGAAAGTTACAGAGCCTGCGGGACGCTCCTGCAACTACAGGTCCCACCAGAGGTTCAGCGGACCCGGAGGTTTGCCAGGCCAAGGTTTCCAGAAGCAGAGGGCGAATCTACGAGGGCCATTTTTCGGGGACGAGAGCTGCTCGCCGGCTGCCAGGGTGGGAGAAGCTGCCGGGCTGGCTCCGTTCACTTCACCTAATACCTCTGAAGTGTCTGCACTGAAGTGTGGCTTGCACTGTGCTGGGCCCTGATAAATCGGTCCCTTTAAAAATCATCAGTACAATATTGTGAGAGAGCGTCGTACTTAAAACTTATTTCCCCCCATTACAAAAGAAGTAACGCTGGTCTTACCCCTTACAGCGTTAAAAACCGCACAAGTGTAGAACTTGGAGAAGTTCCCCATAATCACCCCCACAATCATGTGAACTGCGTTCCTTCAGTTTGGTTTTTTTCCCTATGTATGCACTTTGTTATATTTCCATTCTCCAGTTGAGGAAATTCAGGCCGAGAGAAGGCAAAAAATAAACTACTCCTGAAGGCCCCGGAGAGCAGCCTTTCTCAGACTTTAATGTGCGTGCAGATTATGATCGGGTAGGTGTGGGGTGGAGTCAGAGAATCTCCTTGTCAAAATTGCCTCCATGTGGTGCTGATGCTATTACTCAATGGATTTCCACCTGACTGGGAAGTGGCCATCCATGAATCTGGACTTTTTTCTTCTGCTGGGGGGTAGCTTCAAGCAGGGCAGTTTTCAGCAACAGTTCTGAGTGTTGAAGAAATACTTTGCGATTCCAACCTAGGTGATCAATTCACAGCATCATCCATGGATTTCCTGTTTTGTTTTCTGTTTTTTTTTCCTCTCCCCAGGCTCTAGATGGCTAAGAAACATCCAGCCAGCATTGGTAAGAAAGAAAAATCAAGCTATGGCATTCTCATTTGGAATGTGCTGTCAGATCCTGAAGAATGAAGTGGAAAAGTTGCATCTCTGGGGTCTGGAAAGTGGCATGACAGCACCCATTTTGCCTAATTGCTTTTACTTCTCTCCTTTATGTGGCTGCGAAAGCCCCATGACCTTCACTACTTAACTGTTTCACCAGAGTGAAAGGGTTGTGTTGATGTCCACAAGGATGACTTGTTTTGAAACGACCTTTAGAAAGTTGTCACTGGGCTTCCCTGGTGGCGCAGTGGTTGAGAATCCGCCTGCCGATGCAGGGGACACGGGTTTGTGCCCCGGTCCGGGAAGATCCCACATGCCGCGGAGCGGCTGGGCCCGTGAGCCACGGCCGCTGAGCCTGCGCGTCCGGAGCCTGTGCTCTGCAACGGGAGAGGCCCACTTACCGCAAAAAAAAAAAAAAAAAGTTGTCACTGATTAGATTTCTCAGTGCCTTCCTGAGGTCACTGGACAGTGTGCTTTCATCAGTGTTGGTGGCATTTGTTGTCTGTTTGTGGTAGGGGCTTTCGTTTAATTGCTTAAATCGATTAATGCATTCCTTTGCGAGTTCTTGAGGTGGAATATAACTGGCCTTTGTTCAGATAAGCGTGTTCCAGAAATCCTCCTTCAGTGTATTTATTAAGCTGCTCACAGGTTCTCAGATAATGGGTAAGAAACACATTCTTTCATCAAAGGCGTGTGGGCCTGTCAGTTTCACAAGGTGGGCTAGTGTCAACAGGGCGATAATCTTCAAACCAAACTGGTTTTGAGAAACAACGAAAGCGCATCATACACCATAAATGGGAAATTACTGCTTACTTTGGGTGTAGGCTTCTCTGCAGACTTGTTCCCCCCCATCCCCACCCTGTTGCCAACTGAGAGGCTGTTGATGAAACGCTACAGCTGAGGCCACAGAAAAGCTATAGCGGACTGTGGATTGGCCTCTTTCGGCACAAGAAAAAGAAAAGTCTGTCTAAACCATCCTCGCTGGTTAAGTTTAGAAGCAAACTTCTTGGAGGTCAGAAAAAAAAAAAAAAAAAGACTCCTAGAATGTCAGAGTTGGCAGATCCTGCATACTATTTAGTGGCTGAATTTAATAGGGGAATTGAGAACCAGAAAGGTTACAAGAAAGAACAGTTTAAGGACAAGTTTTCTCAGTTTCTGCTTTCAGTCAAGTAATATTTTGTCCTGTGCGTTGTAGGATGTTTAGCAGCATCTCTGGTTAGATGCCGGTGGTTACCTTCCCCACCCCCTGCAGGGGTGTCAACCAAACATTGCCAGTGTCCTCGGGAGGTGAAACTGCACTGGGTTGAGGCTGAGAACCACTGGTTTGGGGCAGCCTTTCATTCACTGCTAACGTCAGACGGTGCTGGCAGCCCGTGTCCTCTGCTGGCTGTGGAATGACCTAGTGAATGCAGCATAGTGACAGAGGTGTTACCCTGAAAAGTTGGGGCACCACAGTAATACACATGAATACAAACGGTAGGAAGCTAAACGTTTGGTGTGGCAAGTCATCTGAGAAAAGTAGCTGTTTGTTCTGACATGGATTAGATACTTACTCAGGTGTCTCAGAAGCAGCCAAATGTTGATGAAGGGATGATTCCTTGTGGACAAGAGCATCAGTCCCTTTGCAAATGATTCTTACGGCTTCCGCCATCTCTGCCGTCAACGCTTCCTTTTACGGTCCGATTCTGCACTTTCTAACCAAGGCGTGGTCCCAAGCCTAACAAAAATGCAATATTCCCCTTCACTCCGATTTAGATTCTGTTCTTGACTCTCCATTCCATCAACCTGTTTATTCAGAAGACGATGATAATAACGTCTACCATTTTTGAGCTGCTACTCAGTGCCGAGCGTTGTACTCACCAGCTGACCTTCATTATTTCATTTCTTCTCACAGCACATCAAGAGGCAGATGTCTCGTTGGCCCATTTTACAGATAAAGAAACTGAGGTTTACAGAGGTTATGTAGTTATCAAAATGGCAGTCAGTAACATAGACAGAAGGATTCCAGCACCCTCGCTCTTAATGTCTGTGAGCACATGCTTCCTCCTCCACAACCCCTAACTGGGGACTTCTTATCTTACAAATGGTACAGATAATCACTCCACACCTCCAACATTACTCATCTCCCCTTTCCCTCTATCAGTCCTCAGTTTCCCCTGGGCTTTAGATAACTTGTGGGTTCAGTACTGGAGAAAGCAAAAAAAAAGGCAAGTTTTTTTCTTCTTGTTTTTGGTGGCTTCCCTAGGCTTAAATATTTGTACTCCACTAGCTGAAATAACACCAGACAATTAGATTAATAAGCATCTTTTTTTTAACCAAATAAAAGTACCACCAGAGAGTATAGTAAGGTATATCTGTCATCCACAAACAAGTGTGAAACATCTCAATCAGATTGCTTGCCTCCTACCATAGCCAATGTCGCCCATTCTGGGGCCCAGGAGATTCATTTAGCCTTGAGTAGGGAGAAGAATAGGTAATTTTTGACCCTGGAGACTTTGGAAGACTTGGGTTAGTCAGGATGATCTATCACAGAGGACGCACTGGACAGAGAACAGGAAGAGTTGGGAAAATGCTTCCTACAAATTCGTGCAAAAATCTAATGCTGCATATTGGCAAGGCCTCCATCACTGTCTCTCCAGATGGGATTAGCTTCTACAGCACCATGTACATTCCTTGCTGTAACACTCATCACACTTGAAATCTCTGAATTTATCTAGTAGTTATTTATTTAGTGAATACTATATGCTAGGCAGGTGCTGTTCTGGCACAGCGGTGAGGGGGGTAAACGCGATGGGCGATGGTGCCTTCCTGAGCCCTCGTTCCAGGCTGGGCAGAAGGAAGCATCCAGAAACAAAGAGCTTCTTGAGACAACAGTGGGGTGGGATACATTCTCTAGAGCAGGGCTGCTCCAAGTGTAGTCAGAGACACAGGCATAACCCTGGAGCTTCTTGGAAATGCACAGTCTCAGGCTTCACCCAGGACCTACTGAGTCAGGACCTGCATTGTAACAATATCCCCAAGAGACTGGTGTGCACTTGAAATTTGAGAAGCTCTGCTATAAAGACCATAAACCAAGCCGATGTGCTGGAGAGAAATTAGAGGAGGCTGTTCCCAATAGGAAAGTCTGCTGAGAGGAAATGAGATGTTGCTTGAAAGATGAGATGGGCCAGCAACAGTCAGCAGAAGACTCCAGGCAGAGAAGCAACAGAAAGTGCAGTGGTCCACAGGGAGTCAAGCTCTTGGTTTACTGAAGTTGGACAGAGCATGCCTGGAACTTACAACAGGCTGAGAACAGGGGGGAGAATGAAATCAGATAAGGATAGAAAAGTCGGCAGTAGCCAGACATCCAGGGAGTTGCAGGGCATACATAGTAAGGAGTGTGAATTGCTTTTAGGAGCGCTGGACAGACGGCACTGAAGGGTTTTGGGTGGCAGAGGAGCACATTTGGTCAAATTCTAGTTCTCACCGAACGTTCTATTAGAGAGTCGGGGCCTCGTGTCCACATTCTATCTCACGTATGTAACAATTCATGCTGAGTTAAGACACTTAATTCATGTTGAACAAATAAGTGTTCCCACTCCCTGCTCCACGTAAGTTCCTACTCCTAGCCTCCTGAGCACAGGCTGATGCTAACAGCATGAGTATCTGTGTCACAGGATGGGTTAAACAGGCCTCTGTGGCCTCTTTGGAGTATGTATCATCACTTAGAACATTGTTCCCAGAAGAAAATTTATCCTGATATTGGGAACAACCAAATCCCATAGGAACAGCTGGACCATAGTCTGGTTGTGAACTGGCAGGCTTTGCACAGAAAAGGTGTGTGTACAACAAATACGATTCCACGTGGCACTGTAGACATTGGGAGCTGGAAGGGACCTTCTCTTCCACAAATACTTACGGAACCACTATCATGTAGAGAACTTAGAAGGAAAGAATATGAAAAAGGACACAGGACCTAACTCCTGCCTTTAGAGCACTTACAAGGCCCCCAAGGTGGCCAACTGAGTGAAAGTACAAATAGTTCTAACACAAAAACAAATGTATTAAGTATCTTATCCAGCCCCTACTACTCATTATCTGATGAGGAAACAGAAGTTCAAAGAAGTTAGATGACTTTCTAAATATTTATGATGAAACATAATGTCGTTGGAGATACCCTGCACCCCAGTTCAGTGGAGAGAGAATTGGACTAAGTGTCAGGAGACGTGTGTGACACTGATCAGTGAGTGGCCTGGGATCCGTTATGCGAGTTTCTGTAAATATGAATGTGTATGTATAGGCAATTGAATTAGGATAAGCAAACCCCAAATTCTCAGACACCTCACGCTGAAGAATTTTTTTTTTTCACTCTTGTCCCCTGGTGTGGATATCCATGTGATCACTCAGAGCCCCAGGCCCCTTCCATCTCATGGCTCTGCCCTCCTCAAGTCCTCTCCTCAAAGTCATCTCCACTGAGTCAGCAGGTAGGGAGAAAGAATGAAAGACTTCCATTGACCAGGCCTGGGAATGGCGTACATTACCTCCACCACATTCTACTGCCTATAGTCCAATCACAGGGCCACAATAATAGTAAGGAAATCTGGGAAGTGTACTCTAGCTATGTTCCCAGGAAAAAGAAGAATTAGGCTTCGTGAGCGTCCAGCCAATATATCCATGTGTGTGCATACGTATATGTGTGTACATACTTATGTGTATATACACACACACACACACACACACACACACACACACACACATACACGAAGGAAAAAAGAGGATTAAGTTGAGCTAATGTAACAGAACATCCAAATAGCTAGGGAATAAACAAGCTAGAATTTTATTTCTCTCTCAAGTAAAACCATATGATTCATACTTTGGAGCCAAAGGCTGATGTAGTAGCTTCCAAGTCACAAGGACTCAGGATTCTTTTATCATCCTGCTCTAACATCTATACGACCTGGTCTCTACGCTCACTTCATGGACCAGGAGGCCTGCTGCAGAGCTGACAATTCCAGGGCAGAAAAATGGAGGAAGAAAGGAAAGGCCAAAAATGACGACCCCTTACTTAGCCAGCGTTCTTGCACAGCTTCTCTGGAAGCCCCACCCAACTATGTTCTCTTACAGCTTAACAGCAACCCCTAAATGCAAAGAAGGGAATCTGTGAAATGTAGTCTTTTACGAGGGCACATTGCTTCATGGAATATTAAGAGGGTTTTACCACAAGCTATCACTTCACACTCACTAGGATGGCTCATGTCAAAAAGACAGATGATAACAAGAGTTGGCAAGGATATGGAGACATCGGAACCCTCATGCGGTGCTAGTAGGATTGTAAAATGGGGCAGGCACTTTGGAAAGCAGTTTGGCAGCTCCTCAGAATGTTAGACATTGAGTGACCATCTGACCCAGCAATTCCACTCCCAGGTATATTCCCAAGAGAACTGAAAATATATATCAACACAAGAACGTATACACGAATTAAACATTCGTGAGAGCCAAAAAGTTTAAACAACCCAAATATCCATCAACTGATAAACATATAAACAAACTCTGGTGTATCTATGCAATAGAATATCATTTGCCATAAAAAGGAAGGAAGTACTGATTCATGCTGTAACATGCATGGACATTGAAAACATTATTCTAAGTGAAAGAAGCCAAACACGAAAGGCCACATATTGTTTGATTCCATTTATATGAAACCTATAGAGACAGAAATTAGATTAGTGCTTGTCACAAGCTAGGGGGAGGGAGGAGTCGGGGGGTGCCCGTAATGAATATGGGATTTCTTTCTGAGGTGACGAAAATATTATAAAATTAATCGTGCTGGTGGTTACATAACTCTGTGAATATACTAAAAGCTACTGAATCATACACTTTAAGAGGGTGAGTTTTATGGTTTGTGAATTATATCTCAATAAAGCTATTATAAAAACACAAAAATATTAATATTAATAGTAAGGAAGAAGGGAATTGTGGATATTAGATATGCAGGTAGTACTCTGCATGTGTCTATATTCAGGCATAAGCTTTTTTTTTTCAAAATTACATCTATTAAACGAGGGTTGATTTTCTTATTCATACCAAAGGCTATATATTTTTTTTAATTACTGATTTGAATTGCATTAGAACTCTTTTTACCTACAAGTTTTTAACATCTAATTCACAGTGACTCAGGCATTCGAAAAAAAAAAAAGACTAGGCCACATCATTGCAAAGTCCCGGAGGTAAGAACGGCTACAGGTATGGCTAAATCCAGGTGTTCACAAGAACACAGTACAAATCTGCCCTGCTTTCCTCTCGGTCGGCTTGCTTCTCAGGCAGGCTCTCCGCACATAGTTACACAGCCCCTGCAGTCCAGGTTTGCATCTCACCAGCTTATCAACCCCAGCAGAAAGAGCGTCTCTTTCCTAACAGTTTGAATAAATGTCCTAGGCATTGTTGGCCTGCCTCAGGTCATGTACCCATTCCTGAACCAGGGAGTGGGGGACAATCACACCCAGACCACAAGAAATGAAGGTAGGGGAGGGAGTGGTTTCCCAAAGAGATGCCAAAAAGCCAAAAAATGGGTGCCTACTACAATCTTATTACAGGATTCATCACTAGTCCTAAAGGGGGGAAGAAGCATCACCTGTAAAATATACATAAACCCGTTGTCTAGGAATAAAATTTTAAAAATCCATCAGCCTCCCTAACTGCTATACCCTGATTTGAAGCAATCATCTGTGAAGGGAAAACAAATACACATAACAAGGCAATGTAATGCTCTTTTTTTCAAATTTGTCTTTTAAAAACACAAAGTTTAATCTCTTACAGTTCTAGAGGTCAAAAATCCAAAAAAGAGTCCTATGGGGCTAAAATCAAGGTTTTGGGAGGACTGCATTCCTTGTAGAGGCTCTAGGGGAGAATTCTTTTCCTGACCTTTTTCAGCTTCTAGAAGCACCTCACATTCTTTGGCTCACAGCCCCTTCCTCTATCTTCAAAACCAGAAGTATAACATTTTCAAATCTCTCTCTCTCTTTTTTTTTTTTTTTTTTTTTTTTTTTTACGGTACGCGGGCCTCTCACTGTTGTGGCCTCTCCTGTTGCGGAGCACAGGCTCCGGGCGCGCAGGCTCAGCGGCCGTGGCTCACGGGCCCAGCTGCTCCGCGGCATGTGGGATCTTCCCGGACCGGGGCACGAACCCGTGTCCCCTGCATCGGCAGGCGGACTCTCAACCACTGCGCCACCAGGGAAGCCCTCTCTCTTTTTAATAAATACATTCAAAATGACTTTTTTTTTTTTTTTTTTTTCAACAATAGACCCTCGTCCTTCAGCTAAATTACATGAAGATACAGTTTCTGAAGTCAAATTTAAGCTATTAAAGTTTAAAAGATACCTGTCTTGTCGGTCAGTGCTGGATCCCTAGGCCCCGGGACAGTGTTTGGCTTACAGTGGACACTCACTCAACATATAGATTGCTTGTGTAACTTATTCAAATATTCACTGGTCCAAAAAAACAAAAATTCTGGTTTCTAAAACCTCTCAGATCTTTGATTATTCCTAAAGAGAAAAAAAACAAGGAATGCAATTTGAAGGGTGAGAGTTATAATCACATGGAATCCCCCATCAAAAATAAGACCCTCACAGATATATGGGGAGATATAAAATCATACAAAGAAATATTCATAAATAAAAAACAGAATCCCAGCACTGGTTTCATTGATAAATAGGACATTTAATTTTAATTTGGAAAACCTGCTTTTCCGATATTTAAGTTTCACTTTAAGAAAGCGTGTTCTTTAAAATAAACAAGCTCTAAAATCCTTGCAGCTCGGGCCTGTGATCTAGGAACTCATTCATTTTCATTTTTCTCCTGGTACCGTCTCCATCATTCTCATTTACTCTGTCTGTAAAATTGTGATAATAATAATCCATGCTTACCTAACCTACGGTAATAATTACTAATTAATTTTTATAAGTAGAAACCCTTGAAGAATGTACATACACAGTTGCTAAATATAATAATTTTAAGCTGATGGGGAAGATAGCACTTTCTGTTTTCAAGAATGCTGTCCGCTCCAGAGGGATGGAATTTCATACACTGCTTCCATGTATCTTCCATTACTGATGGATTTGACAAGCCAAGCCCTGCAGAGTGATATCACTTTCTCTTGTCACCTAGGACCTCAAATAGCCAGAGCTGTGCTTGGTGTTTCCTCTTTACAGCAAGATACAAACCACTCTGGCACTGGCAGCAACAGAGGTCTGAGCTCAAATCATGTAGAAGGGCAGCTCTCAAACTAGCAGATTTCCAGAGTGCCTCCCTACCGCCTCCATGAAGTATAACACAATTGCTTTCATTTAAATCTCATTGCATTAAAAAGAGGCTTACCCATGTTTGTCGCCGTTCTTTGAAATCTTGTCCATAAACTGTGGTTTTGGTACCCAAATCAAGCGGGCACTTGGCAATGAAAAAGCTAAAACATAACATGAACGAAAATAGTGCTATGATGGTATGGGGTTTCTAGGATAATCGTTTGTTATATTTTAACAAACAAAAGTCACTTTAACCTTTCGTTCTCTTTTCATCACTTTACAGGAACAGACACAAAGCTGGCCCTGTGATTCTTTTTACAGGGGCAAAAAGCAATCATGGAAAAAACCCTCAGCAATGATAACATTCTTTGATACAGGTAAAGATTGAAAATATGTCCCAATGCTGGCGTACTGTCTGTAATTTTGGCAAATAGCACACTCCATCTTGACAGAATATAAAGAAGCTTAGAAGTGGAATCCAGAGAGACGAAAGGACTTGGAGGACAGTGAGTCAGTTTGTCGTTGGTGGAAATCTTTGTCATAACTTATAATTTATCTGTGGGTTGTATAAGCTTCAAGATGAAGATAAAGCTGGAATCAGAGAGCTCATGCTGGTTTTCTTTCTATTCCAGAATGGCAGCGTTTCTGACGGTTCTTTCAGGTGTAGGAGATAAGTGCAAGTGTGTTTCTAACTTGTGTATTATATGCTTTGCTTTTGTTTCCCAGTAGGGCAGTAACTGACTAGCCGGGTTAGAGACTACCCAGTTTGCAAATGGAATCAAGGGGTGATGTTCTCAGAACTGCACACAACTCCAGATAGTAGCAAAAACGTAGGGGTGCCTTTTGGAAAAAGTCAAAAGAAGTTTCACATTTTTCACACGTTAATTGGGAATGATGTATTTTCTTCTTCATCCAGAAATCCCCCATGGATGGACTTACGACCTTTTTCTTTGGGGGGCGGCGGGGGGGAGGGAGTGGCATTTGATAAAAATGTATTGAATGGAACAAATAATGTACACATATAAATTTAACCGTTAAACTGACCCTAAGCCTTGAATACCACCAGTCTGTTCACTAGAAAGAATTTAATCAAAGAAACAATATATATGATTGTGCTCTATATCAGGGTTTGGCAAACTTTTTTCGGTAAAGAAACACGTAGTAAATACTTCATCTTTGTGACAGCTTTCTGGGCTCTGTCACAGCTACTCATCTCTTATGGTGTAGCACAAAAGCAGCCACAGACAATATGCAAATGAATGACTGCAGCTGTGTTCCAATACAGCTTTGCTTTCAAAAGGGCTGGATTTGACCCACGGGCTTTAGTTTGGCAACTCTTGTCATCTGTAAATACACTGCCTTTGTGATGAGACAAAACCAACTAAACTTGAGACCATTAAGACCATCATAGTGAGCTAGAGGGATATGGACTTTATGATAAATACATGCTCAATAAATAGTAATACTTTGAACAAAGGAGATAGTGTAGTATCATGAACTTGGGAGTCAGAAAAACCTACCTTCAATTCCGGTATCTACCACTTATTGGCTGTGCAACATTTGCAAATTTCCTCAGTTTGCAAAAGGTACAGGTTATTAGCGCCTACTTCATAGAGGTGAGGTAGACTCAACAGGACATTTAAAGTGTTAGTTACAATCAAAGAAGAACTTCTTTTCTTCTGGGAGGGCTTCAGGCAAAACATTTTTGAGATGTCAGCCAACCAAGAGAAATGTAACGTCGCCGTTCTTTGAAATCTTGTCCATAAACTGTGGTTTATGGGAAGTGAAGTGCTTGGCACTACCGAGCTGAATAATATAAAGACTGAGTTATTGGCCACAGGGAGGGTGAGGATTCTAGTGAACTGGCGTTGCTCGTGCTTTCTGAAGTTATCACCTACAAATGAAGCCCGGATTCTCTGCCCTACAGCCCTGGAATTCCAGGATCCTAATGCATGTGAATACAGACTGTGGATACAGAGCCACAGATACGGTGATACTGAGAGGCAATTTACTGGCACCCTTTACCAGAAAGGAATTAGAGGAAGAAGAGGCCCCAACAGAGCCACATATGAATCATCTCTTTCTTCTGAAGTTATTATTCTGCAAATTAGCTGGTTAGCCACTGTCACAATGTTGACAACCCCAAAAACAAATGAAGAGAGAACAATGCGATATCCTCTCTTTGTAGAAAAACTGGTGCCAATAGTCCTTTAGGCAATTCCTTGAAAGTGAATTACTGAGTGGTATTGTCTTTCAAGGTCAAATGTGTCCACCATGCTAAGTATAAAAACCAAAGGATCTCTTCAGGAGTTCTATAACTCAGATTGCCAAGATGCCTTCATTCCTGGAAACCCATTTTAAACCAATCAGGGAAATGTTTCTTCATCCTTCATTTACAGGGGCTGGGGGCAGAAACCAGAGAGCTACTTCATTGAGGCAGAAACCAGAGAGCTATTTCATTGAGGAGGTCACAGGGTCATGTCTCATTCACCTCTATGTCCCTAATACTGAGCATTTACTAAGCAGCTACCTGTACGCTAGGTGCTTAGTAGATGCCCACAGCAGTACTGATTGAAGTAAGAGAAGGTGCCATGGCTGTCTCAGGCTTCCGATGGCACAGACACACAGGACTGGAACGTTCTAGGATTCAAAGCCCTTGCACTGCACCACAGGGCATATGGGAGACAGAAACCAATTGCATCGTATTATATGCTTGGCATAATTATACTGTAGGCTTTTGCCTCCTTTGGTGCCAGTAAGACTCAAAACACGCTTTGCTTATGTCAAGCGCTGGGGTTGCCCCCTCATTACTTGTGGGACCTGTGAACTCTGTGGCCACATCCTGGGTGACTTCAGCCCAGAGTCTTATGCTTGGGAGAACCAGGATGGTTTTTTTTCCCCAGAAAAGATGTTGAACAATAGGTGTGTTGAGTCCTGGAGGAAAAAGAGGAAAGTAGCAGACAAGGACCAGCTGGGGCTGGATCAGATGCCCAATGTGGACGACAGTGATCAAGTCTTTTCTGTTTAAAAAAATTAATAATGAAGCTGCGTTCTCTTAATTCCTCAAAAGGGAGTTTAATCTACAGGATGCTACAGATTCTCTCCTCTAAATCTCTCTCCCAACCATTTACTTCTTGTCTTTAACACCATCCTCATTCAAGCTACCGTCTCTCTTACCCGGATGGCGGTAATATTTTCCAAAGTTGTCTCCCCACATCCCTGCAAGCCCCTTCCACACTGCTGCCAGAGTGATCTTTTTAAAATGGAAAAATGGCTCCGAAACACTGCTGCTTAAGAGATTCCCATTTCTCTTAAGAGAAAAATTGTAACCCTACACTTCATTTCATCTCTGAGGCTGGCATGATCTCACCCTGCCTCTCTTCCCAGCCTCATTTTGTGCTTCTCTCTTAGCTTCAATTCAGCAGTTGAGGACACTGCCAATTGTCCCCCAGTATCCATTCTCCCTTGTGCATAAAAAACAAAAAAAGCTGAGCTCCCCCTGGGCCCATGACTGCCCAGCCAAGAACTACATTGCCAGCCTCTCGAGTCCTGGACAATAGGATGTGAGCAGAAGTCATGTTGTCCTTCAAAAGGACATATGCCTCCCCCTCCGACGGGGCAACATGCAGACCAAGCCCACGTGACCAAGCAGGGGCCCAACCTACATCCTGTGGGTTAAACCCGGTCTATCGTGTTTACGTCAATAAAGTTTGATTCGAACACAGCCACACCCATTCGCTTAGGCGTTATCTGTGGCTGCTTTTACAGGACAGTGTCAGAGTTGAAAAAAGCTGTGATCAAGACTATATGACCTACAAAGCCAAAATATTTCCAGTCTGGTCCTTCACAGAGAAGTTTGCCAACCTGTGCCCTAGAGGACACAGAGCAACAAGGTAGAAGGAGGCTGGGTTTCTGGCACTAGAGAGCTGGCCATCTCAGCCAAATCAGTCCATTTGGGCTGTTAAACATATTTTTTAAAACCCTATCTTGTTTAATCCTCTGTGTTTGGGCTTCCTCTTGAACAGTTCCTCAACCTTGATACTGATGACTTTTTTGGGTGAGATGATCCTTTGTTTAAGGGGGCCGTGCTGTGCATTGTAGCAGCATCCCTAGCATCTACCCATTAGATGTTCAGGAGCGTCCATCCCCCAAGGTGTGACAACTAAAAACATCTCCAGACACTGCCAAATATCCCTTGGTGGCTAGAATCACTCCCGGTTGAGAACCGCTGTGTTAGAGCAGCTTAATCACCTGTTCTAAGCATCTCTCTCCCGTTCACTGTGCCCCAATCTCTCCCTCACTACTAGGGACACTCCCGTGCTGTTCTCTCTTGCTCTCACCCCACCCTCACTTAGTTATCTCCTATTTAACTGCCGTGTGTCAGCTTCCACATCACCTCCTCGGGTCCTCCCACCAAATAAATGCTCTCATTTACGAGAATATATTTACGTAGTTTCCCTGTGGAGCAGCAGTGTGGTAACTGAGGTTGTTCACCGTTCATAGACACACAGAAGGCCACTCCGTAAACAGCTGCCGACTGGCTTAGTGATGTGACATTGCAATTTTGAGGGGAAAGCAAGAGACTAGTAATGGTAAAGGAGGTGAACACGAGTCTTGCCACAGTCCTGACTGAGGGAGAGGGATTCATATTGCTGGTTATAGGAGGGAGAAGTGGCCAGCGAGAAATGGGGTCTCTTTACTTCTCAGCCCCAGGATTCCCATAAACCAAGAAACCTGCCTTCCTTCCATAGCAGCCAAAACATCTGCTAAAGTGGGTGCATTTCAGAGCAACATATGGATTTCTACTTTGTCTTTGGTTTTGACATTGGTTGCATTTTAACCCTGTACTTTTCAGGCTAAATTATATATGATATGATTTATTAACCCTGCACTACCCTCTTTAAAGTTACAAATAATCCCTACCATCACATTCTAAATTCACACATAGATACATACGTGCAGACTACATTCCCCAGCCCCACCATTATCCGAATTAAAAGGCTGGACATTCAGAGGGGTCTAGATGCTTCTTTGGCACGAGGCCATAAAGGGAGATGTGTGTGGTCTCCTGAATGCCTTTAGATTTTTCTCTCTAGTCAATGAGTCAGTCTTCTCTCTCAATCCCTCTCTTTAGATTTCTGTGCCTTTAAGCCAAAACCTCTGTTTTCAAGAGTCTTAGCATTCTAAAAGTGAACCTCTATATGTTTATAATAAAGGCACCCTTCTCACCTTCCCTTAGTAGAACACTCACTAGGTGGTCTACTAATGGTTGCGAGAGACATGTTACCAACAGACCAAAAGCGTGCATTTCGCAGTCAGATCTGCTGTTAAGACTTATTTCAACCAATTAGTCAGGATGCTACGGTGACTGCGAGCAACTGCATAATCTCCCTGAGCCTTAGTTTGTTCATCTTTTTTTGCGGTATGCGGGCCTCTCACTGTTGTGGCCTCTTCCGTTGTGGGGCACAGGCTCCGGACGCGCAGGCTCAGTGGCCATGGCTCACGGGCCCAGCCGCTCTGCGGCACGTGGGATCCTCCTGGACCGGGGCACGAACCTGCGTCCCCTGCATCGGCAGGCGGACTTTCAACCAGTGCGCCACCAGGGAAGCCCTGTTCATCTTTTTAATGGGACTAATACTGCTTACCTCAAGGCGACACTGTGTGGATTGAATAATACAACACGTGGCATAAAAAAGGCATCTGATGAATGCTTCTGTGATCCATTCACCCAGTCTTTCCTAGAACCCCTGAGACAGCCACAGACCTCCTTGAAGTGACCAGCTGGTGCGTGGGACAGACAGTGACCGTGCTCTGCTAATCAGAGCATAGGGGACTTCCACACTCCTCCTCCACCCAACCGTGTGAGGTAGCTCCCAGCAGATATTGTAAGGGACAGGCATTTTTCTCACACTAATTCTAGGACACATATGGTGGGCAGGACCCGCATGTCCTGACTCTCGCACGTGTGCAGAGCTCCACCATATGCACACTTGCATTCGTGAGCATGCAGTTGTGTGCACACAAAAATACCACCTCCACACACACCTCCAGAGCCTTCGTAACCTACTCAAGAAATCTTTATCCTATGACTTTTCCGGGGAAAACACTGTGCTAAGCTCTGTCAGTTTTTAAAGACGCTGCAGTCATTTGCCCAGCTTCACAGCCTGGCTCCTCTATCTCTCCTTCTCTCCCTCTCCCCCTCCCCTAAAGCTGAGTAGAATCATGGATCCATGTTTGAAGGGTGTTCCTAACTTAGGGAAGCCTGGGAATGAGGAGAGGGCAGGATGCAGTATGAAGTCCCATCAGGGTGAGGATGGGCTGGGAAGCCAGGAATAAGAACAAAATGTCAAGATATATCAAGCTGTAATTCTCAAGTTGAGTAGAGCTTAGCATCCAGACACTATACCCTGAGTTGGGTAATAATACTTATAACTACCATTTACTTTGCACTTACTCTATGACAAAAGCTTAGCAAAGAAGATACAAATTACTTCCTTTAACCCTCACAACAATCCTAATGTGGTAGATACTCTTCCTCACTTTTTAATTTTTTTTCGGTACACGGGCCTCTCACTGTTGTGGCCTCTCCCGTTGCGGAGCGCAGGCTCAGCGGCCATGGCTCATGGGCCCAGCCGCTCTGCGGCGTGTGGGATCCTCCCGGACCGGGGCACAAACCCGTGTCCCCTGCATCGGCAGGCGGACTCTCAACCACTGCGCCACCAGGGAAGCCCTTCCCTGCTTTTGACAGATGAAGAAAATGAAGCCCATAGTTGCCAAGACTTCCTGCAGACCTGTGAGTGACCCAGCAGAATGTCAAGCTCCTGGGTGCTTGATGCCAGACCCTGAACTCACCATGCCACAGAGCGGGGTCCCAGGGATTCCACATAGCGGGAAGGCTGAAGATTTCTGTGGTGGAGGACGCTAGCGGCCGCACCCGATCCCTTCTCCCCACCTATGGCGCGATGCTGTTGCTTCGACGCGGCTGCCCAGGCAGGTGTGACACTTGTACACCTCCTTGCGTGGAGGTGCGACTTGTCACTCACATTCAGTAATGGAGTGTGACAAGAAGAGATCTGTGCCATGGCAGAACCAACATTCTTAAGAGTCAGACATGCTTCTTCCACGTTGCTTTGCCCTTTCCACCAGCTCGATTCACGAGACCACCAAGAACCATACTATGACGATGTGGAGATGGAAGGAGCTTGGGTCTCTGAATCACTGCATGGATGTAAGGCTGATTAGCAACACTGTCTGGGCACACTTCCGTGAGGAAGAAATGAACTTTTATTGGGTTTTTTGCCATCATAATATTTAGGCCTTCTTTGTCACAACCATCAGACTATCCTAACTAATACAACTTCTCACTCTGCTTTAAGGAACAAAAATGGCCCCCAACTCGTCTAACCAGCTAAAAAGATGCCCCCAGACAGCATAAGTAAATGGAAAATGAATTAGAGCTCCATAAGAGAAACATCTCCACAATATGGAAATAAATTCAAACATGACTTATTAGACATGGCTATTATGAAAACTGTTTATACCCCATCTTCTTCCCTTCCAGTAAAGCAAGGCAGCTGTATGGGAGAGAAAATGTGAGAAGACAGCAGACGATGCTAATAATATTTCAAACACTGGAAGGTGTTCTGACTATTGAATTATTTCAGATTAATAACAGGAGAAGAGAACGAAGCATTTGCTTTTTGAAAAATTATTAGCTTCTTTTTCCTTTGGCCTGGAATTATTTGTCCTCATTTTCTTCAGTCACACTTTTTTTCAGTTGAGTGTCTGGCTTTCTGAGCCAGCTTGTCTTTTACGAGTTTTCCATGTGCTTTGAAACCCTGAGTAATTAAGTGACTTCTGCAGGGTTACAAAGAGCTGTCAGATCTGCATCCTTCTCTCCTTACCGCCAGCTACCCCCTCTGTATATTCCTCTCCACCTCCGTGCACGAAACCTGACCGAAATGAGTCATAGTTCTTAAGAAAGGAGCATAAAACCTCTTTTAACCTTAAAATTAAACTTACCTACTTACCATTTCTAAACTATTGCATTTTAAGTTTGGGAATTCATATTTGAAATGCCACATCTCGAAAGCACAAAGATTCAGCACTACCTCTGCTAAGGCTGATGCCTGATGTGTATTCCCAGACAACTGGAAACCAACTCTGCTTTTCTCTCATGGAGAAAGGGAAAGCGCATGGAATTAAAACACAGACGTGGCACCCCGTTACAACCCCCTGTGGTTCTGGCGTTTTGCTTTTATATGACAGGCTCAGAACAGGGACAATAGCTAGTACATAAACCTAATTACTCTGCGCAACTTGAGAGCTGCGGTCTGGACTTTGGTTTCATTTAGCGTTTTTGAATAGAACATATAGAGTACAGCTAAGACTCATTACGGCAGTTGCGGTTTCTAAGCTGTCACACCCAAGCAGAAAGTTTGGGTCAGGCTCCATTTCTAAAAGCTACACATATTTCACCTTGCTCAATACCCTTTCCCGCCAAGTTTAGAAATGGGCCTGTAGGTTTTGTCTTATAAACGTATCCCTTAGGGTATTTGCGTTCAAAGTTTTCTAACTAGGACGCAGGCCCCTGACCCTGACAGAATTCTCAGATATTGGCCTTGGGGCAAGGGAAGACCGTGAAGGTTGCTTTACCCAATACAATGTCACCCACTCCCGTTAGAATCCCGAGTGTGGCCACTTCCATAAGCAGCCACCGTCATTTCTCTGACTTTCCCCATATCTGTCCATTTGTATTCTTTTTCTTGAGGGTAGGAATCTGACCTCTTTCTTTTTTGACCTCTTAGTTTGGGAGGCATCCTGCAACAGCCCACCCCAAACCCACCCACAGCTACCTCCAGTGTTTCGTACATAGTGCCAACCCACTACAGGTAAGGCAACTTTTATGTCCCTTGCCTGATGGGACAAATGGAAATTTCAGATGCTTCTACATAGTCAGTGTACTTTAGAGACACAAGTGACCTCTAAGCATGGCTGTTGCTTTTCCTGGTCCAGCACCAACATCCTCTTCTTCTAGAAGGGCATTCTGCTTTTTCCTTTGAAGTATTATACATACACCTCCTGCTTTCAGGCCAAGTCGTTGTCTGTATCTCTTGGATCTAGGAATGGGCACAGGACCCAGCCTGGCCAAACAGCATATGCTGGGCATAGAGATTAGCATCAGGTTAGATACATGACCCAAGTGCCATAGACTGAATGTTTGTGTCCCCCACCAAATTCATGTTAAATACTAATATCCAATGTGATCGAATTAGGAGGTAGATCTTTGAGAAGGTGATTAGGTCATAAGGGCAGAGGCCTCATGAATGGGATTGGAGCCCTTCCTTATCAAAGAGGCCCCAGAGAGCTCCCTTGCCCCTTCTGCCGCACGAGGTTACGCCCAAAAGATGGCCATCTAGGAAGCAGGCCCTCGTCATACACCCAATTTGCCAGTGCTCTGATCTTGGACTTCCCAGCCTCTAGACCTGTGAGAAATAAGTTTTTTGTTATAAGCCACCCAGTTTGTGGTATTTTGTTGCAGCAGCCCAAACAGACTAAGACATCAAGGTAGTACAATTAGAAGACATCCACTTTTTTTTCTAGAGCTACTGGAATGGAAAGCTCTCTTTAACTTTGAGTTTGCTCACAGAAGAATGTTAAGTCTGGCCCTGTGACACACCACGTAGAGAGAGCTGGCCTGGAATGAAGCCAAGAGAGAGGAAAAGAAAGCCAAGAAATAGTGAGCGACTGTGTCCTGGTAACATATAAGATCTCCTGGATCGATCTGTGCCTTTAGGCATATTGACTCTTGGTCTTACCAGTGTTTGAGCAAATAATTCCCTTTCTTGCTTAATATAACTTGATGGGGGTTTCTGTCATGGGTTACCAAAAGAGTTGATTACAATAAGGCCAGTGTAACTATATTCAATGATTTTCAACATGTGGGCCATGGAGAGACTTAAAACTGCTAAGGCTCCTTCCTTCAGTCTTTCTATTGCCTCATTCATTCATACGACTTTAAATATCTTTTGTATTACACTGACTCCAACATTTATACGTGCTGCCTAGATTTCTCCTTGGTGCCCAGGTTATCTCTCAATAAACTGTTTTCTAGTGCGTTTGCCAGGATGCTCAGAAACACCCCAAATGTTACTTTTCTAGAATTGAACTCTTGATTTCTCCTCCCAAACACATTCTTTCCTCGGTCACTCTCATGTCAGTGAGGGCTATCACCATCTGTTCAGTTGTCCAAGCTAGAAACTGGAGACACAGCTTTCATTCCACCCTCTCCTTCACCACCCACGTTCAAGCCATAAACATGTCCTGTCTGTCCTACCTCCTAAATATATCTCAGATCTGCAGACTTCTCTCCATCTTTACTGTCTCTGCTCTAGTCCAAGAATGACCAGTTCTCTCCAGGATTATAGCCTAAGTCTATTTTCTGATTCTTTTACAGTCACTTTCGAATACATTCTCTACACTACAGCCATTAAAAATGGATTTAATTGGATCATGGCCTACCCCTGCCTGAAGCACTCTGCTTCATGTTGGATGTAGAATTAACTTTTCACCGTGGTCTAAAGGGGCTCTGTTTCTCTGACTACATCTGCATCTCCGATATCTTGTACCAACTCATTGACCGCGTATCCAGCCCCACAGGCTTTGCTTGCTGTCTAGGACATCTGCAGGCCACTTTAGGGGAAGCTCCTGGTGGTGTTCCCTCAACTGAGCATGCTCACCCATCCCCTCCAGCTCTTCACATGACTTTGACCATTTTGCCCTTCAGGAGGCCAGCTTTACGGGCAGGTCATTCTCCATTTCAAACTCCATTCATTTCCTTCACATACTTCCACATTTTGAAACCACTTATTTATTGGTTTACCTGTTTACTATCTGTCTCACCACTAGACCAAACCCCACGAGGGCACGTGGGCACGTGGTGAGCACCTGATAAATACAACTGAATGAAAATGAGTTCTGTGAAACTCAGACAGAGAAAGAAATATTGTATGATACTGCTTATATGCGGAATCTAAAAAGAAATGATACAAATGAACTTATTTACAAAATAGAAACAGACTCACAGACTTAGAGAACAAACTATGGTTACCTGGGGGGAAGGGATGGTTAGGGAGTGTGGGATTGACATGTACACACTGTTATATTTAAAGTGGATAACCAACAAGGATCTACTGTGAAGCACAGGGAACTCTGCTCAGTATTATGTAACAATCTAAATGGGAAAAGAATTTGAAGAAGAATAGATACCTGTATATGTATAACTGGATCACTTTGCTGTACACCTGAAACTATCACAACATTGTTAATCAACTATACTCCAATATAAAATAAAAAGGTAAAAAAAGAAAAGGAGTTCTGTGAATCCACGTGTAGACATTTTCCACAGACACAATAAATAACATATGATGCCCATAGACCAGCTCTTTGTCAAATGTTTGCAAATGCTATTGTGTGTACCAAAACACAAGTTCATTTACGATGTTAATGAATTCATACTGTCTTTTTGTCTTTAGGTATTTTCTTAATCCAGGGTTTCTTTACATGAGATTTCCCCCAGTTCCACATCCTGACCACCAGGCCCTGGTAATCTGTACAGGCCTAGACCCTAGCATCCCCCCATCCCTCTTTCAATTTTAAAAGTTGGTCCTCATTAGGGTCTTCATGTTGAGAAACTCTAATTCGGATTTTTCTAAAATGAGGGAGATGTATCCTCAGGAAATTTAAAAAAATATAGATTTGATGAGAGAGTATAATAGATCATAAACCTGAGTGGAGGCTACAGGTTGTTTCAACAGTAATGCAATTATATCACTCCCCCCTGCCTTCAGCAAGTTGTGTGACTTATTCAAAGATGTTAATAAGAAAAGGGTCAACCTGAAGCTTATGTATAAAAACTGGAAAAATATAAACAAGAAAAATTGTAGATTACCTCTCTCTCAAGATAACAAGAAGAAATACACAAAATATGATGGAAACCATTTCAAAGGAAGTATATGCAACATAATCTCACTAAGAAAATATTTTAAATAAGAGATGTAAAGATTCAAAGAAGAGGCTATAAATCAATAGAAGATGATAAACGTGAGTTGGCCAAGTTTGGGGAAGAACAGAAAAGGAAAAAAAACCACAGTGAATTTCCTAATAGATGAAACAAAGAAAGTCCTAACTCCAAACTGATGATAGACTTAAAGAAATCCTGCAAAATAAAGTGAAAAATACTAAAGATATAAAAATGGCTGTAGAAAAGATGATAGGTATGGACAGTAGACAAAGGAGATACAACTGATGTATAAATGGGGTTGCTAAAGAAGAGTGGCAACAAATGCAGCAGAAGAATATATTCCAAGATAAAATGGAAGAGAGTTTCTTGAAATGCACACTTTAATTTGAAGAGAGAGGCCCATACCACATTCTTGGAAAAAGTAACATATAACAATGAGCAAAGGATATATCCTGGAAGAAGTTAACGCCATTTTATTTAAAAAACAAACAAACAAACAACCTCCAAAAGATTATTTTGAATGTTCTTGCCTTTTTTTAAACAAGAAGAAGGGGGCATTGGAAGGGGGAGCGGCGGTAGATAATCAAGTAACATATAAGGTGGGAAGAAATTTCAGCTGGGATGCTCCTGCTTATAAGAAACTCTGAGTCAAACTGGCTTACAACCTCCCTGCTCCAGATGTGAGCCCTTAGCAGCAGGACTGCCTCACCTGGGAGCCTGTTACAAATGCAGAGTCTCAGGACTTATCCCAGATCTATTGAACCAGAACCTGCATTTTAACAAGATCCCCTAGTGATTCATATGTACATTACAGTGTGAGAGACACTGGCTTAAATGATACAAGATTTACTGTCAGCAGTGTTCTCCATGTGGTAACACATTAGAATCTCCTTAGTACCTTTAAGCAGTCTTGCCATAGAGGCTACACCCCATACCGATTCAACTGAAAAATCTTGGATACAGGCAGGCTACTACATTTTATTGTATTTTTTAACAGTCGAGGAAATTCCAGTGTAAAGCTGTAGTTGAGAACTACTGTATTAGAAGTCTAGAAGTAGGTGGGATTTTAGGGTTGGCTAATCCCACAGTTGAATAGAATCCTGATAGATCCAGGATCTTCCCACATCTCTGCTTTGCCATCTTCAGGATTGACTTTTAATTCATAATGTGTCTTCCTTCTTTTGTCTTATTTTCCATCCCTCCTTCCCACCTTCATTTTTGATTTTCTCCATTTTCCCTGTCTTTCTGCTTTCCTGTCTGCTTTCCTTCTTATACACTTAAAGTAATATTGCCTGTAATTATCACCAAATATTAAGATCGTTATTTCTTGGAATTTTGAACGATCTGAGGTGTACATTTAAAAACTTATATAACTATATTATAGTCCTCAAAATTATTTTTTTTAAATGTGGGTTGGGTCCCCATCATTAAAAATATTGAAAACCATTGGCTTGGTCCAACACTCTCATCTTACGGATGAGGAAAGAGGCCCTAGAGCGTACCATTAGATACAGCATGGAGGGGAGGGAAATTGAGGAGCGTCCTTGTGCTACTTGGTATGGCCCAGAACCATCAATAATATCCATGGTGTTAGGGATGCCTCCTGGGATTAAGTGGTTCCCGCAAACTTCTAAGCATTTGGAGTCAGGTGGGGAAAAGGGGTGAGGAGGAAAGGATGAGATCTAGAGCAGGATTTAGCCAATGATTGGTGCCTTGGAGAGGCATAGCTCCTGAGAGATTGCCAGAAAGAAAAAGAGAGGCTTCTGTATTGATGGCATCTTGAGCTGGCAACAGTTGGCAAGAAAAAAAACCACACTACTGAAATTAGAAATGACAGGGAAGAAGACAGCTGTGTTCCAAGCCATGCAGAGCTGTGCCAGTGTCGGGTGGTCACCTCTCTGAGGAGGTGACCTTGGAGGAGAGATGTGAATGAGGTGAAGAGATGAATTTAAGGGTCTATTTCAGCCAAGTTATACCCAAGACTCAGAGCTTTTATTTGTTAGGGTATTTGTTTGTAAATCTTGGTGGCTGAAAGAAAGACAAACTTTTCCACTATTAGAGAAAGAACAGAATTGCTTCCTATGTTCACAGTTTACATAACTGATATTGTCTGCTTTTGATCATTTTGGTATGTTTCTAATAATTGCAATTTTTTCCTCTATAGAGCTGGGAACGGGTAAACCCTGCCCCATGAACTACCCTGACCCTGTAATTTTAGTCACACCAAATATATTGTTATTATCTAGGACTGTGCTGTCCAACATGGTGGTCACTAGCCACACACAACTATGAAGCACTTGAAATGCGTCTAGTCTGAAATTAGTTGTGCTATAAATACAAAATGCACACTTAGAATAAAAAAACTCAGCAATAATTTCCTTTATATTGATTACATGTCAAATGGATAATATTTGGGATATATTAGGTTAAAGAAAAAAATATGTACATTAATTTCACCCACTTTTACTTTCTAAAATATGACTACTAGAAAATTTTAGCTTCCATATGTGGCTTGCATTGTATGTCTATTGGCCAGTGCTGTTCTGTTCTGGATACGTTCCAAAGCTCAAGTCACTTCCCGAAAGCAGTAGGTGAGCATTGGTATTTTCGATGGGTATGAGATTATGGTTCACCCTTGAGGGTCTGGTTTATTACCAGAATGTTTCAGGTATAGGCAGAGGCCGTGATACTCATGATATCAATGCTCACTAGTGTGACTGTTACTATGACGACTGCTACTCTCCCTCTACAGTTCTTGCTACTGTTACTACTTCTACTCCAGCTGAAGCTCTCATTTTGAGAGTTCCAGGTACTGAGCCAGGTCCTTTTTACAGATGTTCTTTCTGATCCTCACAAGCAGCCTGCTAGCGTACTTGGTCTTCTCACCAATAACAGAAGAGGCAACAGAGGTTCAGAGAGATGAGCTCCTTTCCCCAGGACACAGAGGATTAGATGGCACAACAGGGAGCCAGACCTACGGTCGCCACTCTCCGCCCTTCTCACACTCACAGCCGCCTCCCCGATCCTTGGATGTGGGCCAACCACAGCCTTCCATTGTTGAGGGTGGTTTGGCCAGAGTTAGTCTAACAGGCTGGCCCCTCTCCAGTTAACAGCAGATGTGGAGCCAAAGTAAACCAAACGAGCTTCTCCAGAGGGTCGTTCAAGAGTAAGACACATGCTGGATATTTCAGTCAAAAGCCCAGGCCAGCAGGGTGGTGGATATCTCTGCCCTACCTCCTGTTGACAGCCCTGAAATTCTACCTCCAAGATGACCGTCTGCTCTGCTTACAAATAAGTGTAATCCTAGAGCCAACAAGAAAACCAAATTTCTGAATTCTCCCTTTCTCAGTGAAGGGTGGGCTTCAGATCCTCATTTCTGGAGCACATTTTCCGAGCTCTTGGCTTCCTTCCTCCCCCACCCCAACCTTATCCTTAGTTCTCACATTAAATGTCCTCTCCCTCCCCCTCGGCAGATCTTCTCTGCTCTAAAGAGGACCCCTTCGGAGTTTCCCTTTCTCAGTTCCTTGCTTATTTTATTCAAAGCAATTATGGCCATTACAAAGGTTTGTTTGTTTTTTTCTTTCTCTTGTTCATCCTCCTGTTAAAAGTTAAGTCCCATGTAGACCTCACTGTCATATCTATCGCCTTTACCACAGCATCTGAAACGAAGTCGGGGCTCAATAAATATTTGTGGTATGAATAAACGATTCCAACATATTTTCTTTCTTAGAGATTTTTCCTTTGCCCTAAAAGAGAGACTACACTTTCATTTGAGAAAATATCCTATGACAATTTAGTTTCCAATAGTGACCATCAACCCACAGGTGCAGGAGGCTCAAGCCCTGTTCATTCTCATCTGTGTGACCTCGGGCAAGTTGTTTACTCTCTCTGAGCCTCAGTTTCCTCCCCAGTGTGATGGAGGCAGTCGTACCAGTTTGAAGGGTTATTCAGATGCTGCTCTAGAAGCATTTGGAAGACTCTTTAGAGCTGCGCAAGGTAATGGGTTCCTATTGCAACATGCTGTGTACCAGCAGGCAGAACTTTAAGAAGCTTGTTGTAACTCCATGGCTTAGGTGGGTCCCCAGTAGTACAGCCCGAAATGAGGATTTCTGCGAGAGCGATTTATTAAGAAGTAATCCTGGGGGAAATGAGTAGAAGAGAGTAGGAGCGTGAACCAGGGAATAGAAGGAGATCTAGCAAGGATGAATCACCTTACTGAAGGTGACTCATTCCCACGGGGGTGGGGGGAGGGTCTGGACACAGCCAGGCTCATGCCTCAATTGTCCCAATTGGGAGCGGAGGGAGCAACAATATTTAGAGCCCTACACCCATCAGTCATTGGTCAAGAGCTGCCCCCAAGGGTGGGAGTGCCTGGACTACCACGTCATCCTTCTATTCAAGGGGGCAAAGCCAGGCTCCAGTAGCCCGAGGGCAGCTCTCCAACAGAGAGCCGGTGTGCTGGCTGCTGGGCATGACAGTATTCCAAGAACCAGCGTGCACAGAAATGGGAGAGGGATTAAAGGGACACGAAGCAAGGAGAGCGTACATCGGGAAACTCCTGTCTCAATCAGGGACTATCACACTTAGCAACAGGGTTCAAGTTATGAGTTAAGAGTAGACTTGAGTTCACTACTACCTTGTATTTCTGTAGCGTTTCTCTTTGAAGTGCTTCTCCACATAACTCATGTGAAAGGATCGCTGAGAGCAGGCTTGGTTGGATCACGTGCGAACCATAAAAAAGTACATTTTCAAGGGCAATAGGTTAAATAAAGGAAAGAGGTTCACTGGTTTTATAGCCATGAGTGGTTTGTATTTTTCAATAAGTCAAACCCCTTAGAAGACATGGCTGAACGGGCAAAGAGCCCTCTCGGGGAAATTCATGATTTTACCATGTGATTTTCTTCGGGATAAAGGGGAAAATGCAAGCCATTGGCTCAAAACTATTCATTTCATCATGGTCCTGAAAAAAAAAGTTGTGGTATTTTTTGTGACATAGAGGGAGTTTTCTAAAACATGCTCTGAAAGTATTACGTTTAGATTTTAAGTGTTGTTTTTCACAGTCAACGCTTTCTTTCCATCCACCAGAGCGCTCCAACTTTACTGACTATCAAGAGCTGACGCTTAGGGATACCACAGGCCAGGACGGAGCTATCATCCTATTAGCCTCTGGCTTGTCCTTGGTGTGGGAGAGCCCTTCTCCTTTTCATCTCTCTGTGTGGAAGCTTCCATGGCTCAGTGGAAAGAGATCTGGTTTGGAATCAGACACTATTTGGTGACGTGACCTTGGCCAAGGGTTGGCAAACAGTGACCTGTGGATAAATCCTGCCTGCCACCTGCTTTTGCCTCACTCGTGAGCTAAGAATACATTTCACAAGAAGTCAAAAGAAGTGTAATCTGTGTCATATGAAAATTATATGAAATTCACACCTTGGTGTCTCTACATTAGGTTTTATTGGAACACAGCCATGCCCATTCACTGATGTTTTTCTATGACTGCTTTGGTGCTACAAGAGCAAAGTTGCATAGTGATGCAAAGACTTAAGGCCACAAAGGCAAAGATACTCACTATCTAGCCCTTTATAGGAAGTCTGTTGACTTGAACCAGGACAACTCCCTTGTCTGACCCTCACTTTCCTCACCTGTAAAGTGAGATAATAAGGGCACCTCCCTCCCAGGCTGGCAGCTTAATGAGGCAAAATAATACACAGGCGAGAGCAGACATTCTAAGGCTTACTAATTACGTAACTTTGGGCAAGGGACTTAATCTCTCAGTGCCTCAGTTTCTGTTTCCAATGGGGATGAGAGAGCCTCTGCACCCTCATTATGAGTTCATTGTACATGCATCAGCTGGAACGGTGCCTGGCACACATTAAGTGCTAAGTGATGTTAGCTACTGCTACCCTTACAGGGTTGTGGTGAAGAGAAACACTCATGTTTATTAAAAAGAGGAAAGCTGAAATCATGTTCTTCGTTCAAAATGCCCAGCCGGGGCTCCTCTCACAGGAAGCACCCTCACCACGCGGCAGAGAGAGCAAGGACTCTGCTGTCAGACTGCTTGAGTGTAAACCCAGGCTCCTTCACTCACTAGCCATGTGACCTTAAGCACGTGACTCAACCTCTTTGAGCCTTGGTTTTATCATCTGTAAAATATGGGTAATAATAATAATAATAATCCCCTCTTTGGATTTTTGTGAGGATTAAATGAGGTTGCATGTGTGAAAAGGACTTAGAACAGTGCCCACCACAGAGTAAGTTAATTTTACTTTTCGTATTTCTGAACACCATGATAATAAATGCATAATGATGAAAACCGAGTTTACACAACGATGACCTAAAAATCATCTCTCATGCACTAACAGGTAGATATACCATGATTTGGGAAACACGGACCGGCTGACAGATAGATGGAAGAAATATATGGAAGGCAAAGGGGAGCAGGTAGTAGCTTGTGTCTACCGTTCTACTCGTCAGGATCTATCCCAAAATACCTGAGAACGGGAGAAGCATGACACATGAGTATGGGTTACCTGCCTCCAGATTTGGGGCTGCATTACACCCCTACCCACTGCTGTGCCCACCGTCCCCTGATCATGTCTTTCTTGGTTGTTTGGCCCGACTGCAAACCACTTCTGCTGCCAGCTCTCAGCTGCTCTCAATGCCGCTTCAGTCACCATTTTGGGGAAGCTTCTCTGGCTCACATTCTGCCCTTTCTCACACACAGTCCTGGCCCTGCACCCAGCCTGCTGGCCAGGGGCAGTGGACCTCTGACATTCTGGCTGTATGACATCTGAATATTCTATCTGGGGAGATCCCAAGATCAGAGCAAAACAAAGCCCACCTCTCACTACGAAAGCTAAGAGGGTGGGATGAGTATTCGCTCTCCTGCTTCCTGGCCCCATAGTCCATCAGGTGCGTTAGTCCAGATCTCTGAATGTCAGTGGAGTGACGGAAAGGCACAGGGTCAGATAGAAAGTATGTGCTGTAGCACTGAGAGCCCGGGGCCACGGGAGGAGCCGTCGGCAGCAATGGCTCCGTGGTAGTGACAATGGCCCTGGTGGAGCACGCTAAGGGGATCATTCCTGTGGCTAGACTTGGCTTTGCAGTGCCTACCCTGGTTCCTGCCTGCTATGTGCTATCTGATATCCTTCCAATAAATTTCATCTCTGCATAAGCCAACCAGAGATGTTTCCATGGTTTGTAACCAAAACCCTGGCCAGAGCACCAGGGTTGGGGGACCGGGCTGTAGTTGAAAATCTATATTTACACTTAAGCCCAGCCTGGTGGGCTGAGCCAGAATCTCTACTGGGGAGCTCCCGGAGGAGCACAGACAAGGACCTACATTTGTACCTTACCTGTCTTATTTTTTTAGCATCATTATTGCCACATTCATCATTTTCTGCTAGCTGCCATGCTTTTTTGCCTTCCACGTTCCTTTCTGACCATATACCGTTCATCTGGTTTAAAAAATCTAAAAATGTTGGAAGCCTAGGAATAAACCAGAAAGAAAGGGGAAAAATTTTTATTAAAAATGTAAGTCAAACTTCTTCAGATGAAGCCAAGTAACATTACTGGGAAAGAATTCTCTCCCGTTTTCTTTATTGGATTTTCAGTGATTTGGTAGCACTGTGTCATCTATTCCACACAGGGTTTTTAACCTTTAATATCCACTATTGTCTTGGATTTTTTAAATGGCACGCAGAGAGCACATCCTTTTGGGCTCCCGGAGGTGATATTTAGAGAAGAACTGAGGATAAGCTCTTCTCTCACGAAACACTGGAGCAACATCAAGAAAATGTACAATATACACAGATCAACTTCCTCACACAAAGTAGTGTCTACTATCTGTATGATTCCAATGGACAGAAGTGCATTCCACTGTCACCCAATAACTTAGATTTCTTTCTTTCCAGTGTTTTCTCCTATTGGATGTATTTATAGCCTAATTTATGTCCCTTTTCAACACAGGTATTTGCTTAACAAATCTTTACCATGAACCCATCTTCTTACAGGCACATAAAGGAATGAAGAGAAAATATTTTTCCTTTTTACTTTTGTTTTTCCAGATCAAGAGCTCACTGAAAACAAATCCTTTTTGGGTAATCACAGACCATAGCCGATATGATACCAGATGCAGTGTTTGACATCCCTGGCCCGACAATCTGATTGAGCACTCGTCATCCCCGCGACTTTTCTTGCTGGTCATAATCACACACACACCCCCACAACAGCCTACACGTCCACCTCCCCCCATCACCAAATACCCAGCTGCTCACAAATTCTGGTGAGTGTTTCACGATGAGCAGGCAAGTTCTCCTCCACCTACTCTCACTCATGTCTGGACTTGCCCTTGCTTTTCCAAGACGTGTTGGTGGTGCCCTGCTACTCAAAGGACCACCAACACTGGCATCCAGCCTTAGCACGACCGAGAGCTGGAAGCAGCTTCAGACTTAGAGATCTCACAGTTAGGCTGGAATCCCTTCTCCACTGACCGGAACTAGAGTGCTGGGTGGGGATGGAGAGGCATCTTTCCTCTTACATGCTTAGCACACAGTCAGACAGAGGCTCAAAGGTGTTTAATAACAGCATGAATGGAATGGGAGGGACACAGAAAGAGCAGCTGGCTGGGGAGGCAAGTTGCCATAGGAGTCAAGCACAGATGGATACAGGCTCTCGGGTTAGTCCTGGCAAGGAAAGGGGGATGTTCTTTCTTACAAACGAGCCAAGAAAGACAGGATGGGCAGGAAAAAAAATTAAATAAGTCATGGTGTGCTTCCCCCCTTGATTTCTTCTGCACTAGATATGAATGGAAAAGGGTTGGGGAGTATTTTCCACTCTAAGATTTGTCCCAGGCCTCCTTGGCTGGGAGTGGGAACTGTAGCATATCTAGAAAGGGAATGCTAAACTTGGGAAAACCAGTCTAGGGAAACCAAGAGTTTGGATTTGTGGAATCAGCTTTAAATGTGCCTTACAGAACTCCAGGTGCCCTTCAGTTGAATTTATAGGAGTTATTTCTCTTTTAAAAAATAAAAACTCAGCAAGCCTGGCTCTTCTTTCTTCTCTTTGGTTTGTCTGAGGTCCCCTATATAATCTGTCAGTTCCAAGGATGGCTAACACAAGGAATGAAGGGTAAGTGGATCCCAGCCACTGCTTTTATTGTCTGCTACCTTACCATACTACGTAGACGCATAGACTTTTCCAGCTTTACACTGAGAAGAGAAAAGGAAAGAGAAACAATAACAAACCACACCCTGTTGTTCTCCCAGGGTGTTCTGATTTTGAAAAGGGATTGTCTTATGCTGAAGTAATGAACTCAGTCATGGGCTGTAGAAACCAATGTCGCCCTCCCTAATTTGCCCAAGTTTGAAACCAGAAAAATACAATTTGACTGTGTATTTTTATTCCCTTCTACCTGCATGAATGGTAATGGGTAATGAGTTACTTATCAATTCTGTAAACCTCATGGTTGAGGAAAGTTCATGATTGGAAGGACGCTTGCAGTCGCTTAGTTCCACCCCTTACTGGCATTTGAGCCCCTTTTCAAAGCCTCTGCCAAACAGCTGTCCTCCTTACCTGTGCCAGCCTCCTGTGTGGGAAACTCATCATCTTTAAATCACTTCATTCCTTCCTTTGCCAGTTACGACTGCTGAAAAGTCCTAATTTATATAGCATCCCCGTCCATCTACCATCAGTCCTATTTCTACCCTATAAGGCCATACAGTAAATAGAATCTTCAGTCATTCAATCGCTCAGGTCAAAAATCTGAGTCATTCTTTACTCTTTTCTGTCTCTTATACTCGCTATTCAATCCACTGGCAAACACCATCAGATCCACCCTCAAATTTATACCACGATGCATCACTTTTCATCTTTACTCTGACCACCCTAGTATGAGCCCCATCATTCTCCAGCCTGGACTGCTACCGGAATTTGCTCACTGCTTACTATGTTCTCAGCTGCTGTCTATATATCACCCAAGGGGGATGCTTTTCAAAAATACATTCTGCTATTCACAATAGCCAAGACATGGAAGCAATCTAAATGTCATTGACAGATAAATGGATAAAGAAGATGTAGTACATATACACAATGGAATATTACTCAGCCATAAAAAGCATGAAATAATGTCATTTGCAGCAACATGGATGGACCTAGAGCTTATCCTACTAAATGAAGTATGTCAGACAGAGAAAGACAAATATCTTATGATATCACTCATATGTAGAATCTAGTTAAAAAATGATACAAATGAGCTTATTTACAAAATGGAAACAGACTTATGGACATAGAAAACAAACTTACGGTTACCAAAGGGGAAATGTGCTGGGGAGGAGGGATAAGTCAGGAGCTTGGGATGAACATGTACACATTACTATGTATAAGACAGATAACCAACAAGGACCTACTGCAGAGCACACGGAACACTACTCAATATTCTGTGATAACCTATATGAGAAAACAATCTGAAAAAGAGTGGATATATGTATCTGTATAACTGAATCTCTTTGCTGTACACCCGAAACTAACACAACATTGTAAATCAACCATAATCTAATAAAATTTTTTTAAAATGTATTTTGCTCTCCCCCCACCCCGATACATTTTATCATGTTACTCCCCTGGTCAAAACTTCCTGGCAGGGCTTCCCTGGTGGCGCAGTGGTTGAGAGTCCGCCTGCCGATGCAGGGGACATGGGTTCGTGCCCCGGTCCGGGAAGATCCCACATGCTGCAGAGTGGCTGGGCCCGTGAGCCATGGCCACTGAGCCTGTGCATCTGGAGCCTGTGCTCCGCAACGGGAGAGGCCACAACAGTGAGAGGCCCACGTACCACAAAAAAAAAAAAACAAAAAAAAAAACAACAAAAAACTTCCTGGCAGCTCTACAAAGTCTCTATACTGTAGCCGTACAAGGCTTGATGTGAACTGACCGTTGGCTCTTTTTCTCTGATCTATTCTCTTCCCACTCACCACTCTCTACCCATTCCTGGACATCCCTTGAAAAAAACAAAGCCTTTGCATTGGCTGTTCCCTCTGCCTGGAATACTCTTCCTTCAAGGAGTCCTGAGGTTGGCTCCTTTATTTCATACTGGTTTCTGCTCGTGTTACCACCAAATATCACCACCACTCTTCATAGCATTTATCATCTCCTGTCATTTGTTAAATTCATTTCTAAAATGTGTTCCTTGTCCATTATCTCTAACTAGATTGCAAGCTCCATGAGAACACAGATATTGTGTTTATTCACTTCTGTAACCCCAGCACCTGACACATTTCAATAAAACTGCGTTGTGAAAAGACTGAATGAATAAATGACTATCCATCTTTCATCTTTCTTCCAAATAACTGTCCTTCAGTCATATGAACATGTTTACTTATCTCCGTGTCAATCTTTCTCCAGAAAAAAACAATCTCATTCCATCACTGTTCTACACATGATTTCCAATCCCCTTCCCTCCTGGTTCCCCCTTTTCTCTCCTCCATGTAGTTTGCCCGCTCTCCTCTCACATGGTCTGGTGCTGGACCAGAGCAGCGGTTAACTATGTGGGTTCTGGAGTGAGCCTGAAAGGTTTGAATGACTTGTTTACCTTGATGCAAGTCACTTGATGTTCTTTATAATAAGCAATAGTACCTGGCTGAATTAAACAATAAAAAAGTGCACTTATTAGAAGTATATGGACTGGCTCGGAGATCTGATTAAAAAAAAAAATAAGGCCCTGGAAAACTGAGTAACAAGCAAAGCTTGGGGACCAAAGCAGTAGGGCCATTTTTTCAGAGCACTGATGTTGGGCGTTATCAGCTCTATTCTTTTCTGTCCTTGTTATACTCCATTCACGGCTCAAATACCTGGAAAAGGTAATGCTGTGGGTTTGGTTTGATTCACATTCTCACCCTTTGGTCTGCAATATGACTGATGTTCAACCAAGCCTGTAAATAATGACGGAGAGGTAGTTACCCAAAGAAAGAGGATGGAATGAATATTGGGCAGGCCAACAGGCAGATGCCCACTGCACTCTCTAACCTGCCATTTGCTGCCTCACTGATTATCTGAGGCTTAAACAAGATAACATGCATAAAGGCTTCGGCACAGGGCCTGGCACACAGCAAGCATAGTAGGCCTACGTCAAGTAGGGGACCCAGATTGGAATTCAGTACTCTGGGGATGCTAGAGTGGGCTGACATTTTTCTCATTTCAGACCCTAGTAACAGAGGCTTCCACTTCAGTGGAATGCACACTTTCACCAGCCACAGTAATGAGTGACTCTAACTGAGCTTTTTATCAACCAACACCCCTGAGCTGTTACCGTCAGTGCTTCTGCCAGGTCTTGAATCCCCCTCTCACGTGAACACAGTTGACTGTTTGGGCCTTACACTTACCCCACAGCACTTAATCTTGTTCAGATAATGACCCTCCTGGAGCCTATCTGCCACCAAAACCTTTTAGTTCTGTGTCACCTGCACATTTATTACCAGATTAACTGAAATCATAAGAGAAAGTTCATATGAAATTCTTGGCACATATGCAGCACAGCAAAAATTAAAGGTGCTATTTTAGTTATCATTTCGGTCTCCCAAGTGGTGGTGGATGGAAACTGCTTAGTACAGGCTCCATTTTCCTGGCATACGCCCAATCCCTTTTTCTTCTAGTTTCAGTTCCACTAGGTGAAAAACTGCCGTGCGCCTTCCCAGGGCATGCAAATTTAACTACCTTACAAGCAAGAATATGTGAGGTTTTTCCATTAGCATCCGTCTTCTAGAGAGCTTCAAGGAATTTAGGTTTTCGGCAGATAGCAATCTAGTTCTTAAGCCATATGGGCATATGTTCTCCATCTTATAAGTCTGACCTTGGCTGGCTTCAAAAGCAACAGCCAGTGCTATTTCAGAGCAAATGTAATTTATATTATCCGATTGTCAACAATGCAATATCTCTACGCTACGTGATCATGGTCAGGGAGATAGCTACAATAAGGACTTTATATGAATAGCTCTGGTTAGGGATTTAGGGTAATGTTATGTACATAACTTCAGTGTCTTCTGTGGAAACAATGCAGAGCACTGATACTCTGTGAAGAATATATTAATGATGTATGCCTGCTGCCTGCACGTCCATCACCTTTTTACAAATTTACTTAGATGCCAAACAAAACTCCTTAGCACTACTGTTCTTTTGACGGGAAGTAAATTCACTCCACCATACTACAACGAAGATGTCTTAGCGTACAAAGAAATTTTATATCCATGTGTTTTAAGCCATGGTCCATACGCCTAGGTGCCTAATGTGTTGTCTGATACTGGCGTTATCATTCTATATTTCTATTTCCTGGGCCATTATAATGTTCATGTCTTTCCCATTAATCTTTCTTATTGACATTTATTATGTTTATATATTTGGGGAAAATAAACGCCTTTCTTGTTCTGTTCAAAAATGAACATTTTCAGGCTTCCCTGGTGGTGCAGTGGTTGAGAGTCCCCCTGCCGATGCAGGGGACACGGGTTCGTGCCCCGGTCCGGGAAGATCCCACATGCCGCGGAGCGGCTGGGCCCGTGAGCCATGGCCGCCGAGCCTGCGCGTCCGGAGCCTGTGCTCTACAACGGGAGAGGCCACAACAGCGAGAGGCCCGCGTACCGCAATAAAACCAAACCAAACCAAACCAAAACAAACCAACAAAAGAAAATTTTCAAGTTACCAAACTCATTGGATTAAAGTTTTTTTTTGCTTTCCAAATATAGGCAACTTTAAATCATGCTATGAGACCTCTGCAAAGTGATTAAAGGCCTTTGTCCCGCCAGACCAGCCCTTGGTCTTCAAAGGAAAATGATGATAGCCATAATTGAGGTTTAATGGAATAACACAGAGTGAATAGCTGAAATGAAGAACGAGGGCTCAGGGCCAATGCTGACCATTAGCAGATAACTTTTCTTCTGTCTTTGAGGATTCTCCATTCTGTAAGTCTGGTCAGGCTAAATTTCTGCTATTCTTAAACAGTCCCTGGATCCTTCGAGGGCGCTCTGGTTTCAATCCTCTTGGAGATAAGAAATGCTCAGTTGTGATAAGAGGCATTTGCAGGCCAGAGCATGTAAGTGGCTGGGGAGGACAGAGAGGTTCGCTGAATTGTGGCAAAAGGACTCTAAACAAAGACCTCCGAAAGTGAGAGTCCCCCGCGGAGAGACATGCTGTATCCACGTGAGTCCCCCCTCCTCAGGCCTGGAAGGGATTCCACACCTTCTCAGAGCTTTGATGTTCCGAATGCTTATTGGAAAATGTAAACCTGATAATGCTTCTCTCTCCTCTATTTATTATTTGTACTTGGATGAATTCTGGCCTCACAAGGCAAACTCCTGATCTCTGGTGTAAGATTCTTTATCCGGGCAATGTTTTTATTTTTCCTCCATGCTAGTTTTTAAACATCCCGGGGCCAGATTCCATTATTTCATCTTTCTTTTCTGCCTTAAGAAGGCAGCTGATGATTCCAGTAACTGGCCTCCTCCTTTCTTTTTTTTTTTTAACTAGTAAGAGGTAAACACAGCCTGTGTCAGTTTTCCTAGAAGACGAGACCCAAGAGAACCTACAGGACGAATATACGTGTGAAACGGTGTAAGTGAGTAAAACAGAAGGCACTTTCAGTAACATGACATCATGACTTGGTATTTGGAAAGTAAGTATAGGCTGGAATTTAACGACCAAGTATGAATGTGGTGGAGGAAAATATAGGCTAAGGGCTTACGTAGTAAGACTGCAATCTCCTTTAGCGGCAGGATCTCAGAACGGATTCAAGCTCAGGATAATTTACGGAATTTGGTGCTGATCATGCAGTCTTGCGAACGGCCCTTAGGTCAGAGGATGGCTCTTATCTCAGGGCCTGTTTTGTATCATCCTCTCTGTTTCACTCTCTGTGCAGCTGACAATCGTCAGCGCCCTAGGCTGCCCTGTGGAATGTCACATGCATTTTAACAAATGACCATCCAGGCACGGAGGCAGATGCAAAGTGCAAATCGTAGCATTAAGGACCCTGCTTTGCATATCTCGTTTCACATCGTGTGTGCGGGAAGATGATGCGCTTCAGGTTTTGTTGTATGGGATTATTTAACTTTGTTTCCTGTGTGTCTGGTGGAATTGCAGAGCCTTACTGGCATTTAAAACATGCTACGCCATGCCAAGGTCTATCGCATCATTTAGCTGAAGTGGAAGAAGTGCCAGAGCACCCAAAAGGCACCTCCAGACAGCGTGGGAGGGTCCTTACGAAAACAGATCAGTAAAGAGGAAAATACTTGCAGCAGCAAGGCCCACATCACTGTGCGTAAGATCACCTGGGGCTTGTTCCCGCCAACACCCCTGCCGCACATTCTAGGCCACGACCGTGGAGAATCAAATTCTCTAGGTTTTAGGCAAGGCTCTCTGGAGTTTTAACAAACTCCACACGATCTGGAGGCGAGTCGTCCACTGACCACACTTTCAGAGACACTGATCTGCAAGGTGCTGCCCGGTATAGGAAAGAACTCGGACACAGGAGCCCGGCTGGCACGGCTTTGGCTGCTCTGTTGCTCACTGGTCAGATTTCTTAACTTCTTTAAACTTTATTTTGCTCGTCTATAAAATCGGTACGACAGTATGCCCCCTAAGTGTACTGATGTCAGGAAAACACCTAGTACACTGCTGGGTATATGATAGGAGCTCACTAAATCACAATATTATTCTTATTACTACTATTATTTTAAAAAACCATGTTCAAGGAAGCGCTAAAGTGACTTCAACACCAGACAAACTCCACAAAGCAGGGAATGGGGCAGTAGGGCCAAGCCAGGGAAAGGGCTTTGGATAACTGGAAGATACCCTGCCATCGACTCCTTACGCTGGCCAGGCCATCCTTCTGTATTTGCAGTTTCCTTGTTTTTATTCTCTGTGGCGTCTTGCTCTTCCCTTATTGAAAGGTAACCATCACAAAATTTGCTTTCTTACCATTGATTATATTTTCTTGCGGATATACCAGTAAAAGTATGGAGTGAAATATTCCTAATTTTCTTGATTTCCCCATGCCCGTATGAGGCGATAGCCAATACCACTGGGACTGCTCTATTATTCTAAAGAAGTACTTGAAGACACAGTGACCATGGCAAAGGGAAAATGCTAGGAAGGCATGTTCTGAAACCCAGCTACGCTCTACAGTGATGGGAACTGTGTGTGTGTACAACTCCGTTTTCCAAAATAGGATTCAGTGCTCCAACGTACTGGTTGCGAAATGGACATAATATGTCAGAGGGTTGGTGATGGTGCTGGTGGGGACTGGGCTGGTTTCACGGTTGGGTCACCCTCAAAGTGGCACAGGAGGGCTTCCCTGGTGGCGCAGTGGTTGAGAGTCCGCCTGCCGATGCAGGGGACATGGGTTCGTGCCCCGGTCCGGGAGGACCCCACATGCCAAGAAGCGGCTGGGCCCGTGAGCCATGGCCGCTGAGCCTGCACGTCCGGAGCCTGTGCCCCACAACGGGAGAGGCCACAGCAGTGAGAGGCCCTCATATCGCCAAAAAAAAAAAAAAGTGGCACAGGGTCCCATGATTAGAAGGACCCCACATTTGTTTTAATACTCTCCTGTTGCCATCTTGAAAGTTGCAATAATATTGAACAAAGTCCCCATACTTTGATTTGGCTCTGGGCTCCATATTTTATAGCTGGTGCTGGGTCTACATGAAGGTAAATGTTAGCAAAGGCATTGAAGCTTATTGTGAGGCCACATCAGAAAGTTTAAGTACAAATGTGCTCTGATTTACACTCTTAAGAGATCATTTTTGTTTTTTCTGCTGAGTAAGAACAGATCACAGGTGAATTAGAAGAATAATTAAAGCAAAAAGACAAGGAAGAAAGGAGGTCATTTTAGTACCTGAGTGAGAGAGAATGGTGATCTTGGATTGGGGTAGACCGCAGAAGTATTACACTCCATGCCCCGGAAGGAATAGAGATGAGATACATTTTTTTGTGGCAAAGCCAACAAGGCTAAAGTTTAACAACAAGAACAAGATATTGGGGCTTCCCTGGTGGCGCAGTGGTTGACAGTCCGACTGCCGATGCAGGGGACGTGGGTTCGTACCCCAGTCCGGGAGGATCCCACGTGCCGCGGAGCGGCCAGGTCCGTGGGCCATGGCTGCTGGGCCTGCACGTCCGGAGCCTGTGCTCCACGGTGGGAGAGGCCACAGCAGTGAGAGGCCCGCGTACCACGAAAAAAAAAAAAAAAAAGAACAAGATATTGATGTTATAAACTTCTCCCATCAGCAAGATGTCTTCTTGTTAAGCCAGGGGAATGCTCACAGAACCACTCTGGTGGGAACAGTAAGTTGTACATGAGATTTTTTGGCCCTGACCCTGACAGCTTTCAGGCCTGGAGTCTAAAGACCAAGCCGAATGAGATCTGTACAGAGCATGTTTCAGGCTGACCAAGGTCAACCACAGCCAGCCTTGCGGATGGGGTCAGAGGAAGATCCCATCTTGCAGCTGTGGCCCAAAACCACCTATGACAGCAACTATTGATGGCTGTTCTTTGTCCCAACTTGGTGGCAGTCAGGTGACAATGAACACAAGCAGAATGAAGAGGCTAACGTTGGACTGACTATGTGAGTACAAGCTTGTTAAGAGAAAACAGCAGACAAGCCACCCAAGCACCAGTTGAATGGTGCCTTTTAGAGCTCCAATGTTGTCTAGACTAGAGGGGCCAGTCTTTAAATATTTACATGATTTCTGTTTATTACATTTTATTTTATTTGGCCTTTGGAAAATATTACAAAGGTTAATTGTATTATTGTTACTGATGATTAAATTCCATAATTAATTTTAAACTCAACATGACCTACCACTATTTCTTTAACTATTGAGACTCCTTGGAATTTACATTAACCAAGTAATCAACATGGCTATGGAGAAGACACTAGGGCTGCAGCCTCTCATAGCCGTAAGGTTGAAAGTCCGTTCAAATTTAGAAACCTCAGAGACCCAAGCTTATTTTTTCCCCACCTCCAGTGGCTTTAATCATGCTTATAAAGTGCATTGAGCTACCATTATTTTTCTTCAATTTATTTAGCTTATTCTGATTATGGAGCTGAGGATGTCATATGGTTGTGAGATAACGAACTTCTTTTGTAGTGGGCCCACGGCAGGCTTTTGTGCTTGCTCCCTTAAAATGGAAAAAGAAAGCTAGGGTGGCCATTCCTAAATGAAAAATGATGCTCCGCATCTGTGTGACACTGTGAGTTAACAAGTCTACAATCCGGTGCTCAAATGCAGATGGAATCCTACAAATGCTCACTGACCACCCATCGCTTTTTCTTCAAAAACAACTGAAACACAACTTGAAGGTTTTCAGATCACTTCTGCCTTGCACCTCGTTCCGTTGTGTTGGGTTTTTGCTGATGTAGTATCATCGTTTGATGAAATGAATGGAAAAGGCAGGGGGGAGCGTAAATTCCTTCAAAAACAAGATGACAGAATCGAATGAAACCCTATTTCCTCAGAGTTAAAACGTTTAGCCTGTTTTCATGTGTAAAGCACAACTAGGGCCTCAGAGAGGCATTGGCCAGCAGACATATATATTTGTTTTAATTTGTGTATTCAATTGGTCTTAGAATCCACTTTAAAAATACATAAATATTTTCCTTGGAAGTGCAGATACTTCCTGCATTTATGAAGGGAAAAATAAATGAAAGCTCTGTTTGTTTTGCATGACCAGATGTGGGCTGGATACAATGTGGGATGGAGCAAAAAAGAACTGGGCTGGCTTGGGGCCCACACTATCAGCAACTATGACTTGGGTGAGTCCCACGCACCCTTCCCCCAGCCTCAGTGACATCTGTAAAATACCAATCAAAGAGTCATGTGAATGCTAAACTTTCTTTTAGTTCTCCAATTTGTCACCACTAGCAGCCACTTCCTTTTCTTCGTTCATTTCTGCATTTTCAATAATTTCAGGGACTTTTTAAAACTTGAAACTCTGTTTAGTATTTTTTCCATATTCTCACCTTCTCCCCCACTAACATTTTTTTTTTTTTTTCTTTTACCCTCTGGTGAACCTCAAGGCAAACCAAAATGTCTGTTCAGAGGGGTTTGATTAGAAGTTTATTGATTTTCCTCACATTGGTCCATAGTCCTTTGGGTGTTTATAAACACACAAACTTGTATTTAGGTGTTTACAGGCAGAGATTATGTAAATAATTTTTGGAGAGTCAAGAAAACGTATAATCACAGAACGAGTTGGTTGTTGATACATTTTAAAATATCTGATTTTTCTCTTGGAAGAAAAAATGGGATGAAGAAACGTGAACAGCCCACGGTCTGCACGTATATTATGTAAACTTAGATCTAATCTAGTCCATCCATCCATCCACCCATCTTTCTTCCTAGCAGGAAACACTGATGTACGTAGTACAGTAGCAACATCACTTATCTTGGGAATGATTTGAACTTCAGTACTATAAATGTTAGAGTTGCCATATAATTTCATTGTTTGATTAAGTAATGCTACTTTCCTATAACAAGCCAGTACACATTCCAAGCATTAAGACACAATTATGAAAGGCCCAACGAGCTACATATTTGACAGAAGTATCCCAGGGCTCAGGAGTGATTTCAAGTCCCTCGTAAATTATTCTAACACCACCTTCTATTTCCTTGCAGAGCTGCTAGCGTTTTTCTGCATTTAACTTAATTTTTCCCCTAGGAAAAAGAAGCTTCACAGAAATTGACCACTGCTTAATGTTTATCAAAGTACAACTCCTCCTTTCTTCTGTATAATGAATGTCCTGTTGGAAACAGGATGGGATAAAACTTTGAAATATATTACTGGAACATACAATTTAAACTTTCACAGACAAAAAACGACAAATATTGCATGATTCCGCTTATATGGGGTACCTACATCAGTCAAATTCATAGAGACAGAAATTAGAATGGTGATTGCCAGAGACTGGATGAGGGGGAAATTAGGAGTTAGTATTTAATGGGTATAAACTTACAGTTTGGGAAGATGAAAAGTTCTGGAGATGGATGGTGGTGATGGTTGTACAACAATGTGAATGTACTTAATGCTACAGAACTGTACACTTAAAAATGATTAAAATAGAAAATTTTATGTTATGTATATTTTGCAACAATTTTAAAGACAAACAATTGCACCAAAAAGAATGAAATACCTAGGAATAAATTTAACCAAGTTGGTGAAAGACCTGTACAATGAAAAGTATAAGACACTGATGAAAGAAATTGAAAAAGACACAAATAAATAAAAAAAAAGATATTCTGTGCTCCTAAATTGGAAGAATTAATATTGTTAAAATGTCAACACTACCCCAAGAAAACTACAGATTCAATGCAATCCCTATCGAAGTTCCAATGATATTTTTTGCAGAAATATAACACAATCCTAAAATTCATATGAAATCTCAAAAGATCTCTAATAGCCAAAGCTCTCTTGAGAAAGATGCACAAAGCTGGAGGCATCACACTCCCTAATTTCAAACTATATTACAAAGGTATAGTAATCAAAACAGTGTGATGTTGGCATAAAAGCAGACATATAGATCAAAAGAACAGAATAGAGAACCTAGAAATAAACCCATGCATATACAGTCAGTTAATTTATGACAAAGGAGGCAAGAATATACACTGGGGAAAGGACAGTCTCTTCAATGAATGATCTTGGGAAAATTCGACAGCCACATACACAAGAATGAACTAGACTACTATCTTACACCATGCACAAAAATTAACTTAAAGTGGGATTGAAGACTTGCATGTAAGACCTGAAAGCATAAAACTCCTGGAAGAAAACATAGGCAGTGAACTCCTTGACGCCAGCCTTAGCAATATTTTTTTGGATCTGACTCCAAAAGCAATGGCAACAAAAAACAGATGGGACTACACCAAACTAAAAAGCTTCTGCACAGCACAGGGAATGAGCAACAAAATAAAAAGGCAACTACTGAAAGGGAGAAGGTATTTACAAATCATATATTCGATAAGGGGTTAATATCCAAAATATATAAGGAACTCATACAACTCAGTAACAACTACAACAACAAAAATAATCTGTTTTAAAAAATGGCAGAGGATCTGAATAAACATTTTTCCAAAGAAGACATACAGATGGCCAACTGGTTCATGAAAAGACACTCACACTGCTAATTATCAGGGAAATGCAAATCAAAACCACAATGAGATATCACTTCACAACCGTTAGAACGTCTATCATCAAAAAGACAAGAAATAACAAGTGTTGGCAAGGATGTGAAGAGAGGGGAACTCTTGTGCGCTGTTGGGAATATAAACTGGCACAGCCACTAGGTAACACAGTATGGAGGCTCCTCAAAAAATTCAAAATAGAACTACCATATGATCCAGCAATTCTCCTTCTATGCTATGATTTCTATTCATTAAAGTTTTTTAAGGTGTGATATATGGCCCAGAACGTGATCCATCTTGGTGAATGTTCCATGTAAGCTTGAGAAAAATGTCTATAAATGTCCATTATATACAGTTGATACAAATAAACTTTTTGAAGCTTCAAATTTAGCTTGTTCACATGTAGTGTGATATTGGTGCAAAATATAAATCATTCTGCCATTTTTTGTTTTGATTATTAAATATTTGACAAGCATTCGTTTTCTTCAAGAAGATCTTGGAGTGGCGTTAAATCTTCGTAAAACTCTTGCGTGACTCAACTGACGTGTATCGGCAAAGTACACAACATCATTAAAATCACTGTCTTCTAGTCTCATCAAGAGTTCTATAAACTGGTGATGACTTATAGCATTTGCACACATATTAAACAATTTTTAACAATTGCACCCATGATACTTCTCATAGAGTTCACTTTAGTAAACTGAGCACAGAGAGTTTCAATATGAATCTTACAGTGAAGCAAAGCATTAAAGGAGTCACCCGTCTTTTGTTTTAAAGTTCCATTAGCTTTAGATTTTTAATCTAACATACCTGGAATACTGTCCATCATGATAGAAACTAATTTTTCATGTCTAACTGAAATTCTTCTTTGACAGATACAAGTTGAAAAATATCTACATAACTTTGATTTTTTTTTTGTTTGATTTGACATTTCTTAGTAAATTTGGAAGCCCTTTAAGACAAAACAGAGTACTAATTGGGCTGTGAATCATATGTCATACAATTCATTGAAAGCTAAAGTAAAGTACTTGCCATGTTTTCATAGTTTCATCATTTGTTCTTTGATATTGTTAGAAAAGTCTTGCATTCTATGGTCAACGTTTTTTTCCGGCTCTGTTAAAGATCTTTCATTTTTCATATATTATTTTGTGTTTTCCTCATGATTTTCTAGCACAATTTTCATAATGGGATTAATTTATTTGACCATTTCTCTGTCTTTAAAATGGTTTTCTTTTTTTCTGTGCAAGAATCCAAGATGTTTACAGCTGGTCAAAATTAGAAGCCCACACGCTGTAAAAAACAAACAAACAAAAAACTTTAAGTTTATTCTTGGGCGTTTAATTTGGATTTCAGATGATTATTTCAGTCACTCCTTTTTGAATTTTGAGGGGAAACCTATTACCAATATTATGGAATAATATTTTGAAATAGACTTTTGCAGAATGAAAAGAGAAATATTAGACTAAATCATTCTTTTTTTTTAAATGTTTGTTTATTTTTGGCTGTATTGGGCCTTCGTTGCTGAGCATGGGCTTTCTCTAGTTGTGGCGAGCCAGGGCTACTCTTCACTGGGGTGCACACCTTTTCATTGTGGTGGCTTGTCTTGTCGTGGAGCACAGGCTGTAGGTGTGCGGGCTTCAGTAGTTGTGGCTCGTGGGCTCTAGAGCACAGGCTCAGTAGTTGTGGCCCACAGGCTTAGTTGCTCCGTGGCACGTGGGATCTTCCCGGCCCAGGGCTCGAACCTGTGTCCCCTGCATTGGCAGGCGGATTCTTAACCACTGTGCCACCAGGGAAGCCTGACTAAATCATTCTTAACTCATAATGATGACAGTGACTTTTCCGATCTGAATACAGGAAGAATTTAGAAGCTAAATCCAGTGTTCATGGTAAATGTTCCTGGTCCAATCAGCCCTATCTGTCTTGGGCATGGAGTGGGAGTTGTAGCAACTATACTACCATATGTTTGGAAAAATCTGGGATTATGAAGTCTAGCTGCTTATATATGACCTTGGGTAAAAATTACTTACATTTTCTGTTTTGAAAACTATGGAATGTAACTACTAAACCAGAGACTAAAATATCTCCATGACCCAGCTACAACCATTCTCTAATAAACTCTTTCTCTATTTGCTGCAAATTCCTTTATCTACCAAAAACCTTTCCTGCTTTTTCAAAAATTCTGCTGTTTTACAACATGGCTTCCGCTTGCTGTGGCACCAGTTCTACTCTGTAGCGCCTTCATGGCACGGTTTCACTTCCTTCTACCAATTCTAAACATGGCTTAAGTGCTCCATGTTTCCCAGGTGGAATTGCTAAGAGCAATGATGTGACTCACCAGCTCAGCTTCTTCACATTTCACTGGCCAGCCTACTAGGCAGATATCCATCCCTGAGCCAATCAGCTATGGAAGCGAGGTCACTTGGGAGAAAACAGGACGATGAGGGCAGCAGTGGCTCTACATGGGGTGGTTGCCCTTAGGAAGAGGTGTGGGCAGGCGGACGGGAATTAGTTGACACTGGAAATCCTCAGGATTGGCACAGGAAAACACTATAGCTCCTATTCTGACATACTGTAAACCAAATCATTGGAAAGATTTAGAAGAACTTTCTGAAGATGCAGAGAGATTTGTGAAAGAAAATTCTTTATCCCAGTATAATAGAAGAAAACTAGGGCACCAATATTATCAGTTCTAAAACTAATTAGGTCTAAATTTGATCTCACCATTCTGCAATTTTCCATCCACAGCACTGCTGTATGCACCATCTTTCACCTTGTACAGATTCCTTCTCTGCTAGTAAGCTCCTGGCTGGCCTCCCTACAGCCAACTCTCTGTCTTTTGATGTGGCTTACGCACGAGAAGAGTATATTATATTACTTAAATGTGTGCTTGATTTTCACTTCCCAGAACTGAGTTGTCGCTTCTAATTAATTCCATTTGATAAGTAAATATTGAACATATACTATGCTAGATGTTTTGGGGAATATAATCATGAACAGGATATCTGTCCAGCCCTTAAGGACTGTATAATCTAGAAGAAAGTTTAAGACTTATAACCAATGATCTGCAATGCAAAGGGGAGCATGGTGTCCTAAGAGAGGTACAGATTTTTTAAAAAATCATAAGCATTCAAAAGAAGTCTAAAAGTAATGTCATGCTGGTAAATACTTAACACCTAACTCTGGGTTGTGTGCTTAGAGAAAGCACTGATTTGCAGCAACTGCTGGTTTCCATAATGTAAATATTCCCATTATGGCCATTTTCAAGCTGCCAGTCTAAAATCGCTGAACACCTAGCTGGGAAGAGACATGTATTAGCTCACCATCATATAGTATTTCCATCATCCAGACAGGATACACATACTTACCTAAAAGAACGTAGATAGTAATAAAATGTAGTAAAATAATTAGGAAGTGTATTGTCTATGTTTTTAATGTAAGTCATTGAATTCTAAGTTTAAATAATTTAATATTTAATAATGGTTGTATTTAACAACTAGCTTAGAAGATTCCTGAAAATTTAACGACTCCTACTCTCAAGCTGGTACAAGCCTACTCCAGCACACTGCTAGATAAAGCGCCATGAGAACTTGGATTCTATAATTGAGTGAGGGAAAGATCAAAAGGAGGCCCTTGATTTGAGCCTGAAAGCACATGGAGGATTTAGCCTCTGGACCCTGGGGTGCAGGGAGAGGCATATTCCTAAGAGAAGAAATCACGAGAAGGAATCAGAGGACAAAAGGCTGGGGGCAAGAATGGAAAAAAATGAGTGCACTGATTCTGTAATCCAACTCCATTACTGACGGTTGACCCAACTCAGCACTAATTCTCATCTCCAACTCCACCCATTTCAAAGCAATGACAGTGAGGACAATAGCAATCATAACGACAGCTACTATTTGTTGAATTACTGCTCGGTGCCAGGTACCGTTCTAAGGAAAAAACCTTCCCGTTTCCCTGTTTACCGTGTTGCTGAGCAGCCGTTGCCTCCTCTGGGTGAGGCCACTCCATTCCCCGACTCACCACAGAGCCCGCCAGGCTCCATCCTCTTCCCGACACCGAAGCGCAAGCCGCCATTTGTCACTGAGTTTGCGCAAGTGCGTTGCGCAGAGTGAAGCAATCTCTCTGCACCCATGACTCAGAAAAGGGGAAACAAAGTACGGATGACCACATCTTTCAAGAACAATGGGAAAGAGCATATTTCTTTGTAGAAGTCAAGAATACTTCTATGTGTTTAGTGTGGAAACATCTGATCTGTTTCATTAATTTATATTCTACGGGTACTCCCATCAACGAATAGTAAAATAAAAGACAATCAGTTCCATAGTCAAAGACTTGCTGTACATAGGAAGTACACAGTTCTAAACTCTGTCCAAACATGTTTAAGTCAGCGTGGAACTTGATATGTATCAAAATAGTTGTGAGGCAGGCTCTCTGTACAAGAGTTTTGAGCAGTTAGGATGAAGGGAAGAAAAAAAAAGAGACCAGGTTTTGTTACTTTTGCCAGTTTCTCTTCTACCCTCTTTGGAAGCAATCCTCTTGCTAGCAATTTCAGATTAAGAAATTACAGGTGCAACTCACTGTGTTGTCACTCAGATTCCAAGAATGATGGGAAATAAAAAAACAAAAGGTGAAAACAAAACTAAAAGGAATGATATTCCAGATGTGGCAAGACTAGTCATTCTGTGTTTAGTTGGAAATCCATTTATTTTGGTAAAATTCACCTGTGCTCAAGTTGGAGGAAATGTCTACTTAGGGAGAAGCAGTTTCTATGGCTCAAGTTTAAAATTTGCTTTTTACAGTGGTAAGCCATATTGGGAGTGTATACCCTTAGAGGAAGTGATGAGCATCAGACTTTACCCCTATGGCCTTCCTCCCAAAAACCTATAAGATCAGTCTATTCATGAGAAAAACATAAGAGAAATCCCAGTTGAGGGGCATTCTAACAAAATACCTAACCAGGGCTCCATAAATTTCTCAAGGTCATCCAAACCAAAGAAAGTTTGGGAAAGCGTCTCAGCCAAGAGGAGCCTAAGGAGACATGACAACTAAATGTTACGTGGTGTCCTGGATGGGATTCTAGACCATAAAAAGGACACTGGGTAAAAACTAAGAAATCTACATAAAGTATGAACTTCAGTTATAATAAGGCACCAATACTGGTCATTAATTGTGGCAAATATACCAGACAATATAAGATGTTAAGAGTAAGGGAAACTAAGTGTGGGATATTCGGGAACTCCCTACTATCTTTCCAATTTTTCTGTAAAACTAACATTATCCTGGAATAAAAAGCTGATTTTTAAAAAGTTAAAAAATATTTGTTTTTTAAGGAGAGATGAAAGGTATAATTGGAAGGGAAAGCACACGTGAGGACACTCATAAGGATTACCTATCTCATGCTTCTCACAGGAACCAATGTTAATTGACAAACTCTACAGCTTGAGAGGCTCCAGAGAAAAGAACTTGTTAATAACATAGGTAAAACGTGCGTGAGCGTGTGTTTGAGTGTGTTTGTGTGTGTGTGTGTGCCTGTGTGCGTGTGTTTGCGTGTGTTTGCGTGTGTGTGTGTGTGTGTGTGTGTGTGTCTGGGCAGGGAAGGGGGATTAACCAAATACTCTCTTAGAATTTATTTGGCTTGTATCTACAAAACACCCAAAAGGCGGATACTCCTTCCGCTCTCCAGGAAAATATGTTGAGTTACATCAACATTATTTTCACGTTAAAGATAAGCCCAGTTGTTTGCTGAGGGTAGCATGAGGTATATGGCTTTAGAATCACCACCCCCAGACTTGCCAATAGACAGCTTTAGTGAACTCAATTTTCTCTAATTTATAGTCAGCCTGTTTGAATTACTGTTATTTGGCCAGGATTATTTCACAGGGATTTAATTGTGCCTGTAAGTCGAGTTTCTTTCACATTCATCTCTTTACTCACTTTATTTCCCTCCCCCATGTCCCATTTTACATACGCTCCAAAACATATCAATAATTTATGCCACGAAGCCTTGTTTTCACCTTTGTAACGACACACATGTTCTGCATTGTGTAGTGATGCCAAAGGAAATGTGTATATTTTGAAAAGGTCTCGAATTTTTCATGAAAGCTGCTGGGGGCAAAATGGCTATTTGCTGCTCTTTGGGAGAAGGACAAATCTAGTTTTTGAAAGGATTTCAAAATTGAGTCAAAACAACAAAGATAATATTTGCTGAGCAGGTATATATATTTTTTATCTAAAACAAATTTAAGCATTTACACACACATCCTTATAACCACACTGCAAGGGAGGTGTTTCTTGTTATCTCCATTTTACAGATCAGGAAACTGAGGCTCAGTCATGAGAGGTCACTAGCTCAACGTCACACAGCCAAAGAGTGACAGAATTTAACTCAGGCCTTTTGGACCTCAAAGCCCAAGTGGTCTTCTTACAAAGTCACATGTGTAACTTTCTCATATTTGGGCCACAACAGTTCAGACAGATAGGTGTCGCTTTAGTTCTAGGTCTAAATCTCGAAGCCCCAACTCTCCTCCTTTTCTTTAAAAAAGGAAGGTTGTTTTTCATCTTGTCTGTCCTACTTTCTTCTGGCTGCCTCTTAACTGACCATCAAATCAAGTGGACAAAGCCTGGTGGAATTTTGAGCAGAAGTCAAATAGAAAGACATCACTGATGTCTGTAAGGTATAGACAGTTTGAGATCACCCTGAGCTGATTTTAAGTTGATGCAGAATATCCATTAGCGTTTATTGAACTCGCTAACTATGCGCTAGAGCAGGGGTCAGCAAACTGTGGTCCATGAGACATGTATGTCCCGCTTCCCGTCATCACAAGCAACGTTTTACTGGAACACAGCCATGCCCATTCAATACATATGGTCTAGGGCTACTTTGGTATGACAACAACACTGAGTAGTTGCGACAGACACCACGTGTCCTGCAACGATCAGAATATTTACTATCTTGCCCTTTTCAGAAAACGTTTGTTGACCCTGTGCTAGACAATGATCCAAACAGACACGACCTCTGTCCTTATGAAGTCTATAATCTCACGAGATATTTCTCAAAGAATCACTATATTATTAAAAACTGTGATACATGCTACGGAAGCAAAGTATAGCAGCGTGGGCAATGGGTTTTACTTGTGCTCATCACTTGCCATTGGTTCTTCATATTCAATCATTTGGGCCTTATTCTTTTACATTAAAAAGAACTTCTTGCCTGGGCTGGCAAAAATATCATTCATTTATTCAAATTCGATGAATGTGTACTGAGCACCCACTATGTACCGGACACTGTCTTAGGCACCTGGATTTTGGAATCTTCCATTTGGCCTTAATCCTCAGTGGGTTCAGAACCCGGGAAATGAAGTGGACTTCTATTTGTTGGATGCCATCAGCCTCTCCACAGAGTCCATGGTAAGATCTGGCTCATTCTTAGCCCTGAATTCTCTGAAAGGGCCTTGTGTCCTTATAGCATATCCTCTTTTTAAATTGAAACTAGTTTGAGTGGGTTTCTGTTACCCAGAACCCCCAACATGCGGGGTTTAGAGACTAAATCAGCTGGGTGAGCATTCAGCCTCATGGACTCTATGGTGGCAGGAAGCAATGGAACACGGCGTTGGCATGGGCTTTATGTAGATAGCCATGTCTGCCCCAGTTCTGTTCCTGGCTTTCTAATCTTCCTTCCCTATGTGTTCTTCTCCTTCATCTCAGCCATGAGGACTTGAACTACCACTACCCTCCTAGTGTCTTCCAGGCCATAGCTCTGTCTCAAGTCCTCATTCCCAGGTGTCTGCTGCTCAAGTAGACTTGAATGTCCCGCGGGTGCCTCAGACGTAACAGGACACATCAATTTCCTCCATCCGTCTCAACTTGTTTCTTGTCTTGATTACACCCCTGGAGATAAATATGGATCATAGAAACAGCTGAAGCCACAAGCCTATGTCACACCCCAGTGGGGAAAGAGATTCAGGCTTTGGTGGACGTCATGCTGGTAGGAACATCCAGGTGGATCCTGTCTCCCTGTCCTTAGCCAGGCCCCGTTCATCATCTTGAAAACATGCCTTTCCTGTCCCTCCTCACTCTGACCTCTGTCCCTCCTGGATCTTGACATGAATCTTGAATTCTGAGTTCTTGAACTTAATTGTGTATTTTCTAATTCTGTGTCATCCTCGACCTTTGGATACTTATTGGCTATTCAGTGTGTTATATATGTTACCTAATACAGTCCTTAAAACAAACTTGTGAGAAAGGTAGAATTATTATTAAAATCTATTCCCAGATGAAGGGGCTAGAAACCAACAGGTTTAAGTGACTTTTCCAGGGTTACACAGATGAATGTGTTTAGAGCTAGGATTCCAACCATGACTGTGTAGCTCCAAAGGACAGGCCATTCTAATGCCTTCTTCCTATTGCTGGGAATTGATTTCTGTTTCCTTCTCCCTTAATTGTACTACTTTGGGGGTCCCGATCTTATAACTTACTTTAACATCTATCTATACCAGGGGTTAGCAAACTTTTTCCATAAAGGGTGAGGCAGCAAATATTATTGGCTCTGCGGGACATACGGTCTTTGGCACAACTATTTAGCTCTGCCACAGGCAAAGACATAGACAATGACACACTGAGTGTGGTCATAGATAATACTTAAATGATGGCTGTGGCCCTGTACCAATAAACCTTATTTTGGACACTGAAGTCTGAATTTTATATAATTTTCACATGTCACTAATTATTATTCTTTTTCAAAAACGGTAAAACTATTCTTAGCTTGCGAGCCATACAAAGTAGGCAGTGGACCACTTTAGGCTCCTGGGCCACAGTTTGCCAACGCCTGTTCTATATCCCATTACCTGGATTTACAATGTTTCTGAAACCCTAATCCATTAGCAACCATGTATGGTGAGCTTACTACACACCAGGGTTCTGCGTATTTTACAAATATTCACTAATGTGGTCCTCATAGCCACCCTATGAGGAAGATGCTATTATCAACTCAAGTTTACAGATGAAGAAAAGGAGCCACAGAAGAGACAAACCGATTTGCCCAAGGTTGTGCTAAGCTAGGAAATAGCGCACTTGAGATTGGAACCCAGGCGGTCCCACCCCAGAGCTGGCGTCTTAAGCTCGAAACTATGCCTCCTCTCTGGTTTCTATGAGATAATGTACTTTAAAGTGTTTTGAACTATAAAGGGTTCTATAAATATAAGTTAATAGCTATCATAATTACTAGCGGTACATCTCTATCTAGGTTTCTGAAGGGATTAGATAGCAATCAAATTGATGTTAATCAAAACAGAAACACCCAGGCATGCCGTGGGATGGTATCTATTTTTCTGTCCATCTCAGCAATAAACGTTTTTGAGCATTGAATTTCCATCTCCAATAAACAACGGAGGAGCCTTCTTCCTGTGTAGAGTTCACTCCTTGCTCCCATCTCCCCTGAACTTGGCATTATGCCTCAATTCTGATTAAAACCAAAATAAAGCCGTATGTATGGAAGAAGTCACATATCAATAAGAGCTGTGATTAAGTGTTTTTTCCCCCCACTATTTCACTTCTTTCGGGTTCTTAAATTAGACAGCAAGAGACACATGACTTAATTATGGAGAATACTTTGGAGCCAAATGGAAAATTATACTACTACTTACTCGGAGGCCAGGGTAATTAGAGGCCAATTATCTCTCTCATTTGGCGCTAATGAATAAAGATCAATTAAAAAAATAATGTAACTGTGAATTGCTTTTATTGAGCAGAGAACTCTAAGCAGCTGAAACTGTCTGCTCTTTCAGTAACTGAAAATACTAAATGAAGGCAACCCAGAATGTGATTGTCTCCATGTAATTTTAGAGCAGCTTGATACTCAAAACCCATGCAGATGGCCAGAGCCTTGGATTAGAATCATTTCCTGGGTACAGCACACTGTTCTTTCTTCCATAAGGAGAGTCAAAACATGGCTCAAGCAATTCCTATTTCTCTAGCGATAACATCAGATTTGCTGGCAGGACTTTATTGTTGCTTCCGAGCCCGTCGTGCTTGCGCTAAGATGGAATGTCTGATTTCCTTGGCTATTTTGTGTTTCTCCTGATTAGTGTATCCATTTCATCAGATGTATTCTGAAAACAACATTTATTTTACTGTAAAAATCTGATTGAAAAAGTCATCTCCTTGATTAAAGTTTGAGATCCAGTTTATGTGGACGTGGACTTACCTGAAAGATCACGTGGAGTTCAGTTAGCCTTTTAACACAATGGTTAAACAGCCTCCACTTAAAACAACAAGCTTATGCTATTTTATTCTACTTTATCTAGCATACAGTTTTTCTCTTTGTTTTGAGGGGGTGGTGTAAGAATTTCATTTCTTTCAGTTTGTCTGTGGTCTGAATAAACATTCACATGAAGGGGTTAGAGGGTTGTCTCAGGACCTGCATCTATGGATAAAGTAATGGCACCATTTATAACAATGGGATTCTGCTTGTATAAGGTCAATTATATATAAAGGCGGCTAGTCAATTCTCTACTTCTCACCCCAACACACACTTCACACACTCTCTGAAGAACTTGGCAGTTCATGAGGTGTTTACCTCTATTATTTCATTACCCCTTCAAACAACTTTAGGAAATCAATCAGGCAGGTTCTACCCTCAATTTACAAAGGAAAAAGACGAAGCTTCAGAGAGCTTAAAGGGTACCAACGCATCATAACCAGAGCTGCTGAGTCCCACTGTGGTCTCCATGAATGGTGACCCCCAGACTTGTACAGTGTGCAACCTGCACAGTCATACTGGCACCCTAGTTTTGACCCCCTAATTTAGCTTTAAAGAAAATGCAAAAGAAAAGCAAAAGAAAATCCTGCAAGGCATGAGTCACAGTGAAGGCAAAGCTTAGAACATTCATTCTGTTAGCATCTCCCCAAAGATAAAGGATTGGGTGTGACCAAAGCCTGAATCAGCTTTGGTCATTGGGGCTTGGCTACATGGCTGAGCAAGTGGGAACTCAGAAGAATAAGTCCCCTTTATCTGGAAGTGCAACCAATGCATCTGTGCCATGTTCTGATTGTTCAGTGACACTGATCCAGAAGGATGGGGATTCTGAACTCAACAGTTTAAGGCCTGGCTTTTGCCTTTCCAGCCCTCGGCACATCCCCAGGCCATGTACTTCTTGGTTAAGTTCCTTCAGCACTGTCAAGGCCTCTCACAAGGTGGGAAGAAAGTGAAGAAGAGCTGTTTATCCTTTCAGCAACCAGGGGCCTCAGATTACGACTGCCAGATGAGGCCACGCCTATGGTCGAGAAGAAGACGCCATTCTTTTGTGCCCTGTAACTGCATCTCCCGGCGTGGAGTTCATTATGAATTACCGCCGTCTTTGAAAAACTCCCATTATCACCTTGTAAATAGTACTCATAGCTCATTGTGTTTTCGGTGTGTCCCGTAGGTTAGAAGCGTAACTGTGCTAAGTGAACACACTTAAACTTATTCCACAAATTTTCCACTCGATTTTGACGTCTTCCTTAAACACAAGACAAACCACATCAACAGCTTAAAAAATAGGAAGTAACCTTTTTTTCCCCCGGCTCTCAGAAGCTTGTTCAGTGCATCAGAGATGAAGACAGGGTGCAGATGGGGAAGAGTGTAACTCTGAGATCAGCACGCTTGGGATCAAGTTTGGCTATTCACATCTAAGCCTTGTACAAGGCAGTTCTTTTTAAATCTTAGTTTCCTCATCATTAAAATGGGGACAATTAAAATGAACTTCCTCATGGCATCGTTCTGAGAATCAGAGAGAATCTTGCAGGTCAAGGGCTTGGCATATAACACCTACCATATAGAGATGCTCACTAAATGCGAGACCTAATGATTTCGTTCAACTAAGATGGAGACAACCATCTGTAGGGGAATTCCCGGTGAGTGGCGTGTTCTCCCAAAGGGAGGGGGAGATGGGAGCTCTGAGGCTGCTGGGGTTGAAGCTGATGCTATGGTTGTTAACTAATTAATTCAACAAATGCTTACCAAGCTCTGCTAAGAAGAGACCCATACAAGGCATGGGAGATACAGTGGCAAACAAAACAACTGTCTGCCTTCCTGGAGCTTGCAATCTAGTGAGGAAAACAGATAAATTGATCTTAAACACATAGTATGTGCTATGAACAAGTGTGAATCAAGGTAACGGGGGGGACAGGGGATGATTAGGTTTGTGCATGTTAGGTGTAAGTTCGGGGGGGTGTGCTATTTTAATAGTGCAGACAAAGAACTCCTCTCTGATGAGGTGACATCCGAACAAAGCCCTGGAGAAACGGAGGAATTCGGTTGCATGAGCGGGGAGTTGATTTCCGGGAAAAGGGAAGAATATGGGCAAAGGCCCTGAGGCGGGAATGAACTTGGCCTGGTCAAGCAACAAGACCTCTGAATGTCTAGAGCAGAGGTTGTGTGTTGGGTGTAGGCACTGGTAGGGTTGAGGTCAAGAAGAGAATCAGGCAGGGTACATAGATCTGTACGGACCAGGTTCATGACTTTGGATTTTATTCTGGATATATGGTGAAAAGCAGACAGATTAGATGCAAGAGAGAAATCATCTGATGTGCCTTTCTTTTTTTTCAAAGGTCATTTTGATTTCTGGAAGGAGGATTGACTCTAGGGGGCAAGAGAGGAAGCAAATAAGATAGGAGGCTACTGTAGTTGTAAGAAATGACAGTGGTTTGGAATAGAGTAGCCGTCATGAAGGGCACGAGGAGTGGACTGATCAAGGAGACTCTTGGAAGGTTCCATAGAAGGACTTGCTGTTGGACTGCATGGGGCATGAGGGCAAAAGAAGAGTCAAAGATCTACAACTTCAAGATTTCTGGTCTGAACAAATAGGTGAATAATAGCATTCTTTACCAATGTGGAGAAGACTGAAAGCCAAGTGGGTTTGGGAGACGAAATCAAGAATTCTGCTTGAGATGCCTATTCAAATGACGCCAAGTAGGCAGTTGGATACATGGGTCTGAAGATCAGAGAGAACTGGACCTGGCGATATGAAATTGGGAGTCATTGGCTTACAGTCGGTATTCAAGATTCCACAATATATCTTAATATTTATTAACCCAGACATGAAGGGTCATCGTGAGTCTCTTCTCTCATATATTCAGCCATAGGGTCTTAAATGTTGCTGTGGTTTTCTACAGTTCAAAATCATCTAGAAGAGTTTATCGAAAATGCAACTGCTCAGATCTGTATTTCTTAGAAAATTATACCTGCGTTTATGACTTTACTAGTTGCTGTTTTGTATAATAAAGGTACACATGTGTCCACTATTCCATTCTCTTCCTTGGAAGCTCTTCCAACATTTGAGAAAAGGACTTGTAATAACCATGGCTATCAATACTGAGCACACTCCAAAGGCCAGCCCTTAATTCTCAGAACAATAAGGAGAATTTCAGGGGTGCAGACAGTGCGAGGGATCTGGTCACCAGCCCTAGCAAGAAGAGCAATGATGGTGATTTTTGTCCTGACGTGGGTAATTGGAGAGTGTATTGTCTGCATCTGAGACGTTGCAAAAAGTCTGCCGACCCCCTTCTGTGATATCCATGTGCTCTAGTGCTAACTTACTTGGAAATGCTGAGGGGAAAACAGGAAGACAGAGTAGGGTAGAGGTAGTGAGTACTTTCAGTCTTTCATGTGAAACTGTGACTTGAGATTGAAATTTGGCTTGGGAAGGCTCAGGTCTACATTGCTTGCAAGTGACATGGCTCGTACCAACTGGCTAAAGCAAAAAAGGGAAATTAAGTGGCTCACAGAGCAGAAAAGTTAAACAATTAACTTCAAACAGGGCTGACTCCAAGGGCTAAGATGAAGTTGTCAGGAACATCTACTTTTTGAGACGTGCACTGAGAAGTGAGCAGTGTTACCCTGCAAACAAGGATCAAGTTTCCATTACCTGAAAGAAGGGGAAGGAATGATAGAGAGAAAAGCAACACACGCCCACTACAGGCAGGAAAGGAGAAGGGAAAAGGGACCCTGGTTTCAACAGGTTATTTGAAAAGTGAGACTTGTGGTTTTTAATTCGTATTTTTAAAAAAACAAAACCCAGGATGATGGGCTTGCAGGAAAAAGGGTAAATATGACCAAGACTTGGATTTAGAAAGTTCTCTTCGTCCTCAGTGGAGGAAGAACAGGTGATCAGGATGGTGAAGGTTTTGCTCAGACCACGTGGGCTCTAGTCCAGTTCGACCACGCACAACCTGTTAGAGTTAACAGAAGACTTAGGTTTCATAACACACCTAATTAATTTTTCGAATCCTATCATTTCTGCAAAGATGGTGTTGACAGCTTGGTGCTGTAGAAAGGGGATGCATCTCACAGTCAGTCTCATATGGTTTCAAGTCATAGTTTGGCCACTTCTCACGTGACTCAGGAAACGTTTCTTTACCAGTCCAAGCCTCGGTTTTCTCATCTGCCCAATGGGAGTGCTAGTGGAGTCTGCTTCTGAGGGCTCCGATAAGGACACAATGAATCCTGTACGCATCGTGTCTAGCACAGCACTCTGTACATGGTAATCACTCAATAAAGGCGACAATGCCTCCTTTTCTTCATCCTTATCAATATCGCTCTTATTTTGGCTAAACTGGATTCGTAGTCAGTGACAAAATGTACATAAGGCCGACTCAAGACATTTTACTATCTGCTCAGGCTCAAAAGGATTGTGTTTTGTCTAGAAACAGCAATTTTTTGAGTGGCTAACAGTTTGGCTTTGGATATAGAACGACTAAGATGCTTTACCTGGGACCAGGCTTATCCTAGCAGTTAACCTCTGCAAGCCTCAGTTTCCCCACACAATAACCCTCACAGGCCTGTGAGAACAGCACGAATCATTCATCTATTGTGCTTAGCACAGCGTCTGTAAGATTTCAATAAATAAATAAATAATAATAAGTCTTAACATCTATTATTATCCTATAGCGATTTCTGCCAGGCTGCCTTGGGCCTTGTGAAAAGAAGGGTTCTGGAAGAAAGACAGAGTTTCCCTTGAGGATGATGCTTCTGTGACATGATAAAGCTTCTCCACCATATGGATCGCCTTAGTCATCCTCGTTCTAGTTGGTAGGAATGTGACATCAGAGTTGATTCCCCTGCTGGGTGCGTCTTGAGGAGGGGCACCTTGGTTCCAGTCCATGGATGATTTATTTAGTAACGCCTGGGAGCTGAGAGACACAGAACGTTCTGAGCAGTCAGTGTGTTCACCTTGTCCCAGGGTGATTTCATGACTGTTCATTTGCTGTTTACAGGCTTAACGCTTTAATTTATAGACTCTGAAAGCACCGGTGAAAGCAACAAACTTGCTTTTGGATCGCCTAATATAGTTTATAGTGCAACCATAAATTTGGAACCATTTATGGAACATTATGACTTGCAAACATCTCCCCCAGTTTTATTACTCAGGCAAAAATGTGTGGAGCTCACAATTGCTCTAAAAACTGTAAAAGCATTAAAAACAAAACTCAAACGGCACTCACAGATGACACAGGGCAGTGTGATAGCTTTTATCTTCAGTAGTATACGGAAAGCCCAAGTTTTTACTAAAATGTCAGCTCGTTTCAAAAAACACGAGATGACTGGCTTGGAATCCTTACTGAAAAGAACTTATCTTTGCTCTTTTCTCTTTCAAAAAAAAAAAAAAAAAAAAGAAAGAAAAAGAAAAAACTGCACTACGCTTAAGGAGGAATTTAGCAATTAGATGATTGCTATAAAATAGCAATTGATATCGGCCCTATTTTTTCTACCATCAAAGAAGTTCAATTTGAATAAAAGCTTTCTCCTCCACAATCTGACATTCTCCCTGAGTTTTATCTTACTCTAAATCATGATCTTAAAATTAGGTCTGAACTTAGGGGTAAAACAACAATAACACAGACCAGGAACTTCCACAACAGAGAGCTTACTTGGGCTGTCTTGTGGTGTCTGATGCTATCTGGGTTGAGCTGCCTTTTATCCTCCTGGTGTTTAAAGGGAAAGGTCTCTTCTATTGTCTTCTACCCCTGGCCCCCTCCCCGAGCTATTATTCTTTTCAGTTGAACCTGTTGAGTAGACCCAGGCCTGTGTGTGTCAGGACAAGATATTGTTATCATAAAAATGAATACGGAGGTCACGCGTTTATCTTTGTCTCTTTGTCTCCCCGACAGGATCCAGAGAAAGAAAAATTATAGATGAGGTGCTTTTGTCCAAGCAAAGTTGAGATGGAGATAACGAGCTGGGGTGGCGAGCAAAGAGAAACAAAACCGGGCAGGGAGAGTCTTGGGGGAGAAGATTCGGTTCTATTGAGTCCTGTAATTGGCATTACAGAAGAGACCTTAGAAATAATCTGGTGTGACCCCATGAGGGCACAGAAGAGATGCAGCATGGGAGATTTGGGAAAGTGCAAATTCCTTCTGTACTGTTATTACATTAGGAGCTTAAGGGCTCAGGAGAGTACAGGTTAAGTGTATGGGGTTTAGGGTCAGACAGTTTGGTTTGAATCTTGCCTGTGTCACTTTTTGGTTGTGTACGGGCAGGGCAAGGAATATAACTTCTCCAAGCCATAGTGCCCCAGCTGTCAAATGGGAAAAAATGTACATCATGCATTACTGAGTGTATTACCTAAAGTAATGGATGCAAGTTATAGCGTGCTGTGCCTGACGGAGTAAGCGCCCTTCCTTCTTCCTTCCTTCTTTTCTCCTTTCCTCCCTTCCTTCCTTCGATCATTTATTCACTCAATAAACAATTATTGAATATTTATAACGTGCTCATTCTGTTCTTGGCACTGGGGATAAAATGATACACAGGACAGGGTTCCCAATCTCATAAAGTCTACTAAAATGTTAACTACTATTATTATAATAAATGAGGAAAACTGAGGTTCTAAGAAGTTGAGTCATGCAGCCAATTAGTAAAACGACTCAAAACAGAGCAGGGTCTTCAGATTCCCATGCTTCTCCTTCACCCCCGCCCTACACTATGCTGCTTCTACTCCGTTTGTCACCTGCAATGTTCTTTGTTAAAAATGGATTTTTTTAAACAAAATTTATTTTTAAGCATGGTTTTAGATTTATAAAAAAATCGTGAAGACCGTACAGAGAATTCTCGTATGCCTCACCCTCAGTTTCTCCTATTACATCTTACATTAGTATGGTACATTTGATATAATTAATGAACCAATACTGATACGTTATAAAGTCCATACTTTATTCAAATTTCCTTGGCTTGTTTTTTTTAAACCTAATGTTCTTTTTTCCATTCTAGGATTCCATCCAGGATACCACATTACATTTAATCATCCTGTCTCCTTAGCCTCCTCTGGGCTGTGTCAGTGTTTCTGTCTTTCCGTGTTTTTGATGACCTTGACAGTTTTGAAGAGTACTGGTTAGGTACTCTTTGTGGAATGTCCCTCAGTTGGGATTTGCCTGATGTTTTCTCAAGATTAGACTGGAGTTAGAGGTTTTTGAGAGGCAGACCACAGAGGTAAAGTGTCATTTTCATCACATTATATCAAGGGTACATATTACCACTTGGTACGTCACTGTGGATGCTGACCTTGATCTCCTGGACAAGTAGTATTTGTCAGGTTCCTCCCTGTTTTTTTATCACTTTCCATATTAAACTCTTTGGAAGAAAATCACAACGTGCAGCCCACACTTAAGTGGAGAATTATACTCCACCTCCTTGAGTAGAGTGTTTACGTGAGATACTTGAAATTCCTCTGCACAGGAGACTTCATTCCCATTAAAAAAATTATTCAATCATTTACTTATATCGATATGGATTCATGGATACGCATTTTATACTTTGGGTTATCATCCAGCACTTGAATCGCCTCTGCTTCGTTGTCAAAGATCAATTGACTATATTTGTGTGAATCTATTTCTGGGCTTTCTATTCTGTTCCATTGATCTATATTCTATTGTTTCCTCAGGCCCACGCTTTCTGATCACTTACAGCTTTATAGTAAGTCTTGAAATTTGGTAGTATGTCTTACAGCTTTGGTTTTATCCTTCAGTATTGTGCTGGAGATATTCTAGGTCTTTGCCTTCATATATATACTCTAGTATCAGTTTATCAATATATACAAAGTAGTGGGCTGGGTTCTTGATTGAGGTTTACTGAAATCTTAGATCAAGTTGGTATGAATAGACATCTTAACAATGCGCCTTTCCGTTCCATGAACACAGAATATTTCTTCAGTCATTTATATATCTTCTTTGATTTTTATCAGTGTTATTGTTTTCCACATACATATCCTATATATATTTTGTTAGATTTATACCCATTTTATTCTTTGATGCTATCATAGATGGTAATTTTAAAAATTTCTAATTTCAGCTGTTCATTGCTGTTATATTGGAAACTGACTGTTGTTATGCTCACTTACGTGTTCCACAAGGGTTTCTTGTTGTTGTTGGCTTCGTTGGTTTGTTTTGTTTGTTTTCTTCAATTCTTTGGAATTTCTACATAGACATTTATATCAGCTGTGGACAAAGTCAGTTTTATTTCTTCCTTCCAAAACTGTATCCTTTCTTTCCTTCCCTCTCCTCCCTTTACTTTCCTTTTATTGTTCCTTTTCTTATTGTACCAGCTAGGGCTTCTAGAATGATGTGAACAAGGCTAGTGAGAAGAGACATCCTCGACACGTTCCTAAACTTAGGGAGAAAGTAACTATTTCTCACCATTGAGAATGACGTCAGCTCTACTGTTTTTTGGTAGATGTTCTTTATTTAGTGGGGAAAGTTCCCGCTAGTGTTAGTTTGCTGAGAGTTTTCATCATGAATGAGTGTTGGATTTTGTCAAATGTTTTTTCTGCATAAATCAGTATGATCATATGATTTCTCTTCTTTAAATTACAGATGTAGTGGATTATACTGATTGCTTTTAGAATTGAACCAACCTTGCATACCTGGACTACATCCCATTTGGTTATTGTATATAATTCTAACTGTTGTTGGATTTTATTTGTAATATTTGGTTGAGGATATTGCTCTGTGATTTTCCTTTGTTGTGACGCCTTTATCTGTTTTTAGAGTTAGAGTAATACAGGCTCCACTGAAATGATGTGCATAATTGAATGCATTTCCCTCTAAGCACTGCTTTCACTGCATCCCACAAATTTTGATTAGTCATATTTTTAATTTCATTTAGTCAAGACATTTTAAAATTTCTTTATGAGACTTCTTGGACCAGAGGCTATTCAGAAGTGCGTTTTTTTTTAATTTCCAAGTATTGGGGGATTTTGTTATTCATTTCTGGTTTAATTCCATTGTGATCTGAGAACATCGTTTTCATAATTTACATTCTTTGAAATTGGTTAAGATTTGTTTTCATGGCCCAGAATGTGGCCTCCCTTGGTAAATGTTCCATGAGAACTTGAGAAAAATGTGTATTCCTCTGTTGTTCAGTGGAGTGTTCTGGAGGTGTCAACTAGATCAAGTTGACTGATAACTCCGGTCAAGTCAACTGTATCTTAAAATTTTTTTGCCTGCTTAATTTAATTACTGAAAGAGGGGTATGGAAATCTCCAGCTAGAACAGTCAGTGTGTCTATTCATCTTTGTGGTTCCATCAGTTTTGGCCTCACATGCTTGACAGTGTTGTTAGGTACGTACATGTTTTGTCTTCTTACAGAACTGACCTCTCTGTCATTATGAAATGCCTCTATTTATCCCAGATAATTTTCTTTCTCTGATGTTAGCTTCCAATTTTTTATGTAGGAGGTGATCTCAAGAATCAAGAGTGAGAGAGTGAGGAGGGTAAAACAGGGAAGGAGCTAAAGCCCAGATAGTAGTTATTGAGGCTGTCACTCTGGGAAGTGGGGACTTGATTGTGCTGGGACCGCTAAGAAACATGTGGAATGCTTCCAAGAATTGTCCATTCCAAAGATGGGAGGCTGGAACATTTATCTACTAGCTCCCAACCCGCGCTGGATGAGGGTAGCTCCTGGGGGCATTAACTTTCTCACACTTAGCGGCTGGGCTTGCTCTGAGTCCAGTAGACTCCAGCAGTGCCACAGAAAATGCTAAGGCAGGATGTAAGGTGTGGCCATGCCCTTGAGGTGAGTGTCACTTACCAGTGGAAGGTGGATGGAACTGTCCACTGCAGCTGTGACTAGAACACGGAGGAGCAGGCCAGGCTAAAGACAGGCAGAGCAAAAAAAAAAAAAAAAGGCATCTGATATGATGGGTTCCTACTGCAATCTTTAGCATGGAAAATTGTTCTAAAATACTCCAGTCTACTTTCCTACCTGAGCAGTATACCTGGATAATGCCAAGGGATGCTACTTATGTGTCCTCACCATGCTGAAGGCCACCCCAAGTAAACATACTAAGTAAAACCAGCATGCTTCCTATGGTCTGCAGCTTTAAACAATTCCTTTGGCTGTTCACTTCCACTTGCATGGCTGCTCCTAGATAAAAATCCTGAAACCTCCAGAGGTGGCAGGGCACACAGAATAATGCTGATTCCTTGTTTGAACACTGAAAAATTAGCAGGTCATCTCTGAACACCTCTTCTTCTCAAATCCCATTATATCCTGTACGCATTTATTTCTCAGGCTTCGTTTGCAGATTAAGTGTGGCAAAGGGGTACAGTTATCTGAAAGGATCTGGTAGTTAAAGTGTATCCAAACAACTCAGTTGTCTAACTGAGGTGTGGCACTTGCATATTCTTATGACAACACACCAAGAGACAAAGGAAAGAATTACTGTGATAGTGACGGTAATGGACTCTAATTATGATGGGGGCAGTGGTAAGTAAGCCTGAAACCCAGGACATTCGTTAGGGGTGTCTCTTTCTGTTTCCATGCCTGTTGATAACGGTATACGGAGAAGGGCAACTACTCTAACAATGGCAAGGAAACTAAGGACTCAGACCTCCTGAAGGTGAATATTTGAGTCATTACCAGGCAAGCAACCCAGCTGAAGTCCTAACCCAGAGAGAAAGGTATCTAGAATGGCGGGTAGTAGAGACATCTAGTGAATATCCGTTACAGCCTCAGGGCTGGCTGCAGTCACTTAGCCTCGTTCACTAACCCACTTGCATCAAGTGTTTATACACATTGCGGTGGCTGCCACTTTAAACATACTGTGAATTGTTTGGACTGAGAGACCAGAAGCACAGCCGAGTGGATCCAAGGGTAGACTGTATCAGACACACCTTGGGAACCACCTCAGAGCCTCTCATCTGTCTTATCTTCACCTCTTATTCTAGCCAATCTGAGAGAACCCGTCCCACTCATGCTTCAGCCAGCTTCACGCAGGTGAAACTGACAGTGCTTTACCTTGAGATTCCACTACACGTCTCCTGATTTCTGCCCTAGGATTTCTTTCACGGTATACAGTGTGGGATGCCCTTGGGAATCCATTTGGCACTTGTTCAGATGCAGTCCGTGGAACAACAACCGATCCACAGAAAATAGGAGCCAGTGATCAAAGCTTCCTCCTTCATTCCTCTGGGGTGGATGGACCTGAGAAGCATTTCATGTAACTTCTCTGAAAGTGCCATGACATTAAGAATCCAGTCTACCCTAGCACTTGTCAACTCAAAATTGCATCCTTGTATTTGGTCTCAATCATTCCCTGTGTTTATCTGTCCACCTGACACTCCCAAATAAGCTACTTGCACTAAGTCTTTTTCTTAAGGGCTGCTTTCAGGGAAATCTAACACTAATCAAAACTAAAGCCGATAGGAAAAATAATTTTTATATGGACAGTGAATGCTTTCTCAATTTGATGTGAATTAAGAAAAAAAGCATTTTAGGAATCTTTGCCATTTTAACTATCACATACAATGCTATTAAAAGCATCAAGAGTTGTATGCAGATATAGTACCGAGCAGCCTATAACCCCTGTAAAAACTTGTTGAGTTGCCAGTGAATCAAAAGTTCTGACACTGGGGGAAGCAAGAATAAAAAGTGTTGCCATCATTTAGCCATTGAGAGTGGGGCTGAAGGAAGGTGGAGCTTATGCCATTGGACGGTGCGTGTGGTTGCCATGTCTGAAAGTGCGTTAGCATTTCCTACTCTATTTGTCTCAGGTTCTCACCACTGATGTTGCGATTAGCTACCGAAGAGAAAGGCCCTTGCGCTTCCTCTGACCTCTTTTCATCATGCTCCGAACTTCATTAAAGATAATTCACTAGAGGTACTTCATTAAAAACCTGTAGCTTTTTAAGAATGTGTATCTTCCAATTATCTATTTCTCTATAAGGAACCACCCCAAATATAGTGGCTTGAAACAACAAAATCATCTGGCTCCCGAATCTGCGACTTAGGCAGGGTACAGCGGGAACATCTTTTCTCTGCACCACCCAGTATCAGCTGTGGTGACTCAAAGGCTGGAGTCTTCAGAAGGTTGCCATGTCTTGAGTTTAATGAGTTTACTCATTTTGTTCAATAGAAGCGCGTCACGGATAGCCCATATTCAAGAAAAGGGGAATCAGATTCCACATTTCGATGGTCAAAGCGTTTACGACATGCTTTAAAATCACCATGCTGTGCGTGAGAACAACAGCTCTCCTAGTAACCATCTAGCTATGTCACTATTTTTCACGTGACTCATCTGTTCCATGATGCTTGAGGTCATTTTGTGGAGCAATGCTGTCCAGTAGAACTTTCTGTGATGATGTAGATGATCTACATCTGCTCCGTCCAGTACAATAGTTCACTAGCCACACGACGCTGCTTAGCACTGGTAACGTAGCTAATGAGTAAATTTGAAATTGTACCAAATTTTAATTAATTTAAATGTAAAGTAGCTGTGTATAGCAGCTACTACGCCGGGCAGCTCAGTTCTAGAAAAGCAAGTAAAGGAATAGGAGTTCAAATTCCAGCCATGATGTAAGTACTGGGCAGGCTTTCTAGTACAATGCTACAACATTCCAATTGCAAGCAAAATGCTTCCACGCCTGACTGCATTCAAAGGTACAAATGGAGATGATCTGGCCTAGGATGTCCTAGAGAGGAGAAATTTCCTGAAGTGTGGGTGTGGAAAAGTAGAATAATCACTGGTGGGAAGAAGCAGGACAACTCCTCAGGTGGACAAGATGCTAGAACCATTTAGACATGGAGAGCTTCGCTCAACAATCCATCTCTTCACATGGAGAAGATAGCCAACTTATTTTGGCGTGAAGTGTGAGCGCTGGTCAAGGTTGGATCTCACAGGAGGATGACTTCTGAAATTCCTGTGTGCGTCTGTCTCCTATGCCCGGTTCCTTTAGCCCCTCTGCCTCCTTCCCGTCATCCTTCCTGATCCTTCATCTTGAAACTTGTCATTATGAACACACAATGTTGAAAAGATCATGGCTATCCCATCCAAATAATGAGCAGTCATTATCCAAAAAGATTTCTTAATCCTCTCCCGTGTATAAGGCTCTACACTGGGTATGTCAAGAAGAATTAATCTCTACCCTTGGAATGCCATCCTTTCATTGGTGAGATTTAATAGAAAAACTGATGTTTAGAGAGATCTTACAACGTGCCAAATACCACGCTAATATTCTTACGAGTATAATCCCATGTGTCCTTTTAAAACCCTATGACACTGCAACTTCTAAAGCCATGCTTTACAGATGAAGAAACTGAGGTCTAGTGAGTTTAAAATAGCTCACCCAAGGTAAAACATCTATTGAAGTGCGTGGGTGGCTTTGAACTTCGGGTGAGTAAACGCCAAAGCCTGTGCTCATAACCACTCAACTACGCTTACACCCCATTATACTGAATGGCATTTCCCACTTGTTTGGGGACTGATGTTTGACAAATTTAAGTCATTAAGAGTTGAGGAGATTTAGCAGAGTTCCCGAAGGACAGCAACATACTGGTCTTCGGGGTACACCAAAGAGTGAAGGTAGTAAAATTTGCTCATCTATTCCAAAGACGTGGTAGGAGGTTGAGGAAAGAGTTAGCCAGAGAGGCTGTGAGAAAACTTTGCTTTTAGCATTACCCATTGGAAGAAAACATTTTTAAAACAGCAACGAGTTAACTGGAAGGGATAAGTGGTAAATGAGAAGCTTTTTTTGAGAGTCACAGCCCTTCTATGAAAGGTTGAGTCCTGCCAGCTTAATCTGCCTGGGAAGGAATGTTACACTAGGTGTGCATGTTTCAATTTACTTAGCTCATCAGAAAGCCCTGAGGAATTGCATTCAAATGCCAGCAAAATCCTCCCTGAGACGGGGGAAATCCATATCATTATGAAATCCAATTTGAAGGGCTTTGATTAGCTATAGGGAGGGGAAACTATCTCTGCTGAGGGCACACAGAAAGAGAAAGAATTCAATGGAATGATCACTTGTCTAAAACTAAGTATGGGATAGAGATTAATTGCTCAAGACCTGGATTCAGAGACTTTGATTCAAATCCCAGCTCTATTTACTAGCTAAGTAACTCTGAATAATATACTAAACTTTCTGTATTCCTTGTTAGAAAAGTAGGGACAATAATAAGAATGATATTGGGACTTCCCTGGTGGCACAGTGGTTAAGAATCTGCCTGCCAATGCAGGGGACACGGGTTCAATCCCTGGTCCGGGAAGATCCCACATGCCGCGGAGCAACTAAGCCCGTGCGCCACAGCTACTGAGCCTGCGCTCTAGAGCCTGTGAGCCGCAACTACTGAGCCTGCACTCTAGAGCCTGAGAGCCACAACTACTGAAGCCTGCATGCCTAGAGCCTGTGCTCCTCAACAAGAGAAGCCACTGCAATGAGAAGCTTGTGCACCACAAAGAAGAGTAGCCCCCGCTCGCTGCAACTAGAGAAAAGCCTGTGCGCAGCAACGAAGACCCAACGCAGCCAAAAATAAATAAATAAATTAAAAAAAAAAGAATGATCTTGCAGGTTAGTTGTGAGGATTAGATGAAATAATTCATGTAAAATTCCTTGTGCAGTGCCTGGCACATAATAAATGTTCATTAAAGGGTAGCTGCTCTTAGCTTTAAAAGGTCTGTAGAGAAAAGAATCCAGTATGGTTTCTGGAGCTGCACCACTTGGATGTGAATCCCAATTCTACTGTCACATAATAAATATGTAAACTTGGACAGGTTATTTTATCTCTCTGTGCCTCAGTTTCTTCACTTACAAAGTAGAAATAAAAATAGCCCCTCCCACCTCACAACCATTCAGATGGCTATTATAAAAAACCAGAAAATAAGTATTGGCACGGATGTGGAGAAATTGGAAATCTTGTGCTCTGACGGTGGGAATGTAAAATGGTGCAGCCTCTATGGAAAACGGAATGGTGGTTCTTTAAAATATTACACAGAGAATTACTATATGATCCATGAGTCCTACTTCTCAGTATATGCTCAAAATAATTAAAATCCAGGACTTGAAAAGATATTTTTACAAAATACCCATGTTCCTAGCAGCAGTATTCACAATAGCCAAAAAGTGAAAGCAACCCAAGCATCCACTGATAGATGAACAGTTAAACAAAATGTATATATATACAGTATAATGTTCTTTGGCATTAAAAATCGAGTGATTGGGCTTCCCTGGTGGCGCAGTGGTTGAGAGTCCGCCTGCCGATGCAGGGGACACGGGTTCGTCCCGGTCCGGGAAGATCCCACACGCCGCGGAGCGGCTGGGCCCGTGAGCCATGGCCGCTAAGCTTGCGCGTCCGGAGCCTGTGCTCCGCAGCGGGAGGGGCCACAGCAGCGAGCGGCCCGCGTACCACACACACACACACACACACACAAAAATCGAGTGAATTTTGGCACATGCTACAACATGGATGAACCTTGAGGACATTCTGCTAAATGAAATAAGCCAGTCATAAAGGACAAATCTGCTATCATTGCTCTTCTACGAGGCTCCTAGTGCAGGCAGATCTGTGGAGCCAGGAAGTAGAACGATAGCAGCCAGGAGGTGAGGGAGAGGGGCGGTGGGGAGTTCGTGTTTAATGGGTACGGGGTTCTAGCGTGGGAAGGTGAAAAAGTTCTGAGGATTGATGGCGGTGATGGTTGCACAACATCGTAAATATGCTCAGTGCCATGGAACTGTCCACTTAAAAGCGGCTAAGATGACGAATTTTATATTCTGTGCTTTTCTATCACAATAAAGAAGAGTTAATATGTGTCAAGTGTTAGCGGGCACTCAGTATAAAGCTCTGCTGTGATGATGATGGTTATCAGTATTATTCATATTACATCTTTGTGCACTAGCCTTGTGTAATGCTGTGTAAATTAATATTCTCCTTCTGTCTCCATATGACAAGGATAATAACCACCCAAGAGTTAAACAGAAGATTAGCGCTTAGCCTAACCTACCTGACAGATTCTTCAGAACACTGATTTTTTTTAGTGTGAGACAAAAATGAATATTAATGACTTTCAATTTCTTTCTCTTATCTTCACGACCCACCTTATAGCATCAGTATAAAGAGGACAGGCATGTAGGAAGATTAAACTGACGGCTTTTATTTCAGTAACAACTTTTTAAAAATTCAGGTGTCCAGCTAGTCACCGAGTCTAGGGGGAAATATGAAAACAAATGAAATATGTCATCCCATCATTAGTTAAAAGATTAAGAACAAATTCTGCGAACCATGAGGCTGGAAGAAATTGCTCACATGCTAAAACTAATAATGGTAATTTTCAAATGCCAAACTAGATGAACTGTCAACTTCTGGGAAATTGTGTGTTCCCAGTGATAGTAATTCCTAATGCTGAGGAGAGAAAGGAAATTAAGTGACAGGGTTGTTCAACTTTGCTAATTGCCAAGGCTGAGGCTTGTTTCTAGGTTGTACCTGAGAACCCGGGACACTGTGACCAAAGCTACAGATTGAGACAGCAGACTCTGGCACTGGACCTGAATATGGGTTATGTGTATCGACAGTGCTGTGATGGAGGCGAGGAAGTGGAGGGCAGGGATAAAGTGCAAGGCCTGAGGCGTGAGACTGTCTGGTCTAAATCGTGGCTTGGCCACTGATTAGCCATGAGACCTTGGAAAACTTAGTCCCTGAGACTCAGTTTCCTCACCCAAAAGTGACTAACAGCTCTTTCCCCAGAATTACTGTGATGTTAGGTAATACTAGATAATTGATAATTAGACAATAATTTTGATTATTAAAAAATTATTAGACAATCGGGCTTCCCTGGTGGCACAGTGGTTGGGAGTCCACCTGCCGATGGCAGGGGACACGGGTTCGTGCCCTGGTCCGGGAGGATCCCGTGTGCCGCGGAGCGGCTGAGCCCGTGAACCATGGCCGCTGAGCCTGCGCGTCCAGAGCCTGTGCTCCGCAACAGGAGAGGCCACAGCAGTGGGAGGCCCGCGTACAGAAAAAAAAAAAAAATTATTAGACAATAAATTATATAAGGATTGATAAATACAAAATTAGATAATAAGGAAATAAGATAATACATGTAAATGTTCGATAAACATTAGTGGCAGTGGTGGTGATAATGAAGCTGATGGTGATGATGCCAAAGGAGCCTGGCACCTCTCACCTCACTCCAGTTCTGTCACAAACTCTGTGGGGTATGCTGAGTAGATCACTAAACCTTACTGTACTAGAAATGATATTAGCAACTAGTAAGAGAAACTTAAAGTGCCCTACAAAATAAGTAAAGGTTTACGAAGGAAGAGTACTGCTCACAGCGGCTCAGAGCCTCAATGATCTAAGGGCTAGCCTATCTGTGAGGTCCTTGACCCTTTTTCATTCTGGTTGCCTCATGGTCAAAAGAGGGTTGCTGTAGCCCCACACACCATGTCTGAATGCAAGTGAGAACAACGGGCGATGGATGGCACCAGATATGTTTGTCCTCTCTCATCAGAAAAGCAACATTTACCCAGAAACCCTAGCAGAATTGTGCTTACAGCCTATTGGGCAGAACTGTGCCAAAGGCGACTTCTTGCAACAAGTAAACTTAGGAAACAACTATTTACCTGGGCACACTGCTGCTGTGAACAAACTGGGTGATGACAGCAAGGAAGAAGGAGGAAGCAGCCTTAACTACCACACTTACACTTGCCCTCATGTTTTCCCTTTAAAAATGGTGTGAGACACTGGATGCTAATTTACAGGCATTTCTAAAAAATTTCATTCATTTTTTAATTTTATTTTATCTTTTAAAGTTAAACCTTTAGCCAGACTCACCAAGAAAAAAAGGGAGAAGACTCAAATCAATAGAATTAGAAATGAAAAAGAAGTTACAACTGACACTGCAGAAAAACAGAGGATCATAATAGCCTGCTACAAGCAACTCTATGCCAATAAAATGGACAACCTGGAAGAAATGAACAAATTCTTAGAAAAGTACAACCCTCCACGACTAAACCAGGAAGGAATAGAAAATATGAACAGACCAATCACAAGTAATGAAATTGAAACTATGATTAAAAATCTTCCAAAAAGGGGCTTCCCCGGTGGCACAGTGGTTGAGAGTCCGCCTGCCGGTGCAGGGGATGCGGGTTCGTGCCCCGGTCTGGGAAGAACCCACATGCCACGGAGCGGCTGGGCCCGTGAGCCATGGCCGCTGAGCCTGCGCGTCCGGAGCCTGTGCTCCGCAACAGGAGAGGCCACAACAGTGAGAGGCCCGCGTACCGCAAAAAAAAAAAAAACCTTCCAAAAAACAAAAGTCCAGCACCAGATGGCTTCACAGGTGAATTCTATCAAACATTTAGAGAAGAGCTAACATCCATCCTTCTCAAACTCTTCCAAAAAACTGCAGAGGGAGGAACATCCCAAATTCATTCTATGAGGCCACCATCACCCTGATACCCAAATCAGACAAAGATACTACAGAAAAGAAAATTACAGGCCAATATCACTGATGAACATAGACATAAAAATTCTCAACAAAATACTAGTAAACCAAATCCAACAATACATTAAAAGCATCATACACCATGATCAAGTGCGACTTATCCCAGGGGTGCAAGGATTCTTCAACATACCCAAATCAATCAATGTGATACACCATATTAACAAACTGAAGAATAAAAACCACACGATCATCTCAATTTACAGGCTTTTTCTGTGAGAATTATGTCAGGAAGCGGACAATAACGACACCACAGCCCTCAAATTCAGCACGCACGATGCTGAAGTGGTTATTTTGTCAGTCTTCTGGATCACGGGTGGCAGCTTATGTCACATGGGCCAAATCTGACCCTTGGGCTGTTTTTGTAAGGCCACTGAGTTAAGAATGGGAAATTTCACATCTCTAAAGGGTTGCAAAACCAAGCAAACAAATGACAAGACATGTTGGCAACAAAGACGCTAAATCACCCATGAAGCTTAAAACTATTTACTTTCTGGCCCTTTATGGAAAACCTCTATTGACCCTTTCTGGTCTGTGGACAGCCTGAGAGCACTGCTGTCATTCTCTTTATCTTAGGGTCTCTCTGACAGGGTCTGGCACATCGTAGGTGCTCAAAGTGTGATCCATGAATGTTGAAAGAGTGTCACGAATGACTGAACAAACTGTGCACCCATACACTATAAAGTGTTTTAGATTAATAAAGAGTTTCCAGTTAATCTTCATAATAATGCTGCCTGTTGATGTCCATGTTTCTTCAGCTAATGAAGCCTGCCCAGGACTTGTAGCTTCAAGCATCCTGGAGGCATCCAACCTGGAAATATCTTGCTTACTTATTTCCCTTGTTTACTCTCTATGAGCGCAGGGCTCCTGTCTGTCTTATTCACTGACTACTGAATCCCCAAGTCTCAAAAAATACTTGCCCAATAAGTGAGAGAATGAATTTGAGCCTGCCCACATTAGAAAATGTGGGGTCAGGGGACCTTCAAGATGGCAGAGAAGTAAGACGTGGAGATCACCTTCCTCCCCACAGATACATCAGAAATATATCTACACGTGGAAAAACTCCTACAGAACACCTACTGAACGCTGGCAGAAGACCTCAGACCTCCCAAAAGGCAAGAAACCCCTCATGTACCTGGGTAGGGCAAAAGGAAAAAAAGGAAAAACAGAGAAAAGAATAGGGACGGGACCTGCACCTAGGGGAGGGGGCTGTGAAGGAGGAAAGGTTTCCACACACTAGGAAGCCCCTTTGCGGGCGGAGACTGCGGGGGGATGGGGGGCGGAGGGGGGAAGCTTCAGAGCCACGGAGGAGAGCACAGCAACAGGGGTGCAGAGGGCAAAGCAGAGAGATTCCCGCACAGAGGATCGGTGCCTGTGGGTTGGCTGCGTGAACACAGCCGGAAGGGTAGCTAGTGCACCACAGCTAGCTGGGAGGGAGTCCGGGAAAAAGCCGGGACCTTCCTAAGAGGCAAGAGACCATTGTTTCAGGGTGCGCGAGCAGAGGGGATTCAGAGCACCGGCTAAACAAGCTCCAGAGACGGGCTCGAGCCGCGGCTATGAGCGCGGACCCTAGAGACGGGCATGAGAAGCTAAGGCTGCTGCTGCAGCCACCAAGAAGCCTATGTGAAAGCACAGGTCACTATTCACACCTCCCCTCCCGGGAGACTGTGAAGCCCGCCACTGCCAGGGTCCCGTGATCCAGGGACAACTTCCCCGGGAGAACACACGGCACGCCTCGAGCTGGTGCAATGTCACACCGGCTTCTGCTGCCGCAGGCTCGCCCCGCATCCATACCCCACCCTCCCCCCGGCCTGAGTGAGGCAGAGCCCCCGAATCAGCCACTGCTTTAACCTCCTTCTGTCTAGGCAAAGAACAGATGCCAGAGGGCGACCTACATGCAGAGGTGCGGCCGAATCCAAAGATGAACCCCAGGAGTTGTGCAAACAAAAAGAAAGGGAAATTTCTCCCAGCAGCATCAGGAGCAGAGGATTAAAGCTCCAAAGTCAACTTGATGCACCCTGCACCTGTGGAATACATGAATAGACAACGAATCATCCCAAATTGAGCAGGTGGACTGTGGAGGCAACTGTACACTTGGGGTTTGCTGTATGCAACTGACTAGTTTCTGATTTATATGGTTATCTTAGTTTAGTTCTTAGTGTGTGTTATCATTGGTGGATTTGTTTATTGGTTTGGTTGCTCTCCTTGAAAAATTTTTTTTTAATTTTAATAAAATTAAAAAAATTTTTTATGTCAATAACTTTATTTTACTTTATTTTTCTTTCTTTCTTTTTTTTCTCCCTTTTCTTCTGAGCCATGTGGCTGACAGGGTCTTGGTGATCCGGCTGGGTGTCAGGCCTGAGCCTCTGAGATGGGAGAGCTGAGTTCAGGACATTGGACCACCAGAGACCTCCTGGCCCCATGTATTATCAATCAGGGAGAGCTCTCCCAGAGATCTCCATCTCAATGCTAAGACCCAGCTCGACTCAATGACCAGCAATTCCAGTGTTGCACACCCAATGCCAAACAACTAGCAAGACAGGAAAACAACCGCACCCATTAGCAGAGAGGTGCCCTAAAATCATACTAAGTTCACAGGGCCCCAAAACACACCACCGGACGCAGTACTGCCCACCAAAAAGACAAGATCAAGCTTCACCCACCGGAACACAGTCACCAGTCCCCTCCACCAGGAAGCCTACACAAACCACAGAACAAACCTTACCCACTGGGCTCAGTCACCAAAAACAACGGGAACTATGAACCTGCAGCCTGCAAAAAGGAGACCCCAAACACAGTAAGATAAGCAAAATGAGAAGACAGAAATACACAGCAGATGAAGGAGCAAGGTAAAAACCCACCAGACCAAACAAATGAAGTGGAAAAAGGGAGGGTAACCGAAAAAGAATTCAGAGTAATGATAGTAAAGATGATCCAAAATCTTGGAAGGAGAATGGAGAAAATACAAGAAACATTTAACAAGGACCTAGAAGAACTAAAGAGCAAACAGACAATGATGAACAACACAATAAATGAAATTAATATTTCTCTAGAAAGAATCAATTGCAGAATAACAGAGGCAGAAGAATGGATAAGTGACCTGGAAGATAAAATAGGGGAAATAAGTACCACAGAGCAGAATAAAGAAAAAAGAATGAAAAGAATTGAGGACAGTCTCAGAGACCTCTGGGACAACATTAAACACACCAACATTCGAATTATAGGGGTCCCAGAAGAAGAAGAGAAAAAGAAAGGCACTGAGAAAATATTTGAAGAGATTATAGTTGAAAACTTCCCTAATATGGGAAACAAAATAGTCAGTCAAGTCCAGGAAGCACAGAGAGTCCCATACAGGATAAACACAAGGAGAAACACGTCAAGACACATATTAATCAAACTATCAAAAATTAAATACAAGGAAAAAATATTAAAAGCAGCAAGGGAAAACAACAAATAACATACAAGGGAATCCCCATAAGGTTAACAGCTGATCTTTCAGCAGAAACTCTGTGAGCCAGAAGAGAGTGGCAGGACATATTTAAAGTGATGAAAGGGAAAAACCTACAGCCAAGATTACTCTACCCAGCAAGGATCTCATTCAGGTTCAACAGAGAAATTAAAACCTTCACAGAGAAGCAAAAGCTAAGAGAATTCAGCACCACCAAACCAGCTTTACAACAAATGCTAAAGGAACTTGTCTAGGCAGGAAACACAAGAGAAAGAAAAGACCTACAATAACAAACCCAAAACAATTAAGAAAATGGGAATAGGAACATACATATCAATAATTACCTTAAATGTAAATGGATTAAATGCTCCAATGAAAAGACACAGACTGGCTAAATGGATACAAAAACAAAACCCATATATATGCTGTCTGCAAGAGACCCACTTCAGACCGAGGGACACATGCAGACTGAAAGTGAGGGGATAGAAAAAGATATTCCATGCAAATGGCAATCAAAAGAAAGCTGGAGTAGCAACTCTCATATCAGACAAAATAGACTTTTAAATGAAGACTATTACAAGAGAAAAGAAGGACACTACATAATAATCAAGGGACAACTCCAAGAAGAAGATATAACAACTGTAAATATTTATGCACCCAACGTAGGAGCACCTCAATACATAAGGCAAATGCTAACAGCCATAAAAGGGGAAATCGACAGTAACACAATCATAGTAGGAGGAGTTTAACACCTCACTATCATCAATGAACAGATCAACCAAAACGAAAATAAATAAGGAAACACAAGCTTTAAACGATACATTAAACAAGATGGACTTAATTGATATTTATAGGACATTCCATCCAAAAACAACAGAATACACTTTCTTCTCAAGTGCTCATGGAACATTCTCTAGGATAGATCATATCTTGGGTTGCAAATCAAGCCTCGGTAAATTTAAGAAAATTGAAATTGCATCAAGCATCTTTTCTGAAGACAATGCTATGAGACTAGATATCAATTACAGGAAAAAAAAAACTAAAAATACAAACACATGGAAGCTAAACAATACATTACTAAATAATCAAGAGGTCACTGAAGAAACCAAAGAGGGAATCAAAAAATACCTAGAAACAAATGACAATGGAAACACGATGACCCAAAACCTACGGGATGCAGCAAAAGCAGTTCTAAGAGGGAAGTTTATAGTTATACAAGCCTACTTCAAGAAACAAGAAACATCTCAAATAAACAACCTAACCTATTGTTTGATTGCAATCAGAGAAAGAAGAACCAAAAACTCCCAAAGTTAGCAGAAGGAAAGAAATCATAAATATCAGATCAGAAATAAATGAAAAAGAAATGAAGGAAACAATAGCAAAAATCAATAAAACTAAAAGCTGGTTCTTTGGGAAGATAAACAAAATTGAGGAAACATTAGCCAGACTCATCAAGAAAATATGGGAGAAGGCTCAAATCAACAGAATTAGAAATGAAAAAGGAGAAGTAACAACTGACACTGCAGAAATACAAAGGATCATGAGAAATTACTACAAGCAACTCTATGCCAATAAAATGGACAACCTGGAAGAAATGGACAAGTTCTTAGAAAAGCACAACCCTCCAAGACTGAACAAGGAAGAAATAGAAAATATGAACAGACCAATCACAAGCACTGAAATTGAAACAGTGATTAAAAATCTTCCAACAAACAGAAGTCCAGGACCAGATGGCTTCACAGGCGAATTAGATCAAATATTTAGAGAGGAGCTAACACCTATCCTTCTCAAACTCTTCCAAAATATAGCAGAGGGAGGAACACTCCCAAACTCATTCTACGAGGCCACCATCACCCTGACACCAAAACCAGACGAAGATGTTACAAAATAAGAAAACTACAGGCCAATATCACTGATGAACATAGATGCAAAAAACCTCAACAAAATACTAGCAAAGAGAATTAAGCAGCACGTTAATAGGATCATACACCAAGAACAAGTGGGGTTGATCCCAGGAATGCAAGTATTCTTCAATATATGGAAATCAATCAATGTGATACACCATATTAAAAAACTGAATGATGAAAACCATACGATTATCTCTGTAGATGCAGAAAAAGCTTTCAACAAAATTCAACACCCATTTATGATAAAAACTCTCCAGAAAGTAGGCACAGAGGGAACCTCCCTCAACATAATAAAGGCCATATATGACAAACCCAGAGCCAACATTGTTCTCAATGGTGAAAAACTGAAACCATTTCCACTACGATCAAGAACAGGGTTGTCCACTCTCACCACTATTATTCAACATACTTTTGGAAGTTTTAGCCACAGCAAGCAGAGAAGAAAAAGAAATAAAAGGAATCCAAATTGGAAAAGAAGAAGTAAAACTGTCCCTGTTTGCAGATGACGTGATATTATACATAGAGCAACCTAAGGATGCTACCAGAAAACTACTAGAGATAATCAATGAATTTGGTAAAGTAGCAGGATACAAAATTAACACACAGAAATCTCTTGTATTTTTATACACTAATGATCAAAAATCTTAAAGAGAAATGAAGGCAACACTCCCATTTACCATTGCAAAAAAAAAAGTAACATGCCTAGGAATAAACCTACCTAAGGAGAAAAAAAGACCTGTATGCAAAAAACTATAAGACACTGATGAAAGAAATTAAAGATGATACAAACAGATGGAGAATACACCATGATCTTGGATTGGAAGAATCAACACTGTTGAAAATGACTATACTACTCAAAGCAATCTACAGATTCAGTGCAATCCCTATCAAACTACAAATGGCATTTTTCACAGAACTAGAACAAAAAATTTCACAATTTGTATGGAAACACAAAAGACCCCGAATAGCCAAAGCAACCTTGAGGAATAAAAACGGATCTGGAGGAATCAGGCTCCCTGACGTCAGACTGTACTACAAAGCTACTGTAATCAAGACAGTATAGTACTGGCACAAAAAGAGAAGTATAGATCAATGGAACAGGATTGAAAGCCCAGAGATAAACTGATGCACATATTGTCACCTTATCTTTGATAAAGGAGGCAAGAATATACAATGGAGAAAAGACTGCCTCTTCAATAAGTGTTTCGAGGAAAACTGGACAGCTACATGTAAAAGAATGAAATTAGAACACTCCTTAACACCATGCACAAACATAAACTCAAAATGGATTAAGGACCTAAATGTAAGGCCAGACACTATAAAACTCTTAGAGGAAAACACAGGCAGAACACTCTGTGACATAAGTCACAGCAAGAGCCTCTTTGACCCACCTCCTAGACAAATGGAAATAAAACCAAAAATAAACAAATGGGACCTAATGAGACTTAAAATCTTTTGCACGGCAAAGGAAACCATAAACTAGACAAAAAGACAACCCCCAGAATGGGAGAAAATATTTGTAAATGAAGCAACTGACAAAGGATTAATCTCCAAAATATACAAGCAGCTCATGCAGCTCAATATCAAAAAAACAACCCAATCCAAAAATGGGCAGAAGACCTAAATAGACATTTCTACAAAGAAGATATAATAATTGTCAACAAACACATAAAAGGATGGTCAACATCACTAACCATTAGAGAAATGCAAATCGAAACTACAATGGGGTATCACCTCACACCAGTCAGAATGGCCATCATCAAATAATCTACAAACAATAAATGCTGGAGAGGGTGTGGAGAAAAGGCAACCCTCTTGCACTGTTGGTGGGAAAGTAAGTTGATACAGCCACTATGGAGAACATTATGGAGGTTCCTTAAAAAACTACAAATAGAACTACCATATGACCCAGCAGTCCCACTAATGGGCATATACCCTGCGAAAACCATATTCAAAAAGAGTCATGTATCACAATGTTCATTGCAGCTCTATTTACAATAGCCGGGACATGGAAGCAACCGAAGTGTCCATCGACAGATGAATGGATAAAGAAGATGCGGCACATATATGCAACTGAATATTACTCAGCCATAAAAAGAAACAAAATTGGGGCTGCCCTGGTGGCACAGTGGTTGAAAGTCCACCTGCCAATGCAGGGCACATGGGTTCGTGCCCCGGTCCGGGAAGATCCCACATGCCATGGAGTGGCTAGGCCCGTGAGCCATGGCCGCTGAGCCTGCGCATCCAGAGCCTGTGCTCCGCAACGGGAGACGCCACAACAGTGAGAGGCCCATGTACCGCAAAAAAAAAGGAAACAAAATTGAGTTATTTGTAGTGAGGTGGACGGACCTAGAGTCTGTCCTATAGAGTGAAGTAAGTCAGAATGAGAAAAACAAATACCATATGCTAACACATATATATGGAATCTAAAAAAAAGACAAAGTTATGAAGAACCTAGGGGCAGGACAGGAATAAACATGCAGACTTAGAGAATGGACTTGAGGACACGGGGAGTGGGAAGGGTAAGCTGGGACAAAGTGAGAGAGTGGAATGGACTTATATATACTAACAAATGTAAAATAGCTAGCTAGTGGGAAACATCCACATAGCACAGGGAGATGAGCTCGGTGCTTTGTGACCACCTACAGAGGTGGGATAGGGAGGGTGGGAGGGAGACGAAAGAGGGAGGGGATATGTGGATATATGTATATGTATAGCTGATTCACATTGTTATAAAGTAGAACCTAACACACCATTGTAAAGCAATTATACTCCAATAAAGATGTTTTTAAAAAAAAAGTATGGTACTGGCACAAAAACAGAAATATAGGTCAGTGGAACAGGATAGAAAGCCCAGAGATAAACCCACGCACATATGGTCACCTTATCTTTGATAAAGGAGGCAAGAATATACAATGGAGAAAAGACAGCCTCTTCAGTAAGTGGTGCTGGGAAAACTGGACAGCTACATGTAAAAGAATGAAATTAGAACACTACCTGACACCATACACAAAAGTAACCTCAAAATGGATTAAAGACCTAAATATAAGGGCAGACAGTATAAAACTCTTAGAGGAAAACACAGGCAGAACACTCTATGACATAAATCACAGCAAGATCCTCTTTGACCCACCGGCTAGAGAAATGGAAATAAAAACAAACAAATGGGACCTAATGAAACATAAAAGCTTTTGCACAGCAAAGGAAACAATAAACAAGACGAAAAGACAACATTCAGAATGGAAGAAAATATTTGCAAAAGAAGCAACTGATAAAGGATTAATCTCCAAAATATATAAGCAGCTCATGCAGCTCAGTATCAGTAAAGCAAACAACCCAATCCAAAATTGGGCAGAAGACCTAAATAGACATTTCTTCAAAGAAGATATACAGATTGCCATCAAACACATGAAAAGATGGTCAACATCACTAATCATTAGAGAAATGCAAATCGAAACTACCATGGGGTATCACCTCACACCAGTCAGAATGACCATCATCAAACAATCTACAAACAATAAATGCTGGAGAGGCTGTGGAGAAAGGGAACCCTCTTACACTGTTGGTGGGAATGTAAATTGATCCAGCCACTATGGAGAACAGTATGGAGATTCCTTAAAAAACTAAAAATAGAACCACCATACGACCCAGCAATCCCACTACTGGACATATACCCTGAGAAAATTATTATTCAAAAAGAGTCATGATTGACATATGTACACTAGTACATATAAAATGGATAACTAATAAGAACCTGCTGTATAAAATAAATAAATAAAATAAAATTATATCCATTAAAAAAAAAAGAGTCAAGTACCGCAATGTTCATTGCAGTTCTAGGTACACTAGTTAGGACATGGAAGCAACCTAACTGTCCATCAATAGATGAATGGATAAAGAAGATGTGGCACATATATACAATGGAATATTACTCAGCCAGAAAAAGAAATGAAATTGAGTTATTTGTAGTGAGGTGGATAGACCTAGAGTCTGTCATACACAGTGAAGTAAGTCAGAAAGAGAAAAACAAATACCGTACACTAACACATATATACAGAATCTAAGAAAAAAAAAAAGAAAAGGTCATGAAGAACCTAGAGGTAAGATGGGAATAAAGACACAGACCTACTAGGGAACGGACTTGAGGATATGGAGAGGGGAAGGGTAAGCTGAGACAAAGTGAGAGAGTGGCATGGGCATATATACACTACCAAATGTAAAATAGATAGCTAGTGGGAAGCAGCCGCATAGCACAGGGAGATCAGCTCGGTGCTTTGTGACCACCTAGAGGGGTGGAATAGGGAGGGTGGGAGGGAGGGAGACGCAAGAGGGAGGAGATATGGGGATATATGTATATGTATAACTGATTCACTCTGTTATACAGCAGAAACTAATACACTGTTGTAAAGCAATTATACTGCAATAAAGATGTTAAAAACAAAAGAAAATGTGGGGTCACGTTTTAACATGTAGGTCACGCTCTTCGTCCTCACTGTGTCGGGGATTGGTGTGAACTCTGTTTACCTGGTTTGTTTTCCTAAGGAAAGAATTATTCCTCATATTCATTGTACTTCGAGGGCTCATTCAGCTCTGAATTCACATTCATGACTCAGGTCACTGGGAACTTCCCCATATTCTTATGGGAAATAGACATGTGTGCATAAGAGCTCTGTTCTCACTGCATATACAGTGGTATCCAATTTTTTCTTTACATCCTCCAAGACTCCTCTCATATAAATGCCAGCTAGCTAATTCACGAACTCACCCATCATCAAGCAACGTTTGAGTCTCCTCTGCAGCAGGCAAGGTGCTGGGTTTCATTGGTTCCTGCTCTAGAAAGACGCACAACCTAAATGGGGGACAGGTGGCAGGCGACTAAGTACCAAGTGGTTCTACATGTATAGACTATGAGGTGACATTTTGAGGTTGAGTTTTGTTCGTGTTTCTTTTTTTTTTTTTTTTTTTTTTGCGGTACGCGGGCCTCTCACTGTTGCGGCCTCTCCCGTTGCAGAGCACAGGCTCCGGACGCGCAGGCTCAGCGGCCATGGCTCACGGGCCCAGCCGCTCCACGGCATGTGGGGTCTTCCCGGACCGGGGCATGAACCCGTGTCCCCTGCATCGGCAGGCGGACTCTCAACCACTGCGCCACCAGGGAAGCCCTGTGTGTTTCTTTTGAATGGTACCGTGTGTAAGGATGTGGTATCCACAGGGAGCCAGTTCTTTACTGAAGAAGCTGATTATGATAAAAGAATTGGTTAACAAACCAACCATCACCTCTTAGGAGTGTCAACCACAGGGCAATTTACTGCTTTACTAATTGGCTTTGTTTTCCTGGTTAGACATCTGCTAGGTCTCGGTATCTAAGCATAGGAATGGAGATGGGAAGAGTGCAATATTAGCTCTCAGAGTTATCTGAGTCCTAGTCTGTACACACAAGTAGCAGCATCATTAAACTCACGTGGTTTAACACGCGTGATGTTCTTCAATTTGTAAAATAAACTTCTTGAGATAATGTTAGATTTACAGAAAAGCTGCAAAGACAGTAAAGAGAATTCTGTAATCCTTTACCCAATTTCTTCTAATGTTATCATGTGACACATCTGTCAAAACTAGGAAATTAACATTAGTGCACTACTATTAACTAAACTTCACATTGTGTTCAGATTTCACCAGTTTTCCTACTAATGTCTTTTTTTTCCATTTCAGAACTAAATATTAATGTCATTCATTTCAGGGATAAAGAACTGTAGGTAGAAGTGCTTTTTTCTTTTAAAGTCTGTAAGTACATGAGGTTACCTTTCGAAACTGCTTTGTTGCTATATAAATTCGTATAAAAAAGTAGTAAGATAGAGCCACTAATTTAAAATTTGCTTAATTTGAACGTATGCTTGTCAAAATAATTCACCATATTTAACATAGAGACTGACAAAGACAGACATACTATTTAGAAGAATTAAAAGCACAAACTTCTTTGGTAATAATCAGTAAAGAAGTTGAAGCATACGCCAATAAAATATTCCAGCAAAGGGTAGTGTTTGCCTCCTAAAATATGTGTCTAAAATACGACAAGTACCCTATGGAGACTACTGTTAAGGGATAAACATTTATTCAGAAAAAACCTCTTCTAACTCTGATGCATGAAACTCTCTGTTCTGTAAATTCCCCAACATTATATATAATTAGGATTGCCTGTAAAAACATCTCCCACTTAACAGTCTGAGATTTTTCTCTGCTAGTTTTAGCCAATAAATAATTTTTATGGGCACAACAGAGAGATACTGACAGATTTGTGATGTCTGAATGGTGTCTCTCTACTGAATTATATTTAAGTGTACTAAGCCTATGTGGTCACGTCACCTCCCTACACTTCAGCTACTTTATATCTGAAAGTTGCTCCTTCATGGAAAGGAAGTTCCCCTTACCTTGCACACATTCCAGAAGTTTAATTACTTCCAAACAAGCTGAAACAGGTTTCCGTCCTGTACTTGGCCCTAAGATTCACATGGGATTAACATGGAATATTTGAAACTATGAGAAGAGATGCATTTGGCATTTGTAAAGATGTTAGACATCATGTATTCATGCTTTGACTTTAGCCATAAAGTAGCCTGAGTCTATTTGGGGTTTATCAGAGTCTGTTTCTCAAGAATAGAGAGCAGAGTGGAGGGCTGAGAATATGGGTGTTGGAATCAGGCAATGTTTTAAGTCTGAGCTCGGCCACTAGCTATGTGGCCATGAACCAAATTACTTAACGTTTCTGAAGCTCAGTTTACCACTCTGTGAAACGAGGATAGTAATAACGACCTCCTATGGCTACTGCGGGAATTAGTTGATGTTTAAAGCCGGTAGCACAGTGCCTGGAATGTACTTAGCATTCCGCAAATGTTAACTGCTATTATTATTATTAGCCTGTAGTATGTTAATAGGTCTTCCTAGAGAAAAGTTTGGGAAGCAGTGGGTTTTAAAGAGTTAGAAATGGTTCTTTAGTGCGATACGTCTCACGCTGTAGGATGGGGGATTTCCCAAACATTTAATCAAGACATCTGTTTTCTATAAGCTAGTTGTATTTGTTTTCTGTTGCTGCTATAATAAGTTACACAAACTTAGTGTCTCAAAACAACACAAATATTTTCTCCTACAGTTCTGGAAGTCAGAGTCTGTAATGAGTCTTACCAGTCCCATTATCAAGGTATTTGTGATGTTTCATTCCTTCTGGCAGCCCTAGGGGAAAATCTTCCCTTTCCAACCTCTACACGCTGCTGCATTCCTCAGCTCACGGTCCCTTTCTCCATCTACAGTGCCAGCAGCATAACGTCTTCAAATCTCTCTCTCCTTCTCTCCCACCTCTGCTTTCCTTGTCCTATTTCCTTCTCAGATTTTGACCCTCTGGCCCTCCTTTTTTTTTTTTTTTGCAGTACGCGGGCCTCTCACTGTTGTGGCTCTCCCGTTGCGGAGCACAGGCTCCGGATGTGCAGGCCCAGCAGCCACGGCCCACGGGCCCAGCCGCTCTGCGGCACGCGGGATCCTCCCCGACTGGGGCACGAACCCGCGCCCCACATCGGCAGGCGGACCCCCAACCAGTGCGCCACCAGGGAAGCCCTGATCTCCTGCTAGAGCTACCTGTTGACTGAACCCAACCACAAAGCCAAAGAACAGGAGGGCCTCCGATGTAGACCTGCGTTTTTCACACTTGAGCATCGTCAGAAACACCTGGAAGCCTTCCTAAAACACAGACTGCTGAGGCCTCTCCCCAGTGTCTCTGATTCCGCAGGTTCCCAGGTGAGTCTGATGCTGTGGTCCTGGGTTACACTTCGAGAACCTCTGGGGGAGACGGAACAGGTCAGCCCGCAGGGGCAGAGAGCAGGGTGGAGAAGGGTGGAGAATGGATTTGGAGGGATAAACTGAAGATATCTGCACAGTAGGCAAAGGGGCAACACGTTCTGAACTCAGGAGTGTTGACTGCAAGTACGATGGGTGTCCTAGCACAGTTGAAGTCCAAAAGGGATGGAGGAATTGAGGAAGGTTTCATGGAGGAGGCGGAATTTTATTGAAGAGATTATAGAGATTTCAAAAGGAGGGACAGAGAGAGCACTCAGGTGGTAAGAAGTACACGGATCAGAGTACATTAGCACGGTCCCTTTTAGGAGATGTAATTGCCTAAAGCAGTCTCGCTCAGTGAGAAAGGCAATATTTAGGAGCATCTGGAAACTATTTATGTAAGACAGGGGCACAAAGATGGATAATGGCATCTGGGATTAGCAGGGGTGGCAAAAGGGAGCCAGCGCAGGTTCTTGAGTGAGGGAATACTATTACGAATGACCAGGATGATTGGAAGGGAAAAGGGGACTGACTTGGTGATACCAGTTAAGAAAGCTGTTAAAATACTTGCACTGTAGTAAAAACAAACAAACAATCTTCACTAGGTTTGGGAAAGAGAGACTATTTCGAGTTCAGGCTCTGTTATTGACTAGCTGGGTAAGTTTGGTCCAACACTGAACCACTCTGAAAGGAGTGGTTTTATTTATTACAAGAGTGAGTTGGCTGCTCGAAGAGAAGTGAGTACACAGGAGAGAGATTTCAAATGCTACCCACATGCACACCTAGAAAACAGCAACGTCTGACAACCAGGGCGTAAACTTTGTCAGTCTCTGGTAACAACAAATTAATCCTTGCTGGTGGTGACTTGTTGCTGACTGTGAAAGGATGATGGTTTACACTTCAAGGAGACAAAATACATCGGTAATTTGAAAAAGAAAAAGAACACCTTTACACCACTGAAGTTAATTTACTTTAATTGATTGATTGACTAATTTCATTAATACAGCTGATAACTGAGTTGCTGCCATACATGAGAACAGCAAACCTTGAAGACTTTGAGATTGTGCCTTAGTGTATAATAGCTCTTACTGAAGAAATTTATTCTCTTCAAAGTAATGAACATGGAACCCACATTAGGCATCTGCCCTCCTGTGATGCTGGAGGTTTTGTATATGCAACAAGCACGGTGTCTTCACTGTTCAAAAGGAAAGAAAAAAAAAAGGAGTATCGTTTTCTTGAAAGAGTTTTTATTTCTGTTCAAATACGTTTTTTCCCCCAGATTTATTTGTTTCTGCTTTATATTCTATGCTTCTCTTCCTTGGAATGTTTGGGAAACACAGAGTTGTTTAAGATAATCCACGTTTAAAAAGTTAATTAAGGTTCTGATATATTTCAGAATCACACACACACACACAAAAGCATCAAAATGGAATTTTTTTCCCTGAAAAGATTGGCAGTGCCAGGTCCAAAATGTATACGAGGTTTGCCCTCAGTGATATGATCTCTAATACCTTAAACCCATAGCGTTTACTATGTGCCAAGTAAGATATTTCATGAAAAGTCTGTCTTTTCATCTACACAACAACCGTATGAAGTAGTTACTATTATTTAGAGAACACACAAGAAAAAAGAAGGAACAGAAGCTTAGAGATGTTAAGTGCTTACCCGAGGCCACATAGCACTGATATGTGTGTGTGTGTGTGTGTGTGTGTGTGTGTGTGTGTGTGTGTGTGTTCTGGGTTTCAAATTCATGTCTGATTTATTTTAAAAGTCCAAGCTCCTTACCATTATGCTATTCTTTTCCAACACCCACACATATACTGTTCTCCCTCTCTCTGTCTGTCTCTCTCTCTCTCTCTCCTGTTTCTTTGCACTGGTGGTTTATACTCAATGCCTCTATCTTTCCTACTTTATAAGTTATTGAATGCTGCATAACAAATTACCCTAAAGCTTACTGGGTTAAAACAACAAACACTTATTATCTCTCAGCTTCTCTGGGTCAGGAATTTAGGAGTGGCTTAGCTGCGTGATTCTGCTCCAGGGTCTCTCGTGTCAGCTGGGGCTACAGTCTTCTCAAGACTTGACTGGTGCTGCAGGATCCACACTGAGTTGGCTCACTCATTTGACTTTGCCAGGAGGACTCGGTTACCTTCCCACGTGGACCTCTCATAGGGCTTCGAGTGGCCTCACGTCAGGGCAGCTAGTTTTGCCCAGAGTGGGTGATCTAACAGAGAGCCAGACAGAAGCCAGAGTGCCCTTATGACCTAGCCTTCGAAGTTACACTCATTATTTCAGCAACATCCTGTTGGTGACACAGGCCAGCACTATCCCGCCTGGGAGGGAGCCACATGAGGGTGTGCATACCAGAAGGTGAGAATACTTGGAGCCTGGCTATCCCACCTACCATTGGGGAAGCTGGCTACCACACCTACTATTCACTTCTTTCTTAACTCTCAGTACTCTAATTTTTCTTCTTCTTGCCTGAGATTTCAGAAGACTTCTTCCCAACAGAGTTTATGGAGGGTTTTATTATTAATTATAATATTTTAAAATTTGGGGCGTGGATTTAACAAGCCCTCATCATCCCCTACTTCTTTTCTTGGTTTTCATTCAGATCTAGTGCTTAGCACAATCCAGGGCACATACGGTGGCTGCTTAACGTACACTTGTTACATGAATGAACAATACTCACTGAATGGACTTTTGTTTGTTTGTTTGTTTGTTTTGCGGTACGCGGGCCTCTCACTGCTGTGGCCCCTCCCGTTGCGGAGCACAGGCTCTGGACGCGCAGGCTCAGCGGCCATGGCTCGCGGGCCCAGCTGCTCCGCGGCACGTGGGATCTTCCCGGACCGGGGCACAAAGCCGCGTCCCCTGCATCGGCAGGCGGACTCTCAACCACTGCGCCACCAGGGAAGCCCTGAATGAACTTTTGATTTCCCTCCCCTGCTGCTCTTTTGTAGGGCTTACTCCTCACTTAGGGCTCAGTGGTCATCTGGGCACATTTGGACCAACTGGTCCACACGCAATTTAAAAAATTGAGCCAACATGTGAAAGTTAGCAGGTTTCACACAAAAACATGAGTTCCTGCTTTTCTTGAAAAATAAGAAGCTCTGGCATGGAAATGGTTACTGGAGCTAAGAAAGGAGCTCCCCTTAGAGATGGCAGGTGCCCTTCCATTCACCATGGTCCCCAGCATTCCTTCTTCTTTCTCCCTGACCCCAAGGCTCTGGCAGCCTGCCATTTATTACTGTGCTTACAATGTTATTTTCTTAGAGTACAGGAAGGTCCCTAAAACTTATTGTCTCTAACAAAGTGGGAAAACAAAAGATAACCCAGGTGCCGTGTGATTTTTCTTATACCTGCCTGGCTGAAGTAGGGAATAGCGTTTATGACCTGTGTTCTCTGCTCCCTAGGTCAGGAAAGTGATCTCATCCTGTAGCTTTTCAGTGGGACTTTGGTATCCTTATCTTTGATATCTTTTCTTTCTTATCAGTGCAGATTTGAAATGGAGAGTGAAGTCCATGCTCAACTGCAAGAGAGACTAACTTTTCTATTAGTATGTGGTAGATAGAAACCTCCACAGAAAGAAACTACTGCCTCATCTTCCAGAAAAAACACATCTGCACGTGGACAAACCATTGCGTTTTGGTCTAGAAATGCATGTGGCCAAGGCTTCAGTTCTACTGTTGGAAACTGTTCTCCAATTTGTACTCATCTCCCTACTTAACACATCCAAGCATGTCTAGATCAGAGCCCGTTTCTAAGTGTGTATGTGTGGAGCAATGGAAATATGGGTGCCTTATTCAGTGGGCAGAGATGTAGGTAACTGAAGGATGCTCATCTCCCCAAAGGCAAAGTGAAGTCTAGGCTGAAGAGAAGAAACAATTTGTCATCACAGAGGTATGTGAGGAAAAAGGAGACAAACCAGTTAGAGTTGTACTAGTGTCTGTTGGCAGGTCAACACGAAAGTGAGAGAAAATTCAGAAGGTCTTCAAGTTTACTTATTTGAGATATTAGTTAGGTTCTGTTTTTTTACTCTTAATAACAGACACCCAACAAAATGGCCAAACCAATTGGGAAATAATTTTCTCTCATTTAAAAGAACACTGATGGTAGTTATCCAAGATTGCTATGGAGGTTCCCTAGAGTCCTTGTAGGTCCAGCTTTCCACTGTCTTTTTGCTCTGCCAGCCTCAATGCATGGCTTCCATCCTTAGGTCACAAGATGGCTGCTGGGGTTCCAGGCATAATGTCAGCTTGCTGAGGGGGAGGAAGGAGAAGAACAAGGACTCTCCCATATACCCCAAGCCCAATATTTGTGTCTATATCACACTGGCCATTCCTATGTGTAAGGGAGGGAGGAAATGTAGTTGTTCAGCTGGACACATTGTTTAGGATTCTGGTAATAGGGACCAAAGGATGAATAAATTTAACAAACTATGCCAAATCTATTAAGAAATTATCATTTACTGATTATTTAATATGTGCTGACACCATGCCATAACTAATCTAATTAGATAGTCAAACAACCATATTGAATAAGAAGTAGTATGTCATTTTGTATTATAGATAAGGAAACTGAGGCTCAGAGAGGTCAAGTAACTTGCCTAAGGTCACGTAGTAAGTAGGTCAGCATTTCCAAAAGCTGTTGATTTGACCTTGGAAATTTATAAGAGATGAGATATCCTCTCCTGGTAAACGCTTAGACGTTCTCATTTTTCTTAGTGTGGTAAAATCCTGCAGACCAATAAGAACATCTACCATGAAATCTCCTGCTCTTTATTATTGAGATTTAAGGCCATGGAAAAACAGCAGTTAAAAGCCTTTGAGAACTTTAGGAAAATGATAAATGATCATTAGATTTTCTCCTTTGCTAGAGGTTTAACTTAGCAGTCACTGAGGCCCTCCAATGGACAAGGTGTTTTCCTCTATGTGTACTTTGCTCATAAACATCAAGACTTGCCTCCCAGGTGAATATTCCTTGCTCTTGTTTATGCATTTTGTCATCTCAGGATGAGAAGTAAGCTGTACTTATTCTACTCAAACCAGGTATAAGTTTTGTCCTACAAACTAGGACAAAACTGTGAATTGCCTACTGTCGAAATCAGAGCACAGTTCTGCTACTCTAATACGGCAGTTCATTGGTATTCATAAAGTTAAGCTCAGTGATTTAGGAGTGAGTTTTTCAAAGAAAGTTTATTAACTCATAAAATCCATGGGAAATTTGGAAGGCTAGCTAGACTAAGCATGGTATCATGGGCTTTGTTCTCTATAGAGAACGAAAGAGGAGATTTTCTCAAACCCAGGAAGGAAACAAGTCACACCTAGGAGGCTGAGCTGTGAATCAAATGTTGAAAGCTTGGATCACATGAGCCGTTGTCCTCTCCACCACACTCCCTGGTGCTGAGTTTAAAAGCATATATTATTGCTAATTCCTGCAATGTCTTTCATAGGCTCTTCCAGAAAGAAAATTGAAAGCATGCTGTGTTAGCATATCTTTTGAGGATCCTGAATGCTGGTGTGCAGAAAATACCAGGACTGAAGCTTTCCAAGGACAGCAATCATGTCTTCCTTGTTCGCTGTGTATCTGCCGCACCAAGCACACAGTAGGCACTCACATTTACTCACTGAGTGGGTGAAAGAAAATAAGATTTCTTAGTTCCTTTTATAGTTTGGGGATCTTATTAGGATCATGCCTGCAGCTTCCATACCTAGAAGCTACCTCCACTGCCACCTCACCACTTCTCCTTACTCCTTTGTTATCTGAAGTCCATCTACCTTGGTCTAATGAAATGGTCTTGAAAATCAGCCTTGCGTTGCTCACCAACTCCTCTGACCTTCTCTCAGTCCTTTTTCTACCCGGTCTGACAGCTGCATTGGTCAAGGTTGGCTTCACCTCGTAGCAGTCTCCTCTCTTAGTTTCTGTGATGCTACCCGATCTTGACTCTCCTTCTCTCTCTGTGACCTTATCTCTGTCATTCTCTGAATTGTCTTCCCTTGTTATATGGAAAGTCACTGATATTCAATCGTCCACTGAGGTCTCCTACCACCTTTCTAAATCCACTCCTTGGGGGCAGGAAGGGGGGGTGGGATGAATTGGGAGATTGGGATTGACATATATACACTATTATGTATAAAAGAGATAACTAATGAGAACCTACTGTATAGCACAGGGAACTCTACTCAACGCTCTGTGGTGACCTAAATGGGAAGGAAATCCAAAAAAGAGGGGATATATATGCTGATTCACTTTGCTGTAAAGCAGAACTAACACAACACTGTAAAGCAACTACACTCCAATAAAGATCAATTAAAAAACAAAAGATACAAGGCCCCAGCTCCCAACACTGAAGGACAACTCTTAATGGACATTAAGGAACTAACTTCTGTGGGAAGTAACAGGAGATGTGAATGTGGCCCAGATCCTTATTCTGGACACATTTTTTTCCTGTCACTTTAGCTTGTCAGTAAACAAAAAGTCTACAGGTAAAAATAGAAATACATACATACATACATAAATAAATAAGTAAATAGATAAATCTTCTCCTTGGGGATCTTGTCTCTACATGTGTCCTCAGATATCCTCTGTGGTTTACTCCTAACCTCACTTCTCTCCCTGCTTTTTCTGCATTCTCACCTCACTCTCTCGTTATCCAGCTGCTAGAGGGCTTTGGCCCATGTCTAGAGGGGAAGTGATTACCTCATCTCCTACACACACACACACACACACACACACACACACACACACACACACACACAAATATACACTCACTGCGATGCTTAATTTTGTGTGACACCTTGACGGAGGCATGAGGGCCCCAGGTCTCTGGTTGAACATTATTCTGGGGTTGTCTGTTAGGGTGATTCTGGTTGGGATTAACATGACTCGGTAGATGGTGTAAAGCAAAGTGCCCTCCGCAGTCTGGCTGGGTATAATTCAATCCCCTGAAGGCCTAAACAGAATAAAAGCTTGAGTAAGAAAGAATTCTTTCTCTCTACCTGATGGTCTTTGAGCTGGCACATAAGTCATGTCCTGTCTTTGGACCTGAACTCAGACAGAGATGTACACCATCAGCTTTGCTGGCTCTCAGGCCTTCAGTCTTGGACTGGAAACTGTATCTCTGCATCTCCTGGGTTTGGGTTCCTCAGCATCTTAATCAACTGAGCCAACTCTTTATAACCTCTCTCTCTCTCTCTCTCTCTCTCTCTCTCTGTACAGATAAAGATATATAGATATAGGTATCCCTACATGTATCAGTAGGATTTCTATATCCTATTGTATCCTGTTTGTTTTGTTTCTCTGGGGAACCATGACTAATCCACTCACACAGCCACCCCTCATCACACCCCACACTGACTCTCGCATAAACAGCTCCTCACTAATGGACTTCCCAATTCTGGAGCCTGCATCACAACGACAAGGCCACTGTGCGATCATCAAAGCTATAGGCAATTAACATTAGTACAATACCACTCAACTACAGGTTTTATTCAACTTTCAGGACCCCACAGTGCACTGTGTTGTCCTGTTTTATTAGTTGCCTCCAATCTGTGACAAGGGCAATGTTCATCTTTAATCACTGGGATAATATGATGTCTTCCGGGTTTCTCTACTGTAAACTTACTACCCTTTGTAATTAATAAATGTCTTGGAGGAGATACTCCTTCGAGACTATACAGATACACAATTTCTCCCCAGTAATTTCAGCATTCATTGTTGGCTCTTGCCTGCAATAATTATTGCTGTAGTGTTCTAATGATGATTTTCTACTTTCTTCATTCTTTTGACCTTTATTTATTCCTTCCATTCCACGTGAAATTAAAAATATTAACGAGTCACTAATAGTGTTTTGGGTATTTACTGTGTGCCAGGTATTGGTCTAAGCGTTTAATATTCACTGTGTCATTTAAGGCCACAGTAACTCTTTGAATTAGGTACAGCTATACCCATTTTACTGTTTTTTGTTTTTTGTGTGTGGTACGCAGGCGTCTCCCGCCGCGGAGCACAGGCTCCGGATGCACAGGCTCAGCGGCCATGGCTCACGGGCCCAGCCGCTAAGCGGCATGTGGGATCTTCCCGGACCGGGGCACGAACCCGCGTCCCCTGCCTTGGCAGGCGGACTCCCAACCACTGCGCCACCAGGGAAGCCCCCCATTTTACACTTTAACTTGACCATGGCAAACAGGATGGGACCAGGATCCACCTATGTTGATGTAATGCTAAAATCTATTCCAGTCCCTACATAATGCTGCTACTCCTTCAGTTCACAAACTCATCTCGTTAGAACTTCTGTAAGAGAACTCCCTGCAGCAAGAATCTTACCCACCTACAGGTCCCATTCACTTCCCTAAACTGTGATTCTATCATGGCATTCCTCTCCTCAATACATTTCAATGTCTCCCATTCAAGATAAGATGAGATCTGAAATTCTTAACCCACATGGGCGGCCTCTAACATCTGACCCCAGACCCACCCTCTATTCCCTCCCTATATCCGTTCTCCACTCCAATCAAATTTCCTCCTTGCCGTGGCCTGCCCACTCACTGGGCTTTCTCTCGCTCTGCTCTGCTGTATATTTCGTTTAGCCCGCAATGCTCTTCGTCTTTCTCTGCCTGCTGATCCTGCCTATGTCTTAAAGCTCATGTGCAGGGGAAGTGCAAATGCCACTGGCTCTGTCTTCCAAACCTACTGAGAATTTGCCTCAATCCCCCTCCCACTGCTAATCCCCAGTTCCAAGCCCCCATCCGGTCACTGCTGGAGTTCTGCAGGAACCTCCTATCTGTGCCACCCTCTACCCTTCTCCGGGCTACAGCCTATCCTCCACACAGCAGCCAGAATGATCTTTTAAAATGTACATTAGAAGAAGGTCACTCCTCTCCCAGACCCTGCAATGACTCTGTTTCACGAAGGTTATAAATCAAAGTGCTTGGGAGGCACCCAACCGGATCTGCTCCCCCACCCCACTTCCCCACCTTCCCCTCTCCAGCCTGACCTCTTTCTACTCTCACCCTTGCTCGCTCCGTTCCAGCCACACTGACCTCTGCGCTGTTGCTAGAATATTCCAGGTACAGTGAGGCTGCAGCGCCTTAGCTGGATCCTTTGCCAGGAATGCTCTTCTCCTAGATGTCCACACGGTTCATTTGTTCCGCCCCTTCATGTGTTTACTCAAATGTTACCTTCTCAACGAAGCCCAATCTTACCATGAAAGTTTCCAACCTCCCTTATTCGACTCTGTTTTCCCTATTTCCACAGTACCCATCACCCTCTAATAAACTCTAGGCTTTACTTGTGTTTATGTCTATGGTATATCGTCTGTCTGGAACGGTAGCGCCAGGGAGACGGGCATCTTTGTCTGTTCTGCTCACTGACATATTCTAAGCACTAAGCACAGAACTTTGCAGACAGAAGGGCTTCAGGAAATTTTTCTTGAATGACTGCATTGTCTCATTCACCATGAACTCCCACTCCCATGGCATCCTGTGACACGTACGAAGTCCAAACCATTCTTTTGGCTCCTATCAGGTAGGCACTGCCTCACTTCCTTTCTGTACCTAAGTCCTGTCTCCTCAGACAGGATTAGACTCTAAGGACTTAGGTTCTAAGTTTGGAGATGTGACATCTGTTTTTTCTGTCCTGCTGAGGATCCAGTCCAACTCCTTTGGCTCGGCAGTGTATAACCCTTCGTGAAAGCTGTCTTTCCCCAACTCTCAATCTGTGTGGTTCTGGTTGGGCTACTATTACTCCACACCCCAGGGATGGCTGTGTGACCCATACCCACCTAAAGAAAACATGGCACTGCCCAGTAACAAAGATTGGTTTGAGGATGGCTATTCAGTCAAGCCCAGTACTGCTGGGGAAACAGTGACGGTACTATTTCTGCTGAGATGGCCAGAAGCTACTGGTATTTCTCTTTGCCACTGTTTTTTGAGGTCCTGACTAGAAATAAAGCTTATACAGAGGAAAGCAGAGCCCAGAGGTGGAGAGCGGTAGATTGGTGCCATCATTCCCTGAGCATCTAGATCCAGTGGTCCCTAAAGTCCACCACTAGAGATTCCCAGTTACAAGGGCCAAAATATTCTCTTTTTACTAAAACCAACTTTACTTAAGTCAACAGTACAGTGCCCTATACTATTTACTTATTCTCAACCTTGTTTCACAGAGGATTTAAAGAGGCTTACAAAGGTACAAACACCTGTACGATTAAAAATATTTCAAGGAAATAAGACAAAAAAGCAAACAATCCCGTCAAAGACGGAACAAAAGGGAAACACGGAAGAGCTTAGTCCACAAATGTCTACCAGTAAGTCCTGTACATTTCTAGTAGTTGCTCACAGGTTTAGCTCTGATCTTTGGAGAGCCAAGGTATAAAGGAAAATACAGTTGATTGTAAGAGTCACAGGAGACATAAGTTAAAAGACATGAGATTGTGAGATTTCAGAGTGGAGGGGCTGGTCTTACTTATCACCTGTTTCTGAAATTCTGTAAGTTTATTAAAAGGATTGAACAAATGAACGCGAACAAGTTGTACAGAGGCGCCCGACTATTCTGCTTTTGAGGCTACAGGGAATTACCTGTAATGGTGTATCTAATACTTGGTTCTATATAATTATTCAGAATCACACAAGTCGGTCATCAAGGCCCCTTCTAGGGTTGTCAGCATTATACATATACAAATGTTTATGGACATTTTTTGACCCAAAGTGAAAAGAACCCTCCAATTTTCATTCATTTTATGGGTTTGTTTTGTTTTGTTCAAAAAGTGTGCTGTTTACAAAGCAGATCCTGTTTACCCTCACAACCTACTTTTTATGCCCTGACATTTATATGCTCCTTGAGGCAAGCAGATTAACCTTATTTGTTTACTTGTTTTGCACACAGCTTTGAAACTGTAGGTGATTACTAGTTATACGCTGACTGATAACCTCTCATTACTCTGAGTATTTTGTCCTCTTCAGCTTGCATCCGTCAGCTCCACCATGCAGCCAACACACTGGCCTCTCTGTTCACTGACCTCATCACTCCCCCAGATCTTTCCTGCTGTCTTACCTCAGTCAACCCACTCCAAGTTCAATGCTAGACTTTTCTCATCACCACCGAGAACTGTACTTCCTCCACTTCTTCCAGTCCATTTCCCCAGGGCAACAATCCACCCATCCCTTCCAGACTTCCAAGCACTGATTCTGCCACTCTATCTCCCACTGAGAAACCTCTCCTACGCTCCTTTCCTTCTCACCCTGGTGAATGTCCAAGGTCTGTCACTATCAGTACTCCCTTGCATATATCCTCAAACCCCCCATCCCTCACCAGGCACATCTCATTCCTGGTTATATCCCAAGCCGGACCCTCTCCCTCCATCATGCTCCATCCCGAGCTGGGAAATGTAATCTGAAGGAGACATAACCACACTGATGGGCTTCACATTGCATTCATAGCTGTGATCAAGTGGGACGCAGCGTAGTTCAGCAACGTGGTTACAGTTCCTTAATTAGTTTATTCTCTTACTCATCCCAGTGACTCTCTCTCGTGCTCATTAAACTTTCATCTTTCCCCAATACTGAGGTGGCAGAGAACTCTCCCAACTTCCTGCTCACTGCACCTGTGTTCTCATTCTCAGTCTGCCACTCTTGTTTCTATTCGGGCTGATTCCCCACTGGTGTACCAGGTCCTTTCCTTTCCCACCCACTCAAGCACTTCGCTACCGCAGGTGACTCTGCTCTTTCCTACATAATCAAGTTCTCCCTTTCCTGGATCGACTCGACCAGAATGAACACTCTCCCTTCTCTGAAAACCCTCCTAAGTTCCCACTTCCATTTTCTGCTACTATCTCCTTTCTCTGCTCTCTTTTAGTAAGACTGCCCATTGGAATAGTCATCTCTACCCATTGTTTTTCTTTCTTCACACACCATTCTTTCCTCCCCCATTCTAGTCGGGTTTTCCTCCCCACCACTCCACTAAAACTGCTCTTGTCAAGGGGGTTCCATTTTGCCAAATCTAATGGTCAGTTGTGTATCTTGATCACTTAGCAGCAATGGACACAGTTGACCATCTCTTCCTTCTGGAAACGCTTGTCTTCTGGCTCCTCCTTCCCTTCCTAGCCTCAAAATGTTGGAACCTCAGGGCTCAGCCTTCAATCCCCTTTTCTTTTCTCTCCGCATGCACGTCCCGGATGATCTTGGCTTTGGGCAATCTCTCCACTGACGATTCTCAAATTTCTCCTCCAACATGGACAGCTCCCCTAAGCTCCAGACTTATAGAATCACTCAGAATCCCTGCTTGGAAGTCTAATCACAGCTCACGACTTGTCCCACACAGAACTGATCATGTCCTGCACTTTCCCCTCTTAGCAAATATCAAGCCCATTCATTAAAAAAAATACAATTATGAATCATCCTTGATTCCTTCCTTTTTTTCCACACCTCGTATCCAATTTAACAGCAACTGCAGTTGGATCTACTTTCAAAATATATCTCAAATCTCACCACTTCTTATCTCACTTACCATCAACATCTTAGTCTAAATTATCATCACTATGTGTCTGGATTATTGTATCAATAGTAGCCTCTAGCTGCTCTCCTCACTTCCATTATTTCCTCCAATACGATCTTTAAAACAAAACCACACAATAACGCTTCCCCAATCAAAACCTTTCACGGTCCTCCCATCACACTCAGGATAAAAGCCAAACTTCCTACCACCCTCTGAAGGCTCTGCAGGAGCTGTCCAGTTAGCTCTCTGTTCTTACCATCTACCATTCTCCCTTTAAATCACTTCCTTCTAACCACCCAGGAGTTCTCGCTCTATCTTGAAAATGCCAAGCCTATTCCTGCCTCAGGACCTTTGTACTTACTGTTCTCTCTACATGAAATCTTCCTTCTCAAAATCTTCACATGACTTGTTCACTTATTTCATTCACTCTTCCTCAGAGACACCTCCCCTGACACTCTACCTACAGTTACCTCCTACCCCCATCACTCTCCATCCTTCTGTCCATCATTTTACAAATGTGCTTCTTCCATGACTGCCCTACTAGAATGGAAACTCTCTGAGCACATGAAAGTTCCCTGTCTTATTCACTGCGAATCCCTAGTGTCTAGAACAGTTTTCAATGCAGTAGATACTGAATAAATAGTAGTCGAATGGAGAGAGTTTATCATTTATTGGAAGATGTCTTTTTACCAGACACAGGACAAGATGTTCTAAAGGGATGAGTAAGCCAGTCCCTGCCCTCAAGAAGCTCCCAGTCTTGCACAATGAGTACCTCTTGATGTGTCTTCCTTAGACCGGCAGCATCCACACCACCTGGGAACTTATGAGAAAGGCAGATTCTCAGGCCCCACCTGGAGCCACTGAATTAGCAGCGCTGGGGGTGGGACAGCGGTCTGTGCTTTAACAAGTCCTCCTGGCAATTCTTATGCTCTGTGGGCTTTGAGAACCACGGTTCTAGTGGGGAGCTCAGACCTAAACAAGCAATTAGAGTTTAGGGGGGGCCGGTGCCATTGGCAAACGCTTGACATTTTAAAGAAATTCTTTGTTAAAAGTCAGACGGCTGTGCCAGTACAAATAAATCCCTCCAATCTACTAGTCATTTTCCATTTTCTTATCCTTTTCACTTTTCTAAAGGGAGTGAACTTATATTTCCAACAGAGGGGAAAGAAAAACAAAAACAAAACACAAACAGCAGGTCCAAGACCAGGGAGCTGTAGCCTTGTTTAACCAGTTTTCTAAATCCAGTTAAACTAGGCTATAACTCTTGAGGGTGGCCCACGCTCTGTGTTGTTTAAACTACAGAACCTCCACACGAACGGGAACAAGAGGCCCAGTGTTGTCTGGTGTGAGCTGGCAGCACACCTAGACAATAGGAGTCACTCTCAAAACAAGGACCAAATACAGACTGAGGAATCCAAACCTCAGCGGAAAGTTAGCCTCTGTCCAAGAAAGCAGGCCAGCCTGATTTCGGACCCCCTCTGTCTGCACTGGCCACCTGGAGCGCCTCTGCTCAAGGTTTCAGTCTGTTCACGAGCTGTTGTCAGCATAGTTTTTAGTGAACGCCAGTGGGCTGTTTCCCTACCACCCTGATGACAGACACCAGTCAGCCTTTGCAGCTCCCTCTGATTTTAGCTCCAGATAAAAGAAGACCCCCTGGACATTTGCACTTCCTATTTACCTACTGAGCAAAACTTGGTGAGCCAGTTTAATTGGCCTGAATACCTCAGACTTGCTATCACCTGATGAATCAGCGGGAGGCACTTAGAAAATTAGGTTGGCCTTAATCTTATTTTAAAACTTGGAGTTGTAGCAAAAAAAAAAAAAAAAAAAAAAAAAAAAAAAGAAAGAAAATGAGTTTGACTGGGTTTTGAAGCAGTGAAGTGATTGGCCATTTCAAATTTTCTAAGATGTCAGCTGAAGCCCATATGAGAACAGTTAAATGTTATTCTAAGAGATTCCAATATGCTAGGAATATGATAGGGGACGTTGAATGGAAAATTCTGTAATTACTATGTTCATGTTTCATGGTAAAATATATTCAAGATTAACTGTATTCTAATGGAATGGTACATGTATCCGAAACATCTGGGAGTAGCCTTGTTGGGTAGGAAGGAGGAATAATTTCATTAGGCCACAGATAGAATTTTCATAGAATTCCTGGTCGTACAGCACTAGGTTTGAATTTCCTCTTTCACAACTTTGAGCCACTGGTCATGAGATCAGCGTTGTTAGGAAACAAAGCTGGGGCGCAGCCTGATCTTTTCTGTGCTACCCACGTGGGGCTGTATTTGACCCAGTGGGAGTGGTGAGGGTCAGGACAGACGCTCGACGTACTGCTCGTATACATAAAGCCCTGGTGGGTCTCACAGGCATCCACTGACTTTGGAAACCAGTCAGTTTCACTGAAAATATACACAACGTTAAACCACAGGCTGAGTTTTCAGTATGTTGTAAACATTCTCACAGGGAGAACAAAAATAGCCCAGTTTGATGCATGGCCTGCCAGCGCTTGCTCTTAAGAGTGGCCAAGAGGAGCAGAGAAGCTGGGAAAGAAAAAAATCAAAAGAGAAAGAGACACAGAGAGAGAGACAAGAGAGAGAACAGAGGGAGCACAGGATTGAGAGAGAGTAAAAGACAGAGACAGAGAGATACAAAGAGAGAGAGAGAAAAGAGATTTCAAAGTAAACCAGCATCCCTAAGTAACCTGGAATTTTCAACTTCCTAAAAAATCCGGCAGGACAATTCAAGGGCAAGGGTTACTTGGAGGCTCCTTGGGTAATAATAAGACACCTTGGTTGTGTGAGCGTGACGGGCATTGGCAGAGCTGCTGGCTGGCTGCCTGCCTTGTTCCATGAGTTTAGAACTTCACTTGGATTTGGATTCACTCAAATATGGCCATCAGGGAGGAAACAGTCCCCGATGACCTCCAGAATGAATTTCTCAGCAGGGCTCATCAGTACATCATTACTGTGAAGCAAGGAGGGGTTTTCTGGGATTTCCCAATTCTCTAATTCTTGCGCTTAGAGACAAAGTAATAACTGGAGTCCATTCACAGATTGCAGAGAGATGGGGAAAATGCAAGGACAGATGGTGTTCATGATAGAGTGTGTACATAGAAGAGAAAAAGATATTCAAAGGAAACAATGCTGATTATGTTAACATTTTAATTTTAAAGGTTTTTTTAAAAAAAATTTAGTTAATGGTATTTTTGTTTTATTGTTCTCTAGTTTTCATTGCCAATTTACCAAGTTTAACAGTCATGTTTTTTATAGGGGCATTTTTAACTGAGTTTTAAAAACCTTAACACTTGTTTAAAGCCATCTCACTTTCACGTCATTCAAAGGAGTTGGCTCCTGGATCTCACAGACTCAATTTTAGAACTGATGCTCACTGTTTCAGCCTACCGTATTTGCTCGATTGAATGATATATGTGATTCCAAGGCCTCTGCAGGTCGCCAAGAAAGCTCTGGGTTTTTGCTTCAGCCAGGTACTTGTGTTCAAATTCCAGATTCACAGTTTGTTAACTGTGTAACTTTGGAAGAGTGAAATATTTTCTCTGTAATTCAGTGACCGCATCTGTAAATTGGAGATAATAATAATACCTAGCTCATAGGGTTCTTGTGGAGCTTAAATGAAATGATATAAATTAAGCACTGTGAATAATACCCAGAATATGGTAAGTGCCATAGACCCATTAGCTGCTATTCTGAGTCAATCATTCATTCCTACATCCAATTTTTACTGATCAACTATGTGGCACATTTCCTCTGACCCACAGGGTCTTTGCCACTATAGTCCCCTTTGTCTGGAATGTTTTTCTCCTTTACGTTTGATTAAACTATATATGTCTTTCAGATATTAGCTCAAATGTCAATTTCTATTGAAAACTTTCCCTTAACCTCCAGAAGAGATCAGATTCTTAACGTCCTGAGTTCCTTTCCTTCATAGCATTGATCGGAGTTTGTAATATTCATTTGGCTTTTATTATTTGATTTTTGTATGCCCCCCTCACTAGACCTTCACCATGTACTCCATAAGAGCGTGGACCATGCAGGTTTTTGTTCACCATCATGTTCTCATGACTAGCAGAGGGTAGATGCTCACTAAAAAAGGTGGCGTGAACCAGTGGGTAAGGGTGCCGTCATTGTGCTGAGCATTAATGATGAAAAGATCATCAGTCCCCGCCCTCGAGGAGCTCATAGTCAACTAGAGGTTGGAGGTCAGTCTGGAATCAATCTCAACTGTCCAAGTGAATAATGAGAGGCCCGACTGAAGGCAGCAACACTCAGCTCACTGGCCTAGTCACCTGCTGTGGCAGCTCCAGAGCAGCTGAGGGCACGGTTCCAGGACCAATGAGAATCTCTGTAGTTAAGCAGGATAATAGGCCCCCTCACAAAGTTGCATCTGGGAATCCTCAATTCACATTTACTCTCTGGTCAACTGTTAGCTGGAAACTCCGGGAAGTTTCTCTTTGTTTTTGTGCCAGGCTGTTCCTAGCCGTACTTCTGCAAAACTTTCCTCTTGCAAAATAATTTTACATTTGAGTTGTGAGTTCAGTGCTCTCTGTGATTCTCTGAGGTCTACTCTCTCTGGAATTTGGTCTAAATCTACTGTTCTGTGCAAACCATTTGACTGCATCGTCAAATCTTTGTTGTTTCACTTCCGGGCACACTCAATCCACTTATGTAGTATAGAGGAAAGTGGAGATTGGAGGATTTCATGTCAAAACTTAAATCAACGGAGCCTCTGCCTTTATTTCTACATTTTTTTAGCTTGTAAGAACAAAAGCATTACAGTGATGAACATTATCAACATGCATTTATTAACTACTCACTATCTCAGTGGGTTCTGAAATTTAGGTCTTTAGGTTATAGGACTTTAATATCTCTGCCACCAGCTGTCTGTATGACCTAGGGTTAATTAATTTCTTAATGTATTGTACCCTAGCCTCTTCTCTGAATTATGGGGATAATTGTAATACCTGCACCCTCAGGCTTCTATGAAGTTTAAGTGTGATCTTTCATATGGCACACTTAGAATCATGCATGTGTAGAATAAGTACACAATAATGGTAGGAATAAAGATGCTGATGTTGACAATATGCTCCCAAATTGTGAAGTCCATTATTTTCTCAGTCCAGGAATTTAAAGTTGTCCTGGACTGACAGTGTATCTAGTTATGCGGTAGAAGCACCTCAGATTATCTCTGGAGAAAGGAACTTCAACTTAAAACAAATACAATCCCTACGAACACTTTTTAAGGACAATGACCAACATACCATTAAAAATGATCAAACACATAAGGAAACAAGGCACCAAGAGTGAGAACCAGCAGAAACAATAAAGAGCAAAAGCAAAATTATAAAGACTTCAGATACTGGACTCATGAATAAAATATCATAAAATGACAATTTTAGAATGTTTTTTTTGTTTGTTTGTTTTTAGCGGTACGTGGGCCTCTCACTGTTGTGGCCTCTCCTGTTGTGGAGCACAGGCTCCGGACGCGCAGGCTCAGCGGCCATGGCTCACGGGCCCAGCCGCTCCGCGGCACGTGGGATCTTCCCGGACCGGGGCACGAACCCGTGTCCCCTGCATCGGCAGGCGGACTCTCAACCACTGTGCCACCAGGGAAGCCCTAGAATGTTTAAATAAATAAAAGGCAAGCTTCGGAATACCTACAAGTTATTACCCAACTCTAGAAATGGCAGAGATGAACTGTGAGTTATCCTTATAGCTGAAAATCTTTTCTTTCTCTTCTCTATTCACCTTGGCCCTCTAATTGGCCTGTTCTCCCAAGGTCTACTTTTAGGTCTAGGCCTGCCCTTGAAAGCTAATCCTTATGGACTGGGGTCTGAAAACATGCTCTTTGTATTTCCCTTCCCTTGAGGAGGAGGGTTGATTCTACGTCCTGCACTTCCTGGGCAGAGTTGGAAATCTTCCCATGAAGGGACAGATGTTCTGGGATCTCAGCTTGTCACAGCGTAGCAGCAAATCTCATTCCCTGACTTCAGTCCACTTTGGTTGCTATTTCACAGAAAACAAGCCTCCAGCCGGTTAAAAAATAAGGAAATGTATTAACAGTTAGGCTGGGATTTAGGGTGGGTTAATTAGCAGTTCAGCAACAGACCCAGATTCTTTCTTTCTGCCTTTCTATCCACACCACTGGCTTCAATCTACGGCTAGTTCTACTCATCCTCTCAATGTGGCTGTCAGGGGCAATTAGACATATGTTTGTCTTTACTCAAGCCCATTCAGAGACAGTAAAAGAGGTTCTTTCCTAAGCCAGCGGATAAAAGTCTTTCATAAAATCTGGTTGGGCCAACACAGGTCATGTGAGCACTATGGTCTAAAAGATTTACTGATTGGCTTAAGCCTGAATTCCTGAACCAATCACTAGCAAGGAAGAATTCATTTATATAACTTGTTAAACAAGTGGCTCATGGTTCTCCAAGTGGCTGAAACTAGCCTTGTGAGGAAATTTAAGGGGCTGTTATCGTCCTCACAATGATTTGGGGGTAACAAGTAGACGAGAAGCTAAAGGTCTTACAAAGCATAAAGAGGACCGCAGGAGAGAGTAAGGCATTGTTGAGACCACTGGCACTGAATATGTGACAGAAACCATGTTAAAGCCTCTATATAAACTTTTAAGATTCTGGCAGACAGGTGAAGAGAACTACTCATTTTAACAGCTGCAGGAGACAAGTCTCTTACGTTCACAGGCCAGGAACATGCAAGAATCAAGAGCAAATGTATTTCCACCCATGTGGCTGGCAGGGTCTTGGTGCTCCGGCCTGGTGTCAGGCCTGAGCCTCTGAGGTGGGAGAGGCGAGTTCATGACACTGGACCACCAGAGACCTCCCAGCCCCATGTAATATCAGCTCCCCCAGAGATCTCCATCTCAACACTAAGATCCAGCTCCACCCAACGGCCAGCACTCCAGCGCTGGAGGACGCAAGCCAAACAACCATCAAGGCAGAAACACAACGGCACCCATTAGCAGAGAGCTGCCTAAAATCATATTAAGTTCACAGACACCACAAAATACACCATCAGACGCGGTCCTGCCCACCAGAAAGACTAGATCCAGACCCACCTACCAGAACACAGGAACCAGTCCCCTCCACCAGGAAGCCTACACAAGCCACTGAACCAACCTCACCCACTGAGAGCAGACACCAAAAACAATGGGAACTACGAACCTGCAGCCTGTTAAAAGGAGACCCCACACACAGAAAGTTAAACAAAATGAGAAGACAGAGAACTATGCAGCAGATGAAGGAGCAAGGTAAAAACCCACCAGACCAAACAAATGAAGAGGAAAAAGGCAGTCTACCTGAAAAAGAATTCAAAGTAATGATAGTAAAGATGATCCAAAATCTTGGAAATAGAGTGGAGAAAATACAAGAAATGTTTAACAAGGACCTAGAGGAACTAAACAGCAAACAGACAATGATGAACAACACAATAAATGAAATTTAAACTTCTCTAGAAGGAATCAATAGCAGAATAACTGAGGCAGAAGAATGGATAAGTGACCTGGAAGATAAAATAGGGGAAATAACTACCACAGAGCAGAATAAAGAAAAAAAGAATAAAAAGAATCGAGGACCATCTCAAAGACCTCTGGGACAACATTAAACGCACCAACATTCAAATTATAGGGGTCCCAGAAGAAGAAGAGAAAAAGAAAGGGACTGAGAAAATATTTGAAGAGATTATAGTTGAAAACTTCCCTAACATGGGAAAGGAAATAGTCAATCAAGTCCAGGAAGCACAGAGAGTCCCATACAGGATAAATCCAAGGAGAAACACGCCAAGACACATACTAATCAAACTATCAAAAATTAAATACAAAGGAAAAATATTAAAAGCAGCAAGGGAAAAATGACAAATAACATACAAGGGAATCCCCATAAGGTTAACAGCTGATCTTTCAGCAGAAACTCTGCAAGCCAGAAGGCAGTGGCAGGATGTATTTAAAGTGATGAAAGGGAAGAACCTACAACCAAGATTACTCTACCCAGCAAGGATCTCATTCAGATTAGATGGAGAAATTAAAAGCTTTACAGACAAGCAAAGGTTAAGAGAATTCAGCACCACCAAACCAGCTTTACAACAAATGCTAAAGGAATTTGTCTAGGCAGGAAACACAAGAGAAGGAAAAGGCCTACAATAACAAACCCAAAACAATTAAGAAAATGGTGATAGGAACAAACATATTGATAATTACCTTAAAAGTAAGTGGATTAAATGCTCCAACAAAATGACATAGATTGGCTGAATGGATACAAAAACAAGAACCATATATATGCTGTCTACCTGAGACCCACTTCAGATCTAGGGACACATACAGACTGAAAGTGAGGGGGATGGAAAAATATATTCCAAGCAAATGGAAATCAAAAGAAAGCTGGAGTAGCAATTCTCATATCAGATAAAATAGACTTTAAAATAAAGACTATTTCAAGAGACAAAGAAGGACACTACATAATAATCAAGAGACGAATCCAAGGAGAAGATATTACAATTGTAAATATTTATGCACCCAACAGAGGAGCACCTCAATACATAAGGCAAGTGCTAACAGCCATAAAAGGGGAAATAGACAGTAACACAATAATAGTAGGGGACTTTAAAACCCCACTTTCACCAATGCACAGATCATCCAAAATCAAAATAAAAAAGAGAACACAAGCTTTAAATGACACATTAGACCAGATGGACTTAATTGATATTGATAGGAAATTCTAACCGAAAACAACAGAATACACTTTCTTCTCAAGTGCTCATGGAACATTCTCCAGGATAGATCATATTTTGGGTCACAAATCAAGCCTTGGCAAATTAAAAAAAAATGAAATCTTATCAAGTATCTTTTCCAACCACAATACTGTAAGACTAGATATCAATTACAGGAAAAAACTTTAAATAATAAGAACATATGGAGGCTAAACAATATGCTACTAAATAACCAAGAGATCACTGAGGAAATCAAAGAGGAAATCAAAAAATACCTAGAAATAAAAGACAATGAAAACACGATGACCCAAAACCTATGGGATGCAGCGAAAGCAGTTCTAAGAGGGAAGTTTATAGCAATACAATCCTACCTCAAAAAACAACAAAAATCTCAAATGAACAACCTAAACTTACACCTAAAGCAATTAGAGAAAGAAGAAAAAAAAACCCCACAAAGTTAGCAGAAGGAAAGAAATCATAAATATCAGATCAGAAGTAAATGAAAAAGAAACGAAGGAAATGATAGCAAAGACCAATAAAACTAAATGCTTGTTCTTTGAGAAGATCAACAAAACTGATAAGCCATTAACCAGATTTATCAAGAAAAAAAAGGGAGAAGACTTAAATCAATAGAATTAGAAATGAAAAAGGAGAAGTAAAAACTGACACTGCAGAAATACAAAGGATCATGAGAGATTACTACAAGCAACTATATGCCAATAAAATGGACAACCTGGAAGAAATGGACAAATTCTTAGAAAAGAACAACCTTCTGAGACTGAACCAGGAAGAAATAGAAAATAAAAACAGACCAATCACAAGCACTGAAATTGAAACTGTGATTAAAAACCCTCCAACAAACAAAAGCCCAGGACAAGATGGATTCACAGGCGAATTCTTTCAAACATTTAGAGAAGAGCTAACACCAATCCTTCTCAAACTCTTCCAAAATATAGCAGAGGGAGGAACACTCCCAAACTCAGTCTACAAGGCCACCATCGCCCTGATACCAAAACCAGACAAAGATGTCACAAAGAAAGAAAACTACAGGCCGATATCACTGATGAACACAGATGCAAAAATCCTCCACAAAATACAAGCAAACAGAATCTAACAGCACATTAAAGGGGTCATATACCTTGATCAAGTGGGGATTAACCCAGGAATGCAAGGATTCTTCAATATACGCAAATCAATCAAAGTGATACACCATATTAACAAATTGAAGGATAAGAGCCATATGATCATCTCAAAAGATGCAGAAAAAGCTTTCAACAAAATTCAACACCCATTTATGATAAAAACCCTCCAGAAAGTGGGCAGAGAGGGAACCTACCTTAACATAATAAAGGCCATATATGACAAAGCTACAGCCAACATTGTTCTCAATGGTGAAAAACTGAAACCATTTCCTCTAAAATCAGGAGCAAGACAAGGTTGCCCACTCTCACTGCTATTATTCCACCTAGTTTTGGAAGTTTTAGCCACAGCAATCAGAGAAGCAAAAGAAATACCAATCGGAAAAGAAGAAGTAAAACTGTCATGGTTTGCAAATGACATGATACTATACAGAGCATCCTAAAGATCCTACCAGAAAGCTACTAGAGCTATTCGATGAATTTGGTAAAGTAGCAGGATACAAAATTAATGCACAGAAATCTCTTGCATTACTATACACTAATGATGAAGGATCTGAAAGAGAGATTAAGAAAACACTCCCATTTACCATTGCAACAAAAAGAGTAAAATAGCTAGGAATAAACCTACCTAGGGAAACAAAAGACCTGTATGCAGAAAACTATAAGACACTGATGAAAGAAATGAAAGATGATACAAATAGATGGAGAGATATACCATGATCTTGGACTGGAAGAAGCAACATCGTGAAAATGACTATACTACCCAAAGCAATCTACAGATTCAGTGCAATCCTTATCAAACTACCAATGGCATTTTTCACAGAACTAGAACAAAAAATTTCACAATTTGTTTGGAAACACCAAAGACCCCGAATAACCAAAGCCATCTTGAGAAAGTAAAATGGAGCCGGAGGAATGAGGCTCCCTGACTTCAGATTATACTACAAAGCTACAGTAATCAAGACAGTATGGTACTGGCACAAAAACAGAAGTATAGATCAATGGAACAGGATAGAAAGCCCAGAGAAAATGCCATGCATATATGGTCACCTTACCTTTGATAAAGGAGGCAAGAATATATACTGGAGAAAAGAGCCTCTTCAATAAGTGGTGCCGGGAGAACTGGACAGCTACATGGAAAAGAATGAAATTAGAACACTCCATAACACCATACACAAAAATAAACTCAAAATGGATTAAAGACCTAAATGTAAAGCCAGACAGTATAAAACTGTTAGAGGAAAACATAGGCAGAACACTCTTTGACATAAATCACAGCAAGATCCTTTTTGACCCACCTCCTAGAGAAATGGGAATAAAAACAAAAATAAACAAAGGGGATCTAATGAAACTTCAAAGCTTTGCCCAGCAAAGGAAACCATAAACAAGACGAAAAGACAACACTCAGAATGGAAGAAAATATTTGCAAATGAAGCAGCTGACAAAGGATTAATCTCCAAAGTATACAAGCAGCTCATGCAGCGCAATATCAAAAAAGCAACCCAATCCAAAAATGGGCAGAAGACCTAAATAGACATTTCTCCAAAGAAGATATACAGATTGCTAACAAACACATGAAAGGATGCTCAACATCACTAATCATTAGAGAAATGCAGATCAAAACTGCAATGAGGTATCACCTCACACCGGTCAGAATGGCCATCCTCAAAAAATCTACAAACAATAAATGCTGGAGTGGGTGTGGAGAAAAGAGAACCCTCTTGCACTGTTGGTGGGAATGTAAATTGATACAGCTACTATGGAGAACAGTATGGATGTTCCTTAAAAAACTAAAAATAGAACTATTATATGACCCAGCAGTCCCACTACTGGGCATATACCCTGAGGAAACCATAATTCAAAAAGAGTCATGTACCACAATGTTCACTGCAGCACTGTTTACAATAGCCAGGACATAGAAGCAACCTAAGTGTCCATCGATAGATGAATGGATAAACAAGATGTGGCACATATATACAATGGAATATTACTCAGCCATAATAAGAAACGAAACTGAGTTATTTGTAGTGAGGTGGATGGACCTAGAGTCTGTCATACAGAGTGAAGTAAGTCAGAAAGAGAAAAACACCGTATGCTAACACATATATATGGAATCTCAAAAAAAAAAAAAGAAAAAAACAGTTCTGAAGAACCTAGAGGCAGGACAGAAATAATGATGCAGATGTAGAGAATGGACTTGAGGACACGGGGAGGGAGAAGGGTAAGCTGAGACGAAGTGAGAGAGTGGCATGGACATATATACACTACCAAATGTAAAATAGATAGCTAGTGGGAAACAGCTACGTACGTAGCACAGGGAGATCCGCTCAGTGCTTTTTGACCACCTAGAGGGGTGGGATAGGGAGAGTGGGAGGGAGATGCAAGAGGGAGGGGATATGGGGATATATGTATATGTATAGCTGATTCACTTTGTTATAAAGCAGAAACTAACACAGCATCGTAAAGCAATTATACTCCAATAAAGATGTTTGAAAAAGCAGGTCTGCAATATAGTTTCGTACAATAGTGAATTGTCCTCTGATCTGCAGGACATTAAAAAAAATAACAGCTTTATTGAGATGTAATTCGTATACCACAGAATTCACCTATTTAATGTATAGGATCCTTTTTTTTTTTTAAGATTATTCAAAGTTGTGCAACTATGAACACAACCAATTTTAGAAATTTTTCATCATTCCTCTCCATGGCAAATAAGCTCCCAAAGCAATTACTCAGCCTGACCTGCAGCTCCCCAACACACACATCCTAGAAACCTAATCTATCTTCTGTCTCAAAAGATTTGCCTGTTCAGGATATTTCATGTAAATGGAATAAAACAATATGCAGCCTTTGGTGACTGGCTTCTTTCACTTAGAATACTGTTTTCAAAATTCATCCATGTCATACCATACATTAACACTTCATTTTTTTAAGGGCAAAAAACACTCCATTATATGGATCTACCACATTTTATTTATCTATTTGTCAGCTGATGGACATTTGGGTTGTTTCCACTTTCGAGCTGTCATCAATAATGCTGCTTTGGGCATTCATGTACAAGTTTTTGTGAGGATACATGTTTACATTTCTCTTGGGTATTTACCTAGGAATGGAATTGCTGGGTCATATGCTAACTCTATGTTTAAACTTTTGAAAGACTGCCAGATCGACCAAAACATTTTCTATTCTTACTTGATCTGCAGATGGAAATAACCCCTGTTTCTAATTATTGGAGTGCATTATATGACCATCATTTACACATAAACATGAAGCATTGTTTTGCAAGTTACTTCTGCACATTGAATTTTCTAAGAATGCAGCCATTGTGTTCAAGAGAGGGAAGACTTCAGTATGTTTGTTGGGAACTTGACTACGAGTTGGTCATCGTTTCAGAAAAATCACTTCACTGATAACCACACTGTTTGTTATATTTGAGTTGCCAACAAAACACACCTTTTGTCAGTCTACACCAGTGGTTCGTAACAAGAGGTGATCTTGCCCACTGCCCCAGGGCTCGCTGGCAATGACTGGAGATGTTTTTGGTTGTCTGGGAGGTGGGTAAGAGATGCTACTGGCATCTAGGAGGCAGAGCCCAGGGATGGTGCTAAACATCCTTCAGTGCTTAATAAGGTGGCCCCTACAGCAACGAATTATCCAGACTCAAATGTCAATAGTGCTGTGGTTGAGAAACCCTGGTGTACACACATAGTTCTCAAATTCACAGTGCACCTTCCCCCAAGCACTCTCATCCCACTATTTATTATGTGTTTTAGTGGAGCCACGCTGGGGCATTTTCTGATTGAAATGCATATAATTTTATTATATGAAACTTTTATTTATTCTTTGTATGGCAGTTACGGAATTATATTGATTTCACAAAATACGTATCTCTGAATTTCATTTCACGATACTACAAGGATGCTACAAATTACATAAATCTGCTGGAACGGAAGCCCGTGTTCGGGCCTCACTGGGAGCTGGGCTGGGCTCCCTCCGTAAGCACTGGGCCCTGGAGGGGAGAGCTGAACACCAAGGGGAGCTGGGACTCTATGAGGAAGAAGAAAGGAAGTTCTAGGAAGACAGTCAGCCGTGGGCACCACAATTTCCAGTGTTTGCCAGGACCCTGGGTTTTGATCCCTGGGAAGACTGAATGTATTTCTTACCTTGAATGACCACCTTATACCCTGATCACCTTATACCCCCCTTTCTTTTCTTGCTCAAATTGATTTCAGTAGATTCCATTATTTGCATCCAAAAAAAGGCCGGAAGTAAAACAAAGGCGGGGGTGGGGTGGGGGGAAACAGAAGTGGGAAAACATAGGATGGCATTCTCAGAAGCTTAAAGGGGGACTGCCCTTCATATGACTTGAACCTGGTTTTCCCAGTGCTTCTTATCAGCAGCGGATGTTGTTGTGGAATGTCTCCATCTAAGAAGATGACAATAGGTGGAGAAATGGAACTTTCCTATTGAGAAGGGTGCAAAGCTGGCGTGTGGACCGCAGGGACCCCACGACAAAAGATCTGTCATGGGACGAATAAGAGCTGAAAATATCTCCTCCCCCTGGGAAGTGGGCGCTACGAAACCTTCTTCTACTCAGCAATGCATTTCTTGGCTGGTCTGTAAGGAAAGAGGTAGCTCTATAGTTTACTCAACATTTTCCTTGCAGTTAACAAACTGAGCGTGCATGAGATTCTCAGCGTGGGTGTGCATGCCCACGTGTGCTTGTTTTGGTTAAAATTCAGGTTCCTAGATTCCGCCCTGAAGGATGACTATCTCAGTAGGTCTGGTGGATCCTTGGGAACCTGTATCTTCAACAAGATACTTCTGCACCCCGTCTGCTCCTCCCTTGACTCCCTTTGATTCCAGCTCTGAGAATCCTGCTTCAGACATAATGATTCTGGTCTTCGTTCCTGACTGAGGCAAGAGCTGAGAAAGAAAACACTGCCACAGTATTTCCTGCTGTAGAAAGCTTACTCATATCTGTGTGTCAGCTTGGCTTTATGGCTGCTTACAGAGGGCTAGAGAAGTTGGCTCTTCCAGGGCTGGCTGACATTCCCTCTGCAATGGAATTTCCTTTGCTGCAGAACCTGTGGCTTGCCTCATGCTGTGCACAGATTCTGTTGCTACTCAGGAAGGTTTCCTTGAAGTGGCCTCAGTCGACCAATGGTTAGGAATGGGGCGTGTGGGCCCTGGGATCACATGATCTGCAGTTTGGCCGTCACACACAACTTGGCCACTGAGGGGACAATGCCTATGGTCACCCCTCAAAGGGTTGGGCCACTGATTATGTCAGCTGCCTTATAAGATATGCTTCTCATGCCCTTGTAAACGACTTACTCTTGATAAAGACCAGGGTTAGAGGAACTGATACGTATGTATATAACCCCTGATGGGTTGAGGTTTGTGTGTTTCCAATGGACTTTGATGTGGAGGAGAAAATACATTTCAACAAGAAATCCCTGTCGGAGAGAAGGCTTGGGTGCACTCCCCCACCCTCCAAAGGCTTCTGAACCAGACAGAAAGCAGGTCCCGGGGAGATGAAAAGTTGAAGTGCTGTGGAAAACAGTAATTTCAGCCAGGATTGCTGGTGGGTGTGGAGAGATGACTTGGATTCATGAAAAAGAATCAGAGAAGCTGGAAAGGAGAAATGTATCGCATATGGTTGTTATGCCTTTTTCCTTCTGTGAATGGGTGCAGGAGCTTCAAGAACAGGGAACATAGGACAAACAGTAGTGTTTAGTTAAACCAGAGGTAAATGCTTCCTGCCAAGGCCAGGTGTGTCCTCAGAAAGAATTACAGACCGTTTTGCTGACAGAAGTGCTTCCAGCTCTTCAAGGATAGAAAATACCAGGCATCCATGTCACGCTGCCAATGGATCACTGCACACTTTCTCACTCTAGGCAGCCATTAGTAGTTGAGCAGAGTTAGCACTCAAGATGAGACAGAGGATAATTAAATATTCCCCAGGGAAGATCTGACAGAATATCTCAGACTAGGAAAGATGTAGAAACAAGACTAATATCGAGGTTCCAAAGCCTCATGAATCTTGGGGGAATCCTCCGATTCCTTTCTAAGGACTGTGGGGAACCTGGGATAGTTTGTATCAGTGATAATAAAAGCAACTTTTTTTTTTTTTTTGCGGTACGCGGGCCTCTCACTGCTGTGGCCTCTCCCGTTACGGAGCACAGGCTCCGGACGCGCAGGCTCAGCGGCCGTGGCTCACGGGCCCAGCCGCTCCGCGGCATGTGGGATCTTCCCGGACCGGGGCACGAACCCGTGTCCCCTGCATCGGCAGGCGGACTCCCAACCACTGCGCCACCAGGGAAGCCAAGCAACTATTATTTATTAAACCTTTTCAGTGTACACTGAACTACTTTTGTGTCGTTTCATCCTCACATCAGTGCAGCAAGGGGCTGGCGTTCTCATTTTGTAGATGAGGGAACTGAGGCTCAGAGAAGTTAAGAAACTTGGGTGAGGTCACACAGCTAGGGAATGGCTGAGCTGATATTCAGACCCAAGAAGTTTGAGTGCAGAGTTATCAACCTTCAGCTCAGAGGCCTCGGGCGCAAGATGACCTCCCTCAGTCTGGGTGAACACAGGATGTTATAAAGGCACAGCCCAAGACAGACTTTTGGCCAGCTCCCTCAGATGCGTTTATCCCCTAAATTGTCTCTGTAGAGATTTCTGCCATCCACCATCTCCCTTCTCTGTTTGCAGAGGGTGGGCTCTGTAGGAAGGAGAAGCATGCAAAGATTGTAAGCTGACGCCTTGCCCTGGTCGTTTTCATGACTTATGAGCACATATCAGACATACAGTTGCCAAACACCCTTACATGATACTCATTTTCCTCGGGTCCCAGCTGCCTGTGAGTCCAGAAAGAAAGCTGAGGCCAGCTCCAGGGTCAGCTCAATGAACAGATGGGGATGAGCAGAAGTGGCACCTCATCACTCCTCGGCATCTGCTGGGCCCATCGCGGCTGCTTCGGCTGGCCGATGCCTTGACCTGGCTAATCTCGTTGGTCATCCTGACGCCGGCTGTGTTGTGTCACTCATCCCAGCCCCTGGGGTGACTCCTAATTCCAGAGCGTTTCCTTCAGAAAGTCAGGATGATAGCGCTCTGACTGGTTGCTCTAATTTTGACCTTGGGTTGGCCTTCGGCAAACAAACCCTATACGTGGGGTAAAGGAGTATCTAAGACGCCTGTTTCTAGGGAGCTTACTGAAAACACTGGTCTATCTCCAGGTACTTCTTTTCTTGACATTTGTCATCTGACAACAACTCATATACCTGCTATGGTTAGCTAGATTTTCTTGAATATCACGCTAAAAGAATAAGGAAACAGGCTTAGTTGGGTGCATGGCCACAGATCTCATTTATCATCTACCTCTCTGATAGTTACTGAGCACCTATTATGTGTCAGTCAACCTTAATGGGGCACCGTCAAACCAATGATGAAAAATTCAACTTCATTACTGCCACTCGGAGCTCCCAGTCTACTGGAAGAGGTTGCAAAATAAGCTGGTTAGAAACAGATGAGTATAATTATAATTTGAGCAAAGCTATAAAGGAAAAGAGCCTTTCCAGGACTGATGTGTGAAGAGCCAGAAGCAGTAAAAAGTTTGGCTTATTCCAGAAACTGAAAGGTGGCCACGGGGGCTGGAGTGTAGCAGGCCGTGGGGATGGGACAGGAGATTGGGAGGAAGAGGCAAGCACAGGTTAGATGGTACAGGGTCAGGCTGGAGAGCTTAGATTTTATGTGAGGCCCACTGGAACTCGTTGAAGGGTTTTAGGCAGGAAAATGGTATAATGTAGGCAATGTTTTAAAATATAATGTTTTTTTGTAATGTGGAGAATATTTTGGACAAAGCTAGAGTGGAAAAAGTAACACAAGTTAAGAGACTATCACAATACAAAAAAAAACCAAAACTAAAATGGCTATAATGGGAACAGAGAAAAGTCAGAGATCTCTCATAATTCTTCTTTCTGATTATGTGGGAACAAAATGACAACAGGTAAATGACCTGGGTGATTTAACTTCTCCATTGTGAGTTTACAAATTCTAAGATAACACCTAATTAAAAATTACTCTTCTAAGGAATAAAGACGCAGACCTACTGGAGAACGGACTTGAGGATATGGGGAGGGGGAAGGGTGAGTTTTGACAGGGCGAGAGAGAGTCATGGACATATACACACTAACAAACGTAGTAAGGTAGATAGCTGGGGGGAAGCAGCAGCAAGGCACAGGGATATTAGCTCGGTGCCTTGCGACAGCCTGGAGGGGTGGGATGGGGAGAGTGGGAGGGAGGGAGACGCAAGAGGGAAGACATATGGGAACATATGTATATGTATAGCTGAATCACTTTGTTATAAAGCAGAAACTAACACACCATTGTAAAGCAATTATACCCCAATAAAGATGTTTAAAAAAAAAAAAATTACTCTTCTAGTAATGTCTTATGTGGAAGAAAACAAATGAACACAGGTTTACTACAAGAATGTTCACTACTACAATGTTTATAGTTGCAAAAAATTATAGTCTGAATGTCCCAAATATTCAACCTAGGAACTTGTTTAACACATCACAATTCATCCATATAATTTATGAAACAATCTTCCTGAAACAATTATCGCATATATAAATCTATTTGATGATATGGACAGTTATCCATAACGAAAAAACGGAGTGAACAAGGCATATTTAAGATCAATACGGACAATACAATACCCCTTGGGGGTTACATTTGCAAAGAAAAATAAAAATCCGTCACATGACATCCAAGCAAATATTAACAATGGTGAACACTAGGTACTAGACGTTAGGAGTCATTATAAATCCTTTTTATTCTCACATCTATTTTCTGTTTATTTTACTATATACTAGAGTATCATTTTATATAATTTTAAGAAGTTAATTTAAACAATTTCCTATATGTATGTAGTGGACTGGTAGTAATAAACTTCATAAACAAGCTGCATATATACTTGTCTGTGTTGTTAAACACATAGCTTTACGCACTGAGCCTTGGCATGTGCCTTGTATCTTTTCTCTTTGATCTTATCATCTTTGTTCACTGCCTTCTGCGATATCCTTCCTACTCTCCCTTCCTCCTATCTAAATTCACTCTTCCATAGTAGGTTGACCACATAATTTCTCATGCAAACTATGACACTTTGGAGAATGAAAAGGGCCAATATTACACCATTAAGTATGAACTAGTGTTGTCTCAGCCAAATCAGTACATCTGGTCAACCTCTTACAATCGCTTATTCATTTTGCATCTCCTCTGTAATACTCTTTGCCATTTTGAATTTTAATCATTTACTGCATCCTCTGGCAAGAGCTGTAAACACACCATTTGTTTTATGTTCTTTTCCATAAAGTTCTTTACATCTTTGACTGTTATTGACCATTTCTTCTGCTTGTGTCTTCTTTGTCGACTGGACACCAAGCTCAGTGATGGCAGGCACTATATTGTCCACCCACCCTCCTTCACTTCAATGCTACATGTCTCTTACCTAACAAATGCTCAATAAATATTTTCTTTATTTAGTAGTAAAATTATTACATCGTTCCAGGCAAATAAGAAAAAATTTATGCAGGTCAGAAAGAGAGTTAAGGCAAGCCTCCTGGGAAGGTGCAGCTAGCAGAAAATCTGCCAAATCAAGCCAGGTTTCCAGTTTTCCAAGAGTCAGGGAGCACTTTGGATGTACTCTAACCCAAACTGTGGAAATTGGGAACAAATGCTTTTGGAAACCTCATGTTTGGGGGTGGGGGATGCTTTGCAGGCTTCTAGGCTACAGGGCAGTTTCAAGTTTTCGTACACAAGGCTTGGGAGTGAAAGTCAGATGTGATTAAAAATACACGTCTTACAGATGTCTGGATGCTGTTCAAATCCCCAAAAGTGTGATAGAAAACCCAGTTGCTCTCCAGATTTTTAGGGCAGAGAAAAAAGGCCACCATGGCCCCTTTGTCTCTTTATTGAATGGGTATGTTCAAGCGACGTTTTAAATTTGCAGTGTTATCTCAGCTGCTTGTTTAGCGCCCCTTCTCACTGCCCTGAAACCGAAAGCAGGGTAATTGGAGGAACATGTGACATGTCTCAAGAGATGAAAAATCCTTATTATTTTTAGCATATGCTAAGTAAGCCTAGGTAAGTGCAACACACATATAAACATACGTTATGAGAATGAAAAAAATATAAAATCCTGGATACTGTCTCCTTGACACCAAAACAGAACAAAATTATTTTCTTTCAACATTTTCCTATGTTCTCATTTTTAAAAAGAGAATTTAAATTTTATTTATTTTACTTATTTTTTAAAAAACATTCTCTAACCATATCCAGCTGTCTGGCTTTGTTTATAATACACTGTTTACTCCTCATCAATTTAAACATACAATCTGAACATCTTCAACCCCAGCTTATTTGCTTTAAGTCTTCATTTTAGTTTGAACTTGAAGTCAGTGTCTTTTTCTCTGGGGCTCAAAGGAGTGGCAGAGACCCCAGTGATGTTTCCTTGCAATGGGCTTGAGAGGTATGTCTAATTTAAAAATTCACAACCCACCCCCCCGAAAAAAGAAGGAAAAAAATCAATCTCTGTTACACAGGCAGAGAACAAAATGGGAAAGAAAGGCACTTTGTTTTGCCAGACAAAGACAGGCTATCAATTTTCATAAATCTGCATTCCCAAGACAACTGCTCTCATCTGGTAAGAGGTCTATCTCTTTGAACTTACATACCAGAAAGTATTTTTTCCCTTGTCTTAGAAACTGAAGAATAGTTAATAACAGTAAAACTTAAGTAATATAACACAGATAATTCTGTTAACTTCAACAATTCTATTTTATAAAGATAAGAGTCCCGGGGGTGGGAAAGTGGTCCACAGTCAAACAGGGAAGGTAATAAATGCAACTTATGCAAATATGCTTTCTGGTTTTCTAGAAAACATTATTTGCAACCAGAACGTGTGTGTGTGTTTATGTATCAGTTTGCTAATTGTAAGATGGACATTTAAATATATTAAATAAACACCAAGAACCTAGCATGTCTCAAATAAGACTGACAACCTGTTATTAAAACTATTTTGCTTCAGAGTCAAATATTACCAACTTTTGCCAGTTTTCAAGTCTTATGTTTCTCCCTGTTCTTTTTAATCTTCCCCTCCAGTTTTAACCACTGACAAACTAATATTCTTGTACAAATAAAACCCTAGCCATAGATATCAATATATACCAACACCAAGCATGCATATGTACAGTATCTGTCAGGCTTAATCCGTTTTTTAGTGCCGTTTCAGAGCTGGGCCTTTGAGACAAACAGGGCCTGTGTAACAAGGACTGCCTAATATACACATACGTCGTTATATAATGAGGTCCCAAGAATCACTAAGCATAAATGGCATAGATCAGTTGAAACAACACACTGAAAGAGGCCAAGACTTCGATCTTAAAAACTGGTAGTGATTCCCGTATATTCATAGTATTAGAGAGTCCCAGGGTTGAATTTTTAGGGTCATCTAGACTAGGGATTCCCACCTGGCTGGTGATCTGTCACTTCATATGCCTCATAGTCATTTAATTCTCCTGACCTCTCTTCTAGAGATTTTGACTCAGCAGGGTGGGATGGTTCCTGCAGGGGCATTTTTCACAGGTGCTTCAGATAACCCTTGTGACGGGACAGTATGGACAACAGCACTCTAGACCCCTACTGCTCAGAGTATGGTCGATGGAATGGCAGCGTCAGCATCACCTGGAAGCTGGTCAGAAGCACAGAAGTGCAGGCCCCACCCCAGGCTCACCAAGTGAGAATCCGAACTCGAGCAACATCTCTAGGTGATTCACACACAGTAATGTTTGAAAAGTATGGTATAATGAATGACTGCCACTGTCTTCGTTACATACCTGCAGCACCAAACTCCGTTTTATTTTATCCTACTTTTGGGCAGCTAAATATATTCTACAGCTTTGTGTTCTGAATCTCAGTTCAAGGGACTGTGATTTCACGAGGCTGAACTTACTGGTTGAAGTAATTAGTCTGGTCAAATGTGTGGTTACTCCTGCGGGGGAAGAAACACGCTCTCACAAAACCCCCAAACCATCAGCCAAGATAATTATCGAATATAGTGTCAACCAAAATACCTACTTGTGTGATGGAATTACTCCTGTTGCGAAGCCTCGTTCCGATGGGAAGCTGGGTTGACTTGAGGGGACTTAACAGCAGGATGCACCTTGTATGTCTTCACCGGAGCCATGGTGTGTTGGGTAAAAGCCTGAGTTTTGGAAAGGAAAAGAACTGGGTTTTTTGAGTCCTGGTTCTTCCACTTATAACCAGAGTGTTCTTGCACATTTTTTCTTTACTCTTTGAACCACAGTTTCCTCATGTGTTAAATGAAAATATTAAGAGTCCCTGTCTATTGTGCCTCTCATCCCCACATTGTGAAGCCCATCGCTGAAATGGCTTTAAGGAGTACAGTAGCTGTTTTCTGTTTTGTTTATAACTGAGGTATAACTCATCCACATAGAATTCACTTCTTTAAAGTGTGTAGGGAATAGCTTTGGGGCTGATTTTGTTGGATTTGGGGGATTGTGTTGGTGTTTTAAAGGCCAGGAAGTTTTATCAATGGGTAGTCTATGTACATACAAGCCAGTTAAGGAGACTTGAGTGGATCTCATTTAATTTCCAGATCTTGGTGGTCCTGTTAGAGAGACCCAGGACATTACCCACACATATGTGTTTTGTTTAGAATGAATCCTCTTTGCTTGAACTCTGAAGCTAGTTCTTGTATACCTGAGACTTCATTTAATATTTATTATTGAGCTTGTCAGATCCATAGGACTTTTGAGTGACACTGGCTTTCTTTGAGAACCATTTGTTGAACAAGGCCAGTCCAAGGGGGATTGGTGTAGGTGGCAGATCATAGTGTAGGTGGCCTCACTTCCAGCCCAACATATGAATTCAGTGATTTCAAGTTAAAATAAAATTTCAGGGCAAGAGATACAAAAGTCACCAAAAGCAAAACACACGGCCTGGAGTTTGGCAGTGGGTGAAGGAACAAGGGTGGTTCTTTTGGTGACTGCCTATCTATGTACATGAGTCTTATATCCTGTTCGGTATCACCCATCTTACTTCTTCACCTACTGCTCCCAGAGGCAATGCCCACTGCAGGGTCTCCTCAATATTGGACAGAATCCCATTGGTATCTGCTCGAGCACTGATCTGCTAATTATATACAAGCCAATTCACAGAAAATACTCGGGGTTTCAAAATTATTTTTCCTCCAGTAATAATTTGCCTTAGCAATAAAAGAAATACAACGGATAACAGTAACATTTTATTCACTTACCCAATGAGTAAATATTTTTCTTTTGGAATAACTATATTCAATCTTGGGTAAGTTACTATCAATCACTTGTTCTTAATTACTGGTGATGAGACTTGAAGTAAATATGACAATATATAGTGAGAATCTTCAAAAGTTTTATTTTTTGGAACACTGTATTTGGACTATCAACCCTTAGGATGAATACAAAGAAATTATTAAGAAATATTCACCTCTACCTTAACAGGTTTTCTTTTTCCCACAGAGTTATGGGTTAGCAATTATGAAACTTACTTTCAGTGTAAACTAGGATTGAGCAAATCAGTAAATAGATTGTGGATAGTAGTAGCCATGTTTTAAATTATTTGAGAATGGGGCCACATATATGAAAAGGTTTGAAGTTAGAAGAAATCTTATTCTGTTGAATTGGATTTGGAAGTCATTCCAATTGGAGGTCATAAAACATGTATTATTTTTAATCTATATAGCCATGGATACAGTTATAGATATGGATACAGATAGAGATGGGTGTGGGTATGTATACACACATGTACATATAAGAGTATGTATATACATATTTGTATTTTCTAGCTCTGTCGGTTGAAAAGATCTAGAAGCAGTAACACCTTGGTAGCCATATGCACACCTATCTCGGTTTGAAAATACCATTTCCCGCTAAAAGCAAGGATGGCTCTCTGGAGAAATAGCTGACTCCAGGGGAGAAGCAAAAAAATAAACAAACAAAAACAAAACCAAGATGGACCTGAAACTTCACATTATTCAGGAAAGTATGAAGTTGTCAAAGAATTAGGGGTCATGCCAAGAGGACACAGGAGCCAACTCGAAGGAGCCCCCCCTGGCTATATTTGAGCATCAGAATAGTGAAAATAAGATTAAGACCTACTGGGTAAAATAGGAAACCATAAGTCCATATTGATATAAGTAAATTAAGAAGTCAAAGAAAAGGAAAATTTCTCCTCACAGGAGAATTCTCCTAATAAATGAAAAATGAAGGATGGAATCAGAAAATCACCATTTGGCAAACATCACAATAACAATTCATTCGAGCTAAAATAAATAGTGAATAGATGCTAACACCAGTGGGTCAAAGGATATTTACATAGCTTCACAAAATGCGTATCAATTATAAAGGGGAAAAAGGTACATTTAGAGTGGAGAATCCTGGCAGACACCACCTTAACCGAGTGATCAGAGTAATGGGACAAATCAACATCATGGATCTTATGAAGAAAACAATATCACCTCTAGATTATTCCTGTCCCAAATGAATAACCTGAAACTACTCATGAGAAAATATCCAAGAAACCCAAAGTGAAGGACATTTTACACCATAACTGGCCAAAGATGTCAATATCACGAAAGACAAAGAAGAGATGAGGATTGTCCTAATTTACAGAAAACCAGAGACATATGACAACTGAAAACAACATATGATCCAGAATTTTCTTTTGCTATAAATATTAGTATTTGGACAATTGGAGGAACCTGCATAAATTCTGTAGATTAGATAATAGATACTGTCAATGTTAATTTTCTATCTTAATTCTTATACGTGGTTGCGTAGGAGAATATCCTTAATTGTATGAAACATACACTGAAGTATTTAGGGGTAAGGATGTATCATGTTTGCAAGGAACTCTAAAATGGAAGAGGGAGAGGGAGAGGGAGAGGGAGAGGGAGGGAAGAAGGGGAGAAGAGTGTTTCATAAAGCAAATGTGTTAAAATGTTACAATTTGGGAAAACTGAGTGAAGGCGTATATGGTAATTTTTTATACTATCCTTCCAACTTGTCTGTATGTTTAAAACTAGGTCGAAATAAAAAGTTAAAAAAAATGTACCAAGGCTGGATAATTTCACTTCGAAAAGACTCCCTTAGGGATATAAGAGGACAGATAACTATTTATGTACAAATATGTTTATCAAAGCATTATTTACAATAATGAAAAACTAGAAACAATGTACCTGTTGAATAATAAGAGAATGGTTAACTGATTATACATAGCAGTTAAAAAAACGTAGCCAGCAAAATGAAAATTTTCAAATAGATATAATTAAATGGGAAATGCTATAATAGTAATTACAAACATGAACTCAATTATGCAAATTATATATAAAGAGGAAGTACATTAATATGTTGATGGATTATTTCTTTAAAGAGAAGCAAAGAACTAAAGATTACACTTCTTAAGTTTGTGTTGATTTGCACAGTTTGTTCACAATGTATTTCTAATGAGAAAGCAAAGACTTTTTGTTATTTTTATACCTTCTCATTTGAGATTCTCCTTAATTTGTGCAAGGGCTAGGTTTTCAATAGAGGATTTCTTAGTCAAAAAGTAGAGAAATCATTTTAACCACAAAATTATTTCAAAAGTTGGGCACTTCAGAGATCTCAATTTATAAATACTAAGTATGCTAATTACGAATTGCAACTTGTTAACACTTTGGTGGCTTAGTTATTTTTTTACTGCATGTATTTCATGGTAATATGATTACACAATGTCCTGGAATACGTGTTTCTTCTATTTCAGATTTGCCTTCCCTCTAATAAATGCAAATTCTATACATTATATATCCTTCTGAAATGTGAGTTCCAAAGATGGGAGGTGGCTTCTGGTAAAGTGGCAGATACCTTCTATAGAGAATGGAAGACATCACCATAGGGGCTGGAGCAAAGATTCCTCTCCCATTTAAAGAGTTTATAAAATGTTGGCTAAGAGAGAACTTGACTGAAGATGACGTAAGAATATTTTTAACAGTTGCTAGTCACGACTAGATGTATATATATTTTTAATATAAAAATCTCCAGGGTTATATAAGCGACTAGAGAAGATCCATTTGTAATTTGCAACGTTAACAATGGTAGTGGTGAAGGATGTCATGCCAATGTTTCCATGGCTGAGAGTCTTCTCTGGAATCAGACACACATGGTGTTCATTGAGGATTTCTTCTTTGGAGGTGGTTGGTTTAGGGACCTTGACATTTTTGGAAAAAAAAAAAAAAAAAGAATAGGCAGAATGTCCCATCTTACTGAAAGAAGGGATCTGGAGAAGAATTCACAAGGGGAACATTTGTTAAGCAAAACAAAAAAATGTCTTGAAGTTGGCGTTTACCAAAACCAACTTGGTAAATGAAAGATAACAATGAACATTTATTGAGCATCTTCTGTTTGCTCATTGTTTTGCCTGCCTCATCCCCTTATTGATAGTTTCTAAGCTGGGAAGCCTGGAAAAGATAAAAATAAAAATTGTCTCGCAATGACTTAGCATCATCTTCTATGCTTAGCGCCCAAATGGCTCAAGGAAGACAGCCTGGCTGACTTGTTTACGAGAGACAGGAATTGAGTTTGAGGAAGAAATCCCGGAAGCTGGGCTTCAGGTAAACTGGAGGGCTTGGCAAAGGAAGGCATGAGGCAATGTTTCCATTAGTAATGATTGGGGGCGGGGGTGGGGGGGGGAAAGAGGCTGGAAAGGAAATACCCATGGGCTCTTGCATTGCCAAGAAGAACATGACTCACCAACGAGAGATGTGTTATCTGAGCCTCTAAGTACCTTCTTGAAAAGTGATACTTTTCCTGAGGTGGACTGGACCCAGGAAGAATGAGATGTGGGAACCTGGATGGGTTCCATTCTGAGGGCGAGTGACAGGAGACTGCACTCTGCCACCAGTACCTTAGAAGCAAGGTATTGAGTTTCCCCCGGACTGTATTACAGATGTACAAGCCTGATGGGCAGTTGGAGCACAGAAGCCTGACCACCTCAAACTAGCAGATCTCTCTCACTGAGCCCTTACTCACTCCTGCAATCTGTCTTTTCTTCCTTCTCTTCCTCCTCCACATATTCTCCCACATGTCGAAATTCTGCTTTACATTAAAGGTTAAGCCACAAATACAGTCTCCACTGAGGAATCTTCCCTGACCCTCTTCAGTAGGAACTAGTCGCTCCCTTCTTGTTGCTGTCATAGAACTTTGCTTATTCTTCTCTTTGTCAAATCACATCTTACGTTGGTATAGCATGTCTTCTACTGAAACAACTGGTACAGATGTAGGTCTCCTCTGCTGTTGCGAAACGTCTTTGAGGGCGGGAACCCAAGTCTTATCTTGTTGCCCCTAGACTATCATTCAATGCCTTGCCCAGATAAAAGATCAATAAGCATTTAATTTTGGAGTTGAATGGAAGAGGTTCATCTGTGTGATATACATTTATATAGCGAAGATGGTGAGAAGCAGCTAAGAGGTATAAGCAGGTGGGAGGGTGTAGGTGGATATGATGCTGTAGAGAGTAGATCTAGAGTAGTCAAAAAAAAAAGTCAGCTAGGGCTTCCCTGGTGATTGAGAATCCGCCTGCCGATGCAGGGAACACGGGTTCGTGCCCCGGTCCGGGAAGATCCCACGTGCCACGGAGCGGCTGGGCCCGTGAGCCATGGCCACTGAGCCTGCGCGTCCGGAGCCTGTGCTTCGCAACGGGAGAGGCCACAACAGTGAGAGGCCCGCGTACCGCAAAAAAAAAAAAAAAAAGCCAGTTACGTCCTTTCCTCTTTCCTCTCAAATGAATCTGTGAGTTGATCTTAAGTTGGTAATGATACTTAAGTCAGTGAAAATTAAAGTGAGGGCAGCATGAAACTGCTGGAAGAACACTGGATTAAAACTCTGAACGTCTTCCCATCTGACTTTAAGAGGCCATTTAACTTCCATGCAACATAGTCTCCACCCCTTCAAAATGGAGACAAAGCACTTGCTGCCCTTTCCACTGGTCTGTTGTCAAGATCCATGAGGTCACTGTGAAAATGACTATAAGCTCTAAGGACTCCTTAGGATTGTTGGACCAGTATTATGGGCATCCCCTGGGAGCTGGTTGGAAATGCAGAATCTCAGGCCCGACCCGAGAACTCCTGAACCAGAATTTATAGTTTCGTAAGGTCTTCAGGCAATCTGCATGCATGTAAACAGTTTCAGAAGTACACCGCTAAAGGGCTATCAAACATAAGGTGCAATGGTTGTTTACAAGGTTCCTGTGTGTTGGCGAAAATAAACGTGGGCTCAGTCCTGAGGACTCAGCACTGGAAGGGTAATCAGACTGGAGAGTGAAAGGATGCTGACACCCATGTGTCCTACAAGTAAGGCAGGAAGCAAAGGTCCTATTCTGTTGCATTTAAACTGGTGGACGTGCCAGTCCTTCAGATACGTGTTGCTTTGATGCCACCTTTGCTTAGAACTTTTCCCTGTCCTTTTCCCTTATCAAAACTCATCTGTCCTGTGTTCCTTGTAAGAATCCTTGCCAAATAAACACCAGAAATAAAGTACTGACTCGGTGTTAATGGGTGCTAAGTTGGTATCTCTGACATTTATATCATGTTAGAGATCTTCCCAACACAGCACCTTCATCCCAAAGAGTTAAGAAGATGGTGAAAAATCTGGAGTGTCAAGCAGGACCCGAGGGACTCCATAAACAACACCATGTAGATAATCATGGCTATTAATTACCATAACTCTGCATATCCCAGAGTGGCAGGGCTATTGCGGGACTGTAGGGGTTGCATTCATCTGTGCACAGTAAGAAACTTGAGAAGAGTCTCGAAGGAGGGTGGAAATAGTAATGAGAGCTACCATATATTAAGCACCTGCTGTGTGCTGGACATCATGCTGGCATTTTACCTTTGCAGATATCATTCCATTCGTACCACACTTGATAATTATGCCTACTTTATTAGCACAGCAGCTGAGGTTATGAGACTTGCCCAAGGTCACACAACTGAGAAGAATGCAAGAAACAGGGCTCTCCAAAGAAGTACCTGTGGATATCTTAAACTTAATGCCATAAAAACAGATGTAATAAAATTTAGGGGAACTTATTAGGACACACAAAACACTTTCTCCTGTCCCACATGAGATAATATGCGGAAGAGGGAAATTCTTTTTTTAGTTATTTCTGCATGACATAATATGTTATAGTGTAAGTCAAGACTTTTGATAGTAACTAGAATAGTCTTTAAACTCTGTCGTCGATTTTGTACTTGGAAAATAAAACCAAAAATACTCCCCACTTTAATTATACCTTCATTTTGTTTTTTTGCTGAATTGTAAACAGTTCTATGAAGACATGATGAGGGTTAACTGAATTTGACCTGGAAGGAAATCTCCACATGTTTACTGGTGCCCATAAAATCTATCTTCAAGGACAAACTATATATTCTTCCTTTATATTTTTTTAATCATAGATTCTAAAGAACAAATAATCTTGAAGATACTTTTGCGCTTACATGGTAAAGAAAGGATAGAGTATTAGTATACTCTTTCTATTAATTTTTTAAGAAAATCATAATTTTGTGCTCTTGTCTAGGGAAACAGTCACCTGCGATCAGGGCCCCCCTTTACCCCCCATACCAAAATCTGCAGATGCTCAAGTCCCTTACAGATAGAATAATATTTTTGATCCACATTTGGTTGAATCCGCAGATGCGGAACAAGTAAATACAGAGGGCTGTGTACATGTTCTACCAGATATGTAATACCACAATTTTAATTCCAGAAAAGTGGGACTTTGGAATGATATAATATTAATATATTTCATAATAACAGTCCTTGAAATTATCCTACTTCTTTTCTATAAGTTACAGTGTTAGGGGCTGAAACACGTTTGATGGTGTCAAAAAAAAATAGCCAGGCCACAACAACAAAACATCTTTTTGCAAATATGTAACATTAGTGCATCTGTTCTAAGGATGTCACGTAATTCTCTCTAGCTCTATGCTAAAAGGGAAGCAAAGAAGATTTAAATTTATAGAGCAAGCAGGAGTGTGTCAAAGCGTTAGGAGCATGGATTTGATGTCAGCCATGGCTTCAAGCGCAGCCTCTACCACTTCCTGTGGGGATTTCAACAGGTTACTTAACCCCTAATTCACATTTTGCTAATAAAATGATGACACAAGCAGTATGTGTATGATGTAGACAGGATTCTTAGGAGAATTGGATGACGTAATCCATGTCAAACTTTAGCATTGGATCTGGCCTACTGCAGTTAAGAGAAAGCTATTGTTATTGAAAGTCACAAATGTTACCTCTGATTATTTCCAAAAAAGAAAAGAAATTCTGACTTCAGTTATACATGGGAGCTCTGGATGAAACTGGGGTGAATAAGAATTGGAATTGTTGGAATTTGCTGTAGAACTTGGCCATCCCGACCCCTTCCTGGCTTCTGCCCAATTGGCAAGAACTGTGGTTTCGCAGTGGGTCCTGTGAGTCCTTAAGTATCAGAAGATGACAGTTGCGGCTCCTTAAGAAAGTGGAGTCTTGCTGGATATATTTATTTGTGTTTGTGCCAGGCCCTTTAAGATGCCCTAAAAGTGTGCCAAGAATTGGATTTTCAGCGTCCTACCAAATCTGGGAATTTGAAAACCAATGTCCAGAGCATGCTGGGAAATTTGATAACTAGACCAACATGCAGTGGATAATACTCCCCAAAGAGCAGCAAAACATCTTAGCTCAGGCTGTGGCTGATACTTCTGTTCTTAATTGAAATGTTTCTGCTTTAAAAGCTAGCGATGGTCTATGCTAGGGAATGATAGAGCGTTATGTGGGAAAACGATAAATTACACATGGACTTTTTCATCCTTTGATAATTATGGTTTCAATTTTATTGTTTATGTGTAACAATATGGATGAAATTATGTCTTCTCAGCAGCTGGTTTGAGGATTTTTTTTAACTGAGGAAATGTGGCCTTTGCTGAGGAGTTAGTTATATTCCGCCAGCTGTGGGGAAGGAGAAAGTGTGGGGCTGGGACAGGTTTTTATGTACAGGAAGGAAGGATGGGAGGGAGGGAGGGAGGGAGGATGGAAGGGAGGGAGGGAGGGAGGGAAGAAGGGAGGGAGGGAAGAAGGGAAGGAGGGAAGCGGGGAGTGAGGGAAGGAAGGGACTTTACATTTATAAGCATCAGATGCTGGACTGGAGACAAGGGCAAAGGGTAACAGATGAGAGAGAGGAAAACCCACTGGTTAGTTGGAAAACAGCCCTGATCCAAGAGAACGTCTAGTAGGGACCTTTCTGAGATAAACACCATGGGCTCCGAGAAAAAAGCGTTCTCTCTCTCACTTAAAACTTCCATAGAATTTACATTGCTCATCACAGCTCACAGTTTCAGATTCTTTTTGGAAAAGGAAGAAAGGAGCTGAGGCTGCTTCAAACTAGGCGTGAGGAAAAAGCAGCGCCTGCATGGGAGGAGACCAACATATGGTACACACAAGTGGCACATGCTAATTTTGGAAAAGTGAGACAATCTGGGTGAGCACAAGGAAGGAAAGAAGCCATCCAGATTTATGCCACCCCAAGATAGCTTTTGCTAATGTGCCGATGCCTGCTGGGCCTTCTTCTACATTATTGTACACAGTTGTGTTGTTCCATTACACTCTTCTTTAAAAAGAAAGCAGGATCCATGTAGTACACACTGCTTTATAACTTTTTTCATTGGTTTAATCACACGCTGGGGCCATCTCTCTATGTGTAAGTTGTCATCGGTAGAGGCTATGTAGAATATTGATACTAGAAGTACTGATTCCCTGGATTTTGCTATTATAATTACTGGTCTGATACATATCGTGACAGCTCAATCTTGCAGACTTACCTGGTTATTTCCTTCAGATACATTTTCCCTCCTCCCTTTTTTCCTCCCTATTATCCTTTGTCAACAAACAGGTGCTGTCTTAGTTAGCTTGGGATGCTGTAACAAAATATAGTGTGGACTGGGTGGCTTAAACAACAGACATTTATTCCAAAGTTCTGGAGACTGGGAAGTCCAAAATCAAGATGATGGCAGATTCACTTTTGGGGGAGAGCTCTCTTCCAGATTTGCAGATAACCACCTTCTATGTCCTTACATGGCAGAGAGAGAGAGAGAGAGAGAGAGAGAGAGAGAGAGAGAGAGAGAGAGAGAGAGAGAGAGGGAGGGAGGGAGGGAGGGAGGGAGGGAGGGAGGGAGGGAGGGAGGGAGGGAGGGAGAGGGAGAGAGAGAAAAAAAGCTGCCTCTCCTCTCCTTATCAGGACACTAATACCATCATGGGGGTCCCACTTTCATGACCTCATCAAACTTAATCAACTCCCAGAGGACTCACCTCCAAATACCATCACACTGCAGGGAGGGGTAGAGTTTTAACGTATGAATTTTGGGAGGGACACGAAACATTCAGTCCATAGCAGTTGCTGAATGCTTCCTCAGTGTTGGGGGCCCTGGGTGAAGTTCTGGAGATACCGATCTGTTAACCTTCACTTGAAAGACACAGGCATTAATCAAACAGCCCTGAAGAAAAAATACTAAATAGCTACTGAAACAAGTGTCATACCAAGGAGATTTATGGTCCCATGGGGACCTAGAGTGAGGATTTGACTAATTTAGGGAAGTCACGGAAGACTTCTTTGAAGAGGTAACACTTGAGCTGGGATGTGAAGGATGAATGGGGGAATTAATTAGTGCAAGAGAGAAGGAAAGAGGATCACAGGGAAAAGCAAGAGCAGATGCAGAGGCTTGAGGGCAGGAAGGAATATGCTAGAACAAAGGACTAAATAAGATCAATATTATGAAAGTAGACTTACCCAGGAAGTAGCAAGGAACTGCTACTGGCAAAGAATATAGTATGTCCAAGCCTTATTTTAAGTAACGTTACCCTTAAGATATGTAGTATCACATTTAATTGTATTGTTTTAAATACTCCACTGAGTGTCAAACTACCCCAGTGAGAAAATTTAAATAAGAATCTATTGGATGTTGGATATGGTGTTGAGAAGGCTGAGTAAACCTAAGCGAACCTGAAAACAATCATTTAAGAAACACCACCTTCATTGTGTTTGTGACTCCTTTTAACAGCCCACACTTAAAAGCTCACACTTAAAAGCCCACACTTAAAAGTTCATCTGAGATGGGCTTAGAGAAGACACATATATCACCAGTGCACAAATCAGGAGAACGCCTAGATGGCCTCAGCCACACTTGGCAGGCTCCATCAAAGGACAATTTCCCCAGTCACTAATCCTGGGCCCTGTCTTTTCTCAGCTAGCAAAATATGCTATCTACAGGGCAAAACAATGTGGACCCAAGGCAAGAAGGCTATCATTCCAGCTGATAGAACTCCATGATATTCTTGGACAAGGTACAGAATTAGAACATAATTTCATGAAAATGTCCATGCTTTTTGATATGTCTATTTGTTAACAACACGCGTGAGGCCTGTAAGGAAAATACTGGTTATTACTCAAATGTAGTATTTGGTAATCACTTCAGATTCACTTGCGCCCTCATCTGGGTACCTATGTGTCAGGTGCAATCAACAAGACCATGCCAGTGGCCCTCTTTGTCTTACGCTCGTTTTGGTGTAACACAAGGCTATCAGGTTACTTGCCTCACTTTTAGTTCCGTGATTTTTCACAGGAACAGTGAAAAATAAAAAAATTTAAAAAAAAGAAGAAAAGCAAGGTTTGAAAGCCACCACTTCTTTTATTCCCTTTCCCAATCTTTTATCCAATATGTAATCTGGTCTTATTTTCATACTGATGAAAATTAAGACCATATTGCACAACTAATGTCTTAGTTTCACAGGGAAGCTCAGAAAATTTGATCCATTTTAGTTATAAATGATTAAGTTCATTTTAAAGTTATAAGCGATTAAGTTCATTTTAAAGTCTGTTCTTTTCTTAAAATGTTCCCTTACTCTATGCTAGAAGTGTAAGTTTTCTTTGCAGAAGCTTTTCGGGCTTTTTCTTTCTCTTTGTTAGTGGTCTAGAAGGACCCCAGTTTAAAGCTCTTTATCTATGCTTTCAGAAAGACCAAGCCGGCAGCAGTCAAAAGTAAAGGGGCTTAGTTATAAAGCAAGTTTCTTCATTTAAAAAACAATTGATTTAATTGCCAAAGAACTGAAGGGAAAACAAAGAAAATGGATGGCTGGGAAAACAAAGAAAATGGATTGCTAGGAAAACTCTCCAGTCAAACCACTGCACTCAGTGAAAATTACCACAGTGCTGCCCCCTTATCCACTGGAGATATTTTCCAAGACCCCTCCCCACTGGCAGTGGATGCCTGAAACCAGGAGCAGTACCAAATTCTACATATACCACCTTTTTCTCCTATACGTACATACCTATGATCAAGCTTAATTATAAATTAGGCACAGTAAGAGATTAACAACGACAACTAATAATAAAAATTGAACAATTATAACAGTATACTGTAAGAAAAGTTACGTGAACACAATCTCTTCCTCTCAAAATATCTTATTGTACAAAATTAATGTCTTTTCCACCTTAACTAAGCCCTTGTGATACACTGTGGCCGTAACTTTCGCAGTTTGAGATGCAACAGCAAAGCTAGCATGAGTTTACTTTGCCTCCTTCACAATTTCATGGATAGAAGATGCACCTTACCCTAGATCTAAATAACCTCAGCAGACGATTTTTTTTCTTTCCTTATTAAGTCGAGAACTCTCACCTTTTCACTTCAAGGAAGCACTTTAAAGCTTCTCCTTGGCACACCGGACTGGTCAGCGTCACCACTCTTATGTTTTGGGGGTCATTATTAAGTAAAATAAGGGTCACTTGAACACAAGCGCCGCGATACCCTGACAGTGGATTTGATAACCCAGATGGCTACTAAGTGGCTAACACGCCGGATATGCTGGACAAAGGGATGATTCCCATTCTGGGTGGAACCAAGTGGGACGGCAGGAGATTTCATCACGCTACTCAGAAACGTGCACAATTTAAAACGTATCAATTGTTTATTTCCGGAATTTTCCATTTAATATTTTCAGACCACAGTTGACTGCAGGTAAATGAAACTGTGGGAAGTGAAACTTCGGATAAGGGGGGACTACAGTAAGGGCAATAGAGGAAAACAGTGTGCTCCATTGAATCCCTCTTCTTGTGTTCCTGAATTGTCCTTTTCAAGTATATAGTCAGTGTGCCAAATATTGGCTCTATGTAGGCCAACCATTACATACAGCCTGGCGCCAAATTTTTGTTTTTTGTTTTTTTTGCGGTACGCGGGCCTCTCACTGTTGTGGCCTCTCCCGCTGTGGAGCACAGGCTCCGGACGCGCAGGCTCAGCGGCCATGGCTCACGGGCTCAGCAGCCATGGCTCACGGGCTGGCACCAAATTTTTAACAGTTGTTTAATACAACACAGCTAACTGGTTCTGTGTAATTGGAATATGTGGATATGATTTCGAAAAATCTCCAACAAATACAGTTCCATGGAAGCTCGATCCACCCAAGGGTTTCTTTTGAGCTCTTAAATGCTACTTGAATCATTTTTTAGCAACTGAAGTTTCTATTCATCCTCTCTTTATAACACTGTCTTTTCTACTTAGAGGAAACCTGATCTTTTTCTCTCAAATCCGTTTTCAAGATGAACAAAATGAGATTTCTCTCTCAAAATGTGCCAAGCTTTGTTGGCAATAAAAACAAAAGGAGAAAGAAAAATAAATAAATACAGCAACAATTATTCAAAGCATGATAAACGATGATACAAGAAGCAAACTGTAAGTGTGTCAGAGGCGTTGGGGGTGGCACACCACCAGGGTAGCTCTGACGTGTCACAGAGAATTGGGGTTCATCAATAATTTCACCCCACAAATACATGATCTCCTATCTTGTTCTGGAAAGTGTGATTATGAGGCCACACCAAGAGGATACTCTACCACTAAGAGCTGCTTTATGTAAATTTCTTTTTCTTTTTCTTTTTCTAGTTTAGTGGCAAGTAAAGCAGGTAGGATAAGGAAATTTGGGTTTTTGTCCCAGCTCTGCCATTAACTTGTATTTCAGTCAGCTACTCTCTTAATTACGCTGCAAAACAAAACGTCCCAAATCTCAGTGGCGCACGACATAAATATTTATTGCTTGCTCGCTGGACTGTCAGTTGGCATGTACTGCTCTGCTTCTGGCTGTGAGTCTATGGGTCATTACCAATCTACTCCAGGCTGCCAATCAAGGTCAGGCCTACTTCAAGGGTCTCTCATGCCTGGGTCAGACTGAAGGGGCAGTGGCTACCTGGGGCATATTGTTCTCATGGAGGAGGTCAGAGGGCAAACGGAAACATGTAATTCCTCTGAAGACCTATGAGTGCAACTGGTACACTGTCACGTCCACCCTCAGGGACCTTCCTTCCTTATCCAGCCAAATGAAGTCAGCTGACCAAACCTAAGGTCAAAGAAGGGGGGCAGGGATGAGGGAAGAATCCTCCCCCGCTTGGAGGGGAGTGAGGAGTGGACATTGGCTGCACAGTCATAGAATTTGCCATAACCGAATTTCAAGTAACAACAGTATTTTCTGTTTTCTAAATTTGTAAATAAGGCTTTGGATCACATAGGCAGAGAGAAATCTCTCCTGCCAAAGATCAAGTCAGGTGACGAGGGTTATTACCTACCCTTTTTGAAAGTCAAAATTAAATAAACTTAATGAGTTCCATAAAAATCATTATTTAGGTTGAGTGTATTTAAGCGTCCGAAGATCAATGAGAAAGTTGCCTTTGCTTCTTAGCCTCTTGAATTTTTCTATTCCAGCCTCTCGGAGAAGAAGACACATTCAGACAAGTAAACAAAGCTAGCCAGGTTGCATATGGCAACCTGCCACCTCCACCCCAGGGGTTTTGTTACTGGGTTAAATCAGGGTTTAAAAACTATGGCCTGTAGGCCAAATCTGGCCCACTGCCTGTTTCTGTACAGCCTGTGACCTATGGATGGTCATTTTTATATTTATAAATGGTTGTAAAAAAACAAAAGAAAATAATATTTTATAGCTGTGAAAATATACGAAATTCAAATTTCAGTGGCCACAAGAAAGCTTTATTGGAACATAGCCACGCCCCTCCGTTTGCATATTATATCTGACGGCTTTTGGTGCTATAGCGGCAGAGCCAAGTGGTTGCCATGGAGAACACATGGCCTGGAAAGCTGGAAATATTTGCTATATCTTTACTGGTCTACTACAAGAAACATTTGCCAACCTCTGGACTAAGTGATTCTACTCAAATACAAAATACCATAATTCTATATGGTTCTCAAACAGTTTGAAGCCTAGTCTTAAGCAGGTTTGAAGCCTGACAGTTCTGTACCATGAAACAGAGAGGTGAGCCCAAGATCTGATGAGTCCATTTGTACCCTTGAGTGTACGTCACTTTGAGAAAGCAGGAAACCCAGATGTAGTGGTTCCTGGCTCTCCCCTAATACGCTCCACAGACTGCAACTGAGAGTCACTATTTTCTGTAATGATGGAAGCAATACCACCCCTCTGCTGCTTAGGTAAAATTCCACATTCCTCCCCCTAGGTGTATCTTAGAACTGGCCAGAGGTAAATATTCAGCTACTCAAGGACTTATTGCACACGCGTCCACGTCATCTCGATTTATGTTTCATATTGCACTTTGAGTAACGCCATACACAGCCCCTCCGTTAACAATGATTTACATTTCACGGTGGCTTACGCAACAGTCTGATTTCTGCCCATTGCTTTTCACACACATTTTTTTTTAAACCTTCATAAGCTTAGATATTGATTGAACTTTTGTTTCATAAAAACAAATGTCATCTCACAAGGGGAGATGGCTCTTGTTACAAACACAAGCGTGTAAGACTGTAAAGCTTAATGAAATTCACAACCAAACGTTATAATGAAATGGCCTCAGGACAGCAACAATCTAATCAGCCTCCAGTGAGTCACAGATGATTGGCTGGAATCACACACAGGTGACTGAGTTGCCTCACAACACACAGGGGACGAGGGGACATACATTTCATGACCCAACTCTGCGTGCCCTGTCGCGTTTTATTGTTTGCATATTTCTGTCCAAACCTGTCCCGGCAATGTAGCCGCACAGAAATTATAGTCTGCAAACCGCCCTCATCAGGAGAAGTGAACAAATATTTCACCTCCTTGAGATAGGACCAGTTCCTTTCGGAACAGCACCCAGATGAAACTCAGGCTTTGGGGGCCCTGGCTGAGGCTTGCAGCTCTGAAAAGGAGCACAAAGGGGTAACTTCCCCCTCCTCCCTATTTGTTCTGAAGCCTTCTTTTGATAATTCTGTGGAGGAACAGAAAATATGTTCTTACAACTTGTCCTACATGCTTTACGGAGTTGAACAGAATCACTGAGAAAGTTGACACGACTTTGAGTTAATGCAGTATAAATATCTGAGCATCTTGGAGGAGTAGCAGTACGGAGACAGCTTTCCAAACTTCCACTCCAAAATTAAACCGTGAGCTTTATCACGAAACTTGGTAGGTGCTGGGAGGTCACTGCAATTACTCAGGGAACCATTTGCTGCACTTGGCTGTCTGCTGGAGCTGAGTAAGGCAGGAGGGTAGCACGAGTACATTTTAAGAAAGATAACGCCAGCCTTGTCATGGCACTGACTGACGCTAACGAGGGAAAATGTACGGGATCATCTAGCTACGTGAGGCTACTGGTGACTTAGAAAAACATCTCTCCAATTTGAAAAGAAATGAGTACACAGTATTTCATTATTTTGAGAACAAAGCAAATACCTCCATTTTGGGAATCACACTAGCCTTGGCACCATCACTACCAGCGACTACTTCCAAGGGTATCTGCGGTCCTTTTTTGACGGCATTTAGGTAGCAGACTGGTCAAGGGCAGACTCTGAAGCCACACCACCAGGGACTGAGTCCTGGTCTGCCATGTATAAGCTCTGTGACTTTCAGCAACTGAGTCAGTATCTCTGTGCCTCTGTCACCCTACCAGAAAGACCAGGATAATAATAATAGTAGCTGGTGATTGCATTGATGCTATGAGTTAATCCATGAGAAGAGCACAGCGCCTGGCACATAGTCAGTCCTTCACTGATATCAGTTATTATTAATTATTTGGTATATATGTTCATACATCCACACAGGACACTACAATCAGTTATTTACAAAGAAAGATGCAGGAGAACTAACATTTATTGCATACCATGGGCTAGGTCTTAGCTGACTGCTCTCTATTTATTATCTTATTTAATTCTTCTAATAATCTTAGAGTGGAAGATACTATCTCCACGAATGAGAAAAAAAAAAATCCCCAAAGGCAAACAAATCAGAAAGTGCTCATCAGCTATGGTAGAGCTAGGGTCAGCAGATGGCTTATAAATCTACGCCTGGTTAAAGAGCTGGGACTTCGGATTTAATTGCTGCCTCTATCTCTTACTAACTGTGATCTTTTTAACCTCTTTAAATCTCATTTTTCTCCCTGCAAACAGTACCCAATAACAGAAACTACTTCACGGGTACAGCAAAAACTTTAAATGATATATTAATACCTACGAATGTTTAGCGCAGTACTCAGTAGTTGAAAGATAGTGAACAGTAGCCATCAGTCATTACAACATAAGATCCGTGTGTCCCCATGGCTCTCTGTTGCCCCCTTCACAACATTTATTGTGTTGTTAACCCACCCATCACCACTGTCAAAGAGTGAGCTGTGTGCTAGTGGTTTCTTCCCCCCTCTGTGGATCACCGTGTGTCTTTTGCTTCTGGGACAAAGATTTTGGCACACCTCTGGTCATCAGTAAATACAATAAAGAGTTGTTGAATGGCTAAACAGATCCATTTTTATATTTAAGTCATCCATTCTTGCGTTTTCACTGCAAGTATAAAAAGAAGATACTACACGTACAGCGGAATATTATTCATCCTTAAAAAAGAAGGAAATCCTGCCACATGAGACAACAGGGATGCCCTGGGGGACACAACGCTAAGCCAGTCACGGAAGGACAAGTACTGCATGATACCACGTACATGAGGTATCTAACATAGTCAAGTGCAGGAGCAGAGTAGAAAGGTGGTTTTCACGGGGAAGTGGGGAGTGGCTCTTCAATGGGTATAAAGTTTCAGTCACGCAAGGTGGTCAAGTTCTAGAGATCCACTGTACAACACTGTGCCTATAGTTAATAGTTATCGTGTACACTTAAAAAAGTTTGTTAGGAGGGTGGATCTCATGTATTCTTAACACAATATTGAGAGAGAGAACATTAGAACTGAAATTCTTCAAATAGTTCCCATCTTAATTTCAAGGGAACTTTGCCCAAGAAACCTGTTCTGATTTTTCTTTTAATTTGGCATGAAGAAACTGATATCTTATGAATGACCCTGATGGGCCCTTTTGTTCTTTAAAGAAAGAGAAAGAGCAACGGAAACAAGAAGTGATCATGGCCGCCTGGGACTTGAAAGATGCTGCTCAGTGATATGGCACCATCACCATCAAACTGCTACCAACTTTAGCTCTTTCTCTGTGCAGCAAACTGTACCAAGACCTTTTAAATGACATCTTATTCAGCCTTCCCATCAAATCGATGAATGCAAATTTTCAGTCCTATTTTCTCAGTGAAAAAAGGTAGATGTCCAGAGAAGTTAAGTGACTTGCCCAAGGTCACACAGCGGCCATGTGTCAGATCCAGGGCTGAAACATGGCTCAATCTGACCCCAGAGCCACACCCTTGCTGTCTCCCTTTATTCATCTAGCCAGTCAATATTCATCAAGTATCTACCATTAAGTGAGTAAATATTTTTTAAGAGTTTAGAACAGTGTCAGATACAAAATAAGTGCTGTGTGTGTCTGACAAAAATAAATAAATTCTTGGCTTGAATGGAATCGATCAGTGAACAAAGCACACTACCATCCCTGCTCTTGTGAAGCTTACAAGAGGGGACATATAACAGAGGGGACACATGATAAACAATGTGTATAGTTAACAAGTAGTAGAGTCGGGCAGAAGGTCATAAATGCATGGAAAAATAGATAAAGGCAACAAAGATGGGGCAGGAATATTCATAGGGGTGGTAGGTTGCATTGCAACGTGGTGGTCAGGGCAGGACTTACAGAGAAGATAAACTCTGAGTGAAAAGTGGTGGCTCTCTCAGGGAAGGGGACTCCTGACAGGGGGCAGCCAGAGCAAGGGGCCGAGGGTGACTGAGGTACAGCTCAGCACACAGGTCACGTGTCGGGACTGGAGTGACCAAGGGCCAGAGAGGCAGAAAGGGATGTCGCAGAGGTGATGGGGTGAGGGGTGGTGGTATGCTGTGTAGGGTATCCTCTCAAGCTGCTGGAGTAGGACCCCACACCCTGACTCGTAGAGGCTGGTCCGTTATTTGGAATTCCTGCCTGCGGACATGTAGAAGGTCTGAGCAACTCCTTCCAATGCTGACATTTTGGGATCGAGAGAGTTAAGATAGAATATTCAGGAGCCAGCTGGTCAGCAGGGTCTGCTCGTTCCATGAACATTAGATCATGCAAAGGGCAAGGGTGACTTGAGTGACTGCAAACCTATAACATCTGTCAGCCATGCACAGATAAAGGGGCCACGAATAATTTTTTTAAAAATGAGTATGTGGGCTTCCCTGGTGGCACAGTGGTTAAGAATCCACCTGCCAATGCAGGTAACACAGGTTCGAGCCCTGGTCCGGGAAGATCCCACGTGCCGTGGAGCAACTAAGCCCGTGCGCCACAACTACTGAGCCTGCACTCTAGAGCCCGCGAGCCACAACTACTGAGCCCGCAAGCCTAGAGCCCGTGCTCCGCAACAAGAGAAGCCACCGCAATGAGAAGCCCACACACCGCAACCAAGAGTAGCCCCCGCTCGCCGCAAGTAGCGAAAGCCCGCACGCAGCAACGAAGACCCAGTGCAGCAAAAAATAAATAATAAATAGATTAAAAAAAAAATGAGTATGCAACTGAGGAATGGGCACTCTGGGGAGAATAAAGGACTGAGCAACCACAAGAAATCTAAAGGTGTTTGTACATATATATGCATATGTGTGTACATGCATGTGCATCTGTGTATGAATCTATGTACATATATTTATATATGTGTGTATATGTATTTAATTCAATTAAATCACTATGTAAGAACTGCCTACCATGTTCAAGTCACAGTGAAGAAGTTACGAGATTCTTATGACCTGGAGTGAATTTTCAGGCACCTTGAAATACTGGAAAGAGCACTGATATTTAGAAGTCAAGAGCAGAGCCTGGCAGACTTTCTCTGTGAAGGGCCAGAGAGTAAATATTTTAGGCTTTGTGGGTCACAGAATCTGTGCTGTAACTACTCAACTCTGCTACTGAAAGCCTTGGAGACATCATGTAAACAAATGGGCGTGGCTGTGTCCCAATTAAACTTTATTTACACACACAGGGATTTGGCTCATGGGCAGTAATTTGCCATCTCCTCAACTAGAGACTTGTATTTCTATTAGATCTGCAGAAGTAGCTATCTACTGAGTGTCCCTACTCACCGCCAGGACCATGCTAGGCGCTTCTCCTACTGATCCTAACGTAACTATTATAGCATATGTATTATTATCCCTATTTTGCAGATGAAGGAATAGAGGCTCTGCTCAGAGAGGGTAAGCAAATTGCTTAGGGTCACACAGTGATTAAGTTGTAAAACTGAGCAGCAAATTGTGGAACACAATTCCATATGGCATGTTCTTTCTAACACAACATGCTGACGCTCACAGAGGAGAAAAGCAGAAAATAAGCTGATATTTATCCCTTTGTCCAAAGTATGAAAAACCAAATGGAATTAAACTGAGATTTTAGTCACCATATATCCTTGCATTTACAATGTCCATTTCAGCCTTGGAGAAAGAAAAAAAAAAAAAAGACACATTTCCACTTTGCCTTCTTTGGCATGTATGTAGATTTCTCTCCAGAGATTTCAAAGCTGCCAGACCCTCAGGTTCTGCATTTCTCTTGGAAACAATCTGTGCTTTATGAATGATGGTGGGGCTTTTAGGCTGTGGGGAATAAATTAATGCCCCCCTCTTGTTCTGTTTGGTGGGTTGGCAAACTCAAGGATGAAGTGAGCAGAGTGAAATGCAAAAATACTTTTTGAGTCATGTGCAAACTTAGAAGCGGTACAGAAATAAGGCCCCACCACCCTGTGACCCTCCATGCCCTCTTCCCATGGGGGCTCTGACCAGCTCAGCCTTCGCTCCTCAAGGAGAAATGCCAACCTCAGTCCTGGCTCAAGTGCCTTGTACCTGCCCCCTTTGCCTGGAATGCTCTGCCCCTGGATTCTCACAGGCCTGGTGCCTCGTTATGCAGGTCTGAACTCAGTCCTCCTGTTTTTTACAGGAACTCCTCCTAGGAATTCCTGGTCTAAATTTCCCAAGTGCAGGTCTTTCTCTATCACACTAAGCTCTGCTCATGTTCGGCATCAAACACTTCCTATCTTGTTCATTTATTCATTTACTTTTTATCTTTTCTTTCCTCTGATTAGCTCTTGCGCTCCATGGAAGCAAAGAACTTGTCTTTTTTTTTTTTTTTTTTTTTTGGCGGTACGTGGGCCTCTCACTGCCGTGGCCTCTCCCGTTGCGGAGCACAGGCTCCAGGCGCGCAGGCTCAGCGGCCATGGCTCACGGGCCTAGCCACTCCGCGGCATGTGGGATCTTCCCGGACTGGGGCACGAACCCGCGTCCCCTGCATCGGCAGGCGGACTCTCAACCACCGCGCCACCAGGGAAGCCCAAGAACTTGTCTATTTTGTTCATCACTGCCCATGGTGCTCAGGAGAGTGCCTAGCACAGAAAAGGCATTCAGAGAATGTTTGTTGAATGAATGCATGATCAACAGCAGCAGAAAAACACCTATACTGAGTGCTTATTATCTGCCAGGCACTGGGCTGAGCCTTTATATACACTCCCTCACTCATCCGTTTAACAGCTCGACTTCTTCAAGGAACGCTGATTATCCCCTTTACAGACGATACAATGGAGGCTTGGAATGGTCAGCCCCACAAGGGCACTGCTGCACAAGTGATATGCTATTCCCACCCCAGTCCATCTGACTTAAAGCTGCTGTTTGCAAGATATGGGGGAAGTGGAAGATTGAACTGTACATTTATCACCCTGAAGGATAAAGAAAATGTTCTAACCAAGGGGCCAAGAGCCACGTCAAGAAAGGAAACAGAAGTATTCCAGCCTCCCTTTCTCAGGACACCCACACAATGGTGAAGGAATTGTCATCTGTGTCCAACTCAAGGCAGTATTGAAGAAGGGGCAGCAGGCAGGCCACCCGCACGTGTTCACGGACATCCAGTAAGAGCATAAGGCCACGCCTTGCGCTGGCATCCCCGCAGAAGCCGCTCTTTTGTCGTGTGTCTTTGCTGCATTTTCAAGGTGTGTTATTAAAGAAACCACCTTAGGGGACACTGGTGATCTCAGTGGGGAGCCCTCGTCTCTGCCCAGGCTGGCGTGCCTGACTTCTGCTCTGGGTGTGATAGTGGTCACCTCTGCTCATTTCGTGGGCTGGATTAAGAAGTGACACTTCATAAAGCCTTCTCCAATTCAGCCCCTTCCATTTGCGCTTTTGACACATTTGCTTTGAGTTTCCGCTTTGATGTTGGCCCTCATTCAGCTGCTCTGGGCCTTGGGGGCGGGGGTGGGGGGGGTGGGGGGGTGGGGGTGGAGCTCCAGCAAGCTGGAGGAAGGCTTCCTGCTTGAACTGGCACAGTGATAAATTAACCCTTTCTGTAACTTATCTAGTGAAAAAGAGACGGCTCCGGCAAGCAGGCTCCAGATGGCCACAGGATGCAGACCACACGTCCTGAGATGCTAATTTCAGGGGTTCTAATACCCTGGAAGGGACTGAGTTTGACATGTGGCCATACTAACATGTGAACCCTGGGAAGACTGAGCGCCACGAGTGCCTCTAAGGAATTTGCAAGTGGAGATTTCATTCTCTGAGCAAATTTTTATCTCAGGATGGCCCTCGTCACTGCATGGCAAGAAACCAATCCAAACAGAGGGGACAAAAATAAACTCAAAATTAAGCTTGTTTAAAACTTATTTTGGTTTTGTTTTTTGTTTTGTATTTTGTAAACTCCTCTGTTAACGCCCAAGCTGTCAGTACAATTGGGTAACAGGAAAATAAGAAAGAAAAAAAAGCAAGGAAGAAAGGAAAGAAGGGACGGAGGGAGGAAGGAAACTACAATACTAAATGTAAATACCTGACCTTCTATAGAAGTTTATAAACACAACCCTGTTGCTCCAACATTCAGTAAGTAAAGCAATATTTTCATTTCTAGAACATCCCTTAATATTTTAAAGCAAGAGATACTTGCTTTCCTTTTCCATTTATTCCATTATTCCAAACAAACTTATTTTGGGGTAAAGTCAAAATAAGCCAGCTCTGCTCTCTTGCTTAAGTGAAAAAGAAGGGAGTGTTTACAAACATGTTTTTAATCAGACTTTCAAATTTTTATTTATTTTGCCATTTACCAAACATGTTGCTAGTTCTTTCAAGGAAGAGAAAGTACCTTGTGAAACATGACTCAGTTCTCTCTGTGGTTCTACCCACAGGTCCAGCCTTTGCAGTTACTGTTCCTGATGGAGGGAGAGTCATGAGTTCACTGTGTAACTTAGGGACAGATTACAGCATCTGGGCCAACCTCCTTACACAACCTCAGAAACCAAACCAAAAATCAGAACAAATACGCCCCGCTCCATTTCTTAAGTATGTTTGCAGTAGGAAACTGGATGCAAATGCACAAAATGGTTCAATATTGATTTGGGCATATGCTAAAAAACAAACAAACAAAAAAAAAAAACCAGTAAGACAAGGCACCAGTTGTAACTGGTAACAGTAACTCAAGGCATGCCATTGGACCAAAGCACCTTCAGACTCAGTTATCAGATGTGTGAGTTTTACCTGCATCTCACTTCCTCTGATTAGTGCCATAGAGAAAGTGTTATGCACATTAGGCCCGGGCAAACTGGCTTTGATGCTGTTGGAATGTGGCCAGCCAATATGCAGACTTAAGCTGCCCTTCTTCCATATCTCACCCAGGGCAGACATCACTAATCAATTACAGCACTCTTTCCCACTGAGTCCATGAGGCCTCAGAATCTCGTCCAAAAGAGGCGCCAGGTAGTCAGTCCTTCAGTGTTGGAATTGTCATCACTGTGAAAACTTGTTGGGGCCGTCTCCAGGTGACACAAAAGTATTCCTACCATTGCAAGCCCCCTCCTGGTATTTGTACCCTCATGTAATTCCCTCACTGTGAGTGTGGGCTGGACCTAGCCATTCACTTCTGGTGAATAAATATGCAAAAGTGATGATGGGCTGTCACTCCTGAGACTAGGTTACAAAACACTGTGACTTTTATCTCACTGGTACTTGATCTTGACCTCTCACTCTGAAAAAACCCGCTGCCATGCTGTGAGCTGCTCCACGGAGAAGTCGCCTGGCAAGGATCTGAAGGGTGGCCTCTGGTCAATAGCTTGTGAGGAACTAAGGCTCTCAATCCAAGAGAAAGACAGTGACTGAACTCTGCCAACAACTAGGTGAGTGACCTTGGAAAAGGATCATTCCCCAGCCAGGCCTTGAGATAACTGCAGCCCTGGCCATTTTCTTCATTGCAGCCTTGGGAGACACCTTGAGCCGGACGACTTCCAACTCACAGTAACTATGCAATAATAAATACCATTGCTTTAAGGCCATTAAGCATTGGAATAATTTGTTACGCAGCAAGAGATAACATAGCAAGATTTTAGCAGACTCCATGAAGGGAAAGAGGCAAGGAGAGAGGAGACATGTTATAATAACGAAACAGTTTCTGAAAGGGAATTCAAATTTCCTCTGGGATGGAAAAAACTTTAAATAAAGTCACAGTTCTGGGCTGGGCTACTTGGTTTGGGGATTTTATCATTCTTATCAAACATTTATTACGTATTTAACCTAAGTATGGCCCCCTGTGAGATCTTGGAGATACAAAGAGGCAAGACCTGGTCTCTATCCTTAGGTATCACATCTATTAGGAAATAGATGCTATAAGCTAAGGACACGAAGTAAAATAAATGTAGTGGACATTGTTTTCATTTGCACAGCAACTATCTGGATTCTTTTTCAGTTTCACCAGGCTGACTTTTCTTGAGGAAAACACCTGGATGTCTCCTAGGCCCATTTGGTCTAAGTGGAACTAACCCCATCTTAGGTCAGGTCTGATACCAAGCTTGCTAACTTAGCAGAATATAAGCTTGGGGATGTGGGTGACCATGGTTACCTCTACTCGGAGTGAATTCTACCAAAGAGAGGAAAGAAAAGCCAAGAGAAGGAAAGAAGCACATTCTTTTTTTTTTTTTTTTTTTTTTTTTTTGGCGGTACGCGGGCCTCTCACTGCCGTGGCCTCTCCCGTTGCGGAGCACAGGCTCCAGATGCGCAGGCTCAATGGCCATGGCTCACGGGCCCAGCAGCTCCGCAGCATGTGGGATCTTCCCGGACCGGGGCACAAACCCACGTCCCCTGCATCGGCAGGTGGACTCAACCACTGCGCCACCAGGGAAGCCCAAGAACACATTCTTGACAAACTCTTCCCAGCACCTTTCTCCAAGTGCTCTTGTACTGGGATTTTTAGTTCTATTAGCCAAGAAATCCACCCCCCCCCCCTTTTTGCCTTTCCCCTTGTTAACCCTACACCTGTTTGAATCGGGTTTCTGTAACTTGCAATGGAAATAATCCAGAATAATGCAACAGGAAAGATGTGAAAATATAGGAATTTTAAAAAGCTAGCACCTCATCAAGTTGGTCTTGAGATGGGCCTGGATCAATAGGATGAGAGGGTCACAAACAGGTATCTAGGTTGTTAAAGTTCTCTGGAGACAACTCAGATAGAAACAGGGACATCACTTCTGATGTGACTTCTGTGGGTGACTCTCAGTCTGCCTGGACTCATGTGAGAAAATGAGCCGGGATATCAATAATGTTCGTTCATTTGTCAAATATTTATTATGTACCAGCTATGTGTTAGGAACTGTTTGGCGGGGGGATGCTGAGGACACAAGAACAAAACAAAATGTCTGTGTTCCTGTGCTCAGGGAGTATACAAGTGTCTAGTCTGTTTAGGAAGGTAGATGATAAAAAAGTCTATCAGTATATCTATCAGTGTATGATAAGGCTGGTGGTGAAAAACGCCAGGAGAGACAAAGCAAGTAAGGGCCGGATAGTGATGCTGGGGGCTAAAGAGGATGGGTGCCATTTAGATATGGTGGCCAGGAAAGGCTTGTGGTAGAGTGAAAATGTGAGCAGAGATATGAATGAAACATGGGATGATTCGTGCAGATATGTGGGGAAAGTCTTCTCGGCAGAGGCAAGGGTGAGTACAAAGGCCTTCAGCTGGAATGGAATATTCACTTTATGATTCTCTATGTATAGTACCATGTCATCTGCAAATAGTGACAGTTTTACTTCTTCTTTTACGATTTGGATTCCTTTTATTTCTTTTCCTTCTCTGATTGCTGGGGCTAAAACTTCCAAAACTATCTTGAACAACAGTGGTGAGAGTGGGCAACGTTGTCTTTTTCCTGATCTTAGTGGAAATGGTTTCAGTTTTTCACCATTGAGAACAATGTTGGTTGTGGCTTTGTCATATATGGCCTTTATTATGTTGAGGTAAGTTCCCTCTCTGCCTACTTTCTGGAGGCTTCTTATCATAAATGGGTGTTGAATTTTGTCATAAGCTTTCTCTGCGTCTATTGAGAGGATCATATGGGTTTTCTCCTTCAGTTTGTTAATGTGGTGTATCACATTGATCAATTTGCAGATATTGAAGAATCCTGGCATTCCTGGAATGAACCCCACTTGATCGTGGTGTACGATCCTTTCAACGTGCTGCTGGATTCGGTTTGCTAGAATTTTGTTGAGGATTTTTGTATCTGTGTTCATCAGTGATACTGGCCTGTAGTTTTCGTTTTTTGTCACATCTTTGTCTGGTTTTGGTATCAGGGTGATGGTAGCCTCATAGAATGGGTTTGGAAGTGTTCCTCTCTCTGCTATATTTTGGAAGAGTTTGAGAAGGATAGGTGTTAGCTCTTCTCTAAATGTTTGAAAGAATTCACCTGTGAAGCCATTTGGTCCTGGGCTTTTGTTTGTTGGAAGACTTTTAATCACAGTTTCAACTTCAGGGCTTGTGATTGGTCTGTTCATATTTTCTATTTCTTCCTGGTTCAGTCTTGGAAGGCTTTGCTTTTCTAAGAATTTGTCCATTTCTTCCAGGTTGTCCATTTTATTGGCATATAGTTGCTTGTAGTAATCTCTCATGATCCTTTGTATTTCTGCAGTGTCAGTTGTTACTTCTCCTTTTTCATTTCTAATTCTATTGATTTGAGTCTTCTCCCTTTTTTTCTTGATGAGTCTGGCTAACGGGTTATCAATTTTGTTTATCTTCTTAAAGAACCAGTTTTTAGTTTTATTGATGTTTACTATCGTTTCCTTCATTCCTTTTTCATTTATTTCTGATCTGATGTTTTTGATTCCTTTCCTTCTGCTAACTTTGGGTTTTTCTTGTTCTTCTTTCTCTAATTGCTTTAGGTGTAAGATTAGGTTGTTTATTTGAGATGTTTCTTGGTTCTTGAGGTAGGATTGTATTGCTATAAAGTGCCCTCTTAGAACTGCTTTTGCTGCATCCCATAGGTTTTGGGTCGTCGTGTTTTCATTGTCATTTGTTTCTAGGTATATTATGATTTCCTCTTTGATTTCTTCAGTGATGTCTTGGTTATTTAGTACTGTATTGTTTAGTCTCTATATGTTTGTATTTTTTTACAGAGTTTTTCCTGTAATTGATATCTAGTCTTAGAGTATTGTGGTCAGAAAAGATACTTGATATGATTTCAATTTTCTTAAATTTACCAAGGCTTGATTTGTGACCCAAGATATGATCTATCCTGGAGAATGTTCCATGAGCCCTTGAGAAGAAAGTGTAATCTGCTGTTTTTGGATGGAATGTCCTATAATTATCAATTAACTCCATCTTGTTTAATGTATCGTTTAAAGCTTGTGTTTCCTTATTTATCTTCATTTTGCATGATCTGTCCATTGGTGAAAGTGGGGTGTTAAACTCCCTTACTAGTACTGTGTTACTGTCAATTTCCACTTTTATGGCTGTTAGCATTTGCCTTATGTATTGAGGTGCTCCTATGTTGGGTGTATAAATATTTACAATTATTATATCTTCTTCTTGGATTGATCCTTTGATCATTATGTCGTGTCCTTCTCTGTACCTTATAATAGTCTTTGTTTTAAAGTCTATTTTGTCTGATATGAGAATTGCTATGCCAGCTTTCTTCTGATTTCCATTTGCATGGAATATTTTTTCCATCCCCTCACTTTCAGTCTGTATGTGTCCCTTGGTCTGAAGCGGGTCTCTTGTAGACAGCATATGTCTGGATCTTATTTTTGTATCCATTCAGGCAGTCTATGTTTTTTGGTTGGAACATTTAACCCATTTACATTTAACGTAGTTGTCAATAAGTATGTTCCTATTACCATTTTCTTAATTGTTTTGGGTTTGTTATTGTTAAGTCTTCTCCTTCTCTTGTGTTTCCTGCCTAGAGAAGTTCCTTTAGGATTTGTTGTAGCACTGGTTTGTGGGGCTGAATTCTCTTAGCTTTTGCTTGTCTGTAAAGGTTTTCATTTCTCTGTCAAATTTGAACCAAGAGTAATCTTGGTTGTAGGTTTTTCCCTTTCATCACTTTAAATATGTCCTGCCACTCCCTTCTGGCTTGCAGCGTTTCTGCTGAAAGATCAGCTGTTAACCTTATGGGGATTCCCTTGTATGTTATTTGTCATTTTTCCCTTGCTGCTTTTAAAATTTTTCTTTGTATTTAATTTTTGAAAGTTTCATTAATATGTGTCTTGGTGTGGTTCTCCTTGGATTTATCCTGTATGGGACTCTCTGTACTCCCTGAACTTGATTGACTATTTCCTTCCCCATATTAGGGAAGTTTTCAACTATAATCTCTTCAAATATTTTCTCAGTCCCTTTGTTTTCCTCTTCTTCTTCTGGGACCCCTATAATTCAAATGTTGGTGTGTTTAATGTTGTCCCAGAAGTCTCTAAGATTGTCCTCCATTCTTTTTTCTTTATTCTGCTCTGAGGTAGTTATTTCCACTGTTTTATCTCCAAGTCACTTACCTGTTTTCTGCCTCAGTTACTCTGCTATTGATTCCTTCTAGAGAATTTTTAATTTCATTTATTGTGTTGTGCAGCATTGCATGTTTGCTCTTTAGTTCTTCTAGGTCCTTCTTAAACATTTCTTGTATTTTCTCCATTCTATGTCCAAGATTTTGGATCATCTTTACTATCATTACTCTGAATTCTTTTTCAGGTAGACTGCCTATTTCCTCTTCATTTGTTTGGTTTGGTGTTTTTTTTACCTTGCTCTTTCATCTGCTGTGCATTTCTCTGTCTTCTCATTTTGCTTAACTTACTGTGTTTGGTGTCTCTGTTTCACAGGTGGCAGGTTTGTAGTTCCCATTGTTTTTAGTGGCTGCTCCCTGTGGGTAAGGTTGGTTCGGTGGGTTGTGTAGCTTTCCTGGTAGAGGGGACTGGTGTCTGTGTTCTGGTGGATGATTCTGGATCTTGACTTTCTGATGGGCAGGACCACGTCCAGTGCTGTGTTTTGGGATGTCTGTGAACTTATTAAGATTTTATGCAGCCCCTCTGCTAATGGGTGGGTTTGTGTTCCTGTCTTGCTAGTTGTTTGGCATAGGGTGCCCAGCACTGTAGCTTGCTGGTCGTTGAGGGAAGCTGGGTCTTGGGGTTGAGACGGAGATCTCTGGGAGAGCTTTCGCCATTCGATATTATGTGGGGCTGGGAGGTCTCTAGTGGAACAATATCCTGAACTCGGCTCTCCCACCTCAGAGGTTCAGACCTGACACCCGGCTGGACCACCAAGACCCTGTCAGCCACACCGCTCAGAAGAAAAGCGAGAAAAAAATAGAAAGAAAGAAAAATAAATAAATAAGTAAAATAAAGTTAGTAAAATAGAAAAAAATCATTAAAAATAATAAAGTAATAAAAAAATGAAAGAGAGAAATAAAGACGAGAGCAACCAAACCAAAGTAGAAATCCACCAATGATAACAAGCACTAAAAACTATACTATAAACAAACAAACAGGGGCTTCCCTGGTGGCGCAGTGGTTGAGAGTCCGCCTGCCGATGCAGGGGACACGAGTTCGTGCCCCTGTCCAGGGGGATCCCACGTGCCGCGCAGCGGCTGGGCCCGTGAGCCGTGGTCCCTGGGCATGCGCGTCCGGAGCCTGTGCTCAACGGGAGAGGCCACGATGGTGGGAGGCCTGCATACCAAAAACAAACAAACAAACAAAAACAACAAAAAACGGACAGTCAGAACCCTAGGACAAATGGCAAAAGCAAAGCTATACAGACAAAATCACAGAAAGAAGCACACACATACACATTCACAAAAAGAGGCAAAGGAAAATAATATATGTATAAGAAAAAAAAGAAGAGAGCAACCAAATCAATAAACAAATCTACCAATGATAATAAGCTCTAAATACTAAACTAAGATAAACATAAAACCAGAAACAAATTAGATGCAGAAAGCAAACCCCATGTCTACAGTTGCTCCCAAAGTCCACCTCCTCAGTTTGGGATGATTCATTGTCTATTCAGGTATTCCACAGGTGCAGGGTACATCAAATTCATTGTGGAGATTTAATCTGCTGCTGCTGAGGCTGCTGGGAGAGATTTCCCTTTCTCTTCCTTGTTCGCACAGCTCCCAGGGCTCAGCTTTGGATTTGGCCCCACCTCTACGTGTAGGTCCCCTGAGGGTGTCTTTTGGGAAGTGTGAGGTTTTCTGCCAGCATTCAGTAGGTGTTCTGTACGAGTTGTTCCACATGTAGATGTAGTTCTTATGTATTTGTGGCGAGGAAGGTAATCTCCATGTCTTACTCCTCTGCCATCTTGAAGGTGCGCCCCTCCTTCAGCCCAGGTGTCTTTGTGAATTAAGAGTTTTCTCTGGATATATGCCCAGGAGTGGGACTGGTGGATCAAGATGTGAGCTTTTACACTGAGAGCAATGGGCAGCCAGAGGAGTGCCATGATCTGACTTGTTAGGCTCTCTCTGGCTGCTCTATTGAAAATAACTTTCAGGGGACAGGGGTGGCACAGAAGACCACCTGAGAGGCAATTGCAGCAGTTCTGGCAAGAAATGATGGTGAACAGCTGGGGTTGGACTCTGGATATAATTTGAATGTAAAACCTCTAAGATTTGCTGACTCATTGCCTGCAGTGCATGAGACAAAGTATGGTTGTCTTGGAGGAGTAGATGGAAGGCTAGGTCTGCCTTTAACCAAATGAGGGAGACTAGGGAGGAGTATCTGGCTTAGACTGCTCAAGGTACGATGCCTATCAGACACCTGAGTGATGGATCAGTTGGATGGCTGGATGTGAATCCTGAGTACAAGGGAGAGGTCTAGGGTTGGAGATACAAATTTGGGAGACAGTGAGTAAAGCTATTTAAAGCCGAGACGGTAAGATCACTTAAGAAGTGAGTAAAGACAGCACACAGAAGAAGTTCAGTAGAATCCTAAGACACTGCATCATTTAGAGGTTGTTGGAAGAAGAGGAGGAAGTTGCTGGAAAAGAAACTGAGATGACAAGTTTGAGCCACAGTGCTTTATAACCAGGTATAAAACAAAAGCAATAATCTTTCTGCTTCTGTTTTTCTCTGTTTTACCTAATATCACTTTTCTTTCACTTAGTACAGTACATTCTCATTAAACAGTAGGAAAGCTGGTTTCTAAGTACAGAATCACTATAGCAGAGTTTTCTTCCCCAGAGATAAATTTAAATCAGGACATAGGACACTGGCCTTAAAGAAGATACAGAGTCTCTGCTGCAGTGAATGGTGAATGCAGGATGAAGGGCAGGTGCTAGGGAAATGCGGCAAGTTTCAAGGAATCTGGTGGGCATTGGAGCCACACGAGAAGTCAAAACTACGAAGGCCGACAAAGCTGAAATAAGCAGCTACCCAGTGAGGGGTCAGAGGAAACAATGGGCAAGAACTATATTAGATAAGGATCTAGCAGGGTTGAGACCTTGAAAAAGAAGGTGGGAGGTTCAAATCCGGCTCCAATACCCAGACCATGGGCTTCAGAGCCAGCAGATTTTTAAACTTTTAAAGAATGGCTTGCACACCTTTTATTCTGCATTTTGGGGCCTCCCTTCCTCCATGGAATTGCCAAATTTTAAAGCTTGGCTGTATCACTCACTCACCTAGAATGCCAATTTCCTCACCTATAAACAAGGACAAAGCCCACCGTGAATAATAAAAAAACAACTAGCACATCAAAGTGCCTTCTGTGTGCCAGGCACTGGTCCGAAGCCTCAGACCTTTCATACTTCCCATTCCCATTTTATATCTTCCTATTTTGTGGATGAAGAAATTGAGACTTAGCAGTTAAGTGATGTGCCGAAGTTCCCACAGCTAGTGAGTAAGAAAGATACAGTTCAAACCTAGAGCTGTGCGACACAGTCCTGGCAGTGTCAGAGGCAAGTGGGGTTGGGGTAACTAAGTGCTAGGGTAAGTGGAGCTAGATGAACATGGGTTTGAATGAGCTGTTTGGCCATGGGGACCAAAGTCGGTGTTGAGCAAAAGTGATGGCAGCGATCATTTGGAACACACCTCAGGAATGGGTACCAAGGTCTGCCATCTTGGATCAGAATATCTGCCAAGCAAAAGAAGTGTCCTGATGATTTAGATGAGTACAGGGAACCAGAATAGTGTGCCCCTTCCCGGCCCACGGTCTGTGATCAAGAGCCTTAGCCCCCTAGAGAAGGAAGGTGGGGAACACACATTTATGGAGAATCTGTTTAGCTAAGTGGCCAAGGAGCTAGGCACTTCCCCATGTATGATTTTAGTACCTTCTGAGAACATTTCAATAGGGAGGTATAACTTCCCATATGTTATAGATGGAGAAACTAAGACTCAGGTGAGTGACCTACATAGGCTTATCCAGTAGGGAAAAGGAGGAGGCCGGTTGCTCTTTCTTATACCCCTGGGGAAAAGGTATTCTTTCCTGTCTCCAAAACAAGTACAAAACCAGATGTGTCTTTCATTGCCACTTCAATCTCTTATTGTGACAGTTTTGCCCCAATCCCACAAACAGTTCTGGGGAACTATGAGTAGCGTAGACCAATAGTCCTTTCTTTCCCTCCTGTTTCCTCTCCTCTTGAAGTCTCTTCAGCACATTTGAAACTTTGTCCTCATTCCCTTCCCCCAAAGTGAAAGTTGCTGTCTTTTGGTTAACTCAGACCTGCAGGGATAAATTCTTGGGAGAATCATGTGCTTTTTATTATTATGTTGTTTATTCATGTACTTGAAACACATTTATATTGGTAGGCTATTCATGGAATAAAACATTCAGATGAAAAAAAAAAAAAAAAAAACCAGCGAGTTTGGTAGTCATCTTGAGGAAACAAAGAGAAGCCTCCTATAGAGAAGCATGTTTAACTCTTCCTGTCTCATTTCCTAATGCAGAAACCCCGTTGACCACCACCATGCTTGAGAGCAATCCGAGCTTCTCCACGTGAAAGTCACCATGACAGAGACTCGGCACTTGTTGTTATCAGTACAAAGGAAACAAGTTGTCCAGAGCTTACTGGAATCCCATGCAAAGTAAACAGCCAGTGCCTACAGCTGACCTGCCTCCAACTTTCCATGTCAAACTCCATGGCGGGGTTGTATGTTTTTATGGAGGAAGGGGGAAATTAATGTCTATTAAGCGCTGTGAGCAAGCATTCTACAGCCTTGTTACTCCAAGTGTGGTCTGGGGACCAGTAGCATTGGCGTACGTGGGGATGTGTTAGAAATGCACAGTCTCGGACCCCATCCCAACCCTACTCAATCAGAATCTACGTTTTCACAAGATTCTTGGGAAAATTTTCCTAGGTATTAAAGTTTGAGAAGCTCTGCTCTGCTAGGCATTTTATTTAGGCATGTCATACGTTTAGAGAACAGGTATTTATGTCCATGTTACTTAAATGAGAAAACAACAGATCAGAATGCTTAAGGAGCTTGGCCCAATTCCTGCCTAGTCTGTGGTAGGGCCAGTATTTGAACCCTGTTGTGTCTGACCTCAAAGCTTGTCTATTTTCTACTGTTTCGCATTACTTTCATTTTTTTCCCTAAAGGTTAGGTTGCAATGAGCTGCTTTCATTTCAATGAGAGGAAACATGAGACCTGAATTTCCACCAGGAGAGACATAGTGAAGCAAGAATTAGAGGCCCCGGTGATGGTGGACCAAGGGAAGCATTGGGTAAGTCAGATGAAGACAGACTCTCATAGGTAGGGGTGAGAAGGGCACAGCCTGGGGATCTGGGCTGCTCTCCATATATAATCAGGCCAGGGTAGTATGGCCTGGAAATACATTTGTGTGTGCCGTAACCCTGCAACCATGTCTGGCCCTTTCCTTCCTCCCATGCCTCTGAATGAGTGGTAGACAAATCAGCATTTTTTCCCCCTCTAAGTTCTCTAAATTAAATTTGATAAAGAGTGACCTCGAGGGCTTAATTCATCCCACAGATGGGCATTATTTGGCCTACATGATGTTGGCCCAGATAATGTGGTAAAATTCTCCTAAAATGCCAACACGTTTACAAACTTTTTCATGAAAGTATAGCATACACACAAAAAAGTGCATATAGAAGCATCCAGCTCCATAAATTTTCACAAAAAAACACAACTGTGTAATTAGCACCAAGATCTAGAAACAGAACCAGCACCCCCAAATTCTACTTGTACTTTCTACATAAGGGTTGTCAACATCCTGACTTCTAATTGTATTGATTACTTTACTTGCCAACATTAAAAAATTAGAAGATTTAAGAGAAATGTCTGAGACTTCTGGCTTCTCCTGAAAACATGAAGCATCTGGCAACACAGGGCTCATGTTCTCACATAGCAACCATCAGCTGGACTTGAGAAAGGACTACTCTCTTTAATAAGGCATGCCCTCTCCAGTCTGCCACAGTCCCCAGCACTCCCTACTACCCAATACTTAGAGCTAGTGGCAATGGTCTTTAATCAGTGCACTTGCACTTAAAATAGAATTAAGTAAAAACTCTTCTTATACTCTCTTGCTTCCCTAATTTACATTATATGCCTGGCCCCTATAGGCATTTGAGTTTGAAATCCCTGCTCCAAACTTGAGGATTCTTTATATAACTGTGAACCTCATAGAGTGTCTCAAATATTTCTTTTATAAATGTTTTTATTGGAGTATAATTGCTTTACAATGGTGTGTTCGTTTCTGCTTTACAACAAAGTGAAGCAGTTATACATCTATATATGTCCCCACATCTCTTCCCTCTTGCATCTCCCTCCCTCCCACCTTCCCTATCCCACCCTTCTAGCTGGTCACAAAGCACCGAGCTGATCTCCCTGTGCTATGTGACTGCTTCCCACTAGCTATCTATTTTACATTTGGTAGTGTATGTATGTCCATGTATACACTACCACTCTCTCACTTTCTTCCAGCTTACCCTTCCCCCTCCCCGTGTCCTCAAGTCCATTCTCTAGTAGGTCTGTGTCTTTATTCCCGTCTTGCCCCTAGGTTCTTCATGACTTTTTTTTTTTTAGATTCCATATATATGTGTTAGCATACGGTATTTGTTTTTCTCTTTCTGACTTACTTCACTCTGTATGACAAGCTCTAGGTCCATCCACCTCACTACAAATAACTCAATTTCATTTCTTTTTATGGCTGAGTAATATTCCATTGTATATATGTGCCACATCTTCTTTATCCATTCATCTGTCGATGGACAGTTAGGTTGCTTCCATGTCCTGGCTATTGTAAACAGAGCTGCAATGAACACTGTGGTACATGACTCGTTTTGAATTCTAGTTTTCTCAGGGTATATGCCCAGTAGTGGGATTGCTGGGTCATATGGTAGTTCTATTTTTAGTTTTTTAAGGAACCTCCATACTGTTCTCCATAGTGGCTGTATCAATATACATTCCCACCAACAGTGTATGAGGGTTTCCTTTTCTCCACACCCTCTCCAGCATTTATTGTTTGCAGATTTTTTGATGATGGCCATTCTGACCGGTGTGAGATGATATCGCATTGTAGTTTTGATTTGCATTTCTCTAATGATTAATGATGTTCAAATATTTCTTAAGAACAGATGTTACAACAATCCTTTCTTATCCTCACAGTTTGGTTTTGGGGGTGCTAAGTTTAGTAGTTAATTATACTTCTCAAAGTTCATGCAAAGGAAAGAAGATTCAACTTCTTCACAGATTATTTGCCTTTTCCTCTGTCTGGCATTGCTAGGTGTTTTTGTAGAGGGTTGGGATGTAGAACCACCAAACCCAGGAAGGAAGCTGAGCCTATAGCCCGGGCAGGCACTCAGGAATGACCACATCCAGACCTGAGTTCTGAGGCTGTTCTTTTGCTTCACTGAAATAGTCATCCACTCTCGCTTAATTTGCCCCAAGTTGTAAATTGGTGAAAAAATTGTTCTCATGGAATAGGTGTTGCTCCAGAAAATTTCAGGAGAAAGGAAAGTAAACCAGGAACTGGGCAGAAGCTTTCCAAACGAGGAAGGAATAAAAACAACAACAGCAACTGTATCATTTCCAAGTTGGAAGGGTAGGGGTCTAAGGAGGGCAAAGCCAAGCCAGGATGAACGTACAGCCCCTTTCTCAAGGCCCTACATCCTCTGTGGAGAGCAGCTCTATAACACCTTAAGGAAACCACTTTGATTCAATGAATCCGGTGAAAAGAAGTACACATTCCCTGGCGCGTAACACAGGTATGAAAAGACTCCCTGAGTTAATATCGGTTGAAAACAAGTTTAAGAAAGGTTTTGATGAATGATTCTAGGCTAATAAAGGGAAGTTACGGGCCAAGGTTTTCAGCCTTGAGGTTGATGTCAAAGAGGACAGGCTTTCCCTCCCTTAAAGTCCCAGGTATTGAGAGATTAAATTTGGGGCTGGATCATCTTTAACAAGTAGCGTTGGGAAGACTGGATATCCACATGCAAAAGAATGAAATTGGACCCTTAACTTACACTACATGCAAAAACCAACTAAAAATGGATAAAAGATTTAAATATAAGACTTGGAACTGTAAAACTACTAGAAGAAAACATAGGGGATAAGCTTCATGATATCAATCTTGGCAATAATTTCTTAGGTACGACACCAAAAGTATAGGCAACAAAAACAAAAACAGACAAGTGGGACTACATCAAACTAAAAAGCTTGACGGAAACAATAAAGTGAAAAGGCAAAGGAAACAATTAACAGTGTAAAGGCAACCTAAAGGATAGGAGAAAACATTTGCATGTTAATATACCAAACATATAAGGAACTCAAACAACTCATTAGCAAAAAACCAAATAGCCTGATTAAAAACTGGGCAAAGACTGAATCGACATTTCTCTAAAGAAGACGTACAGATGGCCAACATATATACGATAAGGTGCTCAACATCACTCATCATCAGGGAAATGCAAATCCAAGGCACAATGAGATATCATCTCACACCTGTTAGGATGGTTAGTATAAAACAAAACAAAACCCAAAGATAACAAGTGTTGGCAAGGATATGGAGAAACTGAAACTCTTGTACACTGTTAATGGGAATGCCAAATGGTGTAGCCAGTGTGGAAAACAGTATGGAGACGCCTCAGAAAGTTAAAAATAGAATTACCATATGATCCAGTAATCCCACTACTGGGTATTTATCCACAAGAATAGAAATCAGGATCTTGAAGAGATGTTTGCATACTTGTGTTTGCCGTAGCTTTACTCACAAGATACAGAAACAACCTAAGTGTCCATTGGTGGATGAACAGATCAAGAATTTGTCATGTGTATATACAGTGGAATATTATCCAGCCTTAAAAAAGAAAGGCTATCGTTCCATGTGCAACAGCATGGCTGAATCTTGAGGACATGACGCTACGTGAAATAAGCCACTCACAGAAGGACAAATACTGCCTGATACCACTTGTGTGAGGAATATAAAATAATCAAACGCAGAGAGTAGAATGGTGGCTTCCAGAGGCCAGAGGGAGGAGAAACGGGGAGTTGCAACTCAGCTGGTATAAAGTTTCACTTATGCAAGATGATTAAGTTCTAGAGGTCTACATTGTGCCTACGGTTGACGATACTACACTGTATACTTTAAAATTTCTTAAGAAGGAAAAGCTCGTGGGTATGTGTTCTTTCCACAAGAAAAACAATTGGGAGACCTGGATACACCATGTGTTCCTCAGAAAATTGAAAATAAACCCCTCGGTGAGAGGAGACTGACCATCCCTCAGGTTCCGCAATATGCTAATCGGTTTGTGTGACCTCATAACAGCAAAGGTCATAACCAACCTTAATCGAATGCTTCTTGTATGTGTCAAGCTCTTTATCAGGCACCCAGGTGACATAGCTCATATCATTTCAAAACTGACCCTAGGAGGTAAACGTGATGTAATTTCACATTTTACAGTTGAGGAAGATGAGGCGAAGAGGTGTCAAGACCTACGTCCAAGCTGCCAAGGTCGGGCTCTAAAGCATGCTGTCTAATGCCAAAACCTTCTGCTTTTAAAAAATCACACCTATTGCCTCATCACCACTGAAGCGAGGGTTTACAGCTGACCCCTGGTGCCATCACCCCTCCCCCAACTTTCTAATTGGGATGATAAAGAGATAAAGGGTCAAGTGGATGAGCATTTAGCTGGGCTCAGCTTCTCCTTTGTCAAAGGGCATCACATGGAAAGTATGAGGCGTTGTGACAGGAATAATTGGCCACCTGGGAGGGAAGAGGAGAGCCATTTGCTCGTGAAAGTCTAGGAGGGCTCTTCTAGATTCTCCTGGTAACTCTTTACGAGGAAGTGTCTTGAGTACACTTTCTATTCCAGAAAGATTGCCGCTAAAATGATCTCAGTTAGGAATGTGACAGAGCTCTGGCCCCCGAGCATTTGGTATGGAAATAAACAGCAGAGCCGATTATCTCTATTCAAGCTTAAATGAAACCGTATGAAGAGCTCCGCCGATCCCTCCTCCACCGTCCCCACCTCATCTCTTAGGAAAGACGGATGATTTTTGGAACATCTATTACAACAGAGTTTTTCTTTCTCCCCTCCCCCAAAACGGGGCCCTTTCCTCTTCTTCGCTGTGCCCTGGGAATCAGCAATACCTCCACTCTTCCCCAAATATCTAAAGACTAAAGAAACCCCACACCTATCTGCCGAACCTCCTTCTCCTGAAATTTTGAAAGATGACATTTTCAGAAACGTAATCGGGGTGAGTAGAACTCATTGGCGCCTTGTTCATTAAAGTTGCATTTTGCGAGAGCCATTTGATGTCAAGTTCGTTTTTTTAAAGTCTTCTCCCCGCTCCCACCCCTCAAGTCTTTTATCTTAGAACCAGGAAGTCATATTTTGCCAGCCAACTATGAAGTGTAACCACAGAAAGTTGGAGATGGGTTCAAAGCTTAGGACTCACGAGGCTTGAATCTGTTTTAATGTTGGCAGAAGGCATTCCTCACTCACTTGGGGGGGGGGATGCACATCCACGGGGGCTGCTGGGGCAGCTGTGTTATTGGTGACATGGTTGGTGGCTTGTTCTCACAGTCTGAGGAATGTGTGAGCAAAACAGCCTTGTTCTGGGAGGTGCTGTACAGGCTGAAGGGGTTAGTTTCATTTTCCACTTGGACGCAGTTGTGGAAAGAATCCGTCAGGAACCTCTCCCTCCTTCTGTGCTCCCTCCTTCTGAGCATAGCTGTAAAAAGGTTGACCACTGGTTCTCTTACACTGGGGAAAGAAAAGCTAAGCCGTCATGAGGGTTCGCTCTAACACTCAAAATCTAGTGGGCGATTTTCTCTCCTTAGTTGCATCTCCTTCCGTCTAACCTTCCTTGCCTCTCAGTCTCTAGCCTTCCACAATACACAACAGCTCGGGTTCCCTGAGCAGAACTTGTGCGGTTTTCTGTCTTCCTTAAAGCCTTTGCACAGATGTGCCTCTTCAGAGACATTTCTCCTTCCCTCAGGTCTTTCTGAAAGCACGCTGATACTCCTCAGACTACTTCTTGAGTATCATCTTTTGTGTCAAGGCTTCCATTAAAACGACCTCTGTCTCTAAATTTTCTGGGACACCACAGGGAAGAGTTCATCACTCTTTGCTGTTTGTTTGTTTCACCTCCCTGTTCCATGTATTGGTCTTCGAAAGTGCTTTTGAAACTGATCATCAACTTCTATGAGTCTGTTTTAGCCATCCAGACCAGTGCTGTCCAATAAAATTTTCTGCAATGATGGCAATGGGCCCTATCTGCATTATGTGATATGGTACCTATGAGCCACATAAGGCTATCAAGCGCTTGAAATGTGGCCAGTGCACTCCAGGAACTGGATTTTTAATCGGACTTCATTTTGCTTACTTTAGATTTAAATAGCTGCACATGGCAAGAGGGTGCCGTATTGGACAGCTCAGCTGTAAACTGTGACCTTCTTTAGGATAAAGCCAATGTAGTGCGTATTCCCCGGGCTTGACACAATGCCTGGTGCGTAGTCAGAGCTCAATCAACATTCAGTGAATTCAACTACTGTATATACTTATGACAATAATCCTACCAGGCAGATATCGCTAAATCTAGTCGTTTCATCTTTATATGAGTCAAGTGATGAAGCCAGGATCGGAACCATAATCTGTTTAAAATCAACCCCCCATCCTTTCTGTTTCCACTGGCAGTGCTTTGGTACTTGGTGAGTAAATGTGTAGGTAAGTGGTTACACATACGAGATAGGTAGAAGCAACATTTAATAGAACAGTTAGTTGTCTTTATACAGTTAGACACGCAAAGATTTGCTTGTATAAAAGCCAAGAGAAAGAACGAAAAAAGAAAAAAGGCAGGTTGGCGCACTGCTGATGCATCTTCGGTACTGTGCACAAATTTGAAGGATATATGGGTTAAATGGATCTCTCTGAAAAGAGGAGTGTATCATAAAAGAAGAGTTACAACAGCCAACAAATTGGGCAGCTGGTATGCAATTTGTGACTTAACTTTCAAAAGATGATAGCCCCGGAGTTTGACAGCTAAAGATCAAAATGGTGGAGGTTATGCTGCCACCTACTGGTCATCATTTACAGTGAACTCGTGCTTCAAGATCTTCAAAAGAAAAAAAAAAAAAAAAATTCCGGAGGCTTGGGTAATCACAGTTACCTATTCTTTTAATTTGCTATTACCTAGCCTTACACATGAAAAACAGTTTTGAAGTTATTCCAAATTCGAAGAAAGCTATTACCATGCTTCAAAATTTCCTCTTTTTTTTTTCTTGCAAATAAATATAACCATCTGGAGTTTTTAACTCTTCCTCTCCCTTCCCCGCCTCCCCGCTCCTCCCCACTTCCTTCTCATGTAGCCGAACTGCTTACTGAAATCTGACAATAGTTTTAGTTGGCTTTTCTTCGATTCACATTCTATCTCCTGTCAAATGATTGCATCAGGATCAGGCTGTATTATGATGGGACTAAATATAATCCTGGACCCCAGTCAGGTCCCGAGTTTCTTCCTCCCTACATCACATCTGTTTCTAGATCAGTGTTGATGGCTGCAGCTGAAGATATACAGTTACGCCAAACTTTGGGATCTGGTGACAGTGCTGAGTCAGATACTCCTAGTCTTAAGAAATCTTCAAGGAAGTTCCAGTTGTAACCACTGGGGGTAGATTAATCAATACTATCTGCCGGAAATCAGAACTTATGCTGCCATCTGGATCAGCCATAAAAATACGGGACATGAGATTTGCTCTTCTATGACTTGGGCTCTCGGCAAAGGGATCGAAACGATAGCTGGTGATTTTACAGGGGTATGAATTACACTGCATACCCGTCTGCCCCTACATGTTCAGGCAGTTGGGAGTAAGGAAAGCATGTGAGCCTTGCGAAGTAGATGAAGAAGCAAAAAGAAGCGTTTCTACTTTGGTTCATAGAGAGACTGTTTATACAGCTATGAGCTTCAGTGGACTTTTAGTGACTGATGGTAGAAAGCCCATTATGCGACCTCCCCGCTCCAGGATCTCGCTGCCTAGCTGGGTCACACCGTTCAACCTTTAAGCATCTGTGCTCGAAACAGCTCCTTGGATACAGCTTACTCGAAATGAATTACATTAACACATATCCATTAACTCACTGCTTTAATTATTCACTGAACCAACATAATTGAATACATACTAAGTATCTGATATAGTGCTAGGGACACAAAACAGAATGAGAAATGACACCAATCTTCAAAGGATCCATTGCTCTATTTTTGAAGAACTCTTACTGTGTGCCACATACGATGTGAAACAATTTTATAACTATTATACCTGTCATTCATTTGTTCAACAGTGTTCAACTCAGGGCCTACTCTGCGTTAGGCACTGTGCTAAGTGTAAAGATGAACTGGTACACAAGCTGGATATGGTTCTTGGCCTCATAGATATTGCTGCCATTTGGGACAGGCAGACAAGTGAACAAAGAAACACGGCCTGTTTAACTTCTGCAATTTATTGTAGACACTTAGCATTTGATTTGCTTTGCTGAGAAATTTCTTATTGAGATGGAGCAGAGACCTCTTCCAACTATAAAGGCTGAAGATACTGGGTACATTTTGCTAGCATCTCTTGCAGCTATGTCATAGGCATGTGAAACAGGTTGTGCCAATCAGATAACACCTTGCTAGACTCTGAATAGGTTCTATTGTCTCAAGGAAGGGACAAGGCACTTTATTTCTCTGATGGTGGCTGTGATGGGGATAGCATTTTCTTCACCAAAATCTCTCCAAAGCATGATTTTAGCTATTTTTTCCTGCTGCTGACTTTAAGCTGAATTCTCCAGCCTTCCCGGTGATGCTGGAGGCCTCTTATTACTCGTTTGAAAGTTCCTTTTCTTTTTGGTCAGCCTGAGTCACTTTTTGCTGAAATGAGTACCCTGAGGAGAACCACTGTGACACGGAAATGACAGGGATGTGGTATCATCAATGCATAGCAATCACTGCCCTCCTAGAGCAAGTGACATCAACACTTGCATCTTAACATACACAGATGGTCAACAGGCACATGAAAAGATGCTCAACATTGCTAATTACTAGAGAAATGCAAATCAAAACTACAGTGAGTTGCCACCTCACACCGGTCAGATTGGCCATCATTAAAAAGTCTACAAATAACAGATGCTGGAGAGGGTGTGGAGAAAAGGGAAGCCTCCTACACTGTTGGTGGGAATACAAGTTGGCGCAGCCACTATGGAAAACAGTACGGAGGGTTCCTCAAAAAACTAAAAATAGCGTTGCCTTATGATCCTGCAATCCCACTCCTGGGCATATATCCGGAGAAAACTCTAATTTGAAAAGACACATGCACCCCAGTGTTCATTGCAGCACTATTTACAAAAGCCAAGACATGGAAGCAACCTAAATGTCCATCAAGAGGCAAATGGATAAAGAAGATGTGGTACATATATATGATGAAATACTACTCAGCCATAAAAAAGAATGAAATAATGCCATTTGCAGCAACGTGGATGGACCTAGAGATGATCATACTAAGTGAAGTGAGTCAGAAAGTGAAAGACAAATATCACGTGATATCACTTATATGTGAAATCTAAAATATGACACAAATGAACCCATCTATGAAAAGAAACAGACTCACAGACAGAGAAGAGACTTGTGTTTGCCAAGGGGGAGGGGCTGTGGGGGGAGGGAAGGACTGGGAGTTTGGGATTAGCAGATGCAAACTATTATATATAGCATGGACAAACAACAAGGTCTTACTGTAGAGCACAGGGAACTATATTCAATATCCTGTGATAGACCAAGATGGAAAAGAATATTTTAAAAAAGAATGTATATATATGTATAACTGAATCACCTTGCTGTACAGCAGATATTATCACAGCATTGTAAATCAACTATACTTCAATAAAATAAATTTTAAAAAACCCACTTGTATCTTAAAGACTAGTAAAAATTACCCAGCTTAAACGAGTTGGAAGAAGGGTCCAGAAAAAGGATCACAGGCAGAGGAGAAGCACAGTTGCAAGCCCAAGGTAATCCTTTTAGGTACAAATTCTTAGGTCTTTACCTATGAGGACACTGAGACGGATGAACAACAGATCCAGGTGTGATTGTAGATTTCCAATTCACCGTGGCTCTTTGACAATTCAGGACTGGAAATATATTTATTCCAGTGGTCTCCAGTGGTATTTTTTCTTAAATTTTAATTTTGAAGTGTCCATATACAGAAAAATGTCCAACCTATAAATGTACAGCTTAAATTATAGAGCCCTCATTTAACTACCACTGAGATCAAGGACTTAGAACACCAGGTCCCCCAGAAGACTCCCCTCTAGCCCCTTCCAATCAATACCCTTCCTTCCTCCCCAGAGGTGACCACCATCCTGGCTTCTAGCACCATAGTGCTTATACGTGTTTTTCCACTTTGTATAAACAGAATAATACATAATGTATTCTTTGGTTTCTGGCCTCCCTCACTGGACATTAATTTCCTAAGGCTCATGTATGTCGTTTGTAGCTTGTTCATTTGCATTGCTGTACAGTATTAATTGCATAGATTTACTTATATTTTATAAGTGATGGGCATTATTTGATGGGCATTAGTTTCAGATTATTTTCAGTTTACAGCAAGTACAAATCATGTACATTCTTGTACATGTTTCTAGTATGTGTGAATAAATTTGTTGGACATATACATAAGGGTGGAATTGGAAGTCACAGAGTGTGTGTGTGTATATACACACACACACACACACACACACACACACACACACACATATATATATATATACTTTAGTGGATAATAGCAAATAGTTTTCCAAAATTGCTAAAGCAGTTTAAGTTCCCACCTGCAGTTTATGAAAGTTCCAATTTCTCCATCCTCTGAAATATGTGGTATGGTTAATCTTTCTCACTTCAGCCATTCTGGTAGGTGTAATGCTATTCCATGGTGATTTTAATTTGCATTTCCCTGATGACTAATGATGCTGAGCAACTTTTCATATGTTTATTGGCTGTAGCCCAAGTACTATTTATCTGATGGCCACTTCTTGGCACGTATTTTAGGGTTAAGTGCCTTAAGGATGAATGTATAGGATTTCCAAAGAGACTGAAGTCTTTTTTTTTTTTTTTTTGATGCTCCAAGTTCACGGTTTTCATCATGTCTCTTAAGATAGATACCCTCTAGATTTGTGAGGTTCTGTTGTTTCTCAGGAAGTGGCTCTCTTGGGGGCAAACTTTCTGTATGTAGAGTTGGCTCAATAAATGTAGAAAAATCAAGGACAGAGTAAGGCTAAAGTGGCTGAGGCCCTTGGCTGGGTCACTAATGGTTTCTTGGATGTTGTTTGGTGAACACTGACCTTGACGATATTTGTATTTTCCCCCACATTCACTGGTAAACGTCACGATGGACGTGTTACTGTGAATTTACGATGCTCTTTGAGCGGGTTGGGTTAGTTCTGTAATAAAAATTCTGGCATATGGAGACATACGTCTGGTTCCCACACATTTAAGGCTGGAGAGAGCAGAGCTCCATTTTCGTAGGTCAGCTTACTGATGTCTCCAGAGATAAAAGGCACCTCCTGATTCAAGGCTTGCTCTGAAAATATTTCTGGCAAAGGATTTCCAAGTTCCATTCTCCTGGGATGATCAAATTGAGTTCTGCTTTGTCTGCTGTTTTGACAAACACACTTTGGCAGGGGAAAGGGTTTATTGCAGGCCTTTCTGCTTTGATTTCAAGATTTTTATAATCAGAGGCAAGAAGACAATTGTAATCAGTGAAAACCATTCACTCAGAATACAGAGTAGTGTACAAATATACCGTGACAGAAATTGCAGCCTTACTTTGGGGTTTGGCCAAAGGTTCGTTACACCTCTCACTGAGAGGTTTTCAATCAGGTTAAGTCCATAACCCCTACTATCTTTAGCTTTATCCCATGATACATAAATAAGATTCTAGCCTATTGTACCAATGTCATCATGTCCCCAGTCTCCCAAATATATGGACATCAACTACCAACAACCCTTTGAACAAAGCCCCTTTGTTTTAGCCAGGATTTTGGTTGTAAGCAACAGGCTCTGACTACAGTTATCCTAAGGAAGGGGGAATTTATCTAAAGAATATCAGAAACTTACAGACTCAGCAGGAAGCTGGGGACTAGACTTGAAAAATAGACCAGAATCCAGAGGGCTGCAGAGGCCTGGCATCAAAGACCACAGCAGTGGTCACGTGGCAGGAGGTACAGCCCGTCACGAGCTAGACACGTTGAAATCTCTCTTCTGGGAAAACACAACTCAAGTAGACACGTGAAAATGGGTCTTGGAGTTGATTCATCTCATGGCAGCACCTATGTGAATAAACTCTCCTTGACTTCTACAAAGTAAAGGCTGGAGCTTTCCTGATTCCCATCTTTACCTATGCATAGTTGTTCATCTCTTCCATGGATTCAGTGGATTACCCGGTACTCTTCCAATAAATGATTTCTATGGCTGTTGCCAGAGTTTTCTCTTACTTGCAACCCAAGAAATCTAACAGAGATGTTAATGATGGTAGATGTGGCCCAGGCTTGTGTTCTGCTATAGGAAGGATGGGGAGAAAATATCTTTAACCTTTCAGTACAGCCAGAAGGCTCATGCAGTCCAAGGAGAGGTTCTGCAATTGGCCTACTTCTTGTATCCATCACATGAATCACTCCTTGCTTTCACGTACGAAGACCCTGGATTCTGGTCAAAGGAACATAAATGGAAGTGGTGTGTGCAACTTCTGGGAAGTATCTTTAAGGAAGTGTCATGACCTTTTCCTTTATCTCTTCCAGTGGCCTAGAATGAAGCCATGACAGCAAGAACTGAAGCAGATATCTTGAATCATGATGTGAGCTTGAGAACAGAAGGCAAGAATGGTAGAGAGCAAGATAGTGGGAGTCTAAGTTGCTGGAAAAGTAGAATCCCATTCCAGCTCTGAAATACCTACACAGAATTTCTCATAAGAAAGAAAGAGATTTCTACATTTTGAACAGCTGTTATTCTGTTTTTTGGTAAACTTGCAGCTAAAAGCACAGAGCATTTCAGGCCCAGAAAAGAGAATTCTTTAGAGTTATGACTTTCAGACTTTAGCACTAAAAAAAAATCACCTGGAGAGCTTGTTAAAACATAAACCTCTGGATCCCACCGCCAGGGGTAGAACCTGAGAATTTGTGTTTCTTACCACCTCCCAGATGATACAGAAGACCCTTGGACCACACTTGGAGAAGCACCGTTCTAGGGTTTTGAGGCAGAAGAAAGTATGGCACATTCAAGGAACTGAATCAAGGTTAGTTTGAGAGGATACTGGGAGGCACGGAATAAGGATGGAGAGGTAGGCAGAGGGACAGATCATGCAGGGCTCTGTAAGCCAGGAAAAGGAATGACAGTCTTCTAAGTGCAGTGGGAAACCAAGAATACTGAAGAACCACTGAAGAATATTTCATTCTCTACTACAGGAGAATGGATGGCAAAGGACTAGGATGCTACCTCAGTTGGCAAGGCCAGAGAGGCTGGTGGTTTGGTCCAGAGTGGTAACAGTGGAGATCGAGTCAAGATATATTTTGGAAGTAAGAATAACAAGTACTTTGCTGACAGATTCATCGCCTGGAATAAAGCAGGAGGAATCAAGGATGATTCCCAGGTTCTTGTCTTGAGCAAATGGGTGGAACCTTCGTAAGATACAGTAAGCAGATTCGTATGTGACCAACCACAAAGCAGAATATTTTTTCAGGGGTGGTAGTCCACCACTCCCATTTGTAGCCCACCTTTTGGATTACCTCTCTACCCCAGCCTATGCACTGCAAATGCCCAATAACCCTCTGGGTGGGTCAACCTCACCCACTTGACATGTCTTCTAAGCACTTGTGCCTTAGATGTGGTTTAGAATTCTTTTGCCTATTTTCCAGAGATGATCTCCAAGGCTTTGTTTTTGTGTGTTTGTGTATGTTTGTCTTCCATTTGGCAGGACACACTGTGATTCTTTAGTCTCAGGGCACAGTGAGTTCTCAGAATCCTACAGTTCTGGAGATGTCTGGGTATCTTGGCCAATGTGTACAAATGATCTGTCTTCCAGATCATTCCAATTATAATTGACCACATTATGGAATGAATATTACACGAAGAGTTGTTAAACTTTCTTTGGTCTTACCTCCTGTAACTTCCTGTTGCACGTAGGATAATGTCCTAAGTCCTTACCAAGACCCTGTATCATCTGACTCCTAGCTACTCCTCCAGGTTCATCTTGGCTACCACCTTCCCCAATTTCTTTCCACTTTAGCTTCTCTGTTTACACACTCAATCTGCTTTCTCCTGCCTTGGGGCCTTTGTACAAGCTATTAGCTATTTGTAGAAAGACTTTCCCCACTGGAAACCCAGCCAACTCCCAATTATGCATGATCAAGCTTGAATAAATGACACTTCCTCAGGGTTACTTTCTGTGTCTTCTCCATCCCCTTTCTCATTCCCCTAGATTGGCCAGACTTCCTTATTAAATTTTCCTGAGGATTCCTTAACAGTATTTTGCAAGTGTACCGTAGTTTAGCCAGTTATCTATAGGCACTTGTCTTATTATTACTTAGTACTTGTTTTCTCAAGCGGACTATAAGTGCTGTGAAGACAGGGAATACACCTGCCTGGCTTCCCTTGGTACGTCCTCAGAGCCGGACATACAGTAGGTTCTCACTAAGTATTTATTAATTCATTGACTGATTTTACTTATTCTTTACCTCTAGGAATAACCATCATAGGCTTTTAACAGCTCAGATTGTTTTCAACTCCAAAATCATGCACTGACCTTATCTGCAGTCCAGTGCATTTGATGGGCAATGCAATACAGCTTCCCAAATGTCCATCATGCTGCTTTTGCCCTTTGTTTCCAACAACTTCAAACTTAGGTTTCTCTTGAAAAAATCTGTCTGTAGACAAATTAATTCTCTGTTCTGATTCTTAATCAATTTCAATAGAGGGTTCTTTTCTGTTAAAAATTTCTTCCCCTGCTTGTTATTTCTCCTTCCCTTTACTATGAGAACTTTTGGGAACTTAATTTGGATTCTCCTCTATAGTCAAACATCATCAGTTCTCAAATAGCGTCCCCTACTTCAAAGGAACAAGAAGGAACGTTCTCTCCAAGATACCCACCCAACCTGTGGTTGTTTTTCAGTTTCCTAGATTAAAGTTAACTGCCTCTATCTTCAGATGGTAAAATTTCTCTAGCTGGGAGGTTTTCTGCTCTGTGCACTTTTATGACATTTTGTAAGCATTAATGATATGCTACAGCATTTGTGTAGAGTACTATAACAGAGAATTATATATTAGAGAAAAATTAGGGCCATCAAGCCTGTAATCAGGCCTTAGGAGAACTGCTGAATATCTCAAACGCATTTTGGATTCCTATAAAATTTGGCTTGGCATTTATATGGGGTTCCAAGCACTTTTTATCTCTCTCATCTTCATGATCACCCCAACTCATGTATTATGGTTTTTCCATTTTGCAGAAGAAATCAGCAAAAGGGATTTATAGATCAAGTCAGAACTGGTAAAGGCAAAAGTAGACTTTTCAATTTCTGAGTCTATTTTTAAAGTGAAGAGAAATACCTTTAGTTGCCCAATCTTCCCAAATGCTGGACTTGACTAAAATGTAAATATCAATTAATATCCCAAACACAAGACAATGAAAGACCTAAAAGACATGAATCTGTTAAAAGGCTAGCAAGTGACAAGTCCTCTGGTGGGCTCTTAATACGTGTTTTTAATTAATGCTCACAACATTCGTGAAGAAGAGAGAGAAGCTCTGTGTAGAAGGTAAGAAAACAGGTTCCACAATTAGGTAACTTGCTCCAGGCCTTCCAGTTAGAAAACAGTGAGGCTGAGATATAAACCTAGATCTGAATGTTTCACCATTTGTGTTCTTAATAAGACATGAGTAATTCAGACCAGGTGTCTACCCTCATGGAGCTTACATTCTGGGGGATCTGAAAGGTAAACCAATTCACTGACAAGATGATTTGAGAGATCTAAGGTGCTGGGAAAAACATCAAATGGGACCAAGCAAAGCAGAGTGACCTAGTGTAGGTTGTGAGGCTGGGGTGGGGGGGCACTATTTTATATTCACTTCAAAAAATTACTTTAAAATTTCTTTGTGAGGAAAAAATTCAAATACACAAAGTAAGAAGAATAGTAAAATGAACCCCCATGTAACCCTAGCCCCTTTCAACGATGAGGAATCTTATCTCCTCTCTATCTCCACCAACTCTGCCTGATTACTTCATTTATAAATATTTCATGATGCATTTCCAAAAGATAACTACCCATTTTCTTCTTTGTATGCAGTAGCAGACCACCATTATTGCACCTGAGGAGAAGTTAACAATTTGTGATATGAGTTTAGATGTTAGGTTTGAGGGGAGGCCCACTGGGGGAGGCGCATTTTGAAGAGATCCAAGTGTGAAGAGCACCAAACTTTTATTTATTTTTATTTTTTAGACAGATTTAAAGTTAGCTAGGGAAAAAGGATTCCTCAAAATCAATTTTTGTTGTTCCTGGTCAAACATGAAGTGTACAGAAAATTTCCTACTCAAGAACAGAAAATCTATGCTTTTGGTATAAGATATGTTGAGCTTGTTTCCTTCTTTACATGACAGATAGGTGTAGCTGAATTAATGAAGGAGTGCGACATCAACACAGAAGACACGTAACCAATACTGAATCAAGGCCAGCTGTGAGCCCTGATGCATCTTTGGTGTAGAATCCTACGTCCGAAATAGTAACAAGGTCTTTCTGCCACCTCCTCGATCCATAGCTGGCCGGACTGTAGATGCTGCCGTCTCACTTTTTCATTATTTCTCCTTTGAACACCCACTTAACTGAACCTTTCTGGAACCAAGAGACCAAAATACTCTTTTAAAAAAAATCGGATTTCCTCCTACCACTTTCAGAAGCATCTCTGTGCTTACTTGTTCTTTCCCTGGGTGAAGATCAGCCCAATACAGAAGCAGCATTAACGTTCCCTTCCTGGCAGTTCCACCCAACATCTCCGGGCAGGCGTTTCGCCAAGCCCTCCTCTGCCCATTTGAAATCCAAATCCCTTGAATAAGCCTCAGTGCCACCTTTGTCCAGAAACCTCAAGAGCCCCAGTCCATGTTGATCTGCCTTGAAATTATAAAGGGGCATATTACTGTGGAGGAAGATAAACTGTGTTGAAATAACATCCAGAGTGGTTGTTAAATAAATTCAGGAAAACGAAGACCTTCACTGTTAAGCCGAAACTCTGTCCTCAACTCACCTCGAAGGCAAGCAGTAGGCAGGGAAACTACATGCTGCGGGCTGACGTTCCTAACTACGGACAGATTTTAAGGTCTTCAGCGGCTCTTTCACTTAAAAATAACGTAGCTTACCAACTTCTAGTAGTCTCTGAGCTACTGCTCCAGGCATCTAAAGAGGTGTACTTCAAGCTTTAGGTTAAGGAAATTTTACTTAAGATGGGAGAAACCTGGGTTTGTTTCCTAGTTCAGTGATTTTGCTGGTGTACAACGCTGGAAAATCACGGAACTATCTGGAACTTTATTCTCCACATCTACAAAATGGGAATATTAAGATTTGGATTATGTGGTTGCTTTGAAGAGCAAATAAGAGGAACGGGAACGTGCTTTGAGAATGAAAAGGTCCAATGCAATGTAAGCTTTGAAAAAAAGAAACACTCTGAGGAGTCATGCAGCTGTCCTTTGTGACTGACGAGGATTTGTTTGAAGCCTGGGGACCAATTTGATTTAAAAGGGATTTATCAGGTAACTACTGTGCAGCTAGGATGCTTTCCACGTTGCCAAGCGAGGGTGGCGCTGGGGGTGGAGATACGAAACACACACACGCACAATGATTAAATAGCAACACATCCTACCACACATCCTCAAGCAAGGTTAACCTAAGTCCGAGTTTCCTTATTAATAAAATGGCGACACCGAGAAGACCCACCTCATTCAACTCTCGTGACGTTTAAAAAGGAGAAAATGAGCCAGGCATTTAGCACGGTGTCTGGCACACAGAAAGCTCCACAATTTTTATCTTCTTTTCAAGACTAAACTTCTCTTCCTCAATAAAGGCAGTAAAATCTTGATGTTCTCCCCTCTCTATCACCTTTCTTTTTCTTCTTTCTGTTTGTAATAGGAGCCATGAAGGTTTCTGAACAGCAGTAGCTTTGCAAGATGAACCTGGCAACAGGTGTGTGAGGAAATGGGATGGGGTAAGGCAACAGTTAGGAGGCTATTAAGATGTTATTTTCACGATTTGCGAGAGAGAGACATGGCAAAATGTGATAGAGAAGGAGGATAAATGGTGGAGTCAGGGCTCAGAAGAGGCAAGAAGAGCCAGGTCCAAGAACTTGGACTTGGCGGTATCCATCGACCACCCTTTCTGTCCGGCTCCTTTCTGTGGATCAGGGCAGACAAAGGCATTTGGTCACGGACAGTCTCTCCCACTGAGCAAGCACAGGACGAGCCACCCCATTGGCTCACACTTGACAAACCCACGTGCTCTCTTTGAGAGGTAGGAGTTGGTTTCAGAAGGGAAGAGTGCGACTTTTCCAGGAGGAGGAGCTAAGGAAGGGAGAGAGGGTGGATACAGCCAGCAATGGAAACGGCCAGATAACCTCAACTGCCTGTTCCATGTCGGAACCTGGCTCATGATCTGAGCTCACCGGCGAGCAATGGGGTGAGGACCGTGGGGAATAAGGAGCAGAGAAAAGATTTAGACCAGCCTGCAGAATAATGATGATAAATAGTTGTTTCTGGTTTTTTTTTTTTTTTTTTGAGCAAACATTATGAGTTAGGCATTCTGTTAAGTGCTTCGCATGTCTTTTCTCATTTATGCCTTCTGACGTCTCAATGAAGTTAGTCATATATTCTCCATGCTATAGATGAGGAAACTGAGGTGAAGTAGGAAAATTAATTAGCTGGTAAGGGGCAAAACTAAGAAGTCAGGAAGAATGACTCAGAAGCCCAGGCACTATGTTAAACTGAGTACTTTCAATGTATTAAGGAAACAAGAAGACATTGGTAGAACCCCATGAGTGAGAAGGTGCAGTGGATTTTGCATTCATACCTAGGACTCAGTATTTATTTATTTCGTAGCAGAAATAGGTTTCTATGGCAATCAAAACTGAGGAAAACTGAATCGGCTTCTTTGACACAAACTAGGGACAAAGGCTTTAAGGCTCTCCTTGTCTGGTAAGGAAAAAGAATACTTCTGGGTGTGTTTAAGGGAGTACTGATTGTAAAGGCTATGACGAAAAGGTTTTTGCAACGACAATAAACCTCCTTAAAGTTACCTGCTGATTGTTGACATGAGGTAAGACCAATAGGGTCCATTTGTGTTTATGTATATGGAAAACTGTCTGTATTATGTGGTTTAGTCATTCTGCTAAAAACAGCTGGAAATTACAGGAGAACCATCTCACCAGAAAGCAGCTAAGCAATTGCTTAGAAAAGTTTGCTTGTCATATCATATTCCCCTGATTCATGCTTATTTTTTGCTTTCACGTTTCATTCTAATGACCCATTTAGTGGTGCTTCATAGCGGAGGTTATTTATTTCTCATAAAATAGGAGGACTTTGTAATCGGATGTGATTTTGTAATGTATGAATGTATCAGATGTCTAAAAGAAACACGCTGCTAGGGCAATATCACTCTACACCCACATCTCCGAGAGAGGGGGCAGCTTTCAAAAGCATCCCCTTTCCCATCCAACAGTGCATAACATTCATGCAGTCAAATGCTTATTTGTTATATAATTCATGTCTTTGAGGATTCATTTTTTTGTTTCACGTTTCTTATCACTATTGGTTGTAATCAATTACCGGTATAAAATGAAGGAAGACCTAATTTATGACATGATGACACACAGTAGATACAGCATTTCTATTTAGAATTGAACAAAACCCTTGTATTAGTTTTCTCTGAGTGCCAAGGAAAGGCTCTGGGGATAGAACCAAGATGAATAAAGCATATTTTCTTTTTCTTAGCCCCCTTTCCTAACTAGTTCAACTTTTAGAAATAACACTGGCTAGCCAATGAAAACACTTCTTTGATAAAGGCTAAGAATTTAAGATAAAAAACAGCTGGGCAGGGTTTTTTTTTTTATATATACAAAAGGAAACAACTTTGAACTACATAGACAGTGTCATTTGAACCCAAACAGATGTGATTTAATCTTGTTTTTGATCCTCTTGTAGATTTTTCTCAAACTGCCTGCATATGCATAGAAATGATGACTTTCAGATGTTTGAACATAATTTGTCTCCGTTAGAATATCACCTTGGTACATAGATCATGTACACCAAATACTCCCAGGCTTTGAACACGGACAGCAGGGTACCAGGGAAAATTTATACTGGTCTTTTGGTTTTGCCCACCAATTCTGTAAGAAGCCGAAAGGGGAGGAAGAAAGCCATGGGATCTGTATGCTGTCATTTTCAAAACAAGAGTCACATGTGTTCTCCATGACTTCAGTAAATCACGGCGATGGTTTCAGATCCTAACACTTAGAAATGCTTTTAAGATGAATCATATCACGTGAACACTCTAAAAATAACACACACAGTTGATTTGGGCACCACCCGTATCCCCGCTGATTATTATCCACTTATCATACGATATCCTCATGTATTAAGGTTTTCCCATCCATTGCTAGGAGAAGAAACCACAGGACCAAAACTATGTTACAACATGAAATGTCATCAGTCAGACTGTAAAGGCACCAACTGAAATATACTCAACTCCACTTTTAACTTCAAAGGCCATTAGAGTTGTCACCTTAGGCATTAGCCGAAAGATTGAAGGGAGGGCTGTACAGACAGACATTTTATAGTTTTCTCTTTCTCTTCGCGCTTCCTGCCCCAACTTGAATGAATATATGTAGTGGTGAAGGGGTTGAGGGGGCGTGGTCTGTGAAACACGTGGAGAGACTTAACATTCCTAGTAGGAATCAAAGGGAAAGAGAACTCTGGGGGCACAGGGCACCCAGTAATTAACACGCAGCACCATCCAGTGACCTTGGGGAAGTACAGTGACAGCACTGCTCCGATTCAGCATTTCCTTCAAGGTGCCTCCTCCTTGGTTTTTACGGTTTTCGCCACAGTCATAGCCCTTGAGAGTATTGAAAAGACCGTAACGGGAGAAAGAGGAAATGAGATGAACACATTTGTTGGCAAAATTTTGAAAAGCGCATTGAGTGTGTGTCTGTGGGAGAGATACCTGTGGGGAGAGTGAACAGCGGGAGAGATGGTGGTGGAGGATGTGAGCGTGATGGCTGGGAAACTAGCCCAATGGCTCTAAGCAAATCACACAAGAAGGGTCCGATTTCTAAGTGGTCCAACATTTTCTAGAACTCTGGTGGCTTTCTGGCCACAAACCGTTGTTCTGCGTAATGTCTCACATCATCAAAACCCTTCTCGGGACATAAGTGCAACGTGAGGTCATTGTGAGAGCCACGATCTAATCTACACCAGTAATCTTGCCTTTATATGCGAACGCTTATTATTTTAAAAATGTAGCTCTGTTTATCCTGTTGGAGTCTCTAAGTCCCCCTCATTATCCATTCGTGCTGTCTGCCTGGATATGTTTCCTGATCTTTGTGCGAGAAAGTTGCCCCGGCCCCACAGGACTCAAAGAAAACATCAGACGCTGATGCCCTGTGCTGTCATGTTTGCCATGGGGGCTTCATGAATTATGTTTCCCACCAGGAATTACAGTGGCTGCCAAGGGATGGAAGAGGTGGGCACTGGCCTGACTACAGAGCAGTGAGTCAGTGTTCCAGAGGCTTCTTGGAAATCCACCTGACTCCTGGTGGGGGCCGGGTTTGGGCGGGGCGGGGGGGGGGTGGTTGAGGCAGGAGACTGTAGAGGGAACAGAGGAAGAAGCACGCCACCCTCTTCAAAGGATGCTGAGACCCTGAGCCAGGAGGGAGAGGCGCTCAAGGCAGCTGCACTGCTCTGGGGAGAATGGTTTTAGGAGTGGAAGACGGAGAAAGGTGAGTGACAGTGTCACAGGTGACACAACAGAAGGCAGATGAAGCAGATGGAACAGTCAATGGATTAGAAAGCCTCACAAGTGGCTTCTGTTGCTAGAACTTGACTGTGTGCTTCCAGACAAGACACAACTTTCTTACATACCTTGTGTAAAACGGCAAAGTTTGGATAAGATGTCTTCAAAAGATCCTTCCAACTAGAAAATGTTCTGAGCATGACAGTTTTTGTCACTGCTCACGATTCTATAAACGCACACAGCTAACTCTATACGTGGCAAAAAAGAAAAGGGGTGAAGGGAACGGCAAGGCAGAGAGAGACAAAGGTCAAGACAGAAGAAACACAGAAATGAAACAGTGACGGTCAATCTGGCCAGCCTTCCAGTCTAGAGGGGCACGTCTAGAGTGACTTACAAGAGACATGGATCTTCATCTACATTTGGTCTCAGACCCCAGGAGCGTCCCATCCCGTGAAAGTCTCATTCTGCTGAGAAGCGTCCTGATGTTTAGACAGACTAGTGTTAAGCATGATGACTTAACTTTTTATTATAGTTTTTGGTACAGTATAGGCTCTAACACAAGCCTAATACTCCATGTGTTGCTCAACCAAAGAACTGTTGATCTGTTGTGATGCTGAAGGGAAACCGGGCTGGGATGGCCTTGCAGTCCTCCTAAGGAATCTTCAAGGGAATTTCAAACTATACGCGATTTTTCACCTTATGTGCTTAGAACAGTTGAAATGCTACACCACCTGCATATGCCTCTCCGTGTTGTGGGAACGTCTATTGTAACTTGGGAAGCATATCAAGCAGATCCACCAAGAGGCAAAGAAAAGGGTGAGGTCATTAAGTCAACCATCATCTTAGCATCTTTGGGTGGAAGGTACTGACAACAGTACAAATAACTAGTTTGTACTGAGGCCCTTCCATGTGCCCAGGTGGCCCGTGGAACATTTTACCCATATTCTTTTTTCACAAGAATTTCACGACTCACCCATCAGCTGACTCATTTTATTGCCCACCAGATGAATGCCAAAAATTCTCCTGGACTCCAGGGGGACAGCAGCAAACAGAACCAAAGAAAGATTCTATTCTCATGAGGTTGAATTCTGGTTGGGGAGAGAGACTATAAACAAATAAATACATATGCTGTCAGGTGGTGATAGAGAAAGCAGATACGAAACATGGTGAAAGAGAAAGCAGAGTAAAGGGATACGGGGTACCAGGCCAGGGGGATGTTATTAAACAGGATGGTCAGAGAGGCCTCTCTGGTGATGTCAAAGAAGCCAGGGGGAGAACCTAGTGCTGGAGCAGAGGAAGCAGTCCTTCTGCCCTTTCTACAGATGGGGAAACTGAGCTTCCCACACTCGCGTATTCAGTAAGCTGTGATGATCCCACCAGATCCCAACACAGCATTGCTTCCCATTATAAAAGCGTGCAAGTTAGATGAGGGCTGTGACTACACGAGGCCAGTAAGTGTGGCACTAAGAACTGCACGAGGCTCTTAACAACACACCACTGCTTTGTCCCTGTAACGGGTGACCTGGCTGGTTTCCTCCTACACTACTGAGTTAACAGAATTGGCAAACTGCACCGGTATCGCATACAAAAGGCATACGCTCTCCTGGATGTTTTTCCCCTTCTCTTTCCTACTCTTGAACCTCAGGCCAGGAACAAAGAGTCAGTGAAGCATGGTTTTCAGACAGTGTCCACAGAGTGACAGGGAGCTCCTCAAAGAGGCCTCAGGGACTTAATGGGCAAGATGACGGTAAGGGTCGGTAGTTAGAGCTCCAGGTGGTCAAGCCCCGCTTTAACCAGCGCAGCAGTGATTTCATCTGTCTCATGTATTGGGGCGCTGAAAATGAGATTTCTGGAACTAGCACAAAGGTTGGAAAAAAAAAAGGAAAATAGAAAATAAAGATGTTCTTTGAGCCATCTTAAAACTTTGGCATTAAATACAAAGTTTCTTAAGAAGTTCTCAGTGGAATTAAAGCCCTAGGGGGCAGCTTTAAAGTTCTGAGAACTAAACGATGTGTGCAAGTATTCCATTGGAGTAGGACGCCCGCAGACCCAGCGAACTGTTAGGCAGCTCAGATCGAAGATTTGGAGAATCCATGGCGGGGGAGATCACCGTGTAACTATCTTTTTTTCTCTCTTTCCTACGGCACATACTCTATATACACACATGCACACCCACACAGGTATGGCATGAGGTTTGGTTTCCTTTTATGACAGTTTTCTTTTTTTAAGATAAAAATCCCATGAGGAGGGACTTCCACTCCCAACATTTCAGGAAATGTATAATTTCCATGCTGATAAAGTGAGAAGTCTCACCTATCTGGTGAAGGAAGAACTGGAAAGAGATTGTGAAAGTCAGAGTTTGGTTTCTAATCTACATCTGATGGGAAGATCATTTCCTCATGATTTCACTATGTGTAGCTACTGGGTTCAAAATATAAGAAACATCCAGGGATTATAAATAGATGCCTCTGGCTGGGGTGGTTGTGGTGGTGTGTTTGTGAGTGTGTGCGTGTGTGCGTGTGTGCGTGTGTTTGGGTGTGTGTGTCTGTGTGTTTGCTTGTGTCTGTGTGTGTTTGCTTGTGTGCTTGTGTGTGTTTGCTTGTCTGTGTGTGTCTCTGTGTGTGTTTGCTTGTGTCTCTGTGTTTGTGTATGTGTTTGCTTGTGTGTGAGTGCCCGTATGTGTGAGTGTCTGCTTGTGTCTGTGTGTGTGTGCGTGTGTGTGTGTTGAGTGTGCTTGTCTGTGTGTGTGCGTTTGATTGTGTGTGTGTGTCTGTGTGAGTGCTTGTGTGTGTGTCTGTGTGTGTTTGCTTGTGTCTGTATGTGTCTCTGTGTGTGTGTTTGCTTGTGTCTGTGTGTTTGCTTGTGCCTGTGTGTGTGTGCTGAGTGTTTGCTTGTGTGTGTGAGTGCCTGTGTGTGTGCTGAGTGTTTGCTTGTCTGTGCGTGTGTGTGTGCGTGTGTGTATGCATGTGCGGTCTCTGAGAAGAGAGACCTTTCTGCCTCTTGGTGTCTTCCAAAAGGCTGGCTGGGGCAGGGAACGGTGACTGTTCTCCAGTGGGCACGCACTCTTGCCTCCTTTTAGTAATGGCATCTCACTGATTCTTAGCAGCTCACATGGCTGCCAATCAGAAATGTTAGCAAAGCTACTAGCAGCTGGGAGAGGCCTTGTGACTAAGTTAGCACCAGTGGAGTTAGAGCAGAAGTAGTGGGTGTACCTTCGAGACACCTGCTTCAATACAATTGGTTTCCTCCACACTTTCCCTCTTTTCCCCCTCCTATGGGCTAGACCTGGGATGTGTATGCTGAGCCACCTTCATCCAGGTGGATGAGAAATCACACTAGAGGATGGTAGGCCATATGCAGAAGGAAGACGAAGCCTGGATGCTTGGATGGTTTCTCAGAAAGGAGCTCCCTGCAACCTGGATCATGTGCCAGCCTCTGGAATATTTCAGGAAAGATAAATAAACCTCTGTTTTGTTTGAGCTACTGTATTTTTGTTGCTGTTACTGCTCTGTTTCTTTGTTTTAGCTGTTTATTGTATACCCCAACCAAAAACCTGTTGGATATAAGACTACAAGTTGACTCGGATTTAGATTACTGACTTTTTGAATCCTACCCTCAACTGGCCACCTCTATCCCTTTAGATCCACAGGGAATTACACTGTGAATGAGGGTTTGGCCTCAAACTTTAGTCCTCTACTGAGCTTGGCTAGATCATGCAGAATAGATGTTACAAACTCAGTCGCCAATAGGGGTCAGGCAGGTTAATGCAAAGAAGCAAAACACTGCGTAAAGACAGGCACGGTGGGCAGTGTGTGATCCATGGAAAGGACCGTCATTCAGAAACATGGGCTTAGTATTTCTCGATATTTTTATCTGTTTAAAAGAATATGGATTTTTAAAAGGTGAAATCTATGGATTTTAATTAATAGGCTCATATAAAAAAATTTAAAGGGGGAAAAATACTGTGTGCACCAAGGAAAATATTTCTGTAGGACAGGGTCCTAAGGCCTAAGAGAAATTCCCGGTTGCCTGGGCTAAAAGTTAGTCTGGGGTCTAGAATGAAATCTTTGTGATTTGGTGGACTTTTTGGAGTCATTCTCTGAAGTCTCACACCAAAACCCCCTGGAAATCTAATCAGATAACTATCGGCAAACTCATTGTAACATATTTAGGCAGCAAAAACATGGGAGCCCGAAAGCAGGAGACGGAGCCTAAAATCTTGAGTGGGTATTTTGTGGGCCGTTGGGATCAACCATTTTGGGGTTAAGCTAGTAGGTCTGGAGCCTGTTTTCTTTTGCCAGTGAATCAGTTAAGTTCCCTAAGTTCCAAGCAAAATAATTACTGCTAACAAACAAAATGAGTAACGTATTAGAATGTCATAATTAAACAAATGGAAGTTTGGAAAGCGCAGGAACCAACGGAACTCCTAGAATCTTGGTTTTGTCAAAGTGTAGACACAAGAACAAGTATTTTAACTCTCTCTGACATCTTCACCGAAGCTCCATACCCACAACTAACGACCACTAAGTGGCTCTGAATAAGGGACCGGTTACCCCCATCATGGCACCCCCAGTCCATGATGAAACTGCAGACATTAGAAAGAATGTGGCAGCTCTGTTTGCTACATGGGGAAATGAGGCACCATGTTTGATAGCAAGAGAGTGGGCCAGGGAAGTTCCACAACCGAAAATCAGGGTGCTGCTTCAAAAAGGAGGGGAAAATAGTGCTGGTTAGACCAAAACAATAAATAGCCATTAGAACAATGGTTTCCACGTGGAGATTCCTTCCTGGCATTTCTTGGGAAAGTTCTTTTTTTCTGAATCTCACATCCTGAGAAAGATGAATTTTAGAAATCAGGAAAATCGGAAAAAGTATTATAATTCTCCCGTAAGAACAAAAGGTTAACTTTCAACATAGAAACATTACTCTTCAAAGGAATCCAGTGATGTCAAGAACAAAGCAGACATGCAGAGTTGAAGGTCAAAGTCAAGGTTTCTGGTAACTGGGATGGGGCAAAGAGAAGAGAAGCAGTCACAGTCTAACCATTTTTGCTTGTAGCCGTGGCCACGTTATAAATACTTGTTCATGACCCTGTCAGCCGCTAATGATGAGTTCGTCTTACAAATAAAGTGAATGTTAAGGTTATTAACGTTCACATGGTACGCTCTATACTAAATCAATGAGTGATATTCCAAAAAATAACAAGTTTTGAAAGAAAAGTAAGTTCTCAAATTGGCAATTTCTACACACACTTCTGTTCAGAGCAGTTAGTCTTACTAGAATGCTACATTATTTAAAACCCACCCAATTATGTCCCCAGATGTTTTCCAGTATTTACGTATTTGATCTAGACTACGGTTCTTTATGACTATTTCTAAACTCATGTATGTTTCTTATTAAATTTCTTTTTTGGGAAAATTCTAAGAATGAGTTAACTGTAGGAAGAACATTGTGGGTATATTGGGGGTATTTTTTTTTTTTTTTTTTTTTTTTGCGGTACGCGGGCCTCTCACTGTTGCGGCCTCTCCCGTTGCGGAGCACAGGCTCCGGACGCGCAGGCTCAGCGGCCATGGCTCACGGGCGCAGCCGCTCGGCGGCATGTGGGATCCTCCCGGACCGGGGCACGAACCCGTGTCCCCTGCATCGGCAGGCGGGCTCTCAACCACTGCGCCACCAGGGGAGCCCTATTGGGGGTCTTTTAATAACAATTTACGATTTGGGGTATTTCAGAGAATTCTGATCTTGTTTTACTATTCCCTAACATTAATATCTGTCTGGAGTTTGGAAACTAATTATACCTGCCACTGGGAAGAGGGGTTGTCCAAACACAGAGTGAAGGAGGGAAGCAGAGAGAAGGAGAGCTGCTGCGGCTTCCTGAGAGGCAGAGCTGAGGCGGGTCTTATGCTGTCACAGCCCCAAGAAGCAGAGAGATTTCTGGGGGGAAAAACCAAAGGGGAGCAGATCAGATTCCTCCTCTATGGGGGCCTGAGGGAGGGACGGGCTGAGAGAGAGAGAGAGAGGGGGGCGGGGGAGAGAGAGGGGGAGGGGGAGAGGGAGAGGGAGAGGGAGAGGGGGTGAGAGAGAGAGAGAGAGAGAGAGAGAGAGCGCGTGTGTCAGAGACAGAGAGATCGGAGAGAATAGGAGGGAAGGAAGAAAGCAGAAATGAGCTCTTTCTAGGGATGAAGACAATCCATTAGAATCTGAACATTTTTTGAGTGTTTGAGATTGGAGGACTGTGCAGATGGGGCTCTGGGAGCCCCATCTTGGCTGATCGGACAAGAACCAGCTGGATGCAAGGGCTCCCTTTCGCCCACGGGGACGGGGTACATCTGTACATGGTTTCTCACGGGGCCAGGGGATCCCTCTGTCAGGAGAGGCTGTAGGTTCCACTGGCCCCAAGGTCTCCGGGAGCTACACAGCTGATGTCCCCCGACAACTACTGCACACAAGGGGAATATGCTGTAAAATCTACCCCCCAACTCCAGGGGAGACCCCAAAGGACCCACCCAGAAGGAAAGGAGCAGCTGAATGAGGGCTTAGAAAGAGGTCTGCTCTATCAGTGACTTACAAGCTACACTTAACCTACGAGGGGCAAGAGGCTGGGAGGGAGAGTGAGCGCATGGCCACATAGCTAGAATGCAGATGGAATTCGATGGGCTGAAACAATGAACCAAATCTCATGATGTCGAACCTCTTAAATAGAACTGTCAAGTCCTGGCCTTGGGGCAAAACACTAGCTGTGCAAGTGCAAGAAGCAAAAAGGCTTCAAAATTTAAACAGACAGGTTAACTCAGTGTGAATGACGAGTGGACAGGCCTGTCAAAAATCAAGTATTATATGTGGTGAAGGAATACAGTATCTGCTGTGAACATTAAATAAGATACGGCATGCAGTGCCAGGAGTATACTACGTGCTTAATAAACGTTAGTTACTGTTACTGCTCTGGCTACTCTTTGACTTGGATCGGGAACCAACTTTAAACCATTCCTACGTTTCAGGCCCATGTCAAAAGCTTTATATGTGCTTGAATCATACCAACACCCACCCAAAGTTAGAAATGATAGTTTCCCCACATCCCAGATAACAAACGGAGGCTCGGAAAGTGACTTCAGACATGTTATATAGAGTGAATAGTGGGCAGAACTGGGATTTATACCTGTATCTTTACACTTTTCTAGATGGCTTTTTTTTTTTAACCAGCGTTATATGAGAATCTTTATTTTGACAAGTAAGTACAGTATTAAAAAGTTGACCCGGGCTTCCCTGGTGGCGCAGTGGTTGAGAGTCCGCCTGCCGATGCAGGGGACGCGGGTTCGTGCCCCGGTCCGGGAAGATCCCACATGCCGCAGAGTGGCTCAGCCTGTGAGCCATGGCCGCTGAGCCTGTGCGTCTGGAGCCTGTGCTCCGCAACGGGAGAGGCCACAGCAGTGAGAGGCCCGCGTACCGCAAAAAAAAAAAAAGTTGACCCGAAAAGTTAAAAAAAAAAAAAACACAGGTAAAAATAAGTATGTTTACAAATTATCGTAGAAATAATGCAAAAGAGGGTTAAAATTCTCATTGAGGAAAAATCAGGACGTGTCCAACTGTATAAAGGCTCTTCCCTTGCAAGAAACTGGAATAAAGATGAAGACTCAGTTTGGTTTCACTGCAAACGTCCTAAATAACTTAGAAAAACCAGTCGAGGTCAAACGTTGTACCTGCCTACTCGTGATCTGGGGACAGAAGATACCTGCAGAGTAAGGCAGAGCTGATGGTAGGACAGCCAAGAGTTCTCCATCTGGGAGTCCATCCTACATCTACCTTTAAGTAAGAGCTGAAGAAAAGCAAGCCCTCAGACAATTCTGAGCTCTGTGGTAACTCTAGGCCTCACTCGTAGCAGCTACAGTTTTCTGGGTCTGCAGCAGGGATGGTGGGAAGTTGGGGGTGGAAATGGTGGTCATGGAAGGGTTCTGGGGGTTTCTGGGTGGGAAGAGGAAAGGAAGGGGATTAAATAAGCCATGAATATGTCTACATCACATTTTCAAACGATTCAAAATGTCTGTTTCCCTCAGGGTGGCTCAACAAAAGTATCTTTGCCTTTAATTCCAAAAAAAGTGGCTGGCGTTTGTATTTCTAATCTTCCCACAGCCTCTGATGGGTCAGATGAAATCCTTCCAATTTGGAGTGACCTTACAAAGAAAACTGAGTTGTGAGATCAGTTGGTAGGTTCGTATTTTCCTTTCCACTCAACCCAGGCAAAGCTATCATACTCAATTTAGGATTAAAAAAGGAGTTTATAGGAAGAAAACTCTCTTCCTTTGGAGATAAAAATAGCATCTGCTTCTTCTGAGGATGAGTCAGCAGCTGGAGGAAGTTATTTATAGCTTCTCGCTGACCCTTTTCAAAGTTTGTTGGTCACCTATCTGTTTAATTACTTTTGCCCTTATGATTTAAAACTCTCATGATTTTAAAAAGCATCCATTATTTCAGGAGCAACTGCATATATGGATTATTTAGCTCAGCTTTGAAGTTTTCCCAAGTTACACTGAATAGTAATTTTAGAAGTTCTCCAGCCCTCTTCTCAACCCTTTACCCTGAAAACGATAGGTATAATTTTAGAAGAAAAAGTTCCCCAATAGTCAACGGCTTCACTTACATCACACAATTTCAACAAATTCTCTGAGTCTGAATGAAGCTACCAGTTCCCAAGACCATGCGGAAAAACAATCAAGTCTGGAGTGCTATCTTTGTTTGCTCTTCAAATATTATATCTTATCATAAATTATATTTGGGGGGCATGGGGAAGAATATATATTTTAAACGTGATTTCTTTTTTCCAAGTACAGAAAAATTTTCTGGTACCCACTGGACTTGGGGTAGGCAGAAACCTTATTATTAACTAAAATTTGAGAACTCTGTAGTGTGGTAACTTTGAAGTGGCTCTTTGCTGTGGTTTGAATTCTAGGATGGGAGCAAAAGCTGTCAGCAACCTTGGGGAATTACTTAACTTTTCCTGCATTTGCTCCTCACCAACTGAGGACACTGCTCTCCTCAGTATAAAGCGTAGTAAAGCACGCTTGAAAAATAAAGCCTGGAGAGTTTTTCTCTCCTTCTGAATTCTCTGATCCTTGGGAAGAAGGAATCAGCTTCTAAACAAAACTTCATCTCTATCCTTGGAGACTGAAAAGTATTGATGCCGGGGAGAAAACAGGCAGGAAGGGATGATGAACAGCAGAAAGGGAAATTGGAAAAAGTCTGCTTCTCACCATCAGCACATTCACATCAGAAGATTAACAATTATTTATGAGGTGACCAAGTTGTGAATTATTAGCTATAGGGCTATGACTCTTCTAGTGGTAGTATTTTATCAGTGCTATGTTTATGTTAGCAAAGACTTGCTTCTCAGACTATACTGAGTGAACATTTACCAGAACTCTACCGAAGTATTTTTGTCAGTGTGTTTGTCATTTAGAATCTGAGAAGAAAAAGAGAGCGTTGTCCTCGTTCAATGAAAACTCTCACTTGCACCCTGGAAGAAGCCAAGAGGTAGGGCAGGGTCCATATCAGCACTCGGGTTGGGGGGCATGCAGGTGGGCAGGGGCAAAATGGGTGGGTGTCTGCTTTGTAGGACCAGCAGCCCTGTGAGAAGCTCATAGCTAGGAACAAATCGGAACAGAGCAGCTTTGCAGGTTTCTGGGCTGTTTAATTGCAAACTGCCTTGAGGGAACTGAAAACCAGTCTCATGGACAAGACACTGGAATTTAGACAGAAAGCATCTCACAAGGTCAACCTGGCCAGCTAGCTGCCTTTGGGCAGGACGTACACAAAGGACACAGGAAAGCTAATGTCTTAAGGGCAGACACATTTCCCTTGAAAAGGCAATACTTAACTTTAATGAAATAACAGTCCAGGGCTGAACCTATATTTAAATTGACAAACGTAACTTTGAATCTCTCATTAATGTTGTCTAATTTTTGTGTTAGAATTAAACAAAATAATTCTGTGAATCCACTCTTAGCTCATAATATAAAAACCAAAAATGATGAAATTCTGAGTTATATTTCACCTTTTAGATATAAAATTCAATGACATAGTTCCAAAATACATATTTTAAAATTTTGTTATTTTCCTTCTCAGTTGACCAGCTACGAGTAAAAGCATCCTTCTGAGGCCAAAAGAGTTCCACACTTGGCACTCCAACTCCATATAACTCTTTCAACCTGGTGCTTTTAATTAATTTTTCAAAATACGTGATCATTAGATTTTTTTTTTTTTTTTTTTTTTTTTTTTGCTCGAACCGTGCGGCATGTGGGATCTTAGTTCCCGGACCAGGGATCGAACCCAGGCCCCCTGCAGTGGAAGGGTGGAGTGTTAACCACCGGACCGCCAGATCAAGTAGGAAGTCCCTACTTGATCACTAGAATTAATACTCTTGCTACCCATTTTGTACCCATTTGAAAATAAAAGTTTAATATCTAAATTCATTAAATCATTTAAAGTATTTAATAAGCTCTACTTTATAGGCAAAGTTGGTGATGCTATGGTTCTATGAACCAAAAAGCAGGGCAAACAGAATATCCGAAACGTTTGTTCAGTAAACATATCAAAGTATATGTTTGGCTCGTGGGTGCTGTAAGGCAATCAATGTGTGAATGTACTGATTGTATGTTTGGGGACCAGCTGCCTGCAATAAGACCCTATATTTATACAATAGTTGCACTTTTTGGAAACAGTGATAGACTTTTACAAAAGTACTATATCTCTGTGAGAAGATACATTTGAAACAACATGCATCTATCAAAGGACAAAATGAGGTTAATGAAATACCTTTGATAACTGCAATAACTGTGGCATCAGAAGCTGGGCTTTGAATTTCTGCTTTGAATTGGAGGAAATTAATTTTCTTTGAAATGCTGTGTTTACACATTTCAGGCGACAGCGGCTTCATTTTCAAATTTCTATATATATATATTTATAAAACTACTTAACAAGTTGGTGACAACTCTTGACTTAAAAGCACTTGGAAGATAATTTTTTCTCTTTTAAATTTCACATATAACAACATAGGCTAAACACAACTTAAAAAGCGTTTGAAGAAGTCCTTTTACCCTGTAATGGCTATGAATGGGAACTCTGATTTGGGCAGGCCTGAGCTGGTACCCTACCTCCATCACTTACTAGCTGTGTGACGATGGGCAAGCCACAAAAATTCTGTGCCTCAGTCTCTTCATCTGTAAAATGGGAGGTAGCAGTACTCCTGCACAGTTACTGAGAGTTAAATAACTGGATACATGTAAATATTTTGAAGCAGGGCCTGGCTCAGAAAATACGTTAATATTTTATTGAATTCATACATATTAGCAGTTAGTTACTATTATTGTTTCCTTATCAATCATTATTTTACTTATCTATCACTGGATTTTATTTATCTTATATATACTCTGACTACTTTAAGGATAACTTCAGTCATAAACCCATGCACCTCTGGGCAATTAATCTATGACAAAGGAGGCAAGAATACAACAAGGAGAACAGACTCTTCAAGAAGTGGTGCTGGGAAAGCTAGACAGCTCCAGGGAAAAGAATGAGATTAGAGTACTTCCTCACACCATGTACAAAAATAAACTCAAAATGGATGAAAGACCTAAATGTAGGGCCTGAAACCATAAAACTCCTAGAAGAAAACATGGGCAGAATACTTTTTGACATAAATTGTAGCAATATCTTTTTGGATCTGTCTCCTAAGGCAAGAGAAATAAAAACAAAAATAAGCATATGGAACCTAATTAAACTTAAAAGCTTTTGCACAGCAAAGGGAGCCATCAACAAAATGGAAAGACAACCTATGTACTGGGAGAAAACATTTGTAAATGATATGACTGACCAGGGGTTAATAACCCAAATACAGAAACAGCTCATACAATTCAATATCAAAAAAACAACCCAATCAAAAAAATGGGCAGAAGTACCTGAATAGTTTTCCAAAGAAGACATACACATGGCTAACAGACACATGAAAAGATGTTCAACATCTCTATGTTAGAGAAATGCAAATCAAAACAGCAATGAAATACCACCTCATACCTGTCAGCATGGCTATGATCAAAGTGTCTACAAATAACACATGTTGGCAAGGATGTAGAGCAAAGGGAACCCTCTTACACTGTTGTCAGGAATGTAAATTGGTGCAGCCACTATGGAAAACAATATGGAGGTTCCTCAAAAAAACAAAATAGAAATACCGTATGATGCAGCAATTCCACTTCTGGGTATTTAACTGGAAAAAATGAAAACACTAATTCAAAAAGATACATGTACCCCATTGTTCATGCAACACTATTTACAAGAGCCAAGATATGGAAGCAACCCAAGTATCCATCAGCAGACAAATGGATAAAGATTTGGTATATACACAATGGCATATTACTCAGCCATAAAAAAAAGAGTGAAATTCTGCCATTTGCAACAATGTGGATGGACCTAGAGAATATTATGCTTAGTGAGATAAGTCAGGCGGAGAAAGACAAAATACCATATGATATCACTTACATGCACAATCTAAAAAATAAAACAAATGGATGTATACAGCAAGAGTAACTGCAGTCAGTTCAAAACAAAATAAGACATGATAAGAAAACTGAATTAATATATCGCAAAAGACAAAAATCTGAAAGAGAAATGCATAACTTCTAATAAGAATTCCTGGTCGAAGAGTGACACAGCAATGAACACAAAACTTAGCTTTGAGATTCCTAGCAGCCAGAGAAGGGAGGGAAACACAATGGATTGAACATTGGATTACATCACCAACTAGAAGAAAGCATTCTGATTTGCTTCAGTTACCAACAGCTGCGTAACAAACCACCCTAAAACTTGTGGCTTAAACCATGGGGATTTATAATTTTTCAGGATTCTGTGGGCTGGCTCCGTGATTCTTCCGCTGATCTTGCTTGGGGTCACACATGAATCTACATGTAGCTGGATGATGACTAGAAACTGGGATGGGTTGGGGCTATTCTTTAGAGTATCTTGGTTTACCTCCCCGTGGTCAACTTGAGCTTCCTCACAGCATAGCAGTCTCAAGGTAGCAGATCAAAAAAGAGTTCCAATAGGATAAGCCCTAGTATGCAAGTGCATATCAAGTCTCCACCTGTGTCATGTTTGCTAATGTCCCATTGATGCAATCAAGTCATATGCCCAAACCCAGAGTAACATAAGGTTGGAATGCCAGGAGGCATGTTCATGGGGTCCACAGTCTACCAGAGTTTCTTAGGACAGTCCAAGTTAGAAATCTGGGAATCATTGTTACCCATAACTTAAAAAAAAGCTACCTTCATGGTTCATAGCCTTTTGACTATTAAATCTTGCTTCCATGTGTTACATTCTGTTTTCATTTTGTCCCTACAGTGAGACCACCAGTCCAGGACTTATCAGCTCCTATCAGTTGGACTACAAAGACTTTATTAGCCTTCTGCCTCTGGAAACCCTGGAACCATTTTCTGTGCCATTTTGTTGATGACACCCCTGCCTTTCTTTGTTAAAACAAATTCAGCAATAGTCCTGCGCATGCTGTCCATGGATTCAAATGCTTCAGCAGATATCCCGTGAGCTGTGATGAATCACTGGAAAAAGTGTTACTGTTGTAGGAGGTGTGAATTAGAACACCTAGGGGGACATCCAAAATGCAGACTTGTTAGCCTACCCAAACTTAATCTACAGAGAGCTGAGAGCATATGGGCACACATAAAATCTGCTTTCTGAACTATACTCTCTGGCCCTTCTTCTACCTCTGAAAATCATTTTTCTTTCAGTAATCTAATGACTTATCCTAGGCATGTTTTACTTCTGTATATAGGAGAAGGGGTAAGAGACTGAGAGCTACAACCGGGCAGCCTTGGGTTTAATTCTCCTTTCCATCTCTTTTGATAACTGTGTGACTTTGGATAAATCACTTCACTTCTCCGAACCTCTCTTTCTTCATGGGTTAAATGGAGATATTTCCTACCTTATATTATCATTGTAAAGACTAAATGAGACAAAATAGGTAAAGTGCACCGCCTGAAGCAAAGTATGAGTTCCACTTTTATTGTTGTTGTTATTATTACCACTACGATTACTATTATTATTATTACCACTGCTACTACTTCCTGTAGTGCTTTAGACTGTGCTTAAGAGTAAAACCAATGCAGAGGAAAACAGAGCTGACAGATGAGGGAACTACTCAATCTCTAATGACATTGCTTGAGCACCTGGATCCAGCTGTGCCTGAAGTCATCACCTTGTTGGACTTTCCAGTTCCTAGAGTCAACTGTTTCCCTTTTTGCTTTAAGCCAGATGGAATTAGATGTCTGTCACTTGCAGTGGTGAGGTCCTGACTGTTATAGGACCCAAACCTACTCTGTATCAGTTTCATCCAACGAATGTGGTTAAAACACAGACCCTTGTTCCTACCCCTGGAGATTCTACATTTGTCTGCTTGGAGTAGGTCCTGGGAGTCTGTAATTTTAGAGCATTTTAAATGACTCAGACGTCACCAGACTACACATCAGCTTTAGGGAACTACTTCCTTAAACTGTGAGTTCCTTATTTGGCAGTCCCTACAGGACCTTGTGAGTTGCCATACGCATAGAAGCCCCACTAATATTTGTTGAATTGAACACACGTTCCGAGAACATGAGTAATTAGGCAGGACAGATTGCCTTGATAGGCCGATTATATGAAGTTGGCGGGATAGCTAAAAAGAATCAGATTACTTCCAGAAATTTCTAGCATCTTGGGGTAGCTACCTTGCTTAAATTAATTTAATACCAATTTTAAATGCTATTTGGTTTTCTCTTTCTAGCTTTAATGTTTTCATTTTGTGACCGATTCATCATGTGACCTTGGACCTGTTTTCCAGACATAATTTAATACTGCATCCTGGGTTGTTTTTTTTTTCAAATTAAGATCTCTTTGCTGCATATAAAGATTTCATGTTAGAGCTGCCCTTTACGATAAATTTTATTTCAGCTGAATAATTGTCTAATAGAAGTTTCAGTCTCACTCTAACCACATCAAGGGGTTCCCAGAGAAAACGGTTTCGTATATTTAGGATCCTGACAAATGGGGTGGGAATCCTCCTTTATGCAAGACAGGCAGTAAAAGGTGCTACTGACGAAAGCATTAACAGCACACGCTGTCCAAGTGGGGAAGAAATCAGAGCCCACCTGGAGGAGAACTCCGCTTCCTTTCTGTGACGCACACTTCAGCGATTTCATGCTCTTCACCCCACAAATATTACAATGGCTCCTTTGGAAAAATGCATCCCAAGGCCTGTGTGGATGGATTTTTAAGGGTTAAAGAGTAGAGCTGACAACGCGACCACAGAAAAAGACTTATTGCAAAGACTTGCAACGGAAACCACCCATCATCTGCCCTGAGAGGGAGTCAGTTGGGATGTGAGGTCTGAAAGATTATTTTTCAAAGCAGCATTGCATTGATGGTTTGGATTATAAAGCTGAAGGAGGCCAAAGGTAACTAAATTCAAACCATTGGAATTACATTATAACCTAGAAATTCATAAGCCAGAAAAACAATGCGTGCACTAACATATCAGGTCTCCCTCTGCTTAGATACACTGTAAAGTGTCAAGGTGAGAGGCCTTGCCCCACTTGAAACATTATGACAAAATCAATACCCAGGAGATATCATTCTAAGTGATCACCCTCAACTACTACGTCAGAGCCATGGGCTCCCTAAGAGGAAGAAGAAACACTGAGGTCTTCAACAGGGGAAAAATACCCCATTCCTCCTGCTGAAATGAGACATGTTTTTGGATGAAACAAAGCCTTGCCGTCATATATCCTGATATCCTTAGCTTTGATTTCAAGAATCCATTGATATTATGGGGAGAGAGGGTCAGTGGTTGAGGTCTACAGCATCACTGGAAACTGTGAAACCCATAAGATTTGTGGTCTATGTCTATATGAGATTTTTGGGAGAAGTACCTGAGAAAGATTAAGAATCACCAATTTTCTCCCACTTAACCCATTTTACAGATGGGAGTACTAAGGGCATCGCTGACATGCCCAATTGTCACACAACAAGACTCAAAGAACTAGCTCTAAATCTCTGGGTCAACAGCAGACAGATGGGAACCTGATCATGAACTTGAGGCAGGAGCTGCAAAGCAAAATCCCTGGAGTGAACTTAATCCAGAGTCCAGCCTTCTTTCACCTGCACAGTGTTTTAATCCATTAGGAAAAGTCCCAGATACCCAGCTGCTTCGGAAAAGTTGACAGATTTGGCAAGATGGAGCCCACATTTCTTTGGCAGGTGTCCAGCAGTTTGCCCCATCCCGTCTGCTCTCTGCTATTGTAGGCTCACTTCTGCTTCGCTTATTCACCCTGCCCTGCCTGGTCCTGTAACACTTGAGTTCGTGATTCTGGGTGCAGAGACTCCTAACACCTGCTGGGTACCTTGGGAGGTCTATAAAGCTCCTTTGGGGCTGGTTCCTTACCCGTCATGGCGGTTGTGGTTTATTAAAACAAACAAACAAAAACTCAAACTACAATGGCTGAGAATCACAAGTATTCCCTTCTTGCTGAGGCTACATGTCCATCAGGGTGGGGACAAGAGGTCATTCGGGGATACAAACTGAGCAGCTACTGCCTCAAACATCACTAGCAAGAGTTCGGGATGTTCTCACAATGACAATGAAGTGCTTCGGCCTGAAAGTGACACAGGTGCCATCGGCATAAGTTCATGGGTCAGCACTAGTCACACGGCCTCACCCTACCTCAAGGAGCTTGGAGATGTAATCCTATAATGTGCGCAGGTCACAGAGGCTGAAGAACGTTGAGTAAACGCTACTGGTCCCTCCCATCAGTCCAGTTGTGGCAACCTGCCCTGGGTCGTGAACTGCAGCGTGTAATTCCGAGAAGTGCTACATGGCTTTGGGTTTCCCGTGGATGTCTTTTCCACAGTGACAAAGCACTCTGTCTTGTGAGAAACAGGCAGGCAGCAAAATCTATTCGAGGTTTAGGAGGTTGTATGGAGACAGTTGTCACTTTTGCCCTCGATTCAGTTCCCAGATTTTTTTTTTTTTACTGTATGTTACTGGTTACATCTGCTATTTATCTGAGCCTGTTTCCTTATCTGTAACTGGAGTAAGAACACCACCCTACAGTTTTGTGGAGATAATTACATTAAGTGAACTCAGACAGTACGTGTAGAGTGCAACGTCTCCTTCAATGGTAGCTCCTACTTTTGGAGGTGGTACATCTTAGTGCTTCTAAGAATGGGCTTGCAACAACTAACTGCGTGACTTTGGCAAAGTCACCGACCCTTCCCGAGCCTCAATGGCCTTGTCTTAAAAACAGGAACTCACTCTGCCTGCGTCTGGGATGACTCAGTAAGGTCATGTATGCAAAGCACCTCATACAAATTACGTGCTCAAGAAATATGGTAGTGTAACTGTATAGAACAGGGAACTAGATTCCATGTCCTGGGATAAACCATAATGGAAAAGAGTATAAAAAAGAATGTGTATATGTGTATAACCGAATCACTTTCACTGTACAGCAGAAATTAATACAACATTGTAAATCAACTAGACTTCAAAATAATTCATTAATTAATTAAATATGGTAGCTTAGTATTTTTTAAATGGATTACCATGTGAATGCCCAAAGTCTTTCATTTCTGTTTTAACAAATGAAAAAACAACACTAACTCTTGCCCTGCTGACCAATATCACTGTCACTTGATTTGAGCCTGTTTTTTGGCATAAGTATTCCTACTTTATGACCTTCTTGGATATAAAACACTCTCCGGTTGGGACTCCAGGCCTCCTTGGTGTTTCCTGATGAAGATGAACTCCATTCCAAGTATCTGGCAGCTCTGCTGATCTTTGATCTGTGTGGTACATTTGTGTAGCAATCAAAAAATTATAATGTGGTCCAGAGAGCTGCCGCCAAGTACTGATCAGTGTTGAACTGCTTAGACAAAATTATGGGGAACTTTTAGTCTTATCTACTTAAATCCTCCCCTAAGAACCCAATGAACAAATTGATGTCAGGAAATCAAGCAGATTTGCTACAGATCTTGTGAGTATCCCAGACAAGTACAGGGAAAATATAAGATAATTGACACAAACAAACAAAAAAATCAAGAAATCCAGAGAGGGTTCTCTGTACCCCAGACTTGAACCCTGGTTCCCCAAATGTCAGGGGAACAGACACAGAAGGATGAGAAAGCACATCTTCTGGGGGACTCCTAAGTGCTTTATTATTTTATTTAATTCTCAAGACAATGACTTGCAAGGTGGTTCTACTTGTTCCCATTTTATAGATGGGGAAACTGAGGCCCAGAGACGTTAAGCAACTGTTCAAGGTCCCACAGGACACATGGTAGATTTCAAATCTGAACCACACACCTGACTACCTCTTTCTACCTTAGCAGGCAATTTCTCCTGCCAGGGAAAAGTTAGCTCCAAAATGTCAGCTTTAGAGTTCCTTCAAAATGTGGCCTGAAGAGGTTAATGAGTTTCCCAGACAGATCAAATAATCTGCTGAAGGTCTCACAGCTGGTTAACGGGCAGAGTTGGCTGCAAAGCCTGTGTTCTCTCCCTGAATCCACACAGCCTCCCAAACCAGGCAGATGCTCGGTCCAAAGGCTGATTCTCTGGATTCCCTCAGGTTTCCCCAGTCACCAAGAATCTTAAAGATCACTCAGGAATCTCCCCAACTGGATCTAGAATAAAAGACATTCTTCAGATAAACGTGAAGCCTGGCCAGTTTCTGCGGGCTTTGGAATAAAGGGCTGCGGTGGAGACGCGCGTGACCATCTCTCACGTGGGGACCATGTAAAACTGATCTAAGATGCCAAGCATTTTGAACCAATCTGTCAGCTAAAGATCACTTTAATTTTTCATCTGCCTTTTACAGGCAACTTCCACTTCCCACCTCTGATACACACAAGATAGGACACCAGCCCTGCCCAGGCAAGCTGCTTCAAGAGAACGGGAGGGGAGCAGCCCTGGATTCTGGGCCAAGGGGGAGGGAGATGAGGTCGGCAGATCAGGTTTCAACCCCTAGATTTCTTTACCGAGGAGGGAAGGATGAGATCTTTAAGAGGACACTGTCAAGAGTGCCCCCAAAGATCTCGTCTCTCCCCCTACCCCGGGGCGTGTCCGAGTCCTTCAGCATCAAGCTGGCTGAGGCTTCTGTGGATGGACTGAGCAGATTTCCCACATGATAGGGAATTTGTTTTGGAGGTGTCAAGAGATCTAAACCAGGTCTGACACTTTAAACCCCAGCTGGTTCTCAACTGGAGACGTTGGGAGTGGGGGCGGAGACACGAATTGGTTGTTCCCAGGGTAGAGGAAGCACACAGTTGGTAGAACAGAGGATTATACAGGGTCCTGGCTAAGTCTTGGGCAGAGCCTCCAGATTGAAGTCTCCTGAGCATCCATTTCACAGACCACATTTTTAAGGGCCCAGATAACAAGTATAAACAGCGCTGTTTCATCAGTAAGAAAAATGATGGTGATGCTGAGGAGAGGAGGATGTTGGGAGGTGAAATGATCCTTCTTGACTCTTGACAGCCCCTTCTGGTGCAGGATGGGTAACTGACAGGCAGCACTCGTTCTACTCTCTGCCCCTCGACTGCCTTTCCTCCAGCGACATGGAGAAACTCATCTGATTGGAAAATTGGGGAAGACAAAATTCCTCTCTTTTTGTCTTTCCAAGTGTGAACCTGTCAGCAGCACTGCGAGCTCCTCCCAGCTGCTCTGTGCTGTAAATCTTGGCCGACATCACTGCCTGGGCTGGTTGTATTCATCTACCTGTCAGAGGCAGGTGGGGTGAGTGTTCCTAATTCCATTGCACCCACTTACTTGCAAATATAAACCACAGCTTCCATCCTAGCCTTTGCCTGTCATAGGAGTTATGGTTAGATTTTCCAACCTACAACTCTTTTGTCTTATTTCTCTATTTGCTCAGAATCCAGGTGGAGAAGGCAGTCATATTTATTGGGTCCCTGGGTTGGTTAATTTTATCTGTCAAGTTGGCTGGGCAATGGTGCCCTGGTGATTAGTCAAACATCGGCCTAGATGTTGCTGTGAAGGTATTTTTTTTTTAGATGAGATTAATATTTAGATTAGTGACTTTAAGTAAAGCAGCTTTGCCTCCATAGTGTAGGTGGGCCTCATCTAATCAGTTGACGGCCTTAGAAGCAAAGACTGAGTTTTCCAGAAGAAGCAATTCTACCTCAAGACTACAACACAGAAACCCTCTTTGAATTTTCAGTCTTCAGACTCCAGGCTGCAACACCAAATCTTATCTGAATTTCCAGTCTGCCAGTTTGCCCTACAGATTTCGTATTTGCTAGCCACCACAACTGCATGAACTAATTTCTTAAAATAATTATCCTTCTCTCTCTCTCATCGTCTCTATCTTACTGCCTTTCCCTCTCTGCCTCACTACAGATCCTATCAGTTGTGTTTTTCTAGTGAACTCTAACTAATACAGTCCCCTTAAATTCCAACAAATTACAACAGTGAGTCCTCATTCAATCCTCACAATTACTTACATGGTAGGCAACTGCATTCTTCCCATTTTAAAGATGGGAAAACTGAGGTTTAGGGAAGTTAAGTAACTTGCTCAAGGCTATGCAGCTAGCCAGTGGAAAGGCAGTAATGGAAGTCAAACATTTCTGAAACCATAGCTGATGTCTGTAATTATTGTACCACACTGGCTCCAGACCAGGAAAGAAAGGCATACTCAAAGTTATGATAAGGTACAGAACTAAGGGTAAGTTGGATATACCCGTTTGATCATAGTCAACTGAGGAAAATCTTTATCTCTTGTCTCCTGCTGAGTGGTTATATTTTGACGCTCTCTCTGCTGTATTGCTGGATGAAATAATTATAAGTTCAAGCTGATACTAATAGCCCAGGGGCTGTGTCCCTGGTCAGCCATCCTGGTGCTTTCAAGGCCTACTTTGTCATGTAACCTGTGGTTCTGAGGGTCCCTTTTATATCAGTTACCCTAACATTCACCATAATCAGTAACTCCCCAGACTGGCTATAATAGAGCACACCTTCTCCTTTTTCAGTTACGTCTGAAATTTGCTATTATAAAGCTTTCCAGTACTAGCGAGAACAACATCAAGAAATGCAATCTTTACTGATAAAACTCACCTGAGGATTTATTCATGTGTTCACTTACTCATCCATTGATCCAATGGTTAGCCAGAAAGACTTACTGAGAATTACGCTATACTTGAATTTTACTTCCTTTACTCAAAAATAATTGTGGAACTCTTGACTACTCGTCTACTTGTCTTCCTACGTAGATTCTCTCAAATTTCTCCCTCTTTTTCACAAGAACTCATGTCCAGTAATACTTAATTTGATAAACTAATACAGAGAAATGGATTCATGAGTATTGAATGGCGTGATGGTTACTACTTCCGCGTAAGGTATATTCATTGTTAGAAAGATCTTTTAGAAGCACATCATCTTGATGCTGAAGGAATGGCTTTCATGATAGATGTTTCAGGCAATATATTATGGGTGTTTTGCTTACATGAGTCTTCTCAGTGTTCTCTCAAATCTCACTAACCGTGTTCAGGTTAATACTGCCATTTTATGAGAAATCAGCCATATGTCATCTTGTATGACATCATTTTACTCATTAAGGGGATGATTTCATGATAAAATAAAAAGAACCAAATAATTATTTGCATTATGAAAAATCATTCGTGATATATTTATATAAGGTAATGGTTCAAAGAAGCCAATAGGCTTCAAACTGTCTCCCCTCCAGTTTCATGAAAATATTACTTTACCCGCAAGACAGACTAAAGCTGCTTAATCGATAGCCACTCTCCTTGTATTTTTAGCAACTGAGCCAGTATTCTGGTTAGGATGGCAGAAAGATGTCTAGCTAAAAGACTGCATTTGCCAGCCTCCATGCATCTAGGCAGTAGTGTGTTTACTGGTTACTGTAACCAGTAGTGTATTTCTCCTAGGAATGTTCATCAAGTAAAGCTGACTCAAGTAGGAGGTGTTTGCCTGTTGCTTTCCCTGCTTTCTCCTGCCTGGAAGGCAGACGTAAAGGCTGTAGCTCTAGCAACCATTTTGGAACATGAGGCAACATTGTGAATTGAAGCCATGGGATAACATTGTGGAACATAAAGATAAGAGCACTCGGGTGAGCAGGGAATTCTCCTCTAAGTATCGGACTACTTCCCTCCAGATTCTGTTATGTAAGGAAAATAAAATTTCTACCTCATTTGAAGGACTCAAGTTCGCTGTGTGTGTGTGTGTGTGTACGTTTTATGTAACTAAACCTAACTGTAATTAAAACATCCTTTAATTAAACCTAATTAAAATATAGGTTTATTAATAAAACCTATAAACATTATTATTCCAATAATGTTTCACTCACGGAGCCAATCTAGAATCTTGAGTTTATTCACGGCTGAGTGTTCCAGCCAGTTTGCATAAGTAGAAACCAAGTTCCCAAATATTCGGGCCCTGGCTCCTGGTCTCTTGTCTTGAACACAGAGCCTCGATTTTCTTTGGTCCGTTACTATTGCTATTCATGGATTGTCCAGCGTATTTTTAAAGAAATCATTGTTCAGAGAATGTAACTTTCACTTAAAGTTAAAAGCTGCTTCTACTCTTCTTCTTTTTCCCTCTGAGTTTGGGTGAAATTATGCCTGGTGTAATTTACTGTAGTTCTTCCCCTGCCCTTTTTTTTTTTTTTCTAAGTATCTGTCTTGGCGATTTTAAGACCTGTAAAATGTTGGTTACTCTCACTTGTCCTAATCAGAGATTGAATAAAGAGACATTTCGAAATCTTGGAAAGATTGAGGGCTTCTGAACTGGAGCTGATCTGTTCAACCAGTTAGTTGAGCGAGGCCAGATGAGCCCTCAGGAAAAATCATGAAAACTAAATTAAACTGAACAGAAAAAAGCAATTTGCCAGCAGTGAACCCAATTCACAGTTGGCCTCCTCCAGAGAAGAGTATCCTGCCTTGGTCGCGCACCAACCAGAGCTCGCTGCGATTATCTGTAGGATTGCACAATTCCTCTTAGGACAGTCATGAAAGGAAAAATAACATTTGTTCTGCCAAAGCGTGTGGACTTGCTGACATTTGCTGAAATACAGATATCACCCGAGTGAAAAGTGAACAGGATGTTATCCTTAAGGTACTTTAGAGAGCAAGTATGTGACACATCTTTTCCACACATACATAAGGCAGCTTGAATTTTTGGTAATTGTGAGGGCTTGACTCTTGCAACTATTTCCAACAGACCCCTGGTGGCTTTGGGAAGATCATCCCATGATATCTCAACCTGGTGAGAAACTGTTCTCTGTGATGTTCAGTAATGTTTGTCTATTTCTTCCCTTCTTGGAACGGTGATTTAAGAGGATAGAATCTGGCCTTGCTGGCTGGGAGGGGAGTCAGCACAGTTTAAATCAATTGTACCTGTCATATGAATTCCCTGATTCTAGACTGAAAAAAAGAAGTACGCTGGGAAAAGATGGGGAAAAAGATGCCATGTATTATATACTCTGATGGAGAAAGTAAGGGAGGATTTTAAATGACGGAGATTATCAACAATTCCTATTGGATGGCTTTCAAGGTGGAAGGCTCTGGGGATAGATTTGTGGAGGGCACAATAAAAGAAATTCAACAGCTAGTGGCTTATCTGGAGACTCTTGATTAAATGATATTTAAACTATATTTAAGGTATTCAAGTACTTCCTTTATTTCTGGGCGTTTCACTGTTGAAAGATTCAGATACAAAGCAGGCTTGGACGTATGAAACAGAACTGGTTTCTGGCTAAAGGACACAGCAGAAATTGAATATAGTCAAAGTTAAACACAGATGATTAGCACTGTCGTTTGGTAAAGCAGCTCAGGATGAAATATGGTGGATAGCGCAGAGGAAGAAAATATAAGTAGTAATGGCCAACCTGCTCAGCAACAGAGTCAATGAGGACTTGGCCAACAGTCATCAAAATATTAGAAAATAATTGAAAAATAATTCACAGGAATTAGGCAATGTGTTTCAATAATATCTATCCTCATACATTGTGGGGATCATAGATACACGTGTGTGTGCGCATGTGTATTCTATATACATGGAAACTTATGTTTGGAGATATAACTGCAGAAGATTAGATGTTGACACAGATTAGGTTTGATAGCGTCAAATTCATTTTTAAAATTCTTGTATTCACGAGTAAATAAAAGGACCCAGTTTAGACTGCTGATCTGCAGTCGTGAAAATGGTAGCCTTCTCTAATATGACAACTAGGGTTTGAAGATCATTTATAGCTGGGAGTGGGGTCATATGGAGGCTGCAGAACCACTACTAAGTGAATACGTCATGTTATAAAGGGTCTTTGATATCACAACGATATAAAATGCTATAGTTAAGCTGGAATGTTGCAGTGATACAGCACATTTTGGGTAGGTGGTGTGGTCAATGAGATTGAAGATACAGTTGTCAATAAATCCAATGCAGTTTAATTCACATCAGTAAAAACCTATACAGTGCCCACAGTATGCCAGGTACTGTGCCAGCTGCTGTGAATCCAAAAACGAATAAATGAGAGCACTTGGCTCTAGAAAAAACTTACAGTTCCCTGAAAGATACAAAGAAGACACAGCAATAAGCAGGAAGGTGATGGGATGGAATGTATGTAATGAGATATACACAATTCCAGGACATGTACACGGAACAGAAATAATAATATAAGGGAACAGATAGCAATGTTTTGTGGACAAGACTTTTTCTTGGTGTGACGGGGGGGGTGGGGAAAATGCAAAGTTTTAGGGAGAAATTTCTACCTGAGCTTTTAAAGAAGAGGAGGAGAAAGTCAGAGACATTCAGGGATGGAGCACAGGAGACAATCTGGGAGCAATGATGTGAACATTTGTTTTTTTGAAAGAAGGGAGATAGACCCAGATCATCCATTAGTATCTCCTCCAGACCCAGTGTCCAAAATCAAGAATTTCATGACTATGATTCAGATTTTAGGTTTGCATATTCATCTCATTAATTTCTCTCTTTTTTTTTTTTTTTTTTTGCGGTATGCGGGCCTCTCACTGTCGTGGCCTCTCCCATTGCGGAGCACAGGCTCCAGACGCTCAGGCTCAGGGGCCATGGCTCATGGGCCCAGCCGCTCCGAGGCATGTGGGATCCTCCCGGACCAGGGCACGAACCCGTGTCCCCTGCATCAGTAGGCGGACTCTCAACCACTGTGCCACCAGGGAAGCCCCCATCTCATTAATTTTGATAAAGATTTTTTATAGAACTGAACTGAAAAATTCACCTCATGCTTAAAGTTTGAAGGAACTTTGAGATCATCTTTGGTTTCCCCATATCACTTACTCATTCAATTCAAAAAATATTCATTGAGGATCTACTATGTGCCAGATTGTCAAGCACTATTCTCAACACTTAGAATACATCAATAAATAAAAGGGACGGATACCCTTGGCCTCGTGGAGCTTATGTTCCAAGAGGGAGAGGCAGATCATAACTAATACACATAATAAATATGGAAATATTATAGTCTGCCAAAAGGCAGTAAATGCTTCGGGGGGAAATCAGAGCAGGTTGGGTGAATGTCTGTTTGCCCAAGGCAGCCTCAGGTTATTCCTGTTGTCCCAACATAATTATTCACAGCAACTCTTTACCTCTAAAAGACGTCCTAGTTTGGGTCAGACAGTATATAAACTTCTAAGCAGAGTTAAAGGGAATCAGGAATGTGGGTGCACCTGCGTGTGCACGCGTGCAGGGCCACATTACTATATTTAAAGTGGTAATCCAGGTAAGCCTCACTGAGAGGGGGGCTTCTGAGCAAAGACCTAAAGAAGTGAGAGAGTGAGCCTCCCAGATATCTTTGTGAAGAATATTCCAGGGCAAAGGCCCGAAGATTTCCAAGGAATGCGAGGAGGCCGGGGCCCTGAAGGGGAATGAATGGAGGGGAGAGCAATTGGAGATGCCAGCAGGCAGGAAAGGAGAAGGGAGCTGGAGAGGGTGGGGCCCTAGGCCACTGAAAGGGAGTTGAGCTCTCCTTTGAGTCCAGTGGAAGGCCACTGGGGGATCCTATATAGGAAGGACATAATCTGACTCATATTTGAAAATCATTACTCGGGCAATTCTTTGTGGAGTCGATTCCTTGAAAAGACTATACTCTAGGGGGTAAAAGTAAAGGCAAGCTGTCTAGATAGGAGGCTCCTACAGTGAACGCAGTGAGAGACGGTCATGGCTTGGAACAGGATGGTGGCAGTGGATACGGCGACAAGTACTTAGATACTGAATGTGTTATGAACCAACCAGATTTCCTGCAGACGAGAGATGAGGGGATGAGGTTCTCATATCTTGCAGTAGTAACAAAGGATTCCTTAAAGAACTAGTTTAACAACTCGTGGGTTTTAGTCCTCGCTGAGCTCTTAAAAAACAAATGACTTCTCCCACTTTGCTTCAAAGCTACGCCTTCCCTTTCAAAGCACTTTCAAAATGGTAAATCCCATCAAAGTTTAGTTGTACAAGTAAAAGCTTCTGTCTGGTAACTATTAAAGATGGTTCCAATATGGCTGGTTCTGATTAATTGCAATATGGTGTATGCACCATGTTGAAAGAGAGTATTTTGTCAAATATGGGGCCTTCCAAACTGTAGCCAATAGGTAATCAATTTGTTGAGTGTTAAGTTTACATTTTGAAATGCTGAATAGTGTTGATGGTAGGACGCCAAGTGGTGATGGATTATTGTGAGTGGTGGAGCAGAGAGAGTCAGGAGCTCTGCCTGTGACACCGGCTATGACTGTCACCACATCCCTAAACCTCACTGAGACGAATGCCCTTGGTTGTAAATGGAACACCTTGCTGTGATTACAGCTCTGGATTTTGGTAGTCACTGTGTTTTCATCTCTGAATGTAACTCTGTAAATACTTAGAAATCAGATAATAGGAATAAGGCTATAAATAGACAATTAGGATCCTGATTGCTCATCAGTTTTTAATATTTTATGGTTATCTCAGGCCTCTTACTTGTGTATGTGTGCAACTTGAGGTCAAGGGCTGATATCTTTTCTAACAATGTATTATACTCGTGGGCCATAATTTAGAGAGGCGCATAGCATGACGATGAAGAACACAGGTATGTTTATAAATTGGAAAAAATAGTAATTACATCTTAGGAACACTGGGCTATTATACAAAAATTAGAGTGAAAATAACCATCAACTATTAAAACCAATGTTAACTGAAACTCTACTATGAGTAAGGCAGTATATTAAATACTTTATGAACTCTTTTTATTTAATTCTAAACGAAAACCCAAGATTCCATGGGTAGGTACTCTTTTCATGCCCATTTTAGAGAGAGAGAGAGAAGCAAAGCCACAGAAACCTGAATAATTTCTGCAAAGTTATTCAAACCCAGGCACTTGGCCTCCAGATCTTGCAGCATCTGAACCACAATACCCAAGTCTCTCCACAATATACAGAGAAGGGTAGCAGTTTCTGGCAATAATGAGAACTCAGTAAATGGAAGCTATGATGATGATGGTTATTAGAGCAGTGGGAATTCAATACCTGCTAGGTAACTGAAAGAATCCATGAGTCATCTACACTGAGGCACTGAGGTGAAAACTGAAATCAGGAAGAAACGAGCTCAGCCAAGGGGAGAGAGCAGAGAAGGGCTGAGAACTGAAATGAGGAGGACGGATAACCAAACGCCTTAATGCCCACTTGGATGGTGTTGAACCTAGAAGTGACCATTCTCATGACCTACAGCAGAAATGAATGTTTCCTCCGGGACTGATTGAGTGACTCTTGGATTTTGGTTCTAACTCTTTAAAATTGTTTCTCTCACTCTGTTCAAAGCCTTGTCTTCCTTTTCAAAACATTTGCAAAATGGTAGATCCCACCTCCAAAGAGTCCATCAAAGTTTAGTCACAAACATAACTGCTCCTGTCTGGTAAAGATTAATGATGTTTCTGATACGAATATTTTTGATTAACTGCTGTTGAAACTCGAGCTGAATGTCAAAGCTGGGAAATGAACTTTAAAATGGACTCAAAAGACAAGAGGCCCCTGTGTCCTTGAACATAATCCAATCAAAGAGATTGCAAAGGAAAACACAAGAGACAGTATTAAATTTGTGATGACATGACAGATCCTTGTTCCATTTGTGGAAAAAAAAAAAAAGGCGCACCAGGTCATCATTCTTTAAGAGACTCTCCTTTGATATTGACCTGCCTAAAATGCTTAAATAAAAAAAAAATTCTAAAACACAGCTCTTGACTTCACTTGTAAAACATCTATCTGTCCTCCAAAAATTCTGGTTTGCAAGTCTTGATGTTCCAAGTCACATTAAAGGAACAAAATAAAAGAAAATGCAGTCAAGAAAACAGGAGCATTTGATTGTATGTAATGTAGACAATTAAGGAAAGTAATGGCTGGTAACATCTCCTGGCAAGCTGTCATCCTATTAAGGCTGAGAATTCAATTTTATTAAAGTTGTCCCAAAGGAACACAGGGGTCCCAATCCGGGATACCTCTACATGAGTATAATCAGATGGTAATATCATAATCAGGCAAAACTGAAGTATATCAGTTGTTCATAAAGCTTCACTGGGATTACACTGAATGGTGTTATGAGCATGTTACTTTAAGAAAACATCTACCAACATCATTAGCTTTCTTTCATCCTGACCTACTACTACTTCACCAGTTACCAGTGATAGCAGTGCAGGGAGTAGATTACGTTTTTCTCATAGGGCTAGTGATAGATACTCAATTTTAAATGCTTCCCACAGATTCTTCCAGCTCCTCTTTGCCCTCCACAATTAGGTAAAATTGGGTTCATGCTGCACCAGAATCACCTGGGAATCTAATGAAAATGTAAATTTCTGGACCCCACACCAGAAAAATGGAGTTAGAATCTCTGGAAGGTAGGGATAAGAATCTCATTTTTAACAAAATCTTCTGTTGATTCTCAGGCATACAAAGTTGGAAAGGCAGTGTGCAGAGACGTGTGCTCAGGTTCAGCCTGTGCCTCTACATAAGCCCTGTAACCCTGGATAAGTCACTTAGAGTTTCAAAGTCTCATTTCACTCTTGTATAAAATGAGGATATTAACACCAGTCCTGCTTTCAGCAAAGTTGTGTACAAGTTAAAATGAGGTTACAGATGTGAAACTGCTTTTTAAACTACAAAGTATGGTGTATGGGTAATGTATTACTGTTGTGGTTGTTACACAGCCATTCCTCTCCCCCTCATCCATTCCTTTGGCTTACGATGCCATGGGTAGCAATTATGTATGAAACATGGGGCAGAGAATTGCAGAGGTTCTTGATGTCTTGACTCTAGAAGTCTGCTTTAAGCTCATAATTGTAGATTACTAAAAGGGACGCATCTGTCTTCAACCCTCTCTATGTGTGTTGGCTTATAAAATTTTTCTTTACGATGTAGTCCATGTTTTGAATCTGCTCTATTTATTTATCTACTGTGTGGAAAATGAGACATAAGACTTTAGATGAAAATTCATCTGGTCTCATCCAGCCAGGATGAATTACAGTCAGTAGCAATAGCTCTTTGAAAAATAGGAAAATATATCTGCTTCATGTAGACCTGACTTAGAACTGATAAATAAAATGGACATTTCTTGATTTTAAAATAATATTGATTGATAAACACATTTGGTTCAATAACATATCTTAGGGAAAATTATATATATTTCATATAGATGTATCTCGATTTTAAAACTCTCAACAAAGTGGGTATAGAGGGAATGTACCTCAACATAATGAAGGCCATATATGACAATCCCACAGCTTACAACACACTCAACAGAGAAAAACTGAAAGCTTTTCCTCTAAGATCAGGAATAAGACAAGGATACCCACTCTCACTACATTTATTCAACATAATACTGGATGCCTAGAAAGAGCAGTTAGGCAAAAAAAAGAAAAGTCATTCGAATCAGAACAGAAGAATGAAAACTATCTCTATTTGCAGATGGCATGATATTACACATAGAAAACGTTAAAGACTTCAACAAAAAGCTGTTAGAATAAATAAATTTAGTATAGTTGCAGGATACAAAATCAATATATAAAAATCAATTGCATTTTATAAAATAATGAACTATCAAAAAGAAATTAAGAAAACATCCCCATTTACAGTTACATCAAAATGATAAAATACTTAAGAATACATTTAACTAAGGAGATGAAAGACCTGAACACTGTAAAATAGTAATAAAAGAAATTGCAGAAGACACAAATAAATGGAAACCATGCTCATGGTTTGGAAGAATTAATACTGTTAAAATGTCCATACTATCCAAAGCAATCTGCAGACTCAATGCAATCCCTATCGAAATTCCAAAGGCATTTTTCACAGAAGAAAAACAAAATTCAAATTTGTGTGGAACCACAAAAGACCCCAAATAACCAAAGCAATCTGGAGAAAGAAGAACAAAGTTGGAGGCATCCTGTTTCCTGATTTCAAACTGTTACAAAGCTTTAGCAATCCAAACAGTATGGTGGTGGCATAAAAATAGACACATAGATCAATAAAACAGACAATGGAGAACCCAGAAATAAACCTATACATATATGGTCAATTAATTTATAACAAAGGAGCCAAGAGTATACAATGGGGATGGATAGTCTCTACAGTAAGTGTTGTTGGGAAAACTGGATATCCATGTGAAAGAATGAAACTGGACATTTATCTTACACCATACAGAAAAATTAGCTCAAAATGGATTAAATACTTAAATATAAAACCTGAAACCATAAAACTCTTAGAAGAAAACATAGGTGGTAATCTCCTTGACTTTGGTCTTGGCAATGGTTTTTTTGGATTTGACACCAAAAGCAAAAATAAACATGTGGGACTATATCAAACTAAAAAGCTTCTATACAGCAAAGGAAGCTGTCAACAAAATGAAAAGGCACCCTATGGAATGGGAGAAAATATCTGCAAATCATATATCTGATAAGAAGTTAATATCTAAAATATATTTTAAAAAACTCACACAACTCAGTAGAAAGAAACCCAACAATCTAACCAGAATATGGGCAGAGTATCTGAATGGACAATTTTCCAAAGCGGACATACAGATGGCCAACAGGTATGGGAAAAGGAGCTCAACACACTAATCATCATGGAAACACAAGTCAAAACCACAAGGAGATATCACTTCACACCTGTTAGGATGGCTACTATCAAAAAGAGAAGAAATAACAAGTGTTGGCAAGGATGTGGAGAAATAGGAAAACTTGTGCACTGTTGGTGGGAATGTAAATTGATGTAGCCACTAAGGAAAATAGCATGGAAGCTCCTCAAGAAATTAAAAATAGAACTAGCCTGTGATCCAGCAATTCAATTCTGGGTATTTATACAAAGGAAATGAAATCACTGTCTTGAAAAGATATTTGCACCCCTGTCTTTTCTGCAGCATTATTTACAATAGCCAAGACATGGAAACAACCTAAGTGTCCATCAGCAGATGAATGAAATGTGCATATACATATATTCACCTTCCTTCCTTCTTCCTTCCTTCCTTCCTTCCTTCCTTCCTGCCTGCCTTCCTGCCTTCCTGCCATAAAAAAAGGAAATCCTGCCATTTGGAACAACATGCACGGACCATGAGGAAGTTATGCTAAGTGAAATAAGTCAGACAGAAAAAGGCAATTACCACGTGATATCACTTATAGGTGGGATCTGAAAGAGAAAAAACAACAAACTAATGGTTTCTAGAGATGGCGGTTGGGAGTCAGCAAATTACGTGAAGGTGGACAAAAGATATAAACTTCCAGTTATAAGTTCTGGGATGTAACGTATGCCATGGTGAATATAGTTAACAACGTAGTTACCTCTACTGTATATTTGAAAGTCCCTAAAAGAGTAAATCTTAAAAGTTCTTGATCTAGGGGAAGATGGCAGAAGAGTAAGACGTGGAGATCACCTCCCTCCCCACAGATACATCAGAAATACCTCTACACGTGGAACAACTCCTACAGAACACCTACTGAACGCTGGCAGAAGACCTCAGACCTCCCAAAAGCCAAGAAAGTCACCACGTACCTGGGTAGGGTGAAAGAAAAAAGAATAAACAGAGACAAAAGAATAGGGACGGGACCTGCACCAGTGGGAGGGAGCTGTGAAGGAGGAAAGGTTTCCACACACTAGGAGCCCCTTCACGGGCGGAGACTGCGGGTGGCGGAGGGGGAAGCTTCGGAGCCGCGGAAGAGAGCACAGCAACAGGGGTGCGGAGGGCAAAGCAGAGATTCCCGCACGGAGGATCGGTGCCGACTGGCACTCACCAGCCCGAGAGGCTTGTCTGCTCACCCGCCGGCGTGGGCGGGGCTGGGAGCTGAGGCTCGGGCTTTGGTCGGATGCAGGGAGAGGACTGAGGTTGGCGGCGTGACCACAGCCTGAAGAGGGCTAGTGCACCACGGCTAGCCAGGAGGGAGTCCAGGAAAAGGTCTGGACCTGCCAAAGAGGCAAGAGACCTTTTCTTCCCTCTTTGTTTCCTGGTGCACGAGGAGAGGGGATTAAGAGCGCTGCTTAAAGGAGCTCCAGAGACGGGCGCGAGCCACGGCTAACAGCGCGGACCCCAGAGACGGGCACGAGACGCTAAGGCTCCTGCTGCCGCCACAAGGAAGCCTGTGAGCGAGCACAGGTCACTCTCCACACCTCCCTTCTGGGGAGCCTGTGCAGCCCGCCACTGCCAGGGTCCCGGGATCCAGGGACAACTTCCCCGGGAGAATGCACAGCGCGCCTCACGCTGGTGCAACGTCACGCTGGTCTCTGCCGCCACAGGCTCGCCCCGCACTCCGTGCCCCTCCCTCCCCCCAGCCTGAGTGAGCCACAGCCCCCGAATCAGCGGCTCCTTTAACCCCGTCCTGTCTGAGCGAAGAACAGACGCCCTCTGGCAACCTACACGCAGAGGCGGGGCCAAATCCAAAGCTGAACCCCAGGAGCTGTGCGACCAAAGGGAAATCTCTCCCAGCAGCCTCAGGAGCAGTGGATTAAAGCTCCACAATCAACTTGATGTACCCTGCATCTGTGGAACACGTGAATAGACAATGAATCATCCCAAGTTGAGGAGGTGGGCTTCGAGAGCAAAATTTATTATATTTTCCCCTTTTCCTCTTTTTGTGAGTGTGTATGTGTATGCTTCTGTGTGAGATTTTGTCTGCATAGCTTCGCTTTCACAATTTGTCCTAGGGTTCTATCCGTCCAGTTTTTTTTACTTAAAAAAAATTTTTTTTCTTAATAATTATTTTTTTATTTTAATAACTTTATTTTACCTTACTTTATTTTCTTTTATCCCCTTCCTTCCTCCCTCCCTCCCTCCCTCCCTCTCTCTCTTTCTTTCTTCTTTTTCTCCCTTTTATTCTGACCATGTGGATGAAAGGCTCTTGGTGCTGAAGCCAGGAGTCAGTGCTGTGCCTCTGAAGTGGGAGAGCCAACTTCAGGACACTGGTCCACAAGAGACCTCCCAGCTCCACATAATATCAAATGGCGAAAATCTCCCAGAGATCTCCATCTCAACACCAACACCCAGCTTCACTCAACGACCAGCAAGCTACAGTGCTCGGCACCCTATACCAAACAACCCGCAAGACAGGAACACAGCCCCACCCATTAGCAGAGAGGCTGCCTAAAATCATAATAAGTCCACAGACACCCCAAAACACACCACCAGACGTGGACCTGCCCACCAGAAAAACAAGATCCAGCCTCATCCACCAGAACACAGACACTAGTCCCCTCCACCAGGAAGCCTACACAACCCACTGAACCAGCTTTAGCCAGTGGGGACAGACACCAAAAACAACGGGAACTACGAACCTGCAGCCCACAAAAAAGACACCCCAAACACAGTAAGATAAGCAAAATGAGAAGACAGAAAAAACATGCAGCAGATGAAGGAAGAAGATAAAAACCCACCAGACCTAACAAATGAAGAGGAAATAGGCAGTCTACCTGAAAAAGAATTCAGAATAATGATAGTAAAGATGATTTAAAATCTTGGAAATAGAATGGAGAAAATGCAAGAAACATTTAACAAGGAACTATAAGAACTAAAGATGAAACAAGCAACGATGAACAACATAATAAATGAAATTAAAAATACTCTAGAAGGGATCAATAGCAGAATAACTGAGGCAGAAGAATGGATAAGTGGCCTGGAAGATAAAATAGTGCAAGTAACTACTGCAGAGCAGAATAAAGAAAAAAGAATGAAAAGAACTGAGGACAGTCTCAGAGACCTCTGGGACAACATTAAATGCACCAACATTCAAATTATATGGGCTCCAGAAGAAGAAGAGGAAAAGAAAGGGACTGAGAAAATATTTGAAGAGATTATAGTTGAAAACTTCCCTAATATGGGAAAGGAAATAGTTAATCAACTCCAGGAAGCACAGAGAGTCCCATACAGGATAAATCCTAGGAGAAACATGCCAAGACACATATTAATCAAACTGTCAAAAATTAAATACAAAGAAAACATATTAAAAGCAGCAAGGGAAAAACAACAAATAACACACAAGGGAATCCCCATAAGGTTAACAGCTAATCTTTCAGCAGAAACTCTGCAAGCCAGAAGGGACTGGCAGGACATATTTAAAGTGATGAAGGAGAAAAAGCTACAACCAAGATTACTCTACCCAGCAAGGATCTCATTCAGATTTGATGGAGAAATTAAAACCTTTACAGACAAGCAAAAGCTGAGAGTTCAGCACCACCAAACCAGCTTCACAACAAATGCTAAAGGATCTTCTCTAGGCAGGAAACACAAGAGAAGGAAAAGACCTACAATAACAAGCCCAAAACAATACAGAAAATGGGAATAGGAACATACATATCGATAATTACCTTAAATGTAAATGGATTAAATGCTGCCACCAAAAGACACAGACTGGCTGAATGGATACAAATAAAAGACCCATATATATGCTGTCTACAAGAGACCCACTTCAGACCTAGAGACACATACAGACTGAAAGTGAGGGGATGGAAGAATATATTCCATGCAAATGGAAACCAAAAGAAAGCCAGAGTGGCAATTCTCATATCAGACAAAATAGGCTTTAAAATAAAGACTATTAGAAGAGACAAAGAAGGACACTACATAATGATCAAGGGATCGATCCAAGAAGACGGTATAACAATTATAAATACTTATGCACCCAACATAGGAGCACCTCAACACATAAGGCAAATACTAACAGACATAAAAGGGGAAATCGACAGTAACACATTCATAGTAGGGGACTTTAACACCCCACTTTCACCCATGGACAGATGATCCAAAATGAAAATAAATAAGGAAACACAAGCTTTAAATGATACATTAAAAAAGATGGACTTAATTGATATTTATAGAACATTCCATTCAAAAACAACAATACACATTTTTCTCAAGCGCTCATGGAACATTCTCCAGGATAGATCATATCTTGGGTCACAAATCAAGCCTTGGTAAATTTAAGAAAATTGAAATTGTATCAAGTATCTATTCTGACCACAACACTATGAGACTGGATATCAATTACAGGAAAAGATAGTAAAAAAATACAAAAACATGGAGGCTAAACAATACACTACTTAATAATGAAGTGATCACTGAAGAAATCAAAGAGGAAATCAAAAAATACCTACGAACAAATGACAGTGGAGACACGATGACCCAAACCTATGGGATGCAGCAAAAGCAGTTCTAAGAGGGCACTTTATAGCAATACAATTCTACATTAAGAAACAGGAAACATCTCAAATAAACAACCTAACCTTGCAGCTAAAGCAATTAGAGAAAGAAGAACAAAAAAACCCCAAAGTTAGCAGAAGGAAAGAAATCATAAAGATCAGATCAGAAATAAACAAGAATGAAATGAAGGAAACGATAGCAAAGATCAATAAAACTAAAAGCTGGTTCTTTGACAAGATAAACAAAATTGTTTAACCATTAGCCAGACTCATCAAGAAAAAAAGGGAGAAAATCAATAGAATTAGAAATGAAAAAGGAGAAGTAACAACTGACACTGCAGAAATACAAAAGATCATGAGAGATTACTACAAGCAACTCTATGCCAATAAAATGGACAACCTGGAAGAAATGGACAAATTCTTAGGAATACACAACCTGCCACAACTGAATCAGGAAGAAATAGAAAATATGAACAGACCAATCACAAGCACTGAAATTGAAACTGTGATTAAAAATCTTCCAACAAACAAAAGCCCGGGACCAGATGGCTTCACAGGCGAATTCTATCAAACATTTAGAGAAGAGCTAACACCTATCCTTCTCAAACTCTTCCAAAATATAGCAGAGGGCGGAACACTCCGAAACACATTCTACGAGGCCACCATCACCCTGATACCAAAACAAGACAAAGATGTCACAAAGAAAGAAAACTACAGGCTGATATCACTGATGAATATAGATGCAAAAATCCTCAACAAAATACTAGCAAACAGAATCCAACAGCACATTGAAAGGATCATACACCATGATCAAGTGGGGTTTATTCCAGGAATGCAAGGATCTTTCAATGTATGCAAATCAATCAACGTGATACACCATATTAACAAATTGAAGTAGAAAAACCATACGATCATGTCAATAGATGCAGAGAAAGCTTTCGACAAAATTCAACACCCATTTATGGTAAAAACTCTGCAGAAAGTAGGCATAGAGGGAAGTTTCCTCAACAGAATAAAGGCCATACATGAGAAACCCACAGCCAACATCATCCTCAATGGTGAAAAACTGAAAGCATTTCCACTAAGATCAGGAACAAGACAAGGTTGCCCACTCTCACCACTCTTATTCAACATAGTTTTGGAAGTTTTAGTGACAGCAATCAGAGAAGGAAAGGAAATAAAAGGAATACAAATTGGAAAGGGAGAAGTAAAGATGTCACTGTTTGCAGATGACATGATACTATAAATAGAGAATCCTAAAGATGCTAACAGAAAACTACTAGAGTTAATCAATGAATTTGGTAAAGTAGCAGGATACAAAATTAACACACAGAAATCTCTGGCATTCCTATACACTAATGATGAAAAATCTGAAAGTGAAATCAAGAAAACACTCCCATTTACCATTGTAACAAAAAGAATAAAATATCTAGGAATAAACCTACCTAAGGAGACAAAAGACCTGTATGCAGAAAATTATAAGACACTGATGAAAGAAATTAAAGGTAATACAAATAGATGGAGAGATATACCATGTTCTTGGATTGGAAGAATAAACATTGTGAAAATGACTCTACTACCAAAAGCAATTTACATATTCAATGCAACCCCTATCAAACTACCACTGGCATTTTTCACAGAACTAGAACAAAAAATTTCACCATTTGTATGGAAACACAAAAGACCCCGAATAGCCAAAGCAATCTTGAGAACGAAAAACGGAGCTGGAGCAATCAGGCTCCCTGACTTCACACTATACTACAAAGCTACAGTAATCAAGACAGTATGGTACTGGCACAAAAACAGAAGGATAGATCAATGGAACAGGATAGAAAGCCCAGAGATAAACCCACGCACATATGGTCACCTTATCTTTGATAAAGGAGGCAGGAATGTACAGTGGAGAAAGGACAGCCTCTTCAATAAGTGGTGCTGGGAAAACTGGACAGGTACATGTAAAAGTATGAGATTAGATCACTTCCTAACACCATACACAAAAATAAGCTCAAAATGGATTAAAGACCTAAATGTAAGGCCAGAAACTATCAAACTCTTAGAGGAAAACATAGGAAGAACACTCTATGACATAAGTCACAGCAAGGTCCTTTTTGACCCACCTCCTAGAGAAATTGAAATAAAAACAAAAATAAACAAATGGGACCTAATGAAACTTCAAAGCTTTTGCACAGCAAAGGAAACCATAAACAAGACCAAAAGACAACCCTCAGAATGGGAGAAAATATTTGCAAATGAAGCAACTGACAAAGGATTAACCTCCAAAATTTACAAGCAGCTCATGCAGCTCAATATTAAAAAAACAAACAACCCAATCAAAAAATGGGCAGAAGATCTAGATAGACATTTCTCCAAAGAAGATATACAGACTGCCAACAAACACATGAAAGAATGCGCAACATCACTAATCATTAGAGAAATGCAAATCAAAACTACAATGAGATATCATCTCACACCAGTCAGAATGGCCATCATCAAAAAATCTAGAAACAATAAATGCTGGAGAGGGTGTGGAGAAAAGGGAACCCTCTTGCACTGCTGGTGGGAATGTGAATTGGTTCAGCCACTATGGAAAACAGTATGGAGGTTCCTTAAAAAACTACAAATAGAATTACCATATGACCCAGCAACCCCACTACGGGGCATATACCCTGAGAAAACCATAATTCAAAAAGAGTCATGTACCAAAATGTTTATTGCAGCTCTATTTACAATAGCCAGGAGATGGAAACAACCTAAGTGTCCATCATCGGATGAATGGATAAAGAAGATGTGGCACATATATACCATGGAATATTACTCAGCCATAAAAAGAAACGAAATTGAGCTATTTGTAATGAGGTGGATGGACCTAGAGTCTGTCATACAGAGTGAAGTAAGTCAAAAAGAAAAAGACAAACACCGTATGCTAATACATATATATGGAATTTAAGGGAAAAAATGTCATGAAGAAACTAGGGGTAAGACAGGAATAAAGACACATACCTACTAGAGAATGGACTTGAGGATATGGGGAGGGGGAAGGGTAAGCTGTGACAAAGCGAGAGAGTGGCATGGACGTATATACACTACCAAACGTAAAACAGATAGCTAGTGGGAAGCAGCCGCATAGCACAGGCAGATCGGCTCAGTGCTTTGTGACCACCTAGAGGGGTGGGATAGGAAGGGTGGGAGGGAGGGAGACGCAAGAGGGAAGCGATATGGGAATATATGTATATGTATAACCGATTCACTTTGTTATAAAGCAGAAACTAACACAGCATTGTAAAGCAATTACACTCCAATAAAGCTGTAAAAAAAAAAAGTTCTCATCACAAGAAAAAAATCTGTATGTGTGGTGATGGATGGTAACTAAACCTATTGTGGTGATTATTTTGCAGTATGTACATATCTGAAATCATTACGTTGTACATCTAAAACTCATTCAATGTTATATGTCTCTTTTATCTCAATTAGAAGGAATAAAGAATTACAAAATGATTTAACTAAGAAAAGGAAATGAGGAGAAAATGTGATAATAGTAGATATAACCACGGTATAACTGAAAAAGAAAAAAGGGAATAGTAAACAATGCCAAGTTATTCTCAGAGAAGAAGCAATTTAATCAGATAATCTCATGTGAACAGAGATAAGATAATTTCTAAATAATGGTTGGAAGAAGATGATATAAGAAAAATGTAATGGTTAGGAAATACCATGTGTGTGGTAGCTTGTAGTATTTGTTTAAAATATTCACTGTTTCTCCTTTTGACCCATTTCTCATTGGCCACCCCCCTGGCCCTCTCTTGCTGGAGGATACTTACGACCCTGTTGATATCAGCCTTGGCCGTCAGACTTGCTTTGGCCAAAGAAACAGAAGAAGTGACCTCCAGTATTTTGGAGCAGAAGCTTGAAGAGTTATTACCTTATTCTGCCATCACTTTTATTCTGCTGCTAAAAGAGGGGTCCTGCCTTAGATAAGGGATACTCCTTCAGCTGGGATCACAAAGGAAGACAGTGTGGAGGAGAGCTGAGGTTCACTGCCATTGCCATGTCACATGTGTGAGATATAAACCTTTATTTTTCTGAACCACTAAGATTTGGGGGTTATTTGTTATTGTAGCATAACCTAGTGAGACCTAACTCACACAACTTGTTTATTCTATTCCCCTCTCCCCTGTTTTATCTAAAATCAACACTTATAAATAAATACTGACGGGACAGTTTGGCCAAGAGATCACGCTAGTCTTGATGCATCTGACCATGGAATTTATAGCTGAGTGGCTGGGAAAGAGGAACCCTCTTTCACGTGTTCAGCATAAAAACATTTCTTTACCAGGCTGAAAAAAATGGAGCCCATCAGGTGGATGGTGGATTAGGGATTGTGGATTCATACTTCGGCAAAAAGGAATAAAATTTTACATTCCTTTGGGGTGTATTTATAGTTAACCCTCCTATTTTCTGTTGGCTTTGTTTTTTGGTTTACGGAAATAATTTTTCTCTTATATAATTCTTACACATTCTTTACACATTCTTTTTTTTTTACACATTCTTATATAAGATTATACATTCTTATATAATTGTACATTCTTATATAACTCTTTCAGTGGTTCGATTTCAACATGCATCCTTGATTTATGACATTTTACTTCAAATTAGTACTCTTATCACGTCCCAAAGGATGTGAGAAAATGTAAAAGTTTAATTCCTTTTATCCTCCTCCTGCCCTGTGTGCTATGGATGCCATGTGTTTTACGTCCTCACTCCCTATAACTCCACAAGATACTATCAGTATTAACATTACAACAGTAAATGTTATTTGACTTTTATCCCTATTTGCCCTACACGGTGTGCTTCCTTCCTCTTGCAGTTCTGCGCTTTCATCTGGAACTATTCTCTTTAGCCAAAGAACTTCCTTTATAATTTCTTGCAGTGGAATTCTTCTGGTGACAAATTTTAGATCTTTTGTGTGTCTAAAAGTATCCTAATATTAGTATCTGAAGGATATTCTTCTTGGAACTGGAAGTCTAGGCTGATTTTCCTCTCTTTCAGCACTTTAAAGATGCTATTCCATTTTCTTCTAGATTCCATGGTTTCTCTTGACAATTCAGCTTTTGGCCTTACTGCTCTTCTTTTGAAAATAGTGACTTTTTTTCTCTGGATGTGTTTAAGATCTTCTCTTTCCCTTTAGTTTTCAAAAGTTTGACCATTATGTGCCCTGATGTGATTTTCTTTATTTAACTTGCATGGGAATCACTGAGCCTGTGGAATCCTTGAATTAGTGTCTTTAGTATAAGGTCAGTATAAACGCTTTGTAACTGTCTCTGAGACTAATGTTCCCATGAAAACCATAAGCCAATCTCAGAAATTGACAACTACTTTAAAAAGTGATAAACAGAGTTAATCAAGAGTTGAACATTTCTACTCTTCAAAGGACACCCTGAAAACATGAAAAGGGAAACCACAGATTGGGATAAAATATTCCCAATACATATACCTGACAAAGGATTCATATCTGAGATGTATAAAGAACTCACACAACTCAAGAGTAAGAAGAGAAAAACCCAACTTAAAAAAATGAAGAGAGATTTTAGATGGATATATAAATGACCAGTAAGCACATGAACAAGTGCTCTATGTCATTATTTATCATTGAAAATGAAACTTAAAACCACAGTGAGATACTACAACACGTTCACCAGAATGGTTAAAATCTAAATGTCTAACACCACCCAATGTTGGCCATGGTATAGAGCCACTTGAAGCCTTATACACAGTTGGTGGGAGCGTAAAGTACTACCCCACTTTGGAAAAAGAGTTTGGTGGTTTCTTATAGATGTAAACTAAGTACTCGAGGATGCTATATGATTAGTGATAAAGGTACATCAAACAACTAACATAATTGTTTTAAAAATAGTGTATCTCGGGCTTCCCTGGTGGCGCAGTGGTTGAGAGTCCGCCTGCCGATGCAGGGGACGCGGGTTCGTGCCCCGGTCCGGGAGGATCCCACGTGCCGCGGAGCGGCTGGGTCCGTGAGCCATGGCCGCTGAGCCTGCGCGTCCGGAGCCTGTTGCTCCGCAACGGGAGAGGCCACAACAGTGAGAGGCCCGCGTACCGCAAAAAACAAACAAACAAACAAACAAACAAAAAAATAGTGTATCTCATTTATTCATTCACCTGTACATGGCTGTTTGTGTTGCTTCCAGCTTGGGGCCATTATGTATAAAATTGCTATGAACATTCGTGTACAAGTTATGTGTCAACATATGATAAGGATATTGAGAAACGGAAACTGCATGAAATATGGAGGAAAGATGGGAAGGGAGATAACAGGGACATGGGAATTGCTGGGGGCGCAGAAGAGCAGAATGATTTCCCAGAGGAAGTGATGGTCAGGCTGACACCTGAAGAAGGAGTGAGAGGTGGTCTTAGCTGGAATCTAAGCTTATCGACACCCCCTTAGTAGCCACAAGAGCCTACAGATGGAGCACAGTGATATATATCTTTATATCCATAGATAAAATACCTTAATATAGAGGACCAGGGTCCAAGACAAGTTGGTCTTATTTTGGACCCCATATTATAGAGGGGTTCTCCTGGATTAATGATGAACACTATTTCTGGCTTCACTGCTCCCCTGTGGGAGTTTAAGGCTTATTGAAGAGACACAGATGCTCATAAATGATCAAAGCAATTTAGCTCTATAGCCTGGGGATGTTATTGTCAAAATATACTTTAAAAAAGTTTAAGAGCAATCCTCTGTCACGTCTATTGTATGATTGGTGCTCTCTTCTCCCCATTTGGCTACCTGCCCTCACCCTCCATCACTCAATCCTCTCAAACAACGTAGTTCCTTTGGGCTTAAAAGAAACGGAAGCAATAATTAATTTTGAAATAGGAGGAGTTGAAAATTCCTTAGTAGACTGAAAGAATGTATTTATTAAAGAATATATCAGTGTATCTTTACATTATTGTTTTAAAGGTAACGTATGTACAGGTTAATGAAAAAGAGCCAACAAAACTCGTTGCTGAAAGTCTGGGAATTCCTAACACATTTGGTGTTTCTGGGTAATATGAGAACAGAGGAAATGAGCTGACCATTTGTGATGATGTCAGTGGGTGAATGGTTCACGTGACTCTGTAATTAATTTTAAAGTGACACTTCTAATTCCCTTACGGATCAACCAGGTCATCCTCTCAGAACTGACCTACTTTGATAGGGCAGAGTGAGCCCTCATTCAGTTTTAGTGGTTCTTAAATCTTTAATTGCTTCCTGTCAGGTACTCTGGACCTTGATTTATTTCTCAACTGTGCTCTGTTTTAGTTTGGGCGCTTTTGAGATGCCGAGGTTAAGCCTCTGTGATCCCCCGCAGTAGGACCAGCCATTCTGCATGACACTATACAGTGTCTATGTATATGACTGTACATGACTATACAGTGACTATGACTATAGCTTAATACATAATCAGATTTCATTAAGATAAAATTCAAACAATATTTTATAAACACTGTGGAAATAAATAAAGACCACCTTAATGAGAACAAGCAAAGGCTAGTTATTCAGAGCTTGCTATAGCAAGGGAGTTGGCCACCATCACTTGTGTTTAGGCAGAGATTCAAAGGCAGGCAGAGGAGTGGGAAAGCTTTATAGTGGACAGAGGGAAGGCTTCAGGTTTGCCTGGACTGGAGGCTGGTGGCATGGGAAGCAGTAGCCAGGAAAACTCCTGTGTGATTGGTCAGGGGTGAATATTTGACTTTCTCTGGTTGGTCCTAACTTGGAAGAAGGAATAAACGCTAGGGCGACTGTCAATAATAATTGCTGTCATCAAGTCTTGACCGTTTGGAGATCACTGTTATAGCAGCTACTGTTGGGCTTTCTGGATTGTTACTGGTGGTAGCAGCCTCGTTGCTACAAGTCTAACTTGGAAACAGCCTGCTGACTTCCTGGGCTGGCGGCTGCAGAGAGAGAGAGAGAGAGAGAGAGAGAGAGAGAGAGAGAGAGAGAGAGAGAGGGAGAGAGAGAGAGGGAAAGTGTGTGTGCGCGCACGTGTGTTTTCTGTACACAACCTAAACGCTAGGATTTATTACACCTCTGGCTTTTCCAAATTTCCTCTGTACCTTCTCATCATAGGATTTAGGGTATTTTAAGAGGCGCTATAGGAATGTGTGCGCTACGAGACTCAGTTAGTTACTCGTATTTGGGCACCGGCAGGCACAGCTAATTCACCAGCAGCAGAGTACACTAGGAAAGACGGAAACCCTGAAACTCAACCGGGCACAGGGTGGCCCAGGCCACGCCAGGGGTAAGAAGGAATAGAAAGAAAATGCAGGAATCTAACTCTGATCAAGATCTGGGATAAAGTCTAGTCTTAAAGCAAAGAAAAAAAAAGTAATGGTTACATTTATTTGCTAACATTAAATATGCTTTTACTTCATGCTAAGTGCTATGTAAAGCATCTTTCTTTCACTGTTCAATTTATTCGTTATTAAAATTCTATAAAGTCAGTTGTTAGACTATCCCTTTCTACAGATGGGAAAATTAAGGCTCAGGGGTCTTACCAAAGGGGTGAATAAGGCCGACAGATGCAGGGAGCCAGGGGAGACTGCTGACCATTAGGGCTGTTGGTGAGGTCATATCAGAAACTTACGTTTGCTTGTTATTCTGCAGGCTAACATCTAGGACATGTGCTTGCATGAGGGGACTAGTGTTAGTTAAGGTCTCTGCAGGCCATTGTGCCAAACAAAGTGGATGCCGAGGCAGCAATACCATGGAGTCGCTTAGCTCAACTCGACATTTCCCCTCTTTAGTAATCAGTTTCTGCGACTGGGGAATAGCAGATGGAGTTGACTGATGGTGGTAGGGACTTTTCAGCCGACTATTGGAAAGCACGCAGTGTAAGCTGTTGGCCCCAACTGTTGGAAGCTTTCTTTACATTGTGGAGTACTCTGTGTCTGCTTTCAACTCTTTTAATAGAATGATAGAATGCAGTTGAGCACACAGAGGTACATAAAGGTGGGCAGAGAGAAGCGGTAGCCTCTTTCATTTGGAAGCCTTAGTAATGAGATGATACCTGCACCAAGTCTTACGAAGTATACTTCAGCAGAAAAAGAAGGTTGGAGAAAACCATCTGCAGTGCGAACAAGGCAATAAGCAAAAGCATGGAGGACTGAATAAGCACAGGGATTGCCCAGGAGAGAGGAATATAAGCCATCTGATATTACTGGAGTCAAAAACATGAGCTGGATGGTAATATCAGACTAGAGGTCCTTAAACACCCCATACTTAGTTCAGAATTATGTAAGGAAAAAGGGATGCTCAGAATGCAGAGCGAGTCAAATGGCCCCAAGGAAGAAGCAGAGATTAGTATCAAAACTCCAAGCTTCTGGGCTTCTCTAGTGGCGCAGTGGTTGAGAGTCCGCCTGCCGATGCAGGGGTCACGGGTTCGTGCCCCGGTCCGGGAAGATCCCACATGCCGCGGAGCGGCTGGGCCCGTGAGCCATGGCCGCTGAGCCTGCGCGTCCGGAGCCTGTGCTCCGCAATGGGAGAGGCCACAGCAGCGAGAGGCCCGCGTACCGCAAAAAAAAAAAAAAAGGATATAATCATTTATTTATTCAACCTGTTATGGCAGTTGTGTTGTTTCCAGTTTGAGGCCATTAGGAATAAAGCTTCTATGAACATTCATGCATAAGTGAACATATGTTTTCATTTCTCTTGGGTAAATTCCTAGCAGTAAAATTACTCAGTCCTAGGGCAGTCTTATGTTTACTTTTAAAAGAAACTTCCGAACCTTTTCCCAAAGTAGCTGTACTGTTTCACACTCCTACCAATTATATCTGAGTTCAAGGGACTCCATATTATCATCAATCTGTGATGTTAGTCTTATAATTTAGTCATTCTGGTGGGCATGTAACGGTAGCTCATTGTAGTTTTTACTTGGATTTCCATGATGAATAATGACATTGAACACTTTTTCATGTGCTTACTGGTCATTCAAATATCTGTCCAAAAACTTTTGCCATTTAAAAGAAAGTGGGGTTGTTTGTCTTCTTATACTTAATATAAATTCTGGATATGTATTTTTTGTTAAGTGTATTTATTGGGAATATTTTTCCCAGTCTGGTTTCTTTTCATTTTTTTCAGAGTCTTTTGAAGAGCAGAAGTTTTAAAGTTTTGATTATAGACCAATTTATCAAGGTTTTTCTTTTATAATTCCCCATTTATGAGATTGACTTACAGCGTTGAAGATGGGGAATAGTCTCAGAGACAGCTGCAAAGTATTTACCCTAAATTTCTGGCCCCTCAAGTTTTAGGCAATGAAGTGAATGCTTTTTACTTCCAGCCTGGCCGTAGAAACACAAAGCAGGCCAACCCTTTCACTCCAAGAACTAGAAAAGACAGGCAAGTTACCAAAGACATGTTTGAAGATACTGGCAAGATATAGAAATTATGAGGACTAGGTAGGCTGGAACTCAGAGCAGAACTGAGGGGACTTCAAACATGAGCTGAGAATAACCAGTTGTTGTTGTTGTTTTTTTTCTTCTGGGATATTTACTGATTTGGGCTGCAGACGGGCTAAGGTTTGATCCAAACAGAGAACCTCTACTCAACGAAAGAGACAACTTGAAAATTTTTTGTGGGGACTTGATCCTGGCTGATGGACTGGGAATTTGAGGAGGCCCGAATGCAACTGGTTTTCTCCACAAGACATTTCGTAAGTTCTGGGGTATATGTGGGAAGCTGGGAGCCTAGACAAAAGAATCTTAAAGCCAGAGTGAAATTTCCAGTAATCCTGACATGCTCACAAGACAAACTGGAGAAATGGGGCTTTCTTGAAACACGTACCTCCTTTCTCTTTTAAGACGTTTGCTAAACTTTGAATCTTTGGAAATGGAATGTTAAAGAGCTAAGCTCAAAACCTCCCAAGAGCAGCACTGAATCTGTCATTTTTTAGGCCTAAAAAGTCAGGCTTGCAAACAAGCATCACAAGGGCCATGCCTACGCAACAAGGATGAAGCCGAGAAGGATCAGAGCTTACTGAGAGTACAATTTAGCCCTGGGCTAGATCAGTCTCTGCTTGGATTGAGAAAATAGACTTCTCCCCTTATTTCCAAACAGAAGAAAGGGGAACTCTCTCTGGGGAAAAGAAAATCCCTTGTAACTTCTAGGGTTCTCTAAATACAATGTCTGATACACATTCAAGAAGTACGAGACATACAATGTGGAATAAAATTGTGACTGCTCATCCAAGAAGAAACACACAGTAGAAACAGACCCACAGATGGTCCAGATATGGGAGTTACAAAATAACGATTTTTAAATAGCCATGATGAATAGAGAGAAAAAGATTAAGAATTTCAATAGAAAATTTGAATCTATAAAAATCAGCAAATATCCTAGAAATTAAAACATATGAAATTACACATCAGTTCAATAGGTTTAACAGCGTACTGGAGAGAGCAAACAATAGGAAGAGTGAACTTGAAGATGACGCAATAAACTAGCCAAACTGAAACAGACAGAAAAGAGAATTTTAAAAATGTAAGAGACATGAGGGACACAGCCAAAAGTCTAAACATACATTTATTTGGAGTATTAGAATGGGTCACAAACAACAGCTGAAGAGATAATGACTAAGAATTTTCAAAACTGGTAAAAAACAAAAAAACCTCATGTCGGGCTTCCCTGGCGGCGCAGTGGTTGAGAGTCCGCCTACCGATGCAGGGGACATGGGTTCGTGCCCCGGTCCAGGAGGATCCCATATGCCGCGGAGCGGCTGGGCCCGTGAGCCATGGCCGCTGAGCCTGCGTGCCCGGAGCCTGTGCTCCTCAACGGGAGAGGCCACAGCAGTGAGAGGCCCGCGTACCGCAAAAAAAAAAAAACAAAACCTCATGTCACAGATTCTATGAGCTCAGTGATTTCCAGAAAGGATAAACAACAAAGATTATATTGGGACCTATTATCATCAAATTACTGAAAACCAAAGGAAAAGAGAAAACTTCAAAGCATCCAGAAAAAAACCCCACAACAGTACTTTCAAAAGGCAAGCAATAAAACTAAGGACTAACTTTTCAATAGAAACTATGGAATCTTTAAGAAATAAGGGGGAGAAAATGGTAGAACCCCACTGATCTGCAGTATTTCCAATTTGGCAACATTTCCCAAGTTAAAAGATGTTCATACTTTTTCACTGACTAATCTCATATAGGTATATGAGATGAATATGTATATGTTTTAACATATCCGAATAGTTTATAATATTTATCAATAAAAATATATAGTACAATTGTAAAAACATACATGGATCAGAGAGGATTTCACAGTGAGGACTCAATTGTATCTTGTTTAATTCTTTAAAATAATGAAGAAATGAAGTAAGTTGAAAATGCTTATTTCACGACATAAGTCAAATCATTATTTCATCCACCTTAAACTTATACAGTGCTGTATGTCAATTATATATTAACAAAACTGGAAGAAAAAAATAAAAAATAATCAAAAGTCCTTAAGACTTGGAGGCAATTAAATATGCAGGGTTTCCAGGGTTTTTTGTTTTCTTTTTTTTAATTTCTGGTGGTGGAAGGGAATGGTGTGATTTAGGGCATTTCTAGTTATTCTCAATGGCATCCTAAGCTCAGAGCCCTGTCTGTTCTGTGGCGCTATCCATACAAGTGGATTTGACTGCAAAAATGGAAAACAGTATTTCTGTTTCCACTTGATCTAGAAAGTCAGCAGAACTTGTGAGATGCCTAGCTGACAAGAAAAAAAATCTACCCAAAGACGCCCCTCAAAAACTTACGGTTTATTTATTTATTCATTTACCTCCTTCCAATTGAGGTGCTTTTTCCTTTGGGGTCTTTGTTCTGGAAGGAAATTGCTTCTCTTAGTACCAGGTGACATTTCTGCAAAGCTTATCAGCCGCCGATGCCCTTTTCGCTCAGAAACTTTTAGGTATTAGGAGAAAAGAGGCTGCTTGCTGGGTGTCGTAAAACCTGTTTTCAGATGTGCTGTTTCCAGATGCCTTAGCTTAATCTGCCTGCCTGGGAATGCTCAGCATGGTGGACTGCACCATCTAACATCTGCAGGCGGCAATGATTACCGACAGTTACGGTCAAAACCAAACCCCGTGCCAAAAAAATGAGTATCTTGTATTCATGAAAGTGGTTTTACTTCTTGCACAAATGGCCAACAAGCTGTTAAAGCGTTTGTGTATAAACTCATCAAGGGGAAAAGGTCACTTGAAAAAAAAAGCCACTAACTAAAAAATATAAATATAAGGAGGAGCAAGAATTGAAATACATTCTAAATCAAGCAGCTCGTGAATTTACATTCCATGCTAATGACTTCTACATACGCCTTTTATTAAGAGGGTTTCCAAAGTTTTAATGACTACTTATCAAAGTTTTAAGTAAGGGGGTAGCTAGATCCCCTGTTTTAAATGGACACAGAGAAGTTAGAGCACTCATTTGTGATTTTACAGTGACTGAGATTAGATAAAGATTTTAATGATTTAAACAGGGGAATCAGATTAGATGATGCTGCATTTATCACACCTAGCAGGAAAAACAGACGGGAGGCACTAACTTTTCTTTCCTCATCTTTTTCTCTGCCTGGGAAGAAAATTTTATAGTGAAAATTTATGGGTAAAGACATAAAGCTGCAACCTAAGCAGATGGTGTAGTACTCTGACCTTAGCTTTCATTTTAAATCAGGTTCAAACCACTTGAATTCCAAAAACTAGTAAATTGCATTTTTTTCTGCTCTTTACACCAAGTCACACATACATCTTGGAATACTATCATTTCCTTGGGACACAAGTACAAGTATGTACTGTTTCCTTCTTGACCTGGGATCCATATGGATTGCATTCTTTGTTATTATGGAAAGATCAACACAAAATATCACCAGAAATCCATTAGAGAGGCACTCTTTACCCCACTGGGCCAGCCAAACACTTCTTCCCATTAACAAATAATAGTTGCACAATAAACACAGGGAAAAGAACCAGTGGACTTTATCAAACCAAAGGTAGATTATATTAAGGCAAGAATGGGCCCCTTAAATGATACCTTCAATTGATGATACCATATGGGGCAAAGGTGAAGGAAAAGTCTTTTAGCAATCACTGCTAAAAGATACAAAATTACAAATAAAAGATTTGCTACAGGGACTTGAAAGATGCCTATGTAAGTAAAGGGCTGTGAAATTTAAGCTCCATGATAACATCCACTTCTGGTCAAAACCTTAAAATGTGGATACCCTTTGACTCAACAACCTAATTCTTGATTATATTAAAAATAACTGTTTTAATAAATGTGCAAAGCTATACATTCAAAGATCACGTTCACAGCATTGATTATGATACTGAAAGATTTGCACCAACCTTAATATCTACCAACAGGAAATGAGTTAAATGATTGCACAGCCATCCAATAGAATATCAGAGTTATAAAGATAATAATGTAGACCTGCATTTTAATAAGGTCCATTATTAACGGCTAAGTGCATAAAAACTAGGTCACTAAATATAATGTATGAAAACAAGTAAAATAAATTCCTGTTTTTAAAATATTTATCCTCTGATGGGAAGAATGATTTGACTTAAATAGTTCAGGGGAGAAAGAGTCTAAGTAACTACAAAACAAAAAATTAACTCTAGATTGACTGTGGATCTAAATGTTAAAGAGAAAGCAATTAAGCTTTTAGAAAAATAAAATAGGAGAATACCTTCTTGACCTGGGGTAAAGATTTTTTGAGCAGAACACAAAAAATGCTCTTAGAAAAGGTAATGTGCATTACATTTAAAGAACTTCTATTTATCAAAAAATACCATTTAGAGGGTGAAAGTGCAACTCAAAAAGTGGAGGAAGATATTCACAGAAGATAAATAAGAGAAAGGACTAGGAACCAGAACAAAGGCATTCAACAAATCAAGAAGGGAAAAAGCAACAACCTAAGAGAAAATTGGGCAAAAACTTGGACAAAAAAGAAAAAAAAGAAGATATCCAAACCTAAGAAAAGATGCTCAGCTTCATGAGTCACCAAGGAAATGCAGTAAAATCCTACTGAGATTATTTTACACCACCAGAATGGCTAAATTAAAAAGAGAGATAATACTACATATTGATAAGGATACATAATAACTGGAACTTTCATGTACTGTTGGGAGGAGTGCAAATAAGTACAATCACTTTGAAAACTCTTTGTCATTATTTACTAAAGGTCAACACAAGCCCATCCTATGACCTAGTGATCCACTTCTAGCCACGCAACCAAAAGAAATGTGTAAACTTGTGCATGAAAAGACTTGTGCTAACTGTTCCTAGCAGCACTATTCATAATAGCTCTAAACTGGAAGCTACCCAAATGTCCATTAATAGAATGGACACACAGCGCCATAGCTGTACAATGGCACCCTAGAAAGAAACGAGATGAAATCAATGTAACGGCACGGGAAAAATCTCAACTTAATATTGCGCAAGAGAAGCCAGACCCAAAGGAACACAAATCGTAGGCGTCTGTTTATGCGGAGTTCAGAAACAGGTCAAACAGATCTCTGGTGTTACAAGTCACTGCTTACCGGCTGGAGGACAGCCGCCTTGAATAAGCTCAATCAGGCTTATACTGCTGCTGGTAATGTCTTAGTTTTGGATCTGTGAGCTGGTTACATGGCTATATCTACTGTTAAAAAAAAAAACAAAAACACGGACTTCCCTGGTGGTGCAGTGGTTAAGAATCCGCCTGCTAATGCAGGGGACACGGGTTCGAGCTCTGGTCCGGGAAGATCCCACATACCGCGGAGCAACTAAGCCCGTGAGCCACAAGTACTGAGCCTGCGCCCTAGAGCCCGCGTGCCACAACCACTGAGCCTGCGCTCTAGAGCCCATGAGCCACAACTGCTGAGCCCGTACACCTAGGGCCCGTGCTCCGCAACAAGAGAAGCCACCGCAATGAGAAGCCCGCACACCCCAACGAAGAGTAGCCCCCGCTCCCTGCAACAAGAGAAAGCCCACACAGAGCAAGGAAAACCCAATGCAGCCATAAATAAATAAATAAATAAATTTATTTTTTAAAAAATTGAGCCCTATACTTAAGTTGTGTATACTTTTCTGTTGTGTATGCTATACCCCTACAAAATGTTTATTTTAATAATTGGGTGTAAGGCACTGAAATACTGCTTCTACAAACTAAAGTATTGTTAGTCTTTAAATAGTAGATGAGATAGCTTCCATGTTAAGACAAATTAATTCAAAGAAAGCAAATGCATCTCCTAAAAAAAGCAGAGAAATGTTTCTACTCTAAATTCTTCCTATTGAGTTTGTCTACAATGGGATCTAATAGATGTTCTCATCCTTGCCTTTTGTCAGTTGGGAGCTCATTTGACTGTTTTTCAGTTTTCTACCTTATTTGTTTTTCCCCAGTAGATCTTTCTCTTTTCAAGGAAATACCTGACTACATTTAAGATGACTTCGTAAGTTGGGGAATATAGGAGAACAAAGAATTACCAGAAAAAGTAGAAAGAGATGAATGGATCTCACCACATCCTGTATTTCGTTGCAGTTTTTAAGGGTGATGTCCCATATCCCAGAGGCAGTACCTGAAATCAGATGCTCTACTCAATGATTAGCTGAATAAATTATTGGCGTGTGTCAATATACCAATGGGCACCAGAGGAGCCATTATGGTCCATCACATGAACGGTCCAAGTGCTGAGGTGTCTGAGAATGCAATTATGCAGTATAATTCCATCCAGTGGAGATGGCCAATGACCTCTAATTCCACATATAATAAACTGCAGACAGGGATCTGCGGTTAGCCAAAATGAATAAATAATATTATATTTCCCCAAATGACCAAATTTAGCTGTGTGGAGAAACTGATGATACTGATCACAGACATTTCAAATCATCTCTTCTTATGCAACATCTTTGGCTGTGAGCAATCAGCCAATAGGCTGGTCATTCAAACTAATACGTTTTGGAGTAGCCAATTAGAAACATCCAGCTGGGTAAATGGTTCATCGGAAGCAAAGCGGTATTGCAGGAGTCTGCTGGTCTGGCCAACATTTTAAAGCAATGACTTCCTTTTTGACAGGAATTATCATAAGAGAGGAAAAAAAAAAGATAAAACTTCAAGTAAACACAGACTCGTGCTAAAGTTGTTTTTTTTTTTTATATTAACAGTCAGCAACTAAGTCCTTCATGTAGCCATTATCTCATGTGCCTCTGATACAAACGACTGTAACATATACAGGAATGTATTCAGAGTTTTCAAGGTCCAGATAGATGGCTATGCCATGAGGGTACTTACAATAGCTATTTTTAAAAGCATCTACTATGGTCCAGTTTCTTTATATATAGATGTCATTTAATTCTCAAACAACCATGAAACTAACAACAGGCGCAGCTTTAAGATGAGTTCCCCATTCCTAAGTGCTCATGGTTTGCCAGGCACAGCACTGAGCTTACAACTTAATATACTCTCAAGGTGTGATACCTGTTTTTCAGAGGAAAATATATTGGAATTTCATCATGAACGTATCTAACTGCCACAAATTAAACCACAGGCCCTTGGCAAACTGAGAGGAAGAAAGAGAAGCCGAGAGAAGGCGGGCGGGGATGCTTCTCGCATTGTGGGTGGGTTTGTTCTGATTCCAGGAGTTGGTGTGAAGAGTGAGATGCAGACTGTTTTCTTGTTCTTCTCAGTGGGTGGGAATCACACTGGGGTGAGGATAAATCAGGTGTTTAAAGAAGCAGTTTTTTTCCACACACATGATCACTGAAAACAAAAAGTCTTAACTTCCAACTAAAAAAAGCAGAATTCTTTCAATGCTAGGCAATTGAAATGATGTTCCTTTTCAAGAGTAATTTTAAATACCACTGATTTCTGTTTTATGTTCTGACTTTAAAACTTCCCCTTCACCGTCACTCCACCCCCCAACCTGCCCCTGCACTCTTAGCACGAAGACCCTAGCTACTCCATTCCCTGGACTGGGTTTAGATGTCCAAGTGTAGAAAGTTGCTAAATGGCGGCATTGAGATTCTAAACAAAATCCGTTGACTTCAAACCCTGAACGTACCACACACTACATCTTTAATATGAAGTTCTACTTTGGCAGTGACACAGCCAAGGGCAACAGGAAGGCAGTGATGCTCCAGATTTGTGCACGGCCTGGATGCTTATTAAAGAGACATATACCTGATTCAGTTCTGGGAGATGGCGGGCAGAAGGGCATCTTAATAAGCGCTCAGGTGAAGCTGGTGCATGGGATTAAACGGCTGTACTTTGAAGAACACGGAATTAAAGGAAGACTCAAAGAAAGTTTCTTAAACAAAGTACCTCATTACCTAAGAAATACAAAATTATAATTTTCAGTATATTCTTTCAAACTGGATTTGCACCACACTCCAGGAAGAGTCTGATTTTTTCTCTTCACGTCCTGGGGGCAATGTCTCATCAGAATCTGTGTTCTACAGGCTGTTTTTCCTGGTAGACCTACAACAAAACATCTTCCTATTAATCTAGCGAAACCGTAATTTTGTGACACTATCACTAAGGCAACGGAGCTAAGGAAAAATTCCTTCTCATTTGTTAAGTTCTCCTTCATTAAACGGATGTGAGCCATTAAATAAAGCATTAAACATGTCTCTGTTTTTTACCTTTTATTTACCGTGATACACTGAGAGGTGTTTAAAGGTGGTGGATAGATTGAAGTTTGGAGTCAGGCAATGCAATGTGGTATTTGTGAACTGCCCTCTACTTGCTGTGTGACCTGGAGAACTTACTCAACCTCTCTCTGCATTTTTGGCTCTAATCTCTGCCTCTGTCTTAAATGGCCTCCCCTCTTCTCTGTGGGTATCTCTAGTAAGGACACTTGCCATTGGATTTAGGGCCTGCTGGGATACTCCCAGATGAGCTCATTTTGAGATCCTTAATATAATTACAGCTGCAAAAATCTTTTTTTTTTAATCCCAAATAAAGTCACATTCATGGGTTCTAAATATTGGGATGTATATTTGAAATGGAGGAGGACCCTATAGTTCTTCCCCTCCATGTCCTCTGCCTGCCTTTTGTCTGTAGAAAAACTTTAGTCAAAGAATAAGTTTAATCATGGGACTTCCCTGGCAGTCCAGTGGTTAAGACTCCGTGCTCCCCATGCAGGGGGCCCGGGTTCGATCCCTGGTCAGGGAACTAGATCCCACATGCCGCAACTAAAGATCCCACATGCTACAAATAAAGATCCTGCATGCCTCAACTAAGACGTGGTGCAGCCAAATAAATAAATAAATATTTTTTTAAAAAAAGAAAAAACTGAAAGGCCAAACTTTAAAATAAAAAAAATACCCAAGTTTAGAAAGAGAAGCAGGAAAATGCAGAAGCAAAGGAAAACAGTCAAACAAGACCGAATGATAATAGTTTAGTCATTAAACAAAGTCAAGGACCTTTAATTCCTCCTCAAGGGCTATAGATAATGTTCTGAGCCATATCCTCTGTGCTGTCTGAGAGAGACCGAAAGCCCCACCAGGTGGAAGAAGTTAACTACATGATGAACAGACTGTAGTCATATATAAGCTGCCACAATTCCAAGAAGTGGCCTCAAAGAAATGGGGAAAAGAAGGACCCTGGAACTGAAGACTAACAGTACTTCATCAAAATGACACTGATCAGACCACTGCATGACCAATTTCAAGACAACTGTCAGAGCTGACTGTGCTGTTTCTACATGTAGCCCCCTCCGTCCTCCTATAAAAGCTCTTGCGCCCTGTCAGTGGTTGGGGAGGGAGTCGGCGTTTGGACAGAGCCTCACTCCCCCGTCACGCTGCCAGCCTCTGAAATAACGCAAACTTTTCTTTCCACCAACCTTGTCTCTTTATTGGCTTTACAGTAGTGAGCAGCCAGACCCCGCTTTCAATAACATACTGTCTTGTTTAAAATGGTAATTATCACAACATCTCTGTAAATGAGGAACATGCGTACACAAACACCAGCAATCCAAGACTATGAAACTACTATGAGAGAAGTGGAGAGGAGGAGAAAGATATGGGAGAGATTGCTTCATATATGGGAGTACTGAGAAATGCTTCACGGAGCAAGCCTAAATCAAACTTGAAGGATGAGTAGAATTTTGAACCTCAGATTTGTTTTGTATTTAACAGTGAAAATAATTGACATTACAAGCCTTGCTCTGAGCAGAGACAGATTTCATATAAAGCAATTAATATACAGCCTGTTATATGGTGTTTGAAACATATATATAGTAATTATTATTAAATGTTGCTTTTTCAAGACCTGCCAAATGAATTACCCAAATTGCTAATAACATTCGTTTTCCTGTGCAAAATACTGTACCCGCTATACTTTAAAATTTATTTTCCTTCAACACACAAAGTGATTTTTATATAACCTTCTGCAAGTTGTCAATCATTTCACAAGATAAACAGAAAATGACATTTATCCTAGAATATTCTGCCACCTGCAGGTAACCAAGGGGTGCTACAATTCTCACAAAAATACGCCGCATCTGTTAGTACTGATTAAATGGCTTTTGAGGCAGGGCCCCTTGTGCAGAATCTGCGAGGGCTCAATAAACGCTTGTTGCTTTTTTGTTAATATATTATTGTCGGCAGATGTTAGTCAAAAACACTCCTTTAGATAAGACAGTAAAAGATATTTGTGCTTTACTACCATGGTCCTGAATTTTGAACTTCAGAAAAGACACACAGCATCACCTCTTAATAGTACGTTTGATCACTGCAAATCAGTGGTTTCCAATGTATTATTCCTGGATCAGCAGCGCTGCGCGGCGTCTTGTTAGAAATGCAAATACTTGGGGCTCCACCCCAGAACTGTCATCAGAAACTCTACAGGAGGGGTTCAGAAATCTGTGTTCTCCCAGGATTACCAGGTGGTTCTGTTGCATGCTCAAGTCTGGGAACCAGGATCTGGACTCTTGGAAGTGGGGGGGATTTCTATCGAGTGGGCGAAACGGGGAATAGATCGACGCTGGTGCTTATAGAAGGGAAGGGAGGAGGGGAAGGCAATGAGAACAGCCTGGCCCACCTGCATGGCTTCATAAATGAGGCAACAAAAAATATTACTTTTTGATAAAAATACATCTCGTGTATTGCCAATATTGTAACTTGAATACTTTTTTTCTAGCTAGAGAGTTAGATTTTTTTTCTATCAAGACTTGAAAATATAAAGGAAACGTTGGCTTAGATTTTCTGTTTTCTCGTACTTTAAAATCATTTGAGATTAAACTAAATCACTTAAGTAAAATTTTATTCACCCCCATAGCTAAAACCCAAACTGCAAACTCTTTAGAGTAAAAACACATACTATTCCACCTTGCTTCATTTAAAATCAGTGAAAAATAATCATAAAAGTAGGCTATTATTATCAAATACCTTCGGGTGGGAGAATACTGTTATTTACAAGCATGCATTTGAAATCCAGTCATGTCGTCTTTTAATTATGTCAGGATCTCCGGACTGTTTCATAATACACAATAATATATTTGGCTTTTTAAGTCTCATGAGCTAAAAAGCAGCAGAGAGAGGGTAAAATGCCGTAAGCATACACAAAGAGCTACCAAAAGAAACATGAAGTGGTCGTGATAGGAAAAGAAAATGGCGCATCCAAAGGACATTCTCTTACCTGGCAACATGTCGTGTGGGGTGAAGAGCGACGGCACGCAGTTTAGTGACGGTGACTTGCGTCCTCCTAAAGAAGGCAGGTGAGGACCCTGGGCCTCCGGGGTCAGCTGCTCAGGCTGGACGTGCATCCTCCCGACTGACCTTTGCTCACTGACGAACGGAAGCACACGCTCAACCTCCCTTAACCTCAGTTTCCTCATCTGAGGAAAATGCGGCAACAGCAAACCTACCTCACGCGGGGGGAGTGAAGCTTCCCAAACTAATGTCGCAGCTCCCACTGCTTCTCAACCTGGGCGGTGCAACAGCATCGCCTGGGGATCTCTAAAAACGACTACTACGAGGAGACGACGTTACAAAGAAAGCGCTTAGCGCAATGCCTGCTGTATGAGAAGAGCGGGATCCCCATCAGCAATGATTGCTGCTGCCTGTGAGACATTACTCTCCTTGGGGCTGCAAGCCAGGGCGAACATTAAAATCACCTGGAAAACCCTGACCACCCATCCCCCCCAGGCCCCGTTGGAAGCCTTCTGATCTACTTGATCTGGCTTGGGCACCTGAGCATTTTTTTTAAACTCCCTGAGTGACCGCAGTGTGGAACCCAGGTGGAGAACAGAATTGCCTCACTATTTATTGAAAGATGGATAAATGAGGAGTCTTCTTAACGTTTCCACAATCTCAAAAGGGAGACAGACAAACCACAATGGATTGTTATGACAATCATCTAAGACTTGAGCACTTAATTAGGGGCTAGATGTCACGTCTCCTTACGGTAACACCAGGCAGTGGGGACTATTATTATCACTGGTACAAAAATGTTAATTTCTCCATTACTTCCTAAGAAGCAGAAGAGTCCCTTGTTTCACAGAAATGGGAGGTAAGTTCAGAATTTTGTGGATGGACGCAGGAATCACAGAGGAAGCGCCTCTGCATAATGGAGCCTGGGGCATTTAAAATGCCTGAAGAGACTGAGAGAAGAAATCAGAAACAGAGGGGCTAAGGTGCTGAGTGGGGGAGGGGAGATGAAGTGGGGGAGGGGAAGACGGCTTCCGCAAGGGGGAGAACTTTGAAACAGGTGTACATATATATATATATATATATATATATATATATATATACATGCATATATTCACACGCACAAATTCAAGTAAAACAGATGTTCAATAAAAAGTATGAACAGAAAATATATGGTGTGACTGTATTACTTGCAAAAACCAGTTTGTGAACTAGTAAATGTGGCCTGTCAACTCCTGTGGACAAGGGGACATAGGAGAGGTGAGGAAGCTGAGGTTTCACAGGTTAAAGAAATTGCCTAGTGTAAAGCACTCATTAATGGCAGAACTGACTCCCAGGCCTGAATTCTTATCCATTGCACCCTATCAGGTAGATCATGGCAGGGCCTGTTTTAAAACGTTATGGATGGGTATCTTCTCCCAGGGGAACCGGGAAGGTCTGAAAAAGAAGACATTTGAGAGTGAAGGATGACCGGCTTTGGACAAGAAGGGGTAGGAGAGAGCAGCCTGTTTGGAGGTGGCGAGGGGCAAAGATGCAGCACGGGGAAGCACAGAGCACGTGCAGGCAACAAGAAGCAATCTTACGGGGCTGAAAGCTAGAACTAATGTCAGAGGATGCTGGGAAATCGGGCAAAACAGATGCTTGAGTCAGATTTCAGAGTTCAGCATTTTTTGAAACTTAGACTTAATTTGCAGAACAGTGGGGAGCCGTGATGGATTTTTGAGCAGGGAAACAACACAATGAGGGAAATGACAGCATTTTAAAAAGATGTCTTAGCAGTGGTGAGTTTTCTAACTAAAAATCCAACCATAGATTTTTTGAACTTAAAGAGACTCTAAAGTTTTTGTCCATCAGTTTCAAGCTGCTGACCCGTGGAACAGACATAGTCCCACAGCCCAAACGTATATTTTGTTTGGTTTGGTCCCCATAGTGTGTCTTACTTTTTTTTTTTCTTTTTCTTTTACTTTTTAGCCAGAACATGCACCCTCAGATTCATAGTTTCTTCTCATAGTGGGTCGGTTGAACTTTGTGGATAGGCCGGGCGGAGCTAGGAGAAAAGAATCTTTTGCGAAATAAAGTTCTGACCAAAAGAAAAGTGTTATTGGGTGTGTTTCATCCCATTCCAAGTCTTATTTCAAAGGTAGCTTTTTTTTTTTTTAACTGCCATGAATCTTGCATAACTATGGTCAGTGAGAACTCCCACTCTGAGAACATGCACACCAACTGAGAACCATCTTCAAAAATCAGTTGATTTTGAGTTGAGTCTTGGAAATCGACAGTGTGTCTTTGAGCCAGACTTTGGCCGTTTATAACTGACCATCCTTTGCCGGTGATGCACAGGAGATGCATGGATTCTGAGGCCACTTGGTAAGGATGGTGATCGATTAATATTGGCAAGTTCTCATTCCCCAAGAAGGGGCTGACTTTCCCAGGAGAATTTCCTCTGTTTATGAAGATGTAAAGCATAGAAGAATTGGCATAAATATAATGAAATACACTTTTCCTTTGCTCGTCTCCTTTCCTGAGTCCTTGTCACACCCTGTCCTCTTCCTGTTCTTAACTGAGCCACAGACCAATTGGCCAGTATTTGCATATAACCCTTCACTTCAGAGCACAAAGTACTTTGAAGGGGGAAAAGTAATCGTCCACATTTTTAAATTGAAAGTGCCGTCTTAATGACTTTTCCATGGTCAGGAGTTGAAAACCAACAATTTACATGTATGGAGCAATTTTTTTTTTTTTAAAGCTTTATAGAAGGTTTCTCGGCCTCAGCAGTACTGTCATTCTCTGCCAGCAGATGACTCGGTTGCGGAGACTGTCCTGTGCATTGTAGGATGTTTAGGAGCATAATGCTGTCTATGCACTGGGTGCCAGTAGCACCAACACTCCCACCCTTGACGCCCAGAAATGTCTCCAGTCATTGCCAAATGTCGCCTTGGGTGGGCAAATCTCCCTCAATTGAAAAATACTGGTTTATAGCAACCTTAATTTTGCTTTCCTGGTTTTTGCCCCAAACTGTCTAGATAGCACAGTTAATAGAAACATTAAATTCGGCAATAGGCAAATTAAAATGATAAAATCAAATGCATTTTAATCTTTTAAAATTAAAATTTTAAGAGCATTAAGATAAACTGTCCAAAAGTTGTAAATAGATGAAGAAGTTTATTAATAGGAGCCCTACAAAATCAGAGGAGCTGAAAGGAAAAAGGAAGGCTGAAGAGAAGATTTTGAAACTTGGAAACTATGTCCCTAGCTAAAGGTTATTTTTAATGTTACTTTGGTATTAATACAATATGGGGTGTGTGAGTAATAGCACATTTTTTCTTCCTTGCCTAGAGTAATTACAGTGGGACATCTAAACATAAATCTAGAAGAGCTTTTGAAGCCTGATGTAGGAGCTAGTAACTAATAAGATGCAAAAAGGAAATATAAAAGTGACAAAGCCTATGTATACTCTTTCTTTTAAAATGATTCTTTTTGGAATAAGCAAAATGAAATTCATGTCCAAGTTCTCCAAGCCTGTTATAGAGAAGGCAGAGAAAGGAATAGCTTAGGTTCTCATTTGCTGTATTTCATCATGGTTTAATGTGTAGTAGTTGTACTTTGAACACATAATTTTCATATAGTAGCTGTCTACCATTCAGGCTAGAGCAATGTAAAAGTTCAGGATTTCAGAAGCAGGAGACAGTCACACCGACAGAACCTTAGGGAATAGTTTGTCCAGCAGGTCTTAACCCTGGTTATGGATTTCAAATACCTGAAGAGTTAAAAAAAATATATATAGGTGTCCAGGCTCCATGGACAGATATACTGACTTAACTGGTATGGGAGGAGGCGTCACTATTATTTTTAAACACTCCCTAGGTGATGCTAATGTTAAGAACCACTAGTCTAAACCATGGGTTGTAAACCTAAATGGTTACAGGGACCAGGAAATTAATGCCCATTAATTAGGTGGTCTCAGTGTAAGACAATAGGGCATGCTGGGGACTGTGGTGAATTGGACGGTGGATGCCCTGTCTAAAAACCTGCTGCTGCTCAGTTACGGCCATCTGGAAATGCTGCCCTGATTTTTATTAGAAACCAGATATCGAGATAGTTTAGAGAAATTTCTCTAATTTTTTGGAACATTGTTAAGGGGCCAAATGAAGGACATCTGTAGGCTGCCAGCTTGCAACCCTAAATCCAGTCCAATTGTTTATTTCACCAATGAGGAAATGGAGAACAAGAAATTATACAGCTGCCCACAACGACATAATTAGTGGCAGAATGGAGGTTGGATTCAGAGCCTGACTCCTACTGCAGTGTTTATTTGATTTTTCCAATTAGCCCACATTGCTATGCTACAACTGTTCACGGATAATGAGAACATTTATTAAGTACCAACAGGACGCCAGGCACTGTGCTAAGTGAAACGTACATACTGTCTTTTTTAAACCTCTTAGGGAATCCATGGAATAGAGATGAACATTTCCCCCATTTTACAGATGAGGAAAGTGAGGCTGAGAGTCATTGACCCACAGGGGTCCAGTAGAGCCTGGCATTGAATTCAACTTACTTAATTGCAAAGTTTGTTCTGTTAACTCTTGGTTACCCTGCTTTCCTGGATGTTTCTTTCCATGTCGTGTAAGGCGTCTCTCTTGATTCCATTTGGAAGAAACGTATATAGCTCTAGTCCTTGGTGCATAAATCCAGGTCCAGCCCAGCGATGCTCTTCCTTTGTCCATCTTTGGTGTTTATTATTAAAGCTGACCCTGCTTGAGGTATGAGGTCAACCTTTCACCAGGTCTGCTGGAAGCCCATGAAAAATGACAGCCCTAATGAAATGCACTCTCAGTGAGACCCTGTCACGGCTGGCTGTGGTTATGCATGATTTGCCTGTTTCAGAAGAGATGGAATAAATTGAACGTGGGCCTCTGTGTCCCTCCCTGGACTCTCAGTCAGACTGCATACAAAGATAAAGGCTTCCCCTGAAAGGCCATCCTAAGGACAAGCTTGCTTTGCAAAGGAAAAAATGTGCTTAAGAAGAATGTGGAAAGTAGATGAAGACTTTACCATTCAATACTAGTCAGAATCAATGAGCACGTTTGCATAACGGACTCAGCATTTGCTGCTCTCTCTTCTTTTTGACCTCGAGCTAACATTATTTCAACAACTGGCAATCCCAAAGTGTACAAATATCCTTCAGACTTTTCTCCAAATTTTAGATGAGGACTAAAAAATTCATCATGTTCACTTCAAAGCACAGGTGTTCGAATTAAAAACAGAAACTGAGACTTCATTCGTTTGGTATCTAGTCCTCACTCTTCAGAGCCCTGTGCTCAAGCATAAGGAACTGACTCCTGAGGGCATGACCTGACCCCCAAGGAACTTGGGGTGAATCGGAGGTACATATCGAGTGGTAAAGCAAGAGTGGTCACAATTCTTGCTGTGAGTTCAGAACCGCTCTCTTTTACATTGTTTTTACTTTACCAGGTACACAGTTTAGTTATAGGAAAAAAACATAAACAATAGAAATAAAAAGCTCAGCATTTCTCCAGCATCCCTCCACTCCAGAAATACCCACCATTATCAACTGGTGTGTCCCTTCTGTATTTTTTCATACACATATAAATGGCCTTTTTTTTAATGCAAGTAGGGTCATACAGTGAACAGGACTTCAGAATTTGCCTTATTCTCCATTAGCACAGTGTAAAGAAAGGAGGTACAGAGGAACTCAAGATGCTCCCTTGCCTGTTACTAATTCATAAGGAAGAGGTTGCATTAACGGCCATTTTTTTGGGTTGGAGCTATAAGTACCCACAGCGCCACGGGTGCAGACCGTAGTAGAGCCGGAGTGATGGGGGAACAGGGACCCTGGGTTCTGGACACAACACAGAATGGAGCAGTAACTAACATGGGTCGTCCCCCTGCCACCTCCCTCCCACCCCGCCGCTTCTCACTTTAGTGGAGATGTAGGAAATTTAGACAAAACTCACCACTGTATTGTAGATTCTGAATTCCAGTTGGATCGATAACTGACCGATATCTAAATTGACAAACAGCAGCCAGCTTAGCTCTTGTTATTTGCTTTTACTCTGATTATCCTAGACCCCTCTCAGGTAAACAAGTCTGCCGTGCCTTCATGCCTCGCTTTCGTCACTTACAGGTCCGTCCACCCATGGGTCCAGCCACATCCATTCGTCCATTTACCTCCACGTTCAACAGACTGTATAGAGTATCAACAGTAAACTAGGCACTGGTGAGATTACAGAAAACAGGAGACTATCTTTGGCTTCCAGAAAGCTTAGTCCAAGGATGGGAGAAAGACAAGGCAGCAACTCTTGTCCAGAGGGATTGGAATTATCATTAAGAGAAGGAAGTGGATGTGACGGGAGAAGGAAGGAGGGGAGCTAAGACAGCGTTAGGCACTCAGGGAAGCCTTTGGGGAGGAACGATGCTTAAGTGTGATTAGGAGGGACCTCATTTGAGTTCAGCCATGTATAAGATCCTTTGAAAGAGACCCTAACAGAGTGGTTAAAAGCAAGGCCTTGCAGTCAGACATGAATTCAGATCACACTTCTAAAGCGCTGAAACCTCACGTTGCTACTGGATCATGCCTCTAGGTCCATTTTGCAACTTGTAATAGGACCAACTTATCCTTGTGCTGTATCTGCCCGAGTACAGTATACTTCGAGTACAGGTTCCCTTCACCTCCTCCTCCCATCATTTTCCCAACACACTCAATATTATTTCCACCCTCAGATTCCCGGGCTGCCTACTGCACTTCTGAACCCTACTTCCTGCTTTCTTTCTCTTGCATAAAATCATTCCCCTTATACAGGTCATCCCCGCAGGTCTCAGGGAACTTGCAGGAATTCCTTTCCAATGCTATAGTGCCTGAGATGCTGCAGGCACTAAATAAACATTTATTGACTGCACAGGCAGATCATTGAAAAGGAAGAACATCCTAGGCCAGTCTCTTGAACTGAAAGGCTTTTGAGTTTCATTTTTTCCTCAAAAAAGGTTCCTTGAAATTCCAGCATTACCATTTATTACTGCTAGATTGCTCATGAAATGGCATCTCCCCAGAGGCAGACTCTTGGTATTTTTCTTGACTGCCCCTAGAGAAATTAAAGAATGCAAGCTTGTACTATTGAAAGCCTCTGAATATCTTAACAGACTGCGGAAATATTTGCTTCTTAACATACCTCCAATTTAATAATTTTTAGCCCTAGAAGAGGTTTGCATTCAAGGCATCAGTTCACTAGTCCTAAAATTCTCTTCTTGATTATTTCGTGGGTATGTCCCTGAAGAAATCATCTCTGGTTAAAACATGAGTGCGGAAGCACAGAACAAAAAGGACATAGAGGGAGGACAAAGGAAGAGAAACCTAATCAGATAGCTGGGACTTGTGGAGAAAAGCTAAAGATTCAGAACTATAGGAGTCTCTTTGTTTTTTAAAGGCAGGTTAGAGTTCAAACTGATGTGTAGCACAGACTTTTGAAAGCAAAAGGGAGCGAAATCTTGGCTTACTACAATGGTGGTTCCCACTGCAATGGTCTCAAAGTTCTCTGCTTCTGAAGGATATCTAGCATACGTAATACTCTAAATTAGTCACAGAAGATTACATACCTTGACGAGGTATGAGTTGATTGAATCGAATGATATGCTAAGTATTTTAAATACATTATATTATTTATTATCCATGGGGCAATAATATTTTAAGATTTGTACATAAGAAAACTAAGACTTGAATGGATTAATTACCCAAGGACACAAGGTTAGTCAGAGAAAGAACCAGGATTCAAATGTAAACCCGCATTTAAATCTTATTTCAACTTTCATCTGAGAGCTTTCAGATACAGTTTGCCAAAAAAAAAAAAAATTAGTTTAGCATTTAGAGGGCTCGTATTTTAGCTTTAGCATTTAATCCTAACCACTGCACAATTTTAATTTCCATTTTAAAGTTAGGGAAACTGATGGTTGGGAACATTGAGATGCCAAAGGTCTCACAAGCCTCAAAGAGGACAGCCAAGTACCCATCCAGATATGTCTGACCTTGTTTTCCAGGTATGCTCAAGCTCTTAATCCGCTCACTTGTGCTGCAGATTTTTTCCTGTGTGTTCTCCCTGGTTCTCTTTTGAGGTTGCAGCTTATACTCTAAATCCTAAGTATCAGTGAGACAGCTGTTGCACCAAGGAAGTTAATAAAAGGTGAAACTCAGCCGCCACTGCTTACAAGCATTTCTAGAATTTAAATTAGGAGAGAACCTTACAAAAACTTTTACAGATTTTTCTTTTCTGTTATGCTTTTCATCTGGGTATTTCTTTGGTAAATGCAAGTTTGGGTGGGGATGTTTGCCAAGAGCCTTAGCTGGGAATAAGAAACGTTAACATTCTTGAAAGGGGAAGAGCGAAGCCTAGAAACAGAATTTGTATGAGTCACAGATACCCCAGGGAAGCTGGCCTATGCCAATCCACATCGACTGAAATAACGGCATCTTGAATGTCAATATCTCACAAACTTTCAGAATAGACTGTTGATTAAGCAAAGCTAAGTGTATTAGTCCTACTGCCATGAGGGAGACACCACCATGGCAAAGCCGAGTAGTGTCTCAGAAGGGGGAAATTAGGGAAGGGTATTTATAAGGTTTTAGGGCCCAGTGTGGATGCTTTTGAGGTGTGTCTTGCGAGATGCGGAATGGTTGGAACTGGGCATATTTTATGACATATTAGTTGTCATTGGTAGACACAGAGAGGATAGGTCTTAAATGTAGTCTTAGTGAACAAGCTCTAAGTCTTGATAAATAAGCTATTTTAATTGGTAGGCATTCCTCTCTTCCATGAGGAAGTATCTCCTTCCAGGAACAGGTAGGTATTTATTTTTACCTGTTCAGAGGATTAATATATGCGTGGGAAAATATGTCCAATCCCAGAATTTTTTAACCAGGGACAGGAAATTAGCTTGGTTTCAGTTCTTAGACAGAAAGTACCAGGACTGTTCTGAAGGAGGCCAAGGCTACATTGGCCTGTATCAGCCACAGTCCTCTTTACAGGCCCAACATAAGCAAGAGTCCCTCTTTCAATAATTACCGGATGATTAAGTAAGTCCCCATTGGCGTTACCTTTCCCAAGGGCTTCTCTTATAGTGTTAGAACTTCTAAGCGAAAGAGATAACAGAACTGAAAGGGATCCTCATCCTCTCGTACAAGCACTTACTCTCAAACCTTGCTTTGCACAAGAATCCATCAGGGGATCTCTTATAGATGAAAATCCTGGACCCCACCCAGGTATGGTTGTGAAGTAGGACCCAAGACTCCAAATTCTAAATGAGCATCTCCCCTCCCATCCCCAACTACTACTACCATTATCAAATGATGCTTGAGTTGCGGTCCCAGGACCATGCTTTGAGAACCATTGAGAACTTTGAGTTTTCCTGGGTAGCGTAGGGTCTGGAATTGTCACCTGCAATTGGTAGGTAATCTCTGTTCTCTCTGGAGTTTCCTGTTGGTCCATTTGACATCTCTAAGCATTTCAGCATGGCCATGGGTTAAGGAATTAATTGCGTTTACCTTAAATCTCCGGTAGATTATATAAGGGATTGGTGTCCCAGAATCTACAGGATTTGTTTCGAAAGGCAATTCACTTTATTCATTCTATTATCTTATACCTTGTCAACTCATTTCTGATGTTTCAGTGAAAGATGATCACACTGTGGATGATGTTTAATGGGAATTTTTTTCATTTGCTTATTTGGAGGACTACAGTCTCCCTTCTGTTTTTAAATAAATTTGTTTATTGAATTTTTTTTTTTTTTACAGAGAAGTATAAAGAAGCACGTAAGAAACACCTAAAATTCTACCATTTAGTTGTCTTAACGTTTGTGCTAAGTCTTTGAGACTTTTTTCTCTGCAAACACAGAAGTTCTATAATACCTGGATTATGCTATAATACCTGTTTTTTTTTTTTGCTTCTTTGAAGAAACTATGTCATCAACATTGTTTAACTTAATAAATTTAGTTGAACACTTACATAGTTGTCATTTTTTTGTGTTATGAGGAATCTGCTTCAGGGAATATTCTTGTGCACATATTCTAATAATTGCTTATGTTAAATTACTACAAGTACAACTGCTGGATCACGCTTAAGATTTAAACACGTAATATCCAACTGTCCTCTGGGAAAGCTTACAGTTGTGTGTCTCCCACACTCTCAAATGTTGACCACTCAGAGAAGACTCCCATGGTGGTCTCATTCTAAATGAAATTGCATCATCTCCACCCCAGGGCTCTTCATCCTATTCTGTTGTTCATTGCACTTATCACCACTTGACATATATTTCTCTGTTTGTTTATATTCTCGCTCTCCTAGTGAACTATATGCCCCGTGAGTGGAGGGACTTTGTTTCTTTTGTTCACTGTTGTATCTCCACCTCTTAGAAGAGTGGCTGGCAGAGAGCAGGTGCTCAGTAAATTTTTGTTGACTAAACTAATGATCTGTTTCTAATGTGAGATATTATCTTTTTTAGTCTCCTTTGTAAAGAGCCATCTTCCAGTTGAATAGGAATGTAAAGTACAGTCATATGAGGGTATCTCAGCCAATTAGTGTGTTCTGCTGTACCTGCTCTCCTCTGTCCAGCCAGCTCTTCTTCAAAAGTCCCAGATTTGCTTACTTCAGCTATGAAAACATTGTCACTGTCAGGCTGACAACATTTTTATCTCACCCATGTAGTGGATATACCCTTAGATCTGGGGTTGGCAAACTTTTTTCTGAAGAGGCACATAATAAATATTTGAGTCTTTCTTGGGGCCATCTGATCTACGTCACAACACTCAACTCTGGCTGGAGCATGAAAACAGCCATAGACAACAGGTGAACAAATGAGTGTGACTGTGTTCCAGTAACACTTGATTTACAAAAACAGGTGGCCGCTGGGTTTGGCTTCCAGGCTACAGCTTGTTGTCCCCTAATTTAGAATCAAACTCTTAATTAGTTTTCATTGATTCCATGTTATACAGAGTCTAGCTCTATCCAATAAAAATGTAATGTGAGCCACAGATGTGAGCCAAATACGTAATTTTAAATTCTCTAGCCAAATTTACATGACCAAAAGTAAAAACAAAGAGGTGAAATTAATTTTAATAATACATTTTGTTGAGCCAAATATATTCAAAATATTGTTTCGCCACGTAGATATATCGATGCGATAGTTTACATTTTTATACGAAGTTTTGCGGATCTGGTGTGTATTTGACACTGACAGCGCATCTCAGGTCAGTCTAGCCACATTACAAGAGCTCAATAGCCATACTGGCTCGTGACCCCTGTGCTGGACAGTGCAGATCTGGAGCAGCTTCTCTTAACCTTGGCACTGATGACATTTTGAACAGAAACGTTCGACTTGGTTCTGGGGGGCCTGTAACACTACATGATAGGATATCATCCCTTTCCTCTCTACCCACTAGATTCCAGTAGTGCCTTTTCAATTGTGACAATCAAAAATGTCTCCAGACATCACTCAATGCTCCTGGAAGGGCAAAATCACTCCAGTTGAAAATCACTGATCTGGAGGAAACATTCTAAAATGAAGTCAATGGATCCCCTGGACCTGCACGTGACATTTAGTGCCTATGTGCTTAGGTACATTTTTGGGTGCAAGTCATAAAGGGGGAAGGAGAGGGTTTATAGCTTTCTATAGTTTCCCAAAGGTGTCTGTGATCCAAAAGAGATTTTAAATCACTGATTTAGTGGAAAGAGATGTTAAACGATACAATTTGCTTTCAAACATTTGCTTTCAAAATGAAATCACTTCCCATGATGGACCTAAATATTTCACTCTCCTTAAGCTGTTCCATGGCTCCGCCCTCTTGACCCTTTACTGTTGCAATACTGATTTTGAACATTTCATTCCTAGCGTTAAACAGCAAGGAAATCCATGAAGAAGTAGATGCTGGTCAAAATACCACAACAATGGAGAGAGATTATAATGTAACATTTTAGCAACCAGAGAATCATTGTTAAGGAAACTTCAAATAGCAAAATGCAAAGGTGGAGAGGTTAGAAGTTAAACTTATATGCTCTAAACATGTATGTGACCTGTTGAGGCTGAGTGGGACTGGGCCACATGCTTTCTTAGATTGTATGAGAAGAAAACGACATAATTGATGCAGAGGGTATTAAGGTTATTGTCTCCTTAAACAGGAGTTCTGATCTACACTCCAAACACTGCTGACTGCTTACATCTACCTGCAAACTTGGAGTGAAGTTTGCCTACGATGACAAGGCTAACGAAGGTCAACTATAATGAGCTTTTCCCATTTCCTCCAGATGCTATAAAATATTAGGACGAGTTGATAACATCATTAGAATATGAACAATCCCTACCGGACGTGGGTATCCAAAAAGAGAGCTCCTCAACCGTCAGCTTCCATTCTGAGTCGATTATTGTCCCTAAAAATTTACCCTCCCTCGCTAAATCTGTGGTGCATGGGGAGGTGGACCCAAGTCTTTCTTGTGCAGTTAAAATTTGTGTTCTGAATATGAATTGACTGAAGTTTGCGTGGGTGGCTGTTACTAAGAGATTTTTCTACTTCTTTTCTCTAATTGAAATACTTTCCTCAATTCCTACTTGTTTTTGTGCCGAAACTCACTTCCATGTGTAGTTGCACAGAAACACTCTACTTTTCACACACTGCCTTGGAAAAAAAGCCTGAGCCATTTACTTGGTCCACATTTCCCATTTCGGAAGGGCTTACATTTTTGATGTTGCATCATTTTAGAATTTTGATGCTACCATATTTTCTGGCAATGAATTAATACTTAGAGAGATGTACTGACAGGGCTGAAAGAGGATGGTATTCTTTACACACCTTTAAATTTATAAGCTTGTACTAGATCACCCTTTTCATAGTTTACTTGGAGCCAAATTTTTTAAAGTATGACCTGTAATCATCTTACAGGTAATACAATTAAACTGAAAACAGCTCATTTGCTCCTTTCCTGTTTGCCCATTTCTGTTCCCCTCTAACCTTAAAAGAACCTAATTATAGGAATGAGATCACTACGTAATTTAACCTAATTCCTGACTTATGCTCTCCTGAATGCACACCGTGCCTTGTCTAACCTGTCGATTCTTTTCCTAGATAAAAAGAAGTAAGAATAAAGATTTAAGCAGTTAAAAAAATGACTGGCTCTCTGCCCTCGACAGCCCCGTAAGCAATCAGGCAGGCAGATCACTTGGGCAAGATACCACCCGAAGAAAGAGTCAGCCAGCCTGCAGGCAACAGACGATGATGCCGAACCCAACCTCCTGCCGTGATGATGATTCACTGAGATTCTGCCCACCCACACCCCCCCCCCCCCATTTCTCCCTTAAAAACTGTCATGGCTGAGCAGACTCTTTGGAGTCCACCATCCCTCCAGATCGCTGGCTTTTCGGATGAAAGCACCTTTCCTTTCTATGACAATTGCCTCTCCAATTATTGGCTACTGAGTTGTGAGCAGCCGAACCTGGGTTTGGTAACAATATTGCATTGGTGTTAAAATTATTAACGGAAAAAGGTATTCCAGTTTTGGAACCACAAAATATGTTACAACTCTGCCAAATCTATCTTAGCATTTCTTTACGTTTTAATATACCAAGATGCTCAAGAATATACGTGCCTCAGGCCTCCCTTGATGTCTGACAGGCTTATCCAGTCCCTCAGCTCCAAAGGAAAGTGAAGACATGGACACTTGCTAAAAGGAAGACCCCGGAGGAAGGTGAGGGGAGACTGTGGGAGATCAGATGGGAACAGACAGGACCCAGAGACATCGTGAGGTGGTCAAGGCAGACTTTAAAATAAGAAGGGAAATAAATACTCTGAGAAAACCATAATTCAAAAAGAGTCATGTACCACAATGTTCACTGCAGCACTATTTACAATAGCCCGGAGATGGAAACAACGTAAGTGTCCATCGACAGATGCCTGGATAAAGAAGATGTGGCACATATATACAATGGAATATTACTCAGCCATAAAAAGAAAGGACATTGAGTTATTTGTAGTGAGGTAGATGGACCTAGAGTCTGTCATACAAAGTAAGTCAGAAAGAGAAAAACAGATACTGTAGGCTAATACATACATATGGAATCTAAAAAAATAAATGGTTCTGAAGAACCAGGATTTCCTAGGGGCAGGAGACGAATAAAGACACAGACGTACAGAATGGACTTGAGGACCTGGGGAGGGGGAAGGGTAAGCTGGGACGAAGTGAGAGAGTGGCATGGACATATATACACTACCAAACGTAAAATAGATAGCTAGTGGGAAGCAGCCGCAGAGCACAGGGAGATCAGCTTGGTGCTTTGTGACCACCTAGAGGGGTGGGATAGGGAGGGTGGGAGAGAGACCCAAGAAGGAGGGGATATGGGGATATATATATATATATATATATATATATATATATGTATAGCTGATTCACTTTGTTATACAGCAAAAAGTAACACAGCATTGTAAAGCAATTATACTCCAATAAAGATGTTAAAAAAGAAAAAAAAAGAAGGGAACTAAATGACCCAGAGTATGACTAGGACCCAAAGCTAGACATTTGTCACGTGAATGCACGGCCAGCAGCTTCTTCACCAAACACCCATATCAGCGGGCAGGATGGCTGTGCTTCCAACAAGAAGCAAAGGCCTTGCACCTCCACGTGAGGACCTGCTCATTCCAGAGAGGGATTCCTTCAAGCAAAAAAGGGTGTCACAAAGGAATGTGATAAAAGTGAGATCAATGAGCCTGAGGACTCAAAAATACCTTCCCCACCTCTTCCTGCTAAGTCAATTGAAATTGAAATTGACTCTGAGCACCTGTGTCTCTCAGCCTTTTGCCCTCCGGAGATGACTTTAAAGGCAAACAGCCTCCTTCACCGGCATCTTACAACGACTGTACAATGTAAAACAAAGCTCGATCTAAACACTTTGTGGATTTATTCTTAAGTATCAGAGTCTCAAAAGATTTGGGTCCATCTGTTCAAAAAACCTGAGACATGAAATAGAAGACACTTTGAATTTTACTTGACGGAAAAGTGCTTCAAATTCTGCCACTGGAGGGCACCTGTTGACAATATTACTCTCCCACCATTATTCTGTCTTATTTGCCTTGCTAACTTAGCAAAGGCTCTAAATTAAAGTCCTGTTTCACAGATTAAATTGGAGCCGCTTTGTCCTTCATAATTCAGGATTTCCAAGACCAAGTTCTTAGAATAATTGGAAATTACAACATTTCATACTCATTTCTGTAATCAGTATTTTTAGCCCACTTCGCATTAACCTAGGAGGGTCACTCTAAAGAAATGACAGGGAAATGTTTACACATAGTCGTTCAGTAATTATTGTTTCTCATAGGAGTAGATCTGCATAAGCTAAGCACTGAAAATGTCCAGCTTAGTAACATTTAAAGAATGACCACATCCAGTATAAATATTTAAGTTCCTTTAAAAAATATTATTTTCAGCTTGTTTCAGAAATACTTTGAGAGACCTTGAACCAGATATTTGAATAGAAGTTTCCCCCTCAATCTTAGCATCCTATTGCATCATTCATGTGCATTAATGTCCTTATAGGAATAACCATCACTTAATAATCTGACTCTACAGCACATACCATGGTTCTCTCTTACCACCAAACGCTACCAAGGCCAACGTGTGTGAACCAAGGAAAAATGACTTCCGTGGGGGAAGCTGTCTTTAGGAATCCTACTTTGAACCAGAAGAATCTATTCCCTTGAGACCATCTGCTGTAGAGAAGATGGTCTTACCAGCCCCCTTTGAAGTTCAAATTATATAGATTTGACTTTATCCTTATCTTATTTTGCACCCCACCCATTTGTCAGATACTTACCTGCTTGTCTGCTTTAATCATAAGCGTCATTTGTTCTGCTTATTATTTCTGTTTACTAGTCTTCTTGGATAAGGTTAGTGTTCACTACTCGCCCCAGTCTGAACTCATACAAAACTAGGACACAGGGAAATTGCGCACTGCGATCATTCCATTCTCATGAGGTTGCCAGTATTTGGGTATTAACTGGCAAAGGTGGCCGAAGACACAGATTTCTTTATCACTGGCAGAGCTGTCTTTGTGTGTGCTGTTTGCGAAGCTTTTCCGAAAACTGTAGCTCCAATATAACTCAATATCCTCCTATGTGAAATACTTCTTTGCATCAACACTCAAGAATTTTGTCTTCAAAGAAAAAATATGTTAACACGTCTCAAACACCTCATAGGGATGTTTGACATTAAATGAATTATGTTAAATAATCAGTACCAGCACAGCGCCACACACAGAGAGGCTTAATAAATATGAATTTCTACTCTGCTTCCCTACTTCCACTTCCTTTCCCCTCCCCCGCCCTTTGGTTTCTTTTTTAATTCAATTTTATTCTTTTATACAGCAGGTTCTTATTAGTCATCCATTTTATACACATCAGTGTATACATGTCAATCCCAATCGCCCAACTCATCACACCGCCACCCCCTTTTCCTCTTAGAGCCTCGAGCCAGATTTTATATCACTGGATCGACCAATTTGGTAAATGATTCGCTTTCCCGCTCTTTTCTCAAGCTTGCTATTTTACTATAGAGGCATACCTTGTTTTACTGCACTTTGAAGATACTACATTTGCAGTTTTTACAAATTGAAGGTTGGTGGCAACCCTGCATTGAGCAAGTCTGTCAAGCGCCATTTTTCCACCAGCATTTGCTCACTTCGTGTCTCTGTGTCACATTTTAGTGGTGCTCACAATATTTCACATTTTTCATTATTATTATGATGTTTTATGGTGATCTGTGACCAGTGATCTTTGATGTTACTATTGTAATTGTTCTGGGGGCCCACAAACCGCATCCCTGTAAGATGGTGAACTTAATCAGTGAACGGTGTCTGTGCTCTAACCTCTTCCAATGACCAGTCCCCTGTCTTTCTCCCTCTTCCTGGGCCTCCCTATTCCCTGAGACATAACAATGTGGAAATTAAGTCAGTTAATAATGCTACAATGGCTTCTATATGTTCAAGTGAAAGGAAAAGTCAAGGGATGCGGCAAACTTCTTTGTTGTCTTATTTTAAGAAATTGTCACAGCGAACCAAACTTGCAGCAGTCACCCTGATCAGTCAGCAGCTATCAACCTGGAGGCAAGACCCTCCACCGGCAAAAAGGGTATGACTCACTGACGTCTCAGATGATGGTTAGCATTTTTTAGCAATAAAGCGTTTTTAAATTAAGGTATGTACATTGTTTATTTGGACATAATGCTATTACGCACTTAATGGACTAGTAGAGTATACATATAATTTTTATATGCACTGGGAAACAATATATGCACCTGACTCGCTTTATGGCAGTGGTCTGGAACCAAATATGCAATATCTCTGAGGTGTGCCTGTATATTTCTTTCTTTTCAACTTCTTTTCTTTAATGAGGTGGGCCTACATTTTTTAAAAAGTTATCTAAATGATTTGGGGCAGAAATGAGTATCTGAGAAAGGAATGAAGTAGTTCCTCCTGGGTTGTGATATTTCTGAATACTCCCCAACATCAGAGATGTTTGATCAGAGATTAGGTTATCACTTACTAATATTCTTCTAGGGGGATCTATGCTTTTGAATTAGGGTAGAGCCAGAGCACAGAACTGAGATCACATTCTTGTTCCGGCATTTACAAGTTGGGTAAATTTGGGTAGGAGAGAATTAAGAATTCTGTAACTCCTTTCTCTCAGCTATAAAACCGAGAATGATCATCCTTAGCTAATGGTATTGCTATGAAGATTAAATGAGATAATGAAAAGAAATGAGTTTGATATCACTTTTTCAAAATTTTTGGCTACTGCTACTCCACTAGGTGGTTCCTAAAAGATCCTCTGATTCTGGAGATTTTAGAAATTGGCTTTTGCATAAAATGATAGGTTTCTGCCTGTGATGCTTTACACAGTCCCTCTGCTTCACCCAGCAGCTCATCTCCCTGGCCATCCACACACTCCACCCTCTCTGACACTGCACTTCAGTTCACACCTGTCCTTTTCATCAAGACCTGCCCCATCATCACCACCACCACCACCACCCCCCGCCATTTACTTATCCTTCAAGGTCCAATTCACATCACATGTCAATGAAGCATCCTTGGTCTAGACCAAGAGGGCCTGATTTCTCCCTCCTCCAAATACTTCTCATTCTTATTATTTCCTTCTTGTTGGGTGCAGCTTCCCTGGTTTTCTAAAAGCCAGGTTGGTTATTTTACTGGTTGTTGTACTTGACTCCAGTGAAGCACTTGCCACAAGACTGAACTCCTTGAGGGTGGAGTCTCTCTATACCCAACACCTAACTTGATGCCTAGCACAGAGTAGTCCCTCAACAAACACTGCAGAAATGAGTTAAAGGAACCACTAATTTGGTATTGTTGTTATATTTTTGTATATATTTATTTTATGTTCTCATAAGAGACTTAAAATTCTTTGAGGTCAAGGACCTACACAGGACACTGATGTTGAAAAACAAATCTGGGGTGAGAAAAAATAAAACCCAGACATTACGTATCTCGAGATGGAAGAACACACCACCACCTCTGAAGGATTCTTGTCAAAAGAACTGAACCTGAATCTGATAAAGCCCTTAGGTCCAACCACTATTTATAGGAAATACAAAGAGTAGATGAACACGTTGCTGACACCGTGAGCTTGCAAAGAGCAAAATCCAGACAGTGAGATGTTCTATCGTAGTAATCAGCAAACCACAGCTTGTTCTTTGCCTGGGTGAGCACACCCTCAAGGTAAGAATGGTTTTACATTTTAAAAGGGCTGAAAAAAAATAAACAGAGAAGAAAATGTGACATAGATGCCTGCTCTAGAGGACTAATGATCCAGTTTTCTTCCCCCAAAATAAATTGCAAATAAAAAGAGAAATTAAAAGAGACTGAAGTCATAAATGAACTATTTGCCATGGATTGATTTTGATTCTGATTTAAACAAGCTATAAAACAGCAAAAGAAACATTATTAACAATTATGATACAACTGGTATTTAATATTTTTAGATATTACTGACAATATTTTTAAGTTGTGATAACGGCTACGCTTTTTTAAAAACAGTCCTTATCTTTTGGATATACACCCTGAAAGACTGCTGGATGATGCTGTGTGGGATTTGCTCCACAGTAAGAAGTGTAGGAGGAAGAGGACAGAGTTACGGATAAAACAAGATTGTCCATGGTTTGTAATTGGTGTGACTGGGCAACTGATTCCTGAGAATTATTATACTCTTCTATTTTTAAATATGATTGAAATTTTGTGTAACAAAAAGGTAAAGAACAACAAGGTCCTACTGTAGAGCACAGAGAACTATATTCAGTATCCTGTCATAAACCACAATTGAAAAGAATATGAAAAAAAAGTTAAAGAAAAAAGTAAAGAGATTTTGGTGTTCCATCAGGAACTGATTTGTCTAATGACCTCTCTCAAAGTACTTAGACCAAGTCTGATTTCAGTTTTCTTCTCTGTAAAATGGAGATGAAAATAATGCCTACTTCATGGGGTTATGGTGAGAATTATGTGACCTAACGCATATCCAGAGCTTAATGAACGCCTTGCACATAATGAAGCATTCAATTATTGCTGGACAGTATTGCTGCTGCTGTAGTTATTTTACCCCTCATTGTCATTAATATTGGTGGGTATTGGTTGATGAGATGGAAGATAGACTACTGAGTTGGTACAGGAACCAGGTGGGCCTGGAGGAGAGCAGCAGCCGTGGAGGACGGTGGGGACCACAGAGTCCCCAGGAACCCGTAGGTAGAAATGGCGACTCTGGGCTGAGTTATGTTAGACCTTGTAAAAATGTGGCAAAGGACAGACAGGCTGTCCTGCTGGGCACTGAAGATTTTCCACTTGGGAATATTATCTTGGAACTTGAAGGTCAGGGAGCAAGCAATACAATCCACTCTCAAACTAAATCTGAAAGCCATTTCTGAAGCCCTACTTTACCATCATCTTGTCACTGATGGTCTATGTTTTGCCAGAATAAACACTGCTTAACACAGGCTTAAGAGGAGAAACAACTCGCATACTATTGACTTTCCAAATCCTCACTGAACATCACCATTTCATGGAGGCCATAGAGCACCTTGATCTAGAGCATCCCTGTCACACAGTGCGGTCTTTGAAGACATAAAGAGCTTGCCCCACAATGAAAAGCCACACACTGCTTTTTTCATTGAAAAAGTCTTGCTATGAAAAAAAGAAAACGTCATTGGATTTAAACAGTATGCTTAGTGACGTAGTTAATTCACATTCTGGCCCAGTTTTGTTGACTGTCTGGTAACTTGTGTAAAGTCCACATTTTTGAGTAAGACAAGTTTAGAGTACTGGATCTTAACTGGGGGCACCTCTGCCTCCCAGGGGCATTTGCTTATGTCTGGAGACAGTTTTGGTGGTCACACCTGAGATGGGGGGTGCTACTGGCATCTTGTGGGTAGAAACCAGGGATGCTGTTAAATATCCCACAGTGTACAACACAGTCCCTGCAACAAAGACGTTATCCAGATCCATATGACAGTAGCGTCAAGACTGAGAAACTTTTTCAGAACACGGCTCTAGAATCAGTCAGAGCTGGAAATCAAAGCCCTGCTCTGCACTAGCGATCTATTTTACGTTTGGTGGTGTATATATGTCCATGCCACTTTGTCACAGCTTACCCTTCCCCCTCCCCATGGCACAGGGAGATCAGCTCGGTGCTTTGTGACCACCTAGAGGGGTGGGATAGGGAGGGTGGGAGGGAGGGAGACGCAAGAGGGAAGAGATATGGGAACATATGTATATGTATAACTGATTCACTTTGTTATAAAGCAGAAACTAACACACCATTGTAAAGCAATTAGACTCCAATAAAGATGTTAAAAAAAATAGTTGTTCAATGTCACACAAATAACAAGTGACAAAAAGAGATTTTTCCAGCTTTGCTTCATTCATACTCACAGCCATTCTCTTTCCATTTTGCTCGTATTTCCAAAGGATCAACTTTAGGCTTCATAGTTTACAGTTTATCGTCTCAACTGTATTTGGGTTAAACCGTAATTGCTAGTATTCAACTATTCTTGACCAGCAAATATGTTACTTCCATATAAATCCAACGCAAATTTTGTTTTCTATGTCATTTCCTGCTTTCTCCATTATTTTTCCTATTCTTTTCATTTATTCGGTTGTACTTCTAACTTGTTAAGTTTAAACACATAGCTCATTATTTTTTTCTGTTCTATTATATATATGAAGTTTATAAATTACAAGTACTTGGGCAATATTCCATTAATTTTGATAAAGAGTACTTCCATTACTACTTAGTTCCAAATATTTTCTGGTTTTGATTCCTTAATTCATAAGTTATTAAAAAATATGCTTTGAATTTAAATAAAAAAAAAAAAAAGCCCTGCTCTGCCACTTAATAAAAGGGTGACAGGGAGCAAAATGTTTTGTCTCTGTAAACACCAGTTTCCTCTACTGCCAAGTGTTGAACTGGTAGGGCTGTTTGCAAATGAGGTGAGCAGATGCAGACTGACTCTTTTTTCCTTCCATTTTATTAAGATATAATTGCCATACGGCACTGTGTAAGTTTAATGTGTAAGGCATAATGACGTGACTTACATACATTATGATACGATTATCAAAGTAAGTTTAGTGAACATCCATCGTCTCCTATAGATTCAAAATAAAAGAAAAAGAAATATTTTTTTCCTTGATGAGAACTCTTACGCTTTACTCTCAACAACTTTCCCATATAACATACAGCAGTGTTCATTAGATTGACCCTACCATAAAAGAAAGAAAGTGTGTAACGTAGAGCAGATATTATTATTATACTTTTAGATAAGGCTCTTATTCTGGTGGCCCATGAATTGGCCAAGGACTCACTAAATTAAGGGCAAAGACAGTTATTTCCCTCCCTCCCTCCCTCCTTTCCTTCTTGCTTCCTTTCCTTCCCTTCTTTCCTTCCTCCCTGCCTTTCTTCCTTTTGTAGATAACAAATTGCAATGACTTATTTGCAGTCTTTTACTATGAAGACCTAAAATGTAAATTCACTTCATGTCTCATTGAAGAGGAATGCAAAACAAAATACAATGAAACCCTTGATTCCTTAAGAGATAAACTCTATTGTCAGAAAGAGCCACTCCATAGGCAGAACTGGCAAATTCATTTTTTAATTCCTCTTTTGCCCCTTAGGATGAAGTATGATGCATGCCTGGGAGCTTAATGGCTTACAAGTTGGGACTCCCACTGTGTCGTTTTTTGCTGGTGATTTTATGATTCTCCTACACACAACATGATGGATTCTTAAGTATCCCGAGCTTTTAATCTGTACTTGTTTTGCAGCTTGAGTGAAACCCTTCAGGCAGTGCCGTGAAGATGTGGTTCTTAAATAAAATATTTTTCTACTGTGCTAATAATTCACACATTCTCCACATTTCTCTTCTATACTCAGGGTCAGTGGGATACATCCATTTTTCTTAATTCTATCTGGTCTGTTTTTCTCTGGCTTCCAACAGCTTTTTATGAAAGCACAGCATGGCTTATTCCAAGTGTTGGTATTTGGGGAGGGTGGAGGATTCTGGAGTGCGGGGTTGGGGGGGACACTTTGTTCTTCTTTTCCCATCACTCTATTAACAATGATCTTTTAATAATTTGAAAACTCTTTGTAAGTGACCTAATGTGAAATATCACATTACAAACCCACATAGGAGACACAATTCAAACATTAAAGCAATAATACAATTTCATCCTGCTTCTAAGTTTTAATGGAGTGTATTTTATTGAGAGCCGGCATACTTTTTTCCCCATCTGAGAAGCCATTTACTTGCTGGATTGCTAAATCTCTATAGAGTTGACATTCTTCCTTTGAAAAGCTGGATGTTTAGATTTCTGGGTCAGATGGAAAGATTGCAGTGTTAGAAGTGGAAAATGTCACAAATTTCAAGTGTGAGCATGTGACCTCACTTATGTACATATGCCACCATGGCTACTGGGACAGGATGGGCAGTCTGTAAACAATTACGCCTACTTAAGGCTCCTGCTTTCCCTAAGACCTTTGGACAATATGATGTTGTCCACCTAATATTATTTTTTTAATCAAAATACAAAAATTGCATTTGAGTAAATGAGTAACTAAACAGTACAAAATTGGCATATTTTTAAAAAGTTCCTTTAGAGACTTCAGGCATGCAAGATATTTAAACATGATCTAAAGCCTATTTTCCTTGGCATATGCGTTGTTTCTTAAAAATCTGACCTTAAAACCAGAGGAAGTTGGAAGAATTCTGTGTTCTTCCTTCTGTACTCTCATCTATTGTGGTTAGTAATTTAGTTCAGTTCTTACAGTCCAGGTTTCTGAGTGTCTTTTGGGAGGGAAGACCCTTCTCCTTTTCTTCCTGTGTTTCTGCCCACTGTGTTGGAACCTCACCAGGGCCAGATTCTCCACCCTACCAGGGAGGCCCCGGCTCCTCCAGCTGCCACATCTGTGACTAGTTGGGTACAGTCAGTTTCAAAGATGTTGTTGTAGGAAGACTCATTTTGGCCTTGGATCCAAATGACATTTTCCAATGCAGTTTCACCACTAATAAAGGTAATCACTCAAATTTCATTTCTGGGTCAGTTTCTTTCTTTTTTTTTTTTATTGATCTTTATTGGAGTATAATTGCTTCGTGTTACTTTCTGTTGTACACCAAAGTGAATCAGCCGTATGCATACACATGTCCCCATATCCCCTCCCTCTTAAGCCTCCCACCCACCCTCCCTATCCCATCCCTCTAGGTCATTGTAAAGCACTGAGCTGATCTCCCTGTACTATGTTGCTGCTTCCCACTAACTATCTATTTTACATTCAGTAGTGTATATATGTCGATGCTACTCTCACTTTGCTCCAGCTTCCCCCTCCCAGCCCATGTCCTCAAGTCCATTCTCTATGTCTACATCTTTATTCCTGCCCTGCAACTAGGTTCATTAGTACCATTTTTTAAAAATTCCATATATATGTGTTAGCATACAGTATTTGTTTTTCTCTTTCTGACTTACTTCACTCTGTATGACAGACTCTAGGTCCATCCACATCACTACAAATAACTCAATTTCATTTCTTTTTATGGTTGAGTAATATTCCATTTATATATGTGCCACATCTTCTTTATCCTTTCATCTGTTGATAGACATTTAGGTTGCTTCCATGTCCTGGCTATTGTAAATAGTGCTGCGATGAACATTGTGGTACATGACTCTTTTTGAATTATGGTTTTTTCAGGGTATATGCCCAGTAGTGGGATTGCTGGGTCATATGGTAGTTCTATTTTTAGTTTTTTAAGGAACCTCCATACTGCTTTTCATAGTGGTTGTATAAATTTACATTCCCACCAACACTGCAGGAGGGCTGCCTTTTCACCACACCCTTTCCAGCATTTATTGTTTCTAGATTTTTTGATAATGGCCATTCTGACTGGTATGAGGTGATACCTCATTGTAGTTTTGATTTGCTTTTCTCTAATAATTAGTGATGTTGAGCATCTTTTCATGTGCCTCTTGGCCATCTGTATGTCTTCCTTGGTGAAATGCCTAGTTAGATCTTCTGCCCATTTTTTAACTGGATTGTTTGGGTTTTTTTTTTTTTTTTTTTTTTTTGATATTGAGCTCCACAGAGCTATTTGTATATTTTGGAGATTAATCCTTTGTCTGTTGTTTCATTTGCAAATATTTTCTCCCATTCTGAGGGTTGTCTTTTTATCTTGTCTATGGTTTCCATTGCTGTGCAAAAGCTTTTAAGTTTAATTAAGTCCCACTTGTTTATTTTTGTTTCTATTTCCGTTACTCTAGGAGGTAGTCAAAAAAGATCTTGCTGTGGTTTATGTCAAAGAGTGTTTTTCCTATGTTTTCCTCTACGAGTTTTATAGTGTCTGGCCTTACATTTAACTCTTTAATCCATTTGGAGTTTATTTCTGTGTATGGTGTTAGAGAGTGTTATTTCATTCTTTTACATGTAGCTGTCCAGTTTTCCCAGCACCACTTATTGAAGAGGCTGTCTTTTCTGCATTGTATGTTCTTGCCTCCTTTGTCGTAAATTAGGTGCCCATATGTGCATGGGTTTATCACTGGGCATTCTATCCTGTACCGTTGATCTATATTTCTGTTTTTGTGCCAGTGCCATACTGTCTTGATTACTGTAGCTTTGTGGTATAGTTTAAAGTCGGGGAGCCTGATCCCTCCAACTCTGTTGTTCTGTCTCAAGATTGCTTTGGCTCTTTGGGGTCTTTTGTGTTGCCATACGAATTGTAAAACTTTTTGTTCTAATTCTGTGAAGAATGCCATGGTAGTTTGATAGGGATTGCATTGAATCTGTAGATTGCTTTGGGTAATATAGTTATTTTCACAATAGTGATTCTTCCAATCCAAGAACATGGTATATTTCTCCATCTGTTTATGTCATTGTTGATTTTTTGCATGTTTTATAGTTTTCTGAGTACAAGTCTTTTGCTTCCTTAGGCAGGTTTATTCCTAGGTATTTTATTATTTTTGTTGCAATGGTAAATGGGAGTGTTTCCTTAATTTCTCTTTCTGATTTTTCGTTGTTGGTTTATAGGAATGCCAGAGATTTCTGTGCATTAATTTTGTATCCTGCAACCTTACCAAATTCATTGATTAGTTCTAGAAGTTTTCTGGTGGCATCTTGAGGATTTTCTATGTATAGTATCATGTCATCTGCAAATGGTGACAGTTTTACTTCTTGCTTTCCAATTTATTTCCCTTTATTTCTTTTTCTTCTCTGATTGCTGGGGCTAGGACTTCCAAAACTATGTTAAATAAGAGTGGTGAGAGTGGACATCCTTGTCTTGTTCCTGATTTTAGTGGAAATGATTTCAGTTTTTCACCATTGAGTATGAAGCCTGCTGTGGGTTTGTCATATATGGCCTTTACTTATGTTGAGGTACTCCCCTCTATGCCTATTATCTGGAGAGATTTTATCATAAATTGCTGTTGAATTTTGTCAAACGCTTTTTCTACATCTATTGAGATGATCATATGGTTTTTATTCCTTTATTTGTTTCTTTCGGTTTCGTTTTTTTTTTTTTGAGGTACGCAGGCCTCTCACTGTTGTGGCCTCTCCCATTGCGGAGCACAGGCTCCAGATGTGCAGGTTCAGGGGCCATGGCTCATGGGCCCAGCCGCTACGTGACATGTGGGATCTTCCCGGACCAAGGCATGAACCCATGTCCCCTGCATCACAGGTGGACTCTCAACCACTGCGCCACCAGGGAAGCCCTCCTTAATTTGTTAACGTGGTGCATCACATTGACTGATTTGTGTATATTGAAGAATCCTTCCATCCCTGGGGTAAATCCCACCTGATCATGGTGTATGATCCTTTTAATGTGTTGTTGGATTCCATTTGCTAGTATTTTGTTCCGGATTTTGCATCTATGCTCAACAGTGATATTGGTCTATAATTTTCTTTTTTTGTGATATATTTTTCTGGTTTTGGTACCAGGGTGATGGTGGTTTCTTGGAATGAATCTGGCAGCGTTTCTCCCTCTGCAATTTTTTGGAAGAGTTTGAGAATGATGGGTGTTAGCTCTTCTCTAAATGTTTGATCAAATTCTGTAAAGCCTGTAAAACCTGTAAAGCCATCTGGTCCTGGACTTTTGTTTGTTGGAAGATTTTTAGTTACAGTTTCAATTTCATTACTTGTGATAGGCAAGTTTATATTTTCTAGTTCTTTCTGGTTCAGTCTTCGAAAATTGTACCTTTCCAAGAACTTGTCCATTTCTTCGCAATTGTCCATTTTATTGGCATATAGTTGTTTGTAGTAGTGTCTTATAATCCTTTGTATTTCTGCGGTGTCAGTTGTGATTTCTACTTTTTCATTTCTAATTTTATTGATTTGCATCCTCTCCCTTTTTCTCTTGATGAGTCTGGCTAAGGGTTTATCAATTTTGTTTATCTTCTCAAAGAACAAGCTCTTAGTTTTACTGATCTTTACTATTGTTTTCTTCATTTCTTTTTCATTTATTTCTGCTCTGATCTTTATGATTTATTTCCCTCTACTGATTTTGGGTTTTCTTTGTTCTTCTTTTTCTAGTAGTTTTCAGTGTAGGGTTAGACTGTTTATTTGAGATTTGTCTTGTTTCTTGAGGTGAGATTGAATTGCTATAAATTTCCCTCTTAGAACTGTTTTTACTGCATCCCATAGGTTTTGGGTCATCGTGTTTTCATGGTCATTTGTTTCTATGAATTTTTTTGTTTCCTCTTTGATTTTTTTCAGTGATCTCTTGGTTATTTAGTAGCACACTGTTTCGCCTCCATGTATTTGTGTTTTTTACAGTTTTTTTCCTGTAATTGATTTCCAATCTCATAATGTGGTCAGAAAAGATGCTTGACATGATTTCAGTTTTCTTAAATTTTCTGAGGCTTGATTTGTGACCCAAGATGTGATCTATCCTGGAGAAAGTTCCATGTGCACTTGAGAGCAAAGTGTATTCTGCCACTTTTGGGTGGGATGTTCTATAAATATCAATTAAATCTATCTGGTCTATTGTGTCATTTAACGCTTATGTTCCCTTATTTATTTTCTGTTTGGGTGATCTGTCCATTGGTGTAAGTGGTGTGTTAAAGTCCCCTACTATTATTGTGTTGCTGTTGATTTCTCCTTTCATGGTTGTTAGCATTCACCTTATGTATTGAGGTCCTCCTATGTTGGGTGCATAAACGTTTATAATTGTTATATTCTCTTCTTGGATTGATCCTTTGATCATTATTTGGTGTCCCTCCTTCTCTCTTGTAACAGTCTTTATTTTAAAGTCTATTTTATCAGATACAAGTACTGCTACTCCAGCTTTCTTTTGATTTCCATTTGCATGAAATATCTTTTTTCATCCCTTCATTTTCAGTCTGTATGTGTCCCTAGGTCTGAAGTGGGTCTTTTGTAGACATCATATGTATGGGTCTTGTTTTTGTATCCATTCAGCCAGTCTGTGTGTTTTGGTTGGGCATCTAATCCATTTACATTCAATGTTATCATCAATATGTATGTTCCTATTATCATTTTCTTAACTGTCTTGGGTTTGTTTTTGTGGGTCTTTTTCTTCTCTGTGTTTCCCGCCTAGAGAAGTTTCTTTAGCATTTGTTGTACAGCATGTTTGCTGGTGCTGAATTCTCTTAGCCTTTGCTTGTCTGAAAAGCTTTTGATTTCTCTGTCGAATCTGAATGAGATCCTTGCTGGATAGAGTAATCTTGGTTGTAGGTTTTTCTCTTTCATCACTTTAACTATATCCTGCCACTCCCTTCTGCACTGCAGAGTTTCTGCTGACAAATCAGCTGATAAACTTATGGTGATTCCTTTGTATGTTATGTTTTGTTTTTCCTTTGAATTTAATTTTTGTTAGTTTGATTAATATGTGTCTTGGCATGTTTTTCCTAGGGTTTATCCTGTATGGAACTCTCTGTGCTTCTTGGACTTGGGTGACTACCTCCTTTCCCATGTTAGGGAAGTTTTCAACTATAATCTCTTCAAATATTTTCTCAGACCCTTTCTTTTTCTCTTCTTCTTCTGGGACCCCTATAATTTGAATGCTGGTGTGTTTAGTGTTGTCCCAGAGGTCTCTGAGATTGTCTTCATTTCTTTTCACTCTTTTTTCTTTATTCTGCTCCTTGGCAGTTATTTCCACCATTTTGTTTTCCAGCTCACTTATTCATTCTTCTGCCTCAGTTATTCTGTTACTGATTCTTTCTAGCATATTTTTAGTTTCAGTTATTGTGTTGTTCATCTCTGTTTTTTTGTTCTTTAGTTCTTCTAGATCTTTGTTAAACATTTCTTGTATTTTCTCAATCTGTGCCTCTATTCTGTTTCCGAGGTCTGCATCATCTTTACTATCATTACTCTGAATTCTTTTTCAGGTACTTTGCTTATTTCCTCTTCATTTTTTGATCTTATAGGTTTTTACCTTGCTCCTTCATATGTGACATACATTTTGCCATCTCTTTTTTTCTTTTTTTTTTTATGAGTGGGATTTTTTTCCTGTTTTACTGTTTGTTTGGCCTGAGGCTTCCAACACTGGAGTTTGTAGGCTGCTGGGTGGAGCTGGGTCTTGGTTCTGAGATGAGAAATTCCATGAGACCTCACTCTGATGAATATTCCCTGGGGTCTGAGGTTCTCTGTTAGTCCAGTGGTTTGGACTCAGACCTCCCACCACAGGAGCTTTGGCCCGACCCCAGGCTTGTGAATCAAGATCCTGCAAGCTGTGTGGGGTGTAAGTTCACTTGGGGGTTCCTCCCATCACCTTGGGCGTCAGAGTCCCCCACCAGCAGCTGGCAGTTGCCCTAGTCATGGTGAGATGCTAACTCAGCATCTTCTCACACCACCATCTTGACCCTGGGTCAGTTTCTTAATTCACTCAAAATTTAGAAGGGAATAATGATGAGTGGTTAGGTTTCCGACAAATCAGAACATCTCTCAAAAAATCTTCGTAGAGTTTGTTTCTTGTGCCATAGATTGCTAAGTCTTATTATACAGTTAAAAATCAATACTTTTCATTCATCATCATGCATTACAATTATCTACAAGGACTTACTAAGGCCAAGACAATCTGTTAAATCACCCAGGATAAGACATCTAAGTCATGGATCAAACAGTCAAAGAGCTTCAATCTACTAAGGAATTAAAATATATATGTTGATAAAAAGAATGTGAAATAAAAAGTAAATTCAGAGAGGTATATACATAAGATGCCATGGGGACATCAGAAAGGGCGCCATAACTTCCAGGTAGGCGGGGCTAGAAGCCTTTTAGAGATGGGATTTATGTTGGCCACTGAATGATGGATACAATATAGATATGCAGATAAAGGAATGATAATTTTTTTTTAAATGACTTTCGAGGTAGAGGGAACAGTGAGCATGTGTATGTGAAGGAAGACATTAAAGAGAAAACCCTGAGGATTTTATTAAATAATTCATTTAAAAAACTTGCAGCCCATATTACTAAAAAAATAATTCAAGGGTGGGAAGGAAGTTTAGATAGTTCTCTGGGTCAGTCCCCCTGACCCTGGTTATTGAGACCTAACAGTCAGAATAGGCTGGGTTATGCTGTGGTAATAGCAACTCCCAAATCTCAGTGGCTTAAGAAAACAAAGATTTACTTCTTATTCTCACTAGATGTCTACTGAAAGTGAAGAGAGATATTCTGTTTGGAAGCCAATTTCAGAGAACTGAGCATTGACAATTAAATGTTTCCATGTAGAAGAGGTCAGTTTGGCTCATACTTCACAGACCAGAGCAAACTTCTTAGACCTGCCTCACTTTAAGAGGGCAGGAAAATACGATCTCTTTTGTGGGCTTAAACAACAGAGAACGGTTTTAATGTCTGCTACAATCTCCTTGGGTGGTGACCACAAGAATACATCCTCATTTTAGTACTGTAACTCACACCCCTCTAAAACATTCCCGAAGATTATTTCATTTATTGAATTTTTAATCTATGCCAGGTACTGGGCTGACCTTTTTAAATGAACTTTCTCTTTGAATTCCTACAAAAAATTCTCTGATGTTGATTTTAGCATCTTTCTGGCTGGTCGCTTCCTGGCATTTCTGCTCTTCCTCATAGGATACATAAGGTTGACTGTAAATATTCTGTCACTAGATGCAGGCTTTCAGGAGCTTCTGAAGGATTACTGGATGAGCAAGAGAAGATGGAAGCTGGCCCCCCAGCTGCTGTTGCTGCTACCACCATGGTCACCATCTGCACACTCATGACTCCTCATATGTACTGACCACTCTTTACACGCCAGACGCTGTACTCTGCACCTCTGAGATAGGTACTATTATTTTCCCTGTTTCACAAATGAGAAACTGAGGTTCAGGGGGATAACATTGCAGCCCAAGATTACACAGCTAGTAAGTGGAAGACAAGGGGTTCAACTTGAGTCCAGTTACACCAGAACTGATATTCTTAATAACAATGCTGTTCTACTAGAGGGGCTGGATAGGAAGGGAGAAGAGATGAAAATTTGGGTTATAATTATGAGGTTTAGAATGGATAGAAATCAATGTGGAAAACACTAGAGAAATGACGCCAATCTAGAGTATGAGATTTGGGATTGGGGGATAAAAAGAGAGATTTGGAATGTTTTACAGATGTGGAACTCAAAAGACTATGGAAACTGATAGAATGAAAGACAAAGAGAGGAAATGAAAATGATCCCAAATATTGGTGTGACACTTAGAGCTGGGGAAATATTGAAAGGAAGACCTGGCTGTGGGTACAGATGAGGAAGTAAATTCATTGTTGGATTTATTGAATTTTTCTGTACAAACTGGATATTTGTATAAAAACTGATTCACTCATTCATTTATTCATTAATTCAGCATGTAAAGAACACAGGTCTATGCTAGGCATTAAAGATACATAATAAATAAAACCTAGTTCCGTGTGTGTTTAGAAATGCATGGATCTGAAAGATACAGATTTGGGCTTCATTCATTTATTCCTTAAAACATGTATTTAGGATGTTCCAAAGCACGTTGACAGATGAAACAGAAGGGATAGAGGAATTCAGAAAAATAAATGTGATCAAGGGAAATAGTAAAAGAGAAGGTGAGGTCCCAGACTTGAGAGGGTGTCTATTTTAAGGGATATGGGAGGGAGGAAAAGAAATTTGAAAAGGAGTGGTAGTCAAGGAGGGGTGAGACTAGAACAACATAAAGTCTCAGAATGTGATGTATGACAAAGATCTTAAGAAGAAATTCATGAGGGCTCAATAAGGCTAAATACCACAGAGATGTCCATAATAGTAAGAAGTATTTATAGACCTGTTTTGGAGGGATGAAAGATGGGAGAATGTAGCAAAAGCATATATGTTTATTCTTTTAAGAAATCTGGCAGGAGGGAGACAGCAAGAATGGTGTTCCCTAAGAGGTACTAGAGCCATCTGGAGGTTTTTTAAGGGTAAGTTTACAAAAGGAGTTAGTGAAAAGGGAGTGGTTCTAGATGTAAGAAGTGGGACTGGAGGAAGCAGGTATTTTACTGGAGTAAGATGGTGTGTTATGTGCAAAAAAATGGGGTGAAAGCCAAGAATGGTGCTTCTTTGTGACTTTTTCCAGCAAGCTTCTTAGCTAACAAGAACCAGCAGCAAAAATTGGAAAGGACTCAGGACTGGGGTTGCGTATCATGACTGAGAAGGTGGTGAGGGACTCCAGGGCTAGGGTATTTATTTCTTAGGGCTGTCTTAACAAAGTTCCACAAACAGGTGCTATAAAACAATAGAAATTTATATTCTTACAGTGCTGGAGGCTAAAGTCTGAAATCAAGGTGTTGGCAGGGCTCCCTCCAAAGGCTCTAGGGAAGGATGCTTCCTTGCCTCTTCCTAGCTTCTGGTGGTTGCCAGTGATCCTTAGCATCCCTTGGTTTGTGGCAGCATAACTCCAATCTCTGTTCACATACCCTTCTTTCCTGTATGTCTGTTTGTGTCTTTAGATTCCTCTCTTCTTACAAGGACATCAGTCATTGGATTTATGGTGCAGCCTCAGCCAGTATGGCCCCATCTTAACTTGATAACGTCTGTAAAACCCTTATTTCCAAATAAGGTCACATTCTGAGATTCCAAGTGGACATAAATTTTAGGGGGAGATTATTCAACACAGTACAGCTCATAAGAGCATCTTTGAAATGATGGCTGTAGAATAGACTGAACAGTCAAGAACTGACAAAGATGATGATGAGTAATAACAGTGCAGTGTGGTTAAGGGATCTAAAAGGAGTCTGAGCTTAAGATTAAGAGAAGTTAAGAGGATGAGGGTTTTATTCACTGAAGAAATTTCATAATTGGAGACTTTGGGAGTTAGGCACTTAGTCAAACATAGAGAGTACAAGGTTCTTCATGGACTCCTATAGTTTCCTTGTCCTACTCTATAGAACAATAACACATAAAGACCAAAAATGCATGAAGAAGAAAGAAAACAGGTCACAATGTTTACTTACAGGCTAATCCTCTACTCATATATTCATTCATTCATTCAACAAATATTTATCAAATACTTACCATTCATAATAAACTGTTCTAGGTTCTAGGGATACAGTAGTAAGACACACACACACACAAACAAAAACCAAACACCTTTGTCCCTGCCCTTATAAAGATTGCATTCTGTGGGGAGAAAAAGACAATAAACCAAGGTATAAATATACAAATACAGACTATGGCTCATGTCCTCCCATAGAGGACACACACCACAGCCCTAAGGCTTAGCATCCTCCTTAATCTTGTATATACGGATAAGCTCTTGTCTTAGTAAAGCCGTAGATTTTGAGAAATTTTTGTGCAATTCTTCTCTGTGTCCAGAGACAGTTAAAATATATCTGACACGATAATGAATAAATTGATCAAGAAATCATTCAGAAATATGCCTGTACATAGAGGTGAGAGATTAAGAGAAAGCAAAGACAGGATCTTGGAAATATTTTTTGTATGATATGGTAAGGTATGGTAAGGTATGGCATGGTATGGTATGGTATGGTGTACTTTAATCCTTTGCATCTTAGGTCAAATTTCTTTGGATGGAATCAGAGCATTAAAACAGCAACAGATGTATCTGAGTGTAATAAGTAATTGTCTTTCTTTCTGGCCAATTGACACTTGCCAAAGACACTTCCTGTGTTTTGGGGGGAACTTCCCTTCTATGAATCCTGGGGGGCAGCAGATACTGAACCACACCAAGATACTGGGAACTCCCTTGCAGCTAGGGCACTGGCATGTGACATAGCCTCAACCAGATGCAACATGCATGGTTTGATGGTCATTTCAAGATCAAATTCTGAGAGCAGAAGTGGCAGCAGTACAAATGTAGTGTCATAGTCAGTGGTGGTACCAGTTCTCGCCTCTGACCTATTTCCAGTGTGGATTGGGTACTTCCCAGGTTACGTGGCCTGAGGCCTAGCTCCTTCACGCACTCAGTAGTTCTAGGACTTCTCATATATTAACCTTTTAAAGTAAATTCTTTTTCTATTTCAATCTGTCCACTGTCAGCTGCAGTTACTTATATCTAAGAAAACTAACTGATATATTGAGTTTCTGCGGACATTTATCAGTTATTTATTTTTTTTGGTTTTTTTATTCATTCAGATACTTATTGAGTACTTACTATATACTAGGTACTTTGGTGAAAATTGAGGATATAATGGTAAATAAGCCATAACTAGTCTCCACCTTCTGTTTGGGGCAGAAGGCAGACAGGTCAGCAAACCATTGCAATAAGATGAACTACGTGAAGTGATGGGACAAGAGAGCACAGAAGGTACTCTGCCTGCTTTCATCCTAATCCATACTTGGTGGTTAAGAGGGAGGGGAGCCCAATTAGATGCTCAGGGTTAGAGAAATCAGGGTCCATACCCTGAAGAAAAGAGAACTGTCAAGAACTACATAGAAGGCGAAGTGTCTTAACCTAGCAAAGAATTGAAGTAGGATTCGAAACCACACTGGAACCCAAGAAGATAGGTACCTCACAGGGATCCAGACCAGTGGACGTCGGGACATAGACAAATTCCAGATCCTCTTTCTGGTGGGACAGAAACTCCTAATTTCCCGTCAGAGGTGGGTCTTACCAGTGCTGGGATTAAGTGAAACTGAGTCAGTTTAAGCAAAACTGGTAGTCTGTTTTCATCCTGACTTTTGAGTTTATCAGTTACTACTATTATGAATAATGTGGGCTTATATGTATTGAACACTAACCACGTGCCAGGCACAAATGTGTGTGATTTAATTTAACCACCTGAGGACTTTTGAGATACGTACTATAACAATTGCGGTTGAGATTTCTAATTTTCCATCTTAATCTCTCTTCCATATTCCTGGGCCCATGCAAGACTACATTTCCCAACCTTCCTTGCAGTTAGTTGTGGTCATGTGACTGTGACTACTGTAATGGAACGTGAGTAGAAGTTAATATGTGCTAGGTCAAGCCTAGTGCTGTAAGACCACAGGCAAGTTTCCTTGATGTTGTGTATTCCTTTCAGTAAGCCAGACCTGTGGAAACCCAGCCTTGAATTCTAGTGATGAAAACCAAGTTCTAGGGAACAGTAGAGCAACATGAATGAAGACCAAGGAAACCATAAACAAAACTAAAGGACACCCCTCAGAATGGGAGAAAATATTTGCAAATGAAGCAACCAACAAGGGATTAATCTCCAAAATATATAAACAGCTCATGCAGTTCACTATCAAAAAAACAAACAACCCAATCAAAAAATGGGCAGAAGATCTAAACAGACATTTCTCCAAAGAAGACAGAGACAAACTTTCCCCACAATACTGCTCACCTGGAGAAAACCTATAGTCACACAGTTAGGCTCTGGTCAAGAGGCTAAGTAAAATGAAAAGATGTCTGAAAATCCTCCTATGAAAACTGGAAGAGGGCTCATTAATAAGAACATGTGTCATTTATTGAGCAGAACAAACAAACAGATTTTTGGCAAAGAGATTTACTTCCAAGAAGAAAAGAAGTGCCTGCAGTGGTGGGGTGTGGGGAAGACTGCTGACTGACACACAGATGCGAGAACAAGATGCTTGCACCAGCTGTGCACTAAAGAAAGTTATCACGACTATCAATTTTCTATCTTTGTTTTAGTAATTTATCAGTTAGACTTATCACACTGAGAGAGCCTCACAATAAGGGACGGCAGTTTTGAAAATTCAAGAACCAGAGTTAGCAACTGTTCCTAATACACGCAAGGGCTCACACGCAATCTGTGGAGAGAAGCTATACAAAGAACAAAAGTCAGCTCTGTGTGTTGCGTGCATTGTGGGCCCCCATTACCTCGGCTTCGAATTATGCTTGTTCATGAAGAACAGGTGTTTGAAATAAAATCAAGGGAAACCACTATGAGTTCAGCCCCTCCAAAGTCATTGCAAGAATTTCTGAAATTACTCTTCTTAGACAAGTTGCTCCCACAAGCCCAGATGATATTTTATCTCGAGGGTGTACAGGGGATACTAAATCTTCCTGCCGATACAAACTTGTTTTCAGACGAGCCAGAGATCCCATTCCTCATGCATGCAGGGCTCAGGGCGCTTGCGCCACAGTAAAGGTTAAAGCTGGGAAAGTCAAGGAGGTTCTGCCCTGGACTGGTGTGGAGAGGCCGTGTCCATAGACACTGGGGGGCTTTTCCTTCCGGCAGCACACAAGGATGAGTAAGCTCATTATTGGCTTAAATAAGAAAAAGCCCAGGATTCAAATGAAAACACTTAAACTCATTTGGGTAAACAGAATCTTTCAAGATGAAGAAATTAAACGATTTCAGCACTAGTGAGCTCCAAAGGAGTGGAATGTGTGTGTGTGTGTGTGTGTGTGTGTGTGTGTGTGTGTGTGTCTGTATTTATTTATATATTTATATAATTTTTTTTAAGTGAGAGATAGGCAAGCGATTTAGATAATCCAAAACTGCAGAAACATTTTTCAATGGCTTCTCAACCAAACCTATAATTCAATAAATATATTTCTTAGTGCCAGCTACCAATGGCTAGCATCCGCTTAGGCTGAAATCAAGTTTACTCTGGAGAATGGAATTTTCTTGGCGTCAAAAGAATTCTCTCTGAAAGAGTATCTTTCCCAGTTCTTCAAAAACATGGCAACAGAGTTTTCTGCTGGACCAAGGAGAACAGAGTAAGGCAGACATCAAAGAAGAAAGCCAAGTTCACTCATTAGCAACTTCATAAACAGTTTGTCTAACTGGCAAATTAATAGCGAATGTTGTATCACAAACATTTTAGAAGCGTGTTCTTTTCCAACAATTAGAGCTTGTGTCATTGGTCTTAGCTTTCAGAGGATCAGATGGGAGAATGTAATCAACAGCTCAAACCTGGCTTTACTCAAATCTAGACAAAATAAATTAGGGGATAAAGACTTCAGCTTAGATTACCTTTCAAAAATTGACAATCAAGACAGGACAGATTAGAATTTTATCTACCAAATTAGTTGCATTCTTCTCTTGAACTGATGCTGCCAAAGTGTCAGAAATCAAACTGATCACAGCCAAGAAATATTGAAAGAAGTAAAACCTGAGGGGAAATGAAAATGCATTCAGCCAAAGAAGCAAATACAAATAATAAGGCTAACACACATCTTTTAGTGATTTCCTAGTAGGAAATTGCTTCTTTGCTTCCATAGTTGTGTCAAGTCTGAACAGTGTAAAAATTTTGAATTCGGGGCTACTGCATCCTTAGTCCATGTGGTGTGGACAAAACGGACTTTTAATGCAGGGTCAGAATCCGTAAGTGGTGCTTCATCTATTACTTCCACTCAAGTGGAAGGCCCTGGAGATAGTTACAGTTTTTATCCTATACTAAGAAGTAAACAGGAAAGGAACTTACAACTCAAGAAAACAGATGAACGGTTTACCACCTGGTTTCTACCTAAATCAAGCCAGCCAAATCCAGGAGAATACAAACTATTCTTCAACTCTTAATTTTAATTCTTATACATGAAGCTAATTTTAAAAGATTGAGACATTGTACCACTGTAAAGTATTAATTATATCATGATGATGATGTCAAACCTTTTGCTTATTTCTAGCCACAAAAACCAAGGAATTTCACTTACTTTATTGTCCTTCTTGCCTGGATTGAAGCCACTTCATTGGGTAGAGATAGGGATGGCCTGGCCACAAAAAGTGATGACTATAGTGAACTCTATTGGCCACAGTTCAGTGTGGACTAGAGCAAGGTTTTGGTGACTCTGGCCCATTTCCTAAAGGATGCCCACAGACATGGCAAAGAAAAAGTGCTGGGAGGAAGGGGAGTGACGTGATAAAAGTGTGAGACCAAAGGTGAACGTGTGGGAAATAAACCAGGTTTACTGACCTATGGGATTAGTCTCCTAGGGCTTCTATAACAGTATACTGTAAAGTAAGTGGCTTAAACAACAGAAATTTATCGCCTCAGAGTTCTGGAGTCTGGAAGTCCGAGATAAAGGTGTTGACGGAGTTTGTTCCTCCTGAGAGCTGTGAGAGAAGGATCTGTTGCACTCCTCTCTCTTGCCTTGTAGGTGGCCACCTTCTCCCTGTGACTCTTCACATTGTTTTCCCTCTGTGTGAATCTCTGGGTCCAAATTTTCCATCTTTACAAGGACTCCAGTCACGTTGGATTAGCACCCCCCGACCCCCAATGACTGCACGTTAACTTGATTACTTCTGTAAAGATTCTCTTTCCAAATAAGGTCACCTTCTAAGGAACTGGGGTTAGGACTTCCACATAGGAATTTTGAGGTGACACAATTCAACCCATAAGCCTATTATATACGTGTCTAGTTTTTGTAGCTTTTTTTCCTCTCACACAATCTCAAGTCCTTAGAACAATTCTGCAAAGCTGGTACCATTGCCTTCTTTTTTGTCTTTGTTTAAGGCTCAGAAAGCAAAAGAAAATTCCTCCAGATTACTGAGCTAATAAGTGGAAGAGTAAAAATTAGAAGCCAGGTCTCAGTGACGCTAAGACCACAGTCTTTCCACCCTTTGGTTTTGTTCAAGCAACGTTCATTGAACACCGGTGAGTGTCAGGCACCACAATAAGCACCAGAGAATTCAGAGATCATGAAAATCCTTCTTACCTGTGAGGACCACATAAAAGCTCAAGGAGTAATGTAATTCCTCCATCAAGGACGTAATCATAAAGCATGCATGCAAAAAACACAGGACATTTTTGATGGGCCAAGATGTCTGATGTTTTTAACGTCACCCTCATTGCTACGAAGTGTTTAAAAAGAGTAGAAACCCACTGAAACAAGTAGACCTTCCAGTGCAGATTGTAGGACTGGCAAAAATAGCAGGCCTTTGTCGTAAGACCCTTACAAAACAAGTACCTGAGCAAAGGTAAACGTTTAGTTTTGACAAATCTATCAAAAATTTTACAATGTTACAATAAGAAAATCTGGAACTAATTTATTTTTAATTTCAACATATAGGAATGCTTTGTGTTTATGGTGTAGCATTTTTTAATGTATTGGTTTTGTGTTTATGGCCTCAAATGCTCAGTCAAAAGCTCTGGGGAGCTCCTTCTCTCCTTCCATTTCTATTTCCAAATGTCCCAGTTGTGAAGGCTGAGTGAGGATTGTTTTTATGAATAGATGCAATGAATTAGAAACAATGAATCGAGAACAGTGACTTAACATCTAGTGACTTTTTCATTCTTTTCTTTCATGAAATAAACCACTGTGTATAGTATCACCCTTATTCTTTCATGTTATTAAATTTCTTGTCAAAATCTTCCTTAAACCACAGAGACAAAGATGAATTCTCCCTCTGTGAGTCTGAGCAGTTAAATTTACTTCTCTGACACACTGCAAGTTGATTCAGGGCTAATCTGTCTGCTTTTTATTGGCTTTGTGTAAAACATTGCTTTTCCTGGTTTCTTTTCTTTCACTCTGCATTGTCTTGTAGAAATATGTAATTTCAATTTATACCATAAGAAATTAGTCTCTCTGAGACAAATCCAGGAAGACTTTTATAACAAAAGAAAAACATACATTACTCATACGCTTTTGAATCCCACCCCCAACCCTGTGTAACCAAAGGCTGGAAGGTCAACAACCTGAGGGGAGCGACGGGTGATAATCAATACCTGGAAAGTAAGACTAATGAAAAGGACAAACCATGATCCAGACACAGTTAGCAACATGACAAACTGTTGCTTCTAGTATTTATCCAAGCTAAAGTCTGATCTTCCATTCCACCAAAGGCTAAAAATATTCGACTTAGATTCATGATACCACATTCAATCGCCCTTTTTATTTTATTAATGAACAGATACGCTGTGGACATTTAGGACTAGAAGAAAAGAAACACATCAGTAATCTTAGAAAACCAATATCGATTTACTGAGAACCAGTCCCAGAAATGAATCTCATTTTCTGATATTTGCTAAGGTTGAGATGTGGGCAAATGAGAGCCTGTTTCAGTGAAAGTTCAGCCTTAGGCTTCTAGGACACCCTTCTGCAGAAATTTGGATTGGGTGACAGGACAGTTAGGGAGACTGACATCTATGTGGACGATACGTATTTATAAATAAATTTATTTATTTATTTATGTTTGGCTGCGTTGCGTCCTCGGTGCCGCGCGCAGGCTTTCTCTAGTTGCGGTGAGCGGGGGCTACTCTTTGATGTGGTGCGCGGGTTTCTCATCGCGGCGCCTTCTCTTTGTTGTGGAGCATGGGCTCTAGGCGCACGGGCTTCAGTAGTTGTGGCACGTGGGCTCAGTAGTTGTGGCACGCGGGCTTAGTTGCTCTGCAGCATGTAGAATCTTCCCGGACTAGGGCTCGAACCCGTGTCCCCTGCAATGGGCAGATTCCTAACCACTGCTCCACCAGGGAAGTGCCTGGATGATTGTATTTAAAGTCGATTGATGAATTAATGTCAATTTAGAAGAATTCTACTGGTGAGATCCCAGAATCTGAAGACTTTTTTTTTTTTTCTTATTCAACATTTTTTCATTCAATAATATTTACTGATTGCCTTCTATGTGCTCGGTGCTTGGGCTACACAGATGTCAGAGGTATCAAGACATGGTCTGGTATTCAGGTACTTAAAGTTTTTGGGGAAACCCAAGGAAGAAGAGAACACTAACAGTAGGGAATGATACATCCTGCACATACTATAAATACTATCAGAGGATTAGGGTTCTATATGGTGCTGGAGAGGTGCCAGAGAGAGAGAGTGTGTAATAGAATCTTAGGGAAAGCATTATGGGGAAAATGTCATCTTGAATGAGATGTGAAAGATAACTAAAACTGAACCAAGTAAAATTCAAAGGTGAGTGTGGAAGAACATCTTCAGGAAAAGATGTTCCAGGAAGAAGGAAAAGCATATACAAATGTCTTGAGTCTCATCAATGACTTGCATAAGGATTGAAGAGGCCAGTATAGTGGTTACTGGTGTTGTCTCCCTAATGTTCACCGTATAACAATTCCACTGTGAAAGGCTAAGGGGTTTATACTCTGACCACATTTTGAGGAGTTGGACTTGGTTAGTTAAATCAATCCTTGCCCGCGCATATTCTTTGACAATGATTGGTTTGGAGTCCCGGCTTAAGACAGTCGTGGTGCTTTCTGACATGAGGGGTTAGGAAAAGGGGAGCCAGTGTGGTACAAGGAGACATTTTCTGGGGGATTTCCAGGAGATCGTCTGTGGAACAGAAGGAGTATCCTGTTGTGTATGTGATGGTGGTAGCACGAAGCCCAGAATGCTCTGGCAGGCATCTTATGATTACAAGGAGGAACGTTAAGCCGTAGGATGAAGCTGACACTATTGCTGAGTGAAGAGTGGAAAGCCCCTGAGTCCTTGATAACGTAAAATGGCTGAAACTTCCAACTCCAAAGCATGGTTTACCTCTGCACTTCTGTTACATGAGCCAACAGTCTCCTGTGTTGTTTAAACAAGTTCGACTTAGACTTCCGTTTCTCTTTTTTTATTGGAGTATAGTTGATTTATAATATTATATTAGTTTCAGGTGTATAGCATAGCAATTCAGTATTTTTATATATTCCATTGAAACTAATTACAAAATACTGGCTATAATTCCCTATGCTGTATAATACATCCTTGTTGCCTGTTTCATACCTAGTAGTTTGTATCTCTTAATCCCATACCTCTGTCTTGTCCCTCCCCCCTTTACTTTCCCTACTGGTAAACACTAGTTTGCTTTCTTATATCTGTGAGTCTGTTTCTGTTTTGTTATATACATTCATTTGTTTTATTTTTTAGTTTCCACATATAAGTGATATCCCCAGTATTTGTATTTCTCTGTCCAACTTACTTCACTAAGCATAATATTCTCCAGGTCCATCCACATTGCTGCAAATGGCACAATTTCATTCTTTTTAATGGCTGAGTAATATTCCACTTTCTAAACAGATCCAAAAAAGTAATGCTTGATTTATGTCAAAGAGTGTTCTGCCTATGCTCTCTTCTAGGAGTTTCATGGTTTCAGGTCTTACATTTAGATCTTTAATTTGTGGCTTTTCTACACACTAAAAATGCACTATCAGAAAGATAAAGTAAAAAAAAAAAATCCTATTTAAAATCCCGTCAAAAAGAATAAAATACCTAGGAATAAACTTAACCAAGGAGGTGAAAGACCTATACTCTGAAAACTATAAACATTGATGAAGGAAATTAAACATGATACAAAAAAATGAAACATATCCTGTGCTCTCGGTTTGTAATAATTAATGTTGTTAAAATGGTCACACTGCCCAAAACAATCTATAGATTTAATGCAATCCCTATCAAAATACCCTTGACATTTTTCACAGAACTACAAAAAATAATCCCAAAATTTATATGGAACCACAAAAGACCCTGAATTTCCAAAGCAATCTTGAGAAAAAAGAAATAGCTAGAGGTATCACCCTCCCTGTCTGCAGACTATGCTACAAAGCTATAGTAATCAAAACAGTGTGGTAGTGGCACAAAAAGAGACACACAGATCAACGGAAGAGAATAGGAAGCCCAGAAATAAGCCCATGCACTCATGGTCAATTAATCTATGACAAAGGAGTCAAGAATATACAATGGAGAAAAGACAGTCTCTTCAACAAGTGGTGATGGGAAAACTGGACAGCTACACGTAAAAGAATGAGATTAGAACATTTCCTCACACCATATACAAAAATAAACTCAAAATGGATTATAGACTTCTGTTTCCAGCTGAAGCATTTTAAATAACAATGACTGATAATCATATTGACAGATGATGCAAGATTAGGAAAGACAACAAATAACTTAGATGAAAATAATAGAATTCAAAGTAGAAAACAATGGCATGGAGGAAATACAGATGCTATCTGTGATTTGTGTGAAGAATCTCCAAGGATGTTGTGGTACTACAAGTTGGACAGATTAAGTGTATGACATGGATACCAAGGTATGCAACTGAGGTTGAATTAGCATAGTAATTTCCAGAAGTCACAGTCCCATTTTTTTTCCATGAGATGTTTCTACTTCATATAGACTCCATGTTCTTAGAACCATATTTCAAAAGGTTCAGTGATACCATGGGGAAGTAGAGAAAAGGCAGGTCTAGAAATGAAGTTGTTGAAGGGATTGGAAATGAGGAGCACAGGAATTACAAATGATGGTATATATGCAACCCTTCCCCTCCTTTGCCTTCATGGCATATAGGAGTCTTCAATCACAGGGCTCTTTCCTGCTGAACCTGCTTATCTCTTTGACATTTTTCACAAGGCAGCTCCACAGGCACAAAGTCTCAGATAGAACCCAAGCTGGCATACAAGATAAACTTATTTACAATCCCCAATTTTCCTAGAAAAGACATGACTTGAACAGAGGGTTGCAAACTAAAATGCCTTTGGAAGCCAGGCAGGGACCCAAATGAAGAAAGTCGTTGCGAAAAAGCTACAGTGTGGCAGAAACTGAGGCAGAGAATGCTCGGAAGCACGCAAGCTCAAAACTAAAAAACACCACCACCAACTAAACAGTTCAGCCTAAATAACACCTTTCTGCAGACCTAATCTAGTCTTTAAGTAGTTGTGTTCCCTCTGAATTAAGGAACCATAAAAGCATTCTTCAAATATTTGAAGTATGGACATAATGAAAGAGTATTATGTGTCTCTTTCAAGAAGAGAAAGGACCAATGGTTGAAGTTATGGGTAGACTAGAGTATAAATAATTTTATAATGATTGAAACTGTCAAATAATAATTTATTTTCTCTTATGAAAACTGCCAGTGACAAATCCAGATAGTCAACTCTCAGAGTTGCTGTAGACTGGAATTTTTAAAGCTGGATGCACAAAATCTTTGAAATTATATACAAAAGATGTGATCGTGTACATTTCTTCTTGGGAAAAGTTATATGGCTTTTTCTAGGTTATTTAAAAGTTCAATTCCAATTGTTTAAGTATTGATAGTTGTGGTATAAACGATGGCATGTCTTTACCAAAATCTGCTTCCATTTCCTGCTGGACACAGAAGATGACTGAATTTCTTCCTCTTGTTTGCAGTTAAGTGGGATCATGTGACTGAGTTCTAGATAGTGGGTCAAGTCAAGACCTATTCCCTAAAACTTCCCACTCTTTTCACCGTGCTCACTCTTTTCCCTTGTTTTGCAGAAATATAATAAATCATTTCTTGAGCCCCTGAGATTAGGACTTGTTTGTTACAGAAGTTAGCCTCTCCTGACCAACTCAAAAGTTCTATTTGTACAGCAAGTTTAAGTAGGTAATTCATCAAGTTTGCAATTTTACTGCACAAATCAAAACACATAAAGTATTTTGCAACAAATCAGGTTTTAAATAGAAATTCTTTAGCATATGTATTTCAAAATTGGCATGCACATATTTTGGGCTTTTAAGGTTTTCAAGATTTATGACATTAAGACTACAAATAACAATATACTATTACACTTTTGCAAATAATTTCTAAAGAGATGTTCAAGTTTCAAATTTTCATGGGTTCAAGTTCCATACATTAAGGACATATTTACACGAGTCTTCTGGAAAACTCATTTCTTTGACAAGGCAATTTGCCTCCCTATTTACGTTGCGAATATTTAATGGTTTGCTCTAAAATCTCCAGTTCTCTCCAATAAAGTTCAGAAACACTTCTCTGAGCCCCGACTGCGCTTTAGAATCACTTGAAGAAAAATTTTAAAACAGGTATTTAATCCTACCCCTAGAAATTCTAATTTATCTGGCCATTAATATTTTTGAAAAGTCCCCCCAAATGATTCTCATGTGTAGCCCAGCAGAGAACAGTGGTCCATACGATCAAGCTTAATCTCCTTAGCTTGGTATTCACTGCTTCTCCAAATAGGGTCAACTCAATTTAGCTTCAGAACGCACCACATTCCACCAATCTTATCCTATTTATCTTACGCTCAGTTGTTATTTTTAAAAATCCTTTTGTTTTCCTGAAGACATCTTGAGTAATTCTCATGGTATCCTTTTACATTCTGAAATAGGAACAAACTAAAAGTATAGCAGTTTGCTCCAAAGTCTTTCACACTCCTATTCATCTGTGTTTGCTGGTAATATACAGAAAAGCAAGCCACAATATTCTATTTCATGACTCTGATGGAGTTTTGAAATGGCCAGGTTATATGATTTTTGCTAATGAGGTAAAAACTCCAGGGAGGATTTTCTTTCTTGAAATAAAGGCAAAACATGGACTGAGGGGGAAAAAAAATAACTTCTGTCTCTTTGCACTGCTCCTTCCTGACTGAACAAAGATGTGAAGCCTAGTAGTACTGTAGCCATCTTGTGACCATGACGTAAACAACATGAAGATGAAGGCCTACAGATTAAAGTTGGAAAAACAGAAGAGCCGATATCCCTGTTGATACCAATGAACTGCTATGTCACTCCTGAACCACCAACTAACCACTTTACCAAAGCACGTTTTTTAAGCCGCTAAAGTAGGTTTTTCTGTGATTTGCAGCAAAATGTGCTCCTAAATAAAATTACTATGATTATATTTTGAATTATTTGATTCATAAGATTACTGAAAAATAAGTCTAATCACTTTAAAACATAGGGACTTTTCAAAGCAATTTTAGTGTCAGAATTGAAGAAAAACAATATACTACAACATAATGATTAACTCCATAATGAGCAGAAGTTATACTTAACTGGGTAGGAGAAACATTGGGGCCATAATTTGGGGATGTTCCGAAAAATGTTGTTTGCTTGTGTGTTTTTTAAATGGTTTTGAAATGTGTCTTTTCTTAGGTTTCTGTATTTTTAAAATTTTTGCCACAGCTCTATCAATCCCTTTATTCATTCATTTACGAAATCAATGTGGCACCTCAGATCTACAAAACGGCTGGTGGTTGTATCTAAATAATTCATTCTGGGTTAATAAGCCTTTTAAATGTACATGCTTTTGGTTATTCATCGGTTGCATATATTCATAATGGAGCACAAGGTCTTTCTTGCAACGGATGTACACTGCATTTGTCATTCAAGAATATTCCTTTGACGAATTCAGTTAAAATTTACTCAGCTGTCAGGGCCTACTGAATAATGAAAAAAATTGATCCCAGAAAATTTAGATATTTGGTGTGGAATACTGTATATTTAAAATGTATCCTTTATTATGCATACCCACTTTAAAATCAAATGGTTGGATTCTATAATCAAATGGATTTTAGAGCCCAAGTATGCTCTTTTTGGGGTAATGAAAATGGTCTATAAAGCATTTATGACAAAGTTCAAAATCTAAGACTAATACAAAAGCGTTTGAAAGCAATCACCAGGTAAGTAGAATTTAGCATGGGAAATGAAAGGCAAAGATGGGGAAATAAAATGACGAGAAGCAGTGGCAGAAGGGGATTGGAAAGGAACATTAATACTTCGCATAATGAAAAAGAATATAGGTAGATGATAGAGAATAGGGTAATGGTGAGGAATAACGGATGGAGTTACTTCAGTCTACACTAGAGAAAACCGATAATAAACAAAAGTCAGTTGGCTGATCTGTGGGTGTCCTGAACTTTTAAAAGATGAATAAATCAAGTGCTTGTAATGAAACTTTCAGGATGAGAAAAGCACGTGGGGCCTGCATCTAATTTCCCAGGCTTCAAGAAAATGCATGTCATGTCTATTGCCAAACTAAAACAAATCCAGGAGAGCTCTTTAACAGACACCAGTGAAAATAAAGATCAACAGAAATTGCCTTCTAAAAATATTTTTAGAGGAATTTAAAAGCGAGGAGGTCCTCATTATTTCCAGTTCTCTACAGATTGCCAGCGTGCCTCTATTATTTTATGCTCTTTTCCTTTCAGTAAATGCTAATGAGAAAATGATATGCATATGCAATCTGGGCACAGCTACATATGTGAGATGATGTTCTGTGCATTCATTTGCCAGCTTCATTTCTGTCAGCCTTACATATTTGAAGAGCTGGAAGAAAGTTCTGGAGGAGGAGATTTTACCCAATCACTATGAACACTCAAGAAGTCAGGTCATTTTTCATGGTATTTACTACCACAGAGTGATGGAACTGGCTGGGACTCTGAAAACCTGTTCATTCTTCTCTGACTAATCCTTCCACTCTCTAAAACCGACACCGTTTCTGGTCAGGTCTTTGTATGACAGCTGGATTGCATGTTCTATCATTATCTCCAAGACTTAACGTCTGTTCATTCCGCACATAAGCCCGTGGGCCACGGCCACTGAGCCTGCGCGTCCGGAGCCTGTGCTCCGCAACGGGAGAGGCCACAACAGTGAGAGGCCCGCGTACCGCAAAAAAAAAAAAAAAAAAAAAAAAAAAACGAACACCCTGAGTAACAATTTCCAATGAATCAATGTGATAAAATCCATGAAGGAGAGAAGAAAGAAGTACCTGACACATCACTGGATAAACAGTTTTGGTAAATAAGTGTGGCCGAAATTCTATGGAATAAAACACCAAATGTTATTTCATTTTTGAAGAGTTACCCAGTATTCATAAAATTTGATATTAATTAATTTTAAAAATTCTTTGCATGCATTATTTTTGCAAGTGGTTAAATTCCTTGGACAACCTGGGTCCAAATCTTAGATCTACCATGTACTAGACAACTGGACCTTGGGCAAGTGAATTAACCAAGAGTTTTCTCTTTTTGTGAAATGGAGGTAATGGTAGCACCTAGTTCAAAGCATTGCTGTACTATTGAATGAGATAATGAACATACACCTCTTGTACTCTGATGTTTTCCAGTACACCAGATCACTTACTTTTACGTCATAAAATACAGATTAGGTGATTGGTAAGAAAAGACAGCCTGTACCCATTAACAATAGGACAGAATGTATTGGGTTTCTTCTTTATTATGTTTAGCCTCATTGACTCGTATAATGTTGGAATCAGGTACAGGTGAAGTTATGCCTTAAAACAGATGTCCAGTAGTGACTAATGCATGAGGAGAGAATCCATGATGTCCTGAAGGGGGAAGAGCACAGGACCATAAGAGTTTAGGACTAAGACTATGGGCCCTCAAGGATATTTGATTACTTAGGTAATGTCAGTTTCCATGTTTCACTTGTTTTTGTTACTTTTCCAGCATACTGAAAGTGATAAAGTCAGTGAAGTTTTGTGGTTCAGGGCAAGGCGTTGCTTAATTCCCAAATAACTGTCCCAGTAAATGTGTTTTTCTATCACCTGATAGGTCACTTGGAATGTCCCAGATACAAAATTGGCTTAAGACTTTTAACGGCTGCAGCTAAAAGGGTATTGAGGAAATTCAGGCAAGGTTTAGAAAAATCGGTCTGGAATCTGATAGGTTCTGCTGTAGTTATTTTTGCCAAAGTGTGAAGAGTCTTTTGTCCATAGAGTTTCTGGAACCACCACTAACCCCATAGGTGTTTTTGGAATGGTACACAATGTAGGTCTATTAATATCCATATCAGATATAATTTCAATGAACTTGAGGACACAGGGTGGGATGGGGAAGCTGGGGCGAAGTGAGAGTAGCATCAACATATATACACTACCGAATGTAAAACAGTTAGCTAGTGGGAAGCAGCAGCATAGCACAGGGAGATCAGCTCGATGTTTTGCGCAGACCTAGAGGGGGGGGATAGGGAGGGTGGGAGGGAGGCTCAGGAGGGAGGTGGATATGGGGATGTATGTATGCATAGGGCTGATTCACTTTGTTTTACGACAGAAACTAACACAGTATTGTGAAGCATTTATACTCCAATAAGGATCTATTTTTTTAAAAAAAAGAATTTTTGGCAACTTCTAACGATAATCTTTCTGCAGTATGTTTTACCTGGCAGTTACATTTGCTAAGTAGATTCTTACCTATAAAATTTGAGGAAGCTGTGTCACAGAAGAGAAAGGAGTATACTTCTAATAATAGTCCCAAAGGAACAATCTGAAGTTGGGACCCTGGAAGGGATTTAGGATTGTTTACCGCTGCTTGAGTGGTTTTAGCGCTCTGAGTGACCTCATCTGCTATGGCAGTGGAACCGAAAGTGTGCAGAGTGGTACTGTATTGACAAGTAGAGGGTACTGCTGCTCGTTTTTATTTGTAAATAATTCACTTCAAGAGTTTAAAGAAAGGACCAGAGCTACTGGATTCTAATATTTCTCTTGGGGCAGCATCACTGAACAGATTTTGGACAGCTGTCCTTTCGTTTTTCAACCAGTAAGTGATGTTGGCTCTTCCAATGACTTCTGTTTGTAATATCTACAAGTATCCTTATCTATAGATTTTTGATTCTTAAAAAACAGAGAACTCTCTGTTCATGATTTTATTTGGGGAGGCAGTTATTTTATCTGTAGAGTCAGAGGTTTGTTTTCATTTCTAGCTTTTTTAATTTCTAGAATATTTTCAATATATTTAGTCACATCTTGGAGATCTTCTAAATCAGTAGTTTCCACCCCAATTATTTCTTTTGTACTATGTCCCCATTTCAAGCCGCTATTTTCAGTCCACTACCAAAGAGAGAACAAAACTCCTTTGACTTCTATTATTGAATCTACCCCAGAATACTCTTACCTAAAGTCTATTTTTAAAGTCTCCTATTTGCTCATCTTTATATTTGTTTACAATTTGGAATCTTTGACTAATCTACTCTTAAGGGAAAGGTTTTGGGGGCTTACAGAGTGCGTTTTCTATTTTTCTTGCCATTTTAAGGCCAATTTTCAACTTGTGTACATTTGGAGTATTTAAATATTCTCCTGGTCTTTCCTCCTGCTGCTGTTTTCAACCCTCTTCCCTGACTTGGGAGCTTACAATTTAGTGAATGAGTTTGTTCAGATACAGTAGTTCAGGATAGTAAATATCCTGAAATATCTTGAATTCCATGATAATTTTTACTTCTGTCTTCCTGAGGTATAGAAATTATGACCCTTAACTCAGCTCTGAACTGGGGTTTAAATTCTACTTATATAGACCTGCATTCTGGTTTAGCAAGTTTAAAGGAATATTGTACAATGTGGTTGTTTTTTTGAAGTCCATATTCCTTCTTCTTTCATGGGCTGTTTAGTTGGTATTTCTTCTAGAGTCCTCAGTAGAATTTAGTCACAATCCTTCCATGGTGAGTTAGTGTCTAGGATGTAAGGATTAGTGGCATTTTCCCTAAAGTATATTCTTATTTCCTTGAACATTCATTAATTCTCTATCTCTTAGCAAACTTGAATTACCTCAAATTCTGTTAGTTTAAAAAGATAAAAATGATCTGTTAATGAACTGAGTTAGCTTTTCTAATTTCAGAATTTTACACCCAACCACCAGCCCTTATTCAACAGGCACTGTTTCTCTTCCTGGAGTACAAGAGTGTAAGGGGTTGAGGGCAAATCAATTTTCTTCCCCACTTATCTCAACTGATGATCTCTTTTCTGAAAAGATTTCCAGGCTAATATTGAGAATGGGCAATGGGAGTGAAAAAAAATTTTCTTTAAAAAATGGAAACAATCTAAGTGTCTATCATCGGATGAATGGATAAAGAAGATGTGGCACATATATACAATGGAATATTACTCAGCCATAAAAAGAAACGAAATTGAGCTATTTGTAATGAGGTTGATGGACCCAGAGTCTGTCATACAGAGTGAAGTAAGTCAGAAAGAGAAAGACAAATACCATATGCTAACACATATGTATGGAATTTAAGAAAAAAACAATGTCATGAAGAACCTAGGGGTAAGACAGGAATAAAGACACAGACCTACTAGAGAATGGACTTGAGGATATGGGGAGGGGGAAGGGTAAGCTGGGACAAAGCAAGAGAGTGATATGGACATGTATACACTACCAAACGTAAAATAGATAGCTAGTGGGAAGCAGCCGCATAGCACAGGGAGATCAGCTAGGTGGTTTGTGACCACCTAGAGGGGTGGGATAGGGAGGGTGGGAGGGAGATGCAAGAGGGAAGAGATATGGGAACATGTGTGTGTGTATGGCTGATTCACTTTGTTATAAAGCGGAAACTGGCACACCACTGTAGAGCAATTATACTCCAATAAAGATGTAAAAAACAAACAAAAAAGGTTATTAAAATTTCTAACTAAAATTGTAAAAAAAAAATCTGTACACTGTGAATCTTTGTGAAAAATCAATAAAATTAATCTAAAGTATATGTCAAGGTTCTAAATAATTGTTAAAATATACAATCATAAGAGCGGTTAAATCTGCTGGCCACTCTCCCCTCCAGACCTCTTGATACCTTCCAGAGAGGTGGAAAGAAAAACAGTTGACTTGAGCTAAATCACCTCAAGGGAGCTTCAAGTTTGAAAGCATTTGACTTACGATTTTAGGGCTCTAATGTTTAATAATAGTTTTTAGAAAAATAGGTTTTACTCATAGATGCCTTCTAGGGATTTATCACTCCTGAAATCAGCATTAGTGTGTGCATAACTTTTCAGCTTCATTTCTTCTCCACTTCCCCTTTCTCCTTCAATGATACAGCCATTCAGAATTTGGAATTCCTCAGACACAGCTTCCTCCATCTAAGATTTCAAATGTATTATTCCCCTTTTTTGAATATATTCCCTTCCTCTCCCCCTATCTTTTACCCCATTGGCCTGATTGATGCCATTAAATGGTCAGGTCTCATCTTAAACAGTTACTTCCCCATTTAATATATTTTTCTCTACTAAAACTGTAGGGAGTTCACTGGGCTTGTTCTCTGCTATCTTTGCAGTGATAAACCAGCACATGGTACATAAAGAACACTTAAAAAGTATGTGCTGAATAAATAGCTAATACTCTAGGCAATGGGTTCTAAGGCAGTAAAGGGAAATTGGAAGATTAGCTATGGATACTGAAATATTAAAACTTTTGTCAGAGAGGGGTCAAGATGGCAGCATATGAAGATAATAAATTCACTTCCTCCCATGACATAACATGTCTAAAGCTATATATGAAATAGTTTCCTTGGAAAGGGAACTGAAAACTGGATGGACAGAGCCTCCACAAAAAAGAATAAAAGGACAGCATCAAGATGGGTAGGCACGGCAGAGAGATGGGTTTGCCAAGGAAAAACCCACACCCTAGCTGCTGAGATCCGCAGTGGGGAAGAACTGCAAGGTATGAATCTTTTCCCTGAGAAGCAAGGGATCCAACCTCCACATTGGGCACCCAAACCCCTAGATCCTGCACTGGAGAGACCAGCCTCCGAAACACCTGGCTTTGAAAATCAAGAGGAAACATGCCCAGAAAAACTATTTAAGTGCAGCAAAAGGAAAATTCACTCTTAAATGACTCACATGTAAATTCACTCAGCCTGAAAAGCAGCGCAAAAATACCAGATTAAAATGCATATCGACCACAGGTGAAAGCGGACCCACTTACTAATCTTGAAGCATCTGCCAGAGAGGCAGGAACCAGTTGGGACACTCCCCAGTGACCGAGTGTCCTATGGAAGGAGACATTTCTGTGATCTCAGGCTACTGGTGCTGGTGGGAGCCATTTTGGAATTCTCCATCTTAGCACTAATGTGCACTCCCCATTGAGAGCCCCATCCCCCCTTGCACCTCAGCCAGGCCTCACAGCCAGCCAAGCAATAGCCCCACTCACTAGCACCTTGTGGTGGCTGCCACCAACCCTGCAGCCTGTCCAGAGGCCATCCCCACCCACCAGAACATTATGGCAGCCACAGCCCTGACACAACAGAAGGGCACATGCAGCCCACAGAGAGGATACCCCTTGAGTGCCTGGCTCTGGTGGCAGGTGGGATTATGCGTCTGAGCCCCACAGGACACTTCCTAAATAAGACCACTCCTTCAAGACTGGGAGAGACAGCTGGTATACCTAATACATTAAGAAAAAAAAAAAAAAGTAAAATTGAGCAAGACGAGAAAAGAGAGGAGTATGTTCCAACAGAAAGAACAAGCTAAAACCTCAGAAAACAAAAAGGAGATAAGCAATGTACCTGATAAAGAGTTAAAGTAATGGTTGTAAAGATGCTCACCAAACTTGGGTGAAAAATGAATAAACACAGTGAGAACTTCAACAAAAAGATAGAAAATATAAGAAATTATCAAACAGAGATGTAACAACTGAAAAATACACTAGAGGGTTTCCACAGCAGACTGGATGAGGTAGAAGAATGAATCAGTGAGCTAGAAGACAAAATAATGGAACTTATCCAGAGCAGAAGAATGAAAGAATAATTTTAAATAGTGAAGATACCTTAAGGGACATTTGGAACAACATCAAGTGGAATAACATTTACATTATAGGGGTCCCAGAAGGAGATGAGAGAGAAAAAGAACCAGAAAAATTATTTGAAGAAATAGTGGCTGAAAACATCCTTAATCCGAGGAAGGAAACAGACATCTATGTCCAAGAAGCCAAGAGAGTTCCAAATAAGATGAACCCAAAGAGACACATACCAAGACACATCATAATTAAAATGGTAGAAGTAAAGGATAAAGAGATAATCCTAAAAGCATCAAGAGACAAATTTGTTATGTACACGGGAAACCCCTTAAGGCTATTAGCAGATTTTCTAAGAGAAATTTTATAGACAACAGGGGAGTGGCATGATACATACAAAGTGCTGAAAGGAAAAACTTCCAACCAAGAATTCCCTACCCAGCAAGGTTATCATTCATAATTGAAGAAGAAATCAAGTTTCCCAGATAAATGAAAGCTAAAAACGTTTGTCGTCATTAACCTGGCCCTACAATTAATGTTAAAGGACTTCTAGAAGCTGAAAAGTAATGATACTAATCAATAATAAGAAAACATAAAAATCTCAATGGAAAATGTAAATACATAGAAAAGGCAGTGGATCAATCACTTGTAAAGCAAGCATGGAATTAGTTAAAAGAAAAAAGTAGTGAAAATGACTAAAATTACAAAAATTAGTTAAGGATGTATAAAATTATAATATGTAAAATGTATCATCAAAAGCATGAAACATGGGGAGGGGTAAAATGATAAATCTTTGGAGTGTGTTCAAATTTAAGTTGGTGCCAACTTAAAACATCCTTAAAACTTACATGGGATGTCATGTATGTACCTCGCATAACATATAAACATGTAGTAAATACACAAATAAAATGAGAAAGGAATCTAAATATAACACTAAAGAAAACCACCAAAACACAAGGGAAGAGGGAAAGAGAAGAAGAAAGGAACAAAGAGGAATTTACAGAACAGCCAGAAAACAATGAACAAAATGGTAATAAGTACAGACCTAGCAATAGCTACTTTAAATGTAAAGAAAGTAAATTTGCCAATCAAAAGACATAGAGTGGCTAAATGGATGAACCAAAAGCCATCTATATTATGCTCTCTCCTACAAGAGACTCACTTCAGAAGAAAAGACACACAGCATGAAATAGAAGGGATGACAAAAGATATTCCATACAAATTGAAATGAAAAGAAGGCTGGTGTCGTTGTACTCATAATGGACAAAATAGACTTTAAAACAAAAACTATAACAAAAGACAAAGAGGGGTGTTACATAATGATAAGTCAATCCAGCAAGAATATATATAACATTAATAAATATATATGTACCCAGCAGAAGAGCATCATGATGTATAAAGAAAATATTAATGGGCTTAAAGGGAGAAATTGAAAGTAATAACAATAATAGTAGAAGAATTTAACACCCCACTACATCAAAGGATAGATCATCCAGACCAACAAAATAATTAATAAGGAAACATCAGCCTTAAATAATACATTAGATCAATTGATTTAATAGATAGATACAGAACACTCCATCCAATAGCAGCAGAACACAGTGTTCTCAAATGCACATGGAACACTATCCAGGATAAATCAGTGTTAGTCACGAAACAAGTCTCAACAAACTCAAGAAGACTGAAATCATATTAAGCACCTTCCATGACCACAACGGGATAAAACTAGATATGAACCAGAAGAAAAAAATGGGGAAAACCACAAAAGCATTGAGATTAAACAAATGCCACCGAACAACAAATGAGTCACCGAAGAAATCAAATGAGAAATTAAAAAATACCTAGAGACAAATGAAAACAGAAATACGACACACCAAAATTTATGGGCTGCAGTAAAAGTGGTTCTAAGATGGAAGTTCACAGTAATACCAGCCTACCTCAAGAAACAAAAATGTATTTCCAAGTAAACAATCTAATTCCATATATAAAGAACTAGAAGAAGAACAAACAAGGACAAAATTAGTAGAATAAAGGAAATGATAAAGGGTGGAAATAAATGAAATAGAGATTATAAATAATTAGAAAAAACTCAGTAATACTAAGAGCTGGTTCTTCGAAAACATAAACTGAATAGACAAACCTTTAGGTAGACTAACAAAGAAAAAAAGAGAGCTCAAATAAACAAAATCAGAAATGAAAGAGACGTTACAACTTATACCACAGAAATATGAAGGATCATAAGAGATTACTATGAATAAGTATATGCCAAAAGTTTCTTCTTAGAAGAAATGGATAAATTCCTAGAAACATACAATCTTCCAACACTGAATCATGAAGAAATAGAAAATCTGAATACACCAATTATTCATAAGGAGATTGAAACAGCAATAAAAAAATTCCCAACAAATAAAAGGCAAGGACCAGAAACCTTTACTTGTGAATTCTACAAAATATTCAAAGATTTAATACCTCTCCTTCTCAAACTCTTCCAAAATATCAAAGAGGATGGAAACTTTCACACACATTTTACAAAGCCAGCACAAACCAGACAAGGACACCCCAAAAAAGAAAACTACAGGTAAATATATCTTGATGAACATAGATGTAAAAATCCTCAGCAAAACATTAACAAACCAAATACAGCAACACTTTTAAAAAGTCAGACATTGCAATCAAGTGGGATTTATTCCAGGGATGCAAGGATGATTCAACAGTCACAAATCAATCAATATGAAACATCATAGTAACAAAATGAAGGATAAAAATCTTATGATCATCTCAAAAGATGGAGAAAAGGCATTTGACAAAATGCAACATACTTTCAAGGGAAAAACTCTCATTGAGTATGGAGGGAATTTACCTCAACACAATAAAAGCTATATATGACAACCCAGAGCAAACATCATATTCAATAATAAAAAGGTGAAAGCTTTTCCTCTAAGATCAAGAACAAGATAAGGGTGCCCACTATCACTACTTTTATTCAACATAATATTGGAAGTATTAGCCACAGCAATTAGGCACACACACATACACAAAAAGGAAATAGAACGCATCAGAATTGGAAAGGAGAAAGTAAAACTGCCACTATTTTCAGATGACATGATACTATTTATAGAAAACCCTAAAACTCCACCAAAATACTGTGAGAACCAATAAAGTCACAGGATATAAAATCAATGTAAAGACGTCAAAGGTATCTCTATAAAGTATTAATGAACTATCAGGCACAGAAATTAAGAAAACAATTCCATCTAGAATTGCATCAAAAATAATAACATAACTAGGAACAATTTTAACCAAGGAGGTGAAAGACCTGCACACTGAAAATGGTAAGGTGCTGATGAAAGCAATTGAAGAAGATACAAATAAATGGTAAGATCATCTATGTTCATGAATTGGAAGACTTAATGCTGATAAAATGTCCATACTACCCAAAGCAATCAACAGATTCAATGCAATCCCTATCAGAATTCCATATTTCACAGAACTAGAAGAAATAATTCTAAGTTTGAATGGAACCACAAAAGGTTGTGAACAGCCAAAAAAAATCTTTAGAAAGAAGAAAGCTGGAAATACACTCCCTCATTTTAAATTATACTACAAAGCTATAGTAATCAAAACAGTATGATACTTACAAAACAGACACAGAGATCAATGGAACAGAATCAAGAGCACAGAAATCAACTCACACAAATATGGATAATTAATTTACAACAAAGAACATACAATGGATAAAGGATAGTCCCTTCAATAAGTGGGTTTGGGAAAACTGGACAGCCACATGCAAAAGAATGAATCTCTACCACTATTTTACACTACACACAAAAATTAACTCAAAATGTATCAATGACTTGAATGTAAGACCTGAACCCATAAAATTCCTAGAAGAAAACATAGGTAGTAACTTCACTGACATTGATCTTAACAATGTTTTCCTGTGTCTGACTCCAAAGGCAAGGAAACAAAAGGAAAAATAAACAAATAGGGCTACACCAAACTAAAAATGTTCTGCACTCTGAAGGAAACTGTCATCTAAATGAAAAGGCAACTTATTAAATGGGAAAGATATGTGTAAATCATATATTTGATAAGGGTTAATATCCAAATTATATAAGGGCACTCATACAACTCAAAACAACAACAACCCAATTAAAAATGGGCAGAGGATTTAAATAGACATTTTTTTCAAAGAAGACATATAGATGGCCAACAGGCACAGGAAAAGATGTTTCACATTGTTAATCATTAGAGATATGCAAATCAAAACCACAGTGAGATATCACCTTGCATCTGTTAGCATGGCTATTATCAAAAAGACAAGAAATAACAAATGTTGAAAATGATGTGGAAAAAGAGAACACTCTTACACTGTTGGTGGGACTGTAAATTGGTGCAGTCACCGTGGAGAACGGTGTAAAGATTCCTTACAAAAATAAGACTACCATATAACCCAGCTATTCTACTTCTGGGTATTTATCCAAAGAACAGAAAAACACTAGTTTGAAAAGATATATGTACCCCTATGTTCATTGCAGCATTACTTACAATAGCCAAGATATGGAAACAACCTAACCTGTCCATTGATGGATAAATGGATAAAGACATACACACACAGTCACACACACACACGTTCACATCTACACATATACACAATGGAATACTACTCAGCCATAAAAAGAAATAAATCCTGTTATTTGCAACAGTATGAGTGAAACTTGAAGGTATTATGCTAAGTGAAATAAGTCATATGGAGAAAGACAAATACTGTATGATTTCACTCACGTGTGGAATCTAAAAAAAACAACAAATGATCAAAATTAAATAAAATACCCTCATAGATACAGAGAACAGATTAGTGGTTACCAGAGGGCAAAGGTGTTTGGGGGTGAGGGAAATGCATGAAGCGTGTCCAATGTACGATGATGTATGGCTCATAGGACTTGTGGGTGGTGATTACTTAGCAGTGTATACAGATGTCAAATTATAATGCTGTACACCTAAAACTTATATAATAATTTGTCAACTGCAAAATAACACTCACATAGCTTTGAAAGTAAGAGTGTCACCCAATACTGTCACCAAATTTAATAGCATATTACAATGGAATGTGTATACTCAAGGGACTGAATTAGTATACAGGTTAGGGGCTGTGTGTAGGAACTTTAAGTAGTTTCTCCAACTACTTTAAGTGTTTTCTTAAAACAGGAGGGGATATTTTAAAAATTAACCTATAATTACTTATGGAGCATAATTTATCTATATAATACCACAAGTCAATAATATTTACACGTATTTGAGTGTTCACTATGTACCAGACATTATGTAAAAACTGGAGACAGAATGGTGGATTGTTGACTGCAATGAATAATTCAGCAGCTAGTTTTTATTTAAACATTTTAAACTCTACCACCCTCCAACCTCTACTCATTGTTTTGGGCACCAAGTATGAGTCATAGCCCACAAACCAACAAATGTAAGAATTGGGAATATTTTTAGTTTCTAGAACGTAATGTCTGTTATAAGATTTTGTTTTTCTAAGAGGTAAAATATTAATTTCAATGAGCTCAGGGATCTGCTCTTCCCTCCCTTTCTCTCTACATTTGTGTCTAAATTCTAGTGGGTTTATGTAATGTCAGGGCATATTAGCTTAGAGTGAGGGTGAACGCAAGCTTGTTTGGGTCAACACTGCCTATCGACATGGGCATTTGCTGATAAGCTGTCATTCCTACCTGGACCTGGACATCAGTCCATCTGGCTACTGCAATTCACCCTTCCTCCCAACTGCCAGACATTTTCAGATCCGTCTGCTCTCTGTGCCTCCCAAGCTCTGCTGTAGCCAGGGAAACTCCCTGAGGAAGTTTCGGTCCCATCTGCCTACACATATCTTGCAGAAATGTATTCTATAGTCCCCACCACACTGCGTGGGGAAACCAATTACTGGCCATATGTTGGGATTTATCTAGTATATTAGGATAGTAATTGAGCTATTTTATCAGATATCAAAATAATGTCACTCAAATAAGATAGATTATTTCTTCCTTATGGAAAAATATGGGAAGGTGGTTCTATGTTGCTACAATGCTTTAAGTGTGTCATTATCCAGGCTTCTTTCACCTCATTGCTCTATCTCAACCTGTGGTCCAGTTTTCACCACTCTTTTTCATTATAGTCAAGGAAAAAAGGGCATACTTAGTCACATGATCAAACCTAGCTGCACAGAAGGCCAAGAAAAACAGCCTTTTGCCTGGGAAGACAGGTGGCAATTAAATCTTGCAAGTTCTACCACTAAAGAAAAGAGGAAATAGATATGGTATATGTGTGGGGTAACCAGAAAAATCTGCTATTCTGGGGACATGTCTCCCTCATCCTGTTCTAGGTTTTCCATTGTTTCCACCTTGAGACTAAATCTAAGGGTTCAGGGCTCCTTCTGCCCACTCACGTCCAAGTTCTTTTCTTCCCCCCAGTCCTCCTTCCTTTTCAGCACCCCATGGTATATTGTGATGGGAGTTAGGGAGAGGGACAGACGGGGTCAGGAAGACTTCTCTCAAGAAGCAATCACCATTTGCCATAAAAACAATTATGCTTCTTGAAAATCAGAAGCCAAAAATGGATTGTTTTGTACTCTTCTCAGTCATCATTTTTCTGAGGTTTTGAGCATAAAATAATTAAGTGGGTGCCTTAATGGGGGAGGGCCATGAAGTAATGATAAATGCTTTGAACTAAAAACATATTGGTTAAGATATCAAACATTATCTGATTAATTATGAATAAACTGGACTCTCGTTTAAAATAATCTGAATTTAATTTTTGGTCCTGTTGATCTCAATTAACTTTGACAAAATTCTGAGTTTCGCTACTTTCTTAGATAATTGTATAAACAAAGGACATGAGGACTATTTTTTTTAAAATGGCTAAGCGTGCTTTATGAGGGCAGAACAAACTATAGAAAAGAAATTTCTTGCAAAGAGTTACCTGGGAGAAACGTTTTTCCCCTGTGGACTGACAGTCTTTTCTTCAGAATATAGACAATGCTGACCTCCGGATTAAAACTTAAACTTTCATAATAGGTATATAATTTGAAATACCTCTATTAGTTTACATATTAAGATGTCCCAGAGAAATTTTTCTTACACATATTTTAGCAATTATCCTAGAGTAGACAGAATATATATAGCATTTTATGTGTAACTGAAGTATGGCTTTATCACTAACTATGGGCCTGGTAGGGTTAAGTTTTCAGTGCTCGTAGAAAATAATCAGAAATCATACTTTTTTCTATTCCTTCTGTATTTATTGTGAATGGAAATTCAAATATGCCCAATAAATTCTTCAAATGTATAAAAATGTTGTAAATAGTTATTTTTCTAAAGTGTCCTCAAATTAAACCCTTGGCCATGAATGGTAGCTGGTTTTTTAATTGAAAATGATTATAAGGGCTAATCTCACAGACAACAGGCTTTTGACTCAAGGGTAATTTAATAAAGGTATTTCTCTATTTGCCGACTATTCAGTGAATTGTGCCTGAGATGTTAGTCCTATCTTTTTATTTAAGAATTGCTGTCAAGGGATAACTCATAAAAATAGAATCTCATTAGTATTAAACTTAATAATTCACTCAGCAAGCTCATATCCCCAATTCTGTCTGACTATTCTCCATGTCACAAAAATGGCTTCCTAGTTCTGATTTTCATAATAAAGCTTTAACCAAATCATCTCCCAGTTAGATTATTCTGCATACAAAATGGGATTTAATGTATTTAGAAGGAGAATGATACTACTGGAAGGTGTACCGCCTGGTTTTACAGATGATGAAACAGAATTTATGTGACTAGTTCAAGGTTATACAGCTATGCTATGTGTGCTTCAAATTCAATTAAAATGAGAATAAGAAGGTATGTGTCAATAAGTACAAATGTTCAAAGCTTAGATGTATAAAAATCTCATAAATATGATAGAGTTGCATCTCCCTTGGGCGTTATAACATAAAGACACTAGGTAAGATGAAATTACCATTTAATGACCATTTAACAGTAATGGTCAAATTACCATTATCTTGGGCTTGACTTTTCAACATTGTACTCAGTGGAGTGCTTCATACTATGGCTTGTTTCTGTGCTATATATTCTTGGTAGCATAGATGCAAGAGATTTGCTGTGGCCACATTTATGCATTACAATGGAAACCGATAAGGAATTTCTCAACAAGTTCAACATAGCTAGTTTTCCTCCAACACTAAAAGAGACCTTGATTTCTTCAGTGAACGACTAATGGATACTACCAAACATTCAAAGAATTAATACCAATCCATTTCAAATTATTCCAATAAATTGAAGATGAGGGAACATTTCCAAACTCATTTTACCAAAGCCAGACAAGGGCATTACAAAAAAAAAAAATTCAGGCTAATATCTCTGATGAATATAGGTACAAAATCCTCAGCAACATACTAGCAGATGAGACTCAACATCCCATTAAAAGGATCATACACCACGATCAACTGGGATTTATCCCTGAGATGCAAAGATGTTTCAACAAACACAAATCAATAAATGTAATAAACCACATTAACAGAATGGAGAATAAAAATCATATGATCATCTCAACAGATGCAGAAAAGGCACTCGACAAAATTCAACATCTTTCACGATAAAAAAAAAAAAAAAAACCAACGGATTAGATATAGAAGGAACATACCTCAACAGAATGAAGACTATTTATGTCAAGCTCACATTGAGAATCATGTCCAATGGTGAAAAACGAAACGCTTTTCCTCTAAGATCAAGAAACAAATCCTGTGCTCATGAACAGTAATAATACTGTGAATATGGCCATACTACCCAAAGTGACCTGGAGATTCAGTGCAATCCCTATCAAAATTCCAATGGTATTTTTCACATAAATAGAAAAAATCAATTCTATAATTCATACAGAATCACAAAAGACTCTAAATATCTAAAGCAATCTTAAGAAGAATAAAGTTACTAATAAGAACCTACTGTATAGCACAGGGAACTCTACTCAGTGCTCTTTGGTGACCTAAATGGGAAAGAAATCTAAAAAAGAGGGGATTATGTACATGTATAACTGATTCGCTTTGCTGTACAGGAGAAACTAACACAACACTGTAAAGCAACTATACTCCAACAAAGATTAATTTAAAAAAAAGAAGAAGAAAGTTGGAGGCATCATACTACCTGATTTCAAAATACACTACAAAGCTACAGTAGTTAAGACAGTACAGTACTGGCATGAAAACAAACATATAGATAATGGAACAGGATAGAGGCCCAAAAAATAAATCTGTGCATTTATATAGTCAACTGATCACCTACAAAGGTGCCAAGGACACACAATGGGGAAAGGCCAGACTCTTCATTAAAGGGTGTTAGGAAAACTAGATATGCACAAGCTGAAGAATGATATTGAACCCTTATCTCACACCATATACAAAAATCTATTCAAAATATATTAAGGACTTAAACATAATACCTAAAACTGTAAAACTACTAGAAGGAAACATAGAGGAAAACTTCCTGATATTGGTCTGGGCAATGATATTTTTGGATATGACCCCAAAAGCACAGGCAACAAAAGAAAAAATAGACAAACGGAATTTGCATCAAACCACAAAGCTTATGTATAGCAAACGAAGCTGTCAAAAGAGTGAAGAGACAACCTATGGAATGAGAGAAAGTAATTGCAAACCATAATCTGATAAGGGGTTAATATCTAAAATATATAAGCTTAAACAACTTAATAAGCTTAAACAACTCAATAGCAAGAAAATAAATAACCTGATTTGAAAATGGTCAAGTGAATTGAATAGACATTTCTCAAAAGAAGACATACAGGTGGCCAACAAGTATATGAAAATACGCTCAATATCACCAATCATCAGGGAAATCTGAGTCAAGGCCACAATGAGCTATCACCTGACACCCGTCAGAAAAAAGACAAAAGATAACAAGTGTTGATGAGGACACAGTGAAAAGACGACCCTTGTACACTGTAGGTGGGAATGTTAATTGGAATAAGTATTGTAAACACTGATATGGAGATGCTTCAAAAATTAAAAATAGAACTATCACGTGATCCAGCAATCTCACTTCTGGGTATATATCCAAAGAAAATGAAATGGTATCTCAAAGAGACGTCTTCACTCCCATGTTCATTGCAGTGTTATTCACAATGGTCAAGATGTGGAAACAAATCAAGTGTCTGTCCATAGATGAATGTATTAAAAAAGTATGATATATACATAATGGAATATTATTCAGTCTTAAAAAATAAGGAAATCCTGCCATTTGTGACAACATGGATGAACTTGGAGGACTTTATGCTACATGAAATAAGCAAGGCAAGAAAGGTAAGTGCTGCACTATCTCACTCATATATGGAATCTAAAAAGGCCGAACTCAAACTCATAGAAGCAGAGACTAGAACGGTGGTCGCCAGGAGCTAGGGGAGATATTGATCAAAGAGTATGAAGCTTCAGCACAGAGCAGCTAGAACTGATTTTCGAACAAGACTGTCACATTTATATTTTTCGACATGACCCCTGGGGAGAAAAGGTCAAAGGAAAAGAATGGATTCCTGCTCATCTGATCATGTGCGGGATGTCAATGTGAACCATCTCAAGCTATTGAAAAGGGATACCTTACAACAGCCAGGACATGGAAGCAACCTAAGTGTCCATCGACAGATGAATGGATAAAGAAGATGTGGCACATATATACAATGGAATATTGCTCAGCCATAAAAAGAAACGAAATTGAGTTATTTATAGTGAGGACCTAGAGTCTGTCATACAGAATGAAGTAAGTCAGAAAGAGAAAAACACATACCGTATGCTAACACATATATGTGGAATCTTAAAAACAAAAAAAAGTTCTGAAGAACCTAGGGGCAGGACAGGAATAAAGACGCAGATGTAGAGAATGGACTTGAGGACACGGGGAGGGGGAAGGGTAAGCTGGCACGAAGTGAGAGAGTAGCGTTGACATATGTATACTACCAAATGTAAAATAGATAGCTAGTGGGAAGCAGCCGCATAGAACAGGGAGATCAGCTCAGTGCTTTGTGACCTCCTAGAGGGGTGGGATAGGGAGGGTGGGAGGGAGACGCAAGAGGGAAGAGATATGGGAACATATGTATACATATAACTGATTCACTTTGTTATAATGCAGAAACTAACACACCATTGTAAAGCAATTATACTCCAACAAAGATGTTTTAAAAAAAGCTATGCTAGCCTTCCCTTTCTAGTTTCAGGGGATAGTTCATTTTTACTCAAAAAAAATGAAAAAGAAAAGGGATACCTTGGTTATGTTTTTTATCGAGAAGATATTTATGGTGCTTGTCCAGCTCTTTAGACTGAAAGCTGTGTGAGGGAAGGGGTTGTGTCTGTCTTAATTCCCCAGCATTCATTCTGGTTCTAGGTAGGCAGTACATAGGCACTGGATAAACTTTTGAGAAATGTGTAAATGACAGAATGACTGTATGCTTGATTCCACAAGTAGACTTTGAAGTCTTAAATTCAGAAACAATGGCTGATGCTTCTTTTCTATGATGTATTATCTCCCTTGGTGCAAAGTTGAGCACATGGTAGACCCCCAGTAAAGGCACCTTGGATAGGTTAGCAGAGGTTAACACACGTCCCCTTTGAAACTTCAACGTTTTACTCTTTCTCCTTTTTGTTCTACAATATCTTTAGGTCAATAAGAATTTCCCTTCTACTTTTCATCTACTTTTTATTTCTTGAGCTGACCTCCAAATATTTTTGACCTTATCTCTTGCCTTATCATTGCCTAGTGCCTCTCAGAAAACTCCCAATCTCTAGTTCCATTAACAACTTAATGAGGCCACATCTCACTCAGTCCCCACAATTCAAGTAGTAGATTCACACATCTTTTGTTTGGAAAGAGAAGCAACTTACAGAAAATAATGTTCAAATGTAATATTTTCCTATTGTTAAAGCATCCTATTACAGCTCCAGCTCACAACTCTTTAGCAATAACATAAGGTCTGAAAAAAGGTGATGATTTTTCAGCAAGAGGATAGTTCATCTCTCTAGAGAATAAAACTGTCATAGAGCTTTATGACAAATTGAATCTCAGGGTCTGGAAATTTAGACCTTGTTTTCCTTCTTTTATTTATTTTTTTCATTATAAGGATGACCTTGCCTCTATTGTAAATCAAAAGTAACTAGGGTTTTGTGGTTTCTATAAAGTTACAAGGGACAAAAAGTGTCCATGGCACTGGTCTGTTACTATGCACCTCATCTGGGAGACTTCATAGGTACATCCTTTAGTTTCTACGTGTTGAGATTTACTCTTCAGCCTCCTGGTTAAAGAGAGGGGACACATAACCTAATTGTCTCCATTGTAAGGGAACAATTCTTTCAGGAAAATTTCATGGCTGTAAAAGACAGAAACAAAAAGCAGTAGTAATAGCTCAATCAAATGTCGATTTTTCTTTTAATGTAACAAGGATCTCAAAAGACAAGGGAAAAAAGTACCAGATTTAATTTCCATTTGCTTTAAACAAGCAAGCTGAACAACATACTAACATTTTACTTTCTGACTTTTAACTATATATTTCCGTTTTAAGGGTAGAAATTAAAGGTGGAAGAGAATACAGTTGACCCTTGAACAACATGGGTTTGAACTGCATGGGTCCGCTTACATTTGGAGTTTTTTCGATAAATACATACTACAGTACTACACGATCTGTGGTTGATTGAATTTGCAGAGGCAGACCTGTAGATATTGAGTGCACACTGTAAAGTTATACTCAGATTTGTGACTGCACGGAGGGTCAACTCCCCTAAATCCTGCATTGTTCAAGGGTCAATTGTAGGTATGTGTTCAATTCTGCTCAAGAGGTATTTATTGGGCAGTCTGCCTCAAGAAGCTTACAGGACAAATCCACCAGTAAATCAAACTCTGAATGTGGCAAGAAAAAAACAGTGCTATTAGAATGTGGAAGAAGGGGAACTTAATTAAACAATCACAGACAACCTAATACAGATGACAGTATCCAAAAGATAAGGGTGCTTGAACATGCATGAAAAGGGGAAATGAAGTTAGAAGTGAGGGAATGGCATAACTGAAACACTAAAGTAATAAAATCCAGGGCGTGTTCACAGACCGTGAGACGTACAGCTCTATATTGCAGGAGCACTGTAGGAGACACAGCTGGGCAGATAGCAACACGTCCTAGCGTGGATAATATTGGGTGACAGATTAAGAGGCTTGATATCAGTTCCGCAGGCAATAAAGCATAGGGGCTATAGGTGTGGGAGTCTGAAATCTGGAAAAACTGAGTTCAAGACCTGGTGCCAACATTTACTAGCTGTGCGGCCTTATGTAGTTCACTACGTCTCTCTCTGAGAGTGATTAGCAATGCGGGTATAATAGTAGTTCCTACCTCATTTGAATGCTGAGAGGGACAAATGATCTAATGCATGTAAACATTTAGCACTGATCCAGGACTAAATCAGTGTGGGAAAAGTGTTAGCTATTACTATTAAGGGCAACGGGATCGAAAGTTTTTGAATTGGGGGATACCGTCACATGTATAACACAAGAGAGGTGAAGGAAGTGTGAAGTGCGGGTTTGGTGTATGTTAGTATTAAGGACAGGAAGCTCGTTTGAGAGATGATTGCAGGAGACTATGAAAATCTAGAGCAACAGGGAGCAAGATCCGTTGTTGGAGACAATGTGTGGAAGAGGATTATGAATTTGACTAGGCTTGAGACAAACTGGAAAGTTTTCAGTTCTTCACAGTTAGGATGTGCAAAAGGACATCAACCAAGAATACACAAAATTATATGCTGATGACCCAAACAATATTTACCCTTTTAAAAACCAACATAGCAGACTGAGAGTGCAACTATTCTAGAGATGGAATTAATGACCATATTCTAGAATGTTGCAATTGAAGTGGTGTTCAGTTATATTAGACTGATTTGGTACGTGCCCCAGAATATGCCAACTATGTTTCAGTGAAGATGACAAAACTTCTTAACCTTCTAAGTATTTTTTCAATAATGAAGAGATAACAAACCATATATATATTCACAGTAAAATTAATAAAAGTCGACCACTCTGAGGGCCCATTAATTCAAGTGAGTTTAGTGTCCTGAAAAAAAGTCATAGATTTAAATAATAAATAACCTAGATGTGATGGAACATAAAAATAAATCAAAATGAGACCAGTGGGTTATGAGAGCACATGGGCCGGGACTGAGTTTCACATGTTAGTGTGAAGCAACCCTGCTTTGGTTGAACCTTTGATCATAGTAGGATACAATACGACTAAGCTAGCATTGCAATAATCAGTCTGAGATCCAATAAAGCTTGGACTGGTATCCAGGACTTTATGAGAACTGGCTACTCTTGGCTCAAAGAGAGCTGACTTTGCTAATTGGAAGAGAGAGAAGAGAGAGACTTCAAAAGCAAGGCCTGAAATCAATCACTCCCTCAAGAACATCTTGCTTCCCTGAAAACCTTTTCCTATTGAGGTGATGAAAGGAAAAAGGAAAGTTCTTCTAGAGCAGAAGAAAGGAAAGGGGAAGAGACGCACAATATTTCCTTAGGAAAAATGTATACTTTTACAAGTAAACAACTTTACTGGCTGTCACTATTTATTGAATGCTAGGTCTGCTTTTTTTCTGAGAGGTATATTTCTCATGTATACTACCTTACTGAGTCTTCAGCGTGCCCATAAGAAGTGAGGATTATTATCTGTATGCTGTAGAGAAGAAACTAGTGATAACAGAGGGGAAGCAAGTTGGCCAAGACCACACAACCAATACGTGGGGGCACAGAGACTGCAAACCCTGTCATCTGGGCTCCAAGACCAATGCTCTTCATCACTACTCTATACTGCCTTCTCCCTCAAGTATCTCCATAGCATTTACTTAACATTCAGAAATAAAACAATCTAATAAAAACATGCATTTTGACTTTGAAGAATTTTCTGCATAGGGCTTTAAATTCATTAATACTACTTTATACTCTAAGACAGAAAGTGGTGCTGGTTGCCACCTTGGATTTTCTTTAAACTATACATTTTTCGTGTGTAAATTTCATAAGGAAAAGGAGAAACTGAAAGCTGAGTTCAACAAGATTAAACCATGATCATTTCTAAACTCTTTAGTCTTTCATTTTCTCTCTGGGGGAAAAATAACACATGATGGGTGATTAAGGAGGCTAATTATGAAAGGCTTCTTGGGGGGAAAAACTTAAAAAAAAAAGTAATCAAAAAAAATAACTTCTGCTTTAATGGAAGTGAGTCAGACTCCCATACAGCAGGAAGAACTTTATTTTCAGGTGCAACTTTTGTCAATACGATGATATTTCTGCTTAGAAGCATGAAAGTTTCCATATATTGGGGGGGGGGGGTGTCTCCTAATTCCATGTCTGCATAAAGTCTCACTCAGAATGAAAGACAGTAGAATGCATAGGTGAAAAGTCAATATTTGAGGACGAAACAAAACTGTATTTGAGACTCAGATCTACCACTTACCAGCTATCGGGTTTTGTTCTTAAAATTGAAGAAAGTAGTATCTACCAAGCAGGGTGATCGTGAGTATTTAACAGGATAATGCATGTGAAGCGCTTAGCACAGTTCCCATCACCTGCTTATACTCAGTAAACAGTAAGAGTTGGTGGTAGTGGTGGTACTGGGGGAAAACAACGGACGTTACCTTTTAGAGGAGACCTTCACAAACTTGAATGTGTTTACAGATCACCTGGAGATCTTGTTAAAATACAGATTCGAATTCAATGCACCTGGAGTGGGGCCCAAGACTGTTCATCTCGTATTCTGAGGTGATGCCGATACTGTTGGTCTGAGGATCATACCTGAAGTAAAGGTCTAGATTAGGGACACTGTATGTAGATCATACATGTAAAAAATAATAGAAAATACCATTAAGATCATTCCTCCAATGAAGTAAAGAGAGTATAGGGAGTTTTGTAGTAATCATATTCTTTGACAATGATTTTTGCTTTCCAATCTTGCGCTCTCACCGTTGGACTACTAAATTTAGTTCAGTAAGGTCTTTTGAGCAGTTGCTGACCTCCACAGCAGCGGACAGGTATGCAGATGTGGGTCCTTGTGGGGAATTTACAATTCACCTACAGTGACAAGACTCACATGAATAATACATTTAGACGGTAACACAAGGATGAATAAAGTAAAGTGCAAAAATGTACAGAATGAGAAATCGATGCTTCTACAGGAAGGAAAGGGGGAAGAAGTTGCTTTCGGTCGCCGGTGGTGATTATTTCAGAGGCCACTATATAGATAATGGCCCATCTCAAGAGCCACCATGAGCAACTCTTCCTAACAATGGTGGGAATTAGGAGACACCCCGCCCCCACGATATGGAAACTTGAAATTTTATAGGATGAAAACCGTATGGTGAAAATATTTATATCATGTACAACATATATTTTCTTCACTTCTTTTTTCAAGATTGCTAGTGGGCAAAGTCAATGGAATAGTAGCACTTACAGATGCACATCCAGCTGTGTATACATACAACACAAACTCACACACAAACTTTGACAAAGGCCCGAAGGCAAAAATGCTTCATCATTTCACAAAACCTAATTAAAGCAAGTGAAGGATGGAATCAACTAGAGGTAAAGTGCTGTGTAATATAAAGTACTTTCTAATCATTGCATCTAATTAACAGGAAGAAAAAATCATGACTTTTAAAGGACCTTAATTGTTACAGAAAAAGCAAGTTAATTAGCAGAAATTCTCAGCTGGACATTCAGGGATGTTTTTGGACAAAAGGAATATCCAACTAAGGAGACGTGGCAGGCCGAAAAGATCAATGGAATTTCTGAGAAAAGAAGCTGTTGAGAACTCTGGATAATAAAAGCTTGTTTGCTAATTAGTAACATGCTCCCTATATATACGAGGACCCCAGAAGAAGATACACTATAAACTTGCTGGAACAGGCTATGGGGACCTCTAGTAAATCAGCCAGCTTGTTTCTACCTTGGGTATGAGAAGTGAACTAGTTTTCAAAGAATTAGCTTCATGAATCAATCTACATTCAACAATTCAAAGGTGCTCCCAGACCTTCCAGTAGCCTCAGGGTTTTCATTATAAACATGAATGATTTCCTCCAATAATGGGCTGTAATCTGTTGGTCATTATTTTTCTGGTTAATAACATGATGGATATCAGCTTTGCCTCTATTAATTCAAATTTCTCAATCTCCTGTTCTTTGTTTTAGGATGATATCTTTCTTCTTAGGACACTGATTTTATTTTCTAATGATACAAATAACACATGCTCATCGAAGATGTTGCAGAAAAATAAGTGCTCAAAACACACAAAGGAAAACTAGGTTATTTTATTTCAGTGCAACTATGGCAAAAAGCCTAGGGTTGGTACCATGAGATCTGAGAGTACCACAGTGGTTTCCTGTGCCCGATGGGATTGTGGTAATCAACTTCGACATAACTTTTTCTCATCTCTGTTAAATATTACCCTTAACAGATATTATTTTGCTATTACTTTAAAAAAATCAGATGGAGAAAATATTTGTGTGACCAGTTTGTTGAACAAGCCATGATCTGTAGAATGTGAGCAGGAAGTAGAGCTTCTGCTAACCCATTCTCATTGACTCGTGCCTCTTTGCCTCTTGGATAAAATCTCAGGCTAGTCTCACAGATTTTATGACTTCATGTAAATAGCCCAGATTCCCAACAGCTTAAACCTTCTTTCCTGCTCTGGCTCAGACCAGCTTTGGGCTTAAAAGCCTGACATGGGGATGCAACGGGGATGTGGGGCAAGTCCCAACCAGCTCTTTCATAATTTGTACACCTTATGTTTTATTTCCGACTCCTAATTTCCTATGTTTCTTCTAGTTTCTCCAGGACAGGAGCAGAAAGAAAGAGAGAAGGAAGGGTCAGTAAATGTCTCACCAGGCTGGTTAGTTACCATCTGGCCTTGGTATCCATTTGGTATATCCAGTGTCCAAAATGGATTTTGTATTTCCTGGGTAATTTTGTGAGTTCTTCAGAGACATTGCAAATTCCCCTGATGAAAGCATCATCAACTGTAGCTATGACCACCACCTTAGCACCTAGTGTCTGGAAGACTACCGTTCTTTGGGGTTCACCTCTCCCCTCCAGGAAGTTTTCTTGGAAGGATGGCTCTTAAAACAACCCCATCTCTCTGGTCTACATCCGTGAGTGCTTTGCACCCTCCAAGCTTTGGTAGGGCAAGCTGTTCTCCAGGCAACCCAGACTCTGCTGTCCTGGCAGGCAGACCTCCCCGGCGTGTGTGAGGAACCATTCCTGCATCCTCAAATCCCAGCTGCACACTGCAAGCTCTGAGAATAGTTTTCTCAGAAGCAGACTCTGAGACAAAGTTTTCAGTACAAGTAATTTATAAGAGAAGCGGTTCCAGGAAGCATCACTAGGGAAGTGAGACAGGGAGGCAGAGGAAGCCAGTAACGGGGATATTTTCAGGCAATTTAGGACACTGCAGGCAACTGGGCCTCATTCCCACTGGAAGCCCTGGGAGACAGTGGTGAACATGCTTGAGAGTCATCCCTTTGTGGAAAGATGATCTGGGGCATTAAAATACCAATTCCTTTTGGCCTTTCTCTGAGCGTTGCTTCCAGGGGACATTCTATTCCCTGAACTTCTGCCTGACCTGTATACAGACCAGGTGAGTTCAAGAGACCTGAGAAAGCCTCAGGCAAAGAGTTCTGAATGGTGGCCTTTGGAATTTGTTGGGTCAGCTCAAGTCGGGGGGAGGAGGGAGCCGTCTGTTTCTTTTATTACTGGCATTTCATATTTTAAAATCTCGTATGTTCGTATGCATGTACGTATGCAGTCGCATTGTGAAAAAATACACACAACATGAAATTTACCACTCTAATCATTTTTAGGTATACAATTTAGGGGCACCGAGTACATTCCTGATGTGGTACAACCGTCACCCTGTCCATTTCCAGAACTTTTCCATTGTCCCAAACAGAATTCTATGCCTGTTAAACAACAGCTCCCTATGTCTCTTCCCCTTCTGCCCACCCCTCCACAGCCCCTGGTAATTTCTATTCTACTTTCTGTCTCTAGACATTTGCCTATTCTAAGTACCGCATATAAGTGGAATCATAAAATATTTGTCCTTCTTGTGTCTGCAAGCACCTTTTGTGATATCTTCATAGTGGACGATAAGCTAAGATTTCACAAAACTAGTTTCACAAACTTTTTTATCACGACCTGCTGTGGTGGCTTGGCACTTCTTATGGTGTTCTTGGTTTCAAGGGCTCAGCCAAAAGGAAGGAGGAGGTCCATTTTGACAGCCTGTCCGCATCTGTATCAGCTCATGATAAGCTAAATAGTGTGTGTTCCACTGAGGGAAAGCAAATATATGATTTTGCCCATTAGTATTATGCCTTTCCATATTACGACTGGGTGGACCTTGATGCATGAAAGGACAGTATGATTATGAGTTTTAGTTGGCAATAGTCTGCTTTTAAGGTTGTGAATAATACTCCGTGATGCTGGAGGGAGATAAACATAACTTCTTTAAATGCATACTTACACTCTGGGATTAAATGTTTATGTACTTTTTGGTCCTCTAAAAGGGAAAATGATATTATTAGTAGAGGGCAAACAAATTCCAGACTTTGTTGGATTTTAAGGTCAAGAAATGATGATGAAAAGAGAAAGTTTGCTTCTGGAATGCCAGTTCGGTCATTTACTTATTCAACATCTTTCTAGTTTCATTTATATCTAGTGTTGTTTCAAGAAAGATTTGAGATTGGTTTCAAATGTCTTGGCAGTGTTAATGAAGACGGTATACTGACAACTTATTTCAGCTCTGTTGAGAAAAAAAGATATTCTAGACAGAAATTCATCATATCCTGGTAGCTTCTGCTTTACAGAAATGAATATGGAGAGCATCAAGTTAAACTAAAGGTTGGCAGATTTCACCATCTATATTCTTAAAAAAGTAAGGAGAAAGCCACCTGAAGGCAGTACGCGGCTATTCCTGCTTATAACTTAGAGACCGAATTACGTATGATGCATATGTAATTTTAAAGACAATGCAAAGTGCTGGTGGTGGGGGAAGTACATGGGAATGGCCTCCTTGGGGATGACAGTACTAAGAATTTTGTTATTTTCTAATAGAAATCCAGGACAGTTTTAGATTGAGGCTTTGGAGTGAAACTGAGTATGGGGAGAAGGGGTAAGTATTAAACTGACGAAGTGAGCATCAGAGAGCGTTGTAGTAACCTTTTTAAAAAAGAAAAGAAAAAGGAAAACCTTCTAACATAAAGATAAGCTTACCTTAATTTTGATTTACCTATCCATTACTTAGGAAATAGGGAAAGAAGATAAAAAAAATAGGGAATGTGCAGGAGTGAGAAATTTTAAGGTTACTTGCAGGCAAATAAGGGTTAAGTTGGATCAAATTGGCCACACTTCCAAGCCAGCTTGGCCCTTACATTTTTTTTTTCTTTCATTTATTGCAACTGTTATTGCAGTCTTAACACTTAAGGGGATTTGTACATTTATACATGTCAAAGTAGATCAAGTAACATTTATTAAGCAAGTACAATCTTAGGGAAATGACGACTAAGGCAGATTTGGATTGGAAGTAGAAGAAACAAGTCATCATCTCCCTGCCTGTGAGGAGTACATGTGCTCAATGCTTTTAAACTGTTCCAAGACTAAATTTCATTTTCAAAAATATTTTGTAGCAGTTCAAGCACATTCACGAGCAACACACAGCCGCGTCCAATTAATTTGTACATGACTGATCTGAAATGTGTGTGTAGGATTTGGACTGGAGCTCGCTCTTTTATCTTCAGTTTTGGCAAAGAAAGAGGGTAATAAGTGGAACCAGTTTATTGAACACTGAACCAGACAGGGTGTCAGCATAAAATTGGCTAATTGTTTCCAATAACTGCCTTCTACCCTACACTGTCCAATATTTCCTGTCCTTTAGGGACATCGTCAACAGAATTTATAACATCTCCCTGTCAATGACCTCTGCCCAAGGACCACCAGGACATACTTGTGGTTGACAGGTTGGGTTCATTACTGGGTTCTGTGAGGGAGAACGTGGGCCGTGGGGAACTGTGGCGCATCTCCACCGGAGGGTTTTAGAATGGACTGTTTACAGGACTGGGAAGGGTTTACGGTTTGGGGAAGGGATCGGGAAGTGGGGCTTTGCTCTGGATTGGGTGCTATCAGCGGGTGGAGGAAATTCTATGATGGGGGATTTTCCTGAATCTCTCTAGAGGGAGTGCACGCTAGGGCTGAGCAGAAGCTGTCAATGGTAGAGAAGCAGCGGTCACTCCTGTTCACCAAGCAGAGGGTTGTTTGGAACACTGTGGTTTGCACAGGGACCATGCTTTTTGGCTCTGCTTAGAGAAAATTATGAAGCGGCTTTGTTTTGTCTCACTTCAGGATTGTAGAGTGCCCTTGTCTGATGCTGACGGTCTGTGAAATCTTTTCCGTGCAAGAGGAGAATCTCAAGCCCTCGTTGGGAGGGACAGGGCAGCTTCTAAAAACAGCCGGGCCTAGCTGTAAAACGAGGCCAGCTCTTGGCTGTCAGCAAGCGTTTCTCTCTTTCTCACTCATCGCCTTTAGCTATGATCAAATCTAGTCTGTATAATGCACCTCCTTCCCTTTCGAGCTCAGCCTTGAGGTGTCCTTTGAGGACCCACAGTGGAAACGGGGCCTTGCCCAGTGCTGGCACACCCCTGGAGTATATGTATTAGACAGCTGGGGGCCCTGCGAATCTTGCTCAAGTTTTAATTCCCTGACGCAGATTAAATTCCTGCTAGAACTCTTTCACCATCGCCTTCCTTTCTCCTCCCCCCGCCCCCCGCCCCCCCCGCATTGGCTCACCTCATGCACTGGGATCCCTTTTCTCTATTACATCCTTTCCCTTTGATTCTCTTCTTTTCTGTCTACATAAGCCCAGGGCAGGTCAGCAAATCCTTGGCCTAATCAGAAGCTCAAGGGAGATTTCTCCTCTTCTTGCAGCCCTCTTGATTTCTATGCACGGCTCCCCTGCAAGGCAAAGAGCAGCCCTGTGCTCCCACAGTTATGGAGGGACGACGTGCAGCATCTTCCACTGGGTTGAAGTTGCACCACTCCCTGTCAAATTGAATGATTATAGGGACCACTGGAGTTAAGGGTGGCTAGATTTTTGGGGGGCTACCGGAGCCTATTTAGCTGCTGTCTTATAAGTCCTGGAGGTGGCATCCAGTCTTACTTTTGGCTGAAACCTTCAGAATTATGCTTCTTTTTGGTCCCAGCTTTGGGTCCTAGTCTATAATTCCAGACCAGTGAGAGAAGTCAGGCTCAGAATCTCATTCTAGAGAATTGCAAGGAAGAGTTCTAAATCTCTTCAAAGATTTACCTACTGAGATTCACTCATACCTGCACCTTTATGTTAATTATAAATATTTCCCCCAAACTGATAAAGGCATTTCCACCTGACATAGCATGGAATCTAATCTTTGGGAATGCCTGCCTCACATACACTTTTGATAAAGATTCAAATGCTTGGGAAAGAGTGCCATGATTGATTAATAATGTCTGTCATGGGTATGGCAGAGGAGACTGGAGGTACGCTTCCCAAGCATATGCGATCCTATAGTATGTAATACATGTTTACACTAGCAGGAATATGATATGTTGTTGAAAACAACAAACTATTGCAGAATATTTTTATAATTTTGACATTTTTATTAATCTAATTTGAATTTCTCTGCCAACAGAAGTGAACTGGGAAATATGTTTATATAGGCAAATAAAAATAATAAGGTATATAGTAATAGAAAAATGAATGAAAATACAGAAATAATATATAAGCTTCAGTTACAACTAGACATTCTATACACCAATTTTTAGTCACAAAATATGCTTGACCTCCTGCAAGGGTTTATTCAGGTTATTTATGCAAACTGGCCTTAAAAATTGCTTTTAAACAAGGACTCAGAGGCAAAAAATGAACAAATCAATTTTCACTGCAAAGTAAAGGAGCTGTTACAGTGGAGGATTACTGGATTGAATGTCAATATTATGACACAGAAAAAAATATATATGTGTGTGTGTCATCTTGGGCATGTTACTTAACTTCTTGTCTCATATGTAAAATGGGATAGTAGTATTGTTGGAAATTATGTGAGATAGTATATGTAATGTAGAGCACTTAGAATGGTATATGGTTCAACCAAAGACTACATATGTGTTTGCTTTCTTCATGGTATTTTATCGTGTATGTGTAATATAATTAATTTAGCTAGTTTCCCATTGAAAAAAAAAGTTATTATTTGTATGAAGTCAAAGTCTATCTCCCTGAACTTCCACTTGGTAAACCTAGTTCTATACTCAAAAAAAAAAATATGCCAACTCCTTCTTCTGTGTGTATTTTTTTTTTTTTTTTTTTTACAATTTAATGGCTTTTACTATATTCACAGAGCTGTGCAGCCTTCACCTCTGTCTAATTCCAGAACATTCCATCAGCACAAAGGGCCCGCAGTCCCCTGCCCCAGCCCCTGACACTAGGAACCCACTCTCTGTGTCTGTGGATCATCTGCCTGTTCTGGACGTTTCCCATCAATGGAATCCGTGTGAGAGTATTTTGATGTTTAATCACTCCTCAAGTTTTCTCTGTTCCAGATTAATCCTTAGTTCCCTCAATTAATTATTTTCCAGAGCAGTTGTGTCAATCATCTTGAACTTTCTGGTCAACTAAAACCTTAGGTCTTCTTTTTTCCTTTTAGCAATATCAAGGAAACATTTCCACCCATCTTTTATTGGAGCAATGCTTTTTTTTTTTTCTCTGAATTCGTGACCTATCCCATTTATCACTGTAACATTTAATCACATTGGTTTTTACCCAGCTTTCTACCTTACTGAGAATTTTTTAAATGCTTATTTTGTCAACAATGTTGTTGCCGTGGTGTTATATCTTTGAAGATTTGATCAATAAAGTTGGTAACAGGAAAAATAAATTGTTTTTAAGTATATCATCTTTCGGGACTTTCCTGGTGGCACAGTGGTTAAGAATCCGCCTGCCAAGGCAGGGGACATGGGTTTGAGCCCTGGTCCGCGAAGATCCCACATGTCATGTAGCAACTAAGTCCATGTGCCATAACTATTGAGCCTGTGCTCTAGAGCCCACGCGCCGCAACTACTGAAGCCTGTGCACCTAGAGTCCGTGCTCTACAACAAGAGAAGCCACTGCAAGGAGAAGCCCACGCGCTGCCACAAAGAGTAGCCCCCGCTCACCGCAACTAGAGAAAGCCTGAGCACAGCAACGAAGAGCCAATGCAGCCAAAAATAAATAAATAAAAAATTTTTAAAAAGGTATATCATCTATCTTATAGTGACTGAAAGAAGTAAGCCTAACTCAGCAGTGAATTCAATGAACAAGCAGAGATACAGAACTGACACTCAAGAAGCAATTAGACGAGGAAATCTGGGAATTTAAATGGCACACGCAACAATGAAAATGGCTCGAAAAATATGATAAACAAAAATCCCTTTCTCTGTTAGGAAGAAAAATTTATCAGTGCAATACACACCAAGAGAAAATTATTCTGAGAGCTAAATCTAGTCAATGTAAAAATGGAGAAGGAATGTATTATCATCAGCACTTTCACTCATGTTATTTTAACATCATAAATCCTCCTGTCTTATTGATCAATGGGGAACAATCAGTACGTTTAGGAAATTGTTGTCTTTTATCCACATAGACTTTTGCAAAAACCAAAAGAAGCACTGACATTTACAGTACGTTAGCTGACAAAAACAAATCAATGGAAACTTCAAAAAGGGTATTCATAACTAGAATTAATCTATTAGCCATTCTGGGTCAGTGAAGTGGTTGCAGATGGCGGGCATGTAAACAGAATGTTATCAGAAGATGAGCCTATAAATACATATGTAACATTGTCAATTTAAGAATAAAACTGATATGAAATGAAACTTCATCGTACTCTGTCACCGAAATCATTTAAATTCAAATTATAGCAAACAAAGCCAAGAAAACCCATTTAAAATCCAAAGGGTTATCATTGAACAATAGCGGAATACTTCATATTTCAGACTTGGAAATTTGGACTTCATTGTAGTTAACTCTGTGTAGAGGAAGGTGAATGAACAAATCTACTCAGTTTCAATTAGACCCAGAACTGAGGTTGGGACATTCTTGAATTTTGGGGTCAGGTCTTTTTGCCCAAGTAACCAAACACATAGCTTCAATTCTCTGTTTTGTTCTCATGAAGTGGATGACCAAATGCAATATTAATCAGCAAATTATACTTGCTTTCATTTTTTTTCCACCTGTAAAATTTCACTTGAAAATATGCAATGAGCAGTTTAAAAGGGAAGTGCATATAATTTGGAGGCAAGGTGACTTGAGTTTCTGTCTGTGCAATATCGACATCTGTGTGACTGATCTGGAGCGATCTCATAATCTTTCCATGTCACAGATTCCTTATCTGTAAAATGGAAATAATAACGCTACCTAAGAATAGAATTTATGGGAGATAATTGGGATCATACCTATGAAACATGAAGCATAGTTTGTAGCGCATGGTAGGCACCCAATAAATATTAGCTGCTCCACTAAACCATCAAAATTTTTACTTTTTTGATATACCTGGTTAATAAGGCAATAAAATATGACACGTACACAAAGCATTCCAATTTTTTATACTGTGGTACTGTCACTCTGGTCCATAGTATATCTTCCACAGTATTTGTTTTTAATAATAACAAAGTTACATTAGCCATTAGGAAAATGCAAATCAAAATCACAAATATCACTTCATAGCTACTAGGATGACTTTAATCAAAAGATAATATGAAGAAATCGGACAACCCAGATTTGCATCACCTGATGGATGGATAAATAACATGTGTTACAGCTAGACGATGGAGTATTATTCAGCAATGGAAATGGAATAACACAGTGATACATTCTACAACATGAATGACTATTGTGCGATTCCATTGATATGAAATGCCCAGAATAGGCCAATCTATTGAGAAAGAAAGTAGATGAATAGCTGCCCAGCGCTGTAGGGCCAGGGTGGGGTATTTAGGCATGACTGCTAATGGGTTTGTGGTTTCTTTCTGAAATGATTAAAATGTTCTAAATCGATTGTGATGATCGTTACACAACTGTGTGAATATACTCGAGTCATTTAATTGTACACTTAAGAAATTATAGTAAAATTATGGATAACAGATTAAATGTCAGTAAATATTAACCCCTTCATGGAAGGTAGTTATCTCTTTGGAGGCTGACAAAGTGCAAGCGTAATTCGTTGAGAAGAAGGCAAAGAAAAATGAAACATCTTTTGATTACCAAGTAATTGATAAGTTAGTACTGGCATTGTTCCTGAAAAACAAGAATTCCTTCTAACGTAAGTCTCTCAGGTATTGGAGGAATTCAGTCATTCACCAGTCTGAATTCCTCGTCAGAATCAGATCCAAAATCAAAGTCAGCATTCATCTTGGTTGCAAGAACGTGTGAGTATTGAGGCAAAGTTCTTAAACTTATTAGTGCCTTAAACCATTTTTGAAATAACTAATCCATTTTGTATGAGTCAGAGAACTTAGTCAAGAGGACAGCCATCCTGATCTCCTATTTTATGGTCACTGAGAAGACGTACAGTCGAGGCCACAACTAGTCTCCCTGAAGGACAAATTGGGACCCCAAAGAAATGGTTTGCTGGGTCTGCACCGTGGTTTTTGAATGATTTTTTTTTCAATATCTTAGGTGGAGCATAGACTCCGTCCTTCTATACGATTCCACTACATCCCTAATGGCTTAATCTTATGCTCAGCCCACTTTACTTTCTTGGTCTCTACAAGTATTTGAGTTTGCGACTGCTGGTCTAAAATTTTTAATATAAGGAAAGACTCATGCTAAGGTTCAGGTTTCCTGTGGACATCTTAAAACTCTTTAGAGAAGCTGGTACGTGCCGGTCTTAACTTCATGCGCCCTGTTGAGCTACCATCTAAGCACCATCGGGAAGTATGAGCCTCGGGGTCTGGACGATTGATTCTCAAACTTGATTGTGCAACACCTGGAGGGCTTGTTAAAACAGATTTCTCGGCTCTTCTCCCAAGGTTTCTAATTCACCGGGACACGGCTAGGGCTCAATAATTTGCATTTCTCATGAACTCCCAGGTGATACTGATGCTACTGGTCTCGGGGTCACACTTTGAAAAGCACTGATCTAGACAAATCTAAAAGCAAATATAAGTTTTCTTTGTTATTCATCCTGTAGCCCCAAAGCGCAATTAAAAAGTTAAAATAAGGACAGTTGCCAAGTGAGTTCCTGAACCCAAGGCAAGGCGGGTCGCGCTCATTTTGGCCAAGGGGACTAGAACAGTTGGAAGGTTTTCTAGGCTCACTGGCGTATCAATTGATAAAGGAAGTTCTTAGGGACCGTCACTTGGCTGAATGGAGCTAAGAGATAATGGGCCAGCATAAGGCTGAAGCCTTGACTTATGAAAGGGCTGGGCAGTGTTCCTCTGCAGGCTATACATTACAGTCACCTGGGGATTTAAAAATATGGATGAGCACCCATGCGTGGAGATCCTAATGTGCTCATGCACCCCCAGGATAGGGGAAATCTGCTTGGTTAGAGCTGCGTGGTTCCATGCAATCCACACTCAGCACTCACTGGATTCACCCAGGGCTGGCGGGCGTGAAAAACCAGAAGTCCTGAAGGAGGAAAATAATTTGACTTGGGAGACTTTTGGTCACTCTTCAAGGAATTTATTATTCCCCAAGGGCCTGGGGAAATGCACACAATATAGAGAAAGCTCAGTCTCCCGTGCTTTCCAGAAGCTGCCTAGCCCGGACCGAGACCCACAGTACAGGGTACAGCACACTTCCATTTCTCACTGAGCTCCAGCCACCTGGCCAGACCAGAAAATGGGCCAGCCTCCTGTCTCTGCCCCTTCTACTGAGTCAAAGAAAGGGATATTCCAAAAGTGGTCTATCTGTGGCATCTTCCCCTCTCAAGGTATAGCACTATTCTCTTCCTTTGCTAGGGCTATTTTAGTACTTCTGCATTAACTCATTTCCAACAGCATGGCACAGCTATAAAACTTCCGTCGGGGGTTTAATTAAATGTTGCAACTCACCACAGCGATTAAAGGAGAAGGAGAGAGAGGCAATTTGTACTAGTCTTGTGAAATCAGCTTTCTTGTGGTTTCTTTTACTCCTCTTGGAATATATGCATGTAGGACTAGCTTCCCCAAACCCTAACCTGGGCCCTGCTTGGGTGTGTGACATGAGCAAATGCACCTGATCTTTCAAGGGCACACATGGGTTAAGCTTTATATCATAGGCCTAAGAATATTGTGGCAAAATTTATGAAAATACTTAATCACTTATCTCTAGTAAATTATTTATATGCGCATCTAGCTCCTTTTCACGCCTATCATTCTTGTCCCTTTTTCTTGACAAAATGATTAGAAAGCTTTCTGTTTCTGTACCTTTCATTTATCTTCAGTGTCTCTCATAAATGTTGAATTAAGCAGGTTTTATGAAATTTATCATAAATTGTAGTTTTCATCGAAAGTGACTGTGACAGAGGAGATTTCTATACTCTCAACTTCAATTACAATAAATCACAGTTTCCAGGCTTTAAACCGGAAAGTTCCCACACCATAGAAATTGTGTATTTAGTCCTACGTGTAGAGCTGTTGGGATATCTTCATTCCTGCTTCTCAAATTCAACAGAACTGAGCAACCTTGAGGGGACAATCAGGAAAGAAGTGGGTTTTTTTTTTTTTAATGAATCAGGACTAGTAATAATAACCATTTTTCCTACTAGAGGGAAAAAGACACTGTGCTATTCCTGAAACTAACACGATACCGCAAATCACCTGTACTCCAATTTAAAAAACAAGATACTGTGTTCTTTTTCAAAAGGCACTTTTAAAAATTAACACTTACTGGGAACTTACCATGTGTCAGTTACTTCAAAGATTTCATGTCATTTAATCCTAAAGATAACCCTAAGGACTAGGTACTATCATTATTCCCATTCTATAGATGGGAAACTAAGGGAAGGTTAAATTGTCCCATATCAAGTAAATGGAAGAAATGTTATTTCAAACTAAGATAGCTTAATTAAAATTATACACACACATATATATAGTCATATGAATGCATATATATTTTTTATATATATATATATATACACACACACAGACACATATCTATACACACACATACATGCGCCCCAATATTTTAATGTAACAATGTATTTGATTGTGGTAAACCAAGAACTAAAATTAGTACCTCTCTCCTATTTTAACTCCACCACCTCCACGACTTCTTCCATCATCATTGTTTCCACTTTTATTATGTGCTGCGTACTTGACATAGACTATATCATTTAAATATCTCCAACCCCTATGACTTAGGCACTATTATCACTTCATCTTACAGGTTAGGAAACCAAGTCTAGGTAACTTTCTCAAGGTCACACGGCAGGTGAGTTAGAGCATGTCTGACTCCAGAACTGAAACTCTACTGAACCATACCACCATGCAATGCCAAACATGAAGAAGAGACTCTTCCAGTAGGCAATGAGGAGCCACAGAAGGCTTTAAAGCAGGCGCTTAACAAGATCCAAGGATGCCGAGTGGGCGTGGGCAAGTACGTTCTAGAAACCATTAACTGAACCGTTGAAAATATTCTGTTCCCTGTTTCAATATTTCCCCTGGCTGACAGCTGGTGTCCGCATTATGCGGTTGTTAACACCTCATTGAACCTGGCAAAATGCTGGTCCCCTGTTGGATGGAAGCCAGTTGAAGTTCTGCCATTATACGTATGGAAGGCAGTTAGTTACTTAGGCATCTGCTTTTTCCAACCAATAGTGAACGATTTGACACAGGGACCTCTCCTTATCTATGTTTGCACGCCAGCCCTCACTAATACCAGGCACAGTTAGGTGCTCTGTAAATTTGCAGATATTAAAGCCAAAAAAAAAAAGGATGTAGAATTCATTCTTGAGTGACCAGAGGAGGGAAAGAACATTTTATGAGCATCTGTTGGTAATTTGGTCATATGGACGTGTCTTCTCAATAGCAGCATTACCCACATGCCATGCTGGCAGATTTTTCACTTGTCCTAGAATCCTAGGAAATAGGACTCGCTTCTCTTCTTTTCCAGCCTCACTGTAGAAATAATACAATTCTCTGAAGAAATGGGTGGAGATTTTTTCTTAGAATAATGTAAGAAGACCTGATTTACGACAGGCCACGGCTTACAGATGCATCAAAGTCACTGCCTCCTTAAATAACCAAATGAAATGGCTGGAAAAGGGCATTCAAGGTGGCTGTCACATTCCAGGGAGTGGAAGTCAGCGCAACATCTGTTTTGCCTGCTGTTTTAGAAGTCACTGGAATATTTTACACTCTGGGAATTAAATTTCTACTCTTTTATCCCATATCAGTGGAGACCGTGTAGAAGAATTGCAATTACTTTGCAAGGATGTTCATTCATAAGTTAACGTGGAAAGAGGAGAATAGTGACTGGGACATAGCAAACCTTCAAAAAATGCGATTGCTGTCATTGTCTTGAGTTAAAGCATATCTATATTTTTGCATTGGCCAAAATAAAGTTACAAAACTCAAAAGCCAAGACCATACTTGTATTTTTTACGTTAACTTGCATTTTCTTCACCCTTCCCTCCTCCTTAACTTCTCCCCGTTTCGTATCACTTCTGTCTTCTTGAACAATGGGCAACTGTTAAACGCTTTTATTTACTTTTATTTCTTAGGATCCAAAAGGATCAATAACTTATTCCATCAGTGTTCACTGAATATCTATTTTGTGTCAAGTTCTAAGGTAGCCATTAGACATACAACTATTAAAGTGGACCCTGAAGGAGTTCACAGTCAAATGCAGAGGGGAGACTTGGAAATAAGTAGTAACAAGAGGCCATTGTAGTGCCAGAAAACTGATTTTATTTATTTATTTTTTTTACTATTAAGGAAAGGGAGAGATCACTCTGGGTCACTGGGCGAGATTTCCCAAAAGAGGTAAAAAAAAAATTATTCTAGGCTTTAAATAATGAGTGGTATTTGAGTAGACTGCGATGGGGCATTTCAGGCAAAAATAATTGTATAAGCAAGAGTATGGTATGTGGTATGATCATAGGTGCTCAGGAACTATGCTTATTTGAGAGTGGCTAAGGCAGGGCTTCCCCAACTATATTCTGGGGAATTCTAGCATTAATTAGTATTCTTGGGGAGAAGAATTTCCATGGTTAGGTCACAGTGGGAAATGCTAGGCAAAAGAAATCAAACAGGCTTCTAACCTGAAGAACCTCACCAATGCGATAATATACACCCAAGGAGGAAAGCACACAAGATGTAAAGCTCACCGACCTCTTTCTTGTACAGAAAGGATAATGTTAATCTTTACATTCCTGGGTTGTGCATATGAAGTCAGTTAATGCAGCTAAAGTGCCTGTTTGGCACAGTTCACGGTACACTCAAGTGTTCAATAAATATTCGCCATTGTTTTTCATTTCACAACAAAATTATCTTAAAAGAACATAAAACTTAAATAAAGTAGATTTATACATTCGGATAACATGAAGTGTTCTCATCAAAGTAGATCAGTGGGGTTTGACGCTCTGTATCAAATTTTGCACCATAAATCATCCTTTCTTCTTTGAAGAGAAAAAAGAAACGCTAGCTACAAATCGGATACGGTAGACCAAAGGAAAATTCAGTGCATAAAGCATCATCCCCCCAACCCCTGAGACATTTGACCTTTCTTTTTAGAGAAAAATTTTAAAATACTAGAAAAGTTTTTAAAAATTGACTTCATCATAATCACAACAGTAAATAGTGAAAGTTGAGAAAAACTTTCTGTGAAACGAAGTCTATATGAAGGCATTCAAGACAATCCAACAGAGCACAGAGAGAAGTTCACTGAAACTGCTTGGTTCAAATTTGGGGAGACCTTTCAGCCTCACCTCTTTGGATGAACAGTACGATGTCAAAGAATTATGGCAATAATTTCCTCTACAACGAGACCTTTCAAATCCTAGCACGTGGGTTGCTCTGTAAAGTCATTAACCCTTGCAATAACTCAGAGGCGGGGAGTGATGATGACTTACAGTTCCCTGTGCATAGATCACTGTGGGAAAGGTCAGCACCTGAACCTGGAAGAGAACCCTAAGCTATCTCACACTGTGCTAGGCCCGAAGCTTGCGATCACTTATCTGAAGCAAGATTATCCCTGTTCTTTGGGGACATTCTTAATTTTTCTCCCTTCTGTAGTTCTGTATGCCATTTCTCACTTTCAACAAAACCAATTTACAAAATTCAGCCTGCAAAAGTCAAGGCTGATTCTCCTTATTTGACAGGAGGTGCTCCTCTGAAAATTGCCAATTTAACACAGTAGGAAGCAACAGGAAAGGGAAAAAAAATCTTTCTACCAGGTCTATGGGACATGAAATGAGGGCCAGTTGACAGATTCCTGCTTAGTTAAAAATGATTAAATGATAGAAACTGATTATTGAAAGCTGTTTGACAGGACACTAGAATTTGGACCCTGATTCCCACGGCTGCTGCCCCATCACGTTATAAATACAAAAATACCACTGTGATGTTCTAGAACGGGGGAGAAACCAGCATGCTCACTTCTATTTAACTAGCCTGCATAATCACTAGGCTGTGTTTTTACAGCCTGCCTGTGGCGTAATTTTGACAAGGTCATAAGGGTCACCCTTGATGCCCCAGTCTCTGCCTTCTTCTCTGTCCCTCTGCCTTAATGACTGCTGTACCATCAATACCCATATTTAAAATCTCTGTGCTTTAGAGAATTTGCTAGGTTTAAGCAAACCCCAGTTAATGGCCAATCTGGGCAGTTGACCAAGGTGCCAATTTCAAGGAAGTGATAAACTATCACTGGAAAAGTAAAGGCATGGAAGAAAATCTGTATTTACTAGAACTTCTCTGGGGGAAGTTCTAAACGGCAGGATTGCAAATGTAAGTATATCTCCAGGAGCAGTGAGGTCATGGAGAACAGAGATGCAGATGGGCCGTGGGTGAGCAGATGCAGGCTTGGTTACGGGGACCTTTAAGGAGGTGATTATGGTTGAACGAGGTCTCAGTGGTGGGACCTGATCTGATAGGACTGGTGTCCATTTAAGAACTGGAAGACACACCAGAAGTGCATGCAAGCAGAGGAAACGGCATGTGAGGACACAGCGAGAAAGTGAGTATCTGCAAGCCAGGAAGAGAGGGCTCCCTGAAACCAACCCTGCTGGCACCTTGATGTGGGACTTCCAGCCTCCAGAATTATGAGAAAAATACACTTTGTTGCTTAAGCCAGCCAGTCTGTGGTATTCTGTTTTGGCGACCAGAGCAGACTAATATATGTAATACACGTTCTTTGTCTTTTCTTCTTTCCTGAAGTAAACATTTTGGTAGAGGGATATCAGGTCATATTTTATGTCTGTTTGAATCACTGATTATGAGTCTCTGTCATAGCTTTATTGCTGCCCGTGTCTAAACAGGGGTTTTTAACCTGAGGTCCACACCTCTGCAAGCGCACGGTGAGAATTCAGTGTCTGTACACTTAGCTGGGCAAAAACGGCCCTGTCACGCCCACTGATTTTTAACTGAAATGCAGCGTCTCTTTGTTGACAACACACCACAGTAAGATAAGCAGTAACCGCGACTTTGTCGCTAATGGAAATCGCAATCATTTTCCAATCATATTACAATTGTTGCAGATCTCTCAAATAATCATTTATGGCCAACACTATTTCGAAATGATGGTAATTATGGCACCCACGGCTAGTTCTCATTATGTTATTCATTAAGAAGAGGGCTTCCCTGGTGGCGCAGTGGTTGAGAGTCCGCCTGCCGATGCAGGGGACATGGGTTCATGCCCCAGTCCGGGAAGATCCCACATGCCGCAGAGCGGCTGGGCCCGTGAGCCATGGCCGCTGAGCCTGCGCGTCTGGAGCCTGTGCTCCACAACGGGAGAGGCCACAGCAGTGAGAGGCCCGCGTACCACAAAAAAAAAAAAAAGAAAGAAAAGCAGGCAACTCTCAACCACTGCGCCATCAGGGAAGCCCTATTTTTCATATTTTGATAACCTTTTTTTTACTATAACTGGATCCCTTTACAGTTTTATGCGTTTTATTTTAGTCATTTCAAAACATTATTCTAAGGGGGCGTCACAGGCATCACCGTGCTGCAAAGCACACATGGCACAGAAAATTTAAAGAGCTCTTGGGTCTAAATTCTTCTCTCCAGGAGTAAACTGAACTCTATCCTCCATGCACAAGGTCTCGTAATGAATAAATTAATCCGAGCTGCCTGAGCAAGTTTGACAATCAGACGTCACCAACTCTAGTCGATGGCACAGTGCCCCTGGTGGGCCCAGATCTTACCAGGAGAGTCACCAAGCCAGCGTGTTTTCCATCCCAGTAACTCACCACGCCCTGAGCCATCCCTTCTCTGACATGTGCGAAAGTCTCCCAGCTAAGTCAGTCTCCCCTTTGTACCGGCACTGCTTATGCAACTTTTCCCGTCTGGATCATCAGCTCCAAGGCAAAAATGAGGCTGCCTTGTGTGCAGCAGCAGCTCCACACTGCACGGCAGATATCCTGGAACTCAGCAGGTGCTTAGGAAACGTGGACGTGTGGGCGAGAACACGGAAAAGCACAGTATAACCCAGCAGAGCCCGTCGCTTGTCTGAACCCTGTTCATCCTGAGTGCACGGCCACATCTCTTTCCTCAGCCAGCAACGTGATTGTCTGCTTTTCCGTGCCTCTCCTGTCTGATTACACTTCAGATTTGTTTCTAGGCCACATCCTGCTTCATACCACAATAATAGTATATTTTAATTTTACTAAAAATGTGTTGCTCATTACTTGTCAAGCCCTGTGCTAACATCTTGCCTAGAATACCTCAGTGGATCCTCCTAATAAACCTGTGAATGAAGTATTATGAATATAGCCATTTTCCACAGGAGAAAACTGCGACTTAAAAGACTACCTAATTTGCTCAAATCTAGCAAACTGCAGAAAGAAGAATCTACCCTAGTTCTCTCCAACTCCAGAGCCCATGCCCTCTACTCCCCACTGGGCATATGTCCAATTTTGAACCTTGAATTCATCACGTATTAGATGAGGAATGCTAGATGTCTCATTAGGTAATATTCAATAGTCTATAGCCTTCTAATACGGAGAGAGGTTATATTTCGAAGAAACTTCCACAGGTAAGTACTTTTAGAGTATTTTTTGTTTGTTTAAAACTTGTAACAATGTGATGAGCTGGATGTGAGGTGGGGAAGTGGATTCAGAAAGATCAAGTGGCTTGCCCAAGGCTGTACAGCTTGTAAGCAAAAGAATTCAAATCCTCACCCAGCTCTGTCTAACATTAATCTGCTATACTTGGGTTCCTTTATGGTTCCATCAGTCTCCCTTGGCAAGACCAGGCATAGAATTGATGCAAATAAGCAAATGAACGAAAGGAGATTCTTCCAGTTTGCCCCAATTTCCTGCTTCACTTTAGCAGTGGAAAACCAGCCTTGTGGGGCTAATGTTCTCAACTTTAGGAGAATGGAGTGGTTTCCCCCATCATCTGCTACAGGAGTGGTTTCCCCATCATCTGCTACACTGGAGTACTGTTTGCTCCAAATCTGTCCTGTGCAGATTCTCCCAGAGGAAGGCACATGTACACAATCAGGAACCGACTCACTTTTCCATCCCATACTTCACTACTTGTGTTCTCAGAAGTACAGTCTGGTTAAAGCAACTCTTTAATGAAAGCATGCCTTCTAAGTCTGCCCCAGGACTTGGTCCCCTGGCTTTTATCTGGCATGTCCCTAGTTTGAATAAACTGACCACTACCTGTGTGGGTTAGAACCACTGCTGTAGTGTAGCCTCTGAGCCTCCTCTGAGGAGCTCTAGATTTTATTAATATTTTCCATCTAGCAAAAAAACAGAGGGATGACAACATTTTGATTGTGTTCTTTATTAAGGGATCTTTGAAAACCCACAGTAATTATCGTTTTTAAAAGCTATCTAATTCCAGCAGGATTTTATCCATAAGATTTAACCACACCAGAATAGAAGTTAAATAATCTCAGTCATTATTTTGGGGGGAAGACGAGGGTAAGGAAATGCTTTATTTTCTTGAAGTTGGCAGGCTTTTGAAAAAGAATTTCTCTCTCGTCTGTCACTTCTATTAAAAAATCTATAAAAATCTTGTCAGGGAGAGCATTTCACATCTTTTTTGGCTCTACTCATCGTTTGAAGTGGTGGGTAGGGATTTACATGCAAAATATCCCCAGATTTTAAGGCAAGATCTTTCAGCTACACTGTGAGAATTGCTTACAAACCTGGTGTCAGATAACTGTGAAATAAAGGGCATTGTTTCCCAGTGTCATTCCCTCTTGTCACTTTAATTAAAACAAATAACAGGCACGTTCCAAAAAATGAAATGCAATTGGCAACTTCACCCATTTTATATGCCTCCCAGTTTCTCAAAGGCATTTGAAAGAAAAGAAACTTGAAAGTGACATTGTGCGATCCAGGCACTGCTCTTTGTGGATTTCTCCTGCACTCTCATGAGATCCTTGGGGCACATAAAAGCAACTCACTCATCTCCCTTTTCCTCTGATTTCTCATACAATGTGGCCTTAGGGTGAGGTGGAAAGAAGTGAGCAGGAAGTTTGGAACTGAAAATGACCTTAGTCCTCAGGCAGATACTGAGGTTGTGTTCTGGGGTCTTTTTAACAGCGGATCAAGAGAGGTCTTTCCTGGAATTGAGAAGGGGTCCCGCATACAGTAGGCAGTCTAACTCTAGCCACCCAAGGCTGAGTGTGTGAATAGAAGATGCACCTTCATTATTGCAGTGTAGACTACTGATTAACAACTGGCACTGGGACCAGGCAGATCCAGCCTCCAAATTCTGCTCTGTCACTAACAAGCTGTGTGACCTTCGGCGAAGCCCTGGAAGACTATAATTCTCAGGTCTTCATCTGTTTTGCCAAGATAGTTATAGCGCCTTCCTGAAACTCTTGTCGCGCAGAACATAAGCTCATAAAATCGATGAACATTGTCTGTTTTGTTTACTGCTGTATCCTGGTGCCTAGCACAGGGTTCTGGCACATGGCACTCAGTAAATATTTATTTAGAACAGTAACTAAATAATTTTATATCAATTTTAGTTAATTCATAAAATAATATTTAATCACTATCATTGAATCAAAATATTACAATATTATGGACACTGTTTAATATTTATATTTAATAATGAATATTTATTTAGAATGAATGAATAAATAAATATCTATTATTTAGAATAAATGAGAGATGATAAACTTTTTAGTACGGTTGCCAGTCTATATAAAGGCCCAATAAATAGTTGCTACTGTAATTTTTTTTTTTTTTTTTTTTTGCAATACGCAGGCCTCTCACTGTTGTGGCCTCTCCCGTTGCGGAGCACAGGCTCCAGACGTGCAGGCTCAGCGGCCATGGCTCACGGGCCCAGCCGCTCCGCGGGATGTGGGATCTTCCCAGACCGGGGCACGAACCCACGTCCCCTGCATTGGCAGGCGGACTCTCAACCACTGCGCCACCACGGAAGCCCAGTCGCTACTATTATTATTTCCCCCCCACACCAGGTGTTTCAAATTGGCCTCATACAGACTAAACAGGCAGTTTAGAAGGAAAGGGATGATTGACACTCCTTTCCTTCATTTACGTGGAGATTTATTCTCTGTATTTCAAGACTTTGTAAGTTGTTTCAGTGACAAATATTACATACTTGTTGAGCACAGTCATTATGTTCAATGTCAGCAGTTATATAAAAAAATTCATGAAAAAATATAATTGTATTTTAAATGGGAAAAATGGATGCTGACACTTTTCACCTTGCAAAGCTTTAAAGATTGAAATCATTTCTTTACTTGGGTTTTAACAGGTAACATGATGGGGGGTGGGCTTTAAGAATTCTTTGAATAAATTCCCTCCTCCAATTTCACTAATTTTCTGATATTGTTTCATTTAGTTCCTACTTAATTTATTTCTATAAGGTTTGCAAAACTTTGCTGAAATTTAAGGGAGCTTCCCCTGCTATTTAATTAGCTACAAGTCAGATCTTTACAGAGTTTTCATACTCTCTGTTTCTATGTGTTATTTAAGTTCTACTTCTCGCTCACAAAGAACGATTCTGTACTGAAATCGGGGCCTTCAGTTAACTATCAGTGACCGGAAGTGAGTTGAGGGCAAGATGAGTGTTGGAAGAAGGGCTGAGGTTTAGGAAAGCATCAGGGCAGAGAGACAAGAGGAGAGACTGTTTTCAGTCTGGCCCTCTCCAGAGAGATGCAACAGGACTGGATCAAGTTTAACACACCAGGGCTCTGCTTCTTAAAGTGTAATAGGAAGAGTCCTCACATCAAGTACCTATTAAAACTGCAGATATGTGGACCATAAAACAGACATTTTGGGAGAGAGGGCAAACATCTGTATTTTTAAAGTAAGTCTTGGAAATTCCCTGGCAGTCCCGTGGTTAGGATTCCATGCTTTCACTGCCGAGGGCCTGGGGTTCAATCCCTGGTCAGGGAACTAAGATCCCATAAGCTACACAGCGCAGCCAAAAGGGAAATAAATAAAGCTCATGTGGACACCCCCAGCGCCAAAGCACACAAACCCAGTGCAACCTAGATGAGCAACGAGAACTAGGATTTGCAGCCATCAGACCCCAGACCCTTCTTTTTTTTGCGATACGCAGGCCTCTCACTGTTGTGGCCTCTCCCGTTGCGGAGCACAGGCTCCAGACGCGCAGGCTCAGCGGCCATGGCTCACGGGCCCAGCCGCTCCGCGGCATGTGGGATCTTCCCAGACCGGGGCACGAACCCGTGTCCCCCGCATCGGCAGGTGGACTCTCAACCACTGCGCCACCAGGGAAGCTCCCCCAGACCCTTTTTTATAAGTAATAATTTATAACACTTCCTTGAGCCTCTTAGATCATTAATAGAAAATGTCACCTACCTATGCACATCGTGACAAAAAAATCCATACACTTTCCTAAATGTAATCAAAACTAGAAATGAAACAAAAGTAATTTATAATAAATCTATATTTTGATATGTAAGTGTTCATATCCAGCTACACCAGAAGACAATGAAGCAGTTCATGCTTGCACTCAGACATGACAGTACGACGAATAGAACAGTGAGAAAAAATGTTGGTTCAGGTGTTTTGTGTCGGCAACTCAAAAACTAAGGCATCACTGCCATCAGTGATAGAATTTTCCAAAATGGCGAACTACTTTTGAATAAAAGACCACCTTCCCTTAAACTGCATCGTGGTTGCATTCTTGGCAAAATCAATGACATATAAAAACAGTGCTAGGAAGACTTTGTCTTTGTAGATCGAATGGAGTTAGTTTCTTAGCTCAAATAATTACAAACAGACTTTCCAGCTACAAAAAATAATTGGTTAGGGAGATTTTCAAACCTCATGCCAAATGTAGGACTGAGAGCAGTTCATGGTGTGGTTTCTCCCTCCTGTGCAGGAATTCCAACACCCTGACTCCCAACCTCTAAATGCGAGGAGGATTCCCTTCATAAACCAGTTTCCGTAACAACTAAAAACAGTCCTTCGCCCAGTTTGTACTCTTCCGCCATTTAGAACCACTGAACTACAAAGTTAGGAACCAGGGAGAGACATGAGAAAGCAGAGCGCACAGAAGACCTGTCAGTAGGTCCCTGAGCCATGACTGACCAGCCTCCGCTCAGGGCCTGTGAACTGCCAGAGATTCAGGGTGCTAAGTTCTTTACACTCAGTAAGTCATGTCTTTGTCAGACAAGCCCTTTGAAGCAGGTTTAAAGCCCTCACTTTATATATAAAGAAACTGATGCTTGGGGTTAAGTGGCCTGTCCAAGGTCCCTGAGTGGCACGGCTGACACCTGCACTAAAGTGCCTGACGTCCAAGGCACAGTCTTCCCACGGCACCTGCCACCGCCCAGCACGAGGGAACAGTGCTGAGCATCGGCAGGGCCAGTCTACGGTGCAAGAGCCCAGGGGACAAAGGGGAAAGCGTGTAACTTATAGCCATGCATTTAGTAGTAATTAAAGCTGGAAATGGATATACTCCTTTTCACTAAAACCTCCATTTGTGGGGGTGAATCAAGTGGGGCAGGAGTGCACTTGAGTTTAAGGTTTGCTTCTGCTGTGGTTGCCCTTGCACACCCAAGTGTCCATACTGCTGCAGCACTGCATGGGGTTCAGGGTGGGTGTTGTTTGGCCAGAGGGTCTTCTTAGTATCTGCTCCATTCCCAGCTTGAGAGGTTCTTTGCCCCTGTGCCTCAGAGAGCTCTTTCTCTCTGCTCTAGTTCTTGCTCTAACTGCAGACTCTTACTTGTTACTTGACACTTGCTAACCTGATGGCGGGGGCAGAGGAAGGGCATACCCCGTCTTTCGGGTTCAGCATCAGACTAAATAGATGCTGTGTCCCTAAGTCATGGGACTGGGACCTTTTTAGTTACCTTGCCCCTATTTTTACGGATCTCTAATGATCTGGGCCCAGAGTGTACTCCTGCCTTTTGTTTTCTCTCCTGCTCTCTTCCCCAGCTTCAGTAAGTCTTCACCTATGCATCAAGGGTGTCAAGTTTGTTGCCTTTTCTTTTCTCTCCTGCTCTCTTCCCCAGCTTCAGTGAGTCTTCACCTATGCATCAAGGGTGTCAAGTTTTGTTGCCTTTTCTCCCAGCAGCTTCAGGCTTTTGTTCCATAAGGAGACAGAGCTAAGGCTCAGGGGGAGGTGGGGCTTCGTATGTTTCCACACAGGCTGCTGTCCCGTTTTCCCAGGGCTCGCCCAGGAGGGAGGCTTTTCCCAGCTTCTTGCCCTGGCTTCAGTCTTTGCTGTAAGCACGTTGCAGTGTCCGTGGAGATTCTGCAAGTTGGTGCAAGATCCCCTGTGGATCCCTGGGATTCTAGACTTTTCTGGTAGTCCACGTTTGGTCTTTGCTGACTTCTTAATGGCTTGCTGGCTTTCCACATTTGCCACAGTGCTCAGATCCCACATCTTCTAGAAAATGCTTATTTGTCTTCAGATTTCAGATAAGTTACAGCCCTCTGATGTGTTCAAGAAAAGTTGTGAATTAGGAGAGTACTGGTGTTTTTTGGTATAGTTGTAAAGATGGAAGGGGCACTTTTTTCAGCTTTCTACATCTCAGTGGAGGCTCAAAAATGCTTTACCAAAAAAGACTAAGGATTTCAAATGATCACGTGCACATGGTTAGAACTTGAAATGGTACCTAAGGACTTAGTGTGAAAAAAAAAAAAAATAGTCCTTTGGGTCACCCTTTATCATCCACTCGCTATAAACCAGAAGGAATTATTTTTATTTATTTTAACTCTTTCTGGTATTATTACTTCTGTTATTTAACTAGTTTTATTGCTAAATATGTGTATACACAGCTACTTCTTGATTAATCAATTTTAGACCTTATCTACTGATTACCTGATATGACAGATGAGGACTTAGCTCAATAATACATTCTCCTACCTCCCTTCCCTGGAATATAGTCATATTTTTATATCTAGAAATATAGAATATTTCGTTTCTATCTTGGTAATATTTGTAATCGTAGACTTTGTATTTTCATCCCATCTTTATTTACCATTTCATTCACTACAAATTGCACTGGACCCCCATTTACATTCAAGGTTCTGATCACCTCTATTTCCTTCCACTTTCCTCCAATCCTTCTATTTTACTAATTTTCTACACCCATTTAAATTTGTTTTAGTGTGTGTTTTTCAGAACCTTAATGAAGACTTTCCTGCTACACAGGTAGCATGAATCTAATAACTGTAAATCAACGAGCAGGGATGACATTATTACTAGCTGCAAATATTGACTACATAGCCAAGTACTGTGCTGTATTTCATTTCTTTTAGAGGTTTTGATTCTTCCTATTTGTCTTTCTTTTTTTCATGCATCATCTGCTTTTTTTTTTTTTTTTGGCGGTACGCGGGCCTCTCACTGTCCTGGCCTCTCCCGTTGCGGAGCACAGGTTCCGGACGCGCAGGCTCAGCAGCCACGGCTCACGGGTCCAGCCGCTCCGCGGCATGTGGGATCTTCCCAGACCGGGGCACGAACCTGCGTTCCCTGCATTGGCAGGCGGACTCTCAACCACTGCGCCACCAGGGAAGCCCCATCATCTGCTTTTAATGCATACTTATGTGCCTCCAGCATCATTTGGGTGGTATCAAGTCAATGGCTGCCTTTCTCCTGGACTTCCTGAATCTTTGGCTTCATGGCTGGCTCTCCAGGCCAGTTTCTGACTGCTTCCTGGGTTTCTACCTTTACTCTTCTGGGTTGGAACCCCTCTAGGCAGGATTCTGCTTCCTCTTTCTTGACTTATTCTCCCATTTTGTTGGAGCACATCCTCAAATAGCATCCCGAGTCTAGGGGTTGCTGCCACCACAAACCACCACAAACAACAGCAATTTATTTCCTCAAGTGTGGGGACCACAAGTCTGAGATCAAGGTGCTGGCAGGGCTGTGCTCCCTCTAAAGGCTCTGGGGAGGACCCTTCCTTGCCTCTTCCAGTTTCTGGTAGCTCCAGACATTTCTAGGCTTTCTCGGCTGCATCACGGCAATCTCGGCTTCCGTGGTCACCTTGCCTCCTCTCCCAGTGTGCCTTTCCCTCTTTTGGCTTCTAAGGACATGTGTCATTATATTTAGGGCCCACTCAGATAACTGAGGATGATCTCATCTTTAGATCTTTAACTTTATACCTGCAAATACCTTTCGTTTCCAAATAAGATCACATTCACAGTTTCTGGGGGTTAGGCCATGGACATACCTTTTTGGAGGCCACCATTCAACTCACTTCGCAAGGGAAATTAAATTCTATATGTCTGAAAATATCTTTTTTTTTTCTACCTTTGTTTGATAGTTTTTCAGAATACAGAATTCTAGATGTAAAATAACTTTCCCTTGGGCTACTGAAGGCACGGCTTATGTCTCCCAGTGATGCTGATGAGGAGTCTGGTGTCACTATGATACATACTCCTTATTTATAATTTCCTGAAGCCATTGAGATTTCACTGCTACCTGCGGTATTCTTACATTTCACGGTCATCTGTCTAGTTAGGTATATTTTACTCACAAAGTTGAGTATTTGTGGGCTCTTTATTTACTTATTTTTTTAAATTTCCAGTCCTTGTATAAGTTATCTGAAACTTTGGAAGTTATTTTTATTTTATAAGGATTCCTTATTATTTTCTGACCGTTCCTTCTCAGTTGTACTCTGTTCTTGCTTTGTGGTTGCAATAACCTCATGACTCCCTTGACAGCAGTAAGGAATTTCTAAGCTTCTTTTTTTTTCTCTTTTTTTTTTTGGTATTATCCCAGTTTTCTGTTTCTCTTGATTTCCCCTTTCAGGTTGCAAGCCCTTACCACCTGTCTCAAGTTTCTGGATTGTCTATTCCAAATCTAAGGATGAGGCAATAAATCAGCCAGTGTGAAACTTTATGTTCATATGGGGGCTTCTGACTAGAAGGCTTTCCTATAGACTGAGCAGACAAGGAACCAGATTCTCTTGTGGCGTTCCCAAGTGCCAGAATGCCGAGTTAGCCACACCTATATTGACAGATCTAGTTCTCTTCAGAGCTTTTTTAGAGTGAGTCTCCACTTTCTGAAAAGGAAATAAATCCCTGGCTAGCAGGCATCTCTCTTGCAGAGGCAGAGGTGGTCTGGCTCAGTCTATTTTTAGCCTCTAACTTCTGGAGTCCTGTAACTACCACTTCGGAGTGTGCAACTTCTCTGGCGTTTTCCAGGTTCACTGCCTCGTTCGGCAGTCATAGGCCCTTTTCACGTCTCTACATTTCCTCCAACCTGTATTCCTCCTCCCTTCTCTTCTCATCACTGTTTTCTTATCCGCCAGAAATGTGCCCAAGTATCTGGTCTATTTGTGAGTCTTTTAATGGTCTCATCATTGCAGGGAGTTTGTACACTTTGAATTTCTTGACCACAATTTTAATGGAGTCTTGGGAAGGAGAATATATATACATGCATGGAGTCAGTCATTATCCTGAATCATGTACTATGGTACTGTTTCATGAGGTTGTCTGGTCTGCATCCCAAGGGAAGAGCAGAAAAGTGTTTGTGTTGAGAGGAAGGGGCAATCTGAAACTGTGTGCTATAAATTAGGCAAAGATACACGTGACAAGCCTGGTAGGATATAAAGAACTGTTACTTCTTAACTTTAGTTTGAGTTCTCAAAAGACTGAACCTATTGCTCACACAAGAAGACATAGACTGTTCGCTGATAGAGTCTTGAAGGAGACCAAGAGGTGTATGTACCATGCAATCTAGATGTAAAGAGCTAATGGAAATGAGAAAATGCCCATAAACAGGGAGCACGCAGTTCACCATCAAACCTAACCATCCCATCAGAACTGATGCGGTAAATCTCGATAGCAGAAAGATAATATTTTGCATAAAGTTTTATGTTGAATTGGATGACAAATGTATAAGCCCTTCTCATCCCAACTATACCTAGTTCCTTAGCTCACCTTTTGCCATTAATGGTCACTGGAAGCAAATGGATCCCTTAAGAACAGCAGGTGAGTAGAAAAGACTTACCAGCAAAGGGGACATGAAGGGTTACCCTGGGGGGCTTATTCTTTCCTTTGACATTCAGAAGATATTACTGAACAACTACTTTGTTCTCTACCACATCCTATTAGGAGAGCCTTGAGCAAGTTAACTTCTCATTGATTGCCTAACTGCTTTTCTGTGAAATGAGGATAAAAATAGTATCTACTTCACAGAACTGATATGTGAATTAAGTAAATGAATGCACAAGAAGTGCGCAGTAAAGTGTCTGAAATGACTAAATGCTTAGCTAATTTTATTATCAAGATTAACCAAAATGTCTCTCCTTGATGATCTCAAGTAGGAGAGAAATATAGATGTAAACTAATATTGACATTCGAATATAAAATAGGTTTTAGGAACCTAAAACAGATGAGTTAGAGAGAAAACAATAGTAAGATGGCAGATATAAGCCTAAATACACAAATAAGTATTATTAAATATAATAATTAAAAGATAAAGATTGCCAAACTGGATTATATTTCTCAAATATGTGATGCTTACAAGAGAAAACTTGAAATATAAAGAATGCAAAAGGCTGAAAGTAAGAGGCTGCAAGAAGATATACCATAAAAACACTAACAAAAAGAAAGCCTGTGGTCAAATTAGTATTTCTTCTTCACACATAGTTTTACAAAGGTGAGCGCTAAGGAGCTCTCATGAGCCCCAGTTCCAAGCTGGATTTTCCAGTTGTCACCATTTCCCAGCCATGGGAAGGAAGGAAGAGTGTGAGACGTGCACACCCAACATTTTCAGGTACAAGACTCAGAACACCCATTCCTTCTGCTCACATCCCACTGGCCACCCCTTCATCATACGGCTACCGCTAATTGCTAGGGAGACCACAAGATCTAGTCACACCCTCAGCAGTCACGGGCCAGGATGAACTTGTGGTGAGGGGCAAATCTCTTAGAAAATAAAGACCTTATTTTCCCTCTTGAATATAGGAAGAGGGAGAATGGATATCTCAATGTCCGATTTTATAGGAGAAGAAATGGGTTTTCAGAAAAGTTCACCTTAGCCACTCTCACATAGCTAGTAGATGGAAGGCCTCAAATCCTTGGTTGTCAGATTCCAGAGCCCATACTCTTCAGCCGTTGTTACACAGCCACTGCAACTCCTTTCCACATCCGTTCACCTGTGCATCTGTCCATTTCTCACCGGATTTGAAAGTAGACTTGAAAAGCCAGGAGAAAAGTAGAACAGTAGGAGAGCGCAGCAAGGCTAAGAAAGAGTCCACCCTACAATACCGTCCACCAGGTACACCACAGGAGTCTACAAAGAGCAAGGCTAACAGCATCCCACTGGGATCCACAATGGGTAACTCTTTTCTGGGGAATGCAAATCCAGCACAGAGACGGAGCGATGTGCACCCTACTCTCTCCCTTTTTGTGGGGGACAAATTGTGGAGAAATGCCGTTAAGATTCGAAGAGGAAATTCTGCTTTCTTATTTCACTATTACTATACTAAATTCCACATTTTTTCCAGAAGTGTTACCGTTTGGAAAGCATGAAAATAAAAGGGAAATCTGTTCAACCAGAAGGAGCATGTGGAGTTAATACAGTGTAGAGACAGTCCCCAGATTTTGAAAATATCCGGAAAGCCCAAGGTAATTCCATAGTAGCTGACAAAAGTGAAGGAAAGAGGCAGAGGAAGAGAAAGAATAAAGAGAGGTGAGGCAGAAGAAGTAGAGGAGGGGACGAGGGGAGAGACTTACTGTCTTCCTAGCATCTTCTTGATTCTACACTCTCGATGTGATGCACCAAATCAAAATCAGTGTTTCCCTCCAGAGTTGTGTCATGGCGATGCTTTCATGTCAGCTCTCCAGCAATGTCCGTAAACCTGAAAAGACCCCATGGGTTAATTTAGGTCACCAGAGAAACTGCCTGGATTTGAATGACTCCCACCAATTCCTGAAGGCAATCCCTGGAAGCGAGGAGGGCCCACAAGAGTACTGGTCTCCAAAGGCCTCAGCCCCACGCCATCAGCCCTCATTCTATTTCCAGATCCAGGCTACTTTCCTCTCACATCTTCTGAATTCTGAGCTGTTCCTGGGATACAGAGGGTAGGGGGGACATACACCTGGAGTGCTGTTTTATGGTTTGCTAATTTTAGTAATACCAGGGCCTTACTTGCACACAGGAATCTTGTGTCACCTTCTTTGCTTTCGGTTGGATTTATTCTGTACTTTTTAAAGCACATCAGTATGATATCATGCCTGCAAGATAACCAGAGAGAATAAAACTAAGGTGGATGATTGAAGTGCTAACTCTTATATGCTCTGAGAATGACATATCTGTATTCATTATTTTTTCATTACTCAGTTTAATAGTTTTCAAGTCTGTTCTTAAAATCAGCCATAGAATACAATAGATTAGAGGAAAATGAAATGATTACGTGACAAAATGCAGATGGATATGGTTACTGATCTGTAGTTCTAATTGATTACAAACAATGCCAATATCCATGAAGGTCCTCTTGGGGGGAACATCAAAACTCTAAAGGCACATACTTCCGCTTAAATTCTACTTAAGTTAAATATAGTTATTGATTTGCCTAGCTCCTCAGCTAAGTTTGTTCCAGTTTCTGTGATGAATCAAGCCTATGTGTGGGGAAGCCTATTGTCCCTCATTGGTGAGCCTACTCAGAATTCATGTCCTGGTGACAGTAGCCAGATCGCCACTTCTAGTTGTCACAACTGGAAAAGACCCTGGAAATAACTCAGTCTTCTCAGACCTCAGTTTGGGGAATCCAAGGCCCCCAAGAATTAAGAGACTTGGTCAGGAACGCAGAACTAGAAATGACCAAGATCTGGAGTAGAACTTGGTTCTCTGGCTGCCTGATCTGTAACTCACATCTAGATGAGCAGGTTCATAGGTTGTCCATAAATCAGTTTGGGCCCTTAATGGAGAAGAGTTGTATTTTTCTGTACTCATCAAGTCATTTTGCTGAGCTCAATGGGCAAAAGAAATCCAAACTCTCAAGACAAACTTTAAATAATTTCAAATGAAGATCCTACCATGAACGCTCATCTGAATGCTTCAGTCTCTAAATGGAAAATCGTAAGAACGATGCACCTTTCTGGGCTTACCTTTAACTTCATTACATTTCATTTCGTTTATTTGTAAAATGAGAAGGATGATAGTATACTTCCCCTCGGACTGGCGTGAAGACAATATGAAATGGTACAAGTCAGCTGCTTAGCACAGATCTTCGACAACCTCAGCACTCTACTATTATGACTGGTCATTACTATTGGTCATGGTATTATTGCTCTATGACTAAACCCGGGAAAATGCCCTTAAATAACCAATAATGCATAGCTACATATTCTTTACTTAACAGTGACTAAAACATCCTTTTCTTTCAGTTGGTTTAGTTAGTTAAACTCTTATCAGAAGAATGTTCTTCTATAAATGTAAGGATGCCCCGAAACCCTCTGTTGAACTGCACCATTCAAACTCGATTTAATCACAGATGTGATTGGCTCACTAAGTCAATCCAACCACCTTTTCTTAGAATTGCATTGGCAAAAGATACGGATTTGTGCAACATTTCTGTATCTTTACAATTCGATAAGTTTATTCTGTTGGCTTGTTCTTTTTATAAAAATGTTTGCTTATATACTTTCTACTTAACAAGCAGAGAGGAAATAAAATGAAAATGGAAATGTTTCCTAATAAGATTGAAAGGAAAGTGTGTCTAACAAGCCTTGGAGTCCCAGAAGCAACAATGCAAAACACATCTGGTGATAAACACGTTCACTTATTCTTGAATAACAATAGGATTGTAGAATATAATTCAAATAAATAGAAAGCATTCAGTCCACAGTTTAAGTGCTATATTCTTGGACACCATAAACCATCAAAACTGTCCCTCTGGACCCAGGTAGGAAGAATGAAGTAGGGAATAGCACATTCTTCTGGTGTGAAAACAAAAGTTAATGTCTTTACTTGTATCCTGCAGAGACTGTGCCTTCACTACCCAGTGCTCATCTTGTTTAGCAGCTCTTACAATGAGGCCTTGACAGGAAGAGTTTAAGTTCTTATCCCATGAAAATATCTTCTGACGAACCAATTGTAACATATTTTTCTCTATATTCTCAATGGAACATAGAAGAAGAGAAAGGGAGGAAGAGACAACTATTCTCGAAAAGGAAATGGAGCAGAGATCTGCAGAAAATGCAGAACTCCACAGACATAACTAAGATGGTTCTGGTAATGAGAATTCAGTGGTTGAGTCCTTTTGATTCTTGAGCTTCCAAATCATGAAGCCTCCTCTCCCCTTGATTCGAAAAGTAGCACAGAAAACTGGAAAGATTTAAGCATGCACCAACCACCCGAGATAACCAATGTGATTGTTTTGAAATATGTCTTTCAAGGAAGTTTTTACAGGTCTATAAAATCATGACAAACTTTCAAATTTTGTTGCTTTCTTTTAAATACTTATCATGATTTCATGATAATAGTTCTCCTACAACGTGGTTTTCAATGGCTTCTCACCACTCCCACTGCTATCATGTTTATTCAAAGTACTATCATTTTTACCTGGATTATGGCAAATCTCCAAATTGGTCTCCAAGCTTCTGCTCTTTTCCCCTTTCGGTTTATTCTCAACCAGCCAGAGAGATAGCACTTAAACCTACGTCAGATAAGTTCTACTTTGCTTAGATACACTCTTCCAATGACAGTGGCTTTGCATTACACTCAGAGTAAAAGACAAAATTTAATATGCCTTCTCCAACAGTCTCAGTGTTTTTTTTTCTGACCTCAAATCTTATTAGCTTCGGCCTCATTCATTCTGTTCATGGCCGCTGTCCATGGAACACACCAAGCATGCTCCTGTCTCAGGGCTTAGCATGTGCTGGTCCTTCTGAGTGGATGTTTTCCTTCCAGACACCACATACCTGGCTCCCTTGCTTCCTTCAGGATTTCATACCTGCCTCTCTCTCACTGCAACTTTCATGGGCCACCTTATCTAAAACTGCATACATCCCCATCCATCTTTTTTTTTTTTTTTTTGGTTCAAGTTGTGCTTTTGAAGGTAATCCCAGGAGATGCTGTGAGGGAGTGGGGAAGTGAGACAGGGAAGGGAGGGGGCCAGCGAGGAATATGCTACTTAGAAGGTCACTGCTGTAGGCAACTGGGCTGAATCCACTGGGAAGCCTCTGAGAGACTTCATGGTGTGTGCCTCGGAACTGTCTTCCTCAGGTGCAGAAGCTGAGGTATTTATCTACCCAGGCAAGCTCTTTCCTAGGGCCAGTGTGGGCTTTCAACAGAGGCACACAGGAAGCCATTGGTGTGTATGGGGACTGTCCACAGAGATCTCTGGGGAGGGTGTGTGTGTGTGTGTGTGTGTGTGTGTGTGCGTGTGTGTGTGTGTGTGTGTGCGCGTTCTTGGCAGCAGTAATACACAATTAACACCACCTAACTGGTGGTCTTGCCTCCAATCTTGCTCCCTCACCCCGTACCCCCATCTATAGCTCTCAAAGTAAACCTTCTAAAACACCAACTAGATCAAATCACTCACTTGTTTAAAACCTGTCAGTGGCTCCCCACTGCTTTCAGAATAAAATCCTAATAGACTGGCTCTACATTTCACTCTTAACCATTCTTCAAGCTTCATCTCTACTCCAACGAGGCTCCAGGCAACCATACTAACTCTGGATTCTCTCTGAAACCACATTCATGAGGTCCCCATACACAGCAATCCTACTGTCTGAAGGCCGCTCATAAATAGTTAACAAATATTGATTGGCTACTATAGGCCAGGCACTGATCGGAGATACACTGAGGAATAAATCACAATTCCTGCCTTCACAGAGCACACTGTCTAAAGCCTACCTGCTGCTTTTTCTCCTTTCAGGTCCCACTTTTCCTCTAAGCAATTAATTGTGTGACATTTTTTTTTTTTTTTGCTGTGTTGGGTCTTTGTTGTTATGCACAGGCTTTTCTGTAGTTGCGGAGAGCGGGGGCTACTCTTTGTTGCGGTGCGCGGGCTTCTCATGGCGGTGGCTTCTCTTGTTGCGGAGCACGGGATCTAGGCACGCAAGCTTCATGGCACGTGGGCCCAGTAGTTGTGGCTCGTGGGCCCTAGAGTGCAGGCCCAGTAGTTGTGGCGCACGGGCTTAGTTGCTCTGCGACAGGTGGGATCTTCCTGGACCAGAGCTTGAACCCGTGTCCCCTGCACTGGCAGACAGATTCTTCACCACTGTGCCACCAGGGAAGCCCGGTCTAACAGTCTATATTTGTTTTACTTATTTATCTTGTCTATTGACTTTCTGTCTCACTAGATGACTAGTTTGCAAAGAGAAAGATTTTTATTTGTTCCCTTGACTCTCCACTGTCCAGAATGGCATGTAGCACATCATAGGAGAGGAGCCCAATAAATATTGGTTGAATGAGTTCTTTATTAAAACTAGTTAATGAATGCCTTCATAATATTCACTTGTTTTCAGGTACCATACTTTACCAATCACCTACTTTTGGCCACTTAGTTTGCTTCCATTTATACTTTTTCAATAAATGACACTTTAGTGAACCTCTGTGAACATACGTCTTTGCCCATATTTACAATTATTTCCTTAAGTTCAATTTCCAGAAGTTAAATTGCTGGATTAAACTAATTTACAACGCTCTATCAATTGTATATCAACCTTGCAATATGTGTAAGATGCTATTTTTTTCTTCACACCCCATCTGACACTGGATATAAGCATTCTTCTAGCCAGTCTGACAGGCACTTCATTGTGGTTTTAATTTGCGTAGCTTTGCAAGTCACATCACCTTTTTGAAAAAGTTGGCTTTGGCCTGTCCTATTCTACGCAGTTTTCTAAGATGGGCATGGGGAAGTAATTATTAAAAGAACCACACTGAAGTCCACTTGATCCTCTCTTGGTCTCCATCCATTTTATATTAAAATATGACTATCAAAAGCTGTTACACTTAGAGATGATAGCATATTTGGACGACTGATGAGGTCCTCTTTGGAAAGGGCACCATGTCATTTTGATCATATAACCAACTGAACAGATGAACCTTTGAGCAAACTACACTAAGAAGAAACAGTTTCTGAGACATCTCCCACTTGGACTTTGATGAGAAGCTGCCAGTACCCCCAACACTGGGTCCCGTGCTTTTGAGCTCAGAAAGCCACTTAGAATACCTGTCACCTGTAATAAACTCCATATTTCAATATTAACAAGCAAACAAGAGCCCAGTCAGAAATCCAAGGTATTGTATACTTTTCTTTCTTCCTACTCTATTTTTGCTCCCAGAGTAAATACTGGCAAGCAGAGTGAGAAATGTTAAACCAACGTGAAAGAAGTCTCTACCCATTTTCGTAATTTTGAGGTAAAATGGACTATACATGGATATCTGAGACTTCAACACAGTGCCTGAAATTCAAGCCTACCGCACAGACTAATCCCATTCCATAAGAATCGACACCTCCAGCCATCACGGCTGGACAGTGGATCCCTGGGCACGCTATTCATGCCTAACCCAGCCCTCCTTGGCTCCAGTGTTATGCTTACAAAGGATCACATCAGGATTCTAACCACAGAAACCCAGAGCTGATGCTCATTTTGGGAAGCCAATTTCTCTTTCCAGCTGGAAAAGTTATTAGTAAAAGAACATCATCAAACAAACGACTTCTATGATATCAACTAGCACAGAAAACTGCAAGAGGGGAATTTTTCTTTGTTTTCTCAGAATTCCTCCCTTTTATGAATCTGCTTGAAAAGGTAAGTTATATTCTAAAGTTTTCTTTAGGAAAACATTTTCCTTTTCTTATGTTGTGAGTTTTTAAAGTAGACCCTTAGCTTTTAGATCTTTTTGAAGAACTGGTTTTCCCCCTGGATCAAAGGAGAAATAATCTCTTCCTTCTACTACGTTAGCTGAGTTTTGAGGGTGGGGCTTACCAAAGTGATCTGTATGGAAATAGAGAAGCGCCCCGCTCTCTGTGCCAAACTCATCATGCTTAACCTCCATGGATGCTAATGAGGATGAGAACTGACTAGTCCCAAAGGAATGCTGGACTGTGTTCCTTCTGCATCTGAAAGGACATTTAAAGAAACCTGCAACTGTTTAGACTGCGGTCAGGAAGACTTCCTATGGACTTTTTTTCAGACCTCTGGGGCAGATATAATGAGAGGTCTAGGTCTAAGTTTTAGGTGAAAGAGATCAAATCGCATGAATCTCAACCTTTGTTCTTCCAGAGAAGTGAGAGAAATGTTCAGAATATAAACTGTAAAATGCACCTTAGATGGGTGAGGACTCACAGCTCTGAGCATTTTGTTTGCTTCATTCATCCATTCCTTCATGAGATGAACGTGAGTTTTAAGTACATCCCGTGTTCCAGATATGAAATTAGATGCCTTAGTGAATGTGACTGATGTGTTACTGAGGGAGATACCCCAAATGGAAATAAACAGAATCCCTTAAAATTAGCATTTGGGGGAGGTTATAGAAGGAAACGAAAAAGGTACTGTGACAGAGAATAGCTGAGAAGGGGGTGCTTTAATCATGGCGGTCGGGGAGGGCTTCCAGGAAGAGGAGATATTTAGACAGAGGTGTTAAGAATTAGAGGGTGCTGGTTATTCAAATAGTTTTTTAGTTACAGTATTATAGTGACTCAGAACTTCTAGGATCCTGCTTGAGAAAGTCAATATTCCCTTCTCGTCTGAACAGGACAACTTGCTGTTCAATTTCTCTGATAACTTTAGAGGTTTAGAGATGCTCCTGGTCACCAGCCATTCTAAGGGCTTAGAAGACAATCGTGGACAGAGCATTAATAGAGCCCTTCCCCTTCTGCGCAAGGACTTAACCTTTTGGTTAATTCTCTACTTCTGTTCCCCTGGTAACCCTGATAAGGGTAATATGTCAACTGTTGCTAGGCAACGTTGTTAATGATAAAATGACTCCTTACAGGAAGATTACATTTAGACTGGGAGAAGTATATCTACCTGATGGGAAGTCTGATCTCTGGGCTCTCCTGAGTGGGGTAAGTACTCTTATAACTGAGCATGGTCCTTGCATGGACCTTGGAAACTCGGCCTATGCTGCTGCTGTTACAAGAGATGTTGGCTCCTGTGGGGCTAGGGTCGCTCAGACACCTGCCCAGCATGGTTGCCTCCCACTCGAGCTATCACCTCAGGAATGATGCTCTGATACCAATGACAACTGGCCCATGGGCACTGCAAGGATTTCCACAGGAGGAGAATGCCACTGCTGCCCTCCTGGGAGCTCTGCATTCTGAATCCAAGCCTTTAGTACACTGTGGCCTATGGTGGCTCGTGAGTCTGAACGTTCACTTGAACCTAAGAAAACCCCTGGTAGGCTCTGCAGAGCAATGCTTGGTGGAAGTGGAAGCTTTAAAACATTGAGATTTTTGGGCGCAAAAGTCAAATGCATAGTGATAGCCCTGAGTTGGGAGGAAATCAACACAATCTCCACTTGAAACTTATTTCTCTTCCTGCTGTCTGCCTAGCCTGCTCTTCTCATTGATTCTATTACCAGACACAGAAGATACGGAAACATTGAGTAGCATCTGCTCTGGTCTGTAATTGCAAGTCTCCTGGATTTCACAGCACAATGAATATTAAAATATATTGAAGGAGCAAACACCAGGTTTGTCAAATTTTCTTCTGCCAAGTAAGAGTACAGATAATTGCAGCAACAACACATACCCTCAACTCTCAATGTCATTTCCAAAAGAAGGGAAATCTCAACACGAATGTAGGCAGGAGAAGATTCTTAGGTCGAATAAATTTAGCTTTATGAAACTTACCAGGTACAAGAGGACACAGCCCGTGTTGGGTAGATACGGGAAAAGCCCTACCTTAAAACCCTCAACCAGCTTGTTGTGATCTTTTTTCTCCTTTTGTTGATAATTAGGAAAAAATCCCTCGCGGGCTGACACTGGCCCACCGCCCAGTGTCTGGGAACCCCTGAATCAGATGTCTTCAAAGCTGCTTTCCAGCTCTGAAATTTTCCGATTCAAATCCCACCCACTCTACAAAGACCATTTCCATCACATAGTTTTATGCAGTAGCACCAGTGTAATCCCTCCTCTCTGAATTTATTTATATAAATGCAATCAATACTGCACACGTTTGACCTTTATTCAGTTCTATCTCGTATCGCTAACTAAACATCTCCTCTGTGATCAACTTCCCTGTCTAGTAAGGTGACACGCTCTTTAAGCCAAAAGCGGAGCCTTTTCATCATATCACTTAGCAAAGTTCTAGGCTAGACGTTGGCAGACTTTTTCTGGAAAAGGTCACATAGTGTTTTCACCCTTAACTTAAGGGCCAAGTGGTCCTGGTTGCAATGACTCAGCTCTGCAGGCGTAGTGCAAAAGTAGCTATTGACAATACACAGACAGATTGGTGTGGCTTTTTTCCAATAAAACTATATACAAAAGCCAGAGGTAGGCTAGGTTTGGTCTTCGGGCCATAGTTTGCCAACCCCTGTTCTGGGCAAAAGGACAGATACTCTTTGCCTATTTGCAGGTGGACTAAGGATTCCGGTTAAACTACTGACATCCTACTGATGCTGCTTGGTACTCAATTGATCTATGAGCTGTTCACTTCTGTATGGGAAAGTCATTTTCCCAGCAGAGTTCCAGATGTTGGAAAGAGGGAGAGAGAGAACACCCACTTAGTAAGCAGATTGACAAAATTAATTTTGGGTTAGAATGTCAAGGACAACTTCCCCCCATTAATTTGTAGCTTAATGGAAGAGGCTTTTTCATAGATTCTGAGGGTTACAGAGGGAAACCTAGTTCTTTATGGCACTGATGTTGGAGGACGAGGGGGAACAGTAGGAGGTAAGGGGTCGGAAGGGAGAGAGAAAATGATGAAGGTGAAGAAAGGGAAAAGGAATAGGAGTAGCAGAAGAAGGGTCTGATTCCTCATTCTGGGGGAGTTTTTAAGCTGGACTATTTTGCTCACTTTTCCATAATCTCTAATAAAATGCTTACTATGAGGAGAGAACGTTGTGGTAACAAGTTCTTACAGTGTCTTCCTCTGAAATTTGACTGGTTCCTTACCGGAATAGAGATTCACGTTGATAAAAGGGTTGATTTGGGGCTTTGGTTTTCATGGAGCTATTTTTTTTTCATGGAGCTATAATTCTGTTTTGTAAAGCTCTCTAGACAGCCATTCCCTAGGAACACTATGGAAATTCTGGTGATTGATTGGTGAATTGTCTTAAAATACTGTCACTACTGAGATCAAGACAGTTGTGAGTGATTTAGTACCAATTTTGTGTCCTATTGCTTTGTTTAACTGAAACCTTTACCTCTAAGCTCCTGTCATTTCTGCTTTCTTTTGAACTATTATTTCAACTACCTGGAGTATGTACCTCTTCTGTAGCTTTTTTGGTTCAGTATGATTTGATGTGGATTCAATTTCCAAAAATATATCTGTGGTTCAACAATTTCTACGTGGAATATGGTAATGTGACTCTTAAGGAAAGCATTTCTCTCTCTCTCTCTCTCATTCTGGTGAAGCCTTATCTCTGCTGAAAAATGATTAAATAACCGAATCATGATGCCTTCTCTTTAGGTGAAAATGAGCTCTGCATTTGTAATTTAAATATATGGGCCTACAAATGTACTTTGCTTGCTGTGTACTGCCTTTTATGAAGAGCAATTATATGCTTTTGCCGTTCAACAGTAATGAAAATGTAATGCAATAATACTCTAATCAATGCCTTATGCTTATATGAAGCCAGACCATCACTCCCTTTAATCTGCAGTATACCGATTTCTCCGAAGAGCATAAAAGAAGGAGAGCTTGTTTTCCTTCTTAACTATAATTGTGTATTACCTTTAACCCTAGGAGTTGATCATAACAAATGCTGCGTTGCTCCTTATCCTTCAGTGGGGCTTTGTGTTCATGAGTAAGATGCCTAAGTGAAGGTGTATTTGGCCACCTCAACTCACAAAGATTAGGCAGTTTAGAACTAAAAGCAGCCACAGTGGTGCTTTCTAGGGGCGATTACAGCAGCAGCAGTTTGATTTTCTGAACCGGAAACACAATTACAACACAAACTTTATCTAATACATTTTCAAAGAGAGTGAGGAAGAGAAGAGACATAGTGAAATAAACAATCTGCAAAACATTGAGATGTGAATTCTAGTTCTGCCACTAACTAGTTTGTGATTTAGGGCAAATTCCCTAACAACTCTCAGCCTAAAATTTATCTGTAAAATAAATATAATAAAATATGCACTATATATCCCAAAGAATTATTAACGGCTTCATATATAATATATATACATATAATTATAAAGTCTTAGAAAAGTATAAAGCACTGGGGAACTGGAAAGCATTCTTGTTAAGAGATAGGTTACCACTGCACCAGGAATTAGTTTTATACAGCACTGAATTCTGAAATGGATTCTGGATTCTTCCTCGACCCACTGAGCATCAGCCCTGCCACTTGAGTGAGTTTGATCAGCTTCCAAGTTGGCATAAAGTAATAGGCACAAGTCCATCTCTCTTGTCCAAGTGTTACTTCAGGGATGAATAGCCAAGCACAAAGCAGTTCCTGAGCCACAGATATTGGTTCAGGGTAGGTACACGATTTCAATGATCCAAAGAGAGAGAAACTCAGGGCTTCTAATATCATGAATTATAACCCTGCTCCAGAGGGTGTGCTGTACAGACATGAGGTGGGAACTACTACAGTCATTTTGCTACCATAAGGGAAACCCATCAGAGAAAGGTGGAAGTTAAAGAGCTCCAGGGGAATAGATCCAACTGTACATAAAGCCTGCTCTCCCTCTGGACTGTTTCAATCATGGCAGCCAAAATTGTTGAAGCCAATTTAAACTGGGATTTTTGATATTTCAGTATCTTGATTTATACACAGCCTCAAGGACATAACATGGAGTAAGACATGGAGTGAGGATTAAGAAGCCATCAAAGAAATGCCAATTAAGTGAGAGAAAAAATAGAACAGCTTTAGAAGGGAGGAGATGGATACCCCCTCATCTTTCTCCTCCTTTTTCTTTCCTCAAGATTGATGGTCATGTTTCCTGAGAGGGGGCATCTAGAGATGGAGGAAGGGACAATTATATCTTGAGTTAATTAAGGTAACTCTTCAACTATCAGTGACTTAAGAGAACATTAATTTAGAAACCAATTTTTTATGTGGAGGGGGAGTATAGGGAAGATGGCTCTAGCAGTTATTCAAGACCCCAGGATGATGGAGTCTTCACAGTTTTGCACGTGTAGCTTCCGAGATTACTCAGGTTTCTGATAACTAGCCACTGGATGCAGTAAGAAAGAAAAGAGGGTCACACCGCTCTTTCATTAGATAAAACAATGACATACCAAAGCTGACTGCAAAAGAAACTGGGAAATGGAGTCTAGCTGTGTGCTTGGAAAAAGCGAGTGAAATGGTTTGGTGAACAGCTGTCGGGTCTCTACCTCACAACTATAAGGGCTATGGTTTTTTTGCCTGTGGGTTTGGTCAGAAACATTTTATGCTGCAAATTTAAATAGGTACCAGAGCCAGGTAGATAACACAGAGTAGTGAAACCATCCAGGCAGAATATGGTAAAAAATGGCAAAGATTTGGTCAATACAACGATTTAGTCATTCTGACTAAACGAGGGAAATACTGATCACTCAGCCAACTGTTATCACAAATTTAAAAACATACCCGAGCCAGAGAGATAACATACTGAAACCAGTCAGCCAGAATACGGTAAAGAATGGCAAAGATTTGCTCAATATAGAGATGTAGTCATTTTGACTGAAGGAGAGAGCCATTGAGCACTCAGCCAGCTGTTGTCACACAAGAATCTGAATCCAATGTTTCCAGATCTTTTGATTTCCCAAGATCAATTAGAAATCTAGATTTTCTGTTCAACATTTCGATTTTTTTTGTTGTTGTTGTGGTTTTTTTTGCGGTATGCGGGCCTCTCACTGTCGCGGCCTCTCCCGTTGAGGAGCACAGGCTCCGGATGCGCAGGCTCAACGGCCATGGCTCACGGGCCCAGCCGCTCCGCGGCATGCAGGATCCTCCTGGACCGGGGCACGAACCCGTGTCCCCTGCATCGGCAGGCGGACTCTCAACCACCGTGCCACCAGGGAAGCCCCAATATTTTGATTTTTAAATGCTGAAAAAGATTACTTTTTAATCACCAAGAAAAACAAAAGATGTGTTTCTGATACCCAGCTCCACCTGCTGACCACCAGCTCTTGATATACAGTGTCGACTTTTTTTTTTTTAACTTTTATTTTATAGCGGAGCATAGTTGATTACCAATGTTGTGTTAGTTTCAGGTGCACAGCAAAGTGATTCAGTTATACATATACATGTATCTATTCTTTTTCAAATTCTTTTCCCATGAAGGGTAGACTTCTCAGTCTATCAAGGAGTTTCTTTGAGCACTAATCTCTAACACAAATGTGCATATATTTATTAAAGCTATATAAATAAATCCATCTGTATCTCAGATAGTACTAAGTATTCATTTCTAATCATCTGGATATGAAAGTAAAATAAACTTTTCAACATTTGTCACCACACTCTAGTGGATTATGATGCATGTGTCATGTACTGGAGATAACAGTTCTATGAGTTCACTATTCTTTTGACATTTAAATTTTTCTTTAAAAATTTTTATTCCCTAAAACCTTTATCTTGTATATTTATCCATATAAGATAGGTCATGCAATTAAGTTAGTCTGAAGTGATTAGACCTCCCATGTTGCCCGTCAATAATTTTCTCTTAGTGATTTCAGGTAAACTATGACAAAGACAGTTTTGCAGCATTGTCTGAGGGCCATTTCTTCTCTACATTATATGGCTGCAGTTCATCCCCACGTTTTGAGATGACAAATACTCTAAGGGTTTTGTCTTTTTCTTTTTTACCCCAAAGCCTACATACATATTTTTACTAATTGTAGAAAACCATTTCTGACTGTGATAGTAATACAGAATTCGAGTGATGATATGTTTTATAAACTTGAAGAACTATGAAGATATGTGCACCAAGAAGCATCTTTATAAAACACACTCAGGAGATAAATATCATGTAATACTCATTCAAGGCATAATATTCAGGCTTAGAAAGATACTTGTTGATGATTTCCTTAAAATTTTTATGAAGTATATTTTTTCACATTTATTTAAACAGCGTTATTCATTGGGAAGATCTTTCCACCATAGCCACAGTTCAGTGTAATCTAGAATTATTTAAGAGAACAAAACACGCAGGAACAGGCAGAGGTTGCCATTAAATACTACCCCTTGGACCAGTTCATAAACTTGATTATACAAAGTAAAGTAACAGTAAAGGTCTAAAAGAATGCTTTCATGTTAGCTAGTCTTTGAATTAGAGAGCTGAGAGAAATGCACGTGTGTGTTCCGAGCAAAAAAAAGTATGGATGTGTCTGGGTCATTGAGATCAAGGTGAACACTGAATACCATAGACCCACTACTAACAATTGTTCAACGGACTAAAGGGCAGCTTTGTTTTCATTTCCTTTCATTCCTTTCATTTCACTTTCACTTTCACTGACTGTAGCCAAGGAGATGACCTTAAACCTTAGGTTCAGCCTGTTTTTTTTTTTATAATAACAGCTTTGTGAAGATTTAATTCATATCTCATTCAATCAACTCATTAAAGAGTACAATTCACCTCAACATCACTAATTATTAGAGAAATGAAATCAAATCTAAAATGAGGTATCACCTCACAGCAGTCAGAATGGCCATCATCAAAAAACCTACAAACAATAAATGCCGGAGAGGGTGTGGAGAAAAGGGAACCCTCTTGCACTGTTGGTGGGAATGTAAATTGCTAACAGGCACTGCAGAGAACAGTATGGAGCTTCCTGAAAAAAAACCTAAAAACAGAGCTACCTTATGATCTGGCAATCCCACTCCTGGGTGAATATCTAGAGAAAACCGTCATTCAAAAAGACACACCCCAATGTTCAGTGCAGCACTATTTACAATAGCCAAGACATGGAAGCAACCAAAATGTCCATCAACAGATGGATGGATAAGGAAGATGTGGTATATAAATAAATAAATATATATATATATGCAATGGAGTAGCACACAGCCATATAAAATAATGAAATAATGCCATTTGCAGCAACATGTATGGAACTAGAGATAATCATACTAAGTCAAGTAAGTCAGACAGACAAAGACAAATATCATATGATATCACTTATAAGTAGAACTGAAAATTTCATACAAAGGCACTAATTTACAAACCAGAAACTGAGTCACAGATTTAGAAAACAAAGTGATTGTTACCAAAGGGGAAAGTTGTGGGGGAAGGATAAATTAGGGATTTGGGATCAGCAGATACAAACTACCATATATAAAATAAACATCAATGCCCCTCATTTTAGCACAGGGAACTATATTCAATATCTTGTAATAAACCATAATGGAAAAGAATGTGAAAAATAATACATATATATCTGAATCAGTGTGTTGCACACCAGATACTAACACAACATTGTAATTCAACCATACTTCATTTTATTAAAAAAGTGTACATTTCAATGGTTTTAGTATATTCATCATTAAGTTGTTTAACCATCACTATAATATTATAACATTTTCATCAATCCAAAAAGAAAGACCATGCTCATTAGCAATCACTCCCATTTCTCCTCAATCCCCTCAAGACCCAAGGAACAACTAATCTAATTTCTAACTTGACAGATTTGCCTATTCTGGGAATTTAATACCAATGACATCATGTCATATCTGGAATTTTGTGACCACCTTTTTTTACTTAGTTTACAAAGTTCATCAGTATGTCAGCATGTATCAGTCTCCATTCTTTTTTACTGCTAAATAAATAATATTTCATCACATGGTTATACCACACCTTCTTTATCCATTCAGATGATAGACAATTGGGTTGTATCTACTTTTTAAATATTATGAAGGGCTTCCCTGTGGCGCAGTGGTTGAGAGTCCGCCTGCCGATGCAGAGGACACGGGTTCGTGCCCCGGTCCGGGAAGATCCCACATGCCACGGAGCGGCTGGGCCCGTGAGCCATGGCCACCGAGCCTGCGCGTCTGGAGCCTGTGCTCCGCAACTGGAGAGGCCACAACGGTGAGAGGCCCGCATACCGCAAAAAAATATATATATATGAATAATGCTGGTATAAACTTTCATGTACAACTTTTTGTGTGAATATATGTTTTGAGTCCTCTTGTGTATATACTTAGGAGTAGAATTGTTGGTCACATGATTAAGTCTGTGTGCAACCTTTGAGGAACCATGAGACTGATTTCCAAAGCACTTGGACCATTTCACATTTTCATCAGCAGTATATATACAAGGGTTCCAGTTTATCCATACTTGTGACTGTCTTTCTTTTTGCTTATAGCCATCCTCATGGGTGAGAAGTAGTGTCTCAATGAGGTTCTGATTTTCATTTCCCTGATGACTAACAAACTGATTTTTAAGGCATTACACATGACCAGTAAAAATAGAAAACACTCAATAGTTTCAGAATTTTAAAAAAATTAAGGTATATTTGTGTTAATAGTATGAACCAAAAAGGAGATAAACCAAAAGGAAAAAATTATTCCTATTTCACTGGACCCAACCATCAGATTTCTTATAGAATGGCATATCCATGCCGTATGTTTTCCACATGCAAAGGAAACAGGCAGTAGATCTAGTTTAACTATACTTTTGATGAGACTAGAAGGATCCTCTTAAGACGTACGCCTCTAAGAAGAGAAGACAAGAAACAGGGAGACCGATAAGTAGGCTCTTGTAGAAGTACGGGTGAGAGAGTGTAGTGACTTGGATTATATGGTAGCCGACTGGACGTTTGGATGAGGATTCAGGAAATGCTTTATGAATTACACACCATCCACGAATACACGACTGGAGAAAGTGGACCCGAAGGACGAGCAGAGTGTTAAGGCAGAGAGAGTGTGAGAAAAAGAAAGCAGAAAGCTAGAGTAGAGAATTTCACTCTGAAGATTAAAGGGCACATAAAAGGAAAGAGCAAGTCACTGGGTTACATACTAGAGCAGCAGTTATCAAAGTGGGATTCCGTCACCAGTATCATCGCTATCATCTGAGAACTAATTAAAGATGCACATTCCAAGGCCCCATCCAGCCCTAATGAATCAGAAACTCTGGGGGTGGGACCCAGAAATCTGTGTTTTAAAAAGCCCTGCAGATGACACTGATGCACACCAAAATTTGAGAGCCACCTTTTAGACTGCAGAGTAGAAGCAGTGTTGGAAAGGGCTGGAAAGGTAAGTGGGTACCAATGGAGGTGAGGATCTCTAGGAATCTGGCGGCTCATAGAGAGATCATGAGAGTTTCCTGAGCAGTAGACTGATTCATCAGACTGACGATTCATGAGTATTAAATTGACCGCAGTGCAAGTGGAAATTGCCTGAGTGGAATGCAGATATCAATAATTATAGTACAAACACCTAACATATTTCTGATTTGAGCACAGAACCTGGGATAAAATTTTGTTTCCTCCAATTTTAACTAAAATAAAATGAAAAAAAAAAAAAAGCATGTTTCAGCTTCTTATCATTGAAAAGTCATTGCACTAGCCTGGGTAAGAAATAGAAATAAACTGACATTGTACTAAAAATGCCTGTAACCTAATGAGGGAGAAAATGAGAGATTGCATATGGAAAGAAAATAAACAGTCATCAAAGACCTCTTTATTATTTGCACAGGGCTGTTGTGTCGCACAGCTTCATAGAGCACTGTTCAAATCAAAGTTGTTGTGAATTATGCCCCCTAGAGTTGTATAAGTGCATAGCTACTGCTGTTATATGCATCCCACCTGCATCTGTGCTGTCACAGGACTATAAATTATATTATCGTGTAAGGTTTTTTTTGTTTTGTTTTGTTTTGTTTTGTTTTTGCGGTACGCGGGCCGCTCACTGCTGTGGCCTCTCCCGTTGCGGAGCACAGGCTCCGGATGTGCAGGCTCAGCGGCCATGGCTCACGGGCCCAGCTGCTCCGCGGCATGTGGGATCTTCCCGGACCAGGGCACGAACCTGTGTCCTCTGCACCGGCAGGCGGACTCTCAACCACTGCGCCACCAGGGGAGCCCCTATCATGTAAGTTTTAATCTCTTAAAATCCATGGGATATATTGCTAAGTGAAATAAGCCAGTCTGAACAAACTGCATACTGTATGATTCCGAACATATGACTTCCTGGAAAAGACAAATCTGTAGAGACAGGAGAGAGATCATTGGCTGCCAGGGGTTCAGGGGATTCAGGGGAGGGATGAATAGGTAGAGTGCAGGGGATTTAAGGGCAGTGAAACTATTCTGTATGAAAATGCAATGGTGGATACAAGACCTTAAGCATTTGTCAAAACCCAAAGAACTGTACAACACAAAGAGTGAACTCTAATGTACAATATAGACTTTAGTTAATAACATAGTAGTTCATCAGCTGTAACAAATGTACCACACCAATGCAAGATGTTAATAATAGGAGTAACTAGGGGATGGGGTGGGGCATATGGAACTCTGTACTTTCTGTGCCATTTTTCTATAAAACTAAAACGGCTGTAAAAATAATCTCTTAAATTAAAAATAATCCATGGGAGAGAAAAGGATAACGTGATGAAGGAGGTATGACTGACCTCAGCTGAGTCATGAAGAATAGGTTAGAAACATCAAACTGTAACATCAGAAGTTTGAAAGACAGACTTCAGTGGAAAAAAAAAAATTAAGGAGCCACTTAAAGACCTAGGTACTCCAAGATAATCTCACTTCCCTAAAAATTCAATATTCTATCATGCTTCTCTGCCTTTGCACGTGCTGCGCCTTTTTCCAAAATACCTTTGCCCTCTTCTCAAGTGGGAAATTTTTGGTTATCTCCTTCATGAATGCTTTCTTGACTCCCTGCAAAACCACTTTTTATTACTTCATACTTACTCCACTGCAGCACTTTCAAGCTGTCTTATGTGAAGATGATACTGGAGTCTGACTTCTTAGCTGACTTTTACCTTTCTGCTAGGTAATATAAATAAATCATGGTAAACTTGTTCCTTCGACCTCTTGGCTATGGTGAATAATTCTGAACACTATTAACAATGAATAATAATGAACATGGCATGGATGTACAAAAATCTCTTCAAAATCCTGCTTTCAATGTTTTAGATAAATAACCAGAAGTGCAAATACTGGATCATATGGTAATTCTAGTTTTAATTTTTTGTGGAAGTGCCCTACCGTTTTCATAGTAGCTGAACTATTTTATATTCCCAGCAGCAAAGCACAAGTGTTCCCATTGCTCCACATTCTCACCAGTACTTGCTATTTTCTGTTTTGTTTTGTTTTTTTATAGTTACTATCCCAAGTATTCATTGACAGAGGAATGAAAAAGACCAAAATGTAGTGTGTGTGTGTATATATATATATATATATATATATATATATATATATATATATACATATACATACAATGGAATATTACTCAGCCTTAAAAAAGGAGGAAACCCTATCACAATATGGAGAAAGTTTGAGGACCATACAGTAAGTGAAATGAGCCTGTCACACAATGGCAGGTATTGCATGATTCCACTCATATATGAGATATCTATTTTATAGCTATATCTTTAGTAGTCAAATTTATAGAAAGAGAAAGTATAATGGTGGCTGCCAGGGGCTGGAAGAGGGGAAAATGGGAGTTGTCGTTTCATGGGCATCGAGTTTCAGTTTTGCAAGATGAAAAAGTTCTAGAACTCCACTGCACAACAACCTGAAAATATTTAACACTACTGAACTTATAAATGGTGTAGACGGCAAATTTTATGTTACGTGTTTATAACACAATTCACAATAATGAAAACTAGAAACTCTGACTCATTGTTTTAGTAGATCAACCAAGTTTATGGGTAATTTCATAGCCATGGTCAACTATGACGTTACTAGAAAGTTAGGGAATACTCTATTCCATCTACAAGCTGTTTTGCAAGCTTGGTTGCAATCCTCAGCTCACAGCTCCTTCTACAATAAGAGTATAAAAAATCTTCCCTTTCCATCTAGAGCCATTAGGGCCTCTAATCATCTCTAATTGCTTGGACTACTGCAAATTTCATGCATAAAATACGATCCCTTTCTCATCTTTCCTCTTATAAACTTATAATATTGCTACAGTCAGTTTTCATTATTTTCAAAATTCTTCCTATTTTAGATATTTTTATAGTTAAGTAATGAATTTGTTCTGTCTCTTTTAAAAATATTTTTACATCACACTGTCTTCTTTCAAACGGAGTATAATCTCTTTTTTCTAAAGCTAAACGTGTTTAGTTGAAAAGGAAGAAAATATTATACATAATATAGCCGATAACACTTTTCTTGTTTACACTTCCTGTTCTTTTCTCTGTGTGTAGATCTTCTAAAACTCGAATCATACATTCTATTTCCTACAGCTTTTTTTCTGGTAATTATCATGCATCTTTATAAATAACATTGCATTGAAAATACTGTTTGCTAAATCACAGCACCGAGCCTTGAAACTTCCTTAGGATGTATTCCTATAAGTGAAATTACTGTGCTAAACAATTTGTATATTTTTCAGAGCTTACCTATAAATTGTCAAATTATCTTCCTCTATCGAACCCCATCATGAAAGTGCCTATTTTACTATATCCTTGCTAAGACTGTGTACCATTGCTATTTTCAATATTTTATAAGCTCATGGCTGGCCAATCCATGTTATCTGGTTGCTTTAATGTGTATTTATCTGATTACTTGGGAAGAGAAATGCATTTTTAAAAATATGTTTATTAGTCATTTGATTTCTTCTTTTTATTATCCATCAATTTTCTTTACTTACTTTTTTTTTTTTTTTTTTTTTTTTTTTTTAATGCGTTACGCGGGCCTCTCACTGTTGTGGCCTCTCCCGTTGCGGAGGATCAGGCTCCGGACGCGCAGGCTCAGCGGCCATGGCTCACGGGCCCAGCCGCTCCGCGGCATGTGGGATCCTCCCAGACCGGGGCACGAACCCGTGTCCCCTGCATCGGCAGGCGGACTCTCAACCACTGCGCCACCAGGGAAGCCCCTCTTTACTTACTTTTAAATAATGTCTTTCTTATTAAGCTATAAGAGCTCTTCATGTGCTAGAGTCATTAATCTTCTGTCATATGTATTTTCAATGTTTTCTTGACTTGTTGCTTACCTTTTAATTTCATTTATGGTGCTCTGAGGGAACTTCAGTGGCTTCAATATTTATGAAATTATGTCTATCAATGTTTCCTTTTATAAGCAAGTTCTTCAGGAAGTGTACCCTGATTTTGATTCATATTTCTGTCAGTGTTGGGAAAAGATGCATTTCTGGTACAGCACATAAGCTGTGCCTTATGGCCTAAAATCAGACAGGTCTACAGAGACTGATATGTTACATATTTTTTGGTGTCAACTTCTCTTACCAAGTTGCCTTATCTATGACATGGAGTGGTGATAAATATTAAATCAAATACTATGTCTTTAGCTCTTAGCTCAGTGGATGGTTTCTAATAAACATTCAGTAGCTCTAAGGATGATTATGCTGATGGTGATTTAAACCTCTGATTCTTAGCTTCATAATCTACGTGGCTCTCTTAGAACTAGATCCACGTACATATTTTTATTCCTCAGGGATTTAGCCCTGTTCTATCACTCAAACCCTTTTTAAGGCTAAAAACATCTCTTCTAGGTTATTCCACACCCCAGCTTCCAGAATTGGGTAATGAATATCGTACATGTAGCTTCTCACTAACAACAAGTGGTTTTGGTTTAAAGGGCACAATTGTGCCGGCAAGCACGGGGATATCACACAATTTAATAAACATTGGATGAACTTCTCTCCATCGTGGTTACTGGTGAGAAGCCACAGCCCAGCCCTGTTGTCACCAATTCTACATGTGGAACTGATTTCTGCCCTTCCTTACAACTCCTTTGTCCTGTGTTCATGAGGCTTCCCTCCCCCTTCTCAAAGAGCCTTCTCTCCCCAGGATATAAGACTGACCTGGCATTTGAGGCAAAACAATGTCGGATGCTTTGCATTTCAGAGGCTCTCCCACCTCTGTGAGCCTCAGTCCCCTCAGGGACACTCCCTTTTGGGCACCTGTCATTCAAGTGCAGTTTGTTGTGTATCTCTTGAAGCAAATAGTTCTTTACATCGTGTTAAGTGGATCCAGTGCCCTGAAGACAAGGTCCACACCTCTAAGTTCCTCCCCAGTCAGAGGTCCTTGCCTCCGTGCAGTGCCTTCTCAGGTTCTCATACCACTTCCACACATGACAACCGACTTCATCATCATGGAAAATGCCAGCAAGTTCACTTCATAAGTGATAAAACAGAGGTTCAGAAGCTTGAGTGACTTGGCAATGATGGAGCTCACTCTAGAGTTCATGATCCCTATATAATCCCTTCCACCGCTCAGGATGGTAGCAAAATGAACACTGTAAGTCCTGCTTGCCTTTCCTGGTAGCTTCATCTTTGTGCTCTACTGTAGTGAATGAGTGCACTGGTCAGGTAGACACGTGTTCAAATCCAGACACTCACCTTTACTTACTGGGTGATCTTAAGCAACGTATCCTACTTACTTGAATCTCAGTTTTGTCATCTCTAAGATGGGATAGTAATTATAAATAAACCTACCTCACAGAATTGTGACGTGCATTAAATGAGACAGGGCATATGAAGAGCTCAATACCTATTAGCTATTATTATACCTGGAAACACAGGCATGACATTGGTTATTATGTGGATTATTTAGCAGCCTTCAGTCAGCTCAAAGCAATACCTGAAGTACATAACCCACCGCGCCACTGGGATGGAAAATCCTTGCGTCATTAGCTGCCTGTGTCTCATTTCAAGGCTTTTTTTTTTTTTTTTTTCTGAACTCTATAAAAGAAGACTCTCCAGAAAGACTGCCAAGGCAGGTGATTTTTGACTTCCTATTTCTTACTCATATCCCAAAGAAAACTGACAAGATACTCTTTAGCCATACACATAGTTCCCACACACATACCTTGGAAGCACTTTAATTGGCATTGGTTTCATGAGCTTCCCAGCACCACACTTGGATTTGCACAGGAACCCAATCTGTAAAAGCTGACAGATGACCTCAAGAGATACTCTGGTCATCATACCTTCCAATCCTTCCCTCGTGATGTCCTTCAGTTAACGCTTATTTTAGTACCGTCAGTAGCTTTTCCAAGACACCCTGGAGAGGAAGCCTCTGTGGTTACACTTTCACTATCATGAATGAATTATTCATATATGTCACAACGATTCATAAAAAAGTGAACGCATTAGCTCAGAACATTCTCAGATGTGTAGTTTTAACATACAAGTCCTACTCATACACACCTCAATGCTTTACAGCCTCTGATGACTCACAATTAAGTGATATATTTTGAGCAGCTGAAATGGTGTGGAGATGAGTGAGAAATCTGTTACGTATCTCTGTGTCTTATACTTTGGAAAACTCTTTACTACCCCTCTAATAACTACACAGACTTCTCAAAAGTCCTTAGGAGCCCTTTATAAAGCCCACCAGTGTACCACTGTGACCACTTTGAATACAGTCAAATTCTCAACAGGCTCAGCATATATATCCAAGAAAAAGACTCTTGCAGACAATCAAAAGAGCTCAGCCGAAATGTCATGCAGTTCTTCCAAGGGCTTACGTCTCAGTAACCTCTCAACTAGACAGCTAACAAGCCAAATCAAGCATAGTCAAACAGAAGAAGTAACCAAAGGGAAAGTTAACGGCCCTTCCTGGCATTACTTGGCTACAAATTTGGTTCCCAACACACTCCTTGGTTCTGGAACATCTATCAAACTTAGCAAGGAAGTGAAATTCCTTACGTGTCTCTGGTTACACAAAGCTAAGAAATTGATCTGAAGAAAGACATGAACATTCTTGCTGCATGTAGAGCTTTCCCCAAGAAGCACCAGAAAGAAATCTTGACTCTACAGTAGAAATGTTTTGTTGGCAAAGAAGAGCCATGGAATTTGAAATCCAGCTCAGCCCTTAAATCAAGATGTCACGCTGGTGTGACCAGCAACCTCGCATACTGCCGTTTTCCAGCTGACAATTAAGAATGTGGGATTTTATCTTTTCTCCAGTTGTGTTCCACAGTTTGGAATAATTTTTGCCTAATAAGCAAAATGCCATTACTAAATAGCACTAATATTAATGATCTTTTGCATCATTATGTACTAGGTATCTTGTACACCTTTTATATAGTTATCTCATTTAATCCTCAAAACAATCTTATGTGAATAGGAGTTTTTTATATTCCCATTTTATAGATGAAGAAACTGAGGCCTCAAGAAGTAATGTATAGAAAGAGGAACAGCTGTAATAGTAACCCACATATCTAAAGGCAAAGGCGGTCCTCTTAACCACTCTGAATCATCCTTTGGTATCTCGGGATTTTCAATATTTTAGAACAAAGAAATACGTAATTGCAAATATGACATTTGGAAAGGGTTATATAATCAGCTTTAGCACAGAGAGTTGGTAGAATTCTGGGCAAAGGCAAAATATTTGAAGTTCTTATCGATCTACAAAGTATTTTTATTTCCTAATGTAAGCTTTTAGTTGGATATGTTTTGAAATACTGAAAATAAACGAGAAATCTTTATTCCCGTCTTCTCCTCCACTATGGCCTTTCTATATTCTTAAGGTTATAAGGGTTTCAATTAGAGAACAGATTATTTTAGGTAGATGTTGAGAGCTTTTCTAACTCAAAAAATGAACAAAAAACATTGTTTTACTTCAATAAGTTTTTTAATTGTTGAGTTTTTTAAGTGTAGCTATTCATATCCTTGTCTATCAGTGTGTTTTTTTGAATTTTATTTATTTTTTTTTATATATGTCTATCAGTTTTTAAAAAGCGCATGGTAGTTCTCAAATTTCAATGTGCATAAGGATTCTGCTTGGGATTTCCAAAGATTTTGATGCTTAACTTCGAGAGCTATGTTCTTAGCTGTGGACAAGTGCATTCTTAGCCAGCCTCCAACAAGATTCTGGAGCAGATAATCCTCAGACCCAAGCTCCTTACCCCTTACTCAGAGCTTCCTCATGTTCTCCTGTACCTGCACCGGTTGTTGTCCACACAGCATCAGGACTGATCCAGGGGGTGCCCTGATTAAAAGCCTCCTTTGGCTTCCGATGCATTTAGAGCACATTCAACCTTGGGAGCTTGGCTCCCAGGGCTGCACTTTTCTGGCTTCCACTACCTCCTGAGTTCATCTCTTGTCATTCTTCCCAAACTCACTCTGTTCCAGCACCTTGGACTTCTTCCATTGCTCAAAAAGGCCTGGCTTGGTCTGGTTCTGTGGCCTGAGCCATCTGCTTTTAGGGACCTTCCCTGACCACTGCTAGTCCAATACCCTCACTCCAAACTCTCTTTACATTAGCTCTCTGATCATCTTCATCAGGCTTGGCCTTACCATTCCCAGTTAATTCTGGAGCATTAACTCTTCGTGGCACATTCCCTTGGCCCACAAAATCCTCACCTTGTGGGAAGAGGTGTAGCCAGAGGATGGCTAGAGCAGGGTCCTCTGGATCACATGGGCCAGGGCAGGGGCAGGAAGAGGAGGGAGTGGGGGGGGGGGGTCGAGGCTCTGATGTGATGACAAAAACAGGTCTATCACTTTCATAGTCTGAAACAACATCTGCTCCTTTCTTTCTTGCTTCTACAGTTTCAAATCATACTTATTAAAGTATAAATTACATAAAGGCAGGCATCTTGTCTGTCTGATCGCAGTTGCATCTCCATTGTGTATGACAAAGCCTAGCACAGAGAAATGATAAATCAAAGTCTGTTGAATGAATGAATGAATAAAACATAATTGCTTACAAACATTCATAAACAAAACACACAGACAAAAAGCCCTACCACATCACAACAAATATGCCAGGGCCCCTTCTACGTGCTCTGCATACAAGACCCACTTTATTCTTTAAAACGATGGATTGAAGTAGGTACAAAGAAAACCTCTGCTTTTACGATGACATAGAAAGGTTAAGAAATTTGACTAATATACAGCTAGGAATAGGCTCAAGAAACTGTATTCTTGTTCATGATGAAACACTAGGTGGGCGAGTAAATGTACGGATAAATAAATGATTGTGTAAGGGTGGCGAGGTAAAGCCAATGAATGCACATAATCAACCCAGTATACCAGACTGAAAAGAGAACTCTCTTCTTCATTCAGATGTAAAGAAAACACGGCAAAATTTACAATTCAAATGGAATCCAAAAGTGTATCATGTGAAAACATTCATGTGAAAGAAGTCACCAGCATGCAGCCTTTTTTCAACGGAATGAACTTTCCCAAGAATGCTGGGAATTGGCCACAGTGCAAGACGGTGGGAGAGAATGCAGCACCTTGGTGTCACAGACAGTGACGTACAAATAAGCACCATTTGAGCGGGTCCAAACCAGCATCCTTTTAGCTATGAAAATTACACACTGCTTTTGGAGACTGCCAGGGCTTCGGAAACTTGAGCACAGGAAAGATATGAACATTCGGTTGAAGATGATTTGCAGTGTGTCCCCTGGCTTTCTCAGTCCACATAATACCTTAGAGCTTGGCTTCCGGATATCAGTATGCTGCCTGCTGACTTTTAAGTAAAAATAATATCAAACACCTGTGCATCAGCCAGTACGAACTACGGTCGTTCCCACACACATCCAGCTATAAGACCTTGGCCATAAAGACAGTTTTATTTCTCAGTTGAAATACAGATGGGAGATTTATTACAGGAGTGACAGATAGTGTGATTAATAAATATCTGTCATCTTTTCATTCTTTCTGTTATGCTAGTGGAATTCGATTTTAAAACAAAGAAGAAATGAGAAGAGGAGGGGAGTGGAGGGGGGAGGACCAGCAAGGGTGGGGAATAGTGGGAAGAGAGGGAGGGGACATGGGAAGGAAGGAGAAGGAGGAAAGAGAAAAGAGGGCTTGTTACCTCTGGCTGGAAACAAGCGACCTCCAGAAACATCCTTCCTAGAGCCCACTAATCACTAACGTCTTCATTCCTGACTTGAGTAATTTCAAGGAGAAGTTAGTTGGTTCGCTTCCCTGTGACCTCATCAGAACATCATGACTTGGGAACCTCCATCTCCAGAGCACCAGTTGTTATTCTCATATTCATCCAGCCCCATCTCTTCCCCCACAAAAAAAAGTTTTAAAATTCCAAAAAAAAAAAAAAAAAAGAGAGAGAGAGAGAAAGTTATGTACAACACACACACGTTTGGTTTGTTTTTACAATTGTTTTGCTTTTGTTTTTATATGCATAACTCCATAGGGTCATTGAAATAATTGAGATCATTCAGTGAATTAACTGGAATTGCCCTAAACACTGAGAAGCATTGTCCACTGTGGCAAAATAGAGTGAGGTGGTGGACATGTAACTTTCTTGTTTGCATTCTGTTAGCATTCTAGTCTCCATAATGATTGTTTTATTACTACTACTACTACAATTATCGCCAGCATCATCACTACTATGATGGTGATGATAATGATTATTCTGATTTCTTCTCCACCTTCTCCTTCCACATTTATTTTCGTGGTTCCCCTTTTCTATCACATTAGCTTTTGTCCTTCACAGTGTTGGCTTAACTGTTTTTCTATTCTACCAGCTGCTTTTCCATCTTAATGGTTCAAGTTTTCCCTTATTGCACTATGGGATGGAGTGCTGATAAATGGGTTTTTCCATACTTTATACAATGAAATATTATATGAAAATTTACCTATACTTAATATAAAAAGGTACAGAAGCATAAAATGTAAGAAATAATTTCCTTCTTAGCCCACTCTCCATTTCCTTCCAGGTCATCTCAATTCTACTCTCCAGAGAAGTAGAAACCCTAATGTATTTGATACATCCTTCAAGTTATTTTATATACACATACACACATGTGTTTGTACTTGTTTCTATAGTCACTCAAATACACATACTCTTCTATAACTTTCTTTTTCCTTTAAACACTGTGTTGGATCTCTTTCCAGGTCATGGGTGGTTACCTCATTCTTTTTACTAACTTTCTGGTACTCTGTTGTGTAAATATACCATATTAAAAAAAAAACCCAAAAAAACTCTACTATATTGATGAACATGTAACCTTTTTCCTAAATTTAAACTGTCAACTGTTTAAAACAAACTTCAGTGAATATCCATTCATGTTGGGACACACACACCTCTACAAACATAGAGACAAGCTTTGTTTTTTAATGAGATAAAGTCTTACAAGTAAAGTTATAGCAGTGAAAGCTATTCTTATTTTCAATTTTAATAGAGTTTGCCAAGTTTCCTGATGTCAAGTAATATCAATCTATAATTTTTAAACTGAATTTATGTTCTTGAATTTTGAATTTAAAAATTAATACACACCCAATTTAACAAATAAAAATCATATAGAGATATACTGAGGGCCTCCACCCTCCCCCCACCTTCCAATTACAGCCCTTTAAAATGCCCAGTGTTAACTATTTGACTAACGGATTAGCAAAAATCAAGACTGTCTATTTTTCTACACCCTCACCAGCAGTGAAGGTTATCAATCTTTATTTTTTCTAATGGATGAACAAAAAGATGTTATTTTATTTACTTTTATCTAAAGGCATTGTACATTTCATAGTCCATAAATTCCCTTTGTATTACTTTTGTACATTTAATATTAGATTTTTTTTTCTTGTCAATTTATAGGAGAATTTTTAACATGAGAAATATATATATACATATTTGCATAACATATAGTCCACTATTTATCTTTTAAGCTATGTTGAATATTTTGCTGTTTTGAAATTTAGAATATTCTATATATTCATAGAAAACACCTGGGATTTTAATCTGAATATTATGTACTTTAATATAAAAATTCAGGCATTAATTGTGAGTTCCCTTAACTTCATCTCAACATATTTTCTCTCTGTTTCTTTTCAGATTCTCAGGAAATGAAGTGCCTCCTATTTTCCAAAGCAAACGTTTTTCTTGGGCTTTAAACGTAATATCCCTACCTCATACCCTTTTGAATCTATGGTTGCTTGAGATAAAGGATTTTTTTCTTTTACATATTTGTGTTATACAAGTATTTTTCTGATTTTATAATTAAATTCTACCTATATTTCATTATAATCAGAGACTACTCTTTGTTTATACATTTTCAAAGTATTCATTGTGTGCTATTATAAGAACATTTTCAAGACTGTCCTAATGGAAACTTTGAGAGCATGTATGCCCTCTTTTTACATCATGTAGATTTATGTGCACGTAATTATACATGTAACTATCATCATATATATGCAGCCATGTATAGAATCTATTTCTGTAATTTATGTCTTTCTCTACTTGATCTGTAGTAGACTTAGATAAATGAATAAAATGATATGATTATGTCCACTTCTTCTTTCTCCTATTGTTTTTGCTTGATAAATGCTGAGTCCATGATATGTGGTATATAGACCTTTATAAATGTCATGTATTTAGTATGAATTTTACCTCTTAATCTCTTTTATTCATGCTTACTTCCTCAAATGCCACTTTATCTATTTTTTTTGATGTGTGTGTGTGTGTGTGTGTGTGTGTGTGTGTGTGTATTGAGCATTAATTCTATTTAACTATATGACAGATAAAAACAAATGAGAGATTATGGTTATAGCACTGGAGTATGAGCATTTTCTCACTGTTTACTTTTGCATTTTAATTGCACTCTGGTTATTTGACTTCACAAAGCTGAGCGAAAATAAAATGGCACATATTTTGTCTCATCTTTTTCTTTCTAAAGAATTCTAAATATTTAACACTATGTTAAAATACTATGCAAATATAATTTTAACATAATGGCAATCAATAAAATAATAGTAACAATGGGCTTATTAAGAGGTAATTCACTGATGGTACATAAATCACTTCATTCATGTCTTATGGACCCATCTAAGGCAGGATTGACATTCTTGGTGGATAGAATGGCTGATGTCTTTATGTATTCTACTACATAAAGGAAGATTCCATTCTCCTAAAAAACAATTTTGCCTCATTTGAGTACTTCTCATCACTCCTTTCATAGAGAGAATATACAAAGTAGCATAAAATCTAATGTATTGCATAAGTAAACATAGTTTTAAATGAACTAAACAAAATCTAAAAGTTTCCAGCCTCTTCACATTTCATCACGTTGACTTCAGTATTTTCAGGTTATGTTTCCTCTTTGGTTTGATTTTGATGTGCTCTCTCATATCAAATCTAGGATAAACTTTCTGACCCATCAAAATGCTTGGATTTATCTTACCTTCTAAATGCTGAACTAAAATTAGGATACAGTTTTTCATTAGTGACCATTTCTATTTTCACTACCATTTTTTTTTCTGGATTATATTTGGCTTCGATGGTCCTAATTTTGGTCTTCCTTTAGGATAGCATGGTCAGTCTTTGTGGCAGTTTGCTTATAGAATTTACCTTATCATAGTAATCTATCTTCATTCTTATTCTCAATGGATTAAAGGGTTCTTTGCAATTTAGTTTTATTTTGTTTTTCACATTCTTTCTCATTCGCTTACATTTTTATAGTATTATATTAAAATTTCTGTGAAATGTGTGTACTGAAATCCCTGTGTCTGCATCTCACTAATTCTGAGACATATAAATATTCCTTTGAGAGAGAAGCCTTGATGGGCGATTATCTACCGAATGCTTAGGAGAAAAACAGACAATTAGGTGAATTTTATCTTCGTCTCTTATACTCACCTTGGCAGTATCATTAAATGCTGTATCTAAAAGCCTTGTTAATTAACTGAATCAGCAGGTAGGAAACTCAGAGACAGATTGCTAAGGGAAAGAAAGTGACTAATAATTGAGATCATTCTCCAAAGTCGTGTCATCAGGCTGGTCATTCTTATACTGATCTGGCTCTGGAAGGAGTATAAATACTCCTGTCTTGGAATGACAGATATTCTTCTAAATTCACCTTTGAAAATGTTTCTACTTGACTTGGATTGTTCCTATTTCCCTTACTGTAGCACTCTCAGCTCTTAGCTTGGTATCAGCAGAAAGGCTTCTCAGTACTTTCGTAGAAATTTTCCAGAATAGAACACATCTCACTCCCATCCATTATGCGTAGGGACTACAATTTTTCAAGGTACTTTAAAATGGCAAGATAAAGTCTAAGAGCATAAAGAGGGAAAAGCACGATTGTCTCTGCTTCACAGGTGAGACAACTGGGACCCAGAGAGGTTACTTTACTTACTAATCTATGACAGAGCAGAGGAGAGGACCTAGATCTCCTTCTTTAATTCCTACTGGATAACTGACGCTCACAAAAGAAGAAAGATAAAGCATAACTGAAAGTAACATTTTAAAATGAGTAAGTTGATTTTGATTGCAATCTTTCAGCAAAGTATATGTAACTTGATGACATAGCTATTGGTCAGCTTTTACTTCTGGTTGGAAGATTCTTTCTTTTACTCTTTATTGTTTCCACGTTAGATGATTCCAGATGCCCATTCATGCTGTTACAGCTGGCAGTAAATATTCTGTGCATTGGACTGATAGTCCCAGGTAATCGTATGAAATGTAAACACAAAAAGGTGGTGTTCTCACTGAAGTCTACTTTTGGAATGCCATCAAACTCGAAGCTTATAGCATATCTCCTCCAAAAGCTGGATAGCTGATTTTTTATTTCACCTTGAGAGACAGCAGAAGATGGATTCTTAATTTACTGTTTAATCATATATGAATATGGAAAGAATTTAGTTATGTTGCACGTTTGAATGTAGTTTTAAAATATGTCTCAAAATATACCGTCATTTTCTTTTTCTGATCAGTGAAGAAAATAACCTAATTTGGGAAGAGATAAACCCTTTGTGTTTGAAAATCTGTACCACTGTATATATATAGCACATCTTCTTTATCCATTCATCTGTCAATGGACATTTAGGTATATATATATATATATATATATATATATATATATATATATATATATAAAATGGAATATTACTCAGCCATAAAAAAGAATGAAATAATACCATTTGCAGCAACATGGATGGACCTAGAGATCATCATGCTAAGTAAAGGGAATACAGACAGAGAAAGACAAATATCGTATGATATCACTTATACATGGAACCTAAAATATGATAAAAATAAATTATTTATAAAACAGAGACATACTCACAGACTTAGAAAACAAACTTACGGTTACCAAAGAGGAAAAGGTGGGAGAGGGATAATTTACTACTTTGGGATTAACATATACACACTACTCTATATAAAATAGAAACCCAACAAGGACCTACTGTATAGCACAGGGAATTATACTCAATATTTTGTAATAACCTATAAGGAAAAAGACTATATATACGTGTGTGTATATATATATTATATACATACATATATGTATGTATAACTGAATCACTTTGCTGTATACCTGAAACCAACACAACATTGTAAATCAACTATACTTTAATAAAAATAACTTTTTTTAAGTCAGTACCCTAATTTTGTTTTCTTAATATCTTAGTTTCAACATAAAAAAAAAAAGACAGACATTCTGGTCCTGAAGTGATAGAGTCATTCTACTCCTGATACTGAATATATTGCTGAGATATGCCACTTGAGCAAATAACGTAAAATCATAGAAATGATCTAAACTATTATTAGTAGTATCACAAAGGAGTGTTTTTATATTATCTCTCATTTCAAAATTGCTCTCTGAACAACTTTCTCTTGAGAGCCAGCATACTTCAGGGTAGAAAAGCAGAATCTTACATTCATTTTCTCAATCTATGTCACCATTTGTACACTTCTGTTGTTTAATATGAATCAAAACAGAATGGCTGACCACCAAGTTTTCTTGGCAAATAAAATATCTTATGATTGGCATTAAGGTGCAAATCATTTTCTTTGCAAAGCAAAGCCCATGCTTGCTACATATGGGTTGTTGGACTCCAATGGGACTGATCCCATTGCACATTTTCTAGTCTGGCTCACAGATCACAAAAAAGAATTGTAAACCAACAGACGCCTCCCTTTTCCTGTAGCCTGGATAAACAGAATAAAACATGTCAAGCACGTCTCCTTCATTTCTGTACTGCACCTGTGCCAAGAGCAGCTAATGCATCCTCTCTCCATCAGCAGCATCACACAAGTCTAAAGTGAAATATCTACCAGCAAATGCACAAGACTGTAACTGCTCTTTCACAATGTTTGCCATTGATATTTCACAACAAACATCAATGTTACTTGATAAGGAATTTTGCCAATAGCTCATTCTGCTTTCCCTGTGATCATACTATTTTTCATTAACATGGCATCTGCTTTTAGTAGTTTCTTGGCACTAGTGTGACTTGCACCTGTGTTTTGGCAAGATGAATGCAACCTTGAAAGATGCTTCTATAGTTCTGGTCTTTTTTCCACCACTGACAACAGAAGTCATCAATTTGCATCAGAAAGCATTATTTTGAGCTTGTTCAGGAAAAACAGAGAGGGCACTCTTCTTTGAAGATAATATGAACAGTTCTATGGCTTTATTCCAATATTGGATAAAGTTTTATAATGAAATTTTATATAGCTTGCTAGTTTAAATATACACAATTTTTAAGATATTCATGAAATTATCGCTTAAGACTCATTTTTCTTAGAACAATACTCGTTCATATTATAGATTTGCACTAAAGTCTCGGTTACTCTATATATTTGTGACGCTTTCTGAATCAGAGAATTTATGTTCTAATTTAATCACCACTTTTATGCACCAATGAACTCCTTTTTGTGACTTAAACATTTTTTGAGTATGTATAACATATTCAACAGGAATAAAAATGCAAATTTCACAGTTAACTGCATGTTAGCTGAGATGAACTGACCATCAGTCTTGGTCAAGCATATAAAACCCTAAAATGTAATGAGAATTCTGTGACTAATCCAATAAGCTTTGCACCCCATATTTGTGAAATTCATGTGGGAAAAGTGTGTTTACTGGCCTCACCCCAAAATCTCTGAACAACGTGGGACAGTTCTTGCAGAGACCACTGGGTCAGGAACCAGCAGGGTTGGAGAGCTCCACTTTGAGAAACACTATTTCAGTGCAACGATTGGTTCCTTCCACAGAACTATTTTCACCTTAAGAGGCTTGCCATCTTTGGGAGAAGACTCCGTCAGTATAGAAGGAGAAGGCCACAAAGAATACTGCGGGGTAATTAGAGTCTCTGTCCTTTTGCTCTCCCTAAATCCAGTCTTTTCATCTATACCTGTGTTTCACCATTCTGACAATAAGTTCTCTTAAGCACCATTCACTGGATGCCTGGTTCTGAATTTATAGAAACATGTAGGCTTTTCTAACTGACTCTGTAAGTTTGTATTAAGCCCGTTTAGAGAAAAGGAAACTGAAACTTAAAAGGTTATTAACTTGTCCCCTAATCACTTAATTGTCCCCTAATAAGTGGCACAGTCGGGCCCAAACCCAGGCCTTTTGGGTTCTGAATCTGATGCTATTGGCCTGCACACTCACCGCCTTGTTCGAATGCACATAAAATCTCCTTTTACTTTCTTGTTCTAAAATCTTCAATGATCTGCCACTCCCTACAGGAAAAGGACAATCTGGCCTTCACCTGCTCTTCCAGCCTGACTCTGACAGACTGCGCACATTCCCCAAGAGCACCACGTCCCTCCCTACTCTCCTGACTAAGTTCAGGGCCATCCCTCTCACTTGCCAGCCATTCCTGGCCTTGTCTACCTATCAAAATCCAGCCCACCCTGCATCCTTCTGCTCCCAGGTCATGGAGCATGCCCTGAGGTCCCTCAGGTCATCACTTACTTTTCCACAGGAGGCACTGGCAAAGCATGAGAATGACACCTGAAAAGGCATATTCATATCATAATTGTCTGGTCCAACGACTGTCATTATGTGGTCAACCTACCACTAACAAAAGAACCATGGAAGTGGAAGTGTTTTTAAAAATGCAGATATCAAGGTTTCTTTCCAGATATACTGTTGGGGTGGAGTAGAAAGTCTGAGTCTTCAGCAAGCTTCTAAAATTAGTCTTTTTCATCTTAAAATGTGAGACTCTCTGTCTATACACATGTATATAAAGGATGCTCGGTGGCTTCACAAAGGTTGGAGGGTAACCTAAGACTGGATATGTCCAGTTATCCTAGCAAGTCTCTGGGGTCCAAAGTTGAGACTGTTCATCCTTCAGGGAAGGGAGCCTTAGCTAAGGCAATGAGGGCAGTGGGGTAGGTGAGCCTCTACCTGCTCAACACCCCGAGTCTCTCACTCTCTTTCCTTCTGATACCTCCCCACACTCTCTCCTGAATCCATTAACACATTCTCCTCTTGATAGCATCCTTTATTTTCTCATTACAAATTGGCATATATTTTCAGAGAAAATTAAAACGTACCAAAAAGTTGATATTAAAAGTGAAGACTAGGGACTTCCCTGGTGGCGCAGTGGTTAAGAATCCGCCTGCCAATGCAGGGGACACGAGTTCGAGCCCTGGTCCGGGAAGATCCCACAAGCCGCACAGCAACTAAGCCCATGCGCCACAACTACTGAGCCTGCGCTCTGGACCCCGCAAGCCACAACTACTGGAGCCCACGTGCCTAGAGCCCGTGCTCCACAGCAAAAGAAGCCACTGCAATGAGAAGGTCGCGTGCCACACAAAGAGTAGCCCCCGCTCGTCTCAATTAGAGAAAGCCCGCGCGCAGCAACAAAGACTCAACGCAGCCAAAAATTAATTAATTTTTTAAAATCCTGAAGACTAGATAATCAGTGTTAATATTATGCCCTATTTCTTTCTCATTTTTCCCTATGCATATATACTTTTAAAAGAAAAAACAGCATGGAATCAAATAATGGCTATAAAGGGAATTTGTGTTCTCTTTTTATTCTCTAACCTCATAAATGTTAACATCTCTCGTATCTTTAATTATTTTTTTTTGAGTCAAGATTTTTAATAGCATCATAAGAACCCATCTTGTGATTGTTTTGCTTACCAGCATTTATGCAGTGCTGGGCATATGCTAGACACTTGATATAAATGTTTCGGATAAAGGAGTTACTATTTAACGACTCAATTATTGATGGACATTTCGATTACTTCCAACTTTTTCTCTATTGTTAGTAACACCACAATTTTTATGTCTGATGATTTCCTTCAGTTGAATTCCTAGAAGTTGTGTGTATATATAGATATGTATATAAACACATATATACATATACATGTATATTCTGATGTGTATACCAAATTTTATTCCACAAAGATTGTTCTAATATTTCATTGTTCTGATATTTCAAACGTTTCTAGTTTGAGTTTTTTTAAAAACTACCCTTGCAGTTAAATACATAAAGATATATGCTATTTGTACTCATGAATTGTGATGCTTGGTTTCCAGTCTACATCTTTTTATAATCTCTTGGAACTCCTAAGATGAAGGTAGAAAAAAAGATTCATTTTTTTCTCTCTCTACTTAAAAAATCAATAAATATTTGTTGAGCTGTAAATGTGTGGGGTAAGAATTTGATTACTACATGATAATTGAAATATAATTTTTATCCTTAAATTACAGTCTAATAAAAGAAAGACGACTCACAAATGAATTATATAATAGCATAGATATGAGGGACTACCATTTTATAGAAAATCTTTGGAAGGAATGATTATTATTGCCGGGTGAAGAAACTAGTCTTAGAGCTGGCTGTGGAATGGGTAGAATTCTGGTGAGGGCAGAGGAAATACATAGGAAATGAACAAGTGGCCCGGGGAATATGCCAATGTGTATGGGGGAACACTTTGCCTAACGTGTGAAGTGGGAAATAAGATAGGGAAGGAAAAAATAAAAGGAATGCAGCCCTTCATGTCAGGCAGATTTTATATGTAAACTGATTTAATGATAATTAATTTTAAGGAGCTAAATAATAACAACAAAAATAAACAATCATAATACAGCACTGCTGGCAAGCACTTATTAAGCTCTTACTGTGTGCCAAGGGCTATGCAAGTTATCATGTTGATATTTTCCTTTTTAATATTCACATCAACACTATGAGGTAGTTGTTCTATCTTTATTTCTTACATGAACGGAGGCTAAGCATATTAATCCATATCAGTAAGACACTGGGATTACTGGGATTTGAACTCAGGTGTGTTTGACAGCATAGCTTATATTGAAAAATGAAAACGGAAGGGAAGGGAAGACGGAGAGAGAAAGACGGGGTGGGGGGGAGAGAGAAAGAAAGAGAGAAAAAGGAAAGAGAAAGAGAGAAAGGAAGGAAGGAGGGAGGGAAGGAAGGAAGGAAGGAGGAAGGAAAAAGAAAGGAAAGAGAAAGAACAAAGAAAACAAACTTGGAAGAGAAAGGGTGTAGAAATCCGTGAGGTGGCTATTTCAGGGGTCTGGCTGAGGGAATATTTCCTACATTAGTGGCTTTCAAAGCTTAATGTTCAGACTCACGTGGGTAGTTTGTTTAAACTAACTTTCAAATCCTCAAACTATACCCCAGGAAAGAGTTTTCAGCAGGAAATGACCTAACTTTATGCACTTTAAAAAAAAGATCTCTCTGGCTACTCTTTAAGAGGGCAAATTGGATGCTGGGAGACCAGTTAGACGGCTGCAGTCAGGAGCTACGTGACACTGGTTTGGATTAGGGGGTGGCAGGGCCATGGCAGTAAGTGGGTGGATTCAAGAGTTATTCTGACTAAAAGCCAAAGGGACATGGGAGAAAAAGCAGGTTGAGGGAGAGGATGAGTTGAGTTTTGAGGGCCTATAATATAGTTATATAGATGGAGCCACTGGGAAGTTTAAAAGAAAAGTTTGGAACTTGGGATTCATAGATAGACTAGACACGATTCTCAGAAAATCATGCACATTTTGGGAGGTAGGGTAAAATTATCGACAAAGATAAGACTTTTCAAAAGCAGATTATTGTAAGAAAAGAAGAAACACCTTTAGAGGCAGATGCTAGTAAATTGCTTATGTTTTACTGTTGTTGTTATCATCCTTGTAACTAGCATTTATGGGACACTTACTAAGTTCCAAACACAATGCCAAGCACTTTTTAATATTCAAAAATATTTTGAATGTCCAGAAACTCCAGAAAATACAACGCCAATCCAATGTGGACTTAACAAGTATCGAACATCTTGCCATTCTTGTTTTAAATTGTTTTAAAGAATTGAGTTGAGACTAAACATTTTACATGCACTGCCTCAGATATTCTCCAAGAGGCCTAGGTGAGGTAGGTACATGTGTTATCTCCTGTCCTCGGTTTTTCCCTTCAGGGGCATTCTCTATTCTTCTCTGTGTCCCCTTACCTTCATGGACTGCACGAAAGATTCTCTTGGCTTTTGGCTTTTAGCTGATTTCCACCAAGAGGGAGCATCTCGTGGAGACTGGAGGCAGGGAGGAGGGTAAGTCAGTGTGATTCACTATAAGGTCACCTTACAATGATCGTGTCCATGGCCAGAGGTCACTGTTGTGCTCAAAGGAACCTGTGCTCTCTCTCGTTTCAAGTTCCAGGAACCGCTATCCTGTCCCTTGTGGTCTAGAGGTGGGAATAATTTGGCTGCTAGATATGGACAGTGCTGGGGTGGCATCTCCTGTTTTCTCTATACCCCATATATGCCTTTGTAATTTACCCCTTTGTAAATAAACCTCTTCAAATTTAACCTCACTTGGATACATCATTTGTTTCTTATTGGAACCCTGACAGTGCAATCCTATGTTACAGGTGAGGAAACTGAGGCTCACAGACGAGGAAGTAGCAGAATCCAGACTCAGTTCCAATCCATCAGACTCCAGAACTTGTGCTCTTACCCACTCTGTAGCATCGCCTCCCTACATTTGGCGAGGGAGGTAAAACGAGGGTGCAGAGAGAGTCAAGCTGACCATTGTAGAAGGAACTTAGTTTCCCAAACAAGCCAAGCTTGTGCCCAACTCTGGGCCTTGTTTTCACTCTTCAATTTGTATGAATTCTGTTCTGATTCCACTCTTTCTCATCATTTGCCTCTGAACATAATATCATATTTTCAAAGCGACTTCTTCACGATCCTAATTTACGGTACTCACCTGCTATTACCCAGCCACTCTCTCATATCACCCTATTTTATTTTCTTTATAGAACTTGTATTCTCTGGATGGATCCTCTATTTATTTGTTTACTTGTTTATTGGTATCTTTCCTACCCCTCACCCTCTGGCAGGTAGAAGGTCTAAGTGACCAGGGACCATATGGGTGGTGCTTACCCATATGTTCCCACTGATGAGGACATTGCCTGATACACAAAAGCAAGTGCTCAATAGTAACCAATGAATGCATGAATGAAGAAAAAAGGAAGAAATGAACAAGTGAATGCAATTATATCATTTTAAGGCTAACTAAGGTAACAGATATCTAAGGAGTGGGTAGTGGCCAGCTAGGAAAGAAAGCGAACAGAGATTTTTCTTTCTAGATGTCTGACTTTGAAGGGAGAAGGGTAGCACAACAGGACGGAGCCCCTATATCCCAGCTGAATTTATGGTTCAAAGAAAACAAAATCCATGCTTCTGAAATTCTATTATTTTAAAGAACCATTTCACTATGATTATACGCTATTTTAACACTTGCAATTATAGAACCAAAATAAATGCCTTAAAATAAGAATCAAGAGAAACTGGATTATATATCTATCAGTTTTCAAATCATATTGGTATATCTCCCACTTGGGAAGACATTTCTCCTCTTTTTTCTCTTTGTGGAATGGCAGCTTGTTGCATTTCTACTGCTGCTACAAGAGAACACAAGGATATAAATTAAATGGTTTATTTTGGAATGACTGTCCTTGTAAATCTTTGTCCTTTGAAATTAAAAGGTCAATGGTATGTTCTGTATGCAAATTTAGTTGTTAAATGTATCGCACATTTCTAGTCCTGGCAGACAGGGAAAACTACAAATTTATCATGGCCGTGGCTTCGGGAACATGCCAGGTCATGATGCACACAGTGTGACAACTAATGACAGCCTTGTTAATTCTCTCTTTTCAGTGGCCTCTTCCACACACACACAAAGCTAAAATATACTTTGCCCGTATGTCAAAACCAAATTCAATATCTTTTTAGACACCGTAATTGATTGCAATCCTTCATTCTGCTAAAGATTAAGCTGAACTTCTGCCCTTTAATAAAAACTTTAATAAAAACTCTCCAGGAAAATATCATGTGGTCAAGTCTTACTTTTAGTAAGACTTGGATGCTTTATATTGAAACTAAAAATTAGAAATGATGGGAACCACTGTTATTATAATATCTTGAATTTTATACGACTCTTTTCTTTAAGGAGCTTAAAATGCTTTCAAATACAGCGTTTCATTCTTCAAAATGTCAGTCAAAAAAGGAGATGTTGATTTTCATTTTACATTCTTTCATGCTCAAAAAACGTTTGAATTGCTCACACACATGTGTTAATTTGTAAAACTTTAAAGAGAGGGGCAGGGGAGGGAGATGGAGTGATGGTCGTATCATGGACCACTGGAATTTAGGCATAAAAGAGACAGAATCCATTATTCTGGGTTACATAATGAAGTGGATGTGGAACTTTGTTTTAAGTCACTTGGGTTTGGGGACTCTTTGTTACTGCACCATCACCTCACCTATCTTGACCATATAGCATGAATAGTTACCTACATTAAAAAAATTCTTTGTATCATCTATGAAAATTACAACATTGAACAAAAATTCTAGGCTCCAATCCTATATCTAATACCTACCCACTGTGTAGCTGGAGCAAAGGATAGAAACTTTCTGAATCTCAATTTCCAGTTCTATATAATGAGATCCAAACTGCATCTCTCACATGGTTGTTATAAGAATTAATAAAAAACTTTGCCCAGTGACTGACATCTATTAAAAATGTATTAAATGGAATATCCATAAATACAGAATCCACAATTCCAGGGTAATAAGCCAGTGACCATCATTAAAAGTGGTCAGATTGGCAAGTCATAATTCCTGCTACCTTCCCCAATTTTGCTTCTTTAGAAATTCTAAGCCATCAACTGTAGCAGCTTCTCCAAAGCTGCTGTATCTTTAGTCATGTTGGTATTCATAATTTGTTAACTATAGTGAGTGGTAACTAGGAACTGTACTATTCCTTTATCTTGATCTGGGCCTTCCCAGTCTTAAATATCTGGTTCTCCTTCTGGAGACAGCAGGCAAAGCTCCCTCCTTAACACATCTCTAGGTGAGTACCTAATTTCAAGTCTGCAAAACTCTCATTCTATCCCACCGACGGTTTAGTCCTTCTCATCCCCTTAGGAAAGATGTCTCTAGTTATCTCTCTACAGGCCTGTGCGTCTTACTCTAGCTTTCCTTTCCATGTTGATCTGTCATCTTCTACTACAGAAATCTAAGAGGTCAATGGAAGCTTTGTATTTTAAGAACTTCTAAAATAGATTTTGCTCTACATTTTTATTAGTTGCCTAAAATAATCATGTGCTTTTCTATGTTTAAAAATAATAAGTTGTTTCAATAGTGAAACACTGAAAGCTTTTACCCTAACATCAAGGACCAGAGAGGGAAGCCCACTTCACCACTGGTATTCAACTCTCCACTAGAAGTTCTAGTCAGAGCAATTAGGCAGTAAAATAAGATAAAAGGCATCCACACTGGAAAGGAAGAAGTAAGACCATCTTTTTTCACAAGTGACATGATTCTATATAGGGAAAATCCTAATAAATTCATACATATACACAAAACCTATTAGAGATAATAAATTCAGCAAAGTTGATGGGTACAAGATCAGTATGTAAAAATCAGTTGTATCTCTACACACTAGCAATGAACAATCTGAAAAGAAAATTAAGAAAATTCCATTACAACAGCATCAGAAAGAATAAAATGCTTGAGAATAAATTTAACCAAGGGGGTGTAAGACTTGTACACTGAAAACTAAAAAAAATTCCTGAAAGAAATTGAAGAGGACACAAATAAATAGAAATTTCCCTGAAATTCTACTCAACACATAGTTTCACTGTTAAAAGTTTGGTATATATTATTTTAGACCTTTTTCTATTTAGTGTCAATTATGGTTCTTGGTTGGAAGCAATAGAAACTGTCATACTGTGTGATATATGGCTTTTTTACTTTACGTCTCCGAGTTTTACCTTACATATCTGGTAAATGAAAATAATATCAGGACATACTGCACTGGTTATTGTGAGAAGTAAAGGAGCTACAGCACACAAAATACATAAAACAGTATCTATTACAAAGAAAGAGGTTAATACCTATTTGTTACTATTATTATTTTCATATTTTAATTATTGCTGTTATAAGTGGTTTTCAAAATCAAGTGTAGCTTATTATGCAAAACCCTCTATTATAGATGGCCTCACATTACATCCTAACTTACCACTCCCAAATCAAAAAATTATTTTCCTCTCTTGTAAGAATACTTTCCTTACTTTTATTCAATCTGACTTGTTAATTTTCTTCATCTGTACTTTAACTGACAAAGAAAATATTTTTCTTCAATGCCATTTCCTTCTATCAGCAAATCCAACTCAAACATTTATATAAAACCTACTTAAGTCTCAACACTTCTACCACACATGCTCTGATCACAATGGCCCCTGATAGCCACCTAGTGGCGATAATATATGTGTTAGATTGCATTATTCTTCAAAGTGTTTGCCTTTCAGTAAGAGATCCCACTCTACAGGAGGCTTTCTTACACAAGGCTATATGACTTGCTCGAGCCAATGGAAAGCAAGTGGAAGTGACGTGTATTACTGATTCTGGTGATGGTTGCACAACTTTATGAACATACTAAAAACTGTGAATTATATGTGTTAAATGAGTAAATTCTATGGTATGTGGATTATATCTCAACAAATCTGTTACAAAAATACAGTACAATAGATATACAATACTAAAATACAATAAAATTTAATATACTTAAAGTGGAATTAATGAGAAGAGATGATAAAATAAATATTTTAGATTGTAAAAAAGTATGTGAAATATTTCTATGAAGAAAAGCCACATGGAAGATATAATTAATGTTTGTGAAGTTTCTGAGGTACTCGTTCTAATTTCTGTAAGTTATATAGAAAACTATCAACATAATAGTTGATATCAAACATGTCATATCAATATAATACCACTGGTTTGGATTATAGCATTGGTTCATCTGTGAGTGACAGAAACCCCTAAATAACGGTGGCATAAACATTACTGAAATATACACTTCTCTGATATAAATGCAGGTAATCTACGACAGGTAAGTTGGCACAAAGAGCACCAGGAATCCAGGTGCCCTTTAATTTGTTGTTTCATCATCCTCAACTCTTGCCTTCTACCTCACACTACAAGATGGCTGCTCCAACTCCATCATACCCACAGTTTGGCCCCAAGAAGACAAGAAAGGGCAGGAGAGGGGCATGCCTCCTTCTTTAGTGATGCTACCCAAAAGCTACACAAACGTCTTCCATTTATTCAAATTACCATACCAAACTGAAAGAGATACTTGGAATTTTTTTTTTTTTTTTTTTTTTTTTTTTCAGTACGCGGGCCTCTCACTGTTGTGGCCTCTCCCAATGCGGAGCACAGGCTCCGGACGCGCAGGCTCAGCGGCCATGGCTCACGGGCCCAGCCGCTCCGCGGCATGTGGGATCCTCCTGGACCGGGGCACGAACCCGCGTCCCCTGCATCGGCAGGCGGACTCCCAACCACAGCGCCACCAGGGAAGCCCCGGAATTTTTATTTTGTTCAGCAAAGAGCCCAGATCACATTAGGGGTTTTATGCTAGAGAAACAAGGCAGAATTCCTGTTTGGTGACAACCCGTGGTCTCTGCTTAAACAACCAAAAGGCAGAATGCCCAGAAATGCTCCACGAATAATTTCACTATGCTCCAGGGCAAAAGCCATTTATAGAAATCCTGTTCTTTACATCAGCCTCTATTCTAAATACTTTGTGAACATTAGCGCATCTCATTTAGGGAGAACAAGCAGTCTCATGCAGGGTCACAAATAAAACAAGGAACAAGAAGAAAAATGAGGAGTCCCTGTGCTGGGTGACACTCAACTCGGTATGGGGAAGGTAAGTGGGAAGGAGGGGTCCTGGCACATTGACAAGCATTGCCCTGCTGAATGTGATAACTAGCTCACAGTTACCACTTATTAAAACATGTGGAATCATGAGTCTACAATTAAAAGATATTCCAACTATTTAAGAGAGGCCAGATATCTGAATTTTTATTGAAATCTGGATTTTATAGGAAATCACCTTTTTCTTAATTTTGTTTAAAAACGACATGCAGCTTGCCTGTCGACCACCAATTTGAGATATCTGGCTGAGAACAGTGAGATAATGTATCAGCTGCTGAAAAAAGGATGGCCCGTCAGACTCTGAAAGTAACCCTTGTGCTGAGAATTATTATAAAGGGTGGTGACAGTGAGGCGGGACTTATCATCATTACCGACTTATTGAGTACGAGAATGTTTATTGAGCATTTCCGTTGGCAGGTATTGTACTCAACCCTTTTCACGTTCATTATCTTGCTTACACAAAAGTCTTGTGTTGGGCTTCCCTGGTGGCACAGTGATTGAGAGTCTACCTGCTGATGCAGGGGACACAGGTTCGTGCCCCGGTCTGGGAAGATCCCACGTGCCGCGGAGCGGTTGGGCCTGTGAGCCATGGCTGCTAAGCCTGCGCGTCGGAGCCTGTGCTCCGCAACGGGAGAGGCCACAACAGTGAGAGGCCCGCGTACTGCCAAAAAAAAAAAAAAAAAAAAAAAAAGTCTTGTGTTATTTCTTTTTTTTTAAAGGGGAGTGGATGGAAATTGTGAGCTATATACCTTTAGTAACAGACCCAGGGTCACACAGCTGGTAAGGGAAATAGTTGGGACTTCAATCTGGCCCTGTCAGATATCCAAACCCATGTCCTTAATCCTCATCTAATATCATATGAAGGGACTTCCCTGGTGGCACAGTGGTTAGGAATCCACCTGCCAATGCAGGGGACACGGGTTCAATCCCTGGTCTGGGAAGATCCCATGTTCCATGTAGCAACTAAGCCTGTGCACAGCAACTACGGACCCTGTGCTCTAGAGCCCGCGAGCCACAACTACTGAGCCCACGTGCCACAACTACTGAAGTCCGCATGCCTAGAGCCTGGCTCCGCAAAAAAGGAAGCCACCACAAGGAGAAGCCCATACACTACAACGAAGAGTAGCCCTCGCTCGCCACAACTAGACAAAGCCCGCGCGCAGCAACAAAGACCCAACACAGCCCCAAACAAAGATATAAAAATATATATATCATATGCAATTTCTCTGCCTTTCCTGGAACAACATAGGGCAGGTTTGCCACAATATAAAAATAGAAATTTAAGTAGTGATGCAGAATCTCAGCATTTAAGCACAGAGTCATCCTGTCAGAGAAACAGCACAGAAGATATAAGAGGAGGATAAGCCAAAGTCTGAAAAGCCTCCAGAGGACCTCCCTGCTCAAAATATCATACATTATCTTTAAACAACACCTAGAGGGCCCTCACACCATTTATCCCATTAAATGAAAGAGCAATTTTGACAGTTACCATTTCGTGGCTTGAAACCCACAGTGGAGATATGCAACTTATTTAGCACAGGTGTTTAACTGTGATAAATTGGAGGAAGTCCCAGGATTCAGTGTCCTCAAACTAACACTACCTTCTAGGTAGAGCAGGGTACTGGCTTTCTGTCAACAAACTTGCTTGTAAAATTTCAAGGGTGGTGGCCTATAGGAGATCCACAGGGGTAGATCAGGAGGTTGGGCATGTGTGGAGGGAACAGAATACTTAAACCTTCCCCACGATGACAAAATACTATGGAGGATAAACAGGAAGACTTTGTGCTTATTATGTTTCTGAAAATCTACTTTTTTTTAATGCAACATTAAATACTAAAAACACGTGGGTATCTTAGTGAGAGACAGATTACATTGCCATTTTGCATGTTAAGGGAAATTTATGTTGACTGCTTTGGGCAAATCTATCTGCTCATGAAGAGTGCACAAATGTTTCTATGATCTGCCACGAGAAATCAGTGCATGTTTTAGCTAATCAAACATGGAGTAACAGAGGGACTTCTGTTTCCAACTGATGTGAAGTAACTGGGACTAGAATTATCTTCCCACCTGAAACAATGGAAAAACCAAATAAAATATATGAACCAATGCTTTTCAAAGACACTGAACATCAGGCAATGAAGGAAAGTGATTCTGGAAAGATAGAAAAAAATGAGGCTAACCCTACAATTGACCTAGCTAACTGACTTGAGAGCTTCCAAGCCACAATACAAGGAAGAACTGAGGCAGAACCTGGTGGACTCCGCAGGTGAAGAGACAGAGCTGAGTCTGGGGGGACCAAAGCTGCTAGAGTTGGTAGAGTACCAGGGAGGAGGGGTCTACACAGAGAGAGTATTCAGAGAAATGCAGGGAATCACTCTCAAGTATCCAGTAGCGGACTTATTTATGCGATGTGTGAGGAAACTATCAGAAACCCAGCAAAGATCACTTGAAAGGTGCATAGAACCCAGGCAGGGCCAAAAATAGTCTATTCTCTCAAGCCAGATTGGGAAAACTCAAAATTCACAGGGTATTGGGTAGAGCAAATCAGAAGAGTCTTGCCCCAGTAGTGGGTAATAATTAACCCTGTTAAAAAAGGAAACTGAAAAAAAAAAATTAAATGCTTTCCAAACAAGTGAATTGCATATCAAAAAATGCTTAAGGGAGGAGCTTCAAGATGGCGGAAGAGTAACACGTGATCACCTTCCTCCCCACAAATACATCAGAAATACATCTACATGTGGAACAACTCCTACAGAACACCTACTGAACGCTGGCAGAAGACCTCAGACCTCCCAAAAGGCAAGAAACCCCCCACGTACCTGGGTAGGGCAAAAGAAAAAAGAATAAACAGAGACAAAAGGATAGGGACGGGACCTGCAACAGTGGGAGGGAGCAGTGAAGGAGGAAAGGTTTCCACACGCTAGGAGCCCCTTCACGGGCGGAGACTGCGGGTGGCAGAGGGGGAAAGCTTCGGAGCCGTGGAGGAGAGCACAGCAACAGGGGTGCGGAGGGCAAAGCGGGGAGATTCCCGCACAGAGGATCGGTGCCGACCGGCACTCACCAGCGCGAGAGGCTCGTCAGCTCACCTGCTGGGGCGGGCGGGGGCTGCGAGCTGAGGCTCAGGCTTTGGAGGTCGGATTGCAGGGAGAGGACTGGGGTTGGCAGCGTGAACACAGCCTGAAGGGGGCTAGTGAGCCACAGCTGGCCGGGAGGAAGTCCGGGAAAATGTCTGGACCTGCCAAAGAGACAAGAGACTTTTTCTTGCCTCTTTGTTTCCTGGTGCACGAGAAGAGAGGATTCAGAGCGCCGCCTAAAGGAGCTCCAGAGACGGGCGTGAGCCGCGGTTATCAGCGCGGACACCAGAGATGGGCATGAGAAGCTAAGGCTGGTGCTGCCGCCACCAAGAAGCCTGTGAGGAAGCCCAGGTCACTCTCCACACCTCCCTTCTGGGGAGCCTGTGCAGCCCGCCACTGCCAGGGTCCCGTGATCCAGGGACAACTTCCCCGGGAGAACACACAGCGCGCCCCAGGCTGGTGCAACGTCACGCCGGCCTCTGCCGCCACAGGCTCGCCATGCACTCTGTACCCCTCCATCCCCCAGCCTGAGTGAGCCAGAGCCCCTGAATCAGTGGCTCCTTTAACCCCGTCCTGTCTGAGCGAAGAACAGATGCCCTCCGGCGACCTACACGCAGAGGTGGGGCCAAATCCAAAGCTGAAGGCCGGGAGCTGTGCGAACAAAGAAGAGAAAGGGAAATCTCTCCCAGCAGTTTCAGGAGCAGCGGATTAAATCTCCACAATCAACTTGATGTACCCTGCATCTGTGGAATACCTGAATAGACAACGAATCATCCCAAATTGAGGAGGTGGACTTTGGGAGCAATGATATATATATTCTGTCCCCTTTTTCTCTTTTTGTGAGTGTGTATGCTTCTGTGTGTGATTTTGTCTGTATAGCTTTGCTTTTACCATTTGTCCTAGGGTTCTGTCTGTCCATTTGTTTTGTTTTGTTTTTTTCCTTAAAAATATTTTTTTGTTAATAATTATCTTTTGTTTTAATAACTTTATTTTACTTTATTTTATTTAATCTTCTTCTTTCTTTCTTTCTTTTTCTTCCTCCCTTTTATTCTGAGCCGTGTGGATGAAAGGCTCTTGGTGCTGAAGCCAGGAGTCAGTGCTGTGCCTCTGAGGTGGGAGAGCCAAGTTCAAGACACTGGTCCACAAGAGACATCCCAGATCCACAAAATATCAAATGGTGAAAATCTCCCAGAGATCTCCATCTCAACACCAAGACCCAGCTTCACTCAACGACCAGCAAGCTACAGTGCTGGGCACCGTATGCCAAACAACTAGCAAGACAGGAACACAACCCCACCCATTAGCAGAGAGGCTGCCTAAAATCATAATAAGGCCAAAGACACCCCAAAACACACCACCAGACGTGGACCTGCCCACCAGAAAGACAAGATCCAGTCTCATCCACCAGAACACAGGCAATAGTCCCCTCTACCAGGAAGCCTACACAACCCACTGAACTGACCTTAGCCACTGGGGACAGATGCTAAAAACAATGGAAACTACAAACCTGCAGCCTGTGTAAAGGAGACCTCAAACACAGTAAGTTAAGCAAAATGAGAGGACAGAAAAACAGCAGATGAAGGAGCAAGCTAAAAACCCACCAGACCTAACAAATGAAGAGGAAATTGGCAGTCTACCTGTAAAAGAATTCAGAATAATGATAGTAAAGATGATCCAAAATCTTGGAAATATAATGGAGAAAATACAAGAAACTTTTAACAAGGACCTAGAAGAACTAAAGAGCAAACAAACAGTGATGAACAACACAATAAATGAAATTAAAAATTCTCCAGAAGGGATCAATAGCAGAAGAACGGATAAGTGACCTGGAAGATAAAATAGTGGAAATAACTACTGCAGAGCAGAATAAAGAAAAAACAATGAAAAGAATTGAGGACAGTCTCAGAGACTTCTTGGACAACATTAAACATGCCAACATTCGAATTACACGGTCCCAGAAGAAGAGAAAAAGAAAGGGACTGAGAAAATATTTGAAGAGATTAGAGTTGAAAACTTCCCTGAATTGGGAAGGAAATAGTTAATCAAGTCCAGGAAGCACAGAGAGTCCCATATAGGATAAATCCAAGGAGAAACACGCCAAGACACATATTATTCAAACTATCAAAAATTAAATACAAAGAACAAATATTAAAAGCAGCAAGGGAAAAATAACAAATAACACATAAAGGAATCCCCATAAGGTTAAGAGCTGATCTTCCAGCAGAAACTCTTCAAGCCAGAAGGGAGTGGCAAGACATATTTAAAGTGATAAAGGAGAAAAACCTACAACCAAGATTCCCCAGCAAGGATCTCATTCAGATTTGACAGAGAAATTAAAAGCTTTACAGACAAGCAAAAGCTAAGAGAATTCACCAACACCAAACCAGCTTTACAACAAAGGCTAAAGGAACTTCTCTAGGCAGGAAACACAAGAGAAGGAAAAGACGTACAATAATAAACCGAAAACAATTAAGAAAATGGTAATAGGAAAATACCTATTGATAATTACCTTAAATGTAAATGGATTAAATGCTCCAACCAAAAGATATAGACAGGCTGAATGGATACAAAAACAAGGCCTGTATATATGCTGTCTACAAGAGACCCACTTCAGACCTAGGGACACACATAGACTGAAAGTGAGGGGATGGAAAAAGATATTCCATGCAAATGGAAATCAAAAGAAAGCTGGAGTAGCAATTCTCATATCAGACAAAATAGACTTTAAAACAAAGTCTATTACAAGAGACAATGAAGGACACTACATAATGATCAAGGGATCAATCCAGGAAAAAGATATAACAATTGTAAATATTTATGCGCCCAACATAGGAGCACCTCAATATATAAGGCAAATACTAACAGCCATAAAAGGGGAAATCGACAATAACACAATCAGAGTAGGTGACTGTAACACCCCACTTTCACCAATGGACAGATCATCCAAAATGAAAATAAATACGGAAACACAAGCTTTAAATGATATATTAAACAAGATGGACTTAATTGATGTTTATAGGACACTGCATCCAAAACCAACAGAATACACATTCTTCTCAAGTGCTCATGGAACGTTCTCCAGGATAGATCATATCTTGGGTCACAAATCAAGCCTCGGTAAATTTAAGAAAATTGAAATTGTATCAAGTATCTTTTCCAACCACAATGCTATGACACTAGATATCAATTACAGGAAAAAAACCTGTAAGAAATACAAACACATGGAGGCTAAACAACACACTACTTAATAACCAAGAGATCACTGAAGAAATCAAAGAGGAAATCAAAAAGTACCTAGAAACAAATGACAATGGAGACAGGACGACCCAAAACTTATGGGATGCAGCAAAAGCAGTTCTAAGAGAGAAGTTTATAGCTACGCAAGCCTACCCTAAGAAACAAGACACATCTCAAATAATCAACCTAACCTTACACCTAAAGCAATTAGAGAAAGAAAAACAAAAAATCCCCAAAGTTAGCATAGGAAAGAAATCATAAAAGTCAGATCAGAAATAAATGAAAAAGAAATGAAGGAAACGATAGTAAAGATCAATAAAACTAAAAGCTGGTTCTTTGAGAAGATAAACAAAATGATAAACCATTAGCCAGACTTATCAAGAAAAAAGGGAGAAGACTCAAATCAATAGAATTAGAAATGAAAAAGGAAAAGTAACAACTGACACTGCAGAAATACAAAAGATCATGAGAGATTACTACAAGCAACTCTATGCCAATAAAATGGACAACCTGGAAGAAATGGACAAATTCTTAGAAATGCACAACCTGCCAAGACTGAACCAGGAAGAAATAGAAAATATAAACACAGCAATCACAAACGCTGAAATTGAAACTGTGGTTAAAAATCTTCCAACAAACAAAAGCCCAGGACCAGATGACTTCACAGGCGAATTCTACCATACATTTAGAGAAGAGCTAACACCTATCCTTCTCACACTCTTCCAAAATATAACAGAGGGAGGAACACTCCCAAACTCATTCTATGAGGCCACCATCACCCTGATACCAAAACCAGACAAAGATGTCACAAAGAAAGAAAACTACAGGCCAATAACACTGATGAGCACAGATGCAAAACTCCTCAACAAAATACTAGCAAACTGAATCCAACAGCACACTAAAAGGATTGTACACTATGGTCAGGAGGGGTTTATCCCAGGAAAGCAAGAATTCTTCAATATACACAAATCAATCAACGTGATACACCATGTTAACAAATTGAAGGAGAAAAACCATATGATCATCTCAATAGATGCAGAGAAAGCTTTCGACAAAATTCAACACCCATTTATGAAAAAAACCCTCCAGAACGTAGGCATAGAGGGAACTTTCCTCAACATAATAAAGGCCATATAGGACAAACCCACAGCCAACATCATCCTCAATGGTGAAAAACTGAAACCATTTCCACTAAGATCAGGAACAAGATAAGGTTGCCCACTCTCACCACTATTATTCAACATAGTTTTGGAAGTTTTAGCCACAGCAATCAGAGAAGAAAAAGAAATAAAAGGAATCCAAATCGGAAAAGAAGAAGTAAAACTGTCACTGTTTGCAGATGACATGTTACTATACATAGAGAATCCTAAAGATGCTACCAGAAAACTACTAGAGCTAATCAATGAATTTGGTAAAGTAGCAGGATACAAAATTAATGCACAGAAATCTCTGGCATTCCTATACACTATTGATGAATAATCTGAAAGTGAAATTAAGAAAACACTCCCATTTACCATTGCAACAAAAAGAATAAAATATCTAGGAATAAACCTACGTAAACAGACAAAAGACATGTATGCAGAAAATTATAAGACACTGATGAAAGAAATTAAAGATGATACAAATAGATGGAGAGATATACCAAGTTCTTGGATTGGAAGAATCAACATTGTGAAAATGACTCTACTACACAAAGTAATCTACAGATTTGATGCAATCCCTATCAAACTGCCAATGGCATTTTTCACAGAACTAGAACAAAAAAAATCACAATTTGTATGGAAACACAAAAGACCCTGAATAGCCAAAGCAATCTTGAGAAAGAAAAACTGAACTGGAGGAATCAGGCTCCCTGACTTCAGGCTATACTACAAAGCTACAGTAATCAAGACAGTATGGTACTGGCACAAAAACAGAAATATAAATCAATGGAACAGGACAGAAAGCCCAGAGATAAACCCACTCCCATATGGTCACCCTATCTTTGATAAAGGAGGCAAAAATATACAGTGGAGAAAAGACAGCCTCTTCAATAAGTGGTGCTGGGAAAACTGGACAGCTACATGTAAAAGAATGAAATTAGAACACTCCCTAACACCATACATGAAAGTAAAGTCAAAATGGATTAAAGACCTAAATATAAGGCCAGACAGTTTAAAACTCTTAGAGGAAAACATAGGTAGAACACTCTATGACATAAATCACAGCAAGATCCTTTTTGACCCACCTCCTAGAGAAATGGAAATAAAAACAAAAATAGACAAATGGGACCTAATGAAACTTCAAAGCTTTTGCACAGCAAAGGAAACCATAAACAAGATGAAAAGACAACCCTCAGAACGGGAGAAAATATTTGCAGATGAAGCAACTGACAAAGGATTAATGTCCAAAATTTATAAGCAGCTCATGCAGCTCAATATTAAAAACACAAACAACCCAATCCAAAAATGGGCAGAAGACCTAAATAGACATTTCTCCAAAGAAGATATACAGATTGCCAACAAACACATGAAAGAATGCTCAACATCATTAATCATTAGAGAAATGCAAATCAAAACTACAATGAGATATCATCTCACACCAGTCAGAATGGCCATCATCAAAAAATCTAGAAACAATAAATGCTGGAGAGGGTGTGGAGAAAAGGGAACCCTCTTGCACTGTTGGTGGGAATGTAAATTGATACAGCCACTATGGAGAACAGTATTGAGGTTCCTTAAAAAAGTAAAAATATAACTACCATATGACCCAGCAATCCCACTACTGGGCATATACCCCGAGAAAACCAAAATTCAAAAAGAGTCATGTACCAACATGTTCATTGCAGCTCTATTTACAATAGCCAGGACATGGAAGCAACCTAAGTGTCCATCAACAGATGAATGGATAAAGAAGATGTGGTACACATATACAATGGAATATTACTCAGCCATAAAAAGGAACAAAACTGAGTTATTTTCAGTGAGGTGGATGGACCTAGAGACTGTCATACAGAGTGAAGTAAGTCAGAAGTAGAAAAACAAATACTGTATGCTAACACATGTATACGGAATCTAAAAGAAGAAAAAAAACTTGGTCAGAAGAACCTAGGGGCAAGATGGGAATAAAGATGCAGACCTACTAGAGAATGGACTTGAGGATATGGGGATGGGGATGGGGATGGGGAAGGGTAAGCTGGGACAAAGTGACAGAGTGGCATGGACATATATACACTACCAAACGTAAAATAGATAGCTAGTGGGAAGCAGCCGCATAGCACAGGGAGATCACCTGGGTGCTTTGTGACCACCTAGAGGGGTGGGATAGGGAGGGTGGGAGGGAGGAAGATGCAAGAGGGAATAGATATGGGGACATATGTATATGTATAACCGATTCACTTTGTTATAAAGCAGAAACTCACACACCATTGTAAAGCAATTATACTCTAATAAAGGTGTTTTTAAAAAAAGCTTAAGAATATTTATAGGAATATAAAATATCCAACAGCCCACAAGATAAAATTAACAATGCCTGATATCTTTCAAAAATTATCAGGAATGCAAAGATGTAGAAAAATGACACAATCATGAGGAGAAAAATCAAAGGACCAAAATTGTATCAGAACTGACACTGTTGTTGGGATTAGCAGATAAAAATATTAAAACAGTTAGTATAACTGTATTCCCTTTATTTGAAAAGTTGGGTAATACATGGAAGACTTAAAAACTCAAATCTAACTTCTCGAAGTGAAAACTATAATCCTGAGATGACAAATGCACTGAAGGGTATTAGTGGATGATTCATCATTGCTGGGGGAAAAAGGTAAGTGTACTTGAAGATACAGCAATGTGAAGTATCTGAAATGGAATACACAAAGAAAAATGAGTTTTAAAAATGAACAGAGCATTATTGAGCTGTGGGACAAATTTAAGCAGCCTAATATACGTGTAGTTGGAGTCTGTAAAAAGAGAAGGGTGACAGAGAAAAAATATTTGAATAAATCATGGCTAGAAGTTTCCAAATTTGTTGAAAATGATAAAACCATGGATCCAAGAACCTCAACAAACCCCCAAAGCAAGGAACATGGAGAAAATCACACCAAGGCACATCATAATCAAGTTGCTTAAAAGTAGGAGTTAAAAAGAAAAATTTGAAAAGCAGCCAGAGAAAAGAGATGTACTACGTCTACAAATAAAATGAGGAAATGGCATATTTCACATTGAAAATAATACAAAACAGTAGAGTAACATTTGCAAAGTACTGAAAGAAAAGAAAAGAACTATCAACCCAGAAAGTAGAACTATATCCAGTAAAAATATCTTTTAAAAGTGAAAGTGCAATAGAGACTTTTCAGGCATACAGAGCTGAAATAATTCCCTGTTGTCAGAGTTGCAGTACAAGTAATGTTAAAGGAAGTCCATGAGGCCGAAGGAAAATGATACCCAATGGATATATGAATGTACAAAAAGGAATAAAGAGTGCTGGAAATTCTAACTATATGGGTCAATATACAAGATATTTTCTTATTATTTAAACCTCCTTAAATGATAATTAAGTGTTTAAACAAAAGTAATCACAATGAGTGTGAGGTTTATAACATTTGTAAAAGAAAAATACATGACAGCAGTAACACGAAGGCAAAGAGGAGAGAAACTGAAGTATCTAATTATAAGGTTTTTAATATGTGAAATGCAGCACCGTTACTTGAAGTTAAACAGTGGCAAGTTAAAAGTACATACTATCAATCCTAAAGCAACCAGTAAAATATCCACCCCAAACGTTAAGCTAATAAGCTGATAAAAGAGGCAAAGTACAATGTAAAAAATAAACATGTGATCCAAAAGAAGGAAGAAAATATGGGAAAGGAAACCAAAACCTGATGTTTCAAATAGAAAATTAACGGCAAGATGAAAAATGAAAATTTAATCACATCAAGTGTTAAAATGCCTTTAATCTCCACTTAAAATGCAGAGACTGTCAAATTGGTGAGAAAAGCAAGAGCCAACTATAAGATGCTCAGAAGAAATGCACCTTCAATATATAAACACACATAAATTAAAATTAAAAGATGGTAAAATACATACTATGCTAACATTAATCAATGGGAAGCAAAGGGGGCTGTACTAATCTCAGACAAATTAGATTTCAGAGCAAAGAATCTTTCCAGGGATAAAGGTCATTTCATAATGATTAAGGGATCAATTTATCAAGCAAGCAAAATAATCCAAAGTGTTTATGCACCTAATAACAGAGCTTCAAAGCAATTGAAGCAAAAACGATAGAACTGCAAGGAAAAACAAATCCACAACTATAATGGGAGATTTTAATACCACTCTCGATAATTGAAAATCCTAATCAAAATCCCAGGAGGCTTTTTTTTGGAAATTGACAAATTATTCTAAAATGTGTATGGAAATGCAAAGGACCTAGAATAGTCAAAACAACTTGGAAAAAGAAGAACAAATTTGGGGAACTAACATTACCTGATTTAAACACTTATTAAAAACTACAGTAATTGAGACACTGTAGTATTAGCATCACGTTAGACAAATAGATCAACGGCACAGAGTAGAGATTTCAGAAATACACCCATGCATATAAGGACAATTTATTTCTGACAAAGATGCATGGCAAATTCAGAGGAGGAAGAAGAGTTTTTCAACAAATAATACTGAAACATTTGGATATCTGGATGGAAAATGCCTTATCTTCAACCATATACAAATATTAAGTCAAAAAATAAATGCTCAACCTAAAACTATAAAGTTTCTAGAAGAAAACATGGAGGGAAATCTTTGTGTCCTTAGGTTAGGCAAACATTTCTTAGATATTACACCAAAAGCATGATTCACAAAGAACAAATTGATCAAGTGGCCATCCTCAGAATTAAAAAGTGTTTTCAAAAAACACTGTTCAGGGAATGAAAAGACAAAGCCGCAGACTGGGAGAAAATATTTGCAAAGCACATATTTAATAAAGGATGTATATCCCCAATATATAAACAATTCTCAGAAAAAGAAAACCTGATTTAAAATACGGGCAAAAATTATGAACAGACGCTTCACGGAAGAAAATATACGAATGGTAAATAAGAACATGAAATGATATGACACATCATCAGTCATTAGTGAAATGCAAATTAAAGGCACAATGATATATATACCTTTCAGAATGACTAAAATTAAAAGGTCTTACCATCACACATGGCTGTAAGGCAACTGGAATTCTCATCCACTGCTGGTGAGAATGTAAACTTAAGCAACGAAAAGTTAAACATACAGCTACCACATGATCTAGCCATTCTACTCCTAGGTCATTACCCAGGAGATTTCAAAGCGTATATTCATACATCTATGTTCACAGCAGCTTTCTTTGTAATAGCCAAAAACTGGAAACATTCCAAACTCCCATCAACAGGTGAATGAATAAACAAATTGCTACATATCCATACAATGGAATAATAAGAAAGGAACTATTGATAAATACAATAGATTTATCATGGATGGATACCAAATAGTTACGCTGAGTGAAAGAAAAGTACATACTCTTTTCAATAAATGATGTGTGGCAAACAACATCCCCACGTGAAAGAACGAAACTGTTATCTTACACCATATACAAAAATTAACTCAACATGCATCAAAGACCTAAACGTAAGAGTGAAAATTATAAAAGTCACAAGAAAATGTGGGGGACAGTTTCACAATGCTGAATTTGGAAATAATTTCTTGGATATGACACCAAATGCACGGCCAAAAAAAGACAAATAATAAATGGGACTTCATCAAAATTAGAAACTTTTGCGCATTGAAAGGTACTCTCAACAGAGTGAAAAACAACCTATGAACGGGAGAAAAATATTGGCAAATCATATTTCTGACAAAGGATTAATAGCCCAAGTACATAAAAAATTTTAACCCAAAACAACCTGATTTAAAAATGAGCAAAGGACTTGAATAGACATTTATCCGAGAAGATATACAAATGGACAATTAGCACATGAAAAGATGCTCAACGTCTCTAATCATCATGAAAATGAGCATCAAAAGTGCAATGAGATACCACTTCACACCGATTAGGATGGCTATTATAAAAACAAACAGAAATAGAAGACAAGTGTTGGTGAGGATGTGAAGAAATTGGAACTTTTGTGTATTGCTGATGGGAAGGTAAAATGATGCAGCCACTATGGAAAACAATATAAAGCTTCCTCAAAAAATTAAACATAGAATTATTGTATGATCCAGCAATTCCACTTCTGAGTATATCATCAAAAGAACTGAAAGCAGAGACATGAACAGATATCAGTACACTTAAGTTCATAATAGCATTATTCACAAAAGTTGGGATCAACCCAATGTCCATTAACAGATGAATAAATGAACAAAATGTGATATATGCATGCAATGGAATATTATTTAGTCTTAAAAAGAAATGTAATTGGAAACATGCTGCAACACGGATGAACCTAGAAGACATTATGACATATGAAAAAAGCCAGTCACAAAAGGACACATGCTGTACGATTCCACTTATATGAAATATCTAGTGTGGTCAAATTCATAAAAAACAAAGTAGAATGGTGGCTAGGCACTGAGGGGAAAGAGAAATCAGGAGTTATTGTTCAATGGGTACAGAGCTTCAGTTAGGAAAGAGGTAAATAACTCCAGACATGGATGGTGGTGATGGCTACACACTAATTTGAATGTACTTAATGCCACAAAACTGTACACTTCAAATTGGTTAAAGTGGTAATTTAATGTTGTCTATATTTTATCCCAATTTTTAAAAGAAAAAAAGTACATATTGTATGGTTCTTTTGCATAGGAAATATTTTTTGCATAAAAATTTAAACCAATCTGTATTGAGAGAAAGCAGAGCAGTGGTGGCTTGGGGATGTAGGATGGGGAAACATGGAAGAGAAGGATTACGAAAGGGTATGAGGAGTCTTTTGGGTGTGATGGATATATTCCTTATCGTGAAGTGGTAATGGTTTCATGGATGTATACATACGTATGCATATGTCCAAATTTATACAATTGTACACATTAAATACATAAAGCTTACTATGTATCAATTATATCCTACAAGACTTTTTAAAAATTGATTAAGCATAAACAAACAGACCTTGAATCAACGACCTAAATGTAAGAGCTAAAACTGTAAAACTGTTAAAAGAAAACAGAGTGGTAATTCTTCATGGCTTTGCCTTTGGTGAAGCATTCTTAGATATGACACCAAAACATGAACAATAAAAGAAAAAATGTAGATAATTGAACATCATCAAAATTAAAAACTTTTTTTGCTTCAAAGGAGACCGTCAAGAAAGTGAAAAGATTAAATGTGAGAATATATTTGCAAATCGTATAATCAATAGGGAGTCATATCCAGTATCTATACAGAATCCTCACAACTCAATAATAAAAAGATAAATAGCCCAGTTAAAAATGGGCAAAGGATCTGAGTTGATATTTCTCCAAGATATACAAATGGCTTATGAGGAAATGAAATGCCACCTCATACCCTGTAGGAAGGCTGGAATCAAAAAGTCAGATAGCAACAAATGTTGGAAAAAATGTGAAGTGGTGCAAAATGGTGGCGGGAGTGTAAAATGGTGCAGCCACTTTGGAAAATAGTCTGGCAGCTCCTCAAATGATGAGACACAGAATTATCTTTTGACCCAGCAATTCCTCTCCTAGGTATAGACTCAAGAGATATGAAAACATACATCCACACAAAAACTTGTACACAGAGGTTCATATTAGCATTATTCCTAATAGCCAAAAGGTTGAAACAACACAAATGCCCATCAATGGACCAAAAGATAAATAAAATGTGGTACATCTATATGGTATAATATTATTCCACCATAAAAAGTAATGAAGCGTTGATACATGCTGCAAGGAATGAATCTTGAAAACATCATACCAAGTGAAAGAAGCCAGTAACAAAAGACTGCATACTACATGACTCCATCCATATAAAATGTCCAGAATATGGAAATCTATAGAAAGTTGATTAGTGGTTTCTCACAGCAACCTAAGTTGGGGTGGGGGGAATTAGATGGTGATAGCTAAAGGGTACAGGGTTTCATGGTGATGTGATGAAAATGTTCTAAATTTGACTGTGGTAGTGATTGCACACAACTGTGAATATACTAAAAGCCATTGAAATGTACACTTTAAATGGGTGAATTGTATAGTATGTGAATTACATCTCAATAAAGTCATTTTTTCAAAAAGTAATAAGTAGATTTGTACGTTAACACAATTATGATAAAATTTGGTTCTCTCCCTTTCTAGCTCATTAATAAGAAGATGATCAGAGTTATAGTTTCATCAGTCAGGATGTGCTCATTTATGCTGTGGTAACAAACAACCCTCAAATCTCAGTGGCATAAAATAGTAAAGGTCTGTTTTTCACTCACGTGTCCACCGCTAGCTGGCTGGGAGCTCAGCTCTTGCATCCTCGTTCCAGGATCCAGGCTGCTGAAGCTGCCACAAAACAGAACATTACCTGGAAGAAAGAAAAAGAGAATACTGGAGGGTCTCACTCTAGTAAACAAATGCTTTGCCGGAAAGTTAGTTCTATTACTTCTCATTGGCTCACACTCATTGGCTGAAAATAGTTACATGGCATCTTCCAAACACAGGGGACCGTGGTATTCAACTGGACTTCTTCCGAAAGGCAGAGTAGGAACTATTTGACAAAGAGCCCTAATATCGACCACACAGCTAATATTCATTCAGGGTTTATTATGTATCAGGAGCTGTTCTAAACCCTTGCATGTATCATCTCACTTAATACTCGCCAAAAAAACTAAATAACACTTTTGAGGTTGGTGCTCTTATTATCATCAACACCAATATTTTATGCAGGAGAGAATTAAAACATAGAGGATGTTCCTAAGGTTAGTAAAGTATTAAATGACGACAGGTTAGAAATTCAGGTCTCCTAGCTCTCCCATCTGGTACCCTTCTAGCCACCATTGTCTTCCCCACTTTCCTGGGCAGCGCTGTTGTTTATCAGGCTCATCTCAGGTCTGCTGAGGCTTCTGGAAGCTTCAGACAGAGCAGCTTTGCTTTACCCCCTGTGCTTTCACTTATTCCATTTGTTTCTTGGCTGACGAAAAGAAAGTTGGGACAACTGTATTGTTCCATTCACTAATCTCCATCCCCATTGAGACAAACCGTAAGGAAGAACAAATTCAAGCAAATGGATAAATCAGGCTCCTTTTCTATTTCTACGGTTAAAAATGCTTACTTCTATGTGAGTTAGGGCAAATGTTTTGATGAACACTGTCATTTATGTGAAGCATTGACTACAGCAGATTCTAGCTTGGAAAAAATAATTCATACAAAGGCATCATTAAGTAGAGGAGTTAGCAGTGAATGATACTAACAAGGACCTAGTTCAAGAATACCAGGGCTTAGGGTTAAGAAATAGTGTCTTTGATCTTTCAATAGAGCCTGTTATTCAGATTCAGTGTTCGTTGCATTAGTGCTGACTGATCGCCTGTGAGGCCTAGCACAGTGCCAAACTCATGGAAAATGTTTAATGACACCAGTTGAATTATTTGAGGGAATTGGTAAAAACTGAGGGATAATTGGAAGGAAGGATTCCAGGGCCACCAGGAATAGGAATACACTGGTTGGATAGGACACCAATCAAGTATAATGCTAGACATTACACAATCCTTCTGTTCTTCTGTTGTTTCTAACAATACAGATGCTGTTAATTTTTACGACTAAAGCACACATTTGAACAGGTTAATATCAAACAAAACATCTGGACTGCATCATTAGCATCAACAGGGAGAGTGACAGCCCAGTGGGAGAAAAAAATGGGGAGTCTTCCCAAAATGACGTGCAAGAAAGAAGCATCTTTTTCAAGTTGATGCTCTAAGTGTTCCGTTAGCAGTAGGAACTAGTCTAATGTGATAATAACCTCTCTCTGGGATGGCATCTTAAAAGGAAACAACTTCCCAGTTCTGTGACCTTTTGGAAGAAGAATCGCAGCAGGGAAAGGGAGTCTTGGCAAACACCCTCCAGCACTATGAAATCTTTGAAGCGACCCAACTTTGAAGACTGCCTACCATATTGAGAGCATGCATGCACAGTCAGGGAGAAAACCACCCAACTCTGATTTTCCAAAACCCATTTGAACTTCCCCCTAGATCTCCTTTTCGATAGAAGGCGACCAAACCCCCTCGGAGATTGCTCAGAGGCAGTGAGGAACCACAGAGAAAGCACATTTTCATCAGGCTGTTATTATGGGAATGCTGCCAACAGGAAAAATAATGGGCAAAGAAAGAAAATTCTGATTATCCCACTAAGAGGCTTGAAGCGTCAGCATCTGGCTTGAGGCCAAGAGATGGAAGGGAAACTAAATGACAAAATAAATCAAAGATGTCTTCTCCCTGCAATGTGTTTGAAAGGGCAGAATGCTGTCTGTTTGTGCTGCCCAGGGTTTTCCCCAAGTAACATATTTAGTGTTGATTTTTAGCTCATTATTGCAATTTTCTTTCAAGAGTTGTAACAGTCACAATTCAACTTCTGTCTCCTTTTTTTTTTTTTTCGGCCAGTAGTAAATCAGGCATTCTGTATGGGTCCTATCTGTGGTTTTCAGTTATCCTGGAGACTTTTCCCTTGACAGAGATAAAAAAGGAAGGCTTCAAAAGATTTTAGAATCAAGGGGATGTCACTTTTCATATAGGGAAGGAGGAGGGTTCAAAGATGGACTAGTACAGGGCTGTCCACGGGAATAACTAACAAAATAGTCACCAGTGCTGAGCGCACGGGAAAATCATAATAATTTCATTAATAACTACAAATATTTCTCAAACATTACTCTGTCCCAGGCACTCTGCGATGAGTTTTATACTCAGAGTCTCTCTTAATTTGGATGGGAAACATGGTGGTGCTTTCTAAAGGATTTCGTTCAATTCAAAAGCTCGGTGCTTTGTGACCACCTAGAGGGGTGGGATAGGGAGGGTGGGAGGGAGATGCAAGAGGGAAGAGATACGCGGATATATGTATCCATGTAGCTGATTCACTTTGTTATACAGCAGAAACTAACACAACATCGTAAAGCCATTTTACTCCAATAAAGACGTTAACAAAAAAATGGCTTTTAAATAGGAAGTAATTTGGAAATTATCTTATGGTTTACAGATGTTAGTTATTAATGTGATGTGCACACCATGGGGTCATATTTTAATATATCAACCAATGTGTTTTTCATTTCTAATAACTCCTTTTCATCCTCTGGCCATTCTCCATGGAAGCAAGATTAGAGAGTACTCATTGTCTGAAAGAATCGTTAGTGTAACACAAAGGGAGAGAAATGAATTTTTGAGCTTCAAAAGCCCTGCAGAGCTGATCCCATAAACAATAGTTCTGGGAGAATAATGATGGTAAGAGGCACCTTTTCTATGTCCAGGCCAGAAGCTGGACAGCTTTCTTCCCAGAGACCCTGAGAAGCGGGGCTGGATTTTAACCCCCTGATAGGGTGCAGGAGAAACCTCAGGTCAATTTGGAAGAATCTGAGAATTTAGAAGACCTATGCTTCCTTCCTCTGATCCGCCCTGGGTAAGTGACATGTCACCCACCACCCCCTCACCCTCAGAACCACTGGGGAGTTTTAAGGAGAGGTGGCCACAGAGGGTCTCGAAGAAGATGAGACTGAGGCCTCATCAGAGAGTTTCTCTGGGTTTCGTTTGGCTCCAGGAGAAGCCAAATGTTTCTCTCACCTCTGGGTGGTCATGAAAACAGCTGGAAGGCAGCCAACCTGGAAGGCACCAGGGTTAGGCTGGGAGAGGAAGGGCAGCAATGAACTGACATCTATAAGGCTTCACAGTCATGCAGACCCTTTAGCACATACCAACGTGGATGGCGGACAACACCTTGACTTCATTCCCTGGCACATCATACCCCTCCTCTCCTGGAACAGAGGCACAACTCAGGGAGATCAATTGATTGAAATGACCCTCAACAGATGGGAAAGAATTCTATGCCTCTTGGAAGAGTGAGCGCTTGAAAGAACAATGAAGCTGAGATGCACAAAAATAAGGAAAGCTGTGTTTCCGCACACTGTTACCCACACCTGCACATATTCCTGGTTCCCACACCATCTCAGTGGATGATGTGTGAGAAGGGAATTAGATACCACATCCATTAGCTCCTGGGGAGATCTGGGCAAATCACGCTACTTTTCTGAATTCTAATACCCTCATCTGTTGAGCAGAACTGGGCTGAAAACAAAAATATTCTGTAGAAATACCTCAAGGGCTGCCCAGAAGAGTAAGGGAGGTCATTTCATGCGACCTGGTTCAAGATTCTCCTGCACCAGCTCTCAACTGGGGCAGCGCGACTCTAGTCTTATTTTTTTCCTTATGTATTGGAACCAAAGTACTGAGGGCAGGGTTTATGATGCTCCTTCTTCGATGGTGTATTTTCATCATGGTATCATTCCTGACCTTTTCTTATTTCACTTTTTCTCTTTCTCCCCAGTCTCCACTCCTGTTTTTGACAGTAATTCTGGCAACCTCACATATTTCCCAAAGCTCCCATCTTACTTTGTTTACATTGAGGATACATGTAAGATTTATTTTTGAAAAAAAAAAAAAGATTAACTCCAGTTCTATATAGAGAAGTTTAAAAACCATTTCATTAGTTAATAACTTCTAAGGTCCTCTCTAATTTCTATATTCTAGGAAGATATTTCGGGGTGAATTGTGATCTTCCTCTCAAAAGACACATTGAAGCCCTAACCCCCAGTACCAAATCCCAAACTTATTTAGAATTAGGGTCATTGCAGGGTCATTAATTAGTCGAGTGGTGGTAGGGTGTTCTCCTACCCTACGGGAACTGGTGCCCTTGTAAGAAGATGGCCATGTGAGGACAGGGACACACAAGGAGAAAGCCATGTGGTGACAAGGGCAGAGATTGGAGTGATGCACCTGTAAGCCAGTGAATACCGGAAACCATCAGCAAACTCCTAGAAGATGGGAAGAGTCATGGAGGGATTCCGCTACAGGTTTCAGAGGGAGTCTGGTCCTGCTGACACCGCGATACCTTGATTTCAGACTTCTAGCCTCCAGAACTATGAAACAATAAATTTCTATTGTTTTAAACCACCCAGGATGTGGCACTATGTATGGCAGCCCTAGGAATCTCAGACAGAAGAGAAACAGGAAATAGTCATTTACCCACATAATAATTCTGCTTCTCTGTTCCCAGATGAATAGGAAGTATTCCAATATGTTCCTCACTCCTTTCTTCCATTTGTTACATATACTTTGTCATTCTCCCCTCTCTTCCTTGTTTTTTTTTTTTTTTACAGCCCACACTGTAAGATGGATTGCCAGAAAATAGAAGAAGCCATTTCAGGGTTTTATTTTGCTTTTTTTTTGAACTTTTCTCCTAGCACAAGACAACCCCACTAGGGAACAGCATCTATAAATGTGTACACTCCCACCCACAACAAGAGGTTGTCTCATTCTCAAGGCGTGTTTTGCAGTCAGCCCCCAGAGCAGGATTCCAGGATTTGATCACCTCCTGCTATCTTAGCAACTGTTTCTTGATAGTTTCTGCTTTGGTGACATCACATGTTTGATTGCTGCCGTGTAGAGATACAACAAGTATAATTCTGTGCTGGAAGCCTTCAGTTTGGAAAGCCCAAGTCCTACGTGGCACTGGAACAAAAGCATCATGGTGCCGGGATGTTGCCATGGCCTGTTCTCTTGCATTGATTATTTATGTGGCAGGGCAGATGGAGGACCTGTATTCAGAACGTGTGTCACTCCCCGCTGGGTTTGCTCAATGAAAGTTTGTCTAGTCCCAGCATGCAAGTGGCTTAAGACTTTTTATTTAGATGATTCACTTATGCATGTATACATCCATCCATACAGTCAAAAATATTTATTGAACACCTGAGATGTGTGGGACTCTATGTGCCAGAGATACAGTAGTAAATAAGACAGGAAAATCCCTGTTCTCATGGATTACATACTGATGGATAGGGTGGGACAAGACACAGAATTAATATATATGATTTTAGAAAATGACAGCTATGAGCAAAATATGAGAGTAAAAGGAATGACTAGTGTCTCAAGGAAGTGGGGCGGGGTTGTAATTTTAAACAAGGTACTGAGGGAAGACCTCGCTGAGAAGGTAACATGTTTAGGGCAATAAGCTCTGCTGTTTTCTGCAGGGAAATAGTAATGAACTTGGAATTGGAAAACCTGCATTCAACTCTTGTTATGAACTGAATTATGCAACACCCCCCCTTCATATGTTGAGGTCGTAACCTTCAGGAACTCAGAATATGACTGTATTTGGAGATAAGGCCTTTAAGGAGGTAATTAAGTTAAAATGAGGTCGTTCGGGTGGACGCTAACCCAATATAAATGATGTCAGAGGAAGGAGACAAGAGTCCAGGGACATGTCTATACAGGGGAGAAACCCTGTGATTTCACAGCGAGAAGGCGGCATCTGCAAGCCAAGGAGAGGCCTTAGAGGAAACCAAACCAGCTGACACTTTGAAACTCCAGCCTCCAGAACTGTGAGAAATAAATTTCTGTTGTTGATGCCACCCAGTCTATGGAATTTTGTTACGTCAGTTCCAGCTGACTAATTCAACTCTGAACTGACACTTGCCAAATTGCCCTCTTGACCTCATTTGACCTCTACACTTGGACCTCTTCAAACCTAACGTGTCCAAAAACGAGCTCTTCATCTCCACCCTCATCCATCTGGCTCCACTTACCGGGCTTCCCAATCCTCTATTGATTTCAGCTCCAACCTTCTAGTTTCTCAGATCAAAAACAGTCATGGATGGTCCCACTCTTTCTGTCAAAGCCTAAATCCAGCATGCCAGCAAATCCTGTTGGCCCTACCTTAAAAGAATATCCAGATCTAGTTGCAACTCACCACCTCTGCTGCTCCCACTCTGTTCAAGCCACCAACATTGCTGACCTGAATTTCCGCAGTAGAATGGGTCTCCAAGCTCCCGTCCTTGCCGTCTTATGGTCTACTTTCACAGCAGCCAGAACTCTTTAGCTCACGCACACCTTCCCCATGCAGACAGCCTCCAATCAGGACACACCTGAAGCCTTCCCTTTTTTCCACTGTAAAGCTTTCCCACTCCTCTTCCTGCCTCTGAGTTTTTTGTCAAATGCAAGTGATGGGGACTAACTCCCTTGCTATAGCAAACTCTGAATAAAAAAAGAGCCTTTGTGAGCTTCCCTGGTGGCACAGTGGTTGAGAGTCCGCCTGCCGATGCAGGGGACACGGGTTCGTGCCCCGGTCTGGGAAGATCCCATATGCCGCGGAGCGGCTGGACCCGTGAGCCATGGCCGCTGAGCCTGTGCGTCCGGAGCCTATTGCTCCGCAAAAAAAAAAAAGAGCCTTTGCTTGGTCCCATATGGGTGGCCTTCATTTATTTCCACAAACATCATGTTTAAAACATTTGATAATGATGCAGACTGGTTTTATGGACCACACTGAATTTTTTTTAACTTTGTGCTCAGTAAAGTGCTTATTTTGAAGATTGCATCTGGATCGAAATAGGAAGAACATTAAGTACAGATAACTAAGCAATTATTGGACTAGATGGACTTGTATGAGCCTCTCTGGTGTACTGCCCCAGCAGAGGATCATATTTAAGCCTTCTCTGGCATTCTCTAAAAATCGGAGTTGTACCAAAGCACTTCAACCATCTCAATGTTTTGTTCTGCCGACCTTCTTTTCTTTCTTTTCTATGCATAACAATTTCCATTTTGTTGCAGTTCGAGTTTATGTATATTTGTTCTCTCTGCAGTAGAGATGGAAATCAGCAGATTCTACGTTATCAGCCCTTTGGACACCTGATACACTCTGTTAACTTGGACTCTGTGTTGTTTTCTCAAAATTGGAAAAGATTTGTCTCCTTCATTTTTTCCATATAATTCTTGTTTCCTGATACACGTTCCCAAGAAACCCGTTTTGGGACCATTGCTGCATATGACTTTCTCTAATTACCCACAGGAAGCACCCTATGGTTAAACAAGTATAAGCATAATTACAGGACATCTTAGGGCCTAATATGCTCAGATGCAGAGTGAATTTTTGAGAAGTGGAGATTTTCACATGGTACTGAAGAATTCTTTTTCTTGTAGAGCATTTTCATGTTTGTGTTTCATGTGTTCTAATCCTCATGTATTTTCATGACTCTGGTAACCTTTTCCAGGTTCTTCCCACTCAACGAGCCTTATCCTAGGATGGAATTTGGCTTGTTCGTTAGAATACTTGGAGTGAGAAGCTGCCCATTCTCTCGTAAAAGAGCAGATGTTCAGATGTTTTAGGTAGTGTCGGGGATGAGGTCTTAACCACCATGACATGAGAAGCACAAACGTAACCTCCAATTTGAAAGTAGGAGCATTGATGCCCAGGTGGGTTAAGTGAGTTACTCAAGGCCATAGAGCTAATTAATGTAAGAGTCAGGCCTGGTAACTGACTTCAGTAAGTCTAGTTTAATGTTTCTTAAACCTCAACAGAGTACTGGAATATTTATAAAATACATACAAATATATTTTTGATACCTCATATCATACCCTCTCACACTATCGTCCTCAACCCATGTTCCAAGGACTTTGATCAACATTTGGAAAAATTAGCTGCTTATAAGATAGATGATAGAAAGATTTGAAAGGTGTTCCTTCACCAAAATATTTGGGGCCGCTGCAGCTGCTACCTGTGTGTGCTCATCAACTACGTCCTCTTCTGAAAGTAGTGCCATGTCTTCTATTTAGGATCTAGAGCTCCCCTGCATATTACTATTACATCGTCCTGCCCTCCAGGGGAGCAGAAGAGTGTCTGTGTGACTGTATTTGGCCACACTCTGTCTCTCTGAATCTTGAAAATGATCCAAATAATGACATCAGCTGGCTCGTATTCATCCTGAATTTGGTGCTTTATAGAGACGCATATAGAAACTTTATAGATTCACCGAGAGCCCTGTAGCTGCTCTTTTTTTTGGGGGGGGGGCGGACCTGGTTCTTTATCCTTGATTCTCAGGCTATGACTTACTCCTCTTTTACACTTAAAAAAAAAAAAAATTTTAACCAGAGTCAGTTTCTTGTAGGAAGAACTTCAACTCATAGTAGTAAGATATAATAAGAAAAGTTAGATGAAATGAAACATTTCCTTGAAGAGGACCAACTATCAAATTTATCCAATATGAAAACAGATAGTCTGAATAGTTCCATACTTATCAAATAAAATAATATGTAACTAAAAAGTATCCAGAATATCTCCAGGCTCAAATGGTTCACTGGAGGATGTTATGAAATATTAAAACAACAATTAAAAACAATTACACAGTCTTCCTAAAAAACAGAATTTGGGAAGCCACTATCACCTTGACACCAAAACCAGACAATGACAGTAGTTAAAAACAAGCAAACAAAGAATGACAACGACATATCATCAATCGAGAGATTATAGGAAAACCTGCTCAAATAAATATAATCAAATGGAATGCTTTAATATATATTAAAAAATTTATACTCCACAACCAAGTGGGGTTTATTCCAAGTATGCAAGGCTGGTTCAATATTCAAAACTCAATGAAATACACTGTATCAATAGGCTAAAGAAGAAAAACCAGATGATCACACCAACTGATGGAGCTAAAAATGTTGCAAAACAACTCCAAAACTCAGTGCCACACAACACTATTTGTTTCTTATTCACACAACTGTAGGTCACCTGGGGCTTGACTGATGTAGGCTGGACTCTGCCTCAAGCTGTAGGTTGGTCCCAGGTCAGCTCCATACGGCTCTTATCCTCCTTGGACCAATGGCCTGTTCTCCTGGCAAAAGGCAGGAGCTCGAGAGGGCAAGCCCGATCATGTTGCCACATTTCAAGCCTCTGCTCCCACCTTGTCTGCTAATGTTCCACTGGCTAGGGCAGGTGAAATGAAGAAGTTCAAATTCAAAGGGTGAAAAGATCACTCTAAACAGAGATAGTGAGCACAGCTGTGGAGAATTGCTGAGTAAGGATCTCATCTACCGCAGATAGACTGATTTGCATTAGAAACTCTTCCCTTTCTGCCAAGGAATTACCTTTTAACATGCAAATGCTGTCGGAGAAGAAAAAATATAAAGCCTCTCCTTTAACACAACCTGCCTTAACTTTGTTCAGTTGGCTGATATGCAGCGTCCAGCGATAGCTAAGAAGAAGAATCTCTAGAGGGAACACAGATGGATCCATGTTACCACAAGGGCTTGGGATTCAAAAGAAATGGAAGACTACGTTCATATCACAGTATGAAGGGCACGTGTAAATCCAGGTGAGTGGGATGCTCAGGGACTAAGGGAAAAGGTAAATTTCACTGGACATGTAGGTGCCCCTCATATATAAGAGGTGAGAGGGTAATAAAAGGAGTCTACAGGTCCCTAAGGTTTACAGCCTGTATCTATTTTGGGCTTACACAGAATGTCTCAAATACCATTTTTATTGCCCTGTGCTCTGCAGCAGCTACACTGTCAATTTGGAGTTAATTGTTATAAAAAAGTTAGCATAATGTCTTTTTCCATGGGAGAGCTGAGTAAATAGGTTTTTGATTCTGATTCTGGGAAAGCATTTTCCTTTCAGTCACTTCTGGCTTTTCATTTATCAATTGCATTTGAGATGAGGTCATCAGAGCCACCAGGCAGTGTCATGTCATGAAATACATATACATTATAAGGCTCTGAGGCCTACGGAAGCTTCCAAGGAGTGTTAATTATTGTACCAGTTGGGCTTCAAAGGAATGGGAGAAGTAGAGAGGCAATGCCCAGATCTGAAGTTTCAACTTGTCTCCAAGTGTTAAAACATCAACGTGTGTGAGAGTTTGCTTAGGGTGAGTGTGGCGGCAGGGGAGTGGTTCCTCTATAATCCTGTTTGGATGTTTAGAAGGTTATAACTGGAATATAAAAGAGCCACATTTGGACAGAGCACAATTCCACTCCCAAATGTATCAGCCTCCTCTAACTACACTGTCATGCAAATTAGGTCAAAATATGGCTTAAAAACCAACTGCTCTTGGAATGAAGGGTATTTTCCCCAAGCCCGTTTTAAACAAAATGAATGCCATATACTCCCATAAAGAGAGATGATTGACATTACATATGCCATGAAATTTTCCTTTTCAAAATCATGACATTTTATAACATAAAGAGATAGCAATTATAGTATACATTCCTCAAAGTTAAAAATTTTTTTTAAATGCTACTGGGAAAACAGAAATAATATGTCCTACAACTAATGTAATTAGGTAGAGCTAGATTAGAGAATGTACAGAGGATAAGCCACAGGGCTGATTATCTTGAATTTAATTTGCCGCTTTTAATATTTTCCCCCTGCATTTTAGTGATTCCAGAGAGATCAGCCTGCAACAGCTTCATTTTTCAATTTGGTTTTTGGTTTTTTTGCATCAGGCATAGTAAAATATAACCACCCAGACCTATTATCAGTCTTCCAGCTGCCTTGTCATTTCCAGCAGGAAAGTGACAATAAGATACTTGACATCTAAATCTTCTCCCATGAGGTAGGTTCAGTCCAAATTTCTTTTAAATGGGGACACTTGAAGTTAACTTTTATAAATACTGGGATGTGTTGAGAATGGACTCAAAGCCCGTTCGTTGATGGAAGAAAACATCTCTGGCTGCCTTTTCTGTCTCCTGAAATACCAGAGTTTCAAATAAACTGCCAAGAAGCTATAAATAATCAAGAGGTGTCATTTTTTTCACAAAATAGCCAGGAATTTTTATAATTATAAAAATTTTTATAATTATTTATAAAGTAAATTTATAACTTTTTAATTCTATATATGTAACTCATAAACCCCACTGTCCCTGCGTCTAGGTGTATTGACTGTCTGCACCATGCCCAATGGCATGCAGATTTTAACTTCTTTCATATTTTCTTCAAGAAATTTTATCACATTAAACGTATCATGGATATTTTACTGCCTTTACTACAAATTTAGCAAGAAGATGGAGGAATTCTTTCTATATATAGACGCCACTCTTGCAGGCAACTAACTATATTCTTGAGAGTTTGAGTTTCTCCCAAGTTCAAGTGGTTTTCCCCTCCCCTCTTTGTTTTGTTGGTTTTTTTTTTTTGCGGTACGCGGGCCCCTCACTGTTGTGGCCTCTCCCGTTGCGGAGCACAGGCTCCGGACGCGCAGGCTCAGCGGCCATGGCTCACGGGCCCAGCCGCTCCGCGGCACGTGGGATCCTCCCGGACCGGGGCACGAACCCGCGTCCCCTGCATCGGCAGGTGGACTCCCAACCACTGCGCCACCAGGGAAGCCCCCCTCCCCTCTTTTTCTGCATCATTCAGACTTGCTTCTCTTTGTTTAAACAACTGAGCTCTGAACGCTACAAATTGCAGTGTTTGGTATAACAGAAATGCACCATATTGAGCTTGGCAACTGATTCTTGTCACTTGAGAAAGCTCCTTTAGGTTTGTCCACCCTACCACATCCAATTTCACAAGTTTTTCCTCTAATTCCACATAGTTATGCCCCAAGAAGTGAATTGGTAATACAGTACCAACTAACTTTTATGAAGCACTTTTTTCTTCTGAATTTTTGGCTTGGAAAAGAGATTGTAACAATGATATTATTTGGGGGGCGGGGGTGGCTTGGAGTTTCATGAGTGGAATTCAAATTAAGATGCTACTAGACAGTGTATTTTCTCTTCCTTTAGATACCAAACAATGTAGAACTTTAAGGAAGTAGTTCGTAAAATAGACAAGAAAATCTGGTTTTAATCATCCTACTGGAAACCTTTTTCTTAAAATATTGTATCCTGTGTGTAAAGTGACTTAAGACTTCTACTGGAAAGTCTTAAGGCTAATGCAACACCATCAATTCTTGAATCTGAAGGAAATAAACTATATATATTTTGATTACGGTCACTTCTTCTAGCCCAAAGGTAAACTAGAAGGGTAATCTAGAAAACAATTCGACTCTGTTACAGCTAGATACTACATGTAAGGCCATTCTCAGCATAAAGTGACTTTGCTTTTTCCAATAAGTTTATTTTTAAAAATTTTGAGCTATTTGTCGACTTATGATTTTTAAATTCCTACCTTATGCATACTTAACTTGCTTCTATAATATATATGTTAATTTTAAATTATTGCTTTCATACTCTCACATTTTATAAAACATTTTTTCAAGCTCTTCCTAATGATCATTAACACTAGTGTCTTTGTCATGACTGGAGCTACTGTTTGAGTCATCTAAGGCAGTTTCATGACGTCATTTCTCTGAGTTGTTCAATACTTTTCAAATCTACGTATGAGGCTGTCTCTAGAGATTTGTATCCTAAGCCGCAAGTATTCATTCGTATAACCTGAGAAGAGTTGGTTCCTCGTTCGTCCTGTAGGTGTAAAGTCATGCTTTCCAATTTCTGGGTGGCCTTGTAAGTGATCTGAAAAAGCTTGTTTACAATAGGCATCCAATGCTTGCAAATTCTGAGGTCGCACGTGCCAGGATAATTACCAAACCTATGTTAAATGTCCACGTCTTGACTCACTTGTTAACAATTCCACCTTCTGACCCCTGTGACCTTTTCCAACCAGCATTGATTGAGGTCATCTCTGGCTAATGTGTATCTTCAAACGGTTCTTTATTTGATCAAAAAAAAAAAAAGGTAATTGAGAGATATGGTAAACAGAGTACCCACACCCTCCCTCAGAGAGGTCCAAGTCCTCAGCCCCAGAATTTGTGAATATGTTAGTTTATACAGCAAGCGAGAATTAAGTTTGCAGATGAATTAAAATTGCTAATCAACCTTAAAATAGAGAGATGATCCTGGATGATGCCAGCCAGCCCAAAATAATCACAAGGGTTCTTCAAAGTAAGGGAGTGAGCATGAAGGATTAGTCAAAGAAAGGAAGTAACGAAAGAGGCTGAAAAGATTTGAAACACGAGAAGTGCTCTCAACTGCCCTCGCTGTCTTTGAAGATGGAGGAAGGTGGCATGAGGGCAGCTTCTAGAAGCTGGGGACAGTGCTCAGCTGACAGCTAGCAAGGAAACAGGGACCTCAGTCTCATAACCACAGGGAACTGATACTTCCAACAGCCTGAATGAGCCAAGGAATTGATTCTCCCCAGAACGGAAACTCTAGAGAGGAATACAGCCATCCTGACACTGTGATTTTAGCCCCGTGAGATCCATTCGGGATTTTTGACCCTACAGGACTGTGCGATTATAAATTTGCTTTGTGTTAGGCCACTGAATTTGCGATAGGAGACGAATATTAGACAATACCTATGTTAGGGAACCGTTGACCGAAACTGCCTGCCTTGACCAGGCACGATAACAACCACTTGCCTGAGTTGTCTCACAACAGGAGGTCGCAACAAAGAACGTGGTCCTGCTGCGGATAAATAACCGGGAGAATTCGGGAGGGGCCGAAAGGAGGGAGGAGACACTAGCCCATAATATATCCTGCCAACCTCCCAGAATCCTTCACGCTGGAATCCATCTTGGCTGAGAAATGTGCACGCCACCAGGAAGGACCCTGAGTCAGACCAAATATGGGCCGAGCAAGATGATTGGCCAGAGACAACCTAGAAACTCTCTCCATTACCATAAAACCCGAGACTGCGAGCCACATGGCAGAGCAGTTCTCCTGGCTTCCCTTACCCTTCTGCTCTCCACCCGGGAGCCCCTTCCCAATAAAGTCTTTTGCTTTGTTAGCACAGGTGTCTCCTCGGACAATTCATTTCCAAGTGTTAGACAAGAGTCCACTCTCGGACACTGGAAGGGGTCCTCCTTCCTGCAACACCTTTAATTTGAGAGACTTTGTGAGGACTTGAGTACCAGGTAACGCTTGCTTTTTAAAGGAACAATTTAAGCAGAGACATTATGCCTTATTTTTAGCATATATAGTATATCATGGTAGTGAGTTATTGCATCACACGATTATCACATCGCCAATATATAGAGAGCAAATGATTAGAAAGCAGAGCCCATTTCCTTCCTCTTAAAACGAATAACAGATCCTTAAATGCCAAAAAAGAGGAATTTTTTTTTTAAGTCACAAGTAGATGTTCCTAGAGTTAACCAAAGGTGATTATTTGCAGCAACAAAAAAGTTTTGAGAGAAAAGGGGATATATTCATTTTTCTAGTTTCTCATTGTTCAAAGTTTTTGTCAAAATGCTGCTTTTACATAAGAATAGCATAATTTCATATCAGTTTAAAACATGAAAGTGAAGAAAATGCCAGGTATGTGGAGGAGAGGCCCATGGTTGTGCAGCCCAAGTGTGGGATGCAGTGTGGGAAGCTGTGTGGGGAGCAGTGTGGGATGCTTTGTGAAGAGCCGTGCGGGACGCAGTGTGGGGAGCTGTGTGGGACGCAGTGGGAGGGGAGGGATGGAGGTTCGGGTGGGGGGGTCTGGACCATGGCGAACCCTGGCCGTCATTCTGGGGGAGCAGAACTTTCTCTGACAGGGTCCATTCAGGGGTTTATGCAAGGGAAGGGCATGATCAGATCTGAGTTTAGAAAGATCATTCTGGAGGACATAACAAGGTTAAAGCTACTGCTATCGTCTAGCTCCCACTCTTCCCAGGAAATCATAGAGGCACAATAACAACGACATTTGTGAATGTAAACGTATTTTCTTATCACATTCAACCCTCACAGTGATGCCCAATTTATCGCTGAGTTAGCTGAGACTCTGAGTGGTAATCTGACTTCCCCCAGGTTCACGAAGTCAAGGGTCAGAATGCTGGCACCAGCCCTTTTGAAATAAATTAATGCTCTTTCTGCATTCATGGGAGCGACCTTTGTGCTTCCATCAGCAGCCTATCTGTAAAAGAGTCAATGATTATGTCTAACTCCACAGGTCACAAGAGATCAGAACCGTGTATGAGCTCTGAGTTACATTTATTAATACAAGCAAGGTGCTTTAGAATTCAGAGTAGAAAAAACTGCTTACTACAAGTGCTCTGATCATGTTAATTAAAATTCACAAGAACAAAAATGATTTGATTTTATAAGTAACAGGAAAAAGTAATCAAATCCTTTTTATGTTTTGGAAATTATGAAATGAGTTCCTATCTATTGAGCGCTAAGGCTGTGCTAGGATAAACACATCTTAACATTGACAGAATGAGATGACATTGTGATCCCATTTTACTGGAGGAAAACAGAGGCCCAGAGAGGTTAAGTAATGTGCCCAAGGTCACTCAGGAAGTGAGGACAGGGTCAGGGCTCGAGTCTAGGAATTTCTAACTCAAAGTTCTTAACCTCCATGTCAAATTGCCTAAAATCTGAGAAGGACGTAGGTAAAGGGAAGATGAAAGAAAGTCAATATAAAATTAACTTTTTGGTGATTTACAGGATCACATATGACAGCTTCTATACTTCTAGCATAAACTCAAGTTCATTGATTTCTTTGAATATACTCAAGGGAGTACATGAATCTAAAATATTGTGCATTTTTCTGGAGAAACTTTAAAATTTTTATCAGATTCTGAAAGAAGTGTGTGACCCTAAACATATGAAAGCCATCGCGTCAAAAGAAGGGATTCATTCCTGAGCCTGCTTCCCCTGTCATCCTCAGGGTCTCGGTGCCGGAAACCTCACCCCGTAGTAATAATTGCTTGTGGACCAGCATCAAGATGGCTGTAACCTACCTCCAGGCAGACATCCTCCAAGCAATGCTCCTGTGTCATATGCCTTGGATCTTCCTTCCACCAGAAATTTCTCGCCTGTTCATTTCTTCCTGATCGGAGGGATTCCCTGGTAAAACAGGAAAAAAAATAAAATAACGCTGTTTGCATACAAACGAAAGTTATAAAATACACTTAATGTCTGTAGAAGTGTCCTTACAGTTTTAGCTGCTTCACTATAAAATATCTGAAAGACTTAACTCTGCTGGGTGACAGACAATAAAAAACACCAGGAAACCTGAGGGGGTAGAAAGGAGATGGAAGACAGAAGAGGAAAGAAGGGCAACTTCATAACGGACTCCCATGGGTGTCCTTTATGATGAGTGTTGAGGGAAACAAATGGTGACTTGAAGAGAAAGTACAAAATATCTGCCTTATTCTCCTGCGGACCCTTGTTTGTGACCTAGGAAGTAAGACAGCTTCTTTTCTGGCATGGATTGCACTTGACAGTATTGCAGAAGAAGAATGAGTATTTAAGATTACAGAAATCAAGGAATTCATTCTAGAGCTCAGCTTCATTGGTTCAAAGACACACGAAGTTCAAAAACACAAAAAGTTTCTCTCTGCCACTGGAAACTCCTAATAAAGCCAATTTAAGACCTTGTTAAGGTATAACTGTTTTTTTTCCTTTCCCCTTGTTTGATTACTTCAAAAGGCCACCAACTTTACAGACAGCCCTTAAACTTGATCTATTAACTTTCCCTGAGAGCATTAACGGCCGAGTAAACAGTGCCTCAGACAGCCTGCTGTCCTCCGTGAGAACTGTATGGCTGGTCAAAAGGGACCCTCGGGGCTGGGGATCCATACCAGAAGAAAGAAATATAGGCTGCCATCAGGCCACTTTGAAAAGACAACAGGGAAAATGTCAGGTGCTGAATTTTATTTGTGTATCAATCATTTCATAAACAGATCCCACTATTCCCGTTCACTCGCCAACTCTTGCTTGAATGGTCGCTTTTTTTTTTTTTTTTTTACCGTATACACAATTTCTTTTGCCTCCAGGTGGAGAGGCGTTTTAATTTTTTAACTTCATTTCACTCCCAGTTTACCAAGTATGGCTTCAAGATCTGACAAAATTATAGTAGTTTTATGACATTAACTTCAGAGCTAGCATGCCTAGGTCAGGAAGGTTGACAAAGAAAGGAAAGTTCTCCTGGAATGCATTTGTAAGATCTCCTTTGCACATCTGGAATAAAGAATTATTCACCAGTTGCTTATTGCCTATTTTCAAGAGTCCAGCTTAGATATTTAGTTTTAGAAAGAGAATGAGTCTTAGGGATTTTCTTGTCCATAAGGGTCAAATATGTTTCATCTCCAGGGTCAACCCTCATTGATTGGGTGTTGTCACCAGAAATATTGTGTTAAGTAGGATTCTGATGCTCAGTCTGGTTTCGTAGAAAATGAGTCATGATTAACTTCTAATATGTCCACCATGACTGCGGATATGGGGTAGAGCTGATGGAGACAGTTTTCATTCTGGCTCTAGCCTAACCCATTAATTTACAGATGACAAAACTAAGTCCTAGGCTTCCCTGGTGGCGCGGTGGTTGAGAGTCCGCCTGCCGATGCAGGGGACGTGTGTTCGTGCCCCGGTCTGGGAAGATCCCACATGCCGCGGAGCGGCTGGGCGCGTGAACCATGGCCGCTGAGCCTGTGCATCCGGAGCCTGTTCTCCGCAACGCAAGAGACCACAACAGTGAGAGGCCTGCATACCGCAAAAAAAAAAAAAAAAACTAAGTCCCAGTAAGGTAAAAAGATTTAAACCTCAGTCACTCCAGGACATAACGCAGAACCAGAGAGAGAATTTAAATTTAGACCTGAGTTCCTCACACCAGCTACAATGAGCACTTAGGATAAGACAAACCTGTGAATATTTTTTGGTTAACCTATTGTAGTTTCCTGCCTTTGCTAATGTCAGCTTTCCATGATTAGATACTTCTTCTTTTGGTGTATAACTCTTGTTAAAATATTCTGAGAGTGGAAACACTTCACACTTTCTTTATATTTTTATATGAGTTACTCTCTCAGATAATTTGCTATAACAACATAAAAGAGAATGAGAGCAAAGGGTTCTCTATCTGGGTGAAGGAGGTGAAGAGGATGTACACTGGTGACTTAACAATTTTACCTCCAGTAGAATATAGAAGGGGGATAGAGAAATGTATGGCTTGGGAAGTAGGGGGATGTGGTGTTATATTATTTGCTGTCTTCATCCCCCTTGAACACCCCCAGAGTTCTTCAGTGTCCTGGCTTAGCACTTCTTCTGCCTAGAGAACTGTGTCCCTAAATATTGCCAGGCTGCACGCCTTTACTTCCTTTACATCTATGTTTAAATTTCACCTTATAAGAATGATTCTCTCCCTCTCTTTTTTAGAAGTAGCACATCCCATCCTGTCCCTCCGTCCCTTTACCCTAACATGTTTATTCATAGCATGTTATCACCTGACCATCGTAAACTGTTTACGGCTATATTTGTACAACACACCATCTGACGCAGAATGTCTTTTACCTTTGTAATAAATGATGTGCTTGCTTTTCTCCCCTGCTAGAGTGTAAGCTTCACGATAAGCACAGTCTGTTTTGTTCCTGGCTTGTTTGTTAGCCCATGTAACAGTCTCTGGCACACTGTAGGTCTGCAAAGGAAACTGTACAGTATGTGAAGCCTAAACTAGTTCCTATCTGACCCTTTATAAAAAGGCTTGCTGATCCCTACTACAAAGCATTACCAGGGACGAAACTAGTCAGTGGTGGCCATAACTATCTTTCTGTAATTGACCAAGATGATCTCCCAAAAAGACTGAAAGAAGGAGGGGAAGTAAGTTATTGCTCAGGGTCAACGCCCCACACCTTGAGCAGGCCTCAAGCTCCAAACTGCTGAGCAAATTCTGGATCCGTTCCACAAAAATTTCCTGTGTACCTACTATGGGTCAGTCTCATTCCAAGACCCTGTGGACAAAAACATAAGTCCTTGTCCCTTGAAAATGTACATCCTAGCGGCACAGACAGACACTAACCAATGAAAACACGAAAGTGAAGTCCAGAGTGCATCAGAAGTTAAGTGCTATGGAAGATGAAAGGGGGGCAGGATAAGGGGTGTTGAGAATGTTTGGGGGAGGAAGGGGAAGATCATTTTATATAACATGTGGGATGCACTGAGAGGATACCATTTAAGCCAACACGTGAAAAGGATGATTAAGTAGCCACGGAGATCACTTGGGGGGAAAAAATGAAGGCAGATATTGAATAGAAGAGCCAATGCAAAAAGCCCAGTGCAGAAGTGAGCCTGCTGGTCTTGAGGAACAGCCAGGAAGCCCCTGTGAATGAAGGGAAGGAAATGCATGGCCCGGGGGGTGTCCACAGTGACAGTAGTCTGTTGCCATCAGAAACTCAAATGGGGAGGGAAATCCATTTCAACATGTTATGGAGAAACTCCCCTGGGATATTCAATTTGGTCAAGTAAGATACAGCAGAATTTTGTTAAATGGAGGACATTTTATTGGCTCCAATGAATTGGCTCTCCCCACATTTCCAAACGCCAGACTTTGCCCCACTTATTTGGAGTCTCTAAGTTGAGGAAAGCTTTGATCTCTGACTTCTATGCCCCTGATCCTTGAATTCCCTCAAGAAGGTTTCTACTCAAGAATGAAGCATTCATCCTGAGGATAAAACACTCAGCAGTCAGACTGCCAAAATCCCAGCAGTTCCCCCAAGTCACTGAACCTTTCCTTCTGAGCCTCAGTTTCCTCATCAATGAAATGGACAGAATAACAGTGCCTGTCTCACGAGGTGAACACTGAATGACACAAGGTAAGCCAGCACTTAGCACAGTCTTGTAAGCATTTTTATACATGCTAGCGATTATGATTACATACCCTGTCCTCTGTTCAAACTCTTCTGCTCGTGAGCTGATGACCACAGAGAACTTAAGTCCTTCTGAGGCAGCTTGTTGCTTCTTTGGGTAAGTCTGGCTATTAGGATACACAGCCCAAATCCACGTGCCTGCAATTTGCATCTACTGGCCCTAGTTCTACCCCTGAAGGCCAACCAGAATTCATCCGTCTCCCACCTGAAAGCCCTTCAGTGACTAAAGGTAATCACTACATCCCTCTCAAGTCTGTTCTTTCAGCCAAGCCTCACTTCACTCCATTTTCCCTTCCCTCGCTGTAGCTTTGTCCTTTGACCTTACTCCCTTGCCTTCCACCCATCTTCAATTACATTTAAGCTTCTTCCCAACTTCTCTCTCCTTGCTCACATTCCAATTTAATTGAGTAAACTGTTATTTCTACCTGTCCAGGTTTATAACACGGACATTCTATCCTATAACCCTAATTCCTACAGTTGATTAGCTTTACTGCATGTTTTTTTTAACTCTACATACCTGAGCTCTGGTTTGACCAACATGTGGGCTGGGGGTGGGAATCAGGCTTCCCCTCTCTTGATCCTAACACATCAATAGCTCAGTTTTTTTGTTGTACTTGTAACTCATCTTGAACTGAAGGTCCACATATTTCCCAGAGTTCACTGTACACAATAATACTTCTGAACTGCATGTGCCTGATTTTTCGATGGGACACAGTAAGATGGTCTTTTTTTTGTGGTACGCGGGCCTCTCACTGCCGTGGGCTCTCCCGTTGCGGAGCACAGGCTCCGGACGCGCAGGCTCAGCGGCCATGGCTCACGGGCCCAGCCGCTCCGCGGCACGTGGGATCTTCCCGGACCGCGGCACGAACCCGTGTCCCCCGCATCGGCAGGCGGACTCTCAACCACCGCGTCACCAGGGAAGCCCTATCACCTATCTTAAAGACCCAAGAATAATGACTGTTGATCTTTGGTCCACATTGTAAAAAGAAATGCACTTTATTCATTGGTTCATCATTAATAGCTCTCAAGTAACAATAGGCAGTATAATTCAAAGTGCAAATTGTATTAAACGGGCAGGAATAAAACACCATAAAATGTAATTACAACAATAGAAATGAAAGAAAGCACACCTACTGAGTGAGAGGCAGAGAGAAAGAAGGGAGAAGGAAAGTGCCTGTTAGGTGTGAGGCTTTATGATAAATGCAGCAAGAAAAGCTTTATTGAAGACCTGGGAGACTTCAGTAGAGCTAGGAAAGAAGGGGGAAATTCAAAGGTCGAGCTACTTGCAGTTACTTAGCTACTCTTCATAAGACAGTTCAGCTGGTTGGGGACCACAGACTGATAGTAGTCAAATGACCACACACACCATACACACACACTGCCCTGCTCTGCGTCCCTATTCGAAATCCTCACCACCAGCACTGCTCTTCAGGTAGTCTTCTTGATGTCAATTACTGTGAAAACCCGCTTAAGGATTAAGATACAACGTTTCTCGAGGAGCACACAATTTAACTAGGTAACACATTAACAAAGGTAAATTTATTTAAATCACTTTAGCACTTTGAAGCATCTAGCAGACAAAACGGCTCCGGGGAAATGCGACATGAAACAGGTTAGTTTCGTTGGGGGTCAAAAGATCCGATAGGGTTAGACTAACCATGTGATATCCAGTCGTGGTGGATTTGATGCCAGGCGGAGGAATCTGAAGCCCCTGAGCTGCTGAGAGCAGAGCGGAGAACAGGGGCGATGCAAAGCAGCAGGGGCAAGAGGACTATTTGCCACGTATTCTTCTAAGCACTTCACATCTATCAGCTCATTTAGTCCTCAAACAAACCTGTGCGGAAGGAACACTCATCTCCATTTTAACTACAAAGAAGATGTGGCACATATATACAATGGAATATTACTCAGCCATAAAAAGAAACGAAATTGAGTTATTTGTAGTGAGGTGGATGGACCTAGAGACTGTCATACAGAGTGAAGTAAGTCAGAAAGAGAAAAACAAATACCGTATGCTAACACATACATATGGAATCTAAGGAAAAAAAAAGGTCATGAAAAACCTAGGGGTAAGATGGGAATAAAGACACAGACCTACTAGAGAATGGACTTGAGGACATGGGGAGGAGGAAGGGTAAACTGGGACGAAGTGAGAGAGTGGCATGGACATATATACACTACCAAACATAAAATAGATAGCTAGTGGGAAGCAGCCGCATAGCACAGGGAGATCAGCTCGGTGCTTTGTGACCACCTAGAGGGGTGGGGTAGGGAGGGTGGGAGGCAGGGAGATGCAAGAGGGAAGAGATATAGGTATATATGTATAACTGACTCACTTTGTTATAAAGCAGAAACTCACACACCATTGTAAAGCAATTATACTCCAATAAAGAAGTTTAAAGAAAAAAGACACCAAAAGTCACCTCCAAGAAGTGGCGCCACTGGTGCCAAAAAGTGCCAACAAAGTGTCTCTGGTGCCACTGGGACTGACCCCAAGAGTCTGGCTCATGCTCTTGTCCTCAGAATCTCTGGGTTGAGGTGCTGTAGGTGGCTGAGAATACCTAGACACTCCTGGATTCAATCCCAGACTTGCTACTACTTAACTATATGACCTTGGTCACTGACCTTTTTCAACCTCAATTTTCTTATCAGTAAATTGGGAATAACAAGAGTGCCTACTTCCTCATGGTTTACTTAAGAAGATTAAATGAGATGTTACATGTAAGATGCTACCTGGCATGGGGACTTCTACATAGGACATGCTCAGTAATCCTCTAATAATATCAACAACACAAAGAGCAAAGAGATTGGGTATCAGTGATGGTCTGATCAAAGAACTGCAGCTTCTGTAAATGCTGTAGAACAAGGGATTCATTATGGAATTGGTCCTGGCACGATTGTGCAAGCTGATGGGGACATTTACACAGGCTGTGGTCTCCAAGTCTAGTGTTCAGATTAGCGTCACTGGAGGTGAGGCAGACGGGCAGTCAGGAAGGAAAGCTGGACATGGCTGAGCAAAAGGATGACATGGAACTATGTGGACAAGTAGAACCTGTGTTCGTCTCAGTGCTTCCCTCCTTGATCTGGTGTTGAGTTGTGTAAGATGTTGGCTCCCTCTATACTTGGCCCAGGGCTCGGGGAAACTGGCAGAGGACCTGTGGTTCATGTGCTGCCCCAGGTCAACAGCACACACCAGCACCCATGTGTGCAAACTTCATGGCATCTTGTACCCTACAACCTTCAGAGTATAAAGATACGGCTGCTGCATCGCATCTGCCTTCCAAATAATGTGCAAAATTTCTCTCGTAGCTAACACTAAGGTTCACAACACAGAGAAGGGAATTCTGGGAAAAGTAGGTACATTTTAGCCAGAATGACACAGTACAAAGCCAACACATTCAGGGACACAGGTTAAAGTGTCAATATTGGCTAATTCCTTTATATTGTAAAATATAAATAGAGATTCTATCTCTAAACAACAGTCTGACTCTCACTGAGAACCACGTTCTGATGGGCAACAATAAATTTGGACCTATACCTGTCCTCATCTGGATTTCTCTGAATCCAAGGCCACGGTTCTCACCAGCTTTGGAGCAGTAGCTGCTGCCCATGTGCCATATTTGCATGCCAGGCACATTATACTTCTAACGTACCAGGTTTACTGAGCACTCCTCTATTTAAAAAGCTCTGTGGGGCTTCCCTGGTGGCGCAGTGGTTGAGAGTCCGCCTGCCGATGCGGGGGACACGGGTTCGTGCCCCGGTCCGGAAGGATCCCACATGCGGCAGAGTGGCTGGGCCCGTGAGCCATGGCCGCTGAGCCTGCGCGTCCGGAGCCTGTGATCCGCAACGGGAGAGGCCGCGACAGTGAGAGGCTCGCGTACCGCAAAAAAAAAAGCAGCTCGGTGGACTCTTACTACAAGATGATCAAAACCAAACTCCCTAAGTTGTCCTCCCTATCTGCTCTCATGCAGCTTTTTATTTTACTAGCTTTGTGCCCCTACCTGATTCTGATCTACTTTTTTTTTTTTTTTTTTAAACATCTTTATTGGGGTATAATTGCTTTACAATGGTGTGTTAGTTTCTGATTTACAACAAAGTGAATCAGCTATACATATACATATGTTCCCATATGTCTTCCCTCTTGCGTCTCCCTCCCTCCCACTCTCCCCATCCCACCCTTCCAGGCTGTCACAAAGCACCGAGCTAATATCCCTGTGCCTTGCGGCTGCTTCCCCCCAGCTATCTACCTTACTACGTTTGTTAGTGTGTATATGTCCATGACTCTCTCTCGCCCTGTCAAAACTCACCCTTCCCCCTCCCCATATCCTTAAGTCCGTTCTCCAGTAGGTCTGCGTCTTTATTCCTATCTTACCCCTAGGTTCTTCATGACATTTTTTTCCCTTAAATTCCATATATATGTGTTAGCATACGGTATTTGTCTTTTTCTTTCTGACTTACTTCACTCTGTATGACAGATTCTAGGTCTATCCATCTCATTACAAATAGCTCAATTTCATTTCTTTTTAAGGCTGAGTAATATTCCATTGTGTATATGTGCCACATCTTCTTTATCCATTCATCCGATGATGGGCGCTTAGGTTGTTTCCATGTCCTGGCTATTGTAAATAGAGCTGCAATGAACATTTTGGTACATGACTCTCTTTGAATTTTGGTTTTCTCAGGGTATATGCCAAGTAGTGGGATTGCTGGGTCATATGGTAATTCTATTTGTAGTTTTTTAAGGAACCTCCATACTGTTCTCCACAGTGGCTGAACCAATTCACATTCCCACCAGCAGTGCAAGAGTGTCCCCTTTTCTCCACACCCTCTCCAGCATTTATTGTTTCTTGATTTTTTGATGATGGCCATTCTGACTGGTGTGAGATGATATCTCATTGTAGTTTTGATTTGCATTTCTCTAATGATTAATGATGTTGAGCATTCTTTCATGTGTTTGTTGGCATTCTGTATATCTTCTTTGGAGAAATGTCTATTTAGGTCTTCTGCCCATTTTTGGATGGGGTTGTTTGTATTTTTGTTATTGAGCTGCATGAGCTGCTTGTAAATTTTGGAGATTAATCCTTTGTCAGTTGCTTCATTTGCAAATGTTTTCTCCCATTCTGAGGGTTGTCTTTTGGTCTTGGTTATGGTTTCCTTTGCTGTGCAAAAGCTTTGAAGTTTCATTAGGTCCCATTTGTTTATTTTTGTTTTTATTTCCATTACTCTAGGAGGTGGGTCAGAAAGGATCTTGCTGTGATTTATGTCATAGAGTGTTCTTCCTATGTTTTCTTCTAAGAGTTTGATAGTTTCTGGCCTTACATTTAGGTCTTTAATCCATTTTGAGCTTATTTTTGTGTATGGTGTTAGGGAGTGATCTAATCTCATACTTTTACATGTACCTGTCCAGTTTTCCCAGCACCATTTATTGAAGAGGCTGTCCTTTCTCCACTGTACATTCCTGCCTCCTTTATCAAAGATAAGGTGTCCATATGTGCGTGGGTTTATCTCTGGGCTTTCTATCCTGTTCCACTGATCTATCTTTCTGTTTTTGTGCCAGTACCATACTGTCTTGATTACTGTTGCTTTGTAATATAGTCTGAAGTCAGGGAGCCTTATTCCTCCAGCTCCTTTTATCGTTCTCAAGATTGCTTTGGCTATTCGGGGTCTTTTGTGTTTCCATACAAATTGCGAAATTTTTTGTTCTAGTTCTGTGAAAAATGCCAGTGGTAGTTTGATAGGGATTGCATTGAATCTGTAGATTGCTTTGGGTAGTAGAGTCATTTTCACAATGTTGATTCTTCCCATCCAAGAACATGGTATATCTCTCCATCTATTTGTATCATCTTTAATTTCTTTCATCAGTGTCTTATAATTTTCTGCATACAGGTCTTTCGTATCCTTAGGTAGGTTTATTCCTAGATATTTTATTCTTTTTGTTGCAATGGTAAATGGGAGTGTTTTCTTGATTTCACTTTCAGATTTTTCATCATTAGTATATAGGAATGCCAGAGATTTCTGTGCATTAATTTTGTATCCTGCTACTTTACCAAATTCATTGATTAGCTCTAGTAGTTTTCTGGTAGCATCTTTAGGATTCTCTATGTATAGTATCATGTCATCTGCAAACAGTGACAGCTTTACTTCTTCTTTTCCAATTTGGATTCCTTTTATTTCCTTTTCTTCTCTGATTGCTGTGGCTAAAACTTCCAAAACTATGTTGAATAAGAGTGGTGAGAGTGGGCAACCTTGTCTTGTTCCTGATTTTAGTGGAAATGCTTTCAGTTTTTCACCATTGAGGATGATGTTTGCTGTGGGCTTGTCATATATGGCTTTTATTATGTTTAGGAAAGTTCCCTCTATGCCTACTTTCTGGAGGGTTTTTATCATAAATGGGTGTTGAATTTTGTCGAAAGCTTTCTCTGCATCTATTGAGATGATCATATGGTTTTTCTCCTTCAATTTGTTAATATAGTTTATCACATTGATAGATTTGCGTATATTGAAGAATCCTTGCATTCCTGGAATAAACCCCACTTGATCATGGTGTATGACCCTTTTAATGTGCTGTTGGATTCTGTTTGCTAGTATTTTGTTGAGGATTTTTGCATCTATGTTCATCAGTGATATTGGCCTGTAGTTTTCTTTCTTTGTGACATCCTTGTCTGGTTTTGGTATCAAGGTGATGGTGGCTTCGTAGAAGGAATTTGGGAGTGTTCCTCCCTCTGCTATATTTTGGAAGAGTTTGAGAAGGATAGGTGTTAGCTCTTCTCTAAACGTTTGATAGAATTCACCTGTGAAGCCATCTGGTCCTGGGCTTTTGTTTGTTGGAAGGTTTTTAATCACAGTTTCAATTTCAGTGCTTGTGATTGGTCTGTTAATATTTTCTATTTCTTCCTGATTCAGTCTTGGCAGGTTGTGCATTTCTAAGAATTTGTCCATTTCTTCCAGATTGTCCATTTTATTGGCATAGAGTTGCTTGTAGTAATCTCTCATGATTTTTTTTATTTCTGCAGTGTCAGTTGTTACTTCTCCTTTTTCATTTCTAATTCTATTGATTTGAGTCTTCTCCCTTTTTTTCTTGATGAGTCTGGCTAGTGGTTTATCTATTTTGTTTATCTTCTCAAAGAACCAGCTTTTAGTTTTATTGATCTTTGCTATTGTTTCCTTCATTTCTTTTTCATTTATTTCTGATCTGATTTTTATGATTTCTTTCCTTCTGCTAGCTTTGGGGTTTTTTTGTTCTTCTTTCTCTAATTGCTTGAGGTGCAAGGTTAGGTTGTTTATTCGAGATGTTTCCTGCTTCTTAAGGTGGGCTTGTATTGCTATAAACTTCCCCCTTAGAACTGCTTTTGCTGCATCCCATAGGTTTTGGGTCGTTGTGTCTCCATTGTCATTTGTTTCTAGGTATTTTTTTATTTCCTCTTTGATTTCTTCAGTGATCACTTCATTATTAAGTAGTGTATTGTTTAGCCTCCATGTGTTTGTATTTTTTACAGATCTTTTCCTGTAATTGATATCTAGTCTCATGGCGTTGTGGTCGGAAAAGATACTTGATACAATTTCAGTTTTCTTAAATTTACCAAGGCTTGATTTGTGACCCAAGATATGATCTATCCTGGAGAATGTTCCATGAGCACTTGAGAAAAATGTGTATTCTGTTGTTTTTGGATGGAGTGTCCTATAAATATCAATTAAGTCCATCTTGTTTAATGTATCATTTAAAGCTTGTGTTTCCTTATTTATTTTCATTTTGGATGATCTGTCCATGGGTGAAAGTGGGGTGTTAAAGTCCCCTACTATGAATGTGTTACTGTTGATCTCCCCTTTTATGGTTGTTAGTATTTGCCTTATGTATTGAGGTGCTCCTATGTTGGGTGCATAAATATTTACAATTGTTATATCTTCTTCTTGGATCGATCCCTTGATCATTATGTAGTGTCCTTCTTTGTCCCTTTTAATAGTCCTTATTTTAAAGTCTATTTTGTCTGATATGAGAATTGCTACTCCAGCTGATCTACTTTTAATGTAGCCCCTCCAGACCGTAGTATAATTGGCAGTGGGTATGTCATCCACTAGACGGTAGGCTACTCATGGGTAGAGGCTGGCTCAGTAAATGGCTGAATGTATGAATACATAAAAGAACAAAAATTGTCTATGTCTCTTTTTCATTCATATTCATTCAGATATTTTACAAGTTTATACTGATGGGCTTCTATAAGCCAGGTACTCTAACCAACATATATAAAAGGGACCGAAACAGCCATGATCCTAGCCCTTGTAGAGCTAACATTCTACACAGGAGTCAGATGTTAAATAAAAGGACGTGGGAAATCACGTGTGATAAGGGCTGGGAGTGAAAATAAAATGATTGCAATTTTTGTTGAATAAATTTATTTTCAGAATGACTGATTGAGTCAAGTAACTTGATTTGTGGACATCAAAGGGCAACATAAATTAGCTCAACAGAGAACGTACAAGTAAATTTGTCTTGTCAGTGCAATGCTCCAAATAATTGGAAGAGCCCATTCAATTCATCATTTATTAGTTGCAAAGCATTCTGCTAGGCCCAGAGTGAGTGGGAACTCGAACACTGCCCAAAGAACTTTGAGAGAATATAACCACAGGCTCTGAATGGCTGTGTTATCTGCCTGAAGTAGGTTAGCCTCAGAGAGTGTTAATCTTTGAAGGGAAAATCAGAGATTTTCTGATCTCTGATTTTTTTCTGATCTCTGATCTCTCGGAGATCAGAGCCACGTTATAAGATTTTGAACACTTCTTATCAGACTAAAGACTCTCGATAAGTACATAAGATATCAACCTCCTCAGACAACAATTTGGCAAAATAACAGTTGAGTTTAGGGCATTGAATTTTAATAATGGAACATTAATCATTTATTTTGTATCCAGCACATAAAATTCCCAGCTGCCAACTCCAGTGCCAAAAATGGACATGTGGAGAACAGCAAGTCTGAAATGATAAATCTTGTGATTTATATGCCTTGCTTGCTGAAGGTCTCTAATGATTCATTTCATCACCGTGGAGCAGTTTCCCCAACAAAATGTGTCCTTCCCATCCCTGAATCCAAGCTACTCATTTACCATTCACTTTGTTTGTCTTTTGGTTTGGTCTTTGTCAAAACACTTCCCTCTTAAGAATTTCCTCTTTATAAACACTGCCTTTGATCACCTCCAAAACATGTAAAGGATTATGAGAGGTAAGAACAAAGAGAAGCTATTTAAAACCTTCCCAACCATCTGATTTCTTTGTTGATTACACCTGTTTGGGAATTTTTTTCATGTTGTATTTTTGTTTCATCTTGTCACAGGTGAGACGAGATATTAAAAATGCATGTAAACATTCACTAAACAGAAGTTTTGATATACTGTGCCATGTTTAGTAACATAAATAGGCTTCAATTAATTTAATGGAAAATACCGTTTGAGTTCGAAGGAGTCTTTGTTTAGTCATCTATTCATTCTTTCATCCATACATTTATTCTATAAAGATATATCCAATATATTTCAGGTACCAAATATTAGCGAGCTAGTGGTAAGAGAGACATGCTACCTGCTATCAGGGTGATACAAAGGTTACAAAGAAATTAATACAATTTAATACAACACATTCTATGCCTGTGTATGTGTGTGTACATCTTAATACAATGCACTGTGTGCCTCTGTGTATGTGTGTGTGCACGCATGCATATGTGTGTTGGGGGGTACAATGGCATCACAATACACGCTTAAATGTCCTGCCTCTGAGAGTGTGACGTAACATCAGAGCTATAATTTAAGTGAAGAGAAGAACCCAGCCTGCAAAACTTGGGGGGAAAGATTGTTCCAGTTTGGAGAAGGAACAAGTTAAAAGGCCACGGACAAGACTGAATTTGGCATACTTGAGGAACCGAAAGAAATCCAAAGTGGATGAGGTAGAGAGAGGGTTGCAAAATGTGGTACAAGATGAAAGTGGAAACACAGGCAGGGGCTAGGTTACGGAGGGTTTATTTCTATCAGGACCTCTTCGTTTCAGGTATTACAGGTCTAAGGATTCCAAAAATTCACAAAACCCTTAACTTTGGAGTATATTTTTTCTTGTTCTACATTTTTACTGTGCATTTTTACAGTAGTCGACTCAAGGAAGGCTAAGGATCAAGATACGATCTATTGTACTTTTAATCAAGTCTAAGAACTGGTGCAATGTGGTTTTCATTAAAATGTTGGGTAGGTACATCATAATTTCAGGATTAGCTTCTTTCAAAGTCTCATGACCTCTTCTATCACATGAACCCTTCTATCAGTGATTGTAAAATCTTGGTACTTACACATTCTAATCCTAAATGGTTCAACTAGCTGCTGTTTGAGGTTTTGCTCTTTTCAGGTAGGAAAATGGAAGTGTTTCATTAAATCCTGCCAAGGGTCATAGGGTTAAACTTGTTGGAGAAGAAGGATAAAATTGGATTAGGAGTTGTTTTATTCTTCTTGAACTCTACACCAACACTTCCTAAAATTGATACAATAGGTAATTTTTAGCCCTTGATAATAACTAAAAAATGTAAACCTCTTCCATCATCACTTTTTACCAGTGTTTGATAACTATTGTGTGAGAACAATGGAAGCAGATATATGATACTATATTCAATATCCCAAAGAGATGATGAATGGTAACACTTACAGTTTAAAAGAAAAATGGCTCATTTCAAGTGTCCTTTCTGGAAGTTCTGTGACTGTTTTGGGAAAACTTGCTAAAAATACTAAGGCAGTAGAGACAAGAATGAAAAGAGTGAAATACAGTCTCCATTCTTTACGTTCCTAAGGATCCTGTTTAACATACATCATGTTGACAAAGCCGACTTATTTATTAGATAAAACTTATGATCATTAAATAGCTTTCCAGATGCTGTGTCCATGAATAGTGAATTCTGAGAAGGTTCATTATATGAATCAAAACATTGAAAAATACCATTTTTAACGTGATAAGTGTCCTCGTCTACTTTACCTCATAACTTCGACGGAAACGACCTGACACGTGAATAAACCTTTATATCAGCTTTTACCCTAAAAAAGAAAAGGCTGCTTGAAAGTGTTATGTTGCAACTACTCGTGCGTATTTGCCTGATGATGATCTATCTGTCTCTAGTTTAGGGAATGTTCTACAATCAGCAGAATTTGGCACAGAACCATCAAAAAATAAATTGACACAGTATCCAATTCGCAACTGATCATAAGTGGACAAGTCAGACAAGCCTCTGTTAGCCAGCATAGCTCTGAATACTTGGTGTGGTTTTCCCACCGAAGTGACTAGCTTTAATTTTGTAAACTGTCATGGCTGTGGGGTTACAGTGAAAGGTATCTTTCTCTATGTGGTACGTTGGAAAGTTATCCTAAATCTTTTCTCTAGTTTGTAGACTCAGGGACAAGTCGGGAGTATTTAGGGAGATAGAGGAGGACCACC